>NC_134084.1:43697900-46178734 GCF_000715075.1 Nicotiana tabacum
GAAATACCGTCCATTCGGATTGTCGCTGAAGCTGAGATTGATGATGATGAGTGGGTCAAAACTCGTCAGGAGCAGTTGAACTTGATTGATGAAAAAAGATTGGCAGCTGTGTGTCATGGCCAGTTATATCAAAAGAGAATGGCAAGAGCATACAACAAAAAGGTGCGTCCCCGGAAGTTTGAAGTGGGCCAGCAAGTGCTGAAACACATCCTTCCACATCAGGCTGAGGCAAAAGGCAAGTTCGCCCCGAATTGGCAAGGGTCATTCATTGTAACCAGAGTGTTGTCCAATGATGCTTTATGTTTAACAGATGTCGAAGGAAAATGCATCGACATGGCTATCAATTCTGACGCAGTTAAGAGATATTATGTATGATTTCTTTTAATTGTAATTGTTGTTTGTTTGCATTTGACATGGTATCGGAGAATGAAATGACGGAGCAAATTATTCTTCCATCCAAACACTTCAACCTTTGCTTCCCCTTTTGAGCCTTATTTATTCTTTCATACCCCTCTTTTGGGAATCAGTAATGAAAATGAAAAAGGGAAAAAAGAAAATAATGATAATAAAGACAAAAGAAAAGTCACAAGAAAAACAAAGGAATTGGAAACTACGTTTGACCTGATTCCTCAAAAAGGATACGTAGGCGCCTCACGGCTCGGTCATAGTGTAATAAGAATCAAAAATCCCTAAGCAAGAAAAACTGGGGCAGAAGTTGTGTTTATAATTTTGGGAAAGAAAGTTGATTCCAAGAGTTGTAATGTTTTACCCATCAAAATTATTTTAAATTTTTCTTTACCCATATACCAGAAACCCATATTGATGTCCAAAAGACCTCCCGATTAGTATCCGAGAAGTGCTAAGTCGGGCAAATGGAAGTATGGAGTAACACTCTGGTCCCCAACAGAAAAGAAATGAAATGAGAGAATCCCCAACAGAAAGGAAATGAAATGAGAGAATCTTATCAGTAACACCCCAATCCCCAGCTGAAAAGAAATAAAATGAGAGAGTCTTATCGGTGAAAACCTTCACAGGCACCATAAGGCGACGGAAGTTGAGAGAAATAAAATGAGAGAGTCTTATCGGTGAAAATCTTCACAGGAACCATAGGGCGACGGTAGTTGAGAGAAACGAGAGAGTCTTATTAGTGAAAACCCATCGAAGGGCACTATAAGGCGACAAGGAATTAAAAGTGGGTAAACGAGGTAAGGTTGACAGAAATGATCCGTCGAGGCATCAAGCAGAACAAAGATGTTGATTCGGCAAAAGAGTTGGGTGGCGGGACCTTTTGAAATGCAAAGTAAGGTCATCAGAAAGATTAAGTGATATAATAGACTGGGTTGATTAAACCGAAATGCACGACATGATCATTGAGATCGGTTATACCATTCAGATAAGTCCTCTTCCTTTTTCTCTTCAAACAATTCTTTAGGAAGATTTTTCTTTTTATCTTTTGAAGTCATCATCTTTCATTTCTTTTGGTTAAAGATTTTTATAGTAGTTTGTTTTTAAGAAGGATTTTTCAAGGCCAATTACCAGTCGCCAACATGGGACAAGGTAAATGGGGATAAGACAGGCCGAAGATAATGTAACGGGACAAGAAAGACGTCATTATAAGACCAAATGATGGATTGCTCTAAGATGTCGTGGAAAGTATGGAGTAAAAGTGGAAAACAACGGTTGAGAAGTTGGCAAATAACAGAAGCATCAAGAAGGTTGAAAGTTATCGGCCAAGTTTCAAAATGGTCGAACAATGCAGAGCATGGGAAAAAGAAAAGGGGGAAACCATCCCCAGCAGGAACGTCCCTCACATTTTAAACTAACAAATTTTCTTTGATTTGAAGCAGGGACAGGAAATGTTATTGATGATGGAAAGACATGCCACAAGAAAGATTGTCAAACTGGGGCAGAAAATTTTCTTTCATTTCAAAAATTTTCTGGAAGTCTAACACAAGTTTGTTGAAAGGCGGTATCCCCCGCAGTTTTCCGGAGAAGACAAAACAAGTTTTAAAGAAATAAATTTCGGGAGGAAGATAACACAAGTCTTAAGAGAAGTAGTTCCAGAGGAAGGAAAACACCAGCTTTAAGGGAAGTAGTCTTGGAAGGAGGAAAATAACATATTTTTGAATGAAACACCGGTGTTATCCTCAGCAGTTTTCAGAGTAATGAAACACCAGCTTTGAGGGAAGTAGTTCTGAAAGAAGATAATTCAATTTAGAAGGAAAATGGTTCAAGAGGTAGGAAAGAACAACGACAAAGGAACGCCTTTTCTTTAAGTTGTAGTTGAAGTCAGGAGCCCTCCTGGAGAATGGATGTGTTATATTTTAAGAAAGAGTTGAAGTCAGGAGCCCGCCTGGAGAATGGAGGTGTTATATTTTAAGAAACAGTTGAAGTCAGGAGCCCGCCTGGAGAATGGAGGTGTTATATTTTAATAAACAGTTGAAGTCAGGAGCCCGCCTGGAGAATGAAGGTGTTATATTTTAAGAAACAGTTGAAGTCAGGAGCCCGCCTGGTGAATGGAGGTGTTATATTTTAAGAAACAGTTGAAGTCAGGAGCCCGCCTGGAGAATGGAGGTATTATATTTTAAAAAGTGTTGAAGTCAGGAGCCCGCCTGGAGAATGAAGGTGTTATATTTTAAAAAGTAGTTGAAGTTAGGAGCCCGCCTGGAGAATGGAGGTGTTATATTTTTAAGTTATAGTCGAAGTCAGGATCCCGTCTGAAGAGAGGAATGGCATTTTATTTTTAAGTTGTTGTTGAAGTCAGGAGCCCGCCTGAAGAGAGGAATGACGTTTTATTTTTAAGTTATTGTTGAAGTCAAGAGTCCGCCTGAAGAGAGGAATGGCGTTTTATTTTCCAGTCTTGAAGTTGGGAGCCCGCCCATATAACAGAGGAATACATTTCAGTCTTTACATTTCAAGTTTTGAAGTTGGGAGCCTGCCCATATAACAGAGGAATACATTTCAGTCTTTACATTTCAAGTTTTGAAGTTGGGAGCCCGCCCATATAACAGAGGAATACATTTCAGTCTTTATGTTTCAAGTTTTGAAGTCGGGAGCCTGCCCAAATAACAGAGGAATACATTGAAGTTTGAAGTCAGTAAAGCGGAGGGTTACAACAAAAATCCCCAGTAGAAATCAGAAGGAAGACCACAAGTCGATCCAGAAGTAAAGAAACAGCGGAGGAAGCACAAATCGACAAGGCAACATCAGTCACAAGATCAAGTTTGGAAATAAATCTTTATAAAGCATAGATTATAGCTTAGTCTAACTTCTTTATTTTTTTCATGGTGTAATAAGGAGGTCAGTAGGCAGTATCAGCAGCAACAGCAGCAGTAACAGCAAAACCGCAGCTTCATGGTAGTCCCATCTACCAAAACTTTATGAACTACACGCGACCTGATTCCCTTATAACCAGGGATATGTAGGTTGTCCAAAACCAGGACTCGGTTGCGCCTTTCCTTTTTATTTTCTTCCTCTTTTGAATAACGATATGATCAAAAATTAGTCGCATTGTTCACTTTATCTTTGCCCGAAAGCTCTTCGTGTTTTCGAGCAAAGAGGGGCAGCTGTGAACACCTAATTTTTGACAACATTTAATTTATTATCACTTCTTTTATGTAAATATTTTAGAGGGTTTTAACCTACTATTATTTTAGCTTTATTACACTTTTTATTATAGGATAAAAATACAAAAAAAAATTAAAAGGTGAATTATCACTATTAATATTTTTTTATTATTTTTTGTTTTTTTTTTTTATAAAAAAAATCCGAAAATATTATTTTTTTAAAAAAATAAGAAATAAAATTTCGGGAATGATTTAAAAAATAAGAAAAAGAGAAGTATTGAATAAAAAAAATATAAAAGTAAAAATAGGTGGAATTCTCTTTTAAAAAAAGTAAAAGAATGTAGAAAATCAAAAAAAAAAAAAAGTTTTGTGGAAATTTTAAAAAATTAAAAAGTAAAAGAAGGTTGGAATTAAAAAATAAATATAAAGGTATCTGAAAATTTTAAAAATTTAAAGTAAATGAAAGTAGCATTTTTAAAAGAAAAAGGAAAAGAAAGTGGTTTGTTTTTTTAAAGAAAAGTTAAATAAAGTGAGATTCTCTTTTAAAAAAATAAAAAGTGGGATTTTAAATAAGATAAAAGTAATTAAAGTTGAAATTTTAAAAATAAAAGTAAATAAAAGTGGGATTTCTTTTTCTAAAAAAATAAAAGCAATTTGTAAGTGGGATTTCTTTTAATTAAAAAATAATAAAATAATAAAAAAACAAATCTAAAATTTTGAAAATTTTTCTATAAATATAACAGAAAATTTAGGAAGAAGGGGGTTGAAAAAAGAGGAAAAAATAGAGGAGAAGAAAAAAAGAAGGGGGCGGAGAGAGCGGTATACACTCGATATACACTCTGGATACACTGGATATACAGAGGCAGAATTCATTTTGGAGAGAGTAAAAAAGATAGAACCAAATTTTCTGAAATATTGAGAGTGGAAGAACACCAGAGAGAGTTCAAATCTAGAAAGAGAAAACAAAGAGAGATTTCCGGACTATTTTTCTTCTCCATTTTTACTGGTTTTCTCCGTGTTGCTGGGATTTCTGGATTGAGGTGTTGAAGCTACTGTGTTGGGCTTTCTGCTGCTGTATTTTGCTGTTTGCTGTTGCTGATTGCTTACCCCATTTGTCTGTTCTACATACCAGGTATTCTCTTGAAACTATGTTGGAAATGAAGCCTGATTAAGTTTGTGTAAAGATCTGTGAACCGAGCTGGAGTTTAAAGGAAAAACATTAAGTTCTTGTTGTAATTTCTGCTCGATGCTGTCATTTTATTGTTCATGCTTTCAGTCTAGTTTATTTTGGATATTTCATTCCTAGATGTATATTTGATTTAAATATTGGGTGAACTTATTTTGAATATAGGTGATTCAGGAATGTTGTAAACCTCGTATAATCATGTGTTAATTGAAGATTATGATCCTTAATTAATTAGTTAAGATCGGATGATTTGGATGTACGTTTCATGGTTGTGGTTCAAATTACAAGTTTAGACCTTTCATGTGGTTGGTCGAGTAAGCTTGGTTTGGGTTTATTTCCTACTGTCCATTTTAGATCTGTTCTTATATAGCTTGAAATACAGCACAATGGTTTTAGAGTTGTCCTTCAGTTCTGTTGTTGCTCATGTATGAGCACTTTTTTTATCTTAAAATGGTTTTTGAATGGGGTTTGAGCTTGATTTTTGACTTGAAATTTTCAGATTCAGATTAACCTTTCATATTTAGTTTTTCTTTGGCAAGTTTCCATGACATGCGGTATATTTTAAATATGTTATGCTTGAATCAGAATTTAATATAAACTAGGGGGAAGGGACCTTTGAGTTTTGTTAATTGGTGAATAATTTGTGTAAATATGTGTTGTTGCAACTAGGATTGTATCTTCATTTTGGAACCTATGTTAGCATAAAAATGTGCTTTGCATTTGATTCAAAGATTATCAGTATTTGTTCAATCCCAGAATTTCTTGAATGATGCAATTTGCTTCAAACATATTTTGTTGGGTCGTGTATTGGGCTGCCATCATTGGCCTAATTTCGATGGTCTTCCCCTTCTACAATCAGGCTGCCAAACTGGGCTTCAAGTTGAGCCCAGTTATTTCATACGCTGAGCCTGCAGTAATGGGCAACCAGACGTGGGTTTTTGACTAACTCGGCCTTTTCACAATCAAATGTGGGTGATCTGCTACCAGTTCATTTTTTATTAAATTATTAGTTTAAGCTTTGGCATAACATAAGTAGGAATCCCTTTACGTTCTTTGATGAACTAGTCACGTTTTTTAATTAAAGTCGGGTGCGCATTTATGTGACCCAAATTCAAATCCTAACGATGTTAAAGTATGTCCAAAAACCACGGGTGCATTTATGTGACGTGGTTCAAGACTTGTTTTAATGACGTTGCAATTTTCTTTAAAAATGAATAAAAGCGGTTAAGGTTAAAATTTGCACATATGTTCATAATTGTTAAAATCAGATAATTTAAGCCAAATATAACAGTTGAGCGACCGTGCTAGAACCACGGAACTCGGGAATGCCTAACACCTTCTCCCGGGTTAACAGAATCCCTTACTCAGATTTCTGGTTCGCGGACTGTAATACAGAGTCAATCTTTTCCTCGATTCGGGATTCAACCGGTGACTTGAGACACCATAAATCTCCCAAGTGGCGACTCTGAATCTTTAAATAAACGAATCCCGTTTCGATTGTCCTTTAATTGGAAAAACTTCCTTTACATATACCCTTTTCTGGGGTGTAGGTGAAAAAGGAGGTGTGACATTGTGCATGTCCGACTCGGACTCCTAAGTAGCTGCCCTGATGGGCTGACTTCTCTATTACACTCGAACTGAAGGATAACTCTTTGATCTCAACTGACGAACCTGCTGGGCTAGAATAGCCACTAGTTCCTCCTCATAAGTAAAACCCTTGTCCTGTTGGATAGAGCTGAAATCTAGTACATGAGACAGATCATCGTGGTACTTCCGGAGCATGGACACATGGAATGCCGGATGAACTGCTGACAAACTAGGTGGCAATACGAGCTTGTAAGCCACCTCACCCATTCTTTGAAGAATCTCAAAAGGTCTGATGTACCTAGGGCTCAACATGCCCTTCTTTCCAAACCTCATTACACCCTTCATGGGTGACACACGGAGCAACACTCTCTCTCCGGCCATGAATGCAAAATCACGAACCTTACGGTCAGTATAACTCTTCTGCCTGGACTGAGCTGTGCGAAGTCTATCCTGAATAATCTTGACCTTATCCAAGGCATCTTTTACCAAATCTGTACCCAATAACCGAGCCTCCCCCCGGCTCGAACCATCCAACTGGCAATCGACACTGCCTACCGTATAATGCCTCATAGGGAGCCATCTAAATGCTCGACTGGTAGCTGTTGTCATAGGCAAAACTACGCAAGTGGAAAGAACTATTCCCAAGAACCTCCGAAGTCTATAACACAAGCGCGAAGCATATCCTCCAATATCTGAATAATGCGCTCGGACTGTCTGTCCGCCTGAGGATGAAATGTTGTGCTCAACTCAAACTGCGTGCCCAACTCACGTTGTACTGCCTTCTAGAAAAGCGAGGTAAACTGCGTACCTCGATCAGAAATGATAAATACTGTCACACCATGAAGACGAACGATCTCGTGGATGTAAATCTCTACCAACCGCTCTGAAGAATAGGTAACTGCCATAGGAATGAAATACGCTGACTTGGTTAGCCTATCCACAATGATCCAAACTGCATCGAATTTCCTCTGAGTCTGTGAGAGTCCAACAACGAAATCCATAGTGATACGCTCCCACTTCCACTCAGGAATCTCTATCTTCTGAAGCAAACCACCAAGTCTCTGATGCTCATACTTTACTTGCTGACAATTTAGACACCGGGCTACATATGCAACTATATCCTTCTTCATCCTCGTCCACTAATAATGTTGCCGCAAATCTTGATACATATTGGCGGCACCCGGATGAATAGAATACCTGGAACATTGGGCCTCCTCTAGAATCAACTCATAAAGTCCATCCACATTAGGCACACAAACACAACCCTACATCCTCAAAACTCCATCATCTCTAACCGTAACCTGCTTGGCATCTCTGTGCCGCACTGTGTCCCTAAGGACAAGCAAATGAGGGTCATCATATTGCCGCTCCCTAGTGCGGTCAAACAATGAAGACCAAGCAATAGTATAAGCTAGAACATGACTGGGCTCAGAAACATCCAACCTCACGAACTGACTGGCCAAAGCCTGAACATCTAATGCAAGCTGTCTCTCACCGGCTGGAATGAACGCAAGGCTACCCATACTCACTGACTTTCTACTCAAAGCATCGGCCACCATATTCACCTTCCCGAGATGATACAAGATGGTGATATCATAGTTTTTCAATAGCTCTAACCACTTTCTCTGTCTCAAATTGAGATCCTTTTACTTGAACAAATACTGCAAACTCCGATGATCCATGAATACCTCACACGACACGCCATAAAGATAGTTCCTCCAAATCTTCGGCACATGAACAATGGCTGCTAACTCTAAGTCATGGATATGGTAATTCTTCTCTTGAACCTTTAGCTGCCGTGACGTGTATGCACCTTGCCACCCTGCATCAATACCGTACCAAGCCCTATACGAGATGCATCATAATATACCATATAAGATCCTTAACCTGTAGGCAACACCAATACTGGCACCGTAGTCAAAGCAGTCTTAAGCTTCTGAAAGCTCGCCTCACACTCGTCTGACCATCTGAACGGGGCACCTTTCTAGGTCAACCTGGTCAACTAGGCTGCTATAAATGAGAAGCCCTCCACAAACCGACGGTAATAACCTGCCAATCCCAAGAAACTCCAGATCTCCATAGCTGATGTGGGTCTAGGCCAGTTCTGAACTGCCTCAATCTTCTTAGGATCCACTTGAATACCCTCAGCTGATACAACATGCCCTAAGAAGGCAACTGAGCTCAACCAAAACTCATATTTTGAAAACTTAGCATATAACTGGCTGTCTCTCAGAGTCTGATAAATGATTCGAAGGTGTTGCTCATGCTCCTCTCAACTGCGGGAGTAGATCAAAATATCATCAATAAACACAATCACAAAGGAATCCAGATAGGGCTTGAACACCTGGTTCATCAAATCCATGAATACGGCTCGGGCATTTGTCAGCCAAATGACATCACTAGAAACTTATAATGCTCGTACTGAGTCCGAAAAGCTGTCTTAGGGACATCGGATGCCCTAATCCTCAACTGATGGTATCCAGACCTCAAGTCAATCTTTGAAAACACTTTGGCACCCTGAAACTGATAAAATAAGTCATCAATCCTTGGCAATGGGTACTTGTTTTTTATGGTAACTTTGTTCAGCTGCCGATAATCTATGCACATTCGCATCGATCCATCCTTCTTCTTCACAAACAACACAGGCGCACCCCAGGGCGAGACACTAGCTCTAATAAAGCCTTATCAAGCAAATCTTGCAATTGCCTCTTCAATTCTTTCAACTCTGACGGGGCCATATGGTATGGAAGAATATAAATGTAATGAGTGCCCGGAGCCAAATCAATACAGAAGTAAATATCCCTATCAGGTAGCATCCCCGGCAGATCTGCGGGAAATACCTCTAAAAACTCACGAACAACTGTATTGAATCCATGGAAGGAACACACTAGAATCACGGACATAAGCCAAATAAGTTAGACACCCCTTCTCGACCATGTGACGAGCCTTTATATAAAAGATAACCCTACTGGTAAAATGGCCAGGAGTCTCTCTCCACTCTAATCGAGGTAACCCCGACAAGGCTAAGGTTACCTTCTTGGCGTGACGGTCCAATATAGCATGATAAGATGATAGCCAATCCTTACCCAAGATGACATCAAAATCAACCATATCGAGAAGTAGAAGATCTACACTAGTCTCAAGACTCCCAATAGTAACTACACACGAACGAGAAACATGATCTACCATAATAGCATCTCCCACAGGTGTGGACACATACACAGGAGAACTCAAAGAATCACGAGGCATAACCAAATATGAAGTAAAATAGGACGACATGTATGAATAAGTAGAACGCGGATCAAATAGAACTAAGACATCTCTACTGCAAACTAAAACCGTACATGTGATAACCGCATCAGATGACTCAGCCTCAGGCCTGGCTAGAAAGGCATAGCATTGAGGCTGGGCCCCACCACTCTGAACTACATATCTAGGACGGCCTCCTCCTGGATGGCCTCCACCTCTAGCGGCCTGACCTCCACCTCTAACAGACTGAACTCCACCTCTAGCGATGTGACCTCTACTTCTGGCTCCCTGACCCCTACCTTTAGCTGGCTGAGCAGGCGGTAATGCAACCAGTACCGGAATCATGGCACGAGAACTCTATTGTGACGTGCTGCCCAATAATCTCGGACAAGTCCTCCTGATATGCCCAAAACCACCACACTCATAACATCCATCCTGGTGTTGTGGCTGCTAAAACTGAGTAACTCTGAATATGAAGTGCACTGATAGGAGCTAGCGGTGCACTGTAGGCTGGCTGCCCAGGATGAGGCACATAAGGACCACAACTCCCTGAAGCATTATGGGATGCCTGAAGCGCTGACTGATATGACCTGGGAGGATGACCCCTATTAAAAGTACCCCTGCATCCAGATGAGGCACCACTAAAACCACCGAAACGACGAGGCTTCTTATCTAACCCATGCCCTCTCTCCTGTGAAAGAACATCCTCGATCCGCCTGGCAACATTTTCCTATCTATTATAAAAGAGCCCACCATTTATTATTTTATAACATGTTATTTTGTCTTCTCAGTCATCTGATAGTGTATTATGTAGTTCATTATAAAAATAATAATTTTATATCAAATTTATTTATGTTTAGGACTATGATTTGTGATAATGATAATGAATGTTATTGATGAAGGTACTATTAGGTATTTGTGATAGTTTTTAGAACTTGTGGGAATAAGTCATATTTCATATTTATTTTTTTAAAAAGTGAAATATATTTTGAAAACGGTAAAAACTTACCCGCACCGTGTGTTTACACCAAACCAATAGAGACATGGCATGTGTCTTGTTTATGGACTTCAATCATTTAACCATAGTAAATTATATGCATTCTCATCTAGTTAAATTAATTAACCATAATGACTTAATATAGTTTGGTGTAAACACCCGGTGTGGGTAAGTATTTACTTTTAAAACTAATGTCCAAAAACATTTTCATCTTCAAACCAAACTTCACCCAAATCAAATTTTTCAGAACAAATTTAGGAATTTATGGCCAAACGCTAGCTTTATAAATAAATTTTTTGCCGTCGGATTAAGATCAAGTAATGTATATTCATACTTTAATTTATTGTTGTCAAAATTGAGTTGGATAGGTTTTTTTCCCTATTTGTGTTGTCTCTGATTTCCTCCTTCCCTATTGTGTCTCTCTAAGATTACCAGAGGGAATAAAAAGGAAAGAGCTCTCTGTTTTGTCTTATAGTCTTGGCCAAGCTTTTTTTTTGGGCCAAAAGATCGAGGTATTTGGCCAAGCTTTTAGATAGAAAAAAGTGTTTTTCAGGAGAAATAAAAGCAGTTTTTAAAAAGTAGAAAAAAATAGTTTCTTTCAAAAGTACTTTTTTGAAAAATATTTTTGATAAAAATACACTTAAAAGCAATTTTCAAAAGCTTGGTCAAACATTAATTACTGTTCAAAAGTGCTTTTCAAATTAATTAGCCAAATATAAATTGATTCTCACTAAAAATACCTTTTTAAAAGTACTTTTAAAAAAAACACTTATCAAAATAAGCTGATTTTAGAAGTTTGGCTTAACGAGCTATTAACTCCCCTAAGTTCCAAATGCTCTAAAAAGTAAAAACACCATTTCTATTTTTAGGAGCAAAACTTCTGAATAAACTATCTATAAGCTCTATGATGTTACGTCACCCATTTGCCCTTTCTCTACCTTCCAAAAATAGCAATCCCTTTCGTTCTCTCCCGATTCCCCTTTGACCCTCCTCTCTTTTCGTCATACTTTAGATAATATAAAAATATATATATGCGTTCAGCATTCTGTATCTAATCAAATATCCCCTTTGTTCTATTATAGTATTATTTTATGTGACACTATCTTTTTGTTAGTCCCAAATATCATTCATTTTTAGAAATAATGAATTTTAAATTTTTTATTTTATCTTTAATGACATATTTATAATTATAAAATATCATAACAGATTTGAAAATTTATCTTTCTTTTTCAAAAAAAAAAAAAAAAAAAATGAAAGAAGCGTGCCGATCAATCTCTGCCGTACAAATTAAACAGAGGAAATAGTAAATCTTAATGATTCAAGTTGACTATTATAATTTAGTTAAATGATGAAAATTTAGTTTAAAAGACAGATGTTAACCCTTCAAAATTTAACGTTCAATCACTTGCTGTTAAATAATTCTTACATTTCTTATCTCTCCTCCTTGGAACCCGCGTTGTGTTTTTGTACAGTCTCAGCTCTTTCTTCACACGGCGGAGTTTATATTGTCATTACATATAGAATTCAAATCTACTTAGGTTTTTCGGGAAACTCTTTTTGCTATATCCAAAACCTTAGTATTAGTCACTTAATTCTTTGCTTCTTAGCCATACACAACATGTGTCTTTTTGTTGAAGATTGTAAGTAACAGATCAGAGTGATCTTTCTATGACGATATATTGAGATTCAGCCTTTATCGCTCTGATTTATCCAAAAGAGAATTGGGGAAAGATTTTATACTTTGATAATTTGAGGCTTCTCTAGCAGCTAGTGCAATAACTTATTTGATGGAGGGTATTGTCTCATTTGATGGAGGTACAATGTCTTCACATATAGATGAAACATTCAACAATGCAATGGAGATGATGAATTTTGAAGCATATGCCGGTTGGTGCTCTAGCCCCCATGCTATAGAGCAAATATTTGCCTCTTATCCATCTTTTTCGCCGATTAATCCAATGTCCATCAATTATGCACCGTT
This sequence comes from Nicotiana tabacum, assembly GCF_000715075.1. Classification (NCBI taxonomy): domain Eukaryota; kingdom Viridiplantae; phylum Streptophyta; class Magnoliopsida; order Solanales; family Solanaceae; genus Nicotiana; species Nicotiana tabacum. The sequence continues at coordinate 43,710,467 of NC_134084.1, forward strand.
TGAACAATTGAACTATGAACAACAGTTTCCCTGTGAAGGCGAAAATTGGATGTTTCAGCAGAAGAATGATGACCAGTTTCGCGACGAGGCTGATTATGTTACTGATACTGACAACTGTATAATCCCAAAGTCACCTTGTCAATCACTTTCGGAGCGAATGCTCAAGGCATTAGAACTGTTTAAAGAATCATCTGGTGGGGGAATCTTGGCTCAGGTTTGGATTCCAATGAAGAATAGTGATGCTCACTACATTTTAAGCACCTGTGAACAGCCATTTTTACTTGATCAAGTTCTATCTGGATATCGAGAGGTATCCAGGAAATTCACTTTTGATGTGGAGATGAAACCAGGATCTTTTCCTGGTCTTCCTGGTCGGGTTTTTACCTCGAGAATACCCGAGTGGACATCAAATGTTCAGTACTATAAAGAGGCCGAGTATTTACGTGTACAATATGCAGTTGACCATGAAGTCCGTGGATCGATTGCTTTACCAGTTCTAGAGGATGATGGACATGATTCGTCGTGTTGTGCAGTACTAGAACTAGTCACTACAAAAGAGAAGTCGAATTTTGATTTGGAAATGGTACATGTTTGCCGGGCTCTACAGGTTCTTGCTTTAATTCTATCAGTTCCTTTGTTTTTCATTGCAAAAGTACCTTTTCCACTGAGAGAGAATTTTATTTCAGCATATTGAGGATAGAAATAGATGATCCAAAAATTGTAATATCTGCCTCAGAATATATTTTGGAACCTGTTTAAAAGCTTGATGAGCAGGCTAATAAGTATCGATGGATGAAGTTTAGATCGAATATTATTGCCTTTAAGTGCCTTTGATTGGATATGAAGAGCTTTAAAAAGAACAGAAAATGTGATTTAGCATGAATTGATTGTTTTAATAATTTCTTCCAATATAGTGTATCACTAAAAATCACATTGTAAATTTTCATTTTCATTTTTTTTTCTGGTGATGCTCGTGATGTACAGTAATGAAGTTCTTTTCTGTCAGCAGGGAAAATGTTTTGTCAGTGTTCTTCCTTCATTATTATGTTTTAGTTGGATATGTAGCCCAGTTATCTATTGCTCTTGTGTATGTCAAGGCACATAGAAGGGCATTTTTGGTTGATCAAATGTCGATCTTTATGTGTTAGCTCATAGCTGGCTTGGTCGAAAGTTTATGCTGATGATCATCTCTTAATCTATTTTAATTGTATCCTCAAAAAAAAAGGTTTAAGATTTCTGTGTAATCCTCAATTCCTTCATTTTGCAGGCCGTAAATTTAAGGAGCATAACACCTCCTCAATTTACTTCCCAGGTAATACTCAATGTCTTAATCCTATCTGTGATCTACGCATTGTTTGTGGCCATTTCTTTTTGTCTTGGAATATTTTGTTCCCTTCTAATTTTGCTTCCTTGCAGAATCTTTCCAAGAATCAAAGAGCTGCTTTAGCTGAGATAAAAGATGTTCTACGAGCGGTTTGCCATGCTCATAGTCTGCCTCTTGCTTTGACGTGGATTCCCCGTATTTGTACAGGAGGATGTATTGCAAGCTCAGATGAAAAAAGTGTATTATGTGTTGAGAATACAGCTTGTTATGTGAGTGACAAGGAGATGCACGGATTTCTTCATGCATGTATGGGACATGATCTCGAGGAAGGACAAGGTATTGTTGGGAAATCTCTCCAATCCAACCATCCCTTCTTCTACCCTGATGTGAAAGAGTACCATATAAGTGAGTATCCACTTGTTCACCATGCACGGAAGTTTGGTCTAAATGCTGCAGTTGCTATCAGATTACGTAGTATATTCACCGGTGATGATGATTATGTATTGGAGTTTTTTCTTCCTGTCGATAAAAAGGGAAGCACCGAACAACAGCTTCTCTTAAATAACCTCTCGCGTACCATGCAGAGAATTTGCAAAAGTCTGAGGACAATATCAGATGCTGAATTAGTTGGACAAGGGGGTGCAAAGTTTGGGTTACAGAGTGAATCGGTTCTGGATTTAACATCAATTGACTTATCAAGGAAGATTTCTGAGCATCCATTATTAGGCAGCACTTTAGATTTCAGTAAAGAAACTTTAGACATATGTGATTCAGAAATAGCTGGAATGGAAGCTGATGGTTCTCGCGAACAGGTACATCACTTAACTCAACTTCCTTACTGTTATCTAGTCTATGCTCCCCTAGCTTATTTGGTGGACTATGTTTTACTCTTCTTAAGGTCTTAACTTGTTCTATTTTTATAATGTGCTCTTCAGAATCTTTTTTTCCCCACCCTTTTTACGTGTTCTTGAGTGAATGTCTTTCGCTCTTGAGAATTGTGTTTCAGTAACTCTTACTTTATGTGCTCCTAGACAAGTTATGTTCATTCTATACGTTTTCAAATTCTGATCATCTTTTTTGTCTTTCAGTACTGAAGTTATTGCATTTTACTTTGTAGACAAGGAGTGTATCAAGAAGACAGAAAGAGAAAAAAAGAAGCGTGGCAGAGAAACATGTCAGCTTGAGTGTTCTTCAGCAATACTTCTCTGGGAGCCTCAAGGATGCTGCCAAAAGCATTGGTGGTAAGCTTTCAAGCTCTCGTCAAGTGGAAACAATCAACTAATTAAACATTCTTGAAAAATGTATTATTATGCTGGTATGTTTCCCGTTCCATTGGGTTGTGATTTTCTGATTCTGAGAGATACCTTGCAAAAGCTTTATGGACCTTGTCAGATTTTTGTGGTCGTTCCAAATTGGGGCTAGTATACGCGTACTGAGTACCGTCTCTTGTCCCTCTATTTGCCTTCTAACGTGATTTTGGGCTCTAACCCATACATCCAAACTCTCCTATCAGGAGTCGAATATGCTATTTTTCTTTGTGCCAATTCAATTTCTAATTCTATGTATCTGTTAGTAGTGCCTGAAATTTTAGGTGACAGCTTAATTAAGCCAAAAAGTTTAGCATACCCCCAAAGGAAAAACAAATGGGAGACAGAAGAAAAAACATTACGTTAACTATTTTCTTAAAAGAAAAGTGTCATTATCAAAGGATGCAGACTCTTTAAGGTTTAAAAAGAGTGGTACATATAAAACTGTTTGAAGTTGAAAGCACAAAATTAACGACCTTGCAAAAGATGGTATAACAGTTTATTTGTTATGTTTTTTGTAGTGTGTCCGACTACATTGAAAAGGATATGTCGGCAACATGGGATCCCAAGATGGCCTTCCCGAAAAATAGGCAAAGTGAATCGTTCTTTAGTAAAGATACAAACTGTGCTTAAATCAGTCCAAGGGATAGAAGGAGGATTTAAATTTGATCCAGCCACTGGAGGTCTAGTTGCAACAAGCTCTATCCTTCAAGATTTTGACTCAGAGAAAGGTATCCTCTTTCCCTGCAAAAACGTCTGTGTGAAAAATCCGGATTCCCTTTTTCAGGATGATGTCTCTGTCCTCCAAACTTCATGCATTGACAACCACGACCCTGTGGTGAAAATGGAAGAGGATACGCATGTGGATGGAAACCAACTAGCAGAGTGGCCTGCAAGTCAGGACACAATGCAATGTACCAACTCTAGAAATGTGTCACTAGGTTCTTTCCGTACAAAAGAAGGATGTAGGAGTTGTGGTTTGAGCACAAGCAATTTAAAATTGGACAATTCCGGCTACCATTTCATCAATCGATGTCCACATTCCATGCCTGACGCTGATGATGTTAAGACAAAAACTAGAGCAAGTAACGAACTGGATGGAGATGATGTTGTTATGGAACATAACAAGGGAAGTTCTTCAGGCATGACAGATTTGTCCAATGTGTCCGGTTCAATAATGAATGGCAGTTCATCAAGCTCTCACAGTTTTGGTGAACGAAAGCATACCAAAGTTAAGGCAAGGAGTGAAGATGGTGCGTCACATATAACCATAAAAGCTACTTACAAGGAAGATAGAATCCGATTTAAATTTGAGCCTTCAGCAGGGTGCTTTCAACTCTATGAAGAGGTTGCAAAGAGGTTCAAACTGCAGACCGGGGCGTTCCAGCTCGAGTATCTTGATGATGAAGAGGAATGGGTGATGTTGGTAAATGAAGAAGACTTGCACGAGTGTCTTGAGATACTCGATTCTCTTGGTACTCGTTGCGTAAAATTTCTTGTCCAAGATGTGTCATGTGCTATAGGTAGCTCAGGCAGCAGCACTAGTTGCTTTTTGACAAGTGGCTCTTAGTTATACAGTGCAGAGAATCTTCTTGTGTTGTATGGTCTTGGCAGGAATACTCCATCAGAGCCGTGGAGGATTCCAAGTATATATGGATCACCTGTTGGTTCAGTAGAGCCTTTTGTTCTACTATCACTTTTATGCAGTTGATATCGAGTCATCAATACTTGATCCCAGCAAGAGATCCTGATAAGAAAAACTGAAGTCCATAAGAGGATGCACTAATAGAAGCATAGTCGACCAAAATCATTTGTTAATACGTTATATATGTTGTGTATAGGTGAGATAAGTGTCAGGTAATTGTAAGAGTTTAAAATAGTTAAGGCACTAGATCTCAAGTGCCTCAGCTGGTAAAAACTGTTAGTTTAAGATAATGCTTAAAGGTAATGGTGAAAAGTAAGCTGTAAGAGTCTTTCTATAAGAAATACAAAAAGTTATCCTCTTCTGATGTTAGTATGTTTCTCCTTTGTAACATTAGTCACAATGTCATATCTTTGCATGAATACTTTTTGCTGTGTTTAAGATTACTCCATACAAAAGAAAGACTCTCTATGCTACATATTTTCTTAAATAAACTATTTTGCACTTGATACTCACTTTAGGCTCTCATACCTTACTTGAAGTTTTGCCTTGACCATTAGTGATTATCAACAATGTTTAACATGTTATATTTCTATAAAATATCTTTTACAACTACCAAGAATTCAAATTAACTAATTTTCGAATTTTTGATTGTGTACACATCTGTTAGTTTTGGTAGTTGGAGTTATTGCTCTAGGTAGACAATACTTGCTTGTTTTCTCTGTACTTGTAATTAGTACCGATTCTTTTTGGCTTGTTGTTATCTGGTTCACTCATTCTTATTCGTAGAATATTCTTTAGTCTTGTCTTCCTTCTTGTTGCCTCGCCGGTATTCGTCCCTTGTGTTTATTACATCTTTTTGGTTGCCTTGCCGGCTAACCGTCGGTGGATTGACTGCTTTAGGTAGACAATACTTTCTTGATTTATTGTCTTTGCAATTAGTGTTTTTAAGCTTAAGGTTTCGTCTATCCCTTTTTAATTTTCTGTTTGCACAGTGGTAGTTTATTAGACGAGGTAGATTCACTGCTCTAGTGGCTGCTTGCATTGCTGTTTTCGTAGTAGCGCCTTTGTGTTTTTTTAGCTCTCGGATTCCTAGCTTGTTTTCCTTTGTTCTCGCTTTTTGTTTTTAGTGGTAGTGATTACTTAATGCCTCGAGCTTATAGTGGTTGTAGTGAATGATGTGAGAGTACGGTCATGTCCTCGGGTGGAGTTGGGGGTAGGGACCAGGGGTGGGAAGGGGGATAAGGGAGCCTCTAAGCTGAGAGTTGGGTCCTGGAACATAGGAATGTTGACGGGGAAGTCTATAGATTAGGTAAGATTCTTCAGAAAAGGAAGATCAACATAACGTGTGTCGAGGAGACTAGATGGAAGGGTACTAAGGCACGAGATGTAGACGGGTTTAAACTATGGTACTCAGGAAGTGTTGGGGATAAGAATGGGGTAGGTATTTTAGTTGACAGGGACCTCGGGGAGCTCGTGGTCGAGGTTAGGAGGGTAAACGATAGGTTGATGGGTATTAAGCTTGTAGTTGGAGGGTTTATTGTAAATGTGATTAGTGCATACGCTCCCCAGGTAGGTTTGGACCGGGAGGTCAAGCAGCAATTCTGGGAGGATTTGGACGAGGTAGTGTGTATTATCCCGCACACCGAGAAGCTTTTCATGGCAGAGATTTCAATGGCCATATTGGGGCTAGTGCTAACGGTTATGATGATGTGCATGACGGGTTCGATTTTAGGGATAGGAATGAGGGAGGTACTTTACTGTTGGACTTTTCTAGAGCTTTTGATTTTGTTATAGCTAACTAGAGTTTTCTGAAGCAGGAGGAGCACCTGGTCACATTTCGGAATTCGATGGTCAAGACTCAGATTGATTACCTTCTCTATAGGAAATATAATAAAGGTCTTTGCACTGATAGCAAGGTTATCCCAAGTGATCACCTCACGACCCAGCATAGACTCCTAGTAATAGACTTGGAGATCAAAAGGAGTAGGAGGAAGAGGGCGGTGTATAGGCAACCTAAAATCAAGTGAGGTAACTTGGCCAAGGACAAAGCTCAGGAGTTGGGGCAGAGGTTACTGGCTATGAGGGCCTGGAGGAGTAGAGGGACACGACTAGTATATGGATCACGACATCAAAATTGCATTAGGTAAGCTGCTAGAGAGGTCTTAGGGGTCACGAAGGGCTTTTCTAGGGGTCATAAAGTGGACTGGTAGTGGAATGGAGAGGTCTAAGGTAAAGTGAAAGCCAAGAAAGATGCTTATTTGAAGCTAGTGGAGAGTACAAATAAGGAGGAAAAAAGGACTTATCAGGAGTGTTATAAAAAGGCAAAGAAAGAGGCAGAGTTAGTAGTTACGGCGGCTAAGAATGCGGCGTTTGGTCGTATATAGGAGGAGCTCGAGGGCAAAGGTGGGGATAAGAAGTTGTACTGGTTGGCCAAAATGAGGGAGAGGAAGGCCTGTGACTTAGACCAAGCCAAGTGCATCAAGGACAAGGATGACAAAGTATTGATGGACGAGGCACTTATTAGAAGAAAATGACAGACATAGCCCCCGTTTGGATGGGCTTATTTTAAGCGACTTTTAAGCTAAAATAGCTTTTAAGCCATAAGTTAGGAATTCTAGTTTTTTGCTTTTGGTTTGTTTTTGTCACTTTAGCTTAAAAAGAAGTGCTTAAAAGCACTTTTTACGTTATCCAAACACTACACAATGACTTCAAAGTTATTTTGGCTTAAAAGCACTTAAAACAAGCCAATCCAAACGGGCTCATACTTTCACAAACTATTGAACAAGGAGGGGAATAGAAGCATTGTGTTTGGGTAAGTTGGAGCATTCCGAGAGTCAGCGGGATTTAGGGTATTGTAGGCGGATTAAGTTAGAGGAGGTGGAAGGGGCGATGCGTAAGATGTGTAGAGGCCAGACGAAATCCTGGTGTAATTTTGGAATAACGCGGGGCGAGAGCTATTAAGTGGCTCACTGGATTGTTTAATATTATTTTCAGGACGAAGAAGATGCCCGAAGAATGGAGGTGAAGTACGATGGTTCCATTATACAAGAACAAGGGTGATATCGAAAATTGAAATAACTATATGAGTATAAAGTTGTTAAGTCACACTATGAAGGTTCGGGATAGGGTGGTGGAGGTCCGGGTGAGGAGTTGTGTGTCTATTTCCGAGAACCAGTTCGAATTCATGTTGGGGCGTTAAACTACGGAAGTGATTCATCTGGTGAGGAGATTAGTGGAGCAATATAGTGAAAGGAAGAAGGACTTGCATATGGTATTCATTGACCTTGAGAAAGTGTATGATAAAGTTCTGAGAGAGGTTTTGTGGAGGTATTTGGAGGCTAACGACGTTCTGGTAGTGTACACTAAGGTGATTAAGGATATGTATGATGGTTCTAGGACTCGGATGAGGACTGTGGGAGGTGACTTGGAGCATTTCCCCGTTGAGATGAGACTGCACCAAGTATCGGCTCTTAGCCCGATTTTATTTGCCTTGGCTATGGATGTGCCGACGCGATATATCCAAGGGGAGGTGTCTTGGTGCGTGCTATTTGCCGATGATATAGTATTGATTGACGAGACATGAGGCGGAGTTAACGCGAGGTTGGAAGTTTGGAGATAGACCTTGGAGTTTAAAGGTTTCAAGTTGGGTAAGACGAAAACAAAATACCTGAGTGCAAATTCAGTGACGGGACCCATGAAACAGACGCGGATGTAAAGCTTGATGCTCAAGCTATCTCCAAAAGAGGTAGTTTCATGTCGGGGCATTAAACTACGGAAGCGATTCATCTGGTGAGGAGATTAGTGGAGAAATATAAGGAAAGGAAGAAGGACATGCATATGGTATTCATTGACCTTGAGAAAGTATATGATAAAGTTCCGAGGGAGGTTTTGTGGAGGTGTTTGGAGGCTAACGACGTTTTGGTAGTGTACACTAAGGTGATTAAGGATATGTATGATGGTGCTAAGACTCAGGTGAGGACTGTGGGAGGTGACTTGGAGCATTTCCCAATTGTGATGAGACTGCACCAGGTATCGGCTCTTAGCCCGATTTTATTTGCCTTGGCGATGGATGTGCCGATGCGATACATCCAAGGGGAAGTGCCTTGGTGCATGCTATTTACCGATGATATAGTGTTGATTGACGAGACGTGAGGTGGAGTTAACACGAGGTTGGAGGTTTGGAGATAGACCTTGGAGTCTAAAGGTTTCAAGTTGGGCAGGACTAAAACAGAATACCTGAGTGCAAATTCAGTGACGGGACCCATGAAACAGACGTGGATGTAAAGCTTGATGCTCAAGCTATCCCCAAAAGAGGTAGTTTCAAGTATCTCAGATCTATTAGCTAAGGTAATAGGGAGATTGACGACGATGTCACACATCGCATGGGAGATAAAATGGAGGCTCGCATCCGGTATTTTATGTGATAAGGATGTGTCGCCAAGACTTAAAAGTAAATTTATAGAGTGTGGTTCGACCGACTATGTTGTATGGGGCTTTGGCTAGTCAAGAACTCCCTGCACATGTGCAGAAGATGAAAGTAGCAGAAATGAAGACGTTGAGATGGATGTGTGGGTGTACCAAGAGAGATAAGATTAGGAATGAAATTATCTTGGACAAAGTGAGTATGGCCTTTGTGGGGGCAAGATGCGGGAGCCGAGGCTGAGATGGTTCAGACACGTTAAGAGGAGAAGCATTGATGCTCCCGTTAGGAGGTGTGAGAGGTTGGCCATGACAGGTTTGAGAAGAGGTTGCGGTAAGCCTAAGAAGTACTATAGAGAGGTGATTAGGCAGGATATGACACTGGTTCAGCTCACTACGGACTTGACCCTTGATAGGAGAGTGTGGGGATCGAGGATTATGGTAGAAAATTAGTAAGTAGTTGGAAGTTTCTTATTTGCTCACTGATAGTCTTAGTAGCACACATACCCCTTCATATTCTTAGATCTTTATTGCGTTATGTGGTTTTGTTCGCCCCAGGTATTGTATTCCCATTTGTTATTATTTGGTACTACTTATCCTTTATCTCATTCTTTCTCTTCTCTCTTTTCTTGCTTTTCCCCTCCTTCTCCTTCTTCTTCTTCTTCTCACCCCTTCCGAGTTGAGGGTCTATTGGAAACAGCCTCTCTACCTTCATTAGGTAGGGATAAGGTCTTGCGTATAGATTACCCTCTCAAACTCTACCTGATGAGAATATACTGGATCGTTGTTATTGTTGTTGTTGTTCATATCCAACCCTAGGCTTAAGGTCCAAGATCACTATTTTGAATGTTCTGTTATTTATAGTTTAATATATAAAGTATATACTTAAATTTATTCGGTTCGATTTGATAATTTTTTATAAAAAATAAAACTCTAATTATTCGGTACGATTATAGAATTATGTTGAAAAATATAATTTTATTAGAGAAACTTAATACTCAGTTCGGTAGATTCAGTTAGGTCGAGTTACTCTATTTTCAAAGAACCATTAAAACTCGTAAGAACCATTCTTTACTTTGAATAAAAGTATCATCGTTTTTGTTTTCAATTTCGAAATTGAGTTATTTGCTTTCCTGATATCCTTTTCTTCCTGATTTAGAAAGTTTTTCAAAAGGTGAAATATATAGATTGAGCTCTTTAAGTTGTCCACAACGATTATTGAAGTACTTTAACTTTTTAAGTGATTAGTAAGTTAATACAAAAATTAGCCAATTCACAAAATATTGCCAGTATTAGCCAATTAGTTGTTTGTAGAAAAAAATATCAACTTTTTGCTTTCTTTTGAGTGGTGTTATTGGAATAGATTGGATAAATGTTAAGGAGTTTAAATCTCAGTTATGGTGTAGAGTTTTGAGGTGATTTGAATAAAAAATTCGAAGTAGAAGATGAACATAGAAAAAGATGATATGTGCATCACACTTTATACCATTTGTGTATCACATATGTATTATATTTATATCAAATGTGTGTCACATGTATATAAATGTATACAGAGGCAGACTCAAGTTTTAAACTTTATGGGTTCAGAGTCGCAATTCTACCATATCTCATCTTATTTAATAGGTTCAAAATTTATTATTTGTATATAATAATTTTTTGGGCAAAAATACAGGGTATGAGCGAAAGTTATGGATTTATACACATGTGTGAGATACATGCGTGATACATGTGTCGGAGAAAAAAAATTGAACTCGATTTTAACTACGAATTTTGATACCAAATCACCTTCAATTTTCCTCAAATTTTGTATATTGACTCAACTATATGTTTTCAATGAATTTCAACCATACCCATTGATATATATATATATATATATATATATATATATATATATATATATATATATATATATATATATATATATGTATTTTATCACCTTGTTTGTTATCTCATCCATGAAATTTCTTTTTCGTCTTGCATCTAATATTGCTGATACACTTAAAAATATGGAAGGAAATCTTTGCGTGTGATTCTTGGATAGAAAGAATCCTTATTTATTTGAGTTTTCAATTTTTGCATGTGCTTGGTTGGTTTTGATAAATCTATAATTAATGGCTAAAAATTGATAAAGTATGATTTATTTGAGATATTTCCGCATGACTCCCAAAAATAAAACCAACGAAGCTAAAGCTTAGAGAGATGTAAAAGTCTTAAAAATCTATTAATAAGTCTATCTATCCAACTGGACATGTTGTGATAAGGTTAGCTTGGTTTCTATTATACCTTTGGTCAAAGTTTGCAAAACTACCCCGCTATGAGTCTTGTCTTTTTATGTGGGAATTTTTACATTTCTATGCCATACATGAAACTATATTACCCTCAATGTTTAAGGTTTGATAAAATTACATTTAGTATATCTAATTATCAATTATATATCATTAGTGGGTTTTAAGGGTATTAATTACACTCCTAATTTAATGGTACCGTATATTCCTTCTAATATCACTCCCCCCACTTTTCTCTCTCCAATTCCCACACCTTCACCCATGTTTCCCTCCCACACCCACGATTTCTGTATCAAAATCCCATTATTTATTCCATAGCCAAGGCTTTGAATTCGAATTTGGGGTTTCAAAAGACATTGTTTGTTTGGATTGGATGTTGTTGCAAAGAATTGAGAATTCTCTCTATGCCTCTCTCTATCTCGCAATCCCAAATTTCAGTAATATAAGAGGAAAGGAAAAGAGAGCAGCAATTCCACCATTGATAGCCATTAAAAAGCTTTAAAGCTTTGAATTCTAATTTGGGTTTTCAAAAATCATTATTTATTTGGATTGTGTGTTGTTGTAAATAATTGGGAATATGGTTTGGAGTTTATATTTCAATTTTGAGGGGTTTTGGTGAAGATTCGACTTGGTTTTGGCTGAATTTCAAATTGAAACTCGACGAAGAAGAAGAAGACATGACATACATTATATTGCAAAAATTGTAGATAAATTGTACAAAAATTATAGAAAAATTGTAGACTATTGTTTATTTATTTTTGAGCTTTGTGTTTTGTGTTAAAAATTTTGATAGGAGCTTGTTATTTCACTTCGTTTGTTTTGGAGCTAACTTGTGCAGAGGAGAAGATGTTTTTTAAGTTATACATATTGCTATACCTTTAAATTCAAGAAAGTATGGTTGTATTGTATTTAAAGAGGCGTGAATTTGTAGAATAGGTTGAATGTGAGGAATGAGTCAAATAAGACTCACAATGGCTTATTTTCTACATTTAATATACAACAAAACTACATATCATTTGAAAATTTTATATGAAAGTACAGAATTTCAATGTTTCTATAAATTATCTACAAAATTTCTTAGGAAGATCTATCCCTTCATCATGTTTTTTAGATTCCATATTTAGCATAGCAGTTTCATAAGGAGTAACAAGAGCATATATGAGAATCACAGAATTGTAGCATAATCAGGATTTTCGACATAATTGCATTTTTTTGCACAAGATTTGTAGAAGTTTTAGTCATTTTTGATTTGTGAAAACAGAAAACAAAGCATCTACAATCAGAATACAAATAATCTACAATTTATCTACAAAATATCTACAAACTGGCTACATTGAGTTTTAATATCCCAATTCCCATTCAATTGTAGCATAATTGGGATTTTTGAAATAATTGCGTTTTTTTGCAGAAGATTTGTAGAAGTTTTAGTCTTTTTTGATTTGTGAAAACAGAAAACAAAACATCTACAATTAGAATATAAATAATCTACAAAATATCTACAAACAGGGTACATTGAATTTTAATATCCCAATTCCCATTCAATTGTAGCATAATTGGGATTTTTGATATAATTACGTTTTTCAGAAGATTTGTAGAAGTTTTAGTCGTTTTTTATTTGTGAAAACAGAAAATAAAGCATCTACAATCAGAATACAAATAATCTACAATTTATCTACAAAATATCTACAAACTGGGTACATATTTGGACTCGAAATGCTTCCCCTGAAATGTATGTTTCACATTTTTTATACATATTTTTGTCTAAAACAGTACTAAATCATCCACTTAAATACAATTTTTATACAATGTTGTTCAACTTTTATACAATAGGTAAATGAATAAAAGAAAAATAAATAAACAACTGTCTACAATTTATCTACAATTTTTCTACAATTTCTGCAATATAATATATGTCATGTCTTCTTCTCCTTCTTCTTCAAGTTTCAATCTGAAATTCAGTCAAAACCAAGTCTAATCTTCACCAAAACCCCTCAAAATTGAGATATAAACTCCAAACCATATTTCCAATTATTTTCAACAACACCCAATCCAAACAAATAATGTTTTTTGAAAACCCAAATTTGAATTCAAAGCTTCAAAGCCTTTTAATGGCTGTCAATGGTGGAATTGCTGCTCTCTTTTCCTTTGCTTTGTATTTTTGCCATAATTGCTTTTGTTGCAGAAGAATTGTAGAAGATTTTGTCGATTTTGATTTGTGAAATCAAAGAAAATGTTGAAACAGAGTTTAGCGCAAAAAACAGAGTATGAAAATTTTGTAAAGAAGTCGACGATAGTGATTACTGTGCGTGATTTGCGTTGGAAGATCTGGAAAATATTTAATTCCCCTTTTTTAGCGCACCTAAATAAGGAATCCTACAGCTATAATGATTCCTTATTTAGTGTATTGTATATATTATGTAGAAATACTATTAGCATAAAGGGTAATATGCAAAGTATGAACATATTTGGTAATATAATTTCATATATGGTATAGGAACGAAAATTTCACTCTTATGTGTCAACATGGTTATCATTTGTTCAAAGATAATGGCTTAGTTGAATGAAATTAGTCAACATACTTCATTTAATTGTGTATAGTATTTCAAATTCAGTGGCCATTGATGTAATATTTGCAATATAGTTCCTAAAAGTTTGAACTAATGTGGTTTAATAATATTACAGATATTCAATATATATTTTTAGAAAAAACGTACTACGAACAAACAGTATTATACTTCAAATGAAAGAAAACAAAAAATAAAAATTATGAGATATAGAGCACTAGACCCTAAACCAATAGCAAGTAGAGACATGACGTTCAATATATATTTTCAGAAAAAATGTTCAAGTGAATCTCAGTCTCAAACCCACAATGTTTTCAAACGAAATGTGGTATTATGGCTCAAAATTTGAGTTGTAATATTTAACTCCATATTGGAGATAGATGATGATGAATTTCAAGGAATAATCTTTTGGTTAAACATGTTTTTTTTTAAGGTATACCAAAAGCTTCAAACAGTTAGGTCATAGATACAATCTAATGTGAAGGCTGCATTGAGTTTCGTTTGACCAAGCAATATCTGGTCCATTTTTACAACTATGTTAGTTATCTAAATACGGAATGAGAAAATGTCATTGCTAGTTGTATTTTAGTAATCTTTTGTTAGCTCTATAAATAAATAGCTTAAGAGGATAACATCCTCAAATCAGCGCATTCAGAGAAAAATGGCCTTTTACAAAGCTAGTATCCTTTCTCTCCTCCTATTATCTGGTAAGGCTTCTTTGATATATATATATATATATATATATATATATATATATATATATATATATATATATATATATAGCCAAAATGTCATTTTATATCTTTACTTTGTGTTGATTTGGGTGCTTTAATTTATAGGTATATTTCTGTTGGGAATTGGTGAGGTGAAATATGTAAATGCCAAGTCATGTCTCCAGTTTTGTGATAATGAAGTGGCATACATGACTTGTCCCTCTTCAGGAGATGAGCAAATTAGTCCAGTATGTGTCAACTGTTGCACAGCAGATGAAGGTTGTAAACTTTTCCGCACTGATGGATCATTAATTTGTACTGGAACCCAAGATTAACTCATCCTTCTCAAAAATGTAATGATTTATTAAAATCTTTATACATACTCATATCATATGTGTAATGTGTGCAATAAGGCCTGAGTTTATGATTACTCACGTGATTTCTAATGTGCAATTATGTTTGCATCATCCTTTGTCTAAGCTTGTAAAGATATGAATAAAAAGCAATAGTAAATTATATTTATTACAATGTGTTTACCTTGAAAATGGTAATTACAATTAGATTTGATTTTGTGGTTCTAAAAACACGTGATTTATTTTTATGCTAGTTGTTAGGCAATAGATGCTAAGTGTGAGCTAGGAAAGTAAGATAAGAGTAAGAGGATAGTATGCTATGCAAACCGAATAGCCGTGAGGTGAGATCTCGAGCCGGCCTACACTGGGCCTCGAGGTCGAGCTAAGGGGCTTGATTGGGGCTGATCGATGAAGGACTAACAATCCTGAGGGCCTTGATGATGACTCTTTATGATCAATGATGAGTAGTAAATGAAGAACAACCAATAAAATACTATAAATGTAAGCAATAAATTAAAGGAAACACAATGAAGAATGTTTAAGTTAGAGAGCAGAGAATGCTCTTGTTCTTGTATTGAATATCATGTCCCTTTACAAAATGACAAGGGTCCCCTTTATATAGGAGGGGGGGAATCCCAACATAGTACATATACATTTATTACAAAGGTAAACAACTGGTACAACCATTTAATGTCACGGTACGGACTTGTACTATTCATATAGACCTAGTCAGCTTTAACTTCGTGCCTTTTGGGAATTTCCCGCTTGTTTAAGATAGCCACCGATTTGCACTACCCCGAGGTCGAGCATTGGGGACCCTCGGGGTCAAACCTTGACCTATGCTTTGAGGCTTCTGAAGACGGGCTGTGAAATGCCATAATGATCACAAAATTGGACTCTCCGATTTTAGATGTACACAAATAGTTCCCACGTTTCTTAGAGTGAAATGATAAGAAACAGTCTTGAATCCTTGCCTCTTCGATACTTCCATTATGACGTCAGCCTATCAGAGCATTAAATACCATGACTCAAAAGCTGCGCAAAGGTCGCTGTCAGCACGATTATCGAGAAGCCCACGAACCGTTACTAGTTCGGCTCTTTCGCTTCACGAAACGCTGCCCAAACGGCTTCTATAAATACCTCAATTGTTTGTCATTCATACTTTTACAATATCTTCAAATTTTCAGAGCTAAGTTGCCATCTTCTGCATTCATCCCTTCTCTGTGCTTGCCTCTTCATTTTCTTTCTCAGAAACTTCGTTATAGTTATGGCTAAAACTTCCAAAACGGTACCTCAGAAAGAGGGCATTTCTTCTTCATCATGCCCGTCCAAAGGCAAACCAAAAACACCTCCAAGTATTGAGCAGTATACTCCTGGCCACTTCGATACGGTCTCCGATTTTACTATTAAAAAACCACCTTCCACACCGGGCCGATGCGAGCCCATGTCTCGGTACATCAGTGTGGTGACTATATAAAGAGAGTTAAGGTGGACTGCCGATGGGGGGAGGCAGTGCAAGTAGAGATCCCCACAGTTGAGGAAAGCATAGTAACACAAAAACCTGGCTTCCTTAGCGTATACACATACCCCTTCACCCTAGGCCATGTAGATTCTTCTTCCCCATCGATAGATCCAGTGATTCTTGACTTTTTTCATCAGTACCGAGTGACACTCGGTCAGATCTATCCTTCTTTCTGGAGGATTGTTTACATGCTCAGATATTTCTCCAATAGGGTTGAGGGAATGACCTTTACCCTCAACCATTTGATCAGATTGTACGGCCCCCATCTCTTCCGAGAGGGTTTAATCAAGCTTCACCATTGATCTGCCAAAACGTTCTTTGCGAACACCGATGAGGACAAAGACCGGGGATGGATGAGCCGGTTTGTCAAAGTAAGAACTTCGAACATCGTCCTTGCTGATAGGATGCCATTCCCGGAGGAATGGAACATGAAGCATAAGTGTCCCTATATCGAGCACATTTTATTACCCCTTCTCCTTCTTCTGAGATGATCTTCTTTTGATTATGTATCCACCATTTGATTCCCCGGCGCGGTTCAAAATCTTTCGGGATGGATCAAACTACTAGACTCTGTTTTTCCATACAACAAGCGTGTTTGGCGTGATTTGACTAAAATGCGGTGGCAGGCTAAGAACCACGGTATGCTTTTGTTGTTGTCATTACCAAGCTTCATATAAGTATTCTTTTGGTGATAAGTTTAATACATCATGCCTGGGCAAGCCTCGAAGATGGCGTGTCGATGAGACCACTTCCTCCTGGTGAAGAACAAACCTCGAAACCCGACAAGGGTAAGAAGAGGAAGAAGGAGACGTCGGCTGAGTCCCCAGAATCAAAGAAACCCAAGGTCTGCAAGCCTAAGACCGATGCCACGGTCTTGACTTCAACTGTTGCGGCAAGCCTTCATGAATATGATGATGATGACGACCGCCCTTTAGTACAAAGGGTAAGACGGAGTGCTGATACTCCACAAGCTGTTGGTCAGAAGGCCGCTGAGACAGGGGTGGCCGATGTGGACCAGACTCGTGCTAAGGAGACCCTCGAGGAGGGTTTGGGCACAGTCCCCGAGCCTCAAGTCAGACATGGTACAGTCCGTGCCGGTGACTCCTCGGCTCGAGGGCTCAAAGAGCCTGAATCCGAAGTTGTTCGGCCTCGAAAAGAAACCCTTATAGAAATTATTACCATGGGCGGCTTTGAATCGAGCCCTTCATTTTCTCTAAGGGAAATAAGGGATTCCCAGAACAAGGGTGATGAAGATGCGAGGACCCCTCAGGGAGAGGATGATGCATTCAAGAACTACTTCATCGATGTCGATAAGGACACAGATCTCGACGTCCCCGTCGCTCTCGAGGAGGCTGAGAGGCTTCAAAAGTAGGCGATATTCTTGACATACCATTTGCACTTTAAATTTTTACCCTTGCCTTTCTAACTTCTTTGTTGCAGGTCAAGAAATTGTATGACCAAGTGTCATGACCCAAAATCCCAACCCGGTCGTGATGGCGCCTCTCATGAGGACAAGGCCAGCCAATCAACAAAACAGTACATCTCTTTATAATTACTTAGCAGGAATAAGTCTAAATCATGGGCAATATAATCTTAAATGCGAAATAAACGTGATAGAACAAGGAAAACCATCCCAACTCAGCCCGAAATCGGGGTGTCACAAGTCATGAGCTACTACCGAGTTTACTAATATTTTACAAAGTCTGAAATTATCATAAATAACAAAGATAAGGGAGAAAACGGGGCTGCGGACGTCAACAGCTACCTCGTTACTCCTAGTCACCGCCTGGCCTGGAAAGAATCAGCGCTCAGGAGCGAACTCAGCTATGCCTGTATCTGCACACATGGTGCAGGGAGTAATGTGAGTACTCCGACCCAGTGAGTAATAAAAGTAACTACAGTCCGAAGATAAGAAAACCCAGTAAATACACAAAGTAAGCTAAAATCCAAATATGCAGCAACATATGGAACTGAGCAGCTAAACAACAGTATATATACATATACATGAATACAATGCAATGCATATGATGGTACATTCCTGTACCCACTGCGGCGTGCAGCCCGAGCCATCCCTATTTATTTATCGTCGACGGCGCTCACTGGGGTGTGTACAGACACCGGAGGGGCTCCTACAGCCCAAGCGCAATATCTTGGTCAGTCATTGTTACCTGACCGATCAGCCATTGTTACCTGACCAATTTATATCATATAGTGCCATTGTTACCACTGTTCAAGTATATCATCCAGTGTCATTGTTACCATTATTTCAAGTATATCACACAGTGTCATTGTTACCACTGTGTCAAGTATATCACACAATGTCATTGTTATCACTGTTTCAAGTCACTTTATAATCAGTTTATAATCAGTGCAGAAAATAATATAATAAGCCCCTTGGGCATTTACAAAACAGAAGTTCCCAGCCCGGAATACATTTAAAAATATCATTTAAGTTTTCAACACTTAGAATTATGGCTGATTTTACAAAACAACATTTACAACCTTGGACTGAAATTAAATGATATGCAAATCATGCTAAGCAGTAATATCAATCCTCGAAGGATTTTACAAATCGGCACAAGGCCCCAAACATGGCATCAAGCCCAGTAATATCAATGAAGTATGTGTATCAATCACCAGTATAGTATAAACATCACACGGGGTGGACCAAGTCACAATCCCCAGTAGTATCCGACCCCGCACTCGCCATGGAGTGCGTGTCACGCCTCAATATAGCGTTACGATGTGAAAGTCCGGGGTTTCAAACCCTCAGAACAGCATTAACATCTATTACTCACCTCTAGCTCGCTATGCTCTTGCCTTTCTAATTGGCCTCCTCGTGTGATGAATCTGCCAAAAATCACACAAACCTCGATGAAGTTCGATTTCTAAAAGACGAGGTTTTAACCATACATATCTGAAATTCGCCCCTTAATGATACTATAATGATCCCATACAGTTATGTAACTTCAATCTACCATATAACACTCAATATGGCCAATATTAGTACTAGATCCCATAAATTATGCCATTTAGGCATATTATCAAACATCTTGTAGGTATAAATATTTACACCTCTTAACTATAGCATTGGTTCCTCCAACTATCACCATTAACCAACAATTCATCACACTATTATTCTTTAACAATTTATACTCCTAACATCACATGTGTGATCAACCATTCACACCCAAACCAACAAAAATTCCATCAAATAAACACCTCTAAATCCCTACCATGTTCATGTATTTAAATAGGGAATTTATGGCTTCCAACCACCATACAATAAGTTGTAATACTTGACTCATACTCATATTTCCATAATATATCCATATATGTGAGTCTAAGGTGTAGGATTTACCTTTTGGAAGAAATCTTGCAAAACCCTTCTTTGAGTTCTTGAAGGAATTTCTTGAAAATCTAAGGATTTTTAAGATCAATCCATGTTAATATAAGTGTTTGGGAGTAGTAATCAACTCAAAATACTCCAAAAATCTTACCTTAGGAGTGCAATTGGGTGCCTTGGTCGAATTGGGGGTGTTGGGGAAGCCCTAGGCTTGAGAATGACTCAATTCCTCTCATTTCCGGTCTTTAGAGTACTTAAAAACCTTCAGTCGCGTAGTTCGCGCGTTTTGCTGAGCATTCTGCCTCAGACGCGCGAAATACGCGACTTCGCGCGATACTTCGCGCTCTCTGACATCTGACCCGTGAAATGGTCATAACTTCCTGTATACACTTCCAAAGATGAACGGTTTGTTGTGTTGGAAACTAGACTCAAAGGGCTTTAATTTAATAGGTTGTAGCTCACACAACTCTTTATATAACGAGAGATATTATCGTTCAAAGTGAGGCCTTGTGCGCACTCATTTACAACTTTCGTCTATTATGAAATTTCAAACTTCAAAAGTTCTCGTTAGCCATCCGAAATCATCCCGAGGTCCTCGGGACCTCAACCAAAAATACCAATACATCTTATAATATTATTCAAACTTGTTCCAATTATCAAAACATCTCGACTAATACCAAAATTATCGAATTACACCGAATTCAAGTCTAAGTTCCTTTAAAACTTTCAAAACGCGCTTTCGATCAAAAACTCGACCAAAATATGTTCGAATGACTTGAAATTTTGCACACATATCGAAAATGGCATAACAAAACTACAAAAATTCTCGGAACTCCATTCCGACCATCGGATCAAAATTTCACCTACCAATCGGAAATCGCCAAAATACTAACTTCGCCAAAATGAGCTAATTTATTTACTGTTCCTCCAAGATTAATTCCGATTGCGCTCCTAGGCCTTAAATCATCCCCCAAAACTAACCGAATCATCGGAATTCAATTCCGAGCCCTCTAACTCACAAGTCAACGTCCAGTTGACTTTTCCAAACTAATTCTTCCTTAAAGAGACTAATTGTCCCATTTCATACCAAACTCGATCCGAATTGACTCAAATTCACCAAGTACACATATTGAAACATGAATAAGCATTTAACGGGGAATACGGGATGAAAATACAGGAAACGACGGTTCGGGTCGTTATATTCTCCCCAACTAAAACAAACGCTCATCCTCGAGCGTACCCAGAGTTGTCCTAGAAGCCAACCAAAAGCTGAATGACCTTATCAAGCATAAACCCGGAGATGATTCCACATCACCCTATCTCACATGGGTCCGATAACGCGTTGTAACCAAGATCACACAATCTAGTCTAGCCCATAAATCATAGAGCCACATTTCACCTTTTCGGAATCATACACAAGATCAGAACCTCACACTTACATTCAGAATAAGTTTGAACCAGCTATAATAGATCATGCCTGCAAACTTAGGTGTAATTGTATGATATACCAATAACTCAAACAAATGCAGCAATAACTTCCATTCACAACAGCTGCCCACAATAACCAAATACCCATAGAAATCTCTTATTAGCCAATATCTCATTCCAACACTCTCATATACTGCCAATGATAATTGAAACACGCAATAAATCATAACCATTGCTCAGATCAACCATTCATGAGGCCATTTCTCCTCTAGCAATTATAGTAACATTTTTATTTATTTTTTTAAAACCGAACCTCGATATTTACCCATCAAACATGCTGAAATCAAATCCGTTCGTATTCGTCAATGACCCCAATGATCACCTCGAATCCAACACACCACTATGGTGATATGACACCTCAATACAGGCATAAGCCACAACTTTCATAATACACGCACCAATAAGAAATGACCTGAACATACTCAAGTCATGAAAAATGACTCAAACGAAAGAGCCGTACCTCAAGCTCATCAGTACCATCAGCGGACTCAACAAGAACATGCCGCAATACTACCGAAATATCATTAGTTTAATAACATTACCTTTTTATGAGACATACTCTCGTCAAGTCACTTTCAATTAGCAATACTATTTCCCCAATCATCTGAAGATCATTCGCCCTAATCATCTGAAGCCTTTTTTTTAATCACCTAGAAGAAAATCGCTACACATCTCATGTTCTGCATGATGTACATAGGTATTGTTCTAACTCTTACAATATTGACATGACGGATGAGGTATGCATAAATTCATGACCACTGTTGAGACAACGATTTGTTGGTTCTATACTCCTGGCAAGAACTATCACCTCATTTTGAGCAAAATCATGGTCTTAGATCCTTAATTTACTTCATATACTCAGATTGCACTAATCTCAAATTCAATAATCTCGTCTCACCCGGTACGAACTGCTCAGGCAATAAGCCACCCCAGACATAATCAAAAGTCGCATATGATGCCTCAATATGCCAATAAGCTACCAATTCGAACGCGGTACAAAAGGAAAACAAACTCTGGAAGGAATTACCAATCTCACACACTAATACAGACTTTCCTTAGAAAACAGGAAGCAAGGCATACAAAATAGCATATAGAAAACTATACTCAACATCACACTGTTGCGGCGTGCAACCCGATCCAGATAACATACCCTTGGAGGCGTGCCACCCGATCCACACATAGATCTCATATAAGGAGATGCACATCGAGCCAAATTTGCTCATTACAAAAAAATACCGAGTATCGGTCGTAAGCATGCTAAGTGCATAATAATATCTCTGAGGGACATATAGTGTTGTAAGCAACAAAACTCAAGCACAACTGAGGTGCGATGTATAATCTGAATTTCAAGAGCCAAGATGCTCATATAACGTCATTCCTACACAGATTCTCAACACATAGCAATTTCTCATGTCGTATCACAACTCACATGGCGCAATGTATCACTACGCGAAATATCTGACAATGAAACATCAACCTAACTACTCCTCCATGAGGATCGCGTTACTAAATTGCACACATTTGGCCTGATATAGAGCCATTATTCACATTAAATTTGTCCATCGACTTCAAGCCGATTCTGATCACACTGAACTAGTCTGATAACCTTTCAAAGGTCCATAATAACTCCCATTTTTCTCATAATACACAAGAACAACCATCACAATCGGGGTAATCCTCCCCAGTTCACAACCCAATATGCCAAGTGCCCTCCATGCATGAATCTTTAATTTAACGACACCATCACAAACTTCATACTTGGTTTACATCTTTAATCAATCAAGTGACTACATGTCACACTTATACAATCTTTCTGTGGGACAAGCTCCCACCATCTTCCGAAATAATTAACGGGTTCGCACATTCAAACCACCGGCTGCACTAACGTTGAAAAGTGATCAAGAATCCCTAACCAGGATGCAAAGCCTTTCTCACAAAACACCGGTCTCAGGTGATACTGACATCAATACCCATCTTACTCAAAACACTGGAACTCCTTTCCTGCTCATCCGAGTTTGTGACATCACAGTTATTGACCAAACTGCGACCTTGGTCCTTACTTCAAATTCCATACCATTCACTACACCTCACGTGCCGATATACGATAGACATGATTTCCATCACAACTCTGGAACCGCCGATAGGCTAATATTTCATCACATAAGGCTTTCCATTTAACTTACTTCGGGAGAACTATAGCAACATACAGGTGAATTCTCATAACCGTCGAATATGCCAATATCTAAGTAGTGGTCTAAGCCACCATAACCCTTCCGGGATTTGCCTCCACATAACAAGCCATAACAGAAGAATGCTTCTGAACAAAATCAATTATGGTGGCCGACAAGCCTCACACGTACCGCCACAAATCACTTGCATAACTTGCTCACGCTGAAGGAACTGATCACTAACACCAATATGCCAATTCACCTATGGCTAATCAACCAACCTCCTTCCAATTTTCCCTTAATTTCCTTGGAAATAATACTTCTCCATTCAACACCTAACATACTCCATCTGCACTCCTCCGGAGTGACCTTGAATCACGAGACCATGCTGTCTCAAATCCCACGAACCATTTCATATCTCCCAAATGCTACACCGCAGGTCAAAATATAATAGAACATTTTGGGCACCTTCTCATAAGTTGCTACAAAGCTTGATTCTGATCTGTATCTATAATGTCGACATCATTAGGCACCACACTTTGCCCTTTGAATTCATGAGGACCGTTACTGAGAGCCACCCGCTCCGACTTGGCCCCGAATGCAACCACTCCACTGAATTTTATAACATATGAATACCCTATCTATGAAGCACCCACTGGGATCACTTCCCTCGAAGCCTGCACCTATACGAGGCATAAATCATGAATCTTCCCTTAGGTCTGAACATGAGCCAATAAGGCTAACCATAACATGCATTCAATAATTCATTTACTCAAATTACCACTCATGGTCCTTTTTCGTAGCCGCAATAACCCATCAATACGCTAATAACTAGAATTCACGCAGGTAATAACCATGCAACCCAATCGTAAGCGGTGGGACTCTCCCACTTAGCTCAAAGCCACTATTACACGACTTTCGAACACATTAGAACCATTCTCTCAAGTCATTTACTCTTATTCAAAATGCAATTCACATGATCCAAGGAACATAACCACACGTGCCTCATTAGCATTTTGACACTGCAGGGTATGACCTCATTCTAGTACAACCAAACATCTTCCTGCTCCATGCACTGAGCATTCTTTACCAACGACAGCTTAAGACATACTGTGATTCTCACACATCTATAAAGAACCATGTAGCCTTTGTCCAAGTTTTCCCTCACTCGTGCCATCTTCGGACCAATTTCCGTAACCAGAGCTGATTCGCCAGCATGCCTCGAACCGGAACCAACATAGCACATGACCGCACAATTATCTAATCAATAGCAAACTCCCCAACTTGGCTCGAAGTCATAGATCACAATACATATACACTATTGCTGCCGTAATACCATGGTGAGATTAAACTCACTCCTTCATTCACTCACACAACAGTTAAGCCCACTATTAGGCGACAATTTTTTTTTACTAAGTCCCAAATTTTTCAAAAATTTCGGCAGAGTTTACTTTGTAATTGGGCCTATCCACCTGCTAGAGAATCACCAAAACCATCCTAACAACACATCCACAACTTGACAAAGCATCACAATGAAAAATTAAACACTTAATAGTCCACCTATCATCCAACAGGTCTCCATCGTCACTTCCAAGTCATATAGATGCATCTCGTAGTTGTAACATACTCATCACGTAGCTATCCATCTATCATTCCCACTAATAGGGACAATACCGAACATATAAGTTCAAAACACTTGCTCACATAATCAGCACCCCGGTGCTCAAGCCATAGGCAATGATCTGGCCTCAAGTCCTCCCGACTGGCCTAACATCAAACTCACAGAGACTACACCTCGCCCATCGATCGGGGAATTACAAGCCATCAAGGCACATCTAATACTGAGCATTCGTTCGCGCATACGAATATGTGGAAGGAACTGTAAAAGTTACTTTTTCAAGCTGAATCAAGGAGGCACGATTAAGAATTCAAGAATATGAAGTTTTTCCTAAAGGTTCTGCAGCCTCTCGAGGATAAATACAGACGTCTCCGTACCGATCCGCGAGACTCTACTAAACCGGCTCATGACTCGCGAGACCAATTAACCTAGGCTCTGATACCAACTTGTCACGACCCAAAATCCCAACCTGGTCGTGATGGCGCCTCTCGTGAGGACAAGGCCAGCCAATCAACAAAACAGTACATCTCTTTATAATTACTTAGCAGGAAAAAGTCTAAATCATGGGCAATATAATCTTAAATGCGAAATAAACGTGATAGAACAAGGAAAACCATCCCAACTCAGCCCGAAATCGGGGTGTCACAAGTCATGATCTACTACCGAGTTTACTAATATTTTACAAAGTCTGAAATTATCATAAATAACAAAGATAAGGGAGAAAATGGGGCTGCGGACGTCAACAGCTACCTCGTTACTCCTATTCACCGCCTGGCCTGGAAAGAATCAGCGCTCAAGAGCGAACTCAGCTCTGCCTGTATCTGCACACATGGTGCAGGGAGTAATGTGAGTACTCCGACCCAGTGAGTAATAAAAGTAACTACAGTCCAAAGATAAGAAAACCCAGTAAATACACAAAGTAAGCTAAAATCCAAATATGCAGCAACATATGGAACTGAGCAGCTAAACAACATTATAGATACAAATACATGAATACAATGCAATGCATATGATGGTACATTCCCGTACCCACTGCGGCGTGCAGCCCGAGCCATCCATATTTATTTATCGTCGACGGCGCTCACTGGGGGTATGTACAGACTCCGGAGGGGCTCCTACAGCCCAAGCGCAATATCTTGGTCAGTCATTGTTACCTGACCGGTCAGCCATTGTTACCTGACCAATTTATATCATACAGTGCCATTGTTACCACTGTTCAAGTATATCATCCAGTGTCATTGTTACCACTGTGTCAAGTATATCACACAGTGTCATTGTTACCACTGTTTCAAGTCACTTTATAATCAGTCCAGAAAATAATATAATAAGCCCCTTGGGCATTTACAAAACAGAAGTTCCCAGCCCGGAATACATTTAAAAATATCATTTAAGTTTTCAACACTTAGAATTATGGCTAAGTTTGCAAAACAACATTTAAAACCTTGGACTGAAATTAAATGATATGCAAATCATGCTAAGCAGTAATATCAATCCTCGAAGGATTTTACAAATCGGCACAAGGCCCCAAACATGGCATCAAGCCCAGTAATATCAATGAAGTATGTGTATCAATCACCAGTATAGTATAAACATCACACGGGGTGGACCAAGTCACAATCCCCAGTAGTATCCGACCCCGCACTCGCCATGGAGTGCGTGTCACGCCTCAATATAGCGTTACGATGTGAAAGTCCGGGGTTTCAAACCCTCAGAATAGCATTTACATCTATTACTCACCTCTAGCTCGCTATGCCCTTGCCTCTCTAATTGGCCTCCTCGTGTGACGAATCTGCCAAAAATCACACAAACCTCGATGAAGTTCGATTTCTAAAAGACGGGGTTTTAACCATACATATCTGAAATTTGCTCCTTAATGATACTATAATGATTCCATATAGTTATGTAACTTCAATCTACCATATAACACTCAATATGGCCAATATTAGTACTAGATCCCATAAATTATACCATTTAGGCATATTATCAAACATCTTGTAGGTATAAATTTTTACACCTCTTAACTATAGCATTGGTTCCTCCAACTATCACCATTAACCAACAATTCATGACACTATTATTCTTTAACAATTTGTACTCCTAACATCACATGTATGATCAACCATTCACACCCAAACCAACAAAAATTCCATCAAATAAACACCTCTAAATCCCTACCACGTTCATGTATTTAAATAGGGAATTTATTGCTTCCAACCACCATACAATAAGTTGTAATACTTGACTCATACTCATATTTCCATAATATATCCATATATGTGAGTCTAAGGTGTAGGATTTACCTTTTGGAAGAAATCTTGCAATACCCTTCTTTGAGTTCTTGAAGGAATTTCTTGAAAATCTAAGGATTTTTAAGATCAATCCATGTTAATATAAGTGTTTGGGAGTAGTAATCAACTCAAAATACTCCAAAAATCTTACCTTAGGAGTGCAATTGGGTACCTTGGTCGAATTGGGGGTGTTGGGGAAGCCCTAGGCTTGAGATGACTCAATTCCTCTCATTTCCGGTCTTTAGAGTACTTAAAAACCTTCATTCGCGTAGTTCGCGCGTTTTGCTGAGCATTCTGCCTCAGACGCGCGAAATGCGCGACTTCGTGCGATACTTCGCGCGCTCTGACACCTGACCTGTGAAATGGTCATAACTTCCTGTATACACTTCCAAATGACGAACGGTTTGTTGCGTTGGAAACTAGACTCAAATGGATTTAAATTAATAGGTTGTATCTCACACAACTCCTTATATAACGAGAGATATTATCGTTCAAATTGAGGCCTTGTGCGCACTCATTTACAACTTTCGTCTATTATGAAATTTCCAACTTCAAAAGTTCTCGTTAGCCATCCGAAATCATCCCGAGGTCCTCGGGACCTCAACCAAAAATACCAATACATCTTATAATATTATTAAAACTTGTTCCAATTATCAAAACACCTCGACTAATACCAAAATTATCGAATTACACCGAATTCAAGTCTAAGTTCCTTTAAAACTTCCAAAACGCGCTTTCGATAAAAAATCGACCAAAATATGTCCGAATGACTTGAAATTTTTCACACATATCGAAAATGGCATAACGAAGCTACAAAAATTCTCGAAACTCCATTCCGACCGTCGGATCAAAATTTCACCTACCAACCGGAAATCGCCAAAATACTAACTTCGCCAAAATGAGCTAATTTCTTCACCGGACCTCCAAGATTAATTCCGATTGCGCTCCTAGGCCTTAAATCATCCCCCGAAACTAACTGAATCATCGGAATTCAATTTCGAGCCCTCTAACTCACAAGTCAATGTCCGGTTGACTTTTCCAAACTAATTCTTCCTTAAAGAGACTAATTGTCCCATTTCATACCAAACTCGATCCGAATTGACTCAAATTCACCAAGTACACATATTGAAACATGAATAAGCATTTAATGGGGAATACATGACAAAAATACAGGAAACGACGGTTCGGGTCGTTACATGCGGCCAAGACCACAGGGCTCTCATGACGTGAGGAGGAGCTTGATAAGCTCACCTCAGAGCTAAATAAGTTGAGGGCTTCCTCTGTCCAAAAGGAAGAGGAGTTGAGTGAGCTTCGGGCAAGTCTGGAGGGAGTGCACCAGGAACGGACTAGCTTTGCTGAGCAGGTAACACGACATTTATGTGTTCAACTTTTTATTCTTATACTTGATGTTTACTATCTTGGTCCGCCTTTGCAGATTGGACAAAAGGATGCCCTGGTGGCACAACTTCAGGAAGAGGTTGTAGCCAGGGATATAGAGATCCTCGAGCTGAAGAGGCAGAATGAGGCTGTGACCTTGGAGAAAGACCTTTTGCGGGGAGAATTGACCTCGACCTAGGATCTTCTTCGAAGTGCTCAGGTGGAGGTCATTGCATTATCTATGGACAAGGCTGAGGCTGATGAAGATGCATCCTCATACAAGAGAGATTCCGCCACCGCAAACGACCGAGCCAGAGAGATATCCGAGAAGGCCAAGCAGAAGTTGGATCGGGCCATTGCTCATGCTCGTCTGCAAGCTAGGAGGCAGGACTTCTAGGAAAGAAGCGCCAAAGGTGTCGATCTCTCTACTGAGATTGAGAAAGCCATAACCTTGGAGGAAGAATCAGCACCTTCAACTACTTTGGATGAGGATTCCGGAAGTGATTCAAGCGGTAGTGAGGGTAAGTAATAGACTCTCGTCGTCATCTCTGCTTCTCCTTTTTCTTTCTTTTTGTGCATGGGCTCCTCGGGGGAGTTTTTTGAAGACACATTCTTTAAATGTATTTTTGAGAATGCAAAGAGACCCTTTTGTTTCAAGTCTTCAAATTTTATTTTTCAGTGCTTATGTAAAGCTAGTCTTTTGAATTTTGATGTCGGCTCTTTTAGATCCTTTACTTGCGATAGTAGAGACCCTCGAGATCGGGTACCATCTCGAGGCTAGATTGATAACACTTTTAGAGCCCCTTTTGTAATATCAGAGATCCTCAAGATCGGGCACCATCTCGAAGCTAGACAGATGTTGATAGCCCCTTAGAGACCATTTGCATATTAATAGAGATCCTCGAGATCAAGCGCCATCTTGAGGCTTAGATTGATATTGATGGCTTCTTAGAGCCCATAGTTATAGTGACAGAAATCCTCGAAATCGGGCACCATCTCGAGGCTAGATTGATACGGGAATCTTAACCCTCAAACGTTGTATGACAGCGTCATTCGTATGACATGGCCATGAAGTGACCAAGGTGGTCCCGCCGGTACACTTTCCTAAAAGTGATAATGGCCTAGTCGGAATTAAAGTGATAATTGGCCTTTAGAGTAGGCGAACAGTCGCCACTTGCTCTATATATGAGCTTTCTTTCCTCTCATTTGAGGACTTTGCTATTTTGATCAACTCTCCTTCTTATAGAGCTTTTCTTCCTTGCATCAGTTCTCTCACCATTTTAACTCAAAGCTTTCGCCTAAGTTTTCATTTACCTTCTCTTGTTTAACTATAGTTATGGTTGTTGCGCCAAAATCTGTTCACCAAGAAGAGGAGAGTTCTGCCTCTACTTCTCGCTCGGTCAGTGGTACACCGCCGACGTCCGGTGAGCTAACCTCGAGGTGCTTTGTCTCGAGGAGGGATTTTACGTTAGAGAGACTACACAACATTCAAGGCCATTGGGAGCATGCATCGAGGTTCATCTCATCAATAGGAGAGAAACACCTCGAGGCGGTTAGGAGAGACTGCAGATGGGGAGAAAAGGTGGTACTGTAGGTACCTTCCATGGAAAAGAGCATCATGGCTCATGTAGAGGGGTTTTTGAACGTATACACGTACCCTTTTACATTGGGCCCTCTCGATAGAGTCGTGCTCGAGTTTTGCAGAAGATATCGGGTTACCCTGGCATAGGTTCACCTGTCGTTTTGTAGGATAGTGTCGATGATAAGGTAATTTGCAGATAAATCTGGGCTCGAGTTCACCCTCAGCCATCTTGTTAGATTGTACCGGCCCTTTCATTACCAAGGCCTAATTACTCTACGATGTTGATCCACCCGTCCCTTTATTGCCAGTAATGAAGAAGACGGTGACCGAGGGTGGATGAGTCGATTTGTCCGATTGCGGACTGTCGACATTATCCCCATAGAGTTCCTTCAATTTCCTGAGAAATGGAATTTCACACGTAAGTGGTACACTTATGTTTTTATCAATTTTGTTCATGGTGGAGGCAGACTCCGTAAAGACATTTTCCTTCTCTTTTCTACAGCAATCTCGTGGCAGCCATATGAGGTCCCCGACCTGGCAAATTTGACCTAAAAATTGGTTGCTTGCTCGACTTACGATGAGCGTAAGTGGCGAGATATGTCCAAGGGTAGATGGGAGGCAAAACACCACGGTACGTGTTATGTGATTTATTTTCTTTGAAAGGTACTTTATTTTATGCGTACTAACTCTGTCACCGCATGCATCAGAGAATTTTTTGAGATGAGATCGTGCTCCCTCGAAGAGGAGGAAGGATCGTCGGCTTCGGGGCCGAGGAATGATAACAAATAGAAGGAATCCCTGAAGGACCAGGGTTCTCATAGCGAGGCAAGCCTTGCTCGGAGGTTCAAAAAATATGTATCAGCTGAGCCTGCAACACCCGAGGCTTCTAGCCTCGGAAAAATGGTTCCTCCTTTGCCGCCGTTTTCTTTTCCCGTCGAAGGTACTTCGAGGGATAAAGATTTTTTGCCGCCTTCTTCTTCTCCCGTCGAAGGTACTTCGAGGGATACAAGTTTTCTACCGTCGTCTTCCTCCCCTATCGAAGGTACTTCGAGGGATGTTCTAGGCCAGGGGCCGCCTAAATCAAGCGAGGTCTCGAGCGATCATTTCCCCACTGAGAGCAGTTCAACTGGGGTCGATGAGACCAGGCCAGCAGATGTACGCTCAACTTTGGAGGAAACTCAGTGGCTCTGTTCCGTGGTGAGTTTTGGTTGAGCTTGTTGGCTTTTCAGTTTTGCATTCTCATTCTCTCATCGAGCTTTTTTTTCATAAGCCTTTGACAAGCTCAAGTCCTAGATGCTCCGACGTGAAGCCATGTTGCGAAAAGCCTTGGACGGGGAGAAATCCCTCAAGCTTCTCTATTATAAAAGGGAGAATGAGTTGAGACACCTTCAGTATGAGATGAACTGAAGCCTGAACTACGAAGGCCACCTTGAGAAACGGGTAACCTTTGTTTCAAGGTAATGCATGTTTCTTCTTCTACCCTTGGAGATTAATATTTAGATACTTCAGTTGTAGAGTAATACGGAGGACCTAGAATGTCTTTGGGGCAAATTTGGTCAGGACAGGTATGAATGTAATGAGCTAAGGGCTCAGATAAATGCCCAAGTTGCGGCCAAAAAGAATGCTTTGGCTAAGGCTTCTGCCCTCGAGGTGCAAATCTGGAATGCCCATGAAAACATCTCAGTCCATATGAGCAGGATTGTAAGGCTCGAGTCTGACCTTTTGAAGATGAAGGCCGAGGTCGTGGACACCCGGGTTGAAGCTGAATGAAAGTTATTGCACGAAGGGTGATGCAGTGCCATTTATGTTGTTTCTTATGGTGAGAACGAGAGTAGAAGCACGAAGGGTGATGTCGTGCACGTGTTACTGTTTCGTTATCCATGTTGATACAAATTTGGTGTTCATTATGCTTCTCTGTTGAATTACCGTTAGAATTTGATAATCACCGCAGCATATTTGCCCTTCCAATCTTTATCTGTTATTTGCTGTTATTATTGCTCTGCTCGTATATGATTTAACTATACAGGTTTATATGGTTGTCGTGTCCTAGCCTTGTCACTACTTCACCGAGGTTAGGCTCGACACTTACTCGTACATGGGGTCAGTTATACTGATACTACACTCTACACTTTTTATGCAGATCTCGGTGCCGGACCTTGTGAGTAGATTCGAGGTTGTTGCCTTTAGTCCTGGGAGACAAAGGTAGATCTGCTGGCGTTCGCAGTGCCTGAAGTCCCCTTTCCCCGTTTTAGTTTCTTATGTCTCTTCTATTTCGAGAATAGTTGTACTTCTTTCAAACTTATATTTGTAGTAAATCTTAGTCGTTCGTGAATTGTGACACCATATCTTTGGGGTAGCTATGTACTAGAATTGTTGGATTTCTATATCACTTCTACATTTCATAATTATTTTATTTTAGTTATTATCTGTTCCTATTTGAATTAATAATAATGGTGGTAAAACTGTAACTGTTGGCTTGCCTAGCTTTCATGAGTTGGCTCCATCACGATTCCCGAAGGTGGGGAAATCCGGGTCGTGACAAGTTGGTATCAGAGCTCTAGGTTGCCTAGGTCTCACAATTCACGAATAAGCTAGGTAGAGTCTAAGGGATCAGTACAGAGACGTCTGTACTTATCCCCAGAGGCTGCAGAGTTTAGGAAAATTTCACATATATTTCTCTTTATCGTGTGACTTGATTTCTCAATGCTAATTAAACTTCCACTCTGTTCTTTCGCAGCTGATGAGAACAGGCACTGCTTCCTCAGCTGACCAGCATCCTGAGCTCCCAATGGTAGCTCCTACAAGGGGCAGAGGCCGAGGTCGTGCTAGAGGCCGAGGCAGAGGCAAGGCTCAACCCAGAGCTCGATCGGCAGCACCAGCGGCGGAGCCTCAGGTAGAGTTTGAGGATGAGGTTTCGGCCCAGACAGTTCCAATAGGGTCAGCTCAGGTCCTATAGGGGTTCATCGCCACCCCGGTACTCCAGGATGCTTTGGTCCGTCTAGTGGGCCTTATGGAGAGTGTCGCTCAAGCAGACATATTCGTTGTAGCACTAACTGTCTCTCAGGATTGAGGAGGAGCACAGACTCCTGCTACTCGCACTCCGGAGTAGATGGCTCCCCAGCTTCAGACTCCAGCAGCTTAGCCAAGCGCCAGCCCATATTAGAGGTCTTACCAATCCAACGCGTAAGAGCCCAAGCGCCATCCCATATTAGAGGTTGTACCGACCCAACGCGTAAGAGCCCAACGCCAGCCCATATTAGAGGTCATGCCAATCCAATGCATAAGATCCTAAGAGCCAACTTAAAATTCAAAAACTTAAGGATCGATGAGCTCGAGTCGAAACCCGACTCGAAGACTGATCCCAAAAGGATTAACTAAAAAATGCCTAAGGGCAAATACATAAGAGCCTACGGGCCAGCCCAACAAGCCTCAGGGCCGATTTGTAAACCAAAGGGTTTTACCTCGTAGTCCAATTCATCTGGCTAAGCATTGACAAACGTCAAAATTCAACATTACCTAGGTGCGTCAGAGTTCCCTAAGGATCTCAAGGATCCCGGGCAGTTCTCACACCTAGACTTTTTAACCAAATTGAGTAAGTGCAGTGTGGAAGGGCCAGCCTCAGTGTGCCAGAGTTCAGAGAGATCTCAAGAGGATCCCAAGGCAGTATACACACTGGAGGGGGCAGAACCTAGGGACTTAGGAGTAGAATGAGAGTGCTTGACATAGTTTGAAAGGGTTTCAGTAGGAAAATAGTGTAAAAAAGCAACTTAGTTAAAATAACTTTGTAAGCAAGAGAGTTGTTGGGAAAATAGCTTTTGAAAACAATGGTATAATTAAACAAATAGCAGGTTAGTCAAACAAGTTCAGCAATACTCAAATAACAGTCCTTCATATAGGGGAATGAGAATTGGGAACACATAGAGCACAGAGTATCAGAAGCATAGCAGTTCTTGTGGGGTTTAAGATATTAGGGGATAGCTATTGGTACCAATACTGTAGGAGTTTTAGAAACAATCATAGAATCATCCATTTAAAGTGACAAATCAGCTTGCATATCAAAACTAGATAACAAGTAGACAAGCATTCAAAGCAGGGTAGAGTCATGTTGAGACAAACTACTAAGGGAGGGGGTAGAACATGTTCTGAAAAGCCCTGAGAAGGCTAGACTAGCATGCTAGATGAAGCAGTAATGTAAACATGTCAATTGCATGTTGAACGACAGAACCATAGATAGAAACAAACTAAAAACATGATAAATTGGAGTAGTAAAAGAAACATATTGGTTTTGAGACTTGAATTGAAATTAGAACATACCAGTAGAGAGATGGTAAACACAAAGTGAGGAATAGAAAAGCACATGGCTTGCATACGGCTAACTCAGAATGATAGCAAGTAACCAAAGAGAGAGAAAAAAAGTTTTGAGTGTGAGAGAGATTTTTTGAACCAATGTGTTCGTGTTTGTGTTATTGAGAGAGTATGTATATATAGTAGTTCGAATCTAGGTAAAATCAGGCAAAAATCACAATAGTATAGTAATTATGGAACTCATAACCAATTAGAGCAAAATTAGTACAAGTACTCCCTTAAGTTAAGGGAATCAGTTCAAACGGTAAGAACAAGTAACAAATATGGAAACAAATCAATGTACGACCAATAAGGAAAGATTTCAAATTCAGTATGTATAGGGTAGACAATTAGGGCTAAGTTCATAAAACTCTAATTAAAGAGATATTCAGTAAGAATAAAGTACCAATGCAGACAAGGTAGGCGAATCAATCAATTTGAATAGAAAGGGTAGGAATCGAAGGTTTAAAGGAAGATCTTCCAATCAAACCATGAAACAGGGAATCCAGAATAAATCAAAGAGAAAGTCATGAGTCAGTGTTTAGCATATAAATAGACTAAGATTAAAATAACTAGACATAACAAGCAAAGAGGCAAGTCTTGAACAGTCAAGATGAACACAAACACATAGAGCTGATGTAAGTTAGGCTAAGAAACTCAGTAGAAACATATTCGAGGCAAGATAGTCACAGAAACTCAAACGAGAACCGGCCAGTCACAAAAATCAAACGAAGAAACCTAGAATATTAGGGCTTTCAACATAGACGAGTTAAAGGCGTAGTAAAATCATAGTATCAGTCAAAATATGCAAGAAATAGAAGTTTAAACACAAAGAATCAGTTAAACAAGGTTTCAAAAGAAATTCTGAAACCCTAATTTTTAGAAGAAGGTGAAAACACTTGAAATCAACGATTCTTGTAAAGAGTTCCAAAGACAGTGTAAAATATTAAAGAAACAGACTCAAATCGTCCTAGTTCTATACAGATCTAGAAGGTATAGGAAAGAAATTAGGGTTTCGAAAGAAACCCATATAGAGATGAAGAACCTGCTTAGGAAACCCAAGGATTGTGGCAAATACAACATGATTTTGCTTGAAATCACGCTGGAGTAGCCAAGAACAGGTAGGTGACGAACCCTATATGCAAGTCGGCATGGCCCTGGGCCCTTGAAGACCTTACAGAAGGCAAGCATGGAATGAGAGAAGTCATTGGAGGTTCAAGAGACGATGAGAGGTCACCGGAGATGGAAAGTCGGCGGTTGAAAGACTAGGGTTAGGTTGAGAGTGTTTGGAGAGAGGAGAGGATCTTAGGGCAGCGGATGTGGGATGGTTAGGGTTGGGGGTCGTTTTTAATAAAAAAGGCAAGAGTGAACCAAAAGATCAACGGCCAGGATTTGATAGGTTTTGGGTCAGGTAGGTGAATTTAGGGCCTGGGTCGTGTTAAATTGAGGCTAAAATTGAAATGCAATTTGGCTAGATTTTAAATAGCCAATTTATCCCCATATAATTTATAATAAATAAAAGAAAATTTCTAAAAAATAATTTCATGTACTTAAATGATTTAAAATAGATATTTAATATTTTAAAAATATAGAAGATTGATTTTATGCGTATAAATGTAATTATACATTAATAGGGCTAATATTACAATTATATGCAAATTACTTTTAAAAATATAAATGCATTTATAAAAAATGCACAAAAATATTTAAACAATATTTTGGCATAAATATAGGATTTAGATGATTAAATTATCACAATAATAATTTGAAGGATAATTATTGGAGATTTTATAAGTGAAAAAGGAAGAAATAAATCAATTTAAAACCTTTTAAAATTATAGAAAAATTATAAAGACCTTGTGTATGCTTATATATGCCTATATATGCTATTTTGAAAGTATATATGTCTATAAAAAATATATAGGAAAAAATTGAGTATCAACATGAACGGTATATAATAAGAGTCACAACAGTCATAGTATAAGACTCACTTGCATGCTCGACACCAACGTATAGATACTCGTCACCACATATATACGTCGTACTCAACACTAACATGTAGAAAATAAGACCACTGTCACCTCCCTTTTCACTACACCCGTAAGGGCGTAAAAGAGTTTTCCCAATTAAAGGACAATCGGAACGGGATTTAACTATTAATGATTCAGAGTCGCCACTTGGGAGATTAATGGTGTCCCAAGTCACCGGTTGAATCCCGAACCGAGGAAAAATATGACTCTGTTACAGTCTGCGAACCAGAAATCCAGGTAAGGAGTTCTGTTAACCCGGGAGAAGTTTTTAGGCATTCCCGGGTTCCGTGGTTCTAGAACGGTCGCTTATCTGTTGTATTTGATTTTATCTAATTTTAATACATGCTAGCTTATGTGCCTTTTATTTATAAACCGCTTTTGTCATTATTTATTTTAAAAAAATTGCAACGACGTGAAAACGCGTTTCGATCCACGTCGCAATCAATGCACCCGTGGTTGTCAACACATTTCAACTTTGTCGAGATTCGGATTTGGGTCGCATCAATGCGCACCCGAGATTAGGAAGGTAATTTTATTAAGAGCGTGTCTAAAGCAACTATGCGTTCGCACTTTGCGAGGGCCATGGAATTTGCTAAATGGCACACCTCGAGTTCTAAGGATAAACAAGATTAATTAAACGAGGGCCATGCAACTTGAGGTTTTATTCGGCACGGCACACCCCGAACTATTAAATCGAATTAACCGAAAACGAACAAAGACCTCTATTTGTTAAATAAAAAAAAAACTCAAGTCTACAATTGGAAAATAACAGAATGAAGGCTAAAGATTTTAAAGGGAAGGGCCTAATCTCGATGCAAGGCCCAACAGATAATCTTTAAGGCTCAGCGTACTGGTCCGCATGACCAAAGTCTGCAATTCATTTCAAGCACAGTCCATTTGAATTCACGATTTCTCAAGAGTTTGGTACAAATTGATTTGATAGATGAAATCTGAAACTAAATACAATTAGCAATATCTGACTCGACTCCAACTCCTAACATGGATATTAGTATAATAATTCCTCTCTTAGATGTAAGGACAACCTTTATTCAGTTCACTTATTCAAACACTCCAGCCCCTACGAAATCATAACTTTCAGTACATGGGAGCATATCATCAAATACCAATTCATACTAGTTGTTCGAATCAAATCAGGCAAAACGACTTTAGAGAACATGACAAGCAACAGGACTCATGCACTTTAAATAGCAAGCATTGTGTCACCACACTCCCAAACCCAAAATTTAGTGACTACAAACCAATTGCATTTCTGCACACAGGCTAATAATGACCCTAAAACTATAACAGAAGCCTTCAATTTATCTATATGCACATGAGAACACCAGGTTCATTACCCCTTTTTGCAGAATAAGGCAAATAGAACTCTGCACCCAATTAAGACCAAACA
The DNA here is from genome assembly GCF_000715075.1 of Nicotiana tabacum. Taxonomy (NCBI): domain Eukaryota; kingdom Viridiplantae; phylum Streptophyta; class Magnoliopsida; order Solanales; family Solanaceae; genus Nicotiana; species Nicotiana tabacum. The sequence continues at coordinate 43,748,248 of NC_134084.1, forward strand.
GAGAGAACTCAACCAACATCAAGAAAAATCTGTGAACGAGAACTGAAGCTTAAGCTAAACCTGAACAGCTTGGCTTGTGGCTGTAAACTAAAGGAAATGATCGATTCATTCCAATTCATTCTAAACCAAGAGTTGCAACATATCTTAAAAGAATCTAGCAAAACCATTTCATCACATTTCAGCACTTTAAGGCATGTAAAAGCAGTATCATGGATTTCTGGACAATGTGAACAATGACTAATTAGACTATTCTTGTATAGACACGCATGAACTACAGGTTAGCATCTCAGAGAACTCGAATGCCAAGGGAAGAATTCCAACAGATGACTGACAACAGTTTCAAAGTCAATCTTAAGAGCTTAAGCTTGCATCCAACTTATACTTAGCATGGAAAATGACAAACCGTGAATATTCCTTAGCCAAGCAATATTATATGTGAGAAATTTGCTTTTAACCAAGTTTCCAGAAATTGCGGTTTCAAACAAAAGTAAGTAGCCGAAGGGAAGCGCACATAGACAGACAAAATGATTTTAGCATTTCTAGCAGACTTCTCTTGAGAGCCTATTTCGACAGAAACTAATATCAACTCAAATGCAACATTTTATATTCATACTGTCATGTTAAAAACCAAGCAAACCTATGATTCATCTTCCAAATTTTAACAAGGCAGGAGTGATTTCCCACTGTCAAACTGAGTGAGCTATAACAACTATTTGGAATCGACGAAATCTGGACTCAAATGAAAACTCGACAACATAATAACAGTTAAACCATATAAGCGAAAAATGACCACTCAAAATCGACTTCAACTAGCTGAAAATACTCAAATACATCACACTGTCACGAACAGATTTAGTCAGCAAGGAATTCGATCATAGCACAAATAGAGCACTCGAGACAGAAACACATAGTTCAAAATAATGAAACGGAATAGAATCGCAAGAACTGAGAGATGAAGGATGAACCTGAAGTTTCGAATTTCTTTTGATAACAAAATCGAAGACGATTACACAGTTTCGACTCCAAAAACTATCACAAGAACACGATGGCAAATCAAAGCTCGAAGAACAGCAAATCAGTAGCAGCTGAGTAGAAGTACGAAGTTTGAACAACGACGAACTCAGCAATTCTCAAACGAGCTTCCTTTTAAAACCAAAATCCAGACTGGAATGAAAATTAAACTAGCTTCACCACTAACTGTTCCTCTCCGGTTTTGACAGAGAAAACAAAATTAAACTCGGAAAAAAGAAAATTCAAACTATTTTTTGTGTATATTTTATAGACTGGAACTAAGCTAAAATTAACCATAGAGAAGAAGAAGAAAGACTATTTTTTAAACCTCAGTTTTCTTCTCCAAAAATCTCCCCCTTCTTCAAAGAATCGGATTGCATCCTTTTATGAAACGAACCCTGGATGACTGTGGGGCTCGGATTGAATGAAATCAATCCAATGCCTCACATTCATCCAACGAATCATCTCTAGGACCATCCAATCGCGTGAGATGGATCAAAATCGTGCGAGTGAGAGGGGAGGGGAATCTCGCGTGGGAAATCCGTTAGAACAGTGAGAGGAGGGATGGGGGAACGCGTGGGTTGTGGATTTGAGTCTCACTCGCCATGGACTTGGACAGGATTAGGGTTGAATTCGGATGTTATTGGGGAGAAGAAGCACAGTCGCGGCTGGGATTAGGGGTCTGGGGGGGTTGATCGACTGATTGGCTTCTGAGTGTATATGGACGGGTCGGGTCAGGCGTCTGGGCGGGTTATTTGAGAAGAAGGAGGTTGGGCTCGGTTTAAAGAAGAAGAGGGGTTTTGGGCATTTGGGCTGGTCCGAAATTGGGCACTATTTAGGTATAGAATTTGGGTTAAATTGAGATGAGCCCAATTTTGTTCTTGCTTGCCTTCTTCTTTTCTTTTATCTATTCTTGTATTTTGTTTTCCACTTTGTAATTTTGTATTTTTTTTTCTGATTTTATAAAATTGTAACAATTAAAATAAAGTCCTAATATATTTCGAAACTAGACTATTTAAATTCTAAATTTATTAAAAACCTATTTTACGCCAAATTTACGATTAAAATAATTAAAATGCGAAAGTGAGCTATTTTGTAATTTTTTTCATGTTTGGTTCTAAAACAAACTAACCCCTAATCGGTCCTAAAAATATAAAATTATATCCTAAATGCAAATGCATATTTTTGTGTTTTATATGAATAAAAAATGCACAAATAAAATGCAAACAATTAACACAAAATGACACCAAAATTCACAAAAATTGTAAAAATAAAGAAAAATTATTTTGTTTGAATTTTTTGGGAATTATTCATGTATAGGGCAAAAATCACATGCTTACAGCTGCCCCTCTTTGCTCGGAAACACGAAAGGTTTTCGGGCAAAGATAAGTGAGCAAATACGAGCGATTTTTGCCCGTTCAAATATTCCGTTGTGAAGCATTTTTGAAAAGTTTGACCGCACCCTGCTTCAGAGGTTGCCTACATATCCTGGACTAAACAGGAATCAGGTTAGTGTAGTTCGGGAATGTCTGGTAGCTGGGATTACCAGGAGCTGTGATTTCACTGCGATTGTTGTTGCTGCTGCTTGTTGACTTCCCTTATTACACCGTGTAAAAATAAAAAAAAGTTAGACTAAGCTATGAACTATGAATTACAAAAGTCCTATCTAGATTCTTCAAATTTGCTCTTGTACTTCCTTGTTGCCTTGTTGTCTTGTGTTGTCTTGTTGCCTCATTGTCTTGTGTTTTCTCGATAAAATTCCCTGTTGCTATTTCACCTGGTTAACTGAGATGTTATTCCCTCTCTCCAAACTGCTTAACTTGAGTAATCTTGAACTCTAATGTATTCCTCTGTTATCCAGGCGGGCTCCTGATTGCTGAACTCGAACTTGAAAGTACTCCTCTATTATCCATGCGGGCTCCTGACTTCACCTACTTAAAAATTTAACACTTCCATTCTTCAGGCGGGCTCCTGACTTTGACTACTTAAAAATTTAGCACCTCCATTCTTCAGGCGGGCACCTGACTTTGAATACTTAAAAATTTAACACCTCCATTCTCCAGGCGGGCACCTGACTTCGAGCACACCAAGAAATTGATTGAAAACTAAAATCTAAATTGTGTGACCTCTGTTCTTCAGGCAGGCTCCTGATTGCCAAAATTAAATTGTATGTCTCTATTCTCCAGGCGGACTCCTGATTGCTAAAATTCAAAATACGTGTCTCTGTTCTCCAGGCGGACTCCTGACTTTTGAATTTGAAATTGAATGTCTCTATTCTCCAGGCGGACTCCTGATTTCTGAATTTGAAATTAAATGTCTCTATTCTCCAGGCGGACTCCTGATTTCTAAATTTGAAATTGAATGTCTCTATTCTCCAGGCGGACTCCTGACTTTTAAAATTTAAACTGTATGTCTCCGTTCTTCAGGCGGACTCCTGACATCAAACTTGAAAAGTATGTCTCTGTTCTCCAGGCGGGCTCCTAACTTCAACAAAATAATCAACCGACGAAAATTTTCTGCCCCAGTTTTGAAGCTGGGTGTATGGGTGAGTGTTGAACTGAATCATATTATCACATGTTACTAAGAATTGAAAGCTAAATCCTATTATCCCGGGAGGTCCTGACAACTCCACATAATTACAAACCTAAGGTATTACCCTCACTACATCATGTTATCTACAAGGGTTTAAACTACATCCTTTTATCCAGGAAGATCCTGACAACTCCAAACAATTATGAACCTAAGGTGTTACTTCTCACTATGCCATGTTATCTTACCCGGGTATTTGAATTACGTCCTATTATCCAGGAAGGTCCTGACAACTTGCATTTACCCTAAACATGCGAACTTTGCAACCAAATTATATTCCCCTATGCTATTCTTGATTATCTTGTATTTAATCAAACCGCACTTTGCGGTCAAACCTGATTACTGCTTGTTTTTCCCTCCTGCAGAATTCCTCCTCAACAGCTAGCTTTTCTGCCCCTGTTTCAATCAAAGAAAATTTCGTCAGTTTAAAATGATGGTTAGTGGATGGCATTCTTGCCGAAAAATCCTTCCACTGTCTTGCTTTGTGTTGACTGACTTCCACGCACTGACCCTGAACCGCTTGACTTTCTGACCAACTTTTAAATTTCCCAACCTCTGGCGACCTAAATGTTTTACACCCATGCTGCTATTTCACTTTTCTGACCCTTTTGTTTGAACCTTTGCCTTTCCCGCGACATTCTCCAATCATTTCACCGATAAAACTTCCGTTAATTCCCTGTATTCCACTTGACATCAGGTTGTTTTTTGACATACTCTGACCGCGCTGTGCTTTACAATTCCGGAAGCTGGTAATGAACTTTGAAGTCCTTTCTGCTTGCATTGAACAAAACCGGCACTGAAACATCTCAGCTAGACAAAACCCTCAAAAGAAAATGAAATGCAATGATTTTAGTTAAGGATAAGAAGAATCCAAAACCAGATGACTGTTTAAAAAGAGAAGGAAAAGAAACTTATCTGAGCGAGACAACTGGTACCAATGGTCATGACATGCATTTTGGATTAATCGACCAAACCTGTCCAACTAACCAGCTTTCAATTGCCATACTTTGTTGCTCAGAACTTCCATCAATTGTTTGAATTACCCAGACCTTAACCTTATTTTCCTGCAGTACCACGCAACGGTTTCCATCAATAGACCTTTCTCAGTTTGCCATCCCTCAACTCATTTTCGCCTTGAGGTGCCCGTGAAGGTTTTCACCACTAAGACTCTCTCATTTTATTTTCCTTCAGCTCCCGTCGCCTTATGGTGCCCGTGAAGGTTTTCACCAATAAGACTCTCTCATTTTTACTTTTGTTCTTTCTTGCTTGAACCAAAGTGTTGCCACTGATACGAATTACCGCTACCTGCTCGACCTGTCATTTCTTAGAAATTGATCAAAAGGTCTTTTTTTGGACCGTAGTGTAGGCTTTTGGATTGGGTTAGGAAAAAAAGGTATAAAAGGCTCAAAATAATTCGAATGGGTTTAAATTACAACTTTCGGAATCCAATTTTTCACAAAAATCACAACTTCTGCCCCAGTTTCTTGCTTGGGGATTTTTGGATTTTTATTTTGGTATGACTGAACCTCGGAGTAAGGCTGCCTACGTACCCTTTCGGGATCAAGTCAAACGTAGTTCACTGTATCATAATTATCTTTGTTGTTGTTTTTTTTCCTTGTCTTTTCTTTTCTTCTTCTTTTCCTTCACTTTCATTTTTCTTCTATTTTTCTTCTTTTTTTATTTTTTATTTATTTTTCTTCTTCTTTCTTTTTCTTTTCTTTTCTTTTTCCTTTGCTTTTCTTCTTCTTTTTTCCTATGTTCGGCACCTGTGTTCCTTGATAGTGTCATTGATTCCGAAAGAGGGGTATGAAAAACAAGTAAGGCTCGAAGGGGATGACAAGGGATAAAGGTGTTTGGATAGCAGGACAAAACGCCTTCGTCATTTCAATCTTTAAGATATGCCAAATACAAACAGATATATTCAGAAATAAAGAAATCATACATAATATCTCTTGACTGCATCGGAATTGATGGACATTTCTATACATTTTCCTTCTACATCTGTCAAATACAATGCCCCGTTAGACAACACTCTGGTTACTACAAATGGTCCCTGCCAGTTTGGGGCAAATTTTCCGTTTGCCTCAGCCCAATGAGGCAAAATCCGCCTTAATACTAACTGTCCGACTTCGAATTTCCTTGGACGCACTTTCTTGTTGTATTCTCTTACCACTCTTCGTTGGTACAGTTGACCATGACACACTGATGCCAATCTCTTTTTGTCAATCAAACTCAAATGCTCAAGACGGCTTTTCACCCATTCATCATCATCGATCTCAGCCTCCACAACGATTCGCAGAGACGGGATTTCCACCTCTACAGGTATTACTGCCTCGGTGCCATACACCAATGAATAAGGAGTCGCCCCCACCGAGGTACGAATGGTGGTGCGGTAACCTAACAATGCAAAAGGTAATTTCTCATGCCACTGTCTAGACCCTTCAACCATCTTCTGGAGTATTTTCTTTATATTCTTGTTGGCTGCTTCAACCGCACCATTTGCCTTGGGACGGTATGGAGTAGAATGCCTATGAGTAATCTTAAACTGATCACATGTCTCTTTCATCAAATGGATATTAAGATTAGCTCCATTATCCGTGATGATTACCTTCGGAATCTCAAACCGACTGATGATATTTGAGTGCACGAAGTTGACTACAACTTTCTTGGTCACAGACTTGAACGTCTTAGCTTCCACCCATTTGGTAAAATAGTCTATAGCTACCAGAATAAACCTATGCCCATTTGACGCTGCTGGATCAATTGGCCCAATAACATCCATGCCCCATGCAATAAAAGGCCATGGTGCGGACATCGTATGTAGTTCTGATGGTGGAGAGTGAATCAAATCTCCATGCACTTGGCACTGATGACACTTACGCATAAAACTGATACAATCCTGCTCCATAGTGAGCCAATAATAACCTGCTCGGAGAATCTTTTTTGCTAGAACGTACCCACTCATATGCGGTCCACAAACTCTAGAATGTACCTCAGTCATGATAGATGTGGCCTGTTTTGCGTCCATGCATCTCAACAACCCGAGGTCTGGAGTTCTTTTATACAACACTCCTCCACTAAGGAAAATCCCACTTGCCAATCGCCGAATCATTCTTTTCTGATCACCGGTGGCCTGTACCGGATATACTCTCGTCCTGGTGTACTCTTTGATATCATGGAACCACGGCTCGCCGTCAATTTCCTCTTCTATCATATTACAGTAAGCATGCTGATCATGGACCTGAATCTACAATGGATCAACATAAGCCTTGTCTGGATGATGCAACATCGACGCCAAAGTAGCCAAAGCATCGGCAACCTCATTATGAATCCTTGGAATGTGCCTGAATTCTATGGCCTGAAACCGTTGACAAAGCTCATGCAGACACTGCCGATACGGTATAAGCTTCAAATCCCGTGTTTCCCATTCTCTTTAAATTTGGTGTACCAGTAGGTCCGAGTCACCCATGACCAAGACTTCCCCTACACCCATATCTACAGATAATCTCAATCCCAATATACATGCCTCATATTCTGCCATGTTGTTCGTACAGTAGAAACGAAGCCGAGCTGTAACAGGGTAATGCTGACCTGTTTCAGAAATAAGTACTGCTCCTATTCCCACGCCTTTCATATTTGCAGCCCCATCAAAGAAAAGTTTCCATCCCGGCTTCTCAGCTTGTTCCAATTCATCAATATGCATCACCTCTTCATCAGGGAAATAAGTTTTCAAAGGTTCATAATCTTCATCGACGGGGTTCTCAGCCAAATGATCGGCTAATGCCTGTGCTTTCATTGCAGTCCGTGTCACGTAGATAATGTCGAACTCTGTGAGCAGGATCTGCCACTTTGCAAGCCTTCCTGTGGGCATGGGCTTCTGAAAAATATACTTCAACGGGTCCAAGCGAGATATGAGGTAAGTAGTGTAGGATGACAAATAATGTTTCAACTTCTGTGCCACCCAAGTTAGAGCGCAACATGTCATCTCCAGATGAGTATACTTAACCTCGTAAGATGTGAACTTCTTGCTGAGATAGTAGATAGCCGGCTCCTTTCTACCCGTACCATCGTGCTGCCCCAGTACACAGCCGAATGACTTATCCAAAACTGTCAGATATAGAATCAAAGGCCTCCCTGGTTCTGGCGGGACCAACACGGGTGGGTTCGACAAATACCCCTTTATCTTATCAAAAGCCTCCTAACATTCATCAGTCCATTTGACCGCAGCGTCTTTCTTCAACAATTTGAAAATCGGCTCACAAGTTGTCGTGAGCTGAGCAATGAACCTGCTGATATAGTTCAATCTTCCCAACAAACTCATCACCTCGGTTTTGTTTCTTGGAGGTGGCAATTCCTGAATGGCTTTGATCTTCGACGAGTCTAATTCAATACCCCGCTGGCTGACTATAAACCCCAACAGCTTCCCAGATGGCACCCCGAAAGCGTACTTTGCAGGATTGAGCTTAAGATTGTACCTGCGAAACCTTTGAAAGAACTTTCTCAAATCTCTGACATGGTCAGATTGCTGTCTAGATTTCACGATCACATCATCCATGTACACCTCGATTTCTTTGTGTATCATATCATGGAATATGGTTGTCATGGCCCTCATATAAGTTGCCCCAGTATTTTTCAAACCAAACGGCATGACCCGATAACAATACGTTCCTCACGGCGTTATGAATGCCGTCTTTTCTGCATCTTCCTCGTCCATTAGAATCTGATGATAACCCGCGTAACAATACACAAAAGAGCCAATATCATGTTTGGCACAATTGTCAATCAGTATATGGATGTTGGGCAGTGGGAAATTATCTTTTGGACTCGCCTTGTTAAGATCTCGATAATCGACACACACCTTGGTCTTGTCATCTTTCTTCGGCACAGGCACGACATTAGCTAACCAAGTGGGGTACCGTGTAACCCGAATGACCTTTGCCTTAAACTACTTGGTAATCTCTTCTTTGATCTTCACACTTATGTCCGTTTTGAACTTTCTCAACTTCTGCTTGACAGGGAGGAGTGCCGGATCAGTGGGTAATTTATGAACCACCAAATCGGTGCTTAGTCCCGGCATATCATCATACGACCATGCAAAAACATCTTTGTACTCATGCAATACTTTAATTATCTCCTCCTTGAGTTGTGGCTCCAGATGAACACTTACTTTAGTTTCCCGCACATTGTCTTGGTCCCCTAGATTAACTACTTCTGTGTCATTTAGGTTAGGTTTGGGTTTTTCTTCAAAATGACTTAATTCTTTACTAATTTCCTCATAAGCTTCATCGTTGTTACAATCCACCCTATCATCACACTCGATTTCTTGTATTATTACTTCCGAGCTAGATTGGCTTTTAAAACTGGGCCGAAGATTCCTCATGCATGTCATATCATTGATATCAGCATAAAAAGAACTGTACAAAAGAAAAGAAAAAAATGGAAACAAAATTAGGAACGAAGAAAATTGCATTTCATTGAATGTAAAGATAACAAGGTTTTAACTCATCCAAACGGACGGAACATAGCAACTGGATTACAAACCCTGGAATAACCCAGGTGACAAAAGGAAAACAAAACCCACTACCACGACTCCCTCCGAATTGGAAGAGGAGTAGCTTCCCAATTGTTGATGTTAGCATGTGGTCCGATGTACTGTATATCTGCTCCGCTTGACCCTTCCCCGGCCTCAACCATGTTTACTTCAGCAAATACTCTCTCGAACACCTTATCCAAGTTCCCCTCTGCCCCAATCAGTGAACCTGACACCTTTGCCAATGACTGTTTCTTGCTACCCGGCCTGACGAAGGACCTGGACAAGCGTGGAATTGGTTTGGGAAGAACCCAAGCTTTCTTTTTCAATTTACGAGCCCTTCTAACATCTGCTGTTATTGGTTTGAACCCCAATCCGATGGTGTCCAGATTTTTGGGCAGAGAAACAGGTTGAACAATGTTCTGAAGTTCAGCCCCCAGACCTTTTCCTGGCACGAACCCATTACTCAGCATTTCTGATACTACCATGACGGTCGCAACTGCCATCCTGGGACATGGAATGCTTTTACCCTTGGGCACTCTGCTCACCGGGACTGTGTCGAAGACCTGATAAACCCATGGTCCCTTATCATCTTCAGTTTCTATAAAGGGCACAATGGCATCACTCATGGCGCATGTGGGATCTTCCCCATATAACACAATTTCTTGTCTGCCCCACTCGAACTTGACCATTTGGTGCAGTGTGGAATGCATTGCTTTGGCCGCGTGGATCCATGGTCTACCCAACAAAAGATTGTAGGACACTGCAGCATCCAACACCTGAAATTCCATAGTGAACTCGACCGGGCTGATAGTCAATTTGAGTACAATATCCCCTACTGTGTTTGTTCCCCCTCCGTCGAACCCTCGAACACAAATGCTATTTTTGCGGATTCTATCATCGTCAATCTTCAACTTGTTTAATGTGGACAACGTGCAAATATTAGCACTCGACCCGTTATCGATCAGTGCCCGAGTAACCATTGAACATTCACACTTGACCGTCAAGTAGAGAGCTTTATTGTGTTCTGTGCCTTCCACAGGCAATTCATCATCAGAAAATGCTACCCTATTCACTTCAAAGATCTTGTTGGCAATTGTCTCCAGATGGTTCACTGAAATTTTGTCGGGCACATGAGCTTCATTCAATATCTTCATCAAAGCTCGGCAATGCTCGTCAGAATGGATCAATAACGATATAAAACGAGATTTGGGCCGGTGTTTTTCTCAATTGTTCAACAATGGAATAATCTTGCACTTTTATCTTTTTCAAAAACTCTTCTGCCTCTTCTTCCATCACAGCTTTTTTGACTAGCACTGGATTGTCTTTAGCACCCTTAGCCTTTCTCAACTCTTCGGGAGCAAAACAACGTCCCGACCGAGTTAGTCCTTGTGCTTCACAACTCTCTTCCTCAATTTCCTTTCCTTTGTACGTCACCACTACCTTGTCATATTTTCCACGGTACGGCTTTGCTATCAACCACGGGTAATTGGACTACCGGTTTTATGACAACTGGTTCTATGTAGGCCCCTTTCACAACAACCACGGGTGCAGATGATGACCCTGGTACCACTAACTTGACTGGCTCTGGCTTTTTTGCAGCAACAAATGGTCTTTTTCCCATTACTAACACTGGCTTATCTTTTGTTGCTTTTAACTGAACCACTGGCCTTGCGCTCACTGTCTTTTCTTGGACCTTGGCTTCCGTAGAACGGATCACCATAACCGTCTGCGAGGGTTTTTTAGGCTCTGTCCCCTTATGTATCAACTCGATCATATTGGCTTCATAATGCGCTGGTAATGGATTTTGATTGATGTTTAGGGCCTCTGGAGCCTGTACTTCAATACGGCGATTATCAATAAGTTCTTGTATCACGTTTTTCAACTTCCAACATTTTTCAGTATCGTGCCCCGGCATCTCTGAGCAATACTCGCAGCTAACAGAATGATCCAGGTTTCTGGGAAGGGGGTTTGGTGCTTTGGACTCAATTGGGGTCAACATTCCCAACTGTTTCAATCTAGGCTCCAATGTTTGCAAGAAGTAATCTACCATCTCACTCTCCCTCATTGGAGGATCAACCCTTGCAGCTTGTTCCCTCCAGCGGAAACCAAACTCTCTAAAACTTTCCCCCGACTTCTTTTCCAGCTTCAACAATGACAGACGGCCGGGGATTATCTCAAGGTTATACTGAAAATGGCCAATGAATGCCTGTGCCAAATCATCCCATATATACCATCGGTCGGGGTCCTGTCTCGTGTACCATTCTAGTGCGGATCCGCTCAGGCTTTGACCGAAATATGCTATCAACAATTCATCCTTCCCCCCAGCACCTCTCATTTTGCTACAAAAACCACACAGATGAGCTACTGGGTCACCGTGCCCCTCATACAAGTCAAACTTCGGCATTTTAAACCCCGCAGGCAATTGAACATCAGGGAAAGGGCACAAATCTTTGTATGCAACGCTGACTTGATTGCCTAAACCATGCATGTTCCTGAAGGATTGCTCCAGGCTTTTGACTTTACGAATCACTTCCTCCTGTTCTGCATTCTTAACTGGTTTCTCCGCTTCTCCAGGAATCTCAAAATGGGGAGAATAAGTATATGGCTCAGGCACTTTGAAAGTGGGTTCGGGAGGGTAATATGGGGTGTCGTGAGCTTGGAATAGCGGCTCACTGGACAATCTATGTAATGGGGCTGGGGGAGGTGCCACAAAGACTGGAACCATGGGTGGGGGAGGGCTCTGTTTGGGGGGTGGAGCTGGGGGAACATATGAGGTGGTACCATAGCCCTGGGCGTGATAGGGGAAGGTTGAAGATGCGTGGGGAGTGGTGGGCTCCTAAGCTTGAGCCAGGGGTGGGATGTAAGATGGATTAGCGGGATATAGTGGTGCCGGATGTCCCTGAGACCATGCCCGATGCATTTCAGCCATTTGTGCTTTTAGTTTCCTCATCTCTTCTTTCATAGCACCCACATCTGTTACCTCAACTTCATTTGAAGGGTCTATGATGCTGATTTTCGAGTCCTGCCCTATCATTTTTACTTTATCTTTCAACCGGGTGTTGTACGGGTGAGTTGCCAGAATTGCCAATCAACTAACCACCTGCCTGGACTCACACATTTAGACAACCACTTTGTTAGCGATTAAGTTTTAACAGATTTTACAACCGCACGTTGGCATGAATGCACTTATACAGTTAATCATTTCTATTATGTGTTAGCTCGATTGTATGCGTCATTCCGACATTTCGTTCCTTGTTTCTTTTTACCTTTCTTTCAAATTTCATCACCTCATCCCTCTCTTGTGCTCTTCTCTTTCTTTTATTTCTTTCTCTTTTGTGTTCTCACTCATTTCTTGTTTTCTCTTTCTCTTTTTGTTTTTCCACTCTTTTCTTTCTTTCTCTCTTTCTTTGTTTTTTCTTCTTTTTCTTTTTCTTACGATTACGGTCGAATCCTATGGAGATTGCCTACGTATCGTGACCCCGCACGAATCAGACCAAGCGTAGTTCGTGGAAAATAAATGCAAAAATAAAGGGTGGAAATAAGAATTTTTTTTTGAAATTTTCAATTTTCATTACTAAAACAAACTATTACAAACTAAACACTTTTCGGAATGAAACTAACAGACGCAAATTAAAAACAAACACAAACTCTAAGACTGCAGACATACTTGACCTGAAAAGATAACGGACATATGAAAGACTGACTCAAAATGGTAGAAAATTACAGACACGGACTATGCATACTCTAGTGCTTCAAACTTAGGTGTCCGCGGGGCGTCGTTCGGCCTCGCCGCGGGCCTAGGATCCAAATCCCTTTCAAGCTGCTCTAATTCATTCATGGTTCGCTTCACATAGATCATTACTGCTAAGACAAAAGTAGTATAGGTCATGTCTTCACAAACCCGGCATCTCCTGAAAATGGCATGGGCAATGGCTCTAATCCTGTCTTTTGTTTGCTTCTTTTCTATAAGCAGGCGTTTTATCTGATCGCTGCATGTCTTTAAAGCTCGAGAGTCCTGCAGGTGTTGATCTTGCAACTGCTGCACTTTTACCTCCATTTGGGCCAACAAGTCGTAACAGTGTCCACTTTCAATTCCAAAATCTCTAGCCTGCCTAACCGCTTTACCCTCAAGGGCAACCACTTTTCTCTTTAAATTGGCAACAATTTTCTCATGGTCCTTTTTCAATTGATTCAAGTACTGGCGACGCTCCTCTGTTCTTGTAGCCCACTGCGCTTTAAGCTCTGCCATGATATTCTCAGATTTTCCTAATTTATCCCGCCATTCCCTGACTTCGTTTTCCAGCTTTTTTATCAATTGCTCATCTGATCGGCTCCTTGGTTGCTTATCGACGGTTATCCTCAATTGCCTGATTTGGGCCTTAAGCGCCTCATTTTCTCGAGCCAGTCTGTTCTTTTCACCTTGATCCGCGACAACCTGTACACTGTTCTCGAATTTTAGACTCTCAACTTGCTGCTTCAGTTTACCAATCTCAACTCTATAGCCTTCTTCCTTTGCTGACCAACCCCACTGCTCTTGGGACGATTTAACGAAATCTTCGAGATGAGGTCTTTTAGCCGGTCTCCCACATGCCACGTCACCTCTGTACCAATCATGATACCCTGGGGCAACTTCCCCTTTGACCCTATCTGACATACAAGTGTTCGCCATCAAATGTTGACACTCACTCCAGATTTGGCGAACCTCTTCCTCGGGGAACCGACCGTCAGGACTAATTTCGACCACTTGGGTACTCAAATCTTTATCTCTAGGTACTACTTGATACCTCCCAAGTTGCCTCAGAACCCGATATGGTGCATAAGGCTGGATGCTTTTGAGTCCCATCAACAGAAAATGCGGCCTGGCTGCTAGCATATATATGACTTCTTCGACAGGCAACCATCCGAGCACCCATTGTATCTGGCTGGCAGTGAGGGTCCGAAATAATGATGTCCAAGCCGTGACTCCTTCAGGTAGACTAGCCCCTTTGATTCTTGTGTAAAATTCTCCTATACAAGTTTTCTCAACCGAACTATAACTCAATAGCTGAGAGCGAGGGCACAAATGCTCAGTCATCCACATTTGTAACAACAAGTTACATCCCTCAAAAAATTTTCCCCTAGCTTTGCACGCAGTGAGAGCCCGGAAGACGTCAGCCACGATCATAGGTGCTAAAGTGCTTTTCCCCAGGGTTTGCAAGGTACTGACGACCCCCGCTACTTTCAAATCAATATTACCATCTTTCCTTGGGAATATTATGAGGCCCAAAAAGGCTATCATAAAAGCCACTCGTCTGTGTTCCTCCCATTTTTGTCGGTTACTTCTACTGCATAGCTTAAAGTTTGGATTATTGAACCCGCCCACATGGCCATATCTATCATATATGAAGCGGAAACTGCAGAAACCCTTTGCAAAATCTGGATGATGAACTGTTCGGGGTATTTTCAAGGAATCCAAGAACCGGTGTATGGTAATGGCCCTAGGAGCAATCAAGTATTTGAACCTCAATAGAGCTTGATCACTTCCGATATACCCCGCTATTTCTTCCAATGTTGGGGTGAGCTCAAAGTCCGAGAAATGAAATACATTATGTGCCGAATCCCAATAAGCGACCAATGCCCTGATAATATCCCCCCGAGGCTGAATGTCTAATAAATCCGGAAGATCTTTCAAATATTTTTTCACTTCATCTTGCCCTTCTTTGCCTAAATCATTCCACCATAATTGTAGTTCAAAAGGGATTTTGGTCATTATTGAAAAAGGCTCATTTATCATCGTGCTCATCCTGCACATTTATTAAGGCGATTAAGCAAAAAAGAAAAACTTTTATTCGACTCCAAAAAAAACTATCTACATTGCCGACTCAAAATTACCCCTATATTTTCAAATGAAGAACTCAATTCTCAAACGCGGCCTTTCAGCACTTCGGGGACAAAGACTTTAAGGCCGCGGAAGTCAACCGGTCACACATCAAAAATTGACCAAGATGGCCGGTTTTGCAAAGTCAGCCTTCCAGCATCCCTTTTGGGGACATTCAGTTATTTATGACAAGACGACTCTACTTAGCTTATTCACAACTCTTTACTTGTTTTTATTTAAGATAAAAGACCCGGTATTGCAACACGGCCTTTCAACGCCTCGAGGACGAAAACTTAAGGTTGTGAGGGTCGGAAAAAATGAAAACATGAACAAAGGTGGCTATTTATGCAAGGTCTGCCTTTCGGAGTTCCGTTTGGGAACATTTGGCTATTTTTGACAAAACAGCATCACCCAATTTTGTTATAACGAAAAATAAAAATTTTGACATTTTTTTTGGCTATTTTTGCAAAGGAAAGATTGGACCCGTTGAGGGTTGCCTACGTATCTCACACCCTGTGAGAATCAAACCGGCGTAGTTCAGGCGAATTAACCGAACTATTTTAAAACAATTTTTTTTCATTTTCATTTTTCTTTTCCAACAAACAATAAACAACCTATTTTTCCAAACTAAGAATAAAAGACTTTTTTTTTCTTTTTCAACAAACACTTTCAAAAAATAAAAGACTCTTTTTCCTATTTTCTTTTGCTTTTAGTAAAACAAACTATTAGAAATAACGCATTTTCCTTTTTCCATTTTCTCAAAATTTCGGCAGAGTTTCGACAGTGTTTGGGCATTGGGTTTTTCTAGGATAATCAATTAATTCCCTAATTGTTATTTCTCCTTGTCCTTTTTTTTTCCTTTTTCCTCAATTTTCCAACATTTCCGAGATGCGAAAACCGGTCAACATGCAGGTTCAGAACAAATAAATGCACAGCACAAGAGCATGCATCAGGATGGTCTTTTCATTTCAGGTTGCTAGTCCTAGACGGACCCAACCCCTGCGTTGAGTCCCCTAAGTCGAATGCAACGTGATGCAAATAAGCCTTCCTACTAGGGATCCAGCATGAAGTCACGTT
The DNA here is from genome assembly GCF_000715075.1 of Nicotiana tabacum. Lineage (NCBI taxonomy): Eukaryota > Viridiplantae > Streptophyta > Magnoliopsida > Solanales > Solanaceae > Nicotiana > Nicotiana tabacum. Next base: position 43,764,315 of record NC_134084.1, read on the forward strand.
ATTCTATGTTCAAACCTGGGTCAGTGTTCTAGACTGTGTACCCGAGCGGACAACTCGAGTCGAGGAGGGGGCAACTTACCGGGAACCAAAAGGCCATTCGGCTTCGTAACTTGTCCGTCCTCTTTCTTATTTCAAGGTATGACACTAACAGAATAGGGAGTCTCAACCAGTAAGCACATCCCTGGAGGTGAAGAGAGAAGGGTGTCGACACAATTTATATACAGTTCAGATAATATCAAAGCAGTAACATTTAGCACATTCAGCACACAACATGTAGGAAAATCATATACAATTAAATACAGCAATTTATCTAAGCTCGAATTCTGAACCCTGAACCAAAGATTCTGGGTTCGATCCCCAGCAGAGTCGCCAGAGTTGTCACACCTCCCTTTTCACTACACCCGTAAGGGCGGAAAGGAGTTTTCCCAATTAAAGGACAATAGGAACGGGATTTAACTATTAATGATTCAGAGTCGCCACTTAGGAGATTAATGGTGTCACCGGTTGAATCTCGAACCGAGGAAAAATATGACTCTGTTACAGTCTGCGAACCAGAAATCCAGGTAAGGAGTTCTGTTAACCCGGGAGAAGGTGTTAGGCATTCCCGGGTTCCGTGGTTCTAGCACGGTCGCTTAACTGTTGTATTTGATTTATCTAATTTTAATACATGCTAGCTTATGTGCCTTTTATTTATAAACCGCTTTTGTCATTATTTATTTTAAAAGAATTGCAACGACGTGAAAACACGTTTCGATCCACGTCGCAATCAATGCACCCATGGCTGTCAACATATTTCGACTTCGTCGAGATTTTGATTTGGGTCGCATCAATGCCCACCCGAGTTTAGGAAGGTAATTTTATTAAGAGCGTGTCTAAAGCAACTATGTGTTCGCACTTTGCGAGGGCCATGGAATTTGTTAAATGGCACACCTCGAGTTCTAAGGATAAACAAGATTAATTAAACGAGGGCCATGCAACTTGAGATTTTATTCGGCACGGCACACCCCGAACTATTAAATCGAATTAACCGAAAACGAACAAAGACCTCTATTTATTAAATAAAAAAACTCAAGTCTACAATTGGAAAATAACAGAATGAAGGCTAAAGATTTTAAAGGGAAGGGCCTAATCTCGATGCAAGGCCCAACAGATAATCTTTAAGGCTCAGCGTACTGGTCCGCATGACCAAAGTCTGCAATTCATTTCAAGCAGACCCGCGGTCCATTTGAATTCACGATTTCTCAAGAGTTTGGGACAAATTGATTTGATAGATGAAATCTGAAACTAAATACAATTAGCAATATCTGACTCGACTCCAACTCCTAACATGGATATTAGCATAATAATTCCTCTCTTAGATGTAAGGACAACATTTATTCAGTTCACTTATTCAAACACCCCAGCCCCTACGAAATCATAACTTTCAGTACATGGGAGCATATCATCAAATACCAATTCATACTAGTTGTTCGAATCAAATCAGGCAAAACAACTTTAGAGAACATGACAAGCAACAGGACTCATGCACTTTAAATAGCAAGCATTGTGTCACCACACTCCCAAACCCAAAATTCAGTGACTACAAACCAATTGCAGTTCTGCACACAGGCTAATAATGACCCTAAAACTATAACAGAAGCCTTCAATTTATCTATATGCACATGAGAACACCAGGTTCATTGCCCCTTTTTGCAGAATAAGGCAAATAGAACTCTGCACCCAATTAAGACCAAACAGAGAGAACTCAACCAACATCAAGAAAAATCTATGAATGAGAACTGAAGCTTAAGCTAAACCTGAACAGCTTGGCTCGTGGCTGTAAACTAAAGGAAATGATCGATTCATTCCAATTCATTCTAAACCAAGAGTTGCAACATATCTTAAAAGAATCTAGCAAAACCATTTCATCACATTTCAGCACTTTAAGGCATGTAAAAGCAGTATCATGGATTTCTGGACAATGTGAACAATGACTAATTAGACTATTCTTGTATAGACACGCATGAACTACAAGTTAGCATCTCAGAGAACTCGAATGCCAGGGGAAGAATTCCAACAGATGACTGACAACAGTTTCAAAGTCAATCTTAAGAGCTTAAGCTTGCATCCAACTTATACTTAGCATGGAAAATGACAAACCGTGAATATTCCTTAGCCAAGCAATATTAGATGTGAGAAATTTGCTTTTAACCAAGTTTCCAGAAATTGCGGTTTCAAACAAAAGTAAGCAGCTGAAGGGAAGCGCACATAGACAGACAAAATGATTTTAGCATTTCTAGCAAACTTCTCGTGAGAGCCTATTTCGACAGAAACTAATATCAACTCAAATGCAACGTTTTATATTCATACTGTCATGTTCAAAACCAAGCAAACCTATGATTCATCTTCCAAATTTTAACAAGGTAGGAGTGATTTCCCACTGTCAAACTGACTGAGCTATAACAACTATTTGGAATCTACGAAATCTAGACTCAAATGAAAACTCGACAACATAATAACAGTTAAACCATATAAGCGAAAAACGACCACTCAAAATCGACTTCAACTAGCTGAAAATACTCAAATACATCACACTGTCACGAACAGATTTAGTCAGCAAGGAATTCGATCATAGCACAAATAGAGCACTCGAGACAGAACCACATAGTTCAAAATAATGAAACGGAACAGAATCGCAAGAACTGAGAGATGAAGGATGAACCTGAAATTTCGAATTTCTTTTGATAACAAAATCGAAGACGATTACACAGTTTCGACTCCAAAAACTATCACAAGAACACGATAGCAGATCAAAGCTCGAAGAACAGCAAATCAGTAACAGCTGAGTAGAAGTACGAAGTTTGAACAACGACGAACTCAGCAATTCTCAAACGAGCTCCATTTTAAAACCAAAATCCAGACTGGAATGAAAATTAAACTAGCTTCACCACTAACTGTTCCTCTCCGGTTTTGACAGGGAAAACAAAATTAAACTCGGAAAAAAGAAAACTCAAACTATTTTTTGTGTTTATTTTATAGACTGGAACTAAGCTAAAATTAACCATAGAGAAGAAGAAGAAAGACTATTTTTTAAACCTCAGTTTTCTTCTCCAAAAATCTCCCCCTTCTTCAAAGAATCGGATTGAATCCTTTTATGAAACGAACCCTGGATGACTGTGGGGCTCGGATTGAACGAAATCAATCCAATGCCTCACATTCATCCAACGAATCATCTCTAGGACCTTCCAATCGCGTGAGATGGATCAAAATCGTGCGAGTGAGAGGGGAGGGGAATCTCGCGTGGGAAAATCCGTTAGAACAGTGAGATGAGGGATGGGGGAACGCGTGGGTTGTGGATTTGAGTCTCACTCGCCATGGACTTGGACAGGATTATGGTTGAATTCGGATGTTGTTGGGGAGAAGAAGCACAGTCACGGCTGGGATTAGGGGTCTGGGGGGTTGATCGACTGATTGGCTTCTGAGTGTATATGGACGGGTCGGGTCAGGCGTCTGGGCGGGTTATTTGAGAAGAAGGTTGGGCTCAGTTTAAAGAAGAAGAGGGGTTTTGGGCATTTGGGCTGGTCCGAAATTGGGCACTATTTAGGTATAGGATTTGGGTTAAATTGAGATGAGCCCAATTTTGTTCTTGCTTGCCTTCTTCTTTTCTTTTATCTATTCTTGTATTTTGTTTTCCACTTTGTAATTTTGTAATTTTTTTTTTCTGATTTTATAAAATTGTAACAATTAAAATAAAGTCCTAATATATTTCGAAACTAGACTAATTAAATTCTAAATTTATTAAAAACCTATTTTACGCCAAATTTACGATTAAAACAATTAAAATGCGAAAGTGAGCTACTTTGTAATTTTTTCATGTTTGGTTCTAAAACAAACTAACCCCTAATCGGTCCTAAAAATATAAAATTATATCCTAAATGCAAATGCATATTTTTGTGTTTTATATGAATAAAAAATGCACAAATAAAATGCAAACAATTAACACAAAATGACACCAAAATTCACAAAAATTATAAAAATAAAGAAAAATTATTTGGTTTGAATTTTTTGGGAATTATTCATATATAGGGCAAAAAATCACGTGCTCACAACCACAACACCTATTATCTTAAGCTAAGGTTAGACCAAATACTTACATCGATTCCACGTCCAAAATCAAGCCTCTATTACCGCTTTACCTCTCGATCCCACTTCCAATCCGCTTGAATCTAGTCATAATTTACTTAATAACATCAATAAATGCTAAATAAACCAATTCTAATGCACGAGTATAGATTTTCCAATGTTTTTCCCAAAAAGTCAAAAACCGACCCCGACCCGCTTGGTCAAAACTCAAAGTTCGAACCAAAATTCGATTACCCATTAACCCACGAACTCAAATATGCAATTGGTTTTAAAATTTGGCCTCAAATTGAGGTCCAAATCCCCAAATTTCGAAATTCCTAAATTCTACCCAAGAACACTCAATTTCCCATGAAAACCCCTAGATTTTAAGATGAAATCATGTAAAAAGATGAAATAGATTGAAGAAAAAGAGTTAAGATTCATTTACCTATGATTTGGGGAGTAACTTGCTCTAGGAAAATCACCCTTTGGAGTTTAGGTTTTGAAATTTTGAAGAATCAAGTGAAAATCCCGTTCAAATGATGTTTTGTTCAGGTGGAGATGTCGCAATTGCGATAGGAGCTTCGCAATTGCGACAGGAGATGTCACAATTGCGACAAGAGCTTCGCAATTGCGAAGCTCACAAATGCGAGACAGGCTTCGCAATTGTGAACCTGCTGCATGTCTGCTCCTCTCGCAATTGCGAGCAATTTGTCATTGCGATCTTTGACCTTCCTTGTTGACTTCGCAATTGCGAAGGGATGTTCGCAAATGCGAACAAATGGGCTTGGTCTTCTTCGCAATTGGGATAAAGCCCTCGCACTTGCCAAGCTTGTTAGGCTCACAATTGCCAAGCCTGACCTCGCAATTGGGAGATCAGAGTCTGCAACAATACCAGATGAACTAGAAATATTTTTCTAAGTCCAAACTCACTCTGTGGACTATCCAAAACTCACCCAAGCCCTCGGAGCTCCAACCCAAACATGTACACAAGTGGTAAAAATATTATATGGACTTGCTCGTGCAATCACATCGCCAAAATAACATCTTAAACAACAAATTTAACACCAAAACTCATAAAATTCATAAAGTAGTTCAAAATTTCTATTTTATCAACCAAGGATCCGATTTATACCAAATCTCTTCCATTTTTCACCAAATTTCACATATACAACCTACATACTAGATCAAACCTATACCGGGCTCCGAAACCAAAATACGAGTCTGATACCTACGAGTCCAAATATTATTAAATTTCTAAATATCCTTATATTTTCCAACAAATAATTTTCTTCAAAATTTATTTCTCGGGCTAAGGACCCCGGAATTCGATTCCGGGCATACTCCCAAGTCCCATATTTTACTATGGACCCTATGGGACCATCAAATCACGGGTCCGAGTCTGTTTACCAAAAATATTGACTGAAGTAAACTTTAATCAATTTTAAAGTCCAAATTCAATATTTTTCTTAAATCTCACATAAAAGCTTTTTGGGAAATGCGCCTGGACTGTGCATGCAAATCGAGGAGAAATAATATAAGGTTTTCAAGGCCTCGAAACCCGGATTCGGATTCTAAAATACAAGATGGCCCTTTGGGTCATCACATTCTCCACCTCTAAAACAATCGTCCGTCCTCGAACGGATATAGAAAAGTACTTGAATCGGTGAAAAGATAGGGATATCTGCTCCTCATATCGGACTCAAACTCCCAGGTTGCTGCCTCAACAGGCTGATCTTTCCACTGCACACGAACTGAAGGGAAATTCTTCTATCTCAACTGACGAACCTGCCAGTCTAGGATAGCTACCGGCTCCTCCTCATAGGTCAAGTCCTTGTCCAACTGGAATGTGCTGAAGTCTAACATGTGGGATGGATCGTCGTGGTACTTTCGAAGCATGGACACATGAAACACTGGATACACAGCTGATAAACTCAGCGGCAATGCAAGTCTGTAAGCCACCTCTACCACTCGATCAAGAATCTCAAAAGGTCCGATGAACCTAGGGCTTAGATTTCCCTTCTTCCCAAATCTCATCACACCCTTCATGGGCAACACCCGAAGCATCACTCGCTCTCCGACCATGAATGCCACATCACGAACCTTACGGTCGGCATAACTCTTTTGCCTGGACTAAGTTGTACGAAGCATATCCTGAATAATCTTAACATTTCCAAAGCGTCCTGTACCAAATCTGTACCTAATAACCGAGCCTCCCCAGGCTCAAACCACCCAACTGGCGATCGACATCGCCTACCATATAATGCCTCATAGGGTGCCATCTGGATGCTCGACTGTTAGCTATTATTGTGGGCAAACTCTGCTAACAGCAAGAACTGATCCCAAGAACCTCCAAAGACAATTACACAAGCGCGGAGCATGTCCTCCAAAATCTGAATAGTATGCTCGGACTGTCTGTCCGTCTGAGGATGAAATGTTATGCTCAACTCGACCCGTCTACGCAACTCACGTTGAACAGCCCTCCAGAAAGGCAAGGTAAACTGTGTACCCCGATCAGAAATGATAGACACGGGCACACCATGACGACGAAAAATCTCCCAGATGTAGATCTCAATTAACAGCTCGGAAGAATAGGAAACTACCACAGGAATGAAGTGCGCTGACTTGGTCAGCCTATCCACAATAACTCATACTGCGTCAAACTTCCTCTTAGTCCATGGGAGTCCAAAAAAGAAGTCTATGGCGATACGCTTCCACTTCCACTTAGGAATCTCAATCTTCTGAAGCAAACCACCAGGTCTCTAATGCTCGTACTTTACCTGCTGACAATTCAAACACCGAGCTACATACGCAACAATATCCTTCTTCATCCTCCTCCACCAATAATGCTACTTCAAGTCCTAATACATCTTAGCAGCGCTCGGATGAATAGAATACCGGGAACTATGGGCCTTCTCTAGAATCAACTCACAAAGTCCATCCACATTAGGCATACAAACTCGACCCTACATCCTCAAAACTCCATCATCTCCAACTGTAACATGCTTGGCAACACTGTGCCGCATTGTATCCCTAAGGACAAGCAAATGAGGGTCATCATACTGCCGATCCCTGATATGCTCAAATAATGAAGACCGAGCGACTGTGCAAGCTAGAATACGGTTGGGCTCAGAAACATCCAACCTCACGAACTGATTGGCTAAAGCCTAAACATCCAAAGCAAGCAATATCTCACCGACTAGAATATACGCAAGGCTGCCCATACGTGCTGACTTCCTACTCAAAGCATCGACCATTACATTGGCCTTCCCCGGATGATACAAGATAGTGATATCATAGTCTTTCAATAGCTCCAACCACCTCCTATGCCTCAAATTTAGTTCCTTCTGCTTGAACAAGTATTGTAGACTCTTGTGATCCGTGAACACCCCACATGACATGCCATATAAATAGTGCCTCCAAATTTTCAACGTGTGAACAATGGCTGCTAGCTCCAAATAACTAACTGGATAATTCTTCTGGTGAATCTTCAACTGTCGTGAAGCATAAGTAATAACCTTGTCATCCTGCATCAACACCGCAGCAAGCCCAACACGAGATGCGTCACAATATACTCTATATGGCCCTGAACCTGTGGGCAAAACCAACACCAACGCCGTAGTCAAAGCTGTCTTGAGCTTCTGAAAGCTTGCCTCACACTCGTCCGACCACCTGATTCGGGCACCCTTTTGGGTTAACCTAGTCATCAGGGCTGCTATAGATGAAAACTCCTCCACAAACCGACAGTAATAACCTGCCAAACCTAAGAAACTCTGGATCTCTGTAGCTAATATGGGTCTAGGCAAGTCCTTAACTGTCTCTATCTTCTTCGGATCCACCTGAATACCCTCTACGGATACAAGACCCAAGAAGGCAACTGACCTCAATCAAAACTCACACTTCAAAAACATAGCATACAATTGACTGTCTCTCAGGGTCTGAAAAACGACTCAAAGATGTTGCTCATGCTCCTCTCGACTGTCGGAGTAGATCAAAATAACATCAATGAAGACAATCACGAAGGAATCCAGATAAGTCCTGAACACTCGGTTTATCAAATCCATGAATGCTGCTAGGGCATTTGTCAACCCAAATAACATTGCCAGAAACTTGTAATTCCCATATCGAGTGCGAATAGCTATCTTAGGAACATCGGATGCCCTAATCCTCAACTGGTGGTTGCCTGATCTCAAATCAATCTTCAAAACCACTTTGGCACCCTGAAGTTGTCAAACAAATCATCAATCCTCGGTAATGGATACTTCTTCTTGATGGTGACCTTGTTCAACTGCCGATAATCTACACAGATCCTCATCGACCCATCCTCCTTCTTAACAAACAACACTGGCGCACCTCAGGGCGAGACACTAGGTCTAATAAAGCCCTTATAAAGCAAGTCTTGCAGCTGCTCCTTCAATTCTTTCAACTCTGATGGGGCCATACAATATAGCAGAATAGAAATGGGTTGAGTGATCGGATCCAAATCAATGCAAAAGTCGATATCTCTATCGGGTGGCATCCCCGACAGATCTGCAAGAAATACTTCTGGAAACTTCCGAACAACCGGCATGGAATCCATAGAAGGAACCTCAGTACTAGAATCACAAACATGTGCCAAGTAAGCCAAACACCCCTTCTCGACCATACGCTGAGCCTTCATATAAGAAATAACCCTACTGACAGAATGACCAGAAGTCCCTCTCCACTCCAATCAAGGCAAACCCGACAAGGCTAAGGTCACAGTCTTGGCATGACAGTCCAATATAGCGTGGTCAGGTGACAACCAATCCATCCTCAAAATAACATCAAAATCAACCATATCGAGGAGTAGGAGGTCTACACTAGTCTCAAGACTCCCAATTGCAACCATGCACAAAAAATAGACATAGTCTGCAATAGTAGAATCACCCACCGGTGTAGACACATATACGGGAGCACTCAAAGAATCACGAGGCACAACCAAATATGAAGAAAAATAAAAAGACACATATGAGTATGTAGACCCGGGATCAAACAGAACTGAATCATCTCTACTACAAACTGAAACAATACCTATGATAACAGTATCGGAGGACTCAGCTTTAGCCCTGGCTGGAAAAGCATAACATCGGGGCTGGGCCCCACCACTCTAGACTACAACCCTAGGATGGCCTCCTACTGGATGGCCTCCACCTCTAGTGGCCTGACATCCACCTCTAACACCTCTACCTCCACATCTAGCTACCTGACCCCTGCCCATAGCTAGCAGAGCAAGTAGTGAAACACCTGGTGTCTGAACCATGGCACGAGAACCCTGATGCTGAGAACTGCTCGACGCTTGAGAGCAAAATCTAACAATGTGCCTCGGATCGCCACAAGTATAAAAAGTCCTCGGCTGCTGGGACTGACCTTGACGGCCTGATTGGCCACCCTGAAAACTCTAGAATGGAGGTGCACTGATAGGAGCTAGTGATGCACTGTAAGGTAGCTAATCTGAATACTACATATGAGAACCATAGCCACCTGGAGCACCATGAGAAGCCTGTAGTTCTGAATAGAACGGTCTGGAAGGATGGCCCCTACCAAAAGAATCCCTGGATCCGGACGAGGCACCACTAAACCTACCAGAATTATGGGGCCTCTTGTCAGACCCCTAACTACTCCCCTGATCTAAAACCATCTCAACCCGCCTAGCCACATTGGTCTCATCCTGGAAGGAAATCTCGCTCCATGTCTCCTTACCCATCTACAATCGAATAGGCTGAGCGAGTCCCTCAATCACCCTCTCTCTCTCTCTCTCTCTCTCTCTCTCTCTCTCTCTCTCTCTCTCTCTCTCTCTCTCTCTCGGTGGGGAGTATGAGAAGAGCATGACGAGCCAAATCAACAAACTTAGTCTCATACTGGGTGGCAGTCATAGAACCATGTTGGAGGCACTCAAACTAGCTCCAATAATCCTCCCCCGTGTGATAGGGAGAAACTTCTCCAGAAATAGCTGAGAGAACAGATCCCAAGTCAGAGCTGGTGATCCAGCTGGTCTAGCCAAACAATAATCCCTCCACCACTTCTTGGCAGAACCTGACAAACAAAAAGCAACAAAGTCGACCCAATTGTTCTCCACTACCCCCATGTTCCGCAGAACATCATGACAACAGTCAAAATAACCCTGGGGATCCTCTGAAGATGTACCGCCATAAGTGGTAGTAAAAAGATTGGTGAACCTGTCCAGCCTCCACAAGGCATCAACAAACATAGCTGACCCATCACCGGTCTGTGCCACAACACCCGGTAGAACTACCCAAACTGGCTGAGCTGCTGGTGTCTGAAACTGTTGAGCCATCTGCTCCGAAGTGCGAGTAGCAGGAGTGTGGCTCTTCCTCCAGCCTGACAGACAGCTGCTGCTATAGGGAATATGCCTGCCTGAGTGAGACTCTCCATAAAGCCCACTAGATGGACAAAAGCATCCTGGAGTACCGGGGTGGCGATGAACCCCTCTGGGACCTGAGCTGGCCCTGTTGGAACTGTCTGGGCCGGAACCTCATCCTCAAACTCTACCTGAGGCTCCACCGCTGGTGCTGCTGCTCGAGCTCTGGGCTGAGCCCTGCCTCTGCCTCGGCCTCTAGAACGGCCTCGGCCTTTGCCCCTCGTAGGAGCTACCACTAGGGGTTTGGGCTGCTGGTCGGCTGAGGAAGCGGTACCTATTCTCACCATCTGTGAAAGAACAAAGTGGAAGTTTAATTAGCATTGAGAAATCAAGCCGCACGACAAAGAGGAATAGATGTGAAATTTTCCTAAACTTTGCAGTCTCTGGGGATAAGCACAGACGTCTCTGTACCGATCCCTCAGACTCTATCCAGCTTGTTCGTGAATTGTGAGACCTAGGCAACCTAGAGCTCTGATATCAACTTGTCACGACCCGAATTTCCCCACCTTCGGGAATCATGATGGCGTCTACTCATAAAAGCTAGGCAAGCCGACAATTACCGTTTTACCACCATTATTATTAACTCAAACAAGAACAGATAATAACTAAAACAAAATAATTATATAATGCAAAAGTGATATAGCAATCCAAAATTCTAGTACATAGTTACCCCAAAGATCTGGTGTCACAATTCCTGAACGACTAAGATTTACTATAAATATTAGTCTGAAATAAGTACAGTTGTTCTCGAAATAGAAGAGACAGAAGAAACTAAAATGGGGAAAAAGGACTTCAGGCTCTATGAACGCCAGCAGATCTACCTTGGTCTCCCTGGACTAATGGCAGCAACCTCGAATCTACTCACAAGGTCCGACACCGAAATTTGCACAAAAAGTGTAGAGTGCAGTATCAGTACAACAGACCCCATGTACTGGTAAGTGTCGAGCCTAAACTCGGCGAAGTAGTGACGAGGCTGGGACACGACAACCATCTAATCTTATGCAGTTAAATCATATACAAGAAGAGCAATAATAACAACAAATAATAGATAAATATGGGAAGGGGAAACATGCTGCGGGGAATAACAAATTCTAATAGTAATTCAACAGAGAAGCATAATGAACACCAAATTTGCATCAACAGGGATAATGAAACAGTAACACGTGCACGACATCACCCTTCGTGCATTAAGTCTCATAATCATGGCACAACATCACCCTTCGTGCATTAGCTCTCAAATCATGGCACAGTATCACCCTTCGTGCATTAGCACTCACAATATCGTCATGGCATCACCCTTCGTGCATTAACACTCACTTACAATATCATGCACAGCATCACCCTTCGTGCTTTACACTGTTCCTCACCCAACCAATAAAATAATACATCCCAGCAAGGAAATCAGCAATAGAAACAATAACATTCTGGCAAGGGAATCAACAATAGAAATAATAACATCCCAGCAAGGGAATAAGCTATAACCAATCTCGTTTCAATAGTTAACTCCACGAAATAAGTCTCAACTTGAGTCAATACTCAACAATTGTCAATTACCAAGGAAATATCATAAGTCTTGTTCAACATGGATAATCATCAATTTAAGCATGAGCGGTACATAATAAGAGTCACAACAGTCACAGTATAAGACTCACTTTCATGCTCGACACCAACACATAGATACTCGTCACCACATCTATACGTCGTACTGAACACTATCACGTAACAAATAAGATGAAAACACTTATTCCCTCAAGCTAAGGTTAGACCAAATACTTACCTCGATTCGACGGCCAAAATCAAGCCTCAATTACTACTTTACCTCTCGGTCCCACTTCCAATCCGCTTGAATCTAATCATGATTTACTTAATAACATCAATAAACGCTAAGTAAACCGATTCTAATACATGAGTATAGATTTCCTAATGTTTTCCCCAAAAAGTCAAAAACTGACCTCGGCCTGCTTGGTTAAAACTTGAAGTTCGAACCAAAATCCTATTACCCATTCACCCACGAACTCAAATATGCAATTGGTTTTGAAATCCGGCCTCAAATTGATGTCCAAATCCCCAAATTTCGAAATTCCTAAATTCAACCCAAGAACACCCAATTTCCCATGAAAAATCGTAGATTTTGAGATGAAATCATGTAAAAAGATGAAATATATTGAAGAAAAAGAGTTAAGATTCATTTACTTATGATTTGGGGAGGAACTTGCTCTAGGAAAATCGCCCTTTGGAGTTAAGGTTTTTAAATTTTGAAGAATGAAGTGAAAATCCCGTTCAAATGATGTTTTGTTTAGGATCATATGTCGCAATTGCAACAGGATCTTCGCAATTGCGAAGCTCGCAAATGCGAGACAGGCTTCGCAATTGCAAACATGCTGCATGTCTGCTCCTCTCGCAATTGCGAGCAATTTGTCACAATTGCGATCTTTGATCCTCCCTGCTGACTTTGCAATTGCGAAGAGATGTTCACAAATGCTAACAAATCTGGCCTAGGCTTCTTCGCAATTGTGATAAATCCCTGGCAATTGCCAAGCCTGTTAGGCTCACAATTCCAAAGCCTGACCTCGCAATTGTGAGATTAGAGTCTGCAACAATACCAGATGCAACCGAATTTTTTTTTCTAAGTCCAAACTCACTCTGTGGCCTATCTAAAACTTACCAGAGCCCTCGAGGCTCCAAACCAAACATACACACAAGTCTAAAAATATCATACGGACTTGCTCATGCGATCAAATCACCAAAATAACATCTTAAACAATGTATTTAACTCCAAAACTCATGAAATTCATAAAGTAGTTCAACATTTATATTTTCTCAACCAAGGGTCCGATTTATACCAAATCTCTTCCATTTTTTACCAAATTTCACAAATACAACCTAAATACTATTTCAAACCTGTACCGGGCTCCAGAACCAAAATACGAGCCCGATACCAACGAGTCCAAACATTATTTATTTCTAAAAATCCTTATATTTTCCAGCAAATAATTTTCTTCAAAAATTCATTTCTCGGTCTAGGGACCCCGGAATTCAAATTCGGGCATATGCCCAAATCCTATATTTTACTATGGACCCTACCGGACCATAAAATTATGGGCCCGGGTCTGTTTACCAAAAGTGTTGACCGAAGTCAATTTGATCAATTTTAAAGGCCAAATTCAATATTTTTCTTAAATCTCACATAAAAGCTTTTTGGGAAATGCGCCTGGACTGTGCACGCAAATTGAGGAGAAAGAAAATAAGGTTTTCAAGGCCTCGAAACCTGAATTTGAATTCTAAAATACTAGATGGACCTTTGGGTCATCACACCGTAACTCCCTTAAAATACACCTCCAAAAACTACTTCTGCTGGTGTATTACAGCGAAAACAGTGCTCCTCCTACTACAAATGGCAGTAGGAGTAGGAACTAAATAGTGTTGCTGTAATAGCCATGTTCTGCACTAATGGCTTGACTTCAAGTGCTGAGAAAATTTTGTCTCCGAAAGGCACTCCTAATAAACCAACAACATTATTGACGAAGCCTAAGAAAAGCCTAATAAAACAAACTGAAGATAGATACCAACATTAAAACAGTTATAGCAACATATTGTACTAATAGAATTGTATTCCTAGAAAACACTTTTAAAAGCTAGCGCTTTTACAATCTAATAATGTAATATACCATACTTCACTAAAAACTATTAAAATCCTTCAAAGTTTTCATGCTACGATTAACTAAAAACAAAAGGAGACCTATACTACTTCTTGCGCTTCTTTCCATGAGTCTTTTTTGGTACTACTGGAGCCTCAGATTCACTTGATTCGCCATGCAACTGCTTATTCCTCCCATAGTGCCACAACAGTATACCAAAGCTAGATCGAAGACCATCCATATCAAAATTGGCAACAGGGATTGGAAGACCTTCAGTAATGTACTCAATAAAGTATGCAACATATACTCCACAATCTCTAAATAAAACAAATGAATAGAATATAAAAATCGATTAGTACTGAAAATGTTAATATGAATAAGGAAAACAAAGTAAAATAAGTAACTACTCTTACGAATTCTGCTGTGTTGGCAGATTTGTAATCAGTTCAATCTCAAATGGATCAGTCAAGTCTTTTCCCATGTGCAGATCATTTTGTACTACAATGTCACTTCTTTGGTTATAAAATTTAATGCTAACTAGAAATGAGGGGATCAATACAACATATGCCTTTGCCACCTTTTGAATAGCTTTTTTGTGCTTTTGATTACGTAGCGAGTTATATACATAAAAATATCTCTTATGGAATGATACACACCCCAATATCCAATGCCACTTTTCTACCAAATTAATTGGAAAGAGGACATGATCAACCTGGTGTCATGGAGTGTTGCAATGCATCTTAAATCCTTTCATGTACTTCATGGTATCGTCTAATCTATCAGTCAAATGATCTTTTTCCCACCTTTTACAAATTCTGTGTAAACACTTTGAATGATATTATTAAAAAGAGTATATGTAGTTGTGACTTTGATTGGCATATTAATTCCATATTTCGCCTTTTTCCTAAAATAGTCAAATATAATATTCAAGTGCTGCAAAAAAGAGAGGAAGAAAACATGACTAACACTAACAATATGCATAAACTAATACAACAACAAAAATAAAAAAACAGTACACATACCGAACTAGAAAACGGTCTGCCAGAATAGTTTAATGTATGGAAAACATCTTATCATCAATTTGTTCAACTTCAAAGTCAAAACAAGGGTCCAACTTTTGATCACCAGGTAAATATACTTTCCTATTTCGTATAAAAGACGATATGGATAAGAAATACATCAACAAAAATTAAGAAAACATGAAAACAAAAGTACATGGAAACGAATACGCACTCTCTCAATTGCATGTTTGCTTCAAAAAAGTTTGATAATGCAGTCGTAAGCTTATAATCAACAGTCACTAAATGTCATTTACAAATGGAAATCTTCCTTTGATAACCTTCGAGGATCCCCCAACTGCACTAACACCAGATTGCCAGTCATTCCTATATGGCAACTGTTTTATAGCTGCACGGCACCTTCTCCGTGTGAATATTGCAGGAGTTGTTTCAACATCTATTTGTATCTGGATAATAGTTCTTGATACCGTCTGATCAGGTTTAGACTTATTTACATCACGAGTTGTCAGTTCATTTCCATATTGATTTACATTATGTCTCCCTCCTTGTGTAATGACATCAATTAGATAAAGTTGAGAATTAGTATATTCAAAATCAGAATCCAAGTCAAGATCGCCCTCATGTCGACAAGGAGATTAAATTAGAAAATGCTAGTGAATTCAAAAGGTAAGAAATTTTTAAAAAATAAGAATGAAAAGTTATATATAAAAGACATTATTAGAAGGCAAATTCACATTACTACCACCAACATTCACTTGACCAACACTGTCAACCCGAGATGCTGAACACATAAAAGCATTATCAGCATCACTATTTAAATAAAAAAACTATCAAAAATCTCTAATTTACATACTAACTTTAGTATAGGTGGAGTATTCAGAGACTCGACTGGGAACTGGATTCTGGGCTTTAGTAAAACAACTACTGGTCCCTTTCCTCTATACATTGAGCTTGAGGCATTATGTCAAGGCCTAGAACTAGCAGTAACTTACCAATTCATAAATTTGCAAATAGAGACAGACTCTGCCTCTATACCATCACTAATTGAATCAAATTACTCACTACTCTATAATGCACTTTTTTATAAATGCAGGTACTGGCTGAAGATATTGGGGAATCCACCCATCCTACACAATTTCAGGGAAGACAACAACATAGCGCATGATCTGGAGCAACAAGAAATTCAGCAAGCCAATGTCTATCATAACCAGATATATTTAGAAGTACCTAACTACTTTAAAGAAGTTGTGCGAGTTGATGAAGAAGGAATCATGGTTACTAGGACTACCACCATTAATATTGTTGTGTTAAATAATTTGGCTATGATGGGCAACCCTGTAATGTCCTCTTTTGGTTGTAATGCTACTTCTAATGGTATGCCTTCGTCTGCTCCCAATGGGAGGATTAGACCATGTAACTATGCTACTTAGTATTGAATAAAAGTTTATATTTCTTGCCCCAAAAAAAAACAATTATACCCTGGAGCAGTATTAGACTCAATACCAATATATGGTCGTATATGTGCACGAATTTTTGATGGCAACGGAGCAGGTCCAGACTTTTTAACATCATGAGATGGGTGCTTATATTTTGCTTGTTGTGTAATGGTGGTGATTTGATCAATTGCAGATGCAGATAATTTAAAGTTAGAATCCAAGCCAAGATCATACTTATTTATGAAGGGGGCTGAAAAAAGTTTAAAAATAAGGTTAGAGAACGCACAATATATAAAGTTAAATAAATAAAAAATTACATATACAACTTTTACTAGAATGCAAATCATCATTAACTATGCCATGCCTTGCTATGACGTTCTTCACATTGACACCACCCTTTCGACCAACCCCACCAAAATCAAACACTAAACATATAAAAGTATAATCAAGAGTACTATTTTTAAAAAACAATATCAAAAAAATAAAATCAAATATGTGATTTACATACTAGAAGGCGCTTTGGGCGTGCTATCTCCAATAACTACAGGATCATTCCCACTGTCGCCCCTTTCAAACTAGTCATAATCATTATGCATATCACCAAAGCAAGGATCATTATCCTGTTGCTTATGCTGAAAATGAGATAACAATTTTATTATTATGTATATTATTAGAATACTATGTGCACTAAAAGTAAAGAATTGAATAGTATCCTATAAGCATATATTGCATCTTTGAACAATATACTATAGTATTATGTTATATAAAAGATCAATACCGCTGAATTTCCCTCTGGTTTCATTGACTGCCTACCAATAGCTGCAAGCACCTCCTCAGACTTGGTCTCTACAAAAAGCTTAAACCTTGTAACTCCTTCATTACCTCAGGATTGGTAGGTTCGGAATCACATCCGGTACTTTGATGCATACTTTGTGTCTTTGGCAATTGAGTGCCAAAAACCTGAAAGCTATCAGGCTGACTGTCAGTGCAATTAACTTCAATTTCAAAAATGTAGACCACGCATATCAAATAGTTGCTTCTTGGCATCAGTTGGAGTGGTGTTCTTTAGCTACAATTATTAAGCACACTAGTTAGAAATAGAAATGATAATAAAACATGGAAAGATAAAAGATCATTATTACCATATGATACCAATATGGCATATATGTAGACCAACAACGTATATCATTAATCTGGGATATTGCTACAACTACTTGTGACTAAAATACTGTACCAAAACATTAAAAGATGCAATAAAAGTATGAGAAAATTAAAAGTATAAGTAGCAATAAAACTATAAGTAGCAGAAAAGATCCTTATTACTATATGATACCAATATAGTATACATGTATACCAACAGAGCATATCATTGATATGGGAGATATTGCAACTACCTATGACTAAACTATTGTACCAAAACATTAAAAAGTGGAAAAAAAGTATGAGAAAATTGAAAGTACAAGTAGCAATAAAAGTATAAGTAGCAAAAAAGATCCTTATTACCATATGATACCAATATGGTATACATATATACCAACAGAGTATATCATTGATATGGTATATTGCTACAACTACCTGTGACTAAACTACTGTACCAAAACATTAAAAAAGGCAATAAAAATATGAAAAAATTACCTGCTCGCGTTGCAAGCTAAATATTCGCAAAGCAATTTGCTCATTCTGTATTTGACCCATGACTACCCAATTCAGAATTCGTGGAAGTTTGTTTCCAATATGATCAGCAAAGTGTCACGCCCCAAACTGGGGGAGCTCGATCGGCGTTTAACCGAATAGACCCGGTCGAGCAAGCCTGTTAGACACTTTCTACCCAACTCGCATACGATCAAGAGAAGGCGTGTTCCTATTAGTTAAACAGTGGAAGGATCATATATTTATATATAAATATTACTAATTCATTTCATTTTACTACATCATTGTTAAGTTCCAAAATATATACATTTTACGCGTTAGTGGAACAAGAGTCCAAAATACAACATAATCCGTCTAACCTTTCTAGCACTCATACACAACCCACATAATATTTACGGAGCCTCTACAGATACAAAAGAGTGTAAAGATAGTGCCGATGAAAAGGCCTCAGCTATACCTCAAAAGTGACCACAACATAGCAAAAGATATAACACAAGACCCCAGAATGAAGTGGGGCTCACTGAGTTTGCTGGGAAGAGGATGCACCACTAACTGCGATCAACACTTTATGCTATGGAACCACCTACATCCATTTAAAGATGTAGCGCCCCGAGCAAAAGGAACGTTAGTACTGTTGAATAGTACTAGTATGTAAAGCTAAACACCATCTCAATAGAATGAACAATAATACGGGGGATAGTTATGAGTTCAACAAGAGCTTCAAACAATACTAAAACCTCAAGTAAGGATCACATAAGTTCTCAAGTCAATTTTCATCTTATTAGGTTGGGTAATCTTTAGTGCCATATGTCACAATCCACAATATCATTGTGTCCTTTTATGGAGTTTAATCTCGACTCGACCGGCTAGGTCATCTCATTTAAGACATCAACCATATCCACAATTTCAATCAATCATTTCCTGTATAGTTACCACCATGTGTGCGGTATGACGTCCGATCACGGCCTAATCGGCTAGGCCATCTCACTTGAGACATCAACCTTTCAATCAATCATCTCACTTCATATTTCTTTCCCATCTTTCAATACATTGGCAAGAGTGGCTTCCTTTACTAAGTCATTCTTGGCACTTGGCCATATTTCGCAATTCAAGTTTCCTTTTTTTGCACATTCAAATAACATTATCATCGACAACCATGAGGCCTATCATGTAAGGCATTTGTACACATAAGGGAAAAACTTGGAAAATCCTAAGCACATAGAGGCTTTTCATACAAATTGACATAACAAACTTTATTCGATTTTTTTACATAAAATCTTAACCTTTCTTAACACATATTCACATTTTTCAGCACATCCTCAAAAGGTCAAGATGACATGATAAGCTTTTAGTACAAATATCGAACATATATCATTCACCACAACACATTAGGGATAGTGAATTCTAGTATGATCAATTTGGGGACTTACACTAACTACACGAACACTAGGGGTTTCGATTCTAAGAAGAAGGGGATTTAGCTATACGTACCTCAATTGAGCCTCTTAAAACTCTAAGATGTTCTGGAATATTAGCAACTTCGATCTATTTTAGCAATATAGTAAAATTGAACCCAAAATTAGGAAAATGATCATAATTCTAGCTCACTTGAGCATTGTATCAAACACTTTGTGTGTATTAATGTTTCATGGCCCTTTTTATGAAAGACTTCACCAACTCATACCTAATTCTTTTCTATATTTAACTCACAACCTCCCCACATACCTTAGGAATACATACATGCAAGGTAATCACTCTCATCCCCATGAATTACCTTACTAATGGTCCATTCTAGTTACATTTTGAAATTAAGAGTTTGGGTGATAGAATCTTACCTCTTAGGAAGAAGACCTAGGTGCCCCTCTTGATAATCTTCAAGGTTTTAAGCAAGAATTAAAGAGCAAATTTGGTGAAAATCACTTTAACTCTCTAATACTTTCTTTCTCTCTGTATATCAGAAAATTAGCTCAAAATGGCCCATTACATCTATTTTAATGAAGTTGGATCGGGTTTTAAAATCCCAAAAATAAAGCTCCGGAACAGGTTCTGCGACCACACAATGGTTATGCGGTCCACAAAATGACCGCAAAAAGTGGCCCTAGGAACTGGGCTGGTCTGCTTCACTCTGCGGCCGTTATACGGCCCGCAAACCTGTTTTGTGGTCGCATAATGCATCACAGAACCTCCCTCCGCAGAAGTCCAAGGATTATTATATGACCAAAGTGCAGCCTGCGAAATGGATATGCGGTCTCATAATTGGCCGCGAAACTGACCTCAAAACTGTCCAAAAAGACTGCTTCACTCTACGGCCATTCTGCGGCCCACAGAGTGATTATTCGGCCGCATAATGGGCTGCAGAAATGCCTACTTCTTCAAAAATATTTCCTTCAACTCCCCAACGTACTTTTTAATCCAAAAAGTCTGAACCATGTTCTACTACTATTAACCCCTACGCCTACTTCCGCATCATGAAATTTGGATTTTTAGGAAAACTTTTACGTGGCGTTATACAAAGTGACCATCCAAACTTGGGCACCATTCATACAACCAAATCTGTAAAGCCAATGGAAAGCCACCGAGTTTATAAAAAGAAGGTTTATCTTGAAATTTGTTGGAACATGAGTTGATTGTAGCATTATAAGCATCTATACCCCAGAGATAATTATTAAAATCATAGCACTCAAACAAATCAATGTAAGACCGTGAGATAACCTTTGTTTTGAGCAGAGAAAGTAAGAAGTTGTTCACAAAATAAAGAATTGTTATCTTCAACGCATCATCATCTGTTTTCCATTTCTTCTTCATAAAATAGTCTACTAGTTGGGCCAATATCACAGATGCAGTCCCAAAATATTTTAAAATCAACCTATTCTCTTCTATGCTCTCTATACTTGTATCACCCTTACAGTTTAGCCCAGTAACGAGTGCAAATTCACAAACCAAAACGTAACCTAGAATCACTCACTACAAACCAAATCTTATTTTTCACCTCATGATGTACTTCTCTAACAAGCAAATGGTGCATAACACGAATCTGCACAATAACTGATGGCAGATCCAAAAAATATCCAATGCATGTTTTCTTAAACATCCGAAGTTGTGTCTTTGATAAATTCTCTTTCAACAAACGAATGACATGGTAGTTGATATCCCAATCAACCTTTGGTTTATAGTCTATGTCCATAGGCACAAGGAAATCCCAATACTACAAAACATGTTCATATAAAGAATTTTAGAAATAGCATGCACTTAAAAATGCAACAAAGCCAACCAAAAATGTTACAACTACCATACGATACCAACATGGTATACAATTCTACTGGCTAATTCCCAACAACTATAAATGACTATACTACTATTACATAACAAATAGGCATAAAGAGAAAAACCAAAAAGGTATACAATTATAAAGTATTTTCAAGATATTGTACGATACTATTATTATTAAAGGAAAAAACAAATAGCCAAGACAACCAAAAAAGGATCCAAAAGCATATGATACCAATATACCAATATCGCATATAGCTATACTAACAGGGTATATAGTTGTATGAGGTTGTTCCAAAAACTGCCTATAACTATAAAAACTACTTACATAACACACATACACTATGTCTATACATACAAGGGAATATCAACAATGCAAAACATGATCATATAAATTATTTTATAAATAGAATTCACTTAAAAATAACACAGTTGGCTATAACTATAATATAATACAAAAGCATACCAGGAAATCAAAAAATAACGATGTACAATACATTCAAAAGCACAGATCCTAATTTTAAGAATATTACCTTCTTGGGTGCACCACTAATTTTTTTCTTCTTTAACTGAGAACCATCGCTACAATCAATATCTATTGGTTGAGTCTCTATTTCAGGCACGGATTCACATTGGCTTTCTCCTAACTCAAAATCCTCAACAACTTTACCTTTTCCCTTAACATTCACATCAACACCTGTTATGACTGGTTCGAAATTTGTTTCAGGTAATGAATGGTAGGGAGTTCCATCGACTGACGAAGCATCAATATTGTTACCTTTTCTACCCTCTAATTCTATATTTTCAGTTATGTTTTCAACACGACTACTGCTAAGGTTAGGACTAAACTCAAACGGAGAATCAGACAATAATAAAAAAATTATGAATGGACATGACTAAGACAACGCATTCAGCAGCTACTTGGGTTGAAGAAGGATGTTGTCCATGGCACCATCTACGTGCACAATGCTTCCGATCCATAGTGAAAACAACAACTTATAGGCATTGATTCACAAAAGTACAAAGAAAAATACAAAAATTTCTATGATTTTAAAAACCTATTTTCACTAAAATGCACTTTCACATGCATAAATTTCACCCAAAAATTACTATTATATGAAGAGATAGAACGAAATCTGAAGAAAAAAATTAAAAACTCGAATATGGGTGAAATATGGGTTCTCATGGTTTGGCTATAGAGATTTGGAAAGGAAACTGTCTGTAGTATTAAAGGACGAAGATAAATGAGGCATTAAAGACAGTGGGTATGGGAGCCTCTAATTGCTTGGGCTGTTGGGTGAAATAGCTTGGGTCGGGTATGAGAATCCACTAATATGTGGGTCGCGTAAATAGTCTGGGTCGTAGGAATAGTAAATAGTTTGGGCCTGGGTATTAAAAAGTAAATAGTTTGGGCTTAATAGGTATAAAGTGAGATTTTCTCTAGGAAAATAAAAAATTATCAGTTATGCCAGCCCATAAGTAAGTTAATACAAAAATTAGCCAGTTCACAAAATATTAGCCAATTAGCTCTTTGTAGTAAAAAAATGTCAAATTTTTGTTTTCTTTAGAGTGGTGTTGTTCGAATAGATTGGATAAATTTTAAGGAGTTTAAATCTCAGTTTTGGAATAATTTGGTAGAGTTTTGAGGTGATTTGAATTAAAAATTCGAAGTGCAAAATGAACATGAAAAAGATAATATGTGTATCACACTTTGTATCATTTGTATATCACATAAGGCATCATATTTGTATCACATGTATATCTATGTATACAGAGGCAGATTAAAGTTTTAAACTTTATGAGTTCAGAGTCGCAATTCTAGCACATCTCTTCTAATTTAATAGTTTCAAAATTTATTACTTGTATTTTAATAATTTTTTTGGGCAAAAAAATAAGGTATGAGCAAAAGCTATGGGTTCGATTGAACACATTGCCTCTACACTAGATATCCCTCTGTATATATACATGTGTGTGAGATACACGTGTGATACATATGTTGCAGAAGAATTTTTTTTAACTCGATTTTAACTATGAATTTTGATACCAAATCACCTTCAATCTTTCTCAAATTTTATCACCTTGTTTGCTATTCCATACATGACATCTCCTTTCCGTCTTGCATCTAATATTTGTAACGACCCGGCTGGTCGTTTCATGATGTAGCGCTTTGTTTCCCCCATATTTTCTTTCTTATGTATTGTTCAGCTACATTTCATCGTATCGTGTTGGTTGGTTCGGGTTTGGAGTAGTTTTGGAGTGATATGAGATACTTAGTCTCTTAAGTTGGCCATTTAGTTGGAAAAGTCAACCGGAAGTCGACTTGTGAGTAAACAATCTTGGAACTTGGATTTTATGGTCTGAATAGCTTTGTGAGGTGATTTGGAACTTAGGAGCGTGATCGGAATGTATTTTAGAGGTCCATGGTAGATTTAGGCTTGAATTGGCGAAATTGAAATTTTGGTATTTTTCGGTCGGTAGTGGAATTTTTGATATCGGGGTCGGAATGGAATTCCGAAAATTGAAGTAGGTCTGTTGTGTCAATTGTGACATGTGTGCAAAATTTCAGGTCATTCGGATGAGGTTTGATAGACTTTTAGATCGATTGCAAAATTTGGAAGTTTTGGAATCCTTAGGCTTGAATCCGAGGGTGTTTTGATGATTCGATGTTGTTTTGAGTATTTCGAAGATTGGTATAAGTTAGAACAATGATATGTGACTTTTTCCTATTTTTGGTTGAGGTCCTGGGGTCCTCGGAATAGATTCGGAAGATTTTTTGGAAAGTTTGGTTTTGAAAGTGTACAGCTTCAGCTACTGCCCCTGTCATAACCACACCAGCGGATTGGGGACCGCAGGTGCGAGATCGTAGAAATGCAAGATTAGCTGTAGATGCAGCCATATGAGAGAAGGCCAGAAGTCGCAGGTGCGCGAGGTGCAACGCACCTGCGGTCTCGCAGGTGCGGATAGATAGGCGCAAGTGCGGTTCTAGGGAATAAGTGAAAACCACATATGCAATTGGCTAGACCGCAAAAACGGTACCGTAGGAGCGGGAAAAGGACCGCAGGTGTGGAATCCCTAGGTCAAAAAGTATATAAGTTCCCCTTCGCAAAATTTGAGTTGTTTTCCACCATTTTTATCCGGAGTTGAAGCTTTTTAGAGGGTTTTGAAGAGGGAATCAAGGAGGTTTCCATTGAGGTGAGTTTCTTGAATCTAACACTCAATTCTATGTTGATTTTCAGTTGTATAAGCATGAAATTTATGAGATTAAGGGTGAAAAATTGGGGAAGTTACGGCTTGAAATTGGAGAGATAAAATTGGGTATTTGAGGGGTCATTTGAGGTTCGATTTTGATGTTCTTAGTATGTATAGACTCGTGGGAGGATAAGGATCTTTTGATGTGATTTTTATCAGATTTCGAGCCGTGAGCCCGGGGCTGGGTTTGACCAATTTCGGGATTCTTGATGTAATTTGATTATTTTCACATAGGCTTCGTTCCCTTAGCATATATTTATGTTATGATTCTAATTTGGATAGATTAGACGCGAGTTAAGGCCGAGTCGAGAGGCAAGGGAGTCCCGGAGTAGGATTCATCCAGTTTGAGGTAAGTAACAATTGTAAATCTAGACCTAAGGGTATGTAACCCTAGAATTTCGTACTGTTTTGATAAATGAGGTAACGCACATGCTAGGTGACGGGCGTGTGGGCATGAACCAATAGGGATTGTGACTTGGTCCATCCCATGGCGACTGTGTAGTTGCATATTTTGATATAGTGTATATGATATCCATGGGTTTTAGCAATAAATTTGTTAACTTGGGCTGAATCCCATGTTTGGGGACTTTGTGTCAAACTGTTTAGACCCTTGGGGGTATTTTACTACTTTCCTCACACTATTTTGATTTGAAAGCATATCCTCAATCATGTTTTACCTGTTTATTATTTAATCCGGTTTCATTACTCTACTTCTTAATATATGAAAACTGTATGGGCTGAGTTTCCCTGATTTTCATGAAAATGCCTGAGTGGCCGTGAGGATAATGACTGAGAGGTTGAGGACCTAATGGTGAGGATTATATATATGTTATGGATCGGGCTGCACACCGCAGCGATATGTATTGGATCGGGCTGCGCACCGAAGTGATATGATGCTTGGGCTGTAGGAGCCCCTCCGGAGTCTGTACACCCCCAGTGAGCATAGCCGACTATATATATTATGGATCGGGCTGCACGCCGCATCGGTTATTATTATGGGATATCTATTGAGTTACAGTGCTGAGTGTGAGTACTGATTGACGAGAGCTGAGTCATGAGTGACTGAGAGGCTTGCCCGAGAGGCTATACCTATGAGTGATACTTTGCCCGAGGGGCTTGTTTATGAGATTTTCTATTTTTCACTCTCCTTTTATACTGAGACTCTATTGAAAATGTAGACAAAATGTTTTAAATGCTCGCCACTGCACTCAGACTTTATTTACTTTAGTTACTTACAAAGTTGGCGTACTCACGTTACTCCCTGCTCCTTGTGTGTAGATCCAGGTACTCGAGCATCAGAGTGAGAGCTTTCAGCACCTTCAGAGTCTTATCCGGAGATTTCAAGGTAGCTGCACGACATTCGCAGCTGTGCCTTTCTCCTTCCTATACCAGTATTTTGTATTTCAGACTTATTTTGTATTAAGCTGATAGTGTTGAGTGTACTTAGTGGCTCATGACTAGTGACACCAGATTCGGCTGTGTTGATGTATTTATGTACTTATTTTTGTGTATTTCTTTTGATATTTTAAAAATAAAAGATTTGAGACTTAATCTATTTAGAAAAATGAATTTTACAAAAGATCCTCATGTTGTTTGTGGTGTTTTGGCTAGCCTAGCACTGTGATAAGCGCCATCACGACCGGGGTGTTTGGGGTCGTGAAAAATTGGTATTAGAGCCTAGGTTACATAGGTCTCACGGGTCATGAACCGATTTAGTAAAGTCTCACAAATCGGTACGGAGACATTTGTACTTATCCTCGAGAGGCTGCAGAACCTTTAGGAAAAACTTTACATTCTTGAAATTCCTGTCGTGCGGATCTATTGATTCTAGTACTAAACTTCTATTATTCTATTCTCACACAGATGGTGAGGACATGTGCTACCGATCGGGACGGACAGCCACCATTACCACCAGTTGGGGCCACTAGAGGTCGAGGTCGTGGTCGAGGTCATGGTTGGGGCAGGGGTGTAGCCTACATAGCATCTAGAGTAGCACTTACAGATCCACCAACCGCCCCAGTTCATGATTAGGTCCCAGTTGTGGACGCTCTAGCAGTACCAGCTCAGGCACCAGCTATGCCTATTGTGATTCCAGGCCTTTAGAAGGCCCTAGCCCAGATTCTATCAGTGTGCATTGGCCTGGCTCAGGCAGTTCGAGCAGTTGTTTCAGGATGATATGATTGTGACGCAGTACGAGATGAGATTTTCAGAGTTAGATCGTCATGTCGTTTGGTTGGTTCCTACAGATAGAGAGAGGATCAGGAGGTTCGTAAATGGCCTTACATATCAGCTTCGGATTATTATGACCAGAGAGAGGGTGTCAGGTGCTACCTTTGAGTAGGTTGTTGATATTACTCAAGAGATTGAGTCAGTTTGTCGCCAGGAGTGAGATGAGAGGGAGCCCAAGAGGTCTCGAGGATCTGGTAGTTTTGGTGGCGCTCCTTCGAGGGGCCAGTTTCAGCACAACAGAGGTCGTCCATTCAGACATGCTCAGTCGTCTCGCCCAGTTCATCATGGGGAATCATCGGGCCATGGATCTCACAGTTCTCCTCAGGGCCATTTATCACTTAGTGCCCTTCCAGCCCAGAGTCCGTCTCATGCTCCATCGGTTTAGGGTTCTTCCATGCCAGGTCCTTCTACTAGTCATTTCGTTGCTAGGGGTTCACTTCAGTCCCCATCTCCAGCACCAGGGAGTTATTATGAGTGTGGAGAGTTTGGGCATATGAGGAGGCAATTTCCTCGTCTTCTTGGGGGTCCAGCTCAGCAGAGGGGTCAGCCCTCGACTTTAGCTCCAGTCACTTCACCACCCGCTAAGGCAGTCAAGGGTGGGGGTCAGCCAGCTAGGGGTTGCCCCAGAGGGGGAGGTCGATTAGGTGGTAGTCGGGCCTATTTCTATGCACTCCCAGATAGACTCAATGTTATTTCTTCAGATGTCGTGATCACAGGTATTGTCTTAGTTTGCCACAAAGATGCCTCAGTGTTATTTGATCCTGGTTCCACTTTTTTATATGTGTCATCATATTGTGCTCGTTATTTGGATACGCCCCGTGATTCTCTTGTTTAATCTGTTCGTGTATCTACTCTGATGGGCGATACTATTGTTGTAGACTGCGTATATCGGTCGTGTATAGTAACTATTGGGGGTCTGGAGACCCGAGTGGACCTTTTGTTGCTTTGTATGGTGGACTTTGATGTGATATTGGGCATGGATTGGTTATCTCCATGTCGTGCTATATTGGACTATCATGCTAAAATAGTAACGTTGGCAATGCCGGGTGTGCCATGGATTGAGTGGCGAGGTTCGACTGATTTTGTTCCCAGTAGGGTGGTTTCATTTCTGAAGGCCCAACAGATGGTTGGGAAAGGTTGTCTTGCATACTTAGGGTTTGTGAGGGACGTCAGTGTAGAGATTTCTAGTATTGATTCTGTTTTAGTAGTGAGGGATTTTCCCGATGTGTGTCCTGAGGCCTTCCGGGCACGCTACCGAACCGGGATATTGATTTTGGTATTGATTTGGTGTTGGGCACTCAGCCTATTTCTATTCCACCATATCGTATAGCACCAACGGAGTTGAAAGAGCAACTTCAGAAACTCCTTGATAAGGGGTTTATTCAGCCTAGTGTGTCGCCCTGGGGTGTGCCTGTTCTTTTTGTAAAGAAGAAGGATGGCACGATGAGAATGTTCATCGATTATAGGCTGTTGAACAAAGTTACAATCAAGAACAAGTGTCATTTGCCGTGCATTGATAATTTATTTGACTAGCTTCAGGGAGAAAGAGTGTTCTCCAAGATTGATCTCCGGTTAGGGTATCACCAGTTGAACATCAAACTCAGATATTCTTAAGACGGATTTCAAGACCCGATATGGCCATTATGAGTTCCTTGTGATGTCTTTTGGGCTGACCAATGCCCCAGTAGCGTTCATGCATTTGATGAACAGCCAGTTTCGGCCTTATCTCGACTCGTTTGTGATCATTTTCATTGATGATATTTTGGTGTACTTGCGTAGCTAGGAGGAGCATGTTGAGCATTTGAGAGTTGTGTTGCAGCGATTGAGGGAGAATAAGCTTTATGCAAAGTTCTCTAAGTGTGAGTTTTGGCTCAGTTCAGTGGCTTTCTTGGGGCACGTGGTGTCCAGTGAGGGTATTCAAGTTGATCCGAAAAAGATAGAGGTGGTTTAGAGTTGGCCTATATCGTCCTCAACCATAGAGATTCGTAGCCTTCTTGGTTTGGCGGGCTATTATTGTCGGTTCGTGCAGGGATTTTCACCTATAGCATCACCCTTGACCAAATTGACTCAAAAGGGTGCTCCTTTCATATGGTCGGATGAGTGTGAGGCAAGCTTTTAGAAGCTCAAGACTGCCTTGACCACAACTACAGTGTTAGTTTTGCCATCAGTTTTAGGTTCATATATATTGTATTGTGATGCTTCGAGAGTTGGTATTGGGTGTATGTTGATGCAGGAGGGTAGAGTGATTGCTTATGTTTCTCGTCAGTTGAATCCCCATGAGAAGATCTACCATGTTCATGATTTGGAGTTGGTTGCCATTGTTCACTCGTTGAAAATTTGGAGGCATTATCTCTATGGTGTGTCTTGTGAGGTGTTTGCTGATCATCGTAGCCTCTAGCACTTGTTCTAACAGAAGGATCTCAATTTGAGGCAGCGGAGATGGTTGGAGCTGCTAAAGGACTATGATATTACAATTTTGTACCATCCGGGAAAGGCCAATGTAGTGGTTGATGCTTTGAGTAGGAAGGCAGTGAGTATGGGCAGTTTGTCATATATTCCTGTTGGGGAGAGACCTCTTGCAGTTGATATGCAGGCCTTGGCCAATCGGTTCGTGAGGTTGGATATTTCGGATCCCAGTCGGGTTTTAGCTTGTGTGGTTTCTCGGTCTTCCTTGTTTGATCGAATCAGAGAGTGCCAGTATAATGATCCTTATTTGCTTGTCCTTAAGGATAGAGTTCAGCACGACGATGCCAAGGATGTGACTATTGGTGATGACGGATTATTGAGGATGTAGGGCCAGATATGTGTGCCTAATGTAGATAGGCTTTGGGATTTGATTTTAGAGAAGGCCCATAGCTCGCGGTATTCCATCCATCTAGGTGCCACGAAGATGTATCAGGATTTGAGGCAGCACTATTGGTGGAGGAGAATGAAGAAGGATATTGTAGGATTTGTAGCTTGGTGTTTCAATTGTCAACAGGTGATATATGAGCATCAAAGACCGGGTGGCTTGTTTCAGCAGATAGATATTCCATAGTGGAAGTGGAAGCATATCACCATGGACTTTGTAGTTGGGCTCCCACAAACTTTGAAGAAGTTCAATGCTATTTGGGTGATAGTGGATCGGCTTACCAAGTCCGCGCACTTCATTCCTATGTGTACTACCTATTCTTCAGAGAGGTTAGTAGAGATTTATATCTGAGAGATTGTTCGCCTGCATGGGGTTCCAGTTTCCATCATTTTAGATAGAGGTACTCAGTTCACTTCATAGTTTTGGAGAGTCGTGCAGAGAGTGTTGGGTACTCAGGTTGAGTTGAGCACAGCTTTTCACCCTCAAATAGACGGGCAGCCTGAGCGCACTATTCAGATATTTGAGGACTTGTTGTGCGCTTGTGTCATTGATTTTGGAGGTTCATGGGATTGTCACACCTCCTTTATTCATTACACCCTCGAGAGGGGTATAAATACACGAGAGTTTTTCCAATTAATGGACAATCGAAACGGGATTTATATTAAAAACTTTAGAGTCGCCACTTAGGAGATTTATGGTGTCCCAAGTCACCGGTTGAATCCCGAATCAAGGAAAATATTGACTCTGTAATACAGTCCGCGAACCAGAAATCCGGGTAAGGAATTCTATTAAACCGGGAGAAGGTGTTAGGCATTCCCGAGTCCCGTGGTTCTAGCACGGTCTCTCAACTATTATATTCGGCTTAATATCTGATTTTAAACACATTTTAGCCTATGGTTCAATTTCAACTTTAACCACTTTTATTCATTTTTAAGAAGATTGCAACGTTATTAAAACACGTCTCGAACCACGTCACATAAATGCACCCGCGTTCCTCGACATATTTTAACATTGTCGAGATTGGGATTTGGGTCACATAAATGCGCACCTGAGTTTTAGGAAGGTAATATTATTAAATGACGCGCCTAAAGCAACTACGCGTTTTAACTTTGCGAGGGCCGGGGAAAATTTGCTAAATGGCATGCCTCGGATTTATTAACTAGCTAAGGCTTAACGTGACTTGAATTTAAACTAAACAGACGTATAAGCTAGCTAGAAAAATAAAATGAAGCCCGTATTTAGCTTATGCGAGAAACTCGATCGACCAACAGGACCAGTTAGCATTTATTCGAGCATGCTCGTTGAGAACCCAAAAGGGAAAATAGGTTCGAGTGGAGCTTGTACTTGAAAGCCAAGAGAGAACGTTGTGCCAATGCTATGGAGCCCAGATGCACGTTCTGACGTGATTAATTAAGCAAGATCACCCATTATGGGTAGAGCTTAGAATTAAACAATTAGGGGCAGGCTTTTGCAAATGTAGACAAATACAAAGCATGTTTTTTATATTCAAATCCCTCCCAAGATGGCTACACTTTTAAGGTCATGAGAACCCAAACATATTCATTTAGACTCTGGCAAACAAACACAACGTCTCCTTCCAATAACTAAATCTCATTCCAACTAGCCTTATACGAATGGTTAATTTCAAGTGCATACATTACTCCACACCTAATAATATTCAACCTCTGAGATTACTCAGTTTTGAAAGTGTTTACAAAATAATATGCAATCCCTCACACTATGTCAAATGGCATGCCTCGAATTTATTAACTAGCTAAGGCTTAACGTGACTTGAATTTAAACTAAACAGACGTATAAGCTAGCCAGAAAAATAAAATGAAGCCCGTATTTAGCTTATCAGAGAAACTCGATCGACCAACAGGACCAGTTAGCATTTATGCGATCATGCTCGTTGAGAACCCAAAAGGGAAAATAGGTTCGAGTGGAGCCTGTACTTGAAAGCCAAGAGAGAACATTGTGCCAATGCTATGGAGCCCAGATGCACGTTCTGACGTGATTAATTAAGCAAGATCACCCATTATGCGTAGAGCTTAGAATTAAACAATTAGGGGCAGGCTTTTGCAAATGTAGACAAATATAAAGCATGTTTTTTATATTCAAATCCCTCCCAAGATGGCAACACTCTTTAAGGTCATGAGAACCCAAACATATTCATTTAGACTCTGGCAAACAAACACAACGTCTCCTTCCAATAACTAAATCTCATTCCAACTAGCCTTAAACAAATGGTTAATTTCAAGTGCATACATTACTCCACACCTAATAATATTCAACCTCTGAGATTACTCAGTTTTGAAAGTGTTTACAGAATAATATGCAATCCCTCACACTATGCCAAATGGCATGCCTCGGATTTATTAACTAGCTAAGGCTTAACGTGACTTGAATTCAAACTAAACAGACGTATAAGCTAGCCAGAAAAATAAAATGAAGCCCGTATTTAGCTTATCAGAGAAACTCGATCGACCAACAGGACCAGTTAGCATTTATGCGAGCATGCTCGTTGAGAACCCAAAAGGGAAAATAGGTTCGAGTGGAGCCTGTACTTGAAAGCCAAGAGAGAACATTGTGCCAATGCTATGGAGCCCAGATGCACGTTTTGACGTGATTAATTAAGCAAGATAACCCATTATGCGTAGAGCTTAGAATTAAACAATTAGGGCCAGGCTTTTGCGAATGTAGACAAATACAAAGCATGTTTTTTATATTCAAATCCCTCCCAAGATGGAAACACTCTTTAAGGTCATGAGAACCCAAACATATTCATTTAGACTCTGGCAAACAAACACAACGTCTCCTTCCAATAACTAAATCTCATTCCAACTAGCCTTAAACAAATGGTTAATTTCAAGTGCATACATTACTCCACATCTAAAAATATTCAACCTCTGAGATTACTCAGTTTTGAAAGTGTTTACAGAATAATATGCAATCCCTCACACTATGCCAAATGGCATGTCTCGGATTTATTAACTAGCTAAGGCTTAACGTGACTTGAATTTAAACTAAACAGACGTATAAGCTAGCCAGAAAAATAAAATGAAGCCCGTATTTAGCTTATCAGAGAAACTCGATCGACCAACAGGACCAGTTAGCATTTATGCGAGCATGCTCGTTGAGAACCCAAAAGGGAAAATAGGTTCGAGTGGAGCCTGTACTTGAAAGCCAAGAGAGAACGTTGTGCCAATGCTATGGAGCCCAGATGCACGTTCTGACGTGATTAATTAAGCAAGATCACCCATTATGCGTAGAGCTTAGAATTAAATAATTAGGGGCAGGCTTTTGCAAATGTAGACAAATACAAAGCATGTTTTTTATATTCAAATCCCTCCCAAGAGGCAACACTCTTTAAGGTCATGAGAACCTAAACATATTCATTTAGACTCTGGCAAACAAACACAACGTCTCCTTCCAATAACTAAATCTCATTCCAACTAGCCTTAAACAAATGGTTAATTTCAAGTGCATACATTACTCCACACCTAATAATATTCAACCTCTGAGATTACTCAGTTTTGAAAGTGTTTACAGAATAATATGCAATCCCTCACACTATGCCAAATGGCATGCCTTACAATAGAACAGACTTCAAGACTACAAGATTCAAACACTCATTTCACAGGACATTAAACAGTAGATTGATTCCTGACCGAAACTTTTAAGCAAGACTAAGGGGTAAATTAAACTATTCTTAACATGGATCTATATATCACAAATCAGAACTTTTTCTCCAATCAACACTTAACAAGCAAACCTTAGATCACATCACAATTTCCTTCCAATAGAAAATTACATTTGTCATTTTGCAAATTCCATATGAAATCGTCACACTGACTCTCAATAGCAATAAATAAAAAAAAACTGATAGCATAACCAGCACAAACCATCTGTTGCACTATCCCTAACAGTCCCAAATCAAACATAGGCATACAAACTCGACTGCCTAAATCAGAGATTAAGCAGAAGACACAGGGAATCAAGCTATTAAGACATCATACAAATGAGGAACTTTTAAAGGGCAAAGACTCATTTCTACAGTACAACAATTAGGCTAGCATGTATAATATAAGATCTATTACAGATCATTCAAAGAAGCAGAAGAAGAGAATGAAGGAAAATCCAGAAAAAAAAAACAAAACAACTTGTATTCAATCTGGCCTCAACTCGAAGTACAAGTTCTTAGTCACTCGTTGACAATGATTTGAAGTAATACCTGGTAATGAACAAGGAAAACAAAAGAGGTGAAGAATCAGCAACACGCAGCAGCAGAAATCAAGTTAGCCCAGCAATGAAACAGTAACAGAATCAGCAAGTCAAGCCTCATATTTTCAAACCCAAATTCTGATGTTCAAAAATCCAGATACACCATTTCTGCTGAATCCTTTCAAATCTGACTTCTCACAAGGGAATTAAAACTTGAAATCAAGCAGAAAACTTAACAATTCCAGTATTTTTTGGAAAAAAAAGACTTCAGCCGTTTTCAATTCTTGCAGATTTTTCTTTCTTCAAATCCTTTCAACTCTCCAATCTCTTAGGTTTTTCTTGAAAGGCAAGAAATGATGCCTTTATAGGCAAGCAAAGTAGGGCAGACTTCAGATTGTGATTTTGCACTTTAGCCCTCTTTTAATTTTCATTTTTGCTCATGAAACCTTAGTTTAAAATCAGATTTACCAACTAGCCCCCACCCTAGCTTCCTAGAAGTTTCCTTAGGCTGTTACAAAAGATTCCCTTGCCTATACTACCCATATTACGCTTAACAACCCTGTTTATTACCCCTGGGACCTCAAATGGGTTATGGTTCAAATGACCCAATGGTTAAACTAGACCTGGGCTCGAAAAATCCATTTGAACTCTCATAATGGTTTATGAAATGAATTCAGAGCCCAAATGAAATGAACCCAAATTGAGCAGACTATGGCAAACAGTAGAAAATGGCTAAACAATTTTCGTAAACTTAAAACTTAAGCTAAGGGACTAAATTATCATATAATCCTAATTGAACTAAAAAGGCTAAACACACAAAGTAAAGTCAAAAATTAATCGTGTTGTCAACAAAAGAGCTAGAATGACTAAACAAAAATCACAGAACCAACTTGGAACGGAAAACTGAGACGGAACAAGACGGACAACACTCAATCTCAGTTTAGAAAACTCGTTCAATTTTATTTTCATTAACCGGAGGTAAAAAGAAGAAGATAAGAGGAAAGAAGGATGAAAGAATCACAAGCGTAAATGAGAGGAAAGAAAGAAACTCACCAACTCGGGCTCGACCCTTTGACTGACTTTTGATGTAAACCCCCGAATAACGTCAACCATTTGTTCTTTGACAAATAACGTTACTCCTTGGTAGCACTGGCCCAGGATACTCAAAAAATTGGGAAAATATCATTGCATGCACAGATTTGACTCTGGCCTCTAAGGCTCGAACCTTAGACTTGAGATTCAAAACGCTCCGGCAAGATTCGAGGGAAACGGAGTGAGGATTCGGTACGAGGGGGTCGTAGTGGCTATGTTGTGTTAATCTAGGGTCATTTGGGAAAAGTTGAGCTTTTGGTCTGGTCTTTGATTTAACATTCGAGACTAATGGGTGGGATTCGAAGGACACAAGTCAGGGATTTGGGAAGAGGAGATGAAGGAGGTCTTAGGGTGTAAGTTTGGTGGCGATTCACGGTGGCACCGCCGGGGGAAGGCGGTGGAGTTTTGAGGTGGCTCAGTTAGGGTTAAGTTTGGGCCTTCTGATAAACGGGGGTATTTGGGATGATGAAATGAGGGGGGTAGGGAGTTTAGGACATATATATATTAAAGGACCCAGGCTTCTGGTCCGTTCGATCAAGAGACTTCGACGGTCCTGATCTGATGCCCATGAAACGACGTCGTTTCACTTAGTTGGGGGAATGGACCGGGTATAGGCGGGTTTGGGCTGGGTATTGGGGCGATTCATTTGGGCTGGGGACAAATAAATGGGTTTTAAGCCCAGATTTTCCTTTCATTATTTCCTTTTTTTCAATTCATTTTTTCTTTCTTTTTTTTTAGCAAAAAACTTTTTCTTTTCCAAAATTGA
Source organism: Nicotiana tabacum (assembly GCF_000715075.1). Lineage (NCBI taxonomy): Eukaryota > Viridiplantae > Streptophyta > Magnoliopsida > Solanales > Solanaceae > Nicotiana > Nicotiana tabacum. The sequence goes on from NC_134084.1 coordinate 43,800,237, forward strand.
AATTAAAACTTAAATTGAATCCTAAACCAAATTATCCTACCACATTAAATTAATTAACCCTAATAATTATTACTACCAATAATTAAAAATAAAATTAAAGGAAAAAAACTACCAAAATTCGACATTAAAATTAAAAGTGCAAAATAAACTATTTTTGTGATTTTTACCATTTTTTATAAAATAATTAATTTGTTTATTAATCCTAAAATGTAAAATTAAATCCTAAATGCAAATGCAACATATTGTTTTTATTTTCTCATCAATTAAAATGCACAAACAAAATGCAAACAATTAACAGAAAATGCCACAAAATCCGACAAAATTGCAAACACTGACAGAAAATATTTTGTTTTAAATTTGTTGAAGTAATACATATAGGGCAAAAATCACGTGCTCACAGCTGACCCTCTTTGCCCGGAAACACAAAGAATTTTCATGCAAAGATAAGTGAGCGGATACGAGCGATTTTTGCCCGCTTGAATACTCCGTGGGAAGCATTTTTGGAAAGATTTGACCGCACCCTGCTTCCGAGGTTGCCTACATATCCTTGGCTAAAAAGGAATCAGATCGGTGTAGTTCGGGGAGTTTTGGTAGCTGGGACTACCACGAAGCTGTGATTTCACTGTTGTTGTCCCTGCTACTACTGCTTGCTGAACCTCCTTATTACACCATGTCAAAATAAAACAAGAAGATAGACTAGACTATGGTCTATGGATTACAGAAGTCCTATCTATATCTTCAAACTTGCTCTTGTGTTTCTTGTTGCCTTGTTGTCCTTCATTCTTTCGGAGACATCCGTTTGTTGCCACCTTGAATTGTAACCTGAAATGTTTTCCCCTTCTTCAGGTGAGTGCCTGACTGCTGAACTTGATATGTATTCCCTGTTCTCCAGGCGGGCTCTTGACTTCAAAACGTGAGTGTATCCCCATGCTATCCAGGCGGGCTCCTGATTACTGACTTGAAATGTATTCCCTTCTCTTCAGGCGGGATCCTGACTTCAACATAAACAAAGCAAAGAATCTGAAAGCTAAACTTAAATGGTACTCCCTTGTTCTCCAGGCGGGCTCCTGACTGTTGCATTTGAAAGTATTCCCTGCTCTCCAGTAGGGCGTCCTGACTGTTGCGCTTGAAAGTATTCCCTGCTCTCCAGGGGGCTCCTGACTTCAACTTGAAATGTATTCCCTTGTTCTCTAGGCGGGCTCCTGACTTCAAAATGAACAAAGCAAAAAATTTGAAAACTAAAACTTCAATTGCACTCCCTTGTTCTCCAGGCGGGATCCTGATTGCTGACTTGAAAGTATTCCCTGCTCTCCAGGAGGGCTCCTAACTTCAACGAAACAGACAAAATAAAGAAAATTTTCTGCCCCAGTTTGGCGGCTGGGGACAGATGTGATTGTAAAACTAAATCATGTTATCAAGTGTTACTAAGGATTTAAAACCTAGGTCCCATTATTCAGGGGGGTCCTGACAACTCTTAACTAACGACAATTTAAAATCTAAGTTATATCTTCTACGGGTGTGACTTCTACTAAATCTTGCTATCTAAGAGGATCTATAAACTACTCCCCACTATCCAGGAGGGTCCTGAAAATCAAAGGTCAAATTTTATCTTAAGGGTGACAACTTTCGTGTCTGAATTATACTACCCTACAGCAGAGTTTACGCTAAATGTTGGTATTTAATCGAAATCTTAAGCTAAGTCCCATTATTCAAGAGGGTCCTGAAAACTCCTAATTGAATCCTATCTTGAACATGCAAACTTCTAAGCCAACTTATATTCCTTTGGGATACATTTATGCTAGATTATGTTATTTCTAAAATTTAAACTAGGTCCCATTTTCCAGGAGGGTCCTGAAAATTAAAAATCAAACCTGTTTGGTGCCTTCCTTTCTTTATGGAGGGTTTCTCCGAGACAATCGGAATTTTCTGCCCCTGTTTCAATCAAAGAAAATTTTGTCAGTTTAAAATGGTAGTTAGCTGATGGCATTCTTGCTGAAGATCTTTCCGTTGCATTGTTTTGTTCTGACTGGCTTCCCCGAATCGGCCCTGAACCGCTTTGACTTTCTGACTGACTTTCAAACCCCCATGACCTTTGACGAACCGAGTGTTCTATACTCGTGCTGTTGTTTTGCCTCTGACCCCTTTATCTGATGTTTTGCCTCTGACCCCTTTATCTGAACCTTTCACCGATGAGACTTCCGGTGATTCCTTGTACCCTCCCCTTACATCGTGTTATCCTTAGTATGCTTCGACCACGATGTGCTTTGTAATTCTGGAAGTTGGTAGTGATTTTTGACTTGCTTTGAACAAGACTGACATTGAAACATCTGACATTGAAACTTCTTAGATAGATAAACCCAAAAGAAATGAAATGTAATGACTTTGCGGGTTAATGATAAGAAGAATCCAAAACTAGATGATTGCTACAAAAGGGAAAAATAAAAAGAAACTTATCTGAGTGTAACAGCTGGTACCAATGATCATGACGTGCATTTCGGATTAATCGGCCCAATCTGTCCAACCAATCGACTGTCGGTTGTCGCACTTCGTTACCTCAGAATTTCCATGACCTGATTACTTTACCCAAACCTTGACCTTGTTCATCCTACGGTGCCTTGAAAGGATTTTACCAGCAGACCTCTTTCATTCGTTCATCTCTCAACTCACTTTCGCCTTACGATGCCCGTGAGGGTTTTACCAATAAGACTCTCTCATTTTAATTTCTCTCAACTCCCATCGCCTTATGGTGCCTGTGAAGGTTTTCACCAATAAGACTCTCTCATTTTTATTTTTTTCTGCTTGAACCAGAGTGTTGCCCCTGACATGAATTACATTTTCCTGCTCGACTTGGCATTTCTCAAAGACTGATCAGAAGGTCTTTCTTTGGACCGTAATGTGGGCTTTTGGACAGGGCTAAAAGAAAGGGTATAAAAGGCTCAAAACAATTCAAATGGGTTAGACTTACAACTTTCGGAATCAGGTTTCTCACAACATCCACAACTTCTGCCCCAGTTCCTTGCTTGGGGACTTTTGGACTTTTGTTTTGATGAGACCGAACCGCGAGGCTGCCTACGTATCCTTAAAAGGAATCAGGTCGAACGTAGTTCATGGCATAGAAATTACTTTGTTGTTGCGATTTTTCTTTTCTCTCTTTCTTTTCTTTCCCTCTTTTTCCTCTGTTATTCTTGTTTTCTCTCTTTTTTCTTTTTCTCTTTTTTTTTCGTTTTGCTTTTCTTTTCTTTTCTTTTCTTTCTCTTTCTTCTCTCTTTTCATTTTTCTTCTCCTTTTCCTTTATTATTCATTCTTTCTTTCTTTTTTCACTTACTTATCCTCCGCACTTGCGTTTCTGAATTGTGCAGTTGATCCTGAAAGAGGGGTATGAAAGAAAATAAATAAGGCTCAAAAGGGTGACAAGGGATAAAGTATTTAGATAGCAGAACAAAACGCCTTCGTCATTTCAATCTTCAAAATATGCCAAATACAAACAAGTACAATCAAAGAAAGAAATCATACATAGTATCTCTTGACTGCATCAGAATTGATAGCCATTTCTACACATTTCCCTTCTACATTTGTCAAATATAACGCACCATTAGACAACACTCTAGTTACAACAAATGGCCCCTACCAGTTTGGGGCGAACTTTCCTTTTACTTCAACCTGATGAGGCAAGATACGTCTCAACACTAGTTAACCCAATTGGAACTTCCGTGAACGTACCTTCTTGTTATATGCTCTTGCCATTCTCTGTTGGTACAATTGGCCATGACATACTGCCGCCAATATCTTTTCATGAATCAGACTTAACTGCTCCAAGCGGGTTTTGACCCATTTAACGTCATCAATTTCTGCCTCAGCAACAATCCGAAGGGATGGGATTTCAATTTCTGTGGGTATTACTGCCTCCGTGCCATACACCAACAAATAGGGAGTAGCCCCTACTGAAGTGCGAATAGTAGTGCGATAACCCAGCAACGCAAACGGCAGCTTTTTATGCCACTGCCTAGAACCTTCCACCATTTTTCAAAGTATCTTCTTTATATTCTTGTTGGCTGCCTCGACTGCTCCATTCGCTTTAGGGTGATATGGGGTGGAATTGTGATGTATAATCTTAAACTACTGACATGTCTCCATCATCAGATGACTGTTGAGATTAGTGCCATTGTCCGTGATGATCACTTTAGGAATCCCAAACCGACAGATGATATTTGAATGCACAAAGTCGACCACTGCTTTCTTGGTCACAGATTTGAACGTTTTCGCTTCAACCCACTTAGTGAAATAGTCAATGGCTACCAGGATAAACCTGTGTCCGTTCGATGTTGCCGGCTCGATTGGCCCAATGACATCTATGCCCCAAGGAACAAAAGGCCATGGTGCAGACATTGTATGTAATTCAGATGGTGGAGAATGAATCAAATCTCCATGCACTTGGCACTGATGACATTTACGCACAAAACTGATGCAATCCCGCTCCATAGTGAGCCAGTAATAACCTGCTCGGAGAATCTTCTTTTCCAAAACGTATCCACTCATATGCGGTCCACAAACTCCGGAATGTACCTCGGTCATGATAGTTGTGGCCTGTCTTGCATCTATGCATCTTAGCAATCCCAAATCTGGAGTTCTTTTATACAATACCCCTCCACTGAAGAAAACCCCACTTTCCAACCGTTGAATTGTTCTTTTCTGATCACATGTGGCCTGTACCGGGTACACCCCCATCTTGATGTATTTTTTGATATTATGGAACCATGGCTCCCCATCAAGTTCTTCTTCCACCACATTACAGTAAGCGTGTTGATCACGGACCTGAATCTGCAAAGGGTCCACATTAGACTTATCTGGATGATGTAGCATCGACGCCAAAGTAGCCAAAGCATCTGCAACTTCATTATGGATCCTTAGGATATGCTTGAATTCTATCGACTAAAACTGTTGGCAAAGGTCATGCAAACATTGTCTGTATGGTATGAGTTTCAAATCCCGTGTTTCCCATTCTCCCTGAATTTGGTGCACTAGGAGGTACGAGTCGCCCAAGACCAAGACTTCCTGGACACCCATATCCACAGCTAACCTCAAACCCATAATGCACGCCTCGTACTCAGCCATGTTGTTGGTACAGTAAAAATGAAGCTGAGCTGTAACAGGGTAGTGTTGCCCTATTTTAGAAATAAGTACCGCTCCTATTCCCACACCCTTCATGTTTGCAACCCAATCAAAGAAAAGTTTCCATCCTGGCTTCTCAACTTGTTCCAACTCGTCAACATGCATCACCTCTTCGTCAGGGAAATAAGTTTTCAATGGTTCGTAATCTTCACCAACCAGATTCTCGGCCAAATGGTCTGCCAAGGCCTGTGCTTTCATTGCAGTCCGAGTCACGTAGACAATGTCAAACTCTGTGAGCAGGATCTGCCACTTTGCAAGCCTCCCTGTGGGCATAGGTTTCTAAAAGATATACTTCAATGGATGCAAGTGAGATATGAGGTAAGTAGTATAAGATGACAAATAGTGTTTCAGCTTCTGTGCTACCCAAGTTAGGGCGCAACATGTCCTCTCAAGATGAGTGTACTGAACCTCGTAGGATGTGAACTTCTTGCTGAGGTAATAGATGGCCTGCTCCTTCCTGCCAGTGATATCATGTTGACCCAATACACAGCCGAATGAATTGTCCAATACCGTCAAATATAGAATCAAAGGTCCGCCTGGTTCTGGTGGGACCAACACGGGTAGATTTGACAAATAGCCCTTTATCTTATCAAATGCCTCCTAACATTCATATGTCCACTTGACCGCAGCGTCTTTCTCTAACAGCTTGAAGATAGGCTCACAAGTTGTCGTGAGCTGAGCGATGAACCTGCTGATATAATTCAATCTCCCCAACAAACTCATCACCTCGGTCTTGTTCTTCGGAGGTGGCAATTCCTGGATGGCCTTGATTTTTGATGGGTCCAATTCAATACCCCGTTGGCTGACTACGAACCCCAACAACTTTCCAGACGGCACCCCAAAAGCACACTTTGCAGGATTAAGCTTGAGATTGTACCTGTAAAGCCTTCGGAAGAATTTCTTCAGATCCCTAACATGGTCAGACTACTTTCTAGACTTCACGATCACATCATCCACGTATACCTCGATTTCCTGGTGTATCCTATCATGGAATATTGTTGTCATTGCCCTCATGTAGGTTGCCCCAGCATTTTTCAAACCGAATGGCATGACCCGATAGAAGTACGTTCCCCACGGCGTGATGAATGCCGTCTTTTCTGCATGTTCCTCGTCCATTAAGATCTGATGATAACCCGCGTAACAATCCACAAAAGAACCAATCTCATGTTTGGCGCAATTGTCAATCAAGATATGGATGTTCGGAAACGGGAAATTGTCTTTTGGACTTGCCTTGGTGAGATCCCGATAGTCAACACACACCCTGTTCTTGCCATCCTTCTTCGGTACAGGCACAACATTGGCTAACCAGGTGGGATACCGGGTGACCCGAATGACTTTGGCATCAAACTGCTTAGTGACCTCTTCCTTGATTTTTACACTCATATACGTCTTGAATTTTCTCAGCTTCTGCTTGACAGGAGGGAATGTCGGGTCCGTGGGCAACTTGTGAACCACTAAATCAGTGCTTAGACCCGGCATGTCATCATAGGACCATGCAAAAACGTCTTTATATTCGAACAGTGATTTAATGATCTCCTCCTTGAGTTGGGGTTCCAGATGGACACTTATTTTGGTTTCCCGAACATTTTCTTGGTCCCTTAGATTAACTATTTCTGTGTCATTCAAATTAGGTTTGGGCTTTTCCTCAAAATGAATTAGTTCCTTACTAATTTCTCCATAGGCCTCATCATCCTCAAATTCCAACTCGTCATCACACTCGATTTCTTGTATTATTATTTCAGAGTTAGATTGGCTTTTAAAACTGGGCCGAAGATTCCTCATGCACGTCATGTCATTGATATCAGCAAAAAAAGAACTGTACAAAAGAAGAAAACAAAAATAAAATTAGAAGAAATGAAGGAAAAGGAACAATTGCATTTCATTGAATATAAATATAACATGGTTTTAACACATCCGACTAGACGGAACATAATATCTAAATTACAGACCCTGGAATAATCCAGACAACTAAAAGAAAATCAAAACCCACTACCAAGACTCCCTCCGGGTAGGAAGAGGAGTAGCTTCCCAGTTGTTGACTTTTGCACGTGGTCACATAAAATGCATATATACCTTGCTTGACCCTTCCCCAGCCTAAACCATGTTGACCTTGGCGAAAAACCTTTCGAACCCCTTCTCCAAGTCTCCATCGGCTCCAATTAGTTGTCCAGGGACCTTTGACAATAGTTGCTTTATGGTACCCGACCTGACGAATGACCTAGACAGATGCGAGACTGGCTTTGGCAATGCCCATGCATTCTTTTTCATTTTCCTAGCTCTTCTCACGTCTGCAAAGGTAGGGTTGAACCCTAGACCAAAAGTATCTAAATTCCTTAGAAGGGAGACTGGCTGCACAATACCTTGCAGAGATGTACCCAAACCCTTGCCCGGTATGAAACCGTTTTTCAACATTTTGACAGCTACCATGACTGATGCCGCAGCCATCTTTGGAGTTGGCACGCACTTTCCTTCCGAAATTTTCTCTACCGATACTGTGTCGGAAACCTGATAAACCCATGGTCCCTTGCCATCGTCAACCTCTATGAACAGAACAATGGAACCATTGGGCACACAGAAATTATCCTCACCATGTACAATAATTTCCTGTCGATCCCATTCAAACTTGACCATTTGATGCAGAGTAGACGGGACTGCTTTGGCAGCATGGATCCAGGGTCGTCCCAACAACAGATTGTACGAAACAGCCACATCGAGCACCTGGAATTCCATAGTAAATTCAACTGGCCCTATTGTAAGCTCAAGCACTATGTCCCCGACTGAATCCTTCCCTCTACCGTCGAATCCCCGAATGCAAATACTGTTCTTATGAATTCTTTCATCCTCCACTTGTAGCTTGTTCAATGTGGCAAGAGGACAAATGTTCGCGCTAGACCCGTTGTCAACCAGTACCCGAGTAACCACAGAGTCTTCGCATTTCACCGTCAGATAGAGGGCTCTATTGTGCTCGGTACCCTCCACGGGCAACTCATCATCGGAAAAGGTGACTCGGTTTACCTCAAATATCTTGTTAGCTATCTTTTCCAAGTGGTTTACTGAGATTTAGTCAGGAACGTGAGCCTCGTTCAAGATCTTCATCAAAGCACGACGGTGTTCGTCTGAATGGATCAATAATGACAAGAGCGAGATCTGAGCTGGTGTCTTCGTTAACTGTTCCACAATGGAATAGTCTTGCGTTTTCATCTTTCTCAGGAATTCTTCTACTTCTTCCTCAGTTACTACTTTCTTCACCAACACTGGATTATCTTTTGAGGTCTTAGCTTTTCTTAACTCTTCGGGAGCAAAGCATCTCTCCGATCGAGCCAAACCATGAGTCTCACACACTTTTTCTCTAACCTCTTTCCCCTGGTAAGTTACTGTCACTCGTTCATAATTTCACGGGACTGCCTTGCTACTGATCACTGGAAGCTGAGTTACTGGTTTTATAATAACAGGCTCTGTGCGAGAACCCTTCACGACCACGACAGGTTTACTTGTAACCCCTGATACCACCACTTTAGCTTTCTCTGGTTTCACTGCAATAGTATTTGATGACCTTTTCTCGGCTACCACAGCTGGCTTGTTGTCTACTTCTTTCTACTAGACCACTGATTTCTCACTAGCTACCTTTTCCTTTGAACTAGTTTCACTGGAGCGGATCATCATCACCGTCTATGAGGGTTTTTTAGCCTCCCCTCCCTTGTGTATCAACTCAATCATATGGGTCTCATGGTGAGCTGGTAGTAGATTATGGTTGATGTTTGGTGTTTCTGGGGCCTGAACCTCGATCCGATGAGTATCAATGAGCTCTTGTACAGCAGTTTTTAGTTTCCAACATTTCTCTATGTCATGGACCAGGGCCCCTGAACAATACTCACAATTCACCGAGCGATCAAGATTTTTGGGAAGGGGATTCGGCATTTTGGCCTCGATCGGATTCAACATATCCAACTGTCTAAATCTGTGGAATAGGCTGGTATATGATTCTCCCAATGGAGTGAAAGTCTTCTGCTTCTGCAACCTCTTATTCTTAAAGGCTTGATTAGGTCGAAAACCTGTTCCAGGAGGGTTTTTGTAGGCTTTTAGGGGTGGATAGGTATTTTGTGGAGCTTGGTAAGGACTCTGTGGAGCTGGCGCATGCCATTGCACGTGAGTGGGAGGTTGGGTATAGGTTTGTACGTGATAGATAGAAAAATGGGGATCTGGCGGTGGGTAGTAGAGTTGTCGTGGGCTATATGGAGTGTGGGGGTATGTTTGGGGATAGGGTCGAGGCTGGTTGTAGAATGGTGGAAGGTTCCTGGCTCTACCCCAAGCTGCCAACTCGATCGTTGCAACATCCTCTTTCTTCTTCTTTCCGAGTACACCCCCAGTACCGTTTTGAATGGCCTGGGTGGTTGCTTTGATTGTTGAGTAACTCATGATCTTATTGGACTTGAGTCCCTCCTCAACCATGCCTCCCATTTTCACAACTTCATTAAAGGACTTGCCCACTGCTGACACCAAATGACCAAAATAAGTGGGCTCCAAAGCCTGCAAGAAATAATCAACCATCTCGCTTTCTTTCATCGGGGGGTCAACCCTCGCTGCTTGCTCTCTCCAACAAAACCCATATTCTCGGAAACTCTCACCGGGCTTCTTCTCAATCTTTGTCAATGACAGACGATCTGGGATGATTTCGAGATTATACTTAAAATGACAGGCGAAGGCTTGGGCCAAATCGTCCCATGTGTACCACCTGCTATGATCTTGTCTGGTGTACCATTCTAGCACCGACCCACTCAAACTTTGGCTGAAATATGCCATCAGCAATTTGTCTCTTCCGCTTGCTCCTCTCATCTTGCTACAGAATCCTCTTAAGTGTGCTACCGGGTCGCCATGCCCATCGTACAGATCAAACTTGGGCATTTTGAACCCTGCTGGCAACTGAACATCTGGGAACAGACACAAATCCTTATAGGACACACTCACTTGGCCTCTCAACCCCTTCATATCTCGGAATGATTGCTCTAAGCTTTTGACCTTTCTGATCATCTCTTCATGCTCGGTATTTTTGGGCGGTTTCTCGGTCTCTGTAGGGATATCAAGATAAGGAGTGTAAGTATATGGTTCTGAAACTTTGAAGGTGGGTTCAGGGGGATAGTACTGGTTGTCGTGAGTTTGGAATAGGGGTTCACTGGAAGATCGGTGTAATGTAGCAGGTGGAGGTGCCACAAACACAGGTGCAATTGGTGGAGGAGGGTATGAGACTTGTTTGGGTGGTGGAGCTTGAGAAGTATGGGAAGTGGCGCCATGACATTGTTGGTAGAGGGGAAAGGCTAGAGATGAGTTCATAGTGGGAGGCTCCTGAGGTTGGGCTGAAGGTGGGATATAAGCAGGATTGGCGGGATAAACCGGTGGTGTATGCCCTTTCGCCCAAGCTTGGTACATTTCAGTCATCTGCTGTTTCAGCTTATACATTTCTTCCCTCATTGCAGTAACGTCCATTTCTTCCACCTCTTTCGATTGGTCGACAATACTTGTTTCTGGTTCCTGGTCGACCATATTCAGCCTGTCTTTCGATCGGGTGTTGTAGGAGTGAGTTGCCAGAATGCCAGTCAACTAACCACCTGTCTGAACTTAATACATCAAACAAACAACCTTGTTAGCGATTAGGCTTTAACAGATTGGTAACCGCACATTGGGCATGAATGCACCTAAACAGTTAACCGTCTCTCTATTATGTATTTGATCGGTTGCATGCGTCATCCTGGACTTTTATTTCTTTTAGTTGCGAACATCCCCTTTTCTTCCTCTCATTCTGGCCTCTGTTCTCAGACCGAGCGTAGTTCTGGGAGATAAGTATGAAAGTATCAGTTTTTATAAAAACAGATGCTTCGATTACAAAGACTCAATACTAACAAATTCCAAACGACTTACAGACTCTAATGCACAAACTCTGAAAATAAGTTATCATACTCCAAAGAAATACAGACTCAAAAACAGAAAGAAAATACAAACCCAACATGACTTACAGACTCTGACAGAAAATGAAATACAGACTCAAACGGAAAATCACGAGTACATCAATGCTCCTAGTGCCCGCGGGACATCATTCGGTCTCACCACGGGCCTATGTGCAAGATCCCTTTGAAGTCGGTCCAAGTCGTTCATTATTTGTTTAACAAAGGTCATCACCGCTGTAAAGAATGTAGCGCAAGTCATATCCTCACAGATGTGGCACTTCATAACGATGTAGTCAGCGATGTTTCTAATTATCTCTCTTATGACGCCCTTTTCTTGTAACAACTGCCCAATATGTTGGGCCCTAGCCTCCAAAGTTTGCTCAGCTGCATAATTTTGTTCTTGAAGTTGTTGCAGGTCTGTTTCTAACTGCGCCAATGCCATATAACAGTGTTCCCTTTCAACCTTGAAGTCTTTTGCCTACTTGATCATTTTATTTTCCGTGGCGATGACCCTCTTCTTCAACCCTGCGACCTCATCGTCGTACCTTTCTCTCACCTACTTAACCATGCGTACCCATTCATCTGCGTTTTTAGCCAATTGTTTTTTAGCCTTGGCTAGTTCATTTTCTGCTTTGTTCAAATCGAAACTATAGTCACTCACTTTCTGCCTCAGGTTAGCTATGAGTTTTTCATCTCTGTCACTTCGGGCTGGATTTTTTGCCGCTACTTTCATTTTCTGAATTTGAGCTCGAAGGGCCTCATTTTCTTTGGCTAGCCTTTTCTTTTCTCCTTCATCTGCCGCAACTTGCAAGCTACTCTCGAATTGAAGCTCCCTGACTTGCTTTTCCAATTTTCCTATTGTGACCTTGTACTCATTCTCCTTAGCTACCCAAGCCCACTGTTCTTGTGACGTTTCAACGAATTTCTGAACGTGAGGCTTTTTGGTTGGTCTTTCTGGTTCATCCCTTGCAGTGTTCTTCTTTCTATACCAAGTAAGATAGGCTGGTGAGACTTCGCCTCTAGATAAATCACGCACTCGAGTGTTTACTGTCAAGTACTAGCATTCATTCCAAATAGAACGAACTGTCTCTTCATGAAATTGACCGTCATAACTAACCTCGGCCGCATGTACACTAAGATCTTCATCTGGGTGCATCATCTGACACCTTCCCAACTGTCTCATCGCCCGGTAAGGAGTGTAAGGCTGAATACCTCGCAGACCCATCAGGAGGAAGTAAGGCCCAGTGGCAGTCATATACACAATTTCTTCAACAGGAAGCCAACCCAATGTCCACTCTATTTGCCCTGCAGTAATGGAGCGAAGGTAGGATATCCACTCTTCAAACCCCTCTGGCAACTTAAACCCTGCAATTCTTGTGTCAAACTCTTCAATACAACTTTTCTCTGTGGATCCATAACTCATATACTGAGGGCGATAGCACAGGTTCTCGATCATCCACATTTGTAATAGCAAATTGCACCCATCGAAGAAATCTGCCCCAGCTTTACAGGCTGTGAGAGCTCGATATATCTCAGACACTATCATAGGGGCGATAATGCTCTTGGCATTATTAATCAGGACCTTGACAACTCCGGCCACCCGCAAATCGATATTCCCGTCTTTTCGGGGAAATACCACAAGGCCTAAAAAAGCTACCATGAAGGCGAAACGCCTATGCTCATCCCATTTTGTTCGGTTTCCTTTGCTACAAACTTCGCTTGCCGGATCGTTGTATCCCCCCACATGTCCGTACCTCTGGTATATAAAATGTAGAGTAGCAAAACCATCATCCAACTCGGAATACAGGACTCCCTTGCTTATCTTTAGCAAATCCATGAACTTGTGAGAGTTAATGGCTCTTGGAGCGATCAGATACTTATGCCTTAGCCCCTCATTACTTCCCATATAACCTGCTATCTCTTCCAAGGTTGGGGTGAGTTCAAAATTCGAAAAGTGAAATACATTATGGGCCGGATCCCAAAACGTAACCAAAGCCTATACGACATCTCATTTGGGCCTGATTTTTAACAACCCGGTGAGACCTCCCAAATGTATATTGACCTTATCTTGCTCCGATTTTCCCAGATCTTCCCACCACATATGCAACTCCAAAGGGATCTTGTTCATGACTGCTATCGGCAAACTTGGACTCGTGCTCATTCTGCACATTTATTAGGGTGACTAAGCAAAATCAAGACTCATTTGACTCAAAGACAAAATCGACACTTTTTTTTTCTTCTCTTTTTTTCAAAAATGAAATCCGATTTTGCAAATATGGCCTTTCAGCACCTCGAAGACGAAGATTTAAGGCTGTGTTGGCTAACCGGTGAAAACCTTGAAAAATGACCACAGGCGGCTGTTCTTGCAAAAACAGCCTTCTGGCGCCCTTTTAGGGACATTCGGCTATTTCTAACAAGAATGGCATCACCCTAATTATCTTTAAAAATAAAATTTTTGTTCTTTTGGCCACTTTCGCAAAAAAGAAAGTTGGACCCGATGGGGGTTGCCTACGTATCTCATACCCTGTGAGAATCAAACTGGCGTAGCTCGGGCAAATAAAAAAAACTTCTCTTTTTTTTTCTTCTTTTTTTTCACTCCATTGGCAAAACTCTTTTTTTTCATTTCGTTGGCAAATAAAACAAACTATTTTTTAAGACAAAGATTATTCAATTTCTCGAAAATTTGGCAGAGTTTCGACACGATTTGGACATTGGTTTTTTTTTCAAAATAGGCGATAAACTCTCTTTAACCCTCATACTGCTATTTCTTTTCCAAATTCTCTCCTTTTATTCAAAAGCCAGTCAGTCTGCAAATCCGGAGCAAATAAATGCACAAGTATCAAGTAAGATGCATTAGGGTGGTCTTTTATCTCGGGTGCACCTGTCCTAGACAGACCCAACCCCTGTGTTGAGTCTCCAAAGTCAAATATGCGCATGATGCAAGCAAAACGCTCCTACTAGGGATCCGGCATGAGGTATTGTTATACTAGGTTTAAAACCCTGGGTTTATTTGTTCTAGACCTGGCTTACCCGAGCGGACAACTCGAGCCGAGGAGGGGGCTACGTACCGGTAACCAAAGGATCATCTGGCTTTGCAACTTGTCCGAGCCTCGTTCTATTTGGGATTTGACACTAACAGAAAGAAGTCACGACCAGCGTGCACTCCTCAGGAGAGAGAAGAGAGGGGTTCCGTTGCAGTTTATATATATACAGTTCAGATAATATCAAAGCGGTAAAAAGTAACATTTAGCACATTAGGCCCAAACATGTGAACAAAATCAGAGAATAAATAAAGCCAAATACAACAATTCATCTAAGCTCGAATTCGTGAACCCTGAACCAGAGATTCTGGGTTCGATCCCCATCAGAGTCGCCAGAGCTGTCATACCTCCTTTTTTCATTACATCCTCGAGAGGGGTATAAATACACGGGAGTTTTTTCAATTAAAGGACAATCGAATGGGATTTATATTAAGAAATTCAGAGTCTCCACTTGGGAGATTTATGGTGTCCCAAGTCACCGGTTGAATCCCGAATCGAGGAAAATATTGACTCTGTAAAACAGTCCGCGAACCAGAAATCTGGGTAAGGAATTCTGTTAACCCGGGAGAATATGTTAGGCATTCCCGAGTCCCGTGGTTATAGCACGGTCGCTCAACTATTATAGTCGGCTTAATATCTGATTTAAAACAAATTTTAGCCTATGGTTCAATTTCAACTATAACCACATTTATTCATTTTTAAGAATATTGCAACGTTATTAAAACACGTCTCGAACCACATCACATAAATGCACCCGCGGTCCTCGACATATTTTAACATTGTCGAGATTGGGATTTGGGTCACATAAATGCGCACCCGAGTTTTAGAAAGGTAATATTATTAAATGACGCGCCTAAAGCAACTACGCGTTTTAAATTTGCGAGGGCCAGGGAAAATTTGCTAAATGGCATGCCTCGGATTTATTAACTAGCTAAGGCTTAACATGACTTGAATTTAAACTAAACAGACGTATAAGCTAGCCATACAAATAAAATGAAGCCCGTATTTAGCTTATGCGAGAAACTCGATCGACCAACAGGCCCAGTTAGCATTTATGCGAGCATGCACGTTGAGAACCCAAAAGGGAAAATAGGTTCGAGT
This sequence comes from Nicotiana tabacum, assembly GCF_000715075.1. NCBI lineage: Eukaryota > Viridiplantae > Streptophyta > Magnoliopsida > Solanales > Solanaceae > Nicotiana > Nicotiana tabacum. The sequence continues at coordinate 43,815,487 of NC_134084.1, forward strand.
GGAGCCTGTACTTGAAAGCCAAGAGAGAACGTTGTGCCAATGCTATGGAGCCCAGATGCACGTTCTGACGTGATTAATTAAGCAAGATCACCCATTATGTGTAGAGCTTAGAATTAAACAATTAGGGGCAGGCTTTTGCAAATGTAGACAAATACAAAGCATGTTTTTGATATTCAAATCCCTCCCAAGATGGCAGCACTCTTTAAGGTCATGAGAACCCAAACATATTTATTTAGACTCTGGCAAACAAACACAACGTCTCCTTCCAATAACTAAATCTCATTCCAACTAGCCTTAAACAAATGGTTAATTTCAAGTGCATACATTACTCCACACCTAATAATATTCAACCTCTGAGATTACTCAATTTTAAAAGTGTTTACAGAATAATATGCAATCCCTCACACTATGTCCCTGAACTCTTTCCTTACAATAGAACAGACTTCAAGACTACAAGATTCAAACACTCATTTCACAGGACATTAAACAGTGGATTGATTCCTGCCCAAAACTTTTAAGAAAGACTAAGGGGTAAATTAAACTATTCTTAACATGGATCTATATATCACAAGTAAGACCTTTTTCTCCAATCAACACTTAACAAGCAAACCTTAGATCACATCACAATTTCCTTCCAATAGAAAATTACACTTGTCATTTTGCAAATTCCATATGAAATCGTCACACTGAATCTCAATAGCAATAAATAAAAAAACTGATAGCATAACCAGCACAAACCATCTGTTTCACTATCCCTAACAGTCCCAAATCAAACATAGGCATACAAACTCGACTGCCTAAATCAGAGAGTAAGTAGAAGACACGGGGAATCAAGCTATTAAGACATCATACAAATGAGGAACTTTTAAAGGGCACAGATTCATTTCTACAGTACAACAATTAGGCTAGCATGTATAATATAAGATCTATTACAGATCATTCAAAGAAGCAGAAGAAGAGAATGAAGGAAAATCCAGAAGAAAAAAAAACAACTTGTATTCAATCTGGCCTCAACTCGAAGTACATGTTTTGAGTCACTCGTTGACAATGATTTGAAGTAATACCTGGTAATGAACAAGGAAAATAAAAGAGGTGAAGAATCAGCAACACGCAGCGGCAGAAATCAAGTTAGCCAAGCAATGAAACAGTAACAAAATCAGCAAGTCAAGCCTCAGATTTTCAAACCCAAATTCTGATGTTCAAAAATCCAGATACACCATTTCTGCTGAATCCTTTCAAATTTGACTTCTCACAAGGGAATTAAAACTTGAAATCAAGCAGAAAACTTAACAATTCCAGTATTTTTTGAAGAAAAAAAAGGACTTCAGCCGTTTTCAATTCTTACAGATTTTTCTTTCTTCAAATCCTTTCAGCTCTCCAATCACTTAGGTTTTTCTTGAAAGGCAAGAAATGATGCCTTTATAGGTAAGCAAAGTAGGGCAGACTTCAGATTGTGATTTTGCACTTTAGCCCTCTTTTAATTTTCATTTTTTCTCATGAAACCTTAGTTTAAAATCAGATTTACCAACTAGCCCCCACCCTAGCTTCCTAGAAGTTTCCTTAGGATGTTACAAAAGATTCCCTTGCCTATACTACCCATATTACCCTTAACAGCCCTATTTATTACACCTGGGACCTCAAATGGGTTATGGGTCAAATGACCCAATGGTTAAACTAGACCTGGGCTCGAAAAATCCATTCGAACTCTCATAATGGTTTATGAAATGAATTCAGAACCCAAATGAAATGAACCCAAATTGAGCAGACTATGGCAAATAGTAGAAAATGGTTAAACAATTTTCGCAAAACTTAAAACTTAAGTTAAGGGACTAAATTATCATATAATCCTAATTGAACTAACAAGGCTAAACACACAAAGTAAAGTCAGAAATTAATCGTGTTGTCAACAAAAGAGCTAGACTGACTAAACAAAAATCACAGAACCAACTTGGAACGGAAAACTGAGACTGAACAAGACGGACAGCACTCAATCTCAGTTTAGAAAACTCGTTCAATTTTATTTTCATTAACTGGAGGGAAAAAGAAGAAGATAAGAGGAAAGAAGAATGAAAGAATCACAAGCGTAAATGAGAGGAAAGAAAGAAACTCACCAACTTGGGCTCGACCCTTTGACTGACTTTCGATGTAAACCTCCGAATAACGTCAACCACTTGTTCTTTGACAAATAACGTTACTCCTTGGTAGCACTGGCCCAGGATACTCAAAATAACTGGGAAAATATCATTGCATGCACAGATTTGACTCTGACCTCTAAGGCTCAAACCTTAGACTTGAGATTCGAAACGCTCCGGCAAGATTCGAGGGAAACGGAGTGAGGATTCGGTACGAGGGGGTCGTAGTGGCTATGTGGTGTTAATCTGAGGTCATTTGGGAAAAGTTGAGCTTTTGGTCTGGTCTTTGATTTAACATTCGAGACTAACGGGTGGGATTCGAAGGACACAAGTCAGGGATTTGGGAAGAGGAGATGAAGGAGGTTTTAGGGTGTAAGTTTGGTGGCGGTTCACGGTGGCACCGCCGGGGGAAGGCGGTGAAGTTTTGAGGCGGCTTAGTTAGGGTTAGGTCTGGGACTCTGATAGACGGGGGTGTTTGGGACGATGAAATGATGGGGGGTAGGGAGTTTAGGACATATATATACTAAATGACCCAGGCTTCTCGTCCGTTTGATCAAGAGACCTCGACGGTCCTGATCTGATACCCATGAAACGACGTCGTTTCACTTAGTTGGGGAAATTGACCGGGTATAGGCGAGTTTGGGCTGGGTATTGGGGCGATTCATTTGGGCTGGGAACAAATAAATGGGTTTTAAGCCCAGATTTTCCTTCCATTATTTCCTTTTTTCCAATTCTTTTTTTCTTTTTCTTTTTTTAACAAAAATCTTTTTCTTTTCCAAAATTGAAATTAAAACTTAAATTGAATCCTAAACCAAATTATCCTACCACATAAAATTAGTTAACCCTAATAATTGTTACTACCAATAATTAAAAATCAAATTAAAGGAAAAACAACTACAAAATTCGACATTAAAATTAAAAGTGCAAAATAAACTATTTTTGTGATTTTTACCATTTTTTATAAAATAATCAATTTGTCTATTAATCCTAAAATGTAAAATTAAATCTTATATGCAAATGCAACATATTTTTTGTATTTTCTCATCAATTAAAATGCACAAACAAAATGCAAACAATTAACAGAAAATGCCACAAAATCCGACAAAATTGCAAACACTGACAGAAATTATTTTGTTTTGAATTTGTTGGAGTAATACATATAGGGCAAAAATCACGTGCTCGCAGCTGCCCCTCTTTGTCCGGAAACACGAAGAGTTTTCGTGCAAAGATAAGTGAGCGGATACGAGCGATTTTTGCCTGCTTGAATACTCCGTGGGAAGCATTTTTGGAAAGATTTGACCACATCCTACTTCCGAGGTTGCCTACATATCCTTGGCTAAAAAGGAATCAGGTCAGTGTAGTTCGGGGAGTTTTGGTAGCTGGGACTACCACGAAGCTGTGATTTCACTGTTGTTGTTGCTGCTGCTACTGCTTGCTGAACCTCCTTATTACACCATGTCAAAATAAAACAAGAAGATAGACTAGACTGTGGTCTATGGATTACAAAAGTCCAATCTATATCTTCAAACTTGCTCTTGTGTTTCTTGTTGCCTTGTTGTCCTTCATTCTTTCGGAGACATCCGTTTGTTGCCACCTTGAATTGTAACCTGAGATGCTTTCCCCTTCTTCAGGTGGGTGCCTGACTGCTGAACTTGATATGTATTCCCTGCTCTCCAGGCGGGCTCCTGACTTCAAAACGTGAGTGTATCCCCATGCTATCCAGGCGGGCTCCTGATTGCAGACTTGAAATGTATTACCTGCTCTTCAGGCGGGCTCCTGACTTCAACATAAACAAAGCAAAGAATCTGAAAGCTAAACTTAAATGGTACTCCCTTGTTCTCCAGGCAGGCTCCTGACTGCTGCATTTGAAAGTATTCCCTGCTCTCCAGGCGGGCGTCCTGACTGTTGCGCTTGAAAGTATTCCCTGCTCTCCAGACGGGCTCCTGACTTCAACTTGAAATGTATTCCCTTGTTCTCCAGGCGGGCTCCTGACTTCAAAATGAACAAAGCAAAGAATTTGAAAACTAAAACTTCAATTGCACTCCCTTGTTCTCCAGGCGGGATCCCGATTGCTGACTTGAAAGTATTCCCTGCTCTCCAAGCGGGCTCCTGACTTCAACGAAACAGACAAAACAAAGAAAATTTTCTGCCCCAGTTTGGCGGCTGGGGACAGATGTGATTGTAAAACTAAATTATGTTACCAAGTGTTACTAAGGATTTGAAAGCTAGGTCCCATTATTCAAGGGGGGTTCTTGACAACTCTTAACTAACGACAATTTAAAATCTAAGTTATATCTTCTACGGTGAGACTTCTGCTAAATCTTGCTATCTAAGAGGATCTCTAAACTACTCCCCATTATCCAGGAGGGTCCTGAAAATCAAAGATCAAATTATATCTTAAGGGTGACAACTTTCATGTCTGAATTATACTACCCTACAGCAGAGTTTACGCTAAATGTTGGTATTTAATCGAAATCTTAAGCTAAGTCCCATTATTCAGGAGGGTCCTGAAAACTCCTAATTGAATCCTATCTCGGACATGCAAACTTCTAAGCCAACTTATATTCCTTTGGGATACATTTATGCTAGATTATGTTATTTTTGAACTTTAAACTAGGTCCCATTTTCCAAGAGGGTCCTGAAAATTAAAAATCAAACCTGTTTGGTGCCTTCCTTTCTTTATGGAGGGTTTCTCCGAGAAAACCGAAATTTTCTGCCCATGTTTCAATCAAAGAAAATTTTGTCAGTTTAAAATGGTAGTTAGTTGATGGCATTCTTGCTGAAGATCTTTCCGCTACATTGTTTTGTTCTGACTGGCTTCCCCGAACAGGCCCTGAACCGCTTTGACTTTCTGACTGACTTTCAAACCCCCATGACCTTTGACGAACCGAGTGTTCTATACCCATGCTGTTATTTTGCCTCTGACCCCTTTATCTAAACCTTTGCATCCCCCATGACATTACCAGTCCCTTCCACCGATGAAACTTCCGGTGATTCCTTGTACCCTCCCCTTACATCGTGTTATCCTTAGTATGCTCTGACCACGATGTGCTTTGCAATTCTGGAAGTTGGTAGTGAGTTTTGAATTGCTTTGAACAAGACTGATATTGAAACATCTGACATTGAAACTTCTTAGACAGATAAACCCAAAAGAAATGAAATACAATGACTTTGCGGGTTAATGATAAGAAGAATCCAAAACCAGATGACTGCTACAAAAGGGAAAAAGAAAAAGAAACTTATCTGAGTGTAACAGCTGGTACCAATGATCATGACGTGTATTTCGGATTAATCGGCCCAATCTGTCCAACCAATCGACTGTTAGTTGACGTACTTCATTACCTCAGAATTTCCATGACCTGATTACTTTACCCAAACCTTGACCTTGTTCATCCTGCGGCGCCTTGAAAGGTTTTCACCAGCAGACCTCTTTCATTCGTTCATCTCTCAACTCGCTTTCGCCTTACGGTGCCCGTGAGGGTTTTCACCAATAAGACTCTCTCATTTTAATTTCTCTCAACTCCCATCGCCTTACGGTGCCTGTGAAGATTTTCACCAATAAGACTCTCTCATTTTTATTTATTTTTCATTTCTCTTCTCCTTTTCCTTTCTTGTTCATTCTTTCTTTTTGTTTTCACTTACTTATCCTCTGTACTTGCGTTTCTGAATTGTGCAGTTGATCCCGAAAGAGGGGTATGAAAGAAAAAATATAAGGCTCAAAAGGGGTGACAATGGATAAAGTGTTTAGATAGCAGAACAAAATGCCTTCGTCATTTCAATCTTCAAAATATGCCAAATACAAACAAGTACAATCAAAGAAAGAAATCATACATAGTATCTCTTGACTGCATCAGAATTGATAGCCATTTCTACACATTTCCCTTCTATAGTTGTCAAATATAATGCGCCATTGCACAACACTTTAGTTACAACAAATGGCCCCTGCCAGTTTGGGGCAAACTTTCCTTTTACTTCAACCTGATGAGGCAAGATACGTCTCAACACTAGTTAACCCACTTCGAACTTCCATGGACGTACCTTCTTGTTATATGCTCTTGCCATTCTCTGTTAGCACAATTGGTCATGACATACTGCCGCCAATCTCTTTTCATCAATCAGACTTAACTGCTCCAAACGGGTTTTGACCCATTCAACGTCATCAATTTCTGCCTCAGCAACAATCTGAAGGGATGGGATTTCAATTTCTGCGGGTATTACTGCCTCCGTGCCATACACCAACAAATAGGGAGTAGCCCCTACTGAAGTACGAATAGTAGTGCGATAACCCAGCAACGCAAACGGTAGCTTTTCATGCCACTGCCTAGAACCTTCCACCATTTTTCAAAGTATCTTCTTTATATTCTTGTTGGCTGCCTCGACTGCTCCATTTGCCTTAGGGCGATATGGGGTGGAATTGCGATGTATAATCTTAAACTACTGACATGTCTCCATCATCAGATGACTGTTGAGATTAGTGTCATTGTCCGTGATGATCACCTTAGGAATCCCAAACCGACAGATGATATTTGAATGCACAAAGTCGACCACTGCTTTCTTGGTCACAGATTTGAACGTTTTCGTTTCAACCCACTTAGTGAAATAGTCAATGGCTACCAGGATAAACCTGTGTCCGTTCGATTTTGCCAGCTCGATTGGCCCAATGACATCCATGCCCCAAACAACAAAAGGCTGTGGTGCAGACATTGTATGTAATTCAGATGGTGGAGAATGAATCAAATCTCCATGCACTTGGCACTGATGACATTTACAAACAAAACTGATGCAATCCCGCTCCATAGTGAGCCGGTAATAACCTGCTCGGAGAATCTTCTTTGCCAGAACGTACCCACTCATATGCGGTCCACAAACTCCGGAGTGTACCTCGGTCATGATAGTTGTGGCCTGTCTTGCATCTATGCATCTTAGCAATCCCGAATCTGGAGTTCTTTTATACAATACCCTTCCACTGAAGAAAAACCCACTTTCCAACCGTCGAATTGTTCTTTTCTGATCTCCTGTGGCCTGTACCAGGTACACCCCCATCCTGATGTATTCTTTTATATCATGGAACCATGGTTCCCCATCAAGTTCTTCTTCCACCACATTACAGTAAGCGTGTTGATCACGGACTTGAATCTGCAAAGGGTCCACATGAGCCTTACCTGGATGATGTAGCATCGACGCCAAAGTAGCCAAAGCATCTGAAACTTCATTATGGATCCTCAGGATATGCTTGAATTCTATCGACTGAAACCGTTGGCAAAGGTCATGCAAACATTGTCTGTACTGTATGAGTTTCAAATCCTGTGTTTCCCATTCTCCCTGAATTTGGTGCACCAGGAGGTCCGAGTCACTCAAGACTAAGACTTCCTGGACACCCATATCCACAGCTAACCTCAAACCTATAATGCACGCCTCGTACTCAGCCATGTTGTTGGTACAGTAAAAACGAAGCTGAGCTGTAACAGGGTAGTGTTGCCCTGTTTCAGAAATAAGTACCGCTCCTATTCCCACACCCTTCATGTTTGCAGCCTCATCAAAGAAAAGTTTCCATACCGGCTTCTCAACTTGTTCCAACTCATCAACATGCATCACCTCTCGTCAGGGAAATAAATTTTCAAAGGTTCGTAATCTTCACCAACCGGATTCTCGGCAAAATGGTCTGCCAAGGCCTGTGCTTTCATTGCAGTCCGAGTCACGTAGACAATGTCAAACTCTGTGAGCAGAATCTGCCACTTTTCAAGCCTCACTGTGGGCATAGGTTTCTGAAAGATATACTTCAATGGATCCAAGCGAGATATGAGGTAAGTAGTATAAGATGACAAATAGTGTTTCAGCTTCTGTGCTACCCAAGTTAGGGCGCAACATGTCCTCTCAAGATGAGTGTACTTAACCTCGTAGGATGTGAACTTCTTGCTGAGGTAATAGATGGCCTACTCCTTCTTGCCAGTGATATCATGTTGACCCAATACACAGCCGAATGAATTGTCCAATACCGTCAAATATAGAATCAAAGGTCGCCCTGGTTCTGGCGGGACCAACACGGGTGGATTTGACAAATAGCCTTTTATCTTATCAAACGCCTCCTGACATTCATATGTCCACTTGACCGCTGCGTCTTTCTTTAACAGCTTGAAGATAGGATCACAAGTTGTCGTGAGCTGAGCGATGAACCTGCTGATATAATTCAATCTCCCCAACAAACTCATCACCTCGGTCTTGTTGGAGGTGGCAATTCCTGGATGGCCTTGATTTTTGATGGGTCCAATTCAATACCCCGGCGGCTGACTATGAACCCCAACAACTTTCCAGACGGCACCCCAAAAGCACACTTTGCAGGATTAAGCTTGAGATTGTACCTGCGAAACCTTCGGAAGAATTTCTTCAGATCCCTGACATGGTCAGACTGCTTTCTAGACTTCACGATCACATCATCCACGTATACCTCGATTTCCTGGTGTATCATATCATCGAATATTGTTGTCATTGCCCTCATGTAGGTTGCCCCAGAATTTTTCAAACCGAATGGCATGACCCGGTAGCAGTACGTTCCCCACGGCGTGATGAATGCCGTCTTTTCTGGCATTGGCAATGCCCATGCTTTCTTTTTCATTTACCTAGATCTTCTAACATCTGCAACGGTAGGGTTGAACCCCAGACCAAAAGTATCTAAATTCCTTGGAAGGGAGACTGGCTGCACAATACCTTGTAGAGATGTACCCAAACCCTTGCCCGGTACGAAACCGTTTTTCAACATTTCGACAGCTACCATGACTGATGCCGCAGCCATCTTTGGAGTTGGCACACACTTTCCTTCCGAAATTTTCTCTACCGATACTGTGTCGGAAACATGATAAACCCATGGTCCCTTGACATCGTCAACCTCAATGAACGGAACAATGGCACCATTGGGCACACACAAATTATCCTCGCCATGTACAATAATTTCCTGTCGATCCTATTAAAACTTGACCATTTGATGCAGAGTAGATGGGACTGCTTTGGCAGCATGGATCCAGGGTCGTCTCAACAACATATTGTACGAAATAGCCACATCGAGCACCTGGAATTCCATAGTAAATTCAATTGGCCCTATTTTGAGCTCAAGCACTATGTCCCCAACTAAATCCTTCCCTCCACCGTCGAATCCCCGAACACAAATACTGTTCTTATGAATTCTTTCATCCTCCACTTGCAGCTTGTTCAATGTGGAGAAAGGACAAATGTTCGCGCTAGACCCGTTGTCAACCAGTACCTGAGTAACCACAGAGTCTTCGCATTTCACCGTCAGATAGAGGGCTCTATTGTGCTCGGTACCCTCCACGGGCAACTCATCATCGGAAAAGGTGACTCGATTTATTTCAAATATCTTGTTAGCTATCTTTTCCAAGTGGTTTACTAAGATTTTTTCAGGAACGTGAGCCTCGTTCAAGATCTTCATCAAAGCACGACGGTGTTCGTCTGTATGGATCAATAATGACAAGAGCGAGATCTGAACTGGTGTCTTCCTTAACTGTTCCACAATGGAATAGTCTTGCGCTTTCATCTTTCTCAGGAATTCTTCTACTTCTTCGTCAGTTACTGCTTTCTTCACCAACACTGGATTATCTTTTGAGGTCTTAGCTTTTCTTAACTCTTCGGGAGCAAAGCATCTCCTCGATCGAGTCAAACCATGAGTCTCACACACTTCTTCTCTAACCTCTTTCCCCTGGTAAGTTACTGTCACTCGTTCATAATTCCACGGGACCGCCTTGCTACTGATCACTGGAAGCTGAGTTACTGGTTTTATAATAACAGGCTCTGTGCGATCACCCTTTACGACCATGACAGGTTTACTTGTAACCCCTGATACCACCACTTTAGCTTTCTCTGGTTTCACTGCAACAGTACTTGATGACCTTTTCTCGGCTACCACAGCTGGCTTGTTGTCTACTTCTTTCCACTAGACCACTGATTTCCTACTAGTTACCTTTTCCTTTGAACTGGTTTCACTGGAGCGGATCATCATCACCGTCTGTGAGGGTTTCTTAGCCTCCCCTCCTTTGTGTATCAACTCAATCATATGGGTCTCATGGTGAGCTGGTAGCGGATTCTGGTTAATGTTTGGTGTTTTTGGGGCCTGAACCTCGATCCGATGAGTATCAATGAGCTCTTGTATAGCAGTTTTTATTTTCCAGCATTTCTTTGTGTCATGGCCCAGGGCCCCTGAACAATACTCACAATTCACTGAGCGATCAAGATTTTTGGGAAGGGGATTCGGCATTTTGGCCTCAATCGGATTCAGCATACCCAACTGTCTCAATCTGTGGAATAGGTTGGTATATGATTCTTCCAATGGAGTGAAAGTCTTCTTCTTCTACAACCTCTCATTCTTAAAAACTTGATTAGGTCGAAAACCTATTCCAGGAGGGTTTCTGTAGGCTTTTGGGGTGGATGGGTATTTTGTGGAGCTTGGTAAGGACTCTATGGAGCTGGCACACGCCATTGCGTGTGAGTGGGAGGTTGGGTATAGGTTTGTGCGTGATATACAGAAAAATGGGGATCTGGCGGTGGGTAGTAGTGTTGTGGTGGGCTATATGGAGTGTGGGGGTATGTTTGGGGATAGGGTCGAGGCTGGTTGTAGAATGGTGGAAGGTTCCTGAATCCACCCCAAGCTGCCGACTCGGTCGTCGCAATGTCCTCTTTCTTCTTCTTTCCGAGTACACCCTCAGTACCGTTTTGAATGGACTGGGTGGTTGCTTTGATTGCTGAGTAACTCATGATCTTATTGGACTTGAGTCCCTCCTCAACCATGCCTTCCATTTTCACAACTTCATTAAAGGACTTGCCCACTGCTGACACCAAATGACCAAAATAAGTGGGCTCCAAAGCCTGAAAGAAATAATCAACCATTTAGCTTTCTTTCATCGGAGGGTCAACCCTCGCCGCTTGCTCTCTCCAGCGGAACCCATATTCTCGAAAACTCTCACCGGGCTTCTTCTCAATCTTTGTCAACGACAGACGATCTGGGATGATTTCGAGATTATACTGAAAATGACAGGCAAAGGCTTGGGCCAAATCGTCCCATGTGTACCACCTGCTATGATCTTGTCTGGTGTACCATTCTAGCACCGACCCACTCAAACTTTGGCTGAAATATGCCATTAGCAATTTGTCTCTTCCGCCTGCTCCTCTCATCTTGCTATAGAATCCTCTTAAGTGTGCTACCGGGTCGCCATGCCCATCGTACAGATCAAACTTGGGTATTTTGAACCCTACTGGCAACTGAACATCTGGGAACAGACACAAATCCTTATAGGACACACTCACTTGGCCTCCCAACCCCTTCCTATCTCGGAATGATTGCTCTAAGCTTTTGACCTTTCTGATCATCTCTTCATGCTCGGTATTTTTGGGCGGTTTCTCGGTCTCTGTCGGGATCTCAAGATGAGGAGTGTAACGATATAGTTCTGGAACTTTGAAGGTGGGTTCAGGGGGATAGTACTGGTTGTCATGAGTTTGGAACAGGGGTTCACTAGAAGATCGGTGTAATGTAGCAGGTGGAGGTGCCACAAACATAGGTGTAATTGGTGGAGGAGGGTATGAGACTTGTTTGGGTGGTGGAGCTTGAGAAGTATGGGAAGTGGCGCCATGACATTGTTGGTAGAGGGGAAAGGCTGGAGATGAGTTCACAGTGGGAGGCTCCTGAGGTTGGGCTGATGGTGGGATATAAGCAGGATTGGCGGGATAAACCGGTGGTGTATGCCCTTTCTCCCAAGCTTGGTACATTTCAGCCATCTGCTGTTTCAGCTTATACATTTCTTCCCTCATTGCAATAACATCCATTTCTTCCACCTCTTTCGATGGGTCGACAATACTTGTTTCTGGTTCCTGGTCGACCATATTCAGCCTGTCTTTCGATCGGGTGTTGTAGGAGTGAGTTGCCAGAATGCCAGTCAACTAACCACCTGCCTGAACTTAATACATCAAACAAACAACCTTGTTAGCGATTAGGCTTTAACAGATTGGTAACCGCACATTGGGCATGAATGCACCTAAACAGTTAACCGTCTCTATTGTGTATTTGATCGGTTGCATGTGTCATCCCGCCCTTTTCTTTCTTTTAGTTGCGAACATCCCTTTTTCTTCCTTTCATTCTGGCCTCTGTTCTCTCGTTGTTTTTACTCTCTCTTATTTTCTCTTTTTCTTTCTTGTTTTTCCGCTCTTTCCTTTTCTTTACTATCATGGTTTTCCTCTTATTTCTTTCCTTTTTTTCTCTTTCTTTTTCTTTCTTTTGGTTATGGTCGAATCCTATGGAGATTGCCTACATATCATGTCCCCGCATGAATCAGACCGAGCGTAGTTCTGGGAGATAAGTATGAAAGTAAATAAAATGTTTTTGGGATTTTCAGTTTTTATAAAAACAGATGCTTCGATTACAAAGACTCAATACTAACAAATTCCAAACGACTTACAGACTCTGATGCACAGACTCCGAAAATAAGCCATCATACTCCAAAGAAATACAGACTCAAAAACAGAAAGAAAATACAAACCCAACATGACTTACAGACTCTGACAGAAAATGAAATACAGACTCAAACGGAAAATCACGAGTACATCAATGCTCCTGGTGCCCGCGGGACATCATTCGGTCTCGCCATGGGCCTATGTGCAAGATCCCTTTGAAGTCGGTCCAAGTCGTTCATTATTTGTTTAACAAAGGTCATCATCGCTATAAAGAATGTAGTGCAAGTCATATACTCATAGATGTGGCACTTCATAACGATGTAGTCAGCGATGTTTCTAATTATCTCTCTTATGACGCCCTTTTCTTGTAACAACCGCCCAATCTGCTAGGCCCTAGCCTCCAAAGTTTGCTCAGCTGCATAATTTTGTTCCTGAAGTTGTTGCAGGTCTGTTTCTAACTGCGCCAATGCCGTATAACAGTGTTCCCTTTCAACCTTGAAGTCTTTTGCCTGCTTGATCATTTTATTTTCCGTGGCGATGACCCTCTTTTTCAACCCTGCGACCTCATCGTCGTACCTTTCTCTCAACTGCTTAACCAGGCGTACCCATTCATCTGCATTTTTAGCCAATTGTTTTTTAGCCTTGGCTAGTTCATTTTCTGCTTTGTTCAAATCGAAACTATAGTCACTCACTTTCTGCCTCAGGTTAGCTATGAGTTTTTCATCTCTGTCGCTTCGGGCTGGATTTTCTGCCGCTACTTTCATTTTCTGAATTTGAGCTCGAAGGGCCTCATTTTCTTTGGCTAGCCTTTTCTTTTCTCCTTCATCTGCCGCAACTTGCAAGCTACTCTCGAATTGAAGCTCCCTGACTTGCTTTTCCAATTTTCCTATTGTGGCCCTGTACTCATTCTCCTTAGCTACCCAAGCCCACTGTTCTTGTGACGCTTCAACGAATTTCTGAACGTGAGGCTTTTTGGCTGGTCTTTCTGGTTCAGCCCTTGCAGTGTTCTTCTTTCTATACCAAGCAAGATAGGCGGGTGAGACTTCGCCTCTAGATAAATCACGCACTCGAGTGTTTACTGTCAAGTACTGGCATTCATTCCAAATAGAACGAACTGTCTCTTCATGAAATTGACCGTCATAACTAACCTCGGCCGCATGTACACTAAGATCTTCATCTGGGTGCATCATCTGACACCTTCCCAACTGTCTCATCGCCCGGTAAGGAGTGTAAGGCTGAATACCTCGCAGACCCATCAGGAGGAAGTAAGGCCCAGTGGCAGTCATATACACAATTTCTTCAACAGGAAGCCAACCCAATGTCCACTCTATTTGCCCTGCAGTAATGGAGCGAAGGAAGGATATCCACTCTTCAAACCCCTCTGGCAGCTTAAACCCTGCAATTCTTGTGTCAAACTCTTCAATACAACTTTTCTCTATGGATCCATAACTCATATACTGAGGGCGATGGCACAGGTGCTCGATCATCCACATCTATAATAGCAAACTGCACCCCTCGAAGAAATCTGCCCTAACTTTACAGGCTGTGAGAGCTCGGTATATCTCAGACACTATCATAGGGGCGAGAATGCTCTTGACATTGGTAATCAGGACCTTGACGACTCCGGCTACCCGCAAATCAATATTCCCGTCTTTTCGGGGAAATACCACAAGTCCTAAAAAAGCTACCATGAAGGCGAAACGCCTATGCTCATCCCATTTTGTTCGGTTTCCTTTGCTACAAACTCCGCTTGTCGGATCGTTGAATCCCCCCACATGTCCGTACCTCTGGTATATAAAATGTAGAGTAGCAAAACCATCATCCAACTCGGAATACGGGACTCCCTTGCTTATCTTTAGCAAATCCATGAACTTGTGAGAGTTAACGGCACTTGGAGCGATCAGATACTTATGCCTTAGCCCCTCAGTACTTCCCATATAACCTGCTATCTCTTCCAAGGTTGGGGTGAGTTCAAAATTCGAAAAGTGAAATACATTATGGGTCGGATCCCAAAACGTAACCAAAGCCTTTACGACATCTACTTTGGGCCTGATTTTTAACAACCCGGTGAGACTTCCCAAATGTATATTGACCTTATCTTGCTCAGATTTTCCCAGATCTTCCCACCACATATGCAACTTCAAAGCGATCTTGTTCATGACTGCTATCGGTAAACATGGACTTGTGCTCATTCTGCACATTTATTAGGGTGACTAAGCAAAATCAAGACTCATTTGACTCAAAGACAAAATCGACACTTTTTTTTTCTTCTCTTTTTTTCAAAAATGAAATTCGATTTTGCAAATATGGCCTTTCAGCACCTTGAAGACGGAGATTTTAAGGCTGTGTTGGCTAACCGGTGAAAACCTTGAAAAATGACCACAGGCGGCTGTTCTTGCAAAAACAGCCTTCCGGCGCCCTTTTAGGGACATTCGGCTATTTTTGACAAGAATGGCATCACCCTAATTATCTTCAAAAAATAAATTTTTTGTTCTTTTGGCCACTTTCGCAAAAAAGGAAGTTGGACCCGATGGGGGTTGCCTACGTATCTCACCCTGTGAGAATCAAACTGGCGTAGTTCGGGCAAATAAAAAAAACTTCTCTTTTTTTTCTTCTTTTTTTCACTCCATTGGCAAAACTCTTTTTTTCAATTGGCAAATAAAACAAACTATTTTTGAAGACAAAGATTATTCAATTTCTCAAAAATTCGACAGAGTTTCGACACGATTTGGACATTGGTTTTTTTTCAAAATAGGCGATTAACTCTCTTTAACCCTCATACTGCTATTTCTTTTCCAAATTCTCTCCATTTATTCAAAAGCCGGTCAGCCTGCAAATCTGGAGCAAATAAATGCACAAGTAGAAAGTAAGATGCATCAGGGTGAATTGCAAGTGAATAAAATGTGTTGAGAAGTCATTGATAGTTCCAAACAGTCCCAAATAGTAGCGCTACAGTGTCCAAATAGTTAATGGAACAGTAGATCATGCTACTGTTCATCGCGGAAAAAAGTGGCGATCTGAGCTCAATGGCCATAATGGCTGGCGACCAGCCTTCATCTATGGCTGGTCAGCCATCAACAAGCTTCGATCCATCAAAAACAACAAAAAATAACAACAAACAACCATTAGATTATAGCAGATTGTTAAAACCATCAACAATCAACAACCAGATGAACGAGAAAGATGCATCAGTTGAGCCAATTCCTTTCAAACCAGCTACATGCTTACATGGACAACCTTTTGTCAAGTTTACAGAATCAGAGGTGGATAGAATGAATATTATTGAAGGTCTACAGTACACTATGATGGGTAAGTTCTCTTACGGATGGCCAGATCTCCAAGAAGTGCATCGATTAATCCCTGTACAATGTGGTATTAAAGGAGATTGTAATATCGGATTGTTGAGAGACAAACATGTACTGATTCATCTAACTTTGAGGGAGGATTTTCAGAAAATCACGTCAAAAAGCACCTACTATATTAAGGCAAAATATGGTTATGAATACCAAATGAGATAGCTCATCTATGATAAAAATTTCAAAGTCGAAGAAGAAACACCTATGGCGATGGCATGGATTTCATTTCCACATTTACTGCCCACGTACTTTGTGAAAGAATGTTTGTTTTCTCTAGCATCTACTGTTGGAAAACCACAACAATTGGATTTGGCAACCATAAACAAAACAAGGCCTAGCTGTGCTAGAGTAAAGGTACTTGTCGACCTACAAGCAGATTTGCCGAAGAGAGTGCGTATAGACATCGAGAATGAGGCTACTGGAGTTACGAGAACTGAATGGGTGAAAATCCAGTATGACTTCGTGCCAAAATATTGCAAGGAATGCAAATTGCAGGGCCATGATATGATAGAGTGTTGGAGCCTATATCCAAATTTAATGGAACACAAATATGACGAGAAACAGACTATTGATGAAGCTGTGGTTCAATCCAATAAGGACTTTGTTTCAGAAAAATAGGGTAATTTGGCTACTATTTCAAACCAAAATGGACCTCTGTTTCAGGGTGATGCAAGGCAATTGTTGAATGCAATAAGAGATGCCAATCACCTGCAAGAAAATGACAATGTCACTCAAATGCAGGGAGTGGTCGATGACACTTCACATACTCAGAATAAGACGAAAGGTAAGGCTAGTGCTACAGGAACTATTGCGATCTTCACAGGTCAAAAGCCTACTAGAAATTTAGGAGGACAATGGAAAGAGGTGAAGGATAATCGTGTGAAGCCTGTCAATGCAGTTTCAAATGGTATGGTTGCTCAGACTGAGGAATCTGCTACAGGTTATAACTCATGGTGTAATCGAGCTGATACATCTGCACAACTGGGTAAGGAAGAGGATGGTCGGGAAAAAACTGTCGCATTGAATGCAAATGAGAAATCCGACGATCAGCAGATGATGGATGCTAGTACGTTAAGTACTGCAATTCGAAATAATGCAGAACTACCAGCTACACTAGTTGGTACATCTCACAATGCTGAAGCAGTTACGCAAGCAGCTCCCCTTGAGTTTGCTGTGAATATTGCATCAGATAGTGCAGCTGATGTTAATACTAATCCTGGGCAGCAGCAGTCCAATGCAAACAAGACTGGGCAAAAGCAGTCCAATGCAAACACAACTGGGCAGCAGCAGTCTAATGCAAACATGACTGGAGCCAAAGTAATGGTAACTGATATACCTGTTATTTCGTTGGAGGACAGAAAGTTGTTGGATGCTTTGGGCAGTCCAAAACCACACAAAAGTGCATACTCATCATACTCAAAAATGACCGGACTGAAGCTGAATTTTTCAGTGACAAACAGACAGGAACCAAGTAGTGCAAAGACACTGAAGAGGCATGAACCATTGTGGATGGTTATACAAGATGAAGCTAATCAAAAACTTGAGGACAACTTACGCGTTGTCATCTCCGAAGAAGCAAAAGAGGATGACTTTGATTGAATCTTGTCCGGAAGAGGCGGCTACAACTGGAGATTTCACTTCTAACAAATCTGAAAAAAAGAAGGTGACTCAAGAAATAACACTCAAGCAACTCCCAATAAGAGATGAAAAGAAAAAAGGGGTTACCACCTCCAAATCTACGAAGTCCAATAGATACGACAACAAATGAAAAACTTTGAAGATTATTTGAAGACAGTTAAAGAGGATTTTAAGGACGTTCAAATTGAAGAACTCACAAGTTTGATAAATGAGGGGCAAGATTCTAATTTCTACATTGTCTTAGTTTATCATTTTCAAAGCATCATCACTTGTAATAGCATCATAGAGTGTGTTATAAACTCTATGGCGATCATAGAGTACTTGGTACTTTCAAGTTCCTATTTTTTACATGCTTGCTAGAAGATGAGGCATTCTCTTTGCCTCAATAGGATTGGTAAGGTAAGGTTTAGCACAGTTAGTGTTGCCTTGGTCCTATGTCTTTGGAAAAATATCCACATGGCTATGAGATTATATGCCCTCGTGAGACGTTGCCGGCAGCTACACCATGAACCTCTACATGAGGCTGCCATCATAAGGCAATGTGAGGCGCAGAGGAGTGATTATATAGCCAAGGCATATGGGTAACAATACCGGTGCTATTGTCCCCCTTATTTATACTTTTTCTAATTGTTGTATTTTTATTTTTCTTTTATTAATAAAAAACTAGTCCTAGGCGATTGCCTAGCGGATGAAAAAAAAAATTAAT
Source organism: Nicotiana tabacum (assembly GCF_000715075.1). Classification (NCBI taxonomy): domain Eukaryota; kingdom Viridiplantae; phylum Streptophyta; class Magnoliopsida; order Solanales; family Solanaceae; genus Nicotiana; species Nicotiana tabacum. Next base: position 43,833,768 of record NC_134084.1, read on the forward strand.
TTAACGTTCCAAAACAGAACCAACCCCTATGTTGAGTCTCCAAAGTCAGATATGCACATGATGCAAGCAAAACGCTCCTACTAGGGATCCGGAATGAGGTATTGTTATACTAGGTTTAAAACCCTGGGTTTATTTGTTCTAGACCTGGCTTACCCAAGCGGACAACTCGAGCCGAGGAGGGGGCTGCGTACCGGTAACCAAAGGATCATTTGGCTTTGCAACTTGTCCGAGCCTCATTCTATTTGGGATTTGACACTAACAGAAAGAAGTCACAACCAGCGTGGACTCCTCAGGAGAGAGAAGAGAGGGGTTCCGTAGCAATTTATATATATAGTTCAGATAATATCAAAGCGATAAAAAGCAACATTTAGCACATTAGGCCCAAACATGTGAACAAAATTAGAGAATAAATAAAGCCAAATACAACAATTCATCTAAGCTCGAATTCTTGAACCCTGAATCAGAGATTCTGGGTTCGATCCCCAGCAGAGTCGTCAGAGCTGTCACACCTCCTTTTTTCATTACATCCTCGAGAGGGGTATAAATACACGGGAGTTTTTCCAATTAAAGGACAATCGAAACGGGAATTATATTAAGAAATTCAGAGTCTCCACTTGGGAGATTTATGGTGTCCCAAGTCACCGGTTGAATCCCGAATCGAGGAAAATATTGACTCTGTAATACAGTCCGCGAACCAGAAATCCGGATAAGGAATTTTGTTAACCCGGGAGAAGGTGTTAGGCATTCCCGAGTCCCTTGGTTCTAGCACGGTCGCTCAACTGTTATATTTGGCTTAATATCTGATTTTAAACACATTTTAGCCTATGGTTCAATTTCAACTTTAACCACTTTTATTCATTTTTAAGAATATTGCAACGTTATTAAAACACATCTCGAACCACGTCACATAAATGCACATGCGGTCCTCGACATATTTTAACATTGTCGAGATTGGGATTTGGGTCACATAAATGCGCACCTGAGTTTTAGGAAGGTAATATTATTAAATGACGCGCCTAAAGAAACTACGCGTTTTAACTTTGCGAGGGCCGGGGAAAATTTGCTAAATGGCATGCCTTGGATTTATTAACTAGCTAAGGCTTAACGTGACTTGAATTTAAACTAAACAGACGTATAAGCTAGCCAGAAAAATAAAATGAAGCCCGTATTTAGCTTATGCGAGAAACTCGATTGACCAACAAGCGCAGTTAGCATTTATGCGAGCATGCTCATTGAGAACCCAAAAGGGAAAATAGGTTCGAGTGGAGCCAGTACTTGAAAGCCAAGAGAGAACGTTGTGCCAATGCTATGGAGCCCAGATGCACGTTCTGACGTGATTAATTAAGCAAGATCACCCATTATGTGTAGAGCTTAGAATTAAACAATTAGGGGCAGGCTTTTGCAAATGTAGACAAATACAAAGCATGTTTTTGATATTCAAATCCCTCCCAAGATGGCAGCACTCTTTAAGGTCATGAGAACCCAAACATATTCATTTAGACTCTGGCAAACAAACACAACGTCTCCTTCCAATAACTAAATCTCATTCCAACTAGCCTTAAACAAATGGTTAATTTCAAGTGCATACATTACTCCACACCTAATAATATTCAACCTCTGAGATTACTCAATTTTGAAAGTGTTTACAGAATAATATGCAATCCCTCACACTATGTCCCTAAACTCTTTCCTTACAATAGAGCAGACTTCAAGACTACAAGATTCAAACACTCATTTCACATGACATTAAACAGTGGATTGATTCCTGCCCGAAACGTTTAAGCAAGACTAAGGGGTAAATTAAACTATTCTTAACATGGATCTATATATCACAAGTTAGACCTTTTTCTCCAATCAACACTTAACAAGCAAACCTTAGATCACATCACAATTTCCTTCCAATAGAAAATTACACTTGTCATTTTGCAAATTCCATATGAAATCGTCACACTGACTCTCAATAGCAATAAATAAAAAAAAACTGATAGCATAACCAGCACAAACCATCTGTTGCACTATCCCTAACAGTCCCAAATCAAACATAGGCATACAAACTCGACTGCCTAAATTAGAGATTAAGTAGAAGACACAGGGAATCAAGCTATTAAGACATCATACAAATGAGGAACTTTTAAAGGGCACAGATTCATTTTTACAGCACAACAATTAGGCTAGCATGTATAATATAAGATCTATTACAGATCATTCAAAGAAGCAGAAGAAGAGAATGAAGGAAAATCCAGAAGAAAAAAAAACAACTTGTATTCAATCTGGCCTCAACTCGAAGTACATGTTCTGAGTCACTCGTTGACAATGATTTGAAGTAATACCTGGTAATGAACAAGGAAAATAAAAGAGGTGAAGAATCAGCAACACACAGCGGCAGAAATCAAATTAGCCAAGCAATGAAACAGTAACAAAATCAGCAAGTCAAGCCTCAGATTTTCAAACCCAAATTCTGATGTTCAAAAATCCAGATACCCCATTTCTGCTGAATCCTTTCAAATCTAACTTCTCACAAGGGAATTAAAACTTGAAATCAAGCAGAAAACTTAACAATTCCAGTATTTTTTGAAAAACAAAAGGACTTCAGCCGTTTTTAATTCTTACAGATTTTTCTTTCTTCTCTCTCCAATCTCTTAGGTTTTTCTTGAAAGGCAAGAAATGATGCCTTTATAGGCAAGCAAAGTAGGGCAGACTTCATATTGTGATTTTGCACTTTAGCCCTCTTTTAATTTTCATTTTTGCTCATGAAACCTTAGTTTAAAATCAGATTTACCAACTAGCCCCCACCCTAGCTTCCTAGAAGTTTCCTTAGGCTGTTACAAAAGATTGCCTTGCCTATACTACCCATATTACCCTTAACAGCCCTATTTATTACCCCTGGGACCTCAAATGGGTTATGGGTCAAATGACCCAATGGTTAAACTAGACCTGGGCTCAAAAATCCATTCGAACTCTCAGAATGGTTTTTGAAATGAATTTAGAGCCCAAATGAAATGAACCCAAATTGAGCAGACTATGGCAAATAGTAGAAAATGGCTAAACAATTTTCACAAAACTTAAAACATAAGCTAAGGGACTAAATTATCATATAATCCTAATTGAAGTAAAAAGGCTAAACACACAAAGTAAAGTCAGAAATTAATCGTGTTGTCAACAAAAGAGCTAGACTGACTAAACAAAAATCACATAACCAACTTGGAATGGAAAACTGAGACGGAACAAGACGGACATCACTCAATCTCAGTTTAGAAACTCGTTCAATTTTATTTTCATTAACTGGAGGGAAAAAGAAGAAGATAAGAGGAAAGAAGGATGAAAGAATCACAAGCGTAAATGAGAGGAAAGAAAGAAACTCACCAACTCGGGCTCGACCCTTGGATTGACTTTCGATGTAAACCCCCGAATAACGTCAACCACTTGTTCTTTGACAAATAACGTTACTCCTTGGTAGCACTGGCCCAGGATACTCAAAAAAACTGGGAAAATATCATTGCATGCGCAGATTTGACTCTGACCTCTAAGGCTCGAACCTTAGACTTGAGATTCGAAACTCTCTGGCAAGATTCGAGGGAAACGGAGTGAGGATTCGGTACGAGGGGGTCTTAGTGGCTATGTGGTATTAATCTGGGGTCATTTGGGAAAAGTTGAGCTTTTGGTCTGGTCTTTGATTTAACATTCAAGACTAACGGGTGGGATTCGAAGGACACAAGTCAGGGATTTGGGAAAAGGAGATGAAGGAGGTCTTAGGGTGTAAGTTTGGTGGCGGTTCACGGTGGCGCCGCCGGGGGAAGGCGGTGGAGTTTTGAGGCGGCTCAGTTAGGGTTAGGTCTGAGCCTTCTGATAGATGGGGGTGTTTGGGACGATGAAATGAGGGGGGTAGGGAGTTTAGGACATATATATATATATATATATATATATATATATATATATATATATATATATTAAAGGACCCAGGCTTCTCGTCCGTTTGATCAAGAGACCTCGACGGTCCTGATCTGATGCCCATGAAACGACGTCGTTTCACTTAGTTGGGGGAATGGACCGGGTATAGGCGGGTTTGGGCCAGGTATTGGGGCGATTCATTTGGGCTGGGGACAAATAAATGGGTTTTAAGCCCAGATTTTCCATTCATTATTTCCTTTTTTCCAATTCATTTTTTCTTTCTTTCTTTTTTTAACAAAAATCTTTTTCTTTTCCAAAATTGAAATTAAAACTTAAATTGAATCCTAAACTAAATTATCCTACTATATTAAATTAATTAACCCTAATAATTGTTACTACCAATATTTAAAAATTAAATAAAAGGAAAAAAACTACCAAAATTCTACATTAAAATTAAAAGTGCAAAATAAACTATTTTTGTGATTTTTACCATTTTTTATAGAATAATTAATTTGTCTATTAATCCTAAAATGTAAAATTAAATCCTAAATGCAAATGCAACATATTTTTTATACTTTCTCATCAATTAAAATGCACAAACAAAATACAAACAATTAACAGAAAATGCTACAAAATCCGACAAAATTGCAAACACTGACAGAAATTATTTTGTTTTGAATTTATTGGAGTAATACATATAGGACAAAAATCACGTGCTCACAGGGATCAGTTTCTACTACTCGCAGAGTTTGCATATAACAACAGTTATCAGTCGAGTATTTAGATGGCTTCATATGAGGCTTTGTATGGGAGACGGTGTAGATCTCCAGTTGGTTGGTTTGAGCCGGGTGAGGCTAGGCTTTTGGGTACAGACTTGGTGCAGGATGCCTTAGACAAAGTGAAGGTGATTCAGGAGTGGCTTCGTACAGCGCAGTCGAGACAAAAGAGTTATGCTGACAGGAAGGTTCGTGATGTATCCTACATGGTTGGGGAGACGTTTCTATTGAAGGTTTCACCCATGAAGGGTGTTATGAGATTTGGGAAGAAGAGTAAATTGAGTCCTCGGTTTATTGGGCCTTTTAAGGTGCTTCAGAAGATTAGGGAGGTGGCTTATGAGCTTACTTTGCCACCCATCTTGTCGAGTGTGCATCCGGTATTTCATGTTTCTATGCCCCAAAAATATATTGGCGATCTGTCACATGTTTTGGATTTCAGCATGGTTCAGTTAGACGGTGATTTGACTTATGATGTGGAGCCAGTGGCTATTTTGGAGCGTCAGGTTCGAAAGTTGAGATCAAAGAATATAACTTCAGTGAAAGTGCAGTGGAGAGGTCGGCCCGTGTAGGAGGCTACCTAGGAGACCGAGCGGGAGATGCAGAGCAGATATCCTCATCTATTTGAGGCTTCAGGTATGTTTCTTGACTCGTTCGAGGGCGAACGTTTGTTTAAGAGGGGGAGGATGTAACGACCAGGTCGGTCGTTTCATTAGTTACCGCTCTGTTTCCCCCATTTCTGCTTTCTTATGTATTGTTTAGCTACATTTCAGTGTATCGTGTTGGTTGGTTTGGGTTTGGAGTAGTTTTGGAGTGATATGAGACACTTAGTCTCTTAAGTTGGTCATTTAGTTGGAAAAGTCAATCGGAAGTTAATTTGTGAGTAAACGATCTTAGAACTTGGGTTTTATGGTGCGGATAGCTTCGTGAGGTAATTTGGGACTTAGGAGCGTGATCGGAATGTATTTTGGAGGTCCGTGGTAGATTTAGACATGAATTGGCGAAATTGGAATTTTGTCATTTTCCGGTTAGTAGTGAAAATTTTGATATCGGGGTTGGAATGGAATTTCGAAACTTGCAGTAGATCCGTTGTGTCAATTGTCACGTGTGTGCAAAATTTCAGGTCATTAGGATGAGGTTTGATGGACTTTTTGATCAATTGCGAAATTTGGAAGTTTTGGAATCCTTAGGCTTGAATCCAATGTTATTTTGATGATTCGATGTTGTTTTGAGTGTTCCGAAGGTTGGTATAAATTTGAATAATTATATGTGACTTGTTCGTATTGTTGGTTGAGGTCCCGGGTGTGAGCACGTAATTTTTGCCTTATATGAATTACTAGCATAAATTCAAGAAAATAATGTTTTCCCATTATTTGCAATTTTGTAGATTTTTCATAGGATTTTTGTCAATTGTTTGCATTTGTCTGTGCATGGTTTATTTTATTTAAATCATGTAATACAAAAATACTCTGCATTTGCATTTAGGATTTATTTTTACATTTTTAGGTTAATTAGTAAATTAGTTTGTTTTATAAAAATAAAAAAATGACTCACTTTGCATTTTTAACCTTTTAATTTTAAATTTTGTAGCTCTTCTTTTAATTTAGGAGTTAATAATTTTTGTAAATACTATAATGAGTAACTAGCTTAATTTGGTAAATTATTTTTAATTTAAGAGTTAATTTGGTTTGTTAATTAAGTCAAAAAAAAGGAAAAGAAAAAAAAGAAATGAAAAATTTTGAAACAAAAGAATAAAAGGGGAATGGGATTTTGATTTGTTAAAACCCAAGTTAATCCCAAATCGGGGTTGAGCCCAAGTAGCAAGATCACCCGCTCCAGCCCAATCACTGTCCCAAATGCCCAGGTCCTCCCTCCCCAGGCCCAAAATTCGGTCCAACTTGGTAATGACCAAAACGACCCCATTTTACCTCACTTAATCTCAGCTCTTCGTCCAATCCAATCCAATGGCTCTGAACTCCCTTCCCAATTCCCATATAACTGTCCTAAGAGCCCCTCCCCCCATCCCAAACCTAGAGACCACCTCTCACTCTTCACCATCTCCCTCTAGCCGCCCAAACCCTCCACTAGCCTAGCCGACGGCGCCGCCGCCAAACTCATCCAAACCCACTCAAATATTTACCCTATAATCCTCAATAATTTCTCACGCCTAATCCATCTTTGTTTTGTTCAAACAAGCAACGAATTCTTTCCAGTTTCGGATCTAGAATACCCCTTTTCTTATTTTTTGGCAAAAATGGAAATGGTGACATAAAGTATTAACCATTAGGATTTTTTTGGACAATACTTGTATCATTATTTCCATGGTTGGCCAAGAACTAGTTTGGGGTTCATCCTTGGGTCAATAAAGAAGATCTAAGCGAAGTCATGCATGCAAGGGGTAAAGATCGGGGTTTAAATCTTTCTTTATGTAATTCTTTTTATTTTTAGGCATCACTGCCGACTAAATAAAAAAAAGAGATTAAAATGTAATTTCTTTCATTAGAAGTGTTCTGTCCAATTCGTTTTTGTTTCTTTCTTTATTTATTATTTTTTGTGTTTTGTTTGTTTTTTTTATTTTATCGGCAGTATGTTTGTTTGTTTTTCTTTTTCTTTTTTGTTTTGTTTGGGTCATGGTTTAATCACTACTTTTCTTCTACCTTTCTTCAACCATACCATAGTCCAAGATTGTTGGGTTTGGTGTAAATTTGGTGGGCTTGTGGCCCAATCTATTTTAAGAGTAAGGGAATTTAATTTTAGGGAGGTAAATACTAGTGTTGGTAAGGGTATTTAGGGCATTTATGACCAAAAAATAATCTGATAACCACCTAGGAAAGTTCTAGGAAGGTGAGGGTGGGGGTCTGAATGAGTAAATAGTGCTAAATTTAGGTGAATTTGGGCAAAAAACAGATTTGTTAAAGATAGGTTTTGAATTTAGAAGTTCTGATTTGTTGCCCTAAGGAGAAGGCTAAATATACAGTATAGGTTGAAGGAAAAAGAGGAAGGGAGGCGGGTACGGCAGAAAACAAAAAAAATTGGCAAAGAAAAACAATTTTTCATCTCAAGCTTTTCTTAGCGCTTTGGTTTTCTTAGCATTTTCTGGTTTCTTTTACTGATCCTGGTCTTGAAGAAGTGTTGAGAAGGACTTTTGTTGTTGCTATAGTGACTGCTGAGCTCCATTTACAATTTTCAGACTTTTATTTTTGATTCACTTTCTAATAGGTATGTAAACTTCATTTTGATAGGAATTTAGAACGAATTCTGCTCATGTTAAGTCCTTGTTTCCAGATCTGTTTTTGCATTCTTCTATCTCTATGAATCCATTTAATTCTCATCCCATAATTAATGTCATGATTTTTGCTTCAATTAAGTATAAAAATCATTTAGGTTAGTAAAGTAATATGTTAAATGTTAGCTTGTGGGGTCCGAAAATGTTCAACTAAACTCATGCATGTCTCACTGATTGGATCCTTTTGTAATAAAAATTATTTACGAAGTGAAGTGTACTGCAAATAGAATCTTTATTATGAAACTCTTTGTGAATGGAGATTAAATTTGTTAGATGGAATTATGTGTATAATGTAAATGAAATGTGGTTTGTTATATTGTGTCTTGCTTGATGGTGACTTTTCATTCCATAAGCATGTCCCTTCTGATAGAATGTGTACCTTGGTTAAAAAAGAAAATGTCAAATCGGTAGGGGAGGGATGGAACGTCCCCACTGTTGAATTTTGATATTTGTTCTTGGTAAGGATAGTATCTAACATGCATGTCATTTTCAATTACGACTGTCTTAGTTAGAGAATGTCGAAATTCTTATTGTGTGTGATTTCTTGCACTCGACTTGGTAAATTCCTTGGAATCTGAAGGAAGTTAGCGACGATGAGTCCTTTGAATCGCTACTAAGTCTTAATTAATTGAAGGCGCATACTGTATTACGGATCTTAGTGGAGAACGATAGCCGGAAAATAGTCAGCTGATGGACATGAATAATTCGCCCTAACCATAGTTAGAGCATCAAGACTACAGGTATGGTTCCCGTGACATAGTTGCGATGATTAATTTCGAATTCGTTTTAAATATGAATATCCGTAGTTCTTAGTTGAATGTCTTTCCTTTAATAAATTTGAGGTGTGTCATCCAATCACCTAGCCCATGGCCCTCATAAATATCATAACTAGCTATTTAAAATGAACCTCGTAGCAAGCTTTAGGCACGTAACTAAACTATCACAACTACAGGTACGGTTCCCGTGACGTGGTTGTGGTACTTGGTTTTTTTAAATTAGATAAGTAGGAATATCTTTAGTTTGCCTTTAAAAATATATACAAACCTTTTCTTTAAAATAATTTAAGGTGCGTCATACATAAATAAAATTCATAACATATGGCCCTCACAAAGTTAGCCTAGAAAAATGCTTTCAACTTTCGTAGTTGCTTTAGGCGCGTTAATTAAATAATTGTCATGGCTACGAGTACGGTTTCCGTGACGTAGTTGTGATGCTTAATTTCTAAAATCCGTGGGTACATTTATGTGACCCGACCACAATTTAATTTTTTTAATAAAATAAACATGTTGTAGATCGTGAGTACGGTTCTCGTGACATGATTCGCAATATGTAACACTAATTTATTAAAAGCGGTTTAAAAATAATAAATGCACATAGGTTTCAAATATGTTTTAAAATCAAATAAATAGGCCAATAATAACAGTTGAGCGACTGTGCTAAAATCACGGAACCCGGGAATGCCTAACACCTTCTCCCAGGTTAACAGAATTCCTTACCCGGATTTCTGTGTTCGCGGACTGTAATACAGAGTCAATCTTTCCTCGATTCGGAATTTAACCGGTGACTTAGGACACCATAAATTATCCAAGTGGCGAATCTGAATTTTAAATAAATAATCTCGTTTTGATTGTCACTTAAATTGGAAAAAACTCCCTTATACCCTTCCGGGGGTAGTAAAAAGGAGGTGTGACAGCTCTAGCGACTCTGCTCGGGACTAGAACCCAGAATCCCTGGTTCAGGGTTCAAGAATTTGAGCTTAGAATAATTGTTATATTTGGCTTTGTTTATTATCTGGTTGTATTACATGTTTGGGCCTAATGTGCTAAATGCTGCTTTTTACCGCTTTGATACTATTTGAACTGTATATAAACAGCTACGAAACCTTTTTCTTCTCATCTCCGGGAATGTGCACGTTGGCGTGACTCTTTTTCTATTAGTGTCATACCTTAAATTAGGAAGAGGCTCGGACAAGTTACAAATTCGGATGGCCTTTTGGTTCCCGATACGTAGCCCCCCCGGCTCGAGTTGTCCGCTCGGGTACACAAGTCTAGAACCACATAACCAGATTTTGAACTTAGAATAACTCAGCCTCATGTCGGATCCCTAGTAGGAATGCTTGTTTGCATCATATGCATTTGGCTTTGAGGACTCAACACAGGGGTTGGGTCCGTCTAGGACAGGCGTACCCGCAAATAAAAGACCAACTTGATGCATTTTTATGTGCTATCTGTGCATTTAATTTGTTTCGGACTACATGTTGACTGGCTTCTATATTAAGTAAGAAAAAACAAAAATTTTGTTAGAGGGAAAAGGAAAAAAAATCAAGTGTGGAGAATGAGAGAAAATTTCATCCTTTGCCCAAAATCCGGTATCCAAAACATCCCGAAACTCTGCCGAAATTTTTGAAAAAAAAAGAGAGAAAGAGTAGAAAAATCATTTCAAAATGTTTTATTTTTTTCAGTTTTGTCAAATTGGCTGAACTACGCGGATTTGATTCTCACCGGATGTGGGATACGTAGGCAACCCTCATCGGGTCCAGCCCCATTTTTTGAAAATTTTGGAAAAAATATATGAGGCATCATCATTTTATTGTAAATAAAATGGGTCATGCCATTCTTGTCTAAATAGCCGAATGTCCTGACAGGGCGCCGGAAGGCTGTTTTTGCAAGAATAGTTGTTTACTGTGTTTTGCAAAATTTTGGCCACTTAGCGAGCACAGCCCTAAAAACTTCCATTTCAAAGTGTTGAAGGGCCGTATTCGCAAAAGTAGCCCTGATTTCTTAATTTTTTAGAAGTAACCCCTTTTGTCAGTTTTTCAAATGAGATTCACTTTGTGTGTAAACCAGTCACCCTAACCTAAATGTGCAGAATAAGCACGAGCCAAAACTTGCCAATGAAGGTCATGACCAAGATTCCTTTGGAATTGTACATGTGGTGGGAAGATCTGGGAAAATCGGGATGAGATATGGTCAGCCAGTACTTGGGGGGGGGGTCTCACCGGGTTATTGAAGATCAGGCCTAGAGGAGCCATAATAAAAGCATTGTTTACATTTTGGGATCCAGCACACAATGTGTTTCATTTCTCGGAGTTTGAACTCACACCCACTTTAGAAGAGATAGTTGGTTATGTTGAGAGTACCGAAGCTTTGAGACATAAATATCTGGTTGCCCCGAGAGCCGTCACCTCTCACAAGTTTCTTGATTTGCTAAAAATAAGCAAGGGGATCGAATATGCAGATTTGGCAGTTGGGTTTTCTACTCCACAGTTCATATATCAGCGGTACGAACACATAGGGGGATTTGAAAACTCGGAGAGCAAAATTTGCAGCAAAGGGAATCGACTAAAATGGGAAGAGCATAGATGTTTCACCTTCATGGTAGTATTTTGGGTCTTTTATTGTTTCCTAGGAAGGATGGAAATATCGATGTACGTGTAGTCAGGGTCATCAACACTTTGCTTACCCAGGCCAAAAGCATCCTCGCACCCATGATAGTGTCCAAAATATTCCGAGCTCTCACAGCCTGTAAAGCCGGAGCATACTTTTTCAAAGGGTGTAACTTGTTGCTGCAAATATGGATGACCGAGCATCTATGTCATCGTCCTCGATACATGAACCATGGGTCAATGGGAGAAAGCTGCATAGAGAAGTTTTATACAAGGGTCGACGGGTTCAACATGCCATAAGGGGTCGAAGAATGGATATCTTGCCTCCATTTCATTACTGCCAATCAAATAGAATGGAAGTTGGGCTGGCTTCCTGCTGATGAAATCATATATTTGCCTGCTACCGGTCCTCACTTCCTTTTGATGGGTTTCAGAAGCATACAGCCTTATGCCCTGCACCGAGTTTTGAGACAGCTGGGGAGGTGTCAGATAGTTCCAAAGGATGAAGACCTTAGTACTCAGGTAGTCGAGATCGGTTCCAATGGTCAGTTTCATGAAGCGGCAGTTCGCTAGATCTCGAGTGAGTGTCAGTACTTGACAGCAAGCACCCAAGTGCGTGATCTATCCAAGGGTGAAGTCTCGCCCAGTTACCTCGCATGGTACAAAAGAAGTGTTGAGTTTGGAAGACCATCCAAAAGACCCCATCTTCAGGAATTTGTCGAGGCGTCACAGGAACAACAGGATTGGTTGGCCAAAGAAAATGAGTATAGGGCCGCCATAAGCAAACTGGAAAAGCAAGTTAGAGATCTTCAATTTGAGAACGGTTTGCAAGCCGCTGCAGATGAGGGTGAAAAGAGAAAGCTAGCCAAAGAAAATGACGCCCTCCGAGCCCAAATTCAGGAAATGAAAATAGCAGTCGAAAACCCCACTAGAAGTGCAAAAGATGAAAAGCTTATAGGTAACCTTAGGCAGAAAGTGGGTGAATATGGTTTTGATCTAAACAAGGCCAAAGGCGAACTGGAAAGAGCTCGAACAATATTGGCCAAAAATGCGGAGGAACGAGCATGCTTGGTAAAACAGTTAAAAGAGAAAAATGACAATGGAATTATAGGGTTGAAGAAAAAGATCACCGTCCTTGAGAATGAAATGACTAAGCAGGCAAGGGATTTCAAAGTAGAAAGAGAACACTGTTATGCACTGATGTCGCAGTTAGAAAAAGACATGTAGCAGCTTCAAGAACAAAATCATACAGCTGAACAAGTTTTGGGGGCCATATCTCAGCAGATTGGACAGTTGCTACAAGAAAAGGGTATCGTCAGGGAGAGGGTTAGAGCAATTGCTGACTACATTGTCACGAAGTGCCATGAATGTGAAGACATGACTCAAACCACCTTCTTTGCTGCAGTAATGACTTTTGTTCGCCAAATAATGAGTGACCTGGAGCGTCTTCAAGGGGATCTTGTGCATAGGCCCATGGCAATACTGACTGATGTCCCACGGGCCCCTGGAGCAATTGAGGCATTAATGTATTCATGATTTTCATTCGAGTCTGTATTGTCACTTTCTTTGTTGGATCTTGTTAGTCTGTTTTCGAGTCTGTATTTTCATCTTTCTGTTGGAGTCTATTAGTCCCCCTTTTCAAGTCCGTTAGTTTTTATGATTAAATTATGTAGGATGAGTCATTGTAATCAAGGCATTTTTATGGAAAATTTGAAAACCCAAAAATGTTTTTTTTATTATTTATTGTTACACTCATCCCCCAGAACTATGCATGGTCTGATTCATGCGGCGTCATGATACGTAGGCAATCCCCAAAGGATTCGATCACAACCGTGAAATAAAAAAAGAAAAAAAAAGAGAGAAAACAAGATAATTGTGAGAGGTAAATAATAGAAAAACAAGAGAGGAAAATGAGGGAATTAAAGAAAAGCAAGAATCAAGCAAAGAAAAGAAGGAATGAAAGAAGAGAGAAGTTGCAAAATGAAAATTAGGGAAAGCCAGGATAATGCAAGCAACCGATCAAATGCATAATAGAAATGGTTAACTGCTTAGGTGCATTGCATCCCCAATGTGCAGTTGCATATCTGTTAAACCCTAATCGCTAACAAGTGTGTTGTTGTCATCAAGTTCAGGCAGGTGATTAGTTTGTTTGGCCTTCTGGCAACTCATCCGTACAATATCAGGTCCAAATACAAGTTGATCATGGCTAACCAAGAACTGGATGCAAGTGTTATTGATCCGTCAAGAGAGGTGAAAAAATCTGATGTTTATCTGAAAGAGGAGCTGTATAAGTTGAAACACCAGATGGCAGAGATGTACCAGGCATGGGTAAAAGGGCATCCACCACCATCCTACCCCACTAACCCTGCTTTCGTCCTGCCGCTGGCTCAATCCCAAGAACCTTCCACTGTTGATTCATCTCCAGGCTTCCCCATTTACCACCACTACCAGGGCACCACATCCCAAACACCACAAGCTCCACCACCCAAACCAGTTCCATACCCTCCTCTACCAGCCACCCCTATTTTCGTAGCACCCCCACCCGCTACACTCCACCGATCCTCCAGTGAGCCTTTATTCCAAACCCATGATAACCAATACTATCCCTTGGAGCCTACTTTCAAGGCCCCGAAACCTTACTCCTACACTCCTCGTTTCGACCTCCCTGTTGAGACTGAAAAACCACCTAAAAACCCAGAACAGGAGGAGATGTTCAGAAAGGTTAAAAGCCTGGAACAGTCATTTAGAAACACGCAGGGATTGGGAGGCCAGGTGAGCATGGTCTACAAAGATTTATGTCTATTTCCCAATGTTCAACTGTAGTTGGGATTCAAGATGCCTAAATTCGATCTATATGACGGGCACGAAGACCTAGTGGCCCATTTGAGGGGATTCTACAGTAAAATGAGAGGAGCCGGTGGGAAAGATGAACTACTGATGGCATACTTTAGCCAGAGACTGAGCTGCGCGGCATTGGAGTGGTATACTCGTCAGGATCACAGCAGATGGTATACATTGGATGATTTGGCCCAAGCATTCGCTTGTCATTTCCAATACAACCTCGAAATTGTTCTAGATTGTTTGTCTCTGACTAAGATTGAAAAGAAGCCTAGTGAAAGTTTCAGGGAGTACGGTTTTCGTTGGAGAGAACAAGCGGCAAGAGTTGACCCTCCGATTAAGGAGAGCGAAATGGTGGATTATTTTCTGTAGGCTCTGGAGCCCGCTTACTTTGGCCATCTAGTATCGGCCATAGGCAAGTCCTTCAACGAGGTAGTGAATATGGGTGGCATGGTGGAAGAAGGGCTTAAATCAAACAAAATCATGAGTTACTCGGTTATCAAGGCAACTACCCAAGCCATTCAAAACGGTACTGGGGGAGTGATCAGAAAGAATAAAAAAGAAGATGTGGAAACAATTTATTTAGGATCATGGTTTGGACGCAGGGGCCCATCACACCATTATACTCAGCCTCGACCCCACCACCAAACCTATACCCAAACCCCGTATAATCCACCCCCAGCATTACTTCCCATCACCAGACCCTCATATATCTTTCCACCACACCCAGACGTATACTCAACCTCCTACTTACGTACAATGGCATGCCCCATCCCCACAAAACACCTATCCAACTCCACAAAATGCTTACCCACCCCCGCGAGCCTACCGAAACGCTGTCCGCCCAGGTTTCTGACCCAATCCAACATTTAAAAATGAGAGGATGCAGCGGAAGAAAACCTTTACCCCGTTTGGGGAGTCTTATACCAGTTTGTTCAACAAATTGAGGCAATTGGATATGCTGAGGCCAATTGAGTCAAAATTGCCAAACCCTCCTCCAAAGAATATTGATTACTCTGTAAGCTGTGAATATTGTTCTGGTACTCCAGTGCATGATACGGAGAAGTGCTGGCACTTGAAAAATGCCATCTAGAAGCTCATTGACACAAACCGGATTGAAGTTCAAACTCCAGAGGCACCCAACATCAACCAGAACCCATTGTCAACCCATCAGGAAACAAACATAATCGAGATAGTACATAAGGGAGGGAAGCCCAAGAAGCCTTCATAGACCATCATGATGATTCGGTCCAGTGAGGTCAAGCTAGTTAAAAAACCAACAATTGAAGGATCAGTGAACAAGTTGAGCAGGGCAAACAGTGAACCATCTGTGGTAGTCAAGGAAGGACCCCCAAGTGATGTCGCGACGAAGAAAGAAAAGTCAAAAGTGGTTGTGCCAGGACTGGAAAACAAGCCTATCATAACTGTAGAGGGTGCCCGTATGGATCCTGTCATCATCAAGCTTGTAACCCAGTTGCTGATAGTCAACAACAAGGCTATCCCATGGAACTATGAATGGGTGATAGTGACATACAAGGGAAAGGAAGTAAAAGAAGAAGTCAATTAGGCCCAGGGATTAACTCGTTTGGGGAGATGCTTTGCCCCGAAAGAGTTAAGGAAAGCTAAAACATCAAGAGATAACCCAGTTCTAGTGAAGAAGCAGTGACTTAAGAAGAGGTGGAGGAGTTTCTACGAAAAATAAAGGTACAAGATTATTCCATCGTGGAGCAATTGAGAAAGACGCCTGCTCAAATTTCATTGTTGTCATTGTTAATCCACTCAGACGAGCATCGTCGGGCCTTGATGAAAATTCTGAACGAGGCTCATGTTCTCGACAAAATTTCAGTAAATCATCTGTAAAAGATCGCCAACAAAATATTTGAGGTGAACAGGGTCACCTTCTCTGGTGATGAGTTGCCTGTGGAAGGTACTGAACAGAATAGAGCTCTCTATATTACGGTAAAATGTGAAGATTTTGTGGTTACCAGGGTATTAGTTGATAATGGTTCTTGTGCAAACATCAGCTTCTCTACTATGAACAAGTTGAAAGTGGATGATGAGAGGATTCACAAGAACAGCATCTGCGCTAGGGGATTTGACGGTAGAGGGAAAGATTCAGTTGGTGATATAGTACTTGAGTTGACAATAGGACCAGTGGAATTCACCATGGAGTTCCAAGTGCTGGATGTAGCTGTCTCTTACAATTTGTTGTTAGGTCGACCTTGGATTCATACCACCAAAGCAATCCCGTCCACTCTGCACCAGATGGTCAAGTTCGAATGGGATAGACAGGAGATCGTCATGCATGGTGAAGATAACTTGTGTGCTCACAGTGATGCCTATGTCTCATTCATTGAGGTTGAAGATGACAAAGGGCCCTAGGTCTATCAGGTTTTTGAAACAATGTCGGTCGAGAAAGTTTTAGAAGGGAAATGTATTCCAACTCAAATGTAACTTCCTCATCAGTCATGGTGGCCTTTGAAATATTGAAAAATGGCTTTGTGCCCGGTAAAGGTCTGGGTGCATCTCTGCAGGGTATCATACAGTCAGTGTCCCTCCCTGAAAATTTGGGTACGTTCGGTCTTGGGTTCAAACCTACAGCGGAAGATGTGAAAAGGGCTAAAAGGTTGAAATAGAAGGCGTGGTCACTTCCAAAGCCTGTTCCGCGTCTCTCTAGGTCTTTTGCCAAGCCTAGTGCCAAGAAACGCCCAGTGATGATAGTTCTAGGTTCTGTGGTTGACATTGATGAGGAGTTAATTGAAAGGTTCCATAGGTTGTTTGATGATGTGAACATGGTGGAAGTTGGAGAAGGTTCTAGCAAAGTGGATGTGCAGTTCGTCGGGTCGAATGCAAAGCTTAACAATTGGAAGTCTACTCCTCTCCCTACTAGGAACGAGTATTGGTAGTTTGTTTTGTTTTCCTTTCTATCTGGGTCATTTCAGGGTTGTGACCCAGATTTTTATTTTTCGCTTGTTGATGTAAGAACCATGTTATCCTTTATTTTAATGAAATGCAATTTCCCTTTCCATCACTCCAGATAGTTTTATTTTTGTTTTTTTTCTTCTCTGTACAGTTCTTTTTATGTTGGTTTCAATGACATGACATGTATTAGGAATCTTCGACCCAGTTTTAAAAGTCAATCTAATTCTGAAATAATAATCCAAGATATAGAGTGTGATAATGAATCAGAATATGATAAGGATGAGGCCTTTGAAGAGATTAGTAAGGAACTAAGTCATTTTGAAGAAAAACCCAAGCCTAATCTGAATGATATGGAATCAATCAATCTAGGGGACCCAGATAATGTCAGAGAAACTAAGATAAGTGTCCATCATGAACCAAAAATTAGGGAAGAAATAATTAAAGCATTGTTTGAGTATAAGGATATTTTTGCATGGTCGTATAATGACATGCCAGGCTTAAGTACCGATTTGGTGGTCCATAAATTGCCAATCGATCCAGCATTCCCTCCCGTCAAGCAGAAGTTGAGAAAATTCAAAACTGACATGATATGAAGATTAAAGAAGAGGTCACAAAGCAGGTTGATGCGAAGGTCATTTGGGTCACGCGGTATTCCACGTGGTTAGCCAATGTTGTGCCTGTGTCAAAGAAGGATAGTAAGACCAGTGTGTGTTGATTACCGTGATCTCAACAAGGCAAGTCCAAAGGACAACTTCCCATTGCCAAATATCCATATTTTGATTGATAATTGTGCCAAGCATGAGATTGGGTCTTTTGTGGATTGCTATGCGGGGTATCATCAGATTTTAATGGACAAGGAGGATGGGAAAAGATGGCATTCATCACATCGTGGGGAACATACTGCTACTGGATCATGCCTTTTGGTTTGAAAAACACTGGGGCAACTTACATGAGGGCAGTGACGACCATATTCCACGATATGATACACAAGGAGATCGAGGTTTACGTGGATGATGTGATCATAAAGTCCAAGAAGCGGTCTAACCAAGTCAGAGATTTGAGAAAGTTTTTCTAGAGGCTCCGCAGGTACAATCTTAAGCTCAATCCTGCAAAGTGTGCATTTAGTGTTCCATCGGGGAAATTATTGGGATTCATAGTCAGCTGGCGGGGCATTGAATTAGATCCATCAAAGATCAAAGCTATCCAGGAATTGCCACCGCCAAGGAACAAGACCGAAGTAATGATTTTGTTAAGGAGATTGAACTACATCAGCAGGTTTATTGCTCAGCTCAAGACAACTTGTGAGCCTATCTTTAAGTTGCTAAAGAAGGATGTTGCGGTCAAGTGGACTGATGAGTGTTAGGAAGCATTTGATAAGATAAAGGGGTACTTGTTAAACCCACCTGTGTTGGTCCCACCAGAACTGGGAAGACCTTTGATTCTGTATTTAACGGTTTTGGATAATTCATTTGGTTATGTGTTGGGTCAGCATGACATCACTGGCAGGAAAGAGCAAGCCATTTACTATCTCAGCAAGAAATTTACATCTTATGAGGTTAAGTATACTCCCCTTGAGAGGACGTGTTGTGCCCTGACTTGGGTAGCACAAACGTTGAAGCATTACTTGTCGTCCTACACTACTTACCTCATCTCTAGCCTGGATCCCTTGAAGTATATATTTCAGAAGCCCATGCCCACAGGGAGGCTCGCAAAGTGGCAGATCTTCCTCACAGAGTTTGACATCGTATATGTGACTCGGACAGCGATGAAAGCCCAAGAATTGGCCGATTATTTGGTCGAGAACCCGGTCGATGAGGAATATGAACCATTGAAAACTTATTTCCCCGATGAAGAGGTGATGCATATTAACGAGGTGGAGCAGGTTGAAAAACCAGGTTGGAAACTTTTCTTTGATGGAGCGGCTAACATGAAAGGTGTCGGGATAGGGGCAGTGCTTATTTCTGAAACAGGGCATCACTACCCTGTTACAACCCAACTGCGATTCTACTGTACCAACAACATGGCTGAGTACGAGGCATGCATTCTGGGACCAAGGCTAGCTGTAGATATGGGAATCCAGGAAGTCTTGGTTTTGGGGGACTCGTACCTTCTGGTGCACCAGATTCAGGGAGAATGGGAGACACGAGATTTAAAGCTTATACAGTATCGACAATGTCTACATGATCTTTGTCAACAATTTTGATCAATAGAATTCGGGCACATTCCGAGGATCCATAATGAGGTCGTCGATGCTTTGGCTACCTTGGCGTCGATGTTACATCATCTAGATAAGGCTTATGTTGACCCTTTGCATATTCAGTTCCATGATCAGCATGTTTACTACAATATGGTGGAGGAGGAACTTGATGGTGAACCAAAGTTTCATGACATCAGGGAGTATATCAGGATGGGGGTGTATCCGGTACAAGCCACGGGGGATCAAAAGAGAATAATTTGACATTTAGCGAGTGGATTTTTCTTTAGTGGGGGAGTTTTGTACAAAAGAACTCCAGATCTTGGATTATTAAGATGCATAGATGCTAGACAAGCAGCGACTATCATGACCAAAGTGCATTCTGGAGTCTGCGGACTGCATATGAGTGGGTATGTTCTGGCAAAGAAAATTCTCCGAGCAGGTTATTATTGGCTCACCATGGAGCGAGATTGTATCAGTTTTGTGCGCAAGTGTGATCAGTGCCAAGTGCATGGAGATTTGATTCATTCTCCGCCGTCCAAATTGCACACAATGTCTGCACCATAGCCCTTTATTGCTTGGGGTATGGATGTCATCCGACCAATTGAGCCAGTAGCATCCAACGGGCACATGTACATTCTGGTGGCCATTGACAATTTCACTAAGTGGGTTGAAGCTAAAACTTTCAAATCTGTGACCAAGAAGGCAGTGGTTGATTTTGTTCATTCAAATATCATTTGTCAGTTTGGAATTCCAAAGGTGATCATCACAGATAATGGTGTTAATCTTAACAGTCATCTGATGAAGGAAGTGTGTCAACAGTTTAAGATTACACATCACAACTCCACCCCATACCGCCCCAAGGCGAATGGAGCAGTCAAGGCAGCCAACAAAAACATAAAAAAGATACTTCGGAAAATGGTGCAAGGTTCCAGGCAATGGCATGAGAAGTTGACATTTGCATTATTGGGCTATCTCACTACTGTGCGCACTTCAGTAGGTGAAACTCCTTATTTGTTGGTATACGGCACAGAAGCGGTGATACCCGCGGAAGTTGAAATTCCATCCCTTCGGATTGTCGCTGAAGCCGAAATTAATGATACTAAGTGGGTCAAAACCCGTCTAGAGCAATTGAGTTTGATTGATGAGAAAAGATTGGTAGCAGTATGACATGTCCAGTTGTATCAAAAGAGAATGGCAAGAGCATACAACAAAAAGGTACATCCCCGGAAATTTGAAGTGGGTCAGCAAGTATTGAAACGTATCCTTCCACATCAGGCGGAAGCAAAAGGCAAGTTCGCCCCAAATTGGCAGGGGTCGTTCATCATAACGAGAGTGTTGTCCAATGGTTCTTTGTATTTGACAGATATAGAAGGCAAATGTGTAGATATGGCTATCAATTCTGATGCGGTCAAAAGATATTATGTATGATTTCTTTGGTTTAAGTTGTGTTGTTTGTACTTGGCATGTTTTGAATATTGGAATGATGAAGGCATTTTGTTCCGCTATCTAAACACTTTATCCTTTATTACCGCTTTGAGATTTATTTATTTCGTTTCATACCCCTCTTTTGGAATCAGTAGCAAAGTTCGTAAACACGAGCGCAAAGGTTGAGTAAAGAAGAAAAATAAAAAAGAAAAGAGAAAAGAGAAAGAAAAGAATGGAAAAGAGTGAGAAAAAAAGAGAAAAGAAAAGAAAATAAAAGAAAAGGAAATGAGAGAAAGAAAAAGAAAGGAGAAAAATCACAATAACAAAGTAATTCCTATGGCATAAACTACGTTTGACCTGATTCCTTTTAAGGATACGTAGGCAGCCTCACGGTTCGGTCCCATGAAAATAAAAATTCAAAAGTCCCCAAGCAAAGAAACTGGGCAGAAGTTGTGGTTGTTATAAGAAATCTGATTCCAAGAGTTGTAATATTGAACTCATCCAAGTTGTTTTTGAGCCTTTGTGATACCTTTTCTTTCTAACCATGTCCAAAAGCCCACATTATGGTCCAAAGAAAGACCTTCCGATCAGTCTTTGAGAGATGTCAAGTCAAGCAAGTAGAGGTGATTCATGTCAGGGGCAACACTCCGTTCTGAGCAGAAAAATAATAAATGAGAGAGTCTTAATAGTGAAAACTCTCACAGGTACCGTAAGGCGATGGAAAGCTAAGAGAAATTTTAAAAAAATGATGAGAGGGTCTTATTGGTGAAAACCCTCATGGGAACCGTAAGGCGACGGTGAGTTGAGAGATGAAAATATGAGAGAGTTTTGTTGGTAAAAAGCCCTTCAGGGTACCGCAAGCCGAACAAGGTCAATGATTTGGCGAAGGAATTGGGTTATGGAGCTCCTGGGGCATAAAGTCTGACAACTGAAAGGTGATTGGTTGAATAGGCTGGGCTGATTTATCCAAAATGCATGTCATGATCATTGGTGCCAGTTGTTCCACTCAGATAAGTCTCTTTTCCTTTTCCCCGCTCAAACAGTCATCCAGCTTTAGATTTTCTTTTATTCCCTAACTCTCAAAGTCATTGCATTTCATTTCTTTCGGGTTTATTTCTCTAAGGTTTTTCCAATGTCAGCTTTGTTTAAGCAAGTAAGAAAGGATTTCAAAGCTTACCACCAACTTCCAATTGCACAAATCAAAGTGCAGCCAAAGCATACCAAAGATAGCATGATGTAAAGTGGGAAATAAGTTGTCAGTGAAAGTTCCATTGGTCGAAGGGTTTAGTAATCATGTAGGAGATACAGAGGTTCAGGTAGAAAGGTCATAAATGTAAAGCAACGGTTTGGGCATAGAACACTCGGGTCATCCAAGGTCCTACAGTTGAGAGTCAGTCAGAAAGTCAAACAGTTCTTGGCCAGTTCAAGGCAACCAGTCAAAGCGAAGCACGGCAGTGGAGAGGCCACCTTCAGCAAGAATGTCACAAACTAACCACCATATTTTAAACTCACAAGATTTTTCTTTGATTTGAAATAGGGGCAAAAAATTTCATTTGTTTCGGAGAAACCCTCCGTAAAGAAAGCAAGCACCAGACAGGTTCGACCGTAAATCCTCATGACCCTCCTGGACAATGGGACTTAGTTAAAATTCAAAACATTCATGAGTAACAAGATCCAGCATAGGCTCTACCTTGGGGAAATATAAGTTGGCTTTGAAGTTTTTATGCTTAGGATGAGATTCAATTTGAAATTTTCAGGACCCTCCTGAATAATGGGACTTAGTTTAAGACCTCCCTTAGAAGTTGAGATCTAGCATAAGTTTCACCATTAGGAAGTTGAATTTAGCTCTAAAATTTTCACCTTTAAGACGAGATTTGATTTCAAATTTCAGGACCCTCCTGGATAATGGGATTTAGTTTTAAGACCTTCACAGATAACAAGATTTAGCGGAAGTCATACCTTTAGGAAATATCATTTAGCTTAAAAAACTGTCAGTTAACTAGGAATTTTCAGGACCCTCCTGGATAATGGGATATAGCTTTCAAATTCTTAGAAATATTTGGTAACATGACTCAGTTAACACTCACAAATGTGCCCAGCTACCAAACTGGGGCAGAAAAATTTTCTTTGTTTTGTCTATTCTGTTGTAATCAGGAGCCCACCTGGAGAGCAAGGGAAAACAACACGAGTTTCGAGAATAGAAAGCAGCTCAGGGTCGAGCAATCAGGCACCCACCTTTAGAAACAACGGGAGGCAGTTCAAAGGAAAAGCAGTCGCAAGAGGAAGTAGTTCAAGTTTAGTAATCAGGAGCCCACCTAGAGAATAAAGGGAAAACAAATCAAGTTCCGAGGAAAAGCGGTTAGAGTTTTGGCAATCAGGCGCCCACCTGGAGAGCAAGTGAATACGGTTAAAGTGTTGGTAATTAGGATCTCACCTGGAGAACAAAGGGAAAGTAATTCAAGTGTTGGTAATCAGGAGCTCACCTGGAGAACAAAGGGGAGCGATTCAAGTATTGGTAATCAGGAGCCCCCTGGAGAACAAAGGGAGAGGCAATTTAGATGTCGACAATTAGGAGCCCACCTGGAGAATAAAGGGAGAAGAAATTCATGTATCGGTAATCAGGAGCCCACCTGGAGAACAAAGGGAAGCAAAAATTCAAGTGTCGGTAATCAGGAGCCCACCTGGAGAACAAAGGGAAGCAGTTCAAGTTTCGAGGAAAAATATTGCAGAAGGGAAGCAGTTCAAGTTTCGAGGAAAAACAATGTAGATGTTGGTAATCAGGCACCCTCCTGAAGAATAAAGGGAAAGCAATCCAAGTGTTGGTAATCAGGAGCCCACCTGGAGAACAAAGGGAATGCAGCAATGTTCAAAGGAAGACGGTGCAAGTTCGGAAATCAGGCGCCCACCTAGAAAACAAAGGGAAAACAAGTCTAGTGTCGGAGGAAAGGAAGATAATTCAAATGTTGGTAATCAGGCTCCCACCTGGAGAACAAAGGGAAAGCAGCAATGTTCGAAGGAAAATGATTCAAGTTCAGCAATCAAGTGCCCGCCTGAAAAATAAAGGGAAAGCGCCTCAGAATACAATTCAAGCCAGTAGAAAAGGAATTTCACTTGGAGAGTACAAGTCAACAAAGCAACAGAAACTGCATGAGCAAGTTTAAAGATATAGATAGAATTCTTATAACTCATAGATCGTAGTTTCGTCTAGCTTCTTTTATTTTGTCTTGATGTAATAAGGAGTTTCAGCAAGCACTAGCAGCAGCAGCAACAGTGAAATCACAGCTTCCTGGTAGTCCCAGCTACCAAAACTTCCCGAACTATACTGACTTGATTCCTTTATAGCCAAAGAT
This sequence comes from Nicotiana tabacum, assembly GCF_000715075.1. Lineage (NCBI taxonomy): Eukaryota > Viridiplantae > Streptophyta > Magnoliopsida > Solanales > Solanaceae > Nicotiana > Nicotiana tabacum. Next base: position 43,857,832 of record NC_134084.1, read on the forward strand.
ATGTAGGAAACCTAGGAAGTAGGGTGCGGTCAAATCGTTGCAAAATATTTCCCACGGAGTATTCAAGTGGGCAAAAATCGCTCGTATCCGCTTACTGTATCTTTGCACGAAAACTCTTCGTGTTTTCGAGCAAAGAGGGGCAGCTGTGAGCACGTGATTTTTTCCCTATATGAATTACTCCATAAATTCAAGAAAATAATATTTTCCCATTATTTGCAATTTTCGTAAATTTTTCATAGGATTTTTGTTAATTGTTTGCATTTGTCTGTGCATGGTTAATTTTATTTAAATCATGAAAATACAAAAATACTTTGCATTTGCATTTAGGACTTATTTTACATTTTTAGGTTAATTAGTAAATTAGTTTGTTTTATAAAAATGAAAAAATCACAAAAAATGACTCACTTTGCATTTTTACCCTTTTAATTTTAAATTTTGTAGCTCTTATTTTAATTTAGGAGTTAATTAATTTTTATAAATACTATGATGAGCAATTAGCTTAATTTGGTAAATTAATTTTAATTTAAGAGTTAATTTGGTTTGTTAATTAAGTCAAAAAAGGAAAAGAAAAAAAAAGAAATGAAAAATTTTGAAACAAAAGAACAAAAGGGGAATGGGATTTTGATTTGTTAAAACCCAAGCTAAGCTCAAATCGGGATTGAGCCCAAGTAGCAAGATCACCTGCCCCATCCCAATCACTGTCCCAAACGCCCAGGTCCGCTCTCCCTAGGCCCAGAATCCGGTCCAACTTGGTAATGACCAAAACGACCCCATTTTACCTCACTTAATCTCAGCCCTTCGTCCAATCCAATCCAATGGCTCCAAACTCCCCTCCCAATTCCATGTAACTGTCCTAAGAACCCCCCCCCCCCCAAACCTACAGACCACCTCCCACTCTTCTCCATCTCCCTCTAGAGCCCAAACCCTCCACTAGCCTAGCCCAAACCCGTTCAAATCTTTACCCTATAATCCTCAACAATTTCTCACCCCTAATCCATCTTTGTTTTGTTCAAATAAGCAACTGTTTCTTTCCAATTTCGGATCTAGAATACCCTTTTTCTTATTTTTTTGGCAAAAATGGAAATGGTGACACAAAGTATTAGCCACTAGGATTTTTTGGACAATACTTGTATTATTATTTCCATGGTTGGCCAAGAACTAGTTTGGGGTGCATCCTTGGGTCAGCAAAGAAGATCTGAGTGAAGTCATGCATGCAAGGGGCGAAAATCGGGGTTTAAATCTTTCTTTATACAATTCTTTTTATTTTTAGGCATCATTGCCGACTAAAGAAAAAAAAAAGAGATTAAAATGTAATTTCTTTCATTAGAAGTGTTCTGTCTAGTTCGTTTTTGTTTCTTTCTTTATTTATTATTTTTTGTGTTTTGTTTGTTTTTTTTATTTTATCAATAGTATGTTTGTTTGTTTGTCTTTTTCTTTTTTATTTTATTTGGGTCATGGTTTAATCACTCCTTTTCTTCTACCTTTTTTCAACCAGACCATAGTCCAAGATTGTTGGGTTTGGTGTAAATTTGTTGGGCTTGTGGCCCAATCTGTTTTAAGGGTAAGGGAGTTTAATTTTAGGGAGGTAAATACCAGTGTTGATAAGGGTATTTAGGGTATTTAGGGTATTTAGGACCAAAGAATAATCTGATAACCACCTAGGAAAGTTCTAGGAAGGTGAAGGTGGGGGTTTGAATGAGTAAATAGTGCTAAATTTAGGTGAATTGGGCAAAAACAGATTTGTTAAGGGTAGGTTTTGAATTTAAAATTTTTGATTTGTTGCCCTAAGGAGAAGGCTATAAATAAACAGTATATGTTGAAGGAAAAAGAAGAAGGGAGGAGGGTACGGCAGAAGACAAAAAAAATTGGCAAGGAAAAAGAATTTTTCATCTCAAACTTTTCTTAGCGCTTTGGTTTTCTTAGCATTTTCTGGTTTCTTTTACTGATCCTGGTCTTGAAGAAGTGTTGAGTAGGACTTTTGTTGTTGCTATAGTGACTGCTGAGCTCCATTTACAATTTTCAGACTTTTATTTTTGATTCACTTTCTAATAGGTATGTAAACTTCATTTTGATAGGAATTTAGAACGAATTCTGCTCATGTTATGTCCTTGTTTCCAGATCTGTTTTTGCATTCTTCTATCTCTTTGAATCCATTTAATTCTCATCCCATAATTAATGTCATGATTTTTGCTTCAATTAAGTGTAAAAATTATTTAGGTTAGTAAAGTAATATGTTAAATGTTAGCTTGTGGGGTCCGAAAATGTTCAACTAAACTCATGCATGTCTCGCAGATTGGATCTTTTTTTATTAAAAAAATATTTACGAAGTGAAGTGTACTGCAAATAAAATCTTTATTATGAAACTCTTTGTGAATGGCGATTAAATTTGTTAGATGGAATTATGTGTATAATGTAAATGAAATGTGGTTTGTTATACTGTGTCTTGCTTGATAGAGACTTTTCATTCCATAAGCATGTCCCTTCTGACAGAATGTGTACCTTGGTTAAAAAAGAAAATGTCAAATCGGTAGGGGAGGGATGGAACGTCCCCACTGTTGAATTTTGATATTTGTGCTTGGTAAGGATAGTATCTAACATGAATGTCATTTTCAATTACGACCGTCTTAGCTAGAGAATGTCGAATTTCTTATTGTGTGTGATTTTTTGCACTCGACTTAGTAAATTCCTTGGAATGGGAAGGAAGTTAGGAACGTTGAGTCCTTTGAATCGCTACCGAATTTTAATTAATTGAAGGAGCATACTGTATTACGGATCTTAGTGGAGAACGATAGCCGGAAAATAGTAAGCTGATGGACATGAATAATTCGCCCTAAGCATAGTTAGAACATCACGACTATGAGTACGGTTCCCGTGACGTAGTTGCAATGATTAATTTTGAATTAATTTTAAATATGAATATCCGTAGTTCTTAGTTGAATGTTTTTCCTTTAATAAATTTGAGGTGTGTCATCCAATCACCTAGCCCACGGCCCTCATAAATATCATAACTAGCTATTTAAAATGAACCTCGTAGCTTGATTTAGGCACGTAATTAAACTATCACAACTACGGGTACGGTTCCCGTGACGTAGTTGTGGTACTTGGTTTTTTTAAATTAGATAAGTAGGAATATCTTTAGTTTTCCTTTAAAAATATATACAAACCTTTTCTTTAAAATAATTTGAGGTGCGCCATACACAAATAAAATTAACAACATATGGCCCTCACAAAGTTAGCCTAGAAAAATGCTTCGAACTTTCGTAGTTGCTTTAGGCGCGTTAATTAAATAATTGTCATGGATACAGGTACGGTTCCCGTGACATAGTTGTGATACTTAATTTCTAAAATACGGGGATACATTTATGTGACCCGGCCACAATTTAATTTTGTTAACAAAATAAACATGTTGTAGATCGTGGGTACGGTTCCCGTGACATGATTCGCAATATGTAACACTAATTTATTAAAAGCGGTTTAAAAGAATAAAATGCACATAGGTTTCAAAGATGTTTTAAAATCAAATAAATAGGCCAATAATAACAGTTGAGCGACCGTGCTAAAACTACAGAATTCGAAAATGCCTAACACCTTCTCCCGGGTTAACAAAATTCCTTACCCGGATTTTTTTGTTCACGGACTGTAAAACAGAGTCAATCTTTCCTCGATTCGGGATTTAACCGATGACTTGGGATACCATAAATTATCCCAAGTGGCGGCTCTGAATTTTAAATAAATAATCTCGTTTCGATTGTCACTTAAATTGGAAAAAACTCCCTTATACCCTTCGGGGGTAGTAAAAAGGAGGTGTGACACCAGGGTCCTCGGGATAGATTCGGAAGATTTTTTGGAAAGTTTGGTTTTGAAAGTGTACAGCTTCAGCTGCTGCCCCTGTCATAACCACACCTGCGGATTGGGGACCGCAGGTGCGAGATCGCAGAAATGCAAGATCAGCTGCAGATGCAGCCATATGAGAGAAGGCCAGAAGTCGCAGGTGCGGGAGGTGCAACGCACCTGCGGTCTCACAGGTGCGGATAGATAGGCGCAGGTGCGGTTCTAGGGAATAAGTGAAAATCGCATATGCAATTGGTTAGACCGCAAAAGCTGTACCGCAGGAGCGGGAAAAGGACCGCAGGTGCGGAATCCCTAGGTCCAAAAGTATATAAGTTCCCCTTCGCAAAATTTGAGTTGTTTTCCACCATTTTTATCCAGAGTTAAAGCTTTTTAGAGGGTTTTGAAGAGGGAATCAAGGAGGTTTCCATTGAGGTGAGTTTCTTGAATCTAACACTCAATTCTATGTTGATTTTCAGTTGTATAAGTATGAAATTTATGAGATTAAGGGTGAAAAATTGGGGAAGTTATGGCTTGAAATTGGAGAGATAAAATTGGGGATTTGAGGGGCCATTTGAGGTTCGATTTTGATGTTCTTGGTATGTATAGACTCGTGGGAGGATAAGGATCTATTGATGTGATTTTTATCAGATTTCGAGCCGTGAGCCCGGGGCCGGGTTTGACCAATTTCGGGATTCTTGATGTAATTTGATTATTTTTGCATGGGCTTCGTTCTCTTAGCATATATTGATGTTATGATTCTGATTTTGGATAGATTCGACGTGAGTTGAGGCCGAGTCGAGAGGCAAGGGCGTTGCGGAGTAGGATTTCATCTAGTTTGAGGTAAGTAGACCTGAGGGTATGAAACCCCAAAATTTCATATTGTTTTGATAAATGAGGTGACACACATGCGAGGTGATGGGCGTGTGGGCATGCACCTGTAGGGATTGTGACTTGGTATGTCCCGTGGCGATTGTATAGTTGCATATTTTGATATACTGTATATGATATCCATGTGTTTTAGCAATGAATCTGTTAACTTGGGCTAAATGCCATGTTTGGGGCCTTTGTGCCGAACTATTTAGACCCTTGGGGGTATTTTACTACTTTCCTCACACTCTTTTGATTTGAAAGAATATCATCAGTCATGTTTTATCTGTTTATTGTTTAATCTGGTTTCATTACTCTACTTCTTAATATATGAAAACTATATGGGTTGAGTTTCCCTGATTTTCACGGACATGCCCGAGTGGCCGTGAGGTTAATGACTGAGAGAGGTTGAGGACCTAATGGTGAGGATTATACTTATGTTATAGACCGGCTGCATTCCGCAGCGATATTATATATGTTATGGATCGGGCTGCACGTCGCAGCGATATTTATATATATATATGGATTGAGTTGCACGCTACAGCGATATGTATTGGATCGGGCTGCGCGCCGCAGCGATATGACGGTTGAGTTGTAGGAGTCCCTCCGGAGTCTGTACACCCCCCGTGAGTGCAGTCGACTATATATATTATGGATCGGGCTGCACGCTGCAGCGGTTATTATTATGGGATATCTATTGAGCTGGAGTGCTGAGTGTGAGTACTGATTGACGAGAGCTGAGTCACAAGTGACTGAAAAGTTTGCCCGAGAGGCCATACCTATGAGTGATACATTGCCCGAGGGGCTTGTCTATGAGATTTTCTATTTTTCACTCTCCTTTTATACTGAGCCTCTATTGAAAATGATGACTAAATGTTTTAAAGGATTTTGATTGAAACTGGAGTTTTTACAAGGTATTTGGTTATTGAACTGTAGATTTTGACTTTGATATTTCTGTTGAGATTCTTGATAAAATATGCATATGATTTTAAATGCTCGTCAGTGCACTCAGACTTTATTTACTTTAGTTACTTAAAGAGTTGTCATACTCACGTTACTCCCTGCACCTTGTGTGCAGATCCAGGTGCACGAGCATCAGAGTGAGAGCTTTCAGCACCTTCAGAGTCTTATCCGGAGATTGCAAGGTAGTTGCACGGCGTTTGCAGCCTTGCCTTTCTCCTTCCTATCCCAGTATTTTGTATTTCAGACTTATTTTGTATTAAGCAGATAGTGTTGAATGTACTTAGTGGCTCATGACTAGTGACACCAGATTCGGGCTGTGTTGATGTATTTACGTACTTATTTCCGCGTATTTTTTTTTTATATTTTAAAAATAAAAGATTTGAGACTTAATCTGTTTAGAAAAATGAATTTTACAAAAGATCCTCATGTTGTTCGTGTTGTTTCTGCTGGCCTAGTACTGTGATAGGCACCATCACAATCGGGGTGTTTGGGGTCGTGATAATATTGTTGATCACGCTTAAAAATATAGAAGGAAATCTTTACGTGTGATTCTTGGAGAGAAAGAATCCTTATTTATTTGAGTTTTCAATTTTTGTATGTGTTTGGCTAATTTTAATAAATCTACAATTATGGCTAGAAGTTTGTAAGCTACTACTTATTTGGGACTTTTCGTAAGATTCCCAAAATTAACACCAACGAAACTAAAGTTTGCTGAGATGTAAAAGTCTTAAAAATCTATTAATAAGTCTATCTATCCAACTGGACATGTTGTGATAAGGTTAACTTGGTTTCTATTATACCTCTGGTCAAAGTTAGGAAAACTACCCCGCTATGTGTCTGACTTTTTATGTGTCTATATGGTTATCACTTGTTCAAAGATAATGGCTTATTTGAATGAAATAAGTCAACATACTTCATTTAATTGTGTATAGTATTACAAATTCAATGGCCATTGATGTAGTATTTGCAATATAGTTCCTTAAAGTTTGAATTAATGTGGTTTAATAATATTACAGATATTTAATATATATTTTCAGAAAAAACGTATTACGATCAAAAAGTAGTATACTTCAAATGAAACAAAACAAAAAATAAAAATTATGAGATATAGAGGACTAAACCCTAAATCAATAGCAAGTAGAGACATGACGTTCAATATATATTTTCAGGGAAAAAAAAATGTTCAAGTGAATCTCAATCTCAAACCCACAATGTTCTCAAACGAAATATGTGGTATTATGGCTCAAAATTTGAGTTGTAATATTCAAATTCCTAATGTTGAGCCCAAACAATATTAAAGCCCAAGGTAACCCAAGTTAACAAGACTCAGTATGGGGAGAAATTAAAAAATAGCCAGATTTACAAGTGGTCATTCAAAAATAGCCACAGTTTCAAAAGTAATCAAAATTTAGCCACTTTTCATGTAAAGATAAATCTGAACGAAAACACTGTTCAAAATTCGGAAAAATACTCCAGCATAATATACCGGTCCAACATAATATACTGGAGTTTGGAGCACCGGTGCTCCAGTCTCCAATATATTATACTGGAACTCCAGTATATTATAATGGAGTTCCAGCATAAGTATACTGAAACTCCAGCATAATATACTAGAGTTCTAGTATAATATACCGGTCCAGTATAATATGCTGGAAGTTCATACACAGGTGCTCCAATCTCCAGTATATTATGCTGAAACTTTCCGCGTGTTGGAGTTCCAGCATAATATGCTGGAAGTTCATACACAGGTGCACCGATCTCCAGTATATTATGCTGGACCGGTCCCTATTGCAGCAAAATAGTGGCTATTTTTCAATGACTTTGCAAACGCTGGCTATTTTTGAATGACCAGTCCGAAAACTGGCTAGCCCGTGCTATTTTACTATACCAAAAGATTCAAACAGTTAGGTCATAGATACAATCTAATGTGAAGGCTGCATTGAGTTTCGTTTGACGCAAAATCTGGTCCATTTTTACAACTATTTTAGTTATCTAAATCCGGAATGAGAAATTGTCATTCCTAGTTGTATTTTAGTAATCTTTTGTTAGCTCTATAAATAAATAGCTTAAGAGGATAACATCCTCAAATCAGCGCATTCAGAGAAAAATGGCCTTTTACAAAGCTAGTATCCTTTCTCTCCTCCTATTATCTGGTAAGGCTTCTTTGATATATATATATATATATATATAGCCAAAATGTCATTTTATATCTTTACTTTGTGTTGATTTGGGTGCTTTAATTTATAGGTATATTTCTGTTGGGAATTGGTGAGGTGAAATATGTAAATGCCAAGTCATGTCTCCAGTTTTGTGATAATGAAGTGGCATACATGACTTGTCCCTCTTCAGGAGATGAGCAAATTAGTCCAGTATGTGTCAACTGTTGCACAGCAGATGAAGGTTGTAAACTTTTCCGCACTGATGGATCATTAATTTGTACTGGAACCCAAGATTAACTCATCCTTCTCAAAAATGTAATAATTAACTAAAATCTCTATACATACTCATATCATATGTGTGCAATAAGGCCTGAGTTTATTATTACTCAGGTGATTTCTAATGTGCAATTATGTTTGCATCCTTTGTCTGAGCTTGTAAAGATATGAATAAAAAGTAATAAATTATATCTATCACAATGTTATTTTATTGAAGTTTAAATTCTTTGCATGGTAACAAGCAGCTGAAAAGATAGCGCTAGTGACCTAAAGGGAGAGTTAGTACAGTGAAAAGGTTGAAATACAATAACTTATTATTTGCTGCAAAGTTAGCCGTTGGATTAAATAATAGAGATGGTACAAGGATTATGCACCTGTTAACATAGCAGATTTCTCTTAGACACAAAATTAAATCTTCAAGAACTAATTGTCTCCTTCTATTTTTGTGTTTCTACTGGAGAGGTCTAGGGGAATACTTCATTTCCCGACTGGATTTCTCATTCTTGTTTTCTCTAGTATGTTAAATCCCTAGCAGCAGCAAGGTGGAAAAAGAACAAAAAATGAAAATATAAGTACTATTGTTCTTCTTTGGCTTTTATCCAGCACAGTACTATCATAATATCTAGCAACACAGGATGAAAGAACTCAGACCTCTTCATTTGTTGCTCTTGTCTGTTTTTACTCTAAATTTTTCGTACATGCAGGAAGACGACGGTAGTTGTGCTCTGCAGCACGTTTTTCCCCTCCTTTTTTTAATAGTATTAAGACTTACAACTTTTGCTCCACCAGCGTGGGCAAAATAGCAGAGCAAGTATTAGAAGTATAACAGACAAGCTTGCAAGCAATCTGTAGATTATCCTAATTGCAAAACCATGAATCGACTTGGCAAAAAAGAGAGCTGCTATACATAAGGAAGGATACTCAAATATATACACGTGATCTGGTCATTCACTATCTACCTACAGGGCTCTAATTCAAACTGGATCAGCTTTCTGGAAAATCTCTTGAAAACAATATAGAAACAAAAAACAAAAGAATGGGCACAAGGAGATCCACTCCACCACGGGGACAGCCTGCAATCACGGCATCAATACATGCATCAGTATATAACCTAAAAAAAGAGTAATTCCTACATTAACATGGCACTACGACCTTTCTTAAAGAACAAAACATGGCACTAATAGTGTACACCATCCCCCACCCCACTACCAAGAAAAAAGGAAGAAAAGCGGAGGAGAATTTGCAAAATATTTCATGAAAAGACAGTTGCGTATGTAGTTCTATATAGTTTTTATCCATAATAGAAACAGAAATCTATTTCAGTCTCTCACTTGATAGGATGCAATTGTCGTCCAATGGCTAAAACTCACTTTTCAAGGGAAATGATAAATGCAATTCCATCTTGAGAAGAAAGCAAAAAATACTACCTAGCATGACGTTTGAAAACAAATATCATCACAGGAATAAACAAAAGAATGTTGAAAATGAAAGATACTCACTAGAATTTCCTAATGTCTCTGATGTTGGTAATGCCGGCAACGACATCTCTGCAAATTGAAGCAATTCATCAAGACATTTATTTACCGTAAAGATAATTAATATGGAGCTATATGCCAAAAGTAGCTTCACTTTGGCAGAAAGAGAATTTAATGTGAAGTTAAGTCAATTACCGGGAGCACATAGAGAAAAAGATGTGCCGGTCAATGATGAAGGCCATGGAGCAGCAATATTGTCATTTAAGTCGCAAGTAAAGCTGAAACCTGTTGAGTTGTCATACACCAGATCTGCTGGATAACTTCGAAGTAAGCACCCTGCTAATTAATTTAAATGACATAATAAGTACAACCTACACCAAGAAAACCTAAGATGCATTCCACAAGGCAAAAAGCAACGCTGACAAAATACTGGCATTGTAACACGCAGTTGCACTTATTTTTTCAGTCAAACGCAGTTACGAATTTCAGTTTGCTTACCAACAACAGCAGATGCATGCATAAAATTCCAGCTATCCCTAAGCTAGAGGATAATCTTTCAAGTGCTCACTTCTCATAAGTTGTATGCATGCAAATTGTGGAATTAAATAGGTGAATCAGGGAGTAGCGAAATTGCCAAGCTTAAAAGCAGTGACAACCTACTAAAAAATGACAGAACTTTATTAGAGCAGATGGCACTGGTGCTGCTTTTGTTAGGATTATTAACTTTTCTTTGTATTTCTTCACCCTAAACAATATAAGGAATGCAAGGCAATTCCTTGCATTCATGCTCTTACAAATCGTCATTGAGCAACTATGTTTGATGGTCCCATCCCATGAAATCAGCAGGTAATCAATTGAAAATAACCCAATGACACCTTTATATATCCGTGAGGGTGCACACTGTTGCAAGAGAGTTAAGTAGCTTAATTATCAAAGGCGAATACTCACTTATTATGACTAGTAAGCTAGCTGTAGGGAACCTGCTCTAAGGTATCATGATACTTGTACGGTACCATAGAGCAATTATTCATATTCTCGTCACTAAGAGTAAGGGCTGAAAGTTTAGATTCAGTTTATCGAGAAAATGGAAAAAGAAACTCACTTCAACTCACAGCCCAACAGTACTAAATGTATGCTAATATTAGATAAAACAATAGTTGCAGGGCTGTGGAAAGAGGTAATAACTATCGTCGGCATGAGATACAGAAGGCCCATAATATCTTTATTTTAAAAAAGAAATATATTATGATGGTGATACCCAGGCCAGCTTGCGCGCACCTCAACTATTCCACCAATTACCTGCTACCTCCCACGGTAATTAGCCCATATAATCTTTATTACACCATTATGGCAGATGGAAATACGGAGTCCTACAACAGTAACAAAACTGCAATTTCTCAATCTGTCTAAAAGTTCCAAGTTCTTTAGGAGCTTATATTGGTTGAAACGACTGATATGTATAATAGCATAACAAGTTCAGAGTTTCTGAGAGAAATAAAAACTTATATCCAAATATCTTCGTATGAAAATTTATAAAATTGAGTGCTTTATGCTAAAGAAAGAAACACGGGCCAATATTTATTAACAGCAAATCAGAGAATGAAAAAGCATACAAAATAATAGAGTTAGTACCTTCTTGCCCATATGCTGCTCCATTGCAAACAGACGCCAATCATAAAGAAAGCGAACATCAGATAAAAACAATAGAATAGAAATCAACAAGCAATTAAAAAACAAAATTAAAAAATGAACAATCACCTTGAAGACTAAAGTCTTTCAAGTCAACATCACAAAGCTCATAAACATTTGTCATGACCCCAGCCTTCTGTAACATAGAACCAAACGCCGCAGCACACATAATTGCTTGCTGATTTGTAATCAACATCTGCCTCTGCATCCCAGTAATATAGGCATTTAATGAGCTACAACATGAAGGACTAGGAGCGGCTAAATTTCTGCACGCATTGATCACTTCTAATGGTTGCTTGAATTCCAGGGGACACGCTGCAAACCAAAAGAAAACATGATTAAAAATATGCCCCTAATCACAACTGAAATATGCTAGAACGAATAGTACAATTCTGCTGGTGTGAGCCAACCCGAACTAGTTTTGGTTTGAGGCATGTTTGTTATGGTTGTTGTAGAAGGTATGGTACACAGGTACAAATAGATTTAAGAAAATATTCGAGTTTAGACTTTTGATAAACGTGGATAATCCACAAACTGTTTATCCTTCTCATTTGGGGTAAGAAAGACATGAATATACAACAAGTGGATGACTTCTTATCTCTGATCTCAAGCTAAGTTGCTCGGACTCGGGTGCAGGTGTCCGGTATGGGTGCGAATCTAGAGGTCGGATCCTTCATGATCTAAATTTCAAGATTCGGGGGGTATGAATCCAAGTACAAATATGGGTGCAGGGATTTGACTAAAAATAATTCAAATATCTAAAAATAGAGTTATAAAAATATGTCTATATTATGAGACATTATGCGAAAAACTTACAATGTATTCCGAGAAGGAGAAAATATTGATCAAGAGGAGAATCCGAGGAGATAAAAGGAAAAGGACTGACATAGAAATTTCTATATAAAAGGTATTTTATTTTCTTCAATTTCACCGTAGTTTGTATTTTGATTTCAAAAATTATTGTATCTATGCCGAATTTCTCCGTCGATTTTGGCCAAAGTAATCAAAATCGGTTGACCAGTTCCGGTATGGATCACACACCCACACCCACACTCACGTCATGTCGACATGGGTGCAGCACCGAAAGTGAAGAGTCCAAGCAACTTAGATCTCAAGCATAATCCCATTTTAACCGGACCATATACAACTCTAATCCATCGAAGGTAGCTGCTTCTTCATTTCATATTATTTGACCTTAATTCTAAGGAAAGAACTGGATAATTTCATATGGAGGAGAAAAAGTTGGCAAAATATGTCCAACTTGTGGCAAATAGAAGATAAAAATCCAAAATAAAGCTATGTTCTTAAGGATGTGCAATTTTCTTTTTTCTTTTTTTTTTTGGGAGAGGGGGGGGAGGAATTAACTTTAAGGATGCGCAAAGTGTCAAGGTTTCTTGTAAGTAGCCGAAAATGGCATATCTCTACAGAGTAGGTGAACCTTGGAAGCCAAGCGCGCAAAAGAAAAAACACATTTATTCAAAAGTTATAACAGGATCAGATTGTAATTGAGCCTTTTGCAAGACACAGTAACACAAGCCATAAGAATTAAGGACAAATATAAGCACTTGCTTATATAAGTTGTACAGCTAACTAGAATTACTTAGTTGAATTTTTTACTTCTCCAGTTGCAAGGAATGCACCCTTTTTCAGTGGTAGAAAGGAATTTAGTAATATTTTAGTCACCAATAGATTTTTCTTTCTTTTTTTTTTTTTTTTTGGGGGTGGGGGGGGGGGGAAGCTGATGTTAATTCAGTCATCTTCACCTCGACGAATTTTGCTAATCTCTATGTCCTTCACGGTTAATATGGAAAATATACATTTGTTTTATCAGTCAGTGTTGTGATTTTCAAACCACAATTTTAGTTCAAATAGGAAAGGATGAAAGCACTGCTCTGACAAGTCACAAGGAAGATACCAGATCTTACTAAACAAAGATCATTCGTGAGCCCTCGAAAGCTAGGTCCTATAGGTTCCTAAAGCAACATCCTAACCAGGATCAGCATGAAAGACTGAAGATTTAATTTTCATCCCAAAAGAAAAAGGACAGAAGATTTGATCCTCAAACGCTAACATGCAAGGTTAGCATTACAATAATCTAATCTGTATAGTAAATCATTTCCAGAAACAAAACTAAAGGCAATTCACATTATTCAATGGTAGGCTAACATGTACGATGATGCAACAATTAAAAATTTCTTTAAAAAAAGAGAGCTATTCAGAAACATTAACCATGCGTCAAAACCATGAATTAAGCCAAAGCTTTAACCTAGCCATTAAGTGCAATAACATTTGCCGTAACATTCTCATAAAGACCACAAGTTTGAGTTGTTCAAATGCTTTCATGACCACAACTACATCATTCCAGCCTGTGTTATATATTTCAAATCACATATATTCAATTAGAACGTAAAAGTATTCCTTGGTTCGGTTTTGGATAGACAATTACATTTAGATGTGTGGCAGGGGGCATACAATATATTTGAGGCAAACTTGCTCCATTAACAGCCCTATCGGGGTAGGGGTAAGGTCTGCGTACACTCTACCCTCCCCAGACCGCACTTTGTGGAATTTTACTGGGTCGTTGTTGTTGTTGTTGGCTTGTTGCTCCATTAACAATTAGAAGTCATGGGCTGTTATTTTAACCCCTATGGCGATAGAAAAATTTCTACTGAATGCGTCTCAGTCGGAGTGGCCAAAAATCAAACATCCGAACCCCATGTTGACAAAAATATAAATATGAGATTAGAGTCAGGTTCACCATAACAAATTTTGGAGGAAATAGCATAGTCAAATAGAACAGAACGAGAAACATGAGTTCTTCTAGAAGAATAAAAATTTCACAAACACGTTCAGGGCCAGATGTGACAAAAACTAACCTTTGTTAACTTTGCAGGAAGATAACAACCGAAATGCAGAATTGGCATCATCAAATCGTAGTTTTCTTGCAATCCACGAATAGACCACTCCTTTACAGTCACTAAGTGTATCAATTTCACTAGGCACTCCAACTATGTTCTTACCACCATGACTCGTCTTTATTCCTGAGATCTGAAGCACGGCCTCAGAAATAGCATGCTGGCAAACAGGCCTACAGCATTCTTTAAGAGTATCAACTGTGCTGCACGCCTCCAACAACTTGCTTGTATTCACTGTTTTCTCGAAAGTGCCAATGTCCTTCACAGGACAAGACCCACCAGTTATATTTGATGACTTCACAGAGCATAGGCCAGGAATTGAGCTGTTTGCTCCTTTACTAGCTAATATACTGATGATATCTCTAAAACAATCATCAGCTACCGCACTTTGTAAAACTAAAGTATCAGAATGGTTGCTGTAAAATCCCTGGAATATGCGGAGTAAGCTATTGAACTGAGGACAGCATATTACATTTCCTACAACTGTTGACAAAGACCGAGTACAATCAGATGCTGTCTTATCTGTGATGCTTGAAATAACAGAGAAATTCACAGGGCATCTTCCAGTCAAGACAGGGTCATATGTCTTCGGAAACGAAGGGTACATTGGTGGCAATGACTTCACCGGGAAAGGATAATGAGGTATGACAGCAGGCGGTATCTCAATTGGTTCAAAGATTCCACTTTTGGGAGGGCTAGCCAGTTCAGATGTGGAAGAAGTTTCGCCTGTTTTATGTGGCACATGTAGAGCCACTACATTCTGATAGCTGGCCAACCAGATAGCAACGACTAGCAGCTGATGGCTCAACAAACCTGCAATCAGATGCAACAAGTAAGGGCCTGGATAGAAAACAAATGCACATGCATAAGCAGGAGTTGGGCAATATCAAGTTGCATCTTGGAAGTGGTCATTTCATGCAATTAATTTAAGTAAAACAACCCTTGAAATTTTACCGATTTAAAAAAAAAACAACCCTTGAAATTTTGACAGAACTTCAGCATTATAAAGATCTTTCAGTGACACAAAGAAACCACAAGGCAAAACCAACTACAGCACAGCATCTTGCTCATCTTCATTCAGAAAGGAATAATATAATGGCCACTACCAGGAAGAAAATGAGAATAGGCTACCAAAAATCAGTACAACCTCTCAACAACTGCCAGCTAAATTATGTCTGCTAAAATACTTTGTAACAACACGTTGGATGCCATTCTTTAGGGGACAAAACAGAAAGCCACCAAGAACATGAGTACATTTACAATAGATGGCACATAGTTAAAGTCCAAAATTCTCTTCCCATGTCTCTAATAAGATGAAGTCTAGCATATTAATTTTCACAAGACCAGTAATGTACCCTTGAGACGAGTGGCGGTCATCGCACAAGCCATGCCTCTGCTAACCCTCCCGCAACATGGAGACACACAATCGATACCTTTATGCTGCTGATGGTACGGGAATTGAGCTGGTCACATAAATATTATGACGTACCAGTACCTACGATAGATTCAGCCGCATAGATTCAGCCACCGGGTTAATTGAGAGATTAAGGCAACAATCAAATAATCTGAAATTGCCTTAGATAGCGCATGGCATACATATTTGTAAATAACTTTTTATCTTATTTGTAAAGAAAGAGGTACAAAAATTTAATAGCAGCAATTTTTTATAACACAGGTATTCGGACCAGCTTGTGCACCTCGATTAATTTCACGGGGTACCTACTACCTCCACCAGCACAGATACCGGGTAACTCTATCTACCAAGGCTTGGACAGATGAAAAGAAACCATCTGGTGTTTTGCCTCCGCTGAGATTTGAACCTGAGACCTCATGGTTCTCAATCCACTTCATTGACCACTAGGTCACACATTCGGGTGCAATAATTTAATAGGGGCATAATAGTTCCAAATGCCTCTTTTTCTCTTTCAAGAAACATAAGCAAACCAATGTTCTTCAATATCATCACAAATAAGTGCCAAGGAACTTCACTACAAAAGAAATGCACAATCTCATGATCATGTCATAAGTAGGAGTGGCAAACGGGCAGGTCGGGTCGGATATGGTTCAGGTCGAAAACAGGTTAAAACGGATAAATTATCCGGCCCGCCCATATTTAATACGGATAAAAAACGGGTTAACAGGCAGATAATATGGGTAACTATATCATCCATGACTTTTTGCATATCATCACTTTTGGGAGAATTCTTAGTCTCCTTAACTTGAGGAACCCCCAATATGAGGCTTTACAAATGTAAAAGTTAGACCCATTGGTTATCCATTGGTTACCTATTGGTTATCCATTTTCTAAATGGATAATATGTTTCTTATCCATATTTGACCCGTTTTTAAAAAGTTCATTATCCAACCTATTTTTTAGTGGATAATATGGGTGGATAACTATTTTCTTTGAACCATTTTGCCACCACTAGTCATAAGTTACACTCGTCTCTAGATGCCATGGCAACAAAAGCGGACTGACATGTCTTCAAATATCAAACTATTGTTTTCACCTAATCCCATTATTATGATTTTCCAAATTCGGAGAAATATGGAAGTTTAGGTCCACTATTTCCCCCGACTTTCTATAACCTGAAAGTTCTACCACACAATTGAAACTCTACTACAAAATACATCTGGAAAAGTTACAATCAGAAATTTCATGATTCATCCAACTCTTTCCCCCCCAATTTCTAGTATCACTAGATTTCCTTCTTAACAGAACTATCCTAGTCCATTGATGACATGACCAGAGTCAGATCTAGAATTTGAACATTATGAGTTCGAGATTGGAATTCTACTACAACCCATTTGCTTTATTGTGTTCGAAATCTATTATTGTACTTATTTCTTGGTATAATTATTATACACTGACGCTCTAAATAATATTTACACATCTAGCCACTTAAAAACCTGCTACTACCAACTCAAGTGTATACAACTTAAATCCATATTTCTTTTCCTATTTTTTTATTTATTAAAAAAATTATGCTCATTTCTTCTATAGGGAAAGAATACTCCTTTTTAATAAAAAGAAATGCCAATTAAAAAATTCAAAATTAAAATGATAAAGGAGTTAATTTTTTTCTATAGAAAAAAATGCCCTCTAAAATAAAGATTAAAAAACAATTACAAACTCAAGAACTAAACAAACAGGAAGTTAAAATGCGGCTCAAAATACCTAAGATCCAGAGTTACGAAAAGCATAGAAATACACAAAAATTTAACTAACTGCATAGTTATATATAGATAAATAACAGAAATAGAAAAAATAATGAAACATACCTGAAGTTAAAATTCAGTAGAGACCAGAAATTCTCCAAATCATTTGTCATTAAATGAATGCTTGGATCCAAAGAATTGTAGACTAAGAGACTCAATAAATCGACAAATGATTTGATTCAGTGTATATATCCATTAAAGGGTAAGTAGTAAACGGGTGTGCCAAAGAAGAAAGAACCCTAGAACCAGAGGAAGAAAGAGTAGTAGCAGCAGGTAGGTGTTCAGGAGGGGGTATGGGGATGTGTTTTCTTTATTTTAGAGGTGCCGTTTTAGGGGAAATTGCCTATTATGTCACATCAGTACATTAGGGGGCGTCTAGACTTAAGAACGGTAAAATAGCAGGGGGAGGGGGAATGCTACTATATTTGTAAATTACTCTATTTGGATATGAATATAATTTTGGACTTTTTAATTTTTGTAATTAATTTAAAATAAAAAAATTTAAAAATAGCTTTTAGAGTTTTTCAAATTTTTCGAAAAATTTCGAAATTTATCTTCAAGTGAAAATAGGTAGGTAATTCATTCTTACGTGAGAACTTTTGCTCCTACGCTCGACCTTTTCTCTCTCTAACACTCAAGAATGTTGCTTCTAAAAATTTCTGTCGGCCACTTTTTTTCCGGGGACACTTCACGTATCGGTGCAGGTAAGGTAAGGTTTTCTCTTCTCCTCCTATTCTCGTTCTCTCCCTTTTCTTTGTTCCCTACTCCCCTTCTCTTTCTCTCGATCTCTTCCCCCCTTTCCCCCTTTCCATGTTTCTTGGTGTCAGTCGCCGGTCATCGGGAATAACCTGTTGTCGGCGGTAGCCTTAGGTCCCAGGCATTACCCCTCTACTCTCTCCCATTTCTCTTTCACTCTCGTCTCTCTCCCTCATCTTTTCAAACCCTAAATTGCCGGTGACAGCTATTGTCCAACAATCCCTTTTCTTTTCTCTTTCTTCCTCTGCTCTTTCTCCTTTCTTACATTGCCCCATTTTATTGCCCGTACCAGTCGCCCTAGGCGGCGACCCAGGCAATTTGTGGTTTTTGTCTTATATCTTGGACAGGGCGGGATAGACAATTGTACTCAGGCTTAAGCACACGGGTTCGGGAGGCAGCAACATACAGCGAATTGGGAAGCGCATCTGGACATCTCCGAATATAATCCATGTTCTATCTTTCTTGAATTGTATTTGCGCACATCTCTTTACTGTTGCCTTGTCGGCAATTTTTGTTTGTGTACACATCTGTTAGTTTTGGCTGCCTTGACGGTAACCCGTAGTTGGATTGACTGCTTTCGGTAGACAACACTTGCTTGTTTTTCTATCTTTTACAACTAGTGGTTTAAGCTTAAGGTTTCGTCTATCCCTTTTAATTCTTTGTTTGCATAGCGGTAGTTTCTTAGACGTGGTAGATTCATTGTTCTAGTGACTGCTTGCGTACTTTTCTCATAGTAGTGCCTTTGAGTTGTTTTTAGCTCTCAGATTCCTAGTTTGTATTCATTTGTTCCCGCTATTTGTTCTTATTGGTAATGATTACCTAATACCTCTTGCTTATAGTGGTGGTAGTAAATGATGTGAGAGTAAGGTCATGTCCTCGGATGGGGATGGGGGTAGGGTCCAGGGGTGGAAAGGGGGATAAGAGAGCCTCTAGGCTGAGAGTTGGGTCCTAGAATATTGGGACGTTGATAGGGAAGTCTATAGAGTTAGGTAATATTCTTCGGAAGAGAATAGCAAAAGCTCCTATTTATGGACCTGGAGATGAAGAGGAGTAGGAAGAAGACGGTGGTGTGCAGGCAACCTAAGATCAAGTGGGGTAACTTGACCAAGGACAAAGCTTAGGAGTTAGGGGAGAAGTTGTTAGCTATGAGGGTCTGGATGAGAAAGGGGACGCGTTTAGTATGTGGATCACGACTGCGAATTGCATTAGGAAAGTTGCTAGAGAGGTCTTTGGGGTCACGAAGGGCTTTCCTAGGGGTCATAAAGAGGACTGATGGTGGAATAGAGAGGTCCAAGGTAAAGTGGAAACTAGGAAAGCTGCTTATTTGAAGCTAGTGGAGAGTACAAATGAGGAGGAAAGAAGGACTTATCGGGGGTGTTACAAAGAGGCAAAAAAAGAAGCAAAGTTAGCAGTTATGGTGGCTAAGAACGCGGCATTTGCTCGTTTGTACGAAGAGCCCAGGGCCAAAGGTGGGGACAAGAAGTTGTATCGGTTGGCCAAGATGGGGAACGGAAGGCCCGTAACTTAGACCAAGCCAAGTGCATCAAGGACGAGTATGGCAAAGTAATGATGGACGAGGCACTTATTAGAAGAAGATGACAGACATACTTTCATAAACTGTTGAACGAGGAGGGGGATAAAAGCATTGTGCTGGTTGAGTTGGAGCACTCCGAGAGTCTGCGGGATTTTGGGCACTGCAGGTGGATTAAGGTAGAGGAGGTGGAAGCAGCGATGCGTAAGATGCGTAGGGGCAAAGCGACGAAGCCAGACAAATCCGGTGTAATTTTGGAAGAGAGCGCTCACTGGGTTATTTAATGTTATTTTGAGGATGAAAAAGATACCTAAAGAATGGAAGTGGAGTACGATGGTCCCACTGTACAAGAACAAGGGTGATATCCAAAATTGCAATAATTATAAGGGTATCAAGTTGTTGAGTCACACTATGAAGGTTTGGGAGAGGGTGGTGGAGGCCAGGGTGAGGAGGTGCATGTCTATTTCTGAGAATCAGTTTGGATTCATATGGAGGCATTTTACTACGAAAGTGATTCATCTGATAAAGAGATTAATGGAGTAGTATAGGGAGAGGAAGAAGGACTTGTATATGGAGTTCATTGACCTTGAGAAATCGTACGATAAAGTTTCGATGGAGGTTCTATGGAGGTGTTTGAAGGTTAGCGACATTCTGATGGCGTACATTAGGGTGATTAAGGATATGTATGATGGTGCTAAGACTCAGGCGAGGATTGTGGGAGCTGACTCGGAGCATTTCTCTATTGTGATGGGGCTGCACCTGGGATCAACTCTTAGCCCATTTTTATTTGCATTGGCAATGGATGTACTGTCGCGACACATTCAAGGGGCGGTGCCTTGGTGCATGCTATTTGCTGATGATATATTGTTGATTGACGAGACACGAAGTGGAGTTAATGCGAGGTTGGAGCTTTGGAGATAGACCTTGGAGTCTAAAGTTTTCAAGTTAAGTAGAACCAAAATAGAATACTTGGAATGCAAATTCAGTGACGGAACCCATGAAACAGATTGTGATGACTCTATAGGTCATATCTTGTTTTAGAAGTCAAAACTGTATCTCGAGGCCTTAAAAACCTCTTTTTGTCTTACCTCGATTTGCGTACACAGTCTGAGCGTGTTTTCGAAAAGCTTTTATGTGAAGTTTTAGAAAAAAATAATGAATTTGGCCTTTAAAATGGGTTAAAGTTGACTTTGGTCAACATTCTTGGTAAATGGACCCGAACCCGTGATTAAATGGTTTCGTAGGGTCCGTAGTAAAATATGGGACGTGGACGTATGCCCGAAATCGAATTCCTTAGGTCCCAAGCTGGAGAAAAAAAAAATTTAAAAAAATTGTTAGCTAGAAAATATAAAGAATTTTAGAAGTGAAATGATGCAATTTCTTGATGGTATCGGGCCCGTATCTTGGTTCTGGAGCTCGGTACAAGTTTAAAATAATAATCAAGTTGAATCTATGAAAATTGGTAAGAATCGGAATTAGTTTGGTATAAATCGGACCTATAGTTGAGAAAATGGAAATTTCAATGTTCTTGAGCGATTTCATGAATTTGATGTTTAATTCGAAGTTGTTGATGTTATTTTGATGATTTGATCGCACGAACAAGTCCGTATGATATTTTTGGGCTTGGGTGCATGTTTGGTTTGGAGCCCCGCGGGCTCGGGTGAGTTGCGGATAGGCTTCGGGGTGTATAGACTTATGAAAAGACATGTGCTGCATCATTCCAGGAATTGCAGGTCTTTGAACCGGGGTCTCGTGGTCCGCGATGAATTTTCATGGCCACACTGGGGATTCTGTTGCTCGGTGGGATTTTGCGGTCAGCGGTGAAAGGTCAGAGTTTTCGCGGTCGCGCTCGATATTTCGCGGTCAGCGGTGAGCTTCGCGGCCGCTGTCCTTTTTCCGCGATTAGCGTTTATGCGGATCGATGAGGGCTATAGAAGCGGGACTTTTCATCCATTTTCATTTTTTTCAAAACCCTAAAGCATAAGAGGCGATTTTTCAAATACTCTTTCTCCCCTAAATCATATGTAAGTGATTTCAAACTCATTTCTTTCACTCCTTAACTTCTTTTTACAAGATTTCATCCTAGAATCTATGGTTTTCATGGTGGGATTGGGAATTTTGGGTAGAACTTAGGAATATCGAAATTTGGGGATTTAGACCTCAAATTGGGGTCGAATTCCAAAACCAATTATATATCCGGGCTCGGAGGTGAATGGGTAATCGGGCTTTGGTCCGAAGTTCGGGTTTGGACCAAGCGGACCCGGGGTCGATTTTTGAATTTTTGGGGAAGACAATGGGAAATCTATTTTCATGTATTATAATTGGCTTATTAGCATTTATTGATGTTATTAATTAATTTATGACTAGATACAAGTGGATTAGAGGTGGAACCGAGAGGTAAGGCAGTAATCGAGGCTTGATATTGTCCGTGGAATCAAGGTAAGTGTTTGGCCTAACCTTAGCTTGAGGAAATAAGAGTTGTGGTCTATTTTCTATGTGTTTGTATCGAGTACGACGTATAGGTGTGGTGACGAGTACATATACGTTGGTGTCAAGCATGCACGTGAGTCTTATATCATGATTGTTGTGACTCTATTATGTATTGATCATGCTCAAATTGATGATTATTAATGTTGAACAAAGCTTATGAAGGTTTCTTGGTAATTGATTATTGTTGAGAATTGGCACAAGTTGAGTTTCATTCTTGTAAACTAATTGTTGAAAACGAGATTGGTTATAGCTGAATCCCTTACCGGGATGTTAGGGTTGATATTGTTGATTCTCTTGCCAGGATATTATTGTGATATTGTTGTTTCACTTGCCGAGACATATTATTTCTATTGTTTGGGTAAGGAAAAGTGTAAAGCATGAAGGGTGATGTCGTGCATGATATTGTGAATGGGTGTAATGGACGAAGGGTGATGTCGTGCATGATATTGTGAATGAGTGTAATGGACGAATGGTGATGTCGTGCCGAATTTAAGAGTGTTAATGCACGAAGGATAATGATGTGCCGTGATTTGAGAGTTAATGCATGAAGGGTGATGTCGTGCCGATATTGTGAGGAATAATGTTGATGTCGTGCCATGATTATGTGAGGTAATGCACGAAGGGTGATGCCGTGCCATTTATGATGTTTCATATGGTGAGGACGAGAGTAAAAACACGAAGGGTGATGCCGTGCACGTGTTACCATTTCATTATTTTGTTGATTTTAGATATGATTTTCATTATGCTCCTTTATTGATGCTTCTTTATTGGCTTATTGTTAGAATATGATATTCCCCGTAGCATGTCCCCTTCCCACCTGATTCTGTTGATTTATGTTATGATGTTTCTATCTGTATATGATTTATCTGCACAGGTATATGTGATTGTCGTGTCCTAGCCTCGTCACTACTTCGCCGAAGTTAGGCTCGACACTTACTCAATACATGGGGTCAGTTTTACTGATATTACACTCTGCACTCTTTTGTGTAGATTTCGGTACCGGACCTGGTGAGTAGCTGAGGTAGCTACCTTCGGTCCAGGGAGACCAAGGTAGATCTGCTGGCATCCGCAGAGCCTAAAGCCCCCTTCCCTGTTTTAGCTTTGGATTTATTTTAGCTCTTCCGCATTTATCACATGTTTAACTTTAGTTTCTGTTTATAACTGTTTGGGATTGATTGTTAATGTGTAGGACCATAATAGTTGGCTTGCCTAGCTTTCACGAGTAGGCGCCATCACGACTCCCGAGGGTGGGGAAATTCGGGTTGTGACAAGTTGGTATCAGAGCTCTAGGTTGCTTAGGTCTCACAATTTACGAACAAGCTAAGTAGAGTCTGAGGGATCGGTACGGAGACGTATGTGCTTATCCTTAGAGGCTACAGAGTTGAGGAAAATTTCACATATATTTTTCTCTATTGCGCGATTTGACTTCTCAATGCTAATTGAACTTCTACTTTGTTCTATCCCAGATGGCGAGAACACGTGCTTCTTCATCCGCTGATCAGCAGCCCGAGCCCCCAGTGGTAGCTCCTATGAGGGGTAGAGGACAAGGTCGAGGCTGTGCTAGAGGCTGAGGTAGGGGTAGGGCTCAGCCCAGAGCAGCAACACCAGCGGTGGAGCCTCAAGTAGAGTTTGAGGAGGAGGATCCAGCCTAGACCGTTCCAGCAGAGCCAGCTCAGGTTCCACAGGGGTTCATCGCTACCCCGGTATTCCAGGATGCTCTGGTCCGTCTAGTGGGCCTTATGGAGAGTGTCGCCCAGGCATGCCTACCTCCGGTAGCACCAGCCATCTCTCAGGCTAGGGGAGGAGCACAGACTCTCGCTACCCGCACTCCAGAGCAGATGGCTCCCTAGTTTCAAACTCCAGCAACTCATCTAGTTGGGGTAGTTCAGTCTGGTGTTGTGGCTCAGACCGATGATGGAGCAACTTTGTCTGTTGATGCTTTGTGGAGGTTGGATAGGTTTGTGAGCACGTGAATTTTGCCCTATATGAATTACTCCCATAAATCCAAAACAAAACAATTTCTTTTAGTGTTTGCAATTTTGGGGATTTTCGTGGCATTTTCTGGTAATTGTTTGCATTTGTCTGTGCATTTTTATTTTATTTAATTAATGAAAATTACAAAAAATATGTTGCATTTGCATTTAGGATTTAATTTTATATTTTTAGGATTAATCGACAAATTATTTTATAAAAATAGGAAAAAATCACAAAAATAGTTTATTTTGCACTTTTAATTTTAATTTTGAATTTTAGTAGTTTTTCCTTTAATTTGGTTTTTAGTTATTTGTAGTAACAATTATTAGGGCTAATTAATTTAATTTAGTAGGATAATTTGGTTTAGAATTTAATTTAGGTTTTAATTTTAATTTTGGAAAAAAAGAAAAAAGAATTGTGAAATTGGAAAAAAGGAAAAGAAAGAAATAATAGGGTTAAATCTGGGCCAAAATCAACCCAGATTTCCCCAGCCCAAACATAATCACCCATGTACCCGGCCCAAACCCATGCCTCACCCGGTCTAAATCCCCCAACTAAGTCAAACGATGCCGTTTCAGCAGGCTTGATCTGGGCCGTTGATATCGCCTGATCCAACAGATCAGAATTGGGGGGGGTCTCAATATATATATGTCCGAACATACCCTACCCCCCCTCATTTCATCGTTCCCACACCCCCGTCTTTAGAGAGCCCTAGCCTAACCCTAACGGAACCGCCCCCTTTTTCGCCACCATCCACCGGCGGCGCCACTTCCAACCACTCCCAAAATGACACCCCATAACCATCAAGAGCCCCTCATTCCAAATTCCCCTTTCATTTGCCTCGAATCAACCCAGAATGTCTGGAATCTGGTTTTGAAAGAAAACCCTAGCGCCGCCCTTATGCTCTCCGGTGGCGGCGGCGCCTCCGTTCAACCCCAAACTAACACCCCACAACCCCCAGGATCCCCTCATGCCAAATCCACAACTACTCTCCTTCGTATCGGCCCGGAGCTCCGTGAATCTCGAATTTGAGGTCAACCCCAAAAGTTTCAAAACCACTCTGTCGTCAATCCTGGTGCATGCATAGGACCGTTCTTCGAGGTCTGAAGTTCGGATTCAATGATTCGACCTTAGCTTTGTTAGGGCTTTCATCTCCGATGGATTCCGAGTCTAAATCGGTAAGCCTTATTCTTCTCTTGTCTTCTCTTCCTTTTGATTGTCTTATTCTCTTCCTCCTCCCCTTTTCTTTAGTTTAAACTTCTTATACCAGTCTGACTGAAACTCGACTAATCTCTCGAGTTTAGATTGGTCTTCCGGTCATTGTCCTTCTCTTTTTCGTGAAAGTTTGTTTTCTGATATCTTTAGTATGTTGTGTCAATAGCATGGATAACTCTCTGATCCTATTTTCTGTTTAGCCATCCAAGTTAGGAGGCGTTTGATAAGATAAAGGGGTATTTGTCAAGCCCACCCGTGTTGGTCCCGCCAGAACCAGGGCGACCTTTGATTCTATATTTGATAGTATTGTACAATTCATTCGGCTGTGTATTGGGTTAACATGATATCATTGGTAGGAAGGAGCAGGCCATATATTATCTCAGCAAGAAATTCACACCGTACGAGGTCAAGTACACTCAGCTTGAGAGGACATGTTGCGCCCTAACCTGGGTGGCGCAGAAGCTGAAACATTATTTGTCATCTTACACTACCTATCTCATATCTCGCTTGGATCCATTGAAGTATATCTTTCAGAAGCCTATGCCCACAGGGAGGCTTGCAAAGTGGCAGATCCTGCTCACAGAGTTTGACATTGTCTACGTGACTCGAACTGCAATGAAAGCACAGGCCTTGGCGGACCATTTGGCCGAGAACTCGGTCGATGAAGATTATGAACCTTTGAAAACTTATTTCCCTGATGAAGAGGTGATTCACATTGATGAGTTGAAACAAGTCGAGGAGACGGGATGGAAACTTTTCTTTGATGGAGCCGCAAACATGAAGGACGTGAGGATAGGAGCAGTACTTATTTCTGAAACAGGGCAACACTACCCTGTTACGGCTCGGCTTTGTTTTTATTGTACCAACAACATGGCTGAGTACGAGGCATGTATTCTGGGTTTGAGGTTAGTTGTGGATATGGGTGTCCAGGAAGTCTTGGTCTTGGGTGACTCGGACCTTCTGGTGCACCAAATTTAGGGAGAATGGGAAACACAGGATTTGAAACTCATACCATATAGGCAATGTTTGCATGATCTTTGTCAACGGTTTTAGTCGATAGAATTCAGGCATATCCCAAGGATCTATAATGAAGTCATCAATGTTTTGGCTACTCTGGCATCAATGTTACATCATCCAGATAAGGTTGATGTGTACCCTTTGCAGATTCAGGTCCGTGGTCAACATGCTTACTATAATATGGTAGAATAAGAACTTGATGGGGAGCCATGGTTCCATGATATCAAAGAATACCTCCTGATGGGGGTATATACGGTACATGCCACTGGTGATCAGAAAAGAAAATTCGACGATTGGCAAGCGAATTTTTCTTTAGTGGAGGGGTGTTATACAAAAGAACTCCAGACCTTAGATTGTTAAGATGCATAGATGCCAGACATGCCACTATTATCATGACTGAGGCCCACTTTGGAGTTTGTGGACCGCATATGAGTGGGTACGTTCTAGCAAAGAAGATTCTCCGAGCAGGTTATTACTGGCTCACGATGGAGCGGGATTGCATCAGTTTTGTGCGTAAATGTCATCAGTGCCAGGTGCATGGAGATTTGATTCATTCTCCACCATCTGAATTACATACAATGTCTGCACCATGGCCTTTTGTTGCCTGGGGCATGGATGTCATTGGGCCAATCGAGCCAGCAGCCTCAAACGGACACAAGTTTATTCTAGTAGCCATTGATTATTTCACCAAGTGGATTGAAGCGAAAACTTTCAAATCTGTGACCAAGAAAGCGGTGGTCGATTTTGTGCATACAAATATCATCTGTCGGTTTGGGATTCCGAAGGTAATCATCACGGACAATAGTGCTAATATCAACAGTCATCTGATGACGGAGACCTGTCAGCAGTTTAAGATTGTACATCGCAATTCCACCCCATATCGCCCTAAAACGAATGGAGCGGTCGAGGCAACCAACAAGAATATAAAGAAGATACTTCGAAAAATGGTGGAAGGTTCTAGACAGTGGCATGAAAAGTTGTCGTTTGCATTGCTGGGTTATCGCACTACTGTCCGTACTTCGGTAAGGGCCACTCCTTATTTGTTGGTGTATGGCACGGAGACGGTGATACCCGCAGTAATCGAAATCTCATCCCTTCAGATTGTCGCTGATGCGGATATTGATGACGTTAAATGGGTCAAAACCCGCTTGGAACAATTAAGTCTGATTGATGAAAAGGGATTGACAGCAGGCATTTTGTTATGCTATCTAAACACTTTATCCCTTGTCACCCCTTTTTGAGCCTTATTTATTTTCTTTCATACCCCTCTTTCGGGATTAACGGCACAATTCAGAAATACAAGTGCGGAGGATAAGTAAGTGAAAGGGAAAAGAAAAAGTGAACAAGAAAGAAAAAAGAGAAGAAAAATGAAAAGAGAGAAGAAAAAGAGAGGAAAGAAAAAAAAGAGAAAAAGAAAAAAAAAGAGAAAAGAAAAAGAAAAGAAAAGAAGAATAACAAAAGAAAAAGAGAGAAAGAAAAGAAAAAGAGAAAAGAAATATCACAACAACGATGTAATTGCTATGACATGAACTACGTTTGACCTGATTCCATTTAAGGATACGAGGCAGTCTCACGGTTCGATCTCATCAAAATAAAAATCCAAAAGTCCCCAAGCAAGAAACTGGGGCAAGAGTTGTGGTTGTTGTAAGAAATCTGATTCCGAAAGTTGTAATTTTGAATCCATGTGAATTGTTTTGAGCCTTTTATACCCTTTCTTGCTAACCCTGTCCGGAAGCCTACATTACGGTCCAAAGAAAGACCATTTGATCAGTCTTCGAGAAATGCCAAGTCAAGTAGGTAAATGTAATTCATGTCAGGGGCAACACTCTGGTTCAAGCAGGAAAAATAAAAATGAGAGAGTCTTATTGGTGAAAACCCTCACGGGCATTATAAGGCGAGAGTGAGTTGAGATATGAACGTATGAAAGAGGTCTGCTGGTGAAAACGTTTCAAGGCACCGCAGGATGAACAAGGTCAAGGTTTGGGTAAAGTAATCAAGTCATGGAAGTCCCAAGGCAACGAAGTACGACAACTAAAAGTTGATTGGTCGGACAGATTGGGTCGATTAATCCAAAATGCATGTCATGATCATTGGTACCAGCTGCTCCACTCAGATAAGTTTCTTTTTCTTTTTTCTTTGGTAATAGTCATTTGGTTTTGGATTCTTCTTATCCTTAACACGCAAAGTCATTACATTTCGTTTTTCTTTTGGGTTTATTTGTCTAAGATGTTTCAATGTTAGTCTTGTTCAAAGCAAGTCAAAGCTCACTACCAACTTCCAAAATTGCAAAGCACATCGTGGGCGGAGCATACTAAGGATAACATGATGTAAGAGGGGGGTACAAGGAATCATCGGAAGTTTCATCGGTGGAATGATTTGGTCATGTCATGGGAGATGCAAAAGTTCAGATAAAGGGGTCGGAGGTAAAGCAACAACGGGTGTATAGAACACTCGGTTCGTCAAAGGTCATGGGGTTTGAAAGTCAGTCAGAAAGTCAAAGCAGTTCAGGGCCAGTTCGGAGAAGCCAGTCAGAACAAAACAGTGCAGCAGAAAAATCTTCAACAAGAATGCCATCAGCTAACCACCACTTTAAACTGACAAAATTTTCTTTGATTGAAACAGGGGCAGAAAATTCGTTCACCTTGGAGAAACTCTCCGCAAGGAAAGAGCAAGCATCAAGACAGGTTTGACCGTAAAACTTTCAGGACCCTCCTGGAAAATGGGACCTAGTTTAAATGTTCATAAATAGCATAATCTAGCATAAATGCATCCCAAAGGAATATAAGTTGACTTAGAAGTGTGCATGTTCGAGATAGGATTCAATTAGGAGTTTTCAGGACCCTCCTGAATAATGGGACTTAGTTTAAGAGTTCAATTAGATAACAACATTTAGCGTAAAGTCTGTTGTAGGGTAGTATAATTCAGCCATAAAAGTTGTCACTCTTAAGATAAAATTGGACTTTTGATTTTCAGGATCCTCCTGGATAATGGGGAGTAGTTTAAAGATCCTCTTAGATAGCAAGATTTAGCAGAAGTCACACCTGTATAAGGTATAACTTAGATTTTAAATTGTCGTTTAGTTAAGAGTTGTCAGGACCCCCCTGAATAATGGGACCTAGCTTTCAAATCCTTAGTAATACTTGGTAATATGATTTAGTTTTACAATCACATCTGTCCCCAGCCACCAAACCGGGGCAGAAAATTTTCTTTGTTTTTGTCTATGTTGAAGTCAGGAGCCCGCCTGGAGAACAGGGAATACTTTCAAGCGCAGCAGTCAGGAGCCCGCCTGGAGAACAGGGAATACTTTCAAGTGCAGCAATCAGGAGCCCGCCTAGAGAACAAGGGAGTACAATTTAAATTTTAGCTTTCAAATTCCTTATTTTGTCTATTATGAAGTCAGGAGCCCGCCTGGAGAGCAGAGAATACATTCAAGTTTAGCAATCAGGAGCCCGCCTGGAGAGTAGGGAATACTTTCAAATGTTGAAGTCAAGAGCCCGCCTGGAGAGCAGGGAATACATTCAAGTTTAGCAATCAAGAGCCCGCCCGGAGAGTAGGGAATACTTTCAAATGTTGAAGTCAGGAGCCCGCCTGGAAAGCAGGGAATACATATCAAGTTCAGCAGTCAGGCACCCACTTGAAGAAGGGGAAAACATCTCAGTTTATAATTCAAGATGACAACAAACGGATGTTTCCGAGAGAATGGAGGATAACAAGGCAACAAGAAACACAAGAGCAAGTTTAAAGATATAGATAGGACTTTTGTAATCCATAGACATAGTCTAGTCTAGTTTCTTGTTTTATTTTGACATGGTGTAATAAGGAAGTTCAGTAAGCAGTAGCAACAACAGCAGTAACAGCGAAATCACAGCTTCCTCGTAGTCCCAGCTACCAAAACTTCACGAACTACACTGACCTGATTCCTTTTAGCCAAGGATATGTAGGCAACCTCAGAAGCAGAGTGCGGTCAAATCTTTCAAAAATGCTTCACGTGGAGTATTCGAACGAGCAAAAATTGCTCGTATCCGCTCACTTATCTTTGCACGAAAACTCTTCGTGTTTCCGAGCAAAGAGGGGAAGCTGTAAGCACGTGATTTTTGTCGTATATGAATTACTCCCATAAATCCAAAACAAAACAATTTCTTTCAGTGTTTGCAATTCTGGGGATTTTCGTGGCATTTTCTGGTAATTGTTTGCATTTGTCTGTGCATTTTTATTTTATTTTGATTAATGAAAATTACAAAAAATATGTTGCATTTGCATTTAGGATTTAATTTTACATTTTTAGGATTAATCGACAAATTATTTTATAAAAATAGGAAAAAATCACAAAAATAGTTTATTTTGCACTTTTAGTTTTAATTTTGAATTTTAGTAGTTTTTTCCTTTAATTTGGTTTTTAGTTATTTGTAGTAACAATTATTAGGGCTAATTAATTTAATTTGGTAGGATAATTTGGTTTAGAATTTAATTTAGGTTTTAATTTTAATTTTGGAAAAAAAGAAAAAAGAATTGTGAAATTGGAAAAAGGGAAAGAAAGAAATAAGAGGGTTAAATCTGGGCCAAAATCAACCCAGATTTCCCCATCCCAAACATAATCACCCATGTACCCGGCCCAAACCCACGCCTCACCCGGTCCAAATCCCCCAACTAAGTCAAACGACGTCGTTTCAGCAGGCTTGATCTGGGCCGTTGATATCGCCTGATCCAACGGATCAGAACTGGGGAGGGGGTTTCAATATATATATGTCCGAACGTACCCTACCCCCCTCATTTCATCGTTCCCACACCCCCGTCTTCAGAGAGCCCCAGCCTAACCCTAATGGAACTGCCCCCTTTTTCGCCACCATCCACCGGCGGCGCCACCTCCAACCACTCCCAAAATGACACCCCATAACCATCAAGAGCCCCTCATTCCAAATTCCCCTTCCGTTTGCCTCGAATCAACCTAGAACGTCTGGAATCTGGTTTTGAAAGAAAACCCTAGTACCGCCCTTGTGCTCTCCGGTGGTGGCAGTGCCTCCGTTCATCCCCAAACTAACACCCCACAACCCCCAGGATTCCCTCATGCCAAATCCACAACTACTCTTATTCGAATCAGCCCGGAGCTCCGCGAATCGCGAATCTGAGGTCAACCCCAAAAGTTCAAAACCACTCTGTCGTCAATCCTGGTGCATGCATGGGATCGTTCTTCGAGGTCTAAAGTTCGGATTCAATGATTCGACCTTAGCTTTGTTAGGGCTTTCATCTCCGATGGATTCCGAGTCTAAATCGATAAGCCCTTTTCTTCTCTTGTCTTCTCTTCCTTTTGATTGTCTTATTCTCTTCCTCCTCCCCTTTTCTTTAGTTTAAACTTCATATACCAGTCTGACTGAAACTCGACTAATCTCTGAGTTTAGATTGGTCTTCCGGTCATTGTCTTTCTCTTTTTCGTGAAAGTTTGTTTTCTGATATCTTTAGTCCGTTGTGTCAATAGCATGGATAACTCTCTGATCCTATTTTCTGTTTAGCCATCCAAGTTATTTTAAAATTAATTTACTTCAACTGAGTTAAAACCTTGCCTAGTCATTGTTAATTGATCAATAAGTTAGTAAAGTTGCTTTGAAATCATCGCAAGTTATCATGGCCTGGAGTTTTTTTTCTTTTCAAATAGATAAGGGTTCGTCTGGGCTTTGGTTTGTCTTTGGTCCATTTGGCAAAAGGCAGCCCAAAATTGATTTGGGTTCTTGGGGTAAATTCAGTCGTGGGTTAATTTGACCCATGTTTCATTTGGTGTTTAAGGTAAATAACAGGGGTATGGGGGTTAGTTTGGGTAGTCTTAGTGAGGAAATCTACTTGTAACTATCTGGGAAGCTTCTAGGAAGCTGGGGAGGGGACTACTTTGCAAAATCTGAATTTAAACCAATGGTGTTTAAGCTAAAATGAAAATCAGGGAGGGACTAGAAGTGCAAAGGAAAACTTTTGTGTCTGCCCTATTTGCTGGCCTATAAAGGAATTCTTACTTGCCTTAGAAGGCAGGGATTAAGAACTGAAAAGTAGAGAAAATTGGAAACTGCTGAAAAATACCGAAAGGGTTTGAATAATCAGAAAAATACAAAGAAAAATCACAAAATTACTGTTACATTGAAGTTTTTCTGCAATTCTTGGGGTTTTTAAGTTCTGAAGTAATCTCTGATTCATTCTATGCTCGAAATGGTTTAAAGAAGCTGGATTTGCTGTTGTTGAAATGCTAAAGTGCATCCACTTCTACTGCTGATCTTCTCACCTTTTCTTTTGCTCTAATTGTATCAAGTACTCTTTTGAACTATGACTGGAAATGATGCCTGATTGAGTCTCTGTGTGAAGATCTGAAAACCGAGTTGAAGTTAAATGAAAAACATTAGTGTTGATTACTGCTTGATTCTGCCATTTTTCTTTATTTATTTCATGTTTACCTAGTCTAGCTTATTTTTCATACTCCATTCCTTGATATTACATTTGTTTTAAGTGATGGATTTGGACCTTATCTGAATGTAGTTGATTCATGAGTATTTATTTAGACTTAGTGTAATATGTATTAGTTGAGGATCGTGATTCTTAGTCTAATTAGTGTAATATGTGTTAGTCCAATGATGTCAAAGTGTCACTTAGTTCTGCTTCTGCTTGTGTATGAGCTTCTTGCATTTTTAAAAGGGCTTTCGACTGGGTATAGAGTGAATTTCTTGTTGAAGCCACATTGTCAAACATATACATGTGTTTCGAGGTCCTTTCAGGTATTTTGATGGAAATTGAAATAAGAATTGGTTGTGTTTGATAGCTAGGCTATTTGTGTGAACGATAATGATGTTCTAGGGAAGATTCATTTAGTGTTTCAATTTCAGTAATGATTGGTAATGGGTATGTTGTTATTTGGGCATGGAATGTTCTATTTTGGCAAGATAGGGAGATCGCCTGTTGAGTTTTGTTGAAATAAATCTCACTAGGAATTGCATATTCACTTCAGAAGATATGTTAGTATTAAAATATGCTTTGCATTTGAGTCAAGGATTATCAGAATTGGTTCAAACTCAGATTTTCTTGAATGATGTAATTTGCCTCAAACATTGGCACTGAATCGTGAAACTCGGCTGCCTTCTTTGGCCCAGTTATGCCGAATTTCTTTTCAGCGATGGGATTTTCATTTGGGTTCACGTCAAGCCCATCTGCTCCTTTCGCTGGTCATGTAGTAACTGGCAGTTGGTCGTTGGGCCTCTAACCAGCCTGGGCCTTTTCGTAATCAAACATGGATCGTCTATTACTAGTTCGTTGATATTTAAATTTTAGCTTAAACATTAGCATAAAATAAGTAGAAATCCTCTTACGTCTTTTAATCAACTAGTTATGCTCATTAATTAGTTGAGGTGTTCCACATTTAACATAAATAGTTATGGCTCTCACAGTTAAGTCTAGAAGTTAGAACAAATCGAGGTATGCTGTGCCAAACAAAATTACAAATGCATGGCCCTCTACTAATTTCTTATGATTTAGATACAACAAATAACCAATTATCGTAGTATGCTTTAGGCACGTTTAATAGATTATCGTGGTCGTGGACACGTTCGCATGACATGATTACAATCTTAAAAACAACACGAGGGATGCGTTCGCGCAACTTCAACCCATTTTTCTTAAATAAATAAACAAGGCGTTATTAATTATGGACACGTTCGCGGGACATGATTTCTGACGCGCTAAAGGAAAAGAGTATACGTATGCGTAACTCAATCCTTTACGAATAATCAAGTGATTTAAAAGCGGTTAAGAGGTGAAAACACATAGGTTCCAAAAGGAGTAAGTAAACAATTTATTAAGCCAAGTATAATCAAAGCGGCCGTGCTAGAACCATGGAACTCGGGAGTGCCTAACACCTTCCCCCGGATTAACAAAATTCCTTACCTGAATTTTTGTGTTCGCAGGCTGTATAACAGAGTCAATCTTTTCCTCAATTCGGGATTAAAACCGGTGACTTGGGACACCATAAATTATCACAAGTGGCGACTCTGAATTTAATAAAAATGATCTCGTTTTGATTGTCACTTAAATTGGAAAAACTCCCTTATATTTATATCCTTTACGGGGTGTAGTGAAAAAGGAAGTATGACAATGTTTACCAAGCTCTTCACTACTACTTATGGCGGTACATCTTCAGAGGATCCCCAGGACTATTTGGATAGCTGTCATGAGGTTCTTTGGAACATGGGTATAGTGGAGACCAATAGGGTTGACTTTGCTGCTTTTCATCTGTCTGGTTCCGCCAAGACTTGGTGGAGAGATTTATGTTTGGCTAGACCAGCTGGGTCATCGGTTTTGACTTGGGATCAGTTCTCTCAGGTATTTCTGGAGAAGTTCCTACCTATCACTTAGAAAGAGAGCTATCGGAGGCAGTTTGAGCGCCTCCAGCAGGGTTCTATAACCGTCACTTAATATGAGACCAGATTTATTGCCTTGGCCCGTCATGCTCTTATCATACTTCCCACCGAGAGAGAGAGGGTGAGGAGGTTTATTGAGGGACTTGCTCAGCCAATTCGATTACAGATGGCTAAGGATACAGGGCGCGAGCTTTCTTTTCAAGATGCGGCCAATGTGGCTAGGAAAGTTGAAATGATTCTATCACAGGGGAGTGTCCAGGGGTTTGACAAGAGGCGTCGTCATTCGGGCAGGTTCAGTGGTGCCTCATCTGGAGGCAGGGATTCATTTGTTAGGGGCCATTCCCCCAGGCCATTTCATTCAGCCCTTTAGGCTTCTCACGGTGCTCCAGGTGGTCGTGGTTCTCATATATAGTATTCTGATTAGTTTCCCTACAATGCACCACTATGTCCTATCAGTGCACTGCCGCTCTAGAGTGTTCAGGGTGGTTACTCAAGCCGTTAGGGTCAGCAGTCCCAACAGCCGAGGGCTAGTTATACTTGTGGCGATACGAGGCATATTGCTAGATTTTGCCCTCGACCGCCGAGCAGTTCTCAGCATCAAGGTTCCCGTACCATGGTTCAAGCACCGAGTGTTCCACCGCTCGTGCAGCCAGCTAGAGGTAGGGGTTGAGGTGTTAGAGGTAGAGGTCAAGCCGTTAGAGGTGGAGGTCAGGCAACTAGAGGTGGAGGCCAGCTAACAGGAGGCTGTCCTCGGGATGTAGTTTAGAGTGGTGGGCCCAACCCCGATGTTATGCTATCCCAGCCAGACCTAAGGTTGAGGCCTCTGATGCAGTTATCATAGGTATGATTTCAGTTTGCAGTAGAGATGTCTCAGTTCTATTTGATCTGGGGTCTACATATTCCTATGTGTCATCTTATTTTGCCCCTTATCTGGTTGTGCCTCGTAATTCTTTGAGTGCACCTGTATATGTGTCTACACCGGTGGGTGATTCTATTGTTGTAGATCGAGTCCATCGCTCGTGTGTGGTTATTATTGGGGGTCTTGAGACCCGTGTAGATCTCCTACTTCTCGATATGGTAGACTTTGATGTCATTTTGGGGATGGATTGGTTATCCCCTTATCATGCTGTATTGGACTATCATGCCAAGACTTTGACCTTAGCCTTGCCGGGTTTTCCTCGATTGGAGTGGAGAGGGGCTCCCAGTCATTCTGTCAGTAGGGTTGTTTCTTATATAAAGGCTCGGCGTATGGTTGAAAAAGGGTGCTTGGCTTATTTGGCGTATGTTCGTAATTCTAGTGCTGAGGCCCCTTCTATGGATTATGTGCCCTTTATTTGTGAGTTTCTAGAGGTTTTCCCTTTAGACATGCCGGGGATGCCACCTGATAGGGATATTGACTTTTGCATTGATTTGGCTTCGGGCACTCAGCCCATTTCTATCTCACCATATCGTATGACCCCGCCGGAGTTGAAAGAATTGAAAGAACAATTACAAGACTTGCTTGATAAAGGCTTTATTAGGCCTAGTATCTCGCCTTGGGGTGCGTCGGTGTTGTTTGTTAAGAAGAAGGACGGATCGATGAGGATGTGCATAGACTATCGACAATTGAACAAGGTCACAATCAATAACAAGTATCCATTGCCGAGGATTGATGATTTGTTTGATCAGCTTCAGGGTGCCAAAGTATTTTCGAAGATTGATATGAGATCTAGCTACCATCAGTTGAGGATTAGGGCATCTGATGTCCCTAAGACAGCCTTTAGCACTCGGTACGGGCATTATTAGTTCTTAGTGATGTCATTTGGGTTGACAAATGCCCCAACAACTTTCATGGATTTGATGAACCCAGTGTTCAAGCCTTATTTGGATTCCTTCGTGATTGTCTTCATTGATGATATT
Organism: Nicotiana tabacum; assembly: GCF_000715075.1. Classification (NCBI taxonomy): domain Eukaryota; kingdom Viridiplantae; phylum Streptophyta; class Magnoliopsida; order Solanales; family Solanaceae; genus Nicotiana; species Nicotiana tabacum. The sequence goes on from NC_134084.1 coordinate 43,894,492, forward strand.
TTGATCTATTCCCGCAGCCGGGAGGAGCATGAGCAACATCTTCGAGTTGTTCTCTAAACTTTGAAGGACTGTCAGTTATATGCTAAGTTATCGAAATATTCGTTTTGGTTGAGTTCAATAGCATTCTTGGGTCATGTTGTATCCACAGAGGGTATTCAGGTGGATCCTAAGAAGATTGAAGCAGTCAAGGACTGGCCTAGACCCGCATCAGCTATAGAGATCCAGAGTTTCTTGGGTTTGGCGGGCTATTATCGTCGGTCTATGGAGGGGTTTTCATCTATTGCAGCCCCGATGAACAGGTTGACCCAGAAGGGTGCCTAGTTTAGGTGGTCGGACGAGTGTGAGGCGAGCTTTTAGAAGCTCAAGACAGCTTTGACTATGGCTCTGGTATTGGTATTGCCTACAGGTTCAAGGCCATATATAATGTATTGTGACGCATCTTGTATTGGACTTGGTATGGTGTTGATGCAGAATGGCAAGGTTATTGCATATGCTTTGTGACAGTTGAAGATCCACGAGAAGAATTATCCAGTTCATGATTTGGAGATAGTAGCCATTGTTTACGCGTTGAAGATTTGGAGGCATTATTTATACGTCGTGTCGTGTGAGGAGTTCACGGATCAGAAGAGTTTGCAATACTTGTTCAAGTAAAAGGAGCTAAATTTGAGGCAAAAGAGGTGGTTGGAGCTATTGAAAGACTATAATATCACCATCTTGTATCGTCCGGGGAAGGTTGTAGTGGTTGATACTTTGAGTAGGAAGTCAGCCAGTATGGGCAGTCTTGCGTATATTCCGATCGGTGAGAGGTCGCTTGCTTTGGATATTCAGGCTTTAGCCAATCAGTTCGTGAGGTTGGATGTTTTTGAGCCTAGTCGTGTGCTCGCTTGCACAGTCGTTCGTTCTTCATTATTTGAGTGTATCCGAAATCGGCAGTATGATGATCCTCATTTGCTTGTCCTTAGACACATGGTGCGGTACGGGGGTTCCAAGAAGGTTACAGTGGGAGATGATGTGGTTTTGAGGGTACAGGGTTGAGTTTGTGCGCCTAATGTGGATGGACTTCATGAGTTGATTCTAGAGGAGGCCCATAGTTCCCAATATTCTATTCATCCGGGTGCTGCTAAGATGTATCAGGACTTGCGGCAGCATTATTGGTAGAGGAGAATGAAGAAGGACATTGTTGCCTATGTAGTTCGGTGTTTGAATTATCAGTAGATAAAGTACGAGCATCAGAGACCTGGTGGTTTGTTTCAGAAGATTGAGATTCCTGAGTGGAAGTGGGAGCGCATCACTATGGACTTCGTTGTTGGACTCCCACAGACTTAGAGGAAGTTTGACGTAGTGTGGGTTATTGTTGATAGGCTGACTAAGTCAGCGCATTTCATTCCTATAGCAGTTTCCTATTCTTCTAAGTGGTTGGCAGAGATTTATGTCTAGGAGATTATTCATCTTCATGGTGTGCCCGTGTCTATTATTTCTCACCAAGGTACACAGTTTACCTCGCATTTCTGGAGGGCAGTTTAGCGTGAGTTGGGTACTTGGGTCGAGTTGAGCACAACATTTCATCCTCAAACGGACGGACAGTCCGAGCGTACTATTCAGATTTTGGAGGATATGCTCCGAGCATGTGTTATTTACTTTGGAGGTTCATGGGATCAGTTCTTGCCATTAGCAGAGTTTGCCTATAACAATAGTTACCAGTCGAGCATCCAGATGGCTCCCTATGAGGCATTATATGGTAGGCGGTATCGGTCGCCGATTGGATGGTTTGAGCCGGGAGAGGCTCGATTGTGGGTATAGATCTAGTACAGGATGCCATGGATAAGGTTAAGATCATTCAGGATAGGCTTCGTACAGCTCAGTCCAGGCAAAAGAGTTACGCCGACCATAAGGTTTGCGATGCAGCATTCATGGTCAGAGAGCGAGTGTTGATTCGGGTGTCGCCCATGAGGGGCGTGATGAGATTTGGGAAAAAGGGCAAGCAAAGCCCTAGGTTCGTTGGTCCTTTTGAGATTCTTGATCGATTGGGAGAGGTGGCTTACAGACTTGCATTTCCGCTGAGTATATCAGTTGTGCACCCAGTGTTTCATGTGTCCATGCTTCGGAAGTATCACGGCGATCCATCCCATGTGTTAGACTTCAGCACCGTCCAGTTGGACAAGGACTTGACCTATGAAGAGGAGCCGATAGCTATTCTAGACTGGCAAATTCGTTAGTTCAGATCGAAGAATTTCCCTTCAGTTCATGTGCAATGGAGAGGTCATCCTGTTGAGGCAGCGACCTGGGAGTCCGAGTCCGATATGCGTAGCCGTTATCCTTATCTTTTCACCGACTCATGTATTTTTCTATGTCCGTTCGAGGACGAACAGTTGTTTTAGAGGTGGAGAATGTGATCACTCTAAAGGTCATCTCTTGTTTTAGAAGTCAAAAATGTATCTTGAGGCCTGGAAAACCTTTTTTTGTCTCACCTTGATTTGCGTGCACAGTCCGAGCGCATTTCCGAAAAGCTTTTATGTGAAGTTTTAGAAAAAAATAATGAATTTGGCCTTTAAAATGGGTTAAAGTTGACTTTGTTCAACATTCTTGGTAAACGGACCAGAACCCATGATCGGACGGTTTCATAGGGTCCGTAGTAAAATATAGGACGTGGGAGTATGCTCGGAATCGAATTCCAAGGTCTCAAGCCCGAGAAAAGAATTTTTAAAGAAAATTATTTGCTGGAAAATATAAAGGCTTTTAGAAGTGAAATGATGCATTTTCTTGATGGTATCGGCCCCGTATCTTGGTTTCGGAGCCCGGCTCAAGTTTAAAATAATAATCAAGTTGAATCTGTGAAAATTGGTAAGAATAGGAATTAGTTTGGTATAAATCGGACCTATAGTTGAGAAAATGAAAATTTTAATGTTCTTGAGCGATTTCATGAATTTGAGGTTTAATTCGTAGTTGTTGATGTTATTTGATGATTTGATCGCACGAACAAGCCCTGAGGGCTCGAGTGAGTTACGGATAGGCTTCGGGGTGTATAGACTTAGGAAAAGACATGTGCTGCATAATTCCAAGAATATCATGTCTCTGAACCGGGGTCTCGCGATCCGCAGTGAATTTTCACGGCCGCGCGGTGGGATTTCGCGGTCAGCGGTGGGCAAGGCCAGATTTTCCGCGGCCACGCCCGATATTTCGCAGTCATTGGTGAGCTTCGCGGCCGCGGTCAGCGTTCTGAGGATCGGTGAGGGCTATATAAGCGGGACTTTTCATACATTTTCATTTTTTTCAAAACTCTAAAGTATAAGAGACGATTTTTCAAATACTCTTTCTCCCCTAAATCATATGTAAGTGATTTCAAACTCATTTCTTTCAGTCCTTAACTTCTTTTTACAAGATTTCATCCTAGAATATAGGGTTTTCAAATGGGATTGGGAATTTTGGTAGAACTTAGGAATATCAAAATTTGGGGATTTAGACCTCAAATTGAGGTCGGATTCCAAAACCAATTATATATCCGGGCTCGGGGGTGAATGGGTGATCGAGCTTTGGTCTGAATTTCGGGTTTGGACCAAGCGGGTCCGGGGTCGATTTTTGATTTTTTGGGGAAAACAATGGGAAATCTATTTTCATGCATTAGAATTGGTTTATTTTGGCATTTATTGATGTTATTAAGTAATTTATGACTAGATACAAGTAGATTAGAGGTGGAACCTAGAGGTAAGGCAGTAATCGAGGCTTGATATTGTCCGTGGAATCGAGGTAAGTGTTTGGCCTAACCTTAGCTTGAGGGAATATGAGTTGTGGTCTATTTTCTATGTGTCTGTATCGAGTATGACGTATATGTGGTGACGAGTACCTATATATTGGTGTCAAGCATGCTCGTGAGTCTTATATCATGATTGTTGTGACTCTATTATGTATCAATCATGCTCAAATTGATGATTATTAATGTTGAACAAAGCTTATGAAGGTTTCTTGGTAATTGACTATTATTGAGAATTGGCACAAGTTGAGTTTCATTCTTGTAAACTAATTGTTGAAAACGAGATTGATTATAGTTGAAGCCCTTGCCGGGATGTTATGGTTGATATTTTTGATTCCCTTGCCAGGATATTATTGTGCTATTATTGTTTTCCTTGTCGGGACATATTATTTCTATTGTTTGGGTGACGAAGAGTGTAAAGCACGAAGGGTGATGCCGTGCATGATATTATGAATGAGTGAATGCACGAAGGGTGATGTCGTGCCAATATTAAGTGTGTTAATGCACGAAGGATAATGTCGTGCCATGATTTTAGAGTTAATACACGAAGGGTGATGTCGTGCCGATATGTGAGGAATAGTGCATGAAGGGTTACGTCGTGCCATGATTATGTGAGGTAATGCACGAAGGGTGATGTCGTTCCGTATATGATATTTTATATGGTGAGGACGAGAGTAAAATCACGAAGGGTGATGCCGTGCACATGTTACTGTTTCATTATTTTGTTGATTTTAGATATGATGTTCATTATGCTCCTTTATTGGTGCTTCTTTATTGACTTATTGTTAGAATCTGATATTCCTCGTAGCATGTCCCCTTCCCACCTTATTTTGTTGATTTTTTTTATATTTTTGTCTGTATATGATTTATCTGCACATGTATATGTGATTGTCGTGTCCTAACCTCGTCACTATTTCGCTGAGGTTAGGCTTGACACTTACTCAGTACATGGTGTCGCACCTCCTTTTTACCGCCCCCGCGGGGGCGCGTGGGGAGTTTTCTCCAATTGAAGGACAGTCGAAACGGGATTTATTTAATTATTTCAGAGTCGCCACCTGGGAATTTTAAGGCGTCCCAAGTCACCAATTTTAATCCCTGAATCGAGGAGAATATGACTCTGTTTATTATTCTGCGAACCAGAAATCCTGAGTAAGGAATTCTGTTAATCCGGAAGAAGGTGTTAGGCATTTCCGAATTCCGTGGTTCTAGCACGGTCGCTTAACTGTTTTTATTATTGGCTTAATTATCTTGATTTTTATTAAATACTTTTTGTTACGTGATTTTCTACCGCTTTTACTTATTGTGATTAAGGACCCTTCTTTGAATCGAATTACGCGTACGTATATTCGTGTTATAAATTTAAAAATGCGGAATTGTGTCACGCGTACGTGTACACAATAACTTTTGATAATATATTTATTAAGCAATCATTTTTTCGAAATTGTGTTGAATCAAGAATAACCTGATTTTCCTGCTGGATTTTTTTCTTTTATCTCACTCTAGGTGTATTTTTCTTAAATTCTCTTTCAAAATATGTTATGAAGTCTCTCTAAACTATCTTTCTCTGAAAACAGATTTTTTCTTCTTTTCTGCCCTAAATCAGTCTCAATTCCCTCTCTGAAAAAAAAACTCATCCTTTCAGTCTGTCCAGCTCCTTGTATTTATACAGGGCTGGTCCTATACAGTTTAGTGCTGGATGGACCCTTTTCTCCTTTAAAAATCAGAAAGTTTTTCCATTAAAACTACTTTTGAATAATTTAAAACTAAGTGCTATTTATCTTGTTTTTCAGCAGCCCCATTATCCCTTGTTCCCCATTATTACTTAAATTATAGCCACTATCATATTATTGAAAGCACACTATCACATTACCCTACTGTTTCATTCTAAAATAAAACTGAAATCCTTCTGTAATTACAGCCCTCAAGGAAATCAGAATCTGATAAAAAAACAGATTTTAAAAATTGTTCAGAATCGATTATCCTTCTGAATTAAACAGCTATAATCAATCCTATCAAGTTCTGGACTGAATCTTGACTGAGAATGCACTTTTCTAACACAATGGTATCTAACCAACATTTGTGAAATTGAAATTAAACCTAATATCATAACAACATTATACTGAATTCAGCCTAATAATTCAACTGAACTCAGCTTTTGAACTAAGATCAAACAAACAGGAGCATTGTCAATATATTGACAATGTTCTGAACTTAATGTTCAGAAAACAACACACATATAACGTCCATTTGATGGATTTATTAAACAAGAACCAACTGATTAACAATAACTAATTAACTGATTATAGCAAAATAATCCATCCAAAACAGGTTATTTCAGTCAACATTTTCAGAAGCAGGATTTATGATATAACTAATCGACGAACTTAGTCGAGTCGATTACACACATTGTACATAATCACAATCAACAGAAACAATTCACATTTAGAATCAAGTTGACGGGTAGGGGACAGATTAACAAAAATTTGACTAGAAAATTATGAAAAATTAAACAAACTAATGAAACGAACATAGAATACACATAGAATGCACATAAGAAACAGAAATTACCTCTGAACCTTTAAATTCAACTGAACTCAACTCGACTTGGATTTGGATTTTGTTTGAAATCAAACAGACCTTAGTCGAAGTATTTTCCACTGAAAATACTTCGACTAAGGTCGATTAAACCTCAATCTTTATTCAATCTGGACAGAATCCAAAAGTCTGGTATTTTTAGGGTTCTTGAAAGTTCGATTTGGGATTTACTCATTTCTGGTTAGATTCGAGGGAAACCAAAGATGTTCTAGGCACGAGGGAGGTCAGGGGGGTAACTGGTGTGAGTTTGAAGTAGGTTGGGATAATGTCAAGTTGTACTCGAATCTTCAAATGAAGATTCGAGTAGTTCCAGTATGATTCGAACCATGCAACTAACAGATCCGTGATGAGGGTATCTAGGGGAAGTTGTGGTGTTATTTTGGAAGCCATCGGAGAAGATCAGGTTTTCAGGCCAACCTTCGATTTAAGATTCGAAGAGTTGGGGCCTGATTCGAAGGAAACTAAGGTCAGATTCGTGTAGAGGATGTTCAGGGGGTTCTAGGGTGTTATTTTGGTGACCGGCGGCGTTGATGCCGCCGGGTTTCAGGCGGTGGGATCCTAGGGCGGCTAGGGTTAGGAGTGGGGGTTTGGGGGACGATGATGAACAGTGTAGGAGGGGGGGTGCTTAGTTTGGGGCCGGGGTAGGGCTTGGGACTTATATAGGGGTGGGGTGGATTGATATTGTCCGTTGGATTAGATAGAATGAAGGGCCAGGATCAACTCACTTAACCAAACGACGTCGTTTGGTTTAACGTTGGGGTCGGACTGAATCGGGTCAATGGGTCGGGTTACGGGTTGCGGGTAAGGGTAGGGGATATCAGCCGTTGGATTGATTTAATCCAACGGTCCTGGAGTGTGACCAAACGTCGTCGTTTGGATTTACTCATGAGTTGGACCGAACGGGTTGGTTTGGATTGGGCTGTGAGGGGGGAATTAATTCGATTTGGGCCTGGATTTTAATCCAGGTCCGATTTTGTGTATATGTATTATTGTTTTTTTTTTCATTTTTTTCTAATTTAAATTTTTAATTATAAAATAAATCTAACTTCGCAAAAAATATATTAATTATTCTATAACAATTATTTAACACATAGACAAAACATCAATCACACAGTGGAATATTTAAAATAGAACTATTGCATATTTTTGTGATTTTATTTAAATTATCTTTTAAATGCATAATTAAATCCTATATGCATGCAACATGTATTTTATTTTATTTTTCATTTTATTTATGACAAAGTAAACATTTATGGTCATAACACAAATATTTAACACCACGCAAATTCAAAAATTACACAGTAAAAGAAATTTATTTTATTTTTTGATTTTATTTTGGAGTAGTTTTCGTAAGGCAAAAATCACGTGCTCACAGCTGCCCCTCTTTGTGCGGAAACTCGAAGAGTTTTCGTGCAAAGATAAAGTGAGCGGATTCGAGCGATTTTTGCCCGTTCGAATACTCCGTGAGAAGCATTTTTAGAAAGATTTGACCGAACCTCTGCTTCAAAGGTTTCCTACATATCCTTGGCTATAAAGGAATCAGGTCAATGTAGTTCGGGAATTTTGGGTAGCTGGGACTACCATGGGACTGTGATGTTACTGCTGCTTTGTGCTGTTTTTACTGCTTGCTGACCTCCTTATTACACCTTACTTTAAAGGAAATACAAAAAGCTAAACTAGACTATGGTACATGAATTATAAAAATCTTATCTAGATCATGCCCTTGCGTTTCTTGTTGTCTTGATATCTTGGTGACTCTTGGGCATTTGGCTTATTCCGTATTCCTTTTGGAACTCTTGTTGTTTCTTGCTGGGGATTTTGTTGGACTCCTCTGCTTTATTAATTCTAAGTGTGCTCCTTTCTCATATGAGCGGGCTTTTGATTTCAACACTTCAATTGCATTCCCTCGTTCTTCAGGTGGGTGCCTTGACTGCTTCTTTTCTTTCTCATCCTCATTATCCAGGTGGACGCCTGACTTCTTTTTAACTTCTTCATCCTCGTTCTCCAGGTGGACGCCTGACTTCTTTTTAACTTCTTCATCCTCATTCTCCAGGTGGACGCCTGACTTCTTCAATTCTTCATCCTCATTCTCCAGGTGGACGCCTGACTTCTTCAATTCTTCATCCTCATTCTCCAGGTGGACGCCTGACTTCTTTAATTCTTCATCCTCATTCTCCAGGTGGACGCCTGACTTCTTTAATTCTCATCCTCATTCTCCAGGTGGACGCCTGACTTCTTCAATTTCTTCTTATCCTCATTCTCCAGGTGGACGCCTGACTTCTTCTTTTCTCATCCTCATTCTCCAGGTGGACGCCTGACTTCTTCTTTTCTTCATCCTCATTCTCCAGGTGGACGCCTGACTTCTTTTTCTCATCCTCATTCTCCAGGTGGACGCCTGACTTCTTCAATTCTTCATCCTCATTCTCCAGGTGGATGCCTGACTTCTTCAATTCTTCATCCTCATTCTCCAGGTGGACGCCTGACTTCTTTAATTCTCATCCTCATTCTCCAGGTGGACGCCTGACTTCTTCAATTCTCATCCTCATTCTCCAGGTGGACGCCTGACTTCTTCAATTTCTTCATCCTCATTCTCCAGGTGGACGCCTGACTTCTTCAATTCTTCTTATCCTCATTCTCCAGGTGGACGCCTGACTTCTTCTTTTCTCATCCTCATTCTCCAGGTGGACGCCTGACTTCTTTAATTCTCATCCTCATTCTCCAGGTGGACGCCTGACTTCTTCAATTCTCATCCTCATTTTCCAGGTGGACGCCTGACTTCTTTAATTCTCATCCTCATTCTCCAGGTGGACGCCTGACTTCTTCAATTCTCATCCTCATTTTCCAGGTGGACGCCTGACTTCTTTAATTCTCATCCTCATTCTCTAGGTGGACGCCTGACTTCTTCTTTTCTTCATCCTCATTCTCCAGGTGGACGCCTGACTTCTTCTTTTCTTCATCCTCATTCTCCAGGTGGACGCCTGACTTCTTCTTTTCTTCATCCTCATTCTCCAGGTGGACGCCTGATTTCTTCTTTTCTTCATCCTCATTCTCCAGGTGGACGCCTGACTTCTTCAATTCTTCATCCTCATTCTCCAGGTGGACGCCTGACTTCTTTAATTCTCTACCAGGTATTTCCTGACACAAATATTGTATTTGCCCCTATTTTAAATCAAAGAAAACTTCGTCAGTTTATAGCAGGGTGGTTAACTGGGGCATTCTTGCCGATGGTGAGGCTTCTCCTCATCTCTCTTTATTGCCTTGGAATGGTTGAAAAGACTGTTTTGTTCTTGTAATTGATCCTTGACTATAGGATTCCCCTCTGTATGTTTTCCTTCAAACCCTTTTAACTGTAATCATATGTCCCTTCTGACTTTGCTGATCCACTTTCGATTTCACCTTTCTTATACCCATATCTTTTATCTCCCACCTTTCGTGGCCGTATTTTGTAACCTTGAATCTTGGTAGTATACCTTGACATTCCTTCTTATTTGTTTGGAATAAAACTTATCTCAAAGCTTTTAGAAAAGTAAGATTATTAGTGACGAAACACGTTGATTTCGACAATTATAGAATGAAAAGAAAAATCCAATTTTGGATGACTGTTGGAGAAAGAATAAAAACTTATCTGATTGGAGTTACTGGCACCAATGATCATGGTATGCATTTCGGATTAATCAACCCAGTCTTTTAATCAATCTCCTTTCAATTGTCTCATTTTTTGTTTTTGCCAAAATTTCCATAACCCAACTTCATTTTTCATTTCACAGACCTGTTGGACTTGCAACGTCTCAAAGAGTTTTCACCGATAAACTTTCCTCATTTGTTCATTTCTCACTTCCTTTTCGCCTTATGGTGCCCGTGTGGGTTTTCACCTATAAGACTCTCTCATTTTTAACTTTCTTTTCTTGTTTGTACCCGAGTGTTATGAACCATCTTCATTTGATTGACTCAGCAATTTTCTAAGATTGATCGAAAGGTCTTTTTGGTATGGGGTTAGAAATGGAAAAGGTATTAAAAGTTAAATAGCTTTGGTATGGGTTTAGAATTACAACTCTTGGAATCTTTTTCTTTAATACAATTCTTGCCCCAGTTTCTTGATTGGGGTCGCTTGATGTTTCTTTTTGGTGCACATGGTGTATGTCGTGCACCATATGACCGAGCCGTGAGGCGCCTACGTATCCTTCTTTCACTACAATAATAGTGGTTTGATTTTTTTTTTTTTATTTTTTTTTTTTCATATTTGATTTTCATTGATTCCAAGAGAGGGTAAGAAAGAAACAAGTATGGCTCAAAGGGGGGAAACAAAGGGTATAGTGTTTGGATAGCAGAATAAATTGCCTTTGTCATTCCAATCTTCGAAATAATGCTAAATACAAACATTCAAGAATTTTATGCATAATATCTCTTTACCGCGTCAGAATTGATCGCCATGTCTATGCATTTGCCCTCAATGTCTGTTAAGCATAGTGCACCATTCGATAATACTCTGGTCACAATGAATGGTCCTTGCCAATTTGGGGCAAATTTGCCTTTTGCTTCAACCTGATGTGGAAAATACGTTTCAGCACATGCTGACCTATTTCAAATTTCCGGGGACGCACCTTTTTGTTGTATGCTCTTTCTATTCTTCTTTGATATAATTGACCATGGCATACTGCGGTCAATCGTTTTTCATCAATCAAGTTTAACTGTTCTAGATGGGTTTTGACCCATTCATCATCATCAATCTTTGCTTCGGCGATGATCCGAAGGGAAGGAATCTCAACTTCTGCAGGAATTACTGCTTCAGTGCCATATACCAACAAATAAGGAGTTTCTCCTACTGAAGTGCGAACAGTAGTGCGATATCCCAATAATGCAAATGGTAATTTTTCTTGCCATTGTTTTGAACCTTCTACCATTTTCCGAAGTATCTTCTTTATGTTTTTGTTGGCTGCTTCTACTGCTCCATTCGCCTTGGGCCGATATGGGGTAGAGTTACGATGTGTAATCTTAAACTGTTGACATACTTCCTTCATTAAGTTGCTGTTAAGATTAGCACCGTTATCTGTGATGATCACCTTCGGGATTCCGAATCGACATATGATATTTGAGTGGACAAAATCGACCATAGCTTTCTTGGTCACTGATTTGAATGTCTTGGCCTCAACCCATTTGGTAAAATAATCAATAGCTACCATAATGAACCTGTGCCCATTGGATGCTGCCGGCTCAATTGGTCCAATCACATCCATGCCCCAGGCAACGAAGGGCCATGATGCCGACATTGTGTGCAACTCGGATGGTGGAGAATGAATCAAATCTCCGTGTATTTGGCATTGATGACAATTGCGCACAAAACTGATACAATCTCGCTCCATGGTAAGCCAATAGTAACCAGCTCGGAGGATTTTCTTTGCCAACACATATCCACTCATGTGGGGTCCGCAAACTCCCGAATATACTTCAGACATGACAGTTGTAGCTTGTCTGGCATCTATGCATCTTAATAATCCAAGATCTGGTGTTCTTTTATACAAAACTCCTCCGCTTAAGAAGAATCCATTTGCTAATCGCCTAATGGTCCTCTTTTGATCTCCTGTGGCTTGTGCGGGATATATCCCCATCCTGATATACTCCTTGATGTCGTGGAACCATGGTTCACCATCAAATTCTTCTTCAACCATATTGCAATAAGCGTGCTGATCGTGGACTTGAATATGTATTAGATCTACATAAGCTTTGTCCGGATGGTGCAACATCGATGCCAGGGTAGCCAATGCATCGGCAACCTCATTATGGATTCTTGGAATATGTTGGAATTCCACTGATTGAAACCGCTTACAATGATCATGTAGACATTGTCGGTATGGTATGAGCTTCAAGTCTCGGGTTTCCCATTCTCCTTGAATTTGATGTACCAAAAGATCCGAATCTCCCATGACTAAGACTTCTCGGATACCTATGTCTGCGGCTAGCCTTAACCCCAAAATACAAGCTTCATATTCAGCCATATTATTGGTGCAATGAAATCGCAATTGAGCCGTAACAAGATAGTGATGCCCTATTTCAGAAATGATTACAACTCCTATTCCGACTCCTTTCATGTTAGCGGCTCCATCAAAGAAAAGTTTCCAGCCAGGCTTTTCAATTTGCTTCACCTCGTCGATATGCATTGTTTCTTCATCAGGAAAATAAGTTTTCAACGGCTCATATTCCTCATCGACCGGGTTTTCGGCTAAATGATCGGCCAGTGCTTGAGCCTTCATTGCAGTTCGAGTCACATAGATGATGTCGAATTCTGTGAGTAATATCTGCCACTTTGCCAGTCTTCCCGTTGGCATGGGCTTTTGAAAAATGTATTTCAATGGATCCAACCGAGAAATGAGGTAAGTAGTGTAGGATGACAAATAGTGTTTCAATTTTTGAGCTACCAATGTTAGGGCGCAACATGTCTTTTCCAAATGAGTATACTTAACCTCATAAGCTGTGAACTTCTTGCTAAGGTAGTAGATGGCCTGTTCTTTTCTGCCAGTGAGGTCATGTTGCCCCAATACACAACCAAATGAATTTTCCAAAACCGTTAAGTAAAGAATCAAAGGTCTTCCTGACTCTGGCGGGACCAACACGGGTGGGTTCGACAAGTACCCTTTTATCTTATCGAACGCTTCTTGACACTCGGTCCATTTGACCGCAGCATCCTTTTTCAACAATTTGAAAATTGGCTCACAAGTTGTTGTGAGCTGAGCAATAAACCTGCTGATATAATTCAACCTTCCCAACAAACTCATTACTTCAGTTTTGTTCCTGGGAGGTGGCAATTCTTGGATGGCTTTGATTTTTGATGGGTCTAGCTCGATGCCTCGTCGACTGACTATGAATCCCAGCAACTTTCCAGATGGAACTCCAAATGCGCACTTGGCAGGGTTAAGCTTGAGGTTGTACCTACGAAGCCTTAAGAAGAACTTCCTCAAATCTCGAACGTGGTCGGCCTGATGCTTTGATTTTATGATCACATCGTCCACGTATACCTCAATCTCCTTATGTATCATATCATGAAACACTGTGGTCATTGCTCACATATAGGTTGCTCCGGCGTTCTTTAAACCGAATGGCATTACCCGGTAGCAATAAGTTCCCCATGGTGTGATGAATGCCGTCTTTTCTGCATCTTCTTCATCCATTAGAATTTGATGATACCCGGCATAACAATCCACGAAAGACCCTATATCATGCTTGGCACAATTGTCGATCAAAATATGGATATTAGGTAATGGGAAATTATCCTTTGGACTTGCTTTGTTGAGATTGCGATAGTCGACGCATACTCTAATTTTGCCGTCTTTCTTTGGTACAGGAACGATATTAGCCAACCAAACAGGATATCGAGTGACTCGAATGACCTTTGCTTCCAATTGTTTGGTGATTTCTTCCTTAATTCTCACACTCATGTCAGGCTTGAATTTTCTCAGCCTCTGCTTGACAGGAGGCACCGTTGGATCAGTGGGCAATTTGTGAACCACTAAATCAGTGCTCAGGCCCGGCATGTCGTCATACGACCATGCAAAAACATCTTTGAATTCTATGAGTGCTTTAATTAACTCCTCTCGGATCTTTGGTTCCAGATGAACACTTATTTTAGTTTCTCGGATATTACTCGTGTCCCCTATATTGATGTCCTCGGTATCACTCAAGTTAGGTTTGATTTTTTCCTCAAAGTGAATTAACTCTTTACTAATCTCTTCAAAAACCTCATCTTCATCATATTCTGATTCATAATCACAATATATTTCTTGAATTAATATTTCGGAACCAGATTGATTTTTAAGACTGGGCTGAGGATTCCTCATGCATGCCATATCACTAGAGTCAGCGTAAAAGGAACTGTACAGGAAAGAAGAAAAAGAAAAGAAAGCTATTAGGAATGATAATAAAAAGGAAACTGCTTTTTATTGGATGATGAAAGATAACAAGGTTTGCACACTTCAAACAAACTGTAAGATAAGCTTTGGGATTACAACCCTGAAGTAACCCAAACAAACTGAAAGAAAATCAAAATAAACTACCAAGACTCCTTTCGAATTGGGAGAGGAGTGGTTTTCCAATTATTGAGCTTTGTTTCTGGCCCAACGAATTGAACTTCTGCGTTGCTACACCCTTCTCCGCTCTCCAACATATTCACATCACTAAACAATTTCTCGAACCTTTCAATTAATTCCTTCTCAGGATTGACCCGGGATTTAGGAATTGTTGTTATCGGGCGATTTTTAGCACCGGTCTTGACAAAAGACTTTGACAGATGTGGGACTGGTTTTGGAAGAACCCATGCTTGGTGTTTCAGCTTCCTAGCCCTTATCACGTCATTGACAGTGGGTATGAACCCCAAACCGAATGTTCCCCAGTTCTCGGGGAGAGATACTGGTTGTATAATTCCTTGCAAAGATAAACCCAGACCTTTGCCGGGTATAAAGCCATTTTTTAACATTTCATAAGCTACCATGACTGATGCAGAGGATATCTTTGGATTTGGAAGATATTTCCCCTCTGGAATTTTCTCTATCGACATTGTGTCGGTCACTTGGTATACCCATGGTCCCTGGTCATTTTCTGTTCCCTCGACCGGTACAATAGTACTGCTGTGAGCATTTAAACTTTCTTCTCCATACACGACTACTTCTTGATGATCCCATTCAAACTTGACAGCCTGATGTAGTGTTGACGGGACTGCTTTAGCAGCATGGATCCATGGTCGACCCAACAACAAGTTGTAAG
This sequence comes from Nicotiana tabacum, assembly GCF_000715075.1. Taxonomy (NCBI): domain Eukaryota; kingdom Viridiplantae; phylum Streptophyta; class Magnoliopsida; order Solanales; family Solanaceae; genus Nicotiana; species Nicotiana tabacum. The sequence continues at coordinate 43,909,586 of NC_134084.1, forward strand.
AAACAGTTATGTCCAACACTTGGAATTCCATTGTGAATTCAACTGGCCCTATTGTTAGTTCCAATACTATGTCGCCAAATGAATCTCTGCTTCCACCGTCAAACCCCCGTACGCAGATACTATTCTTCTGGATCCTCTCCTCTTTAATTTTTAATTTGTTTAAAGTGGAGAGAGGGCATATGTTTGAACTTGACCCATTGTCAACCAATACCCGGGTTACTATGGAGTTTTCACATTTCACGGTGAGGTAAAGAGCTCTGTTGTGCTCGGTACCTTCCACGGGTAATTCATCATCAGCAAATGTAATTCTGTTTGTCTCAAAGATTCTGTTGGCTATTTTTCCCAAATGATTTACAGAGATCTTTTCTGGAACATGAGCTTCATTCAGGATTTTCATCAACGCCAGACGGTGTTCCTCTGAATGGATCAGTAATGACAACAATGAAATTTGAGCGGGGGTCTTCTTTAATTGATCCACAACAGAATAATCATGGAGTTTCATTTTTCTTAAAAACTCCTCCGCCTCTTCTTCCGTCACAACTCTCTTTGTTGGATTATTTTTAGTTTTTCTCAACTCTTCAGGAGTAAAACATCTTCCCGAACGTGTCAAGCCTTGCACCTCACACACTTCTTCCTTGATTTCTTTGCCCTTGTACATTACAGTCACCCGTTCATAGTTCCATGGGATGGCTTTGTTGTTGATGATCGGCAGCTGGATTACAGGTGCAATAATAACCCGATCTGTACGTGCTCCTTCCACGAATACAACGGGTTTGTTAGCAACCCCTGGTACTATCACTTTCGGCCTTTCTTGTTTTGCGGCAACTTTGCTCGATGATCCCTCATCGACTATCATAGATGGTTCATCACCATTTTTGTTCTGCTTAGACACCGGGTTCTCCTCTATTAACTGCTTATCTGGCTTGGTTTCATGAGACTTGATCATCATGACAGTTTGTGACGGCTTCTTTGTCTCCCCATCAGCTTGTATGATTTCTATCATATTAGCCTCTTGATGGGCTGACATTGGATTTCTATTGATATTTGGGGCTTCGGGGGTTTGAACCTCGATTTTATTAGTATCAATCAGCTCTTGTATTGCATTTTTCAAATGCCAGCATTTCTCCGTATCATGGCCTGGTGCACCGGAGCAATATTCACAGCTAATGGTGTAATCCAGATTCTTTGGAGGAGGATTGGGTAGCTTGGATTGTATTGGTCTCAGCATGTCTAGCTGTCTCAGCCTGTGGAACAGACTAGTGTAAGACTCTCCCAATGGAGTGTAAGTTTTCTTTTTCTGTTCCCTTTCTCCCCTGAATGCTGGCCTAGGCCTGAAACCTGGTCCGGGATAGGCTCGTGGGTAAGTATATGGTGTGACAGGAGCACGCCAATTGGTGTGAACAAGTGGCTGATTGTATGCTTGAGCATGGTTAATGGAAAAATGAGGCTCTGAAGGGTGATAGTAGTGTTGGGATGAATCATGGTGGTAAGCTGATTGGCGAGGTCGTTGCTGATTATAGTAAAGCGGTGAACCTCTGGGTCCCGGCCAAATTCCTGAATCAACTACTGCTGCTTCCTCCCTCTTCTTTCTTCCGATTCCTCCTACCCCACATTGAATAGCTTGAGTAGTTGCCTTAATTGCTGAATAGCTCATGATTTTATTTGTCTTGAGGCCTTCTTCCACCATACCTCCCATCTTTACTACTTCGTTGAATGATTTCCCAACCGCTGAAACCAAATGGGCATAGTAAGTCGGTTCCAAGGCTTGGAGGAAGTAGTCTACCATTTCGCTCTCCTTCATAGGAGGATCCACTCTTGCTGCCTGTTCTCTCCACCGAAAACCATTCTCTCTGAAACTTTCATTATGTTTCTTCTCAAATTTTGTCAAAGATAATCTATCTGGGATGATTTCCAGATTGTATTGGAAATGGTATGCGAATGCCTGTGCCAGGTCATCCCAGGTGTACCATCTCTCATGGTCCTGGCGTGTATACCACTCCAAAGCTGATCTGCTTAGACTTTGACTGAAGTAAGCTATTAATAATTCATCTTTTCCCCCATCTCCTCGCATCTTGCTACAGAAACCCCTTAAGTGGGCTACTGGGTCACCGTGCCCGTTGTATAAGTCAAATTTGGGCATCTTGAAGCCAACTGGTAATTGTACGTTTGGGAACAAGCACAAATCTTTGTAGGCTACACTGACTTGCCCACCTAATCCTCGCATGTCTCTGAACGATTGCTCTAGACTGTTGACCTTCCTGAACATCTCTTCTTGCTCAGCATTTTTGGCTAGCTTGTCAATTTCGGTTGGGAGATCAAAACGAGGAGTGGTTGAATGAATTTCGGAGGCTTTGAGGGTGGGCTCCGGGGGGTAATATTGGTTGTCCTGGGCCTGGAATGTAGGCTCACTAGGAGATTTGTGGAATGTAGCAGGGGGAGGTGCTACAAAAACATGAGTCATAGGTGGAGGAAAATATGGAACGGGTTTCGGAGGTGGAGACTGTGGTGTCTGAGAGGTGGTGCCTCGGTAGTGCTGGTAAATGGGGAAGTTTGGGGATAATTCAGTGGTGATATTATCCTGAGTTTGAGTCATTGATGGAGCAGGGTTAGATGGGGGTAACTGTCCTGTAGACCAAGCTTGGTACATCTCAGTCATTTGCTGCTTGAGCTTAAACATCTCTTCTTTCATTTTCCCGACATCCATCTCCTCTATCTCCATACCTGTGTCAACATCTGGGATAGACATACTTTCGGGTATTGGTCCTTTTGATCTTGTGTGATAGTGATAATATGCTAGTATACTCTTTAGAGAAACTAACTTCTTGAATTCTGAAAATGAACAAACTTGTTAGTTTTGAGAGTTTAACACATATATAATCACACGTTGAGATGCAATGCTCCTAGACAAATAATCCCTTTCTATTATGCATTTGCTCGGCTGCTTGTGTCGTCCCAGCTTTCTTGAAATTGAAAATTGTCATTCACTTTTATTTACTATATATATCTTTTATCGTGGTGGTCGAATCTTAGAGATTGCCTACGTATCATGCCTTACATGAATCAGACCTTGCGTAGTTCGGACCAAAGGCAATCACTTTTATTCATTACACAAAGATGGAATTACATTTGAAAACTTTAAGAAAATGGCTTGAAAACACACACTTAAATCAAAATAAAAGATACAATTCTTAACATCTCACAACGTGCCCCACTTTCCACTTTTGTTGTCAAATATTGGATTATCTGCTCAATATGGGGCTTGACCTGGATGGCCTCCCAGCGTACGATACATCCTTTCCAACTCCATTGCTAGATGACGAGCAAAAGTGGGCGCATGCTCAGTAAATCTTTCATAATCCATTCCTTGGCAGTTTACATAACTTTGAGATGTGAAGACTGCCAGGTCGTGGATTTGTGCCCTGAAACCTTGGAGACGTTGGTCTTGGTCTTGCAATTGCTGCTGACGAGTGGTGGCTATATCTCTGACACGGTTTTCACGATCTAGAGCTGATTCTAACAGAGCTCGAAGTCTGGCCTGCTCTAATCTTGCTTGCGATCTTTCCCTGTCGAGGTCTGCTTGTTGATGTTCTCTGTTGCATCTTCTTGCCTCTTCTAGTTGTGCACGAAGCTGGTCTTCTGATCGCATCCAATAGTCTTTTTCCTTCTTGAATTGTGCCTTGTCTTTTTCGGATTGCCTATCTTGGCGTTCCTTGTTAGATCTGGCTTCTTCATTTAATTGTTGGATCCTTTCTTTTGCTTTGCTCAATGCCCTTTCGTTTTCCGCAAGAATGGAATCATAATCTTGCATTCTTTCAAAGAGATTGGCGATGGTTTTTTTATCCTTCCAGCTCCTCTTTGGCATTTCAGAAACTCTTTTCATTTTTTGGAATCGAGCATGAAGATTTTCATTCTCACAAGCAAGACTCTTTTTCTCGCCTTCGGCTTCTTGTGCTTGCAAATCTTTCTCCAAACTGAGGCTTCTTAGATTTTCTTTTAGGGCATGGATAGTTGCTTTGTACCCTTTTTCCTTTTCTCCCCAGATCAACCGTTCTTGGATTTTATCATTGAAGTTTTGAACATGGGGTCTTTTTGTTGGCCTTCTTAGCTCAGGCTCTGGTACATCATCCATGCGAGACCGTTTTTCGAACCACCTTGCATATCCAGGATTTATCTCACCCTTTGTAGCGTCTGGGACTTGAGTATCACTTTTCAAGTATCGACACCCATTCCACATCTGCTGAAGTAGAGCCTCGGGAATAATGGCTTCTGGGTGTAATTCGATTACTTGCACACTCAAATCTTCATCATCAGGAACTATTTGATATCTCCCTAATTGCCTTAGGACTCTCAGTGGTGCATATGACTGAATGCTTCTCAATCCCAATAGTAGTAGATAACTATTTGAGGTTGACATGTGTATTACTTCCCTCATCGGGAGCCATCCCAGGGTCCATTCAATTTGATTTGCCGTTAAAGCCTTTAGATGAGATACCCATGCTTCTATCCCTTCTGGAACCTGATAATTTTTTGTTCTTTCCTCATAGCTTTCGATGCAATTATCATTGTTTGACCCATACTGTATGATCTTGGGCTGTTGTTGGAGATGTTCAATCACCCACATTTGCAACAAAATTTTGCATCCTTCGAAGACTTTTGCTCCTGATTTGCATAAAGTCAAAGCCCGATAAATATCTGATAGAATGATGGGGACAAGGGTGTGATTTTCTATAGTGGTGAGGATTTGCACAACTTTTGCGGTGCGAATATCAATTGTTCGCTCTTTATTTGGGAAGACCATGACTCCTAGAAAAGCCACCATGAAAGCAAATCGACGGTGCATCTGCCAAGTGTCTTTGTTTTGCTTATTAGTAAGGCCTTTTCTCATGACTTTCGAACCCATCTGATTTTCCGAACCTTGAATAAAAAAAGTTGAAGGAACAACATCCATTGATGACATTGCTTATCCTGATTTGACTGCTGATGTTCAGAAGACCGAAGAATCGACGTACCGAAGGAGCCTTTGTGAATATCAAGCTTTGATTTCTTAAACTTCCGTCAAAACCAACATAGCCAGCTATCTCCTCTAATGTAGGAGTAAGCTCGAAGTCAGAGAAACGAAAAACATTGTGAACAGGATCCCAGAAAGTTACTAACGCCGCAATCAGATCATCACGGGGTTTAACTTTCATAATGTCCGTGAGATTTCCCAAATGCTTGACGACCCATTTTTGACCGTCTTCGCCTAAATCATACCACCACATTTGAAGCTGACATAGAAATTCTTCCGTACTTGTGGACGAGGGGCTTTGTGTGGTGCTCATTTTGTATCTGAAATTTAATTTTGATAAAGTCAAAATTCATTTTGAAAATTTATACTAAAAAAAAAATCATTTTCGATTTTTTTTTTATTAAATACCTTTATTTCAAAATTTAAAACTATTTTTTTTTTCGAATTTTTTTTAAAAGAACCCATTTTATTCCTTTCTTCTCACCATGATTTTATTTAAGCTGGTCAACAAGCATGTTCGAGTCAAATAAATGCACAAGTAACAAGTAGGATGCATCATGATGGTCTTTTTATTTTGGGTTCACCTGTCCTAGACAGACCCAACCCCTGTGTTGAGTCTCCAAGGCCAAATGCATATGATGCAAATATTTGTTCCTACTAGGGATCCGGTACATGGCTGAGTTATTCTAAGTGTAAAACCTTAGGTTGATTGTTCTAAACCTGGCTTACCCAAACGGACAGTTTGAGCCGAAGCGGGGGCAACGTACCGGGAGCACGAAAGTCTGCCCGGCCTAGTTACTTGTCCCAACTCCGTCTTATTTGGTATGACTTTAACAGAAAGGTGGGTCACGCGCACGTGTACACCATAAATTCAGAAGACTCAGAAAGAAGGGGGTTTCGTAGCAGTTGTATATATTCCCAATTCAAATAATATTAAAGCGGTAAAAAAAACATTTAGCATATTAGCATATAAACAGTTGAAAATCATATAGTAAATAAAGCCAATTAACACAGATATTTTAAGCTCGAATTCTTTAAACCCTGAACCAATGGTTCTGGGTTACAATAACACTATTGTTGGTCCCCAGCAGAGTTGCCAGAGCTGTCGCACCTCCTTTTTACCGCGCCCGCGGGGGCGCGTGGGGAGTTTTCTCCAATTGAAGGACAGTCGAAACGAGATTTATTTAATTATTTCAGAGTCGCCACCTGGGAATTTTAAGGCGTCCCAAGTCACCAATTTTAATCCCTGAATCGAGGAGAATATGACTCTGTTTATTATTCTGCGAACCAGAAATCCTGAGTAAGGAATTCTGTTAATCCGGAAGAAGGTGTTAGGCATTTCCGAATTCCGTGGTTCTAGCACGGTCGCTTAACTGTTTTTATTATTGGCTTAATTATCTTGATTTTTATTAAATACTTTTTGTTACGTGATTTTCTACCGCTTTTACTTATTGTGATTAAGGACCCTTCTTTGAATCGAATTACGCGTACGTATATTCGTGTTATAAATTTAAAAATACGGAATTGTGTCACGCGTACGTGTACACAATAACTTTTGATAATATATTTATTAAGCAATCATTTTTTCGAAATTGTGTTGAATCAAGAATATTTGTTTTTCTTAAATATTGAACCGCACATCGCGGATTTTTATGAAATTAATTTAACGCCTTTGAAAAAAAAATCCTTTTATTAATATTCGCTCGAAATTGCGTGTACGCATAATCCGAATTTTGCTTTTAAAAATGTAATCAGGGTACGCGAACGTATCCCTAATTGCGCAAAATATTTGTAATGATATTAGGGATTTTTCCACAAATTGTTTGTTGTATCTACACATTTTATATGAAAATACTGAGAAATTCATATTCAAGGGATGTCTTTAAATTCTTTTAAAAGAAATTCACAATTTTTTAAATATTGCCCGTTGACTATAATTTCCGAGTATTAATTATGTTCATCCCAAGACTATTCAAATTCACAGTGAAAGGATAAAAATTTGATTTTTAGCAAATACAACATATATATGTATGCCAAAGAATGAATTGTATATGAAACTAACAAATTCTATTTCTAATTACCATTGATATAAAGTGTTGCAATTGGTGCTTGTACATCTCGTTTCATTCTCATATACTCGCTTTTAATCTAATAAGCCTAATTATTTGGTCAATTTGTTTTATGAAGGTAGATAGACATCGAGTTTATAGGAAAGGAGCTATTATGCAAGTTAATTCAATAAAATTACCTTACATGCAACCTAACTGTATGTCGTAAACATTCATAACGTTTTAACATCGTAACAAGCTATATCATATCACCTTTCACCAACGTTTATACACACATCTATTATCTTTATAAAAATATACCATCAATACCATCTTAACCTTATTTAACAACAAGAGTTAGTAATGTAGTTTTCTTGATATTTCTACATTACTCTTTACTTAGCTAACAACACCATAAAATTTAAATAATGGCCCACTTTATGCCATGTTTCCTACCTTGACAATCTTAATCACAACTATACTTTAATGAAAATTTAGAAAATTAACCTTGTTACAACACTTATACAGTCTTCAATAAAGGATATTTAACTTACAGTCATCCTATCAACATATACTACTTATTTGATCCAGAAACAAAATTGAATTTTTAATTAAAGAGCTTAAATGAATAAAGATATTATTACAATTCAAGCTTCATTTATCCGTCATACTGAATCTTTTTCCAACATAGAATTTAAAAGGATATGTACCTGGAAATGGAGGTAGAAGAAGTAAGTTTCAGCAGTTGCAGCAGTAACAAAAACAGTAGAATGTACCGATAACACAGCAAATCTGAACAAGAATAGGATCCGAGGAGCCCAGATGCACAGTAACAGGATTTTTGGAAGAAAAAAACTTTCAGATTTAAACCAAGTACTATCAAACAAACAGACCCGGACAGATCCAAAGAAAAGTATGTTTCTGAAAATATTCAATCTGTTTCTATATCTGTTTCTGTTTTTCTTTTTCCTCTTCCTCTTCAGATTCCAAGAAGAACCTGATTTTCCTGCTGGATTTTTCTCTTTTATCTCACTCTAGGTGTATTTTTCTTAAATTCTCTTTCAAAATCTGTTATGAAGTCTCTCTAAACTATCTTTCTCTGAAAACAGATTTTTTCTTCTTTTCTGCCCTAAATCAGTCTCAATTCCCTCTCTGAAAAAAAACTCATCCTTTCAGTCTGTCCAGCTCCTTGTATTTATACAGGGCTGGTCCTATACAGTTTAGTGCTGGATGGACCCTTTTCTCCTTTAAAAATCAGAAAGTTTTTCCATTAAAACTACTTTTGAATAATTTAAAACTAAGTGCTATTTATCCTGTTTTTCAGCAGCCCCATTATCCCTTGTTCCCCATTATTACTTAAATTATAGCCACTATCATATTATTGAAAGCACACTATCACATTACCCTACTGTTTCATTCTAAAATAAAACTGAAATCCTTCTGTAATTACAGCCCTCAAGGAAATCAGAATCTGATAAAAAAACAGATTTTAAAAATTGTTCAGAATCGATTATCCTTCTGAATTAAACAGCTATAATCAATCCTATCAAGTTCTGGACTGAATCTTGACTGAGAATGCACTTTTCTAACACAATGGTATCTAACCACCATTTGTGAAATTGAAATTAAACCTAATATCATAACAACATTATACTGAATTCAGCCTAATAATTCAACTGAACTCAGCTTTTGAACTAAGATCAAACAAACAGGAGCATTGTCAATATATTGACAATGTTCTGAACTTAATGTTCAGAAAACAACACACATATAACGTCCATTTGATGGATTTATTAAACAAGAACCAACTGATTAACAATAACTAATTAACTGATTATAGCAAAATAATCCATCCAAAACAGGTTATTTCAGTCAACATTTTCAGAAGCAGGATTTATGATATAACTAATCGACGAACTTAGTCGAGTCGATTACACACATTGTACATAATCACAATCAACAGAAACAATTCACATTTAGAATCAAGTTAACGGGTAGGGGACAGTATAACAAAAATTTGACTAGAAAATTATGAAAAATTAAACAAACTAATGAAACGAACATAGAATACACATAGAATGCACATAAGAAACAGAAATTACCTCTGAACCTTTAAATTCAACTGAACTCAACTCGACTTGGATTTGGATTTTGTTTGAAATCAAACAGACCTTAGTCGAAGTATTTTCCACTGAAAATACTTCGACTAAGGTCGATTAAACCTCAATCTTTATTCAATCTGGACAGAATCCAAAAGTCTGGTATTTTTAGGGTTCTTGAAAGTTCGATTTGGGATTTACTCATTTCTGGTTAGATTCGAGGGAAACCAAAGATGTTCTAGGCACGAGGGAGGTCAGGGGGTAACTGGTGTGAGTTTGAAGTAGGTTGGGATGATGTCAGGTTGTACTCGAATCTTCAAATGAAGATTCGAGTAGTTCCAGTATGATTCGAACCATGCAACTAACAGATCCGTGATGAGGGTATCTAGGGGAAGTTGTGGTGTTATTTTGGAAGCCATCGGAGAAGATCAGGTTTTCAGGCCAACCTTCGATTTAAGATTCGAAAAGTTGGGGCCTGATTCGAAGGAAACTAAGGTCAGATTCGTGTAGAGGATGTTCAGGGGGTTCTAGGGTGTTATTTTGGTGACCGGCGGCGTTGATGCCACCGGGTTTCAGGCGGTGGGATCCTAGGGCGGCTAGGGTTAGGAGTGGGGGTTTGGGGGACGATGATGAACAGTGTAGGAGGGGGGGTACTTAGTTTGGGGCCGGGGTAGGGCTTGGGACTTATATAGGGGTGGGGTGGATTGATATTGTCCGTTGGATTAGATAGAATGAAGGGCCAGGATCAACTCACTTAACCAAACGACGTCGTTTGGTTTAACATTGGGGTCGGACTGAATCGGGTCAATGGGTCGGGTTACGGGTTGCGGGTAAGGGTAGGGGATATCAGCCGTTAGATTGATTTAATCCAACGGTCCTTGATGGAGTGTGACCAAACGTCGTCGTTTGGATTTACTCATGAGTTGGACCGGACGGGTTGGTTTGGATTGGGCTGTGAGGGGGGAATTAATTCGATTTGGGCCTGGATTTTAATCCAGGTCCGATTTTGTGTATATGTATTATTGTTTTTTTTTCATTTTTTTCTAATTTAAATTTTTAATTATAAAATAAATCTAACTTCGCAAAAAATATATTAATTATTCTATAACAATTATTTAACACATAGACAAAACATCAATCACACAGTGGAATATTTAAAATAGAACTATTGCATATTTTTGTGATTTTATTTAAATTATCTTTTAAATGCATAATTAAATCCTATATGCATGCAACATGTATTTTATTTTATTTTTCATTTTATTTATGACAAAGTAAACATTTATGGTCATAACACAAATATTTAACACCACGCAAATTTAAAAATTACACAGTAAAAGAAATTTATTTTATTTTTTGATTTTATTTTGGAGTAGTTTTCGTAAGGCAAAAATCACGTGCTCACACATGGGGTCGGTTGTAATGATACTACACTCTGCACTTTTTGTGCACATTTCGGTACCGGACCCGGTGAGTAGCTGAGGTAGCTGCCTTCAGTCCAGGGAGACCAAGGCAGATCTGCTGAAGTGCCCCTTCCCTGTTTTAGCTTTTTGCTATCTCTTTTCTTTCCGAGAACAGTCGTATTTCCTTAATCATACCAGTATTTGTAGTAACTCGTAGATGTTCGTAAAGTTGTGACACCAAATTCGTGGGTAGACATGTAATGAAGTATTTTGATTTATTTTAACTTTTCCGCATTTATCACCTATTTAACTTTAGTTTCTGTTTATAATTGTTTGGTATTGATTGTTAATGTGTAGGACTGTAATAGTTGGCTTGCCTAGCTTTCATGAGTAGGCGCCATCATGACTCTCGAGGGTGGGGAAATCCGGGTCGTGACACATACGTAGATGTAAAGCTTAATGCTCAAGTTATCCCCAATAGATCTAGTTTTAAGTATCTCGGGTCTGTTATCCAAGGTAACAAGGAGATTGACGAAGATGTCGCACATAGTATCTGAGGGGGATGGATGAAATAGAGGCTCGCTTCCGGTGATTTATGTGATAAGAATGTGCTGCCAAGACTTAAAGGTAAGTATTATAGAGTGGTGATTCAACTGACTATGTTGTATGTGGCTGTGTGTTGGCCAGTCAAGAACTCCCATGTGTAGAAGATGAAAGTAGGAGGGATGTATGGTTGTACCAGTAGAGATAAGATTAAGAATGAAGCTATTCGGGACAATGTGGGAGTAGCCTCCGTGGAGGACAAGATGCGGGAGTAGAGGCTGAGCTGGTTCAGACATGTTAAGAGGAGAAACATTGATGCTCCTGTTAGGAGGTGTGAGAGGTTGGCCACGGCGAGTTTGATAAGAGGTATAGGTAGACCTATGAAGTACTAGGGAGAGGTAATTAGACAGGACATGGCGCTGCTTCAGCTCACTGAGGACATGATCCTGATAGGAAGGTGTGGAGGTCAAAGATTAGAGTTGAAGGTTAGTAGGTAGTTTCTTAGTTGCTCACCAATAGTCTTAGTAGCATGCATGTCCCTTCATATTCTTAAATTTTTATTGCGTTATGTGGTTTTGTTCGCCTCAGGTATTGTATTCCCTGTTGCTATTATTTGGTACTACTTATCCTTTATCTCCCTCTTTTTCTTCTCTTTGCCTCTCTTGCTTCTTCTTCTTCTTCTTCTTCTTCTTCTCACTCTTTCCGAGCAGAGGGTCTATTGGAAACAACCTCTCTACCTGCATTAGGTAAGGGTATGGTCTGCGTACAGACTCCCCACTCAGACCCCACCTGTTGGAAACATACTGGGTTTTTTGTTGATCTTTAAGTAAAAACAAAAAATTTCATGGCCAAATATTGGTTTCGAAAAAAGGAAAAAAAATATTTTTAATGGCTACGGGCCTTTAGTACAAAAATTTATCAATTCATAAAATATTACTAATATTAGTAAATTAGTTATTTATAGCCAAAACAATTGTTTTTTTGAGTGAGTATTGTTGGAATAGATTTGATAAATTTTAAGGAGATTAAATCTCGGTTTTGGGATGATTTGGTATAGTTTTGAGGTGGTTTGAATTGAAAATTCGAAATAAAAGAAGAACATAAAAAAAGATAATACGTGCATCCTTTGTGTATCACATATATTATATTTGTATCAAATATGTATCACATGTTTATCCATGTATACCTGTATGAGAGATACATGCATGACACATATTTGATACATGTATCGCAGAAAAAAATTGAACTAAACTTTTACTACGAATGTTGATACCAAATCACCTCCAATCTTCCTCAATTTGTATATTGACTCATCTATATGTTTTCAATGAATTTTAACCATACTCATTGAGAAATGTCCATTTTTGCTTAACTTTTTAAAATGTCCAATATATATATATATATATATGACAAGCTAAGAAAATACTAGGTGGTGAAGTTAAAGTCCAAAAATTAACTAGGTCAAATCTATTAGATATAGGGTTAAATTTATGCCCACAAATATTAGTGGTATTTATATCCTAAAATACCCCTAACGTACTGAAAATGGGCTAAAAATGTTAGGGTCTTTGGGCCATTTTTATTACGTTACGAGTATTTTTTGGCCATTTTTCGAATAAAAAATGGAATCTTACGGAAATGTTCCAAATAAGTTCTAACTTACCAACCTCTAGTCATTAATCACATACTTGTCAAAACTAGTCAAGTACATATAAAAATTGAAACAAATAAATAAGGATTATTTCTCTCCAAGAATCGCACACAAAGATCTCCTTCCATATTTTTTAGTGTGATCAGTAAATTAGATGCAAGATATAAAGGAAATTTCATGGATGAGGTAGCAAACAAGGTGATCAGTAATATCTCATCCATGAAATTTTCTTTATATCTTGCATCTAATACTACTCATTACGCTTAACAATATGGAAGGAGATATTTGTGTGCGATTCTTGGATAGAAAGAATCCTTATTTATTTGTTTTAATTTTTATATGTACTTGACTAGTTTTGGTATGATTAATGGCTAGAAGTTGGTAAATTATGACTTATTTGGGATATTTCCGTAATATTTCATTTTTTTAATTCGAAAAAGGCCAAAAAATACTCGTAACGTAATAAAAATGGCCCAAAGACCCTAACATTTTTAGCTCATTTTCAGTACGTTAGGGTATTTTAGGCTATAAATACCACTAATATTTTTTGGGCATAAATTTAACTCTATATCTAATAGATTTGACCTAGTTAATTTTTGGACTTTAACTTCACCACCTAATATTTTCTGAGCTTGTCATGCGTAATATTTGTGTTAAAACAAAATACATCTGCGTCTTTAAAAATTAACCTATGATCCTAACCTGTTCCAATAACCTACCACCAAATCCTTGTCAGATCCACTATCCAGTTAATTCAAATCAACGGCCCCTTTCTTCTTCCTCAATATAAGTAATACTAGGGTTCTGCAACTCCATTTTTTCTTCTTCTTTTTTTTTCCAATTTTGTTTATCATAACCTTACATTTTTATGCAAAAACTTATTAACTTGAGTAGATAAAACAGAAGAGCAATTCACCCACAACCTGATTTTTATGCTTTGCAAATTACAACAAAGCAAGAAAGCAAAATTTTTGGATTGAGCAAATAGAGTTCTGTAATGTTTGAGTAAAGACCTACTTTTCCAACAAATGAATCAAATTCTACAAACTGACCAGCTAATTTTTGAACATTTTTCAAAGGTCTATATACCCTGCCAGCAATTACACTACATATAATTAATACTTTTCTCAAAAATTACCCTCTTGATTTTCCTTAATAATTTCAAGTGCTTTTTCACTTGTAGAAGCTATAAAAACTCAATTCCATAATATATTTTTCTTTCAAGAGAATCCATACCTTAAATTCTTGTGAACATTGTATTTTTCTAATGTGCATAATCTTGGAGAGTCATTCATGCCAAGAGAGCATCTACCGGTCATGCTATAGAATCTTAACAGCTCATTTCCATCGTCTAAGCAACAAAGTTTCTCAAGAAGTTGTTGGCATTGATTTCCACCAATTCGCGATATTTTTTAAACTGGTCTAGTATTTTCTACATGTTGTGAACCTTCAAAATTCTCTCAATCATGTTGGGATTGTTTTCAAACTTTGACAATTTAGTTCTGCATTTCATTCCAGCTGTCTTCCTTGAAGAATCTCCTTCGTCCAGAGACTGCAAAAATAAGTATGATATCATTTTGATGCAGAACAAACCAGGATCGTTGAGTATTTTAATATGCAACCAATTAAATCACCAATCCGGACATCAAATAAAGCAATAAAATCAATAATGGCACGACATCAACCTTCGTACTTTTACTTTCATTCTCACCATGTGATTCATAAATGCAATGGCATGGCATTACCCTTCGGGCGTTTACTCTCATCCTCGCCATATAATCATGATATGATAATGAAATGGCATGATATGACCCTTCATGCTTTTACTCTCTTCCTCACATGATATAATAAGCGATAATAAGCAGTTAAGTGCACGACATCACCTTTATTGCTTTAATCCTCACAATATCTTAGATAAATGGTAGTATATGCAAATAAGGTGCGGTAACACCCTTCGTACTTTTCACTCTTCCTCACAATCAACAATACTAATCCACAATAGCATTGCAAGGTGGGAAGCAATTTTTACTTCAATTATAGTGTTATGATGGACAAATTCAACTTTCAATATCTCAACAACTCCAAAATAAACAATAAATAGGAAGGCAAACAATTAAGGAAATAATAATCTAACTAAGGCATGGAAAGCATAGTCGATGGAACAACATAGTACATTAAAATAATTTCCACCCGCATGCTTGAACCCAATGACAACACATATATACTTGTCACCTTATATATACGTCGTCCCAACATAAATCACGTAGCAAATAGACTAACAACTCCTAATTCCCTCAAGTCAAATTTAACCATGACACTTACTTCACTCCGCAATAAAGTCAATCAACCATGGCTTTTTCTTTAAAATTAGCCTCCAAACCAATCAAATCTACCCAAATATAGTTTAAATAATTCAAATAAACTTTAGAAAATACCCATGAGTGAAAAAGATTCGATCTTTAATGAAATTAGAAAAAGTGAAACAAAAGTCAACCTCGCCCCGCTTGGTCAAAACCCGAGATTCGGACCAAGACCCGATAACCATTCACCCCGAGCATGTTTATGTGATTTGTTTTAAAATTCGACTTTAATTTGAGGTCTAAATCTCAATTTTACAAAATACCTAAATTCTACCGTGAAATTCATAGATTAAAGGTTAAAATCAATGGGTGATTATGGAAATATATCAAAACTAGTTAAAAATCATAACCAATGAAGTTGGGATGAAAATCTCCTCAAAATCTCCCCTAGGCGAGCTCTAACTTTCAAAAATGGTGTTTCGTGAAATAATATAGATTTCCAGCTTTTAAATAGATAGGCATCAAATGTTCTTCACGTTCGTGAAGCACCTGACGGGTTCGCGAAGAACACTTGCCTTTTGCCCTTCGTGAATGCAAAGACTTATTCCCCAGTCTACCTTAGCATTCGCGTCCCATGGTACGCGTTCACAATGAAGACCAACCTCTGCCTTCCCAAACCTCCCCAAAGCATCACGCTTTGCGAGGTGTGAGACGCGTTAGTGAAGAGTAATCCCGCCAATGCTTCACGTTCATGAATAGTAACCATCCCCCAAACCAAGTTTCCCCTTCGCGATCACGAGAGAGCCTTCGTGATCGCGTAGCATTGCGCACCAAAAGATAAACTAGTAGTTTCCTAAGTCCAAATATGGTTCGTAACCTATCCGAAACTCACTCGAACCCTCGAGCTCCAAACTGAACATGCACACAAGTCTAAAAACATCATATGAACTCGTTCGCGCAACCAAAACGCCAAAAAAAAGATCCGGAATCACATATTGGACATCAAAACACATTAAATTTAAAAGGAAACTCAGGAGTAGCTAGAAACACAACCAAGCGTCTGATTCCTATCAAACCAACTTGGAATTACACCAAAATTTGTAAACAAATTTCAAATAGAAAAATGGACCTATTCCAAGTCCCAAAACAAAAATCCAAACCCAATAACCATAAATTCAACCTACAGTCAAACTAAGAAATTTCTAAACTTTCAAATTGAGAACTTTTGACAAAACAAGTCAAATCAACCTAGGGACCTCCGAATTCAATTCCGGGAATACGTTCAAATACAAAATCACAATACGAACCTACAAAAATGTTAAAAATACCGATCCGGTATTGTTCATCCAAAATATTGACCGTGGTCAACTCTAGCTTATTTTTAGTCAAATTTTTCATTTTCTTCAAAATTTCACATAAAATCTTTTCAAAAAGCGACACGAACACGTACACAAACCAATAAACATCAAATGAAGCTACGGGAGATCTCAGATCATAAATATCAAGACTTATTGTAGCCATGTTCACTTGTTTATTACTTATTCTATGTTCACTTGTGGTTAAGTGACTTGTCGGGGTGGTTGGTTTGGTTCTGGGGATGTGTTGGAGTGAATTGGGACACTTGATGGTTTCGATAGATCTTATGATTATTTTGGAGTTAAGAGTATGTCCGAATTTGGATTTGGAGGTCCGTAGGTTGATTTGGTGTATTTTGGCGAAAGTTGGAAAATTAAAGGTTTGGAAAGTTGAGAGGTTTGCCCTAGAGTTGACTTTATTGATACCGAGTTTAGATTTTTGTTCCAGGAGTTAGAATAGGTCTGTTGTATCATTTGAGACTAGTGTGAAAAATTTGAGGTCATTCGGAGTTGAGTTGACATAGTTCGGCCTTGGTTTTACAAGTTGGAGGTCCATTAGTTTTATTAGGCTTAAATTGGGGTGTGATTCATGATTTTGATATTGTTTGATGTTATTTGAGGCTTTGACTAAGTTCGTATCATGTTTTAGGATGTGTTGGTATATTTTGATGGGGTCCTAGGAGCCTCGGGTGTGATTCAAATTGAATTCAGATTAGTTTTGGTCTTGGAGTGTTGGTTGATGCTTCAGGATTCTGGTGCTTTTGCACCTGCAGTGGGTATGGCCGCATATGCAGCACCGCAGGTGTGGTGAGATGGCCACAGATGAGAAGAAGAGTAAAGACTGGGAAAATCGCATATGCGCGTGCATTTCCGCATAAGTGGATGCGCTTCTGCGATGAGAGGTCCGTAAATACAGAGCGTGAGTGGTTAACATCTCACAATACAAATTCATTAGCCTGACACAGGCCACATGCCCAACCAAGAACCAAAAATCCTGGGTGTCTACGCTCACAGGGCACAAGAACATGGATAATCACCTAATTTCGGGGGGACGAATCCATATCCAAGCATTGATTATTTTATAATTAATGATCAATAACCAATAATTAATATCCTCTCAAAGTGTCTGTAGTGACAAAATGCTCAACTTTCCACAATAATTAACTCTCTACTCATGCATATGTGTATGAAATAATATAATAAAAAAGCACCAGATAATAATATCAAAGAATGGAGATAAAATTTCATATGGCTAGAAGATAAGTATGGCTAATCATGTAAGTCAATTTATCACAATGGCTCAGTAAGCTATTAAGCGTGTGCAGTTTAATCATATTATTTAACATGAGTCAATTAATCATATTATTTAACATGAGTCAATTAAGCCATATAACCACCAAATCCTGAGCAAATAAGACAAGTGTATGACTACGGATTTATAAGAAATCTCAACATGGTAAAATAATCCTTTATACCCATATCAACAAGTTATAACCTAAAGCATGCTCGTAAATCATATTTATAAATTATCACATAGTCATAGAATCAATAAAACATGGATAATAAGTTCTTATAGTCCAAACAACGCATAATCATAAGTCAATCTCTACCGGATATGATCATAACCTAACTACCATATACGCTCGTCACCTTGCATATACATGGCTCCTAAATCAAGCAACATGTAGAAAATAAATTACCTATTATGAGAATTCTCTCTTGCAAGGATAGACAAGAGACTTACAACCACTTGTATAGACCTGAACTCTTCAAAATAGTTTTTTTCCCCTCAAATCAACCTCCAAATGACCCGAAATTAGTACGAAATAACTCAATATTGTCATATAAAGCCATAGGAATCAACTCCAAACAATAAAACTTCAATCTTTATTCAAATCCTCAAAAATCAACAAAAGTCAACTCGGGTACACATGGTCAAAATCCGAGTCAAGGGGTAGATCCCAACTACTCATAAACCCACGAGTCCAAATATGTGATTAATTTCCAAAATTAAGTCCAAATCGGCCCTCAAATTTCCAAAATATACCCTCTTAAATTGTGGATAAAAATCCCAAATTTCACTTTAAAATTTCAAGTTACGTATAGAAATCTATTGGGAGTCAAGATATATAGCTAAATCCAAGAGAAAATTTCTTACTTCCAATGTAGTAGTAAAATTGCTCTTTAGGATCTCTACCTCTCGAAGTCTAGGGTTCAAAGTATGAGAGAAAGGAAAAAATCTCGAAATAAATCATTTAAGTGGTATGCCCAGGCATATCCTTCGTGATTATGGTCCAAAGCTTCGTGATCTCAAAGCACAAAAATTTGTTACACACTCTACACGATGGCATCTGTATCACCGCAATCGCGAAAGCTAATCTGCTGGCCCTTCGTGAATGCAAGCTCCTCTTGGAAAACGTGACGGCCAACATTCCCCAGCCAGGCCCCCGCCTCTACGCAAATGCAAAAACATCCACGCAAATGCAAAGTCAATCTTTTCGCCATACTCCACAACATGACGAACGCAATCGCACCCACGCGATTGTGATGCTCCTTCCTAGGCCACTACGCAAAAGCAAACCCCATGTTATGAATGCAATGAGAAATATCTCACATGCCAACCTCCCTTCTCCGCAATCGCGAGCTCAGCTCCGTGATCACGAAGCACCATCTTGCACTAGAAAAACAACAACTTCAATCATAGGGAAATGGTCTAAAACCACCCCAAAACACACCCGAGCCCTCCAAGACCCCGTCTAATCACACCAAAAGGTCCATATACCTAATACAAACTTATCCAAATGCTCAAAATACCATAACTAATATCAAAACCAAGAATCGACGATCAAAATTCATCTCTTAACTTTCAAACTTTCTAACTTCGCCAAACTCGTCCAAATCATGCCTAAATATTCCAGATTCCAACTAAACTTTACACTCGAATTCTAATCAACTAAAGGAACCTATCCAACTTCCTAGAACATCAATCAGATCCCGATAAAATTGAACTCAACTCCCGGTCAAACCTATAAACTCTCCAAACCTTCAGATTGTTGACTTTTGACAAATATAGCCAAAAGCTTTTGGGAACCTCCAAATCCATATCTAAACATATGCCCAAGTCAAAATAACTATACGAAACTATTGGAACCATCAAATCACCAATCTGATGGCATTTATTCGGAATTCAAACCTTGGTCAACTCTTACAACTTAAGCTTTCAAAATAAGACTAATTATTCCAAATCGCTCCCAAACCTTCCTGAAACCAAATCAATCCTCTACTTAAGTTAAAAACAACAAATAACACTTGAGAATCATCAAATAGGAGAACGGGGCTCAAGTACACAAAATAACCGATCAGGTCATTATATTTTTTTAGATTTTACTCGCTTTTATATTTTTTAAAAGCGACTTTCCTCCTACCTAATAGACTTGGCAACAAAGGTAAATGTATCACCTTGGAGATTAAAATTGTCACGACCCCAAATGCCCGGTCGTGATGGCGCCTATCACATTACTAGACAAGTCAACCCAACATTTAATCACAATGAGTTTCTTTTATAAACCATTTTTCTAACACGGGTTTAAATCTCAATTTTCATAAGAAATGTATAAAATAGCTAAAAATGTGCGGAAATCAATAAAATATTAAACCAACATAGCCCAAACATCGGGTGTCACGAATCTAGAGCCTCCAAATATACAAACCAAATGTCTAATACATCACAAGTCTAAGATGTAGAAAAGAGCAAGATAGGAAGGAGGAAAGCAGGGTTGCGGACGCCATGCAGCTAGCTTGCAGTCTCTGGCAAACTCTAATAATGTTGAGGACCCTCACTCTGCCGCTCGGGCACCTGGATCTACACACAAGGTGCAGGGAGTAAAGTGAGTACGCCAACTCAGTAAGTAACTAAAGTAAATAAGGTCTGAAAGCAGTGACGAGCAGTTAAAATCATACAAAGGAATAAACAACAGAATAATAGATCAAATTTCACAGTTTAAAAACCAGCTTCGTCATAAAAACTTTAGTTTCAATTGGAATACTTGAAATCATTTACTTAGCAATTTTCAACAGAGGTTTATTTTAAAAGAAGAGTAAAGTCAGTGAAAATATCATAAATGGGCCCCACGTGCAAGGTATCACTCATAATATGGCCTCTCGGGCAGCCTCTCAATCACTCGTGACTCAGCTCTCGTCACTCAATACTCACTCTCAGCACTCGGGCTCAACAATATCTCGTAATAGAAATAATTATAGTAACCGTTACGGCATGCAGCCCAATCCATAGTTTATAGTCGACTACGCTCATTGGGGGTATACAAACTCCGGAGGGGCTCCTACAGCCCAAGCGTCATATTGCTGCGGCGCGCAGCCCGATCCAATATATATCGTTGCGACATGTAGCCCGATCCATATAAGTATCATTGTGGTGTGCAACCCGATCCATAATATATACATATAATATATTGCTGCGACATGCAGCCCGATCCGTAATGTTTATAATCCTCACCGTTCGGTCCTCAACCTCCCTCTGTTATCATCCTCACAGCCATTCGGGCATAGCAGAAGAATTTAGGGAAACTCAGTCCAAACAGTCCTCGCATTTAAGAAATAGAGTGATAAAACTAGGTTTTAAACAATTAACGGGTAAAACATGACTAAGGATACGCTTTCATACAAATTGTAATGACCCGACCGGTTGTTTTGAGCTTTTACACTTTGCTCGCTAGTTGTCGGGCATGACTTGCCCCGTGTGATGGATTATGACTTATGTAAATCGTTGGTTTTGGGTTTCAGGGTAATCAGAATGAATTTGGAAGAACAGTTCTCAGTTTGAAGCTTGAAATTTGAAAAGTTTGACCAAGATTTGACTTGTTGGTATATGATATCGGATCGAAATTTTTATAATTTGGTTAGATCCCTTAGGTTATTTGGGACTTAGTAGCATGATCGGAATGCATTTTGGAAGTTCGTGGAAGGTTTAGGCCTGAGTTGGCGAAATTGAGATTTCGGCATTTTCCGGTCGATAGGTGAGATTTTGATATAGAGGTCGAAATAGAATTTCGGAAGTTGCAGTAGTTCTGTTGTGACATTTAGGATGTGTGCGCAAAATTTTAGGTCATTCGAACGTGGTTTGGTTGGGTTTTTGATCAAAAGCGGAATTCGGAATTATTTTGGAATCCTAGGCTTGAATTTGATGTGATTTTGGTGTTTTAATGTTGTTTTGAGCGTTCTGAAGGTTGGGACGAGTTTGAATAAGGTTATGTGACTTGTTTGTATTTTTGGTTGAGGTCCCGGGGGCCTCGGAATGATTTCGGATAGTTTTCGGAAAGGTTGAACTTGAGAAAATACAACTGATGTTGTTGCTTCTGTCATATCCGCACCTGTGGATTGGGGACCGCAGGTGCGAGCTCCGCAGGAGCGGAAGAAAAGCGCAGATGCGAGAAGGACCGCAAGTGCTGCTTGATAACCGCATCTGCGATACCGCAAGAGCGGTGAGGCGACCACAGATGTGAGGCCTGGTGACATAAGTGAAATCTGCAGAGGCAGATGTTTTTCCGCTGAAGCGGAAGTGCAGATGCGCTTATGGGATCGCAGGTGCGAAAGTGCTGGGCAGAATGTATAAAAAGGCCCCTTCGCGAATTTCAGTCATTTGTTCATCATTTTTGTGCGATTTTGGAATTCCAAGCTGTGATTTCAAGAGGGAATCAAGTGTTGATAGAGAGGTAAGCTACTTGGGCTTTGTATCTTGTGTTTATGGTGATTATTTCATTGTTTAATCATGAAATTTGTGGGAAAAATTAGAGAAAGAGTTGAAAAAATTAGGGCTTGAAATTGGAAAGTTAGATAGGGGATTTGAGGGGCCATTTGAGATCCAATTTTGATGTTCTTTTATGTATAGATTTGTGGGAGGATGAGGATTATATTGATGTGATTTTTGTCAGATTCTGAGACGCAGGTCGGGGGCCGGGTTTGAGCAATTTCGAAATTCTTTATGTAAATTGGATATTTTCGAGTGAGATTTGTTCCCTTAGCATATTTTAATGATTACGTACCGATTGTGGCTAGATTTGGAGCATCTGGAGGTCGATTCGTAAGGGCAAAGGCATCGCAGGCTAGAGTTTGGACCGGATCGAGGTGAGTAATGATTGTAAATGATGTTCTGAGGGTATGAAACCTCGGATTGCACATTGTTGTGCTATATTGAGGTGACGCACACACTAGATGAGGAGCGTGAGGTCGTGCACTATTGCTAATTGTGACGTAGTCCATCCCGAATGATTGTTTTACTGCGTATTTGATTGAAAACTATTTGCTATCATCATGTTTTGGGCTGAATGCCATATTTGGGCCTCGTGCCAACTATGTGAACCATTCTACGATTTTTATTAATATTTCCTTACTGCTTTGACTTTAAACTTGTATTCAGTTATGCTATATTCTACTTTTTTTTAAAACTCAGTCATGTTTACTCTGCTTTAACACTTGAAATGATATTTTAATACTATTTTGGGCTGAGCATCATGTTTTACTGTTGCCCGAGTGGCTTATGCGATTTTGACTGAGTAAGGCCGAGGGCCTGTGCTGTGAGGATACTTTTGGGTCGGGCTACACGATGCAGCGGTGATACACTGATTATGATTATCAGGCCGAGGGCCTGAGTTTTGTATGCCATGACGTGGCTTGTTGATATGAGGCCGAGAGCCTGGTGATGATGCCACGAGATGGCTTGATATTGCGCTTGGGCTGTAAGGGGCCTCTCTAGGAGTCTGCACACCCCCAGTGAGCGCGAGTACCCATTGTGATGTGAGATATAGCCCGATGGGCTGGTATTGTTCTGAGATATTGCTCGAGGGGCGGATTTGTTGACATTGTGCCCGAGGAGCGAACCTTTATGTGTTTATCTTTCTTATTTGCATGTCATCTACATGTTTAATTTTGTAGTTGTGCCCGAGGGGCGGATTTTTTGTGCTTATCTATTCTAATTACTTTGCATTCAATTGCTTAACTGTTAAAAAGTCATTTTTAAAAAAGTTTAAACTGAGCTAAGGTGCATTAAGAGATTTCACAGCTTCATTGCTTTCTTACTGGTTTTGTACTACTCTATACAACATGTTGATGTATTTTTCGTGATTTCCTATCACTTAATCTCTAGTTATGATTATTACTCACTGAGTCAAAGTACTCACTTTACTCCCTGCACCTTGTGTGTAGATTCAGGTATTTCTGAATCCGGTAGTGGGTATTGGTTGATCGGAGGAAGAGTCATCGGAGTTTAGTAAGGTAGCTGTCGGCGTTTGCAGCATTGCTTTTCTCCCTCTTTATTTCATTAGACTATATTTAGTATATTTCAAACTTTTCCGTTGTATTTAGACCCTAATAAATGCTCGTGACTTATGACACGCCGATGACGGGCTGTATTTATTCCCGTACTTGTTTATTTCGCTAAATCTATACTTGTTGGGGATTTATCCTTATAAATGACTTAAATTGACTTACTAAACTATTAAAATTGAATTTGGGAATTGTGTCGGCTGGCCTTGTCTTCACGAGAAGCGCCATCATGATCGGGTTTGGTTTGGGATTGTGAGAAGTTGGTATCAGAGCCTATGTTACATAGGTCTCACGAGTCATGAGCAGGTTTAGTAGAGTCTCGCGAATCGGTATGGAGACGTCTGTATTTATCCTCGAGAGGCTGCAGAACCTTTAGGAAAAGCTTCATATTCGTGAAATTCTTATCGTGCGTCCTTGATTCAGTTTGAAATGTAACTCTTTGAATTCCTTTGACATGTTCGTATGCGCACGAGCGCTCAGTATCAGATGTGCATCGATAGTTTATTATTCCCTGGTCGAGGGGTGAGATGTGATTTTCTATGCGTTGATGTTGGGCCAGTCTGGAGGACTCGAGGCCGGATTTTCGCCTATAGCTTGAGCCCTGAGTTATTGATTTTGTGAGCCCATATTTCTGGATCCATATGTTCTGTTGTGTCCCTATTAAGGGAGATAATGATTGGATAGTACGTGATGAGTGTGATGTGACTGCGAGATGTATTCATGTGATTTGGAAGCGATAAGAAGGGTCTGCTGGAGGATAGAAGGACTATTAGGTGCTCGATTTTTATCTTGATTTGAGGTATAGCCCTGAGTTATGGGTGTGTAAAGAATCTTTCCATGTTTCCTAGTTGGGATTGTAGTAAATTTCATGTTGCGGTCTAAGTTCTGACTCAGGAAGTTTAAGTGACTATGTAATGTTTATGACAGTGGAAGGTATACAGAAATGTTAGTTTGAGGCAAAGCATGTGGGTTATCTCCTGCGGAGTGTTCTGAAGTTTGTGCGATCCTTATATTGTTTGTTAGAAGATCTCATTTACAAGTGAAAGATATGTGTTGCAATTTAAATTTGGGTCGCGTAAGAGAGTGGGTTTAACTGTTACGAGAGTGAATGTGAGAATTGCAGAATATTTAAAGTACTAGAGGATCTGTGTTTCACGAGCTTATAAGGGGTTGAGTTTAATCTCACTATGGTATTATGGCATGCGATAGGGTATATGTGTTATGAGTTGTTGTGTGTGTTTTGATCTATGGCTTATAGCCAGGTGGGGGAGTCTGTTGTTGATTAGTTGATTGCACGACTATGTGCTATGTTGGTTCCAGTTTGAGGCGTACGGGGGAATCAGTTATGGCCTATGGAAATTGAGACCGAAGATGGCTCGAGTAAAGAAAAATTCTTGACAAAGGTTATAGTATGATTCATAGGTGTGTGAGAATCACGAAATATCATGAGTTATTGTTGGTAAAGGATGCTCGGTGCATAGAGCAGGAAGTTGCTCGGTTATTTTAGGATGAGGTTACACTTTGCGGTGTCAGAGTGCTAATAAGGCACAGGTTGTTCGGTTCGTTTGGTTAGGCTAATTGTAGTTTGAGTAGAGTGAATGATTCTCGGGAATGGTTCTAAGGGGTTCAAGATTTTTCATATAATAAGTGGAAATTTTCGAGTTGTATTCTTGGCTAGAAACTGAAGTTTGCATTGGAGGGTGTCAAGACTCGTGGTATTTCTATATCATTATGGGATTCTATGTATCAATATCAGAAGGTGAAGGTAATGGCTTTGGATCCGCAGGGAAATCTCTTCAAGGTAGGTATTTTGAATGTGGTGCGTTTGGGAATATTTAAGAGAGAGTTCGGCGGCTTATTAGCCTTAGACGGTGTGGTTTTATGCTTGCGTCTCATATGGTGAGTCTGAGTTGAGAAATTTTGGTGTTATGGCAAGGAAAAGTATCAATTTGAAGGTAATTTAGAAGGAACTAGGATCAATATGATAGCTTGGTAGTAGGTCGGATCGGCATGGTAAAGATATGATTAGTCCTTTGGGTGATTGTGAGGTAATGAGTTTCTGCAGGTGTTTCGCGGCAATTCTCTTGGGTTTTTAGTGGCTTGCGTATCTTGGTTGAGTTAGAAGGATTCAGTCCTGACAGTTTAGTTTTGTGCAAAAGGAATCTAGAGAGTTCTTGATGGTTTCTACCATGGTTAGAGATGTATATTTTCTGCTGGCGTGAGGAGCATGGGATGTATAGTATTTTCTTCTAGATGGGATCAATGGAAAGTTCTTGGCTAGTTGAGTACATTGTTACTTATGGATCGGAGGAGGATACGAAGTTCTCATGGTTATCCTAGGATGGTTGGTTTATGCGGTATGTGGTGTAGGCTTGAGATTTGCATGTGTAAAGTCTTGGTTTAGTTCTGAAAGGAAGATCATAAAATCCTTAAGCAGCGGGTAGCTTTAGATAATTAGGGAAACGAACTTCAGATAATTAGGTAAATAAGCTTCAAATGACTAGGGAAATGATCTTCAAATGATTAAGGAAATGGTATTGCTAATTGGGGTGATTTGACGAGGGTATATGTTCCAGAAAAAGACAATGTGATTAAGTTGATGGTACTTCATTAGTATTGCGGCACTCTTCTGTCGAATCGACTGCCGAGATTTGAGTTTGCTTGGTGGCACAGAAAGATTATAGGAGTACCTCTCATGGAATGATTGGGTATTAGAGGTGCATTGTATATTCGGACGACGGAATTGGGATCAGGTATGGTGATTCGTGTGCTATATTGAGTTGGAGAGTGGAAGTTCTCATATACAGGTTATGATGTGGCTGTGGGTCGCGTGTATCGGCACTGTTTAGGAACTATCGGGGTTTGGAGACCCGAGTGGATCTTTTGCTGCTTAGTATGTTAGATTTTTATGTAATATTGTGTACAGACTGGTTGTCTTCGTATCGTGTTATTCTGGACTATTGGGCTAAGGCAGCGATGTTGGCTATACCTGGAATGCCATAGATGGAGTGGCGAGGTTTGACGAATTATGTTCCCAATAGGGTGGTGTCATTTTTGAAGACCCAGAGGATGGCCGGAAAGGGTTGTCTTTCTTATTTGGCCTTCGTGATGGATGTTAGTGTAGAGACTCCTACCATTGATTTAGTTCTAGAAATGGGGGACTTTTCCGGATGTGTTTCTACTGCCGGGCATGTCACCGAACAGGGTTGTTGATTTCGGTATTGATTTGGTGCTGGGCACCGTATCATATGGCACCGGCAGAGTGAGAGGAGTTGAAAGAGTAGCTTCCGGAACTCCTTGATAAGAGGTTCATTAGTAGACCTTTATGGATGTGTGTTTTGCATTGAGACGACTTTGTTTACTCTGAGTTATATTATTGAGTGATGTGTTGATTCGATTGTTATGGAGCTTATTAGTAATCTGGGGAGATCTATGAGTTACCTTACGTATTGCGAGGCATTGGAATTTGTTGGGTCTAGGCACATGTGGTGTGGTGTTATTGGGGTCTCTCATTGGAGTTTGAGCGAGAAGCGTATTGAGTATTGCTCGGCGGATAGTGTATTGGTTGTGTCCTTTTAGGTTTGTGTAATGTTATGTCTATTGCTTCGCTATGGTTATGATGATCTGTTTTGGTTCTAGAAAAATCAAATTGCGCGTGGTTGTCGATTTTGATCATAGTGACTTGAGGTGTTTCATGTGGACCAGTGTTTGGATAGGGTCACGCATTGTAGTGAAGTTATGTGGAGGTATGACCCTTCGGGTTAGATTTGTATGTTCTGTTTCTATGATGTGAGATGAGTTCACAACCTTGTGTTGTGGTGGTACTGGTGAGCTTACGGTACATCTCTTTCATTGAGTCAGTTTCATGATGTAGGTATGTTCTAATTGTTGCTTATCGGTGTGCGGATTGCACAAGTTATGGCTTTAGCCTGTATTGATATGTCATGTCACTAGAGTAGTTGTGTTGGATTAGATATGATCGTTGGGATCTAGAATGAATACAAACGGATTCGGTTTCAGCGTGTGGGAAGGATAACATCGAGGTTCGACTCAGAAATTTGCTATGGTCCTTGCCAAAGGAGAAGTGGCTTCATAAATGGTTGATGTGAGAAATGGTTACAGTTTATTGCGTGTTTCATTTATCATTGGCAGTATATGAAAGTATTGGGATGAGACTTTAGTTGATAAGAGGTTTTCTATCGGTATTCGATTGTTGTGTGCAGCTGTTGTGATTAGAAGTTATCGCTACAAGCGTTTGAGTTATGTGGTATATCATGCAATTGCACCTGAGGTTGCAGGTATGGGTTATTACAGCTTGATCGGGCTCATTCAGAGTTTAGATGTGAGATTCTAATCTGGTGGATGATTTCGGGAGTGGAAATGTGGTTCTAAGGTTTACGAGCTAGGTTGGATTGTGAAATTTCAGTTACATTGTGTTATCGGACCTATATGAGATAGGGTGACGTGGGATCACCCCCGGGTATGTGCATGGTAAGGTTACACAGCGATTTGATGGGTTTCAGAACAACTCTGGTCACGTTCGCGGTCGAACGCATGTTTAAATGGGGGAGGATGTAATGACCCGACTGGTCATTTTGAGCTTTTGCACTTTGCTCGCCAGTTCTCGGGCATGACTTGCCTCGTGTGATGGATTATGACTTATGTAAATCGTTGGTTTTGGTTTTCAGGGTAATCGAAGTGAATTTGGAAGAATAGTTCTCAGTTTGAAGCTTGAAATTTGAAAAGTTTCACCAAGATTTGACTTATTGGTATATAATCTCGGATCGGAATTTTTATGATTTGGTTAGCTCCGTTAGGTGTTTTGGGACTTAGGAGGGTGATCATAATGCATTTTGAAAGTCCGTGGAAGGTTTAGGCCTGAGTTGGCGAAATTGAGATTTCAGCGTTTTTCGGTTGATAGACGAGATTTTGATATAGAGGTCGAAATGGAATTTTGGAAGTTGCAGTAGTTCCATTGTGACATTTGGGATGTGTGTCCAAAATTTCAGGTCATTCGGATGTGGTTTGGTTGGGTTTTTGATTAAAAGCGGAATTCAGAAGTTTTTGGAATCCTAGGCTTGAATTTGATGAGATTTTGGTGTTTTAATGTTGTTTTGAGCGTTCCGAAGGTTGGGACGAGTTTGAATAAGGTTATGTGACGTGTTTGTATTTTTGGTTGAGGTCCTGGGGGCCTCGGAATGATTTCGGATAGTTTTCGGGAAGGTTGAACTTGAGAAAATGCAGCTGATTTTGCTGCTTCTGTCATATCCGCACCTGCGGATTGGGGACCGCAGGTGCGAGCTCCGCAGGTGCGAGCTCTGCAGGAGCGAAAGAAAAATGCAGGTGCGAGAAGAACCGCAGGTGCGGCTTGATAACCGCATCTGCAATACTGTAGGAACAGTGAGGCGACCGTAGATGCGAGGCCTGGTGACGTAAGTGAAATCCATAGAAGCGGATGTTTTTCCGCAGAAGCAGAAGCGCAGATGCGCTTATGGGATCGCAGGTGCGAAAGTGCTGGGCAGAATGTATAAAAAGGCCCCTTTCACGATTTTCAGTCATTTGTTCATCATTTTTGTGCGATTTTGGAATTACAAGTTGTGATTTCAAGAGGGAATCGAGTGTTGATAGAGAGGTAAGCTACTTGGGCTTTGTATCTTGTGTTTATGGTGATTATTTCATTGTTTAATCATGAAATTTGTGGAAAAAATTAGAGAAATAGTTGGGAAAATTAGGGCTTGAAATTGGAAAGTTAGATAGGGGATTTGAGGGGTCATTTGAGGTCCGATTTTGATGTTCTTGATAAGTATAGACTCGTGGGAGGATGAGGATTATCTTGATGTGATTTTTGTCGGATTCTGACACGTGGACCGGGGGGTCGGGTATGAGCAATTTCGAATTTTTTGGTGTAAATTGGATATTTTCGAGTGGGCTTTGTTCCCTTAGCATATTTTAATGATTACGTACTGATTGTGGCTAAATTTGGAGCATTCGGAGGTCGATTCGTGAGGGCAAAGGCATCGCAGGCTAGAGTTTGGACCAGATCGAGGTAAGTAATAATTGTAAATGATGTTCTGAGGGTATGAAACCCCGGATTGCACATCGTTGTGCTATATTGAGGTGACGCACACGCTAGATGACGAGCGTGGGGTCGTGCACTATTGGGATTGCGACGTAGTCCATCCCGAATGATTGTTTTACTGTGCATTTGATTGAAAACTATTTGCTATCATCATGTTTTGGGCTGAATGCCATATTTGGGACCCGTGCCAACTATGTGAACCCTTCGGGGATTTTTATTGATATTTTCTCACTGTTTTGACTTTAAACTTGTACTCAATCATGCTATATTCTACTATTTTTTTCAAAACTCAGCCATGTTTACTCTGCTTTAACACTTGAAATGATATTTTAAATAGTATTTTGGGCTGAGCATCATGTTTTACTATTGCCCGAATGGCTTATATGATTTTGACTGAGAAAGGCCGAGGGTCTGTGCTGTGAGGATACTTTTGGGTTGGGCTGCACGTCGCAGCGGTGATACACTGATTATGATTATCAGGCTGAGGGCCTAAGTTTTGTACGCCACGAGGTGGCTTGTTGATATGAGGCCGAGAGCCTAGTGATGATGCCACTAGATGGCTTGATATTGCGCTTGGGCTGTAAGGGGCCCCTCCAGGAGTCTGCACATCCCCAGTGAGTGCGGATACCCATTGTGATGTGAGATATAGCCCGAAGGGCTGGTATTGTTCTGAGATATTGCCCGAGGGGCGGATTTGTTGACATTGTGCCCGAGGGGCGAACCTTTATGTGTTTATCTTTCTTATTTGCCTGTCGTCTACATGTTTAATTGTGTAGTTGTGCCCGAGGGGCTGATTTACTGTGCTTATCTGTTCTAATTTCTTTGCATTCAATTGCTTAACTGTTAAAAAGTCATTTTTTAAAGAAGTTTAAACTGAGCTAAGGTGCATTAATAGATTTCACAACTTCATTGCTTTCTTACTGGTTTTGTACTACTCTATACAACATGTTGATGTATTTTTCGTGATTTCCTATCACTCAGTATTTAGTTATGATTATTACTCACTGAGTCGGAGTACTCACTTTACTCCCTACATCTTGTGTGTAAATTCAGGTATTTCTGAACCCGGTAGCGGGTATTAGTTGATCGGAGGCAGAGTCATCGGAGTTTAGCAAGGTAGCTGTCGGCGTTCGTAGCACTGCTTTTCTCCCTCTTGATTTCATTAGACTGTATTTAGTATATTTCAGACTTTTCCGTTGTATTTAGACCCTAGTAGATGCTCATGACTTGTGACACCCCGATGTCGGGCTGTATTTATTTCCGCACTTGTTTATTTCGCTAAATCTATACTTGTTGGGATTTATACTTATAAATGACTTAAATTGACTTACTAAACTATTAAAACTGAATTTGGGAATTGTGTCGGCTCGCCTTGTCTTCACGAGAGGCTCCATCACGACCAGGTTCGGTTTGGGGTCGTGACACAAATAGAGTGAGGAAGAACAGTAAAAATGCCCCTAAGGGTCTCAACAGGTCGGCACAAGGCCCCAAACATGGCATACAACCCATAATACAGTATAAATGTCTAAAACATGAGATATCATAAGATTTCAAATCAAGTACGCGGCTTAATAGTCGCTACGGGACGAACCAAGTCACAATCCCTACCGGTGCACACCCACACGCTCGTCACTTAGCATGTGCGTCACCACATTTGTCAAAACAATTCGAAATACCAAGGTTTTGTACCCTCAGATTCAGATTTACAATGGTTACTTACCTTAAACCGGGTAAATTACTACTCTGCGATGCCTTTGCTTCTCACCTCGGCCTCAACTCACGCGGAATCTACCCAAAATTAGAATCATAACATTAGAATAGGCTAAAGGGACGAAACCCATGCGAAATTAATCAAATTATACCAAAAATCCCGAAATTGGTCCAACCCGACCCCCGGGCCCTCGTCTCGAAATTCAATACAATTCACATCAACGAAATCCTTATCCTCCCACGAGTTCATACATATCAAGAACACTGAAATTGGAGTCCAAATGACCCCGTAATTCCATTAATTACAGCTCTAATCCGTGAAATAATACCATAGAAACGAGTTTTAGGTCCAAAATCCTTACCTCAATGAAACCCCCTTGAAATCCTCCTTCAAATCGCCCAAAAAGCTCCAAATACCGACTTAGAAATGGTGGAATAGATTAAAAATCATAAAGGAAATAATTTATACCTTCTGGCCCAAGTTTTTTGCACCTGCGGTCCAGATCTCGCACTTGTGCAACCGCTTCTGCAGTACCAAGCGTCGCATCTGCGGTTTCCACTTAATCGACCAATTTTCGCATCTGCGGATAAAATATCGCACCTGCGCCATCGCAGGTGCGCCTCCTCGACCGCTTCTACATTTCAGCTAGCCTTCAACTCGACCGCATCTATGGCTCCCTTTTCGCTTCTGCGGGACCGCACCTGCGGTCCCCTAGCCGCAGGTGAGGTTATGACAACAATTCCAACTCTTCAGCTGCCAAACCAAATTTTCAAACTTTCCGCTAACCATCCGAATTCACCCCGAGGCCCCCGGAATCTCAACCAAAAGCACAAACACATCATATACCACTACTAAAACTTATACCAATTTTCAAAACACCTCAAACTACATCGAATCAACCAAAACACATCTGATTCAAGCCTAAGTTTCCAAAATCTTCCGAATTATGCTTTTGATCAAAAAGTATACCAAACCACGTCCGAATGACCTGAAATTCTGCACACACATCCCAAATGACCCAACGGAACTACTACAACTCCCGAAATTCCATTTCGACCCCTATATCAAAATCTCACCTATCAACCAGAAAACGCCAAATTCTAATTTCGCCAATTCAAGCCTAAATCTATTTCGGACCTCCAAAACACATTCTGATCACGCTCCTAATCCCAAATCATCTTCCGAAGCTATCCGAACCATCAGAATTCACATCTGATCCCACTAACACATAAGTCAACATCCGGTTGACTTTTTCAACTTAAGCTTCCTCAAAAGAGACTAAGTGCCTCAAACCTTACCAAAACCTTTCTGAACCCGATTGCACATAAAACTGATAAACAAAGCAATAAGAAGTAGAAATAGGGAAAATGGAGCGGTAACTCATGAGACGACTGGTCGGGTCATCACAAAAATCTCTTACTCTGCTATTAGCATTATCTGTTGAAAATAAGGTGAAAGACTGGAGATGTATACATTAGTGAAGTTTGTGTTAAATAATATCGTAGATGCATTTGGAAGCCATTTTACAGATCTATCAATGGTTGTAAAATTGAAATGTTCGAGTCTATCACTCTTTATTCATGCACAAATTGTGCCTCTGAACCACTCCTAAAGAGTTAGAGAATTTTTGGAAGCCATCAAAGGCTGGATTGAGTAAAATGCTCATGAGGTTCTAATCATACAGTCCTTAATACAATACAAATTAGATGAACTAAATATGTATACTACTCAACAGATGATCAAATACAGCCATATGCATTCCAAACGAACATGGCTCTGGAAATATGGTTTCATTTCATTCAAATCTGCAGTTACATCAAGGTGAGTTCAAATTGTGTACCTGGAAATCAGAAATCAACAGGAAGTAGAAGCAGTTAGCTCAGCAGGGCAGTCAACAGCTATTAGGAATTTCACACAGCCACAACACAGTTATTCTTCAACCCAGGAATGATTCAATGACCCAAAAACCAAACAGAAACCAAAAGATTGACCCACAACAGTACCCAAACAAACCAAATGAACTCAAAGAGACGACCAGAACCACTTGAAACTTTCAATAGGCTAAAGTTCAATCAGAAACCACTTCAGGTGGACTCAAAGTCACTCAAGGTCAGTCTAGGGTATTTGAATTAGGAAAATGAAATCACTGAAGCAGGAAAAGAATTTCAATGACACAGTGAGACTTCTCAGTATTTCTCTCTGTTCTTTTCAAGCTTAAAACTCTCCAAACTGATCCCTAGGAGACTGACTGACTCTCCAGTATTTTAAGTGTTTTCAAACTCTCAGATTGCTTAAAGAAGAACTCGCTTAAAATGTTTTCTCACCAGCTGATTTCTTCAGGACTGGTGAAACTCCCAAGAACTCTCTCAATTTCTCTAACACTGACCCTAAAGAAAACCAAGACCAGACCAAAAAAGAAATACCCCCTTAACTCTGTCCAGACCCATATTTTATACTGACATTGCCCCCCTCTCAAAAGCACTCAGGCAGAATCCTCCCACTAATTCTGCCCGTGATCTTCTTTTAATTCCACTAGAGTATGTCTTTTCCTTATTTAATGTTCAAACAGGCATGTGCCACATATTTTAATCAATCCCTTTTAAGCCTTCCCCTACCATTATGTTTTGTTCCCCATTAGCACTAAACAAATGCATTAGTTTAATGTTAATTAAGTGCTTTACTGACAGCCCACTTAGAAAGACCATTTTGCCAACTTTTAAATCCCAAAACTACCCCTGAAACCCTTGTGTATTACTGCCCTGCCCTAAGCTTCATTGATCTATTATTAAAACTCTATAAGTTGTAACCCTAACAACTAATTTCTAATTGATCACTAAATTACTACAGCTATAAACCAATTCCCACTATCATGTTAACATAACATTCAAGCCTAAAAGACTAATCGACGACGCTTATTCAATTGATTACACAGGCTATAACATTTAGCAGTTAACAACAAACAATCAGAATAAACAGACCAACAAGTGATTCGAGTGGTATTGACAAAAACAGGGAACTTATAAACAAACAAATTACATGGCTGATAACATATATTCGACCATGAACAAAAGCAGACTCGACCAAATAAAAAGGTCTGATTGGAGAAGAAGAAGAAGCAATGAAAAAAAACTGGATTATAACTAAACTAAACACAATTAACCATAACAAAAATAGAACAAGAAAGAAAGGAGAAAAAAATACCTTAACAAAACAGAAACTAGACGAACCCAGGTCGAACTCTTGACTCGAACTTTTGAGGTCTAACGGACCTTCGACTAAGGTTGATTAGACTCCCAAATTCCTTTAATTTCGTACAAAACCCAGGTTTGGTCTTTATAGGGGTCTTGGTTCCATTTGGGGTTCGAATGGTTCTAGCAAGATTCGAACCAGGCCAAAGGTATTTTGGGCACGAGGGAGGTCAGGGGTGTCGTGGTGTGAGTTTGGGACTGGTTGGGGTAGGTTTAGGTTTTGCTCGAATCTTCGATTGAAGATTCGAGAAGCTAGAGGTTGATTCGAGTCCAACGGTTAACGGATTCGTAACGAGGGTGGTCAGATGGCTTAGGGGTGTTAATTTGGTGACCGGAGGCGTTGTTGCCGCCGGGTTTTAGGCGAAGGTGTAACAATGGTGGCTAGGGTTTGGTCTGGTTCGTCTCTGAGCTTGAGAGAGAAACGATGGGGTGAGGGAGGTTTGGTTTGGGGGCGTGGGGTAAGGGATTAGGGTTATATACGGGAGGGGCGTTTTATCTTGGCCGTTGGATCAATCACGATCAATGGCCTGGATCATTTTACTAATAGGAAACGACATCGTTTGGCCATGCTACGAGACTGGGTCGACCCGGGGTGAAATAGACCGGGTTATGGGGGAAGCCTGGGACCGTTAGATCAAAAGGAACGGATGGTTCAGATTTAATCACCTGAAACAGTGTCGTTTAAACCAATGCTGGGACTGAACTGGACCGTTTGTTTTGTTTGATCAACGGTTCAGACTTGAGACGCCTAAACGACGTCGTTTGAGTCATCTGAGAGATCAGGCATATTGAACCGGGTAAATGGGGTGTTTTGGGCCTGATTTTGGGTCCCAAAAAAAATGGCCCAGTTCCGAATGTGTTTCTTATTGCACTTGTTTTTCTTTTCTATTATTTTCCTTTTTAATTCCTAATTACCAAAAATTCTAAAATAAGTTGTAAAATCAAAATTAAATTAAAAATATTAATTAAACCTAAATAATAATTGACACGCAAGATTAAATATTAATTAAAAAAACAAAATCACACAATTGGACAATAAAACGACAAAAATGCAACAAATACATATTTTGTGATTTTCTTTCTTTTAGAAACAAAACATGATTCAATTAATTCCTAAGTGCCTAATTAAATCCCAAATGTGCATGCAACATATATTTTTGTATTTTTAATTAATTAAAACAAGATAAACATTCACAGACAAAAATACAAACAATTATCCAAAGATGCCACGCAAATTCTTAAAATTGTACCTAAAGGACATTTGTTTTATTTTTTGATTTCTTTTGGAGTAGTTTCCGTGAAGCAAAAATCACGTGCTCACAGCTGCCCCTCTTTGTCCGAAAACACGAAGGGTTTTCGTGCAAAGATAAAGTGAGCGGATACGAGCAATTTGTGTCCGTTGGACTACTCCGTGTGAAGCATTTTTTGAAAGATTTAACCGAACCTTTGCTTCGAAGGTTTCCTACATATCCCTGGCTAAAAGGGAATCAGGTTAATGTAGTTCGGGAAGTTTTGGTAGCTGGGACTACCACAGAGCTATGGGTTTACCGGTACTGCTGTTGCTGCTGCTGCCGCTACTTACTGACTTCCTTATTACACCATGCTAAAAGAGAACAAGAAGTTAAACTAAACTATAGTCTATGAATTACAAAGATTTATTCTCAAACTTGGTCATGTGACTGTTGTTGCCTTGTTGCCTCACTATCTTGTTGCCTTGTGTTTCCTCCGATGTTTCTTTACTTCTGACTTGACTTGTATTCTCTCTTGATTGCCGAACTTGAACTGCTTATTTCCTTTTTGTGAGCTTCGCATTATTTTTCTTTCGAAACTTGAACTGCCTTCTTCTGACTAGTGTTGCCTTCCTTCCGACTTCTGAACTTTAATTTATGCTGGGGATCTTTGTTGCAACCCTCCGCTCTTCGGGCGGGCTCCTGACTTCTGCTATGACTTAACAAGATAATACCTCCATTCTCCAGGCGGACTCCTGACTTCGATAAAATATAACACCTCCATTCTCCAGGCGGGCTCCTGACTTCAACAACTTCTTAAAAGATAATACCTCCATTCTCCAGGCGGGCTCCTGACTTCAATTATGACTTAAAGATATAACACCTCCATTCTCCAGGCGGGCTCCTGACTTCAACTACAACTTAAAGATATAACACCTCCATTCTCTAGGCGGGCTCCTGACTTCAACTACAACTTAAAGATATAACACCTCCATTCTCCAGGCGGGCTCCTGACTTCAACTACAACTTCCTAAAAATATAACACCTCCATTCTCCAGGCGGGCTCCTGACTTCTATTATGACTTAACATATAATACCTCCATTCTCCAGGCGGGCTCCTGACTTCAACTACAACTTAAAGATATAATACCTCCGTTCTCCAGGCGGGCTCCTGACTTCAACTACAACTTCCTAAAAATACAACACCTCCATTATCTAGGCGGTCTCCTGACTTCTATTGTGACTTAACATATAATACCTCCATTCTCCAGGCGGACTCCTGACTTCAACTACAACTTAAAGATATAATACCTCCATTCTCCAGGCGGGCTCCTGACTTCAACTACAACTTTCTAAAAATATAACACCTCCATTCTCCAGGCGGGCTCCTGACTTCTATTATGACTTAACATATAATACTTCCATTCTCCAGGCGGGCTCCTGACTTCAACTACTACTTAAAAATACGTTCTATTGTCGTTGTTCCTTCCTGCCTCCTGAACCATTTTCCTTCTAACTTGAATAATCTTCTTTTAGAGCTGCTTCCCTCAAAATTGGTGTTTCATTCCTCTGAAAACTACTGGGGATAACTCCGGTGTTTCATTCAAAAATATGTTATTCTCCTCCTTCAAAGACTACTTCCCTTAAAGCTGGTGTTTTCCTTCCTATGAAATACTTCCCTTAAGACTTGTGTTATCTTCCCCCCTGACATTGCTTTCTTTAAAACTTGTTTTGCCTTCTCCCGAAAACTGATGGGGATACCGCTTTTCAACAAACTTGTGTTAGACTTCCAGATAATTTTCTGCCCCAGTTTGACAATCTTTCTTGTGGCATGTCTTTCCATCATCAATAGCATTTCCTGTCCCTGTTTCAAATCAAAGAAAATTTGTTAGTTTAAAACGTGGGGGACGTTCCTGCTGGGGATGGTTTTCCCTTTTTCTTTTTTCCACGCTCTGCGTTGTTCGACCATCTTGAAACTTGGCCGATAACTTTCGACCTTCTTGATTGCCAACTTCTCAACCGTTGTTTTCCACTTTTACTCCATACTTTCCTCGACATCTTAGAGCAATCCATCATTTGGTCTTATAATGACGTCTTTCTTGTCCCGTCACATTATCTTCAGCCTGTCTTATCCCCATTTACCTTGCCTCATGTTGGAGACTAGTAGTTGGCTTTGAAAATCCTTCTTAAAGACAAACTACTATATAAAAAAATCTTTAACCAAAAGAAATGAAAGATGATGACTTCCAAAGATGAAAAGAAAATTCATTCTGAACAATTATTTGAAGAGAAAAAGGAAAAGGACTTATCTGAATGGTATAATTGATCTCAATGATCATGTCGTGCATTTCGGCTTAATCAACCCAATCTGTTTACATCCATCAATCTTTCTGATAACCTTACTTTGCATTTCAAAAGGTCCCGCCACCCAACTCTTTTGCCGAATCAACATCTTTGTTCTGCTTGATGCCTCGATGGATCATTTCTGTCAACCTTACCTCGTTTGCCCACTTTCAATTCCTTGTCGCCTTATAGTGACTTCGAGGGGTTTTCACTAATAAGACTCTCTCGTTTCTCTCAACTCTCGTCGCCTTACGGTGCCTGTGAAGGTTTTCACCGATAAGACTCTCTCATTTTATTTCTCTCAACTTCCGTCGCCTTATGGTGCCCGTGAAGGTTTTCACTAATAAGATTCTCTCATTTTATTTCTTTTCAGCTGGGGATTGAGGTGTTACTGATAAGATTCTCTAATTTCATTTCCTTTCTGCTGGGGATTCTCTCATTTCATTTTTTTTCTACTGGGGGCCAGAGTGTTACTCTAGACTTCCATTTGCCCAACTTGGCACTTCTCGGATACTGATCGAGAGGTCTTTTGGACATCAATATGGGTTTCTGGTGTATGGCTAAAGAAAAATTTTAAATAATTTTGATGGGTAAAACATTACAACTCTTGGAATCAACTTTCTTTCCCCAAAATTATAAACATAACTTCTGCCCCAGTTTTTTTTGCTTGGGGATTTTTTATTCTTATTACACTATGACCGAGCCATGACCCGCCTACATATCCTTTTTGAGGAATCAGGTCAAACGTAGTTCCCAATTTCTTTGTTTTTCTTGTGACTTTTCTTTTGTCTTTATTATCATTATTGTTTTTCTCCCTTTTTTCATTTTCATTACTAATTCCAAAAGAGGGGTATGAAAGAATAAATAAGGCTCAAAAGGGGAAGCAAAGGTTGAAGTGTTTGGATGAAAGAACAAATTGCCTCCGTCATTTCATTCTCCGGTGTCATGCCAAATGCAAACAAACAACAATTGCAATTAAAAGAAATCATACATAATATCTCTTAACTGCGTCAGAATTGATAGCCACGTCGATGCATTTTCCTTCGATATCTGTTAAACATAAAGCACCATTGGATAACACTCTGGTCACAATGAATGGCCCTTGCCAATTCGGGGCGAACTTGCCTTTTGCCTCAACCGGATGTGGAAGGATGCGTTTCAGCACTTGCTGGCCCACTTCAAACCTCTGGGGATGCACCTTTCTGTTGTATGCTCTTGCCATTCTCTTTTGATATAACTGGACATGACACACAGCTGCCAATCGTTTTTCATCAATCAAGTTCAACTGCTCCAAACGAGTTCTGACCCACTCATCTTCATCAATCTCAGCTTCAGCGACAATCCGAAGGGACGGGATTTCAACTTCTGCAGGTATTACGGCTTTAGTTCCATATACCAAAAATAAGGAGTTGCCCCTACTGAAGTACGGACAGTAGTGCGATAACCCAGCAATGCAAATGGTAATTTTTCGTGCCATTGCCTCGAATCTTCTACCATTTCATGAAGTATCTTCTTTATGTTTTTATTGGCTGCCTTAACTGCTTCATTCGCCTTGGGACGATATGGGGTGGAATTGCGGTGTGTAATCTTAAACTGTTGACATACCTCTTTCATCAAATTGCTATTAAGATTAGCACCATTATCCGTGATAATCACCTTTGGGATTTCAAATCGACAGATGACATTTGAGTGAACAAAATCGACCACTACTTTCTTGGTCACAGATTTGAAAGTTTTGTCCTCAACCCATTTGGTGAAATAATCAATGGCTACCAGAATGAACCTATGCCCGTTGGATGTTGCTGGTTCAATTGGTCCAATGATATTTATGCCCCAAGCGACGAAAGGCCATGGTGCTGACATCATGTGCAATTCCGATGGCGGATAATGAATCAAATCTCCGTGTATCTGGCACTGACGACGTTTGCGCACAAAACTAATACAATCTCGCTCCATGGTGAGCCAATAATAACCTTCTCGGAGAATTTTCTTCACCAGCACATATCCGCTCATATGTTGTCCGCAGACTCCTAAATGTACTTTGGACATGACAGCCATTACCTATCTAGCATCTATGCATCTTAACAATCCCAGGTCTGGTGTTCTTTTATACAGAACTCCTCTACTCAAGAAAAATCCACTTGCCATCCGTCGAATTGTTCTTTTTTGATCCCCCGTGGCTTGCACTGGGTATATCCCCATTCTGATGTATTCCTTGATATCGTGGAACCATGGTTCGCCATCCAGTTCTTCTTCAATCATGTTACAATAAGCATGCTGATCTCGGACTTGAATATGCAAAGGATCGACATAAGCTTTGTCCGGATGGTGCAACATTGATGCTAGGGTAGCCAAAGCATCGGCGACCTCATTATGGACCCTTGGAATATGCCTGAACTCCACTGATCTAAACCGTTGACAAAGATCATGCAAGCATTGTCGGTATGGTATGAGCTTCAGATCTCGCGTTTCCCATTCTCCTTGAATTTGATGTACTAGAAGGTCCGAGTCTCCCAAGACCAAGACTTCCTGGACATCCATGTCTGCAGCTAACCTTAAACCCAAAATGCATGCTTCGTACTCAGCCATATTGTTGGTACAATAAAAACGAAGCTGAGCCATAACAAGATAGTGATGCCCTGTTTCAGAAATAAGCACAGCTCCTATTCCGACTCCTTTCATGTTAGCAGCCCCATCAAAGAAAAGTTTCCAGTTTGGTTTTTCGGCCTGTTCTAGTTCATCAATATGCACCACCTCTTCGTCAGGAAAATAAGTCCTCAGTGGCTCATACTCTTCATCGACCGAGTTCTCGGCCAAATGGTCGGCCAATGCTTGGGCTTTCATCGCAGTCCGAGTCACATAGATCGAAAAGCAAAGAGATAATTTTTGGAAATTTTCGATTTTTCATTAATAAACATTCTATTACAAACCAGACGTTTTTGAAAAGGAAAATAACAGACTCGAAACCAAACCAAGTACGAACCCAATAACTACTGACAGACTCTGATGCGAAAGAAAGACAGACTCTAACAGACAATAGACTCTAAGAAAAAGAAAATGCAAATTCGAACTACGAACACATTAAAGTTTTAAATTTGGGTGCTCGCGGGGCGTCATTCGGCCTCGCCGTGGGTTTAGGGGTAAGGTACTTTTCCAGCTGTTCCAATTCATACATGATTTGCTTCACAAATATCATCACCGCTGAGAATAAAGTAGTGCGGGTCATGTTTTCACACACCCGGCATTTCCCGGTAATAGTATGAGCAATAGTCAGAATCTTGTTCCTGGTTCGGTCTTTCTCTAGGAGTAGGCGTTCTATCTGATCCCATCTAGCCTTCAAAACCCGAGAATCATGCAGATGTTGTTTCCGTAACTGCTGTATTTCATCTTCCATCGAGGCCATTAGATTATAGCAGTGTTTACTTTCGGTTTCAAAAGCCTTCACTTGTTTAGCCGCCTTGCTCTCTAGGGTGGTTACCTTCCTTTTTAGACTGACAATATTTTTTTCATAATCTTTCCTTGCCTGCTGTAAGTACTGTGTGCGCTCTTTTGTTCTTTTTGCCCATTGTGCTTGGAGTGATGCTATGGTACCCTCAAATTGCTTCAAATCATTCCGGCACTCACTGATTTCTTTTTTCAACCCTTTTATTAACTGATCATCCGATCGACTCCTTTGTTGGTTGTCAGCATCTATCCTCATTTGTCGGATTTGGGCTTTCAGTGCCTCATTTTCTTGGGCCAATTTGTTCTTTTCTCCTTGATCGGCGTCAACTTGCAGACTATTTTCAAATACCAGGTTTTTAATCTGTTGCTTCAGCTTGCCTATTTCTGCCCTGTAACTCTCTTCTTTAGCCAACCAATCCCACTGTTCTTGCGACGCCTTGACGAACTCCTGGAGATGGGGTCTTTTGGCCGGTCTCCCAAACTCGATTTCTTTCCTAAACCAAGCAAGGTATCCCGGCAAAACTTCACCCTTGGACCGATCACGCACACATGTATTTGCTGTTAAGTATTGACACTCGCTCCAAATTTGTCGGACTGCTGCTTTAGGAAACTATCTGTTGGGCCCGATCTCGACTACTTGGCCACTAAGATATTCATCTTTCGGAACTATTTGGCATCTCCCCAACTGTCTCAATACTCGATACGGGGCATAGGGCTGAATACTCCTGAGTCCCATCAAAAGGAACTGGGGTCAAGTGGCTGGCATATATATGATTTCATCCACAGGCAACCATCCAAATGTCCATTCTATTTGGCTTGCAGTGACAGAACGGAAGCGTGTTGTCCACTCTGTGACCCCTTCTGGTAAGCTGATTCTGTCGACCCTCATAGGAAATTCTTCTATGCACGTTTTCTTCGTCGACCCATAACTCATAAATTGAGGACGACGACATAGGTGCTCGATCATCCACATCTGCAGCAACGCATTGCACCCCTCAAAAAAGTTTCCCCCGGCTTTACAGGTTGTGAGAGCGCGGAAGATTAGCTACTATCATGGGTGCGAGGGTGCTGTTGGCCTGAGTAAGTAAAGTGCTGACAACCCCAGATACTCGTATGTCAACGTTCCTGTCTTTTCTAGGAAACACCAGGAGTCCCAAAAAGACTACCATAAATGCAAAACACCTATGTTCTTCACACTTAAGGCGGTTTCCCTTGCTACAGATTTTGTTTTCCGGTTTGTTGAACCCCCTATGTGGCCATATCTGTTGTATATAAACCGCAAAGTACAAAAACCAGCTGCCAAGTCTGGATTGTGGACCCCTCTGCTTATTTTCAAAGAGTCTAGGAACCTGTGTACGGCTACGTCCCTCGGAGCAATCAGGTACTGGTGTCTCAGAGGAACTTTGGGACTCCCGATGTATCCGGCTATTTCTTCCATTATTGGGGTAAGTTCAAAATCCGAGAAGTGAAATATGTTGTGAGCCGGGTCCCATAATGCGACCAAGGCCTTTATGACATCCCCCCTAGGATTGATCTTCAGCAACCCAGTGAGGCCTCCCAGGTATAGATTGACTGTGTCGCGCCCTGATTCACCGAAGTCATCCCACCACATGTGCAACTCCAAAGGGATCTTGTTCACAATTGTTACGTGTAAATTCTGACTTGTGCTCATTCTGCACATTTATTAGGGTGGTTAAGCAAAAATCATGATTCAATTAACTCAAAGATAACATGGACACTTTTCTCTTTTTTTCTTTTTTTTTTCATTTAAAATAAAACCCGGTTTTGCCAATACGGCCTTTCAGCACCTCGGGGTCGAAGATTTTAAGGCTGTGTCGGCTAGCCGGTGAAAGCCTAAAAAAATTACCACAAGCGGCTGTCTTGCAAAAATAGCCTTCTGGCGCCCTTTTAGGGACATTCGGCTACTTCTAGCAAGAATGACATCACCCTAATTATTTTCAAATAAAATTTTGTTCTCTTGGCTAATTTCGCAAAAGTGAAGTTGGACCCGATGGGGGTTGCCTACGTATCTCACACCCTGTGAGAATCAAACTGGCGTAGTTCGGGCCGATAAAACAAACTTCTTTTGAAAACAAGACTCTTTTCATTGGCATATAAAACTATTTTTTTTCTCTTTTTTTTTTCTTTTCTTTTTTTTCATTTTCTAAAAAATTCGGCAGAGTTTCGACACTATTTGGACATTGGTTTTTTTTTTTCAAAACAGGCGATTAACTCTCTTTAACCCTCGTACCTCTATCTCTCTTTCCTCAAAATATTCAAAAACCGGTCAGCATGCAAGTCCGAAGCAAACAAATGCACAAGTAGCAAGTAAGATGCATCAGGATGGTCTTTTGCCATTTTCGGTACACTTGTCCTAGACAGACCCAACCCCTGTGTTGAGCCTCTAAAGTCAAATGCACGTGATGCAAACAAACGTTCCTACTAGGGATCTGGCATGAAGCTGAGTTATTCTAGGTTTATAACCTGGGTATTTGTTCTAGACTGTGTACCCGAGCGGACAACTCGAGTCGAGGAGGGGGCTACGTACTGGGAACCAAAAGGCCATCAAGCTTAGTAACTTGTCTAAGCCTCTTTCTTATTTCAAGGTATGACACTAACAGAATAGGGAGTCTCGACCAGCGAGCACATCCCCGAAGGTGAGAAGAGAAAGGTTTCGTAACAGTTTATATACAGTTCAGATAATATCAAAGCGGTAAAAGCAGCATTTAGCACATTAGGCCCAAACATGTAAAATCAGATAATAGACAAAGCCAATTATAACAATTATTCCAAGCTAGAATTCTCGAACCCTGAACCAGAAGTTCTGGGTTCGTCCAATCCCCAGCAGAGTCGCCAGAGCTGTCACACCTCCTTTTTCACCTGCGCCCGCAGGGGCGTAGGGGAGTTTTTCAAATTAAAGGACAATTGAAACGGGATTTATTATTTAATTCAGAGTCGCCACTTGGGATATTTATGGTGTACCAAGTCACCGGTTGAATCCCGAATCGAGGAAAAGATTGACTCTGTATTACAGTCCGCGAACCAGAAATCCGGATAAGGAATTCTGTTAACCCTGTAGAAGGTGTTAGGCATTCCCGAGTTCCGTGGTTCTAGCACAGTCGCTCAAATGTCATATTCGGCTTATTTATCTGA
This sequence comes from Nicotiana tabacum, assembly GCF_000715075.1. Lineage (NCBI taxonomy): Eukaryota > Viridiplantae > Streptophyta > Magnoliopsida > Solanales > Solanaceae > Nicotiana > Nicotiana tabacum. The sequence continues at coordinate 43,954,538 of NC_134084.1, forward strand.
TTTTAATACATGTTGAACCTATGTGCAAATTTTAACTTTTTACCGCTTTTATTATTATTATTTTTAACGAGAATTGCAACGTCGTGAAAACACATCTCGAACCACGTCACATCAATGCACCCGTGGTTATTGACACATTTCGACTCCGTTGAGATTTGGATTTGGGTCACATAAATGTGCACCCGAGTTTAAGAAAGTAAATTATTAAAAGCGCGTCTAAAATGACTAGCGCGTTGTTATCTTTGGGGAGGGCCATGAAATTCACTAAGCGGCCCATCCTGAATTCTAAATGTTTCATTTTTAACCATTTATCAAGGGCCCCGCAATTTATGTATTTTTGTTTGGTGAGGCTCGTCTCATTTATTATTTAAAAGGGAAAACCTAAAAGCGACTATGATTTGCTATTTTTATTTTGTCTCTAAAAAATAAAGAAAAGTCCCTAATTAGTTAACACGACTTAAGCGACCCGTTTTAAAAATTAAGACCCAAATAAGCACAAGGGCAGGCCATTCACAGGCCTGGGCCCAGGTCCAAATGAATTTAATGTGAAACGGGACCTGGGCCACCTTGTTCCCACGTTGAAGCCCAAACCGCCTAAATATAGGCTCTCAGCCCCTTTTCGACAAAATGAACCACAACTCCAATTTAAACAAGACTAAACACTTGCTGGAATTTTAGTTTCCACTTTTAATAATTCGTACCCAGACAAGATTAAACGCAAAGACTGGATTGAGTAAAATGCTCATGAGGTAACCTCAAGTATATGAACTACCACCTTGATTACATAGTTTGGCTATTTATATCCTTTATGTTCCCTAGCACACTCAGCTAGTATTTCAATCAAACTTAACTACTACTGAAATAGCTTCTTAAAATGACTTTATTGCAACTATATTACTTACTAGAATGACTTCATGAAGCAACCTGAAATGACCACTGGGGTTAACCTTAATACAATACAAATTAGATGAACTAAATATGTATACTACTCAACAGATGATCAAATACAGCCATATGCATTCCAAACGAACATGGCTCTGGAAATATGGTTTCATTTCATTCAAATCTGCAGTTACATCAATGTGAGTTCAAATTGTGTACCTGGAAATCAGAAATCAACAGGAAGTAGAAGCAGTTAGCTCAGCAGGGAAGTCAACAGCTATTAGGAATTTCACACAGCCATAACACAGCTATTCTTCAACCCAGGAATGATTCAATGACCCAAAAACCAAACAGAAACAAAAAGATTGACCCACAGCAGTACCTAAACAAACCAAATGAACTCAAAGAGACGACCAAAACCACTTGAAACTTTCAATAGGCTAAAGTTCAATCAGAAACCACTTCAGCTGGACTCAAAGTCACTCAAGGTCAGTCTAGGGTATTTGAATTAGGAAAATGAAATCACGGAAGCAGGAAAGAATTTCAATCTCTCCAGTATTTTAAGTGTTTTCAAACTCTCAGATTGCTTAAAGAAGAACTGGCTTAAAATGTTTTTTCACCAGCTGATTTCTTCAGGACTGGTGAAACTCCCAAGAACTCTCTCAATTTCTCTAACACAGACCCTAAAGAAAACCAAGACCAGACCAAAAAAGAAATCCCCCCTTAACTCTATCTAGACCCCTATTTTATACTGACCTTGCCCCCCTCTCAAAAGCACTCAGACAGAATCCTCCCACTAATTCTGCCCATGATCTTCTTTTAATTCCACTAGTATGTCTTTTCCTTATTTAATGTTCAAACAGGCATGGGCCACATATTTTAATCAATCCCTTTTAAGTCTTCCCCTACCATTATGTTTTGTTCCTCATTAGCACTAAACAAATGCATTAGTTTAATGTTAATTAAGTTCTTTACTGACAGCCCACTTAGCAAGACCATTTTGCCAACTTTTAAATCCCAAAACTACCCCTGAAACCCCTATGTATTACTGCCCTGCCCTAAGCTTCATTGATCTGTTATTAAAACTCTATAAGTTGTAACCCTAACAACTAATTTCTAATTGATCACTAAATTACTACAGCTATAAACCAATTCCCACTATCAAATTCACACAGTGATTCAAAGTAGAAGACCAGATCATTTCAAACATGGCATCAATCAAAGGGAATGAGTTGATCATATTGGGAACCAATCCTGATCAACTCAGACCCAGTGATTGAGCAGGGATTCAATAATACAAGCCAAAATTGAAGCAGTATGAATCAAGGAAGGAGGTTTATGCGAACAACTATAAAGAACAGGAGGTCAAACCAAATACAGGGAACGAGCAAACACAACTCTAATTCAAGTATATACAAGATGCAGGATGGTAAACATACTGGTATGAACCAAAGGTTGAACTATTATCATGTTAACATAACATTCAAGCCTAAAAGACTAATCGACGACGCTTATTCAATTGATTACACAGGCTATAACATTTAGCAGTTAACAACAAACAATCAGAATAAACAGACTAACAAGTGATTCGAGTGGTATTGGCAAAAACAGGGAACTTATAAACTAACAAATTACATGGCTGATAACATATATTCGACCATGAACAGAAGCAGACTCGACCAAATAAAAAGGTCTGATTGGAGAAGAAGAAGAAGCAATGAACAAAAACTAGATTATAACTAAACTAAACACAATTAACCGTAACAAAAATAGAACAAGAAAGAAAGGAGAAAAAAATACCTTAACAAAACAGAAACTAGACGAACCCAGGTCGAACTCTTGACTCAAACTTTTTGAGGTCGAATGGACCTTAATCGAGTGTTCTCAACGGAGAACACTTCGACTAAGGTCGATTAGACGCCCAAATTCCTTTAATTTCGGACAAAACCTAGGTTTGGTCTTTATAGGGGTCTTGGTTCCATTTGGGGTTCGAATGGTTCTAGCAAGATTCGAACCAGGCCAAAGGTATTTTGGGCACGAGGGAGGTCAGGGGTGTCGTGGTGTGAGTTTGGGACTGGTTGGGGTAGGTTTAGGTTTTGCTCGAATCTTCGGTTGAAGATTCGAGAAGCTAGAGGTTGATTTGAGGCCAACGGTTAACGGATTCGTAACGAGGGTGGTTAGATGGCTTATGAGTGTTAATTTGGTGACCGGTGGCATTGTTGCCGTCGGGTTTCAGGCGAAGGTGTAACAATGACAGCTAGGGTTTGGTCTGGTTCATCTCTGAGCTTGAGAGAGAGACGATGGGGTGAGGGGGGGTTTGGTTTGGGGGCGTGGGGTAAGGGATTAGAGTTATATACGGGAGGGGGCATTTGATCTTGGCCATTGGATCAATCACGATCAACGGCCTGGATCATTTTACTAATAGGAAACGACATCGTTTGGCCATGCTACGAGACTGGGTCGACCCGGGGTGAAATGGACTGGGTTATGGGGGAAGCCTGGGACCGTTAGATCAAAAGGAACGGATGGTTCAGATTTAATCACCTGAAACGGTGTCGTTTGAACCAATGTTGGGGCTGAACTGGACCGTTTGATCTGTTTGATCAACGGTTCAGACTTGAGACGCCTAAACGGCGTCGTTTGAGTCATCTGAGAGATCAGGCATATTGGACCAGGTAAATGGGATGTTTTGGGCCTGATTTTGGGTCCAAAAAAATAGCCCAGTTCCGAATGTGTTTCTTATTGCACTTGTTTTTCTTTTCTATTATTTTCCTTTTTAATTCCTAATTACCAAAAATTCTAAAATAAGTTGTAAAACCAAAATTAAATTATTAATTAAACCTAAATAATAATTGACACACAAGATTAAATATTAATTAAAAAATAAAATCACACAATTGGACAATAAAACGACAAAAATGCAACAAATACATATTTTGTAATTTTCTTTCTTTTAGAAACAAAACATGGTTCAGTTAATTCCTAAGTGCCCAATTAAATCCCAAATGTGCATGCAACATATATTTTTATATTTTTTAATTAATTAAAACAAGATAAACATTCACAGACAAAAATACAAACAATTATCCAAAGATGCCACGCAAATTCTTAAAATTGTACCTAAAGGACATTTGTTTTATTTTTTGATTTCTTTTGGAGTAGTTTCTGTGAAGCAAAAATCACGTGCTCACATCATCAACATAGCATAATAGCGTCAATACATAATAAATGTCATGAGCTCTAAAATGGAAGTGCAAGTCTGAAATGCCAAATAATAATACTGCCTGAATGAAAGACAACAATACAAAATAAATAGAGATGCCAAGATTGCGATCGAGATGCAACTCTACCTCGTCTCTCCGAAGAATACTTACCAACAAGCCTCAACTACTGGTGGCTCGGTCCAACACTTGGATCTGCACAATTAAGTACAGAGGTGTAGTATGAGTACGACCGGCCCCATGTACTCAGCAAGTATGATAACTATCCTCGGCGAGTTAATAGAAGCAAAAATTATAAATGCTACTCGCTAATCACATGTACAATTCATATTTCTAACAAGTACAAAACAATAATATGATCAAGTCATGAATCACAGATAGAAACCACCTTGGTATACACAATAACTTAACATACTTTGCTCAGTCAACAATCCCGCATATAAAGAAGATATGTAAACAAATCAAGTAAACAACCAAGGAAATTGCAAGAAAAGATGAAATGCAATAACCAAATCAAACACTGGCCAGCTTTTCCTTAAAATCTCAACAGTTGAACTAAACCACTGATTAGCTTTCCTCAAATCGCATGTACACTATCAAGAAGGAATATTAAAGGATGACCCTAGGGGGTGGATCCATATCCACACGCTCACAGATAACTTATATGTTGCACGGATAACTCATGTGTCAATAATATCAATCGCATGGACAATTCACGTTCCAATACCAACAATATCTTGGATCCATATGAATAACTCACATGTTGTACGAACAAATCACGTTCTCAATACCCAATCCGTCCGGTGTGTTCACAGGCTCAATATCCCAATATTCCCGGTGTGGTTACAGGCTCAATATCAAAATCTGCCCGGCGTGGTCATAAACTCAATATCACAATCTACTCGGTGTAGCCATAGGCTCAATATCACAATCCGCACGGCATGATCACATGCTATCAGTTCAATCCATATCACACAGAAAGCAAATATACAAGAATACATGTATATAATTAATGAATATTAAAATTCATACCCCTAGACTAGTATAAATGACATGTTAAGGTGTATTCAAGTGCAAAATGTGCTATCATAGCTCTAATCGATCAAATATATCACAAAAGTAGCAATTATCAAATTCAGTCAGGAGATTAACCTCTTTGTAACCTCAAACATGGCTCAAATAGCTAACAACATGGGTACAATATAAGAACCATCACAACATGAAACTTAACAATCAATACAAAGCATATCATAGCCTAAACACTACCTCGAGGATGAAAATTACCCTGGTGCATGCACATGGGCTCAACCCCACACATGTGACGATGTGCACCACCCATAGCACCTAGCTATCATAAATAACTCCGGAAACTAGTGCCTCAATCAAGTTTATGCAAGATGCTTACCTCAATCAAGCTAAATCAGTACTTTAAGAATCCCTTCCCGGGTGAATCAACCTTCGGGCGACTCGAATCTAGCCAAAATAACTTAATATCATCAATAAAAGCCATATGAAATAATTTCAAATGATAAAGCTAAGATCTTGAATCAATCAATGTCAACCCAAAAGGTCAAACCCGAGCTCACTCGGCAGAACCCAACAAACACACCAATTGCGAACATTCATTCTGATACGAGTCCAAATATATGTATTTTATTCAATTCCAACCTCAAATCGACCCTCACATCATCAAATCTCACTCTCCAAAATTATAGTCCAAAACCCCCCAAATCTCACCTTTGATTCATACAAATTAGGTATAATAATATATGGGTAATCAATATCTAACACCAAAATCAAGTAAGGATTACTTAACCCTTCAATTGTGATGAAAATCCCTCCAACAATCGCTCTTAGCCGAGATCCACAACTCCAAAAAAATGAGAAAATGGCCAAACCCTTCGAATTATAAAGTCTGCCCACCTAAAATGCGTTTGTGGTCCATAGTGTCACATCTGTGGAAAATCCATCACATATGTGGAAGCCACTTAACCTCTTGACCAGCCGCTTTTGCGGACACCAAGCCGCATTTGCGACTCCACTTCTGCGGCAGCTCCTGCGCACTTGCGCTCTACAGTCTGCACCTGTAGACCTAGACCTTCTAGCAAAGCACCGCATCTGTGACCACCCTGACCGCTTCTGCAGTCTCGCACCTGCGGCCAGACCCATCGCATGTGCGAAAATAGCATAATTTAGCAATTATTCAGCAAAGCTAACATAGTCCAAACTGATCTGAAACCAATTCAAAATATATCCTAGCCCCTCGGGACCCCCGTCCAAATATACCAACCAATATTGAAACATAACCCGGACTAACTCAAGGCCTCAAATAACACAACCCAACATCAAAACCACGAATCTCACCTCAATCCAAGCCGAAGGAACTAATGAACTTTCAATTCTCGTGTCGAACCATATCAAATCAACTTGGAATGATCTCAAATTTTGTGTGCAAGTCCCAAATTATCTGTCGCATCCGTAAACCGAGGAGTCCCTCTCTATTCTCCCCTCTAGCTTTAGCTCTCCTATATTTACTTTTGTTTAGATATTCTGGAGTTAGAACACTTTGTAGTTATTCAACATCTTATGATTTCATGAGATTCCAGGTTTTGGGAGTATGGTTTTTGGTCGAGAGTGTTATTATGGTATATGCCGAGATGGTAGTCTCAACTTCATACTGTGCAAACATACAACAACAACAACAACAACAACAACAACCCAGTATAATCCCACACGTGGGGTCTGGGGAGGGTAATATGTACGCAGACCTTACCCCTACCCCGAAGGGTAGGGAGGCTGTTTCCAGGAGACCCTCGACTCATAAAGCAACAGAAGCCGATATATTAGTACCATAAAAATGCATAATAAAATAACAGCAATACAATAATAGCAATACAATAGATATGAAATACATAATACAATAGATATTAAACTTTCTTTATTATATCTCCCGTAAATTTCTAGTTTTATATCTTTATTTCCTTTTTTCGCAAATTGTTAGGCTTACCTAGTCGTAGAGACTAGGTGCCGTCACAACAGTTCACGGAGGGAGAACTTGGGTCGTGACACCAACCATCCCTGCAAGACACACAACTATAATTACACATATATAAAACATAAAATAGGAAAAACTGGGCTAAAATACTCAAAATGACCGACCAAGTGATTATAGATGAACACTGTTAGAGTAAGCATGTTGTTTCAAATATTTTGGGTGGTTATTCTGCTAAGTGGATTAACTCGCCAGTAGAGAAGAAACATGTTAGTTGGAATACCATCAAGCTTGGCACTTTGTTGGAACATGTGGCTTTTGAAGGACATACCTAAGAACTAGACTATGAAGACAATAATATCTTACGAATTATTCTTGATTTGTCTTAGTTTCCTTTCGACCCAGGTGGGGATTAGAATTTTTAATTCGCGTCCAAGGAAAGAGATTAGACACTAGGTTTATTGCGATAGACTCAGTCTTTATCAACTTAAACCTTGAGGACATAGATAATTATTGAGGCTGCGGATATTGGTATGAACCAAAATAGCCAAGAGAACATGTTTGAAATTTTAGCAAATTACGTATGGGATCGAGGCTGAAAATGGAGTAGGTGCACAGTGCATGCAGGGAACCAAGAGAATAAGGAGATACATAATTTATTCATTGCATTTTGGAGTTAGGCTTGAGTACTCTGAATGTTCTTATATTTTCTCGCCTTTCTTCTTCTGGTCTCTCCCCATATTTTTGAATTTGTGTCATCTCATCCCTATTATACTTATTGTGTCCCTTTTACGTTCATTCTTAGTAATCTTCATTTTAGTTCTTAATATCCTTTGTAATTTTAGTTTGAAAGTTATTGAAATACATCTATCGCTTATTTGGGTTTAAATTATGTTACTCTGATTATTTGTTTGTTACAACTCAAGCTAAGATAAATTGAAGCAAACGTTTGTTGGACTCGGCTCAACTCGTCTAGGCTCGGCAAGGTCTCTGGCTCAGAACATGTTCAGTTGAACTTAGCTAAACTCAGTTAGGCTCGATTGGCGCTACAAGTTGGACTATAACTATATATGTAGATCCTTACTATTCATATTACTCTATTTAAGATCAATTTAATTTAATTTTACTCTTTCACTTTCTCCATTTTGATTTATGTATCTTATTTTCCTTTTTAGTCTAGTTTAAAAAGCACACCTCTTTTTATTTAAGTAGCTCCTTAATTCCAACAAATCTCGTGACATATTTAAGATCACAAGATTCAAGAATATTTTGGTACATTACATACATTTTAGTTTAAGACTACAAGATTTAAAAGTCTTCATACTTTTCTTAACCACTATTTAGTCAAACTAAGACACATGAATTAAAATGGGGGGAGTAATTGATTTTTAAATCATCAATAGAACACCAAGAATATTCATTATAGTAAAGTCATCAGTGGTCAGATGTGATGCAACTAAAGTAATCACATCTAAAGTTGGACAAGAAAGTGGGATTAATCCATCCATATATACGTTGAAGAATCAAAACCCAAATAAAAAATAAAAAGGGCTAAAATTACCTTAATATATTGAAATGGCTCAAAATATTCTTTGTTAACCTTTTAGGCTATAAATATCCTTAACGTTTTCTTTGGGCTAAAATTACCCATATGTCAAACACACCTGGCATGGTCAATTTTTAGACTTTAACTTCGCCACGTAGTATTTCCTTAGCCTGCCATGTGTACTATTTGTATCAATAAAAGACCACTGTATTGTTGGTTATTTCGTGGAAATGACTACTTGGTGATTTTGTACTTGCCATTCTTATTGTACTTTCCTTTCTACATGTTTCCTCCCCATTATTATGTTAAATGCCCTATTTGTTATTCTTTGCATTATGTATATATTTGCACAAGATCTTAGTAGGTGTATTGTCATAGCATCGTCGCTACCTTGTCGAGGTTAGGCTCGACACTTGCGGAGTACATTGGGCCAGTTGCAATCATACTACACTTCTGCACTTCTTGTGTAGATACTGGTATTGGTCCCAGCGGTGTCTAGTGGTGCTTCTACTTGGATCATATCTACAATGGAGACATGAGGTAGAGTTGTTGGCATCCGTAGTCCCTGAAGTCCCCTTCTATTTCTGTCTTTAATGTTTATTTAATTTCAAACAGTTGTATTTCGTTCAAGCCATACTTGTAGTATTCTAGTTGCTCATGTACTGGTGACTTCAAATTTTATGGGATTAGACTATAGCATGTTATATTATGGGTTTATCTTATATATCAGCTTTTATTAATAGTTATTACTCTGTTTTAAATTGCTCAAATGGTTAATTGGTTATCTAATGTTGGCTTGCCTAGCACGTATATGTTAGATTCCATCACGACCCCGAGGTTAGGAATCCAAGTCATGACAACAGCCAAAGGCCTTTCCTCCGCTGGAATAAATATCGAACCACCCATGTTCTCTGATGCCTCAAATACAAATAGAAATGTTGAAGACTTCAACAATCAGTATAAGCCTCTCGTGATACACCATATTAGTAATTCCTCCAAGTCTTAAGTACATGCATGATAATTGCCAACTCTAATTCACAAACTGGACAATTATTCTTAGGGAGCTTCAACTGCCACGACACATAAGCAATCACCCTATCATTCTACACCAACATCACTCATAGGTGGAAACTCCTCCACAAGGTGACAATAATAGTATGCCCTCGTAACACATGGGAAAATTATCCCGAATCACATCTATAATATCATCATCACAACTCGTCGGTGCCAACTGATATCTAGTACTCAACATCACATATGAATAAATAGGAATAAACTGAAGATATAAGTTTCAAGTCGAAATAAAGTCACACGATGAGGAATCAAGGAAAAAAAGTTCTTAAAGCCCTATAGCCTCCTGCAGATTGATATTGACATCTCTGTATTGATCCACAAACTTTATTAGGCATGCTTGTGATTAATGAAACCCTTAGAACCTAGAGCTATGATACCAACATATCACGATCCGAAATTCCACCAAAGGCCAAGATGGTACCTAACCTGCTTTCTAGGCAAACCAGTACTCACGTCAATAATAAAATCCAATTATTAAGCCATTAACTATTCATGATATAAAATCAAAGAGGAATAAGTCATAAATCAAATATCAAATGTGCATAAATCTCAAACAACTTCCACACATGACCACAACTGTCTCATAAACTCTCCCAAAATCCAGGTCTCACAGCTAGTCACAAGCATCTAATAAGGGTACAAGATCTCAACTAAATACATGGTCTATCCGAAAATGACAAAGATACAAAGACATACATAAAGAGTAGGGAAGAAGGACTCTATGTGTTGTGGATTGGATCAAGTAAATAGTTCACCACGAAGTCTCCTAAAAGCACTCCTACTTTATTGGGTAAGTACCTGTCAAACCCATCTCAGAACCTGCACAAAATATGTAAAAGTGTAGTATGAGTACAAAATACGGTACTCAATAAGTATAAAGTCTAGCCCTGAAGAAGTAGTGGCGAGAGGTCAATAGCTTGACCTACTAAAAACTTAATAATCATAAGTGGCATAAACAACATTTAGAATAAAGCATCATATTATCAATCAAGCCCACCGATAAAAACACAATAAAATGTAACTAGCTTTTCAAACAAAAGATATCACATAATATTAGATATCTTAAATCTTTCATAATTATGATATGAGTCAATCGACGGTCATTTAAATGTTAGATCCACCTCATAAGTCCGAGCTACCAATGTATGTTCACAATCCAATTCCAATTCTCATCGCACAATCCCATAAAACTAACACAGACCGTGTCAAGACCCTAAACCTGGACCCGATCGTGACGGCGCCTCTCGTGAAGACAAGGCCAGCTAACACTTCCCATTTCAATTTTTAACAGTTAAACCATAAGGAATAAGTCTAAGCATAATTAATAGAACCTCAAAGTAGCAGATAATAGCATAATTTGCGGAATACAACCTAACACAACCTGATACCGGGGTGTCACTAGTCATGAGCATCTATCAATCCTAATACAAGTCGAAAAAGTCTATAAGCTATTACAAAAGGTCTGATAAAGAGATAGAAGTGATAAAGGGGGATAAACACGGGACTGCGGACGCCAAGCAGCTACCTCGTGGACTCCAAAGTCTACCGGGAGCTCTCAACTCGCACTGGCAAGATCAGCAACGCTTGAATTTGCACACAGGGTGCAGGGAATAAAGTGAGTACTCTAACTCAGTGAGTAATAATCATAACTAAAGACTGAGTGGTAGGAAATCACGAAAAGTACATCAACATGTTGTATAGAGTAGTACAAAACCAGTAAGAAAACAATAAAGCTATGAAATCTCTTAAAGCACCTTAGCTCAATTTAAACTTCTTTAATAATGACTTTTTAACAGTTAAGCAATTGAATGCAAAGCAATTAGAACAGATAAGCATAGAAAATCCGCCCCTCGGGCACAACTACACAATTAAATCGGTAGATGACATGCAAATAAGAAAGATAAACACATAAAGGTTTCAACAAATCCGCCCATCGGGCAATATCTCAGAACAATACCAGCCCCTCTAGCTATATCTCACATCACAATGGGTACCTGCGCTCACTGGGGGTGTGTAGACTCCTAGATGGGCCTCTTACGGCCCAAGCACAATATCAAGCCATCTCGTGGCATCATAACTAGGTTCTCGGCCTTATATCAACAAGACACCTCGTGGCATACAAAACTCAGGCCCTCGGCTTCATAATCATAATCAGTGTATCACCACTACAGCGTGCAGCCCGACCAAAAAGTATCCTCACAGCACATGCCCTCGGCCTTACTCAGTCAAAATCACATTAGCCACTTGGGCAACAGTAAAACATGATGCTCAGCCCAAAATAGTATTTAAAATATCATTTCAAGTGTTAAAGTAGAGTAAACATGGCTGAGTTTTGAAAAAACAGTAGAATATAGCATGACTGAGTACAAGTTTAAAGTCAAAACAGTGAGGAAATATCAATAAAAATTTCCGAAGCGTTCACATAGTTGGCACGAGGCCCAAATATGATATTCAGCCCAAAACATGATGATAGCAAATAGTTTTCAATCAAATACGCAGTAAAATAGTCATTCGGGATGGACTACATTACAATCCCCAACAGTCCACGACCCCACGCTCGTCATCTAACGTGTGCGTCACCTCAATATAGAACGATGTGCAATCCGGGGTTTCATACCCTTAGAACATCATTTATAATCATTACTCACCTCGATCCGGTCCAAACTGTAACCCGTGATGCCTTTGACCTCATGAATCGACCTCCGGATGCTCCAAATCTAGCCACAATCAGTACATAACTATTAAAATATGCTAAGAGAACAAAGCCCACTCGAAAATATTCAATTTACATCAAAAATCCCTAAATTGCGCAAACTCGGCCCCTGGGCCCACACCTCGGAATCCGACAAAATTAACATCAATAGAATCCTCATCCTCTCACGAGTCTATACATACAAAGAACATCAAATTCGGACCTCAATTGCCCCCTCAATTCCCAATTTACACTCTCCAAGTTCAAGCTCTAATTCCCCAATTTTAGGCTTTAATTTCCACATATTTCATGATTAAACAAGTAAAAATCAACATAGGATCGAGTATAGAGTTCAAAAATCTTACCTCCAAGTGTTCCCCTTCGATTCCCTCTTCAATCCTTCTCAAAAGCTCCAAAAATCGCTCAACCATGGAGAAAATAGACCAACAATCATGAAACTCACTTTTAAACATTCTGCCCCTAGGTAAAACTACCTTCTTCGCGAACGCGACCGGCCTCTCGCGTTCGCGTACACCAAATTCACTGCCTCTCCACTTTTCCCTTTGCAAACGCGGACAATTCCATGCGAATGTGATGCTTCGCTATACCAGGCTTTCGCGAACGCGATGCAACTCTCGCGAACACATAGCACATGGGCCTGGGGTGCCCAACGACCTTACTCTTTTACGCGAACGCGACCCTAGTCTCGCGTCCGCGATGCACATGAATCCTCCACCTTTGCGTTTGCGTTCTCATCCTCGCAAATGCATAGAACAAAAATATCATCACACAAAACACCCTTCACGAATGCAAGTCCCTGACCGCGAACGCGAAGAACAATTCGTTTGCAACAAAAACCAGCAAAAACTGCCAAGTCCAAAGTCCAAAATTGATCCGTTTAACCACCCGAAACTTACCCGAGGCCCTTGGGACCTCAACCAAACATGACAACATATCCCATAACCTCATTCAAACTTGTTCCAACCTTCGGAACGCTAAAAACAACATCAAAACACCAAAATCACATCGGATTCAAGCCTAAGAGCTTCATGAACTTCCAAATTCCGCTTTCTATCAAAAAGTCTATCAAACCTCGTCCGAATGACCTGAAATTTTGCACATATGTCACAAATGACACAACGGAACTACTGCAACCCTCGGAATTCCACTTGACTCCTATATCAAAATCTCACCTATCAACCGAAAAACGCCAAAATCTTATTTTTGCCAATTCAAGCCTAAACCTTTCACGGACTTCCAAAATGCATTCTGATCATGCTCTTAAGTCCCAAATCACCTAACGAAGCTAACCAAATTATAAAAATTCTAATCCGAGATCATATACCGACAAGTCAAATCTTGGTCAAATTTTTCATATTTCAAGCTTCAACCTGAGAATTGTTCTTCCAAATTCATTCTAGTTACCCTAAAAACCAAAACCAACGGTTTATATAAGTCATAATACATCACACGGGTTAAGTCATGCCCGAGAACTGGCGAGCAAAGTGCAAAAGCTCAAAACGACCGGTCGGCTCGTTACATCCTCCCCCACTTAAACATGCGTTCGTCCTTGAACGTGCACAGAGTTGTTCTAAAAGCCAACCAATCGCTGAAATAACCTACCATGCACATACCCGGGGGTGATCCCATGTCACCCTATCTCATATAGGTTCGATAACACAATGTAACTGAAATTTCACAATCCAACCTAGCCCATAAACCTTATAACCACATTTCCACTTTCGAAATCATCCACCATATCAGAATCTCACATCTATACTCCGAATAAGCCTGAACAAGAGGTAATAACCCATACCTGCAACCTCAGGTAAAATCACATGATATACCACATAACTCAAACACTTGTAGTGATAACTTCTAATCACGGCAGCTGCACACAACACCCGAATACCGATAGAAAAACTCTTATCAACTAAAGTCTCATTCCCACACTTCCATATACTGCCAATGATAAATGAAATACGCAGTAAACCATAACCTTCTCTCAGATCAACCATTCATGAAGCCACTTCTCCTCTGGCAAAGACCATAGCAAATTTCTGAGCCGAACCTCGATATTATCCTTCCAACATGCTGAAATCGAATCTGTTCATATTCATTAATGATCCTAATGATCTTATCTAATCCAACACACTACTCTGGTGACATGACACATCAATACAGGCTAAAACCTCAACTTGTGAAATCCGCGCACCAATAAGCAACAATCCGAACATACTCAAATCATGAAAATGACTCAAATGAAAGAGTTGTATTGCAAGCTCACCTGTACCACCATAACACAAGGCTGAGAACCCGTCTCACATCATAGAAATAGAACACACGAATCTAACCCGCAAGGTCATACCTCCACATAACTTTGCTACAATGCGCGACCCTATCCAGATACTGGTCCACATGAAACACCTCAAGTCACTCTGCTCGAAATTGATGACCACGCACAATGATGCCTAGAACCAAAGCAAATCATCATACCCATGGTGAAGCAAATACATAACACCACACAAACACGAAGGAACATAACTGATACGCCATTCACCGAGCAATACCCAGTACTCTTCCCGCTCGACTTTCACTATGAAACCCCAATGGAACCGCACCATATGTGCCTATAACCAACAAATTATAACCCCTCGCAACGCAAAAAAATAACTCATATATCACCTTAGAACACTAATTGCTCAATAACAACCGACTCACCACATCCTTCAACAATACAACTTGGAGCCAACCAAGCCGACTCAAGTTAGAACACACATCCACATTGGCCTGTCAACGAACCCCTTATCAAGGAAACCCTATAGTTCCTCCTTCAACTCCTTTAACTCTATCGGCGCCATGCGATACGGTGCCCGACATCACATCAATACCGAAATCAACAACCCCGCTCGTTGACATGCCCGGCCACAAGAAACACATCCGAAAAGTCCCTTACCACCATAACTGAATCAATGGTAGGCTCTTCACGAAAGCCCAAATAAGAAAGACAATCCTTCCTAGCCATCCGTTGGGTCTTAGAATATAAAACCACCCTACTAGGACATGAAATCCGTCGAACCTCGCCACTCAATCTGTGGCATTCCCGGCATAGCCAACATTGCTGCCTTAGTGCAATAGTCCAGAATAATATGACACGAAGACAACCAGTTTATACCCAATATTACATCAGAATCTAACATACCAAGCAGCATAAGATCCACTCGAGTTTCCAAACCCCGATAGTCACTAAACAGTGATGATACACATGACCTACAACCACAACATAACCTGAATATGAGAACTCCTAGTCTCCAACTCCCTATAGCACACGAATCACCATACCTGATCCCAGTTCCGCCGTCCGAATACATACCACACCTCTAATACCCAATCATTCCACGAGAGATACTCTAAAATTCTTCTGTGCCACCAAGCAAACTCGAATATCAGCAGTCGATCTAACAAGAGAGTGTTGCAATACTACCGAAGTACCATCAACTTAATCACATTGCCTTTTTCTGAAACATATACCCTCGTCAAATCACCCCAGTTAGCAATACCGTTTTCCTTAATCATCTGAAGATCATTTCCCTAATCATCTGAAGCTCATTTCCCTAATTATCTGGAGCTCATTTCTCTAATTATCTGAAGCTGCCCGTGCTGCCTAAGAATTTATGACCTTCCTTTCAGAACTAATCTGTGACCTTACGCATGCAAATCTAAGTCATGCACAACATACCACATATACCATACCGTCCTAAGGTAAACATGAGAACTTCATATCCATTCCGAGCCACACGCAACTACGTACTCAACTAGCCAAGAACTTTTCCATTGGACCCCATCTGGGAGAAAATCACTATACATCCCATGCTCCTCATGCCCGTGGAAAATATACACCTCTAACCGTGATAGAAATCATCAAGAACTTTCCAAATTTCATTCGCACAAAACTAAACCATCAGGACTGAATCCTTCTAACTCAACCAAGCTACGCAGACCACAAAAAACCCAAGAGAATTACTGCGAAACACATGCAGAAACTCATTACTCTGTTCACACCCGAGGAACTAATCATATCCTTACCATACCAATCCGGTCTACTACCAAGCTATCCCATCTAT
Organism: Nicotiana tabacum; assembly: GCF_000715075.1. Lineage (NCBI taxonomy): Eukaryota > Viridiplantae > Streptophyta > Magnoliopsida > Solanales > Solanaceae > Nicotiana > Nicotiana tabacum. Next base: position 43,971,069 of record NC_134084.1, read on the forward strand.
CCAGGTTTCCTTATGATTTACCTTCATCTTGATACTACTTCTTGCTATAACACCACAATTCCTCAACCCAGACTCACCACACGAGACCCAAGCATAAAACCACACCGTCTAAGGCTCATAAACCGCTGAGTACTCTCTTAAATGTTCCAAAAGCACCATGTTACCTACCCCGAAGAGACTTCCTGTGAATCTGGAACCATTACCTTTCTAATACTGATATATAGAATCCCATAATTGATATAGATATGACACAAGTCTCAGCACCCTCCAATGCAAACCTCAGTTTCTAGCCAAATTATACACTTGAAATCTCCAATTATTACATGTAAAACCTTGAACCCCTTAGAACCATTCCCGAGAGTCATTCACTCTACTCAAACTGCAATTAGCCTGACCAAACGAACCGAACAACCTGTGCCTCATTAGCACTCCGACACCGCAGAGTGTAACCTCATCTTAAAACAACCGAGCAACTTCCTGCTCTATGCACCGAGCATCCTTTACCAACAACAACTCACGACATTTCGTGATTCTCACACACCTATGAATCATACTATAACCTTTGTCAAGAATTTTCCTTTACTCCAGCCATATTCGGTCTCAATATCTATAGTCCATAACTGATTCTCCCGTACGCCTCAAAATAGAACCAACATACCACATAACCGTGCAATCAACTAATCAATAGCAGACTCTCCCACTTGTCTCAAAGCCATAGATCAAAACACACTCAATAACTCATAACACATATACTCTATTGTTGTTATAGTACCATAGTGAAATAAAACTCGATCCTTCATAAGTTTGTGAAACACAAACCATTTGTTACTTTAACTCTTATGCAAATCTCGCATTCACTCTCGTAATAGTTAAACCCGCTCTCTTAAGCGACCCAAATTTAAATTGCAACACATATATTTCACTTGTAAATAAGAACTTCTAACGAACAACATAAGGATCACACAACCTCAGAACACTACATAGAAGATAACCCACCTGCTTTGCCTCAAACTAGCATTTCTTTATACCCTTCCCATCGCTTCCAAATCATATGAATACATCTCGCAGTCACATCACCCTCATCATATAGCTATCCAGTCATTACTTCCCTTAATAGGGACACAACATCACATATAGATCCAAAAGCACGCACTCACGTAATCAACAGCTTAGGGCTCAAGCTATAGGCAAAATTCGGCCTCGAGTCCTCCAAACTGGCCCAACATCAACGCACATAGATCATATCTCGCCCCTCGATCAGGGAATAACAAGCCATCGATGCATATCCGATACCGAGCGCTCATGCGCGCATACGAACGCGTGGAAAAAATTCAAAGAGTTACTTTTCAAGCTGAATCAATGACGCACTATAAGAATTCAAGAATGTGAATTTTTTTTCCTAAAGGTTCTGCAGCATCTCGAGGATAAATACATACATCTCCGTACCGATTCGCGAGACTCTACTAAACCTGCTCATGACTCGTGAGACCTATGTAACCTAGGCTCTGATACCAACTTGTCACGACCCTAAACCCGGACCTGGTCGTGATAGCGCCTATCGTGAAGACAAGGCTAGCCGACACTTCCCATTTCAATTTTTAACAGTTAAACCATAAGGAATAAGTCTAAGCATAATAAATAGAACCTCAAAGTAGCAGATAATAACATAATTTGCGGAATACAACCCAACACAGCCCGATACTAGGGTGTTACTAGTCATGAGCATCTATCAATCCTAATACAAGTCGAAAAAGTCTATAAGCTATTACAAAAGGTCTGATAAAGAGATAGAAGTGATAAAGGGGGATAAATACGGGACTGCGGACGCCAAGCAGCTACCTTGTGACTCCAAAGTCTGTCGGGAGCTCTCAACTCACACTGGCAGGATCAGCAACACTTGAATTTGCACACGGAGTGCAGGGAGTAAAGTGAGTACTCCAACTCAGTGAGTAATAATCATAACTAAAGACTGAGTGATAGGAAATCACGAAAAGTACATCAACATGCTGTATAGAGTAGTACACAACAAGTAAAAAAGCAATGAAACTGTGAAATCTTTTAAAGCACCTTAGCTCAGTTTAAAATTCTTTAATAATGATTTTTTAACAGTTAAGCAATTGAATGCAAAGCAATTAGAACAAATAAGCACAGAAAGTCCGCCCCTCGGGCACAACTACACAATTAAACCGGTAGATGACAAGAAAATATGAAAGATAAATACATAAAGGTTCGCCCCTCAGGCACAATGTCAACAAATCCGCCCCTCGGGCAATATCGCAGAACAATACCAACGCCTCGGGCTATATCTCACATCACAATGGGTACCCGCACTCACTAGAGGTGTGCAGACTCTTGGAGGGGCCCCTTACGACCCAAACGCAATATCAAGCCATCTCGTGGCATTATCACTAGACTCTCGGCCTCATATCAACAAGCCACCTCATACTCATAATCATAATCAGTGTATTACCGTTGCGGCGTGCAGCCCGACCCAAAAGTATCCTCACAATACATGCCCTCGGCCTTACTCAGTCAAAATCACATAAGCCACTCAGGCAATAGTAAAACATGATACTCAGCCCAAAATAGTATTTAAAATATCATTTCAAGTGTTAAAGCAGAGTAAACATAACTGAGTTTTGAAAAAACAGTAGAATATAAGTAAAGTCATTGGATCATAATAATAGAAATACGGATAAAAGTACATTTGGCTAAAAGATGGCTATGACTAGTCATGTAATTCAATTCATCTCAATAATTTAGTAAGCAATTTCATCATTCAAAAGTCTTATCATAATATGAATGAAATAAGTTATTTAACCACTAAATCATGCATCAATAAGACAAGTACATCAGTACGGCTCGACAAAGAAGCTCAAAATGGCAAAATAATTAGGTATGCCTAATTCAACAAGTCATAACTCTAAACATACTTCTAAACCACAAATACGAGTCATCACACAATCATAAAATCAATAAAACGTGAATAATGAGCTCACATAGTCCAAACAAGACATAATCATAAGCCAAATATTTACTAGATACAGTCATAACCAAGATATGCATATACACTCTTTATCTCACATATATGTGGCTCCTGAATCGAGCAACAAGTAGCAAATAGACCGTCTATGGGGAAACTTTCCTCTTACAAGGATAGACAAGAGACTTACCTCCACCCAACAGGCTTAAATCAATCAACAATCGCCTTTTCGATCAAATCCAACACCAAACAACTCAAATCTAATTAAACATTACTCAAATTAGTCAATACAAACTTTAGGGAATTGATTCAATATCAAAAGGGTTCGATCTTTAACCCAAATAAAAAAGTCAATAAAAAATCAACCTCGGGTCCGAATATAAAGTTGATCATAGATATAGTTCATCCACAACCCCGCAATTCCAAATATATGATTAGATTCTAAAATCAAGTCCAAATGGACTCCCAAATTCTCAATTGGTACTCTATAAAATTATAGACAAAAGCCCCAATTTTATCTTTAAAATTTCATGATCTAAATAATATAATCCATGGGAAAACAAGATATATAATCATATCAAGTAGAAATCACTTGTCCTCAAATTAGCGATAAAAATTTCTCTAAAAATTGCCTCTTCTCGAGCTCCAAAACACAAAATAGTGGAAAATGAGCTTAACCCTCAAGTATAATAATGTTGCCAGTAACTTCACATCTGCACCCAAAACCATCGCGTCCGCAATACCTCTTCTACAAGCCCATACTCGCATTTGCAAACTTCACTTCACTCGCTGACCTTCGCTTTTGCGATGAACAGTCCACTTCTGCGGCGCCATTGATGCACCCAAATGCTCACAGGAGCGAACACGCTTTTGCGCAACTTTGTCTGCACATGCGGACTACCAAGGCCAGGCGAAACTCTGATTCTGCACCTCAACTCTGCTTCTGTGCCTGCGCAGATGCGCTACAGGAGTCGCTTATGCAACCTCGCACCTGCGTAAATGGTCTGGAATCAATCTGAAATACTCATGAGCCCCCATCCAATCAAACCAACAAGTCCAAATACCTTACTCAAACTTATTCCAAGGCTCCAACCACAAAAAACAACGACAAAACCAAGAATCGAATATCAAAATCCTTATCTAAACTTTCAAACACTCTAACTTCGCCAAATGCATTCGAATAACACTTAGACATTGCGGATCACAACCAAACTTTACACAAGTTCCAATATACCAAAGAACCTATACAAAATCCCAAAACACGAATCAGGATCCGATAACATCAAAGTCAACTTTCGATCAAACTTATAAACTTTCTAATTCTTCAAATTGCCAACTTTCGGCAAATATAGTTAAAACCTTCTAGTAACCTCCAAATTCGAACATACGCCCAAGTCCAAAACCACCAGACAAACCAAATGCAACTATAAATTTTTTGATTTCGAGATCGTTTACTCAAAAGTCAAATCATGATCAACTCTTCCAATTTAAAGCTTCCAAATTTAGAATCACTTTTTTAAATCAATGCCGAACTTCTGAAAAGTCAAAACCAACCATATACGCGAGTCATAAAGCATCAATGAAGCTACTTAAGGCCTCAAACCCACGAACAAAATGCCAGAGCTCAAAATGATCGATCTGGTAGCTACCCCAACACCCTAAGTAATTTTGAAGTTCTTAATAACATATGCTGAGCCTTTGCACAACATATGCTTGTATTGTTTACTTGGTTTATTCTGATCATAACATGCACCCAATTTTATTGGTAGAAAAAAAACAGTAGGTGTTTTCAAAATTAAAACTACAAAATGCATATAAAATGAATAAGAAATATGCATTACCTCTTTATCTACAAAGATTATGTCTTAACAAATCAACTATTTATGTCTCTTGAGATTAGTAGACTCATATCCTACAAACTCTAATTTTTATCCTCCAATTATTCCTATATTATTCAACAGTGAAAAAAGAGAACATGCCATATTTTATAAAAATTTTAGTATAGGAAAATAGTATATTAGTTTAAGAAAAAATGTCAAAAATTACTTAAAGACAATGAAAAACATCATGTATTTGCAAGGATGGCATGACATGCTTATTACCATCATTCAAAGAGGATAGTCAATACCATGCCTTGCGTTATGTTTGAACTTTTAGTTCTCAATTCTAAAAGTTTTTATAGGTGGATGATTATCCTTGATCATTAACTTCCTAAATTACTGGAGCCTCGATCTTTTTTTTTTCTTTTTAAGTGGCCTAGTTAAGTAATCAGTCTTTTGACCTAATGTGTTGTTGAGAATAGTTATTTATCTCATTTACAATGACATTGCATAAATTAATTAAAAGTTCAATAAAAAAGACAACTGAACGATTATTATTTATTGTTTTATGAAATTTTAATTATATTAAATTGTACCCGATTTAAAGATTGACTATGTTGAAGAAAATAAGGAATAAATGAAAATGAGTTATTCAAAGATTATAATTTTATTCTGCATACAAATTTTATTCTTGTCCATTGGATTGTCCAAGTTTTAAATAGGCAAAATACATAGTTTATCCATCGACCTTGTACTCAAATCCCTCTTACACACATGTTAAACACAAGAATGGTATTACACACCAATTTTTTTAAAAGTGTGTCGATTACACACCACTTTTGCCATGTGTCACACGCGTGTATTACACATAAAAGAGGCACGTAAAAACTACAAAATTCATCTAATTTTTTTTTTGCTTTTCCCCTTTTAACTATTTTCTTCCCAAATTAAAGAAAAAAATAACTCATGTCTTCTTCCCTAACCCACACCCCAGAGTTCCCCCCTCGTCTTCTTCCCCAACCTCCATCATAGTTTAGTATACTCCCCTCATGTTTCGTCTTTCTAACCAACCCCCATGAATAAGAAGAAAAAGAAAAAGAAGAAGAAAAGAGGAGCTATTGGGTCTAGTAAAAATTACCATTATTGACCTTTTGAAAAAGCTTGAAAATTTAATAGGGTCTTGTTGATTTTGGTGTTCCATGACCTAGAAAATTAGTTTGAATTCGTAATTATTGTTGAATAAAAATTTACTTAGGTGATTAATTTTGATAAAATTCAAACTCCATTAACAAGTTTGAAGCTTTGGGTTTGAGCTTGAATTTGAAATTTGTATAAGGATTTGTGATGGATGTTGTTAAAACTTGTTAAAAACCGGGCAAAGAGTTGAATCTATAGTTAGGGAAGAAGGTAATTGTAGTGGAAATGTTGGTGGTACTATGGTGATGGCGGAGAAGATGTTGGGGTTGGGGAGATGAGGAGGGGGTGGGGTTTTTTCTTTGGGAAGATAAGGAGGGGGCAGAGGTTTTTTTTTCAATTCTTTTTTTTTTTCCGATTTATGACACGTGTCATATGCTGATTGACGCATGTAATAACAATTTTTTAAGTAGATGTGGTCAAATGCCGAAGTGATGTATAATTGACACACCTTTAAAAGTTTGATATGTAATATGATTTCCGTCTTTAACAAGTATGTAAGTGGAATTTGGGGACAAGATAGTAAACTATTTATTTTGCCTTTTAAATAAGCAAAGGACAAAGATAAACGTGGAAAAGTGAGACATCTTATTCTCATCATAAATGAGCCGGGTCGAACAGGCTTTGACTGGCTATGAAAATTGCTCCCATTAAGGAAAGGAACAATCATTATTCAATTACCTTCAGTTTAACCTTTTTCCGGCCACTGTACTTTTTTGCTTCTTTCTTTTTTCACTACATCGAATCGAATATGTGTGTGATTATTTATAGGGTTTATTAATAAGAACTTCACTTTCCCCTTTGTGTTCTCTCTTCGATCCGAAAAATGGCGAATTTTTCTCGTCAAATGCGACTCTCCTCTACTCTACTGAGGCTTTTACAGCAAAGAGTAACAGCAGTGAATTCAACTTCTTCGAGGAAATTTACCACGACGGAAGGTCACCGTCCCACCATTGTTCACAAACGTAGTCATGACATTCTTCACGATCCATGGTTTAACAAGGTACTAAAGCAAACAGTAAATTATTCCCTATTATGTTTCATGAAATTTATTGAATCTGAATTTACCAGATCCATCATTTCTTTTCAAGTGTTTTTTCTTTGTTTAAAATCAGTGGTTCAACAATTTGCATGCATATTCTGATTATTTGGTTTGTAAAATGAGTTCTTGTCTTACTGAATTCTTTTAGTGGGTTAGTTGATTTATTTGTTATTGAAATCTCATGATCTGTAAATTGTTATTATTCATTTTTTATTAGAAACAACTGATCAGTTAATACTATGCCCAAACATTGACTCAAATTTCAATTCTAGAGATGTTAAGAGGATTAGAAGGGGCATACTTTTGCTAAAAATGTACTCTTTTGTTGCACCTGTACCGTTTTAGCAATACACTCTTAGTTCTGTTTTATTTGTAGAAATATTTTTTTACCTCCTTAAAAAAAACCAACTCAAATTTGTTGATGTTTAGGCATGACTCTTGGTTATGGGTGCTTCTTATGTTGATGAAAGGAAAAAATCGTTGAATTATCTTCTCAAGGTTCGGTATAACTTTGCGCACCAATGCTTAGGCAGATGGTTATAAATCACTTAGTGTTTTATGCCTCTGCCTCCCTGAAACCTCATGGTTCTCCACCACTTTATTGACCACTAGGCCACACCCTTGGTGCTTGCATTATCCTCCTTCCAATCTGCAATGCCATTTCAATTGTAAACTTCCATTTTGGCACTTCAAATTCTTGATCCCAATACCCACATTCCCCCCCCCCCCTTTTTTTTTTGTAAGACTGATCCATCTAATAAGATAGATAGAAAGAGTTGCTCTATTTGTTTCCATTTCAAAGAAACTCTTCTCAACTTGTTCATACGCTTTGAGATTGAAGTAAGAGCAGTAAAGGGGGATGTGGTGTAAGTGGGAAGAGCATCAACAACACTGTGACTCTTCCCCAACGATAAATATTCTCTGTTCCAGTTTGCCAATTTTTTTCTCCATCTTCTCAAGATCCTCATTCCAAATAGTGACTTATTTATGCTTTTCACTCAATAGTAGTCCCAGATATGTCTTAGGAGTAGAACCAATGTTGCATTTTAAGATGCTATGAAGTTGATGAATATTTACAACCTAACTGACAAAAACAGAGAACTTTTTGAAAAATTGATGTGTAGTCCAAAGCAACCTCGAAGACAGTAAGAATTATCCTTAATAACATAAATATGATGTTCCTCAGTGTTGCAAAAAATGAAGGTATCGTTTGCATAGAAAATACGACATATTCGCCTTTAAAGGCCAGAGCATCATCTGGAAAGCCAGAGATCCAATTTGCTTGAACAAACTTATAAAGCATCTTGCTAGTTTCTTCCTTTAAAGAAAAAAAGAGAGAGAGGGCCTCCTTGTTTTAGTCCTCGTTGTTAAGGGACGAAACTGTGAACATGTACCATTGATAAGAGCACAGAACCTTAGAGAGGAGATGCAGAACCTGATACAATTGATCCTTTTGAGACTAAAGCCCGTATGTCCCAAAAGATTCAGAAGATTCAACAAGAAGTTCTAGTTTACATGATTGAAAGCTTTCTCGATATCCGATTTGCAAATACTAGTGGGCTAGCAAAGAAGCATCCATGATATTTCTTTTCTAATATCACTAATAAAAGCCATTGGAGAAGTATTGACTAAATTAGAGATCATCCTTTTGAGCCTTTCCACAAGTACTTTTGATAAAATCTTACAGAAACAACCAATCAAGCTACTGGGTCTAAAGGATTTTAGTACTTTAGCACCATTCCTCCGGAATGAGAGCAATATAAGAGGAGCAAAGGCTCCTCTAAAAAATTTCAGCATTGTGGAAGTGGTTTGAAGCATTCATTAGATACCCCTTGATGGCAGGCTAGTACATCTTAAAGAAACCTTAGTAAAGCTGCCTGGAGCTTTGTTCGGGTCCCTTGGAAGATTATAAAAATGTAATTCATTGGAAAGTGATTTAGAGGTTCCGTAATGATTATTACGTTGTGTATGGGTATAACATTCAACATGATCTCCCAACCTTGTCTTGGTCACCTGCCCCTGTTTGTAGTAGCTGTTATATATAGATAAAAATTCCGGGCTTATAGTAAAAGGCTTATTAAGAATATGGTGGAGTTTACTTTCTCGAAAAAAGAATACGGTGGATTTTATAATAGAAAAATAGATAAACTGGAGTTACCTAGAAAGCTTGTCTGATTTGGCTGATTTTCGACCGGCTTACCAAAGAATGGAGTAGGCTACAGGTTTTTGCAAGCCTCTTGTGCTTTATAAAGTAGTTGCACTCTTTTTTTCCTAATATAATTACATTACTTCTGGGAAGGAAAAAGCAAGAAGAAAGAAAAGAGATAATAGGGAAACACTGTTTAACTTGACCACATATAGACAAAAGTATATCTCTGAAGAAAAGATTTAACTCATCTTTTCTTTCTAGTGGATGGTGTTAGGCCGTTCATCATCTTATTTCGTTTTAAACAATTCATCTTCTGGTTTTAAGTGCTTGAATTGGAGAAATTAACTGGAAAAATTGTGTGTAGAAATTTTGATTACGCAGTCCATCTTCATCAATCATGCCGACAAGTATAGTGTGATAAGTCCATTTCAAAAAATTATACTGACAAGTATTTTCTTGCATTAGACTGTTTCATATTGTTAATTCATGTGAACATTGGAAAGACTGAAGTCAATATTTACAATAATATGTATGAATTTTAGGGAACAGCATTCTCATTTACAGAACGTGATCGTCTTCACATTCGTGGCCTCCTGCCTCCAAACGTGATGTCTTTTGAACAACAAACTGCACGGTTCAGTAAGTCTCTATCCACAATTTAAATGCAATCATATTTGGGCTTCTTCAAAGTCAAAATCTATGAAACTTTAGCATTTGAGTGTTACTATGGATAACTCCTGCAGCCTCTGAGTCCCCCCTCCCCCCTCCCTTTTTTTTTGAGTTTGAGAAAAAATCTGCAGTGTTTTTTGCAAATTGGAGATTTTCAGGATCATATGGATTATAACAGTGGATTTTTCCATTTTATTTTTGGTTAATATGCTTAATAGTTCAGTTTCTCACTTTTATTAGTGGCATATACTTTCTCCTCTTCTCGATTCTAGGTAATGGATCCATTAAAAGAGCTTTGTTAAAATTCGAATCATTAAATCTTCCTATCCATTCACAAAACTTGAATCATTAAAGCAACAGATTCAGAGTTTTAGTTATGTAGGAATTCCCCCCCCCCCCCCAAGAGGTATGTTGGTGTTCTTTGAGTTTAATTATTTACTTTGTCAACTTTGAACCCTTTTCTGCATTTAACAGTGGCCGACTTGAAGAGGCTTGAAGTGCAAGCTAGAGATGGCCCATCTGACCCGTATGTTTTGGCCAAGTGGCGGATACTTAATCGCTTGCATGATAGAAATGAGACTTTGTACTACAAGGCGAGTGGCTGAACTTATCCTTTTATAACATTGCATTGTCTTGTATTGCTCTATGGATTCTAGTTGGAGGGATTAGGATAAGTGATCCTGACATAAAATCCTGCATAATATAATGTTTGGTTGGAGGAATTGCTGAAAATAACCGCACATAATTAATGCGGCCTTTGGTTGATCATATAAAAAATAATTCTTGCATAACTAATGCAATATTAGACAATACCCACATATTTTTAGGATTTCACACGGTGTCCGGTACCCACATTGGGACTCCCACTAATTCAGATACACGCTGCCGCATAATGCCTCATTAAAAGGGTAAGCGTTTTTTACTAGGATTTTTTTCATTCCCAGGGCTCGAACCCACGACCTCTGGTTAAAGTTGGAGGGATCTTATCCATCCCACTGCTATCTTTGGTGGTAACTGTTCATTATATGGGAGTCTATGTATTATTTTATGTGAGATAAAATATGGAAGAAGAGAATATGTATTAGCAATGCAGAAATAAATGTATTTAAAGACAAAGATACCCTTACAATAAGTTTTCTCTACATAAAATTTCATGTATTATTTTGGTCATAATAAAAACACATTTCATGTATTATTTATCACAACATAAAAGTTTCTTCTTTCTTTCTTGCATGAACAATCCCTGCAGAACTAGAATGTGAATCGAATGAACCTTATTGTTCTTAGGTTTGCACATTTGGGCATTACATGTCTCATACATTGTGACAATGTGCACCTTACTTTTCAGTAACTACCATTGCAAAACTTACCGCCTAAAGGGAAAAAAAAGAAGAAGCAAGCTACAAGTTATTAGTGACATCCTTGCGCTTACCTCGGGAATTCTTGTATTGCAACTCCCATGTGCCCCTTTTAAGAACTGTCATCCTGAAGATCTTTTTCTTCTTTTCATCCTGATGCTTTAAAACCCCTAAGCTCCTGCTACCAAGCAGGGTCATTCCCGTGATATAAGCATGAGAGATCTTTGATTTTGTTCAGTTGTGACCTCTAATAGGGTTATATAGGATATATCTATTAATAAAAGCCTTTCTTTTCTGTTTGTGTGTCTGTGTGTATAATACAAATATATCTCCCTTGAAAGGAGAATAAATACTATTGTAGCTAGGCTTTGTTCTCTTGAATAGGTAGGCTGAGTATGGCAGGGAAATTTTGTCTGCTATATATATATATATTATATGGGATACTATTAACATACGTTAAACTCACAATCTTTAGTCATTTTATTACATGGAACAGACAAAATACCGTGCAACTCCGAACTTCTGAAATAGATTAGCAAGTTATGCCTTTTTGATTTTAAGCATTTTCAACATTTTTCTTGTGGTGAATAGTCTAAAATATGAGCCAAGTCTTGGAAAGATAACCATGAAAATGCGCATGCACACACAGACGACGCTCTAGCCTTATCAAAGGTGAAAAGCAAAATAAAATAAAATAATAAAATGCCCTGGTGGTATGTTTGGGTTTTAAGCGCGAAGTGCAGATCCGTGAAGAAAGACAACAACAACAACAACTGTGTACGCAGACCTTACCCCTACCCTGAGGTAGAGAGGCTGTTTCCAATAGACCCCCGGCATCCTTCCCTTCAAGAACTCCCCACCTTTGCTCTTGGGACAACTCGAACTCGCAACCTCTTGGTTGGAAATTGAGGGTGCTTACCATTAGAGCAACCCAGGGTATTAACTATATGTGATTCAAGAATATTAACTATATAAACAACCAGTAATTATATGCACAAAGAAATTGGAAAAAGCATAACTGAGTAAACAATTATTCTTTTGCTCCGTTCTTGAAGATGAAGCCCATGTATAATGAGAGGCACACCTTATTGCCATAGTGGATGAAGCAAAGCGTTGCCTAAATGAGACAAAGTGCTCAGCTTGGTACACGTAGCTTTAGGGCTTAAGCGCTTTTCAAGCGAGCCTTTGACAACATTGTCGTGCGTACACAAAGGAATAATCAATAAATACAAAGATGTGGTTCTTTAGAGCTTTAATTTTTTTTGGTTTGTCATATTCATTTTTCTTTTGGATCTCGTATTGCATACTTTAATCTCTGAAGTCTTGAAAGATGTCAAATAGGAAGAAATTACAACAACAACAAACCCTGTGTAATCCCACAAGTGGGATCTGGGGAGGGTAATGTGTACGCAAACCTTACCCTTGCCTTGTGAAAGTAGAGAGGTTGTTTTCGATAGATCCTCGGCTCAAGAAACGGTAAAAATAAAGCAACAAACAATACCAACTACTAGGTAATAGGGTAACAAAAGCGAATGACATAACATGTAATAATTAAAAAATCAGGAATAAGAAAATACAAGAATAATACTAGCACTACTGGTAAGACTAGGAGAAACTCACGACTACCTGATGACGAGCGCAAAACACAACACGAAGTTGATGACTTGATGCTTGCTACTAAAGATAGTATAGTTTAATTATCGTCTCCACATGGATTGGATTTCAACAATGTTAGAATAATCTCTAGTTAATTACTATTCAGGATGATTAACACTTTGATTGGAATGATTATAAACTAAAATTAACTATTAAAACTAAAGCAATTAACAAGTGACTACGGAGAGACAAGAGTAGAGCAACGGAGAAATAATCAATGGAAGAAATAAGGGACGTGACAGGATAGGTGCAAGATAGCTATTCGGGATCTAACTATAGTTCGATTCACTCTAATGCAGTGTTGTGAAGAGTGTGAAGCTTCACAACATAGAAACGACCCTGCTCTAATGTTTTAATGATTCTCACGAATTCACTCGATGATTAGTTCAATCATATAGCCAAGATTCCTCTCTCGATTAAATCTGTACTCTACGAGGTGAACTAATATAAAGCACTGTAAAGGTATGCTAGAATACGTTAATGGACTAGTCTTTAAGAAAACATCTCTCGAATATTCTCCTAACTTGATTTAATTAACAATTCATTTCGATTATTTAAAAAAATCATTGAATTAAACCAAAACGAAATATGCAAAGATAATCACCCAAAATATTCCTCTTTCTATTAAAATAATTTGGTCAACAAAATTGCAATCTCTTCAAAGCTCCATAAACAAATTCATGCAAAATAACTAGAGTTAAAATCCACAAATATCAATCAAAACATCATATCCGTCAATCCCTAAAGTAAACTACTCCATAATCATGGAGAAAGTCATCACAAATAGAGTTAAAGAATAAGAAAACATGAATTCAATCCATACTCGTGGTTGACTTGAGGAAAGAATGATGAATCCTTGTCCTTTAGAGTCTCCAATGCTCTCCCAATCTTCCGTAAGTCAAAAGTCCCTTAAAAACGTGTTTTTGATATATTTATACCATGTAGAAGCGGGTTCGAATGGAACTACCCGTTCCAAGCCGAAGTAGGAAAACACTCTGACAAAATTACACATGAACGACGCAGGGCGCGGCCCCTCATGCACCGTCGCCAGTGGAGATATTCAGAGGCTTGTTTCTGGCAGACCAACTTCAATTGCACTGCCGCGCCTCGTGGCGCCCCATGCGGCGCGGTAGTGCAATTTTCTTAGAAAAAATTCTTCTTTCACTTTTTGGGTATCCAGACTTGGTTCTCAACCCCCGAATACGATCCCGGTTCAATTCCTTGGGCTTTTACTCAGATTTCAAAGCTCCACATTGTTCGATTTCGCTCCAAATTATCTTTTTTAACTCGGAATCATTTCCTTCAAGACATAAAACACGTAATAAGTGCAAATCACTATCATTTAAGCTCAAACACAAGTAAAGTGCAGTGATTAGAGTGCTAAAATACGGGTTCCTAGCCTACCATCACCTGATAATCTTCAACCTTAATTCTCGACCTGCACACCTTCAACCTTAATTCTCGACCTGCACACCTTCCTATCGAGGATCATGTCTTCGGTAAGTTGAAGCAATGATATGTCCTGCCAAATAGGAAGAAATTACTTGAAATAAATAAATCAGGACAAAGTTGCATTTATTAGATGTTTTGAGTAATTTATTATCATGTTAATATTATTATTCTTTGGACATCACGTACAACTATTTGTAAGGGGGAGGTCTTGAGTTCGACGCTAAACAAGAGCAACATTTAGTTAATTTGTATTGTTTCGTTATCAAATAGTTGCATGTGAGGAACTATCAGTGAGAGTTTTTCCTGACTGTGGCAGGTTTTAATTGAGAATATTGAGGAATATGCACCCATAGTTTATACTCCTACGGTGGGTCTTGTTTGCCAAAAGTACAGTGGATTGTTCAGACGTCCGAGGGGCATGTACTTCAGTGCTGCAGATCGTGGGGAGATGATGTCGATGGTTTACAACTGGCCAGCTGATCAGGTTTGTGTATATGTAAACTCGCTCATTCTACTACTAGCTTTCTTTGTTAGGGAGACATTTGCATATTGTTGTCTTTCCTACTGAATTAATGTGTCACTGATAAGTTTTGTGTATGGTTTACAACTGGCCAGCTGATCAGGTTTGTATATATGTGAACTCGCTCATTCTACGACAAGCTTTCTTTGTTAGGGAAACATTTGCATATTGTTGTCTTTCCTACTGAATTAATGCGTCACTGATTAGTTACCTCCTTTTACAAATTATTTGTACTTCAATATCTTCCTTTGATACACAAAAATTCTTACTGTTTTGAACTGTTGACTAAAAAGGGCTGAATAAGAAACTGTAGAGTAATTCCTTATCCAAAAAAGTAGGTAACTGTAGAGTAATTGTGCCAGTAGTCTGCAATTAGTCAGCAGTTCAATAGATTCTTAGATAGAAGATTATGTCGAATTGATTAGATCAACAAAGCTGTGCAGCACCTTAATTTGCTTTTGCATTATATCAGGTAAACATTTTATGTCAAATAGATATTTTTTCGTCTAAACATCCAGCACAAATGGAGAAAAATGATCTTGTGGTACCTTGCAAGAAAAATGAACATATGTACAGTCTCACTGCAATAATATCAAATTATCAATGGACTGATCCTTTAAACCCCCCACCACCCCTCAAAAAAGAAAAAAGAAGAAATAAAGGGGAGAGATAAATTCACTAGAGTGATAATTGGTCTTGTGAGATGGATAACTCTTTTTTTTGACTTTGATCTTTTTCACTAGAATAAATGTTTTTCATTTTGTTTCTTCTGATGGCAGTTATTCACTTATTCTATATATCAACATTCAACAATTAAAGTGTTTTTCATAGCTGGAGTTTCAATGTAGGTTGACATGATTGTTGTAACTGATGGAAGTAGAATATTGGGTCTTGGAGATCTTGGAGTTCAGGGTATTGGTATTGCAATTGGGAAGCTGGATCTGTATGTGGCTGCTGCTGGAATCAACCCTCAAAGAGTATATTCTTGCTCTATGTTGCTATTTTATATTGCATGATGAATCAGATGGTTTCCATGAAGTAAGCACAAAAATTATAAGACACCAAAAAGAAAAGTAAATTTAAATGAAGAGATGGAAAGAGGAAACAGATAAATTATCTAGTATCTCAAAGATTTTTACTTTTTGAGAAGTTTGATTTTAACAAAGAATTGATGTAATTGTTAGTGATTTGCAAGTACTTCTAGCGATTGCTTTAAAAAATGACTGAGATGTCAAGCACTCTGTAAATTTTCTGTTGTTGTTCTTTTATTCTTTTAAATTAAGGTCTTGTATTAGAGTTTTCTCTAGTTCTAGTGAATAGTTGTAGTCTTGTTGGGTTTCTTATGGTAGAAACTACTTTTTAATTGATCAACTTATCTTTTGTTATTGCTGATATCAGGGTATGTGTCATCAGATGTCTGTAATTCTTTATGATTTTATTCTCTTAATTCTCTTTCTGACAAGTTTTTATATTAGACTCTTGTCTTTAACATTCTTTTTAAATATACTGATTCCATCTTCTTCTGCTTCCAATAGGTATTGCCTGTAATGATAGATGTTGGAACTGACAATGAGAAACTTTTGAAAGACCCGTTATGTGAGTACTTATTCTTCATCATGGTTGATTATCATGCGCTACATCATTCATCAAAGATCAAATCACTACAAACCAATTGCTACTCTATATTTTCTTTAGTTTTTGGAAAGTGTCCTGCATATGTGTCTTATGTTTACCCGAATGGATTGATGTATATCAACGTAGTCAGTTGTTCTTTGATATCTTAAGTGAAGGCATGATGATACTGCTCATGGAAATGTGTGGTTAAATGGAGTTTTATGTTGCATATACCTGGCATTTTGGGGTACAGTCCATGTGATATATGTGGTGGTACATGATCCATTCGGAATCTGATAAGAGGTACTCTTGACTTGGCAAGAGGTTTCCAAACCATTGATTGCTGATCATTACAAATGAATAAGCGGATGGGTAAAAAAGGATCTCTAATTTGACAAATTGCTGGAGTAAGCTTTTCAACTTAATATTTGCCTAATCCATGCAATATTGACCCTCTCTCCTAGCTTGATGTTGTTTGTGCTCCATTGGAAAAAAAAATAGAGGAGGATCCTGGTTTTTGAGGAGCAGACGAACTCTAGGTTTCATATGGGTTGGTCTAGGAGATGAACAAAGGACTGTATGGTTCGTTTTTCGCCCATTGGCTCGTACTTTTACTTTTCTGCTTATGCGCATGGCTACTTCCAAGGGGTGTAGCACTGATAAATATAAATTGCACTTGTCGCTTCCGACTCACCTGTCTTAACAAGATTACTGATAATTGTCAGATGAGTGTTTGACCTGATGCTAAAACATATTTGAGATCATGCAGACATACAATTACTGGCTATAAAGCTGAATAATATAATATAAGTACATTTAGCGGAGCTCCAGTATTTCAATGTATTTTAGAAAAACTTATAAAAATACAGGTGCATATGAACTTCGGCCAGAAGATGCTTAGCACTTGATCCATATCTACCCCAGCTAAAAATTTTGGTAATTGCTTGATAAGTGCACTTGCTCCTTGATACGTTCTCGTAAGTCCATGTATACATGTATGATTTAGTACTTATTACAACTTCCTCTGTTTCCATACTCTTTTAAGTTTATCTATATGATACTGTAGATAGTTGAAATTTCTTATTGCGACTATTATTTTCCTTGATATTGATGATTGCCATCATGCTATGATTGATTACTTCCTCTCAGCATCTTGAGTTTGTTAGGAACATTTTTGATATACTGTTACTCAGTCATACTTTAGCTTGTTACCAGTAATGCCCATAAATTCAGGATATATCTCTTTCATTTTCACTGAAGTTGAGGATATTCTTTTTCATGCCCAAAGATTTGGGATTGCAAGAGCATCGACTTGATGGAGAGGAGTATCTTGAAGTAATTGATGAATTTATGGAGGCTGTTTATACTCGTTGGCCCCATGTGATTGTGCAGGTACATTCCTTGGTCATTTGAGCTCTTGTCTTCATTCTCGTCACAAATTTCATGTTATGTATGTAATGTCCTTTTAATTCACAGTTTGAAGATTTTCAAAGCAAGTGGGCCTTCAAGCTGTTGCAGCGTTATAGAAACAACTATAGAATGTTTAATGATGATGTCCAGGTAAATAACTTTTGTCAGTCATTGTAGAAGTATTTTAGTAAAATAAGATTATAGTTGTAAATGAGTGACTAATTAAAAGCTCTTACCTCATTGATTGACATTCTTAGGATTAGGGTATTCTATTGAATGTAGCAAAAGTATAAACTGGTAAAAACATCAGTAAGACTTTCAAGGCTTCTACTTATGTGTCTGCAAACATTAACGGGAGGAAAAAAAAGTATGTGGATTCGCCATGGTGTCTCATGTTATTTGAGAGTGCACAAAGGCTACTCAAGAATTGTGATATTGCTTTACATGGCATTACTTCCCCAACCTTTTCTTGTGCTTGGGTGCTAGACTGAGGTGAAACTTCAGTGGTCAAGTCCCTATTGTTGTTGCACCCCTTACTCATACCCTCCTTGTTTGTTGAAATGGAAAAGCATAATACTTGACTGATCCCTTGTGTTGTTGCACCTTTCCAGAGCAGTGAACAGTGAACAGTGAAAAAGCACCCATATTTTTGGGAGCTCTAAGTTTACAGCGCAATTAAAGCGTGGGTTTTAGCAAAGAAGCGTCAAGGAAAAATAATAGAAATGTAATGCAAGAAAAGGTGACTATATACACAAAGAACATTTAATTGGACAAAAGAATTAAACCACTATAATTAAGCTACAAATATGCGGTTAAAATCATGCCAATCAAGACCAAGTTCAATTTTAAATTTGTAGGTCTTTGTTTGCTAGTTTTCTTATACTAAATCTCTAATTTCTTGTTCTTAATCAATAAAACTTTAATCATGACTTTTTCTTAGCAACTAATGAATCACATCCTAAACTATATTTATTGTCCACTGCTGGTTGCCAAGTCCTGCATTCGCCAAGAGCATTTCTTCCTTAAGCATAAAACTTCAGACCGTAAGGCGTTTTCTCTACATAAGAAAAAAGTGGAATTGGATCTTGGAAATGATCGACTCACATAGATGTTCATCATAAGCCTTTCTTTTTTCCTCCTCCCTGTGTTCTATTAATCAGAAGCATCCAGCAACACCAGGCCTCGCCCATGCCAATAAAAAAGAGTTAAGCTACTAAACTAAGCTGTTTTTGGGAGCTCAGTAGATGAGCATGACCTAGAACCTTGGTGCCTACACTAATGCCTCATTTGTTTGCACTTAATGGAGGTCTGAATGTTAATCATTCAAATTTCAGACATTAAGTGCGTTTGTTTTTAAAGTCGAAATCTTACTTATTCAGATTTTAATCATTAAGTGTGTATGTTTTTTACTCCATAACCACTTAATGGGTCTGAATAGGCCTGTATGATTAAAATCTATAACAGAGACTTAATTTCATTAAGATGTTATCATTCATATTCATTATTAATTGCCGCCACCGCCTACCATTATCAACTACCACCATACCACCACCACCATCCTCAATCATAGTCGCCACCGTTATCGACTACCGCCATCCACCACCCCCACAACTCCCACCACCATCATTCTCAACCACAACCAACACTCGTCCGCCTCAAACCACAACTAACCACCCATCACCATCAATAACCATATTCGGCACTGCCCATCATTATAAACTACCACCACCCACCACCACCTTTCTCAATCACAACTACAAGCATCACCTGCCATTATTAACTATCACCATCCACCACCACCATCCTCAATCAATATCGAGCAATGGCTGTGGCAACATGTGAGCTAGTTTGGATCAAACATTTGCTTAATGAGTTGAAATTTGGTGAGGTCAGCAAGATGAAACTTGTGTGTGATAACCAAGCTGCCCTTCATATTGCAAATCCGGTGTTCCATGAGAGAACCAAACACATTGAGATTGACTGTCACTTCGTCAGAGAAAAGATACTCTTAGGAGATATTGTTACAAAGTTTGTGAAGTCGAATGATCAGCTTGCATATATTTTCACCAAGTCCCTTACTAGTCCTCGTATTGCTTACATATGTAACAAGCTCGGTACATATGATTTGTATGCACCGTTGAGGGGAGTGTAAGATGGTTATGTACATAATATGAATTAGTCCTAGTCCCGCATAGAATAGGAGTATGATATGTATTGTATAAATATGGCTCATTGTATTATAATTAAACGAAATATCAATAATAGATTTTTCTCCATGCATTCTCACAGTAACAATTAAAATTAAACCTTCATCTTAGCTAGTTGTATCACCTATATGGATTCTTTACCTCACTGTTTTTTGTTCTTGGCCAAGTCTATATTGATTTCGAGAGATTGTAGGTTCTTCGAGGAAAATTCCACTTAGATGATTCTTTTTTTTAGAAGGTAATATTTGTTGCATATATATTAACTGTATCAAAACAAGAATAACTATCCATAATTACAAAGGGTGGTACAGGAAGATTTTCAAGTCCTTACAAGGATCCTAAAACATCAACAAACGATTCTGGATCTTCCATGTACTCTTGCTTACACCAAAAATAAAAAAGAGCTAAACAATGCATTTTCATTCTCTGGATAGAACTATGTCTATCTTCAAAACATCTTTGGTTTTTCTCTTTCCAAACAGTCCACCAAATGTAAGTTGGGACAATCTTCTATCTCTCTTTCTGATTAGGGGAGCTATTGAGTGTGTTCCAGCATTCTAGAAGTTCAATAGTACTCCTTGGCATTACCCACATGTTTCCTTTCAAGTTAATGAAAATCCTCCAAATTTGTTGTGTTATCCTGTGGTGCAAAAAAAGATCGTTGATTGTCTCTGCCTCTTCTCCACATAAGTAGCATCTAGAGCATAGGTGGAAGCCCTTCTTATAAGATTACTCTCAGTTAAGACTGCTTTTCTGGCTAGCAGCTACGTGAATCAAGCAAGTTTGTATGGAATTTTGACTTTCCAAATTAGTTTCCAAGGCCAACGTCCAATCTGATTATTAGAGGTGTTGTATTCCTTGTAGGCAGACTTGACTGAGAATTTACTTTGCTTATACCTTTGCCAGAACATACAATCTTCAGGAGTGGATGTCCATTTGAATTGATCCAAGGTGTTGTAGAATTCTGTTAGCCTGACGATCTCCCAGTCACTGAATAATCTTCTATAGCTAAGGTTCCATCATTGGTTTGACCATACATCTCCCACATTTGCTCCTTGCTGCTGGTTCGGGCTATAAATGTTTGGGAAAGTCTGTTTCAAAGGACATTGGCCTAGCCAGGTGTCATCCCAGAGAGAAGTTTTCATTCCATTTGCCACCTTGAATCTGGATTTGTTTCTGAACTTTGGCCACAAGTTCCTGATTGATCTCCATAGACTGACATCATAAGGACTGGTTGTAGAGTTGGTAATCCAATTAATTTCCATTCCATACTTCATTCTAATGACATCTTTCCATAGTGAGTGTTCACTTGAAGCAAATCTCCAGAGCCATTTCATCATTAGGCTGTGGTTCTGAATTCTTAGGTTCCTAATGCCCACCCTTCCTTTCTTTTTGCTGGTTACAAGTGAGTCCCAATTGACCAGGTGAATTTTGCCTGTCACTGTTGCCTTGCCAAAGAAAGTTCCTTCTCAATGCATCTATTCTTTTGACTACATTTGCCGGGATAGGAAATAGAGACATCATGTGAGTGGGCAAGGCATCCAGTACACTATTGATTAGAACTAGTCTGCCCCCTAGGGAAAGATATTGGCTTTTCCAGTTAACTAGTTTCTTTTCACACTTCTCTAGTACACCATTCCAAATTTCTTTTGACTTGCTCTTTGCTTCCAAAGGCATTCCAAGATACACTGAAGGAAGTTCTCCAATTCTCCCTCCCAGAATGTTAGCTAGGTATTGGATATTAGGGACCTCATTGACCGGATATAGACGACTCTTGCTCCAATTAATATGCAACCTAGATATGGCTATTCTAGGTCTACATCATTTCCGTTTGGCACCTTCAATCATCAAATGTCGCACTACTGTGGTTCCTTGGAGATCTTTGTAGCATATGGTCAAATCATCTTAGGCTCCCTTTTTTTCATTTTCCTTTATGCTACTTGCATGGTGTGATCAATCCTTAGACTTGTCCAATTGTTCTGTAGCTGTACATCCATATTAATGCTGGCATCTCTGGGATAATCATCTTATGGTAGAGATCCACGTTCACTCTCATAAAACATGGCCGGTCTCACCTTCATGTTTTAGAACTTCCATTTTACTTTGTTAAGGATCTTTCTATTGCATCATACTCTGATATCTCTCCTCTATTTCAGCCATCCTGTTTAATTCTATTTTACTGAGTTTGGATATTGGATTTTTTTGCATTTACACAAATAAAGTTTACTTCACTTAGGGTGTGTTTGGTAGGAAGGAAAATATTTTCCTAGAAAATGTTTTCGTGGAAAATGAGTGGTTTTATCACTTATTTTCCCTTGTTTGATTGGTGAGTGAAAAACTTTTTCCGGAAAATATTTTCTAGTATTTGGTTAGAGAGTAGAAAATATTTTTTTATGCTACTCTCCTCACCCCCTTTCCCCAAGTCTCCATGTTTCCTTGCCCCCATCCCCGTCCCCAAATACCCAACGTTTTCAGGACTCTATTTTCTTCAGTAATTTAATTATTCTTCTAAAAATTCACACAAATACTCCATAACTATAAAGAAAATACTCTTTTTTGGTTGAAAAAGAAAGTACTCTTTCTACAACACGAAAATAAAGTAATCATTGTATTGAAATAAAAGAAAATACCTTTTCTACCTCATGAAAAGAAAATACTCATTTTGTTGAAATAAAAAAAATACTTTTTTATATCATGAAAAGAAAATACTTATTTGTTCCAATGAAAAAAAATATATCTATAACATGAAAAGAAAGTACTATTAATAACATTTTTATTAAGGCTGGGGTGGGGAACGAGGGTTGGGGGGGGTAGGGTAGGGGTGGTGGGTTAGGTGGGGGTGGGGGTTGGCGGGGATGGGGAATAGAGTGGGGAAGGTTGAAAAAGAGTTGGAAAATGTTTTTCCTTCTCTTGGTAGGGAAAACATTTTTCTCCAGTTGGAGGAAAATGAGTTGATGAGGGAAATATTTTCCAAAACATTTAAGCCAACCAAACATGGGAAAATTAGAAAACATTTTCCGAAAAAATGGTTTCCTTCGTACCAAACACACCCTTAGTGTTAATCCTTCTTTTGGGTGCTTATTTGACTGTACATATGTTTTATTTTGCTTCTACTTTTACGAAGATGCTTATTCTCTAGAGTATTTCTCCATACTTCCAACTTTTGGTGACGTTACATGTAACAGAGATCTCATAAAATCTAGCACTTCTATTTTGCTTTATGAGTCAATCAATATTGTTGAGAAAACATATGTACTAAATTTATATGGATGACATTACAGGCATTCTTAAGCTTTTCCTTCGAATGACTACATAACCTTAGTGCATGTCATCACATGTATGTTATTTTTTTATCAGTAAAATGAGGATTTTATTCACAAAAGACAACACTAAGATGGTGCTGTAATTTGTACAACTGTGAACTGACCCAAAAGTATAGTTCCTTTTAGTACTGTAGGCAATTAATGAATCTAACACGGATACATATATTCCTCTTTTTGCCAAAAAGAAAGCAAAAGTATACAACTGAGTTTGATCTTCAAAATAGATTGGGAAAATTTCACATAAGAACAACTGAGCTCCCTGCTTTTCAATTTTATAGCTCATATTTCAATTTACAACCAACTAGCCCAAAAATAATAGGCTAAGATTCAACATCCAACTCCAATAGGTTCTAGAAATTACTATTTAATTTTTAAAAAAGATTGCTCAAGCTTTTAAGTTAATTTTCGAATCAGTAACTGTGACTCAAATATTAGTTCAACAAACCAAATCCATTTGGATGGTGAAAATTAAATTTTTAACAAGCTTAAACATGTGGGTTTAAATTTCGAATTTGATTTTGTGAGAAATTTGGAGTGGGTGTTATTTAGACTTGTTAGAAATAGTATAAGGAGGTTGTATATAAAATTTGAAGTCATTTAATGAAGATTTGGACTGGTTTTAAACAAGAATTGTAACTGAAAATCGTGGAAGAAGTTTGTCTACAGACGCTTGTATAAAGGTGTATAAAAGTGTATAATAGTGTATAAGATGTGTTTATACTCTTATATACACTATTATACAAGATTATACATAAAACTGACTTCGTCTTCTTCCTTGCGTCTTTTCTAAAATTTAACTCAAATCTTGTTCAAATATACTCCAAATCACTTCAAATTTAAATTTTGGACTCCTTTTGATATTTTCAATCAATTGGAACAACACCCAATCCAAACAACTAACAAACTCAAAAAATCCTATTTTCGAAAGCAAAGCTTTCAATGGCCTTCAATGATGGACTTCTACTCTTCAATTTTCTTACATTGCAACCAGGTGACACAGGGTAAGAAGCAGCAATGGCGGACGACCCTTTGAAGCATATGTAGAAGATGTGAGAAGAAGAGAGAGTGTGAAAGCAATGGTTGTGAGAACACATATTTAACTCCATGGCGTTTAGAAGCAATGGTTGTAAGAACACAAAGTTTTGAATTTGCTAGTGCTTTCAAAATATGTACAATATGGGCTAGGTTGGGTAAAACTTAAAAATATGGGTCATTTTTTGTTATGGTGTGAAGTCATGTGTATTTTCTTGTAATTCTTTCAAATAGATTCATCTTTTCCTTCAGAACACCACCGGTTTCTTTCTCTCCAATCTCCATAATGTCCGCCACTTACAGGCGGATATGGTTTAATGGCATTCCAGGTTCTTTTCTTTTTGGTAAAATACAAAAGTTGCCCTCTAAATTGTCCGGAAAATTCATTTACATGCCTTAACTTTAGGGGCGACTTATCACCCCCTATTCTTGGTTTTGGCATTTCAGGGTGGTAATAATTCCACTTCAGACAAGAATAGGGGATGATAGGTTGCTGTAAAATTAAGGTGTGTAAATGACTTTTTTGAACAAGTTTAAGGGGTAACTCATGTATTTTCCCTTCTTTTTTCCGGTGCTTTCTGTACCAACAACTGAGAGGTTCTCTTTTGGAATTAGGCATGACCTATTTGAGTCACATGTAATGTAAGTTAATAACAAGGTATGTTATTAGTGGAGAGCACTAAGGGTTTTTCTTGATATCACAAAAATCATGTCTTTTTGGATTAATTATTAATGTGACCACTGAAGGAGGTGTACATTGTCGGAGAAACAGGAAGTGTGGTTCCTGTAATCATGGAAAAAGGTAATCTAACTAAATTAACCATATGCTGATGTGTCTTCCAATATTGGTACATAAATTTTTCAATGCTTATAGCTTGTAACTTTTGACTGTCTCATAGTCGGTGTATGATGTTCATCCATTAACATGTCAAATTCAAAATGGTGAGAGTTGTGTTTGAATGTGAGAAAACACTCAAACTATGGCTGTGTAACTGAGAGAATTCAATTATTGGCAAAGCGAGCATACGAAGAACTATTTTTTATTTTGCTTCCTATGCTGATAACCTTAGTCTGGGACTTAGATAACAACTGGTGTTGATCATTTTCTTACATATTGTTGCATTATTTGTTTTTCTGGTTTGTGATGGGTGTTTCTTACTCCCAATGAGACATTTTGCTTCCAGTCAACTGATTTGCTCAAATCATTTTTTCTTCTTTCCTCTTAAAATATAGAGCCGTAATGCATCATTCTTGTATGTGTCTGCTCTTAACTTCACATCAATACATTCCTAACTGGAGTTCCTTAAATTCACTGCACTCCTCATCGTTTAACCAAGTTTTGTATGACAAACATGGTGCCATTTTGTTTTCAATTCAGGGAACTGCAGGAGTTGCCCTCGCTGGCCTTTTGGGAGCTGTAAGAGCACAGGGAAGGCCAATGATTGATTTCCCAAAGATGAAGATTGTGGTGGCAGGTGCTGGAAGGTTAGAGTAGTAAACTGTTCTTTCCGCTAATTACACCCATGTAATTTCTTACTCGAGTCATTAGCATGCCATTGTGCAGGAACTGTTTCATGGTTCATGTGCTTCATTCTTTCTAGATTGCACGAATGCACAGCTCTTTCTATGTTCCAACTCAATCCTATCCTTTTGTTCATATATAATTACCTTGCATCATAGAAATAGTATTTGATTCAATATAGTAAATTTGGTTATTCAGCTTTTGCATTGTTTGTTGAATGGTTAGTGATGGTAGAAGATGTTCAGGGTGATACATAGAAGGAATAAGGTCTCATGTTGAGTTGAATTACTGTAGCCTTTCATTTTGCACGAGTTACTTGTGGACTGAGAACGGGGGAGAGACAGTTGACGATGTTAAAGAAAATGGGCCATGAACCTAACTCAACTCCAAGAGCTAGCTCATGAAGTGAGGATTGTTCATGACATAAAAGGAGACAATTACTTTTTTTCCTTTACCAATATGGGATGCTAACACCCCTCAGCACACCTAAGGCTGGACATCTAGAGTGTAGATAACATAACATGGGGGGCCCCAACATTGCGTAAACCAAGAACAAGGATGAGTCTAGGTCTAATACCACATTAAAGAAAATAGATATTGGGCCTAACTCAATCCGAATAGCCAGCTCATGTTGTGCGTGCAGTTGCTCTATGGCATGCAGTAAACCGAACACGCAAAAGTACTTGTCTTCCCTTTTTCCATTTTGAAATTGCATTTAGGTTTTGGGGAGCTTCATGGCCTGCCTTTTTGACATATTATTATGGACTATATCCTCACCTAATATAGCTCTTATTGAATGAAAAATATTCTGGTAACTGATTTGATATATTGCTATTGTTGTTGTTGTTGTTGATGATGATGATGTTGTGTAATATGGGTCTAAGATGATCTTAAACGGGTGGCAAAGGTCAGTGATGATTTGTTTAGTCGACCCCAACTTGCTTGAATATTGAGGTGTAGTTACTGTATATGACTGATTTGACATCTATAAGTTAGTAACTTCTGAGATTTTACAAACTATAACTTAAAGAACTTGGTATATCAAATCAATGAAAAATAGAAGTAACTAATCATATAATATTATACTGGCCCATCTTCACTAACCTTTTTCATGATTTTGCCCTCCAAGATCTATCTTTGCACAACTTCGAGAAGGTTGGGAGAGCTATCTTCTTATGTGGCTTGTTTGTCTTGAGGATGTCCATCTGTACTTACCCTTAAACAATACTAAGTTGTAGTAGTCTGCAGAATACCATTTGCTTGGGACATAATTTTTATCTTGCAGAGTGAAATGGAAACATGAGGCTTGATTGGCTTGTTTTCCTTATTTTAAATGTTAAATTTCCATCTATCTGCATCAGAGACTTTTCCGCTATAAAAACTTCTGTGTAGCTCAACTTACAGGTCAATGTATTGTGTTTATATTTAGTAGGCATAGGAGCCTGTGCATTTTGCTAAAGCTTTTAAGGTTTCTCTTTTTAAAATCTTTTCGTGGTGCAGTGCAGGAATAGGGGTTCTTAATGCTGCTAGGAAGACAATGGCGAGAATGTTAGGGAATACTGAAATTGCTTTTGAAAGTGCAAGGAGCCAGTTCTGGGTGGTAGATGCCAAGGTGAGCTTCTCCTCAGATGTTTCTTTCTGGCTCAAAATTTCCTTTTAAGCTTTGGTCAAGGAATATAGCATTTTTGTTGTTATATTCCTTAATTATATGGTGTTCTTGTCTTTTTGTTATTGAATGTTAGCCATGTCCCATTCATAATTATCTTGAAGAATCTTTACTTTTTTTAATTATTTTCCTGCTTTCATTTTTTTTTGAGTAATAGTAGAAACAATAAAAAAGGGTAGCCAAGCGCACTAAGCTCCCGCTATTCGCGGTGTCCGAGGAAGGGTCGGACCACATTGGGTCTTATGTACCTTTAGCTGTACCATTTCTGCAAGAGGTATTTCGCAGTTTGAACGCGTAACCTCTTGGTCACTTGGAACCACCTTTATCCGTTGCGCCAAAGTTTCCCTTCAATAGTAGACATGGTAGCGTTCATAATATCTTCGTTGTTCTTAGTAAGGTGCATTTAAGTTTTTTTTTTCATATAAAAAAGCACATTGAACTTTTGAAAGATGTCTAACCATTGAAATGGATACAAAGTTAACATACAATTAATTAGAACTATTTGAAACCCATCAATAGAATTTATTTTTTTAAAAAAGATTTGCTAGCTCAAGACCAAATATGTTCTTCCACCTGCCATACTTATTTAATCTCAAAAGCAAGTCAAACATCAAGGTTTAGAATGAAAAGCCATCAATTTTCGTTCTTGTATTTCTTGGGTTATAGAAAAATTAGAGAGAGTAAATAAGGTTCTTCACGTTGTGGGGTAAGCCCGATCTGAAGTACACCTTAGAAGTCATCAGTGAGTTGCTCTAGATTTTAATGTGTATTGGATCTATTTGAAGTGTTTATGTTTTAATATGTACGGTGGAAAGCAAAGACGAGGAAGAGAAGAGAACGAATAAGGAGTGGTATAAGGCCGCCAAGAAGGAGGCGAAGTTAGCGGTTACGGTTGCGAAGACAAGAACTTGGGGACAATGGTGGGAGAAGAAGTTGTAAAGGTTAGCCAAGGCGAGAGAGAGGAAAGCCTGCGACCTGGACCAAGTGAAGTGCATCAAAGACGAGGAGGGCAAAGTATTGGTGAAGAGGCACATATTAGACGAAGATGGTAGACATACTTCCATAAACTCTTGAACGAATTTGGAGCACTCTGAGAGTCGCGAGATTTCGGGTGTTGTAGGCGTATAAAGGTTGAAGAGGTTAAGGGGGCTATGCGTAAGATGAACAAGGGAAGAGCAACCGGGCCAGACGAGATCTTGATGGATTTTTGGAATAGCTCGAGCAGCGCTGGCTTAGAGTGGCTCACTGAGCTGTTTAATGTCATTTTTAGGACATCTAAAATGCCCGAGGAACGGAGGTCGAGTACGATAATTCCGTTGTACAAAAATAAGGGTGATATCCAAAATTGCAACAACACACTATAAAAATTTGGGAGAGGGTGTTGAGATGAGAATGAGGAGAAAAGTGTCTATTTTCGAGAACTAGTTCGGCTTTATGTCGGGGCGATCGACTATCGAAGCCATTTATCTTATAAGGAGATTGGTGGTGTAGTATAGGGTGAGGAAGATGGACTTGCATATAGTGTTCATTGATATGGAGAAAGCATACGACAAAGTCTCCAAGGAAAGTCATATGGAGGTGTTTGGAGGCTAGAGGTGCTCCTGTAGCATACACTAGCGCGATTAAGGACATGTGTTATGGTGCTAAGACCCGACTAAGGACAATGGAAGGAGACTCGGGAGATTTCCTAGTCGTACAAGAACAAGGGTGATATCCAAAATTGCAACAACTATAGGGGTATCAAGCTGTTAAGCCCCACTGTGAAAATTTGGGAGAGGGTGGTGGAGATGAGGGTAAGGAGGATAGTGCCTATTTTCGAGAACCAGTTCGGCCTTATGCCGGGGCGATCGACTACTGTAGCCATTCATCTTATAAGGAGATTGGTGGAGCAGTATACTGTGAGGAAGTGAGACTTTCATATGATGTTCATTGATCTTGAGAAAGCATTCGACAAAGTCCCAAGGAAAGTCCTACGGAGGTGCTTGGAGGCTAGAGGTGTTCCTGTAGCGTACACTAGGGCGATTAAGGACATGTATGATGGAGCAAAGACCCGGTAAGGACAGTGGGAGGAGACTTGGGACACTTCCCAGTCGTGATGGGGTTGCACCAGGATCAACTCTTAGCCCATTCTTATTCGCTTTGGCGATAGATGTATTGACGCGACACATTCAGGAAAGGTGCCTTGGTGCATTATTTGCAGATGACATAGTGCTGATTGACAAGATGCGACGCGGAGTTAATGCTAGGCTGGAGGTCTAAAGACAGACCTGGAGTCCAAAGGTTTCAAGTTGAGCAGGACCAAAACCGAATACATTGAGTGCAAGTTCAGTGACTTAACTCAGGAAGCTGAAGTGGAAGTGAGGCTTGATGACAAGTCATCCCAAGAGAGGAAGTTTCAAGTAATTGGGGTCAGTAATCCAAGATAACGAGGAGATTAATGATGATGTCATACACCGTATTGAAGCGGGGTACATGAAATGGAGGCTTGCATCCGGTGTCTTGTGTGATAAGAGTGTGCTGCCAAGATTTAAAGGTAAGTTCTACAGAGTGGGGGTTAGACTGATTATATTGTATGGGATGGAGTATGGTCAGTCAAGAACTCTAATGTCCGGAAAATAAAAGTAGCAGAAATGAAGATGTTGAGATGGATGTGTGACATACTAGGAGGAATAGGGCAAGGAACAAAGATATTCAGGAAAAGGTAGGGGTAGCCCCCGTGGAGGATAAGATACTGGAAATGAGGCTGAGATGATTCAAACATGTGAAGAGGAAATGCACTGACACGCAGTGAAGAGGTGTGAGATGTTGAATATAATGGGTCTACGGAGAGGTAGAGAAAGGCCGAAGAAGTATTAGGAAGAGGTGATTAGGCAGAACATGACACATCTTCAGCTTACTGAGGACATAACCATTGCTACGAAGTTGTGGAGGTCGAGAATTAGGGTAGAAGGTTAGTAGATAGCATAGCTTATTTCCGGTCCTTACCGGTGGTTTTAGCATTACTCTTATTTTTATCCTATTCTTGGATGTCTATCACTATCTGTTGTTACTTCTGCTTCGGTTTTGTTACTATCTCACTGCTGTTATTGCTTTTTTCATGACTTTTTCGTTACTATATTTCTTTTGCTTAAATATCGCGAGTATGCTGGGTTGAGCCGACGGTCTATCGGAAACAACTTTTCTATCTGCACAAGGTGGGAGTAAGGTCTGCGTACACACTACCCTTCCCAGACCCTACTTGTAGGATTACACTGGGTTTTTTGTTGTTGTTGAAATGTCTATATTTTACTACCTGTTTAGAGATAGTGTAGGGAATAGAAGGAAAAAACAGAATAGTTGATCATGGAAACTCTTAAGTTGTCGCAAATATCATGAAAATGAAATAGATGGTTCAAAAGGCTGAGCAGGGACAACTTTTTAAGACCTTGTTTATTCTTCATACTCCACGTCCCCGAACATAAGTAGAAGTGAAAAAATTCATGTATGGAACATCAAACAAGCTGAGAAGCGTGGGCTACGAGCGCTATTTTTGGTGTCGACCTCCATCATGATGCATAGCCGAGCTTCTCCAAACCTTTTTATGTGCTTCCAGAGGAAAAATGAAAATACATTTTGAAACAACAGTAACAAATGAGTTACTTCAGAATCAATCAGGAAAGGTCAATTATACAAGCAACAATAGTACTGGAGTTTCAAAATAAAACTAAAATAACATTATTAATAACTAAAATTTTATGTTTTTGAAGTATATGTGTTTTGTCTCAGATCTACCATTTATGCCTTAAAGTCCCAATAACCCGAAGTAGAAACTTAAAATGTATCTTGCCATTTGACCCGAAATTTAAGATGGTTCTTATTGTGATTGATAATGAACCTGAAAGTCATGGAAAAAGGATGAGCATTGGTCGTTAGGCCGTTTCCTAGTGTCCCACCAAATTCCAGGGTAATCGAACTTCGCTTTCTAACAAGGTTAAGGCGTGACCTAGAAAACGGAAACATCGAGACCTGGGGTCTCATCGAACGAGAAGTTTGAAGATGGAGACCAGGTTTGGCACGAAATCATAAAGGTTTGAGGACCCGTTGGTCAAAGGAAAGGGAAGGTCCTGCTTCCGGGACGGAGTCGTATGACGCAAAAGTGCCACGTTTGAGGCTTCCTACGCTGACGAATGCCTCTTTTCTCTTCTCTGAAGTCTACAACAAACAAGTGGGAGAGGCAGGATTCGAACCTACGTAGAAAAACTTCAACAGATTTACAGTCTGCCGCTTTTGACCACTCGGCCACTCTCCCCTTCCCGGGCCGAGGCCCCCCTCAATGGGTTCTAATTCTAAGAAGGGGGGCGGCGCCCTGAATCAATCAAAAAGCTTATTGATTTAATTGAAGTTGTTATGTCAAACCTTGGTCAACCCTTCCAACTTAAAGCTTCCCAATTGAGAATCATTCTTCCAAAACGATCCCGAAAACTCGAACATCGAAATGAACTATAACCGCAAGTCATAATGCACCATATGAAGCTACTCAAAGCCTCAAACCACTCAAACCGCCGAACGAAAACGATAAAGCTCAAAACGACCGGTCAGGTCGTTACAAGAATTGTCACACAACAATGGAGTTGCACCGTTTGTTGAAGGAACCACAGCAAGTTCAGTTAAGAATTTTTTCATCCATACAACTTCTTTAGCAGCTTCACCAGAAGCTATATATTCTGCTTATACGTTTAATTATGTTTATTTCAATAACACTAATATAATTTTGCTTATTTGGTCATAATTACTTTTCCGTGCATTATGTATACACTATATATATATATAGTGTATACATTTTTTTTCTTCATTATACACCATTCTTTACTAAATCATGCGTTTTAATTACACTATGCTTTTACCCTAACATACTTTGGTACTTCAGTGCGTCTTTTGCTTTTGACAGCATTGTCATGCACATGTTTGTGTGAAACTCTAGTATTATATGTTCTCAATTCACTGTTGCTTAATATTTTGATATAATAGTCTCGTCCATAGTGGTTTTGCTAAAAGGTTCGTGCTCAAGTCTTGAAGGCAGGTGGGACATAGGTTCGGCACTTTGCGTAAGTCAGGCAGCGCTTCAGTCCAGGCATCAAAACGTCAGGCTACTAAGATGCACCTTATCACCCTTGACGACAACAACAACAACAACAAACCCAGTTTGATCCCAGCATGTGGGGTCTGGGACCTTATCACCCTTGAAAAGGAATTTATTAAACGATAAATATAATCGACAAAGTGATATATTATGTTAATGAATGAATGAATTTTTACTGATTAGAAATAGAAATTATAAATCTACAATAAGCAAACTGACTACATGACCTACATTATTAACTTAAGATTCCATCTTTTTGTCTGAATCAGAAGTCAAAATGGTTTGGACTAGATTACATCATAGTTTTACTTAATATATTTCATGTAATATACTATTTTTAACTAGATTACATCATTTTTACTTCATATATTTTCAATTCAAAGATCCATAGAATTGTTGCTTGTATTTACTGTTTTTTCTTGCATTGTGTATATAATTTCCACTTTTGGGCTTTTCTATGCTCACGTTTGACAATGCCGATCCTGGCTCAAAACACACAGATATACAGTGAGAGCACAAGCCCTATGTACAAGTAAAAATCCAGTGGTGGTTTGAGTTTATTGCATAGAAAGATGGGAAAGAGAGTACAGATATAGCAAAAGAAGTGGAATATCAGGCAGAAATTTGACACATAGTGAGTAATTATAGGGTATACCACATATTAAGTACCAGTCTCTTTTGGCAATAATTATATGGGGCAAAGCAACAAGCAAGGTCGTGAAAAGTGCTGAGGTGCTTCTTGCCTGTGAGCAGTTCATGATTCAGACTTCTGTTGTTCCTTTAATGCTTTTGATGCGGCTCTTTAAGTTTCCGTGCTTAGATATTCAAAAGTAGTCTGATCGAATGCCTACAGTACGTCGATCTATGGTGAATGTTAGTTTGGACTTCTTTTTGCATTTCTATAAATATCTTCTTTGTGGATATGAAATGTTTTAGGTGGGTGTAACTATGACGTTATTATTGAAAGGTGTTTAACAATGTATTTAGGGATTAATTACTGAGGCACGTGAAAATATTGATCCTGATGCTCGCCCATTTGCCAGAAAGATCAAAGAGACTGAACGCCAACGACTAAGAGAAGGTGCAACTCTTGCGGAAGTGGTAATTAGCCTTTATCCTTTAATGAGCAAAAACTGACTTTCTCATTTTTTTAAGACTCAGGGTTTTTTATGGACCGTCTTGTCTTAATACCAACTTGGAATTTTCTTATTTTTCAACTGTTTACTTTGAGTATAGTTAAGTATACATAAAAAGGAAAATTTACATGATGACTGTTTCATTTATCAGATAAACATTTGACATCTCAAGGAAATGTAGACCGAGGCAAAACAAGATATCACAGTTGTGTTCAAATTCAACTAATTATGTTGGTTGAAGGATAGAAGCTAATTGGACAGATGAGTGAAATAATATGATGATGGCTAAACTCTGACAAGACCTAAGTCGAGATAAACTAGAACTTTAAATTTACAATTTACTTGAACGATGGTGCTGAGAACATGGATTTCAATGCAACAAGAATATAAGATTAAGATCTTTCATAAGCTAAAAGTGTAAAGTCCTTCTATTACAGTAACTGTAGGTAATCATGAAGCGTAGGTACTCATGAGGCTTTGACTTTGAATAGCTATTACCCATCAGCTGATTTGTGAACTCGTATAGCTTGTCTTTTTAGTCGTGAGCATACATGACGGAGTTGAAGAGTGAAAAAGTTAGGTAGCCGATGGAGGGAGTAGAGATAGAAGCTTATATACCAAGAAATGCATTAATTCATGAGTGAAACATCTCTTATGTTTATCGCTGTGTACTATTAGTATGACTCCAATCTTACTATGTATTGGTTCAGGTACACCAAGTGAAGCCGGATGTACTTCTTGGTTTGTCTGCTGTTGGAGGCTTGTTTTCAAAAGAGGTATAAAATGAAGAATCGATAATTTGGCATTTATTTTAGCTACATAAATATATGCACTTGTTCCTTTTTATTTTGTTGCCGCAACGAGAAGAACTTAATTTATATATTTTCATGGAGATTTGCTTTGCTGTTATCTCGCTTATACATGATAATTTCTTGTAGCACTTGATGCTAGAATGAAAGATGGTTCGCACAATGTTCTTTGAAGATATAGTTCTGAAATTTAGGGGGAAATCACACAGATTTCTTTGAATAACGAGTTTTTAAGTAAAAACTACTGGCTACAACTCATTGCAAATGAATTGAGGTGTCCGCTTCTTTCATATGAAATTCGAATTTAGAAATTGCAAATTTTCTAGCTTGTAGGATGGGTTTTACTAGTCGAAATTTAAATTTGACAATCTTAAGTTGAATGCTTAATTTTTATTCTAACGTCCAATAATTATGGAAAAATCATTCAAAAGACAACAAGATAAAGTCATGCTAAATAAATATGTTGATTTTGTTTTTAATTATACACTTTTTACATGAGAAAGTTTGCTTTTAAATATACTTTAAATTGCATCTCCAGATTCCAAAATAGATCTAGTTTTTGGTTTAACTTGGTCAGGCAAATTTGCTGGATTCCAGATCTCAGCAATTTATGTGAAAAATTAACATATTGAGTGGGTTTCTATTAATTTAATAAATTTGATGTCTAACCTCTTAGTTCATTGTTTTAAAGTGTTTATTGTGAAAACACTCCCTGTGATTCTGAGGAATAAAGGGGGGATGGCTTGACCATAATTTCCCAAGAAAGAGAGATTCTCACCAATCGGAAGGAAATGGAGGGGTTTGATCCATTTTTATTCATTTTCTTGGTATGAAAATATCTCTGCCATATAAGGGAGAGCTCCTAATTCTTATTCTGCAAATCAGAGTGACGCCATTCCCTATCCATTGGAGATAGTGTTTTAGTAAAGACGAGAGGCTCTCTGTTTCGTGGATGACCTTTCGAAACTCGAAAAAGAGAAACTTTCTTGTATTGTCATAAAATGTGAAACCACAATGCTATTTCCCACTAAGAAATATGTCAATTGTGTAATTGTCTATCAACATTGAGGCATGGTGATTGGATTTTCTTGTCTGCTTCTGTTAAGTTCATTGTAGCAGACTTGTGTCTGCATGCTGACATATAAAGAACGGGCCAAGACTGGGTTTAAGGATTCTCATTTTCCATTTCAGAATAATAACTTAATGTTAGCTGATTTAAAAATTGAACATGGAAATGTTTTTGCTTTAGTTGGAGCACATGTTTTCCTCCCAAATCTTTCTTAGCATTATGGCCTCTTAAAGGTGTGAGAACTGGAAACACATCCTTCCCCCTCCTTTTGTGAGCATTAAAGTTGGCTTTTTTGGATTGGCATTTGTGCGCCGGAGAATGGAGAGCTGCTTTAAATGTGACTTGTAAAGGAGAAAGCGGAAAAGAGAATATGAGAGCCCTTTAACTTTGAATGGTGGTTTTTCTGAGACAACCACGTAACAATACCGTGTGCAGGTTCTTTAAGGTGTTCTGTTTATCTTTCTTTTTTTTCTGGTTTACTTTTGATTTCTGTATGACGACTCTATACCGGTTTTGTTTGTCCTTTACTTTCTCTTGCCCAGGTTTCGGGTTTTAATTATACCTTCGCTTAAGATTTAAAGAAAGCATGTGTACTTATCACAAAGTGAAGTGCTTTGGTGCATTACTTTATGTGGGTAAAGTAAAGTTATTCCCTATGATCAATTATGTGGGTGACTGAGCTAAACTGTGTGAATGGGATGCTTTTAAGAGGAAGGGAGGGAGCAGCCCGGGCTATTATTTGGTTTCATTCCATGTCCCTCTTCCTTACCTGTTTTTTTTTTTTTTTTTTTTTTTTTTTTGTGTGTGTGGTTATAATGATGATTTGGCATGACAGATTTATTGGCTGTCTTTGTAGGCTTTAATTTCTATTTTGGCACTGCTGGAAGATTTGTGTTTGAAATTTTGGAAATTTCAGGTATTGGAAGCCCTTAGACATTCAACTTCAACTCGGCCTGCAATTTTTCCAATGTCAAACCCAACAAGAAATGGTATATACTAATTGAAAACTTAAAAGATTTTGAGGTTGATGGCATTCTCATTCACAACTTTCTTCTTTAATAGCTGAATGCACCCCTGAGGAAGCATTTTCTATTGTTGGTGACAACATTATTTTTGCAAGTGGAAGCCCATTCAAGGATGTGGATCTTGGTATGTCTAGTAACTTATGTATTCCAACACCTGCTATCATTCTTTTGGATTTCTCCATCTTGATAGAGTTTTCATACATTTCTCCTTTTGGTTTTTTAACATTTGGAATACTGGTTTACATGTATGTAAGATTTTTATACATAGATAGCAATAAAAAAGGGATGATACATAATAACCCCTCTGGGGTTGAACCACTTTTCCAGATGCACCATTTATCTTTGCGGGAATTCTATGACCCCCTGGCTATTTTTGAAGCGAAATAAATACCACCTTCAGTGCTGATGTGGCACCGAGAGCGCATTTTCCCAACCCAACACACGTGAGGAACAATAAAAACAAGACAAAAAAGTTCTGGTGGGACCCACCATCTTCATTTGACTCCATATCCACTCATCTTCTTCATTTTCTCCTCCCTCCCTACTAATAGCCATTGAAGGCGAAAATCAAGCTTTCTTGTTCCGATTTTATTAAACTTTCCTCTTCATATCACATCTATGTTCCATCTCTAATATCACCTTCCACCATTTTTGGAGCCACAAGGAAACACCAAAAAGCACTTTCGAATTTCCACAATTAAACCCACCAATATTTTTATAAAAAAAAGCTGTTAATCTGTAAATTTGTAATAAAAGAACCTTCGAAACGTTGTTCTACTATCACAAGCCATCCCATTTCTTCATTCTTCATCTAAAAATTCATTTATCACCCACTGTTATTTGCAGATTAATTTGTAAATAATTAACAAATTTAATTGCATGAAAATAACTGAAAAGTACGATCTTTTTATACCCCTCACA
Organism: Nicotiana tabacum; assembly: GCF_000715075.1. Lineage (NCBI taxonomy): Eukaryota > Viridiplantae > Streptophyta > Magnoliopsida > Solanales > Solanaceae > Nicotiana > Nicotiana tabacum. The sequence goes on from NC_134084.1 coordinate 44,008,765, forward strand.
TCTTGAATCTTATTAGAAGTAACCAAAATTGTTTGAATGTAGCAGCAAAAAATAGTTGAGATTTGAGAGAGCGGGCAAATCTTTTTTTTTTCCAAGTCAACTTTTGCCGATCCTTTTCGACGGATCTACCATATTTTTTTTGATGACCGAGAAATCCATCTGGGGCCCGATCCTTTGGACCAACCGCAACCTTCGAAATTCGGTGGATAATGGGCCCGCCCCTCTACCCTTCTCCACTTAAATACCAGGCTTTACCTTGCATGGTGTGGGGGCTTGAACCGGTGACCTAAGACACAAATCCACCAGTTATCCACACATATTCTTCTTAACCATAAACCATGTGACAATTTAAGAACTGGTAAATAAAAAGGAAAAGGAAAGAAAAAAGAAAGAAAAAAGAAAGTTTGGAAAGAATTTTGTGAAGTGATAGTCACTTTCTGGGAAGGACAGAGGAGGAAGATTAAGGAAAGAAAAAGAAAAAATATTAAAACAAAATAAAGCCAAAAGAATAAAAAAAAAAATATTTTTATTAAATGTACACGTGTCAGGCGCGCGTGCTTCACCTGTCAACACATACGTGGTTTTGGCTAATTAAGGGTATAATAATTCCATTTCGAAATCGTCCAGGGGGGTCATAGGAGCCCCGCAAAGATAAAGGGTGCATATGAAAAAGTTGTTCAACCCCAGGGGGTAATTATGTATTATCCCAATAAAAAGTAGTAAATTTATGTAATCTGTAATGCTCCATTCATCCCAATATTCTTGATAAAAATTACTTCTTTTGTCGCATTTGATGTGACTGGTTTTGACTGGGCAGGTAGTTTAAAAAACAAAGACTTTTGATGTACAAGTTAAATATACGCAGAATACAAAAATTGCACATACTACCAACAATTAAATGAGATGTGGTAAGAGTTTCGCATAACCCTTCTTTCTCTCTCCTAATAAAAAAGTCCGTTTTTTTATCAAGTGGGTTTCCAACAAGTCATATCACTGAGGATAAAAACTTGGTGTTAACTTAAAATAGTTTTCAAGTATAGAAATGTGTCAATCTTTTGGGGAAACACACTAATAAGCAGCGTTGTGAAGAGCGAGAAGCGAGGAAAAGCGACAAGCCCCTTTTCACTTAAAGCGTGAAACAAGAAGCGAAGCGCTTGCTTTTTTGGAATGAAGTGGAATTAAAAAAATAATACTAAAATAAATACTGCATAGACAACACATGTTACACATGTAACTACATACAACACATGTAACTTCCAGTACTAAAAAATTGGCAGTGAGACTAAGGACAAAAACTATGAAGAACTGAAGAAAAAAAATTTGACATCATTTCGCTGCAATTTTAAGGACTGAAACGAAAATAAGAAGAAGAAGAGGAGAATGAGAAAAAGAACTGAAGGGGAAAAAAAATTTGGCAGCATAAATAGCACTGAAATGAAAAGAAGAAGAAGGTGGTGGAGGAGGAGGAAAAAAAAATACCTGGGCTTGAAAATTGAAACCCTAGTCGCTGCTTGCTCTACTGCTCGCTGATTTTGTAAAAAAAAGACTGAGCTTTTTTATTTTTAAGTGACTTAAAAGATAAAAGCGAGCGCTTCCGTCGCTTCTCGCTTCGCTAGCGCTTCTCGCTCTTTTGGCAAAAGCGGACACTTCAACCTATCTGTTACGCTTCACCCTACTGGCTGCCTCGCTTCGCTTCGCTTCACGCTTAAAGCGCTAAAGCGAGTGCTTTTCACAACACTGCTAATAAGGAACCAGAATCAGATAAAATGGGATAGCAGTAGCAGTTTTGAGGTATAAGAGAAAATTCATGCTAATCTTTTTTTTATTTTTTTTAATTTTTGTTTTTTCGCCCGGTCTCCGGTACCGGCATTGGGGCATGGCTAAATCTCGATTCGTACCTGGGAAGTCCCATATTGAGAGGTAAAACGTTCCCTAACAAAGGCTACTCCATACCCAGGGCTCGAACACGAGGCCTCTGGTTAAGGATGAAGGAGTACTTACCACTCCATCACAATCGTTGTTGGTCATGCTACTCTTTTATTCTTCAGTCATATAATTACATGACAACTTCTATTTATTTGTGTGAGATATTTCAAATTTGATTCGATATATCATTCACTAATTAAGAAAACCAACATTTTAAAGTACTTTTAAGTGCATACGATCTTAATGTATATAGGGTTGTTTGAAGTCTAAGCATGCTTTTATGCAAGACTAAATTGGAACATAACCAAGTTTTGTTTATACACATTGTCGAACATTATTGTTGAACATCTTAAGACAGATACTATCCTAAATTTCTTTTGGGTTGAGAGATACACCTCTGTGATTTAACTTGATCTCTATTTTAGAATTTGGGTTTATGCCGGGGCGCTCGACTACGGAAGCCATTCACCTTGTTACTTGTTAGGAGATTGATGGAACAATATAGGGAGAGGAAGAAGGACTTGCATATGGTGTTCATCGATTTAGAAAGACTTACGATAAAGTCCCGAAGGAGGTTATGTGGAGTTGTTTGGAGGCTAGAGGGGTACCTGTGGCCTACGTTAGGGCGATTAAAGACATGTATGAGGGAGCGAAGACCTGTGTGAGGACAGTGGGAGGGGTCTCGGACAATTTTTTTTGTCATGATGGGGTTGCATCAGGAGTCAGTACTCAGCCCTTTCTTGTTTGCCCTGGCGATGGACGTACTGACTCGCCACATCCAAGGGGAGGTGCCGTAGTGCATGTTATTCGCAAACGATATTGTTTTGATTGACGAGACGCGAAACGGTGTTAACGCGAGGTTAGAGGTGTGAAGACAGACTCTGGAGTCTAAAGGTTTCAAGCTGGGCAGAACCAAGACAGAATACTTGGAGTGTAAATTTAGTGGTGCTACTCAAGGAGTGGAAGGGGAGGTGAAGCTGGATTCACAAGTCATCCCTAGGAGAGAGAGTTTCAAGTATCTTGGGTATATTATACAGAAGGATGAGGAGATTGATTAAGATGTCACACATCGTATTGGGGTGGGATGGATGAAATGGTGACTTGCTTCTGGTTTTTTGTGTGACAAGAAGGTACTACCAAAACTTAAAGGTATGTTTTGTAGAGCGGTGGTCAGACTGACTATGTTTTATGGGGCTGAGTGTTGGCCAGTCAAGAGCTCTCACGTCCAGAAGATGAAAGTATCAGAGATGAGGATGTTGAGATGGATGTGCGGGCATACCAGATTAGATAAGATTCGGAATGAAGTTATTCGGGACAAGGTGGGTGTGACCCCTATTGAGGATAAGATGTGGGAAGCACGGCTTAGATGGTTTGGTCATGTGAGGAGGAGAAGCACATACGCTCCGGTAAGGAGGTGTGAGAGGTTGACATTGGATGGCCTTAGGAGAGGTAGAGGTAGGCCGAAGAAGAGTTGGGGAGGTGATTAGGCATGACATGGCGCAACTACAGCTAACCGAGGACATGACCCGTGATAGGAAGGTGTGGAGGTCGAAGATTAGGATAGTAGGTTAGGTAGTCTAGATTATTCATGCCGGTAGTGTTAGTACGTACTCTCGCATTTGGTTGGTAGTAGGCTTATTTGAATACCTTTCGTTTTTTTAACATTTCGATCATCTTACTATCTTGTTGTGTATGCTGCTTTTACATGGTTTTTCGGTATTGTCCCGTCTTGTTTCTTATTATTATTGTGGGTACCTATGCTTTCCTGAGCCGAGTGTCTATTGGAAACAACCTCTCTACCTCCACAAAGGTAGGGGTAAGGTCTGCGTACACACTACCCTCTCCAGACCCCACTATGTGGGATTATACTGGGTATATTGTTGTTGTTCTATTTTAGAATTTCTCTGTGGTCCTTGTCTCTCTCTCTGTGTGTGTGTGTCTTTGTTTCGTCCTTCTCTGTACCTAATTAAATACTTAAAAAGAGAAGCTTTTAGGATAAGGTAAATGTTACAGTCCGACTTTCTGATATTTATTTTTCTGCTGTACTTCAGAAAAAGAATTACATCTTTGTGTAACATTTATAGCATTTCTTCTTGCTTTTGACAATAGAAAAATGCTAATAGGATATTCATCATGCATGTTTAGCAAAAATACTTGGGGGAAAAATATATCGTACAGAAAAGTTTGGAAAAATTATTATTTTTTATTAATTTCGGTATAGGTAAAGCCATACAAGATAAATTGATATCAGATGTACAGTTCTTGTCCTTGGAGTAACAATTTTTATCTGCATGGGAATTTTGCAGGAAATGGTCATGTTGGACACTGCAACCAAGCAAACAACATGTTCCTTTTTCCTGGGTTAGACAAATGTCCAAAGATGAAGCTAGCTAGTTTAAGCTTTTCCATATTCTCTTTTCTGTTGTTTTTCTTTTCCTCCTAACAATGTTTTTCGTACATGCTTCAGAATAGGACTTGGTACTCTCCTGTCGGGATCTAGAATTGTTTCAGATGGCATGTTGCAGGCTGCAGCTGAGTGGTACTTAACTCTTTCGATGCTTTAGTAAAGTTTCCGAGTCTACCGATCTATTAGCACATGAGTATATACTTCTAGTTTCTAACTAAGACGTGGATATTGCAGCTTGGCTGCGTATATGACAGAGGAGGACATCCTCAAGGGGGTTATATACCCTTCGATATCCAGGTATATTCTTTAGAAGTATTTGGGAGCTTCATTTACAGGGGGGACAACTTACCGGGAAAAACTACTAGGAGGCAACTTTAGGAACACAAAGCAACATTATGAGACTAGTAAAGAAGTTTTTTCTATTTTGCTGCCACCTAAAAATAGATAAGGAATGTTAATCTTCTCAGTTTGCTCAGGAGCTGCCTTCCATACATGAGAAACGAAATTTTTATTTCAGAAAAATGCTTATGAATTTCTTTAGTTGGAGACTGATAAGAAACTTGTCTCAAGTTGGCACCAGTTCTCAAGATCTGCTAAATTCCCAGTAAAACCCTCTTGGATGTCAAGTAAAGACGGTCTTACAAAACTCTAGACTTCCTCAATCTTCTAGATCTAGTTCTCCATCTCTTGAGAATCATTTTACATTTTGAAATGCATCACTACGATGTCATTGCTCTCTATGCATCAGATTTACATTGTTGGTAAACTTAGTGAATGAACTATTTTCATCACAGGATACGCGATATAACAAAGGAGGTAGCTGCAGCTGTGGTAAAGGAAGCTATAGAAGAGGATCTAGCAGAAGGATACCGTGAAATGGACAGTCGAGAGTTACGGAAACTTGATGAGGTATTTTTACTTTATGAACCAGTTATCTTTGGAGATATATAGGAGCTTCCCAAACCGTGTGTTTGCACCTGGGACTTGTTTTAATTATGTATAATTACCCCAGTTATGAATGAGCTAACCAATAATATATTGTATGAAGTACATGCTATTTACGCAAGTTATTGTATTATTGATGCAATTAGCAAGGGAGTCATCAACCAAAATTATGAACCACTGGAAGCATGTTAAATTGCAAGGGTTTCATAATAAGATGGAATTAAGACAGTATATGAATTGCAAATTTAGCTCTGATGAGAATGAAGGCATAAGAAGAATGAATGAAAATGAGATTTAGACGATACTATGGTGCATAAATGCACATAATTTAGATATCTCAGCTCATTCTCGTGGTAGATTGGAAATGATAGCTGAAGATTTAACACGCATAATAGATTGATACACGAAATGGAGGAATGCTACGAGGTTTCTATGTGATGAAAAATACCTAACATGGTGAAAGGCAAGTTCTATAGCATGATTATGAGTCTAACAAAGTTAAATGTGAGGCATTCTTGGGTCTCTAAGATCCGATGCACCTGCAAGATAAATTTCGTAAAATTTCGGATATAAGATGGATGTAGGGTTACACAATATTGGACAAGATTACGATAACTTCTAGGCCCTCTCCTTGTTCCCCCTTTTCTCTTGGGATAGTGCCTTCAGGCTTTGCCTGCCCTTTGTAATAACAAATACCAGCTTGGTCCTGGAAAGCGCTGGCAACAACAGAAAGGAAGAGATTCATGTACCTGTGTCCACCCTGAGTTGTATGTGATTGTTGCATGCAGTAGTATATTTTGAAACTTGGATTCTTTAGTTGGTGGTAGCTTCTATTCAACATGTTATTGAATTACAACTAAGGAGAATCTACCACCAATGTATGTGGTGGGATGGATGAGATCCCTTCACCTTTAACGAAAAGGTCTCGGTTTCGAGCTATGGGAATGAAAAAATTCCTGGTAGAGAATGCTTCCCCCTTGAATAGGTCCTATACGACACAAATTTGAATTAGTTGGGAACTTGGGATAGTGGTTTTTGGATACCAAATGGTTTAAAAAAAAAAAAAAAAAACTAAGGAGAACCTAAAACTTTTTTGACCGTCTGAGAAATTTGTGTAGTTGTGTGATAATTGCCTACAGTAATATATTTTTAAAACAAGGGTTTTGTAATTGGTGGAAATTCAGAACATTATTGAACTGCAACTAATAAGAACCTAAACCTTTTTTGATTGTTCGAGAAACTTGTTCAGTTGGCTGTGATAATTGCTTACGTTAATATAATTTAAAAACTTGAATTCTTTAATTGGTGGAACTATTGCAGGCACAAATATCTGAGTTCGTGGAGAACAATATGTGGAGACCGGATTATCCAACATTGGTTTACAAGAAAGATTGATCATCCTCGTTGCTAGCACCTTTTCATGTCTCTCGCAGCATATAAGCACGGGTGCGATGGATCCGACACAATCATGGACATTTTTGCACACGATGGCTCTTCAACATTTGACAGGCTGAGGACTTCTTGAATATTATAGCTTTTATTGGGTAGTCCATACGTTGGTTCTGTAAAAGTGAATCAATGCCCTTCTCTTCCTTGCATGATTTTGAGCATCTTGTTGTACAAATGTACTATAATTAGCCCTCTTATGTAGGTGGTGTGTACAAGTGGTTGAAGTTCTGTATACTCTTTCTGGCTTGTATAATAAAGGATAATTCAGAGTTTAAAGTGTTTATTTTTGACTCTCAGCAGGTTAATGAATTACTCCACTTTGCGACTCTTCATGCTGAAATTTATTGAGTATAGCACTTATTTGTTTATTTTCTGAGATTCATAACTCTGAAACTTAGGTCGGTGAAAATATTTAATTTATCGACGGTGGTGGTGAAAAATACTTATTATGGTTAATGTAAATCTTTCAGCCTATCCAAATTCTGGAATGAACTTTCCAACGGAATAGAAAATACGGCCATGAAGCATCTCACGTTCACGTAGTGTCTAGGGAAGATTTGCACCCCAAGAGTGTAATGTTGATAGCCTATCCTGGCACAAACATTAATGGTTGATTTCATGGCTTCAATTCATAACATATAGGTTAGACGGAGATAATTTAACTATTGCTACAAAGTAACCCCCTTCAACTTTCTAGTGGAAATTATGTTGAAATTTTGATATTTCTGGAAGCTTAAAAATGATTTGAAAGTTTTACTGCAAGAAGTGTGGTCTCTTTTCAGTCTAAAAGGTGGTTAAGCTATCAAAAAACTGATATTCTTGCTGCTAAATTGTGCTATTTTTGGAGTACACAATCCAACACTAACCAAAACATACATGCAAACAATAGTAAAAACGGCAAAGGACCAAATATACCCCTCTACTTTCAAATATTGTTTATCTGTACCCTTCGTTATACTATTGGGCTATTCATACCCCTACCGTCATACTTTGGAACAAAAATACCCCTATTTTGGATGGAGTGCCACGTGGCAGCACCAGATTAAAATGACCCATTTTTTTTACCCAACCCGTTTTACAAAAAACCCACAACCCGAACCATATTTTCATTTTTCAGTTTTTTTAAAGAATTTTCTTTTTGCAAAACTTAAAAAAAAATTGCAAAATATTTTCGTTTTTTTGAACTGAGTAGATACTGAAAAGATTTTGCAAAACATATTATAAAAACTGAAAAAATCGTTTTTTTAACAAAATATTGTTTTTTGTAAAAACTGTAAAAACTGAAAAAAATTGTATAAACTGAAAGAAAAAAAAATTCAGTTTTTAACAAAATATTTTCGTTTTTAAAAACTGAAAAAAATATTTCCAACAAAATATTTTCGTTTTTGAAAAATGTTTTTTTTTTCGTTTTTTCATTTTTTTTAAAGATTTTCTTTTTGTAAAAACTGAAAAAACAAATTTGTATAAACTGAATTCTTTTTTGTAAAAATAGAAAAAAAAATATTTTCAACAAAATTTTTTCGTTTTTGAAAAATATTTTTTTTCATTTTTTCAGTTTTTTAAAAGAATTTTGTTTTGTAAAAACTGGAAAAACAAATTTGTAAAAATAGAAAAAAAATATTTTTTGTTTTTAACAAAATATTTTCGTTTTTTAAAAATTAAAATTTTAAAAAAAAACTGGTAAAAATGAAAATAGGGGTCGTGTTTTTTTTTTAAAACGGGTTGGGTAAAAAAAGGAAATGAGTCGTTTTAATCTGGTGTTGCCACGTGACACTCTATTTAAAATAGGGGTATTTTTGTTTCAAAGTATGATAGTAGGGGTATAAATAACCCAATAGTATGACGGTAGGGGTATAGATAGTCCAATAGTATAACGAGGGGTACAGATAAACAATATTTGAAAGTAGAGGGGTATATTTAGCCCTTTTCCGTAGTAAAAATGATACTATTATTTCTTCGTGTATCTCTCTGACAAGATCTAGAGCTAAGCTCACAACTACGCCCAATCCCTCCAATGATTAACACCCTTTTTTGGAACAATAGAGGCATTAAAAATACCTTTGATAGACTAAAATACCTCAAAACCAATAACAATCTCACCTTTATTGCTATACTAGAACTCTTTGTGGACAAAGATAAGATTCAGAAATACAAAAGAATGCTTTGTTCTGCTCAATCACCAGTGGGATACCAAATACTCCAACTCCTTAGTAATTCATCTACCTAGAGTAAACTCTGACCATGCCTCTCTATGGATGAAAGTAACCTCTGGTAGTATACCTACAATGAGATATTTTAGATTTCTTAACTTATGGACTGATCGAGAAGGCTTTAAGGATGTAATTAGAGATGGTTGGACCATAGAAGTTGAGGGCAACCCTATCTGGAGATTTCATCAAAAATTAAAGAACAAGTAATAGACTTTCTAAGTGGTCCAGAGAGGTGTTAGTAAACATTTTGTTGCAGATACTAAGGAACGGGAGAAGGAAATGGAACATCTAGAAGAATTATACCTGCAAAATAATTATGTTGTATACGGTGAAATCGGAGGGTCCAATTTCTCGCCATTAAGGCATTTCAGAAGATCACCTCGAAGGCTCGAGGCTATGACCGAGTATCCTCTCTCGAGGGTTGTCGACACTCGACCTCGGGGCAGTAAAAATCACGGTAATGGTAGAGATAGGGAGTTCCCAAGGCACACGGCTAGGACTGACAGAGCCTAGTAGATTGCTCCAAACCCGAATCAGGACGTCATTTAGCTACCCCATCCCCCTATCTTTGTCATTAATGCATTTTTACTATGTTGGGATTTCCCTCCTATATAAAGGGGATCCTTGTCATTTTGTAAACTCTTGTTGCTTCAGTTGCTCCACACGAAATATACAAGAACATTTGCTTTGCTCTCTAACACATTCTCTTGATATTATTGCTTCAATTTATTATCTTCATTATTGTTCATCATTTATTGATTATCATTGGCTATAAAGAGCCTTCATTGATTTTATTATAACTGTTCGCCACACTTTAATCACCTTCGATAGCCCATAGCCGAGCCCCGGAATCGACCTCGAGGCCCCGATTGTTAACCTATCGGTTTGAATATCACCTTACTCCTTACTCTTATCTCGTTTTTAAACCTCACACATAGCATCAACTGCTTAACAAACTAGCATAAAAATAGATCACATATTTTTAGAATCCTATAATCAAATTTAATTGTTATTACCATTTTTATGGTAAACAGTTTGGCGCCCACTGTGGGGATAAAAATAATAGTGATTATTTGTTTGATGGTTTTACTACATAACACAAGTTATCTTTCACGCTTTCTCTTGTCCAAGATCTTCGATTTCAGGTCGAAATGTCTAATTCAGTGAATGAAGGTGAAAACGACAATCTTGAGGACCACGGAAAAAACGGTGTGGCTGTTTCAGGTGTTGGTGTGCCACCACGAAACCCTGGGAATGCACCAGAACCAATCCCCGTGGACGCGGTCTCATGCGACGCCCAACACATTGACATAAGCTCCCACACTGACAGGAGCGTGCACCAAGGGGATCAATAAAAGGCTCGGAAAACCCCAACCAAGGAAGAACGGGAGGTTATCCTTCATGTTATTTTTGAAATGTTGCAAGCACAATAACTAACTATTGCTTAGCTGCAAAGTCACCAGAAAAATCCTAGCACGGTAGCACCGGGGACAGCTCCCCCAGCCGAACAGGTACCGAAAAGATCGAGCAATAACGGGTCGATGACCGATCCCGTCATCATAAAAATGCTTGAGGACCTCACCAGAAGGATCGAATCGGGGTGAGAAAATGATAGAAGCCAACAACAAGAAGGTCGAGACCTACAACTATAGGGTCGACCAAATTTCTGGCGCACCCCCAATCCTGAAATGTGTGGATTCGAAGAAGTTTGTACAAAGGCCATTCCCAGAGGAAGCGGATCCGAAACCCATTTCAAAGAAGTTCAGAATGCCAGACCTCCCAAAATACAACGGGACCTCAAACCCCAATGAGCATGTTATTGCTTACACTTGCGCAGTGAAGGGCAACGACATAAAGGACAACAATATAGAGTCCGTATTACTAAAGAAGTTCGGGGAGACACTCTCGAAGGGGGCCATGATGTGGTATCACAACCTAGCCCCTAACTCCATAGACTCATTCGCCATGTTGGCAGACTCCTTCATAAAGGCACATGCCGGTGCCATCAAAGTGGCAACAAGGAGATTTGACATGTTCAAGATCAAGCAGAGGGAGAACGAAATTCTGCGAGAGTTCGTATCTCGTTTTCAAATGGAACAGATGGAACTACCGCCAGTCTCCGACGACTAGACAGTGCAGGCCTTCACTCAAGGTCTGAATGAACGAAGCTCGGTGGCTTCAAAGCAGTTGAAACAAAATTTGGTCGAGTATCCCGCTGTGACTTAGTCGGACGTCCACAACCGATACCAGTCGAAGATCAGGGTCGAAGACGACCAGCTAGGAGCCCCCTCGGGCTTAGTGTACCCAAGTAGGATTCTGGCGAAGGAGCCAAAACCTAACAAAGAAAGATATCATCCATACGCCGAAGACAGAAGGAACGCCCCTGGGCGAAGCCCACCTCGCAACGATCGAAGGATAGACCGAGGACAGAATCCTCGGGGACTCATCAACAAGGCCGAATTCAATAGGAATGCAGGGCCAATGGAGGCATCTCACTTATTAGAATACAACTTCAACGTCGATGTATCTGACATCGTGTTCACCATCGATAAAATTAGAGATTCGAGATGGCCCAGGCCTGTACAATCAGATCCTTCGCAAATGAATCATAACTTAGTGTGTGAATTTCACAACACGCACGGCCACATGACCGAGGATTGACACCAACTCCGAGAAGAGGTAGCCCAACTACTTAACAAAGGTCACCTCCGGGAATTCCTTAGTGACCGAGCCAAAAATTAGTTCCGAGAAAGAGAGACGGCCAAGAAGAACGAAACAAATGAGCCACAACATGTCATCCACATGATCTTGGGAGGCATCGATTCCCCATAGGAACCCGTGATGAGAAGGACAAAAATATCCATCACCAGAGAAAAGCGAACCCGGGGGTATATACCCGAGGATGCCTTCACATTCAGCGAAGAGGACACTTAGACCTTGTCTCAACCCCACAATGACACCCTGGTAATCTCTTTCCGTGTAAATACATTTCAAATAAAGCATGTACTTATGGATCTAGGTAGCTCAGCCAACATTATCAGGTCAAGAGTAATAGAGCAACTCGGACTGCTTAACCAAATCGTGCCCGCCACTCGAGTCCTCAATGGATTCAACATGGCAAGTGAAACAACAAAAAGGGAAATCATCCTACCCATCAATGTGGCCGGCACAATCCAAAATGCCAAATTCCATGTCATCGAGGGAGACATGAGGTACAACGCCTTGCTCGGAAGTCCATGGATACACTGCATGAGAGCAGTACCATCCACACTCCATCAAATGATGAAATTCCCGACAAAGGATGGGATCAAAACCATCTACAGGGAATATCATGCGGCAAGAGAAATGTTTACGGTGCACGATGTGGCACCGACACCAATACCTCCACGCGCAAAGGGCCCAAAGGGTAACCAAACTACATCTTCGGTTAAGCCTGATTAAACAGAGCAAAGGACCGTACTGCATTTCATCACTAGATAGTAGAACACATCGGACCTCGAAACATCGTCGACATATCCCACACTAAGGTATAACCATCTCCCTTTTCATTTTATATTTCACACTAACCCTTATGCAGGCGTCTGACCGAAGAGTCAAAGCGCTAACCCAGCTCGAAGGCCTTAGGTTTCAAAAGCATGCATTGCACTCTTTTCCTTCGACCAGGTTTTTATCCCGAAAAGGGTTTTATCGGCAAGGTTTTTAACGAGGCAACATCCATATGCTACCTAAGAAAGACTCAACAAGTATCCAAGGCTTTCTTTGTGATCAACCTCGAATACTGGGGGGCATCCCCCCAGAAGGCCATCCACTCGGAAAAGCCAAGAAACGCCAAATATAGCCCCAATAGGAAAGTGATGTACCGAGCCAAACGGTCGAATGAACCGTGTCCGTATAGACGGGCCCCCGATGGCAAAAACATGTACACTTGTACCAAGTAATCGAATAATATCTTTTATTAAAGCATCTCACACTCCAAAGGAAGCTCGACACCTTCGCAAAAATGACTCCTTCACCGAAAATGTCTCGAACACTCAGGGACTGGCGTCAATGATTCAACACCTGAACGACCTCTGGGTCGGGACTCCAAACTCATAAGCCCTCAGCAAGGCAACACGAAAATCGTGTAGCGTCTCCAAGGCCGAAAGTGTCCCGAACACTGGCGGACTGGCGTCGATAACCCACAACAACGCGACCTTCGGGTCGGAGCTTCGAGCGTGTAAGCCCTTAATGAGGCAACAACAACAAGATCACGAAACGACTTCAAAGCCAAAATATGACCCGAACACTGGGGGACTGGCGTCAAAAACTCAAATGACCTCTGGGTCGGAAATTCCAAAAATTGTAAGCCCTCAATAAGGCAATACCAAGTTTACAAGTAATGGCTCCCGAGTCAAGAAACCCTCGATGACTCGGGGACTGCCGTCAAGCGCCATCTCTATCGACTTATCAAAACCCAAGTTTGTAAGGCAACATGCGGGCTGCCTCGGTCTTGTAAGACCTACATAAGGCAACAACAATATCTGTAAGACCTCAAGCAAGGCATGAACAATACTTGTACCAAGTATCCAAAACTGTAAGACCTCAAAGGCATGTAAAACTATAAGACCTCAAAGGCATGTAAAACTTGTAAGACCTTACTAAAGGCATAAACCCAATCTCAAAGTTTCGGCTATATATTGAACTTGTAAGACCCCTAAAAAGGCATACCCTCGATATAGATGCCGAAACTACTTCACTCGGGACTTAAAGGCTTCGGCCGAACACAAATGACTCCGGTCACCAGGCTGTACCAGCCAAACTAACGCAACTCGGGGACTCCCGACCGTCGCTACAAAATCACAGGTCTTCAATTACTTCGAATCTACTTCGTAAAGAACTAGTTAAACATGCTACCCTTGATATAGGCAAAAGAGCTTCGACCATGTCAGGTCCAAATCACAGGCTTTGAGATACTTAGACTCCGAGCCAAACCTCATGCGGTGCTCGATCATCGCTATATAATGACTCGTAATCGAGGTTCTTCTTGAACCGTCGAAGAGTCAGGCAAAAATTATTTCAAAAAGTCCTTAACGAGGGAAAACCAAAGCCTATAATAGGTCGCTTCGACCCAAAGCATAAGAGCCATTGTCGCCAGCCCACACTAAAAGGTCGCATCGGCCCAAGGCGTAAGAGCCATTGTCGCCAGCGCACACAATCCGAAAACTTGAGGATCAAATGAAATCGAGTCATAACTCGATTCGGAGACTGAACCCAAAATAGTTAACTAAAAAGGTCACATCAACCAAAAGCGTAAGATCCATTGTCGCCAGCCCACACATACTAAAAGGTCGCATCGACCAAAAGCGTAAGAGCCACTGTCGCCAGCCTAAGACTCGACAACTTGAAGATCAAACAAGCTCGAGTCGATGCCCAACTCGGGGACTGAGCCCAAAAAAGTTAGCCTAAATATGCCTAAGAGCAAAAGTGCGTAAGAGCCCACGGGCCAGGCTAATGAGCCCCAGGGCCATATCACAAATCTAAGGATTCCTACCAACTCAAAGACCAGTTCGCCTGGCCAAATTTGAGACAGAAAGAGATACAGAAGAAACAAAGTCGGAAGGTTTTCCTTTATACACATATACGAAAAAACACAATCTCCATCTACAAACATGCTTTGAAAATGATATATACAAATGGCAAAATCTACGCCCCCTGGGAGCTACGGCCTGCCGACCTCATCTTTGCTTTATTCGGTGTAGGACAGAAGTAACTAAGCATCACGCTCGCCCGCCCTCGCTCGCGCCAATTCTTCCGAGAGGACGAAACCTCTAGCACGGATCTCCTCGAAGGTCTTTCTCCAAGACTTGCAATGAGCATATTCTTCAATCCTCTATTTGCAGTCGAGGACCTTTCTCAGCTCAGCTTGAGCATCAGTAGCGTCCTTTAAATAGATCGTCATCTCCTGGTTAGCCTTATCTCGGCTTATTGCGGCTTCAGCTCGGGCGTCAACGATCTCAGCCCTAACCTTTAAAAGCTCGGACTCGAGCTTCATAATAATATCTATTTGAACCGAAGTGTCATCGCGAGCTAAGCAAAGTTGAGCATCAAAAGTTGGAACTTTAGCCAGAGCACCCTTCCCCTCTAAAGCTTGAGCCTCCGCCCGATCGTTTAGCTCATCATGCTCATGCCTGGCTCGGTCAACTTCATCCCGAAGGCGCTCCAGGGCCTCCGTCCTTTTCTACAACTGAAATAAATGAAGCGTTAGCCTCAGAAGCTAGAAGGCGGAATATACGCTCACACGGGAGAGAACGTTACCTGCTCCTCCAAGTAGTTCTCATAATTCAAGCTCCGGCTCACCTCATACCGCAACTGGACCAGCTCGACTTCCTTTTCATCGCAAAGGAGCCTAAGGGATCTCTCCTCATCTAGAGCTTTTCGCAGCCTGACTTCACGATAAAGCAGCCCAGACTTAAGCTAATCGAAGGCCTGCAAAAGAAAACCCAATAAGGAAGGGAAAATGCGAAGCTCGAAAGGCCCGTGCTCTCCACGAAGTGAAGCCGCTGGGCTTCCTCGAAGGTTGAGCGCACATCTGCCAACCTAGTTCCCTCAGCTCTGTCCAGGTGTTGATACCCAATTTTTTCCTATATTTTTTTTATGTAAAATACCTTTCAAAATAGCATGTATAAGCATATATGAGTATTTTCCAAGGCTGCATTGTTTTTCTTAAATTTTCAAAGATTTTTAAATCAATTTACTGCCCTATTTTATTAAGAAAACCCAATAATTATCCCCAAAGTTATTATTTTGGTGATTCATTTATTGGAGTCTCATGTTTAATATAGCTAAGGTATTTTTTTACACTTATTTTACAAATTTATTGGGTATTTTTTTTAAGGATAAAATTGCATAATTGCAATATTAGCCATTTTAGGTTTAAATTCGTCTCATATTCATAAAATGAGATTTTATATTTTTAAATCAATAATCTTGTGTTAAAAATCATTTTGATGCTTTCAATTTATTTTTGGAAATTAATTTACTATTTCTTATAATTTTAAAGGAAAAAACCGGCTATTTAAATAATACCCCAATCCGTTTCAATTTTAGCCTAACATCTGACCCCTAATTGGACCCCAATTTCAGCCCAATTTCAATTAAAACCTAATCTAGGCCCCAATTACCCCTACCCAACCCAAAACCTTATTAAATCCTAGCCATTGATCAAAAAGATCAACGGCCCTCATCTGTCCTTACCTTTATTAACCAAACGACCCCCCAATGCCCCTCTTATTCCTCACTCACCTCTATCTCTCTACTTCTGGTTCTCTCTAGAACCTTCCCTCTCATCTCCTCTCCGATGAATTCTGTTCATCTTCTCCGGCCACCTTCTAACCTAAATCTATGGTGGTCTCACCACCCACCAAGCCACCTATGGCTCTTCAACTTTGGTTAATTGAAGCTTCATGACCCGACCACGAAGATTTGGGTCCAGACCTCTATTGATTCAAGATTTACGGCCATCTCCGGCCCTACTCCGGCAAGCTATGTCTGTTTCAAGCCTGGCTACGACTCCTTCTATTTAGATCCAAGCCTTTCTCACCGTTTGGGTTCCTCTAAAAACCCTAGCTTTGAGGTTTTTCTGATCTCTTTAGATTTGTTCCAGATCTATGCTTTCCCTAAGTTTTAAACGATTTTCTAGATTTTCTTTCAAAAAAAAAAACTATACTTTCGAAACCATCTCTTTTCCGATCTAGGGTTTTTCTGAAATATTTAGATTCTTCTCTCCTCTACTGTGATTCTTGTGTGTTTCTTCTACTGTATTTTCCCCTACTGTGTTCTTGAGTGTGTCTTAATAAGTACCTATCCTGATGAGTGCGCCCTCACATCATTGGGGCATATTCACTGAATGGTCTTTGTCTTCATGTTTTGCTTCCTAGAGATGATAGTGTTTCCAATGAAAAAAGCCAGGATCCACACCAGGCTAGCTATGGTAACCAAAACTCTAATGGAGGGAATTGGTAGGCAAACATTCAACATTGTGCCCATGATTATTGCGGAGATATACCGAGCCTTGGAGAAGTGTCAACGAGGAGCCGAACGCTTCGAGGGCTGCAATTTGCTACTTCAGCTTTGGCTCATGGAGCATCTCCAAAGGGGTGAATACCGACAGGAAATTCAACGAAGAGACTGGGACGATCATATCACCTTCTATCATTCGAAACGAATGAACTACATGCCCAGCATGTTCGCCCAGCCAGAAGACGCCAAGGGATGGTTAGAGCTGTTTGAAAATCTAATTGAGGATCAAGTACAATGGATGCTCGAGTGGTTCCCTACTGAGGAGTTCATCGTTCGATCCAGGGATGCGCCATTTCTGATACTAATCGGTCTGAGAGGAACCTACCCTTATGTCCCTCTCCGAGTTAGGAGATAGGATGGTAGGAAGCAGGTTATACCAAGGGTAGACAAGATGAGTCACTTCTGGGCTGACTTCCAAGCTGATGAGAGTCCTTACAAGTGCCAAGCTCAGCATATGTGGCATTGCAAGATCATCATGGGAAGAGACACTATCGAACCAGACAGATACCATGCTGGTTGTACTCCATAATATTCAGGCTGGTTGGAATCTAATCACGATGTTCTGGGTCAGCCAGGACTTGCTAGAGGCCACAAGATCATATATTAGATGGCCAAGGCATAGGTCAAATACAATCAACTGTGCAAGAGGATCCTAGAAAGTGAAAGCGAGCACCGTGAGATACAAGAAGCCAACCAAAAGCTGATCAAGGAGTGGAAAGACATGGCTGTCAGTGCCAACAAGCGACTGGGACACTTGGAGCGAGGCATAGTGGAGCTAGAAAGGAAGTTCCTCGAAAGGATCAAAGATTGCCAAAATGCTGAGGGAAATGAGGGCGGACATCTAGCCAGAGCCTACCTATTGCTTGGACATCGCGAGCTGGGAAAGCTGTTCGACGGAGCCAAAAATGCCGAGTCTGGGGAAGGTCCTTCCGGGACCAAATAGATAGGAGTTTTTCTTTTGCTTTAAGAAATGTAATAAGGCCAACAACTACTAGTGATATTTTTATTTCCTACTATTTAAGGTCGATTTGGTATTCGTCTACTTTTTATCAATAAAATGAGGCATTTAGCATTCTAAGTTCTCCAAATCAACTTGTCGCTAGGCCTATATCGGGCACAAAGAGGTTCCCAAATAGGACACGATTTACATTCTTGCAATATGTGTTTAAATATCACAACATTTTCTTATAATCCTCACTGACTTGTTACCTTTTTGTTTTTACTTTTTGTTTATTTATTCCCCTCCCAAAGGTTAGTTCGTGCACTCTGGCAACATCATCTTATTCAACGAGATCCAGGGGCCCTCCACCCACTCCTCCTCTTAGTCCTATCCGAAACCTTACAAAGGGAAGATGGAAGATTCGAACAAAAAGGAAAACTCAACTGAACGGGTAGAGGTCACTCATAGTACTCAGGTTTCCAAAGAAGGTGCATCCCAGCTTGAACAAAAGCTACTGAAATTTCAAGAAGAACTTGATCAGGTTCGGAATCTGGCGAATCTGTCATTTTCCTTCACCACTCCCGACATTAATTTCCCGAATGCTAAGAACCCCACACCTCCACAAAATATCCCAAAGTCATGAAACCATCCCGCTCCTCACCACCACTACAACACTTGCCACACCTCCAACAATACTTCACTGCTCATCCCAGAACCTTTGAACTCCACAAATGACCCCTTTCACACCCATCATAACACCCTCATCTACGTGGAGACTGTGCCACACTCCACTCAACCTATCTCAAGCGCACCCGAGTCTGATGATAAAAACTTGCTCATCAGGAATCTGGCTGAAAAACTTAAGAAATTGACCAGCAGGATCTAGGGCGTCGAAGGAAGTAAGGGGATTGAAGGGTTGAACTATGAAGATCTCTGCATACAACCCGATGTTGAACTGCCCGAGGGGTACAGACCTCCGAAGTTCAACATGTTTGATGGTACAGGAGATCCAAAGGTCCATGTGAGAACATACTGTGACAAGCTGGTTGGAGTAGGGAAAGACGAGAGAATCCGCATGAAGCTTTTCATGAGAAGCTTGAAAGGAGATGCTTTGTCTTGGTACATTGGCCAGGATCCAAAGAAATGGTCAAACTGGGTAAGCATGGCGTCCGACTTTATGGACAGATTTAGGTTCAACACAGAAAATGCACCAGATGTGTTCTACATCCAGAACCTAAAGAAGAAGCCCACGAAAACATTCCGCGAGTATGCCACTCGCTGGAGATCAGAAGCTACTAAGGTTAGGCCTGCTTTAGAGGAGGAACAAATGAACATGTTTCTCATCCGAGCTCAAGACCCGCAATATTATGAAAGGCTAATGATGATTGAGAGCCATAAATTTTCCGACATTATCAAGCTAGGAGAAAGGATCGAAGAAGGCATCAAAAGTGGTATGGTTACAAACTTTGAAGCCTTGCAAGCTACCAATAAGGCTTTACAGTCTGGTGGTACATCCAAGAAAAGGGACGTAGGAGCCGTAATGGTGGCACAGAGAACCAAATCTCCCATCAAATACCAAACCTATCCAATGCCTCTACTCACATATCAGCCTACTCCAAACTACCAAGCACCTTCACCCTCTTACTAAACTCCACCACCCACTTATCAATCATCTCCACCACCCATATATCAGCCTACTTTACCAAGATATTTCCAACCCGCACATGTTTACCAAGCCTACAATGCTCAACCATCCCACCATCAATCACCTCCTACATGCCAAAACTTCTCTAGATCTCGACCAAATTTTGACCCCAGACCTCCTAAATAGTATACAGCCATTGCCAAACCCATTGACCAGTTGTATGAGAGGCTCAAAGCTGTTGGTAATGTCACCCCTATCCCTGCTATAACCCCCGAGAACCCTTCTAAGTGGGTTAATCCAAACAAATCCTGTGCATACCATTCCGGCATGAAAGGACACACCATCGACGAATGTCGCTCCCTGAAAGACAAGATCCAGGCTCTAATTGACAACAAAATTATTGTGGCAAAGGAACCTGCTCCAAATGTACGCAATAACCCTCTAATAGACTATAAGAGTGGAGACATTCACATGATTGAAATAGAGGATGATTGGGACCCCAAGGGATCGATCGGTTTGGTCACAGAAGGCGACGATCCAAAGGAGCCAATAGTCACCCTTAATCCGATTGTAGAAAAGATTCATCCTTTCGAGGGCACTGAGGTAAATATGTCCATACCACTTGAGTTTGAAGTTCCATCCTCTGCAAAGATGCCAACGACGATTGAGGTCGAATTTATGGCACCAACAAATGCACCTACACCATTCGAAGTTGCAATTTTACCACCCAAGGAACATGCTCCGTTCAGGGTGAGGATAGCCATGCCGATCCCTGTAGCAATGTCAGCCATGACGCCATTCCACACAAAGGCTATACCATGGGACTATACAGTTGAGGCAAGGAGAAAAGGCAAGGTTAGGTTCAAGGAAACTGTTGCCGCACAGGGTATGACAAGAACTGGTAGGGTCTATACCCCGGAACACCTAGCTGAGTCAAGCAAGCAGGCCTCCAATCGGTCGCCCATCATTGAGACGGGTTCAGATGATCTTTGAAGAAAGATACAAGCCAAGGGATACTCGGTCATTGACCAGCTGAACAAAACACCGACACAGATCTCCATACTTGCTTTGCTACAAAATTTTGAGGCACACAAGAATGCTCTGTTAAAGGTACTAAGTGAGGTACATGTACCAAGCGACATCACCGAAGGAGAGATGTCAAATATGGTAGGGCAGGTATTGGAAAGTCACAAGATCAATTTTCATGAGGATGAGCTGCCACTAGAAGGGTTGAGTCATAACAAGGCGTTACACATCACCGTGCAATGCGAAGATTATTTTATCACCAGAGTACTGATTGATGGAGGGTCCAGCCTTAACATTGGTCCATTGGTAACTCTCAGGACATTGGGAAAGGGGATGCATGAGATCAAGGACGGGGCCATCAACGTCAAAGCTTTTGACGGTTCCCAAAGGTCCACCATTGGTGAAATCAGCCTGTGTTTGCAAATGGGGCCTACTTGGTTCAATGTTGATTTTCAAGTAATAGACGTACCAGCATCTTACAATTTGCTATTGGGACGACCGTGGATTCATGCCGCTGGGGCTGTAGCGTCAACACTACATCAGGTGGTGAAATTTGAGTGGAACCACCAAGAGGTGATCATTCACGACGACGATAGCAATCCCATATACAGTCTCTAGACCGTCCCAGCAATCGGAGGCAGAAGAAATATAGGCGGGGAGATCTATCACCACATCGAGAGAGTCAACGCCGTCGACAAGGATAAATGGTGGGACAATAAAATTGAAAGCATATTGAACTGGAGCGGATACGAACTTGGTAAGGGACTTGGAAAGAACCTCCAAGGAGTTGCTAAGCCTATCAAACTAAAGAAACATGGCACCACCTTCGTTCTAGGATATGAGTACCCTTGGGAGGAATTCAACAACTGGTCACCACCATGGCGCGACCTTCACTATCCGCTGGAGCAGCCAATACCACATTTGAAGCAGACTTTCCAACCGGCCAATGTTATCTATGGGTCGGAAGAAGAGGAAGCACTGGCAGCAGTAAGGAATTTGTTCCTGGAAGACAATGATATGGATTGTTGTGTTGTTTTCGAGGAGGAGGGGGAGGAAGGCCCTTCCATACAAGCAGTGAGAAGAGGAGCATGCCTCAATAGCTGGACCATCAAAACCACTAGAGCTCGGAATGCCTCGGGCATTACTATTACTTATCTTGATGAACCAATGACTGTGACATGCAACGAGACAACACAACAAACGGACACAGATTCGGAGGAAGATGAAATACCGGAAGAGATTGTTAAGGAAGTTGAGAATTTTGAGAACAGACCTAAGTCCAACCTGGACAAGACCGAGATTGTTAACCTGGGAGATGCAGAGAACGTCAAAGAAACGAGAATCAGTGTCCACTTATCGCCATCAGAAAAGAAGGAATACACAGAATTTCTAAGGGAATATGAAGACATATTCGCTTGGTCGTATGATGACATGACTGGTCTGAGTACATCTATTGTAGCACATAAACTGCCAACTGATCCGACATGTCTGCCGGTAAAGCAAAAACTCAAAAAGTTTAATCCTGATATGAGTTTGAAAATCAAAGAAGAAGTCACTAAGCAGGTCAAAGCCAAGGTTCTTGGGGTAGTAGAATATCCGACGTGGTTAGCCAACATCGTGCCGGTGCCAAAGAAGGACGGGAAGGTCAAAGTCTGTGTCGACTACTGGGATCTCAACTAGGCTAGTCTGAAAGACAACTTCCCTTTACCGAACATACACATCCTGATCGACAATTGCGCTAGGCATGAGTTGCAGTCATTTGTAGATTGTTTTGTGGGGTATCATTAGATCTGGATGGATGAAGAAGATTCTAATAAAACGGCTTTCATTACGCCATGGGGGATGTACTATTATAAGATGATGCCGTTTGGATTAAAAAATGCTGAGGCCACCTACATGAGGGCCATGACCACCATTTTCCATGATATGATACACAAGGAGATCGAAGTATATGTAGATGATGTTATCATCAAGTTCAAAAAAGCCACTGATCACATGGAAGATTTGAGGAAGTTCTTCAATAGACTGAGAAAATACAACCTAAAACTGAATCCCGCAAAATGTGCATTTGGGGTTCCCACCGGAAAACTACTTGGATTCATTGTAAGTCGTCGAGGAATAGAACTAGATCCATCAAAGGTCAAAGCTATTCAAGAGTTGCCACTGCCAAAGAACAAGAAGGACGTGATGAGTTTCTTAGGGAGACTTAAATATATCAGTCGGTTTATAGCACAATATACAGTTATCTGTGAGCCAATCTTTAAGATGTTGAAGAAAGAGGCCACTACCAAATGGACTGATGACTACCAAAAGGCCTTCGAAAGAATCAAGGAGTACTTGTCAACACCACCAGTCTTGGTCCCGCCCGAGCCAGGTAGACCTCTATTACTCTACCTCACAATATTGGATGGAGCGTTCGGTTGTGTTCTGGGGCAACATGATGAAACAAGAAGGAAGGAACAAGCCATCTATTACCTCAGTAAGAAGTTCACCCTGTACGAGGCCCGATATTCTCTGTTAGAGCGTACCTGTTGTGCTTTAACTTGGGTAGCTCAGAAGCTGAGGCACTACTTCTGTGCCTATACTACATATCTCATATGAAGGATGGATCCTTTAAAGTACATCTTCCAGAATCCCATGCCCACTGGAAAGCTAGCCAAGTGGTAAATCTCGTTGAGTGAATTTTACATTGTCTATGTAACTCAGAAGGCAATCAAGGGACATGCATTAGTAGATCACCTTGCTGAAAATCCCGTGGATGGAGAATATGAACCCCTGAAGATGTATTTTCCTAACGAAGAGGTATCATTCATAGGAGAAGATATTTCAGAATCCTCTGTCGGTTGGAGAATGTTTTTCGACGGAGCAGCAAACTTCAAGGGAGTTGGCATAGGACAATCCTCGTATCGAAAACTGGTCAGCATTATCCGATGTCCGCCAAACTTAGATTCCCATACACCAACAATATAGCTGAGTATGAAGCCTGCATCTTAGGTCTCAAAATGGCCATCGACATTAACATTCAAGAGTTGCTAGTGATCGGAGATTCAGACTTGCTTATACATCAGGTCCGAGAAGAATGGGCGACCAAGAACTCCAAAATACTCCCTTATCTACATCATGTACAGGAATTGAGAATAAGGTTCGCAAAGATGGAATTCCAACATGTTCCTAGAATCCAGAATGAGTTCGTCGATGCAGAGGCCACCCTATCATACATGATACAACATCCAGACAAGAACTTCATCGATCCCATTCCGGTAAAGATCTATGATCAGCCAACTTACTGTGCTCATGTCGAAGAAGAAGCAGATGGAAAGCCTTGGTTTCATGATATCAAGGAATATTTGGCAAAAGGAGAATACTCGGAACTTGCAAACACTACTCAGAAGCACACACTCCGAAGGTTGTCTAACAATTTCTTTCACAGTGGAGGAATCCTGTATAGGAGGACTCCAGACTTGGGATTACTAAGGTGTGTCAACGTAAAGGAAGCATCCAAACTGCTAGAAGAAATCCATGCTGGGACCTACGGTCCACATATGAACGATTTTGTCTTAGCCAAGAAGATACTCCGGACGGGTTATTTTTGGATGACTATGGAAACGAATTGCATCCAATATGTCCGAAAGTGACACCGCTGTCATATATATGCAGATATGATAAAGGTGCCTCCAAACGAGCTTAATGCAACAAGCTCACCGTGGCCATTCGCTGCCTGGGGAATGGATGTAATTGGACCAATCGAGCCTGCCGACTCCAACGGGCACATGTTTATCCTAGTAGCAATCGACTATTTCAGCAAATGGGTCGAAGAAGTATCTTATAGAGCAATGACTAAGAAAGTCGTGGCAAACTTCGTCCACGACCGTATCATTTGTCGATTCGGGATTCCAGAATCAATCATCACTGATAATGGTTTCAATCTCAATAGTGACCTAATGAAATCCATGTGTGAAACCTTCAAGATCAAACATAAGAATTCTACAGCCTACAGACCTCAGATGAATGGAGCAGTAGAAGCCGCCAATAAGAATATCAAGAAGATACTAAGGAAAATGATAGAGAAGCATAAGCAGTGGCACAAGAAGCTATAATTTGCTTTATTGGGTTACCGCACCACAGTCCGCACATCAACCGGGGCAACCCCCTATATGTTGGTTTATGGTACAGAAGCTGTCATTCCCGCCGAGGTGGAAATTCCCTCATTAAAAATCATACAGGAAGCAAAGCTAGATGATGCAGACTGGGTAAAGAATCGTTACGAGCAGCTAGCTCTTATAGATGGAAAGAGAATGAATGTAGTTTGCCACGGTCAGCTTTATTAGAATAGGATGTCCAGAGCCTTCAATAAAAGAGTCAAGCCAAGACAGTTCACACCGGGGTAGCTGGTGTTAAAAAAAATTTTCCCGCATCAAGATGAAGCCAAAGGGAAATTCTCTCCCAATTGGCAAGGTCCGTATATGGTTCATCGGGTTCTAACAGGAGGAGCCCTCATACTTGCGGAAATGGACGGGAAAGTCTGGCCAAAGCCAATCAATTCAGATGTAGTCAAGCGCTACTATGTGTAATCTTTATGCTTTCGTGTATGATGTAATTTGAACCACGCCTGACCTGATTCCCATTTAAGAGGGGATACGTAGGCAGCCCTATGGTTTCGGTCACAATTCAACAGATCTTCCATTTCCCCCCGCAATTGGAAACTGGGGCAGAATTTTGAGGAGGACCTTCAAAATTCCGAAGTTAATTTCAGCCAATCATCGCTAGCAGCAGTCAGAAGCATGGGCAGAATTTTGAGGAGGACTTTCAAAATTACGTAACAAGAGAGGCTGCAATGTCTTGAACCACGCCACAGTTGCGGGTTCATCTAAAAGTTGTTCTTGATTATACACCTACGTTTTTTTACAAAATCATGCGTGTTTATTTTGGAGATCGCTTTTTTTAGCAACGCTACCCCAATGATACGTACAATATCACCTGATCCAAGCCAAGCAGGTCTACCAGAGCCAGCGGGGATACGAACTAACCTCCCCCTTTACAAAACTCATGATTTTTCTTTGGATGCAGGCACTTGAGTTGCAAAATCATCAAATATACTATATGCTCACTCATAAAATTCAGGAATAAAAGTCTCCGAACCGTTTCACTTGCTTGCAATTGTTATCCACACACAATAGTGTCCCCAGTAGGCACAATATCCCCAGCAATCATGATACCGCAATCCGCTATTAGCTAAGAAAACTCTATTGCCATTTGCCCTTTTTACTTCCTGCATATGGCTACCATTCTTCCTTCCGAGGTTAAGCTCTACCTACATCTGCATTTTCTTGCATTGCATAAGGCTACCACTCTGTCTTCCGAGGTTAAGCTCAACCTCCATCTACATTTTCTTGCATTGCATAAGGTTACTATTCTGCCTTCCGAGGTTAAACTCTACCTCCATCTGCATTTTCTTGAATTGCATAAGGCTACCATTCTGCCTTCCGAGGTTAAGCTCTACCTCCATCTGCATTTTCTTGCATTGCATAAGGCTACCATTCTGCCTTCCGAGGTTAAGCTCTACCTCCATCTGCATTTTCTTGCATTGCCGAGGTTAAACTCTACCTCCATCTCCATTTTCTTGCATTGCATAAGGCTACCATTCTGCCTTCCGAGGTTAAGCTCTACCTCCATCTGCATGGCTGAAAGATCGCCACCTCAACATTTGCATGGCTGAAAGATCGCCACCTCTACATTTGCATTTGCTGAAAGATCGCCACCTTACTTGCATTTGCATGGCTGAAAGATTGCCACCTACTGCATCTCATGGGCTGAAAGATCTCCAAATTATCCGAAGGCGTCATTGTTCGTAGACACCATTTTCATAGCCCGAGAACACCATATCATGGCCTGAGGACCCTTTTTTAATCTTTTGCATATCATTATTCAAAGGCATCATGGTTCGGAGGCATTATTCTCATAGCCCAATAGCATCATTTCATGGCCTGCGAATCCTTTATTATACGCTTCATGGCCCAGGACATCATGGTCTGAGGACGCCATCCTAACCGTCCAAAGACGACATTCATGGTCCGACGGGAACTTGCATCATGTTTAAATTTACGCACAATATATGCTTGTATTGCTTATTTGCAGGTAAACTGGCAAGCAACGACTATCTCAGCAAGAGCAATCTCGCTCCAGTTCCCGCACCCATACTAGACCTTAACCATTCATTCCAACCTGAATATTGTGTCC
Organism: Nicotiana tabacum; assembly: GCF_000715075.1. Classification (NCBI taxonomy): domain Eukaryota; kingdom Viridiplantae; phylum Streptophyta; class Magnoliopsida; order Solanales; family Solanaceae; genus Nicotiana; species Nicotiana tabacum. Next base: position 44,035,608 of record NC_134084.1, read on the forward strand.
GTTCTTGAAAAATCTCCATCAGCATACTCCGCCGATGGATCCTGAAATACATATGGCCTGATTCCGGTAAGACCAGGGATATCTAGGTAGCTCAGAAGCCAGGGCGTGGCCAAACCTTTTCAAACCCCTTCGTTCGGTCAAAATTGGCCATCGTATCTTTACCCGACAACTCTTTCATCCTTCCCGGGTAAAGAGGGGCAGCTGTTAATACCCAATTTTTCCCCCTATATTTTTTTTATGTAAAATACCTTTCAAAATAGCATGTATAAGCATATATGAGTATTTTCCATGGCTGCATTGTTTTTCTTAATGATGCAGCAATATCTATTGATGCAGGGCTTTACCTGCTAGTTTTACTATACCAGCCATCTATTTCGTATTTTGTATTCTGTATTTCATATCTCTTATATTGCTGTTATTTTATTATGCATTTTTATGGTACTAATATATCGGCTCCTGTTGCTTTTTTGAGCCGAGGGTCTCCTGGAAACAGCCTCTCTACCCTTCGGGGTAGGGGTAAGGTCTGCGTACATATTACCCTCCCCAAACCCCACTTGTGGGATTATACTGGGTTGTTGTTGTTGTTGTTGTTGTTGCATTGTTTTTCTTAAATTTGCAAAGATTTTTAAATCAATTTATTGCCCTATTTTATCAAGAAAACCCAATAATTATCCCCAAAGTTATTATTTTGGTGATTCATTTATTGGAGTCTCATGTTTATATTAAAATATAGCTAAGGTATTTTTTACACTTTTTTTACAAATTTATTGGGTATTATTTAAGGATAGAATTGCATAATTGCAATATTAGCCATTCTAGGTTTAAATTCGTCTCATATTCATAAAATGAGATTTTATATTTTTAAACGATAATCATGTGTTATAAATCATTTTGATGATTTCAATTTATTTTCAAAAATTAATTTACTATTTTTTATAATTTTAAAGGAAATAACTGGCTATTTAAATAATAGCCCAATTCGTTTCAATTTTAGCCTAAAATTTGATCCCTAATTGGACCCCAATTTCAGCCCAATTTCAATTAAAACCCGACCCAGGCCCCAATTACCCCTACCCAACCCAAAACCCTATTAAATCCCGGCCGTTGATCAAAAAGATCAACGACCCTCATCCGTCCTTACCTTTTTTAACCAAACAACCTCCCCAATGCCCCTCTCATTCCTCACTCATCTCTATCTCTCTACTTCTGGTTCTCTCTAGAACCTTCCCTCTCCTCTCCTCTCCGATGAGTTCTGTTCATCTTCTCCGGCCACCTTCTAACCTAAATCTATGGTGGTCTCACCACCCACCAAACCACCTATGGCTCCTCAAGTTTGGTTAACTGAAACTTCATGACTTGACCACGAAGATTTGGGTCCAGACCTCTGTTGATTCAAGCTTTACGACCATCTCCGGCCCTACTCCGGCAAGTGTTGATACCCAATTTTTTCTTATGTATTTTATATACAAAATACTTTTAAAATAGCATGTACATGCATATATAAGCATGCCCAAGAGTTTTGGTATTTTTTCCTATTTTTTAAGATTTTAAAATCAATTTATTGTCTATTTTTTAGCAGTACAAAATCCAATAATTATTACCAAGATTATCATTTTGTTGAATAACTTATTTTATTCTCATATTTATACCAAAATATAATTAAGGTGATTTGTGTATATTTTTTACAAATCTATTTGGTATTTTTAAGCTAAATTGCATGTAATTGCAATTATAGCCTATTTCACGATTAGTAGCATTTTATAATTATAAAATTATTTCCAGTATTTTCAAATTAATATTTATATAGTATTTGTTGGCTTAGTGTTTTTAATTTACTTTTGAAATTATTATTACTATTTTTATAAAATAAAAAGGGAAAATAGGCTATTTAACACTTAGCCCATTTCTATTTCAATTACAGCCCTTTTACCTTTCAATTTTGGCCCTCAATTTGACCCAATTCCACCCCCAAATTAAACCAGCCCAATCCCCAAATTACCCGACCCCTAACCCGATTAAAAAAAACCCACCTGGCTCCCCTTTGATCCAAGCCGTTGATCATTTTGATTCAACGACCGTAATTCACCCTTTCCTTTATTAATTCCCAAACCCCCTTGACCTAATTCATTTCACCTGAGACGCCGCCTTTGAACCCCTTCGTCTCTCAAATCCTCTCGAGCCTCTCCAAAACCCTAATCGTCTCCCACCTTATCTCACCATGTTTCCACCGGAATCCATGGTGTCTCCGGCTATGGATGGTCTGTACTCATCCTTTCTCACCATCAGACCTAAACTATTCAAGGTTTTGAAGCTCGACTTCAATGGCTCTCTTCAGATCCTTCTCAGATCTGTAGATCTATGGCTTCTCCGGCCATTACCCCGGCATGTTCAAGCAATATGAGTCTTTTCGACTTAGGATCTGACTTTCCTCAAGACCTTTCTCATTTCTAGGGTTTTCTTTGCAACTCTAAGCCTTATGAGGTTCTGTACTCGCCTAGTTTTCTTAGATCTGTGATAGATCTGGGCTTTACTTGACATTTTAAAAGGTTTTCCCCCAAATTTCTTTTTCAAAATTGCTCAATTTCAATTTTAGGGTTTCTGAAAAAGTTTCTTCAAATATCTTTCCGATTCTTTCTGTTCTTTCTTCATGTGTGTTTACCTATGTTATACTCGTATGCTTTCTTTTCTACTATGCTTGAGTTTGCTCTCTTGTTTCCTTTCTATTATGCAAGATTCTTCTACTTTTGTTGTTATTCCTGTACTCACATGTTAATCCGTGTTGTTAATCCTTATTCTTTGCTATACATGTTTATGGTTGAGTTCTTTGATTTTGTTCACTTTATTTAGCTCTGTTTGTGTTCTTGCTAAGCATATTTCACCTGCTTTTCTTTAAGCTCATATCATCTCTTTCTTCTGAACTTGTTTAAACTCCGAGTTTTCTCAAACATGTTCTCATGACCTTGAATTAGTTCTTTCTATCATGTATGTTTGTTTCTCATAAAGTCTTTGGAAGAGACTTCTGAACCTCTTTCAATGACCTGCTCTCTCACCTCTATGTCTGACTCAATTCGAAACCCTAGGATTTGGGGGTTTCTTTGGCAAGTGATATTAGGGTTCCACTTTGGGACCCTAGGCTTTCAGACTCACTATGAGTCTGTAACTGAACTCGATTCCCTTGTGTTTGTGACTCTAAGGCTTTTAATGTTAGACTCTTTTTTTGAGTAACCTGACGATTCCTTTTGTTTGATTGGTATGCTTTATGTATGTGAAATTTCTCTGTCAAAAGGTTTTTACCAACTGATTGATTTATTCTGAAATCCTTTTAATAAGGCTGATGAATTGTCACTAATTTTTTTTCGACTGAACCCTCTTTACCTATTCCTGACTTGGTTCATTCGAACCAAGCCTATAATGTTGATTTTTCTCGTTGTCTGATTGATTCCCTTTCCTTTTTCTTTACAAACCAAGTACCAATGGACTTTTGCCTTAAATAAACTCTATGTATTTACCATTTTTATGCTACTATGAAAAGATTTTAATCAAATTTCTTTCCTCAATTGTATTCTACCCGTTTGAAATCAAATCCCATAACTGAAGGGAGATCATATGAGACTGATTTCAAAGTTATTTCCTTACCTTTTCTTACTCATTTTTTGCACTATAAAAGGGACTACCCTTCTGCACTTTTGACACCACTTCGAGTTCAATACCTCGAACTTTTAGATCAATACTTTCAACTTACTTACACACTTTATTGCTTTGAGTTCAATACTCTTACAACATTCTGCTCTTTTCTGGGATCTTTTGGAACTTTTGCTTGAAACTTGATCTTTTCAAGACTACTTTTACCTGTTTGTTTTCCCTGAAACTGGTATGTTCTAATTTAGCTTTCCTGCCTCACCCCTATGTGTTTATTTACAGTTTTCTACAATCCTGTTTACTTTGTTGTTCATGATTAATATTAACTATGTGTGTTCTTTCCTTGCATCTGTTTTCTGTTATGAATCCCTACCCCTATTCCTTTCTATGTGTTTGAGTTAAGGTTCATGGCCTGGAAATATCTAAATTACTGCCCAGGTCCAAACCTGATCCTTAATGGATCCTAACTCCCAATTTTGGCTGACAAGCTGGTGAGGGGTGTGCCAGCACTCCCAATTGCAGGGCATGACCGCCAGCCTGCCATGGCTTTCCCTGACCCCCATGCACTTACACTTACTCTTAGACTCTTAAGTTCTGCCCTCCTCTTATGATCCTTGCTTTGGGACCTTGAGATCCCTCTGAACTTGGACGTCTGAGGGCTGGCCCTTCCACACTGCACTATGATCTTAATTCTACAATGTGTTTGGGTGTAAGCACTGCCCGGACCCCATTTGAGACTCTTAGGAACTTTGACACATCCCAAGTATGAGAAAGGCTTTTGGAAATCCAATCTTGGAAGTTGGTTTATCTCATATTGTTGGACTTTGAGTCTGAATTAGACTGTTTGGTTGTAGGTGGAACTTCTGATGTAATTTTTTACCTTTTTTTTTTGTCATTCGGGTATGTAATAATTTGTAATAACTATTGGGGATGGTTAGTGGAAAGGGATGGGATGAATGTATGCAAAGGGGTAGATAACTTGCCTATAGGATTTTCTGATTCCTGCATTCACATAACAACATGTCTATAAGTTATTTATAAATTTCTGCATCTTAGAAATTATGCCTATAAGTTCTGCATTTCTGCATATAGAAATCCTGTATCTAGGTTTCTGCATTTCTGCATATAGAAATCCTGTATCTAGGTTTCTGCATTTCTGCATATAGAAATCTTGTCTCTAAGTTTCTGCATTTCTGCATATAGAAATCATGATCATAGGTTTTTTGCACTTCTGCATATACATGTCATTAGGCAAACAATTATAGGTTTAATAATAATCAACTTCATTCTAGATTTCATGCCTATAGGACTCTTGTATTTTTGCAATCGTTTAAAAACCAATAACGCTTAGAAATCATGCCTATATGAGTAAACAATTGAATCAGTTTCGCTATTCCATCTTTGAGTTTAAAATCAGTAGTAATATCGTTTACAATATGCAGAACTTTTGTTTATAAAACCAATAATCCTTTCTTTAAAATCAATATTGTTAGATGTCATGCCTATAGGTTTCACCTAGGCAAATCATTAGGTGATTGATTAACTGTGTCAGTTTTGATAAACTACAATCAGACAAGGCTAATTCGGACTCCTCATTTGAGAAATATGTGATAACTCAGCCTGTCCTAAGGCTTTAATTCAGACCATAACCAGTATTTGAAGTCATGCTATATATTTGCTCCTCTGAGTGAGGAGGCTTGTTTGAGCCTTAACTGCTATTTGTTTTTCCCCTAATTGCTTATGTGTTTTGTTTGTCGCCTATACTTTTTTTCCTTTTAAAACTCTGAAAATCCTCAACTTCCTCCCCTTTAGGATTAGTAGTCTCAGATGCTTCTGGAACTGATAGGATTGGGACGGGTAATAGCATGCAATAAGAAATGATACTATTTCGCGCTTTAATACTTTAACGGGGTGGGAAAGGTAGATATGGATATGATGACCGGTGCGCTAATACCACGTGTAGCCCCTCTTTTGAGGAGTGATTACCGGGTATTGCATTGATATGATCCATATTATTTGTAAACCTAGGACCCCCTTTCCTTTATTTGTTTATTTTATTCTCAAACTATTTCTTTAAAATTTCTGCTTTCTTTACCTTCGTCAAACTCTGAACTTGCTTGCAATATTATGTGAAAACCCCCCTCTACGTGAGACTTCTATTTGCTTACTTGTTATTCAAAGTCATAATTGTAACATGGTCGGGAACCACACTAGTGGATCTTGGGGGGTGCCTAACACCTTCCCCTCGAGATAATTTCTAGCCCTTACCCAAACTCTGTTTTTCCAACTCGAACTCTTCTTTAGTGTCCTAATGCACTTTAATCATTAGGTGGAGACTCTTCAACCCAAAAAACCCAATTCCCAAGAGGGAACGAGTTGTCCTCCCAAATGTCATGAACCCGATTTCGCCTTAGAAAAAGGGGGCGCGACATCATGGCGACTTTGCTGGGGACTTCTTTAGGCTTTTACCATCTCATGTTACTTGTGACTTCACTGCTTTTTTATTACCTTTATTTAATGTCTTTACCTCTTTTCTGCTATGAAACTGACTTGGATCTTTGTTTCTTTTCTTTAATGCTTTCTTTTACCGCTTTCCTTCAATGCCGTTGTAATTATGAGCAATTATTGTAATCATTACTTTATGAACGTGCAAAACATGACAACTTGTTTCATTCTTGTAATTGCATATTCAACATCATATTCCACTCGTGCCAAACAAAATACCATAGCAACGCTTATAATGAGTGGTTGCGCCCTTCCAATATTATCACCCCCTAAATTTGGTAAAGGCGTATTTGCGGTAAAACCAGTCGATCAACGATGCAGTCGATGGTTCTGTGCCTTTCCCTCTTGAGTTGTCCGCTCAATGGTACGTGTCTAATTCCCCATAGAAACCTTACTCTGTTCAATTGTGAATGCATCACTATCAAACCTAGTTGAGTCAGTTATGCTGTCCGCATAATGGCTCTTTAAGATAGCCTTGTCCAAAGTCTATAGGGTTTCCTTGAAACCCAAACGGACGCTACCATGTCTGTGCATTTATTTGGAGAACTAAATGCTGCTCATGCTAATTGTTGATATTTAATAGCCGAATCTGTCAGAAGTATGGCCTCACCCTTTTGTTTTGCAGAAATGAATGACAAAGTTCCCGACTTTGGTATGGTCAACATACCCTCACTTTTGCTGACCTGGTGGAGGAACCTCCCATCAAGTAACCAAATCAATGAATGGAAAGAGAGAGTCACTAGGGCTAGTGAGAAGCTGGAATATCTGGAATACAGTCTGCTGGAGTTGGAAGGGAAAGTGAGGAAAAGAGTCACCGACTGTCAAAATGTTGAGGAAGGCAAAGGAGAACGCCTGGCGAAGGCATTTTTACTAGAAACTTTATGCAAGCTGGAGGATTTGATTAACGAAAACATTCAACCTGAAGAAGGTCCTTCTGGGACCAAGTAGCTAGGAGTCTTTTCTTTTGCTTTAAGAATGTAATAAGGCCAATGACCATTAATGATATTTTATTTTCTGCTATTTTTAGTGTCGTTTTGGGATTCGTCTTATTTTTATCAATAAAATGAGGCATTTAGCATTATAAGTTCTCCAAATCAACTTGTCGCTAGGCCTACCTCGGGCACAACGAGGCTCCCAAATTAGGACACGAATTATATTCTCGCACTATGTGTTTAAATATCGCAACTTCTTTTTCTTACAACCCGCACTAACTTGCTACCTTTGTTTTTTTTTGTTTTATTCCCCTCCCCAAAGGTTAGTTCGTGCACTCTGGCATCGTCATCATACTCCACAAGATCTAATGGCCCTCTGCCTCCTCCTCCTCCTCCTCCTATCAGAAACAAGAACAAGGGAAAAATGGAAGATTTGAGCAACATCAGAAAGGAGAACTCAGTTGAAAGGGTAGAGGTTCCTCAGGGTATTCAGGTTTCCAAGGAAAGTGCCTCCCAGCTCGAGCAAAAGTTGTTGAAATTTCAGGAAGAACTGAACCAAGTTCGGAACTTAGCAAGCTTGTCATTTTCCCTCACCATCCCAGATGTCAACTTTCCCAACACTCAAAACCCCACACCTCCACAAAACATCCCGAAACCACAAAACCAACCTGCTACCCATCACCACTGCAACACATGCCACACTTCAAACAACACCCCACTGCTCATCCCTGAACCACTAAACTCCACAAATGATCATATCCACAACACCCCATCTAGGTGGAAACCTATACTCAACCTATTTCAAGCACACCTGAGTCTGATGACAAAGACTCTCTTATCAGGAATCTGGCTGCAGAACTTAAGAAGCTGACTAGCCGAGTTCAGGGTGTTGAAGGAAGCAAGGGGATCGAGGGATTGAATTACGAAGACCTTTGCATTCAGCCAGATATCGAACTACCCGAGGGGTACAAACCTCCCAAGTTCGAGATGTTTGATGGCATAGAGGATCTCAGAGTTCACTTGAGGACATACTGCAACAAGCTGGTCGGAGTAGGAAAGAATGAAAAGATTCGCATGAAGCTCTTTATGAGAAGTCTGAAAGGGGTTGCTTTATCTTGGTACATTAGCCAAGACCCGAAGAAGTGGTCGAATTGGGTGGGTATGGCGTTCGATTTAATGGACAGATTCAGATTCAACACGGAGAACGCACCAGATGTATTCTACATCCAGAACATAAAGAAGAAACCTACGGAGTCATTCTGTGAGTATGCTACTCGTTGGAGATCAGAAGCTGCTAAGGTCAGGCCGGCTTTAGAAGAAGAACAAATGAATAGGTTTTTCGTCCGGGCTCAAGACCCACAATATTATGAGAGGTTGATGTTGATTGAAGGCCAGAAATTTTCCGACATCATTAAGCTAGGGGAAAGGATCGAGGAAGGTATTAAAAGTGGTATGGTCACAAACTTTGAAGCATTACAGGCCACCAACAAGGCTCTACAGTCTGGTGGTACGTCCAAGAAAAGGGATGTTGAGTGCCATGATGGTTTCACAGAGAACAAAGTCCCCAATCAAATACCAAACCTACCCATTACCTCCACTCACATATCATCCTACCCCAAATTACCAAGCACCCTTGCCCTCTTCCCAAGCTCCATCGCCTACTTAACAATCATCTCCACCTCCCATATATCAGCCCACTTTGCCCAGATACTCTCAACCCGCACCTGTCTACCAAGCCTACAACACCCAACAAGCCCACTATTGATCACCTCCCCCTCGCCAAAATTTCCCTAGACCCCGACCAAACTTCGACCGCAGACCCCCCAAACAGTATACCACCATTGCCGAACCTATCGACCAGCTGTATGAAAGGCTCAAAGCTGCTGGTTACGTCACCCCTATCCCTGCCATAAACCTCGAAAACCCCTCCCAATGGGTCAACCCAAACAAAACCTGTGCATACCATTCCGGCATGAATGGGCATACCATTGATGAGTGTCTCTCTCTGAAGGATAAGATGCAAGTTTTAATTGACAACAAGATCATTGTGGCAAAGGAGCCTACTCCGAATGTCCATAACAACCCTTACCCGACCACAAGGGTAGACGTGTTCACATGATTGAGATAGAAGACGATTGAGACCCCAAAGGGTCGATTGTATTGATCGCTGAAGGTGACGAGCCAAAGAAACCAACAGTCACCCTTAACCCGATTGTGGTCCAGATGCAACCTTCTGGAGACGCTGAAGTGAATATGTCCATACCACTTGAGTTCGAAGCACCTTCTTCTGAAAAGACGCCAGGGCCTATTAAGGTCGAGTTTGGGTCCCCAAAGGCACCGGTACCATTTGAGGTTGCTGTATTACCTTCCAAAGCAAGGGTGCCCATTCCGGTAGCCATGACAGCCGTAACACCATTCCACCCAAAGGCCATACCGTGGGATTACACCACCGAGGTGAGAAGGAAAGGGAAAACCAAATCTGGAGAAGCAATTGCAGCACAGGGTATGACAAGAACCGGCAACGTTTATACTTTAAAACATCTAGCTGTGTCCAGTAAGCAGGCCTCTAGATGACCAACCATCACTGAAACTGGGCCTGATGATCTCTAGAGGAAGATACAAGACAAAGAGTAGTCGGTCATTGATCAGTTGAACAAAACACCAGCCCAAATCTCTATCTTGGCTCTGCTACAAAGCTCTGACACACATAAGAATGCCTTATTGAAGGTGCTGAGCGAGGCATATGTGCCCAACAACATAACTGGAGGAGAAATGGCAAACATAGTAGGGAAAGTATTGGAGAGTCAGAAAATCACTTTCCACGAAGATGAGCTGCCACCTGAAGGGCTAAGCCACAACAAGGCATTGCACATCACTGTGCAGTGCGAAGATTATTTCATCACCAGAATCCTGATTGACGGAGGGTCCAGCCTCAATATTTGTCCATTGGTGACTCTCAGAACATTGGGAAAGAGCCTGCATGAGATCAAGGATGGAGCCATCAATGTCAAAGCTTTCGATGGATCCCAAAGGTCCACTATTGGGGAAATCAGTTTGTGTTTGCAAATGGGACCGACTTGGTTCGACGTTGATTTTCAAGTGATAGACGTCCTAGCATCTTACAACTTGCTATTGGGACAGCCCTGGATCCATGCTGCTAGGGCTGTAGCATCAACCCTACATCAAGTAGTGAAATTCGAGTGGAATCACCAAGAGGTAATTATTCACGGCGACGGCAACAATCCCATATACATTCGCCAGACCATCCCAATAATCGGAGGAAGAAGGAAGATAGGCAGAGAAACCTACCATCTCATTGAGCGAGTCAACGCCATGGACAAGGATAAATGGTGGGATAACAAAATTGAAAGTATACTGAATTGGTGTGGATACGAACCTGGCAAGGGACTTGGCAAGAATCTCCAAGGAATCGCTAAGCCTATCAAGTTAAAGAAACACGGTACCACTTTCGGTTTGGGGTATGAATACACTTGGGAGGAGTTCAACCACTGGTCGCCACCATGGCGCAGTCCCTACTACCTGCTGGAGCATCCGATACCTCGCTTAGAGCAGACCTTCCAGCCATCCGATGTCATATATGGGTCGGAAGAAGAGGAAGCACTGGCGGTGATGAGGAATTGGTTTTTGGAAGATGATAATATGGACTGTTGTGTCATTTTCGAGGAGGAGGGGGAGAAAGGCCTTTCTATACAAGCTGTGAGCCGAGGAGCATGCCTCAACAATTGGTCCATCAGAACCACCAGGGCCCGGAAAGCTTCGGGGTAGCAAGGCTGAACAAAGCACCATGCATTATCTTTATTTTTCGCTAGTTGACTTTCTTTTCACATTTTTAATATTGAAATAAGAGCTCCAATGTTCAAAATAATTATGAAATTTATCAAAGCATTTCAGTTTCTTATAAATCTTGCTCTTATTACTTTTTATCGTTTACTTTATTTACACATAATTACTATTACTTATCTTGATGAACCGATGATTTTGACATACAACGAGACAACGCAACAAACAAATATAGACTCAGAAGAAGATGATATACCGGAAGAGGTTGTTAAAGAGGTTGAGGATTTTAAGAACATATCTAAGTCTAACCTGGACGAAACTGAGATTGTCAACCTGGGAGATGCAGAAAATGTCAAAGAAACACGCATCAGTGTTCATCTGTCACCATCAGAAAAGAAAGAGTACACGGAATTTCTAAGGGAATATGAGGACATATTCGCCTGGTCTTATGATGACATAAATGGTCTCAGTACATCTATTGTAGCTCACAAAATGCCAACCGATCCGACATGTCCACCAGTAACACAGAAGCTCAGGAAGTTCAAACCTGATATGAGTTTGAAAATCATGGAAGAAGTCACCAAGCAAGTCAAAGCCAAGGTTCTCAGGGTAGTAGAGTATCCAACATGGTTAGCCAATATTGTGCCAGTGCCGAAGAAGGACGGGAAGGTTAGAGTCTATGCCGACTATCGAATCTCAACCAGGCCAGTCAGAAAGACGACTTCCCCTTGCCGAACATACACATTCTAATTGACAACTGCGCCAAGCATGAACTGCAGTCGTTCGTTGATTGTTTTGCTAGGTATCATCAGATATGGATGGATGAGGAAGACGTGGAGAAAATGGCTTTCATTACACCATGGGGGATGTATTGTTACAAGATAATGCCGTTTGGGTTAAAGAATGCTGGGGCCACCTACATGAGGGCCATGACTACAATTTTCCATGACATGATACACAATGAGATCGAGGTGTATGTAGACGAAGTCATCATCAAATACAAGAGAGCCACTAAACACATGGAAGATCTGAGGAAGTTCTTCAACAAACTAAGAAGGTACAACTTGAAGCTGAATCCCACCAAGTGTGCATTTGGGGTTCCTTCTAGAAAACTACTTGGGTTCATTATGAGTCGCCGAGGAATAGAACTGGATCCGTCAAAGGTCAAAGCCATCCAAGAATTGCCACCACTGAAGAACAAGAAGGAGGTTATGAGTTTTTTGGGAAGACTTAACTACATCAGGCGGTTCATAGCTCAATCCACTATCATTTGTGAGCCAATCTTTAAGATGTTAAAAAAGGACGCCTCTACCAAATGGACTGATGATTGTCAGAAATCCTTTGGCAGAATCAAGAAATACCTGTCAATGCCGCCAATTTTGATCCCGCCCGAGCCGGGTAGACCTCTATTACTCTACCTTGCAGTATTGGATGGAGCGTTTGGTTGTGTTCTAGGGCAGCATGATGAAACGGGAAGAAGGAGTAGGCCATCTATTATCTCAGCAAGAAGTTCACCCTGTACGAGGCTCGGTATTATCTATTGGAACACACCTGTTGTGCTTTGACTTGGGTAGCTCAGAAGTTGAGGCACTATTTCTGTGCCTATACTACTTATCTCATATCAAGAATGGATCCTTTGAAGTACATCTTTCAGAAGCCCATGCCCACTGGCAAGATAGCCAAGTGACAAATCCTGCTGAGTGAATTTGACATTGTTTATGTGACTCAGAAGGCAATCAAAGGACAAGCACTGGCAGATCATCTTGCTGAAAATCCCGTGGATGGAGAATACGAGCCTCTAAAGACGTATTTTCCGGATGAAGAGGTATCTTTCATAGGGGAAGATATGGCAGAATCCTATGATGGTTGGAGAATATTTTTCGACGGAGCAACAAACTTCAAAGGAGTTGGCATAGTAGCACTCCTAGTATTAGAAACCGGCCACCATTATCCGATGTCTTCCAAGCTCAGGTTCCCGTGCACCAGCAATATGGCCGAGTACGAAGCCTGCATCTTAAGGCTCAAGCTAGCCATTGACATGAACATTCAGGAATTGCTAGAGATCGGAGATTCAAGCCTGCTTATACACCAGGTCCAAGAAGAATTAGCAACCAAGAACTCCAAGATACTCCCTTATCTGCATCATGTACAGGAGTTAATGAAGCGGTTCACAAAGACAGAGTTCCAACATGTTCCCAGAGTTCAAAATGAGTTTGCCGATACATTGGCTACCCTATCGTCCATGATACAACACCCAGACAAGAACTTCATTGATTCTATTCTGGTAAAGATCTATGATCAGCCATCTTACTGTGCTCATGTAGAAGAAGAAGCAGACGAAAAACCTTAGTTTCATGATATCAAGGAATATTTGATGAAGGGAGAATATCCAAAACTTGCAAATCCTACTCAGAAGCGCACACTTCGGAGATTATCTAACAACTTCTTTCATAGCGAAGGAATACTGTATAGGAGGACTCCTGATTTGGGATTACTAAGGTGTGTCAACGCAAAGGAAGTATCCATACTATTGGAGGAAATTCATGCAGGGACCTGCGGTCCACGTATGAACGGCTTTGTCTTAGCCAAGAAAATACTCCGAGCTGGTTATTTTTGGATGACTATGGAAACGGACTACACCTAGTATGTCTGAAAATGCCATCGCTGTCAGATACATGCAGACATGATAAAGGTGCCTCCAAACGAGCTTACTGCAACAAGCTCGCCATGGCCGTTCGTCGCTTGGGGAATGGATGTTATTGGACCTATCGAGTCTTCCGCATCAAACAGGCACTGGTTCATTCTAGTGGCAATTGATTATTTCACCAAATGGGTTGAAGCAGCATCGTACAAAGCAGTGACTAAGAAAGTGGTAGCAGATTTTGTCAACGACCGTATTGTTTGTCAGTTCGAAATTCCGGAGTCAATCATCACTGATAATGGTTCCAATCTTAACAGCGACCTGATGAAAGCCATGTGTGAAACCTTCAATATCAAACACAAGAATTTTATAGCTTACAGACCTCAGATGAACGGAGCTGTAGAAGCTGCCAATAAGAATATCAAGAAGATACTAAGGAAGATGATAGAGAAGCATAAGCAGTGGCATGAGAAGTTATCATTTGCTTTATTGGGATACCGCACCACAGTTTACACATCAATCGGGGCAACTCCCTATATGTTGGTTTATGGTACAGAAGCAGTCATTCTCGTCGAGGTAGAAATTCCCTCCTTGAGAATCATACATGAAACAGAACTCGACGATGCAGAATGGGTAAGGAGTCGCTACGAGCAGTTAGCTCTTATATATGGGAAAAGAATGAATTCAGTTTTCCATGGTCAACTTTATCAGGACATAATGTCTAGAGCCTTCAACAAAAGAGTCAAGCCGAGATAGTTTACACTGGGGCAGCTGGTGTTAAAGAAGATTTTCCTGCATCAAGATGAAGCCAAAGGGAAGTTCTCTCTCGACTGGCAAGGTCCATACATGGTTCATCGGGTTCTAACCGGAGGAGCCCTCATACTTGCAGAAATGGACGGTGAAGTTTGGCTGAAGCCGATCAATTCAGATGCAGTGAAGCGATACTATGTGTAACTCTTATGATTTCCTGTATGATGTAATTTGAACTACGCCTCACCTGATTCCCGTTTAAGAGGGGATACGTAGGCAGCCCTATGGGTTTGGTCACAATTCAATAAAATTTTCATTCCCCCTCGCTATTGGAAACTAGGGCAGAATTTTGAGGAAGACCCTCAAAATTCCGAAGTTGATTTCAGCCATTTATCGCATGCAGCCATCAGAAGCACCAGCCTAGTAAACTGGGGCAGAATTTTAAGGAGGACCCTCAAAATTCCGGAGCGAGAGAGGTTGCAATGTCTTGAACCGCGTCGCATTCGTCAGTTCATCTAAAGAAAACTATTTTAAATTATGTATTTATGTTACATTTTTTCTAAATCATGCATGTCTGGTATCAAAATTGCTTTGTTTAGAAACGCTACCCCAATGATACACAACGCCAAGCAGGACAAGCGAAGCTCATGGGGAAACGAACTAACCTTCCCCCCTTTACAAAACTCACGATTTTTCTTTGGATGCAGGCACTCAAGTCATAAAATCATCAGATATATCTATACACTCATACTTCCTGGGAATACAACTCTCGGAATAGTCACCTATTTACAGTTGCTATCCGTACACGACATCCACAGCAGCCACAATATAGCAATCAGCTATCAGCTATCATCTATCAGCTAAGAAATTTCATTACTATTTGTCTTTTATTTTCTGCATTGCATAAGGCTACCTTTCTGCCTTCCGAGGTTAAACTCTGCCTCCATCTGCATTTCTCTACATTGCATAAGGCTACCTTTCTGCCTTCCGAGACTAAGCTCTGTCTCCATCTGCATTTTCTGCATTGCATAAGGCTACCTTTCTGCCTTCCGAGACTAAGCTCTGTCTCCATCTGCATTTTCTGCATTGCATAAGGCTACCTTTTTGCCTTCCGAGGTTAAGCTCTACCTCCATCTGCATCTTCTGTATTGCATAAGGCTACCTTTCTGCCTTCCGAGACTAAGCTCTGTCTCCATCTACATTTTCTGCATTGCATAAGGCTACCTTTATGCCTTTCGAGGTTAAGCTCTACCTCCATCTGCATCTCCTGCATTGCATAAGGCTACCTTTCTGCCTTCCAAGGTTAAGCTCTACCTCCATCTGCATGGCTGAAATACTGCCACCTTATTTCTCTTGCATGGCTGACATATCGCCACTCTTTATTTACATCTTGCATCGGCTGAAAGATCGCCACCTTCTGCATTTTCATGGGCTGAAAGATCGCCATATTGTCCAAAGGTGTCATTGTTCGGAGGCACCATTTTCATATCCCGAGAACGCCATGCCATGGCCTGAGGACCCCATTTTATCTTTTGCATATCATTATTCAAAGACATCATGGTTCGGAGGCATCATCTTCATAACCCGAGAACATCATTTCATAGCTTGCAAATTCTTTATCATACGCTTCATGGCCCAGGACATCATGGTCTGAGGATGTCATCCTAACCGTCCAAAGACAACATTCACGGTCCAACGGGAACTTGCATCACGTTTAAATTTATGCACAATATATATATATGCTGGTATTGTTCATTCGCAGGTACACCGGCTAGCAACATCCGTCTTAGCAAGAGCTATCCCTCTCCAGTTCCCGCAGCCTATCAAACTCTGACCATTCTTTCTCAACCTGAACATCGCGTCCGCTTTTCGAAAATCTCCATCGGCATACTCCACCGATGGATCCCGAACTACATATGACCTGATTCCTGTAATAGCAGGGATATGATGGTAGCTTAGAAACCAGATCTTGGTCAAAACTCTTCAAAATCATTTCATTCCGTCAAAATTGGCCATCATACCTTTACCCGACAACTCTTTCATCCTTCCCGGGTAAAGAGGGGCAACTGTTGATATCCAATTTCTCCCTATGTATTTTTATATACAAAATACTTTTAAATAGAATGTACATACATATATAAGCATGCCCAAGAGTTTTGGTATTTTTTCCTAATTTTTAAGATTTTAAAATCAATTTATTGTCTATTTTTAGCAGTACAAAATCCAATAATTATTCCCAAGATTATCATTTTGTTGAATAACTTATTTTATTCTCATATTTACACCAAAATATAATTAAGGTGATTTTTGTATATTTTTTACAAATCTATTTGGTATTTTTAAGCTAAATTGCATGTAATTGCAATTATAGCCTATTTCATGTTTAGTAGCATTTTATAATTATAAAATTATTTTCAGTATTTTTAAATTAATATTTATATAGTATTTTTTGGCTTAGTGTTTTTAATTTACTTTTAAAATTATTATTACTATTTTTATAAAATAAAAAGGGAAAATAGGCTATTTAACACTTAGCCCATTTCTATTTCAAACCCCCTTTGACCTAATTCATTTCACCTGAGATGCCGCCTTTGAACCCCTTCGTCTCTCAAATCCTCTCGAGCCTCTCCGAAACCCTAATCGTCTCCCACCTTATCTCACCATGTTTCCACCGGAATCCATGGCGTCTCCGGCTATGGATGGTCTGTACTCATCCTTTCTCACCATCAAACCTAAACTATTCAAGGTTTTGAAACCCGACTTCAATGGCTCTCTTTAGATCCTTCTCAGATCTGTAGATCTATGGCTTCTCCGGCCATTACCCTGGCATGTTCAAGCAATATGAGTCTTTTCAACTCAGGATCTGACTTTCCTCATTTCTAGGGTTTTCTCTGCAACTCTAAGCCGTCTGAGGTTCTGTACTCGCCTACTTTTCTTAGATCTATGATATGTCTAGGCTTTACTTGACATTTTAAAAGGTTTTCCCCAAATTTATTTTTCAAAATCGCTCAATTTCAATTTTAAGGTTTCTGCAAAATTTTCTTCAAATAACTTTCCGATTCTTTCTGTTTTTTCTTCATGTGTGTTTACCTATGTTATACTCGTATGCTTTCTTTTCTACTATGCTTGAGTTTGCTCTCTTGTTTCCTTTCTATTATGCAAGATTCTTCTACTTTTGTTGTTATTCCTGTACTCACATGTTAATTCGTGTTGTTAATCCTTATTCTTTGCTATACGTGTTTATGGTTGAGTTCTTTGATTTTGTTCACTTTATTTAGCTCTGTTTGTGTTCTTGCTAAGCATATTTCACCTGCTTTTGTTTAAGCTCGTATCATCTCTTTCTTCTGAACTTGTTTAAACTCCGAGTTTTCTCAAACATGTTCTCATGACCTTGAATCAGTTCTTTCTATCATGTATGTTTTCTTTCTCATAAAGTCTTTGGAAGAGACTTCTGAGCCTATTTCAATGAACTGCTCTCTTACCTCTATGTCTGACTCAATTCAAAACCCTAGGATTTGGGGGTTTCTTTGGCAAGTGATATTAGGGTTCCACTTTGGGACCCTAGGCTTTCAAACTCACTATGATTCTGTAACTGAACTCGATTCCCTTTTGTTTGTGGCTCTAAGGCTTTCAATGTTAGACTTTTTTTCTGAGTAACCTGACGATTCCTTTCGTTTGATTGGTATGCTTTATATATGTGAAATTTCTCTTTCAAAAGGTTTTTACCAACTGATTGATTGATTCAGAAATCCTTTTAATAAGGCTGACGAATTGTCACTGATTTTTCTTCGACTGAACCGTCTTTACCTATTCATGACTTGGTTTATTTGAACTAAGCCTGTAATGTTGATTTTACTGGCTGTCTGATTGATTCCATTTCCTTTTTCTTTACAAACCAAGTACCAATGGACTTTTGCCTTAAATAAACTCTATGTATTTACCCTTTTTATGCTACTGTGAAAAGATTTTAATCAAATTTCTTTCCTTAGTTGTATTCTACCCGTTTGAAATCAAATCCCTTAACTGAAGGGAGATCATATGAGATTGATTTCAAAGTTATTTCCTTACCATTTCTTACTCGTTTTCTGCACTATAAAAGGGACTACTCTTCTGTACTTTTGACACCACTTCGAGTTCAATACCTCGAACTTTTAGATCAATACTTTCAACTTACTTACCACTTTATTGCTTTGAGTTCAATATTCTTGCAACATTCTGCTCTTTTCTGGGATCTTTTGGAACTTTTGCTTGCAACTTGGCCTTTTCATGACTACTTTTACTTGTTTGTTTTCCCTGAAACTGGTATGTTCTAATTTCGCTTTCCTGCCTCACCCCTATGTGTTTATTTATAGTTTTCTGCAATCCTGTTTACTTTGTTGTTCATGATTAATGTTAACTATGTGTGTTCTTTCCTTGCATCTGTTTTCTGTTATGAATCCCTACCCCTATTCCCTTCTATGTGTTTGAGTTAAGGTTCATGGCCTGGCAGTATCCAAATTACTGCCCAGGTCCAAACCTGATCCTCAATGGATCCTAACTCCCAATTTTGGCTGACAAGCTGGTCAGGGGTGTGCTAGCACTCCCAATTGCAGGGCATGACCGCCAGCCTACCATGGCTTTCCCTGACCCCCCCATGTACTTACACTTACTCTTAGGCTCTTAAGTTCTGCCCCCCTCTTATGAGCCTTGCTTTGGGACCTTGAGTTCCCTCTAAACTTGGACGTCTAAGGGCTGGCCCTTCCATACTGCACAATGATCTTAATTCTGAAATATGTTTGGGGTGTAAGCACTGCCCGGAGCCCCTTTGAGGAAACTTTGACACATCCCAAGTATGAGAAAGGCTTTTGGAAATCCGATCCTGGAAGTTGTTTTATCTCATATTTTTGGACTTTGAGTCTGAATTAGGCTCTTTGGTTGTAGCTGGAACTTCTGATGTAATTTTTTATCTTTTTTTTTTCTGAGTCATTTGGGTCTGTAATAATTTGTAATAACTATTGGGGATGGTTAGTGGAAAGGGATGGGATGAATGTATGCAAAGGGGTAGATAACTTGCCTATAGGATTTTCTAATTCCTGCATTCACATAAACAACATGCCTATAGGTTACTTATATATTCTGCATCTTAGAAATTATGCTTATAAGTTCTGCATTTCTGCATATAGAAATCCTGTATCTAGGTTTCTGCATTTCTGCATATAGAAATCCTGTATCTAGGTTTCTGCATTTCTGCATATAGAAATCTTGTCTCTAAGTTTCTGCATTTCTGCATATAGAAATCATGATCATAGGTTTTTTGCACTTCTACATATACATGTCATTAGGCAAACAATCATAGGTTTAATAATAATCAACTTCATTCTAGATATCATGCCTATAGGACTCTTGTATTTTTGCAATCGTTTAAAAACCAATAACGCTTAGAAATCATGCCTATAGGAGTAAACAATTGAATCAGTTTCGCTATTCCATCTCTGAGTTTAAAATCAGTAGTAATATCGTTTACAATCTGCAGAACTCTTGTTTATAAAACCAATAATCCTTTCTTTAAAATCAGTATTGTTAGATGTCATGCCTATATGTCTCACCTAGGCAAACCATTAGGTGATTAATTAACTGTGTCAGTTTTGATAAACTACAATCAGACAATGCTAATTCGGACTCCCCATCTGAGAAATATGTGATAAATCAGCCTGTCCTAACGCTTTAATTCAGACAATAACCAGTATTTGAAGTTATGCTATATAATTACTCCTCTGAGTGGGGAGGCTTGTTTGAGCCTTAACTGCTATTTGTTTTTTCCCCTAATTGCTTATGTGTTTTGTTTGTCGCCTAGACTTTTTATCCTTTTAAAACTCTGAAAAGCCCCAACTCCCTCCCCGTTAGGATTAGTAGTTTCAAATGCCTTCGGGACTGATAGGATTGGGATGAGTAATAGCATGCAATAAGATACGATACTATTCCGTGCTTTAATACCTTAACGGGGTGGGAAGGGTAGATATGGATATGATGACCGGTGCGCTAATACCACGTGTAGCCCTCTTTTGAGGAGTGATTACCGGGTATTGCATTGATGTGATCCATATTATTTGTAAACCTAGGATCCTTTTTCCTTTATTTGTTTATTTTATTCTCAAACTATTTCTTTAAAATTTCTGTTTCTTTAATTTCGTCAAACTCTCAACTTGCTTGCAATATTACGTGATAACCCCCCTCTACTTGAGACTTCTATTTGCTTACTTGTTATTCAAAGTCACAATTGTAACATGACCGGGAACCACACTAGTGGATCTTGGGGGGTGCCTAACCCCTTCCTCTCGAGATAATTTCTAGCCCTTACCCGAACTCTGGATTTCCAACTTGAACTCTTCTTTAGTGTCCTAATGCACTTTAATCATTAGGTGGAGACTCTTCAACCCGAAATACTCAATTCCCAAGAGGGAACGGGTTGTCCTCCCAAATGTCATGAACCCGATTTCTCCTTAGAAAAAGGGGGCGTGACAGCAAGCTATGTCTGTTTCGAGCCTGGCTATGACTCCTTCTATTTAGATCCAAACCTTTCTCACCGTTTGGGTTCCTCTAAAAACCCTAGCTTTGAGGTTTTTCTGATCTCTTTAGATCTGTTCCAGACCTATGCTTTCCCTAAGTTTTTAAACAATTTTCTTTCAAAAATAAACTATACTTTCGAAACCATCTCTTTTTTCGATCTAGGGTTTTTCTGAAATATTTAGATGTTTCTCTAATTTTCTCTTTCTTTTGTGTGTTTCTTCTACAATATTTTCCTCTACTGTGTTCTCGCGTGTTTCTCCTGCTGTATTTTCCTCTACTGTGATTCTTGTGTGTTTCTTCTACTGTGTTTTCTCCTACTGTATTCTTGAGTGTGTCTTATTAAGTTTCCTACACTATGTTCTAGTTATGTTTCTTCTAATATGTCTTAATATGTTTCTCCTACTGTTCTTATCAGTTTCTCCAGTATGTTTCGTATTAGTTCTTCTACCATGTTTTCTTTGAACTCTTCTGCTATGTTTCGTATGCTACTCTTCTATCATGTTTCTCATGAGTATTGTTGCTGAGAGTAAGATGTCAAAGGTTTCAGTTCTTTTCTGAGACCTCT
This sequence comes from Nicotiana tabacum, assembly GCF_000715075.1. Classification (NCBI taxonomy): domain Eukaryota; kingdom Viridiplantae; phylum Streptophyta; class Magnoliopsida; order Solanales; family Solanaceae; genus Nicotiana; species Nicotiana tabacum. Next base: position 44,056,987 of record NC_134084.1, read on the forward strand.
GAACCTGTTTCGACTCAATTACTTGTCCTCTCATCTCTGCACTCGATTGATGGTGGAAACCCTAGAATTTGGGGGTTCGTTCTAGTTTGGAAACCATTGGCTATGTGATTTGCCTGAACTAGTTTTATTTCAAAAACGCTAAACTCTTTCAGACCAGTTTCAAGTCTCTGAACTGAGTTTTGAAATCCTTGTTTTTCATATGATTCTGACTTTTGCTTTACACTGGATCTTTTTGCTACTTCTCTTCTACATTGCTAACCTATGTGACAACCATGCTCCTATAACCTATTATCTACTGATTTTGCAATGATGCGACATCTTTTTTCAGCTTAACATGTCTGTATGCTCTTTATATGTGATGAACTTCAATCTAAAATGACTTTCAAATCTTGATTAGTTTCAGACTTCCTTCTTAGTAGGTCTGATTGATTTCTTTCCATTGTTTGCTGATTTCCCTGTGATTCGACTTAAGTTAAAACCTTTCTCAGCTTTTCTGACTTGGTTCATTCATAAACCAATAATAACAAAATCTCTGACTTTTGATTTACTAGCTAATAATTGATTTTCTTACCTTATTTGTAGAACCGTGTATTTCAAAATTCTGTCCCTTAAATAACTTTTATGTATTTGCCCCTAATTGCATGCTTTGCACAAAAGGTTTATTGGACTTCTTCCCTTAAGTAGTTTTCCCATTTGATTCTGAATTACTTAATTAAAGGAAGTCTCATATGATTGATTCTTAATTGATAATCAGTTCCTTAACTGTTTTTACCTTATTCCGCATGATTTTCACACTATAAAGGCACGCCTCTTTCACAAACTCGGGGCATTCACAATCTTTCTGAACTCACATTCATACACAATAGTATTCTCTCTTGTCTGCACTGTGGCCTATTTACAAGGCCTACTGCTTTTCTCTATTTGTTTCTTCGAAACTGGTATGTCCTGATTTAAGCTTTAGCACCACAACAATGTGTTTATTTACTGCTTTTGTATCCATGTCTACTTACTGTTTCTGTACTTGAATTAGCATGCTGATTTCTTTCCACCTGCTCCTATTATGAATCCCAAAACCCCTGCCCCCTATGCGTTTGAGCTATGGTTTAAGGCATGGCAATATTCAAATTATTGTCCATGAACTTCCCTATTCTCCCTGTACCCCTATGTGCACTTATTTGTAGCTGTTTCCCTTTCCCTTTCTCCCTTTCAGAATTCTGTTTCTGCACTTGCACACTCTCTTAGTCCTTAAGTTCTGCCCCCTCTTGTGAGCCTTGCCTTGGGACCTTGAGCTCCCTCTGAACTTGGACACTTGAGGGCTGGCCCTTCCTCACTACACTTGTCTTAATCTGATAATGTATTTGGATGTGAGCATTGCCCGAAGTCTCCTTTGAGGCTCTTAGGAAACTTTGACACATCCAAATGAGAGAAAGGCTTTGGATCATGATCTCTTGGAGTTAGTTTACCTCATATTTCAGAAATAAAGCCTGAATCAGGCTATCCTTGGTTCTACTTTTCAATTTCTGATGCATTCTTTTACTTTTTTTCTTGGCTGTAATAATTTGTAATAAATTCTTGGGGATAGATAGTGAAAAAGGGAGGGGTAACTACATATGCAAAGGGTAGATATCCCGCCTATAGGTATTTCTGAAATTCTGCATTCTCACATAGATATCCTGCTTATAGGTATTTCTGAAATTCTGCATTCTCACATAGATCTCCTGCCTATAGGTATTCTGATTTTCTCACATAGATGCCATGTCTATAAGTATTTCTGAATTTTGCATGCTCTCATATAGAAATCATGCCCATAAGTACCTGGAAATCTGAATTCTGCATATGCATATAGAGAAATATGCCTATAGGTCCTTCTAAATCCCTTATATCCGTTCTTCATCTAGCAATCATGTTCATAGGTCTTAAACAAAATTCAGAATCTAGATATCATGTCTATAAGACTTCTGTATTCTTTACCATTTCTATAAAAGGTTTTAAAATCGAGAATGCATAGAAAGCATGTCTATAGGAATTATTAATCGAATCTGAATCGCTTCATTCACTTATAAGGCTAAAACAAGTAATAACGACGTGTCATCATCTGCAGAACTTATAACATTTTTGCTAAAAACTTGCCTTTCTTTAATATTCTGGCAACCTTTCTTAACCAGTATGCATTTAGTTTATTTCAATGCTTTCTGAATTCATTAGACACCATGTATATAGGATCCTTGTCCAACACTTAGGCAAGCTTTAGGGTGAAAATTATAAAATAGAATCTGTTTTTATTAATTACAACCAGTAGGCAGGCCTGATTCGGGTTTCTTATCTGAATTATGTAATAAATTAGTCTGCCTCAGCTTTTAAGTTCTTAATCAGACCCTAAACAGTATGTGTAAGTCATGCTAACTACTTGCTTCTTTGATTGAAGGAGGTATTCTGAGCCTTTTTACTTGTTATGTGCTCCTCCCCAACTTGCTAGACATGTTTTTGTATGTCGCCTTAGAATTTTGCCTTTGAAACTACAAATAAGCCTAATATCCCTCCCTTTTAGGATTAGTAGTCTTAAATACCTCTGGGACTGATAGGATTGGGATGGGTAATAGCATGCAATAAGTAAACGAGACCATTCCGCACTTTAATACCTTAATGAGGTAGGAAAGGGTAGATATGGATATGATGACCACGCGAGACATCACGTGTAGCCCATCACTGAGGAGTGATTATCGGATGTTGTGTGGGATGATCCATATTATTAATAAACCTAGGACTCCCATTTCCCTTTGTTTCTTTGTTTCTTCTAAAGATTTCAAACTCTCTTTTTTAATAGAAAAATCAACTTTCTTTTAGTTCTTTCCACCTTTATTTGTTTATAAACCCTTATGTGAAAATTCCCTCTTATTTGAAGCTTTATTTATTTACGTGTTATTTGCACCTAAGTTCATAACAATAGTCTGGCCGGGAACCACACTAGTGGATCCTGAGGGGTGCCTAACACCTTCCCCTTGGGATAATTTCAAGCCCTTACTCTATCTCTGGTTACTCAAATCAAACCCTCTTGGTGTCCTAATGCACCATAATCATTAGGTGGCGACTCTTCAAATTCAAACCCAATTCTCAAAAGGGAATGAGTTGTTCTCCCAAATGTCATGAACCCGATTTCGCTTGAGAGACGCGACAAGGGTCGACTCCGGTTGAGGCCCGGTCTCTCAGTGTATGCGACCCCGGGTTTCTAGTATCCCTCAAAGTAATGTCAACGGAAAAAGAAGACGACATCAACGGGGAAACCATCTTTCCAGAACCAGGAACCGCAGACGCGGTAGGCTCGGATGATGCTTCTACTCCAGCCCCGGTACCGTTTTGTCTTACTTTGAGCGCCGTCATCCTGTAAAAGCATATCTCACTTATTGTTGTCATTCTTTAGCCCGAAAGTTGGAAACCCTTCCCTCTCTCTAGAGGAGCGCGATCTCGCCTCGGAAGGATCTCCGATACCTACAACAGCAAGATTAATACGTATATAGAGAAAATGCCTCTCCAAATGAAGGAAGGGAAAGGAAAAAATAGCACAACACGCACCATGATGTTTTGCTTCCCATCTGCCCCAGGACAAAGCTCGCCACTTACTCTTATTACGGGTCGAGTGGATCACAACTTCCGAACCCAATTCGGCATATCAAGGAACATCACCCGACACCCATGAAACCGTTACAGAAAAAGAAAAGAAGGCACAATTATGAAACTAGCTTTCGCCATAGACAGAATTGAGAAGGCATGGTGTGCACCACTTAGTGTATAGTTCCATTCCTGAGGGAATGGCATAAGCTTCACAGGGATAATGTCAACGGTCAAAACTTAGACGAAGAGATTCACCCACTCTCAGTCACTATCCTCCTCATCATCAACAATGAAGGGCGTGGTCAATCGGCATCGCAAGGTCAACAAACCTTAATGGTGAAAGGGCCGGTACATCCTAATAAGATGACTGGGCGAAAGTTCAAGCCCCACCTTCTCCGCGAAAAATCTCATCATCAACATTTTTCGCCAAAATGACAGGTGGATCTGCGCCAAGGTAACCCGATACTTTAAATAGAAGTCGAGCATAACCCTATCCATGGGGCCCAGTGTGAAAGGATACGTGTACACATTCAAAAATCCATCGGCGCGATCCGTGATGCCCTCATCTGGGGAAAATGTCTGTAACACTACTTTCTCCCCCATCCGAAGTATTTTCTCACTTACTCAAGGTGCTCTTCTCCTATCAAAGAAGTGATCTTCAAGGTATACTCTCGTTGGTCCTGAATGCCGGAGGTGGAACTCTCCCCTCTCTACCGGACAGACCTTGACGTAGTAGTCATGGCAATGGAAAAAATTAGAGAACTAAAGTAGGAATCTGTGCAAGTACATTAGTACTGAAGTAATGAAAGACTTAACGCAAAAATAGAAGGGTAACTACCTAAAATTGTGGGATCTCCAAAGGAGCAGAAATGACCTTATATATGGAAAAAGCGGCAATGGGCTGCCTGCCTAAAAGGTCAACGGCATCATCGCCAATCCCGAGGTGGTACCTGACCTCGAGGACCTCTATCAAAGAAAAGTTAGGCTCTAAGGAGCCAACGACATCATCACCAATACCGAGGTGGTACCCGACCTCGAGGATCTCCATCAAAAAGAAGTTAGGCTCTAAGAGGCCAACAACATTATCGCTAGTCCCGAGGTGGTACCCAACCTCGAGGACCTCCATCAAAAAAGAAAAGTTAGGCTCTAAGGATCCAACGACATCATCGACAGTCCCGAGGTGGTACCCGACCTCGAGGACCTCCATAAATAAAAAGTTAGGCTCTAATAGGCCAACAATGTCATCGCCAGTCCTGAGGTTGTACCCGACCTCGAGGACCTCCATCAAAAAAGAAGTTAGGCTCTAAGAGGCCAACAACGTCATCACTAGTTCTGAGGTTGTACTCGACCTCGAGGACCTCCATCAAAAAATAAGTTAGGCTCTAAGAGGCCAACAATGTCATCGCCAGTCCCGAGGTGGTACCCAACCTCGAGGACCTCCATAAAAAAGAAGAAGTTAGGCTCTAAGAGTCCAACGACGTCATCTCTAGTCCCGAGGTGGTACCTGGCCTTGAGGGTCTCCATCAAAGAAAATTTAGGCTCTAAAAAGACAACATCATTGTTGCAAGTCCTGAGGTGGTACCCGACCTCGAGGGCCTCTACCAAAGAAGGGTCAAGCTCCAAGAAGCTATTGGCATCATGGCAAAACTCAAGAAGGAAATAAGCACTTAAACTCCACCCGTATGGGCTTGGCCCCGGGGTACCGTCAGAGTTCGGCAGACCCTCTGCCGGGATCTACCTACAGCGCCTTCAAGCTATCTACGCTAAGTTCAAAGCAAGTTTCGAAGTGGCCCGAGTTTGAACAAACCTCCACTCGGGGTCTGTTCTCAAAAGCTCAAAGGCAGTCCCCATCCTCTAGCCTTCGAGCAAATTTCCCCTCAAGGACTACCGCGGGGCTTAGGTGATAAATTACGGTATCAAGGGTCGGAGTGTTACTTTCATTCAACCTGAAGTAAGGGTCCAAACGACCTAAGTTTATCGGATCAATCCAGGTTCGATCCAAGGAATGGCGGAGGGTTCCACGAGAGGTCGTATTAGTCAATCAAAGGTCAAAAAAACACTCGCATCTGGGTTCGATATTGGCAGTAGCTAATAGAGTCATGCATTCAGAGTCTCTACAAGTGCCAACGAGGGGAAATGTGGCAAACATCAAAAACAAAATTGAGGGAATATCTTCACATTCATAAAAATTCGATTACAAAAGCCCATGAGGGGTCCTTACATATGATTACAAAAGCCCACAAGGGGTCCTTACGCAGAAACAAAGAAGAGAAAAAGTATACATGTAGCAAAAGTCAAGAGCCTAATCTATTCTCAAAGGTTCATCCTTGTCAACAACGTCTTCAAACACCACCTCCTTGGGAGCCTTATCCCGATTCTCCAGAATGGCATTTTCAAAAGGGAAGATGAAGAAGATGAAAGCGATGGAGAAGAGAAAAGTGACGCAGAAGAGGCAGAAAGAAACGAAGAAGTGGCTGGGTGAAAAATCTGGCTAGTATGGATTTTGCCAGTGCTACTATTGTAAAGCCACTTCTTGAGATGTTGCCCCGGTGCGGGATGCAACTGTTAGTAGATAGTACCACCTCACTCCACGGAAAGCAAAGGAATTGAGGAGCCACACTGGGTAATCGGGGATGGTGAGTAGCGGTGTATAGTCTGAGCTCCCTCGTGAGTAGCGGTGTAGAGTCCAAATATTCTCCTGAGTCAAGAGAAATTGGCCCCCTGCTTTGTCTTCCCAAGCCAACAATGACAATAACAACAACAATAACAAAATGGTATAGTCTCGTTCGACAAAAGAAAGTCCAGGAGACAGGCCGTGGCATAGCTGATAGAAATGCCGCCGTATGATCTTGAATCTATGGGCCTTAAACATAGTGAACGACAATGGGTAAGGACGGCGAGAAGAGAAGGATGGATAGTTATAGGAAGACACTTGGGTGAAAGGTTGATCCCAGGAGGCTCCCATTTATAGAAAGGGAGGCAGCATAACCGACGGTGCCATTATTTCCCTTGTAAGACGTAACAACAGGCACATTTAATGCGTCCTTGGGGGCTAAACCAGCAGCAACATTATAGCTCTGAAGAATGAAAAATCGTAATGCTTTGAATAATCCTAGAGAAGTGAAACAACGGGATGTTTCGGTTATCGCGCATGCTTACATCATCGGTATGACATCATCGCGGGAAGTCCGAAGAGTCGGATGTCAAAATCGTTTCTTATTGCTCCTCTCTAAGAAATGCGAGGACTATCTGTATACGGTGAAATCGGAGGGTCCAATTTCTTGCCATTAAGGCACTTCAGAAGATCACCTCGAAGGCCCTAGTTTACGGCCGAGTATCCTCATTCGAGGGTCATCGACACTCGACCTGGGGGCTGTAAAGATCACGGTAATGGTAGAGATGGGGAGTTCCCAAGGCACACGACTAGGACTGAGAGAGCCTAGTGGATTGCTCCAAACCCAAATTAGGGTGTCATCTAGCTGTCCCATCCCCCTATCTTTGTCTTTAATGCATTTTGTACTATGTTGGGATTTTCCTCCTATATAAAGGGGATCCTTGTCATTTTGTAAACTCCTGTTGCTTCAGTTGCTCCACACGAAATATACAAGAACATTTGCTTTCCTCTCTAACACATTCTCTTGATATTATTGCTTCTATTTATTATATTCATTATTGTTCATCATTTATTGCTTATCATTGGCTATAAAGAGCCTTCATTGATTTTATTATAACTGTTTGCCACACTTCGATCACCTTCGATAGCCTACAGCCGAGCCCCAGAATCGACCTCGAAGCCTCTGAATCGACAAGCTCGAGGCCCCCATTGTTAACCTATCAGTTTGAATATCACCTTAATCCTTACTCTTATCTCGTTTCTAAACCTCACACATAGCATCAGCCGCTTAACAAACTAGAATAAAAATAGATCACGTATTTTTAGAATCCCATAATCAAATTTAATTGTTATTACCATTTTCAGGGTAAACATATATGAAATAAAAAGAAGGTAGAGACAACAAGGCACTACAAAGTACATGGTGCTTATTAGAAGCAAACGAAAAATCTTCAATGGGCCAAGGAAGGAGATCTTAACACTAGCTTCTTCCATGCAGATGGAAGCTAAATATTTAGAGGAAAATGTTTATGATGATTGCTGGATAGAGGATGACGACCACATAGCTAATGAAGCAATCAATTACTTCAAACATCTTTTCACCTAACCTCAATAATACACAGACATGAGCAGCTTAGATTGCATCAGCAATATGATCACTGACCATGATAATAAACAACTGAATGAGATGCCTAAAGAGAAAGAGATAAAAGACATTTCCATTTTGAAAATCTGATTTAGCCCCAAGACCGGATGGATTTTCAGCAGCCTATTTCAAGAGGCTTATGACACTATCGCTATAGATTTAACTAACCTTGTGGGTTATTTTTTTTGCAGGACATGCTCTTCCAAAATATATCATCCATACTTGCCTAATTCTTATCCCTAAAGTAGACCAACCTTAGTATTTGAGGCCAATCGGTCTAGCTAATGTTACTTCTAAAATTATTTCCAAACTCATGAACATAGACTTGCCAAACTTCTTCCGAAAGCCATATCTCCTAATCAATCTAGTTTTACTAAATGTTAGCTTAATTGCAGGAATTTAATAGAGAATTCGAGGACTATGCAGCTGAATTAGGAGCTTTACTAAGAACCTCGAGAGGATCAACAATGGTGATGGAAGAAAAAGATGAATTTGAGATAAATGAGAGGATTGAGGGAGAAATTGTAATATATGTATCTTGATGATTATAATATGTAAAATACATTGATTTATAGAGAATACAATTCACATAATTCAGTCTTGATGCCCTACTCTCTTCAACTAACAAATTGACTAACTGTTGTAACCAACTCCAACTAACATTTAACTAACTCTGCTGACATGGCATTCTTATGAACTAACTATAACTGAATTTTGAAAGACTAGATTTGTGTATCAATACTCCTCCCTGTAGAAGATCCTTGACCACAAGGATCAAAGGATGGAAATCTAGTCTTGAGTACAGCAAAGTATTCCCAAGTAGCATGATCTACTGATAGGCTTGACCATTTGACTAGAACATGTGCGGCTGCTTTATTACCCTTCTTCACATCCTTTTTGTAGAATCGATTCAGGGTTGGGGCAATGGGGGCTAGCAATATCAGTGACAAGAGGGTATGAAATCTGAGCAGGCACCTCATAGCACTTCTTCAATAGGGACACATGTACAGTAGGATGCATCTTTACTGAAAAAGGAAAAAAAAGGGTGTAGGCCACTGATCCCACCTTTCTTATGATATGAAAAAGGCCATAATACTTATCAATTAGTTTGTGAAATGGTTGAGTTGATAGGGTTAACTGTTTGTACTGTCACTCCTATGAGAGTCAGCTTGCTGCTTCATTCTAAGCTGGGCTCTCGTTAGGTGATGTTTCAGTAGCTGCAATTTGAATTCTCTGTTCCACAATGTGTGATCAACATCAACTGATGCAGATTCACCTAGTAAGTAAGGAAAATGTAGAGAAGGGGGCCTTCCATAGAGTGCCTCATATGGAGTAGTTTTAATAGCAGAATGATAAGATGTATTGTACCAATATCCTGCCACAGCTAGATAGGAAAACTAGGCAGTAGTTTCCTCATTGCGAAAGTATATCAAATAGGTTTATAAACACCTATTCAGGACCTCAGTTTGACCATCAGATTGAGGGTGGTAATCTGAAGAAGTATGCAGCTGTACACCCTTTATGGAAAAGAGTTCTTGCCAGAAAGAATTCAGAAAAACTGCACCTCTATCACTGACAATTGATTCTAGAATACCATGTAGTGTGAATATAGTATCGATTGATCACGCCCAACTATGCCTTATAAAAAAGACTTAGTGGTCGTTGCAAATATATTTCGGTTAATAAGTCCGGAGTCGAATCCCATAAAGAATTAACCTATTAAGCACAACTATTAGACTTGCACAATTTCACGCAATCAATCTTTAGAAATATTTGAGTAACAAGTTGGATGTTTACTAACTAACTATTACGTACTAAAAATGCAATAAATAATAACTAACTACGAACGAGTTGTAGACAAGAATTGGAATGACCTAAGGTTCTGATTTCCCCTATTGTCGAAATCCTTTTTGCTACGTTTTCTATTAATTTTCCTAAGTCTTCTCTATCGATCATGAGCATTCTGACTGTTGTAACTCTTTCCCAAGTAATTACCACAATATACTAGACATATTCTTCCAAATTACACTAGTTGGCCTTAAGTACAGCTCACTCAGATCGCACCAAGATTTCGTTATCCCTAATCCCACTTTTAAACCCTTCGTATTGATCCCTCATATATGATAGGAGTGATGTTGTTCAATAACTACCTAAATATTCACTCTCTCCCGAGTAATACATACTAAATAGGAACAGTTAATTGAAGGCCCTTCAATCAACAACAATAAGCATATAGTTAAACAAATAGAGAGAATACTATGGCAAATCTATATTAACGTAACAAGAAAATCATCCTCCAACAAGTACCATCAAAACCCTAAATTAGGAATTTAGTTACTCATACTCATAGTAACAATATCCAAAGTAATTTACATAGTTAAATTACAAAGTAAGGATAAAGGGATGTAGAAATCGATGATTCTAACTCCCAACAGGTGTTCCACGAGCTATCCCTGCCTCCGATTGCAAAAGTCCTTCAAAGTGGCATTTTTAGGTCTATTTGTATGTTTAGAACAAGACCTAAATGTGTAGGTCAAATCCTAGTCAAGCCAGGAAACGAACTAAGTCTTCAAAACTCGGACTGGATCTCGCCCCAAGCCTGGCGTCACCAGCCTAATGCCTGGTGGACCTGGCCCTAGGCCTGGTGTCGCCAGGTCTAATGCCTGGTTCGTCTTGGCCTCTACCTTTCATCTCCAGCCTAACGCCAGCTACAAGCCTGGCCTTTTCCTTTCATCACTAGCCTAACGCCAACTTCAAACCTGGCATCACCAGGGTTTCTCATTCACTACTCTCGCACACACTTTCGACTTGTAGGTCTCCTTTTTCTTCTACTTTCATCTCCAATTCACCTACACATAAAATGGATGCTATTACATGCGAATAAGGTGTACTTTATCATGAAAGTGTATAAAAATGCAAGGTAAATAATGTGCTAAACCATGAATTATAGCCACACATCATCCATGAACACCTTAGCTAAAGATTGAGTTGTATAAGGATGTTTTAAAGGAATAAAGTGGCCATATTTGCTTTGTATGTTCACTATCATCAATATTACTTTATAGACATGAGATTTTGGAAGCCCATCAATGAAGTTCATCCTAATTTGAGACCAAACCACACCAGGGATTGGAAATGGTTGTAAGAGACCATGATAAGATGCTAAGTCAGCATTACTTCTTTGGCAAGCATCACATTGCACAAAGGTTTTCACATCACTCCTTATTTAGTTCCAATTGAATAATGTCTTTACCCTTTTAAATGTTGTTTCAATTCCAGAATACCTCCTTGTGGTGTCGAATGCCACAGAGTAATTATATCCTTCCTCACTTGTTGATATTTACCTACTACTAACTTTCCCTTCCCTCTCAGCTGGTTATAGCAAGTGTAGTGAGGATGAGTTGTAGGATTGGCCTGTAACTGTTCAATGATGGTCTTCAGGTTAGGATCAACATCCCAACTGTGAGTTATAGCTTGCATCAAGTCTGAGCTTGTCGTAGAAAGCACCAGAGCAAATAGCTCAGCCCCAGATACTCTGGAAAGAGCATCTACTACCTTGTTAGTACTCCCCTTCTTGTATTCTATGACATAATCAAATGGCTTCAACTTTGTCGGCCACATTAGTTGAGAGTTTTGTGAAGTTTCTGTTCCATCAAGAAATTTAAAGCTTTTTGGTCATTCTTTTATACAGATAAAATCGGAGAGCCCGATTTTATGATCATTGTTACATCCCATAGCCCGTCTTTAGAAGGCCCGAGGCCCAGTTCGGGGATCGACCCCGAGGGTTCCCTATGCTCGATCTCGGGGCAGAGCTAATCGGTAGCTATGATCAACGAGTGGGAGATTTCTAAGACACGTGATTAAAGCTGACCAAGTCTATTGGGCTAGCACAAGCCTGTACCGTGGCATAAAATGGCTGTACCAGTCGCATACCTTTGTAATAAATGCATATGTACTATGTTGGGATTCCCCCTCCTATATAAAGGGGACCCTTGTCATTTTGTAAAGGGGGATGACATTCAATACAAGAACAAGAACATTCTCTGCTCTCTAACTTAAAACATTCTCCATTGCCTTTCCTTTGATTTATTGCTTACATTTATTGTGTTTCATTGATTGTTCTTCATTTATTACTCATCATTGATCATAAAGATTCCTCATTAAAGCTCTTAGAATTGTTAGTCCTTCATCGGCCATCTCCAGTTGAGCTCATTAGCTTAACCCCGAGGCCTAGTATAGGCTAGCTCGAGGCCCCGATCTCGACTACTCGGTTTGCATAGCGTTCTATTTTAAAGCTCTTATCTTATTTTCTAGTCTCACACTTCTATCTACTGCCTAACAACTAGCATAAAAATAAATCACATATTTTTAGAACTACAAAATCAAATCTAATTGTTATTACCATTTTCGAGGTAAACATTTTGGCGCCCACCGTGGGGCTAAAAATAATAGTGATTGTTTTCTTGCTGGTTTACTACATAACGCAAGTTAACTTTCACACTTTTTCTTGCCAAGAATCTTTGATTTCAGGTCAATATGTCTAACTCTGGGGAAGGCACCTGCAGTGCCACCTTTTCTCCCCATCCGCAGTCTTTCCTAACTGCCTCGTGGTGTTCCTCCCATATTGATGAGACAAACCTCGATGCATGCTCCCAATGGGCCTGAACGTTGGGAGATCTCTCTAATATAAAATCCCTCCTCGAGACAAAGCACCGTGAAGTTCGCTCACCAAATATCGGCGGTGTACCATCGATCGAGTGCGAAGTAGAGGCGGAACTCTCCTCTCCTTGGTGAACAAATTTGGATATAGTAGCCATGGCTATGGTAAAATAAGAAAAGAAAGATAAAGACTTGGGCAAAAGCTTTGAGCTGAAATTGTAAAAGAATTGGCGCAAGGAAGAAGGGCTCTATAAAAGGGATAGTTACTTAAAGGTAGTAGAATCCTCAGATAAGAAGAAAACAAATACATATATAGAGCAAGCGATGACTGTTCGCCTATTCTGAAGGCCAATTAATCCTGACCATGTCAGTGCCACTTTTGGGGAAGTGTACCAGTGGGACCACCCCGGTCACTTCGCAATCATTCCGTACAAATGACACTGTCATACGACGTTCGAGGGGTCAAGATTCCCGTATCAATCCATCCTCGAGATGGTGCCCGATCTCGAGGATCTTTATCGTTATAACTATAGGCTCTAAGGAGCCATTAATATCAATCTAAGCCTCGAGATGGTGCCCGATCTCGAGGAACTCTATCAAAATGAAAATAAGCTCTAAGAGGCTATCGATATCATTCTAGCCTCGAGATGGTGCCTGATCTCGAGGATCTCTGCCACTACAAGATAGTCCCCGGAAGAGCTAACGGTCTAGCCTCAAGATGGCGCCTAATCACGGGGATCTCAATTATTCAGAGTATGGGTTCTAAAAGAGCCGACATCAAGATTCAACAGACTAGCTTTACTTAAGTACTGAAAAATAAATTTGAAGACATAGAATAAAAGGATCTCTTTGCATTCTCAAAAATTCATTTACAGAATATGTCTTTACAAAACTCCCCCAGGAGCCCCTACACAAAAGGAAGAAAAGAAGAAGCATAAAGTACGGTGTGAGACTATTCCTCACCTTCACTACCTTTTGAATCACTTACAGAGTCCTCATCTGAAGTAGTTGAAGGCGTTGATATCTCCTCCAAGATTCTGGCTTTCTCAATCTCAACAGAGAGATAGGCACCTTCGGCGTTTGCTTCCTCGAGGGCCTACCTCCGAGCTTGCAGACGAGCATAAGCAATGTCCCGAGCCAACTTCTGCTCGGCCTTTTCAGATATCTCCCTAGCTCGAGCATTTGCAGTAGCGACATCCTTCTTGTATGAGGATGCATCTTCAACAGCCTCAGCCTTGGCTACAGATAGTGCAATAACCTCCTTCTGAGCATTTCGAAGAAGTTCCTGGGTCGAGGCCAACTCTCCCCGCAAAAGGTCCTTTTCCGAGGTCATGACCCCATTCTGCCTCTTCAGCTCGAGGATCTCCGCATCCTTGGCCGCAACCTCTTCTCGAAATTACCCCACTAGGGCATCCTTTTTCCAATCTGCAAAGGCAAAACAATATCATAAGCATAAAGTGATAAGAATAAGAGGATGAGCACGTGAATGTCGTGTTACCTACTCGGCAAAGCTGGTCCTTTCTTTGTGCACCCCTTCCAGGCTTGCCCGAAGCTCATCCAACTCCTCTTCTTGTCGGGCGGAGGAAGCCTCTGACTTATTTAGCTTCGAGGTGAGCTTCTCGAGTTCCTTCTCACGGCATGAGAGCTCGTCTTGGAGCTTAGAGAAGTCATGGTCATACAATTTCTTGACCTACAACAAAGGCAGAAAAGTTGAGAAGACAAGGGAAAGATTTGACGCGCAAATGGCATGTCAAGAATATTACCTGCTGTTGAAGATTCTCAGCCTCCTCAAGAGTGAGAGGGGAATCAAGGTCTGCGTCCACGTCGATGCCGACGAAGTAGTCCTCGAGCATATCTTCCTCTCCATGAGAGGCCCCCATGCCTGCGGTACCCGTATCCTGGGCGTCCCTAATTTCCCCCGGTGAAAATGAAGGGCCCAATTTAAAGCCACCGAGGCATCAATTTCTGTAAGGATATCTTCTCGACCCCGAGAAACTTCAGGTTCAGGCCATCCAGAATTGCTAGACAAGGTTTCATCAATATGGACTATGCCATGTCCAACTTGATGCTTGGGGATTGCATCTGAACCCTCCTTGAGGGTCTCCTCAGCACGGGTTAGGTCCACATCGACCATCCCCGGCTGGTGGCCTTGCGCTCAACAACTTGTGGAGCATCAACACTGCATCTTACCCTTTATACCAAAAGGCAATCATCATTATCATCACCTTCATCTTCAAAATGACGACTTGCCACAACAGCCGAAGTCGATAATGTGGCGTCAGTTCGTGGTCTGCGAGCTTTGGGTTCTTCTGGTTTAGAAGACTCGGCCGGCGCCTCCTTCTTCCTTTTCTTACCCTTGCCGGATTTCGAGGTCCCTTCTTCACTAGGAGGATCCAGCCTCATCGACACACCTTCCAAGAGGCCTACACAAGCATGCCCTATCAAACTCACCGCCACAAAGAATACTCATAAGAAATTTGGCAACGATAGTAAGAAGTGCTTACCATGGTTCTTATCCTGCCACCGCATCTTGGACAAATCACGCCAAGCACGCCCACTATAAAGAAAGGCATAGTCTAGCTATCTGATCCACCCCGAAAGGTTCTAAACCGCGGCGGGGTACCAAACGGTGGCTGCATAGTCAAAAGAATATCATTTCAGAAGGGGAAAGAAAGGGCAATAAAATGAACTCGAAGTAAGGACACTTACGCTGCATATTCCATTCCTCTAGGAATGGCATCCTATTAGTTGGGATAATGTTTGATGTCCTCACTCTAACAAACTGGCTCATCCACCCCCGATCTTTGTCCTCATCGATACTCAAAAAGAACGTCTTCGTAGATCGATGATGAAGCTTGGTCAAACCTCGGTAGAGACGAGGGCTGTACAACCTGACCAAGTGATCGAGGGTGAAGGTCTTTCTGTCGACCTAATTGGAGAAATATTGGAGCATGTAAACGATCCTCCAAAAGAAGGATAGATTTTACCGAGTGTCACTTGGTACTTACGGCAAAAATCAAGAATCACCGGATCTATCTTCGGGGAAGAAGGATCTACAGGACCTAGAGTGAATGGATATGTATATACGCTGAGAAAGCCAGCTTTGTGGTCTACTATGCTTTCCTCAAGTTTGGGGATCTCTACTTGCACTGCCTCCCCCATCGATAGTCTTTCTTTACTCTCTAGGTATCGGTCACCACGTTGATGTACCGAGACACGGGCTTGCATCGGCCCGGGGTAGAAGGGGTATTTTTGATGGCAAAGTCAGAAACTGTATCGAAGTGGTCGGGGGTACATTGCTCAACGGTCGAGGTATTTTTGGTTTGACCTTGGATGGGCGTGATGAGGAAGCGACACCCTCTTTCTCAGGTACCGTTCTAGAGGTTCTATCCATAATTGTAAAAAAGGTTTCTAAGGAAGAGGATGAAGAAGTAAGCGCATGAAGAAGATGGATGCAGGAAGCTGTGATCTTAGCCCTAAAAAATTGATGTTGTAAAAGTGTGAATGGCAAAACAAATTGAAGTATTTATAGAAGCCATTTGGGCGATGTTTGAGGAGCGGAAATGTCGAACCAATGACGGTTTGTGGGCTTCTTGATAATCGTGTTGATTGCAACCTCTGCACAACCTTTGGGTCATGGCATTTAATGCTCTGATGAACTGACATTATAATGGGAGTATCGAAGAAGCAAGAATTCAAGACTATTTCTTATCATTTTACTCTAAGAAATGCGGGGACTATCTGTATATGGCTAAAATCGGAGAGCCTGATTTTATGATCATTCTTACATCCTATAGCCCATATTCAGAAGGCCTGAGGCCCAGTTCGAGGCTCGACTTCGAGGTTTCCCTATGCTCGATCTCGGGGTAGAGCAAATCTTCGGCTATGATGAATGAGTGGGAGATTCCTAAGACATGTGATTAAAGCTGACCAAGTCTATTGGGCTAGCACAAGCCCGTATCATAGCATTAAATTGCTGTACCAGCCACATACCTTTGTAATAAATGCATATGTACTATTTTGGGATTTCTCCTCCTATATAAAGGGTAACCTTGTCATTTTGTAAAAGGGGATGATATTCAATACAAGAACAAGAACATTCTCTATTCTCTAACTTAAAACATTTTCCATTGCCTTTCCTTTGATTTATTGCTTACATTTATTATGTTTCATTGATTGTTCTTCATTTATTACTTATCATTGATCATAGATAGCCCTCATAAAAGCTCTTAGAACTGTTAGTCCTTCATCAACAATCTCCAGTCGAGCTCATTAGCTTAACATCGAGGCCCAGTATAGGCCAGCTCGAGGCCCCGACCCTAGACTACTCGGTTTGCATAACATTCTATTTTAAAGATCTTATCTTATTTTCTAGTCTCACACTTAACATCTACTACCTAAAAACTAGCATAAAAATAAATCACATATTTTTAGAACCACAAAATCAAATCTTATTATTATTACCATTTTCTAGGTAAACATTTCTGATGACAAATTTCTGACCAAGCAGGTACTATGATCATTTGGTTACTAAATGAACTATGGCCAATAACTCCCTGTCATATACTAAGAGAGATTCATGCCTAGGTGAGAGTACTTTACTGATGAAAGCTATGGGATGTCCTTGTTACATAAGAACAACCCCTATCCTATATCTACTAGCATCTACCTCCATAATGAATATTTTGTTGATATCTAGCAAGGCTAGTACATGAGCTTTGGTTAAAGCTTCCTTTAGTTGATCAAAAGCAACAGAGGCTGTAGGTGACCACTTGAATCCATCTTTCTTCAGAAGGTCTATTAACGGCTTGCATATGATTCCAAATCCTTGTATGAATCTCCTATTATAACTAGCTAGACTAAGGAATCCCCTTTATTGCTTAATAGTAGTAGGAGTAGGCTAGTTCCTTTCAGCTTCCACCTTTTGAGGATCAGTTGATACTCCTTCCTCAGTAATAAAATGGCCGAAATACTCTATTCTTTGTACTCCAAAGAAACATTTGCTCTTCTTAACAAAGAACTGGTGCTCTTCCTTTTTAAGGAACACTGATATGAGGTGATACAAATGATCTTCCATGCTTTTGTTATAGATTAGAATATCATCAAAGAATACCAATACATATTTCCTAAGGAAGGTATGAAAAACTGAGTTCATCAAGCCTTGGAAAGTAGCTGGGGCATTTGACAACCCAAAGAGCATCACTAGGTATTCATAGTGACATGAGTGAGTCCTAAAAGCAGTTTTTGGTACATCTTTTATTTCCATTCTTAGTTGGTGATAACCAGATCTTAAGTCTATCTCTGAGAAAACTTTTAGATCCTCCCAATTCATCAAACAAATCTTCTACCACTGGTATGGGAAATTTGTTCTTCACAGTGTTTTTGTTTAAGTATCTGTAATCTACACATAACTTCCATGTGCCATCCTTCTTTCCAACTAAAACCATAGGGGTAGCAAAAGGGCTACAACTTGGTTGTATTATACCCTGATCTAACATTTGTTTGACCAAAGACTCTATCACATCCTTTTTTACTGAAGGATATCTATACGGCCTCTTGTTTATTGGTTCAGTTCCATTATGCAGTACTATTCTATGATCAAATAACCCTCTAGAGAGTGGTAGTTATGTAGGTTCAGCAAATAATTCCTTAAACTCATTCAATAAGTCTAGGAGTCTAATATCTTGATTAAGTTTTCCTTTATGAATACCATTGCAACTCATTACACATGGTAGGCACTACTTGAATCATTATAGTTGAGACTATTTACCTAAAATTCTAGCTAACTTCCCAGCACTAGAAGATAATATTTTCCTTCCACATTCTCTGAGGACATGCTTTCTCCCCTGATAATAGAACTCCATTGTCAAGGTTCTGAAATTCATCTTGATGTCACCCAAAGTTAGCAACCACTGGAATCCCAATACTACTCCACAAGACCCCAAATGTAACAACAGAAAATACAACTCCTTGTAGCAACCAAGAAATTCTACACACCTTGTCAACTTTCATCATGTTCCCATTAGCCGCAACCACCAACTGAGGGGTAGTCGACATGATAAGACATTATAGCTTCTCCACCAACTCTGGATCAATAAAGTTGTGATAACTCCCAATGTCTACCAAGATATGCAGCGATTTTTTTTGAATGGTAGCCAGTTACTCTTAATGTTCTGTAACCCAATGATCCATTCAAGGCATGAATGGAGATTTCAATTTGTTCCAAAGGTTGAGTTAACTCCAATCCTTGCCGATCCATATCATCATGTATCTTTTCTTCATGGTACTGCTTTTCATCCTGTTTAATTCAAGAAAATATAGTTGCTTCATATTCTTATACTTGTGACCTGCTACATACTTCTCATTGCAAAAGTAGCATAACCCTTTAGATCTCTTCTCATTCATCTCATCCAAACTTAAGGTCCTTCTATTGAATCCCTTGGAAGCCACAACATTACTAGATTGGGAGTTAGTAACAATGGTCTGCTATTACTCTTTTGGTCTATAAATCTTCTTGCCATACTTGTTTGGGTACTACCTGATGGTGTAGGCAGCCTGATAGCAGCTAAGTAGGCTTCTTGCATTCTAGCAATTCTATAGACCTGAGACAAAGAGGTGGGATTTGTCAACTTCACTGCAATATTCAGTTCATGTTTCAAGCCATCAAGAAAACAACTAATTGCTCTCTTATGACAAATTAACCCTGGTAAGGTTTCTCTCAAACACAACTTGGTATTCCCTTACCCTACTTGTTTGTTTGATCTTTTTGATCTCCTCCATCGGATAAACAAAGTCCAATCCAAATCTTTCAACCATTGATATCACATATCCAGTCCATGTAGCTGGTTGCAAATACTGCCTATATCTTATAAATGACAAATGCTACTGGATAGCCTCCCCATCCAACTACATCGCAGCTACTTCTATCTTTTATGCAGCATGAACCTTCTCCATAGAGTAGAATTTCTCAATTTTGAACAACCAAGATTTTAGGTCTTCTCCATTGAACCTCAAAAATTCTATCCTTGACCACCTTGAAAAATTAGAATTGGGATGATTATAGCTAGCAGGATTTCTTTTCCTTAGTGACCTTTCATCAGATGGTTCACCTACATTCAACATTGGATTTTTGTCCCTTCGATTTTCACCAGAGTTATCCAATCGTTCCTTTAGTTCAAGTACAATTTGATCTAAGCAATTCAGATTTGAGACTTCTCCTGATAGAGCTCCAACATCTGCAATTAATTTTTGCATCAATTCACGAAGATCTCCTGGTTCTTCAGTCGAGTTTTCAATTGATTGAGTGCCTTCTGCCTTGATTGTCGAAGACGTATGGCTCTGATACCAATGTTAGCTTAATTGTAGAAATTCAATGGAGAATTCGAGGACTAAGCAGTTGAATCAGGAGCTTTACTAAGAAGCTCGAGAGGATCAGCAATGGCGATGGAAGAAGAAGATGAATTTGAGAAAAATGAGAGGATTGAGAGAGAAATTGTAATATCTGTTTATTGATGATTGTAATATGTAAAAGACATTGATTTATAGAGAATACAAGTACACAAAATTCAGTCTCGATTCCCTCATCTCTTCATTTAACAAATTGACTAACTGTAGTAACTAACTCCGACAAACATTTAACTGCTCTGCTAACATGGCATTCTTATGAACTAACTATAACAGATTTTTGAAAAACTATATTTGTGTATCACTAAAGGAAGAGCTATAATAGAAAACGTCATGCTCACCTAAGAAATTTCCTATAATATGACTAGAGATTAAATGAGAAGAATATGATCTTAAAGCTTGACATATCTAAAGCATATGATAGAGTCTCTTGGACTTCCCTATGTCATATGCTTAGAAGATTGGGGTTCAATAAGGTCTGGCTCAATCTATTGTTGTATGCGGCAAAATCAGAGGTTCTAATTTCTTGCTATCAAGTAACTTCAGAAGAACACCTCGAGACCCCGAGGATGCAAAGCTGCAATCGAGTTCCTTCCGTCGAAGCTCGTCGAGGCCCAACTTAAATAGGATGTAGATCGAGGCTAGAGCGAAATGGGGGATTCTCAAGGCACACGACTAAATCTGACAAAGCCGGCCTACCCAGAGCCTGTAATAAGACGTTTCGTCCGGCCGTCCCATCTCCATGCTTTTTCAATTAATGTACATGGTACTATAACGAGATTCCCCTTCTATATAAACTGGATCCTCATCACTTTGTAAGCAGTTGCTGTTGCTCTAACCATTCTACATAAGATCATTAACAACTCTCTTTCTCCTTTCTCTAACTTGCTCGCTCGAGGCTGCCTCTTTCATTTATTGCTTTCATGCTTGTTCCTCATTTATTGCTTGATATTGGACATAAAGAGCCTCCTTTAATTATATTCTAACTGTTATTCCTTTCCCGGTTACCCCCATCATCAACCTCAAACCCAGGCATTGATCTCGAGGCCTCCTACTGACCAGTTTGAGGCCAGAATAACTGACCTCTCGGTTCGATCATAGCTCTACTTTAGCTCGCATTTCATCTATTATCTATGTACACCTAGCATCAATTGTTCTAAGCAAGTAGCATAAAAATAGATCACGTATTTTTAGAGTCCCATCAACAAATTTAATTGTTATTACCATTTTCATGGTAAACAGTTTGGCGCCTACCGTGAGGCTAGAAATAATAGTGATTATTTTCTTACTTGTTTCCTCCACAACGCAAGTTATCTTTCACACTTTTTCTTGTCCAAGATCTTCGATTTCAGGTCAAAATGTCTAGCTCGGTAAACAGAGTTGAGAACAACAACCTTGAAAACTACGGAGAAAATAGTGTGTCTGTTCCAGTTGTTGGCACAACATCGCAGAACTTCGATAACGCACCTGGACTGATTCCAGTGGACGCGAATTCACAAGAGCGCGACAGGTTGATGAAACCTCATACACCGATAGGAACATACGACAAGGCACCCAACAGGAAGCCCAAGAAACCCTAGATCGGGAAGAATAAGAAGTTAGTCTTCATGTTATTTTTGAAATGTTGTAGGAACAACAATTGGCTATTGCCCAGCTACTAAGCCACCTGAAGAATCCCAATAAGGTAGCACCGGGGATAGCCCCCGCAACTGAGCAGGTACCTCAGAGATCAAGCAATAACGGATCGGTAACCGACCCTGTCATCGTAAAATTGCTCGAGGACCTCACCAGAAGGGTCGAGTCAGGAGAGAAAATGATAACATCCAACGATAAGAAGGTCGAAACCTATAACTTCAGAGTCGACCAAATCTCGGGCTCACCCCTAGCCCTGAAGGGTGTAGATTCGAAGAAGTTCGTACAACAGCCGTTCCTAGAGGAAGCGGATCCGAAACCCATTCCAAGGAAGTTCAGAATGCCAGAACTCCCAGAGTACAACGGGACCACATACCCTAATGAACACGTTACTGCTTACACCTGTGTGGTAAAATGCAACAGTATAAAGAATGACGAGATCGAGTCCGTATTGCTGAAGAAGTTCGGGGAAACGCTCTTGAAGGGGGCCATGAGGTGGAATCATAACCTATTTCCCAACCCCGCAGACTCACTTACCATACTGGTAGATTCCTTCGTAAAGGCACACACCGGTGCCATCAAAGTAGCAACAGGAAAGTCCGATGCATCCGAGACTAAGCAAAGGGATAATGAAATGCTGCAAGGATTTGTATCTGGTTTCCAGACGGAACGAATGGAACTACCCCCGGTCTTTGATGACCGGGTGCTGCAGGCCTTCACTCAAGGCCTGAATGAATGAATCTCGATGGCTTTAGGATAGTTGAAACAGATGTTGATCAAGTATCCAGCTAAGACATGGTCGGACGCCCACAACTGGTACTAGTCGTAAATCAAGGTTGAGGATGACCAGCCGGGAGCCCCCTCGGGCTCAGTAGACCCAAGAAGGCTCCTGGCAAAGGAACCGAAACCAAACAAAGAAAGATACCGACCGTACGCCGAAGATAAGAGGAATGCCCCGAGGCGCAACCTACCTCGCGATTGTCGGAGAAGGGATAGAGGACAATATCCTCAAGGAATCGCCAATAGAGCTAGATTCGATGGAGGCATGAGGCTAGTGGGGGGGGCTTCGTCTATCAGAATACAACTTCAATGTTGTTGTATCGGACATTGTGTTCACCATCAGCAAAACCAGGAACACCAAATGTCCCAGGCCTATTCAGTCGGATCCTTCCAAGAGGAATCACAACTTGGTATGTGAACTACATAATACGCACGGCCATAGGACCAAAGATTGCCATTAGCTCCGAAAGAAAATAGCCAAGCTACTCAATAAAAATCACCGCCGAGGACTTTTGAGCGATCAGGCTCGAGTTCAGTTCCGAATAAGAAAGGCAGCCAAGAAGAATGAAGCAAATGGGCCGCGACATATTACCATGATGATGGAGGAACGTCGACACTTTCTAGGAACTTGTAAAGAGGAGGATAAAAATGTCTGTCACCAGAGGAAAACGGACCCAGGGATATGTATCCAAAGATACCCTCGCATTCGGCGAGGAAGGCTCTAAAACCTCGCCCAACCTCGTAACAACGCACTAGTAACCTTCTTCCTCATTTGATTCATTCCAAATAAAACATGTGCTCATGAATTCTGGTGACTCGACCAAAATTATCGGGTCGAGAGTGATAGAGTAGCTCGGACTGCTGGACCAAATCACACCCACTTCTCAAAGCTTTGGCGGATTCAACACAACAATCGAAACAATGAGAGGAGAGATCATTCTCTCAGTTAGTATGGCTGGCTCAGACCGGAATGCCAAATCCCATATCGTCAAAGGAGTCACAAGGTATAAATGCCTTATTCAGATGGTCGTGAACGTACCGCATGAAGGTGGTACCGTCCCCTCTTCACCAAATGATAAAATCCCAGCAAAGGACGGAATTAAAACCGTCAATGGGGAGCAGCACGTGGCAAGGGAAGTGTTCGTGTTATGTAACATAGTGCCGGCACCAATATTTCCACTGTCAAAAGAGTCAAAGGGTAATCAAACCATATCTTCAGCTAAGCCCTATTAAACACAGTGGAGGGCCGTACAGAGCCCTCACTCCAAAACATCTGGAACACGTCGGACCTCGGAACACCACCTGCACACCTCGTGATAAGGTAAGACCAAATCCCTCCTGTTTTACTTTACACTAACCTATGTGCAAACACCCGGTCAGGGCGTTCGAAAGTGTTAACTCAACCCGAAAATCCAAAGGCCTTAATGGCACCCGTTGCACTCTTTCCCTTCGACTGAGATTTCGTCCCAAAGAGGGTTTCACCAACAAGGTTCTTAACGGGGCGATGCGCCGCCTAAGGAGGATCCGACAAGCTCGCAGGGTTTCTTTTGCAATCAACCCCGAACACTGGAGGGCATCTCCATTGAGAGGCCATCTGCTCAAAAGAGTCGGGGAACAATAATCTATGTTCCAAATAGGAAATAATGTATCGGGCCAAACGGTCTAAAGAGCCGTTTCCACACAAGCCGGGCTCATGGCAACAGAAGAACATGTACTTATGACAAACAATCAAAGAATACCTTTCGCAAAAAGCATCTCGCACTCCAAAGAAAATTCAGCACGTTAACAACAAGGATCCCTCCATCGAGTACGTCCCGAAATACTCGGAGACTAGTGTCAACCATTTGATACCCCCATGGCCTCAGGGTCGGAACTCCATGCTTATAAGTCCTCAATGAGGCAATTCCAAGCTCATGAGTAACGGCATTCGAGCCTAAGCAAACTCGATAACCCGGAGACTGTCGCCAATCGCCATTTAATAAAAAACTTGAGGCCGTAAGACCCCGAGCGGGAAAACTCGGTCTAGCAAGATTTATTTTACATAACAACAAAAAACTGTAAGACCTCAATAGGCGTGAAGAAACTGTAAGACCTCAACAGGCATGACAAAACTGTAAGACCTCAACAGGCATGAAAAAATTGTAAGACCTCAACAGGCATGAAATTTTTTTAAGACCTTACTACAGGCATAAAACTCGATCCCGAAGTTTATGCTACATGTCACATTTGTAAGATTCCTGAAAGGGAATACCCTCGATGTAGATGCCTAAACTACCACACTTGGGATCAAAAATGGCTCTGGCCAAACACAAATGACTACGGTCATTACGGCTGCACCAACCAAATTTACACGACTCAGGGATGCCCGACTATCGCTACAAATTCATAGGCCATTACTTGGAATCTACTTCGAAAAGAACTGGTTAAAACAGGCTACCCTTGACAGGCAAACAAGCTTCGACCATGTCAGCTCCAAATCACAAGGCTTCGAGCTACTCAACCTACGAGCTAAACCGTCTGAGGTGCTCGAACATTGCCGCTAATGACTTGAAATCGAGGTTCTTCCCAAATTAACGACGGGTCAGGCAAAATTATTTCAAAAAGTCTTTAACGAGAGAAAAAAAAGCCTACATATGCCTAAGGGCAAAAGTGTAAGAGCCATTGTTGCAAGCCAAATGAGCCTCAGGGAGGCACACTAAAAGGTCGCAATGACCAAAAACGTAAGAGCCACAGTCGCCAACTTAAAATTAGAAAGCTTTAGGATCAAAATGAGCTCGAGTCATAACCCGATTCGGAGACCAGATCCAAAATAGTTAACTATACATGCCTAAGGGCATAACGTAAGAGCCATTGCCGCCAACTTCACGAGGCTCAGGTCCACATACCTAAAAGGTCACTTTGACCCGAGTCGTAAGAGCCACTGTCACGAGCCAAAAAAATACAAATGCCCATAAGGTCGCTCCGACCCAAGGCGTAAGAGCCGTTGTCGCCAGCCCACAAAAACACAAAACTTGAGGGTCAATTGAGCTCGAGTCATAATCCAACTTGGAGACTGAACCCAAGACAGTCAAGCAAAAACGTAAGGGCTCCAACGCCAGCTTACACTAAAGACCGCATCGACCAAATGCGAAAGAGCCCCCAGGCATGCCTGATGAGCCCCGGAGCCATAATTACGAGTCTAAGGATTCTCACCAATCTCCGAAACCAATTCACCTGGTCAGAAGCAAAGCAGAAAGGGATACACAAGAAATAAAGCTTCAGGTTTTCTTTTATTTGCATACGCAAAAGTGCATTCTCCATCTACAAACGTGCTTTGCGAATATCACATACAAAATGGCAAAGTCTACGCCCCGCTCCAGAAGGCTACGACCTACAATCCTCATCTTCACTCTCTGCGGTGTCGACCAGAAGTGACCGAGTATCACGCTCGCCCGCTCTCGCTCGAGCCAGCTCTTCCGAGAGAATGAAACCCCTGGCGCCGATCTTTTCAAGTACATCTCTTCGGGATCTCCAACAAACATATTCCTCGATCCTCTCTTCACGATCGAGGCCCCTCTTCAACTCGACTTGAGAATCTGTAGCATCTTTCAAATGAATCGCCATCTCTTGGTCAGCCTTAGTCCGACTTAATGCTACTTCAGCACGAGCATCAAAGATCTCGGCCCTGAATTTCGAAAGTTTGGACTCGAGCTTCACGATCATATCCGCTTGAACTGAAGTGTTGTCACAAGCCAAGCAGAGTTGGGCCTTGAAGGCATGAACTTTAGCCATGGCACCCTTCTCATTTGAAGCTTGGGCCTGCACCTGAGCTCTCAGCACGCCACAGTCATTCCTGACTCGGTCGGCTTCACCCCTAAGGTACTCTAGAGTCTCCGTCTTTTTCTGCAACTGAGATATGCAAAACGTTAGCCTAAAAGGTTAAAAAGCGAAATGCATAGCATGAGGAGTTACCTGCTCCATCAAATAGCTCTCGTAATTCGAGCCCTGGTACGCCTCATGTCGCCAGTGCATCAACTTAACTTCCTTCTCCTTGCAGAGGAGCCTAAGGGACCTACCCTGATCCAGCGCTTTTTGAAGCCTAGCCACATGATGGAGTAGCTTATACCTAAGCCTGTCAAAGGCCTGTAGAAGAAAAACTCGATAAAGAAGGGAAGGCGTGAGACACGGAAGGCCTATGCCAAAACTCACCATAAAGTGAATCCGGCGGACTTCCTCGAAGGCCGAACACACTTTTGTTGGTCCAGTCCCCTCAACCATGGAAGAACCAACCTCGATCGAAGCATGATCACTCGGAGGAACCACCGCTCCAGAATTGGAGACTTCAGGAACAGCAGGCTTGGGAGATGTTTTCTCCTCGAAGACACGGGTCTGTTTAGCCCTGCTAAAAGCTCCATCGCACTGCGAGTTCATATCCCATTTATCACCATCATCCCTTGGCTCGGAAGCAGACAAATCCTCCCACTCTCCGGAGGAGCACAACCTCGCCCCTAGGGACCTTCTAATACCTACAACGGCAAGATCAATACATAAAAAGAGGAAAAAGTCATCTCAAATATACAAAGGCCAAGGTAAAAGCAGCATACGCACATACCTTGGTATTTTGCTTCCCATCTGCCTCGGGACATAGCTCGCCACCTACGATCGTCGCAAGTCGAATGGGTGTCCAACCTTCGGACCCACCCGGGTAAATCGGGAATTTCGCCTGACACCCATGAAGTTGCTGAAGAAAAGGAGGAAACACAATTACTAAATTAGCTTTTGCCACGAGCAAATCTGAGAATGCACGAGACACTCCACTCATGCATGTAATTCCATTCCTCAGGAAACGACATAAGTTCAACGGGGGGTAACGTTAGTCATTCGGTCCCGGACGAATCGACTGACCCACTCTTGATCCCCATCTTCCTCACCATCAACAACAAAGGCGTGGACGAACGACACCACAAGGTTAGAAGGCCTCGATGATGAAAGGGCCGGTACAGCCTGACGAGGTGACTAAGTATGAATTCAAGCCCAGCCTTCTTTGCAAAGAATCTCATCACCAGCACTACTCGCCAAAACGACGGATGTATCTATGCCAAAGTAACCTGATACTTCAAGCCAAAATTGAGCACGACCCTATCAAGGGGGCCTAGTGCGAAAGAATACAAGTACACATTTAGGAATCCATCAGCGGGGTCCATAATGCCCTCGTTCAAGGAAAGCTCCTACAATGCTACCCTCTCGCCCCATCCATAGTCTCTCCTCACTATCTCTAGATGCTCCTCGCTTATCGAAGATATGGTCTTCAGAGTAAACTCCCGTGGATCCTGAGCACTGGGAGTGGAACTCTCCCCTCCCAGCCGAGCAGGCCCCGAAGTGATGGTCATGACTGTGGTGGAACTAGTAAACCAAAGCAGGAACCTACATGAACACTTTTGCGCTTAAGGTAACGAAGGAATCGACGCCAACTTGGAAGGATAGCTATCTAAAATAATGGGATCTTCCAAGAAGCGGGAGACACCCCATATATATGTGGGGAACAACAACGATTTGCCTACCCAGGATAGGCCCCGGGAGGCCAACGGCTTTGGTACGGATCCCGATGTGGTACCCGACCCCAAGTATCTCTGTCAAATGGAAGTTAGGCCTCGAAGGGTCAGCGACATCATCTCCAATCCCGAGAAGTATACGACCTCGAAGGCTCATCTCGAGAAGAAAAGTAAGCACTTCAAGCTCCATCCTTGAGGGTTCAACCTCAGGACACCACTCGACCATGGGTAACCTCTCCATAGGAACCCATATACAATGCCTTAAAAGGTTATCTACGTCAAGATCAAAATACAATCTCCAAGTCCCCAAAGTTGACTTTCACTTCGGTGCTCTATCTCCACGAGGCTCGAGGGTCCCGATAATTCGAGTTTACCGGACCACTTCAGGCTTGATCCAGGCTTAATTACATAGTGTAAGGTGGTCGGTGTCAAATATAATAATCCAATAAAGTTGGGGTCGAATCCCACAGGGAATAGGTGTGAAAAGGTTACTCAAATAGTGTGTTACTTGACTAAAGTCGTAATTCTATTCGGTTAATGGTAACAAGAGTATAGAATGATTTTGGTTTGAAGAAATATCTAATTGTAATGTTGAGAATATAAATAATTTGATTAAAGAAACCAAGGTTGTGTCCCCTTCAATGAAGTGTAATGCTATCAGTGTTAATATGATATATTTCTAATGGAAGGTTCTTTTGATATGCAAATGATTTCTAAATGACTAACCAATATTTTCCAGTAGTTGGATAGTATTTCCTCTTTTTGATTTTTCCAAATACAAAAGAGTTGCAATTAAGAACAATCAATATATGCCAAATAAAACCCACTTATTCCTAAGCGATTCTATTAAATAAGGTTTAAAGCCTTGAGTCTTTGATATTTACTTCTACCAAATTCTAACCCACTTTCCCAAGCAAAGTAAGAACTTAATGGCACTTGTTAATGTTTGCAACCACCAATAATAAATGAAGAATGACAAGTAAATAAATATCAACCAACCATTATAAATATATTCAATGTTAAACACCCATTAACATAACACTCATTTAGGGTCCACAACCTTAGTATTTAAAGTTAGCTACACATACTAGAATACAAAAGGATGAGAATATTTAATGCCATAAAGCTTACAAAGTGCAAGATTCTGTCTTCAAAAGCTTCCAAAAGAGAGGAATAATAAAGCCTTGTGTTGTAGCTCCCAAAATCAGACAAGACGCCCCCATAGAACCCCAATAAATCTATTTATAGTGGGTCAAAACTCGGGACAAAAATCGGAGAAAAATACCCTTTCCGATTAAATATGCGACCGCATATCTGTCGCATAACAGACATGGGGTCCGCATTCTTAACATAGCCATTGCATCTTCAAACCCTAGTTTCCAGGCCTTCATCATATTCACGTTTTGTGGTCTACATTGCAGATATATGATCGCATTTCGTGTCATATTTTCCACCTTCAACAACCTTCATGACGAGTTCGCAGTCCATTATGCACCTCGCAAATAGGTTATGCGATCACAGACTGGATCGCATTTCTTGAACTGGAATTTGCCCAACAATATGTTGTGGTTTGCGATTCCCTTGAGTATTTTTCAGCCCGTATGTTGGATTTGCTGTCCACATTTTCACATTTGCGATGCAGTTTGCTCTTTTCTTGTCTTTTTGTGGCTTTTTGATTCCATTTCCATGCTATTAAGTCCTTAAACCTCACACACTGCAAAAATACTAAAATTACATAAGTATAAAAGATAATTGCATCTAAAACAAGCTAAAATATAAGCAATTTGTATTAAATGTGCCAAAATTCTTCGGCACATTAGTCCTTACACAGAAACAAAGAAACAAAAGGGTATACACCCATAGTGAAAACCTAAGAGCCTAGTCCATCCTCGAAGGTTCATCTCCAGTATCGGCATCCCCGAGCATCGCCTCCTCGAGCTCGCATCCTCGAAGTCAACTCCTTCGACCATCATCTCCTCTAGGTTCCCAGCTCAATCCCGCGGAAAGTCCTCACCGAAGGAGAAGATGAAGAAGAGGAAAAGGGGGGATGCAGAAGAGGAAGAGAAAAGAGACATAGCCCGCCGAAGCCAAAGGTTGAAGATGCAATGGGCCCCAGTCTTAGTGACCGGTTGTGCCATTTTATCCCTCGGGAAAGAAAAAACCCAAGGGATGAAGTGCCACACCATGCCAAGATAGGAGAGTGAGCAGCGGTGCATAGTACGAATAACTTTCTAAAAGAGGGGAAGGTCGATTCCCCGTCTGTCGTCATCTCGAGCCAACGAGGGCAGCAATAACAATCGCAACAACAATGGCAGCGACGACAAAACGATATAATCTCGACGAACAAAGGGAATCTCAGACAAGAGGAGGAGCGCTGCCAAATGACCTTGAGGCCATAAACTCCAAACATGGTGATCAACAATAGAGGAAGATGGAAAGGAGAAAGGGATGAATGAACAAATAAAGACACTTAGATAGAAAAGTGATGCCAGAACGCCCCATTTATAAAGGATGATGACACGGTCATCAAGGCTTTCAGAAGACTGATCAGCGAATGCAATTACTACATTCTTGAGAAAACTAATCGACGACGGTACTTTCACCTTGAAGAACGAGAATCGACAATGCATTGAATGATGTCGAAAAGACAAGTCCACGGGAAGCCCGAGGAGTTGGGTATCAGAATCGTTTCCCATCACTTCATTCTGACAAAAGCGGAGACTATCTGTATGCGGCGAAATTAGAGAGTCTAATTTCTTGCTATCGAGTCACTTCAAAAGAACACCTCGAGTCCCCGAGGACACGAAGTTGTGACCGAGTTCCCTCCCTCGGAGATCATCAAGGACCAACTTAAAGAGGATGTAAATTGAGGCTAGAGAGAAATGGGGGATTCCCAAGGCACACGGCTAAATCTGACAAAGACGGCCTACCCAGAGCCTATATCAAGACGTCGCGTCTGGCCGTCCTATCTCCATGCTTTTACAATTAATGTACATGGTACTATAACGGGATTCCACTCCTATATAAAGGGTATCCTCATCACTTTGTAAGCAGCTACTGTTGCTCTAACCATTCTACATAAGATCAATAACAACTCTCTCTCTCTCCTTTCTCTAACTTGCTCGCTCGAGGCTGCCTCTTTCATTTATTGCTTTCATACTTGTTCCTCTTTTATTGCTTGATATTGGCCATAAAGAGCCTCCTTTAATTATATTCTAACTATTATTCCTTTCCCGGTTACCCCCGGCATCGACCTCGAACCCAAGCATTGATCTCGAGGCCTCCCATCGACCAGTTCGAGGCCAGAATAACTGACCTCTCGATTCGACCATAGCTCTACTTTAGCTTGCATTTCATCTATTATCTACACACACCTAGCATCAATTGCTCTAAACAACTAGCATAAAAATAGATCACGTATTTTTAGAGTCCCGCCAATAAATTTAATTGTTATTACCATTTTCACGGTAAATAATAGTACAGACTAATCTCTAATATCTGGTATTCTATTGCTCTAAGTGATAATAAGAAATTTTTTTTCTCATCTTCTAGAGGACTGAGACAATAAAATCTTATTTCTCCTTCTCTTTTTGTCTTATCTTCAGAATTACTATCCAAAATGTTTAGTGACATAACTTCTAGCCATGAATTCATCCCTTATAAGATGAGGAAATATGGGCCCTGCATCACTCACTTAATATATGCGGATGACACCATTATGTTCAGTTCTACTAATCCTACTTTTATTCAGATTATTACTTAATGTTTAACTGATTACTGTAATATCTCTGGAAGCTTATTAATCATAACAAATCTCATTTTTTCCTTCATTCTAATGTTACACTGACTCAAATTGACTCCATTAAGGATTTAACAGGCTTCTCTAACAAAAACTTTCCTTTCATATACTTAGAGCACCTATCTACCCAGGAAGAAAAAAGATTGAATACTTCAATGACTTGACTGAGAAAGTGAGCAGAAGAATCCAAGGCTGAAACGGAAAACACAAGTCATATGGAGGCAAAGTTGTCCTTACAAAGTTGTCTTTACTCTATCCCAATGCATGGCCTAGCTGCTATAAATCCCCCAAAGACAACCCTACAGATCATATAAAAGCAGTGGTGCAAATTCTTCTAGGGTAACTCAGAGGAAGAAAAACAACTTCATTGGTTTTCATGGTCCTCTATGTGTTTTGCTAAAGAGGAAGGAGGGGCAGGTTTCAGGTCCATAATGGATATTGACAAGGCTTTTGCTGGCAAAGTATGGTGGAATTTTAGAACTAAGAATTTCCTTTGGAGGGAGTTTATGAAGTGGAAAATTTCATTCTGGTGAGATAATTGGTCAGGAATGGATCACTTGGCAATCTAATAAAGGTTTACGACAAGGGCAGAGACACCATCCTAGACTTCACAATAGAAAGTGAATGGAACTTAAATGCACCAAGGAATACCCTTCCATTATGAATTGCTACACAAATTTCTCGTATGGATCCCCCGAAAGGTCAATTTGCGGATCAACCTTTTTGGACTATTAACACCAATGGTTCCATCAGATGCAAATCTGCATGGCAAGTTATGAAACAAACCAAAACTTCCTCTGTGTTAGCCCGCAAAATATGGTACAGAGGTATCCCCTTTACATTTTCTTTCGCCATGCTTAGACACTGTTTACCGTGAAAATGGTAATAATAATTAAATTTGTTGATGAGACTCTAAAAATACGTGATCTATTTTTATGCTAGTTTGTTAAGCAGTTTATGCTAAGTGTATGAGGTCTAAAGATGAAATGGAGTTAAGGAGGGAGCTACAATCAAACCGATAGGCTAGCTACTCGGGGCCTAAAGCTTGTCGATTCCGGGCTTCGAGGTCGATCCTAGGGCACGATTACGAGCTAGCAAAGGCAGTTGCTATGTGACTAACGGTTGTAATAAAATCAATGGAGGCTCTTTATGACAATGATAAGTAATAAATGAATAAGAAATATGAAGACAATAAATGGAAGCAATAATATTGAGAGAATGTGTTAGAGATTAAAATAGAGAGTTCTTGTATATTTTCGTGTGAAGTAACTGAACTGACCAACCCTTACAAAGTAATAGGGATCCCCTTTATATAGGAGGGAAATCCCATCATAGTACAACACGCATTAATTACAAAGATATGGAGATATGACCACTAGATGACACCCTGGCTCGGGTCTTAGAGTAGCTCTCTAGGCTTCGTCAGTCCTAGCCACGTGCCTTGGAAACTCCTCATTTTTGCCGTGGTTGTGGTTGACATTATCACAAGACCGAGTGTCGACAAACCTCGAGGGAGGAGTCTTGATCGTATCCTTGTAGCCTCGGGACTTCGAGATGGTCTTCCGAGGTGCTTTGATAATGATAAATTAGATCCTCCGATTTCACCGTATACAGATAGTCCTCGTGTTTCTTAGAGAGGAGTGATAAGAAACGATTTTGACACCCAACTCTTTGGACTTCCCGTAGTGATGTCACGCTGACAATATCATACTTACGATGTAAGTCTCCTTGATAACCGGTATATCCCATGACCTTTTCTTTTCAGCGTCATTCTATGTTCTACCGATTCCCATTCTTCAAGGCGACTGTATCGCCGTCGACCTAGTTTTCAATGGCGCATTGATTGCGCCTATCGATACGTCTTCTAAAGGCATTGATGGCATTGTAGGCCCCACTATCATCCCCTATAAACAGGGCCTTTCCATGCTAACTTTTTATTCAAGTGTTTCTCAACATCTTTTCATTCCTTTCTTCTCATTCTCATTATCCTTATCTTATTGTTATCCTCCATTTTTGGGGTTTCTGACCTTAAGATATTACGACGGTGTTCCTTCCAGCCGTGCCATGGCCTCCTACTTAGACTCCCCTATGCCGAGCGAGACTATACTATCTTGTTGTTGTTGTTGTTGTTGTTGTTATTGTTGTTGTTACGGCTATCACTGCTGTCGTCGTTAGACCAAGGCGATGAGACAAATGGGGGTTGACCTGTTCCTACTTGGGAGAACATTTGGACTCTACACTGCTGCTCAGGAGAGTGTTCGAACTATACACCGCTGCTCACTCTTCTACCCTGTCCTGGTGCTGCGCTTCATCCCTCGAGTCTTTTCCTAAGGGATAAAATGGCGCACCGGCTATTAAGCTCGCACGACACGATGTCTCAGAAGGTGGACTCGGAGCGGCCATGCGAGTAGGGTTGAGGCCTGCCGAATCTTCAACCTTTGGCTTCGGGGGGCTATGCCTCTTTTTTCTGCCTCTTCCGCATCACCTTCCCCTTCTTTGCCTTCCCGCTTTCCTCTTCTTCATCTTCTCCCTCGGAGATATTGCTTAGTAGGATTGAGCTAGGAACATATAGGAGGTGGCGGTCGAAGGTATCACCATCGAGGGTGCATGCTCGAGGAGGCAGTGCTCAGAGATGCTGCTATCAGAGATGAACCTTAGATAGTAGACTTGGTTCTAGGCTTTTACTACATATGTACCTTGTCGCTTCTTTGTTTTTGTGTAAGGACCCCTCGTGGGATTTTCTAATCATATGTAAGGACCCCTCGCGGGCTTTTGCAACTGAATATTCATGAATACAGAGATATTTCCTCAATCTTTATCTTTGATGCTTGCTATATTCTATTATATTTGTGGAGATTCTACGTGCACGACCCTGTCTATTGTTGATAATACCGAACCTGGGTGCGAGTATTCCCTATGGACTTTGGTTGATAAAAACGGCCTCCCATAGGACCTTTTTCCGTTCCTAGGGCCAAACCTGGGTTGATTCGATAATCGGGACATCGGGACCCTTACTTTGAGTCGAGAAGAATTAGGGCTTTGAACCTCTAAACTGAGACTCAGCCTTTAGACCTTCGAGAGCAGTCCCCGATTGAGGGTTGATCCGAGGCATTTGGAGACTTGTCTTGAACTTAATGCAAGCAATCTTAAGGCATTGTAGATAGGTCCCGGATGAGGGACTACCCGGTTCAAGATGATAGCTGTAATGCTATTTAAGGCTTCTTGGAGCCTAACATTTTTCGGATGGAGGTCCTTGAGGTTGGGTACCACCCCGGGACTGGAGAAGGTGTTATTGGCTTCTTGGAGCCTAACCATATTCTGATGGAGGTCCTCGAGGTTGGGTACCACCTCGGGACTGGAGAAGGTGTTATTGGCTCCTTGGAGCCTAACCTTGTTCTAATGGAGGTCCTCGAGGTCGGGTACCACCTCGGGACTAGAGAAGGTGTTATTGGCTTCTTGGAGCCTAACCTTCTTCTAATGGAGGTGCTCGAGGTCGGGTACCACCTCGGGACTGGGGATGTTGTTGGATCCCTGGAGCTTAACTTTCTTTTTGATGGAGATCCCCGAGGTCGGGTACCACCTCGGTGCTGGCGAAGGCGTCATCGGCTTCCTAGAGCCTAGCCTTGTCCTGATGGAGGTCCTCGAGGTCAAGTACCACCTCGGTACTGGCGATGTTATTGGCTCCCTGGAGCTTAACATTCCTTTGATGGAGATCCTCGAGGTCGGGTACTATCTCGGTGCTGGCGAAGGCGTCATCACCTTCCTGGAGCCTAGCCTTGTCTTGATGGGGGTCCTTAAGGTCGGGTATCACCTCGAGACTAGAAAAGGTGTTATTGGTCAGTGTTCTTAACTGGCTTTACGGCAGACGAATCATCGCCATTTTCCCCATATATAAATAGTATTGTATCTGCTTTTTAGGGGTTCCACCATTTTAAGCAGTTTCCCTTCCTTTTCTGCGCCAGCCTTTCGGCACTCCAACACTAACGCGTCTACACATATTCTTGACTTTTAGTTCTCTAATTTCGTTACTGCCACAGCCGCTATGTCGGGGTATGCTTGATAGGGAGGGGAGAGCTCCACTTTCGGTTTTCAGAACCAATGCGAGGTTGCCTTGAAGACTACTTCATTGATAGGAGAAAAACATCTTGAGTTGGTGAGTAAAGACTGCTGATGGGGGGGGGGAGAAAGTGATATTACAGGCATTTTCCCCAGGTGAGGGCATCATGGATCATGTCGATGGGTTCTTGAATGTGTACACGTACCCTTTCACACTGGGCCCCGTTGATAGGGTTGTGCTTGACTTTTGCTTAGAGTATCAGGTTACCTTGGCGTAGGTCCATCCGTCGTTTTGGAAAACGGTGTTGATGGTGAGATTTTTCACAGAGAAGGCGGGGCTTGAATTTTTGCTCAGTCTTCTTATTAGGCTGTACCTGTCTTTTCACCATCGAGGTCTGCTAACCTTGCGATGTCGATCGACCACGCCCTTCTCTGTTGATGACGAGGAAGATGGAGATCGGGGATGGATGAGTCATTTTGTTCGAGTGCAGACCACTGAAATTATCCCCATGGATCTTATGTTATTCCCTGAGGAATGGAATTATACACGTAAGTGGTGCATTTCACGCTTTCTCAGTTTTGTTTATAACGAGAACTGGTTTCATAACCATGCCTTCCCTTCTTCCTCTATAGCGGTTTCATGGGCACCGGGCAATGTTCCTGATCTGCTAGATTGGGTTCGAGAATTGGCGATCCACTCGACCTACGATGAGCGCAAATGGCGAGCTTTGTCCTGGAGCAGATGGGAAGCAAAATACCACGGTGAAGCCAGGCTACAGAAAGCTCTAAATGAGGAGAGATCCCTGATGCTCCTTTATGATAAAAAAGAAGTCGAGCTGGTACATTTGCAGTATGAGGCAGGTCGGAGCTTGAACTACGAGAACCGTTTGAAGGAGCAGGTAATTTTCTATCTTAGGTGAGCGTACACCATGACTCCTGGTTCCTGAGGCTAATACATAGTTTATTTCAGTTGCAGAAAAAGATGGAGGCCCTGGAGTACCTTCGAGATGAAGTAGGTCGGGCCAAGTGTGAATATGATGAGCTGAGAGCTCAAGCGGAGGCTCAGGCTTTTAGAGGGGAAAGATGCTCTGGCTAAAGTTCCTACTTTTGAAGCTCAACTCTGCTTAGCCTGTGACAATGCTTCAGTTCAGAAGGACATGATTACAAAGATTGAGTCCGAGCCTTCGAAGTTCTGGGCTGAGATCGTCGATGCTCGGGCAGAAGCTGCGATGACCCAGACTAAGGCTGACCGGGAGATGGTGATTTATTCAAAGGATGTTGTCGATTCTCAAACTGATCTGAGAAGGATCCGTGACCGTGAAGGGAGTGTTGAAGAGTATGCTCACTGAAAATCTCGAAGAAATACCCTCGAAGAGATCTGTGCTAGGGGCTTCACCCTCTTAGAGGAATTGGCGCTAGCAAGGGTGGACGAGCGTGATGCTCGGTTGTTTTTTTCCGATGTCGAAGAAAGCGAAGATGAGGCTGGCAGGATACAGCCCTAGGGGGGCATAGATTTTGCCATTTGTATGTATTATTTTCGAAGCATATTTGTAGACGGAGATTGCGCTTTTTCGCACATGTGTATGGAAGAAAACCCTGCAACGTTATTTCCTTTCGTATCTTTTTCTGTCTTGATTTTGACAAGGCGAGCTAGTTTTTGTGTTGGTAGGAATCCTCAGAGTAGTGATGTGGCCCCGAGGATCATTGGACTGGCCCGTAGGGTCTTACGTACTTTCGCTCTTAGGCCACCTATTTTGGGCTCAGTCCTTAAGTCAGGCATCGACTCGAGCTTATTTGACCTTTGAATGGCCGAATTTTAGGCTGGCGACAGTGGCTTTTACGTTTTTGGTCGATGCGACCTTTTAGTGTAGGTGGGCTGGCGACAATGGCTCTTACGCATTGGGTCGAAGCAATCTCTTCATGTAAGCTGGCGACAATGGGTCTCACACTTTAGGTCGAAGTGACCTTTTAGTGTACGCGAGCTGGCGATAATGGCTCTTACGCCTTGGGTTGAAGAGACCTCTTAATGTAGACTGGTGACAATAACTCTCACGCTTTGGGTAGAACCGACCATTTAGTGTAAGCTAGTGATAATGGCTCTTACGCTTTGCCCTTAGGCATATATAGTTAACTATTTTGGGTCCAATTTCCGAAACGGGCTACGACTCGAGCTCATTTTGACCCTCAAGTTTTCAGATTTCAAGCTGGCGACAATGCCTCTTATGCTTTAGGTCGATGCGACCTTTGTATGGTCCTGGGACTCATTAGGCTGGCGACAATGGCTCTTACGTGCTTGGTCGATGCAACTATTTATGTAGGCTTTATTTTCCTCTCGTTAAGGACTTTTAAAGTAATTTTTTCCTGACTCGTTGTCGGTTCGGGAAGAACCTCAATTTTGAGTAACTTGGGCGATGCTCGAGCACCTCGGGAGGTTTGACTCAGAGGCTGAGTAGCTCAAAGTATCGGTGTCATTGTGAGGCTGAGACAAGGTCTCGGTGTCCTCTTCGATGAAAGTGAGGGCATCCTCGGGTATGTACCCCTGTGTTCGCTTTTCTCTGGTGATGGATATTTTTGTCCTTCTCATCACGGGTTCCTACGGGGCATCGACGCCTCCCAAGATCATGTGGATGACATGTTGTGTCACATTTATTTCATTCTTCTTGGCTGCCTGTCTTTCTCGGAACTGATTTTTGGCTCGGTCGCTGAGGAATTCCCGGAGGTGACCTTTGTTAAGTAATCGAGCTACCTCCTCTCGGAGTTGGTAGCAATCCTCGATCCTGTGGCCATGCGTGTTGTGAAACTCGCATACTAAGTTATGATTCCTTCGTGAAGGGTCCGATTGCATAGGCCTGGGCTACCTAGTGTCTCTGATTTTACTGATGGTGAACACGATATCTGATATATCGACGTTGAAGTTGTATTCTGATAAGTGAGGTTCCCCCGTTAGCCCCGCATTCCTATCGAATCCGGCTTTGTTGATGAGTCCCCGAGGATTCTATCCTCGGTCTATCTTTCGATCGTTGCGAGGTGGGTTGCGCCTTGGTGCGTTCCTTCTGTCTTCTGTGATGGTTGGTATCTTTCTTTGTTTGGCTTTGGCTCCTTTGCTAAGAGTCTGCTTGGATATACTAAGCTCGAGGGAGCTCCCAACTGGTCATCCTCAGCCCCGATTTTTGACTGGTATTAGTTATGGATGTCCGACCAGGTCACAACGGGATATTCGATCAAACTCTGTTTCAATTGTATTAAAGCCACCGAGCTTCATTCATTCAGACCTTGAGTGAAAGCATGCACTTCCCAGTCGTCGGAGATTGGCAGTAGCTCCATTTGGAAGCGAGATATGAACTCTCACAGCATTTCGTTTTCTCTCCGCTTGATTTTGAACACGTCAGATTTCCTTGTTGCTACTTTGATGGCACCAACATGTGCTTTTATGAAGGAGTTTGCTAGCATGGCAAATGAATCTATGGAGTTGGGAGCTAGGTTGTGATACCACATCATGGCCCCCTTCGAGAGTGTTTCCCTAAACTTCTTTAGTAAGACGGATTCGATCTCGTTGTCCTTTATATCGTTGCCCTTCACCGCACAAGTGTAGGCAGTAACATGTTCATTGGGGTCTAAGGTCCCGTTGTACTTTGGGAGTTTTGGCATTTTGAACTTCTTTAGAATGGGTTTCGGGGCTGCTTCCTCTGGGAATGACCTTTGTATCAACTTCTTCGAATCCACACCTTTTAGGACCGGGGGTGCACCCGGAATTTGGTCAACCCTGGAGTTGTAGGTTTCGACCTTTTTGTTGTTGACTTCTATCATCTTCTCGCTTGACTCAATCCTCCTGGTGAGGTCCTCAAGCATTTTCATGATGGTGGGATCGGTCATCGACCCGTTATTGCTTGATCTCTCCGGTATCTGTTTAGTCGAGGGAGCTGTCCCCGGTGCTACTGTGC
Source organism: Nicotiana tabacum (assembly GCF_000715075.1). Classification (NCBI taxonomy): domain Eukaryota; kingdom Viridiplantae; phylum Streptophyta; class Magnoliopsida; order Solanales; family Solanaceae; genus Nicotiana; species Nicotiana tabacum. The sequence goes on from NC_134084.1 coordinate 44,096,657, forward strand.
TGGGAGTTTTCTGGTGACTTTGCAACTGAGCAATAGCTAGCTGTTGTGCATGCAACATTTCAAAAATAACATGAAGTCTAACCTCATGTTCTTCCCTGGTCGGGGTTTTCTGAACTTCTTGTGGATCTCCCTTACACACGCTCCTGTCGGTATGCGAGCTTATATCGATGCGTTGGACGTCGCGCGAGACCGCATCCACAGGGTTTGGTTCTGGCACATTCCCAGGGTTTTGTAATGGCACACCAACACCCGGAACATCCACACCATTCTCTCCATGGTCATCGAGATTGTTGTTTTCGCCTCCATTCACCGAGTTAGACATATTGACCTGAAATCGAAGATCTTGGACAAGAAAAGCATGAAAGATAACTTGCGTTGTGTGACGAAACCAGCAAGAAAATAATCACTATTATTTTTAGCCCTATAGTGGGCGCCAAACTGTTTACCGTTAAAATGGTAATAACAATTAAATTTGTTGATGGGACTCTAAAAATACATGATCTATTTTTATGCTAGTTTGTTAAGCAATTGATGCTAAGTGTATGAGATCTAAAGACGAAATGGAGTTAAGAATGGAGCTACAATCAAACCGATATCTAGCTACTCGGGGCCTGAGGCTTGTCAATTTCGGGCTTCGAGGTCGATCCCGGGGCTCGATTACGAGCTAGCAAAGGCAGTTGCTATGTGACTAACGGTTGTAATAAAATCAATGGAGGCTTTTTATGGCCAATGATAAGCAATAAATGAAGAACAAATATAACGACAATAAATGGAAGCAATAATATTGAGAGAATGTGTTAGAGATTGAAATAGAGAGTTCTTGTATATTTTCGTGTGAAGTAACTAAAGTGACAAACCCTTAAAAAGTAATAGGGATCCCCTTTATATAGGGGGAAATCCCATCATAGTACAACAAACATTAATTACAAAGATATGGAGATATGACCACTAGATGACACCCTGGCTCAGGTCTTAGAGTAGCTCTCTAGACTTCGTCAGTCCTAGCCACATGCTTTGGGAACTCCCCATTTCTACTGTGGCTGTGGTTGACATTATCACAAGACCGAGTGTCGACGAACCTCAAGGGATGAGTCTCAATCGTAGCCTTGTAGCCTCGAGACTTCGAGACGGTCTTCCGAGGTGCTTTGATAATGAGAAATTGGACCCTTCGATTTCCCTGTATACAGACATAATATACTTCCCTCAGATGGTATTGTCATTAGGTTTGGTTTCACTATGCCTTCCAAATGCTCATGCTACTAATCCCAAAAAATTGAAACTATTGAACATATTTTTATGGAAAGTGAAGGGGCAACAACATCATGCAATGTTGTGGTGATACTTGTGAAATTTAAAAGAATGCAGGGATTAAAAAAATATTTTTAGTTGGTAGTTAGCCAAATCAAAGAATGATGCCCACTCTTTCATATTGCAATGCCTTTCAAGTGTTATATGCTGGATTATTTGGAAGAACATACGTGCTGTGAGATGTAGAGGGGAGAATATATTTTTTACCGTAAAATAGTAATAATAATTAAATTTGTTGATGGGGCTCTAAAAATGCATGATCTATTTTTATGCTAGTTGTTAGAGCAGTTGATACTAGATATGTGAGACTTAACGACGAAACACAAACTAAAGTAGGGTTATAACTAAGGGTGTTAAACGGGCTGGGTTGGACCGCTTCCGGACCGGCCCAGACCGGTATAACCCGGAACCGGCCCGGACCGGTAATAGGGGCTGGGCTGGGCTGGGTAGGGGGTTTGCGCGGTTCATCTGGCCCAAACGGGTAACCGAAACCGGCTGAACCCGGTAGAGTGAACAGTAACTCTTACCGGGTTAACCAGCCAGGTTCAAACGGCTAGTTTTTTTTTAATTTTTCTGACTTGTGGGCCCCACAGACCATTGGCAACGGTCAGACCATGTTTTGGTCCGTTGGCCAACGGAAAATTGCACAAATAGCCTTTTTTTTAATTTTTAACCCTTTTTCAATTTACAAAACTAACCTTATCTAAAACTATAAATACCCCCCACCCCCCTCTTCTTCATTTCTTCACTCATTACTCATTTCTCAATCTCAATTTCTCTCATTATCTCATTCTCCAATTTGCAAGAATTCAAGTTTTCAATCTAATTTTATTTGGCTCTCTTTTCTTGAATTAAATTTATCGTGTTTTGTCATTCGGAATTTGAAGTTTGAACTTTGAACAATTGAAGTTCAAAATTGAAATACTTGCTTGACATTTGTTCGTGGTAACCTCGGGATTGCCTAATCAAGTGCTCAATTTATTGGCGAATTCGGTGCACTCCCTCCAACTCTTTCTCTTATTTACTATTTTAATTACATATTTAATTTTAGCTTATACTTTAATTTTTACAATATGTTTAATGCTGCTAAAAGAGCGTGTAAAAGAGTTACTGGTAGGGGAAATAAAAAAAGAGATAGTCCTTCAGCATCTAGTAGTAATAGTAATAACCCATTATCATTTACACATGTTTCCGAATCATCGCCTAATGATAATTTAGATATAGATTATGAACAATTACAAGAAGATTTTGGAATAGAAGATAATGAAATAGGAATGGAAGATGAGATACCAGCTACACCTACTAGTGTTGGAGTTGGTAGTATTGGGGTTGCTACAAGGGGTGGTGGTCGTGGTACTAGAAGTAGACCACCCGTGGCTCCGACTACTAATCGTAGAAAAAGAAGTAAGGTTTGGATTTTTTTTGAAATAATAGAAGGTACTGATAGAGTTAAATGCAAACTTTGTAAAGGTGATTTTAAACATTTGACTGGAGGAAATTTAGGGGGGACTGGGACGCTTAGTATACATATGAGAACTGAGCATTCCATAGAATGGGGCGCTGATAGTGATGGAAATCAAACAACTCTTAACCCTACTACTGGAGGTCTAGTGAAATATGATAAAATGAAGGATCGTGAGGAGTTAGCAAAAATGATTGCTTTGGGTTGTCTACTTTTTTCTTTTGCTTCTTCATCATATCTTATTATGTATATTCAAAGGATATACAATCCTTTATTTAAAGGTATCCCTAGAAGTACTTGTAGAGCTGATATATTTAGACTTCATGGACAATATCAAACATACATACGTTATTTGTTTAGCCACCTTCCTTGTAGAGTTTCTCTAACTTCTGATATTGGCCATGCTGTTAATGGAAATGATTATTTGACAATTACATGTCATTGGATAGATGATACTACTTGTATGCAAAAACGTATTATCGCTTTTAGATATGATGAAGATCAGAGTCATACTGCTACGTTTATAAGTAGTACTATTTGTGAAGTTGTTGAATTTTATAATCTCAAGAAAAAAGTATTGTGTATGTCTTTTGATAATGCTTCTAACAATAATGCCGCAATTTTAATATTAAAACTGCATTTGCAACCGCCTCTTGAGGAAATTTTTCATGTTAGGTGTGCATGCCATGTTTATAATTTAATTGTTAAAAGTGGCCTTGATTTATTTTCGACTGAGATTACTCATGTTAGAAGAGCAGTTGGTGTTATTCAAGAAAATAATAGACAATCTAGAATAAAAGAATTTAAGAATAAGTATGTCCAGTATAACCTTAAACCCAGATTCATGCCAGACGAAATTGTTACTAGATGGAATTATACATATATATTTTTAAAATGTTGCTACAAATATAGATTTCCAATAACTGAAGTTGCTAATGCGCGTTGTACTGATCCAAACCGTATGCTAACAAGTGGTACTTGGGAGGTCATTAATGATGTTGTTAAATTTTTACATAAATTTTATACAGCTACTGTTGAGTTTTCTGGAGCATATTACCCTACTGTTACTATAGCTTTAGTACATATAGCTGAAATTTATTTTCTACTATTTGAATTTAAGAAGAAAGAAAAATATAGGGATGTTGTTGAAAAAATGCAAGCAAAATTCAAAAAATATTTCTTTCCAATTCCTCCGATTTACTTAATTGGTGTTGTTTTAAATCCTTCTATTAAGATGTCTGATTGTTACCAATTAATGAATGCTTTATATACTTATATGGAGATTGGACCAACTGAAACCTCAGATTTATATACTTGTATGAACAAGCTAAATGAATATTTACAACAATTATATAATTATTATGCAAATGTAATTGATGATGTTGCTCTTAATGTAGGCAATGTTAATCCAACTATGCATTGTACCACTTCTGCTACTGTGGATGACGAAAAAGCCCTTGATAGTTTTATTATTTTTTCTACATTTTCTAACACTCAAACAAGTAGCAGGAACATTGATGAACTTCAATTCTACTTGATGAAGCAAAAATAGCCTCGCACAAAGGAATTTTCACCGTTGGGATGGTGGCATGAGAATGGAAAGCAATTTCCTATTCTTTTCGCTATGGCTCGGACCGTGATGAATGTACCAATTTCTTTTGTTGCATCGGAGAGTGCATTTATCCAAGCAAGACAACAACTTGGAGACACCTGCCACTCATTGGGAAGCAATTCTTTGGAAGTTTTAGTATGTTTCAGAGATTGGATTAGATCGGAACGAAGAAATCAAGGACGTGAAGATGTTGATAGCCCAGAAGACGAGGAACTTGGAGATATACTAACACATGGAAACCCATCCGAATTTAACACTCCAGAAGAAGGTCAATCGGTTCATATTGATTATGATGAACTTACTAAGGCAATGCAAAACCTTTGCATTTACTATTTTACTTGTTGAAAAAAATGTAAACCTTTCAATTTGTAAGTTTGAAACTTTGAAATTTGAATTAAGAAATAAAAGTAGCACTTGCAATAAGTGCATTTTTTTCCTATCTTCCTTGTATTCTTTATGTTAGTACTTTGTAATGCACTTATTGCACTTATTACAATATTTATACAAAATTCCAAAAAAAAAAATTAAAATTACACTAAACCCGGCCCTCTCAACCCTCTCAACCCGTAAGCCGTACGGTTTAGTTTTTACCCAGTTGAACCCGAACTCGTTAAACCCATTAAGAACCAACCCGGAACCGGCCCGGACCATAACCCGTACGGGTCTAAAAAAGGGAGGCCTGGACCGGCCTGGTTAGCCCGTTAAACACCCATAGTTATCACCAAATTGAGGGGCTTACTGTCTGGGCCTCGGACTAACCGATAAGGGGCCTCGAGGTCGATGCCTGGGCTCTAGCTCGAGCTCGAGCTATCGGGGATAATCAGGAAGGGGCTAACAAAGGATATAATTAAAGGAGGCTCTTTATGGCCAATATCAAGCAATAAATGAAGAACAAGTATGAAAGTACTAAGCAATAACGATAACGTCGAGAGAATTTGTTAGAGAGAAAAGAGAGAGAGTTGTTATTGATCTTGTATGGAATAGTTAGAGCCACATCAGCCCCGTACAAAGTAATGAGGATCCCCTTTATATAGCAGGGGAAATCCAACATAGTACAAAATGTATTAATTGTAAAGGAATGGAGATGGGACGACTAGATGTGACACCTTGATACAGGTTCCGGAAAGGACGGCTTTGCCAGACTTAGCCGCGTGCCTTGGGAGTTCACCATTTTACTCTAGCCTCGATTACTATCCTCTTTAAGTCGGACCTTGACGAGCTCTGAGGGAGGGAAATCGATCACAGCTTCACGTCCTCGGGGTCTTGAGGTGTTCTTTTGAAGTGACTTGATAGGAAGAAATTGGACTCTCTGATTTCGTCGCATACAAATAGTCTCTGCATTTCTCAGAACAAAGCGATGGGAAACAATTCTGATACCTGACTCCTATGGCTTCCTGTGACGATGTCATACCGATGACACAACCTATGGTGTGAGTTTTTACGATAACCAGGACATCCCATGGACTTGTCTTTTCGATACCATTCAATGCGTTGTCGATTCCTGTTCTTCAAAGTGACAGTATCCCCATCGATCTGTCCCTTCAAGAATACATTAATTATACCTGCTGGTCAGTCTTCCAAAGGCATTGATGGCCGTGTCATTATCCCTTATAAATGGGGGCATTCTGGCGTCATTTTTCTGTCTAAGTGCCTTTCCCCATTCACTTATCCCCTCCTTCTCGCCATCTTTCTATATTGTTAATCACCATGTTTGAAGTTCACGACCTTAAGGTTGTTTGGCTGCATTCCCACTGGCAGGGTGATGGCATTTTGCCTGAGCTTCCCTTTGTCGAGTGAGGTTATACCGTCTTGTCGTCACTGTCGTCATTGTTACAATTGCTATTGCTGTCCTTATTGGCTCGAGATGACAATAGATGGGGAATCGACTTTCCCCCTTTTTAGAAAGTTATTGGACTATACACTACTGCTCACTCTCCTACCCTGGCCTGGTGTGGCACTTCATCCCTTGGGGTTTTTCTTTCCTGAAGGATAAAATGGCACAACCGGCCGTTGAGGTTGGGGACCGCTTAATCTTCAACCTTTGGATTTGATGAGTTATGTCTCTTTTTTGTGACTCTTCTACATCCCCCCTTTTCCTCTTCTTTATATTCTCTCTCGGCGAGGTTATTCCACGGGATCGAGCTGGGAACCTAGAGGAGGTGGCGATCGAATGAGTTGCCTTCTAGGATGCGAGCTCGAGGGGGCAGCGCTCGGAGATGCTGCTACTGGAGATGAACCTTCGAGGATGGACTAGGTTCTTAGGTTTCCACTATGGGTGTATACCCCTTTGTTTCTTTGTTTCTGTGTAAGGACCCCTTGCGGGCTTTTGTAGTTATATGTAAGGACCCCTTGAGGGCCATTGTAAGACAATATTTATGAATAGAAAGACATCTTCTTTACTTGTGCTTTTGATATCTGCCATATTCTTGTATATTTCTTTGCATTTGTAGGGATTTTGAATGTATGCCTCTGTTGACGATCGTCAATATTCTCTCTGATCTTTGTTCGACAAAAATGGCTCCTTTCCAAGCCCAACGTTGTTCCTCAGACCAAGCCCGAAGTGGTCCGATAGGCTCGGATCATCGGGATCCTCGAGTCACATAAAGATAGAGCATTGAACCTTGAAATTTTCGAGAGTGGTCTCTGAGTGAAGGTCAGCTTCGGGAACCTGGAGATTTACTTTGAACTTGATATAGATAACCTTTTAAGGCATCATAGATAGGTTCCTATGGAGAGGTTACCCATGGCTGGGTGAAGTCCTGAGGTCGAACCCTCATGGACGGAGCTTGAAGTGCTTACTTTTCTTTTTGGGAGGAACCTTCGAGGTCGGGTACCACTTCGGGACTGGAGATGACGTGGCTGGCCTTTTGACTCCTTAACGGAGGTCCTCGAGGTCGGGTACCACCTCAAAACCCGTATTGAAGCCGTTGGTTTCTCAGGGCCTAACTTGGGTAGGTGGACCATTATTGTTTTCCCCACATATATATGGGGTTGCTCCCGCTTCTTGGGAGATCCCATTATTTTAGATAGCTATCCTTCCATTTTGGAATCGAGTCCTTCATTACCTTAGCACCAAAGAGTTCATGTAGGTTCCCGCTTCAGTTTTCTAGTTCCACCATAGCCATGACTGTTATTTCAGGGTCTGCTTGGTAGAGTGATGATAGTTCCACTCCCAGTGTTCAGGATCCATGAGAGTTTTCTTTGAAGACTATGTCTTAGATAAGAGAGGAGCACCTGGAGCTAGTGAGGAGAGATTGTGGATGGGGCGAGGGGGTAGTGTTGCAGGCGCTTCCCCCGGATGAGGGTATCACAAACCTTGCCGATCGATTCCTAAGCGTGCACTTGTACCCTTTTGCATTAGGCCCCCTTGATAGGGTCGTGCTCGATTTCTGTTTAAATTATCAGGTTACTTTGGCACAGATACATCCGTCATTTTGGCAAATAGTACTGATGACGATGTTCTTTGCGGAGAAGGCAGTGCTTGAATTCACTCTCAGTTAACTCGTCAGGCTGTACCGGCCCTTTCATCATCGAGGTCTGCTAACCTTGTGGTGACGTTCGTTCATGCCCTTTGTTGTTGATGATGAGTAAGATGGAGATCGAGAGTGGGTTAATCGATTCATCTGGGTCCGGATGACTGATGTTATCCCCATGGAACTTATTCCATTCCCCGAGGAATGGATTACATGCATGAGTGGAGCGTCTCGTGCTTTCTCAGATTCGCTCATGGTGGAAGCTAGTTTAGTAATCGTGTTTCCTTGTTTTCTGCAGCAGTTTCATGGGTGCCAGGCAAAGTTCCTAATCTGCCCTGCTGGGTTTAGAAGCTTGCGACCCATTCGATCTGTGACGAGTGTAGGTGGCAAGCCGTATCCCAGGGCAGATAAGAAGGAAAATACCATGGTATGTGTGTACGCTACTTTTACCTTGTCGTTCGTACATTTGGGGAGACATTTTTCCCCTTTCATGTACTAATCTTTCCGTTGTAGGTATCAGAGGGTCTTCGAGGGCGAGGCTGTGCTCCTCCAGAGAGGGGGAGGATTTGTCAGCTTCTGAGCTAAAGGTCAATAATGATAAATGGGATATGCATTTGCACTACGAGGGAGCTCTCAACAGGGTGAAGCGGGGCCGAGTCTTTTAGGAGGAAACATTGCCCGGGCCTGCTGCACCCGAAGTTTTCGATTCTAGAGAGGTGGTTCCTCTGAGTATTCATGCCTCGACCAAATTTGGTTCTTCTAGGGCCAAGGGGGCTGGATTGGCAGAGGTGTGCTCGGCTTTCCAGGAAGTCCACCGACATCACTTTGTGGTAAGTTTTGGCACAGGCTTTCTGAATCTCACGTCTTCCCTTCCTTATCGAGTTTTTCTTCTGTAGGCCTTTGACAGGCTTAGGTCTAAGCTGCTCCACCATGGGGCTAGGCTCCGAAAAGCTCTGGATGAGGGTAGGTCCCTTGGGCTCCTTTGCGAGGAGAAGGAAGTTGAGTTGACACACTGGCGATATGAGGCGTACCAGAACTCGAATTACGAGAGCTATTTGATGGAGCAAGTAATTTCTCATCCTAGGCAGGTATGCATTTTGCCCTTTAACTTCTCAGGTTAACTCTTTGTCTATACTAGTTGTAGAAAAAGATGGAGGCTCTAGAGTGCCTTAAGGGTGAAGCCGACCGAGTCAGGAATGACTGTGGCGAGCTAAGAGCTCAGGTGCACGCTCAAGCTTCATATAAGAAGGGTGTCTTGGTTAAAGTTCCTACCTTCGAGGCCCAACTCCTCTTAGCTTGTGACAACGCTTTAGTTCAAGTGGATATGATCACGAAGCTCGAATCTGAACTTTCGAAGGTCAGGGCTGAGATCGTTGATGCTCGGGCTGAAGCAACACTGGGCCGAATTAAGGTTGATCAGAAGATGACGATTTATTTGAAGGATGCTACCGATGACTAAGCCATGTTGAAGAGGGTCCTTGATCATGAAGAGAGGATCAAAGAATATGCTCATTGCAGATCCCGAAGAAGGGCTCTTGAGGAGATCAACTCCAGGGGTTTTGTTCTCCAGTAAGAGATGGCGCGAGCGAGGGCGGACGAGCGTGATGCTCGGTCATTCCTGTCCGACACCGAGGAGAGTGAAGACGAGGCTGGTAGGTCATAGCCTTCAGGGGTGGTGCGTAGACTTTTCCATTTTGCACGGGATACCTTTAGGGCGTGTTTGTAGATGGAGAATGCACTTTTTCACATTTATAAATAACAGAAAACTCGAGGTTTTATTTCTTCTATAGCCCTTTCTGATTTGCTCCTGACCAGGCGAACCGATTTCAGAGTTGGTGAGAATCCTTAGATTCGTAATATGGCTCCGAGGCTCATTAGGCAAGCCCGGGGGCTCTTATGCGTTCGGTCGATGCGACATTTAGTGTAAGCTAGCATTAGAGCTCTTATGCTTTTGCTCAACTGTTTTGGGTTTAGTCTCTGAGTCGGGCTTCGACTCGAGCCCATTCGACCCTCAAACTTTTCTGTCTACGTGGGCGGGCAACAATGCCTCTCACGTGTTGCCCTTGGGTATTTGCATTTTAACTAGTTTGGGTTCAGTCTCCGAGTCGGGTTTCGACTCGAGCACAATTGACCCTCAAGTTCTGTATTTTCGTGTGTTGGCGACAACGGCTCTTACATATTGGGTCCAGAGCAACCTTTTATGTATGTGGCCCTAAGGCTCATGAAGCTGGCGATAATGGCTCTTACGCTTTGCCATTGGGCATGTATAGTTAACTATTTTGGGTCCGTTCTCCGAATCGGGTTATGACTCGAGCTCATTTTGACCCTCAAGCTTTCAAATTTTAAGTGGGAAACAATGGCTCTTACGCTTTTGGTCGTTGCAAACTTTTAGTGTGTGGCCTTGAGGCTCATTATGCTGGCGACAATGGCTCTTACGCTTTGCCCTTGGGCATGTATAGGCTTTGTTTTCCTCTCGTTAAGGACTTTTGAAATGAATTTTTCCTAGCCCGTCATCGGTTTGGGAAGAACCTCGATTTTAAGTTGTTTGCGGCGATGTTCGAGCACCTCGGAAGGTTTAGCTCGTAGGCTGAGTAGCTCGAAGCCTTGTGATTTGGAGCTGACATGGTCGAAGCTCGTTTGCCTGTCGAGGGTATCCTATTTAACTGGTTCTTTTCGAAGTAGATTCGAAGTAATGGCCTATGATTTTATAGCGACGGTCGGGCGTCCCCGAGTCGCATTAATTTGGCTGGTGCAGCCGTATGACCGTAGTCATTTGTGTTTGGCCGAAGCCATTTTTGATCCCGAGTGTAGTAGTTTAGGCGTTTATATCAAGGGTATGCCCTTTTGGGAGTCTTACAAATGTGACGTATAGCCTAAAGTTCGGGATTGAGTTTATGCTTGTAGTAAGGTCTTACCAAAATTTTCATGCCTTTTGAGGTCTTACAGTTTTGTTGATACTTTGTACAAGTGTGATTCATGCCTTTCTTGAGGTCTTACAGTATTTTCATGCCTGTTGAGGTCTTACAATTTTTTCATGCCGTTGAGGTCTTACAGTTTTTTCATGCCGTTGAGGTCTTACAGTTTTTCATTGCCATATTAAATAGGTCTTGCTAGACCGAGTCTGTCCGCTCGGTGTCTTATGGCCTCGGGTTTTTAAGTGAATAGAGATTGGCGATAGTATCCGAGTCATCGAGTTTGTTTAGGCTCGGAGGTCGTTAATCGCGAGCTCGGAATTGTGTCATTGAGGTCTTATGGTTTTTGGAGATTCTGACCCTGGGGCCATGTGCTTTCTGAGTTTGCGATGCCAGTCTCCGAGTGTTCGGGACATTTTTCCTTTTCGGAGATGCTTCGTAATTTTCGTGCTGCCTTGTTGAGGGCTTATGAGCATGGAGTCCTGACCCTAAAGCTATGTGGGTGCCAAGTTATTGACGCTAGTCTCTGAGTATTTCGGGGCGTTCTCGGTGGAGGGATCCTTGCTATGAAAATGCTGAATTTTCTTTGGAGTACTAGATGCTTTGGCGAAAGATATTCTTTAATTGTTTGGCATAAGTACATGTTTTTTTCTTGCCGTGAGCCCGGCTTATGCGGACACGGCTCTTTTGACCGTTTGGCCCCGCGCATCATTTCCTATTGGAACCTTGTTTGCCGTTCCCTGGTTCTTCCGAGAGGATGACCTCTCAATGGGGCGCCCTCCAGTGTTTGGGGTCGATTGCAAAAGAAGCTTTGTGAGCTAGATGGATTCTCCTTAGGTAGTGCATGGACGTTGCCTCATTAAAAATCTTGTCGGTGAAACCCTCTTGGGGACAACTTGGCCGAAGGAAAAGAGTGCAACGGATGCCTTTAAGGCTTTGAGATCTTCTAGTTAGGTTAGCACTTTTGATCGCCCTGAACGAGCGCCTGCATATGGGTTAGTGTAAAATAATAAAAGAGGGAGGTGGTCTTAACTTATTGTGGGGTGCGCAGGCGATGTTCCGAGGCCTAATATGTCCCTGTTGTTTGGAGCGAGAACTTAGTATGGTCCTCCGCTGTGTTTAATCGGGCTTAGTCGAAGACGTAGTTTGATTATCCTTTGACTCTTTTGAGAGTGGAGATATTGATGTCGACGCTATGTTATGTAAAGCGAACACTTCCCTTGCCGCGTGTTGTTCCCCGTAGACGATTTTTATTCCATCCTTTGCTGGGGATTTCTTCATTTGGCGATGCGGGGATGGTACCGCTCTCATGCGATGTGTCCACGGCCATCCAAATAAGGTGTTATACCTCATGTCTCCTTTGATGACATGGAATTTATCATTTTCGGTCCGCACCGGCCATGCTGACTGAGAGAAGGGTCTTTCCTTTCATTGTTTCGATCGTCGTGTTAAATCAAGAGGCGGGCATGATTTGGTCTAGCAGTTTGAGCTGCTCTATTATTCTTCACTTGATAATGTTGGTCGAGCTACCTAGATTCACAAGTTCATGTTTTATTCAAAATGAATGAACGAAGAAAGAGGTTACTAGTGCATTGTTATGAAGTTGGGGCGAGGTTTCGGAGCCTTTCCCACTGAATGTGAGGGCATCTTCGGGTGCATATCCCCGGGTTCGTTTTTTTTCTGGCAATGGATATTTTTGTCCTCCCTCCTCTTCGCATGTTCTTGGGAGTTTCGATGCCCTTCCAATACCATGATAACGTCGTTGCCCATTAGATTCATTCTTCTTGGTCGCCTTTCTCTCTCGGAACTGAACTTGAGCCCGATCGCTCAAAGTTCTCGGTGGTGATTTTTATTGAGTAGCTTGGATATTTCCTTTCGGAGCTGGTGGCAATCTTTGGTCCTATGGACATACGTATAATAAAGCTCACATACCAAGTTGCGATTCCTCTGGGAAGGATCTGATTGAATAGGCCTGGGCCATTTGATGTCCCTGGTTTTGCTGATGGTGAACATAATGTCCGATACAATGACGTTGAAGTTGTATTCTGATAGGCGAGGTGCCCCCGTTGGCCTCATGTATCCGTCGAATCTGGCTCTGTTGATGAGCCCTTAAGAATATTGTACTCGATCTATTCTCCAACCATTGCGAGGTGGGTTGCGCCTTGGGGCATTCCTCATATCTTCGATGTACTACTGGTATCTTTTTTTGTTTGGTTTTGGTTCCTTTGCCAGGAGCCTACTTGGGTATACTGAGCCTGAGGGGGCTCCCAACTGGTCATTCTCGGCCCTGATTTTTGACTGATACCGATTGTGGATGCCCGACCGGGTCACAGCGGGATATTCGATCAGATTCTCTTTCAGCTGCTTTGAGGCCACTAAGCTTCATTCATTCAGGCCTTGAGTGAAGGCCTGCACCGCCATGTCATCGGATATCGGGGGTAGTTCCATTCACTCCATTTGGAAACAAGATACGGATTCTCGCAGCATTTCATTCTCCCTCTGCTTAAATTTGAATATGTCGGACTTCCTTGTTGCCACTTTGATGGCACCGACGTGTGCCTTTATGAAGGAATTTGCTAGCATGGCAAATGAATCTATGGAGTTGGAAGCTAGGTTGTGATACCACATCATGGCCCCCTTCGAGAGCGTTTCTCCGAACTTCTTTAGTAGGACAGACTCGATCTCGTCGTTTTTTATGTCATTGTCCTTTACTGCGCACGTATAGGCAGTGACATGTTCGTTGGGATCTGAGGTCCTGTTGTATTTTGGGAGTTCTAGCATTCTGAATTTCTTAGGAATGAGTTTCAGGGCCGCTTCCTCTGGGAAAGGCCGTTGTACGAACTTCTTTGAATCTATACCCTTCAGGACCGGGGGTGCGCTCGGGATTTGGTCAACTTTGAAGTTATAGGTCTCGACCGTCTTGTCATTGGCTGCTATCATTTTCTCGTCCGATTCGATCCTTTGGGTGAGGTCCTCGAGCATTTTCCTAATGGAAGGGTCGGCTATCGATCCGTTGTTGCTTGATCTCTCCGGTACCCATTCGGCCAGGGGAATAGTTTTCGGTGCTACTGTACTGGGAGTCATCGAGTGGCTTTGCAGCTGAGCGATAGCCAGCTATTGTGCCTGCAACATTTCGAAAATAACATAAAGACTAACTTCTTGTTCTTCCCGAGCTGGGGTCTTTTGGGCTTCCCGTTGGTCGCCATGTTGTACGCTCCTATCGGTGTGCGAGGTTTTGTCGACCTGCTGTGCGTCTTGCGAACCCGCGTCTACTGGAATCAGTCCAGGTGCATTATTGGGGTTCTGTGGTGGTGCACCAACAACTGGAATGGCCACACCGTTTTCTCCATGGTTTTCAAGGTTGTCGTTCTCAACTCTATTCATTGAGCCAGACATTTTGAACTGAAATAAAAAATCTTGGACAAGAAAAGTGTAAAAGATAACTTGCGTTGTGTAATGAAACCATCAAGAAAATAATTACTATTATTTTTAGCCCCACGGTGGGCGCCAAACTATTTACTGTGAAAATGGTAATAACAATTAAATTTGTTGATGAGACTCTAAAAATACGTAATCTATTTTTATGCTAGTTGTTAGAGTAGTTAATACTAGATATGTGAGACTTAACGATGAAACACAAACTAAAGCAGGGTTATAACCAAACCGAGGGGCTTGCTGTCCAAGCCTTGGACTAACCGATAAGGGGCCTCGAGGTCGATGCCTGGGCTCGGGCTCGAGCTATCGGGGATAATCAGGAAGGGGCTAACAGTTAGGATATAATTAAAGGAGGCTCTTTATGGCCAATATCAAGCAATAAATGAAGAACAAGTATGAAAGTAATAAGCAATAACGATAACGTCGAGAGAATATGTTAGAGAGAAAAAGAGAGAGAGTTATTATTGATCTTGTGTAGAATAGTTGGAGCCACAGCAGCCCCTTACAAAGTGATGAGGATCCCCTTTATATAGGAGGGGATATCCAACATAGTACAAAATGTATTAATTGTAAAGGCATGGAGATGGGACGGCTAGACGTGACACCTTGATACAGGGTTCAGACAAGCAGACTTTGCCGAACTTAGCCGCGTGCCTTGGGAGTTCCCCATTTTACTCTAGCCTCGATCAGTATCCTCTTTAGATCAGACCTCGACGAGCTCCGAGGGAGAGAACTCGGTCACAGCTTCGCGTCCTCGGGGTCTCGAGGTATTCTTCTGAAGTGACTTGATAGGAAGAAATTGGCCTCTCTGATTTCGCTGCATACATATATATGTACACAAACTTTTATACCAGATTCAACACTTGATTTTCACCCTCATCAATGTTCAATTCCCCTCAATCACCATCTTCAATGACCGAAAACAACTTTATTCATGCAGTGGAAAGAAGTAAACCTGTCCTAAAAATTATTCCAGTCAAATGGATTAAAACCCCTGATGGCATGCTTAAATTGAATATGGATGGGTGCAAGAAAGGTAATCTTGGCCTAGTAGGAGCATGAGGATGTTTGAAAAATCATAATGGGGATTTAATTATGGCCTTTTAGTCGTCTTTGATATATGCACTAACAACATATCTGAGGCAAAGGCAATATTTATTGGCATGAATTGGTGTTTGGAAATGTCTATAAGTACGTACAAATTGAATTTGACTCTCCAACGCTCATCAATGCTGTCAACAAGCGAGCAGATGGACCATGGCAACTTACTGACATACTGGAGAAGATCACAAATCTGAAATAAAGAGGCAACTATGCTTTCTTACACTATTATAGAGAAGCGAACTACACAACTGACCTCTTGGCTACCTTGATCCTTCACATGAAATTCTCTACCTTCTTTAGGGAAGCTAATTCTTTATCAAGGAAAATGAGAGCTACTTTGAAGATTCGAATAGACCGATTAATCAATTTCAGGATTAGGACAAAAAAGAACATTATAATGTGTAGTTTATATTATTTTTTGCTTTTTTCTTTTTTGGTTTGTGGATGAAAACTTTATAGGATGGAGTTTATCCTCAAACTTGTACCATAGGGCAAAAACTTTATTCTCTTCTGTTGTATGCCCCCTACCACTTTCCCGGGGATTTTATAATTCCCCTATGTACTTTTTTGCTATTATTATACAGGTTTGAAGTCATTCCTAACCTTCCACCATAATGTTGGCATTTAGTTAAAAACAAATATTTCTTCGTGTATATTACAATCAGTCTCTTAGATGTCAAAGTACTTTTTCATTCCATTGAGAAAAAATATTATGAACATTAGGTCAAAATATAAGGAAACAACTGATTTTGTTACTGGGAACAAACAATTAGGGAGAGAAAAATAAAACAATTTCAACAAGCAATTAGGGAGAGAAATATAAAATGATTCCATCTCAGTATGTAACCGAGGAAATTGATAACAATCACATGATTTAAAAGAAAAAAAGTACAAAAAGGTAACAAAGTCCATGAAGTTTGAGGCGAAAGTGAAGTGAAGCACACAATTTATAGAAATTAAATGCAGTGAAGATGATCAGCAAGGGGTGTATCTACCACTTGGTCTGAGTCACATACACTAAGGCTGAGGTATCGACACTCGAGTCCGTGTTAGTTATAAATAAATTTCTAGAGGTCTTTCTTGATGAGCTTCTTAAAGGAACTGAAGGATTAGTTGAAATATTTGTTAGAAAAGGGTTCCATCCGACCGAATGTATCGCCTTGGAAGAAAGATGGGTCATTGAGGATGTGTATCGACTATCGGTAGCTCAACAAGGTCACAAACAAGAATAAGTACCCGCAACAAAGGATAGATGACTTGTTTAATCAGTTTCAAGGTGCTAAGAACTTCTCCAAGATTGATTTAAGATCGGGGTATCACCAATTGAAGATTAGGGAGCAGGATATTCTAAAAATAGTGTTCAAGACCTAGTATAGGCACTTTGAATTTTTAGTGACGTCTTCGGGCTAACAAATGGCCCGACAGCTTTCATAGATCTTATGAATTGAGTCTTCAAGACTTTTCTCGACTCCTTTGTGATAGTGTTCATTGACGATATCCTTGTGTATTCACTAAGTTGAGAGGACCATGTCGATCATCTCAAGGCAGTTTTGCATACCCTATATCAGCACAAGTTGTATGTAAAGTTTTTGAAATATGAGTTTTGGCTCGAGTCTGTCACTTTCTTAGGGCATGTTGTTTCAAGCGAGGGAATCAAACTCGATCCTCAATAGATTACAGTTGTGAATAATTGGCCTAAACCTACAACTCTGATAGAGGTTAGCAGTTTCTTGGGCTTAACTGTGTATTACAGAAGCTTTTTGGAGGGGTTTTATTCTCTTGACTCTCCATTGAATAAATTGACGCATAAGGCATCTAAATTCCAGTTGTCTAATGCTTGTGAAAAGACTTTTCAAGAGTTGAAGTCAAGGTTGATTACAACACCAGTGTTCACCCTGCTAGAGGGCACAGATGGGTTCGTTGTGTATTGTGATGCTTCAAGGCTTGGACTTGGTTGTGTTTAATGCAAAGCGACAAGGTGATTGCATATGCTTCCAGGCAACTCAAGACCATGAGAACAATTATCGGACACATGACCTATAGATTGCGGCAATGGTATTTTTGTTGAAGATTTGGCGTTATTATTTTTATGGGGTCCACGTGAACATATTCATGGACCACAAGAGTCTTCAATATATCTTCAAGCATAAAGAGTTTAATCTAAGTCAAAGAAGAGGCTTGAGTTACTCGAGGACTACGACATCAATATTTTATATCATCCGAGGAAGACTAATGTTGTGGCAGATACTCTTAGCCGGAAATCCTTGGATAGTTTGGTTCACTTGAGGGCCTATCAAAGGCTGTTGGCCAAGGAAGTTCATTGGTTGTCTACTTTGGGAGTTTGGCTTACGGTCTCTGGTGAAGGTAGGGTGATTGTGCGAAATAGGGTTGAATCATCACTCATAGTAGAAGTCAAGGAAAAACAACATGAGGACCCGTTATTGGTGCAGTTAGAGGAGGGAATTCATAAGCATAAAACCATGGATTTTTCTCTTGGCACGAATGATGGAATGCTAAGTTACCAAGGACGATTGTGTGTTCCGAACGTTGACAGTCTCCAGGAGAGAATTATGACCGAAGCTCATAATTCCAGGTATTTCGTACACCTAGGCTCTACAAAGATGTATCGTGACCTCAAGGAGGTCTACTGGTGGAATGACATGAAGAGGGATGTAGATGACTTTGTGGCAAGATGTCCAAACTGCCAGCAAGTGAAGGTCGAGTATCAAAGGCCCAGTGAGTTGGCGTAGAATATAGAAATTCTAATGTGGAAGTGGGAGATAATTAATATGGACTTTGTGGTAGGTCTACCTTACATGTCTCATAAGTTTGACTCCATTTAGGTGATTGTGGGTTAACTCACGAAATTAGCACACTTATTACCTGTTAAAACTACCGACACAGTAGAACACTATACTAAGTTATACATCAATGAGATCGTTAGGTTGCATGGCACTCCAGCTTCTATCATCTTAGATCGAGGGACACAGTTCATCGCTAACTTTTGGTAGAAATTTCAGTAAGATTTGGTTACTTATATAAATCTTAGTACAACTTTTTATCCATAGACCGACGGGTAGGCAGAGCGGACTATTTATATGCTTGAAGATATGTTGCACTCTTGTGTTCTTTACTTCAAGGGTAGCTGGGATGATCATTTGCCATTGATAGAATTTTCTTATAACAACAGCTACCATGCCAGCATCCAAATGGTGTCGTTCAAAGCTTTATATGGTAGGAGATGCAGATCTCCCATTAGTTGGTTTGAAGTTAGGGAAGAATAATTGATAGAGCCAGACCTTGTGCGTCAAGATATGGAGAAGGTCAAGATCATTAAGAAACGGTTAAAGACTACTCAGAGTCATCAGAAGTCCTATTCGGATGTGTGTCGCGGGGATTTGGAGTTCAGAAAGGATGATCGGGTATTCTTGAAAGTTTCTCACATGAAGGGAATAATGCAATTTGGGAAGAAAGAGAAATTAAGTCCAAGGTATATCGGACCATACAGAATCTTGCAGAGAATTAACCAAATGGCCTATAAGTTCGAGTTAACTGAAGAGATGTCCTTAGTGCACCCGGTATTTTATGTGTCCATGCTGAGGAAGGTAGTTGGATACCCATCGCTCGTTGCTCTGGTAGAGACTATTAAAGTTAATGAAGAATAGACTTATGATGAGATTCCAGTTTCCATTCTTTATAGACAAGTCCGAAAGTTAAGTAATAAAGAGCTCGCCTCCGTGAAAGTGCTATGGAAAAACCAACAAGTTGAAGAGGCCACCTCGGAGGTTGTGGAAGAGATGAAGAGGAAATACCCTCATTTTTTGTATGACTAAGTAGTTGTGTTCTAAAATAATGCTAGGAGTTTACTTTTTATGATTTATGTTCAAAGTTTATGTTAAGATGTTCCTTTTTGGTAATATAATGCTTACGAGGTTATGGTTGATGTTGTTTTCCTACTATGTTACATCATTGGATTATGAATATGTTGTTAGGATTGGTTTCTAGGGCTCTCTAACAGGTGGATATGCCCAAATACAAGGGAGGCTATGCCAAAAGTTTTGGAAATTTTTGAAGTTAGTCAAATTTGGAACTTCAGGTGTATGAATGAAAAGTTTAGTCACAATGGGTGTCTACGGTGAACTTAGACCCTCATTCGAGGATGAATGATCCTAAGAGGGGGAGGATGTAAGGCGCGTAAAAAATTTCTAAGAAATGTAATGTTTTTGAACATGGCATTTCTGCGGTCCATTATGAAACCACATAACTGTTCTGTTGGCCGCAGATCCTTCTCAGAGTGAACCAGGTGAAACTTAATTTTGAAGGTCATCCCGTGGTCTAACATGCGACTGCATAACCGTTTCGTGGGGCGTATGTCTGTCATAGAATCAACATGAGAATATTTGGAGGAAGATTTTGCGGGTGCATAATTGATCTGCGGATCACATATTTGCCGCAGACTAGGCCAGTCTAGCCTAGTTTTGGAGGAGATTTTGCGGTCCCTTCCACAGATTGCAAACCTGTTCTGCAGTGCATTCTACGATTGCAGATTGGGTTCAGAGAGTCCATTTTGTGAATTTTTGAATATGACCCTATTTTGATTAAAAGCCATTGGGGTTGTTTTTGAAGGTAAAAATCAGTTGTTTAGAGAGAGTGGGAGTGTTTTAGAGATAGAAGAAGAAGCTCCAGCCATCCTACTCGTCCATTATTGCTCAATCTTGAAGAATCAAGGAAACCACTCACTAGGCCATCAACTATATAGGTAAGTCCTTGTCCTAAACTTCCATGCAAGTTGTTATGTATCTATGTAAGTTGTGGAGTAGGAGTTAGACCATGCATGTGCCAATAGGAGGTGGTATGTAGGATTTTTTAACTATTATGGGTAGACTCTTGTTTAAGTTGGTTGAGGGAAGAAGGGATTACCATTGTAGGGCCTTGTAATAGATTTTGCATAGTAGGTATTTGACAAAATTCCTAAGAGACTTGTATCATGAGAATCATTCTAATTATGATTCAATTTTACCATCGTCCTATAGATTGAAATTTTTAGGGGTCTTGAAACGGTGTAGTAATCCTAAGAAAATCTCAAACAAGGTAAGTTGGCTAAACCCTTTCCGTAGAATCGGATTCCTCAAAATTCTCGTAAACTTTGATAATGGTTCGATCAAGTTCCTATCTCTATCTTTACAGTCTACTTCTATGGTTAGCTTATCCAAGGACTTATGATTTGATTCATGTTCCAATTGAAAATTACTATGCTTTTATTTGTATCCAATGTGTTCTAAGCCCATATGTATTCATGAGCTGAGGCTATGATTTCCCGGATGTTTTATAAGTGCCTTTAAATGTTTATAATCCATGTCAAATGAAAGAATGAAAAGCATAAGGTAAGAAATGTGGCCATCGTGCCAAGAAAGATGAGTTACATGTGTGGCCAAGAGTGCCAGTGAAATGAAAGAATATATCAAAGGCTATGAAACGAATGTAATTCTTTTATATGAAAAATATTTTTTGGAGTATCATTAGGTCACCAAGCAAGGCTGGGTCACAAATGCCCAAGCCTGAAACTACACGTGCTGTGTATGGATTGTTTGAGGGACAAGTTCCTGTTTTATTATATTGAGACTATTCCCTTTGATTGGTATTAGTTGATAGCTAGCAAGGACCATGTCGACCCACACGACATTATGGTGAGACGGCATAGCCGATCAAGTAGAGATTGGATGCCATGCCACGCACATGGTGGTATTTTGTTTCTATGTGAATCCTGATACTTTGGGGAGATGGCTTAGTCGGTCGGCCAATGATCAGACTCCATATCATGGGCATGGTGGTGTGTCGGTACTAAGGATATCCCAACCAAAAATAAAAACGTTTACTCAAGGTTTTACTTTGTATTAACTTGGCATTATAATATGTATGGTATACTCATTATTTCCATGTTTTTCTCCCTATGTTGGCATGCTACTCCATGAGAGGGTATTTAGTTTTACATACTAGTACTATTCCCTATGTACTAACGTCCCTTTTGTTGAGGATGCTGCATCTTTAATAGATGCAGGCGGTTCTACAGCAGGTAGCATTGATCATTGCTAGTAGTACACCCTCTTTTCAGCTGACTTGGTGAGCCCCGCTTCATCCCGGGGCCTTGTGTCTTTTGATCCTTGTACATTGTATTTTAAGGTATAGCCGAGGCCTTATCACCGACACTTTCATATTACTCTTCTGTTCCATTTAGAGGCTTCGTAGACATATTATGGGTTGTATTTTAACTTGATAAAAACAAACTAGAAATGTTGTAGTTATTGGATGTTCCACTTTTTAATATGAACGTGTAATCTTTTGGAAGTTGTCAATGAATCCCCCTTTAAGTAATGTAAGATGATATTGTACACATTATCCTCTCACGTCTAACTCTTGTTATTGATTCTCAAATGACTCTTGGGTAAGGTTGGGTAGAAGGCATTAAGTAGGCTTTCTTGCCGAAAAATCTCGGTTGAGCGCTGGTCGCGCTCCCCAAGGTCGGGGTGTTACAATCTTTGCATCATGTTATCCTTGATTATCATGCCAAGATTATGACATTGGCTATGGAGAGGTTACCAAGGTTAGAATAGAGGGGTTCTTTTGGTCACACTCCCAATGGGGTAATTTCGTTTCTGAAGGCTTAACAGATTGTTGAGAAGAGGTGTTTAGCGTATCTGCCCTTTGTTAGAGATGTTAGTGCTGATACTCCTACTATAGATTCCGTCCCAGTAATTAGGGAGTTGCTAGATGTGTTTCCTGCAGATCTACTAGGTATGCCAACCGATAGGGATACTGATTTTGGTATTAATTTGATATTGGGCACTCAACCTATATTTATTCCATCGTATCACATAGCTCCAGCTAAGCTGAAAGTGAATATGCAGGAGTTGTTATATAATGGATTCATTATGTTGAGTGTTTCTCCCTCGGGTGCGCTCGTGTTGTTTGTAAAGAAGAAGGATGGTTCTATAAGGATGTGCATTGATTACAGACAGTTGAACAAGGTCACTATCAAGAACAAGTATTTATTGCCTCACATTCATGATTTATTTGATCAACTTCAGGGTGTCAAGGTGTTCTTGGAGATTGATTTGAGATCGGGCTATTACCAGTTGAAGATTAGGGCTTCAGACACCCCTAAGTCAGCTATCAAGACTCGTTGTGGGCTTTATGAATGTTTGATGATGTCATTTGGTTTGACTCATGCCATAGCAGCTTTCATGCATTTGATGAACAATTTGTTCCAATCTTATTTGGATTCTTTTGTCTTTGTATTCATTGATAATATCTTGATATATTCCCATAATGCTGAGGAGCATGAGCAATACTTGAGGATTGTGCTATAGATTCTGAGGGAGACGAAGTTGTATGCTAAGTTCTCCAAGTGTTAGTTTTGGTTGGAGTTGGTGGAATTCTTGGGCCACGTGGTGTCTAGGCATAGGATCAAGGTGGATCCGAAGAAGATTGAGGCAATTCAGAGTTGGCCAGACCTTCTACTACTATAGAGATCATGAGCTTCTTGGTTTTGGTTGGTTACTACCATCATTTTTGGAAGTGTTTTGTAGATCTACTGACCAAGTTGACTTAGAAGGGTGCTCCATTCAGATGGTCTAACGAGTGTGAGGAGATCTTTCAGAAGCTCAAGATTACTTTGACTACAAATCTAGTTTTGATATCGAGGATGTATATTATTTATTGTCATGTTTTGCTTGTTGGCCTTATATGTGTTTCTTGCCAAAAAGCTTGAGTATATCCTATATTAAGTGACTAAGATTCTGTAGCTTTTGGCGACTATTGTGCATGCACTTAAGATTTGGAGGCATTACTTGTATGGTGTGTCACGTGAGGTTTACACTGATCATCGAAGTCAATCAGTACCTATTCACGTAGAAGGATTTGAATTTGAGGTAGCGGAGGTGGCTTGAGTTGGTTAAAGATTATGATATCACTATCTTCTATCATCCAGGTTAGGCAAATATGGTAGCAGATGCCTTGAGTAGAAAGGCAGAAAGTATAGTTAGTTTGGCATTCATTCCAGTTGAGAAGAGACCTTTGGCTATAGGTAGATATTCAAGCCTTAGCTAAGAAATTTTTGTGATTGGATATTTCCAAGCCTAGCAGAGTTCTTTCTTGTGTTGTTGTGCAGTCTTCCTCGTTTGAGTGTATTAAGGCTCTTCAGTATGATGATCCTCATTTTCTTATCCTTAAGGACACGATGTTGAGAGATGGGCTAAGGAAGTCGTCATTGGAGATGACGATGTATTGCGACTTTAAGATCGCCTTTGTGTTCCTAATGTCGATGGATTGAGGGAGTTGATTCTTGAGGAGGCTCACAGTTTGCAGTCTTCTATTCATCTAGGTACGACAAAGATGTATCTTGATTCGAAGCAACATCATTAATGGAAGAGGATAAAGAATGGCGTTGTTAGACATGTATTGCGGTGTTTGAATTGTTAGCAGGTCATGTATGAGCATTAGAAATTGCGTTATTTGCTTCAAAAGATAGATATACTGGAGTGGAAGTGGGAGCACATCACTATGGACTTTGTGTTAGGATTACCATGTACATTGAGGAAGTTTGATGCTATTTGGTTCATTGTGCACAAATTGACCAAGTTTATGCATTTTATTCCGATGATGACTTCTTACACTTCAGAGAAATTGGCTCAAATCTATATCTAAGAGATCGTTCATTTTCATGGTGTGCCTATTTCTATCATTTCAAACTGTGGTACCCAGTTCATATCACATTTTTAGAGGGCTGTTCCGCAAGAGTTAGGTACGCATGTGGAGCTTAGCATGACATTTTACCCACAGATGGATGGTCAGCTCGAGCGGACTATTTAGATTCTGGAGAATATGTTGAGAGTCTGTGTTATTGATTTTGGAGGCCATTGGGATTAGTTCCTACTATTGGTCGAGCTTTCTTACAAAACAGATACCAGTCCACTATCTAGATGGCTCTATATGAGGCTTTATATAATAGACAATATTGTTCTCCTATTGGTTGGTTTGAACCTGATGAGGCTACGTTATTAGGTACTGATTTTTTTGTGATGCTTTGGATAAGGTAAAGTTGATTCAGGATCAGCTTCGCACAGTTCAGTCCAGGCAGAAGAGTTATGCTAATAGTAAGGTTTCTGATGTGGCTTTCATGGAGGGTAAGAAGGTTCTTCTTAGAGTTTTTCCTATGAAGGGCATGATGAGGTTTGGGAAGAAGGGCAAGTTAAGCCCTAGGTATTGGCCCATTTGAGGTATTAGAGAGAGATGGTTAAGGTGGCTTATAGGCTTGTTTTTCCACCTAGCTTGTTAGAAATTCATCCGGTATTCTATGTTTCGATACTGCAGAAGTATCATGAAGACAAGTGACATAAGTTGGATTTTAGTTCAGTGCAGATGGATGAGAATCTAGCTTATAAGGAGGAGTTAGTGTCTATTCTGGATAGACATATTTGAAAGTTGATATCGAAGGAGATTGCATCGGTGAATGTCCTGTGAAGAGGCCAACCGACTGAGGAAGTGACTTGGGAGATCGAATATTACATGTGAAGCATATATTCTCATATTTTTGGCATTTTAGGTTTGATTTTAAACACGTTTGAGGATGAACATTTGTTTAAAAGAGGGAGAATCTAATGACCTAGACGGTTATTTTGAGTATTAGAATCCTTTTTCGATTTGATATTTTCGGTAGATTCATTTGTTATTTTGTGACTTGTGAGGGTGATTTTTATGCTTCCAAGATAGTTTGGGAGTAAATTGGAACACTTAGTTCCATTTTGGAAGCCTTAAGTTGAAAGATTTGATCAAGGGCTGACTTTTGAGCAAACAACCTCGGAATCGAGATTTGAGTGTTCCTTTAGATTTGTGTGGTGATTTTCGACTTGGGTATTTTCAAATTTGATTTTGGATGTTCCTAGAAGATTTTAACTCTATTTGTCGAAAGTTGACAATTTAAAAATTGGAGAATTCATAAGTTTGACCGATAGTTGACTTTTGGGCTAATGAGCTTTGATTGAGGTTTTGAAACCTTGTATAGGTCCTAATGGTATAATGAACTTGTGTGCAAAGTTTGGTTGTGATCCAACATGATGGATTTGATCTTTGATTCTTGATTTTGTTGTCGTTTTTATGTTTCAAGCCTTGGAACAAGTTTGTATGAAGTATATGAACTTTTTGGAATAACTGGATAGGGTCCCAGGGGGTTCTGGATTCTTTTGGACCATTTCTTTTGATTTTGCAGCAACTGATCTGATGATGAGTAGCAATGCTTCGCGATCATGGAGCAAAGGCTTGTGATTTCATAGAAGAATTTCCTGGTCGGGCTGGTTGTGCATCACGTTAGTCGATGTGGAATTACGATCACGTAGGTTGGGTGTGCATTAGTCATTGCATTCACGGACAAGGGGTTGCATTTGCAAAGTGTTGGAAAGAGTCATGCAGCAGGCTTTTGCGTTCGCAGAAGGCAAGCTGGGACCATGTAGAAGCACTGGTCAGTTGTGCTTTGCGATTGCGAGGGCTCGATCGCAATCGCGATGAAGGATACTTGGGCAGTATTTAATGTTATTTTGCCCATTCTCTCATATTTTGAATCCTAGACTTCAAGAGGGGAATTTTACAAGAAGAGTTTTGGTGTTTTGATGTTGTTTTGAGCATCTCAAAGGTTGGAACAAGTTTGAATGAAGTTATGGGATATGTTGGCAGGTTTGGTTGAGGTCTCAAGGGCCTCTGGGGAGTTTCAGGTGGTTGAACGGATCATTTCAAGTTGGAAGAGATTGTAAAAAATCTGTTGTTAGTGTTGCAGACAATTGTGCTTTGCGTTCGCGAGTGGACCCTCGCGTTCGCAAAGGTTTGGGGTATGAGGCAGGAGCATTATCTTTCACATTCGCGATGAGGGTCCCATGTTCGTGAAGGGATAGATCATTGTTCATCGTGTCCGCGATGGGGATATCCCGTTCGCGAAGGTTCGAGTGGCTGAGGCATCGCGTTCGCGAGGGGTAGTGGTGTTCGCATAAGAGAAATTTTGGTCAATGTTATTTTGTGCTTCACAAACGCGAGGCTTTGACGGCGTTCGCGAAGAAGGATTTCAAATCGCTAGGCAGAATACTTCAAAGGCCATTTTCACGATTTTTGGCCTAAGTTCACCATTTTTGACTCGGTTTTGGAGCTTTTTGAGAGATTGAAGAGGGAATCAAAGAGAACTTCTTGGAGGTAAAAATTATGGACTTAATACTCGATTCTATTGTGATTTCCACCTAATTAGACATGAAATTTAGGGGATTCGAAGCGTAAATTGGGGGGTTAGGGCTTGGAAACTTGAGATCTTAATCTTGGGATTTGAGGGG
This sequence comes from Nicotiana tabacum, assembly GCF_000715075.1. Lineage (NCBI taxonomy): Eukaryota > Viridiplantae > Streptophyta > Magnoliopsida > Solanales > Solanaceae > Nicotiana > Nicotiana tabacum. The sequence continues at coordinate 44,123,329 of NC_134084.1, forward strand.
CCATTTGAGGTCGGATTTTCGTATTCTTAGTATGTATGAACTCATGGGAGGATAAGGATTTCGTTGATGTGATTTTTATCAAATTTTGAGACATGCGCCCGGGGGTCAGGTTGGAACAATTTCGGGATTTTTGGTATAATTTGATTATTTTTGCATGGGCTTCGTTCCCTTAGCATATTCTAATATTATGATTCTGATTTTGGGTATATTTGGCGCGAGTTGTGGCCGAGGCAAGAGGCAAAGGTGTCGTGGAGTAGTAAATCTTCCGGTTTGAGGTAATTAACCATTGTAAATCTTGAACTGAGGGTACAAACCCCGGTATTTCATATTGTTTTGATAAATGAGGTGACACACATGCTAGGTGATGAGCATGTGGGCGTGCACTGGTAGGGATTACGACTTGGTCCATCCCATAGCATGTATTAAGCCACATATTTGATTTGAAATCTTATGATATCACGTATTTTAGAGATTGATACTATATTATAGGTTGTATGCCATGTTTGGGGCTTTGTGCCGACCTGTTGAGACCCTTAGGGGCATTTTTACTATTTTCCTCACTCTATTTATTAAAGTCACATCCTCAGTCATGTTTTACCTGTTTATTGTTTAAACCTGGGTTTTATCACTCTACTTCTTAAAATGTAAAAACTGTTGGGGCTGAGTTTTCCCTGATTTCCACTGTTATGCCCGAGGGGCTGTGAGGTTAATGACTGAGAGAGGTTAAGGACCTAATGGTGAGGATTATATATAAATTTTATGGATCGAGTTGCACGCCGCAGCAATAGTATATGTATATATTATGGTTCGGGCTATACGCCGCAATGATACTTATATGGATCGGGATATGCGCCGCAACGATATATATATTAGATCGGGCTGCGCGCCGCAGCGATATGATGCTTGGGCTGTATGAGCCCCTCCAGAGTCTGTACACCCCCAGTGAGTGTAGTCGACTATAAACCATGGATCAGGTTGCACGCCTCAGTGATTATTATGATTATGACTATTATGAGATATTGTTGAGTTAGAGTGCTGAGTATGAGTACTGTGTGACGAGAGCTAAGTATATATATGCCTTGCCTGAGGTGCCCATTTATGACATTTTGCTAATTCCACTCTTTTTTTATAATAAGCTTCTGTTGAAAACTGATAAGTAAAGGATTTCAAAGTATTTCAACTGAAACTGAAGTTTTATGAATAATTTGGCTTTTTGAACTGTTGGGTTGATTTGATATTATGTTTTATACTCTTACATATGATTTTTAACTTCTCCTCACTGCACTCAGACCTTATTTACTTTAGTTACTTACCGAGTTGGCGTGCTCACGTTACTCCCTATACCTTGTGTGTAGATCTAGGTGCCCGAACGGCAGAGTGAGGGTCCCCAGCATTTGTCGGAGCTTACCAGAGATTGCAAGGTAGCTGCACGACGTCCGCAACCCTGCTTTCCTCCTTCCTATCCTTGTTTTCTGCATTTTTAGACCTGTTATGTAATAGACAGTCGGACTTGTTGTATTTAGAGGCTCCAGAATTTTGACACCAGGTAGTTGGGCTGTGTTTGTTTGATGTCTTACTGTTTTTTCGCACATTTCAGTGATTTAGATATATTTTATGAAAAATTGAGACTTAATTAAATGTTAGAAAAAATGTTTTTAATAAAAGAAATTGATTGTGGGTACTTGATTGGGTTGGCTTGCCTAATATTGTGATAAGCTCCATCACGACCGGGCATTTGGGCTCGTGACAAGTTGGTATCAGAGCCTAGGTTACATAGGTCTTATGAGTCATGAACCGGTTTAGTAGAGTCTCGCATATTGGTACGGAGACATCTGTATTTATCCTCGGGAGGCTGCAGAACCTTTAGGAAAAACTTCATATTCTTGAATTTTTGTCGTGCGAATCTATTGATCTGAGTACTAAACTTCTGTTATTCTATTCTCTCCCAGATGGTGAGGACACGTTCTACCGGTCTGGATGGACGGCCACCAGTACCACTAGTTGGGCCCACTAAGGGCTGAGGACGCGATCGAGGCCGTGATAGGGGCAGGGGTGCAGCCCGCACAGCATCTAGGGAAGCACCTGTAGATCCACCAGCTGCCCCAGTTCAGGATCAGGTCCCAGTTATGGACGCTCCAGCAGCACCAGCTGTGCATATTATGATTCCTAGCCTTTAGGAGGCTCTAGCTCAGATTCTATTAGTGTGCACTGGTTTGGCTCAGGCGGTCTTAGTTACTACGGTCGCAACTACTTCTCAGGCTGGGGGAGGTACTTAGACTCCCGTTGCTCGCACATCTGAGCAGGTTATGCAAGGACTTCAGACACTAGGGGGCACCTCCAGCCTAGCCGGTTGCACCAGCTCAGGAGTATGTTGTACCAGTTATGCCGGACAATGAGCAGTGTTGATTGGAGAGGTTGGTAGACTTCAGCCTCCGACTTTCAGTGGTACCAAGGGCGAGAATGCCCAGGGTTTCTTGGACAAGTGTTAGAGGATTCTTCACACAGCAGGTATTCTGGAGACCAATGGTGTAGCATTTACTACTTTTCAGTTTTTTAGAGTTGCCTTTACTTGGTGGGAGGCTTATGAGAGGCGTAGGCCTGTTGGTGCAATACCTCTTACCTGACAGCAGTTCTCCGTTCTCTTTCTGGAGAAGTATGTGCCACAATCTCGCAGAGAGGAGCTGCACAGGCAGTTCGAGCAGTTGCGTCAGGGAGATATTACTGTGATACAGTATGAGATGCAGTTTTCTGAGTTAGCTCGTCACGCGGTCTGGTTGGTTCCCACTGATTGATAGAGGATTAAGAGGTTCATCGATGGCCTCACATATCAACTTCAGATTCTCATGACTAGGGAGAGGTTTTAGGTGTTAATTTAGAGGAGGTTGTTGACATCGCCTGCGGGATTGATTCAGTTCGTCACCAAGAGCGAGAGGAGAGGAAGGCCAAGAGGCCTCGTGGATCTGGTAGCTTTGGGGGTGCTCCTTCGAGGAGTCAGTTTCAGCACGGCAGAGGCCGTCCATTCAGGCAGGCTCAGTCAGCTCACCCAGGTTATCATGGGATAGCATCGGGTCATAGTTCTCATAGTTCTCATCAGGGCCATTCATCACTCAGTGCCCTTCCTGCCCAGAGTTCGTCCCTGTGCTCCATCAGTTCAGGGTTCTTCCATGCTAGGTCTTTCTACTGGTCATTCTGATGCCAGGGATTCCCTTTAGTCCCCGTCTCCAGCACCGGGGAGTTGTTATGAGTGTGGAGAGTTTGGGCATATAAGGAGACAGTGTCCTCGTCTTCTTGAGGGTCCGTCTCAATAGAGGGGTCAGCCCTCGACTTCAGCTCCAGTTACTTTACCACCTGCTCAGGCAGCTAGGGGTGGGGGTTAGTCAACTAGGGGTTTCCCCAGAGAGGGAGGTTGATCAGGTGGTGATCAGGCTAGTTTCTATGCACTCCCAGGTAGACCAGATATTGTTGCTTCACATGCTGTAATTACAGGTATTGTCTCAGTCTGCCGCAGAGATGCCTCTGTGTTATTTGATCCCAGTTCCACTTTTTCATATGTGTCATCATATTTTACTCGTTATTTAAATACGCCCCATGAGTCTCTTGTTTCATCTGTTCGTGTATGTATCTACTCTGGTGGGCGATACTATTATCGTGGACCGTGTGTACCGATCGTGTGTGGTAACTATTGGGGGTCTGGAGACCTGAGTGGATCTTTTGTTGTGATGTATGGTGGATTTCGATGTTATATTGGGCATGGGTTGGCTATCTCTGTGTCATGGTATTTTGGATTGCCATGCTAAGACAGTGACTTTGGCTATGTCGAGTGTGCCACGGATTGAGTGGCGAAGTTCGACCAATTATGTTCCCAGTAGGGTAATTTCATTCTTGAAGGCTCAGCATATGGTTGGGAAGGGTTGTATGTCCTACTTAGCCTTTGTGATGGATGTCGGTGCAGAGACTCCCAGTATTGATTCTGTTCCTGTGATGAGGGATTTTCCCGATGTATTTCCTGCAGACATGTCGGGTATGCCACCATACAAGGATATTAATTTTGGTATTGATCTGGTGTCGGGCACTCAGTCCATTTATATTCTATTGTATTGTATGGCACCAGCAGAGTTGAATGAATTAAAGGAGTAGCTTCAGGAGCTCATTGATAAGGGGTTTATTCAGCCTAGTGTGTCACCTTGGGGTGTGCCTGTCCTACTTGTGAAGAAGAAGTATGGTCTTTACCGTGAAAATGGTAACAAAAATTAAATTTGTAAATGGGACTCTAAAAATACATGATCTATTTTTATGGTAGTTGTTAGAGCAGTTGATGCTATGAGTATGAAATTTAACGATGAGATGCAAGCTAAAATGGGGTAGTAATCAAACCGAGGGGCTTGCTTCCTGAGCTTCGGACTGGTCGATGAAAGGCCTCAAGGACAATATTCGGTTCGAGATTAAGCTATCAGGGTAACCGGGAAAAGGGATAATTGTTATAATATAATTAAAAAGGCTCTTTAGCCAATACCAAGAAATAAATGAAGAACAAGTATAAAAGAAATAAATTCTAAGAGCAGCCTCGAGCGAGTAAGTTAGAGAGAAGAAAGAGAGAGAGAGAGAGAGAGAGAGAGAGAGATTATTAATCTTGTGTAGAATAGTTGGAGCAACAGCAGCCCCTTACAAAGTAGTGTGGGTTCCTTTTATATAGGAGGGGAATCCGGTTATAGTACAACATACATTAATTGTAAAAGCATGGAGATGGGACGGCTAGACGTGATGCCTCGACATAGGCTCTAAGTAGGTCGGCTCTGTCAGACTTAGCCGCATGCTTTGGGAATTACCCTTTTTATTCCAGCCTCGATCTTCGTCTTCTTTGAGTCAGGCCTCGACAAGCTCTGAGGGAAGGGACTCGATCGCAACTCCACGTCCTCGGGGTCTCGAGATATTCTTCTGAAGTGGCGTGATAGCAAGAAATTAAGCCCACTGATTTTACCGCATACAGATAGTCTCTGCGTTTCCCATAATGAAGTGATGGGAAATGATTCTGACATCTGAATCTATGAGCTTCTCAGAGTGAAGTCATACCAATGATGCAACTTGCGGTGCGAGTTTTTGCGATAACCGGGATGTACGGACTTGTGTATTTGACATTATTCAATGCACTGTCGATTCTCGTTCTCCAAGGTGAAAGTACTACCGTCGATTCTGTTCTTCAAGAACGCAGTAATTGCGTCCGCTGGTCAGTCTTCCAAAGCCTCGATAACCGTGTTATTACCCCTTATAAATGGGGGTGTTCTGGCATTGTTTTTCTATCCAAGTACCTTTATCTGCTTATTCGCCCATTTCTTTTTATCATCTTCCTCTATCATTGAACATCATGTTTAGGGTTTGTGGCCTCAAGGTCGTTTGGCAAAGCTCCCATAGGCTATGTTGCGGCCTCTTGCCGGAGCATCCCCTTGTCAAGCACGACAATGTCGTCCTGTCGCTGTTGTGGTTGCTGTTATGTTTGCTGTCACTGCCCTTGTTTGCTCGAGATGATGACATACGGAGGTTATCTATCCTTGCTCGTGAAAAGCTTTCGGATTATATACCGCTGCTCAAAAGGGGGCTCAGATTCTACACCGCTGCTCACCTTCATACCCCGGCTCGACGTGGCGCTCTTGCACGGTTAAATGTTCCAAGAAGTGGATTCTAAGTAGCCGTGCAAGCGAGGCCGAGGCTCACCTGGTCCACTGTCTCTCCGAGGTTCTCTTGGCCAGCGAGGGTCCTCGACCTTCGGCGAGCTATGGCATTTTTTCATCCCTCCCTGCTTCTCTCCCTATCCTTTGGGGATATCAATATGGAAGGCCGGGATGAGGCTTCTGAGGATGCATGCCCCGAGGTGTTTGTTGCAGGAGGTGGACCTTCGAGAGTAGAGTAGTTTCTAGGCTTTTACCACCCGTGTGCACCCTTTTGTTTCTTCCTTTCTGCGTAAGAACCCCTTGCGGGCTTTTGCAATTGTATGTAAGGACCATTTGAGGGCTGTTTTAGCCGATATTTACCAAATATGAAGATATTTCCTTTGCTTCTGCTTTTGATTTTTGTCGTGTTCTTGTATACTCTTGTGCGTTTGCGGAGATTTTGAATGTATGCCTCTATTGACGATCGCCAATATTTTTCTAGCCTTTACGAGCTTATCGTTGTTCTCGGAATCAAGCCCGAAGTGGTCTGATAAGCCTGGATCATCAGGGCCCTCAATAGAGCACTGAAGCGAAAGTCGACTTGGGGCGCTTGGAGCTTTTACTTTGAGCTTGGCGTAGATAACCCTTTGAGGTGTTGTAGGTAGTCTTCTAAGGAAGGGGCTATTCGTATTTAGGCAATTTTCTGCGGTTGAGCCCTCGTGGACGGAGCTTGAAGTGCTTATTTTTCTTTTTAGAGAGGAAAACCACGAGATCGGGTATCGCCTCGAGCTTTATGATGGCGCTAAAGGCTTTCCGAAGCCTAACTTCTTTTTATGGAGGTCCTCAAGGTCGGGAACCACCTCGGGACTGGAGATGATACAGTTGGCTCCTTGAAGCCTAACTTCTTGTCGATAGAGGTCTCTAGGGTCGGGTACCACCCCGAGATCTATACCAAGGTCGTTGGCCTCCCGAGGCTTACCCTGGATAGGCGAATCGTTGTTGTTTCCCACATATATGTAGGATGGCTCTTGCTTCTTTGGAAGATCCCATTATTTTAGATAGCTATCCTTTCGCCTTGGCATCGGGTCCTTCGTTACCTTATGCGCAAAAGTGTTGGTGTAGGCCCCTGCTTCAGTCTACCAATTCTACTATAGCCATGGCAGCTACTTTAGGGTCGGCCCGACAGGGAGGGGAGAGTTCCACTCCCAGTGCTCAGAATCCGCGGGAGTTTACTCTGAAGACTATGTCTTTAATAAGAGAGGAACATCTGGAGATGGTGAGAAGATGCTGCGGATTGGGCGAGGGGGTAGCGTTGCAGGCGCTTTCCCTGGATGAGAGTATTACAGACTCCTTTAATGGATTCGGAACGTATACTTATACCCTTTCGCACTAAGCCCCCTTGATAGGGTCGTGCTTGATTTGTGCCTGAAGTATCGGGTTACTTTGGCGCAGATACATCCATCGTTTTGGCGAGCGGTGCTGATGATGAGATTCTTTGCAGAGAAGGTCGGGCTTGAATTCACATTTAGTCACCTCATCAGGCCGTACCAAACCTTCCACCATCGAGGCCTGCTAACCCTGCGGTGCCGTTTGCCCACACCTTTTGTTGTTGATGATGAGGAAGATGAGGATCAAAAGTGGGTCATTCGATTTGTCTGGGTTCGGACGGCTGACATTATCCCCGTGGAGCTCATGCCATTTCCCGAGGGATGGAATTACGCACATGAGTGGAGTGTATCGTGCTTTCTTAGATTCGCTTATAGCGAAAACTAGTTGAGTAATTGTGTTTCCTCCTTTTTTGCAGCAACTTCATGGACGCCGGGCGAAGTTCCCAATTTGCCCGGCTGGGTCCGGAGGTTGGCGACCCATTCGACTTGCAACGAGCGTAGGTGGCGAGCTGTGTACCGTGGTAGATGGGAAGTGAAATACCAAGGTATGAGCGTACGCTACTTTTTCCTTGGTCTTCATATATTTGAGATGACATTTTTCCCTTTCTTTTGTATTGGCTTTGCCGTTGCAGGTATCGGGCGGTCCCTTGGGGTGAGGCTGTGTTCCTCCGGAGAGGGGGAGGAGTCATCGGCCTCCGAGCCAAGGGACGATGGTGGTAAAAGGGACTTACACTCGCATTGTGATGGAGCTTTTAGTGGGGCTAAATAGGCCCGTGTCTTCGAGGAGAGGACATCACCCGAGCCTGCTATTCTTGGAGTTTTTCGTTCTGGAACGGTGGTTCCTTCGAGTGAATACGCCTCGTCCGAGGTTGGTTCTTCCAGGGCCGAAGGGGCTGGACCAATAGGAGTGTGCTCGACCTTCGAGGAAGTCTGCCGGCTTCACTTCGTGGTGAGTTTCGGCATAGTCCTTCTGTATTTCGCGTCTTCCTTCCCTTATCAATTCTTTCTTCTGCAGGCCTTTGATAGGCTCAGGTCTAAGATGCTCCGTCATGGGGCTAGGCTTCGGAAAGATCTGGATGAGGGTGAGTCCCTTAGGCTCCTCAGTGAGGAGAAGGAGGTTGAGTTGATGCACTGGAGATATGAGACATACCGAAGCTCGAATTACGAGAGCTATTTGATGGAGCATGTAACCTCTCGTAGTACGCGTTTTACCTCTTCGACCCTTAAGGTTAATCATTTTGCCTATCTTAGTTGCAACAAAAGAAGGAGGCTCTGGAGTACCTTAGGGGCAAAGCCGACAGAGTGAGGAATGCTTGTGGTGAACTGAGGGCTCAGGTGCAGGCTCAAGCTTTAGAGAAGAAGGGTGCCTTGGCTAAAGTTCCCACCTTCGAGGCCCAACTCCGCTTGGCTCGTGACAATGCTTCAATTCAATTGGATATGATCGCGAAGCTCGAGGCTGATTTCTCGAAGGTCAGGGCTGAGATAATCGATGCTCGGGCTGAAGTAGCATTGAGTCGGACTAAGGCTGATCAGGAGATGGTGATTCATTTGAAGGACACTATTGATGCCCAAGCCGAGTTAAAACGGGCCCTCATTCGTCAAAAGAGGATTGAGGAATATGTTTGTTGCAGATCCCGAAGAGAGGTACTCGAAGAGATCGACGCCAGGGGTTTCATTCTCTCGGAGGAGTTGGCTCGTGCGAGGGCAGATGAGCGTGATCCTCGGTCACTTCTTGCCGACGTCACGGAGAGCGAAGCTGGGGATGTTAGGCCGTAGCCTTCTAGAGCGGAGTGTAGATTTCACCATTTTGCCATTTTATGTTTGACATTTGCAGAGCATATTTGTAGATGGAGAACACACCTTTTGCGTATGTAAATAAAAGAAAACTTGAAGCTTTATCTCTTTTGTATCTCTTTCTGCATTGCTTTCGACCAGGCGAGCTAGTTTCGATGTTTGGCGGGAGCCCTACGGATCTGGAGCTCATTAGACAGGCCCAGAGGTTCTTTCATGCTCGGTCAAGTGTGATTTTTAACACGAGTAGGCGTTAGAGCTTTTGTGCTTTGCCTAGCTATTTTCGGGTTTAGTCTCCGAGTCAGGCTTTAACTCAATCTTTCCTGACCTTCAATCTCTTGTGCCTACACGGGCGGACGATAACGGTTCTTACTCCTTACCCTTGGGCATTTGTATTTTAACTATTTTGGGTTCAGTCTCCGAGTCGTGTCGCGACTCGATCTTAATCGACCTTAAGTTTTTTTTGCCTGCATGGACAGACGAAAATGGCTTTTATATGCCTTGGGTCGAAGCGAACTTTTAGGTATGTGGCCCTGAGGCTCGTTTGGCTGGCGACAATGGCACTTACGTTGTGCCCTTAGGCATGTGTAGTTAACTATTTTGGATCCGTTCTCCGAATTGGGTTATGAATCGAGCTCATTTTAATCCTCAAGTTTTCAATTTTCAAGCTCGCGATAGTGGCTCTTACGTTGTTGGTCGTTGCGACCTTTTAGTGTGTGGCCCTGAGGCTCGTTTGGTTGGCGACAATGGCTCTTACGCTTTTTCCCGTTGGCATATGTAGGCTTTGTTTTCCTCTCCTTATGGTCTTTTTGAAATAATTTTGCCTGACCCGTCGTTGGTTCGGGAAGAACCTCGATTTCAAGTCATTACCGGCAATGTTCGAGCACCTCGAAAGGTTTAGCTCGTAGTCTGAGTAGCTCGAAGCCTTGTGATTTGGAGTTGACATGGTCAAAGCTCGTTTGCCTGTTGAGGGTAGCCTGTTTTAACCGGTTCTTTTCGAAGTAGATTCGAAGTAATGGCCTGTGATTTTGTTAGCGATGGTCGGGTGTCCCCAAGTTGCATTAATTTAGCTGGTGCAGCCGTTTTGACCGTAATAATATGTGTTTGTCCGGAGCCATTTTTGATCCCGAGTGATAGATTAGGCGTCTACATCGAGGGTATGCCCTTTTGGGAGTCTTACAAATGCGACATATAGCCTAAACTTTAGGATTGAGGTTTATGCATGTAGTAAGGTCTTACAAAATTTTCATGCCTGTTGAGGTCTTACAGTTTTTCATGCATGTTGAGGTCTTAGAGTTTGTCATTCCTGTTGAGGTCTTATAGATTGTCATGCCTGTTGAGGTCTTACAGTTTGTCATGCTTGTTGAGGTCTTACAGTTTGTCATGTCTGTTGAGGTCTTACAGTTAGTCATGCATGTTGAGGTGTTACAGTTTCTGTTGTTGTGAAAAATAGATCTGGCTAGACCGAGTCTACCCGCTCGGGGTCTTACGACCTCGGGATTTCCAGTGTATGGAAATCGATGGTAGTATCCGATCCATCGAGTTTGCTTAGGCTCGAAGGCCGTTACTTGTGAGCTCGGAATTGCCTTATTGGAGCCTTATGAGTCCGGAGTTCCGACCCTGAGGTCGTGTGGGTGCCAAATTGTTGACACTAAATCTCCAAGTATTTAAGGACATACTTGGTGGAGGGATCCCTGCCGCGAGCATGCTAAACTTTCTTTTGGAGTACGAGATGTTTTTGGTGAAAGATACTCTTTGATTGTTTGACGAAAATACATGTTGTTGTGTTGAATAGATCTTTGCCAGACAGAGTTTGCTCACTCGGGGTCTTACGGCCTCAGGTTTTTAAGTGTGTGGCGACTGGTGACATTCTCCGAGTACTCAAAGTACCTTTGATGTAGGCGATTTCCGCGTTGCCTTACTTGAAGGTTCTGCAATTTCGGGGTTTCGACCTGGAGGCCGTCTGAGTGTTGAATTGCTGCCGTAAGTCCCCGAGTGTTTGGGACATTTTTGGCTAATGAATTTCTACCTTACTTTTGCGAAGGTGTATTTGTCAAAAGGTATTCTTTGATTGCTCGGTACAATAGTACACGTATTTGTCGATGGGAGCCTAGCTATATGGACACGGTTCATTCGACCGTTTGGCCCGGTACATTACTTTCTTATAGGAACCCCATTTAGTGTTTCAAGACCTTTTTGAACGGGTAGCTTTCTGGGGGAATGTACCTCATTGTCCAAAGTTGTCTGCAAAAGAAGTTCTGAGCATTTTCGGACTTTTCCTTAGGCGGCTCGCAGACATTGCCTCATTAAAAACCTTGCCGGTAAAACCCTTCTTTTGGGACAAAACCCGGTCAAAAGAAAAGAGTGCAATGGGTGCATTTTTAGAGCCAGGAGGTCTTCGGGCAGTGTTAGCGCTCTGACTGCTCCGGTCGAGTGCCTACATAAGGGTTAGTCCTAAATTCAAAACAAGAAAGGGAGATGGTCGCACCTTGAAGTGACATATGTTGGCGATGCCTCGGGATTGATTTGTTACAATCGTGATGGTTGATTTGTTTCATTTGCCTGAGTAGAAGACGCGGTATGGATCTTTACTTCGTTTTGTCAAGTTCGATCGAGGGTGAGGCCCGATTTGCCCTTTGGTTTATTCGGGGGCAGAGGCACGATCGTTGGTACCACATCGTGTATTGTGAACATTTCCCTCGCCGCGTGATGTTCCCCATATACGGTTTTAATTCCATCCTTTGTTGGAAATTTATCATATGGTGAAGGGTGAATGGCACTGCTCTTATGCAGTGTATCCACGGCCGCCCGAATAAGGCATTGTACCTCATGTCTCCTTCAATGACATGGAATTTGGTGTCTTGGGTCGTGCCGGCCACGGCAACTGGGAGGATGATTTCTTCTTTCATTGTTTCGCTTGCCATGTTGAATTCATTGAGGACCCGAGTGGCGGGCACGATTTGGTTGAGCAATCCGAGTTGCTCTATCACTATCGACCTGACAATATTAGCCGAGCTACCTGGATCCACGAGTACACGTTTTATTTGAAAAGAATTTACAAGGAAGGAGATTACCAGTGCTTCATTATGGGGTTAAGACAGGGTCTTAGTGTCCTCTTCGCTGAACGTGAGGGTATATTTGGGGATATATCCCTGAGTCCGCTTTGCTCTAGTGATGGATATTTTTGTTCTTCTTATTACGGGTTCCTGCGGGGCATCGGTGCCCCCATGATCATGTGGATGACATGTTGTGGCTCGTTTACCTCGTTCTTCTTGGTTGCCTCCCTTTCTCGGAACTTATTTTTGGCTCGATCGCTAAAGAATTCCTGGAAATGTCCTTTTTTAAGTAGTTTAGCTACCTCTTCTCGTAGCTGATGACAATCCTCGCTCATGTGGTCGTGCGTGTTGTGAAACTCGCATACTAAGTTGTAATTCCTTTGCGAAGGATCTGACTGTATAGGTTTGGGCCACTTGGCATCTCTGATTTTACTGATAGTGAACACGATGTCTGACACATCGACATTGAAGTTGTATTCTGACAGGTGGGGGGCACCTGTTAGCACTACGTTTCGATCGAACCTGTTTCTGTTGATAAGCCCTCAAGCGTCCTGTACTCGATCCACTCTCCGATCATCGCGAGGTAGGTTGCGCCTCGGGGAGTTCCTCCTATCCTAGAGGTATGACTGATACCTTTCTTTGTTTGGTTTCGGTTCCTTTGCCATGAGCCTGCTTGGTATACTGAGTCCGAAGGGGCTCCCAACTAGTCATCCTCGACCCTGATCTTCGACTGGTACCAGTTGTGGACGTTCGACCAGGTCACGATTGGATACTCGATCAGGTTCCGTTTTAGCTATTTTGAAGCCACTGAGCTTCGTTCATTCAGGCCTTGGGTGAAGGCCTGCACTGCCCAATCATCGGAGATTGGCGGTAGCTCCATCCATTCCATCTGAAAGCGAGACACGAATTCCCGCAACATCTCATTCTCTCTTTACTTGATTTTGAAAACGTCAGACTTCCTTGTCGCTACCTTGATGAATCTGGCATGTGCCTTTACGAAGGAGTCTGCTAGCATGGTGAATGAATATATGGGATTAGGAGCCAAGTTGTAATACCACATCATGGCCCCCTTTGAGAGTGTTCCCCCGAATTTTTTCAGTAATACGGACTCAATCTCATCATTCTTTATATCGTTCTCTTTTACCGCGCAAGTGTAGGCAGTAACGTGTTCGTTAGGGTCGGTGGTCCCATTGTACTTAGGGAGTTCCGGCATTCTAAACTTCTTTGGAATGGGCTTCGGGGCCGCCTCCTCGGGGAACAACCTTTGTATGAACTTCTTCGAATCCATGCCCTTAAGGACCGAGGGCACACCCGGGATCTGATCAACCCTAGAGTTGTAGGTCTCGACCTTATTATCGTTGGCTGCTATCATTTTCTCACCTAACTCGATCCTTTTGGTGATATCCTCAAGCATTTTTACTATGGAAGGGTCGGCTACCGAGCCGTTATTGCTTGATCTCTCGGGTACTTGTTTAGTGGGTGGAGCTGTTTCCGGTGCTGCTATGTTGGGAGTCCTCGGATGGCTTTGTAACTTAGCGATGGCCAACTCTTGTGCCTGCAACTTTTCAAAAATAACATGAATACTAACTTCTTGTTCTTCCCGGGCTGGGGTTTTTTGGGCTTCCTGTTAGTCGCCATACCGTATGCTCCTATCGGTGTGAGGTTTCGTCGACCTGTTGTGCATCCTATGAATCCGCATCCGCTAGAATTGGTTCGAGCACATTATCGGGAATCTGTGGTGGCACGTCGATAGCCGGAACAACCATGCCATTTTCCTCATTGTTTTCGAGGTTGTCGCTCTCGACTTTGTGTACCGAGCCAGACATTTTGACCTGAAATCAAAGATCTCGAACAAGAAAAATCGTGAAAGATAACTTGTATTTGTGTAATGAAACTAGCAAGAAAATAATCACTATTATTTTTAGCCCCACGGTGGGCGCCAAACTGTTTACCGTGAAAATGGTAACAACAATTAAATTTGTAAATGGGACTTTAAAAATATGTGATCTATTTTGATGATAGTTGTTAGAGCAGGTTATGCTAGGAGTATGAAGTTTAATGATGAGATGCAAGCTAAAACGTGATAGTAATCAAATCGAAGGGTGTGCTGCCCGAGCTTCGGACTGGTTGATGAAGGGCCTTGGGGTCCATATGCGGTTCGAGCTTAAGCTATCGGGGGTAACTGGGAAAGGGATAACAGTTAGAATATAATTAAAGAAGGATCTTTATGGCCAATACCAAGCAATAAATGAAGAACAAGTATGAAAGCAATAAATGCTAAGAGCTGCCTCGAGCGAGTAAGTTAGAGAGAAAAAAGAGAGAGATAGAGAGAGAGAGAGATATTATTGATCTTGTGTAGAATAGTTAGAGCAACAGCAGCCTCTTACAAAGTAGTGTGGGTTCCCTTTATATAGGAGGGGAATCCGATTATAGTACAACATACATCAATTGTAAAAGCATGGAGATGAGACGGCTAGACATGACGCCTCGACACAGGCTCTGGGTAGGCCGGCTCTGTCAGACTTAGCCGCGTGCCTTGGGAATTCCCCTTTTTGTTCCAGCCTCGATCTTTATCTTTTTTGAGACGAGCCCTGAGGGAGGGGACTCAGTCGCAATTCCACGTCCTCGGGGTCTCAAGATATTCTTCTGAAGTGGCATGATAGCAAGCAATTAAAATTAAGCCTTTGATTTCGCCGCATATAGATGGCATGATGAGGATGCTCATTGATTATAGGCAGTTGAACAAGGTTACAATTAAGAACAAGTATCCCCTGCCTCGCATTGGTGATTTATTTTACTAGCTTTAGGGAGCGAGAGTGTTCTCCAAGATTGATCTCCATTCAGTTTATCACCAGTTGAAGATTAGGGACTCAGATATTTTTAATACAGCTTTCAGGACCCGATATGGTCATTATGAGTTCCTGGTGATATCTTTTGGGCTGACCAATGCCCTAGTAACATTCATGCACTTGATGAAAAGCGTGTTCCGATTGTATCTCGACTCATTTGTCATAGCTTTCATTGATGATATTCTGGTGTATTCGCACAGTCAGGAGGAGCACGCGGAGCATTTGAGAGTTGTGTTGCAGAGATTGAGGGAGGAGAAAATTTATGCAATGTTCTCCAAGTGTGAGTTTTGGCTCAATTCAGTGGCATTCTTGGGGCACGTGGTGTCCAGCGACGGTATTCAGGTTGATCCAAAGAAGATAGAGGCGGTTCAGAGTTGGCCCAGACTGTCGTCAGCAATAGAGATTCGCAGCTTTCTTGGGTTGGCGGGTTATTATCGCCGGTTTGTTCAGGGATTTTTATCTATCGCATCGCCCTTGACCAAGTTGACTCAGAAGGGTGCTTTATTCAGGTGGTCGGATGAGTGCGAGGAGAGCTTTTAGAAGCTCAAGAGTGCCTTGACCACAACTCCATTGTTAGTGTTGCCATCAGCTTCAGGTTCATATACCATGTATTGTGATGCTTTGAGAGTTGGTATTGGGTGTGTATTGATGTAGGAGGGTAGAGTTATTGCTTATGCTTCTCGTCAGTTGAAGCCCCATGAGAAGAACAACCCTGTTCATGATTTGGAGTTGGCTGCCATTGTTCATGCGTTGAAGATTTGGAGGCATTATTTGTATGGTGTGTCTTGTGAGGTGTTTACTAATCATCGTAGCCTCCAGCTCTTGTTCAAATAGAAGGATCTCAATTTGAGGCAGCAGTGATGGTTGGAGCTGCTAAAGGACTATGATATTACTATTTTGTATCATCCGGGAAAGGTCAATGTGGTGGCCGATGCCTTGAGTAGGAAGGCGGTGAGTATGGGGAGTTTGGCATACATTCTAGTTGGATAGCGACCTCTTGCAGTTGATGTTCAGGCCTTGGCCAATCGGTTCGTGAGATTGGATATTTCAGAGCCCAGCCGGATATTGGCTTGTGTGATTTCTCGGTCTTCCTTATTCGATCGCATCAGAAAGCGCCAGTATGATGATCCTCATTTGCTTGTAATTAAGGACAGAGTGCATCACGACGATGCCATAGATGTGACTATTGGTGATGATGGAGTATTAAGGATGCAGGGTTGGATATGTGTGCCTAATGTGGATGGGCTTCGGAGTTGATTCTAGAGGAGGCCCATAGCTCGCAATATTCCATTCATGCGAGTGCTGCAAAGATGTATCAGGATCTGATATACCATTATTGGTGGAGGAGAATAAAGAAATACATTGTGGGATTTGTGGCTCGGTGTCTCAATTGTCAGTAGGTAAAATATGAGCATCAGAGACCGGGTGGCTTGCTTCAGCGGATGGATATTCCAGAGTGGAAGTGGGAACGGATCACAATGGACTTTGTATTTGGGCTCCCACAGACTTTGAAGAAGTTTGATGCTATTTGGTGATTCGGATGTGAATTCTGATGGTTTGGATAGCTTCGCAAGATGATTTGGGACTTAGGAGTGTTATCAGATTGTGTTTTGGAGGTCCGGAGTAGATTTAGGGTTGAATTGGCGAAATTGAAATTTTGGCATTTTCCGGTTGATAAGTGAGATTTTGGTATAGAGGAGGGAATGGAATTTCGGGAGTTGCAGTAGGTGCGTTGTGTCATTTGGGATGTGTGTGCAAAATTTCAGGTCATTCGGACATGATTTGATAGACTTTTTGATCGAAAGCGGAATTTGGAAGTTTTTGGAATTTTTGGCTTGAATCCGATGTGATTTTGGTGTTTTGATGTTGTTTTGAGCATCCTGAAGGTTGTAACAAGTTTGAATGAAGTTATGAGATATGTTGGCAGGTTTGGTTGAGGTCCCTAGGGCCTCGGGTGAGTTTCGGGTGGTTTGAACGGATCATTTCAAGTTCGAAAAGATTGCAGAAAATCTGTTGTTAGTGTTGCAGACAATTGTGCTTCGTGTTAGTAAAGGGTTGGGGTGTGAGGCAGGAGCATTGGCCTTTGCGTTCGCGACGAGGTTCCCACATTTGCGAAGGGCTAGGTCATTGTTCATCGCGTCCACGATGGGGATATTGCGTTCGCAAAGGTTTGAGTGGCTGAGGCATCACGTTCGCGAGGAGTGGTAGCGTTCGCGTAAGAGAAATTTTGGTCAATGGTATTTTGTGCTTCGTGAACATGAGGCTTTGACTACATTCGCAAAGAAGGATTTCAAATCGCTGGGCAGAATGTTTAAAAGGGCATCTTCGCGATTTTTTGCCTAAGTTCACCATTTTTTACTCGGTTTAGGAGCTTTTCGAGAGAGATTGAAGAGGGAATCAAAGAGAACTTCTTGGAGCTAAGACTTATGGACTTAATACTCGATCCTATTGTGATTTCCACCTAATTAAACATGAAATTTGGGGGATTTAAAGCCTAAATTGGGGAGTTAGGGCTTAGAAACTTGAGACATTAATCTAGGGATTTGAGGGGCCATTTGTGGTCGGATTTTGGTATTCTTGGTATGTATGAACTCATGGGAGGATAAGTGATGTGATTTTTATAGAATTTTGATATGTGGGCTCGGGGGTCGAGTTGGACCAATTTCAGGATTTTTGGTATAATTTGATTATTTTCGCATGGGCTTCGTTCCCTTAGCATATTCTAATGTTATGATTCTGATTTTGGGTAGATTCGGCACGAGTTGAGGCTGAGGCAAGAGGCAAAGGCATCGCAGAGTAGTAATTCATCCAGTTTGAGGTAAGTAACCATTGTAAATCTACAACTGAGGGTACAAACCCCGGTATTTCGTATTGTTTTGATAATGAGGTGGCGCACATACTAGGTGACGAGCGTGTGGGTGTGCACCGGTAGGGATTGCGACTATTAAGCCGCGTATTTGATTTGAAATCTTATGATATCACATATTTGATAGATTAATACTATATTATGGGTTGTATGCCATGTTTGGGGCTTTGTGCCGACCTATTGAGACCCTTAGGGGCATTTTTACTGTTTTCCTCACTCTATCTTGTTGAAAGCATATCCTCAATAATGTTTTACCTGTTTATTGTTTAAACCTGGGTTTTATCACTCTACTTCTTAAAATGTAAAAACTGTTTGGGCTGAGTTTCCCCTGATTTCCACTGTTATGACCTAGGGGCTGTGAGGTTAATGACTGAGAGAAGTTGGTGACCTAATGGTGAGGACTTTATATATATATTACGGATCGGGCTGCACGCTGCATCAATAGTATATGTATATATTATGGAACGGGATGCACGCCTCAGTGATACTTGTATGGATCAGGTTGCGTGCCGCAGCGATATATATGTTGGATCGGGATACACGCCACAGCGATATGACATTTGGGCTGTAGGAGACCCTCCGGAGTTTGTACACCCCCAGTGAGCATAGTCGACTATAACTTAGGCTGCACACCGCAGCGATTATTATAATTATGACTATTATGAGATATTATTGAGCCAAAGTGTTGAGTGTGAGTACTGTGTGACGAGAGCCGAGTCATGAGCGACCGAGAGCCTTGCGAGAGGCTTGCTCGAGAGGCTATATATATGAGTGATACCTTGTCCGAGGGGCCCATTTATGACATTTTTGCTGATTTCACTCTTCTTTTTATAATAAGCCTCTGTTGAAAACTGCTAAGTAAAGGATTTCAAAATATTTCAACTGAAACTAAAGTTTTACGAAGAATTTGGCTTTTTGAACTGTTGAGTTGATTTGATACTATGTTGTATACTCTTACATATGATTTTTAACTGCTCGTCACTGTACTCAGCCCTCATTTACTTTAGTTACTTACTGAGTTGGCGTACTCATGTTACTCCCTGCACATTGTGTGCAGATCCAGGTGCCCAAGCGGTAGAGTGAGGGTCCCTGGCATTTGTCGGAGCTTACCAGAGATTGCAAGGTAGCTGCGCAGCGTCCGCAACCCTGCTTTCCTCCTTCCTATCCTTGTTTTCCGTATTTTTAGACTTGTTATGTAATAGACAGTCGGACTTGTTGTATTTAGAGGCTCTAGACTTGTGACACCAGGCAGTTGGGCTGTGTTGGTTTGATGTCTTACTGTTTTTCCGTACATTTCAGTGATTTAGATATTTCTTATGAAAAATAAAGACTTAATTAAATGTTAGAAAAAATGTTTTAATTAAAAGAAATTGACTGTGGGTACTTGATTGGGTTGGCTTTCCTAGTATTGTGATAGGCACCATCACGACCGGGCAATTGGGGTCGTGATATAAAGTGTAAAAATTAGAATTTTTTGTATGAACTTAAGATAGTGAATTTGAGGGTTTTGAACATGAAGTTGGAACCCTATTTTGAATCTAATTAAATTTGGACTCGTGATGTTATGGATAATCTATATTTACGATCAATTTTGGATTCCGAGCCCAAGGCCAGAGACTAACTTTTTGTTGACTTTTTGATTTGGGTTAAAGATTGAACATGTTTTATATGAAATCAATTCCTGAAGCTTGTATTGACTTATTTAAGTAATATATTGCTAGATTTGAGACGTTTGGTGGTGGATTTGAAATAAAAAATGGTTTTGAAAGGTTGAAGGTGTTCCTTGGTGAAGGTAAGTCTCTTGTCTATCCTCTTCAGAAGGAATTCTCCCCATGAGTGATCTATTTGCTACGTGTTGTTTGATTTAGGAGCTACGTATATGCGAGGTGATGAGCGTATATATATTAGCTAGGTTATGACCTTGTCCAAATAGAATTAGGTTAGTAGTATGCCTTAGTTGGCTTGTGTGAATTGATTATCCATGCTTCCACAATTTTATGACCACGTGGTGGACCTTAACTATGATTAGAAACAATTATTAGGGTTATGATTTGTTGATATGGGCATGAATGGATTCTTTCACCATATTGAGCTTTCTAATTACCTGTATAGATTATTTGATTTATGATTCAGTAGCTACTTGGCTTACTTTACTCACGTTAGATATCATAAATAGACTTATGAATATTGAATAAGCATATTGATCTGTTATGAAAATTTGAAATACATGATTAGTTGTAGCCATCTCTTATCCATGAGCATAGTCATCCACATTTTATTGTAAGTCATGGTGCATCTTAACTATATTATTTCACACGCATATGCATAAGTTTGGAGAATTGAATATTGAGAATAAGATTTTAGTACTAAGGACACTGTGAGCGGATATTGGTTATTAATTATTGACTGTGATATGATTGACTATTGGATATGGATTCGTCCTTCCAGAGTTAGATGATTACACATGTTACTTTGGGTCCTATGAACATAGGCACACAAATTGGTTCTTGGGTTGGACATGTGGATTGTGTCAGGCATATAGATTTGTACTATGAGGCATTGAGAGTGGACTCTAAGCATGGATATACACCGTAGTCTCATGTAGTAGCTTTTATATGATTTTTGATTAATACACGTCATTTTATATGCAAAAATTAAAGTATTTGACTTCGCTTGTTATCTCTTTATCTGAAAAACATGATTAAATTCCATATTTACTGTATCCTTATCTTTTGTACTTATTTGGAGATACCATGTCTTATTTCATATTCTATTTGTGATTTCACTTATTTAATGAACTGTTAGCAAGTGTCAGTGTCGATTTCTCACCACTGCTTATTCGAGACTAGACTTGTACTTGCTAAGTATTGTAGTTTTATACTCATACAAGACTTTTGTATATTTTGTGCAAAGTTTGAGGCAGATACTAGTGGTATCCTACCAATGCAGGAGCTTACTTGGAGACGTCATTATTAGCTGCATTCTTTTATTCGACCTGCAGTACATGGAGTCCCTCTTCCTTACTTATCTACCCTGTCTATTTATTTCCTTTCAAATAGATATTTTTATTTAGTTGAGATAGTTTACTCTTGTTAGATGCTCGTGATGACTTGACACCAGGTCTTGTGAGACAGTTGTAGTCGTGCTTAGATCCTCTCACAAACTTATATATTTTTATGTTGATTTGAGACTTATTTCGCTTTATTATTTATATTATAACTTTGTTAAAGACTTAATAATCTGATTTTATAATTGTTGTCGAGTGTTGGCTTACCTAACAAGCGAATTAGGCTTCATTACATTTTGATGGGTTTTTGGTCATGATGACAAGATAACCAAAACATAATTCAATTTCCATGTTCGTATATAGAAATGATATGCATCAAGTAAAACCAATATGAATGCTTCTACAAGAGTTTAGGATGATTATGCATGCTTAAGACAAATAATAACCAATATCCAGCACATCTCATGTGCTCCAACATGATCCAGCATATCCCATGTGCTCTAACACAATATGCGTATCACCTGCACTTACAAGGCTCAATGTAAAATGGAGTGATCATCTGACTCCAGAGGGACGGATCTATTTCGAAGCACCGCGCGGAAATCCATCATGCCATAATATACCATTATCATAATAATCGCACGACATAAACCAGCGTGCCATAACAATATCAATCTGCTCAAATTGTCTCAATGTGATATAATCATATAAATCTGTATTAAGATATCTATCTCCAAATACTCAAAAAAAACCATTAAGATGTACAAGGACATAATAAATAAACATGTGTATGTGTGCTCATGATATAAAGTATGAGTAGGATAAATCAAGTATATTAATAATCTTAAGAATAGCCCATCATGCCCAAGTAATATTTTATAAACTAAAATATGATCTCTAGCATGATAATTGTGCTCACATAGTCATACAATTAAATAAATCATAAGCCAAGAATAATATATAAGCAAACAGGGCATAAAAAAGCCTAAAATTATCCCAAATATGGCATAGCTTTAGTGTACGTATATAATCACGTCACCTCGCATATATGTCACTCTTATAGCACATAGCATGTAACACATAAGTCCACTTGAATAAAATTCTCTCTTAACAAGGTTAGACAAGAGACGTACCTTTTTTGGGAAGCGCTTCAACTCTTAGATACCGTTTTTCCTTTGAAATTCTCCTCCACACTTCCCAAATCTATCAAATAAACACTTAACGAGGCCAAATAAAGTCATAAAAATCAATTAAAACAATAAAGCTTCAATATTTAATAAAATCTCAAAAGTCAATAAAATGTCAACCCTAAACCACATTATCAAAAATTCGAGTCCAAGGTCAAATCATGTTGACCTATGACCCTACAAGTCTAAAAATGTGATTAGTTTTCGAGTCCAAATTGGCGTGAAAAAACTCATAATTTATGTTCTTAAGTTTTAGACAAAATTCCAAATTTAACTCTTTGATTCCATATTTTAGGTGTAGAAATCCATTCAGAATCAAGATATATAACTAATCCAAGTGAGAATTACTTACCCTAAAGATTGAAGTAAAAGCCTCTTCAAAATCTCATTTTCTCGTTCTCCAAAATATAAAAATGGTGAAAATAAGATAAATCCCAAAATCTGGATAAAATATACCCCTTAGTCAAATCCTTAATCGCGATCGCGAACGCCAATTGTTTGGCTCCTATGCGATCGTGATCTTCTCCCACTTAAATAGTGTGCAAACTCAAATGATCCTAGGCAATTACGACCTACTCCACACGATCGCGAAGCACAAATCACCCCAGCCAAGTTCCTTTTACATGATTGCGAGGCTCAACAATGCATACAACACCGCGAACGTGATGCATTATTGTGCACTAGCAAATTAGCAATTCAAACTCAATCCAAAATTCTCCGAAACAATCCTGAAACTCACCCGAGCTCCCGGGAACCCGTCCAATCTTCCTAACAAGTCCATATACCCTACACAAAGTTTTTCAAAGGCTTAACACTAAAAATAATAACAAAACAAATAATTAAGCATTAAACCAAATATCTCAAACTTTCTTAAGTTCAAAATTCCAGCTTTCAACTAGAACATTGATACATCATATGAAGCTACTAAAGACTTTAAACCACCGAACAGAACACAAAAGCTCAGAACGACCGGTCGAGTCGTTATCCAAATGCTCTAAATTTTACCAAAGAGAACAATTTTTGGCGAGGAAGCTAAGCTTCACTAAAAATACATTTTCCCGCGACCTTACACGAAAAAGCTTTCGGCCAGTGACAAAACTCAGTTTCTCCACTTTTTTTTCATCTTCCTCCTTATTTTGTCAAAACCATCTTTGTTCATGTGTGTATGGTTGGTTTCAATGTTTGAGAGGTTCGGGGTTAATTTGGGGGAGAAATTCTCAATTTAGAAACTTTAAGTTAGAAGAGTTGATCGAGGTTTTGCTTTTGTGAGAACGATCCCAGAATACTTTTTTTATAGTTCCAATTGGTTTGATGGTAATATTGGACTTAGGCCTATGCCCGGAATTGGATTCGGAGGTTCCTAGGTTGATTTGACCGTTTTGCCGAAAGTTGGCAATTTGAAGGTTTGGAATTTTCCTAAGTTTGTCCATGGATTGACTTTGTGGGTATCATTTTCCGAATTTAATTTCGAGACTTGGAATAAGTTTGTTTTGTTATTTGTGACTTGTGTGTAAAGTTTGATCTCATTCCGAGCTGGTTTGATGAATCAGACGCTTGGTTGTGATTTTGGAAGATCTTGAGTTTCAGTATGATTTTGGTGCATTTTGGTGTTCAATTCGTGCTGTTATATGTTATTTTGATGATCCGAGCATGCGAGTGAGCTCATATTAGGTTTATGTACTGGTTGGTTTGATTAAACGGGGTCCTGAGGGTCTCAGAAGAGTTTCAGATTGTTATGCTAATATTTAGTGTGCTTGTTCTGGTTTCCTCACATTTCTGATGAGGAGGCGGAAAATGCGACCATCGCATTTGCAAGGGAAGGCTTGCAATTGCAACTCTGGGCTGCTAGGAAGGGACCTTGCATTTTTTAGGGTTGGGCCGCAGTTGCGAATTTTTGTATATTTGCTTTGGTGAGCTTGTGCATCGTTTTTGCGACCGGTCTCCTAGGGAGGGGTCTTCGCATTTGCAATTTACATTTTATCGCAAATGTGATATGTCACATCTCACGTTTTTTTTTCATACGTTAAACTTTCATCTTCATTAAATTGACGTAAACTCGGGGATGATATTATCAGGAGGTTATCATATTTATGTTATTTATAACAAACGATAAATAAGTGTCAATAAGGATAAAGGATGCACGAATTAGAGAAAACGAGTTTCGTTGAAAATTGCCAATTTGGGATAAAATACAGATCAAGTAATAATACCCGATAATTATAAACTAGTACCATGCGAGGTACCATATGACCACGGTATTATAATATATAAAGTATATTAAAAATAAGTAGAATTTTAAGTAATTTGGGGTAATTTTTAAATTATGCGGGTAATTGATTAATTATCGGGTAACAGAATATTACCCAGTTAACTAATAAGTGGATAAAGAGTAATTATCTCCCCCCCCAACCCCACGTGGCAGTCTGCCATGATATAAGGAATGACTAAGTCACTCTTTCCTAGGTGCCATGAAGATACCATTTCCAAGACTTAACTAATCAAGTCTTTCACTTAAAGACTAAGCAAAACTATACTAAGCTCATTTTGGAATGGTTCCAAAACCAAGAACAGACATAAGAGCTCACGTTCTTGCTGGATATTAGCATTTTCTTTTCAATTGATTCCTACAAAAAAATCCAACAAGAATTATTAAGGTCTTAGCAACGTAATTACGTTTTGCGATTCTAGCGGAGTATGGTACAACCTATTCCAAGCATATCATACGGATTCTTTTCCTACTCCAGGTATGTTAAGGATAATCTTTTCCTTCATTTTAGCATGATATCATAATGACACAAGTTTGATAACGAGGCATCGAGAAAAATTTGTATCCTGGAATTTACGTATATTTTGCTAGTCTCGCAAATTATATATATTTTCCTAATTTTGTAACTTACCATATTCCTCTTATCGGGACTGCATATTCAGTTGAGTATTTCCTTCTTCCGGTCAAAAGAACAGAGAGTTTACATATATACAGTATTAAAAGTATTTTCATTACCATTGAGCTATAATCGATTGGCAGGCCTCTATTGGGCAACCTCTGATCAGATGGTAAGTTATATACGGATCCTACTGTGGCTGAACGCTTATGAGCGAGCCCAGAATGGCCGAGATACAGAGCCTAGTATGGTTGAGCGCCTATGAGCGAGCCTACTACGGCAGAGCAGTTATATATATATATATATATATATATATATATATATATATATATATATATATATATATATATATATACCGAGCCTTATAAGGCCGGACAGCTATTTTCCTCACTATATTGAGAGAGTTGAGTCAGTATCAGCAGTTGAGCATATCTTCAGATTTTCTTTGACCCCAGTTGTTTTCAGTTATTATATTATCAGTTCAGTTCCAGCTTCATTATATTGCCTTACATACTCGTTACATTATTTCGTGCTGACGTCCCTTTCTGGGGGCGCTACATTTTATGCGTGCGGGTTCAGATAGACAGATGAGTAGACCTCCTCAGTAGGTGTTGTCTGAGTTCAGCTTTATCGATAAGCTCCCCTTCTTTCGGAGTTGTCGAGTATAGCAGTGTGGTATATATATTGTGTATATATATAGATTGGTTATGGGTAGGTCGGGGCCGTGTTCCAATCACAAAACATCTATCAATAGAGGCTTGTAGACATATCATGTCGGTTAATGCAGTATGTTGGGCTTGTAGGCCCTGTACGTATATTTTGCTGGCTTTTCAGTTGTAGTAATTATGACGGCCTTGCCAGCCCAGCTTTATGTTGATGTTAGCCAGCGTTAGTGTCCATTTAGTTTTATATTTTGTATCGCACATTATCTTGCAATGTGGCCCATACTCAAAGTATGACATTACATGTTCAGAATCTCTTAGTCGCAAGTGGTACGCAAGGATATATGAGGCACTAGGTGTCTGTCTCGCCCCCGGGCTCGGGGCATGACAAAAGTGGTATCAGAGTAGTTCTGTCCTAGGGAGTCTACAAGTTGTGTCTACTAGGGTCTTGTTTATAAATGTGTGGTGCACCACATTATATAAGTAGGGGACTAAAGGGCATTTAGGAATTGGTTACCCTTCTTTCAAATCTAAATCGTGTTGTAGTAGCACTGAGTTATAGGAAATTTAAGTTAAACTTACGTGTTGATGTTTGCATGCACAGATAACGGTAACTAGGAAGACTACAGCTAGCTAGAGGAGAGAAACAACAGTAGGTGAGGGGACTAGTAGGGTACCCCCAGCAGATGGGGCCCAATCGTAGTCGCAGGGAAAGACCCCTACACAGCGATTGCCGGCTCCTCCACCACCTGAGGAGATTCCTAGGGAGACTGCACATCCAATTCCCCATCCGCTTCCATCAGAGCAGGACTTGAGCAGTGCGATGCATTTGTTGGCACAGTTGATAGCTACCCAGTAACAGGCTAGGGCATGCACTAGTGCAGGACCTTCTGAGGGATCTGGGAGTTCAAAGGTCCGAGAGTTTATTGCTTTGAATCTCTCAGAGTTCACGGGGACAGATCAGAGGGAGGAACCGCATGATTTCATAGATCATCTTCATAGGATCTTTTGGGTTATACATGCCACGGAGAAAAAGGTAGTTGAGTTAGCAACTTTTCGATTTCGAGATATAGCCATCCTTTGGTATAAGGGATGGGAAAGGTCCAGGGGGCGTAATTCACCTCCTACTATTTTGGAGAATTTTCAGATGCCTTATTTGACCAGTACTTACCACGAGAGATCCGACAGGCCTGACTCGATCAGTTTCTAGCCCTCAAGCAGGGCAATAAGAGTGTTCGAGAATATAGTTCCGTTTTGACTCATTGGCCAGATATGCACCATCCATAGTTGCTACTATGTGGGAAGAATCCACAAGTTTATAGCAGGATTGGCCCTAGAGTTGACTGAGGCGTGTGCCACCGCTGCATTGTAGGATAGTATGGATATCTCCCGGATTCAGGCATTTTCCTAGAATATAGAGAGGGGTAGGCATCGACAGTAGAGTACGAAGAGGACTGAGTCAGGGCAACGTAGGAGGATGAGATTTGCAAGGTCTTAAGAGTAGTCTTAGGGTAGTTATAGGCCCCAGTACTTCGAACGACCACCTAGACCTCTACCACCTCAACTATAGTGTTACAAGTATGACTGTTATACTCAATCAGGACTAGGTGAGAGCTCCCAGGCATCAAGTTTACAGTGACAATGAGGTTCAGGGCAGACATGGTCGGTTCCACTACGGTATGCCATCTGCGGTAGAAGACATTTGGGCCAATGCCGAGCCGATTCTGATGCTTGCTATACATGTGGACATCCGAGGCATATGATGCGAGATTGCCCAAATAGAGATTTTGGGGGTATGGTGGAACCAGCGAATTCAGCAACAGGATCAGCTATGTTCGTGCATCCTTGAGGGCGCGAATCTCAGTCTTCGGCTGGTAGAGGTCAAGGTAGAGGTAGATCGTCCAGTTCAAGTGGTAGCCAGAATTGTATCTATGCGCTAGCAGGTCGACAGGACCAAGAGTCATCACCAGACATTGTGACAAGTATGTTGACCATTTTTGCTCACGATATTTATGCCTTGATAGACCTAGGATCTACTTTATCTTGTATTACCCCATTTGTCGCGCAGAAATTTGGTATAGTGCCTGAAATACTAAGTGATCCTTTTGCGGTATCTACATCGGTCGGAGAATCGATTATCGGTAGACACGTTTACCGAGGTTGTACGATATCAGTTTGTGGTCATCAGACCTCAGCCGACCTAGTTAAGCTAGAGATGTTGGATTTTGATGTTATCATGGGCATGGACTAGTTGCCAACTTGTTATGCCACAGTTGATTGTCGAGCAAAGACAACCAGATTTCATTTTTCGGGTGAGCCAATTCTTGAATGGATAGGTAATAGAGTGACACCCAGAGGTAGGTTTATTTCCTATCTGAAGGCGAGGAAAATGATCGCAAAAGGGTGCATTTATCATATGCTGCGAGTTAAAGATGTGAATGTTGAGATACCTACACTTCAGTCCATTCTGGTAGTCAAAGAGTACGTGGATGTATTTCCAGATGAACTTCCAGATATTCTTCCAGAGCGAGAGATTAATTTTGGCATCAATTTGCTTCTAGGAATGCAACCAATATCCATCCCTCTGTATATAATGGGACCTGCTGAATTAAAGGAGTTAAAGGAGCAGTTAAAAGATTTACTGGAGAAAGGTTTCATCAGACCCAGTACCTCACCTAGGGGTGCACCAGTATTGTTTGTACGGAAGAAAGATGGCTCGCTAAGGATGTGTATCGATTATAGGCAACTGAACAATGTAACTATTAAGAATAAGTATCCCCTTCCAAAGATAGACGACTTGTTTGTTCAGTTGTAGGGAGCTAGATGCTTTTCACAAATAGATTTGAGGTCGGGATACCACCAGGTCAAAGTCGGGAGAAAGATATTCCCAAGACAGCATTTAGGACCCGATATGGCCACTTTTAGTTCCTTGTTATATCCTTCGGGTTGACGAATGCACCTGCCATATTTATGGACTTGATGAATAGCCTATTCTGGCCATATTTGGATCTATTCGTGATAGTCTTTATTGATGATATTCTGGTTTATTCACGTTCAGAGGATGAGCATGTGGATCACCTGCAAACAATACTCCAAACCTTCCGTGATAATAAATTGTATGCTAAGTTTTCTAAGTGTGAGTTCTGGTTAAAGTTCTTAGCATTCTTGGGGCATATTGTATCCGACGGAGGTATAAAGGTAGACACTCAGAAGATTGAGGCTGTGAAATCCTGGCCTAGACCTACCACTCCGATAGAGATTTGTAGCTTTCTAGGCTTAGCAAGATATTACCGGAGGTTCGTAGAGGATTTTTCTTCTCTTTCAGCACCATTAATAAAGCTGACGCAGAAAGAGACTAAGTTTCAGTAGACAGGGGCCTGTGAGCAGAGTTTCTAAGAGCTTAAGAACATGTTGACCTCAGCGCCAGTTCTAGCATTTCCAGAAGGTCCAGATGGTTATGCCATGTATTGTGATGCCTCAGGTGTCAGGTTAGGATGCGTCCTGATGCAACATGAGAAAGTAATTGTGTATGTTTCATGACAGTTAAAGAAGCATGAGTAGAATTATCCAACCCACGACCTCGAATTAGCTGCGGTTGTCTATGCACTTAAGATATGGCAGCATTATTTATATGGTGTTCATATTGATTTGTTCGCATATCATAAAATCCTGCAATATATCTTCAAGCAAAAGAGTTGAATTTGTGACAGAGGTGATGGCTTGAGTTATTAAAAGACTACAATGTTAACATTC
This sequence comes from Nicotiana tabacum, assembly GCF_000715075.1. Lineage (NCBI taxonomy): Eukaryota > Viridiplantae > Streptophyta > Magnoliopsida > Solanales > Solanaceae > Nicotiana > Nicotiana tabacum. The sequence goes on from NC_134084.1 coordinate 44,152,415, forward strand.
TCTACCATCCAGGGAAAGCTAATGTTGTAGCAGATGCCTTAAGTCGCCAATCTATGGCTAGGTTAGCACATGTAGAGGCCGAAAAAAGACAATTAACTAGATAGATTCATCAATTGGCTTGTTTGGGGATTCGGTTAGTTGACTCTGGTAATGGAGGACTTGTACTCCAAAATACTGCAAAATCATCTCTCATAGTTGAAGTAAAGGAGAGACAGTACGAGGACCCATAGTTATTCAAATTGAGAGAGCGGGTTCCCCAACAGAAGAAGTCGGTGTTAGAACTCAAAGGAGATGGAGTTCTCAGATACAGGGGTGGTTTGGATGTTCCAGATATAGCAGGTCTACGAGACAGGACTATGTCAGAGGCACATTATTTATGGTACTCCATTCACCCTAGGTCAACGAAGATGTATCATGACATTAAGGAGGTGTATTGGTGGAACGATATGAAGAAGAACATTGCTGAGTATGTCACTCAATGCCCTAGTTTCCAGCAAGTGAAGATAGAGCACCAGAAGCCCGGAGGGCTAATGCAGACCATAGAGATCCCGACATGAAAATGGGAGGCGATAAACATGGACTTTATCATGGGTTTACCTCGTTCTCAACGTATTTCGATTCTATATGGGTGATAGTCGATAGGCTCACGAAATCAGCTCATTTCCTACCGATCAAATCTACTTATACAGTAGAAGATTATGCAAAGTTATATATTAAAGAAATAGAGCAATTAGACGGAGTGCCAATATCTATTATATCTGACTGTGGGGCCCAGTTTACAGCACATTTTTGGAGGTCATTTCAGAAAGGTCTAGGAAGTCAGGTGAATCTCAACACAGTTTTTCATCCATAAACGGATGGACAAGGCGAGCGCACGATTTAGACGCTCGAGGATATGTTGAGAGCATGTGTGATGGATTTTAAAAGAAGTTGGGATGAACATCTACCTCTTATCGAGTTTTCATATAATAATAGTTACCACTCTAGTATCCAGATGGCTCCGTACGAGGCTTTATATGGGCGCGGGTTCAGATCTCCTATAGGGTGGTTTGATGTTAGAGAATCTGGGTTACATGGGCCAGACCTGGTTCAGCAGGCCATAGAAAAAGTAAAGCTTGTCCGGAAGCGACTGTTGACAGCTTAGAGTCATCAGAAGTCATATTCTGACATGCGGCGACGAGATTTAGAGTTCGAGGTTAATGATTGGGTATTCTTAAAGGTGACACCTATGAAAGGTGTGATGAGGTTTGGAAAGAAAGGCAAGCTTAAACCACGGTATATTGGGCCTTATAGGATCATTCGAAGAGTAGTCCAAGTAGCTTATGAGTTAGAATTGCCCTCGGAATTGGAGTTTGTTCATCCCATTTTTCACGTATCTATGTTACAAAAGTGCATTAGCGATCCTACCCAAGTGGTGCCCACAGATGATGTACAGATTACAGAGGACTTGTCATACGAGAAAATTCTGGTTGCCATCCTAGACCGACAAATCCGCAAGCTACGAAATAAGGAGATAGCATCCGTGAAGGTTTTATGGAGAAGTAAGAAGGTGGAAGAGATGACGTGGGAAATATAGGAAGAAATGAAGTCTAAATAACCCCACCTATTTTAAACTGAAGATATGACTCGAGGGTATAAACTCTCAGGCATGTAGGTCATCAGGTAAACTCTCATTTTTAACGCTTAGAATTTATAATGGACAGTTGTGTAGAGCCAAATGTTGTTATTTATAGACAGTGGCCATGTGTGGCATGTATAGTAAGTTTTCTGGCTGCATACAGGTTGGTTTCAGTCAGATGTACGGAAGAGACTCCGGCAAAAATGTTCCCAAAGTATCTAAGAATAGACATTCGAGGACGAATGTTTCTAAGGGGGAAGGATGTTACATCTCGCATTTTTTTTCGTACGTTAAAGTTTCGTCTTCAGTAAATTGACGTAAACTCGGGGATAATATTATCTGGAGGTTATCATATTTATTCTATTTATAACAATCGATAAATAAGTATCATGAAGGATAAAGGATGCACGAATAGAGAAAACGAGTTTCGTTGAAAATGGCCAATATGGGATAAAATACGGATCAAGTAATAATATTCAATAATTATAAAATAGTACCATGTGAGGTACCATATAACCACGGAGTACAATGTATAAAGTATATTAAAAATAAGTAGTATTTTACGTAATTTGGGGTAATTTTTAAATTATGCGGGTAATTAATTAATTACCGAGTAACAGAACATTACCCAGTTAACTAATAAGTGGATAAAGATTAATTATCCCACCCCAACCCCACATGGCAGCCTGCCATGATATAAGGAATGACTAAGTCACTCCTTGCTAGGTGTCATGAAGATACCATTTACAAGACTTGACTAATCAAGTCTTCCACTTAAAGACTAAGCAAAACTATACTAAGTTCATTATGGAATTGTTCCAAAACCAAGAACTGACATATGAGCTCACATTCTTGCTGGATATTAGTATTTTCTTTTCAATTTATTCCTACAAAAAAACCCCAACAAAAATTATTAAGGTCTTAGAAATGTAATTATGTTTTGCGATTCTAGCGGAGTACGGTACAACCGGTTCCAAGCATATCATATCAATTTTTTCCTAATCCAGGTATGTTAATGATAAGCTTTTCCTTCATTTTAGCATGATATCATAATGACACAAGTTTGATAACGAGGCATCGAGAAAAATTTGTATCCTGGAATTTACGTATATTTTGCTAGTCTCGCAAATTACATATATTTTTCTAATTTTGTAACTTACCATATTCCTCTTATCGGGACTGCATATTCAGTTGAGTATTTCCTTCTTCCGGTCAAAAGAACAGAGAGTTTACATATATACAGTATTAAAAGTATTTTCATTACCATTGAGCTATAATCGATGGGCAGGCCTCTATTGGGCAACCTCTGGTCAGATGGAAAATTATATACCGAGCCTGTTGTGGCAGAGTGCCTATGAGCGAGCCCAGTTGGTCGAAATACAGAGCCTAGTATGGCCGAGCGCCTATGAGCGAGCCTACTAAGGCAGAGCAGTATATATATATATATATATATATATATATATATATATATATATATATATATATATATATATATACCGAGCCTTATAAGGCCGGACAGCTATTTTCCTCACTATATTGAGAGAGTTGAGTCAGTATCAGCAGATGAGCATATCTTCAGATTTTCTTTGACCCCAGTTGTTTTCAGTTATTATATTATCAGTTCAGTTCCAGCTTTAGTATATTGCCTTACATACTCGTTACATTATTTCGTGTTGACGTCCCTTTCTGAGGGCGCTACATTTTATGCGTACAGGTTCAGACAGACAGATGAGTAGACCTCCTCAGTAGGTGTTGTCCAAGTTCATCTTTATCGGTAATCTCCCCTTCTTTCGGAGTTGCCGAGTCTAGCAGTGTGGTGTATATCTTATGTATATATGTAGATAGGTTATGGGTAGGTCGGGGCCCTGTTTCGATCACAGTACATCTATCTGTAAAGGCTTGTAGATATATCATGTCGGTTAGTGCAGTATGTTGGGCTTGTAGTCCCTGTACGTATATTTTATTGGCTTGTCAGTTGTGGTAATTATGACGGCCTTGCCGGCCCAGCTTTATGTTGATGTTAGTCAGCGTTAATCTCCATTTAGTTTTATATTTTGTATTGCATATTATCTTTCAATGTGGACCATAGCCAAAGTATGACATTACAAGTTCAGAGTCTCTTAGTCGCAAGTGGTACGCAAGGATAGATGAGGCACTTGGTGTGGGTCTTGCTCCCGGTCTCGGGGCATGATATTATATCTGCCGGGTCTGTCAGGGGTCACTTTTGCAAGCCTTTATTCGCTTTTTCAGTGGTCATATTTGCGAACCCTTGTCGTAAATGCGACATCTACAGCTGGGTTAGTAGTTGGGATTTTAGGACTTAGTTGCATTTTACAATATTTTGGGCTCTAGACTTGATGTGAGGTGATTCGTTAGGAGGGGATTTTCACATCTAGCTATTGGGTAAGTGATTTTGACTCAATTTAAATATTTTAACTTGATTTTTGATGGATTTTAAAATAAAAAAATCGCAGGAATTAAAAGAAATTTTTAGGCACTTTTAACTATGTTTTGAAAGATAAAAATTTGAAATTTAGAGCCAAATTGGACTCGGATTTTAAAACCCAATACATTTTTGGACTGGTGGGGTAATGGGTAGTTGAGATCTATCCTTTGACCTGCGTTTTGATCGGACGAGTTCAAGGTTGACTTTTGTTGACTTTTGGGGAAATGTGTAAAGATCTTGACTTTATTAATTGAAATTGAATTCTCTTTCATTTTTTGATGTTATTAATTTATTTTTAGTTAGATTTGGGCCGAGCGGAGGTGAATTTTAAAGAAAAATCTATCTATGAGTGTTGATTTGGATAATTTGAGGTAAGTATCTTGCCTAAATTTGTGTAGGAGAAATTAGTCCTAAGGATTTGGCTTAATTGATTATTTGTGTTATGCAAAAATGACGTGTACACGAGGCGATGAGTGTGTACAGGACGTATGTGTGTCTTATGTACAGATTGACTAGAGGTTGATTCCATCGCCTTGTTTTGTTTGAGAGGTCCCTATACTACGTGTTTATCATTGTAGAAGATTACTTGAGTCTATGTTCTATGTTAGAGATCATGTTCTAGGACCGTATTTCCTAAACTATCCAAGTTGGGCATTTGAGTTAACTTTCATGGTTATATGTTGAACACCCATCCACATTTTTTTATTGAATTGTCTTTGTGCACTGCGTTGGCAAATTGTGATTTATATCGTGGTGATAATTCGATCTAGTCATTGAGAACATTTGGTTACTTACCAAATTCGATCTAGTCATTGCGAACTCGAGTTTTACGAAGCGGGATGAACATTTGGTTACTTACCAACGTTCGGTGGCGAAGACTCAGATTGATTATCTCCTCCTCAGGAGATGCAACAGAAGGTTGTGCGAGGACTGCAAGGTTATCCCAGGTGAGACCCTCTCAACGCAGCATAGGCTTTTGGTGATGGACATTTGTATTAGGATAAGAAGGAAGAAGAGGTCAGTACAAGGACACCCCAGGATTAGGTGGGGCGCCTTAACTAAGGATAAAGCTAAGGAGTTGGAAGGAAGGTTATCGGCAATGGGAGCTTGGAGAAGTAGTGGGGACGCAAACACAATGTGGTCGACGATAGCGGACTGTATAAGAAAGGCGGCGAGAGAGGTGTTAGGGATATCTACAGGCCACAATGGTGGCCACAAAGGAGATTGGTGGTGGAATGCAGTTGTCCAAGGTAAAGTAGAAGCAAAGAAGACGGCTTACCTGCGGTTAGTAGGGAGCACTGACGAAGAGGAGAAGAGACAGAACAGTCAAAGGTATAAGGTAGCTAGGAAGGAGGCGAAGATGGCAGTGACGGAGGCTAAGACGACAGCTTTTGCTCGTCTGTATGAGGAACTAAGGAACAAAGGTAGGGAGAAGAAGTTATTCTGACTCGCTAAGGCGAGAGAGAGGACAACTCGGGATCCGGACCAAGTGAGGTGCATAAAAGATGATGACGGCAAAGTTTTGATGGGAGATGACCAGATTAAAAGGAGGTGGCAGACCTACTTTCATAAACTTCTAAGTGAAGAAGGGGATTAGGATATTATACTTAGGGAATTGAGGAATGCCGACAGTAACCATGAATTAAGTAATTGTAGGGACATTGAGATCGATGAAGTCATGGAGGCAATGCGTAAGATGAGAAGGGGCAGAGCTACCGGGCCAGACGAAATTTCGGTTGAACTGTGGAGGTGTGTGGGTAGAGCAGGCGTGGAATGGCTTACTGCATTATTTAGTGTTATATTCAAGACTAATAGGATGCCTAAAGAGTGGAGGTGGAGTACAATGGTCCCGTTGTATAATAACAAAGGTGATGTCCAAAGCTGTAACAACTATAGGGGCATCAAATTACTAAGTCATACCATGAAAGTTTGGAAGAGAGTGGTAGAGATGAGAGTGCGAAGGACGGTGTCTATTTCAGACAACCAGTTCGGGTTCATGCCGGGGAGATCTACCACAGAAGCTATCCACCTTATTAGGAGGATGGTGGAACAGTACAGGGATAGGAAGAAGGATCTCTACATGGTATTTATTGATCTGGAGAAAGCGTACGATAGGGTTCCTAGGGAGGTCTTATGGAGCTTCTTAGAGGATAAAGGGGTCCCGATTGACTATATTAGGGTGATTAAAGACATGTATGATGGAGCTAAGACTCGGGTTAGGATAGTAGGAGGCGACTATGAACATTGTCCAGTTATTACGGGGTTGCACCAAGGGTCTGCGCTCAGCCCATTCCTATTTGCCCTGGTGATGGATGCACTGACTCATCATATTCAATGGGAGGTGCCATGGTGCATGCTATTTGTTGATGACAATATTCTAATTGATGAGACACGAGGCGGTGTCAACGAGAGGCTAGAGATTTGGAGACATGCTCTTGAGTCTAAAGGTTTCAAGTTGAGCAGGACGAAGACGGAATACCTCGAGTGCAAATTTGGAGTTGAGCCGATGGAAGCGGGAGTTGAAGTGAGGCTTGACTCTCAAGTCATTCCCAAGAGGGGTAGTTTCAAGTACCTTGGATCGGTTATTCAGGGGATCGGGGAGATTGACGAGGATGTCACACATCGTATAGGGGTGGGGTGGATGAAGTGGAGGTTAGCGTCGGGAGTCTTGTGTGACAAGAAAGTGCCACCGTTACTAAAAGGTAAGTTTTATAGAGCAGTGGTTAGGCCTGCCATGTTATATGGAACTGAATGTTGGCCGGTAAAGAACTCACACATCCAGAAGATGAAAGTAGCAGAGATGAGGATGTTGAGGTGGATGTGCGGGCATACAAGGATGGATAAGATTAGGAATGAAGATATTCGAGAGAAGGTGGGTGTGGCCCCCATGGAGGACAAGATGCGGGAAGGAAGACTTAGATGGTTCGGGCACATTCAGAGGAGGAGCACTGATGCACCGATGAGGAGGTGTCAGCAACTGGCTGTAGTGGGCACGCGGAGAGGTAGAGGGCGACCTAAGAAGTATTGGGGAGAGGTGATCAGACAGGACATGGCGCGACTTAGGATTACTGAGGACATGGCCCTTGACAGGGAATTATGGAGGTCGAGCATTAAGGTTGTAGGTTAGGGAAAGTTGTGAATATTTCTACAGCACAATAGAGTGAGATTATCCAGTTAGGAGTTAGACTGAGAATTTCATTGGTCGTCTATTGATGCAGGGCTTTACCTGCTAGTTTTACTATACCAGCCATCTATTTCGTATTTCGTATTCTGTATTTCATATCTCTTATATTGCTATTATTTTATTATGCATTTTTATGGTACTAATATATCGGCTCCTGTTGCTTTTTTGAGCTGAGGGTCTCCTGGAAACAGCCTCTCTACCCTTCGGGGTAGGGGTAAGGTCTGCGTACATATTACCCTCCCCAGACCCCACCTGTGGGATTATACTGGGTCATTGTTGTTGTTGTTATTGTATCTAGGTGACAATTGTTTGCATGCTATGTTGTTGTGATTGTGGCACATGTGGAATTATTGGGTGGATTGTTTGGATGTTTGCACGAGGTTTCTATCGTGCTATTATTATTTTCAATATTTGTCATGTGGCGTGACAACACGGGTTATATCGGGTTTTCACATGTGACAAGATAAGGTGGGATAATTGTTAAAACGCACGTGGCGAGACATGGTAGGCATTTACTTAATTGTTGCACATGCGATGAGATAAGGGTGGCTATATGGGGTTGATATGTGATGGCTTGGGGCGCTCATTGATGATGATTGTGTGGTATTGAAAAGAACAGAGATATTCTTGTTTGTGTATATGACTTCTTTGTGTGTGTCATGCATTTAATAATTATTTGTTGTGTGATTTCTAACATGCGAATCTATGCCTCTGTTATTACTTAATGATTTAGTTGCCAAGATGGATTTACCTGTGTGAAATAGTTGGCATGCTTTACTGTGTTTGATTTCTTGAAAAGTTCTTTTGATCGTATTATTTGGCGAATGATACGGAATTGGTTTATTTATGGTACGATGTCTTTGTCATGCGGGTGTGATTTATAATGTTGCACGAGGTCTTTTCTGTGCGAGGGTGATCGGTAATATGGGCACGAGGTGTCATAAGAGTACGATTCTACTTGATGACTTATTGTTGAACTAAGCCTTTATCTGTTTTAAATTGTAATCACTTGTTCTGATCAGTTTACAGTCATTGCTTCATGTTATTCTTCCTCTTGCTAGTCTTTGATATCTTTGAACATGTTATTTAACTAGTGAGTGTCTTGACTTGAACCTCGTCACTACTCCACCGAAGTTAGTTTTGATACTTACTAGGTACCGGCTGCGGTGTACTCATACTATGCGTTTGCACATTCTTTGTGCAGATCCAGGTACCTCAGATTGTGCTAGTCGATAGAGAGTGGGTCAAGATATTTGTGACTTCAAGGTATACTTATTGGTTCACTCGCATGCCTCGGAGTCACCTTTTATTGTGTCCCTTCTACTGTTTATTCTATTCCAAACAATGTTGTAGTTTAAGACTTATTATGTACCTCTTGTAGAGCTTATGGCTCCATATTACAAGATTTTGGGATTGTGATTGTTGTATTTCTATATTGGCTATGCTTTGGGCCATTTTCTCAGTTTTATTTAACATTGAGGTGTTATATTCTGTCTGATGTTAATGTGTGATATGCTTACCTAGCCTTAGAGATTGGGTGCCTTCACTATCCTTAAGGTAGAATTTTGGGTCTTGACAAGTTGGTATTATATCTCTAGGTTATAGGTTCAACGAGTCATAAGCAGGTTCAGTAGAACCTTGCGAATCGTACGGAGATGTCTATACTTATCTTCGAGATACTACAAAACTATTGGGAAATTCCACTTCTTCCTTGCTTATTGTGCAGTATTGATTCAGCTTGAATTGTATATATTTGATTTTGTTATATCTCGTATATGATGTTGCGCATTCGGTATAAGCTATGCATTGATGGCTTGTGATGCTGCTGATAGGATATGAGGGACTATGGATGCTTAATTATTGTCTCAATGTGTTGTCCAGACTGAGGTACGGATGTGTTGGTAGACCTTTTTGTTGTTCACGTATGGGATGCAACAGGTTCTTGTATCTGGTTGGTGAGTACGGACTCTGGAGGATTTAATTGATTGCCTAGTTGTTGTGACCATGGTAGGGTCATGGGGGATGTTGATTTGAGGCTAGCCGGTGTGATTTGAGGTTGTGCGTTTGTATAAGGCTCATGTTCAGTGGAATGCATATATTATTATTTCAAGGAAGTTGACTTGACTGTCACCGGGGTGAGTATGCACTTGGCATAATCTTTGGAGTGTTTAATGACTAGAGTTACATGAGTTTATGAAGTATTCAACTGATTAACAGTGCGAGACCAGGGCAACTACAAAGGAAGGGTTCTATGGGTTACATACAATGTGTTCTAGGGCTTCGAGCCAAGTGGGGTACTCTACCATTCATGATCGGATTGCATGGTCATGTGTTATATTAGCTCTTAACCTAGGAGGTTCTTGCAGATTGACTAAGACTTGAAGATTTCATCGAAGGTGATTTAGAGCAAGGTAAATGACTTTCGAGGAGATTCCAATGGGTTCCCCAGAGTTGTGATGGTTTGGCCACGATTTGCGATTAATGTACTTTATTGGTATGGGAAGTTCGTCGAGTGTTGTGATTTTGTTCTATGGGGTTGAGTTATTGGAAGGTTTCGGCTTTTTGGGATGTCTATAGTACTTGTGATTCAGAGTTGAGAATGAGGTCCTTGTGTTTCTATACAATAGCATGATAGAGGTGGTGTGCCGTGTGGGATTGAAGTTTCATAGGCAAGGTTGCAGTTTGGTTTTCAAAGGAATGTCATAAGTCTTAGATGGCATGGGAGCTTTCAGATATTTGGAGGATGATTAGTACCACATGGTGTCATCGGAGAAGGGTGTGCATATTAGGAAATGTATTGTGCTTTTGACTTGCAAATGCTTGATTTGTATTACGGTAATTGCCGAGTTGTCGGCTAATGATGTTCAGATTTTGGCTACATGGAACTAAAGACTCATGGAAGTGTTTCTCGTAAGATGATTAGGTACGAGAGATGTGTCAGTTATTTGAGAAGTGAAGTTGGATCGGATATGGAGAATTCTTGTGTTATTGGAATTTGGAGACTGGAAGTTCTTAGAGGCAGATTGTTCCTTGGTTGTGGATGTGAAGGTATGTTAAAAGTTGGATGACTGGTTGTATGTGTTATGGCTAGGTTACATTGGACGTTTGGATGGCTATTTGCCTATTTTTGGATGATCGAAATTGATTTAGAGGCCTCTAGTAGGCATAATGAGAATGTGTGTTCTATATCGGGTCGGGTTTGTTACTCAGCACAATGATGGTTGAGGGATGTCTCATTAGTTAGGGTTAATACTTATTCATGTTCTGATATGTTCCAGGTGCTACTCTTCCGTGCTATGTAAGAGTAGGGATGTCTCATTAGTTAGGGTCAACAGTTGCAAGACTGTTGACTATTTCCATACATGATGTTGTTCCATTTGGGTCTTTTGACAAATTCGAGCACGATGACTCTTGCGATATTGAATGGTTTATTGTTCCTCTGATATGGTCTTCTTGTTTATAGTATATTGTGTTATATGTTTCTTCATGGTTATTGTTATGCTCTTGGCATGTTCGTTGCTAGTACACAAGTGTTTGTGATTGTGAGAACTATGGCTCGATAGGTATCCCATGTGGACCGGTATGTTGGATCGGGCTACATGACGCAGCGGAGTGATATTGGCATATGATCCTTTGTGCTTATTTTGTGCATTTTGTTCCTCCTTTGTGAGATGGGTTTATAGCAGTGCACTTTGTGATGATATCTGATAAGCTTGCGAGATGGTTCTCTCATTCGGTGATCCTTCCATCATTGGATACCTTCGAGTTATTGCTTGTTTGGTGCACGAATAACGTGGTATGTGAATCTTTGTAGTATTGGTGTGTCATGTGGGTCGAGCAACTATACCGAATAAGATGAAATCATTGGACCTAGAATTATAGCAATCAGACTTGGATGAGGTATGTCGGGATAAAATGTCATTAATCAGCTCGGAGCCTGGTGTTGGTTCTTGTCAGGTGAGAGAACTCCATGACTTGTTGACTGGGTGAGTGGTTATGATTTTCCACGTGTTTTTTTCATCATTTGTAGTGTTGTGAAGGTTTAGAACAAGGTTCTAGCCGATATAAGGTTATCTAGGTACCGGGTTTGGTAATGGACATCTATTGGGGTCGGAGGTGTTGATACGGGCATATGAGTGATGAGTTACATCGTGTGTTAATAACTTGTGGATGTATTGATGATTTGTTGCAGATAGATGAGGTTGATACATTGTGTATATGTGAGAAGCGGGTCTTAGGAGTAGGCTTGTATGTTCTAAGGCTTATCAGTAAGGGTGGAAGGAATAATCTTCAGCCGAGATTATTTTATGTGGATTGGTGTTGTGTGGTATCACTCAAGGGTATGTGTATGGTGATTTTATACAGTGATTGATGGCTAATGAGAGACTCTTGGCACGTTCGAGGACGAAAGTTTATTTAAGAGGAGGAGAATGTAACGACCCAACTAGTTGTTCTGATCTTTAACATTCCGTTCGGTGATTTGAGGTTTTTAGTAGCTTTATATGATGTATCACGACTTGTGTGTATGGTTGTTTTCAATGTTTGAGAGGTTCGGGGTTTATTTGGAAGAGAAATTCTCAATTTGGAAGCTTTAAGTTGGAAGAGTTGACTGAGGTTTGACTTTTGTAAGAACGACCCCAGAATGGTGTTTTGATTGTTCAAATAGGTTTGTATGGTGATTATAGACTTAGACGTATGCCCGGAATTGTATTCGTAGGTTCCTAGGTTGATTTGGCCCGTTATGTCGAAAGTTGACAATTTGAAGGTTTAATATTTTTTCTAAGTTTGACCATGGATTGACTTGGAATAGGTCCGTTTAGTCATTTGTAACTTGTGTGCAAAGTTTTGTCACATTCCGAGTTGGTTTGATTGGAATCAGACGCTTGGTTGTGATTTTGGAAGGTATTGAGTTTCAGTATGATTTTGGTGCATTTTGGTATTTGATTCATGATTTTATATGTTATTTTGATGATCCGAGCAAGCGAACGAGTTCGTATGAGGTTCATGTACTGGTTGGTATGATTGGATAGGTTCCCAAGGGGCTTGGGAGAATTTTGGATTGGTTTCGGATTGTTATGCTAATATTTAGTATGCTAGTTCTAGTTTCCTCGCATTTGCAAGGAGGAGGCCGCAAATGCGACCATCGCATTTGTGAGGGAAGGGTCGCAATTGCGACTTTGGGCTGCAGGAAAGTACCTCGCATTTGCGAAGGTTGGGCCGCACTTGCGATGGTTTGGATGTTCGCTTTTGCGAGCTTGTGCATCATTTTTGCGACTAGTCGCCTGGGGAGGGGGCTTCGCATTTTCAAAGCATTTTATCAAAAATGTGATATCTGCTGGGTCTGTCAAGGGTCGCTTTTGTGAGCCTTTGTTCGCTTGTGCGGTGGTCACATTTGTGAACCCTTGGTCGCAAATGCGACATCTGCCTGTGAGTTATTAGTTGGGATTTTTGGACTTAGTCTCATTTTACCACATTTTGAGCCCTAAACTTGGTGTGAGACGATTTGTTTGGAGGCGATTTTCACGTGTAGCTATTGGGTAAGTGATTTTGACTCAATTTCAATATTTTAATTTGATTTGTTTTGGATTTTAACTTCAAAATCATGGGATTTGAAAGGAATTTTTGTGAATTTTGACTATGTTTTAAGAAATAAATATTTGAGATTTAGATTTGAAAACCAAAAACATATTTGGACTCGTGGATTTATAAGTAGTCGAGATCTATCCTTTGACTCGAATTTTGACAGGGCGAGGCCGATGTTGACTTTTATTGACTTTTGGGAAAATGTGTAAAGATCTTAACTTTATTAATTGAAATTGAATTCTCTAGCGTTGTTTGATATTATTAAGTTATTTTTTGGCTAGATTTGGACCGAACGAAGGTGAATTTTAAAGGAAAATCAATATTTGAATGTTGATTTGGGCATTTGAGGTAAGTATCTTACCTAACCTTGTATGGGTGAAATCTTTATGTGTGCCTTATATCCGGATTGACTCAAGGTTGCTTTTATTTCCTTGTTTTGTTTGAGAGGTCCCTACACTAGGTGTTTCTCACTGTGGGAAATTGTTTGAGTCTCTGTTCCATGTTAGAGCTCATGTTTTAGGATCGTATTTCCTAAACTGGCCAAGTTGGGCATTTGTAAGATTGCTACTGATTTGAGTTAGCTTTCATGCTTATATGTTGAACACCTATCCGTATTTTCTTATTGAATTTTCCTTGTGCACTGCATTGGCAGATTGTGAATTTATGTCTTGGTGACAATTGTTGGCATGCTATCTTGTTGTGATTGTGGCACATGTGGACTTGTTGGGAAGATTGTTCGGATGTTTGCACGAGGTTTCTGTCGTGCTATTATTATTATTCATATTGTACATATGGCGTGACAAGACGGGTTATATCGGATTTGTACAAGGGGAGAGACAAGGTGGGGTGATTGTTAAAACGCGTGTAGCGATACAAGGAGGCATTTACTTTATTATTGCGCACGCGCTGAGATAAGGTTGTCTATTAGGGATGATATGTGATGGCCTGAGGGCGCTTATTGATGATGTTTGTGTGGTGGTAAAAAAAGAGCTATTGTTATTTGTACTTATAACTTCTTTGTATGTGTCACGCATTTAAACATGATTTGTTATGTGATTTCTAACATGTCAGTCTATGCTTTTGTTATTACTTGATGATTTGGTTGCCAAGATGGATTTACCTACGTGAAATTGTTGACATGCATTACTATATTTGATTTCTTGAAAAGTTCTCATGATCGTGTTATGTGACAAATGATATGGAACTGGGCTATTTGTGGCATGAAGTATTTGCCGTGCAGGTGTAATTTATATTATGGCATGAGGTCTTTACTGTGCAGGTGTGACTTATAATGTGGCACAAAATCTTTACCGTGCGACGGTGATCGATAATGTGGCATGTGGTTCCGTAAGAGAACGATTCTACTTGATTACTTGTTGTTGAATTGAGCCTTTATCTGTATTAATTTGTTATCACTTGTTCTGATGAGATTACAGTTATTGCTTCCTGTCATTCTTCTTGTTGCTAGACTTTTATATCTTTACACGGGTTATTTGACTAGTGAGTGTCTTGACTTGAACCTTATCACTACTCCACCGAGTTTAGTCTTGATACTTACTAGGTACCGACTACGGTGTACTCATACTACGCTTCTACACATTCTTTGTATAAATCCAGGTACCTCAGATTGTGGTGGTCGATAAAGAGTGGGTCAAGATATTGGAGACTTCAAGGTATACCTGTTGTTCCGCTCACATGCCTCGGAGTCACCTTCTATTTTTTTCGCTTCTACTGTTTATTGTATTCCAAACAGTGTTGTAGTTTGAGACTTATTATGTACCTCTTGTAGAGCTTATGACTCCGTATTACCGGATTTTGGGATTAACATTGAGGTGTTATATTCTGTCTGATGTGGATGTGTGATAGATTTACCTAGTCTCTAAGACTAGGTGTCATCACGATTCTTAAACTGGGATTTTGGGTCGTGACAATTTGACCTGGTATCTTAACCTGATTTCCTCCTTTTATAAGCGACCGAAGTTGTTTTCATTGCCGCCGAAGTCTGGTTGACGGAGGAGTTTCAAGATTTGAGTGGCAATTTTGAAGTCGCGGAGGAGGCATAATGGGTTTCAGAATAAGAAAGCGATGGAGGAATGGATAGGATGATAGAAGTACATTGCTATATGTTAGGTGGTGAGAAGTGATACGGTGGAGACTTATAAAAAGGAAGAAGATGATATATTATCCAAAAATTAAAATAAGTTAAATAAATGTTGAATAAACTTTGGACACGCCGGGTCATATATAGCCTAGACACAAGTTATTTTACCTGTTCATGTGCCTATTTTGTGCGGAAAGTTGCAAAAATAATGTATCTTAGTTACATTCCGAAAGGTTAAAGGCTCGTTTGCTACGTGCGATAAGGAATAATTAATTCTGAAAATAAAAGTGAGATTAGTTTATCACACATTTGATTGGGATAAAATCGCAGTATAACTAATCTCGATATTAATTATCCAGGGTTCTAGTGTTATTTTTATTTCTATGAGAGGGTGGAATGACAATCCTAGAATAATTAATCCTGAGATAACTTGTTTCCTATTTACCGTGAAAATGGTAACAACAATTAAATTTGTAAATGGGATTCTAAAAATACGTGATCTATTTTTATGCTAGTTGTTAGAGCAGTTGGTGCTAAGAATATGAAGTTTAATGAAGAGATACAAGCTAAAACGGGGCAGTAATCAAACCTAGGGGCTTGCCTCCCGAGCCTCGGACAGGTCGATGAAGGAGCCTCGGGGTCGATATCTGGCTCGGTCTCGAGCTATCGGGGGTAGTCGGAGATGGGATAACAGTTGAGATATGATCAAGCAAAGCTCTTTATGGCCAATACCATATATTAAATGAAGAACAAGTATGGAAGTAATAAACATTAAGAGTGGCCTCGAGATAATAAGAACGACCAGGTTAGAGAGAAGAGAGAGAGAGAGAAATATTATTGATCTTGTGGAGAATAGTTGGAGCAACATCAACCCTTTACAAAATAGCGTGGGTTCCCTTTATATAGGAGGGAAACCCGGTTATAGCACAACATGCATTAATTGTAAAGTATGGAGATGGGATGGCTAGATGTGATGCTTCGGCATAGGCTCTGGATAGGCCGACTCTGCCAGACTTTGCCGTGTGTCTTGGGAACTTCCCCTTTTGCTCTAGCCTCGACCTTTTTCTTCTTTGAGTCGGGCCTCGACGAGCCCCAAAGGAGAGGACTCGATCGCAACTCCACGTCCTCGGGGTGTCGAGGTATTCTTCCGAAGTGGCTTGATAGCGAGAAATTAAGCCCTATGATTTTTCCGCATATTGATAGTCTCCGTATTTCCTAGAACGAAATTATGGGAAATGATTCTGACACTTGACTCCACGAGCTTCTTACGGTGATATCATACCAATGATACAACCTATGGCGCGATCTTTTGCGGCAACCGAAGTGTCCCATGGACTTGTGTATTTGACATCATTCAATGGACTATCGATTCTAGTTCTCCAATATGAATGCTCTGCCATCGGTTCGATTCTTCAAGAACACAGTAATTGCGTCTGCTGGTCAATCTTACAAAGCCTTGATGACCGTGTCGTTTCCCCTATAAATGGGGTGTTTTGGCGTTATTTTTTCAATATAAGTGCCTTTGTTGGCTCATTTGCCCATTTCTTTTTATCATCTTCCTCTATCCTCGAACATTATGTTTGGGGCTCATCGCCTTAAAGCCGTTCGGCAGAGCTCCCGTAGGATGTGTTGTGGCCTCTTGCCGGAGCTTCCCTTTGTTGAGCATAACCATGTCGTCCTATTGCTGCTGTGGTTGCTATCACGTCCACTGTTGTTGTTGTCATTTGCCCGAGATGATGATAGATGGGGAATCGGTTCTCCCCTTTTGTAGATAGTCATTCGGACTAGGCACCGCTGCTCACTCTCCAACCTAGGCCTGGTGTGGCACTTCATCCCTTGGGTTTTTCCTTTCCCAAGGGATAAAATGGCACTACCGGCCATCGAGGCTGGGGCCCGTCGAATCTTTAACCTTTGGCATTGGCGGTCCATGTCTCTTTTCTCTGCCTCCTCTGCATCCCCTCCTTTTCCTCTTCTTCATCTTTTCCCTCAGCGGGGACCCCCCGCGGGATTGAGCTGGGAACCTAGAGGAGATGGCAGTCGAAGGAATCGCCCTCAAGGATGCAAGCTCGAGGGGGCGACGCTCGAGGATGCTGATACCGGAGATGGACCTTCAAGGATGGATTGGGTTCTCGGGTTTTATCACATGTACATCCTTTCGTTCCTCCGTTTTTGTGTAGAGAACCTATGTAGGCTTTTGTAATTGTATGTAAGGACCCCTCGAGGGCTGTTATACATGGATATTTATGAATATGAAGATACTTCCTTGATTTCTGTTTTCGATTCTTGCCCTATTATTGTGTGTTCTCGTTCCCTTCGAGGCCTTTGACTGTTTTCATTTGTTGTTGACCGCTGATATCTAACTCGGATGCGAGCCTTCTTTCCGATCCTCTGCCAATTGACATGGCTCTTTTCCGAGCCCATCGTCGTACCTCGGACTAAGCCTGAATTGATCTAATATACTCGGGCTATCGGGCCCTTCGAGTTGCATAAAGATAGTACGCTGAGTTTTAGAGCTTTCGAGAGTGGTATCCTGAGCAAAGGTCAGCTTCGAGTACCTGGGGGTCTGCTTTGAACTTGATGCAAATAGCCTTTTGAAGTGTAGTGGATAGATTTCCGTTGAGGGGTTGCCTATACTTAGGCGATGCCTCGAGCCCTCCTAGAGCCTTCATGATCGGAGCTTCACGTGCTTATTCTTCATTTTAGAAAGGAAAACCATGAGATCGGGTACCGCCTCTAGTTCTTTGATGGTGTTAAAGGCTCCCCGAAGCCTGACTTCTTCTTTGGTAGAGATCCTCGAGGTCGGTCATTACCTCGAGACTAGAGATGATATAGTTGACTCCTTGAGGCCTAACTTCTTGTCGACGGATGCCTCTGGGGTCGGTACCACCCCGGGATTTGTACAGAGGCCGTTGGCCTCTCGGGGCTTACTCTGGATAGGTGAATTGTTGTTGTTTCCCACATATATGTGGGGTGGATTTTGCTTCTGTGGGAGATCTTATTACTTTGGATAGCTATCCCTCCGTCTTGGCATCGGGTCCTTCATTTCTTCTGGTGTAAAAGGTGTTGACGCACGTCCTTGCTTTAGTTTGTCAATTCTACGATAGCCTTGGCAGCTACTTTGGGGCTGGCCCGGCAGGGAGAGGAGAGTTCCACTCCCAGCGTTCAAGATCCACGGGAGTTCACTCTGAAAACTGTGTCTTTTGACAAGAGAGGAACATCTGGAGATGGTGAGGAGATATTGCGGATGGAGTGAGGGGATCAAGAGTGGGTTAGTCGATTCGTCCGGCCCTTTCATCACTGAGGCCTATTAACCTTGCGGTGCTGTTCGTCCATGCCCTTTGTTGTCGATGATGAAGAAGATGGGGATCAAGAGTGGGTCAGTCGATTCGTCCGGGTCCGGACGACTGACATTATCCCCGTGGAGCTCATGCCATTTTTCGAAGGATGGAGTTACGCGCGTGAGTGGAGTGTATCGTGCTTTCTTAGATTTGCTTATGGCGAAAAATAGTTGAGTAATTGTGTCTCCTTCCTTTTTTGCAGGGACTTCATGGACACCAAGCGAAGTTCTCGATCTACCCGGCTGGGTCTGGAAGTTGGTGACCCATTCGACTTGTGATGAGCGTAGGTAGTGAACTGTGTCCCATGACAGATGGGAAGAGAAATACCAGGGTATGCGCGTACGCTGCTCCTATCTTGGTCTTCGTATATTTGAGATGACATTTCCATCTCTCTTTTTTTGTACCGAATTTGCCGTTGCAGGTATCGGGTGGTTCCTTGGGGCGAGTCCATGCTCCTCCGAAGAGAGGAAAGAGTCGTCGTCCTCCGAGTCGAGGGAAGATGGAGATAAATGGGATTTGCACCCGTTGTGTGATGGAGCTTTTAATGGGGCTCAACGGGTCCGTGTCTTCGAGGAGAGGACATCGCCCGAGCCTGTTATTCCCGAGTATCTGATTCTAGAACAATGGTTCCTCCGAGTGAATATGCTTTGCCTGAGGTTGGTTCTTCCTGGGTTGAAGGGGCAGGACCAATAGGAGTGTGCTCCGCCTTTGAGGAAGTCCGACGGCTTCACTGCATGGTGAGTTTCAGTGCAGTCCTTCTGTATTTCGTGTCTTCCTTTCTTTATCGCGTTTTTCTTTTGCAGACCTTTGATAGGCTCATGTTTGAGCTGCTCCATCATGGGGCCAAGCTTCGGAAAGCTCTGGATGAGGGTGAGTCCCTTAGGCTCCTTAGCGAGGAGAAGGAGGTTGAGTTGATGCACTAGCAATATGAGGCGTATCAGAGCTCGAATTACGAGATCCATTTGATGGAGCAGGTAATCTTTCGTAGTACGCGCTTCGCTCTTTTTGACCCTTAAGGCTAATCCTTCTGCCTATATTAGCTGAAGAAAAAGACGGAGGCTTTGGAGTACCTTAAGGGTGAACCCGACCGCGTCAGGAATGCTTGCGGTGAACTAAGGGCTTAGGTGCAAGCCCAAGCTTGAGAGGAGAGGGGCGCCTTGGCCAAGGTTCCTACCTTCGAGGCCCAACTTCTCTTGGCTCGTGACAATGCTACAGTTCAAGCAGAGATGATCATGAAGCTTGAGTCCGATCTCTCGAAGGTTAGGGCTGAGATAATCGATGCCCGGGCTGAAGCAGCATTAAGTCAAACCAAGGCTGATCAGGAGATGGCGCTTCATATGAAGGACACTACTGATGCCCAAGCCGAGTTGAAATGGACCTTCGATCACGAGAAGAGGATCAAGGAATATGTTCGTTGCAGATCCTGAAGAGAGGTACTTGAGGAGATTGGCGCTAGGGGCTTTGTTCTCTTGGAGGAGTTAGCTCGAGCAAGGGCGGACGAGCGCCATGATCGGTCACTTCTTGTTGACGTCATGGAGAGCGAATCTGGGGCTGGTAGGCTGTAGCCTTTTGGAGCGGAGTGTAGATTTCACCGCTTTTCCATTTTGTATTTGATATTTGTAGAGCATGTTTGTAGATGGAGAGCGTGCCTTTTGCATATGTAAATTAGAGAAAACTTGAAGCTTTATTTCATTTGTATCACTTTCTGCATTGCTTTCGACCAAGAGGGTTGGTTTCGGTGTTTGGCGGGAGCCTCATGGGTCCGAAGCTTATTAGGCAGGCCTAGAGGCTTTTAAGTTCAATTTTTGATGCGAGTAGGTGCTAGGGCCTTTATGCTTTGCCCAGCTGTTTAGGCCTAGTCTCCGAGTCAGGCCTTAACTCGAGCTTGCCTGACCTTCAATCTCATGTGCCTGCATGGGCGGATGATGTTTGTTCTTGTTCCTTGCCCTTGGGCATCTGTGTTTCAACTATTTTGGGTTCAGTCTTCGAGTCGCATTGCGACTCGAGCTTTAATTGACCCTCAAGTTTTTTCATGCCTGTATGGGCGGATGGCGATAGCTCTTGCGCTTTGGGTCGAAGCGACCTTTTAAGTGTGTGGCCCGGAGGCTTGTTTGGCTGGCAACAATGGAACTTACGTTGTGCCCTTAGGCATGTTCAGTTAACTATTTTGGATCTGGCCTCCGAATCGGGTTACAACTCAAGCTCATTTTATCCTCAAGTTTTCAATTTTCAAGCTGGAGACAGTGGCTCTTACGCTGTTTAGTCGTTGAGACCTTTCAGTGTGCGGCCCGGAGGCTCGTTTGGCTGGTGACAATGGCTCTTACGCTTTTGCCCATGGGCATTTTGTAGGCTTTGTTTTCCTCTCATTAAGGTCTTTTTGAAATGATTTTGCCTGACCCGTCGTCGGTTCGGGAAGAACCTCGATTTCAAGTCATTAGCGGCGATATTCGAGCACCTCAGAAGGTTCTTAGCTCATAGGCTGAGTAGCTCGAAGCCTTGTGATTTGGAGCTAACATGGTCGAAGCTCGTTTGCCTGTTGAGGGAAGCCTGTTTTAACCAGTTCTTTTCGAAGTATATTTGAAGTAATGGCCTGCGATTTTGTTTGCGACAGTCGGGCATCCTCGAGTCACATTATTTTGGTTGGTGTAGCCGTTTTGATCGTAGTCATATGCGCTTGGTCGGAGCCATTTTTGATCCCGAGTGACATTTTAGGCGTCTACACCGAGGGTATGCCCTTTAGGGATTTTTACAAATACGACGTATGGCCTAAACTTCGGGATTAAGTTTTATACCTGTAGTAAGGACTTACAAAATTTTCATGCTTGTTGAGGTCTTATAGTTTGTCATGCCTGTTGAGGTCTTACAGTTTGTCATGCCTGTTGAGCTCTTACAGTTTGTCATGCCTGTTGAGCTCTTACAATTTTTGTTGCTATGTAGAAGAGATCTGGTTATACCAAGTCTGCCCGTTCGGGGGCTTACAGTTTTGGGTTTTCCAGTGTATGGCAATTGACGACAGTCTTTGAGTCATCGAGTTTGTTTAGGCTCGAAGTCGTTATTCGTGAGCTCGAAGTTACCTTGTTGGGGCTTTATGAGCCCGGAGTTCGGACCCTTGGGTCGTACGGGTGCCGAATTACTGATGCTAAGTCTCCAAGTATTTCGGGATGCATTTGGCGGAGGGATCCCTGCCGAGAGTATGCTGAAATTTCCTTCTTTGGAGTATGAGATGCTGAAAGATATTCTTTTATTGCTTGGCATAAATACATATCATTTCATTGTTGTGAGCTCAGCCCGCGCAGGCGCGGCTCCTTAGACTGTTTGGTCTGGTATATGATTCCCTATTAAAACTTAGTCTGCCATTCCCCGGCCCTTTCGAGCGTACGGTTCCTTCAAGGGGGGTGTCCTTCATCGTTTGATTGCAAAAGAAGGCCTGTGATCTTGTTGGATCCGTCTTAGGGGGTACGTTGCTTCGTTAAAAACCTTGCTGGCAAGATCCTCTTCGGGGTGAAAGTCCGGTCGAGGGGAAAGAGCGCGACGGGTTCTGTCAAGGCCTTGGGGTCTCTGTGTAGAGTTAGAACTTTTGAACTCCCTGGACGGGTGTCTGCATACAGGTTAGTGAAAAATAACGAAGGAGGGAGGTAGTGTTTATTTACCGCGGGATGTGTAGGCGATATTCCGAGGTTTGGTATGTTCCTGCTATTTCGGGGTGTGGACTCTAGTACAGCCCTCTGCAGTATTTAATCGGGCTTGGCCAGAGATGTGGTTCGCTTACCCTTTGACTCTTTCAAGAGTGGAGATATTGGTGCCGGCAATGCGTCATGTGATGCGGAATTTCCCCTTGTCACGTATTGCTTCCTGCCGACGGTTTTAATTCTGTCCCTTGCATGGAATTTCATCCTTTTGGCGAAGTGGGGGAGGCCCTGTCTTCGGGCAATGTGCCCGTGGTCGTCTGAATAAGGAGTTCGTGCCTTGCACCTCCTTTGATGATATGGAACTCGACGTTTCGGTCTGGGCCAGTCATGCTGTACTGAGAGAATGGTCTTTCTCCTTGTAGTAGCGATCACCGTTTGGAATCTGCCAAAGATTCGAGAGGTGGCTGTGTTTTGAGTGTGGTGAAACAAGCCATATGGTGAGGGATTGCCCCAAACTTAGGAGGGGTGCACCTCCACAGACTTCTTAGCAACAGCATGCCCCGTAGAGTTCTCAGGCTATAGTTACAGCTCCAGTTGCTACCCCACTTGCTCAGCCAGCTAGAGGTGGAGGTCGGGGAGGTAGAGGTAACCCTAGAGGGGGAGGCCAGAGCAGATACTATGCCCTTCCTGCCCGTAACGAGGCTATTGCCTCCGATTCTGTCAGCACAGGTATTGTCTTGGTCTTTCATAGAGATGCATCGGTTCTATTCGAACCAGGCTCCACTTATTTTTATGTGTCTTCTTATTTTGCTCTGCATTAGGGTGTACCTCGGGATTCTTTGAGTTCCCCTATTTATGTTTTTACTCCTGTAGGAGATTCTCTTATTGTGGAGTATGTTTATCAGTTGTGTTTGGTTACTCTTAGTGGTTTTGAGACCACAACGGATTTATTGTTGCTCAGTATGGTAGATTTTGATATTATCTTAGGCATGGATTGGTTGTCGCCCATTATGCTATTCTTGATTTTCGCGCCAAAATCGTGACGTTGGCTATGCCAGGTGTACCGCGTGTTAAGTGGAGGGGTGCTTTAGATCACACTCCCAGTAGAGTTATTTCTTTCCTTAAGGCTCAGTGAATAGTTGAGAAGGGATGTGACGCTTATCTAGCTTATGTGAGAGATGTTAGTATTTATACCCCTTTAGTTGATTCAGTCCCAGTAGTATAATATTTTTCAAATATGTTTCCAGCTGACCTTCCGAGCATGCCGCCCGATAGAGATATTAATTTTGGCATTGATCTATTACCGGACACCCATCCCATTTCTATTCCTCAGTATCATATGGCTCCTTTTGAGTTGAAGGATCAGTTACAGAAATTGCTTAATAAGGGTTTTATTAGGCCCAGTGTATCACTTGGGGTGCTCCTATCTTGTTTGTGAAGAAGAAGGATGGTTCTATGTGTATGTGCATTGATTATCGCCAGTTGAACAAAGTTATAGTGAAGAACTGTTATCCTTTGCCTCGTATTGATGATTTGTTTAACCAACTTCAAGGTGCACGAGTGTTTTCTAAGATTGACTTGCGCTCAGGTTACCATCAGTTGAAGATTCGGGAGCCAGATATCCCGAAAACTGCTTTCAGGACTCGGTACGGTCATTACGATTCCTTGTTATATCATTTGGGCTGACCAATGCCCCAACAGCCTTTATGCTTTTGATGCACGGTGTGTTCCGGCCATATCTTGACTCGTTTGTCATTATCTTTATTGATGATATTCTGGTGTATTCCCGGAGTCAGGAAGATCATGAGCCAGCATATGAGGATAGTGCTACAGACTTTGAGAGAGAAGAAATTATATGCTAAGTTCTTGAAATGTGAGTTTTGGTTGGATACCGTGGCATTCTTGGGTTACATGATATCGAGTGAGGGTATTCAGGTGGATCCAAAGAAAGTGAAAGTAGTGCAGAGTTGTCCTAGACCATCCTCAGCTACAGAGATCCAAAGTTTTCCTTTCTTGGCGGGTTATTACCGCCATTTTCTTAAGGGGTTTTCATCGATTGCAACCCCTATGACCAGGCTAACCCAGAAGGGTGCTCCGTTTCAATAGACGGAAGAGTGTGAGGCGAGCATTCAGAAGCTCAAGACACCTTTGACTACAACCCCAGTTTTGATATTACCTACAGGTTCGAGGTTTTATACTGTCTATTGTGATGCCTCGAGGATTGGCCTTGGAGCAGTATTGATGCAGGATAGTAAGGTGATTGCCTACGCGTCCAGATAGCTGAAGGTACATAAGAAGAATTATCATATCCATGATCTCGTGTTAGCTGCTATTGTTCATGCCTTGAAGATCTGGCATCATTATTTGTACAGTGCGCCATGAGAGATTTATACTAATCACTGGAGTTTGCAGCATATGTTCAAGTAGAAGGATCTTAATTTACGCTAGAGGAGGTGGTTAGCGCTGCTAAATGACTATGATATCACTATTTTGTATCACCCGGGCAAGGCCAATGTGGTAGCTGATGCTTTGAGTAGTGGGGCAGAGAGTTTGGGGAGTTTGGCTTATTTACCAGCAGCGAAGAGCCCATGGCGATGGATGTTCAGGCCTTAGCGAGCCAGTTATTGAGATTGGATCTTTTGGAGCCCAGTTGGGTTCTAGCTTGCGTGGTTTCTCGGTATTCCTTATTTGATCGTATCTGGGAGAGTCAGTTTGATGACCCCTATTTGCTTGTCCTCAAGGACAAGGTTCAGCACGGCGATGCCAGAGATGTGACTATTGGTGCTGATGGGGTATTGAGGATGCAGGGTCAGATTTGTGTACCCAATGTTGTTGGGCTTTGGGAGTTGATTCTAGAGGAGGCCCATAGTTCGCAGTATTCCATTGATTTGGCAGCCACGAAGATGTACCAGAATTTGAGGCAGCACTATTGGTGGAGGCAAATGAAGAAAGATATAGTTGGGTTTGTAGCTCAGTACCTTAATTGTAAGTAGGTGAAGTATGAGCACCAGAGGCTGGGTGGGTTGCTTCAGCAGATAGAGACTTCGGAGTGGAAGTGGGAGCGGAACACCATAGACTTTTTATTTGGGATCCCATAGACTTGAGGAAGTTCGATGCCATTTGGGTGATTGTGGATTGGTTGACCAAGTCCGCACACTTCATTCCTGTGTGTACTACCTATTCTTCGAAGCTGTTGGCGGAGATTTTTATCCGGGAGATTGTTCGCTTGCATGGTATTCCAGTTTCCATCATTTCAGATAGAGGTACTCAATTCACATCACAGTTCTGGAGGGCCGTACAGCATGAGTTGGATACTCGGGTGGAGTTGAGTACAACACTTCACCATCAATCAGACGGACAGTCCGAGCGCACTATTTAGATTCTTGAGGATATGCTCCGTGTGTGTGTGTGATTGAGTTTGGTAGGTCTTGGGATATGTTCTAGCCATTGGCGGAGTTTGCCTACAACAACAACTTTCTGTCCATCATTCAGATGGCACCGTATAAGGCTTCATATGGTAGGCAGTGTAGATCCCTGGTGGGTTGGTTTGAGATGGGTGAGGCCAAATTATTGGGCACAGACTTGGTTCAAGATGCTTCGGAGAAGGTTAAGGTGATTCAGTATAGACTCCACACAGCCTAGTCTAGATAGAAGGGTTACGCAGACCGGAAAGTTCGTGATGTTTCCTATATGGTTGGAGAGCGGGTTCTGCTTCGGGTTTCCCCTATGAAGGGCGTTATGAGATTTGGTCAGAAAGGGAAGTAACGTCCGAGGTTTATTTGCCCTTTTGAGATATTGAGGCGTGTTGGGGAGGCTACTTATGAGCTTGCCTTACCTCCCATCTTGGTAGGACTCCATCCGGTATTTCATGTTTCGATGCTTCGGAGGTATCATGGTGATCTATTGCACGTGTTGGATTTCAGTTCAGACCAGTTGGACAAGGATCTATATTATGTTGCAGAGCCAGTGGCGATATTGGACAGGTAGGTTTGAAAGCTAAGGTCAAAGAACATTGCATCAGTGAAGGTTCAGTGGTGGGGTCAGCCGGTCGAGGAGGCAACCTGGGAGACCGAGCAAGATATGCGCGGCCGTTACCCTCATCTTTTCACTACTCCAGGTATGTCTCTATGCGCGTTTGAGGACGAATAAATGTTTAAGTGTAGGAGTATGTAATGACCCAGCCGGTCGTTTTAAGAATTAACGCTCATTCCTCCTTCTAACTGCATTCCCCGTGTTTGTTTCTGCTATTGTAAGTTGCCGGGAGGGTTTATTTCGATTTTCGGAGAGTTTTGCTACATTTAGTCCCTAAATGAGAGTTTAAGTTGTAGAATTTGGGCCGCAGTCAGAGCAGTGTGAAAACATCCTGGGAATGGAATTTAGATAGTTCCGTTAGCTCTGTTAGGTGATTTCGGGATTAGGGGCGTGTTCGAATTGTGTTTTGGAGGACCGTAGCATATTTAGGCTTGAATTGGCAAAATTTGAATTTTTGAAGTTTCCGGTTCGATAGTGAGATTTTGATATCGGGGTCGAAATGGAATTCCGGAATTTGGAGTAGCTCTGTAGTGTTGAATGTGACGTGCTTGCAAAATTTCAGGTCATTCGGACGAGGTTTCATAGAGTTTTTGATCGAAAGCGAAATTTGAGAGTTTTTAGAGTTCTTAGGCTTGAATCTGATGTTAAATTAGTATTTTGATGTTGTTTTAAGCATTTTGAAGGATAGAACAAGTTTGAATGATGTTTTAGGATTGGTTGGCATGTTTGGTTGAGGTCCCCGGAGGCCTCGGGTGTGTTTCGGATGCTCAACGGACCATTTTTGGACTTAGAAAATTTGCAGAAAAATTGTAGTAGCTCTGTTCGAGTTTCCTTCTTCGCATTCGCGAGTGCGGTCACGCATTCGCGAAGAGGAGCTGGGGCTGGGGCTGGAGGAGGTTTAACGCTTCACGTTCGCGAAGCTGGGAAGTCTTATACCTATGCGTTTGCGATGATGGTCCCGCATTCGTGTAGGAGGAGGAAATTGGTCATCGACTTCGCGATGAAGGAAAGCTGGACCCAAGAGGAGTTGTGTTTCGTGAATGCGAGGGTCCTTCCGCGTTCGCGAACAAGGAAATACCTGGTTAGATTTTTAAAACCCAAAATCGAGGGTTTAAGCCACAATTCATATTTTGGACTTGGGAGCTCGGGATATTGCGATTTTTGAAGAGATTTTTACCTGGGTGATTTGGGTAAGTGAGTCCTACTCGGTCTAGACTAATTTCCATGAATCTACACTTAAATCCATCCTTTAATTTCGAATTTATTGTGCAAAATTTAGGTAAAGTTCTTAGACATAAATTTTGAGTTTTTATTGGGGATTTGACATTGGATTTGGATAATATTTGTATGGTTCGACTCGTGAGAGTATGAGGATTCTGAAAATGTAAATTTTACCCGATTCCGAGATGTGGGGCCGTAGGGCATTTTGGTCATTTTACCTAGTTTTGCGTATTAGCTTAGAATTTATTAGTGGAATCAGTTACTTGAAGTGTTATTTACCTTATGCAATTGATTTGAATAGATTTGGTAGTAGTATTCCAGCTCTTCTTAGGCCTCAGGAGCCTTATTATGCACCTCCAGTATATGGTGCGCCTCCTACGCGGAGTGCTTTTAGTGGTCAGTCCAATAGACCTGGCCCGAGCCAGTCACAACCGCCATGTCCTCCCAGAGCATGTTTTGAGTGTGGTGACACAAGCCATATGGTGAGGGATTGCCTCAAACTTAGGAGGGGTGCACCTCCACAGACTTCTTAGCCACAACATGCCCCATAGAGTTCTCAGGCTATGGTTACAGCTCCAGTTGCTACCCCACTTGCTCAGCCAGCTAGAGGTGGAGGGGTAGAGGTCACCCTAGAGGGGGAGGCCAGAGCAGATACTATGCCCTTCCTGCCCGTACCGAGGCTAATGCCTCCGATTCTGTCATCACAGGCATTGTCCTGGTCTTTCATAGAGATGCATCGGTTCTATTCAAACCAGGCTCCACTTATTTTTATGTGTCTTATTATTTTGCTCCGCATTAGGGTGTACCTCAGGATTCTTTGAGTTCCCCTGTTTATGTTTCTACTCCTATAGGAGATTCTCTTATTGTGGAACGTGTTTATCAGTTGTGTTTGGTTGCTCTTAGTGGTTTTGAGACCACAGCCGATTTATTGTTGCTCACTATGGTAGATTTTGATATTATCTTGGGCATGGATTGGTTGTCGCCCCATTATGCTATTCTTGATTGTCGTGCCAAAATCATGACGCTGGCTATGCCAGGTGTACCGCACGTTAAGTGGTGGGGTGCTTTAGATCACACTCCCAATAGAGTTATTTCTTTCCTTAAGGCTCAGTGAATGGTTGAGAAGGGATGTGACGCTTATCTAGCTTATGTGAGAGATGTTAGTATTTACACACCTTCAGTTGATTCATTCCCAGTAGTACAATATTTTTCTAATGTGTTTCCAGCTGACCTTCCGGGCATGCCGCCCGATATAGATATTAATTTTGGCATTGATCTATTACTGGGCACTCATCCCATTTCTATTCCTCCGAATCGTATGGCTCCTTTTGAGTTGAAGGATCAGTTACAGGAATTGCTTGATAAGGGTTTTATTAGGCCCAGTGTATCACCTTGGGGTGATCCTATCTTGTTTGTGAAGAAGAAGGATGGTTCTATGTGTATGTGTATTGATTATCGCCAGTTGAACAAAGTTATAGTGAAGAACTGTTATCCTTTGCCTTGTATTGATGATTTGTTTATCCAACTTCACGGTGCATGAGTGTTTTCTAAGATTTAATTGCGCTTAGGTTACCATCAGTTGAAGATTCAGGAGCCAGATATCCCGAAAACTACTTTCAGTACTCGGTACGGTCATTACGAGTTCCTTGTTATGTCATTTGGGCTAACCAATACCCCAACAGCCTTTATGCATTTGATGCACAGTGTGTTCCGGCCATATCTTGACTCGTTTGTCATTATCTTTATTGATGATATTCTGGTGTACTTCCGGAGTCAGGAAGATCATGAGCAGCACCTGAGGATAGTGCTCCAGACTTTGAGAGAGAAGAAATTATATGCTAAGTTCTTGAAATGTGAGTTTTGGTTGGATACCGTGGCATTCTTGGGTTACGTGATATCGAGTGAGGGTATTCAGGTGTATCCAAAGAAAGTGAAAGTAGTGCAGAGTTGGCCCAGACCATCCTCAGCTACAGAGATCCAAAGTTTTCCTTTGTTGGCGGGTTATAACCGCCATTTTGTTAAGGGATTTTCATCGATTGCAACCCCAATGACCAGGCTGAACCAGAAGGGTGCTCCATTCCAGTAGACGGAAGAGTGTGAGTCGAGCATTCAAAAGCTCAAGACACCTTTGACTATAGCCCAGTTTTGATATTACCTACAGGTTTGAGGTTTTATACTGTCTATTGTGATGCCTCGAGGATTGGCCTTGGAGCAGTATTGATGCAGGACAGTAAGGTGATTGCCTACGCGTCCACAAAGTTGAAGGTACATAAGAAGAATTATCATGTCCATGATCTCGAGTTAGCTGCTATTGTTCATGCCTTGAAGATCTGGCGTCATTATTTGTACAGTGTGCCATGAGAGATTTATACTAATCACTAGAGTTTGCAGCATATGTTCAAGTAGAATGATCTTAATTTGCACCAGAGGAGGTGGTTAGCGCTGCTGAAGGACTATGATATCACTATTTTGTATCACCCGGGCAAGGCCAATGTGGTAGCTGATGCTTTGAGTAGTGGGGCAGAGAGTTTGGGGAGTTTGGCTTATTTACCAGCAGCGAAGAGCCCATGGCGATGGATATTCAGGCCTTAGCAAGCCAGTTTGTGAGATTGGATCTTTCGGAGCCCAGTTGGGTTCTAGCTTGCGTGGTTTCTCGGTCTTCCATATTTGATCGTATCTGGGAGAGTCAGCTTGATGACCCCCATTTGCTTGTCCTTAAGGAAAAGGTTCAGCACGGTGATGCCAGAGATGTGACTATTGGTGCTTATGGGGCATTGAGGATGCAGGGTCAGATTTGTGTACCCAATGTTGATAGGCTTTGGGAGTTGATTCTAGAGGAGGCCCATAGTTCGCAGTATTCCATTGATCTGGCAGCCACGAAGATGTACCAGAATTTGAGGCAGCACTATTGGTGGAGGTAGATAAAGAAAGATATAGTTGGGTTTGTAGCTCAAAACCTTAATTGTATGTAGGTGAAGTATGAGCCCCAGAGGCCAGGTGGGTTGCTTCAGCAGATAGAGACTTCGGAGTGGAAGTGGGAGAGGATCACCATGGACTTTGTATTTGGGCTCCCCCGGACTTGAGGAAGTTTGATGCCATTTGGGTGATTGTGGATTGGCTGACCAAGTCCGCACACTTCATTCCTGTGTGTACTACCTATTCTTCGGAGCTGTTGGCGGAGATTTTTATCCGGGAGATTGTTCGCCTGCATGGTATTCCAGTTTCCTTCATTTCAGACAGAGGTACTCAGTTCACATCACAGTTCTGGAGGGCCGTACAGCATGAGTTGGGTACTCGGGTGGAGTTGAGTACAACATTTCACTATCAGACAAACGGACAGTCCGAGCGCACTATTCAGATTCTTGAGGATATGCTCTGTGTGTGTGTGTGATTGAGTTTGGTGGGTCTTGGGATATGTTCTAGCCATTGGCGGAGTTTGCCTATAACAACAACTTTCTGTCCAGCATTCAGATGGCACCGTATAAGGCTTTATATGGTAGGCGGTGTAGATCCCCGGTGGGTTGGTTTGAGCCGGGTGAGGCCAAATTATTGGGCACAGACTTGGTTCGGGATGCTTTGGAGAAGGTTAAGGTAATTCGGGATAGACTCCGCACATCCTAGTCCAGATAGAAGAGTTATGCAGACCAAAAGGTTCATGATGTTTCCTATATGGTTGGAGAGCGGGTTGTGCTTCGGGTTTCCCCTATGAAGGGCGTTATGAGATTTGGTCAGAAATGGAAGTTAAGTACAAGGTTTATTGGCCCTTTTGAGATATTGAGGCGTGTTGGGGAGGATACTTATGAGCTTGTCTTTCCTCCCAGCTTGGCAGGAGTCCATCCGGTATTTCATGTTTCGATGCTTCGGAGGTATCATGGTGATCTGTTGCACGTGTTGGATTTCAGTTCAGTCCAGTTGGACAAGGATCTATATTATGTTGCAGAGTCAGTGGCGATATTGGATAGGTAGGTTCGAAAGCTAAGGTCAAAGAACATTACATCAGTGAAGGTTCAGTGGCGGGGTCAGCCGGTCGAGGAGGCAACCTGGGAGACCGAGCAAGATATGCGCGGTCGTTACCCTCATCTTTTCACTACTCCGGGTATGTCTCTATACGCGTTTGAGGACGAATGAATGTTTAAGTGTAGGAGTATGTAATGACTCGGCCGGTCGTTTTAAGAATTAACGCTCATTCCTCCTACTAATTGTATTCCCCGTGTTTGATTCTGCTATTGTAAGTTGCCGAGAGGGTTTATTTCGAGTTTTGGAGAGTTTTGGGACACTTAGTCCCTAAATGAGAGTTTAAGTTGTAGAATTTGGGCCATAGTCGGAGCAGTGTGAAAACATCCTGGGAATGGAATTTAGACAGTTCTGTTAGCTCCGTTAGGTGATTTCGGGCTTAGGGGCGTGTTCGGATTGTGTTTTGGAGGACCGTAGCATATTTAGGCTTGAATTGGCAAAAGTTGAATTTTTAAAGTTTCCGGTTCGATAGTGAGATTTTGATATCGGGGTCGAAATGGAATTCCGGAATTTGGAGTAGCTCCGTAGTGTTGAATGTGACATGCTTGCAAAATTTCAGGTCATTCAGACGAGGCTTCATAGACTTTTTGATCGAAAGCGAAATTTGAGAGTTTTTAGAGTTCTTAGGCATGAATCCGATGTTAAATTAGTGTTTTGGTGTTATTTTAAGCATTTCAAAGGCTGTAACAAGTTTGAATGATGTTTTAGGACTGGTTGGCATGTTTGGTTGAGGTCCCCGGAGGCCTCGGGTGTGTTTCGGATGCTCAACGGACCATTTTTGGACTTAGAAAATTTGCGGAAAAAATTGTAGTAGCTCTGTTCTAGTTTCCTTCTTCGCATTTGCGAGTGCGGCCACGCATTCGCGAAGAGGAGCTGGGGCTGGGGCTAAAGCTGGGGGAGGTTTAACGCTTCACGTTCGCGAAGCTGGGAAGTCTTATACCTATGCGTTTGCGATGATGATCCCGTGTTCGTGTAGGAGGAGGAAATTGGTCATCAAGTTCGCGACAGGGGCATCGCGTTCGCGATGAAGGAAAGCTGGACCCAAGAGGAGTTGTGTTTCGCTAATGCGAGGGTCCTTCCGCGTTCGCGAACAAGGAAATGTCTGGTTAGATTTTAAAAACCCAAAATCGAGGGTTTAAGCCACAATTCATATTTTGGACTTGGGAGCTCGAGATAATGTGATTTTTGAAGAGATTTTCACTTGGGTGATTTGGGTAAGTGAGTCCTACTCGGTATAGACTAATTTCCATGAATCTACACTTAAATCCATCCTTTAATTTCGAATTTATTGTGTAAAATTTGGGTAAAGTTCTTAGACATAAATTTCGAGTTTTGATTGGGGATTTGACATTGGATTTGGATAATATTTGTATGGTTCGACTCGTGAGAGTATGAGGATTCTGAAAATGTAAATTTTACCCGATTCCGAGATGTGGAGTCGTAGGGCATTTTTGTCATTTTACCCAATTTTGCGTATTAGCTTAGAATTTATTAGTGGAGTCAGTTACTTGAAGTGTTATTTACATTATGCAATTGATTTGAATAGATTTGGTCCATTTGGATTCGAGTACTCGTGTCAAGAACGTGGTTTCGGGTTGACTTTGAGCCGTTTCGAGGTAAGTGGCTTGTCTAACCTTATGTGGGGGACCTCCCCTTAGGAGTTAGTATTATTGATATATGAGTACCATATACGTGAGGTGACGAATGCGTACTTGCGCTCATTGTTAAAAATCCGGTTGTCTTTAAGTAAACTTTTGTTGTGTTTCGTTTCCTGTTTATACTACTTGCAATTTAAGCATGTTGTTAGTTTAGGAAAGCACGTCTAATTGACTTAATGGCTTTAATTGCTCAAACTGCCTTGTTTGGATTATGTGCAACATGCAAGACTAGAAACACCCATTTTACCTTGGCATAGAATTTAAGTTGAATTATGTATTCTTCGTGTTGTTGTTGTGTGTTTACTTTAGGACTACGGGACGGTATCCCGGGAGATCCCCTTGTATGTTTACTTTGGGACTACGGATTTGTATTCTGGGAAATCCCCCTGCACTTTCATATTGGAACTATGAGACTGCACCCCGTAGATTCCCGCAGTACTGGGTATTTACATTTGGGACTACGGATCGGGATTCCGGTAGATCCCCACGCACTATGAGTTGGACTACGGGACGACACCTGGGAGATCCACTGGATATGTATATTGGGACTACAAGATGGTATCCTGGGAGATCCCCGATTGTTATCTCTCTGTTGAGCTGTACTCCTTTCCATGATCATTTTGCCTCTATTATAGTTGTTGTTGTCCTTTCCTATTCTATATCATTTCTTACTATTGCACTTAATTATACTTTCTTGTTATATTCTGTTATACCTTATATTTCATTTAATCTCATTAGGGCCCTGAATTTCCTCGTCACTACCCGACCGAGGTTAGGCTTGGCACTTACTGAGTATCGCTGTGGTGTACTCATGCCCTTTCTGCCCATGTTTTTCATATGCAGATCCAGGTACTTCGACTCAGTCCTATTACCCTTGAGGCGAGGTGACTTTTCTAGAGACTTCGAGGTATATCTTCCGCGTCTGCATACCGAAGAGTCCTTATCTATTCTCTCTTTAAATATTAGCCCTTTAGTATTTTCTTTTGTTAGACATTCTAGAGTTAGATACTTGTAGACATCCAAAAGCTTGTGATTTCATAAGATTCCGGGTTTCGGGAAATGTTGTTTCAGTCTCGAGAGTTTGTATTGTATATGCCAAGCGGCATCTTAAACGCTTCATTATATTATTTCTATAGTTTATGGTTAGTTTTATTCTGTTATTTCTGTTTCCGCAATTTGTTAGGCTTACCTAGTCGTAGAGACTAGGTGTCATCACGATAGTTCATGGAGGGCGAACTGGGGTCGTGACTGTGATTAATGAAATATTCTAATTATCAAAGAAAAAAGGTCGTTTGCAATTGCGAACAAGAGTTTACAATTGCGATATCTGCAGCTGGGTTATAAGGGAGGGGTTTCGACATTAGTTTATTTTATTCCATTTCTTGAGACCTAGACTTCATTAGGAGGTAATGTTTGAGAGAATATTCCTCCCAACTTCAATGGTTCTTAACTTTAACTAAGTTTTCCATTATTCTCCATAGATTTTCATCATTAATCTAGGATTTTATAGAGTAGAACTACGGTTTTTGGATATTAACTTACGATATGAATTTTTTGAGATTTAGACATTGATTTGAGGTCATAGCTTGAAACGTATTATATATTTGGACTCGGGAAAGAGTGGATCATCGGGATTTGGTCTTGATTTCGGATTAGACCATGTGGGCCGGGATACACTTTTTGTTGATTTTTGGGATTTCATCATAGATTGAACCTTTATTGATTGGGGATATTTTCTATAGCAATATTTGACTTTCTTAGATGATATCTGACTAGATTATGATTGTTTTGAAAAGTATTTTTACAAAAAGTAGTATTGGGTTGTTGAACTTGTTCAGGCAAGTGCCTTGCCTAGCAGTATTTTTAAGAAAAGCAATACTTGAAGAGATTTACCTAATAAATTATATTTTTTGCTACATGCATGGGTGATGCGTATGCGAGATAACGAGCGTATATGCATGTTCCACAGCTATACATACTTGGGGTTGATTATATGCTTATTTTTGCCATGTTTAACTTTGTGATCTTGTTGATTAATGTTTCATTTACTTGCAAAATTAATATGAGTGCAATTATTGCTATAAATTATGTTTATGCTTATGGCATCTTAAATGAACAAGAAGGGCTATTCTTGAAATTATTGAAATATTTGATTTGATTGTAGTCATGCCTCATATCACGAACTCAAATCTATACATGTTATTCTTGTGCTACTTGAGCTTATCTATTCATATTAAAGATCATGATTAAAGCTTTAGGGAAATATTTGGTGTGATGGGTATTTTTGTGCGGTTGATATGATATTTGGCACGATGGGTATTTTTGTTCACTTTGATATAAGATTGGCACATTGGTTCTATCCATGCAGAGAGGATGGGAGTTAGACTTTACGTATTGGTTACTTATTTTCTTAGATACATACATGCATTCTATCTTGGTAGATCCTACATGTTTTCCTATCTTGTTTGTTACTACTACATCCTTGCTTCCTATTTTATTTGTCGCTATAACAATTATGCTTCCTATCTTGTTTCTTACCGTTACATTTATGTTTCCTACTTGGTTTGTTATTTACGTCTATGCTTTTTACTTGTTTTATTATTGTTATATATTTGTCTTCTACCTTGATTATTGTTGTTATACTTATGCCTTCTACCTTATTGCTATTGTTATCTATATGCCTTCTACTTTGTTCATTGTCGTTATTCATTTGTCTTCCGCCTTGTTTGTTACGGTTAGGAAACTTCACTTCTTGATTCATTATCGTGCGGAATTGTTGATTTAAAAATCTGAGTCTTTATCATTATATTCTTTTATAAATTGTGAGGATACGCATTGTTGGATGTGATGATCAAACATTTGTTCCCCCTGCTAAAGCCGCGCAAGGCCAGGGTAGAGGTCGAGGAGGGGAACATGGTACAGCTAGAGAACTTGGCCGAGGAGGGGCACGTGGCAGGTTTACGAGGAGGGTAGGAAAGCTGATGCAGCCCACTCACCTAGGCTTAGTTTTCAGGTATGTTTTTTAAAGTGTCTGTATAACGATACGCCTGGTCATTTCATGAGTTGCCGCTCTGTTTCCCTCATTTTTGCTTCTTTATGTGTTGTTCTGCTACATTTCATGGTATCGCGTTGTTTGGTTCGGGTTTAGAGTGGGTGTGTAGAGGAATGAGGCACTTAGTCTCTTTTGAGTAAGCTTAAGTTGGAAAAGTCAATTGGATGTTGATTTATGTGTAAAAGGTCTTGGATGTGAATTCTGATGGTTCGAATAGCTTCGTCGGGTGATTTCGGACTTAGCAGCGTGATCAGAATATATTTTGGAGGTCCGTGGTAGATTTAGGCTTGAATTGGCAAAATTGGAGATTTGCCATTTTCTGGTTGGTAGTGAAAATTTTGTTATCGGAGTCGGAATGGAATTCTAGGTATTAGAGAAGGTCCGTTGTGTCATTTTTGACGTGTGTGCAAAATTTCAGGTCAGTGGGATGAGGTTTGATAGTTTTTTTTGATCGGTTGCAGAATTCGGAAGTTTTAGAATTCTTAGGCTTGAATCCGAGGGTGATTTGGTGTTTCGATGTTGTTTTGAGTGGTCCGAAGGTTGGAGTAAGTTTGAATAGTGATATGTGACTTGTTCGTGTTTTTGGATGAGGTCCCGGGGGCATCGGGATGATTTCGGATGGTTATCGGAAAGTTTGAAAATTGGAGAATGCAGCTGAAGCTGTTGGTTTTGTCATACCCGCACCTGCAGTTAGGGGATCGTAGATGCGATGATCGCAGAAGCAAGGAAAGGCCGCAGATGCGGTAGGGCATCGCATAAGCGGAAGTTGAGGCGCACCTGCGAGCCTGCAGGTTCGATGGATTGACCGTAGGTGAGGATGAGGGCTTTTAAGTAAAAATTCATAGAAGCAGAGATTTGTTCGCAGGTGCGGACCGTTGATGCGATAATTGGTCCGCAAGTGCGGAAATACCTGGGCAAAAACTATATAAGCCTTCATTCACGATTTTTAGCCTTGGTCCACCATTTTTTAGACGAGTTGAGATCTTTTGAGAGGATTTGAAGAGGGATTCAAGGGATAATGCTTGGAGAATCGGGGCATTAGGAGGCTGAATTAAGAGGCAAGGGTGTCGCGAGCTAGTGTTTTGCTAGATTTGAGGTATGTAATGCTTCCAAACTTGGTTCTGAGGGTTTGAAACCCCCAACTATGTGTTCTATAATTGCTATTGAGGTGATACAAATGCCAAGTGATGGGTGTGTGGGCATGCACCGCGAGAATCGCGGCCTAGATCATTCCATGGCACAGCTTAGTGACTCTTTCTTACTGATATCTGTGTTGTAATTATGTTATGGCTTCACGCCAATACTGTTGAGACCCGAGAGGTCGTTTCTTGCTGTCATATCATAGCTTCATTGATATTCTGTACTCAATCCTATTCATGCATATTATATCATGCCTCAGTCTCGATTTTTTTTATGTGACACATCATATCATTGTTCGGGCTAGTATCATGACATTTGGAGCCCATGTGTGTGAGACTGGAGAGTGATGACTGAATGAGGCCGAGAGCTTGATACTGAGTGATAGTATGGGATCGGGCTGCACGCCGCAGCGAGATATTTATTATGCATTCGTTGGCTTGTTATAGCGCTTGGGCTGTAGGAGCCCCTCCGGAGTCTGTAACATACCCCTAGTGAGTGCAGTTGATGATATTGAGGGATGGATCTTCCCTGGACATGGATATTGTCCAAAGTATTTATACCCAGAGATGGATCTTCTCCATAGGGCTGGAACGGCCTTCCTCAGTATTGGTTGACTACGGTTATTGATGTGTGTATATTCTGAGATGTATATTCCCTGG
Source organism: Nicotiana tabacum (assembly GCF_000715075.1). Lineage (NCBI taxonomy): Eukaryota > Viridiplantae > Streptophyta > Magnoliopsida > Solanales > Solanaceae > Nicotiana > Nicotiana tabacum. The sequence goes on from NC_134084.1 coordinate 44,190,090, forward strand.
TCCGGATGGCCATATATAGTACCGAGTGGTTGAGTACTTGTGAGAGGAGGTACACGGAACATTGATCATGTATCTGGGCATTGGTACATATAGATTTCTTAAGCTTTATACTCCGTACTGTTCAGACTGTATTTATTTACTATTTAGTTTTTACTTGAACTGAAAGCATGCCTACTTTTCTGTACAGTTTAATTGTATTACCTGTTGAGGTTCGGTTCGTTACTAACTGTCAGTCCATAGTTTGGACTTGTTACTTACTGAGTTGGTGTACTCACGTTACCCCCTGAACCTTGTATGCAGATCTAGGTATCTCATGGCACGGTAGCGGCTGTTGACTATTCCAATCGCGAACTTCATGGAGATAGCGAGGTAGCTGCCTGATGACCGCAATTCCACTTTATCCTTCTCTATCTTCTTATTAGTACTTTGTTGTTGTTTCCAGACTATTTTAGTCTTGTCTTGTTTCAGAACTATTGTAGCGTTGTTCATGACTTAGTGACACCCGAGGTCGGGCTTGTATTTTTTTCTACTTTGTTGGTTTAAACTTTATATCTTTATCGGATTTTAGTTGAAAAAAATTGTTTACTTAAGTTTTTAAATGAAATGTGGATTTAATTGGAAAGGTGTCGGCCGGCCTAGTTTCAAGATAGGTGCCATCATGACCGGGTCAGTTTGGGGTGGTGACAAGTTGGTATCAGAGCCTAGGTTACATTGGTCTCACGGGTCATGAGAAGGTTTAGTAGCTCATGGATCGGTACGAAGATGTTTGTACTTATCCTCGGGAGGCTACAGAACCTTTATTCTGGTAACTAAACTTTTGTTATTCTATTCTCTCATAGATGGTGAGGACACGTGCTACCGGTCAGGATGGATGACCACCAGTACCACCACCTGGGGGTCACTAGAGGCCGAGGATACGGTGGAGGTTGTGGTAGGGACAGGGGAGTAGCCCGTGCAGTAGCTAGAGCAGAACCTACAGATCCACCAACCGCCCTAGTTCATGATCAGGCTCCAGCGGGGGATGCTCCAGCAGTACCAGCTCAGGCACCGGCTGTGCCTATTGTTATTCTAGGTCTTCAGAAGACCTTGGCTCAGATCTTGACCGTGTCCGCGAGCCTTTCTCAGACAGTCACAGTTTCTACCACAACAGCTACTTCTCGGGTCGGATGAGGCACTTAGACTCCCGCCGCCCGTACACACAAGCAGGTTGTACAAGGACTGCAGACACCGGAGGCACCACCAGCCAGCCGGTTGCACCTGCTCAGGATTTTGTGGTTCCAGTTATGCTTGATGACGAGCAACATCGATTGGAGAGATTTGGTAGATTTTAGCCTCCGACTTTCAGTAGTACAGAGGGCGAGGATGCCCAAGGTTTCTTGGACAAGTGTTAGAGGATTCTACGTACAACAGGTATTCTGGAGATTAGTGGGGTCTCATTTACTACTTTTCAGTTTTCTTGAGCTGCCTTTACTTGGTGGGAGGCTTATGAGAGGAGTAGGCCTATTGGTTTAGCGTCCCTTACCTGGCAGTAGTTTTCTACTCTCTTCCTGGAGAAGTATCTGTTGCAGTTCGGTAGAGAGGAGTTGTGCAGGCAGTTCGAGCTGTTACATCAAGGTTATATGTTTGTGATGCAGTATAATATGTGGTTTTCTGAGTTAGCCCGTCATACTGTTTCGCTGGTTCCTATAGACAGGGAGAGGATCAGGAGATATGTGCATGGCCTCGCTTATTAGCTACGAATTCTTATGACCAGAGAGAGGGTGTCTGGCACTTCTTATGAGGAGGTGGTTGACATTGCTTGAGAGATAGAGTCGGTTCGCCGCCAGGAGCGAGTTGAGAGGGAGGCCAAGAGGCCTCAGGGATCTGGTAGTTTTGGTGGTGATCCTTTGGGAGGTGAATTTCAGCACGGTAGAGGATGCCCATTCAAACATGCTCAGTCAGCCCGTTCGGGCCACCGTGGTGGATCATCTAGCCATGTTTCTCACAGTTCACATTAGGGTCACTCATCTCTCAGTGCCCTTCCAACTCAGAGTTCAACTCAGGCACTATCAGTTTAGGGCTCATATATGCCTGGTTCTTCTAGTGTCTATCCCGGTGCACATGGCTCCCTTCAGTCCCCACCGCCATTTGCCGAGAGAGGTTGCTTTGAGTGTGAATATTTGGGTCATATCAAGAGGTTTTGTCCCCGTCTTATAGGAGGTTCATCCCAGCAGAGCAGTCAGACTTTGACTTCAGCACCAATTACTTCCCCACCCGCACAGTTAGCTCGGGGTGAAGGCCAGTCAACTAAGGGCCGCCCTAGAGGGGGAGGTCAATCAGGTGGTGGTCAGGCTCGTTTCTATGCCCTCCCAGCTAGACCAGATGTTATTGCTTTAGATGTTGTGATTACAGGTATTGTCTCAGTCTGCTACATAGATGCCTCTATATTATTTTATCCTAGCTCCATTTTTTCGTATGTGTCATCAAATTTTGTTCGTTATTTGGATACGCCCTGTGAGTCTCTTATTCCATTTGTTTATGTATCTACTCCGGTGGGCTATACTGTTGTTATAGACCACGTGTATTAGTCCTGTGTAGTGACTATTGGGGGTTTAGATACCCGAGTGGACCTCTTGTTACTTTGTATGGTGGTCTTTGATGTGATATTGGGCATGAATTGGTTATTTCCATGTCGTGCTATTTTGGACTGTCATGCTAAGACAGTGACGTTTGCTATTGACGGGTGCACAACGGATTGAGTGGCAAGGTTTGAGTGATTATGTTCCCAGTAGAGTGATATCATTTTTGAAGTCTCAGTGAATGGTTGGGAAGGGTTGTCTTTCTTATCTGGACTTCGTGACGGGTGTTAGTGCAAAGAATCCTACTGTTGATTTAGTTCTGGTAGTGAGGGACTTTCTGGATGTATTTACTGCAGACCTGCCGAGCATGCCACCAGACATGGATATTAACTTACGTATTGATTTGGTTCCAGGCACTCAACCCATTTGTATTCCACCGTATCATATGGCACCGGCGGAGTTGAAGGAGCAGCTTCAGGAACTCCTTGATAAGGGGTTTATTCAGCCTAGTGTGTCGTCGTGGGGTGCGCCTATTCTATATGTGAAGAAGAATGGTGGCACTATGAAGATGTGCATTGATTACCGGCAGTTGAACAAGGTCACAATCAAGAACAAGTATCCTTTGCCTCGTATTGATGATTTATTTGACCAGCTTCAGGGAGCGAGAGTGTTCTCCAAGATTGATCTCTGTTTAGATTTTAACTAGTTGAAGATCAGGGACTCGAACATTCTTAGGACAGCTTTCAGGACCCAATATAGTCATTATGAGTTCCTTGTGATGTCTTTTGGACTGACCAATGCCCCAACAACGTTCATGCATCTGATGAACAGCGTGTTTTAGTCGTAGCTTGACTCATTTTTTATTGTGTTCATTAATGATATTCTGGTGTACTCGCATAGTCAGGAGGACTACGCCAGGCATTTGAGAGTTGTATTGCAGCCGTTGAGAGAGGAGAAGCTTTATGCAAAGTTTTCCAAATGTGAATTTTGGCTCAGTTTAGTGGCTTTCTTAGGGCATGTGGTGTCCAGTGAGGGTACTTAGGTTGATCTGAAGAAGATAGAGGCGGTTCAGTATAGTCCCAGACCGTCCTCAGCCACAAAGATTCACAACTTTCTTTGTTTGGCGGGTTATTACTACCGGTTTGTTCAAGGATTTTCATCTATTGCATCACTTTTGACCAAATTGACTCAAAAGGTGCTCCATTCAGGTGGTCGGATGAGTATGAGGCGAGCTTTCAGAAGCTCAAGACTTCCTTGACCACAGCTCCAGTGTTAGTATTGCCATCAGCTTCAGGTTTATATACAGTGTATTGTAATGCTTCGAGAGTGGGTATTGGGTGTGTGTTGATATAGGAGGGTAGAGTGATTGCTTATGCTTCTCGTCAGTTGAAGCCCCATGAGAAGAACTACCATGTTCATGATTTAGAGTTAGCTGCCATTGTTCATGCGTTGAAGATTTGGAGGCATTATCTCTATGGCGTGTCTTGTTTAATGATCATCGTAGCCTCCAGCACTTGTTCAAGTAGAAGGATCTCAACTTGAGGTAGCAGAGATGGTTGGAGCTGCTAAAGGACTATGATATCACTATCTTGTACCATCCGGGGAAGGCTAATGTAGTGGCTGATGCCTTGAGTAGGAAGGCAGTAAGTATGGGCAGTTTGGCATTTATTTCTATTGGAGAGAGACGTCTTGCAGTTGATGTTCAGGCCTTGGCCAATCGGTTTGTGAGGTTGGATATTTCGGATCCCAGTCAGGTCTTAGTTTGTGTAGTTTCTCGGTCTTCCTTATTTGATCGCATCAGAGAGCGCCAGTATGATGATCCTCATTTGCTTGTCCTGAAGGACAGAGTTCAGCATGACGATGCCAGAGATATGACTATTGGTGATGATGGGGTATTGAGGATGTAGGGCCAGAGATGTGTGCCTAATGTAGATGGGCTTCAAGAGTTGATTCTAGATGAGGCCCATAGCTCGCGGTATTTCATCCATCCATGTGCCGCGAAGATGTATCAGGATTTGAGGCAGCATTATTGGTGGAGGAGAATGAAGAAGTATATCGTGGGATTTGTAGCTCGGTGTCTCAATTGTCAGCAGGTGAAATATGAGCATCAGAGACCGGGTGGCTTGCTTCAACAGATAGATATTCCAGAGTGGAAGTTGGAGTAGATCACCATGGATTTTGTAGTTGGACTCCGACAGACTTTGAAGAAGTTCGATGCTATTTGGGTGATTGTGTATCGGCTGACCAAAACCGTGCACTTCATTCCTGTGTGTACTACCTATTCCTCAGAGCGGTTAGCAGAGATTTATATCCGAGAGATTGTCTGCTTGCATGGAATCCCAATTTCCATCATTTCAGATACATGTACTCAATTTACTTCGCAGTTTTGGTGGGCCGTGCAGCGAGAATTGGTACTCAGGTTGGGTTGAGCTCAACTTTCAACCTCAAACGAACGGGCAATCCGCGCGCACTATTCAGATATTGGAGGACATGTTGTGCGCTTGTGTCATTGATTTTGGGGGTTCATGGGATCAGTTTTTACCGCTCGCGGAGTTTGCTTATAACAACAATTATCAGTCGAGTATTCAGATGTATCCATATGAAGCTTTATATGGGAGAAGGTGTAGATCTCCAGTTGGTTGGTTTAAGCTTGGTGAGGCTAGGATTTTGGGTACAGACTTGGTGCAGGATGCCTTGGAGAAGGTGAAGGTGATTCAAGAGCGGCTTCGTACAGCGCAGTCAAGATAAAAGAGTTATACTGACAGGAAGGTTCGCGATGTGTCATACATGGTTGGGGAGAAGGTTCTACTGAAGGTTTCACCCATGAAGGGAGTTATGAGAGTTGGGAAGAAGGATAAATTGAGTCCCCGGTTCATTGGGCCTTTTGAGGTGCTTCAGAGGATTGTGGAGGTGGCTTATGAGTTGGCTTTGCCACCTAGCCTGTCGGGTGTGCATTCGGTATTTCATGTTTTTATGCTCCAGAAGTATATTGGCGATGCGTCTCATATTTTGGATTTCAGCACGGTTCAGTTAGACGGTGATTTGACATATGATATGGAGTCAGTGGCTATTATGGAGCATTAAGTTCGAAAGTTGAGATTAAAGGATATAGCTTTAGTAAAAGTGCAGTGGATAGATCGGCCCGTGGAGGAGGCCACTTGGGAGACCGAGCGGGATATACAGAGCAGATATCCTCACCTATTTAAGGCTTATGATTCTTGACTCATTCAAGGATGAAACTTTGTTTAAGGGTGGGGGAGGATGTAATGATCCAACTAGTCGGTTCATGAGTTACCGCTCCATTTTTCTCATTTCTTCCTTTTTATGTGTTGTTCAGCTATATTTCATCGTATTGCATTGTTTGGTTTGGGTTCGGAGTGGGTGTGTAGAGGAATGAGATACTTAAGTCTCTTTTGATTAAGCTTAAGTTAGAAAAGTCAATCGGATGTTGACTTATGCATAAAAGGTCTCCGATGTGAATTCTGATGGTTCAGATAGCTTTGTCGGGTGATTTGGGCCTTAGGAGCGTGATCGGAATGTATTTTGGAGGTTTGTGGTAGATTTAGGCTTGAATTGGCAAAATTGGAGTTTCGACGTTTTCTGATTAATAGTGGAAATTTTGATATGGGGGTCGGAATGGAATTTCGGTAATTAGAGTAGGTCCGTTGTGTCATTTTTTAAGTGTTTGCAAAATTTCAAGTCATTTGGATGAGGTTTGATTAGTTTTTGGATCGGTTGCGGAATTCGGAAGTTTTTGAATTCTTAGGCGTGGATCCGAGGGTGATTTGGGGTTTCAATGTGGTTTTTAGTGTTCTGAAGGTTGGAATAAGTTTGAATAGTGATATGAGACTTGTTTGTGCTTTTGGATGAGGTCCCGAGGGCCTCGAGATGATTTTGGATGGTTATCGGAAAGTTTGGAAATTCGAGAATGTAGTTGCAACTTCTGGTTTTGGCATAACCGCACCTGCGGTTAGGGTAACCGCAGGTGCGATGATTGTAGATGTGAGGAAAGGCCATAGATGCGGTTGGGCATCACAGAAGCGGAAGCTGAGGCGCACCTGCAAGCCCGCAGGTGTGGTGGATTAACCGCAAGTGCGGATGAGGGCTTTTAAGTGAAAATCCGCAGAAGTAGAGATTTATCCGCATGTGCGGAAATACTTGGGCAGAAACTATATAAGACTTCCTTTGCGATTTTCAGCATTGTTCCACCATTTTTGAGACGGGTTGAGAGATTTTTAAGAGGATTTGAAGAGGGATTCAAGGGATAACGCTTGGAGATTTAGGGCATTTGGAGGCCGAATCGAGAGGCAAGAGTGTCGCGGACTAGAGTTTAGCTTGACTTGAGGTAAGAAACGCTTCAAAACTCAGTTCTAAGGGTTCGAAACCCCAAATTATGTGTTCTATGATTTCTATTGAGGTGATATAAAAGCCAAGTGACGGGCGTGTAGGCGTGCACCATGAGAATCGTGACCTAGATCATTCCATGGCACCGCTTAGTGACTCTTTCTTGCTGATATATGTGTTGTAATTATGTGATTAAGTTAATAAACTGTAAATCATGCTAATTGTCATGTTAAGGCTTCAAGCCACTACTGTTGAGACCTGAGAGGTCATTTTTTGATGTCATATCATTAGCTTCATTGATATTCTATACTCAGTCCCGTTCATGCATAGTATATCATGTCTCAGTCTCGATTATTATTATGTGACACATCATATCATTGTTCGGGCTAGTATCATGACATTTAGAGCCCGTGTGTGTGAGACTTGAGAGTGATGACTGAGTGAGGACGAGAGCCTAATGTTGTGTGACAGTATGGGATCGGGTTGCATGCCGCAGTGAGATATTGATTATGCCTTTGTTGATGATTATGATAACACTTGGGTTGTAGGAGCCCCTCCGGAGTCTATAACACACCCCCAGTGAGCGCAGTTGATGATATTGAGGGATGGATCTTCCCTAGACATGGATTTTGTCCGAAGTATTTATACCCGGAGATGGATCTTCTCCATAAGGATGGAATGGCCCTCCTAGGTACTGGTTGACTGCGGCCAGTGATGTGTATATATTTCAGAATAGATTTTCCCTGGGCCGGACGACCATATACAGTACCGAGTAGTTGAGCACTTGTTAGTGGAGGTACATGAAACATTGATCATGCTATATGTGCATTGGTACATAGAGATTTCCTAAGCTTTATACTCTGTATTGTTCAGACTGCATTTATTTACTGTTGAGTTTTTATTTAAACTGCAAGCATGTCTACTTTTCTGTATAGTTTAATTGTATTACATGTTGAGGTTTGGTAAGTCACTACCTGTCAATCCATAGTTTGGACTTGTTACTTACTGAGTTGGTGTACTCACATTACACCCTGCACCTTATGTGAAGATCCAGGTATCTCAGGGAACGGTAGCAGCTGTTGACTATTCCTGTTGCGGACTTCACGGAGATAGCGAGGTAGCTGCCTGGCGACCGTAGCTCCGCTTTCTACTTATCTATCTTCCTATTAGTATTTTGTTGTTGTTTCCAAACTTTTTTGGTCTTGTCTTGTTTCAGAACTATTGTAGTGTTGCTCATGACTTAGTGACACCCGAGGTCGGGCTTGTATATTTTTCCGCTTTTTTGGTTTAAACTTTATATCTTTATCGGATTTCAGTTGAAAAAATGGTTTAGTTAAGTTTTTAAATGAAATGTGGATTTAATTGGTAAGGTGTCGGCTGGCCTAGTTTCACGATAGGGGCCATCACGACCGTGTCAGTTTGGGGTCGTGATACTTTGTTCCCCCGACCCATCAAGATGCATGGAACATAGAGTTTGAGAAGCTACGTTAGTGGACCATTTCAGTCAGAGCATGCTAGTAGTTTCAGTGATTTTTCCCGACATGCACCTTCCTTGGTTTCAACAGTCAGAGAGCGAGTCCGCAGATTCATCAAGGGGATATATTATAGCCTTAGGTTCAGCATGAGTTGGGAGTTAGAGACGGATACTCCATTTTAGCAGGTCGTAGAGATCCTTCCAAGGCTGGAGGGTATGAAGGGCCGAGAGTGAGAGGACAGGGAGGCCAATAGGCCTCGAGATTCAGGAGGATACAATGGTGCCCGCGCTCTATTTGCATCCTATCATGGAAAAGGTTTTTTGAGCCGGCCAATTCATTCAGCATTTCTAGCTGCCAGCAGTGCTTTAGATATTTCGAGGTCTTAAGTTGGCCATTTTTCTCAGTCACTGCAGCAGTCACGCCCACCGAGAGCTTGTTTTGAGTATGGTGATACCAGTCATATGGTGAGGGATTGTCTCAGAGTCAGGAGGGGTGCACATCCATGGACTACGCTAAATACACGAATTCTAAAGGGTCCCTAGGGTAAACAGGCCAGGGTTGCCGCTCCACCTGCAGTGCCAGCTAGGGATGAAGGTCAGGTGTCACGCCTCCCCCCCCCCTTTTTCCCTCCACGGAGAGAGAGAGATAGAGAGAGAGAGAGACGTCCGGGTTTTGACATTCATGGGGACAATGACTCATTTTCTTTTGGGAATTGGGTATTTTGAAGAGTTGCCACCTAACAGATTATGGTGCATTAGGGCACCTAGAGTGATTAACTCTTAGACGAGTTTGCATAACCAGAGATTTAGAGTAAGGGCTCGAAATAACCTTGAGGGGAAGGTATTAGGCACCCTCTTGGTCCACAATGGTGGGTCTGGGCCGAATTTATACTTATGAACTAGTCCTTTTAACAAATAAACGGTTTAAAAACATATTTGCAAATAAGGGGGCGGGTTTTGGACATTATATGACTAAAATATTTAGACAAAAAGGAAAGATTTTAGAAAATTGCATACATATAGAAAAGTAAAGATTAAACAATGGGAATTTGGGAAGGAGAGGTCCTAGGTTGGTTAGCCTACAGGATCACCCCACACAATGCCCGGTAAATACTCCTCAATGAGGGGATACACGTGACATTAGCGCGTAATCATCATATCCTTACTAGCCAATCCCCTCCCCTTGGTCATAGCCTAAAGAGTTCTAAAACCTTGACAGATGTCTTATACGTGCAATATCCGTCCCTTCCTTATGGCCTTGGAGGTATTTAGGACCTCTGATTTGGACGGTTCTAGACCTCCCTAAGGTTTTAAAGGATAAAAGTCTAGGCGTCAATCAAGAACAAGTAGGACTACATTTAAAGAGAACAAATTATAGGATCATAGTCACCTCCACAAATAGAATAAGTAAATGCACGCCTCCAACAACAGTCAGGTATTTAATAGAAAATCCTTGAACATGATATCTAGGTGAGCAGGGATTATGCAGTATTGACTTAGGACAAAGTGTAGAAAATTCTATTTAGCTTGCCTACTGATTTAGACCTGTTAAACCTAAACAGTTTTAAATATCAAAGCACAGTTTTAGAGTTGCAAAATTTAAATCGTCCTTGAGGCTTGCTTAAACGCATAACAGTGATGTCCTAAGAGCATGCTATCTACATTGATGCAATAAAACAGTGAACAGTTTTTAAATGGACACTTTAGGTATCCTATAGACATGCTTTTCTAGCGGTATTGATTTAAGGCAGTGTTTGAAAATTCATTTTAAGTAGCGGACAGTTGATTAAGCTAATTCAGAATGAACTAACGTGAATTAAGTTGATTTGTTAACTAAACTAATTTTAAGTTCTACATACAGGATTTCTAATTTTAATTCCTATAGGCATGGTATCTAGTTGTTAAGAGCAGATTTTCAAACTTATAGGCATGATTCTAGTGAGACGAATGTAAACACATGTTGTAATAGAAACTAAACTCAATCACTTTACACTCTACAGGCATGGTATCTAATTATAAAGTTGATTTAAACCCTATAGACATGGTTTCTATTATTAAATCCATTTAGATCTTATAGACATGATTTCTAATATCGTGAAAGAAAACCAAACATAGCAAAGTATTAACATTATCATATAGGCATGGTATCTACCCGAGTTACCCCAACAGATATGTAGCTGCCCAGCCTTTTTCACTGATCACCCCAATGTTGTTTACAAATAATTATTACAGACCAGCTGAATAAATTACATAAATAACAAATAAAAAGAAGAAGTTAACTATAGGGAGCCTAAAGAAAGCCCAAATGACTTCCCCAAGACTCTAATAGCCTCAAATGCCAAGGTTCCATAGACAGTATCTTGTCTAGGTGTGTCGGAGTTCCCTAAGGACCTCAAGGATCCCGGGCAGTGCTCACACCTAGACTTTTCTCAAACAAGAACTAATTTAAGTGCAGTGTGGAAAGGCCAGCTCTGACATGCCAGAGTTCAGAGAAATCTCAAGGATCTCAAGGCAGTACACATGCCAAAGGGGCAGAACCTAATATTCTAGGAGTAGTGTGAGAGTGCTTGACATAGTTTTATTTTGAAAATAGTATAGAGATGACTTCAAAAGTAGGAAATGTTTTTTTTTCAAAAAAGAGAAAATAACTTAGTGGTAAAAGACAGTTTGAGAAGAGCATCAAGCAGCAGACAAGCAATTGGTCATATTCAGATCACTTAACAACAAAACTTCACATGGGGATGAAAGGATTGTGGCACATAAGAATCACTTCAGGGTACAGGGATAGGGATAGTAGAAACATACAGTCACAAATTGCATACACACTTAGGATCTTGGAGACTTAGTAAATAGTTTAGAACATAAATAATAGTTGGATTTAAGCATATAGTTTGGACATGCTAAGTAAAGAAGTAAGCAGAGTGTAAAACATGCATTGAACAGGATAGAATTTTAGACATATTAAGCAAAGGAGTAAGCAGGAGAGAGGGCAGAATGTAAAACATACATTGAATAGGACAGAACTTTAGACATGCTGAGCAAAGAGATAAACATGAATACAAGTTGAAATCACAATTGATGGACTAATGCAGGAATGACACATAGGGTTTGATTTTCAAAACTTAATTAGGGACATACCAGTTAAAGAGAGCAGACACAAAGTATAGAGCAGTGTAGTATAATAACTAGCCTTGGCTTACAGCCGGCTAGTTCAATAGAAGTAGCAAGTAACAGAAAAGAGCAGAAAGCTTAAGTATAAGAGAGAGTTTTTGAACTAGTGTTCGTTGTTATTTTCTATTGAACTTAAAAGAAGAGGAGGTTTATATAATAATCAAAATCTTGACACATAAGGTAAGAGATTAAATAAGTAGTAAATCAGGAAAGTCGTACGTAAATCAGCAAGATCATCCCTTAATTAAGTGACAGTTCAATCAACGGTAAACATACTAAGTATTTGAGGAAAAGAATAACGTAAAGTTTAGGTATATAATAGGTAATTAGGGGTAAATGCACATCAGTTTAATTAAGGAAACAAATCAATAAATAATCATCGGAATACAAACATGGCAGGGAAAAACAATTAAGGGAGGAAAATTCAATCAAATTGAGTAAAGAGGTAAGAATCAAACTTTTAAAGGAAAGTGTTCAAATTAAACCAGGAATTAAAAGATTCAGAATAATCAAGGGTTCAGAAAGTCATGAGAGAGTCAGCATATAAAATAAGGTAGAACATGGATAGTCATGATTTCATATAGCTTTAACAAAATACATAATTAAACGATAGTGATTCAAGGAGAAGTATACAAGTCTTAGCATGAATGGTTAGAACGAGCACGAGCACAAAAAATCAGTGAAAGGTCGAACTAAGAAATTTAGTAGAAGCATATTAGGACAAGAAAATCACGGAAATCAGAAGGACCCAAAGCAAGAACATAGTCAGATGCACTAGTACTCAGGAACCAAACGAAAAACCCTAGAAAATTAGGGCTTTCAGTACAAATGGTCTAATTAGTCAAAATATATGAGAAGCAGAAGTTTAAACACAAAAAATCATCAAACAAAATTTTAAAAAGAAATTCCGAAAACCCTAGTTTTAGGAAAAGATGAAAATCGCTTGAAAATTACTCGATTCTTATAAAGAATCTCAAGGCTATTGTAAAACTCACGGGAAACAAACTCAAATCACCTTAGATCTATACAGATCTAGGAGGTTTTTAGAAAAGTAATTAGGGTTTCAAAGAGAACCATACAGAGATGAAGAAACCTGTTTAGAAAATCATAGATCGTGGCTAATATAGGATGATCTCACTCAAAATCACACCGGAATGTCCTGGAACAGGCGAGAGATGAACCCTAGATGCAAGTCAACATAATCCTGGTCCCTTGAGGGCCTTAAAGATGGCAAGCATGACAGGAGAGAGGCCATTGGAGGCCTTAGAGGTGGTGAGAGGTTACCGGAGATAGCCATAGATGGGGGTCAGTGAGATTGGGGATTAGGGTTATGGTGAGAGCGTTTGAGAGCAGAGAGGATTTTACGGCGGTGGTGTAAGGTGGGAAATGGTTAGGGTTTTAGGGGGTGTAGGTTAGTTTATTTTAGGTAATGGGAGATCTAGACCGTTGATCAAAATGATCAACAGCTAGGATCTAACAAGAGTCGGGTCGGGTAGGTTTGTTAGAATCAGAAGGGTATTGGGCTTGGGTAATTTAATCCAAAATTGGGCTGGGTATTGGGGCTGAAATTGAAATGAAATTAGGCTAGATTTTAAATAGCCATTTTAGTACTATATAATTTATGGAAAAGGCTCAAAACTACACATATCATTTGCTAAATGGTTTATAAATACCCTCCTTCCATCTATCCGTCCAATAAAACACACGACGTTATTTCTATATCTAAAAGTACCCCTCTTTTTAACGGCGCCGCACATGGGCTCCACGTCTAATGTGTTGTCATTTTTTTATTGAGCAATGTGACTCTCGTTTAGAATCCAAATATTCGCCCCATTAACCAAACCCGCCCAATTATTTTCCCGACCTATTACTTTCTCTTTTTCTTAATCTCTCCTCACCTTCTCATCATTCTCACTCCAACACCCCCACCCCCAACAAAATAAAACAAAAACAACAAATTCAAAGGTCCATACTTTTCCAACAAATCAAACAATCTAAAACCAACCCATTATCTTCCTCAAAAACCCCACCTCAAACTCCTCCTTTTCCGATCACAAATCCAAAAACCAAAAATTAAAGCAAAATGATGCACGTGACCTTTTACTGGGGTAACAAAGTGACCCTTTTGTTTGATTTTTGGAGAATTGATTCTTGGTCAAGCTATGCCTCGCTTTACTCGCTTGTTTCATCGTATCCATTTTTTATCAGTATATGGAAGATCGTCGTCAGTGATTCAAGATTCTCTCTTCAAATTCCAAGAAAAACTACCCTCCGCCATCATCCAACGTCGCCGTGAATACCCCTCTTCTATATTCTTTTCCGACTGTCGGCGGTGTGTGGAATTCGGCGAGATTTGCGACGGCGATTCTATTTGGGATTAATTCGGCATTTGGGTATTTTCTTATGTTGGCTATTATGTCATTTAACGGCGGCATTTTTGTTGCTATGTCGATCAGATATTTGCTTTTTAGGACTGGTGAAGAGGATGTTGTGGTCGTTGATAATCCATGTGCCTGTGCTTGAAATTTTCTGAATATTAATGTTACTTGTAATGGGTTTGATTCTTGTTTTACCCATAGAAATTATATGGAAAAATGATAATGAAGATGTTTATTTTTTTTTTTGGAAGATGGGGTGGGTCAAACAAATGGGATGGGTATATTATACCCATATGTATGAAGTGAAATTAGGAGCCACGTGGCTAATAAATTATTGCCAACGCATTAAAAGTAGGGCACACATCTGCTGCCGTTAAAAGCAGGGGTAATTTTAGGTATATAAATAATGTTGTGTGTTTTTTCAGATTAATAGATGGACAGAGGGTATTTGTAAACCATTTAGTAAACAATAGGGATAGTTTAAGCCCTTTTCCGTATAATTTATAAATAATAATAAATAATTTCTGAAAAATAATTTCGTGTACTAAAATAATTTAAAATAGTTATTTAACATTTTAAAAATATAAAAGATCTTTTTATGCATCAACAATGTAATTATGCATTGATAGGGCTAGTATTGCAAATATATGCAAATTAGCTTAAAAATGCAAATGCAATTGTATGTGCCTAGTGGATCACCTTAGGGTGCTCCTATCTTGTTTGTGAAGAAAAATGATGGTTCTATGCGTATGTGTATTGATTATCGCTAGTTGAACAAGGTTACAGTAAAGAACTGTTATCTTTTGCCTCTCATTGATGATCTGTTTGACCAGCTTCAGGGCACACGAGTGTTTTCTAAGATTGAATTGTACTCAGGTTACCATCAGTTGAAGATTCGAGAGCCAGATATCTCGAAGACTGCTTTCAGGACTCGGTATGGTCATTACGAGTTCCTTATTATGTCATTTGGGTTGACCAATACCCCAGCAGCCTTTATGCATTTGATGCACAGTGTGTTCGGCCATATTTTGACTCGTTCGTCATTGTCTTTATTGATGATATTCTAGTGTATTCCCGAAGTCGGGAAGATTATGAGCAGCACCTGAGGATAGTGCTCCAGACCTTAAGAGAAAAGAAGTTATATGCTAAGTTCTCGAAATGTGAGTTTTGGTTGGATTCCGTGGCATTCATAGGCCACGTGGTGTCAAGTGAGGGTATTTAGGTGGATTCGAAGAAAATAGAGGCCGTGCAGAGTTGGCCCAGACCATTCTCAGCTACAGATATCTGCAGTTTCCTTGGCTTGGCGGGTTATTACCGCCAATTTGTGGAGGGTTTTTCATCGATTGCAGCCCCTATGACCAGACTGACCTAGAAGGGTGCTACGTTCTAGTGGACGGAAGAGTGTGATACGAGCTTTCAGAAGCTCAAGAAAGCTTTGAGTACAGCCCTAATTTTGATACTGCCTACAGGTTCGGGGTCTTATACGGTCCATTGTGATGCTTTGAGGATTGGGCTTGGAGCGGTGTTGATGCACGACGGTAGGGTGATTGCCTACGTGTCCAGACAATCGAAGGTACATGAGAAGAATTATCCAGTCCACGACCTTAAGTTAGTTTCCATTGTTCACGTCCTGAAGATTTGGCGTCATTATTTGTATGGTGTTCCCAGTGAGATTTATACTGATCATCGGAGCTTGCAATATCTGTTCAACCAAAAATATCTAAATTTGCGCCAGAGGAGGTGGTTAGAGTTGCTGAAGTACTATGACATCACTATTTTGTATCACTCGGGCAAGGACAATGTGGTAGCTAATGCCTTGAGTCGCCGGGCAAAGAGTTAGGGGAGATTGGTTTATTTACCAGTATTGGAGAGGCCTATGGCGATGGATGTTCAGGACTTAGACATCCAGTTTGTGAGATTGGATCTTTTGGAGCCCAGTCGGGTTCTAGCTTGTGTTGTTTCTCAGTCTTCCTTATTAGATCGTATCAGGTAGTGTCAGTATGATGACCTTCATTTGCTTGTCCTCAAAGAAAAGGTTCAGCATGGTAATGCCAGAGATGTGATCATTGGTGAGGACGTAGTATTGAGGATGCAGGGACGGATTTGTGTACCCAATGTTGATGGGCTTCGGGAGTTGATTCTGGAGGAGGCCCATAGTTCGCGGTATTCTGTTTATCTGGGTGTCGTGATGATGTATCAGGATTTGAGATTGCACTATTAATAGAGGTGGATGAAGAAAGATATAGTTGGATTTGTAGCTCGGTGCCTCAACTGTCAGTAGGTGAAGTATGAGCACCAGTGACCGGGTGGGTTCCTTCAGCAAATAGAGATTATGGAGTGGAAGTGGTAGAGGATAACCATGGACTTTGTAGTTGGGCTCCCACACACTTTGAGAAAGTTCGATGCTATTTGGGTGATTGTGGATCGGCTGACCAAGTCCGCTCACTTATTCATGTGTGTACTACTTATTCTTCGGAGCGGTTGGCGGAGATCTATATCCGGGAGATTATTTATCTGCATGGTATTCCAGTTTCCATAATTTTAGATAGAGGTACGCAGTTCACATCCTGATTCGGGAGTGTCGTTCAGCATGAGTTGGGTACTCGGGTGGAGTTGAGTACAACATTCACCCTCAGACGGGCGGGCAGTCCGAGCGCACTATTCAGATTCTTAAGGATATGCTCCGTGCGTGTGTGATTGAGTTTATAGGGTCTTGGGATCAGTTCTTTCCATTGGTGGAGTTTGCCTACAACAACAGCTATCAGTCCAGCATTTAGATGGCACCATATTAGGCTTTATATGGTAGGCAGTGTAGATCACCGGTAGGTTGGTTTGAGCCGAGTGAAGCTAGACTATTAGGCACAGACTTGGTTTAGGATGCTTTGGAGAAGGTCAAGATGATTCAGGATAGACTCCGTACAGCCCAGTCCAGACAGAAGAGCTACGTGGACCGGAAGATTCATGATGTTTCCTACATGGTTGGAGAGCGGGTTCTTCTTTGGGTTTCGCTTATGAAGGGCGTCATGAGATTTGGGAAGAAAGGAAAGTTGAGTCCGAGGTTTATTAGCCCTTTTGAGATATTAAGGCGTGTTGGGGAGGTTGCTTATAAGCTCGCCTTACCCCTCAGCTTGGCATGAGTTCATCCGGTATTTTATGTTTCGATGCTTCGGAGGTATCACGGTGATCCGTCGCACGTGTTGGATTTTAGTTAAGTCCAGTTGGACAAGGATATATCCTATGTTGAGGAGCCAGTGGCAATATTAGACCTGCAGGTTAGAAAGCTGAGGTCAAAGAACATTGCATCAGTGAAGGTTTAGTGGCGGGGTCAGTCAGTCGAGGAGGCGACCTGGGAGACCGAGCAAGATATGTGCAGCTGTTACCCTCATCTTTTCACTACTTCAGGTATGTCTCTATGCTCGTTCGAGGACAAATAAATCTTTAAGTGTAGGAGGATATGACGACCCGGCCGGTTGTCTTAAGAATTAACGCCCCGATCCCCTATTAACTACTTTCCAAATGTTTATTTTTGCTATTTTGATTTGTCGGGACATTCGGTTTTGAGTTTCGGAGAGTTCTGGGACACTTAGTCCCTAAATGAGAGCTTAAGTGTTGGAAAGTTGCCCGTAGTCTGAATAGTGTGAAGACGACCTCGGAATGGAATTCTGATGGTTTCGTTAGCTCTGTGGGGTGATTTCAAGGTTAGGAGCATGTTCGGATTGTGTTGTGGAGGTCAGTAGCTAATTTAGGCTTGAAATGCCGAAAGGTCGAATTTTGAAGTTTCCGGTTTGATAGTGAGATTTTGATCCGAGGGTTGGAATATAATTTTGGTAATTGGAGTAGCTCTATAGTATTGAATGTGATGTGTGTGCAAAATTTCAGGTCATTCGGACGAGGTTTGATAGACTTTTTGATCAAAAGTGTATTTTTAGAGTTTTGGAATTTTTAGGCTTGAATCCGTGGTTGATTTGTCGTTTTGATGTTGTTTTAGGTGTTTTAAGGATTGGTATAAGTTTGGACAGTGGTATTAGACTTTTCAGTGCCTTTGCTTGAGGTCCCAGGGGCCTCGGGATGATTTTGGATGGTTGATGGAAGGATTTTGGAGTTTGGGATTGCAGCTTTAGCAGGTTTTCTATCATAACTGCACCTGCGAGTGTGGGACCGCAAGTGCAGAGCCGCAGAAGCGGCATTTGGCATCGTAGAAGCGGAAATGGGGAGGTTCAGCAGGAGCCGCAGAAGCGGTAGAATTTCCGCAAGAGTGGTACCGTATCTACGAATGGGGCAGTCCAAGCTGCCCCATCACCCTCGGCCTGATAGTGCTGATCAAGCCACCTGCACTCATGTGCACATGTTTTATTTAAAATGGATCGAGTGAGAAAGAAGGTTACCAGTGCATCATTGTAAGGTCGAGGTGAGGTCTTGGTACCCTCTTTGCTGAATGTAAGGGTGTCCTTGGGGGTATATCCCCAGATTTGCCTTTCTCCGGTTACGAGAAATTTTGCTCTCCCTTTTACAAGTTCTTGGAAAGGGTCGTCGCTCCTCCATTATCGTGGTAATGCACAGTGGCCCGTTTCCTTTGTTCCTCCTGGCCATCTTCCATACTAGGTACTGAACTTGAATTCGTTCACTCGTCAGTTCTTGGCGGTGATTTTTGTTGAGCGGCTTGGCGTTTTCCTTCGGAGCCGGTGGCTATCTTCGGCCCCGCAGCCGCACTTACTGTGTAGTTTCCGCGCCAGGCTGTGAATCCTTTGAGAGGAATTCGATCGAATTGGTCCGATCCATTTGACGTCCCTGGTTTCGCCCACGGCGAACACGATGTTTGGTATAGCGATATGGAAATTGTACTATGATGGCGAGGCGCCCTTGCTGGCCATGCTTCCTCGTCGAACCTGGCTTTGTTAACGATTCCTCTAGGATATTGTCCTCGGGCCATTCTCCGATCGTTGCGAGGTAGATTGCATCTCGGGGCGTTCCTCCTGTCTGTGGCGCATGGGTGGTACTTCCCTCTGTTTGGCATTAGTTTCTTTACTAGGAGCCTATTTGGGTAAGCTGAGCCTGAGGAGGCTCCCGGATGGTCATCCATGACCCTGATTTGCGACTGATGCCAGGTACGGGCATCCGACCAGGTCTTGGCTAGGTACCTGATCAAGTTTTGTTTGAACTGCGCTGAAATTGTCGGGCTAGGTTTGTTTAGGCTTTGAGTGAAGGCCTGTATTGCCCAGTCATCCGAGACCGGGGGTAATCTCGTTCGTTCCATCAGGGAATGTGGTGTGAATTCCCGTGGCGTTTCATTCTCCCTTTGTTCGGCCCTAGATGCATCGGGCTTTCTCGTCGTTGCTTCGATGGCACCGGCGTGTGCCTTTATGGAGGAATCTGCCGTTATGGTAAGCGATTTTATGGGGTCAGGCTCTAGGTTATGACGTCACATCATGGTTCCTTTCGAGAGTATTTCCCCGAACCTCTTTGATAAGACGGGCTTGGTCTCATTATGTTTTGGGTCGTTGCCTTTTTCCGCACACGTATAAGCAGTGATGTGTTCGTTGGGATCTGAGGTCCCGTTGTACCTAGGGAGTTCTGGCGTTTTGAGCTTCTTTGGAATGGGTTCCGGGGTCGTTTCCTCGGGGGGCGGCCACTACATGATCTTCCATGATTCTGATTCGATCCTTTTGGTGAGATCCCCAAGCATCTTTGCTATGGCAGGGTCGGCTACCGATCCGTTATTGCTTGAACTCTTAGGTACTTGTTCGGCAGGGGGAGCTGCTTCCGGTGCTGCTGTGTCTGGAACCTTCGGATGGCTTTGTAACAGAGCGATGGCCAACTATTGTGCCTGCAACATTTCAAAAATAACGCGAAGGCTAACTTTTTGTTCTTCCCGGGCTGGAGTCTTTTGGGCTTCCTGTTGGTCGCCATGTTGTATGCTTCCGTCGGTGCGCGAGCGCGTCTGCCAGAATCAGTCCGGGCGCATTATGGGGATTATGTGATTGCATTCTGGGAGCCGGAACAGCCACGCCATTTTCCCCGTGGTTTTCAAGGTTGTCGTTCTCGACTCTGTTTACCAAGCCAGACATTTTGACCTGAAATCAAAAGATCTTGGACAAGAAAAAGTGTGAAAAATAACTTGCGTTTGTGGAATGAAACCAGCAAGAAAATAATCACTATTATTTTTAGCCCCACTGTGGGTGCCAAACTGTTTACCGTGAAAATGGTAACAACAATTAAATTTGTAAATGGGATTCTAAAAATACGTGATCTATTTTTATGCTAGTTGTTATAGCAATTAGTGATAAGAGTATGAAGTTTAATGAAGAGATACAAGCTAAAACGGGGCAGTAATCAAACCTAGTGGCTTGCCGCCCGATCCTCGAACAGGTCGATGAAGGAGCCTCGGGGCCGATATCCGGCTCGGTCTCGAGCTATCGAGGGTAGTCGGGGATGGGATAACAGTTGAGATATGATCAAGCAAGGCTCTTTATGGCCAATACCAAACAATGAATGAAGAACAAGTATGAAAGCAATAAACGTTAAGAGTGGCCTCGAGCTAATAAGAACGAGCAAGTTAGAGAGAAGAGAGAGAGAGAGATATTATTGATCTTGTGGAGAATAGTTGGAGCAACATCATCCCTTTACAAAATAGCGTCGGTTCCCTTTATATATGAGGGGACCCGGTTATAGTACAACATACATTAATTGTAAAGTATGGAGATGGGATGGCTAGACGTGATGCTTCGGCATAGGCACTGGATAGGCCGACTCTGCCAGACTTTGCCGTGTGTCTTGGGAACATCCCATTTTGCTCTAGTCTCAACCTTTTTCTTCTTTGAGTTGGGCCTTGACGAGCCCGAGGGAGGGACTCGGTCGCAACTCCACGTCCTCGGGGTCTCGAGGTATTCTTCCGAAGTGGCTTGATAGCGAGAAATTAAGCCCTCTGATTTCACCGCATACATTGGCCAAGGGCTCGTTTGGTACGAGGGATAAGGACTAATTAGTCCCAGGATTAAATTTGAGATGAGTTTATCTCACATTTGGTTGGGATAAAATTGCGGTGTAATCAATCTCGGGATTAATTATCCCCGGATTGTAGTATTTTTTACCCCTATGGGATTGTGGGATAAGTAATCCCGGGATAACTTGTTTCCTAATAAAATGACCCCTAAGGGGTCGTTTAGTTAGGAAACAAGTTATCCTATGATAAATTATTCCGGGATTAGTTATCCCACCTTCCAATAGGGATAAAAATACGGAAAAGGGCCAAAAATGTCCTTCAACTATTCGAAATAGCTTAAAAATATCCTCCGTTTGTTTTCGGTGCCAAAAATATCCCTGCCGTCTATGTTTTGGACCACAAATGCCCTTAAACAGTTAGTCTTGCCATTGAAGCTGACATGACAGTCCAACTAGGTTAGATTTTCTTACATGGCCATCCTCCTAAGCAATCTAGCATGACAAAACTATTTTTTCGGAAAAACTATTTTTCCAAAATTTTTTATTAAAACACAAAATCAACATTTATTCCGAAAAAGTAAAAAATATTTAGAAAAATTATTTATTTCGGAATTATTTTTATTAAAATACAAAATCAACACTTATTCCGAAAATAGTAAAAAAATTCCGAAAAAATTATTCTTGATTGGGCTTCATGATTTGATTAAAAAACTCCATTGTTCTCTTTTGTGAATTTATGATTAGTTTTATCTAAATTTTTAGATACTTATCAGTTATAGCTTCACAAAAGGCACACCTCTACTGTAAGTATCAATTGATTCATCCGAAGTTCTTATAATTTTTGGAGTTTTGAAAATTTCAAAAATTCCGAAATTAACTTTAAGTGAAATTTAAAATTTTTACGGTCGAACACTTATTCCAAAAAAGTAAAAAAATTCCGGAACAATATATTAAAGCACGCCCCAAAATAATTTATTTTGTATATTATATATAATATTTTAATAAATAAATAATTTTTCCAAATTTTTTTACTATTTTCGGAATAAGTGTTGATTTTGTATTTTAATAAAAAAATTCCAAAATAAATAATTTTTCCAAATATTTTTTACTTTTTTGGGAATAAATGTTGATTTTGTATTTTAATAAAAAAAATCGGAAAAATAATATTTTTGAAAAAATAATTTTGTCACGCTGGATTGCTTAGGTGGATGGCCTTGTAAGCAAATCTAACCTAGTTGGACTGTCATGTCAGCTTCAATGGCAAGACTAACAGTTTAGGGGCATTTGTGGTCCAAAACATAGACGACATGGATATTTTTGGCACCAAAAACAAACGGAGAATATTTTTGAGCTATTTCGAATAGTCCAAGGACATTTTTGGCCCTTTTTCGTAAAAAAAATACTACAATCTGGGGATAACTAATCCGGAGATTATTTATACTATGATTTTATCCTAATCAAACATGTTATAAACTCATTTTAAATTTAATCTTAGAATTAATTATCCCTTATCCTTTATACCAAGCGACCCCTAAGTGTATAAAATAATCATAAGGGGCATCGAGATTTGTTCCCAATTTTGGAGAGTAAATTATGTATTGTCTTTTATTTACCGAGAACGTTTTTCTTTTTTATCATTTTTATCAGACTACTAGGTATTTGAGCCACTTCCTTTGGGGAAGAAAAAGAATATTCGAACAATTCTTAGCCAATGGATGGCTGGTCCTAGTAGAGGACGAAACAACAGAACCACACTCCCCTCACCAACACATCCGTTAATTGACTTGTAAATCCTATAAACTGAAAATCACTTGGCATCCTCCGACAAAGTGGGAAGTTCTGATTTGAGCATTACAATCTTTTCTTTACATCTGAATAACTATATGACCGCTTTGCTCTCTTTCCACACTGTTCCTTCCTATGTACTACCCACTAAACCATTTCCAAGAAATAATCTTTCAACACTAGTTCCTCGAATGTCCTTGTCTTCGTCAACTTCTAACCAACAGATAAGGTAATTCCTTTTTTCATAATTTTTTAGTGTCAATCATCTATTGATTATCCTTTGAGCTGCTCTTTTAACACGCCTCTCTGTCCATTGGCATTGGGAAAGTCTTGGTTACCTTTTTTCTTTATTTTGCCACAGCCATTATTTGTTTTATTTTTGAGGTTGCTAATTTGTGCAATTAATTTGTGACCGACTAGTGTAGACATTTTATAATTGTGATATATAAATGTTAAAGGGACTTTTACCTACAGATACAAAATTAGGCCCTAATTTGGTGGTTTGGCAAGATGGTTTAATTTTCAAAAAGTAGCAAGAGTTTATTTACCAAATTTATACAATCCACTAAAAACATACTCTCTTCGTTTCAAAAAGATTGGTACTATTTTCTTATTAGTCCGTCTAAAAAAGATTGGCACATTTCAATATTTTAATTAATAGAAAGCATTTATAGTCATATAAATGTTATGACATGTTTAAGACCACAAGTTTCAAAAGTTTTACGGTCACACAAATACTATGGCTTATTTAAGGCCACATATATCAAAAGTCTTCCCTTTTTTGTTAAGTTTGTGAGTCAAACTAGGACAATCCTTTTTTGAAATGGAAGGAAAATAACTTATTTACATACAACTCGCATACAAATATTATTGTATATATATATATATATATTACTCGGTAAAAGCATAAAACTTACATACAACTTGCATATATTATGTTGTTGTATGTATTATATATATATCATTTACATGTATTTTGTATGTCGAGTATGAATGTCCAATGATATATCCATACCACCCGACATACATCCGGCAAACAACTATTCTACCACCGGACCACCATTCAAAAAACCACCATACTAATCACCATAAACCATCATTCTTTAAACCTTTGGCGGAGTGGTAAGTACTCCCCCATTCTTAACTAGAGATCTTGGATTTGAGATCTAGATATGGAGTCGCCTTTGAAAGGGAGCGTTTCACCCCTTAATAGCTGCTTCCTCACTTACGCTGCCATTGCCATGAATGACGCTCAAAGCTACAACATTCTTTTTCCATCCTTTGACTCTATCTACAGTTACTGGCAACATTTAAGTTGCTATGTATTGAATATCTTGCTATGTTAGTTAATTAAGTGCAAGCATCCCTAATAGTAGGCTTCCAATTTTGCATATCTAGGTGAAGTTTCCAAAGTCAAACTCAAACATCACTAGGTGGAAGAAATGTTTAAATGAGAAGTATGGTAATGAATGAGGTGCAAGTCTCATGGGAGTATAGCCATGTCACTTTTCATTACTCTCTCGATTGTAAAAGTTCTTTGTAAGATTTTCTTGGGATATAGGGTCAAAGTGTATATAGCAAAAATATAGGGTGTGCAAATTAGTTAAGAGTGGTTAGTTAGTTATAGTGGTTAATTGACAGCTGCACAATGGTTGTCATTTAGTTAGTAGAAAAGCCCCTATATAGCATAGTAATGGACGGAGGTCTCACTGATTTTGGCAAATACAATTCCCTTCTTCTTTCTTCTCCATTCTCAATCTTCTTCCTTACAAATTCAACGTGGTATCAGAGCGGGAATTGCTGGGACTGTAATTTCCGATCTAGTTCCGGCGAGATTCAAGTTTTTCGGCAGAAATACAGAGCTGAAAAATTCTTCAATTTTGAGCTCAATTTCAAGCAGTCATGGCAGACAACGAAGTCAGCTCACTCGATCATAATCATCCGCTATTTTTGCAAGCTTCAGACGCTCCAGAACTAGTCTTAATTCCGCTCAAGCTCACAAGCCCAGAAAATTACTCACTGTGGAGCAGGGCGGTGAAATTGGCACTCGGGGGAAAGAGCAAGCGTGGATTTGTGGATGGATATTTTGTAAAAAGTATGTATAAAGGTGTATTGGCTGAGCAATGGGAGAAATGTAATGCAATTGTTCTATCATGGATTGGTAGTACTGTTTCGAATGAATTAATGCCTAGCATCGTATATACATCGAATGCAAAAAAGGTATGGGCTGATTTTCAGGAAAGATTTGATAGGTCAGATCTAACAAGTATCTATCATCTTTGGACTGCTATTGCAACTTTGAGACAAGGAACAAACTTGGTCACTAGCTATTATTCAAAAATGAAAGATCTATGGGATGAATTAGATGTCATAGCACCTTTGGCTTCGTGTGACTGTGAGGAGTCTAGGCCTTCAGTGGAGCTCTTGAAAAACATTCGCCTATTACAGTTCCTTATGGGACTGAACGAGAGTTATGGCAACATTCGAAGTAATGTCTTGGCCAAAAGACCTGTGATCACAGTGAATGAAGCTTATGCAATAGTTATACAAGAAGAAAGTCAAATAACTCTAAGAGTCACATGCACATTGAAGGATCCTCTTACAATGCTGGCTGGTAAAGGTCATGAGTTTAAACCTAAGAGGCCAGGATTAATATGTGATTATTGTGGTTATAAAGGACACCTAAAAGAAAATTGCTACAAGATAATGAGGTATCTACCAGATTTCAAAAGCAAGAAGGGCAAAATTCAGGAGGCAGGTCCTATGTGAACAATGCAACAAGTGAAGAGAAACAGGTGCCTATGCTGCCAACACAAGGAAATTTCTTCATTGAGGATCAATACAAACAACTAGTGAATTTGTTGCAGAAGACTACCACAAATGAATGTTCCATTAATACTGCAAGTATCATTACTTTAATGACAAATGCAGCTGCTAGTGATCATGTTTGGATAGTGGATTCAGGTGCTACTCACCATGTGACACATTGTAAGAATGCTCTAAATAATCTTAGAAAAGCATATCATAGGGCAGATGGAGTACAGTTGCCTACAGGCAGCAAAGCAGAAATTACACATATAGGAGATGCAATAGTTTTAGGGAATAAACTATGGAAGGAGTATTGTATGTGCCGGATTTTAAATTCAACTTATTTTTAGTGTCAAAGCTCACTAGACAATTATATTGCTCAGTTGGTTTTTATCCTGATTTCTGTATATTTCGGGGGCTCTACAATGGCAAGGTGATACGGATTGGTAGATAAAACAATAGATTATATTTGATAAAAGAAAATTTACCAACAACAGGAATTAGTTTCTCGAAGGAACATGGAGAAACAACACTGTGGCATTTGAGGCTTGGTGATGCATCAACAAAATCTATGCAGCATATTTCAGAACTAAAGAATAAGATACAAGCTGGAGAGAAGGACAACTGTGAAGTATGCCCTTTAGCAAGGCAGTGTCGACTACAGTTTCCACTTAGTAGCACCAGATCAAGTAGTTGTTTTCAACTCATACACATGGATGTTTGGGGACCTCATAAGGTACCTACGTATGACAGGAAGCTTTATTTTGTTACAATAGTAGATGACTACAGCAGGTTTACTTGAGTCTGCTTAATACAGTCTAAATGTGAAGTAGTTGTAATAAAGAACTTTCTTGCAATGGTAAATACTCAGTTTGAAGCTACTGTGAAGATCGTTAGATCAGATAATGGTACTGAGTTCTTCAACTCTCAATGCAATGTTTTATTTGCTTCTCTAGGAATCATACACCAAAGTGGTTGCCCATACACCCCACAACAAAATGGGGTAGTTGAACGAAAACATAGGCATATACTGGAGGTTGCAAGAGCCTTGAAATTTCAAGGCTCAATTCATAGGAGATTCTGGGGTGATTGTGTGAGAACTGTAGTATACTTGATAAACAAACTGCCCACTAGTATTTTGCAAGGAAATTCCCCTTATGAGTTATTGTTTGGAAAGCCAGCCAAAATAGATCACTTGAGGGTGTTTGGTTGCTTGTGTTATGCAAGTAATCTGTCTAAAGGTGATAAGTTCACAGCTAGAGCAAAAAGGGCTGTCCTTATTGGATACTAAGAAACACAAAAGGGTTATAAGCTGTATGATTTGGAGAATAGAAGTGCATTTGTTAGCAGAGATATGGTATTTAAAGAGCAGGTCTTTCCTTTTGAGAGAACTACTGATTCAGATTGTACAGAGGATCTATTTACTTCTCAACCTTCAATTGTGGAAATAGATAGACACCAACCACATGCACCTGTGACTCGAACCACAACCCAGAACATGCAAGTGCCAGTTGCTGAAAACATACACCAATCACATGCACCTGTGATTCCAACCACAACCCAAAACATGCAAGTGCCAGTTGCTGAAAACATTACTACAGAAGTGGAGAATACTAATATGGACACAATCATAGATCATGCAGAGTTTGCTGAAGACCATGAGACTGCAGCTGATGCCCCAATAAGTGAGAATCTCATTCCTGCTATCCTTGAACCAGCAGTTGAAACAAGTGAGAATCTCATTCCTGCTATCCTTGAACGAGCAGTTGAGACAACAATAGAAGAAGCAGGAACAAAAGAAATGCACTCACAACCATCACCTATAGAAGTAGAGACTAGGAAGTCTAGTCGACAAGGAAGGCCCTCTGTTTGGCTTAAGGATTACATCACCACTGCCAAGACACACAGTAACACTGTCTATTCCATCTCTAATGCTCTCTCTTATGATCATCAATCCCTTACGTACCAATCATATCTCAATGTTTTTCAGTTTTAACTGAACCACAGTCCTTTAAGGAGGCTGCAAAAGATCCAAGATGGATAGAAGCTATGGACCAAGAAATTAGAGCACTTGAAGAGAACCATACTTGGGAAGTGGTCGACTTACCAGAAGGGAAGAAACCAATTGGTTCTAAATGGGTGTTTAAGATCAAATATAAATCAACTGGAGAGGTTGACAGATTTAAGGCATGACTAGTAGCAAAGGAACACACCCAACAAGAAGGGTTGGACTATCATGAGACATTCTCACCAGTTGCTAAAATGGTAACTGTTGAGAACTGTTCTGAGTATAGTAGCCTCCAAGGGATGGATCCTCTATCAAATAGATGTCAATAATGCAGTCCTACAAGGGGATCTTTATGAAGAAGTATACATGGTCTTGCCACAGGGTTTCCAACGACAGGGGGAGAACAAAGCTTGCAGACTATTGAAATCACTCTATGGCCTGAAACAGGCTTCATGACGGTGGAACATTAAGCTCACAGATGCCTTAGTGGGAGCAGGGTATCAATAGAGTGCATACGATCATTCTCTATTCACTAAGTAGACAGCATATGACATTGTGATTATATTAGTGTTTGTTGATGATCTCTTGATCACTGGTAGTAATGTTTCCCTAGTGGAAGAGGCCAAGAGCACATTGCATAACAACTTTAAGGTCGAAGATTTGGGTGAGCTCAAATATTTTTTAGGCATTGAAGTGCTGAGATCAGATAGGGGATGTTATTGATCCAGAGAAAATATGCACTGGAATTAATATCCACCACAGGACTGGCTGCTGCCAAACCTACATCCACTCCTATTGAACTTAATCAGAAACTCACCACTATGGAGTATGACAAACATGTTGGGCACAATGGTGATGAAGAGCTG
Source organism: Nicotiana tabacum (assembly GCF_000715075.1). Lineage (NCBI taxonomy): Eukaryota > Viridiplantae > Streptophyta > Magnoliopsida > Solanales > Solanaceae > Nicotiana > Nicotiana tabacum. The sequence goes on from NC_134084.1 coordinate 44,218,421, forward strand.
CAAGATATGGGCAGTTATCAAAGGCTGGTAGGCCAGTTGCTCTACTTGACCATTACACGACCTGACATTTGCTTTACCGTGCAAGTTTTGAGTCAATTCATGCAGCATCTCAAGCAATCACACTTAACTGCTGCACTTTGAGTGGTCAGATACATTAAAGGTTCACCTGGCCTTGGTGTCTTCCTCAAGAGGGATCCTATTACCCATTTTTCTGCCTTCTAATATTCAGATTGGGCAGCATGTCTAAACACACGAAAGTCGATCACTGGATACGTTGTCAAGCTAGGGGATTCCTTATTGTCCTGGAAGTCCAAGAAGCAGCAGACAGTGAGTCGAAGCTCAGCTGATGCTGAATATAGAAGCCTAGCAGCAGAAGCAGCTGAAGTTACTTGGCTAGTTGGATTGTTGCAAGAGTTGGACATTGAGATACATCAGCCTATTGATATATATTGTGATAGCAAAGCTGCGCTTCAAATAGCAGCAAATCCTATTTTTCATGAAAGGACAAAGCACATCCACATAGACTGCCATTTTGTTCGAGAGAAGATTAAGAATGGCTTGCTCCCTCCTCATCACATTTCAACCAAACTGCAGTTGGCTGATCTTATGACAAAAGGTCTTGGTGTTGCTCAGCACTCGTTCCTTCTTTCCAAGCGCGGAGTGTTCAATGCATTCTACCCTCCAGCTTGAGGGGGAGGCTTGGGATATAGGGTCAAAGTGTATATAGCAAAAGTATAGGGTGTGCAAATTAGTTAAGAGTGGTTAGTTAGTTATAGTGGTTAATTGACAGCTGTACAATAGCTGTCATTTAGTTAGTGGAGAAGCTCCTATATAGCATTGTAATGAACGGAGGTCTCACTGATTTTGGCAATACAATTTCCTTCTTCTTTCTTCTCCATTCTCAATCTTCTTCCTCACAAATTCAGCAGATTTATTTGATACTAATGCAGCTCATCTTAGCACGATAAATAAGTGAAAGAAAAATTGCAGCTAGTCGCTCAATCCAATAAGCAATATCATATAGCATGTCTTTTGATAATTATTGCAGCTTGTGTCTAGTTCAATTTACCGCAATATGTACTCTACTCCTAAAATGAGTTTATAGAATATTTTCTAGCATCTATGTAGAAAAGAGGATTTTCTGTATGACATTGTTTCATTTGCTGAATATCCCTTTTCTGTGAAGCAACAAATGTTCATTGCCAGTTGATGCTCCATTGAAAGCAATATTATTTGACATTGATGGAACATTATGTGATTCGGATCCTATCCACTACTATGCCTTCCGAGAGATGCTTCAAGAGGTTGTATTTTCTACTCATTGCATCTGTTGTTATCAGTTCCAACTCTGCACAATGAAGTCAAGGAGATAGTTCTTCATTTAACTAATAGTTTTCATTTCAAACAGATAGGTTTCAATGGTGGAGCACCCATAAGTGAGGAGTTCTTCGTAAAGAATATTAGCGGTATGCATAATGATGAGCTCTGTAACGTCCTTTTTCCGGATTGGGATTTCCAAAGAGCTATCAAATTTATGAATGATAAGGAAGACATGTTCCGAAAGTAAGCTACTGCAAAATTAATAAGTCCATTGATCAAAATGAAGTATATGTCATATAACAATTATCATTAGACCTCCCTGTATATGATTGATAAATTGCATGATTCAGATCAGGATCTAGCTCAATTGCATAATGTTGGGCTCAACCAGCCTGGAGATATTCTTTACATGGTGTGATATTATCCGCTTTAGACCAAACTCGTACGATTTTTTCCAAAAGGTTTCACACTATTACGAAATCCCTACAACTTATATGTAGTCTCCCAATCTTTTCAGCTGCCAATGTGGGACTTTGTTCGCACACCTAACACATAATGTGGCGGACTAGGCCAATTTTTTTGTTTTCTTTTATAGAACCAGCCAAATTATATTAAATAGAGTAGACTCAGATGCTATAAAATTTGGAAACTAATCATAAAAATGCACAGAATTGTATCAGAACAGCTAAAACCATTGGACGGCCTTGAGGATGTATGCAAATGGATTGAGGACCGCGGTCTGAAACGAGCAGCAGTGACTAATGCTCCAAGAGCGAATGCTGAGCTGATAATCTCAATGCTAGGCCTTGCAGATTTCTTTGAACTACTTGTCATTGGAAGCGAATGTGAACGAGCAAAACCTTTTCCTGACCCTTACATGAAGGCACTTCAGGAACTTGGAGTATCTCCTAAGCACGCATTCGTGTTTGAGGTTTGTAATACACATTTAACACTAATGATAGCCGTTGGTACATAAAGATTGATAATCAACTGCAATATGTTTAATTTCGATAATTACTCCTATCTTTTACTGAGTGTAGGATTCTATCTCTGGAATAAAAGCTGGAGTAGCTGCCGGTATGCCGGTTGTAGGTTTAGGTCTAAGGAACCCGGAAAAATTACTGTCAAAGGCTGGTGCAACATTTGTTATCAAGAATTTCAAAGACTCGAAGTTATGGACAGCTCTAGAAGAGTTGGAAACAGAAATGGATGCAGGAAAAATGAAAACTTGAGTTGGAGGCAGGGTGATGTAGAATGTTGTATCACCATAAATTGTTCTTTGATTGAACATCTATATGAACTTCAAAGTGTTCTGTTATATGTCCACCTTTACTGATCACCTCATGCTGAAGTTTGCATGATAAGAGTAGTATTTGTTTATTTTGGTTGAGTTGTCTTTATAGCAAAGTTCAAGGATTTTAGTTATATATGCTACAGTGAAAAATGTACACTATTAGTGTAGTTTAACTTGTTAAAGTACGTTAATTTCCAATTTTACCAGGTTAGCAACTAATGTTTATCATTAAAATTAATCAGTAGTTTAGCAACTTATCTCATTGCTACTACATTTCTCTGTCATAAACTTATGGCATCTATCCACTTATGGATCATATTTATTCCATTGTGGTGTTTACATTTGAAGTTTGTTCCTTCTATAATGGGAGTTATCTGCGCTATGATCCAGCACCTGGAGCTGTGGGGTTCTTCATGCTTTCGGCAAAATAATTTTGGGGAGAAGTTTTGTATTTGGACTACCTTTTGAGAATGAGATCTTGGATAACTTGTGTTGGTACTTTTGAAAGCATACTTTGAATTGTTTTGGTTTCCAGCAAATATTATGTCCATTTTAGGAGAACTAATATGTATTTTAAAATCAACACACTTGTAAAATTTCTCGAAATGCTAGACTAAATGCATAATTTAAACGAAGAGGTGCCAATGCCAAATCCAGTTTTCAGGTAATGGCCCCAGATATACGTATAAAAGTTGAATTGAAATCCATGTTTAATTCAAGGATTAATGACCAGAAATAATGTTCATCATTCTCTTTATGTTTTGTACATACTTTTTAGCTGCTGGAAATTTTTATATATGTGGAATCACGTTTGAGAAATTTAAAGAGTTATCAGTTAATTTTTAAGATTGTAATCGCTTTAGTTCTGTTTAGACTTGTCTCACTTGCTATCTAAAGGAATGGAAAAAATACAATAGGTCCCATAAACCATTGTTTTGTCGAAGTGACAGCAAGGTGTTATCGCTTCATGGGGTGAAGTCATGTACTTTAAAGAAGTGTGTGCTTCAAACAATGACAGAAAATGTCATCCCAACGAAAAACAACTAATTCGTTGGATTTCAAGTTTGAGGAGATGAATTAACATTAACATTACTGTAGATTTAATACTGAAATTAATTCTTAAGTAGAAATTTTATTATTATGGTATAATGTTCAGTATGTTTAAGAAATAAACCTTCCATTTGGCATAACATCATCTCCCTTCCACTTAATGACTGGCTCCCACGGAAACACATATCTCATAGTTCTGGTCCGGCAATCAAGCTTGGCGAATTATGAGTGAAGCCAGTCCATCCCCATTATCATGTCAAAATCCACCATCATCAATTCAATGAGATCGACTGTGGTATCTCGACCATGCAATGTGACAATACATTCCCTATAAACCCCGCGTGACTACAATAGACTCACCAACTAGAGTAAATACAGAGAACAACTCACGAAGTTGTTCCGGTTCTATCCCAAATTCCATAGCAACATAAGGAGTGACATATGACAAGGTAGAACCAGGATCTATTAGAGCATACACATCATGAGATTGGACAGTCAATATACCTGTGACAACATCTGGGAAGCCTCTGAACTCTGGCGACCTCTCATAGCATAGAACCTACTAGGTCCTCCCGAACTCTATCCACCACCCCTAACTGCACCACGCCCTTTGGGTGCTGGAGTACCTCGAGTCGAAGGAGGTATTGTAGAAGCGGTGGCTACTGAACTGGATGGCTGCATCATACCCCCACCAGTGCTCTAACGGGATGAAGGGCAATTCCTCAGAATATGACTCCTAAGACCACACCCGTAACATACAGGATGGTCCATACAACAGACTCTTGAGTGCATCTTTCCACACCTAGGGCAAGTGGGCCTCTGCTACGGCTGAAATCTCTCACCTGACCGACCTTGCGGATAAGATCCTTGTTGCCCTGACTAGGCTTGAAGCAACTCCACTGCTGCTGAGCTGGCCCTGATAGCGATGCACCAACTGAAGACTAAGCAAAGGACTATGTCGGTCCAGATGATCCTCCCTTAAATACTGCCCTTCCACCACAATCCAAACTAGAAGAACCACCAAAGCTTCCAGCGGACGGGGCTTTCTTGCTACCCTCTCGCTCCATTCCATTCTTCAATTTTCAGGACTTTGTCACTTGAGCAAATTCCACCATCTTCCCATAGTCCATGTCAGAATTCAAGGCGGCTGTTGATACCCAATTTTTCCTATATATTTTAAGTATGCATAAAAACTTCAAGATAGCATATATATGCATATATAAGCATGCACAAGGCTTTTATTATTTTTTCCATAATTTTAAGAGTTTAAATTGATTTATTTTCTCCCCTTTTATCTATAAAATCCCCAATAACTGTTTTCAAAATTATTATTTTGATAATTCATCTATGGATTTCTATATTTATGCTAAAATATGGCTAAGATAATTTTTATATATTTTTACAATTATATTTGGTATTTTAACGCTAAATTGCATATAATTGCAATGTTAGCCCATTTTAAGATATAATTATATGTTATATGCATTAAATTGGACACGGTATTTTTAAATTGTTATTTATGTATTTTAAGTCATTTTTTCACCTTAATTTATTTTCCAGAAATTACCTATTATTTTTTATAAAAATAACATGGAAAAATTGGCTATTTAAATAACAGCCAAATTTGGCTTTCAATTATAGCCACAATTGGACCCTTTTCCAGCCCAATTTCACACCCAAATCACCCGACCCATACCCTATTAACCCTTACCCAAACCCGAAACCCACCTACCCGTTGATCTCCAAGATAAACGGCCCAAATCATTCCCTTCTTTTTTTTAACTCTAATCGACCCCTAACCCTAAGTCATTTTTCTAAAGACGTCGCCTTCAGATACTCTCATCTTCTCCTCTCTCAAACCTAACCCTAACACTCCGTCAATCGCCTCTTTCTCCGGTCATCTCCGACGACTATCTCTCAAACCCCTAGCCTCCAATGGTCACTCCACCACCTCGCTCATCATCTCTAAGGCCCTCAAGAGTCCTAGGCCATATCGATTTGGACCTACGATTTTTGATTCTGTTGTTCGAAGTTTCTCTAGTGTGATTTGGGCAAAATCACACCATGTGTGTTACGATTTGTGAAGTTACAACAGGTTCTTTCGATTTCTACTTATGTTTCCTTTTTAAAACCTAATTCTCTTCTGAATCTCTCAGATCTATGTCATTTTCATGCGTTAAGTCAGTTTCCTTCTATGATTTACTTGTTCTCGATCTTTCTTCTGAAAGATCTTCTACTCTAAACCGTTTTTACTTTATTTGAAAGCTAGGTTTTCTCGAAATTCTTTCTATACCTGTTCAACCGATTTCTTCATGATTAAACATTTTTCCCTTGTTTATTTGACCGATTTTATGTTCCTACTGCTTTTTAACTCAACTCTATTAAAAGCCCTAATTTTTTAAAGATATTTTCTTTACTTGTTTCTGTGTGTTAGCATGACTTCCTTTACTTGTTTCTGTGTGTTAGCATGATTTTCTTTGCTTGTCTCTGTATGTTAGCTAGATTTTCTTTACTCTGTTTCTATGTGTTAGCATGATTTTCTTCACTTTGGTTCCGTGTAATTTTCTTTGCCTTGAATCTATATGTTAGCATGATTTTCTTTGCCTTGGTCTTGTTAATCTCTCGTGGTCACCATGCTTCGAATATGTTCTGCTGAATCTTTAGCCTACTTATATCACTTCTATACGACTGTATTTGCTCATCTCTTGTTTCTTTCTACCTATATAATTGACCTTGTTCATTTGCTACTTTTGTGCATTCGTCTTTATTTATATGTTGAAAATATGCAGAATCATGACTCCCCATGATTGGTTCTGATTTTCCTTAACTGTTGGAAACTGAAAGATTTTCCTTCAAAGCCTTGGAATTCTCCTCGTCTGTTTGAATTAACTGATTTTATTGCCTTATTTACTATGGTACTTGGTTTTACTTAGTCTTTCCTTAATTTGGTCTTTCTAAATTTGGTCCTAATTGATTACTTTATGCCTACTGAACCCTGGCTCCTTCCTTATTTAATTATGCACTGATTCCTCTTCCTCCCTTATATGGTACTGAATCTTTCTGTTTGATCTTAACTCCCTTAACTCAAGGAAGTACTTCCTTGATTCTCAAATTGATTGATTCTGAGTTCTTAAATTAGTGTACTACTATGATTTTTACCTTATTCTACTACCTACTTTCAACTATAAATTCTCTAAGTTTTCACAAACAACATGAACACTTGGTTTTCAAAAACTCTTCTCTTACTAAAATCTTTACTCTCTCTCGCTTGTGCTATTTTTCTACTATTAGACGGCTGCAAGCCAATGCTAATCATCTGTACTCTTTGGTTCCTTCATTCTGCTTACTTCTATCTTCATTGGTATGTCCTAGTTTTGATTTAAAGCCTCAACAACAACATGTTTCTCTTGTTGCTTCAGTTTCTCTTATTTCTAGTGTGCTTCTACATGTGGTTCTGTTGTGAAACTTGTAGTTGAGTTACATTACTAGCATGCTATTATGTCTCCCTTTCCCTTTAGATTAATGTATTCCCTTATATGTGTTTAAAAGCATGCCTTGTCATTTGTCTTTTACCTCTTGTGTGCTTACCACCTTATGAATTCCCAAATCCTTATCACCCCTTTCTATGTGTTTGTATTCTCCTTGACTGGTTTGTGACTATGCTAGTATCAACTAAATCTGAGCATGTTTCAAACCAGTTTTAAGACCCTGCTGGGTTATTCATCCAAATGTTTATGTATCCCCAAACCCTTGACCCCTGTGTGACTATTGAATTCTGAAAACTAGCTGTGCGTGATCTTTTCCTAGGGTGTCTTAAGCTTGTTTACTACTTCAACCTTTTCAAACCATCTCTATTACTTTACTAACTGCTTTCAAATAGACTTTTAAGTCCAATTCTTAATAAACTGCCTTCAACCTGAATCTTGCACTTTTACTTTACTCTTAGTTAATAAGTTATGCCCCTATAGTATGTGTACTGCCTTGGGATCCTCTTGAGAACCCTCTGAACTCTAGCATACTGAGGCTGGCCTTTCCACACTGCACTAGTTCAATGCTTGGTTACTAAGTCTAGGTGTAAGCATTGTCCGGGGTCCTTGAGACCCATAAGGAACTTTGATGCACCTAGACTCTGATTTGTCTATGGAAATGAGGCTTGTGAGACCATTGGAGGCTTTGGGAAACTTGGGCCTAATTGCAGGCTCTCTATAGAATAGCTTCTTGGTTTTCTATTTCATTTATGTAATTCATTTATTGGCCTGTAATAAATTGTAAACAAATACTTGGGGTACTTAGTAAAAGGGTGGGTAGATGTATATCTTGTGGGGTAATATGGGTAGAAATCCTGCTCTTAGGATTTTTTTTCAAATCTGCCTGCTTCACACACTAGAAAACATGTCCATAGGGTTTTATTGAATCTAATTGTTTCTACGTACTAGAAAACATGTTCATAGGTTTTTATTAAATCTGATTGTTTTTTCGTAGTGGAGAATCATGCCTATAGGGTTCCACTTTCAATTTCATTTGCATAGTAGAATCATACCTATAGGGTTCCACTTTCAATATCATTTGCATCATAATAGAAATCATGCCTATAGGACCTAATTCCGAATTAGTAAGTCTCTCATATACTGCAAATTAACTAAAAACAGTAATATGCCTAGATATCATGTCTATAGAGATCTAACTCGCAATTCCGTCTGGTAATTCTAATTAGCCCAATAGATCAATTTCACCTAGTTTGCTTCTTAAAACCAGTCTAATAAGTGTCAACATTCCCTAAAACTAGTTCCGTCAAAATGGCTTCAATCTCATTAGATATCCTGCCTATAGGCATTAAAGGGGTCTATCTCGAAAACTTGTTTGTTTCTGCATTAACATAGACATAGTACTACATATAGGCAAGCCTTAGTGCATTTTCAAAACCTGCATTTCTCTGAAGTTGTTTCTATCAACGTTTCTGATTCTAATAAGTTTTAAAGAGGAGTTCCTAGGCAACTAATAGGTTATGACTTCTGTATCTAAAAGTGGTTTATGTCTGCATAATCACTTAGAAATCCTGCTTTAGGACTTTGATTAATAAAGACCTTACCTATGTTTGAGTCGTGCTGCCTGTATGTTTGTTTGAGGAGGAATTGTGAGCCTCTTAATTGCTCCCATTATGTGGAAGTCCTAAATGCTTTTTGACTGTCGCCTTAGACTTTTTCCTTTAAACCCTTAAGGGTACGTCTAGAACCACCTATAAGTAGAGGTCTTATTCCCTCCGGGACTATTAAGAAGGGACAGGTAGCAGCACGCAATAGGAATCAGTGACCAAACACTCACTTTGCATGACCAATAAGGGGACGGGAAGGGTAGACATGGGATATGATGACTACAAGTTAATGTCACGTGTATCCCCTCATTGAGGAGTGTTTATCGGACATTACATGGGGTGATCCTATAGGATAAACAACCTAGGACCCCTCCTTACCCCAAATCCTTTTCTTATTTAAACTTTGTTTTATATAATTTGTTCAAACCTTTATTTCACTACTTGACTTGTTCAATGAGCTTTACAACTTATTTGATTCAACTATTTGTATGGACTAATTTGTAAATATAATTTCGGTCGGGACCCACAGTTGTGGACCAAGAGGGGTGTCTAAAACCTTCCCTTCGAGGTTATCTCTGGTAATGCAAACCAACCCAAGAATTAATCACTCTAGGTGCCCTAATGCACCATAATTCGTTAGGTGGCGACTCTTCAAATACCCAGTTCCCAAAAGGAAATGAGTTATTACCCCTATGAATGTCGAAACCCGGACCTCTCTCCGGGAGGAGGGAAAAAAAGGGGCTCGACAGTGGCTGTAGTGGCCTCATTGATAACCAAAGGGCTAAAGCCTTGCACAAACTGGCACACCCTAGCCTCGATAGTGGGCAACATGTAAACATCATACTTGGACAAATGCACGAATCTCATATGGTAATCCCACACCCTCATACTACCTTGATTCAAGTTCTAAAACTCGGCGGCACGGGCTATCCTGGTCTCAGCATATCGATGAAAGCACCCACAAAATCCCCCCACTTTGCTAAAAGGATACCTTCCTCACAGGACTCCTCCCACAGCTCAAACCATAAATACTCCACCTCCTTAAGGCGAGAGGAGGGCAACTCCACTGCTTCTATTTCTATGGCACGCATAACGCAGAGATACTTGTGCATCTCACCTATAAAGTCCTGGGGGTCCTCCTCGGGCTTAGTACCCGTGAATCCTGGAGGATCCAACTAAATAAATCTGTTTACCATGGAACTAGCTGAATCCCCTTGCTGGTTAGAGGAAGTAGTTGTGGCATTTAATCTCTAGGAATAGGAAGCCACTATCTGAATCAACAACTGTATGGATCCCCTAAGATCCTCATAAGAAACACTAGAAAGGGGATTTGAGCTGGAGGTGGAACTGGAATATCAGTTGGAGGAGGAATCGTTACATTCTCAACAAGAGTAGTAGAATCAGGAGGTATTATGGTTGGGGGAATTCCTTCACCCCTCGGGCGTCCACCGTTACATCATGTATCTCATTAACTGCCACTCCTAGGGTGGCATTGGCCCTTTTGCCATTCTTTGCCTTCTTCTTAGGCGTTATATACTGAAAATTAGAACAATGCACGAGTTAAAATGAGGAACAATCTTAAAATCAGCTCTATTGCACGATCTAGAATATCAAAGAAGGGTGACATTTCTAATTTCCCAAGTAGCCTCTTAATTATAGATGTGGTCGACAACACACCAATATAAAGGATTCTACTAGATACGACTCCAAGACATCCATGGACACTTTTAAAACCTTAGGCTCTTATATCAAGCTTGTCACGCCCTGACCTTGGGGAGAGCGACCGATGCTAAACTGAGTTATCCTGGCTAAGCAAGCCTAATTGATGCCTTCTACCCAATCTTACCCAAGAATCATTTGAGAATCAATAACAAGAGTTAGATGTGAGAGGATAAAGTGTACAACATCATTTTTCATTACTTAAAAGGGGCTTCATTGACAACTTCCAAAAAATTACACATTCACATTAAAAAGTGGAACATCAGATAAATACAACATTTATAGTTTGTTTTTCCCAACAAAATACAACCCACAACATGTCTATGGAATTTTTAAATGGAACAGAAGAGTAGTATAATAGTGCCGGTGACAAGGCCCCGATTATATCTCAAAATACAATGTACAAGGATCAAAAGACACAAGGCCCCCAGAGGTAGTGGGGATCACCAAGTCAGCTGAGAAGAGGGTGTACTGCTAGCAATAATCAATGCCGGCTACTGTGAAACCACCTGCATCCATTGAAGATGCAGCGCTCCCGATAAAAGGGATGTTAGTACATATGGAATAGTACTAGTATGTAAAACTAAAATACCTTTTTCATGGAGTAGCATGCCAACATAGGGAGAGAAATATGGAAACAATGAGCATACCAATCATATTTAAATGCCAAGTTAATATAAAGTAAAACTTCAAGTAAATATATTCATTTTTAAGTTGGGAGATATTTAGTACCGACACACCACCATTCATATGGCATGGAGTCCAATCACTGCCAGACCGGATAAGCTATCTCACCCCAAAGTATGAGTATAGACATAGAAACAACACTACCATGTGCACGGCATGGCGTTCGATCTCTGCTCAATCGGCTAAGCCGTCTAACCACAATGTCGTGTGGGTCGACATGGTTCTTTCTAGGTATTAACTCATCCCAATCAAGGGGAATAATCTCAATATAATATAACGGGAACTTGTCCCTCAAACAATCCCTATACTGGCATGTGTAGTTTTAAGCTTGGGCTTTTATGACCCAGCCTTCCTCGGTGACCTAACGATACTCCCAAAAATATTTATCATATAAAAGAATTACATTAGTTTCATAGCCTTCCATACATTCTTCATTTCATTGGCACTCTTGGCCACATATGTAAATCATCCTTTTTGGCACGATGGCCACATTTTATACTTCATATTTTTTATTCATTCATTTGACATGGACTATACAACATTTAAAGGCACATATAAGACATCTGGGAAATCATAACTTCAACATATGGATACATATGGGCTTAGAACACATTGGAAACGTTTACAAATAAAAGCATAGTGATTTGCAGTTGGAACATGAATCAAATCATAAGTCCTTGGATAAGCTAACCATATAAGTAGATCGTAATGATAGAGATAGGAACTTGATCAAACTATAATCGAAGCTTATGAGAATTTCGAGGAATCCGATTCTACGAAAAGGGTTTTGCCAACATACCTTGTTTGAGATTTCCTTAGTTTTACTACAACGTTTCAAGATCCTAGAAATTTCATTCTATAGGAAGATGGTAAAATTGAATAATAATTAGAAGGATTCTCATGATATAAGTCTCTTGGGAATTTCGTCAAATACCTACTATGCAAAATCAATTACAAGGCTCTACAATGGTAATCATTTCTTCCCTCAACCAATCTAAAAAAGAGTCTACCCGTAATAGTTCAACAATGTTACATACCACCTCCCATTGGCACATGCATGGACTAACTCCTATTCTACAGCTTACTAAGACCCATAAAAACTTGCATGAAAGCTTAGGACAAAGACTTATCTGAATAGTGATGGCCTAGTGAGTGGATTTCTTGATTCTTAAAGATTGAGCAAGAATGTATGAGTAGGATGGTTGGAGCTTCTTCTTATCTCTCTCTAAAACAACCCCCCCCCCTCTCTAAACAACTGTTTTTTGCCTTAAAAAATGACCCCAATGGCTTTTAATCAAAATAGGGTCAGTTATAAAATACACAAAATGGACCCTCTGAACCTAATCTGCTATTACAGAATGCACTGTAGAACAGGTCTGCGGTCTACGAAAGGGACCACAAAATCGCCCTCCAAAACTGGGTTGGTTTTGTTACACCCCATGTTTTCGTACGTGATAGTACGTTGTAAGTCAATTGATGTAAGCTCTGAAATAAGATCATCTTTGAAAGTACATAAAGTAATTTAACCATGTTAACTTAGAGGTTACAAATATTTAATATTATGGAATGCAAGTACCAAGAGGTTTGGAAGGCTTAGAAGCTAAACCAATTGAAGAAAATAAATTTTGTCAAATGTCGACAAGTTGGGAATGTTATAACATGTACTTTTGGGGTGATATTAGGGTGCTTAACATGATAAAGAGGTTATGTTATGAGTTATTTTAGTCTTATGATAGTTGTGTATTACATTTTTAATTCAAGCGAGTTGTGGAACAAAAGTTGGCAAAGGTCATCACAAGTTACATTCATTAATATGCTGAAAATCAGGTCAAATAGAGCTGAGCATTTCTTCCAATGTACATGGAATTATGGGATGGTCTACCTACCAAATTGAATATCTACGAGTCTAGTTTCCAACGGAGTAAACCGTTCATTGATACGATATTGGAATAGAGAGATATTTACATTTTCACAAGATTGAGTAGACTGGTAGGTGACAAGTAGGTGCATCACTTACTTGCCAAAAGTAGAGGCCTCAATTAAAAGCTCCAAGGTCGGCCAACGAGCCCTTTTAAGGGCTTATTTACTTCATATAGTACACACATAATAGATAAAAAAAATCATAAGTACACCCAGCAAAATCCTCCCAAAAAATTCAACCCAAAACCCTAAATAATTTTCTCTTCTTTTTAAGTTCTAGCTGGAGAAAAACCTAAGGGTTGAAGAATCAAGATAGGAGCTGAGATATTCACCAAATATGGTAAGTATACTGCCCTTTTTAATCCACTTTTTCTGCTGTTAAAGTAGAGAAATTCATTCAATAATTGTAAAAACTCATGGGACGGTGATCGGAAGCCGTTAGTTCGAGTTGTTCAACTTGTAGTGGATTGTTTTGTGGGCTGTTTCATGTTGTTGTTGGATTGTCTCTTTAGCTACTGTTTTTGTGGAGTTTTGGAGGAGAAAGGATGTGAAAAAATACCACATAATGGAAGGGTAGTAAGCTGGTCGTTGTCGTCACATTTTTGGATTGTTTGACACTACTATGATGGTCGTTTTGCGTAAGAAGAGATTGGGATGTGTTGGGCTGTTTTGTGGTATTTTGTGATGGATATATGGTTGGAAAATGATGTATATATGTTTTTATTGTTGTGTTCTTGTGTTATTGGTGTTATCTCGAATTGGGAGGAAGTAAAGATTATAGGGGAGATGCTGCATGTTTTAATATAAAATAAGCTTGTCGTTCGTTGTGCGATAGTTGTACCTTCCATAACTTTATGATAGTATTGTTATCATTGTTGTAGATTAAGGTGCACCAATACGCGTTTAACATGGTTATTCGACATATTGTGATAAGGTACGTTAAGTCTAAACCTTTCCTTCATTTTGGCATGATCCAGTAACTACTTGTGTTTGATAACGAGACATAAAGAGAAGTTCATATTCCTGAATTTATGTACATTTTTCTAGTCTCATAAGTTACAATATTCTACCTTATCGTGACTTTATATTCAATTGAATATTGTCTTCTTCTAGTCAAGAGAGCAGAGGGTCTATATATATATATATATATATATATATATATATATATATATATATATATACAGTATTACAGTATTTTCATTACAATCTAGCTATAATCGATGGGCAGGCCTCTATTGGGCAACCTCTGATCAGATGGTAAGTTATATACCAAGCCTACTATGGCCGAGCGCCTATGAGCGAGCCCAGTTGGTCGAGATACAGAGCCTAGTATGGCCGAACACCTATGAGCGAGCCTACTACGGCAGAGCAGTTATATAGCTATATATATATTTACCGAGCCTTATAGGGTCAGACGACTATTTTACTTATTATATTGAGAGAATTGAGTCAGTATCAGCAGGTAAGCATACCATCAGATTATGTTTGACTTCCATCTACCTGCAGTTATCAGTTTAGTTTTAGCTTTCAGTTATTATGTTGCCTTACATACTCGGTACATTATTTTGTACTAACATTCCTTTTGTTGTAGGTCCTCATTGACAGTTGGACAGACCCTCCCAGCAGACAGAGTCAAACATCAGCTTGGTTGGTAAGCTCCACTTCCTTAGATTACCAGGTCTAGACCTTGGAGTTCATTTTTATATATACAGGTTTGATGGGTAGATTGAGGCCCTGTCCCGACCATGGTACAATTTAGTTATCTCTAGAGGTTTGTAGATGAGTCCTGTATATTTTTTATATTAGTAGATGTTCATGGCGGCTTCATCGACACACACACAGATATATATATATATATATATATATATATATATATATCACCTTTTAGGTATGTTTACCCCATAAATAAGAGAGACATTATTTTCAGACGATTCAGAGTATGACCTCATCGACTTAAGTTGAGGGTTACCCCTCCAGAGTTCACAGTTACAGAATGGTACGCTAGGGCCGAGTACAGAACTGGGTGCCAACCACGCCTCTTCAAGTTTAGGGCATGACAGGTCTGGCCTAGTCTGCAATAGATTAGTTATGCGGCCGAATAATACACTGCAAAATCTTCCTCCAAAAATTCTCATATTTATTCGGCAACGGATGTGCGGCCCGTAAACGGTGATACGATCGCATATTGGACCATGAAATGACCTTCAAAATTAAGTTTCACCTGGTTCGCTTCACAACGAATCTGCGGTCAGCAGAATAGTTTTGCGGTCATATAGTGGACGCAAAAATGCCATTTTCAAAAAATTTCACCAAGTCCACAATGCATTGCACAACCCAAAAGATTGCAGAAAATTATCTACAATGCATTGCCTTCTTCGGCACCATAAAACCTTAAATTCTTGGCAAAAATTTACGGGGCCTTACAAAGATCCATACCCATAATCACATCAAAATCCACCATATTAAGTAACAATAGATCTATCCTAGTTTCCTAACCCCCAATTGGTAACCACACAAGACCATAATACACGATCCACCATAATAGAGTCACCTACATGTGCAGATACATGAAATGAAATATCAAGAGAACCACTGGGCATATCCAAATAAGGAGCAAAATATGATGACACATAGGAATAGGTAGACCCCGGATCAAATAACACGTAACATCTATGATAGACTAAATCTATACTTGTAATTACAACATATGAGGCCACCGCGTCAGGTCTACCTAAAAAAGCATAGCATCGATCCTGACCACAACCTCTCTAACTACTGATGGTAAGCTATAATTACGTATTTTAGTCGTTTATTGCACTTTAATTCACTGCACTTTACTTGTTTTGAGCTTTAATTGATAGTATTTTTGTCACGCCCCAAAACCAAAGGGCGCAACCGACGCTCAATTGAGCAAGCCCGATTGAGCAAGCCTATTAGGTTTCATTCTACCCAAAATTAATTTATGAATAACAAGGAGATGAACTCCATAAATCCTACTTTATGAGCATTACATTGACAATTTTTACCTTTGTCTTTCATTAACAGTTCAACCATACTAACAAAATTATTACAATTAATAGATACGAAGGAAACATTCTGCCAAATAACAACATATCTACTTCAAATTTTCAATACCCGACACCACTCACAACCTGTATACGAAGCCTCTAAATACAATTGAAGAGTAAAATAAAAATGCCGGCAACAAGACTCCGGCTATACCTCAAAATACAAAGTACATGATAAACAACGGTACACGACCCCGAAATAAAGTGGGGCTCACCAAGTCAGCTGAAAGGGAGATGCGTCACTAGCTGCGACCAACACAGCCTGCTATGGAGCCACCTACACCCATTTAAGACGTAGTGCCCCCGACAAAAGGGATGTTAGTGCCATCGAATAGCACTAGTATGTATAACTAAACATCATCTCATGAGAAAGAACAACCATACAAGAATAAAGAAATCATAAGGATTCAATAAAAGCTTTAATCAATAACCACATCATCAAATAAAAGGAATCACATAGCTTTCACATAATTTTCATAGCTTTAGTTTGGGGCATTTAATACTGTTCATCATCATTCATAATACCACCGCTTTCTTGAGTGGAGTCCGATCACGACCCGATCGGCTAGGTTGCCTCATTTGAGATATGTGTGAGCACGTGATTTTTGCCCTATATGTAATACTCCTATAAAA
This sequence comes from Nicotiana tabacum, assembly GCF_000715075.1. Lineage (NCBI taxonomy): Eukaryota > Viridiplantae > Streptophyta > Magnoliopsida > Solanales > Solanaceae > Nicotiana > Nicotiana tabacum. The sequence continues at coordinate 44,235,204 of NC_134084.1, forward strand.
TCCCAAGAAAATAGATTTTTTCCTAATTATTTGCCATTATAGGATTTTTTGTGGAATTTTATTAATTGTTTACATTTTCTATGCACGTTTAATTTTATTAAAAATCATGAAAAATGACAAAAATACCATGCATTGCATTTAGGTTTGTTTTTTTTATATTTTTAGGATTAATCGGTAATTATTTGTTTTATAAAATGAAAATCACAAAAAATGCTTCATTTTTACACTTTTGCCTTTTATTTTTAGGTTACTGATTTTTCTCTTTTAGTTTAGGATTAAGTAGCTTTTATAATTTTTGTAATTAGTTAATTAGTTTAATTTCACACTTTTGGATAGTTTAAGATTTTTATTTTGTAGGATTTTTAATCAAAAGAAAAGAAAAAATTAGAAAATAAAAGAAAGAATTGGAAAAAGGGTTTATCTTGTGATATTGGGCCAATTCTCACCCACCCCAGATCTGTTCCAAAACTTCCCTTTAACCCAAGCCCAAATCCCTGCCCGACCCGAACCGACCCAAAACCCGGATCTTTTCTTATTAAACTAACCTAATAACCTAGAAAAATATGAGGAGCTCCCCCTCTCTAAAAACAAAGAGAAATGGTGCAACACCCAGGGCACCCTTCCCTTCTTCTTTTCTTCTTCTTCATTCCTCCACACACACAGAAAACTACGCACAAGAGCTCCTTCTTCTTCTTCTTCTTTCATTTCTGAAAATCCCACGCATAAGAATCAAAAAATCAAAATCAGACCTAGAAGAAACCCAAAAAAGCGGCGGATCTCAAGGAGCTAAAAAGAGCATCAGCTAAAGAGAATAAAGATTTTCGCCGATAACTATGGAAAAGCATCAGCTACTGACTCCCCTAATCCCTCTCAATAGACGGATGCTAAGTTGGAAAGAAAGAGTTCAAAAGTTGATTTTTAATTTCTTTCAATTGGTACATGTTCTCTGAGACTGCGAAAGCTGGTCCGAGTTGAAGAGTTGCTGATTTCGGCTATTTTCATGACGCTGTAGCTGTGCTTATGAGCGTTAACCTTTGTTGGTCTTATTCTGCTGCCTTTTGTTCCTGCTGTTAGGTATGTTAATTATTTCCTTTGTAATTCTCAGCTATATATGAATGAAGGTCTAAATAGTTTGCTGAATCCATGTCTAATTTTGGTGTATTCATTATGTTTGGCTACTAGATCTTCTTCCCTTAATTGCTTTGTTAAATATTTAAATCTGGATATTTTAGTTGAATCTCTTAAAATGTTGTGGTGTTGGGCGTGCCTTCACAGAATTGCTTTACATTTTTATTTGAGTTGGAATATTTTCTTAAAATTGTGCAAAGTAGGGAATCGGTTGTTCAAAAAAAAAAAAAAAACTTGGCAAAGTGAGGACCTAGTAGTTCTTTACAATTTAGTTGCAAATATGATGCAAAGTTTTGTTGATTTTTGTGAAGTACTTTGTATTCCTTTTTTTATTATTTTGGAAGTAATTTGCAGCATGATCTTAGAATATGTATTTGGCATTTCTTGTTCACTGCAGCAACTCGGAATGAGTACTGATAGATTCTGCAAGTTTTGTTATGTAAAAGTGTGCATAGTGATGACATATTTTAGGTGATATTTGTTTAGGACAATATGCTCATTGACGTTATCTAGTGACAAGCTCTTTTCTTTCAAGGGATTAGAATAGTCTGGCATCACTAATTTTATATAACATCTTTAAGATATGCAAAGGCTGGAGTTGTGCAATCATACTCATTTTGAGATTGTTGTGCATTTTTATATATCGATATTTCCATAACTGAAACCTCCCCGTGTAATTTCAAACCTTAGAAAGTTAAAACAACTCATGAACATCCTAGCTTGCTTTAGGCGCGATTAAAAAATCATCGTGGCTATGAGTACGGTGCCCGTGGCATGTTCATAATACGTAAATCTCAATTCGGGGGTGCATTTCATGTAACCCGATTATAACAACTTCGAATAATAAAACCCTTTGAAATAATTTGAGGCGTGTCATGCCAAATAAAATCCCTAAGCCCATGGCCCTCGCAAACCTAGTTAGTTTTATAGAAAATTTGAGGTGTGCCATTTTCATTAAATAACCCATGACCCTCATATAATTAATACTAACTCTTTTAAAATTGAGGTGCGCCATCAATTGAATTTTCCATGGCCCTCGCAAACCTTGTTATTAATTTGAGCTTCGTATTTGCTTTAGATGCGTTCCTTAAATTGACTTTCTTTTAATTATTAAATCCGGGTGTGCATTTCATGTGATCCAATTTCAATTCTTCACAACGTTAAATAGAACGTGTCGCAAATTGCGGGTGCATTTCATGTGGCATGGTTCAAGGCATGTTTTAAATAGCGTTGAATCTTCCTAAAATAATTAAAAGCGATTAATAAGTTAAAAAATGCACAATAGGTTAAAACATGTAATAAATCAGATAATAGGCTAATTGCAATAGTTTAAGTGACCGTGCTAGAACCACGGAACTCGGGAATGCCTAATACCTTCTCCCGGGTTGACATAATTCCTTACTTAGAATTTCTGGTTTGCAGACTTCAAAAGGGAAGTCGAATTTCCTCGATTTGGGATTTTAAAATAAACCGGTGACTTGGGACACCAAATAAACTATTCCAAGTGGCGACTCTGAGAAATTAAATAAAATAATCTCATTTCGAATAATGTCACTTTAATTGGAAAAACTCCCCTTATATCACATTCGGGTGTGTAAAAAGGAGGTGTGACAATATGTACCTCAATCACAATCTCATTCTCACTTTCCGAAATTCAATATCAGCACAATACCACCATGTGTGCGGTATGGTGTTCGATTACGGCCCGATCGGCTAGGCCGCCTTATCAAGGCGTTGTTCCTTTCTTATTAATCATCTCATTTCAATCTTTATTTCACATGTATCAATTCATAGGCACTTGGGGCCATAATTATCACATTATATTTGGCACTGGCCACATTTCATAATTCACATTCCACATCCCTTTCACTTTCAACATCAAACTTGCAATTTAAGATAATGACACATACAAGAGAAATTCAAGTTGAAAGCATAGAGAGAGATTCACATGATTTGGCATAATAATCACAATTTAAACTTGACTTGAAATCTAGGCAATTTAGCATATAGTCCACATTCTTCACATATCACCAATTTACCAAGAATAGCATATTGAACATATTGGGACACACTTTTCACATATATTCTTGCAACACTAATTCCTTTGAAATAACAAATACTATGTCAATTAAATTCTGGACTTACAATTTTACATGGACACCATGGAGCTCAATTTCTAAGAAGAGGGGTTTTTAGCCATACATACCTCAAAGAGCTTTTCCTTAAGCTTCTACAATCCACTATTAGAAGTAGGACTTACCCGAAAGATAGTGAGCTAGAGATTAGCATGCTTGATTCTTGAGGGTTTGTGCAAGATTTATGATTAGGAGGCTAGGTTCCCTCTTTCTCTCTCTAAAATGCTCTCACCTCTCTCTAGATTTAGTGTAAAATAGTCCAAAATGTAGCCTCAAAGATTATTTATCAAAGTGGGTTTGGATATAAAAATTTCCAAAAATAACCCCCGAAGTCAAATATGTGGTGCAATTATGCTATAGCATAATCGAAATGTGGGCAGCATTCTTGTAGTATAATCATTATGCTATAGCATAATCAGCATGCGACAACATAACGTTTTGCCCGACACTGAGTAAAAGCCCAAGGGATTAAGCCGAGATCGTGTTTGGGGGTCGAGGACGAAGTCTGGGCATCAAAAATCAAAGTTTGATCTTTACTCTAAGAAAACACCACTGCCACGGTGCGTGGGGCGCCGCGGCTACCCAATATCTGCTGCCTATCAATTTTTGAGCTCCTTGAAGATGTCACTAATGCCCCTTATGGCGCGTCGACGCATGTGGTGCGTCTGTGCAATTTTTATAGAGTAGTAATTGTTCTATTTCGGCTAGGAAAAGGTGATTTCATTTGGGCCCGACCCTACCTGGTATAAATACATGGGAAAACGTTATTTTATGGACTTTTGACATATTTTAGACCTAAGAAGGCTAAGGAGGAGTTGGAGAAGCAAAACACAAGGATTTCATTTTTGAATCCTCACTCAAGATCTGAGTTTGGATCGTTTTATGTTTTCCTATACTTTAAACATATTTGTGATGAATTTCTCCATGTCTACGGAGTAGTTCTCATTAGGGGTTGATAGATTTGGTGTATTGATGATTGTTTTTGGATTATTACTCATGTTTTATGTATTGAATCATTTTGGATAGTTTAATTATTGCATCTATATTCACTAGTTCATGTAATCGAGAGGGGCATAACCTGTGATATCTTTGCATTATATTGTTGGTTGAGTTCGCCAATTCTTCTTAGTAATCAAAAGAGGCTAATTGAATCATTGATTAAACCTAGTTAGGAGGATAATCAAGAGAGGTTCTCCTAAAGATCAATCTATTACGAATTCTTACATATTTTTACAGAGCTTAAATTGGTTCATCTTGTGAGGTTGAGACTTAATCGAGGGAGGAGTTTCTACTAAACGTTTGAACTAATAATTGAGTGAATATGAGAGACTCACTTGAACATTAGAAGTGAATCATTTAGAGTTAGATCCCAAACAATTATATTACACCTATACCATCAAATTCCTATTTTCTCCCACTGATAACCTTCTTTGCTTACTCATTGTTACGATTTTCACTAGTCAATAGCTTTATATTCTTAGTTAATTTTAGTTAGAAATCATATAAATCTCAACTGTTGATCATCTTGGATAACAATCAACCACAGAAACTTCGAGAATACTATTTAAATCCAATCCCTATGGATACAATATTATACTATACTATATTTGATTAGCGAGCATAATTTAAGTGTGTTTCGAGCTCGTCAAATTTTGGATTTTAGTAGTTAGGGATAGAAAAATAATGGAAAAAACATAAATTTTTTAATTTTTTTTGACTTTTCCCCGACGATGGATATCATCAACAGGTTTCTTGAGGGATTAAAGTCAAAGAAAAAAGACAAAAAGATTTCTTTTGTTAGGTAGTGTAACAAGTCCCCCTTAGTTTTTCTTTGTGTCACGGTTCTTTTCCAAGAGTTTTATTTGAACCAAGTGTAGTTAGTTCTTATTTTTTTAGGAGTAGGAAACCTTGTGCCATGATTTGAATGGAAGCGATGTCTCTTGACTTCATTATACCTTGAGAATAGTGAGTACTTTAGTGTGATGATTAGGCTCAGTTTTTGACTATTGTATAGGTACCTTAATTTATATGATCTTAACTGTGGTTAACTGTTTTGACTAGAGTGTCTTGATAGTCCGATCCAGAGTGAGTTATGTGCCATGTGTGTGAGAGATTTTGTATTATTCATTGTATTGCATTTGATGTCGAGAATTTGTCCCGTGTGTTTGCAAAGCGAAATAGTAGTTTTATTCAGTCTTGGAAGTGATATAGGTGTTTCTTTGTTGAGCTAGTTATATGCTTTCACCCACCTAATCGTTATGTATCTTAGCTACCCCTTTGAGCCTGTAATCTTGTTTCTTTGGCAACCACATTACGAGCCTTACCCGTTTGTTTGAATTGACCATTTATTTGAATCTTGTATCTCTCATGAGCACTTGAATTTGTATGAACTTTGTAATAGTTGAAGTGTGGGGTGGGTGGTTTAGCTTTTGAGTGGACCTAATGAAATAAGGAAGAAGGTGCACTATTTTGAAAAAGTAAGAACCACTTGAATTGAAAAAGAAAAGAAGAAAAAAATAGTTGTATTGTTGTGCAAAATATTCTTTGATAGTGGCGACTCTTGTTGTATTTTTGCTTAAAGAGGTAAGGAGTTTATGTATATTGATGTGAATGTGGAGTTATGGTTTGACATAAGTGTGGGGTTTTGAACGGTTAAGTATATGTATTAAAGTGCTTAGGGAGGTGTAGTCACTCTTATATACAAATATATCCTACCCGTCCCACAACCTATATTACAACCGAATAAAGTCCAACTTGATCCTTGACTGAATGAGCTCAATTAGTAGAGTAGTACACTATGGGCAAGCTTATGGTACGTCTTTTGTGACATATGAATGTTATTTCTGAGAGTGAGTGAATTCTTTCTATCTTGAGTTCCTAAATGTTCTTAAATGTTAGTGTGGGTGGAACTACTCTCTATTGTTGTGTGAGGGCAGTTGATTCATAAAGGAAAGGTAATGTCGTTAACCTCTGTGTTAGAGTAAGTGAGCGGGTTATAAAAAATACGTGGTGTTCTTGAGGCGAGGATTTTACGTCTTTGTGCTTAATCTATTTTAAATATTCTTGGTGTAATGAGTTAGGAGGGTTGTTTAAGAAGGTCGTGTATTATAAAAAAAAGTGTAGTTTGATTGCTCGAGGAAGAGCAATGATTTAAGTGTAGGGTGTTGATGGTAGGCTATAATTACGTATTTTAGTCGCTTATGGCACTCTAATTCAATGCACTCTTGTTTTGAGCTTTAATTGATAGTGTTTTGCACTAATTGTGTTTTATGCCTTGTAGGAGTGATTCTGAGTTATGTAGATGTTGTGGAGATAATTCGAGCTATTTAGAGCTTTGAAGTCAGAGTAAAAGCTCAAGGGATTAAGCCGGGATCGTGTTCGAGGGTCGAGGACCAAGTCTGGACATCAAAAATCAAAGTTTGATCCGTACTCTAAGAAAATGCCACTTCCGCGGAGCGTGGGGCGCCATGGCTGCCCAATTTTCGCTGCCTGTCAATTGTTGAGCTCCTTGAAGATGTCCACTAATGCCCCGCATGGTGCGTCACCCCATGCGGTGCGGCTATGCAATTTTTACAAAGTAAATGTCTTATTTCTGTTAGGAAAAGATGATTTCGTTTGGGCCCGACCAAACTTGGTATAAATACATGGAAAAATGTAGTTTATGGACTTTTGACATATTTTTGACCTAAGGAGGCTAAGGAGGAGTTGGAGAAGCAAAAGCACAAGACATCCAAATGCAAATCCAGGCTTACTCCCAAGTCCAAAATTAAAACTTCGATCCAACGTCAAATACACAAATGTCAAACTTGGACAACTCTTCAACTTAAAGCTTCCAAATTGAGAATCATTCTTCCAAATTAATCCCGAACCACTTGAAAACAAAAATCGTCCATACACGCAAGTCATGATACATCACATGAATTTACTCAAGACCTCAAACTACCGAACGGAATGCTAATACTCAAAACGACCGATCGGGTCGTTACATTCTCCCCCACTTAAACATATGTTCATCCTCGAACGTGCCAAGTGTCGTTACAAAGCCATTAAATTACTGTATAAACTCATCATACACATATCCATGGGCTATTTTAGGTCATATGAATCCATATAAGCATGACAACACAACCTAACTGAAGATCCTTACTTCAACTTTAGTCCATAAATATTAGAATCCAATCTCCAACATCTGGAGTTCATCATAAGACACGATTCTCGTATCTATAAACTGTATAAGCCTAAGCAAGCAGTATCAAGCCATAACTGTATTCCAAGATATAATTATATGTTATACCACATAACTCATATACCCATAGCAATAACTTTCGACCACAATAGCTACTCAATAACAAAGCCGGTACTTGCGACATACCTCATCTCAAATAAAATCTTGTCATGAACCTTCATATACTGCCAAGGATGAAAGAAAAAGAGTAGAAACTCATAACTACTCATCAAAGATCAAGTCATGGAGCTCTCTCGCCCGCCAAAACCGATAGCCAAATTCTGAGATGACTCTGGACATTATTCCTCCAACCAAATCTCAATCAAATCTGATAGCACTCCCTTCTGGTCCATTAACCTCATCTCATTCGGTACAACCTGCTCGACCGACATGCCATATCAATACCACATAGAGCTACATACCATGCAATCTATGCACCAAACAAGCAACAGGTCGAATGTGACCAATGATGAATGAAAAACCAAATGAGAGAACCTTCCCGCAAGCTTAACAAATACCACCACAAAACATAGTGCTATAAACCCATCCCACAAAGGATAAACAAAACACACAAAATAAGCACCAAGGATCATATTCCAACATAACTCTATACTCTATTACGATGCGCAACCCGATCCAAACATACCCATCCATATTAATTACCCATTTCCCAAATTCTCATATTTATCAGACGCGTGTATATCAACAGCAGGCACGTGAAAAGCATGACCATAACAATGGAGGAACTGATAGCACAATATACCACAGACCGGAAGACCATAACAATCATGTAATATAATTGAAATTGGATCAAATCACTTACCCAATAGTTTGGTATGAATATCTCTCCTCAAAATCGCCTCCTACCGAGTCTAGGATTCTAAAATATGATAAATGAAACTAAGTCCCGAAATTCCACTATTTTGATCAGCTGCTAAAGTCGCAAATATGACCCAGGGGTTCGCAAATGTGGAAAATCCATTGCAAATGTGGCGCCTGATGAACATCAAAAAAGTTGCAAATGCGTCCTTGACTTCGCAAATGCAAAGTCAGGCCCTCCGCAAAAGCGATCGTTGATCGCAAAAGCGTTTAAGCCAGCCTAGGTTCCCCAATCGTAAAAGCGATAACCAGTTCGCAGATGCGAACATGGCAACCGCTAGACCACCTCGCAAATGCGATCCCCACCTTGCAAATGTGAAGTTCGCAACTGCGAATAGTGTCTCGCATTTGCGAGACTTGCAAAACCTGCCCGACACTAGCAACTATGGAACATGACCAAATCAATCTAACACGTGTCCGAAACTCATTCGAGTTCTCGGGGATCCACACAAACCATTTACACATGTTTAAAAATATCATATGAACTCGATCGTGCGATCAAAACACCAAAATAATATCCGAAACTACGAATCAGACACCAAAACACATAAAAAACTACAATGAACTCAAGAATCGCTAGAAACACAACCATGCGTCCGATTCCTATCAAACCAACTCAGAATGACACTAAACTTTGCAGACAAGTTCCAAATGACAACAAGTACATACTCTAAGTCCCGGGACCACAATCTGAACCCGATAGCTATAAAGTAATCCTACGGTCAAACTTAGAATATTTCTAAACCTTCAAGTTTCCAACTTCGGCAAAACAAACCAAATCAACCTAGGAGTCTCCGAATTCAATTCCGGGTATATGCCTTAGTTCAAAATCACCATACAAACCAGTTGGAACCAAAAAAAACTACGACCCAAGGTCAAATACACAAAAATCAAACTTGGTCAACTCTTCCAACTTAAAACTTTCTAGTTGAGAATCATTCTTCCAAATCAATCTCAAACAACTCGAAAACCAAAACCCATGATACACTCAAATCATAATACACCATACAAAATTACTCATGATCTCAAACCATCGAACTGAATTTAAATGCTCAAAATTACCGATTGGATCGTTACAACTCACCTCAAAATCAAGTAATTTCAAAAGCAAACTGAAACCACAAATCAAAATCTACGCTGAAAGAAATTTTCTCATTACTCAGGAGAAAAACGGAACAAGCAAATCGAGATCAGAAATTATGCAAAAGTTCGTCACATCTTCTGCAGAGTCATCTCCATTAACGTAGTTGAGAGCACTAACTTATGAATCATATTGAGATCGTGTCTTTTGCTGTGATTTCTCGGGGTTACAATACTTTTCAATATTTCTTACATAGTTCTTTCATTGGGTCCAGCAACAAGCTGTGGAAACTTCTTCAATTACTTTATATTTTTTACCATCCATGATTCTTTCTTCTTAATCACTTCTTTCATGTAGTAAATAACTTGCTCCGCCTTTTCATATTTGGCTCCATTGAGAACACCGAAATATTATCTTATACCCTAGCAAAATAGTGACATCTAAGATGAAGTAATAAGTAGATGAAATTTTCACATCCATCGCCGATGAAATAAGTTGCCAATGAAATTTTCGGACTTGGTGTGAACTGGCAAAAATGTGTAACTTGAAACTGCTCATTATTATTGTGGTTTTACTCTTGTTTTTTCACGTAAAATTCTCATGTGTTATTTAATTTCGCACTTTACTATTTTAGTTGTACAAGTACCAGGTTCTTATACAAATTTCTAAGTGATGCATAATTATAACAATAGTGACATTTATGATTAAGTAATAAGCAAATCAAATTTGGCATCCATCACTGATGAAATAATTTGCCGATGAAATTTTCAGACTTGGTGTGAACCAGCAAGGTATAAGGAAATGGTGGGTTTTTCCCGAAAATGGACCATTTTCAGTTTAACCCAGGTGTCCATTATGCGTAGTTGAAAGAACACGTGACAAAGTTTTAGTTGTTTACTTTAACAAGTAGGATGTCTTGAGCCGAGGGTCTTTTGGAAATAGCCTCTCTACCCTTTTAAAGGTAGGGGTAGGGTTTGCGTATACTCTACCCTTCCTAGATCCTACTTATGGGATTACACTGCATATGTTATTGTTGTAGTTTAACAAATAGGATGCACTTGTGAATTGATAGTAGCCTATATTATACGATGTAGATGCTATTTATACTCTAAGTTAACCATACTTTATTGATGTTTTAAGTGTTAAATGATAACCAAATGCTCTAATTGAGGTTTTTATGCTTTGCAGGAACTACTCCGATTTAGGAAGAGAATATAGAGTATTTTGGGGTCAAATATGTAGATACAAGGCCAATAGAGAAGAGCCCGGATGAAAACAAGCAAGAAAAGGTGAAGAAAAACTGGGCAACAGCCCACCGCGACCGTGGCTAGAACGCAGTGAAAGAAGGCAGAAAATATAATGTTTGGAAACCACCAGGATCGTGCCGCGGTCGTGCCGCGACCGTAGTAGATCTGAAGGAAGCCAAAAAGTTTAAGGGCCAAAGTGTAAATCGTGGAAAACTTATCCTTACCCTATATAAACTCAACAAACTCGCCCAAGTTAAGGTTAAACTTGTTTTTAGACTGAATTGGAGGCAAGAACAAGTGTGAGAAGATCAAGACACCATTAGAGGTTTTCAATCTTCTTCTTGTTATCATTATTTGCGAATTATGAATGATTTTATGGTTTTATCTTGCTTTACTATGAGTAGCTAAACATTTAATCTAGGGTTGATGGAACCAATTGTTGCATGAAGTTTTGACTCAATTTTGTTATAATCGAGTCGGGTTTATTATATGATTGTTCAACTATGTTTTGTATGGTGATTAATTGAATGAACCCTTGATTAATTGTGTCTAATTACCTTGTGTTGCTTGAGAAAAAATACTATGTTAGACTACTATTGAACAACACCACTTTTGGATAATTGAAGAGATTCATTACTTGAACTTAAAAGTGGGGTTAAAGATAACGAAACTTTGGTGGGATAATTCAGAGCTGCATAAATTATCAGCTAGAGTAGTTCGTGAGAATGCTCTAGTAAATTATCGTAGTTGATCGAGAGATAATTGCGGTAACCCATAGCTCATAATCCTCATAGAGTATTACAGCGAGATTATAGCAAAAGAGTTAAGAAGTAAACTAGCAATTGGGAAAATCAATACCCTAGATCTTTTTACCATTGAATTATCTTTGATTTAAAATATTGTAGTTTTAATATCATTTTGATTTAGTTAAATAAAACTCAATACTTATTTAAAAAAATCTTGCATCCGAAAATTGTTTGAGCTTGTAATGGCATTACCAAGAGTTGCAGTAGATAGGTTAATTCCCTAAGGATTCAACTCCGGACTTGAAACCAGATTATATTTGCAACGACTGCGTTGTCTTTTATAAGGCATAGTTGGGCATGATCAAATTTTGGCGCCATTGCCAGGGAACTAACAATGTTATTTATTACAACTTAGAAGTAGTGCTAGAATTATTAGTTTAGATCAATTTTCTATGGTGATAAATAATTTTTCATTGAAATTCTAACGTTTGAACTCTTGTGTGATTCAGGTGTATGCCTAGAGATTCTTTGAGGACTGGCAAATTGCTTGAAGGACTCTCAGACCCCGAGAAAAAATTCAGGGCTTTAAACCGTGCCAACAAGAGGAACAAACAGTCACAACAAACACACCAACTTGAAATTGAAATGGGTGACGTAGATAACGTCAACGGGAACATCAGGGATGATCAAGCTGACCCAAACGTCAGAGTGGTGGCACCTCTTATGCCAGAAGCTGCACTTTATGATTGGGCACAACCAATAGCTGACAACCTGGCCACCGCCGTTGTTGTGCCCCCAATATAAGCGGAGACATTCCAAATCACGAACAACATACTGCATCTTCTGTAGAATAAGGGATTATTCTCCGGGTCACACATTGAAGACCCTTAACAACACCTAAATTTTTTTTGTCTATTTGTGTGACCCAAACGTAGCCAAATGTGACCCCAGAAGATATCAAGATGTTACTATTCCCGTTTTCTGTGACTGGGAAGCTCAGACTTGGCTGAATTTGCTCCCAATAAATTCCATTATCACTTGGGAGGAATTAGTCAAGCAGTTCCTGAATAAGTTTTACCCGTCCGATAAGACTGCAAGACAGATTGATGAGATATTGCAGTACAAGCAGCAGCCTACTAAGACCTTGCAGAAAACTTGGGAAAGATTCAAAGGGATGCTAGTGAAGTATCCCCACCATGGTATTCCGGACCAGATGCTTGGACAGAGATTCTACTTGGGGTTAGCAGACAATTTAAAAGCTAATGTAGAAGCTTTAGTTGGGGTGCATTTTTGAGCAAGACATTCACAGAGTGTAAAATTCTTCTTGACAAGATGTCCCAGAATTCGGGGAGGATGACGAAAGGTACGACCCTTGCAACAATAGTGCATTCAGTTCCTCTTGACCCAAATAATTCACATGTAGAGAACATAGCCACACTCATGACTCGGATAAGTATATTGACAAAGAAGATTGATGAGATGGGTACAAAGTAAGTGCATATCGTTGACACAACAAATGGAGGACTGTGTACACCTTGCATTAATCTATCTTATGTGTGTTCATAGAGTGAAGAAGGTGACAACCAAGGGTTAAGAGAGGATATGAATTATGTCAACAATTTTGGGGGTCAGAGACAAAGAGGACAACAATGGAGACCAGCACCCAATCAGTAGTACAGACCGAACATGCCACAACCTGGAGGTATGCACCCTAAGGCCAAATGATTCAATATCAGATACAACAGGGCTATCCACAGTAGAACCAGCAATAGTTGGCATATTAGCCACCTCCTCAGTAACAGGATGGCAACATGGTAGAAATCAGGGTATGCTGCAACAACTCATTGGAACAAATGGTAAGATGCAGGAAAAGTTGGCAGTGCATGACTCAGCAATAAAGAATTTTGAATTTCAACTGGGGCAACTGTCCATGGCCTTAAATAAATGCCCCTAAGGAACATTGCCAGCCGACACGAACATTAATCCCAAGGATCAAAACCCGAATCAGCTGTGGCAGTAAGTCTACGGAATGGAAGAGATTTAGACAAGGAGCAAGAAGTTGCTCAATCTAGAAGAGAGACTACACCAGCCACTCTAGTTCCATTAGATATAGATGAATCAGTAGAACAAACTGAGTGGTGGTTGAACAAGTTCAGGTTGATAAGGGTAAGGCAAAAGAGAGTGAACAAGCTGCAAAATAGGTGATACCTCTTGTGCCATAAAACCCCAACAAAGAGAAGCCGGCAAGTAGTGAACAAAGGGTGATACCTGCATTATTTCCTCAAAGACTAGCAAAATAAAAGAAAGAAGATCAATACAGGAAATTCATGGAGATGCTTCGTCAAATTCAATTAAATATTCCTCTAATGGATGCATTGAGGGAAATACCAGGCTATTCAAAGATGATGAATGACCTGATGTCACGAAAATTTGATTTTCAGGACTGATCCACAGTAACTCTAACACAGACATGTAGTGCAGTAGTGACAAGACCCATGGCTCAAAAGATGTCTGATCCAGGTAGCTTTACTATTCCATGTACTATTGGGAGTTATGTATTTGCAAAAGCATTGTATGACTTAGGAGCCAACATAAACTTGATGCCTTTGGCAATATACACAAAACTGGGCATTGGCAGAGCTAGACCGAAGTCGATGCTGTTGCAGCTGGCTGATCGCACGGTTAAAAGGCCGACGGGGATTCTTGATGATGTGCTGGTACAAGTGGGAAAGTTTGTATTCCCTACAGACTTTGTTATTCTGGACTGCCAGGTAAATGAAGTGATACCCATCATTCTGGGGAGGCCATTCTTAGCCACTAGCAGAGAATTGATTGATTGTGAAACTAGGGAGTTAAAAATGAGGTTGAACGATAAAGAAGTTATATTCAACGTTCAACAATCCATGAGGAGAGGGGAGCTTTCTTGACAAATTTAGAGGAGATGGATGGTGGAGGCTGGCAAAGTGGGTCATGACACTCGAAGGACAAGGATTCTAGAAGAGGGAACCTCAGTTCGAGTCTCTTAAGTTAGAAAAAAGAGCTACACCACCTACAAAACCATCAATAGAGGAACCACCCCAATTGGAGCTGAAATCGCTTCTAGTCCACCTCAGGTATGCTTTATTGGGTCCCAATTCTACTTTTCCTGTTATTATATCATCTGATTTGCTAGTTGTGCATAGAACAATTATTACAGGTGTTGCAGGAATGCAAAATTGCCATTGGGTGGACCATGGAAGACATAAAGGTAACAGCCCGGCCTTTTGTATGCACAAGATTCGCCTGGAAGAAGGGAGCAAACCTTCTAGGGAACATCAACAAAGGCTGAACCCGAATATGAAAGAGGTAGTGAAGAAGGAGGTAATCAAGTGACTGGACGCGAGCATCATCTTTCCCATCTCTAATAGCAATTAGGTAAGCCCGGTCCAGTGTGTACCGAAAATGGGTGGAATGACAGTTGTGCAAAATGAGAAGAACGAGTTGATCTCAACTCGTACAGTAATAGGGTGGCGGATTTGCATGGATTACAGGAAATTAAATGCAACCACCCGAAAGGACCATTTCCCCTTACCCTTCATTGACCAGATGTTGAACAGGTTAGCTGAGCGATCCCATTTTTGTTTCTTGGATGGATAATCAGGGTACAATCAGATCTCAATAGCCCCGAAAGATAGAGAGAAAACATCCTTCACATGTCCGTATGACATCTTTGCCTTTCGGAGGATGCCCTTTGGACTTTGCAACGCACCGTCCACATTCCAGCGGTGTATGCTAGCCATCTTCACCGACATGGTCGAAGACATTATGGAGGTGTTTATGGATGATTTCTTCATGGTAGGGGATTCATTCAAAGATTGTCTTCACAACCTTAAGAGAGTGCTCAAATGATGTGTGGAGACAAATTTGGTGCTGAACTGGGAGAAGTGCCGTTTTATGGTACAAGAAGACATAGTGTTTGAGCATAGAGTGTCCAGAAAAGGGATTGAAGTAGATAATGCAAAAGTTGACATTATTGAGAAGCTCCCAGCACCCACTTCAGTGAAAGCAGTGAGAAGTTTCCTTGGGTACGCCGGATTCTACAGGCGGTTCATCAAGGATTTTTCAAAAATTGCTAACCCCTTATGTAAACTGCTAGAAAAAGATCAGAACCTTTTGTTTTATAATGATTGCAAGTTAGCATTTGAGAAGCTGAAGAAGAGATTGGTGAATGCACCCATCATTGTTGTACCCAACTAAGAGCAACCATTCGAGCTGATGTGCGACGCTAGTGATTACGCTATAGGAGCAGTTTTGGGGCAGCGCAAGGAGAATTATGCACCCAATTTACTATGCAAGCAGGATGCTTAGTGGTGCAAAACTGAACTACACGGTCACGGAAAAGGAAATGCTTTCTGTAGTGTTTGACTTTGACAAATTCAGGTCATACTTGATTGGCTTGGAAGTTATTGTTTATACTGACCACGCAACCATTAGGTACTTGATAGCAAAAAAGGATTCCAAACCCCGCTTGATTTGCTGGGTTCTGTTGCTACAAGAATTTGACCTGGAGATCCGTGACTGAAAGGGGACAGACAACCAAGTATCATACCACCTCTCGAGGTTGGAAGGGGCAGAAAAGACAACGAAGGTTGAATATATCCTTGAGACATTCCTTGATGACCAATTACTTCATGTGACAATGGAGGAGGCACCATGGTATGCTGATATTGCTAATTACTTAGCATGTGGTATTGTACCTCATAATCTCTCCTCAATTCAAAAGAGAATTTTTTTCCGTGATTGTCGGGCGTATTATTGGGACGAACCTTTATTGTTCAAAATATGTGTTGATAACATGATCTGGCGGTGTATCCCCGAGCAAGATCAACCCTCTATTTTGCAGGCTTGCCATGCTTCACCATATGGTGAACACTTTAGAGGAATTCAGACAACAGCAAAGGTGCTGGAATCAGGCCTATATTGGCCTATATTGTTCAAGGATGCCCATGCTTGGGTCAAAAACTGTGATGAATGTCAAATAACGGGCAACATATCCCATCATCATGAGATGCTAATGACTACAATCCAAGAGGTGGAAGTGTTTGACATGTAGGGGATTGACTTCATGGGGCCTTTCGTCAGCTCATACGGTAACAAGTATATACTAGTTACTATTAACTATGTCTCCAAGTGGGTCGAAGAACTTTCTCTCCCAACCAATGACGCGAAAAAGGTGACCAGTTTCCTAAAGAAAAACATCTTCACATGTTTTGGCACCCCCGAGCCATAATCAGTGATGGTGGCTCTCATTTTTGTAATAGAGCGCTTGCACGCCTATTGGAGAAGTATGGAGTTCGCCATAAGGTAGCCTCACCATACCACCCACAAACAAGCGGGCATGTGGAAGTGTGAAATATAGAAATCAAGAGTGTCCTCTCAAAAACAATGAATGCAACAAGAACTAATTGGGCGATGAAGCTGGATGATGCATTGTGGTTATTCCCACCTTCAAAACTCCAATTGGTATGTCACCATACAAGTTGGTATTTGGAAAGGCATGCCACATTCCGGTTGAGCTCGAACACAAAGCACTGTGGGCATTGCGGCAGCTGAACTTAAACATGGAGACATCGGACAACAACAAAGTTATTGGGTTGCATGAGCTTGAAGAATTCCGGTTCCAGGCATTCGAGAGTGCTAGACTATATAAAGACAGGATGAAACTGATGCATGACAAGCATATCTTGAATCAGAACTTCAAACCCGGAGAATTAGTGCTGCTATACAACTCAAGATTGAGGTTGTTCCCGGGTAAGTTGAATTCCCGGTGGTCAGGACCGTTTAGAGTGGTGCAAATGTTCCCAAGTGAAGCTGTGGAGATCAAATCTGAATATGGGACGAACAAATTTACAGTGAATGGGCAGAGGTTAAAACATTACCTGAGAATGACTGAAGGAGAAGGGGACAGCGTGGTGATAACATTGGAGGAGCCCCAATACACAAATGAGGAGTGATGATATGAGAATGCGTCATGCCGCGACGCTAAATCAGGCGCTGCGTGAGAGGAACCCATGTTTTCCTTTTTTTTGATGTTGTACTTGATGTGTAAAAAAACACTTTTTTCGGAAACCCGTGACCACGACTTTGGTGAAACGCAAACATTCTGTTTCTGTTCGATCTATTCACCGCGGACCATGGCGGGACCGTGACACAACCGTGGTGAATGGCAAACATTATGTTTCGCCCCCCCTTCATCGCTGCCGAGATGGGACCGCGGCGCGACCGCGGTGAATTGCGACAATTCTGTGACCCAGGTAAGTTGTAACTAAATTTTTTTATTTTTTTTATTTTCTTTTCTTTTTCTACTCTAAACCCACTAATAATAAAACCCACCCCCACTTCCCCACGCCTCTTCTTACCCTAAATCCCTAACCCCACACTCTTTCTTCTTCTTCTTCTTCTCCCCATCTCTCAGCAACCCACTTTTCTCTCTCTCTCACACACACACACAAACACACTCTCTTCTGCCTCCCTGTTCCCCAACTTTCATTACTCTCAACTTCTACAAGAACCAGGTATGTCAAGATTTTCATCTCTCTTCTTGTAATTTTCTATTTTGCATTTTTAATGCTTGAATTGTTATAGTATCTCTAGTTAGATTTTTGGTTTTATTTTCTTCTTTTTAGTGGGTAATGTGTAAAATGTTGTAGAGAAGAACTTGGTGTTGTTGTGTAAAGTTAATTGTGGTGGGGTGGAGTTGTGAAGTGAGAATGGTTGATTTGGGGGGAGAGTTTATGCTTCCATAGGATAGGTGTGTTTAATTATAGACCATACTCACAAGGTGTTTGTGAAATTGCCCCAATGGAGCTATAATGGCTAATGTGACCATAGTGGTGGTGAAGTTTGAGTAACCATCCAGGGTTCACACAACTCAAACCCTCACTAATAGTAGCCTATGTTTTGTAGGTACAATGCACCAGTCAAGGAAGAGACATTCCACAGTTTCCTCCGCTAGTGGACCAGGAGGTTCATCTAGAGCTCGGGGTCAGGCTAGTGCGGACCAGTTTGACCGCACTCGGTTTGTTTCCAAAGCAGCTCAAGATAGGTTTAACGCAAAGACATCCAAGAAGTTGTTACCTGAAGTACACATTGACAGGCATGCCTTACAAATTGAACGCCCAAGTATCTTTAAAGAATTGAGGAGGTGTCAGCTGGACATCTTCTTTGATGAACCGGAAGAGGCAAATGTACTGATGGTAAGGGAGTTTTACGTGAATTGCCCGGAGCATGTTGATAGGGTGGTCACGGTGCGAAATACCCCGGTGGATGCGTCTCTTGAGACCATCTGCCGAGTGTACATGCTGTCGGTATTCACTGGAGGGATGGATTATTACCATGCTTATCACCGCCCAACTGTCTGGTGGGCACCAATTCTTGAAACAATCTGTGTGGCTGACCGGGAGTCAATATGGATAAAACAGAGAATTACCCTGAACTCCCAATCTCTCACTTGGGAAGCTAAGTGTTGGCTCACAATCATCAACAACCATTTGCTGCCCTCCAGTAACACTACAGATGTTAATGGGCCACGAGTAGTGGCGTTTTATTGTTTTATGACCCACCACAATTTGATGTGGCCAAGCTCATTCAGGATGAAATGTTCATTTTCTCCCCAGAAATATTCTAAGGGTTCTACTTCCCCTCCCTAGTCACCAAGCTATGTCATGCTTCACGAGTTCCTGAGAATCTTATAATAGATGGGAAATTGCCATTGAAAGCCACATTCAGGGCTAGCAAAATCACAGTTGGGAAAGAGCCGGTTGTGGTGGTTGATGATGATGAGGATGCCGATGATGATGATAAGGAAACTATGCATGCTACCGCCCCATCAGAGCAGAGTGTTGAGGAGGCGGGCCTTTCACAGGCCCGCCGGAGTACCCGCATGACAACCCTAGAGCAAGAAATGGCTGGCCTACGCACTTCGGTCACTGACGTGAATACTAGAGTTGACAATTTGGCTACTCAAAATGCTAGGTCAGAGAAAAAGATCATGGGCTAGTTCCGGGCGCTAGGACGAGCGTGTCACGTCGATCCTGATACCATCTCTGATCAGGACTGAGCATCAGTAAAGTCCCCTTACCTTACTCTACTTTAAATTATTTGACATTGGGACATGCCAAATCTTTAAGTGTGGGGTGGGGGATGATTGTTATTGCACAATTGGATAAATTTGTTTGGTGTTGTTGTTGTTTGGTATTTTTGGTTGATGTTAATTAACTGCGACTTGGACGAAGACGGACACCTCTCGACGGGTCTCTTGAGGGACTTAAGTCGAACAAAAAAAATAAATAAAAAAAACAAAAGATTTTCGTTTGTTAGGTAGTGTATCAACTCTCCCTTGTTTTTTTTTAAATCTCGGTTCTTTTCCAAGGGTTTCCATTTGAACCAGGTGTAGTTATGTTTTTTAGAGTAGAATTTTTGGGCGAAGAATAGAAATAGGATCCCCTAACTCCATGATATCTTGAATAAAGATTGATTTAGTGTGACACTTAGGCTCATTAGTTGACTCTAGCAATAAAGCCTTAACTTGTATGTTCTTGAGTTGGCTTAAGCATCTTTAGCAGAGTGTCTGATGATCCTAACTGAATTGAGTCATGTGCCATGTGTGAGTGAAGCATTGCGTATTCTATGCTAACACTTAATGCCTAGAACTTGCCCTGTGTGTTTACGAAGCGAAATGGTAGTCTTAATTGGGTTGGAAAGTGATATAGGTGTTTCCTTGTTGAACTTATCTATTGTTTTCACCAACCTGATTGTGTATATCCTAGTTAACTCCTTTGAGCCTGTAATCACTACTGAAAAATTGGTCTATAGTAACGGTTGGACAACCGTTCCCCTAGATTGTCAAACCATTGCCATAGGTATATTGGAATAGTTTATAACCCGTTACATCCCCTCGTGTGCCAATAGGCCTATTGGAACGGTTCGTGTAACGGTTTGCATCACCGTGACTATAGATACGTCTATCGCAACGGTTTTCACTTTCTCTGTTGGAACGTTTATTTTTTTCAATTGGAACGGTTTAAAACCGTTACTATATTGTTTGCACAACGGTTCTTAACCGCTACCATATTATTTAAAGCAACACTTATGTAAGCTATTTTTACGGTTATGTATGGATATAGCAACGGTTTCTGTAAGCTATCGCAACGGTTATATTTGTATTTGGAATGGTTTATAGATTAATTTGGAATATTTTATGGGACCTATTGCAACGGTTTATATTGTCTACTGGAATGCCATTTGTATCCTATTGCAACGGTTCTGGTAGGCTATTGTATCAGTTCAATTAAAACCAAAATATAGCACCTGTTATAAATAAATATTTATACATATAATAAATTATAATAACACTAGTTTTTAAATACATCATAAAATGAAACTAGTAATAATATAAAATTATCCTTCAGTAAAATAATATCCATAAAGCAAATGTTGTACCCCAAGTGCATAAGTTTAGTACATTTCAAGAGAGTAAGTAAGTTTCAAAAATGTTGATAACAAAAGATTCCTAGAACATTCATCTATAACAATTCAAAATTCTATTTCAAGTAAGGTCTAGTTCTTCTTCATCATCCATTTCTTGATCTACTCTACCTACAAAAGAGGATAAATAAATTTATTAACAATTTTAAACTTCTGAATGAAACAACATGATTTGATTATACTTCCATTACTTTTTCAAAGGAATAAAAGTAATGGAACAACTTTAACTAACTTTTATGAATAAAACAACATGATCAGATTGTATATTTCTTCCATTTGAAGCAAGAAATCAAGATCACTACACTTACATCCAACTAAGTTGTAAAAGCAGCTAATTTTTATGAACTATATATTAAAAAAAATAATAAAAAAACAACTTCAGAAATCAAGTCTTCCAATCTGATACAGAGTATATTGACTAAGTAATAAACATCTAGAAAGGGAACATATGAAGCAAGAAATCAATATCTTTGAACTTACCCAGGTAAATATGTAAAGACATCACGTCATTGGACTATATATATTAGACAATAGAAGAGGCAACTTACAAATTCAATTTCTTCCAATATTATTCCAAGATTACATTTGACAAAGTCAGAAACCTCTAAAACAAGTTAAAACATGAAGCAAGAAATCAAGATTATTACACTTACCCACTTAAATATGTAAAGGCAACAACTTTTGGACTTACAATATTTTGAAAAATGAAGTAGCAACTAACAACTTTACAGTAGTACTTATTAAAAATTGAGGCTGAAAAGCCTGCAGACAATGTTAAGAGTAAGCTTTAAATTTTGGGTAATGGCTTTCTTTGGAGGTTGTTCTTTATCTATCCTTGCATTATTACCATTCTTGTTGTTATGAATTGTAGGCTACTCTGGTGGTGAAGCTACGGTTGTGGGATCTGTTGTGGTAACCAACCTCACAAAGGGGATAAGAAAAGGAGCTTGGGAAAGGTCAAAGGTATATTTTTTCTCCAAGTGAAGTAATTCCTATGTGCTGGAGACTATTTAAGTATAAAAATACATTTATACTCTGACTTTTAATTTTATATAGAAAGTTTGCTACATATTGTAGTTTTTAATTTGTTAAGAACTTAGTGTTTCAGTCAATTAATGTTAAATTAAATATTCAAACGTTTTGTTATTCAAATATATGTGGTGGAGATAAGGATATTAGATAGGGTTATTAAGATACAGACCAATTAGAAGGTGTGATTTTGATATGCATTCTAACCAAGTCAGTGAAGTCCTCAGCAAACTTAGACACATATCTATATCACTGTCCAATTCTAAACATATAATGCAGCACTAATCCAAAATTGCTACAAGAATGAACCTTAGAGCTACTTCTTAGCAATGTACAATGCCCGAAAATGTAGGAACCCAAAAAGACAATCAGGTTTGACACATAAGTACCAAGTCTCAACCACAACTACAACCTCAACCATTAACTCTCAGTCGGTCACAGAGAAGTTGGATACCAATAATACTAAAATAGGCACATCAATAGGAAGAAAAAGGGATATTACCATATCCACCAGTGCAGATTTGACTTAAACCAAAAAACAGCTGACTTGAGAGCTCACTTGTGCAGATTTGCTGCCAAAATTACTACATAAAACCAATCAGAAACAACCTAGATTTCAATTTTTAATGGCTGCAATTCTGTTGTTAAGTTGCAGCTCAGCAAGAAACAAGACAGTATCAGCAAGAAACAGGACATTTTGACATTATGCAATTCTCCTATGGCAATCTTAATTCCATGAATATTAAAGAAAAAGTCGTCCTTTCTTATTAATATCCAATATATTTTATTTTGTAACACCAACTTGAAATTTTTTACTAATTTAATTCCACATGGACATAGGTTCTACTTGCCTTATATATAAATGTAGATGTCTTACTAAACTAATCCAAGCAGGCTTTAATACATCTCTAACTCTCTGCTTCTTTCAAAAATTGGAAAAAAATATCAAGAGAAAATTACAAAGAAACGGAAAATGGGTTGTTGGTCTGCTGAAAATGCCACTAAGCTTTTCTCAAAACCATGAACATAGTAAGTACAATTATGAACTTATCATATCTGCAATCTGATATACAATTCAAATGATTTTTTCTCCTCAAGTTGTTACTAATGTTATGTTGATCTGATTTAGGGAAAGAGAGCTACAGAACCAAACGGAGCAGAGTTCATCTCCACGCTCGCAACAGGAAATAATGTACAAGTTATGGTAGTTGCTTGTGCAAATATTGCAGACTCCACCACCCTTGCACTGGTAGCAACAGCTCAACAAACAGGAGGACGCGTTGTAGGAGAAAGGCTGTTGCTGACCAGAATTGGTGCAAAGGCGAAAAAGGTTACGACTCAAAGGATGGAAAATAGAGGACATTGGATTGTTAAGGTAGATAAATGCATAGGAGAAGAACATGTATACAGAGTAAAATCTCTTCGAAGGAGAGTGGTTGAAGCCTAAATCTTGATACATTATAATTACTACCGGATACAACTAGTCTTTTAGAGAATTTTAGTAGATTGAAATTGTAAATACTTATTTAATGTAGAACATTTCAACTTTCATGGAAAACTACCAAAATTTAAATATACGGGAGGAGAAATTTTGATAAATATAAAATGTATTTTCCAGTATTCTAATCTGATAACTTTATGGAGACAAAAATTGTTCTCATAGACATTTACTTTTGAGTTCCTAATATTAATTTCATATTTCATTTCTTTAGTTCTAGAAGTAGAATTCTCCGTAATAGATTGGGAAGAAACTGCATTATGAACCCGCACGTTCTACAATTTGAAGGAAACAAGTGTTAAGGCATCATGACATTTGCATTAGATTTTGTTTTACTTTGAAAGATCATATTCTTTAAAAAATTTCAAAACACTAGGACTGATCATTGTGATATTTCTTCAAGCTAATATCCTCTATTTCGTTTGGCTAAGTAGGGTTTGAGAGCTAAAATAGAATGAGAAAGGTGGTATCTTTCTTTGCAAGTATACAACAACAACAAGGATCCGTCAAGGCAACCACAGAACTACGCAACGATAAAGGGCCGGAGGCGAAGTTAAAAAATGATGAAATTAACCAAACTTAGCCATCTTACTAACTTCCCTCTAAAAAAGTAGAACAGAGAGAGAGAGAAGTGGTAGAAAAGTAACAGAAGGGGTGTAACATTTGAAGTATGTACTAACTTTGATTGTTAGTCCCAGTAGATATAGACGATTGATTAGTTGAATAGCAGCTTGTTGTGCAAAGAAAGATTCTCCAGGTGAACGAGCATTGAAAGCTAGCATGTCAGGATCAACCTGTAATCCTGGATTCATTCTCCATTCGAATCTCGTCATTCTCATACGGTTCAAAATGGTCTTTCTTTAACTGATTTTTATACTTTCTCCAAGCATTTTGAATTGATTAAAAACCCCACTTTTTTGCATCTTCATGAATGTCATATTTTCCCTACAAATTTAATGCATTTAGGTTAGTATAAACAATATAAAATATCCACACACATAACTATTAAATATTGTGAACTTCAAACTTTGATATATTTCTACATATCTTCTTTTGTCTCAAGTTTCCTCCAATTAAACACATTAAGAGAACAAAAGGTTGCATTCCTTGCCAATGTACCGAGGAAACTACCCAACTCATTTGCCTCTTCATCAGTAGGACCTATGGGTTGATTGTTCTGATTTAGTACAATTTGCTTGCGCTCTTTCACTCCATAATTGTACAAAGCAAAGATAATCATCAATCACTATTGTTAGTTAATTCTATTCACTCAACAGATATACTCATCTGTCCATCTTAGGAGATTCATCCAACCTTTTTCACCGTAATCCATAATTATCATATATAACATATTCAAATCACCAAAATTAATATTCAAGGTAAGCAAAGTTAACTTTTATCTATATTAGGCTCAAATTAAGTATAATGTGAAAACCTAAATAGCCACATGATTACATGGACTCTTTATTTACTTTGATGTACTAGATAACAATTAGATGTGCTTATATCAGATACTCACCTATAAATGAGTTCATGTAATATAAATAACAATAATTTGCCTACAAAATTTTAGCCTAAAAATAGCTCCGGATGGAATCTAAAACTGATTAAGAAGCTCATGATTTCCAAATAGAGTTAGTACTTTCCACATTGAGAAGAAAACATATGATCAGTTTAACCTACGTAGAGATATGTATCACTTTGTGCATACAATTTTGATGGTGACTTTGACAATAAGAAATCATATCAGCTATGAGTTTAGAGTGTTCTGAAAGAAAAGAAAGTTGCATCAACATATATCTGATCCTTAGCAAATTCCAAGTCAACATTATATCAAAAAAAGATTTCGCGATTGAAATCCCTTACCATTTTTCAGTTAACACGACTTATTCGGACAACATTGTAACATATCAATTGAAGGTAAGTTACAACGACAAACACATAAAATGGAGTTTCTGGCTTATGGTTGCTAACAATGAGAAACTATATCCTTTAGTTTCTGGCTTATGGTTGCTAACAATGAGAAAAATCATTAGCGTGGCAAAATAAGGGATATGGATATCTACTTGTAACAAGCAAGCATATTCGGGTTTTTGCTCACCTTTTAACTTCAGTATATAATGAAAAGATATTAAACTGTGCTAAGTAAGGTCACATATATGCTAAGAACTCATAGATATCAAGAACAAAAAGGGAGAAATTATAGTACAACAAAATCCTAATAGAACTCTAACTTAGATTAAAAGCTTCAATAGAAAAAACTCAAAGCTTTAAAGCTGTTATGTTGACCAAGAAAAAAAATTTAACAAAGACAACTAAATCAAACAGTGATATATCTAACAAAATATAGAATCAAAACCTATCAATTGTACCTACGTAAAGCATAATTTCAATGAAATTCACAATTTCAAGCACAATAAGAAGACATGCACCAGTGTGTTTAATCTCCATTCAATTAGATTATGCCGCTCAAATACTCCCAAAAATAAAAATCAATTGAATCGGATAATAACGAACATTAATACTAAAATATTAATTCAAAAACACAACTATCGAATGCGGTTATCTAAAATTTAAATTAAAAAGAGATTTAAAATACTTACCATGATTTATCCCACCGTTATTAGTTGCAATTTCTTCCTCACTAATGGAATCTGCAAATTATGGCTCAACTATTGAGAAATTGCAAAAGGAGGTGGTCGAGCTTAGTCGAGAAAAAACCCTAATATTTTGGGGCTATTTGAAAATGTGGAGCTTGGATTAATAGAAGGAGGTGGTTGTTTCAGGTGGAGGAGATAAAGTTTATGGGTGAAGAAAAAAAAAATCAAATCTTGGAACTAGTCAAAGAGCTGGAATGATTTTGTTGACGGGCGGGATGGTGGTTGTTATTGACGGGCGTAGAAGGAGGTGGTTATTGGCGTTCATAGCTTTTACATAGTCGGAGGTTCTACTGCAGACGTTGGCGGCAGGATGGCGGCAGAGTCGGCGGTTGATGGCTGCCTTTCGATAGTTCTTACAGAGTCGTTGTTCTGGGTGAAGTCCCTTTTGAGAGGGATGGAATTTCGATAGCCTTTAGTTGTTTTTAATTTTATTAGGTATAGAAATCGATTAAGACAAAAAGAAATTTATGTAAAAATTGGGGTTCTAGCGTGAGTTTTACGAAAATTCAAAGGGGCCAAAATTTTAGGAGGGAAATAACAACCGTTCCCATTGCATTTTTTTCAAGATCTGTGGCAACAAATTTATTTATTGGCACGGTTAGCATAAGCGTTGAACGGTTGCTAATTAATGGCAATGGATTTATAGCTAAAGTGTGCTAGTATCACCCATGTAATATTACAACGGTTAGAACCGTTCCAATAACCGATCTGCAGGAACGGTTTGTGAACCGTCACAAAACCAACCGTTCCAATAGGCCCATTTTCTGGTAGTGAATCATGTTTCTTTGACAACCATATTACAAGCCTTACCCAAGTTGTGAATTGTCGATCTTTTTGAACCCTATCACCTCTTAGAAGCACTTGAATTGTAATAAATATGGAAAATTTAAAGTGTGGGGTGGTCGGTTGGGCTTTTGAGTGCAGTTAATAAAATAAGGAGAAAGGTACACTGTGTTAAAAAAAAATAACAAAAGAGCCACTTGAATTGAAAAGAAAAAAAATCCTTGTTAAGTGGTGACTCTTGATGTAAATGTGCTTAAAGAAGTAGGGGTTTAACTCAATAATGTAAAGGTGGAATGAAAGTTTGACAAAGGTATGGGCTTAAAAGTAAAAACTGTATTGAAGTGCTTAGGCAGGTGTAGTCACTATACCCATATGTATCCTACCTGTCGCGCAGCCAACATTACAACCAAATAAAGTACTACTTGATTCTAGACCAAATGGGCTTGATTAGTCGAGTCTTACACTATGGGCAAGCCTATGGTGCGTTGTTTGTGGCATACGAATTTACTTCTGAGGGTGAGTGAAATCTTACTTATTTGAATTCCTCAGTGTGTGAAGTATATATGACATGACACATGTCTCTTTTGTGGTGAGTAGGGACATGATTCAGGAAGGAAAGGTAAGTTTGTTTGACCTTTGACTGAGTGTATGAAAGCCGATTAGGGACATTACATGGCTAGAGAGAGATTCCATTCTTTAGGTTAGGAGGTTACGCTAAGATTGTCTATCTATGTGAATTGTTCTTGGTATAAGGAGTAGGGAAGTGACCCAGTGATGATGAGGCCTATAGAGTGTGGTTTTGTTTCTAGAGGACTAGCAACCGTTTAAGTGTGGAGTGTTGTTAGTAGCCTATATTATACGATATAAATGTTATTTATACTCTAAGTTAACCATACTTTATTGATGTTTTAAGTGCTAAATGATAACCAAATGCTCTAATTGAGGTTTTTATGCTTTGCAGGAACTACTCCGAGTTAGAAAGAGAATATAGAGTGTTTTGGGGTCAAATATGTAGATACAAGGCCAATCGAGAAGAGCCCGGATGAAAATGAGCAAGAAAAGGTGAAGAAAAACTGGGCAACAGCCCACCGCGACCACGGCTAGAACGCGGTGAAAGAAGGCAGAAAACAGAATGTTTGGAAACCACCGCGGTCGTGCCGCGGTCATGCCGCGACCGTGGTAGATCTGGAGGAAGCCAAGAAGTTTAAGGGCCAAAGTATAAATCATGGGAAACTTATCCTAACCCTATATAAACTCAACAAACTCGCCCAAGTTAAGGTTAAGCTTGTTTTTAGACTGAATTGGAGGTAAGAACAAGTGTGAGAAGATCAAGACACCATTAAAGTTTTTCAATCTTCTTCTTGTTATCATTATTTGCGAATTATGAATGATTTTATGGTTTTATCTTGCTTTACTACGAGTAGCTAAACATTTAATCTAGGGTTGATGGAACCAATTGTTAGATGAAGTTTTAAGTCCATTTTGTTATAATCGAGCCAGGTTTATTATATGATTGTTCAACTATGTTTTGTATGGTGATTAATTGAATGAGCCCTTGATTAATCGTGTCTAATTGCCTTGTGTTGCTTGAGAAAGAATACTAGGTTAGATTGTTGTTGAACAACACCAATTTTGGGTAATTGAAGAGATTCATTACTTGAACTTAAAAGTGGGGTTAGAGATAACAAAACTTTGGTGGTATATTCAGAGCTGCATAAATTATCAGCTAGAGTAGTTCGAGAGAATGCTCTAGTAAATTATCGTAGTTGATCGAGAGATAATTGCGGTAACCCATAGCTCATAATCCTCATAGAGTATTACGGCGAGATTATAGCAAAAGAGTTAAGAAGTAAACTAGCAATTGGGGAAATCAATACCCTAGATCTTTTTACCATTGAATTATCTTTGATTTAGAATATTGTAGTTTTAATATCATTTTGATTTAGTTACACAAAGCCCAATACTTATTTACAAAAATCTTGCATCCGGAAATTATTTGAGCTTGTAATAGCATCACCAAGAGTTGTAGTAGATAGGTTAGTTCCCTGAGGATTCAACTCCGGACTTGAAAACCGGATTATATTTGCAACGACCGCTTTGTCTTTTATAAGGCATAGTTGGGCGTGATCAAGAATACGCACCTGAGTTTTCTTTGGGATTGAGTATTTTGTGTTTGTATATTTCTGTTGAAGTTGAAGTGTATAATAGGAACAAACTTTAGTTGAGGTGGCCAAATAAAAAAATTATGGAAATTTTAAAGGACCGCATATGTATTTCGCCTTCAAAGTTTTTTCTGTCGGATAACAAAAGAGCTAATTGCACTGAATTACGACTTTCATAGCCAATCTCTCAAATCCAGAAACTTTAATGCTATATCAATCTCTCAGAAAATTAAGTTGCGATGACTCACTGAGGCACATGCTGATTTTAAATTGGTACTTTGCTCAGTCTTCATCGATTAAAAAATATACATCAGAACAGTTGATCTTATATAATGCAACTTACAATTTAGAAGCTTCACGTTTTTGTACAGTTAAATGTCATGTTAATTTAAAGGAGACCAAGTTACAACTTTGTGAGATTTGTAATATCTCTTTGCTAATAATGCGCGTGGAGTTCAGAACTAAGAGACAAACTGAACATGTGGCTGGGCATTAAAATACAAGGTAGTAAAGTTAATCAGATGATTAATTGGATCAAAAGGAGAAGATGGAAATAATTCCAGAAAGAGATATATATATATATAGTAATAGCCGTATGGGGTGCAATGATATACTAACACTTGGCGAGCAAGGAATTGAAAGATATTCAAACAAACACTTATGGTCCACTCATTTATTCATATTTAATTAATTAAAAGGATTTTAGTTAATATAATAGTACATAAATTAATAGTGTAAAGATATTTTATACCATGAATAACTTCGAACTTATAATATCTAGGTTGGACACTTTTTATTATGTTATAATTAATTTTTATTATAGAGATTTTACTTGTAATATTTTTGTCTTTATTTTATACCTTTAAAAAAAATGAGTGACTTTCTGGTTACACAAATAGTTTAGTAACTTTTATGATACTTAAAGTAAAGCTTAGTGGCTTTTTTGTTACAAGATAACTTTGGTGATAAACGAAAAATTAACAACCATGAAATCTTTTGGGTTGCTTTTTGTCTTTTGGTACCTTTGAAGCATATGTTTTTTGAGGGAACCTAATTACAGTTGCATTTTCAGGGGTAAGACTTGCTTTAAGTCTCTTGTACTCTTCTTCTGGCAATGTCACAACCTATCACAAATCACAATAAATGAATGAAAAGAACTCCAAGGGAGGATGTATTCACTGTATCATGTTATCAATTTAAAGAGACCTCAGCTCCTCCTTGGAAGAAGACATGGGCAATTTCATTAGTAAATTTGGACAAACGTTCTACGGACCACTATGGCGGTTCCTTTAGTGATGGAGTTTAGGACCACAACTACAACTAGGCTACTTCAATATGCATCCTTCACTTTGCATTACGGATGCCTTCATATATCATAAAGCTAACCATTATTATCAAGTTCCTTATCCTGTAAAGTTTCATGTATATCCTTTGGCTACGTCATCACCGAGTTCGAAAGCTAGTGCATGTTCCATGTAAATTTATGCTGTCTTATATAGCACTTCACTTTTCTCCCACTTTACGATGTGGGATTTGCCTGAACATTTAGTCATATTACAATGAACTTCTTTAGAATCTTTCCAACCTACTAGCCAATCTTCTTTTTTATCCACCCTCCGTCAAGGGCGTCACACGCACCTCCATTAGGGACTTGGCATCCTTGTGAGGTTTTCCCCACCATTATACCATGTGGGAATCCGACTCTAATACTACATTGGTCACAACCCAAGTTCATGGTACGTATTACTTGCTTTACCCGACAGATTTCATAGATATATCTTCAGCAGGCAGGTTGCACTCTAGGCAGCTAGGAAGGCTCGCTAGACCAACAATTAGATCAGAATGAATGTATAATGATGGGGTGATATGCATTCATCATTCTCAATAGCACATGTACCATGTGAACATATGTTGTATCTTATATGACACTTCATCTCTCCCTTTCCGATGTTTGATTCACCTATGTTGTCATATATATAAGATCTAAAGCTTATCAGCCTAGAAGCCATCCAGTCCTTCTCTTTGACTCGCCTTGTAACTATTGCTCCAAAATATACACGCAAGTATACATGGTTAACAAGTAGTACAGTGACTTTTAGTGGAGTGTCGAACCCATCGAGACTCGACATTGACTACTTTCCAATTCAACTAAATTCTTTATCTATTCGAGTTCACCAAATTGAGTTTTTGTTATTACTCTAAGTTGCAGTAATTAAGTAAATAAATAAAAATACGCTAAGGACAAATTGTTGCTTATGAGTTCTAATTTAGTAAAGATAAATGTTCCAGGATTGTGGTCGGTTTACCAATCCTATTGAGTTCACATTATTCCTCATTAAACCAAATTATTAATGATTACTTATGACCTGGATTATAATGACTCATAGTATTCTTCCGAATTATTACTTTCCTACTCAGAATAGATTAATACCTATATTCCTATGGAAAATGATTATACTATGTAATTAAGAAAGGTGACAAAGTATATTCTGATCCTAACTACTCATACCCTAATCTAGAGTTTAGATCAAGCTCTCCTTAATTCTTCTCTAATATAAGAATGACTTTTCCAAATATAACTTAGATAGTAAATAAAACCTTACTTTTTGCTAGACAATCAAGCAATTATGTGCAGAATTAAACAGACAACCATAAGATGGTAATTCGTATTGAAGGAGAAATAATTATTAAACGTCAATATTCATGGCTGACCACAATCCATAAATAGAGAAATTAGACACCCATAACGTTTATCTCAAAACAATGGTAGAACTCCATGACTAACAAAGGGAATGGAAGAAAAAGAAACTCATCACTGAATTCCTTTAGCCTTTGCTCATCGTATGCTCCTTGCCTCGAAAGTAGTATTTCCCCATCAAAAGGTCGTTCTATGGGGTATTTTTGTGACATAGTGTTTATATGGGGTCGCTCAATATAATCCTAACTCGGATAGGATAGTTGAAGATCTCGTCTGCAATGCTCGTGATGCGAGCACTGGAAGACGTCCACTTTTAAGTGTCCTCCAAGCACCAGATGCGATTGGCTCGACTTCTCCTTTCTTCACTGGTTTGCTAAACTAATGGAATAACTGGCTCATTTGGCTCCGATGTGTCGCGAGTGTCCAGACGTCCCATCCATTATCATTTCTGTGTTTGATAAGTGGGAATTTTGACTTCTTATTAGCACCTTTTAATTTTTGTTTTAGTCTAAAAGCATTGAATTTTGTTCCCGAAACTAATAAAATTATGCAAAATTATCGAAATGATGGAAGTTGATCTACCGAGATGAAATCTAACTCAAAAATAAGTAGTTTGAGGCACAAGGCAATAAAGCGTGCAGGAGCACAATTGTGCGATGCGCAGAAGAAATTGCGGACCGCAGATTTCCATCTGCGGCCGCAAACAAAGAAGGAAACTTTAGCAGAGATTTGTGCAAATTGCAGGCTGCACATGAATTGTGCGGCCGCAAAGATGAGCCAAGAGTTGAAGATCAGAGAGTGTGCAAAAAGACCAAGTCCAAAGCCCTTGTGAATTGCAGACTGCACAAGGATTGTGCGGCCGCAGAAGAAAGCCTTGCGGTTGCAGTCCTATAGCTGCGGCCCGTAGAAGAGCTTCCTCGTGGTCGCAGTTTAGAATTGCATGGTCACAGAGCTCCAGTTCCTGTCAGATGAAGAAATCTACGGACCACACATGAAATTGTGCGGCCGCAGAACCTCCCGAAGGGTATTTTTGTTCGAGATTTCCAGTTTTGTGTAAATAGACGTGTTTCATGAAATTAGGTCAAGTTTTGAATCTCTGAAGTACTGTAGCCATTTCTCTCTGCTGTTTTAGAAAACTTTAGCTTATTTTGGTGTTTTAACATTAGATTCTCTATTTTAATCTTTCAATATGAGTTTTATTATCTTTTCTTCTTTATTTTCTTCCACACCTACTATGAGTAGCTAGATTTTCACTGGGATTGTCACCCAACCCTAGTGTGTAAATTTTATGGGTGATTAATTTTATGCTTGTTTATGATTGAGAGTTTATTATTTAGCTTAGTTTATACTTCAATTGCAGAATTGATGGTTGCAAACATTGATTCATGCCTATTTGACTTAGTCTCTTCTTGAGAAAGATGGGTTAACTTAGCTAACAAGGAATTTGGTCAATTGAGAGATTGATTAACCTAGTTATGGGGTTCAACTGCGAGGTAGTAACAACCCGACTTGAGCTCTTATCAACTGTTTTGGTTGATACCCATTTGGCCTTGAGAAAGCGAAATTGGGCAAAATCACTTTCTGACCGAGAGGTATTGAGTGGATAACGTAGAGTTGTGAGCTATAATACACTCCAATCAACAAAACGAGCATAAAAGTCTTTATCCCATTAGACAAACACCTAGGTCATAGTCACAATCCTAGGCCTTTTAATATTTGGAAAACCTTCAAAAATAATTATCTCTAGTCTTATATCTTTAATTTGCATTCCTTAGAATAATATTAGATAAAGAAACAAAAATCTCATTGTGGAAGTGCAACCTAGATACTTCACTTGCTCATTCCGAATATATACTCCTAGCTCCCATCTTAGCTCCCTGCGGATTTGACCCCGACTCTTAGTTGGGTTTTATTATTACAAACGATCGTGTCATACATCTTTAGAGGCATGCATTTGGACATGATCAATTTTTGGCGCCGTTGCCGGGGAGTTAAAAATAGTCTTAGCTATATATTTGGGTTTGTGTATGGATTATCTTCTTTCTCTTCCGTGTTACTAATTTGTGTGAATCAATTATAGGTACA
Source organism: Nicotiana tabacum (assembly GCF_000715075.1). Lineage (NCBI taxonomy): Eukaryota > Viridiplantae > Streptophyta > Magnoliopsida > Solanales > Solanaceae > Nicotiana > Nicotiana tabacum. The sequence goes on from NC_134084.1 coordinate 44,269,085, forward strand.
AGTATGGTGGCGAATAACAATGAACTCGGAAACATGTCTTTGAGGGATAGGGACGTTGAGGATGACCAAGTTGAAGAGGTTCCTCTTGAACCTCAAGCCAATAGAAGAGGCCGGACGCCTCATGACAATGTCATAGTTCCACCCCCACCTCCACCATGAGCGGCTCCACACTAGGTGTTGCCCGATGAAGGGTATGCAAGTGCAATAATACCTCACTGTATTAGGGTGGGCAACTTTTAAATCACCAATATGATGCTCAGTTTGCTAGAGCAACGAGGTTTCTTCATCGGGGCTCCAAGTCAAAATGCGTGCGAACACTTGAAACGGGTTTATGGACACTTATTGGGGGAGAAAACAAACAAATGTCTCCGAGGATGCTTTGAGGCTAAGGCTTTTTCCATCCTCTCTACAGGGGAAAGCCTTAGATTTGTTGGAACAATTGTCGAACCATTCCATTCCTACTTGAGATAAGTTGGCGGAGAAATTTATTGCTAAGTTCTTCTCTCCGGGGCATATGGCTACCCTTAGAGATGAGATTCTAGCATTCAATCAAGATCCCATTGAATCGCTACACGATATATGGGAGCAGTATAGAACAATGGTCAAAGAATGTCCTAACAACGATATGACGGAGAATATGATTCAACAAACTTTCTATCGTGGGATTAACTCGACCAACCAATGTGTGGTGAATCAACTTGTTAGTGGAAATTTTATGGCAACGCCTTATGTGGAGGCTTGTGAGATTTTGGATGACATGGCGGACATATCATCAACATGGAAATCTCGGGCTAATGTTCCACAAGCTGATCTGAATGTGATTCACCTCCATAAAGAGTTGCATGACCATGGGCAAACCATTGCCCGAGTTGACTACCACCATGAATCGGTTAGCAAAGGCTCAACTTCAACAAGTGAAAAATCCTAAGCAAGCCAATGCCTTGGAGGGAGTGAACATGATGGTGAAAAAGAGGAGAACAAAAGGGTCCGCAAGTGCAAAATTGAGTGGAGAATTATGTATAAGAGGATAGTGGGTTTGATCAAGACGACTCTTATAATGAACAACAGGAGGAGGTGAAATATGTGAACAACTTTCAAGGGTAAAGAAACAACTTCCAAGACCCAAATAACCAACAACGGAGACCTTAAAGCAATCAAGGTAATTGGAACTCTAACAATCAAGGTAATTGGAGTGGTGGCAACAATCAAGGGAATTGGCATAACAACAATCAAAAAAATTGGAGTGGTGTCAATAATCAAGGTAATTGGAGTGGCAACAATCAAGGAAATTAGGGAGGTAACAACTAAGGTGGATGGAACAATAATCAAGGCAACCGGGGGTCGGGTTTTCAAAGTCCCCCGATGTATCAACAACTGAGCAACCCGCCTCCTTATCCTTCCCATGGTCAAAGTTCTTCCAACAATGAAAAGGGCATATTGAGAATATGTTCAAGCAAATGACGGAAAATAATGTCGATTGGGGTGCCCAACTTGTCTCACACAACACATCAATCCACAATTTAGAAGTTCAAATGGGAAAAATCTCTCAAGATCTAAATACTCATCCTAAGGGGGCACTACCAAGTGACATGGTGGTGAACCCAAAGAGTGGGAACAACACGGGGCATGCCATTGCCATTACTACAAGAAGTGAAAAAGGATGGAATACACCTACCTCAAGCCAAAGACAACTTGTGGATGAAGAGAAAATGGTACAAGAAGAGGACATCCCGAACAATAAAGAGCAAGCTAATGATGAGGTTCAGATTGATATTGATGATAGTGTGGAATAGAATCAAGAGAAGGTAAACCCGTTTAGGGATCACATTATTAACATACCGGAAACAGTAGTTCAAAAGGCTAAGACACCATTACCTCAGTCTCCACCTCCATACCCACAAAGACTTGCAAAGCAAAATGGCAAAAACCAATTCAAGACGTTTATCCAAATGATGAAAAGTCTCTCAATCAATGTGCCATTAGTTGAAACCTTGGAGCAAATGCCCGGTTATGCAAATTTCATGAAGGATCTTGTGACAAAGAAGTGGTCGATGAATTTTGAAACTATCAAAGTCCCTCATCAAGTGAGTCAATTGTGCATTCAATGGCTCCCAAGTTGGAAGATCCCGGTGCTTTCATGATTTCTTGTACAATCGGATGTTTTGCGTTTGCTAAAGCTCTTTGTGATCTTAGGGCAAGTATCAATTTGATGCCCTATTCGGTTTCCAAGACATTGGGAATTGGGCAACCAAGGCTCACGTATATGAGATTGCAAATGGCCGATCGTACTATGAAGAGACCTTTGGGAGGGATTGAGGATGTTTTGGTTCATGTTGATAAATTCATTCTTCCGGCGGACTTTGTCATTCGAGATTGTGAGGTGCCGATTATTCTTGGAAGGCCTTTCTTTGCTACGCGGAAGGCACTTTGTGATGTTGAAGTCGGAGAACTTACTTTCCGGGTTGGTAATGAAAAAGTAGTTTTCCATGTGTGTAAGTCCATGAGGTAACCCAATAGCAATGAGGTGTGCTCTTTTGTGGACTTGGTGACCAATGTTATTGTGGATGAAACAAGTGCAGTGATCAATGTTGGTGATATGTTGGAGGTCGTCTTGCTCAACTTTAATGATGATGAGATGGATAGCTTCGTAGAATGTGTGAACTCTTTGCAAGGAATGAGATCATACACCTATGAACCCCGAAAATTGTCCTTGGATCTTGAAAATAGGAAAACTCCTCCTACAAAGCCTTCAATTGAAGAGCCTCTTATCTTGGAGTTGAAGTCATTGCCTCTACATCGTCGGTATAAATATCTTGGCCCTTCATCTACTTTACCAGTTATTCTTTCCTCTTGTTTGACTAACTTGAGGTAGACTCTACATTGGCGGTGCTACAAAAGAGGAAGAAGGCTATTGGGTGAACATTGGCAGATATTCGGGGAATAAGCCCCATATTTTGCATGCATAAGATCAACTTGGAGGAAGGTGCCAAATAATACCTCATTTGTTTTTTTAAGATTAAGACGTCTGAATCTGAATACATTTCTGCTGCTTTTGTTATGTTGTTTTAGAATTTCTAAGAGATTATAAATGAAAATGGTTTAATAATTCGACTAATTGGCTTGCCTAGCTTTCATTAGTAGGCACCATCACGACTCCCAAAGGTGAAAAATCCGGGTCGTGACAATGAAATACTAACTAATCTAAAATTCTATCAATAAAATATATAGTTTTTTAAAATACGATAGTTGTTGATAGTGATGGCTAACGGGTGAATGCCGACTAGAGGTGGTGGTTGGTGGTAGTTTTGGTTGATGATTGTGGTTAATGCTAGTAGCTAGTAGTGATTGGTAGTGGTTGATGAATGATTGAGAATGGTGGTAGTGGGTGGTGATAGTTAATAATGGCGGGTGGTGGTAGTAGTTATGACTGAGGAAGGTGGTGGATGGGTGGGGTAGGTTATAATGATGGGCAGTGCCGGCTGTGGTTGTTGATGCTAATGGGGTGGTTAGTTGTGGTAGTTGAGGTGGATGAGTGTTGATTGTGGGTGAGAATGATATATGGTGGTCGGAGTGGTGGGGGGATAGTGGTTGGTGATGGTCGATAATGGTGGCGTGGTGGGATTGAGGATGATAGTGGCATGGTGGTGGTGGTGGTGGCGGCATGGTGGTAGTTGATGATGGTAGGTGGTGGCGGCAGTTAATAAAGAATATGTGATAGCATCATAATGAAATTAAGTCCTTATTGTCACACCTCCTTTTTGCGCGCCCTGCCCCGAAGGGTTAGATGCGCGGGTGGAGTTTTTCCAATTTAAGTGACAATATTCGAAATGGGATTATTTATTTAATTCAGAGTCGCCACTTGGGAAAGGTTTGGTTTTTGGTGTCCCAAGTCACCGGTTTATCTTGAATCCCAAATCGAGGAAATTTTCGACTTTTCCAAGTGAAGTCTGCGAACCAGAAATTCTAAGTAAGGAATTCTGTTGACCCGAGGGAAGGTGTTAGGCACCCTCGAATCCCGTGGTTCTAGCACGGTCGCTTAAATTGTTATAATGGCTAAATATCTGATTTAAATACATGTTATGACTTACGTGCTTTTATTAAGTTTAAACCGCTTTTATTATTATCATTTATTTTATAGAATTGCAACATCGTGAAAATGCGTCTCGAACCACGTCACAATCAATGCGCCCGTAGTTGTTAACACATTTTGACTTTGTTGAGATTCGGATTTGGGTCACATCAATGTGCACCCGAATTTAAGAATGCGATTTAATTAAACCGCGCCAACAGAGTCTAACGCGTTATTATCTTTGTATAAGGCCACGAAATTTATTAAATGGCCTATCTTGAATTCTGAATAATTATCATGGTTATTTATTGAGGGCCCCGCAATTTTGCATCTTTATTTGGCGAGGCTCATCTCTATTTTAGAAAAGGATATCCTAAAATGGCTACATTTCTAATGCATTTGTCTTTAAAACTAGAAGAAAAAGTACATGCTAATTCAATTATAGGCTTTTGCCTAATCCGGATTTTGTCAGTTTCTGATTAACTACTTATAAAGTAAAAACGCCATGCCTTGCGAGGACGTTTCAGTCGAACAAAAGACTACATACGAGATTGATGAAATGCAATACCTAATCCGAACATTTCTTGAGTTGAACTAAACTGAACTTATTTGGACTAGATTAAAGGATAACTAGCAAAGTAAAGTACTTTAGTTTGGCAAGGAATCATGTACGAGCTAAACGAAATACAACACTTAATCCGAGCACTTCTCGAGTTTAACTTAACTAAACTTATGTGGACTAGTCTTAACTAAACAAAAACTAAATGAAACAAGAACAGTATTGTACAGAGTCGAAATATACATGCCCCTACTGACAAACAACTACAGAATTAAAATACAACAGGGTAAACTCAGTCAAATATCAATACATACTTTCGAACTGTTGAATCATAAGCTAAATCAACTTTCACAGGCCTGTTAATGTATTATGAATACTACGACAAATACTTGAACTTCTTCAACCTCTTTTCATTTCATGCTTTCCAACTATTTTAATTACATCAATATGGGACTTGAAATGTGTACCTGGAAATGCTGAAAATGCAAAGGAGAAGAAGAAGAAGATGTGGAAATCAGCAGCAGAAAGAAGCAGGACTAGTAGTAGCAGCAGGACAGGGCAGCAACAACAGTGAGCAGAATAGCAACAACAAACAGAACAGCATAAAAGAAAAGGATTCTGATGCGAGGTGGAACTAGAGTTGAAGGAAAATGACAGCCAAACGAAATAGCACACAGTGTGATAGCAACAATGCTTCAGACAATCCAATTCCGGAATATACCAAATGCCACAAAACACTAACAATAATCTCGATGGGATTTTAGAAGAAGCAACACTGCTTAATGTATTGACAATAGATGAAGTTCAGACAAACAAGACCAAATTTCTGATTTCTTAATCTGTTTTTCCTCTTTCTTGCTCCCTTTCTATTTCTGTCAACTCTCTCTTTTCTTTCTATCTTCACAGTGTGTGTGTGTTTCTTCTCTAATCCCTGTGTCCTAATCTCAGATCCTCCTTTCCCAATGTTTTTATCTCCCCTTTTATAAGTCCCTATCCTACTCTTTTTTAAACAGCCTGTTTTCAGAAATCCAGTACCCTTCCCATGTGCCTTCTATTTTCAATTCCAAACTTTAGCTAATTAAATATTAAACCCCATCAACATTCCCTGGCAGATTTTACTTTTAAAAGGTTTAAACACTTCTTTAAACTAAAGCCAAGTATGGGCAGTAGGATAGCATATGCTGTCAAAACATTTTAAAATCAAACAAGGACCTTTATGCAGGCCACAGGTTGTGCACAAAGCACATGAGGAGCACCAATGCACATGAGGTGCACCAATGCAAATGTTGTGCAGGAGTGCACATGCCATCCAATTCAGCATTTTAACCAAACATCCCTTTTACATTACTGATCTAAATCAACAGCTATAAGTAAACAAAATTGTTTCTCAATTGATTCAAAAAAAAAAAAATGTTCGACAGAAACAAATCGCTTTGCTATGCTCAGATAGTTGAAACTAATTGACGACTCATGTCGACTCGACTATATTAGCATTATCGTACACAATCGTAGCCGAAAATCAAACATTCAGAAGTATGGGACACATGACTCGACTTATACTGATTAAAATAGAATGGTGCATCCGAGGAATCAGTTAGTTAGTACAAATTGGAATACAACCAATACGCATGCCGTATCAGAATAGGAGGAGAAGGATTCAGACAAACACAGATGTTCAAACAGAGTGGACGAACAAAAGTTGATAAAAATTCAAAACACAAATTGACACAAAACATGAACAGACATCTAATCCCTCACATGGACCAAACAAATAAGGGAAGAAGGCAGACTCACCTCAAATCTTGAAAAATCGGAAACCTTGAACCGGACTTGGACAGACTTTCTTAAGGCTGAACGGACTTTAATCGAAGTGTTTCTCAGATGAGAAACACTTCGATTAAGGTCCCTTGGACCTTAATTTCTTTGGCTCGAACGGGTATGAACTAGTGACGAGGAACTACAAAGTTCCAAAACTCAGATCCGGGATTCATGTTTCCCTGGTTAGATTCGGACCAAACCAAGTATGGTTCGGTCACGAGGGGGTCTGGGGAGTATCTGGTACAAAACTGGGGTTGGTTGGGTCAGATCGAGTTTTGACTCGAATCTTCGAATGAAGATTCGAGGACCTGGGGGTGATTCGAAACATGGGGTTGGTAGATTTGGGTTCAGGATGGCCTGGGGGTCCTATGGTGTTCAAGGGAAGGTCACCGGCATCCATGCCGCCGGCTTTCATGGCGGAAGTATGCAGAGGCGGCTAGGGTTTTAGGGCTGTTCGTTTGGGGAGACGAAGCAGCTGGGGTATTGGATAGGGGGGTAGGGTAGTGTTATGTACTTATATAGTTAGTGGGCAAATGGATCCTGGCCGTTGGATGAGACGAGATGAAGGGCCAGGATCCTTCGGCTAACAGGGAACGACGTCGTTCCAAGGGTGAAGGGTTAGGGTCGGTCCGGGTGAGACGGGTCGGGTTTATTGGTGGGTTATGGGGATTGATCTTGGACCGTTGGATCGGCTTGGTTTAAACGGTTGTGATGGGTTGGCATCGAAACGACGTAGCTTTGGTGTTAAACTACGTCGTTTCATGGCCTGGGGGTGGGCTGTTTGGACTGGTGGCTTGGGCTGTCCGCTTGGGCTGAGTTCGTTGGGCCAATTTTAACAAATTGGCCCAAGTCCGGAAGGGCCTTTTCTTTCTCTCTTTTTTTTATTTTTTATTTTTATTTCTTTTCTTATTTATTTTAAAACAAAACTAAAAAAAATCAAATTAAAATTAAATACACACTCAAATATAATTATTTGCGCACATACTAAAGTATTTCAAAACCGGTAAAGTCAAACCAAACAAAATCATGGACGAAAAATGCCTATTCACGATTTTCTATTTAATGACCGAATTACGGTTTGAATTACGCAGGACACATATATATTTTTTGAATTTTATTTTAATAAAGTAAATAAATAAGAATGGGCCAAAATCACAAATAAATCCACAAGGTGCCGCACAGAAATCCGAAATTGTACAGCGGGGCCAATTATATATTTTTTTATTTCTTTTTGGAGCGATTGTCGTGTGAAGCAAAAATCACGTGCTCACAGCTGCCCCTCTTTGTTCGGAAACACGAAGGGTTTTCGTGCAAAGATCAAGTGAGCGTGTATGAGCGATTTTTGCCTATAGACCACTCCGTATGAAGCATTTTTTGAAAGATCTGACCGAATCTTGCTTCAAAGATTTCCTACATATCCTGGGCTAAACAGGAATCAGGTCAATGTAGTTCGAGAAGTTTTGGTAGCTGGGGCTACCGTGGGACTGCAATGCTTGCCGCTACTGCTGCTGCTGTTGTCACTGCTACGTCACTGACCGCCTTATTACAACCAAGCGAAAATTGGAAACTGAACTAACTACTTTTATGTATGTCAACTGCTAGTTACAAGATTCCTATCTATGATTCTTTTACGACTTGATCTTGGGTCTTAGCTGATTCTGCTTGTAGACTCTGATCTGAATCTTGATGCTTGCGAGTTGCGGCGACTTGTTTTTTAATCCCCAGGATACCGAATAAAATGTGACCGGCAGAGGTCAGGACCTTAGTCGAATGTTGGAGTCGATCTGCTTTCCCTTTACTCTGATATCTCGGGATATCTCTTTTTGTCTTTTTCTTCTTTGATTCCGAACTGGGATTTATCTCGTGGGTCATTTCGATCCATGTGGCTCGAGGTCAGACCTGTGGGAGAAAAGAAACAAACAAACGAAATTTTCTGCCCCAGTTCCACTAGGAAAATTTCGTTACTTATTCACCAGGAAGTTCATAAAATTGATGAAAGAGGATATGCGTGCTCAGTTCAGGGTTGGAGCCCTAATATCGACTAGCTGGGGAAAGGTTCAGTGTAGGGTTTTAAAACCCTTACGCCAAACAAAGGAAGAATTCAGTTTAGGGTTTAAAACCCTAATGCTGCCTAAAAGGAAAAAAGTTCAGTTTAGGGTTTAAAACCCTGATGCTGACTAAAAGAGAATTCAGTTTAGGGTTTAAAACCCTAATGCTGATTGCATGGAAAAGCTCAGTTTAGAGTTTAAAACTCTAATGCTGGCTAAAAGGAAAAAGTTCAGTTTAGGGTTTAAAACCCTAATGCTGACTAAAGGAAAACTCAGTTTAGGGTTTAAAACCCTAATGCTGATTGCATGGAAAAGCTCAGTTTAGAGTTTAAAACTCTAATGCTGGCTAAAAGGAAAAAGTTCAGTTTAGGGTTTAAAACCCTAATGCTGACTAAAGGAAAATTCAGTTTAGGGTTTAAAACCCTAATGCTGATTGCATGGAAAAGCTCAGTTTAGAGTTTAAAACTCTAATGCTGGCTGAAAGGAAAAAGTTCAGTTTAGGGTTTAAAACCCTAATGCTGACTAAAAGGAAAATTCAGTTTAGGGTTTAAAACCCTAATGCTGATTGCATTGGAAAAAGCTCAGTTTAGAGTTTAAAACTCTAATGCTGGCTAAAAGGAAAAAGTTCAGTTTAGGGTTTAAAACCCTAATGCTGACTAAAGAGAATTCAGTTTAGAGTTTAAAACCCTAATGCTGACTAAAGGAAAATTCAGTTTAGGGTTTAAAACCCTAATGCTGATTGCATGGAAAAGCTCAGTTTAGAGTTTAAAACTCTAATGCTGGCTAAAAGGAAAAAGTTCAGTTTAGGGTTTAAAACCCTAATGCTGACTAAAGGAAAACTCAGTTTAGGGTTTAAAACCCTAATGCTGATTGCATGGAAAAGCTCAGTTTAGAGTTTAAAACTCTAATGCTGGCTAAAAGGAAAAAGTTCAGTTTAGGGTTTAAAACCCTAATGCTGACTAAAGGAAAATTCAGTTTAGGGTTTAAAACCCTAATGCTGATTGCATGGAAAAGCTCAGTTTAGAGTTTAAAACTCTAATGCTGGCTAAAAGGAAAAAGTTCAGTTTAGGGTTTAAAACCCTAATGCTGACTAAAAGGAAAATTCAGTTTAGGGTTTAAAACCCTAATGCTGATTGCATTGGAAAAAGCTCAGTTTAGAGTTTAAAACTCTAATGCTGGCTAAAAGGAAAAAGTTCAGTTTAGGGTTTAAAACCCTAATGCTGACTAAAGAGAATTCAGTTTAGAGTTTAAAACCCTAATGCTGACTAAAGGAAAATTCAGTTTAGGGTTTAAAACCCTAATGCTGATTGCATGGAAAAGCTCAGTTTAGAGTTTAAAACTCTAATGCTGGCTAAAAGGAAAAAGTTCAGTTTAGGGTTTAAAACCCTAATGCTGACTAAAGGAAAATTCAGTTTAGGGTTTAAAACCCTAATGCTGATTGCATGGAAAAGCTCAGTTTAGAGTTTAAAACTCTAATGCTGGCTAAAAGGAAAAGTTCAGTTTAGGGTTTAAAACCCTAATGCTGACTAAAGGAAAATTCAGTTTAGGGTTTAAAACCCTAATGCTGATTGCATGGAAAAGCTCAGTTTAGAGTTTAAAACTCTAATGCTGGCTAAAAGGAAAAGTTCAGTTTAGGGTTTAAAACCCTAATGCTGACTAAAGGAAAATTCAGTTTAGGGTTTAAAACCCTAATGCTGATTGCATGGAAAAGCTCAGTTTAGAGTTTAAAACTCTAATGCTGGCTAAAAGGAAAAGTTCAGTTTAGGGTTTAAAACCCTAATGCTGACTAAAGGAAAACTCAGTTTAGGGTTTAAAACCCTAATGCTGATTGCATGGAAAAGCTCAGTTTAGAGTTTAAAACTCTAATGCTGGCTAAAAGGAAAAAGTTCAGTTTAGGGTTTAAAACCCTAATGCTGACTAAAGGAAAATTCAGTTTAGGGTTTAAAACCCTAATGCTGATTGCATGGAAAAGCTCAGTTTAGAGTTTAAAACTCTAATGCTGGCTGAAAGGAAAAAGTTCAGTTTAGGGTTTAAAACCCTAATGCTGACTAAAAGGAAAATTCAGTTTAGGGTTTAAAACCCTAATGCTGATTGCATTGGAAAAAGCTCAGTTTAGAGTTTAAAACTCTAATGCTGGCTAAAAGGAAAAAGTTCAGTTTAGGGTTTAAAACCCTAATGCTGACTAAAGAGAATTCAGTTTAGAGTTTAAAACCCTAATGCTGACTAAAGGAAAATTCAGTTTAGGGTTTAAAACCCTAATGCTGATTGCATGGAAAAGCTCAGTTTAGAGTTTAAAACTCTAATGCTGGCTAAAAGGAAAAAGTTCAGTTTAGGGTTTAAAACCCTAATGCTGACTAAAGGAAAACTCAGTTTAGGGTTTAAAACCCTAATGCTGATTGCATGGAAAAGCTCAGTTTAGAGTTTAAAACTCTAATGCTGGCTAAAAGGAAAAAGTTCAGTTTAGGGTTTAAAACCCTAATGCTGACTAAAGGAAAATTCAGTTTAGGGTTTAAAACCCTAATGCTGACTAAAGGAAAATTCAGTTTAGGGTTTAAAACCCTAATGCTGACTAAAGGAAAATTCAGTTTAGGGTTTAAAACCCTAATGCTGATTGCATGGAAAAGCTCAGTTTAGAGTTTAAAACTCTAATGCTGGCTAAAAGGAAAAAGTTCAGTTTAGGGTTTAAAACCCTAATGCTGACTAAAGGAAAATTCAGTTTAGGGTTTAAAACCCTAATGCTGATCGCATGGAAGAGCTCAGTTTAGAGTTTAAAACTCTAATGCTGGCTAGAAGGAAAAGTTCAGTTTAGAGTTTAAAACCCTAATGCTGACTAAAGGAAAATTCAGTTTAGGGTTTAAAACCCTAATGCTGATTGCATGGAAAAGCTCAGTTTAGAGTTTAAAACTCTAATGCTGGCTGAAAGGGAAAAGTTCAGTTTAGGGTTTAAAACCCTAATGCTGACTGGCTGGGGATAAAGCTCGAGAATACTACACGATCTATTTTTGAGTTTTCTTGTTTTAGATAAAAGGGAGTTTCGTGGAAGCTTACCTTTCGAGTGAATTCCTTATTGTCAAAATGTTTCTTGTACCTTCCTCTTTGGGCGACACCTGCTTCTTGCACGGTTGTCTTGGATTATACCTGTTTCAACTTTTCAGATAAAGAACAATTGTTAGTTCGGAAATGACGGTCGGTTCGGTGACCTCGATCGTTCCCAATTGCTTTGTTGCGTCTTCATTTCTGTTGTGAAGTCCCGCCATTGATTTGATTCATATGCCGAAACCCTTTGGACCGCTCAGGCTTGTATTTCCAGATTCTGTGATGATTTGCCTCGTAAGGCTCTCTTTTTTTTGTGTCCCGTTTTGCTTGGAGGTTCTCAACGGGGGTTTTATTGGAGGTATTTTGTGGGGATTTGTACAAAAGGGAAGCTTTGTGGGGAATATTTACAAAGTGGATTCTTTGTGTGGATTTTGTACAATGGGCATGCTGGGGGATTTATTTCAAAGTGGGATTTCTAGAATTTGTTGGGGTAAGCTTGTTGGGGATGTCTACCAAAGGACCCGCTGGGATGTGCTGGGGAGATTCCATTTTTTTCTTTCTTTTTTTCTTATAATTTTATAATTTGGGGAGATTCTGTGGGAGATTGTACAAGACTCTGTTGGGATTTGTACAGGGGAGACTCTGTGGGGATTTGTCCGAAGGTGGACTTGCTGGGGAAGATTTCAAGATTTCTCTCTTTTCCTTTTCTCCGGAACACCATCAAACGTCATGATTCATCATGCTTGGGTAATCATATCAACGAGATGAGGTGCTTTCCTTCATGAGACGGGATTCCGTGTAAACAAACCATGCCACCTACCCTTTCCGGTGTGTCCTGAACTCGGGGTTAAAATGCGAAAGGGATTCGAAAAGAAACAAAAGGGGAAAACAAATCAGAAAAGAAATACCCTTTTCGGGGAGAGAAAGACTTATCTGAGGAAGATAATGCTGGCTTTAAATGACATGACATGCCTTTTGGACTGGACGTCTGACCTTCCATGAACTTGCGTTTTCCTAGACCAGAACAGATCTGTGGTTCCAAAACTGGTGGAACTTTGCCGAGACCTTCTTGGGGTGGCGTCATTCCTTTTCGGCCAACAGCGCCCTTTGCGGGTTTTCGCTGGCTGACCTCTCTCATTTCTCTTCCTGTCGTCGCTTGATAGCACTCTTTGCGAGTTTTTACTAAACAAGCTCTCTCATTTTGGTTTCTCTTCTCCCGTCGCCTCGTGGTGCCCGAAGGTTTTCACCGCCGAGACTCTCTCATTTTATTTCTCTCAACTCAGGGTGTGCTGGTTTCCTTTTGTGATGCTTATTGGTTTCCCACCATCTTTGGTAATTGATTTGAAGGCTTGTACCTGGTAAAAAGAGGTAGCTGATACTAAACTTCTCAAGTGTCCGACATGCCCCGGTTTTCAATTTCAGGGTGAATGGGATTTTGTTGTTGGTGTGACTGAACCTCAGGGAGAGGCTGCCTACGTATCCTTTCGGAATCAAGTCAAACGTAGTTCAGGCCTCAATCAATGTTTTTTTTTTTTTTTTTTTTTTTTTTTTTTTTTGAGAGGATTGGGTAGTGTTTAGGGAGTAGTGGGGAATAAAACCTTTGCCATTTTCGAATGTGTCAGGACCACCGGAGTATGATTTAGACGTAGTACCTCTTGACTGCATCTGCATTTACTGCTGTGTCGGGGTCATTTCCTTCGATATCACCTAAATACAATGCTCCCCGCGGCAGTATCTTCCTCACAATGTATGGGCCTTTCCAATTTGGGGCAAACTTTCCTTTGCTTCTTCATGATGCGGCAGAATACGCCTCAGTACCAATTGTCCTACTTCGAAATTCCGAGGTCGGACTTTCTTGTTGTAAGCACGGGCCATCCTTCGTTGGTATAACTGTCCGTGACAAACTGCAGCCATCCGCTTTTCATCAATCAACGTCAATTGCTCCAGTCGAGTCTTAACCCACTCGCTGTCCTCGATTTCTGCTTCGACAATGATTCGAAGTGAAGGAATCTCTATCTCTGCCGGTATTACGGCCTCGGTTCCATAAACCAAAAGATAAGGAGTCGCTCCCACCGATGTGCGCACCGTAGTGCGATACCCCAATAACGCAAAAGGTAACTGCTCATGCCACTGTCGGGAACTTTGTATTGTTTTCCTCAAAATCTTCTTGATGTTTTTATTTGCAGCTTCTACAGCACCATTGGCTTTTGGCCGATAAGGAGTGGAATTCCTGTGTGTTATCTTGAATTGCTCGCACACATCTCCCATCAAGTGACTGTTCAAGTTTGCTGCATTATCTGTAATGATAGTCGCAGGAATGCCGAAGCGACAGATAAGATTTGAGTGTACAAAATCCACTACAGCTTTCTTGGTGACCGACTTGAGAGTGACAGCCTCTACCCACTTTGTGAAGTAATCGATGGCAACCAGTATAAACCTGTGTCCATTCGAAGCCTTTGGTTCAATTGGTCCAATGACGTCCATGCCCCAAGCGACAAATGGCCAAGGTGCGGACATGGGATGCAGTTCTGTGGGAGGTGCATGAATCAAATTACCGTGCACCTGACACTGATGACACTTCCAGACAAAGCTAAAGCAATCCTTTTCCATGGTCATCCAGTAATAACCTGCTCTAAGGATCTTCTTCGCTAAGACATACCCGTTCATGTGAGGTCCACACACACCTGCGTGTACTTCGTGCATGATTTTTCTCGCTTCCTCGATACCGACACATCTTAAGAGATTGAGGTCCGGAGTCCTCTTATATAACAATTCACTGCTCAAAAAGAAGCCACTTGCATGTCGCCTAATGGTCCTCTTTTGATCTCCAGTTGCATGCTCGGGGTATTCTTGTGTCTTCAAGAATCTCTTGATGTCATGGTACCAAGGCTGCGTATTTGATCCCGCCTCGATTACACTGCAGTAACCGTGTCTTTCCTTGATTTGGATTTCCAAAGGATCGACGTGGGCGTTGCCCGGGTAGGGTAGCATAGAAGCCAAAGTAGCAAGTGCATCTGCCAGTTCATTGTGAAACCTCGGAATATACCTGAATTCTATTGAGTTAAAGCGCTTGCTGAGGTCCTCCACATGTTGTCGGTATGGGATAAGTTTGACATCCCGAGTTTCCCATTCGCCTTGAACTTGCCGGATGATCAGGTCAGAGTCTCCCATAATCAGTAAGTCTTTGACATCCTGATCGATTGCCATATGTATGCCCATAATGCAGGCTTCATATTCAGCTGTATTATTTGTGCAGAAGAAACGAAGTCTAGCCGTGGCGGGATAATGCTGACCGGCAGGTGAGATCAAAATTGCCCCGATCCCTATACCCTTGGTATTCACGGCTCCGTCAAAGAACATCTTCCAAACATGAGCTTCCTCCGAGATCGCTTCTACGGTGTTTACCTCTTCATCTGGAAAATAGGTATCCAATGGCTGGTATTCCTCATCGACCGGGTTTTCGGCCAAATGATCTGCTAACGCCTGGGCTTTCATTGCCGTGCGAGTGATATAAACTATGTCGAACTCCGTAAGCAAGATTTGCCATTTAGCCAGTCTCCCAGTAGGCATTGGTTTCTGAAATATATATTTCAAGGGATCCAACCTGCTTATGAGGAATGTAGTGTGTGCTTGGAGATAATGCCTCAGCTTTTGAGCAACCCATGTGAGAGCGCAGCATGTCTTCTCCAACAGAGTGTATTTGGCCTCGTAGCTGGTGAATTTCTTGCTCAGGTAGTAGATCGCCTGTTCCCTTTTCCCGGTCACGTCGTGTTGCCCCAGGACGCAGCCGAAGGAGTTCTCCAAGACTGTCAGATACAAGAAAAGTGGCCTTCCTGGTTCGGGAGGGACCAAGACTGGGGGATTCGAAAGGTACTCTTTGACTTTATCAAAGGCTTCTTGACACTCCGTTGTCCACTTAATCGCCGCATCCTTTCTTAACAACTTGAATATGGGCTCACACGTGCTTGTCAGCTGGGCAATAAACCGACTGATGTAGTTCAGCCTGCCCAAAAGACTCATCACGTCTTTCTTCGTTCTTGGGGGAGGTAGATCTTTGATAGATTTTATCTTAGTCGGATCTAGCTCGATACCTCTGCTGCTTACGATGAAACCCAAAAGTTTACCTGACGGAACTCCGAAAGCGCATTTGGCTGGATTTAGCTTCAAGTCATACTTCCTTAGCCTCTCGAAGAATTTCCTCAAGTCTTGGATGTGGTTATCCTGCGTCCTGGACTTGACTATAACATCGTCCACGTACACCTCTATTTCCTGATGCATCATGTCATGGAAAATGGCGGTCATGGCCCTCATGTAAGTAGCCCCAGCATTCTTTAAACCAAATGGCATGACCCGATAACAGTAGGTGCCCCAAGGCGTGGTGAAGGCAGTTTTCTCGGCATCCTCTTCATCCATCAATACCTGATGATATCCAGCGTAACAATCTACGAAAGACTGTATCTCGTGCTTGGCGCAATTGTCAACGAGGATGTGGATGTTGGGCAGCGGGAAATTATCTTTAGGACTTGCTCTGTTCAAATCTCGGTAATCTACGCATACCCGAGTTTTCCCGTCCTTTTTTGGTACTGGAACCACATTCGCCAACCATGTTGTGTATTGGACTACCCGGATCACTCCTGTTTTCAGTTGCTTGGTGATCTCCTCTTTAATTTTGTCACTGACCTCGGTTTTGAACTTTCGTTGCTTTTGTTGAACCGGAGGACAATCAGGATGAATCGGCAATTTGTGAACCACTAGATCGACACCTAGTCCCGGCATGTCATCATATGACCAAGCAAACACGTCTTTAAATTCAAGAAGAAGTTGAATTATCGCCTCTCGCGTTTTCTTGTCCGTGTGAATGCTTATCTTGGTCTCCCGGATTTCTTCCGGGGTTCCTAAATTTACCGGTTCAGTGTCATTCAAATTTGGCTTAGGTTTATTCTCGAAATATTCCAACTCTCGGTTTATCTCCCTAAAAGCCTCTTCCGCGTCATATTCTGGTTCTGGATCCATTAATTCGCAGTTAAATAGCTCATTGTGATCCGGGCGTGAAGTCCGCGAGCATGTCATATTTAAAGCCGCATTATTAGGACTGAAAAGGAAGATAAGAGGAAAAGTAATAAAATCAGAACGAAAGAAAGAAAGGAAAGCAATGAAGATTTTTTTTCATTTTCTTTGGAAAATTGGAAGACAACAACGTTTACAACTAGGAATTCGGAATAACAAATGAAAAGAAGAAAACGTTCAAGTTATGTCCCGGGGATAACTTGTGATACAGGAAAGGTGGCAGGACAAGTCTACCCGGACTTCCGTCTAGTTGGGAATGGCGTGATCTCCCAGTTTTGGAGCTTGGCGTTTGGCCCCATGTATATCATCTCAGCAGTGCTCGTGCCTTCGCCTGGTTGAACCATGTGGACCTCGTAGAGCATTTCCCTCATTGCCCCACATATTTCCTCGATTTCCTCAACTGTGCAGACCTCATCTTCTTCTTCTTCAGTGTACCCTGGCCTGACAAAAGTCGCATGTAAATCCGGCAGTGGTTGAGGCAACTTCCAGCCCTCATTTCTCCTTTTCTTTGCCCATTTTTCGTCTGCTGGAGTAGGTTTGAAACCTAGTCCAAAAGGTTTCTTGATGACTGGTAAAGTAATGGGTTCCGTCATTCCCTGAAGGGTTCGTCCAAGCCCCTTCCCTGGCCTAAATCCGTGTCGGATCATCTCTTTGGCCACCATAACCGAAGCGTTAGACAAGAAAGGCTGGGGGCAAGGTACTCCCTCTTCGTGCTGCTCTGCCAATACCACCTCGAAAGCTTGATAGACCGTATGCTCACTCCCTTCTCTTGGTTCAAGATACGGGATAGATGGGTCCCGATAAATGGCATGTTCATCTTCTCCATGGACCACGATCTCTTGGTCTTCATACTCGAACTTCACCATCTGGTGAAGAGTAGAAGGCACGGCCCCTGCCGCATGGATCCAAGGCCTGCCAAGGAGGAAATTGTATGATGTGTCCATGTCTATCACTTGGAAAGTGACTCGAGATTCGACTGGTCCTATGACCAGCAACAGGTCTATTTCTCCCATGGTGTCTCTCTTGATACCATCGAAAGCTCTCACGCAGACGTTGTTGGGTCGAATTCTTCCGGTCTCAATTTCCATTCTTTGCAGCGTGGAGAGCGGGCAGATGTCAACACCTGATCCCCCATCCAGCATCACCCGCTTGACATAGTAGTCCTCACATTTGACTGTTAAATGCAATGCCTTGTTGTGTGCTGCTCCTTCCGGGGGTAGATCGTTCTTGCTGAAGGAGATTTGGTTGACGGCGAAGAATCTTTCGGTCATCCGCTCTAGTTGCTCCACCGAGGTTTCGACCGGTACGTATGCTTCATTCAGGGTTTTCAGCAGGATCTTTTGATGCTCGGTTGACCTCATTAATAGTGACAGCATGGACACCTGCTCAGGGTGCTTGCGCAGCTGGTCTATCACTTCATAATCCGGCATCTTCATCTGCTTGAAGAACACTTCCGCTTCTTCAACACTCACA
This sequence comes from Nicotiana tabacum, assembly GCF_000715075.1. Taxonomy (NCBI): domain Eukaryota; kingdom Viridiplantae; phylum Streptophyta; class Magnoliopsida; order Solanales; family Solanaceae; genus Nicotiana; species Nicotiana tabacum. Next base: position 44,287,155 of record NC_134084.1, read on the forward strand.
GGCTCCTTTGGAGGGAAGCGCCTTTGTGTGGCGTTGTTCAGTTCTTGGGTATTTGAGTACCCTCCAACGAAAGTATTTTCTGGAAGTTCTTCCATGACCTCCTTACCTTTGTATGTTACCAAAGTCTTTTGATAATTCCACGGTACTGTGGACGGGTTGGTCATTGGCTTTTGTGGCACGCGTCCGATAACCACTGGCTCATTCAGCCGAGGTGGTTGAATCGTCCCCCGGACCACATAGGCCCCTTTTGGCACATACATAGGTTTTGTCTTTTTGATCCCGAAGTTCTGCGTCTTCTTGGCTTGACCTCGCGGTATGTAAAGAACTCCACCCTTTGCTGGTACTACTTTCTTCTCCACCTTCTTTTCGGGCTTGCTTTCTGCAGCCTTGGCCTCCTCGCCCCTTTCTGATTTCTGGTCTGTTTCAGGCCTCCTCGCTGTGTCGACAATGGCAATTATGGCTTTCAAGGCAGGGTCGAACTCTTTGTCTTCACAAATCATGCCGATCAGCGGCCCATTATTGTGAGTGGGCAATGGATTGTTGGTTACATTTGGGATCTCTTCGTCCCTTAGCACTATCTTCCCCTGCTCTATCAAATTTTCGACCACTCTTTTCAATGACCAGCAGTCGTTTGTATCATGCCCCTCGGCCCCTGAATGATAGGCGCATCTGACTCCGGCTTTGTAAGAAGGAGATGTCGGGTTTTGCCTTGTTTGAGGGATGGGTTGTAGGAAACCCAACTGAACCAACTTTGGGAACAAAGTCGAGTATGGCTCACCGATGGGCGTGAAAGTCCGCCGTCGAGGTGGCTCTTGGGGGCGGTAGTTATTTTGCGGGGGTTGTGGGTTATAGTGGTTGCGGTAAGGAGGCTGATTTCTGGGAGGTGGAGCTGGGCCTCGGTTAGCTTGTTGTGGTGAATGGTTATAAGGTTGGGCATTCATGACCATATAAGGTTGATGAGCATATGCCGCATTTGAGTGGGGGTAGTAGTGTTGTGAGGCCCTTTCCGGAAAATGGGGCCTGTGATGACGATACTCCCTTGCTTCAGAGGCTGCCATAGCCGTTTCTTCCTTCTTCTTCCCCCTTGTCGTCCCTCCAGACCCACTTTGGATGGCCTGAGAGGTTGCCCTTAGGGCTGCTTGACTCAGAATCCGACCCGTTTTCAGCCCATTCTCTACCATTTCTCCTATCTTGATTGCTTCCGCGAATGGCTTACCCATGGCCGACATCATGTTTTGGAAATAGTCAGACTCTTGAGCCTGGAGAAAGGTAGTGACCATTTCTACTTCATCCATGGGAGGCTTTACTCTCGACGCCTGTTCACGCCACTTGATAGCATACTCTCTAAAACTTTCCGAAGGCTTCTTCTTCAAATTCGACAGAGAGTTTCGGTCTGGCGCAATGTCGATGTTATACTGGAATTGTTTTACAAAATCTCTGGCGAGATCATCCCATATATGCCATCGGGACATTTCCTGATCCATATACCATTCCGAAGCTATCCCTACTAAGCTTTCCCCAAAATATGCTATTAGCAGTTCTTCCTTTCCGCCGGCTCCCCGCAATTGGTTGCAGTATTTCTTAAGATGTGCAATGGGGTCACCGTGCCCATCATATTTCTCGAATTTGGGGGTCTTGAAACCCGTTGGCAGGTGCACGTGAGGGAACATGCACAGATCGGCGTAAGAGACGCTCTTTTGTCCACTCAACCCTTGCATATTCTTCAAACTTTGTTCAAGGCTTCTCATTCTCTTAGCAATCTCATTTTGTTCTGCAATCCTGGGGTTCTGATCCTGTCCCGGTGCGAGTTCGCACTGAGGCGGTAGAGGATTATTGTTGGTAGCGAACCTGGTTGGTTCCATTGAGAACGATGGTGCTTGGAATGTAAAAGAGGATGCGTCAAAGCTTGGCTTGTATGTGGCAGGCTGTGCCGTAGCTGGGCAAGGTGATGCAGTAAAGATGTTCATGCTTGCATCAGTGGCCGACATTCGGGGATGAAGCTCAGAAGGTGATCCGGCGGAGAAAACGGAGTTGGCTGGATACCCGAATGGGGTAGCAGGGTAATTTATGGGGACATTAGAAGTCCCACCTGATCTGGAGAATAATTCAGGGAATCCGGGGACGACACTTGGCGGCTCTTTCCCATTGTTCCAATCATCCAGCATTTCCAACATGCGGAGCCGTAGGATTCTATTTTCTTCCGCAGTTGCGGATTCAGGCGTGAGGACAGCTGAGATCGAGCTCTCCTCAGAGACGGGGACTGTTTGCAATGGAATTTCCGAAGACATTTCCACACTTCCTTTTGACCTGGTGAAGTAGGTGTGAGTACTGTTTCTGGTCCTAACAATAGGTAGTTGAACACCTCTCCTTGACCTCGTGAAGTATGAGTGCGAGGCCAGACTTTCACCAAACCAACCGTCTTTTCAAAAACCCTGGATATGCTCAATGACAAACGCACGGTTAATTTGCAGCAAATAACAGATAGTTCGTCTCACGTAGGGCATGATGCACCTATACAATTAAGTGGATTACTATATGTCTGCTACGAGAGCATGCGTCATTCCGGTATTTTTCCTTTTATTTTCCCCCCCCTTTTTTTCATTTATTTTTCTTTTATATATTTTTTTTTGTAGCAAAATAAAATGCGATCGGATCCGATGAGGATTGCCTACGTATCACGATACTCACGTGAATCAGATCATTACGTAGTTCGAAAACACGAATGAGCGTGAAAGAAGCAAACTTTTTATTATTGAAGCAGTCTATTACAAACTACATTTGCAAAAGAAAAAGCAAACTTTGGAAATAAACCTAGACTCAAAAATAGACTAAAAATCACCCTGATGAAAAAAAAAACAGGCAGAAGATGCTATAGATACAGATTTGACCTATGAATGCATTATGGTTTTAAAAATTGGTTTCCGCGGGACGTCGTTCGGCCTCGCCGCGGTCCTAGGCGTGAGATCCCACTCAAGTTGCTCTAGCTCGTGCATAGTCTGCTTGACATAACCCATTACTGCCGAGAGGACGGTAGCGCTGGACATGTTCTCACATCGTAGGCATCATCTGGTGATGGCATGGGCAATGGCCTTGATCCTATCTCTGGTTTGCTTCTTCTCTACGAGCAGGCGTCTTGTCTGATCGCTGCATATCTTGAAAACTTGAGCATCTTGTACATGCTGATGCTTCAGTCGTCGTACTTCCAACTTCATCTGGGCTATTGAGTCATACCAGTATCTGCTCTCAATTTGGAAATCCTTGGCCTGATTAGCTGTTTTGATCTCAAGTGCAGCCATCTCTCTCTTTATCTTAGCAACAGTCTTCTCATGGTCGCTTTCCAATCGATTCAAGTACCTGCGATGCTTGTCTGTTCTTGTACCCCACTGTGCTTTGAGCTCTGCTATGATGTTTTCAGATTTCTCCAAACCATCTCGCCATTCCCTGATTTCACCTTTTAGCCCTTTTATCAACTGCTCGTCCGATCGACGCCTTGGTTGTCCATCTGCATCCAACCTTATCTGTTTGATCTGGGCTCTGAGCATTTCATTTTCTTGAATCAACCTGTTCCGTTCTCCCAGATCGGTAGCAACTTGCACGTTGTGTTCATATTTCAATTTTTCCACTTGTTGCTTTAACCTGCTGATTTCGGTGCAATAGCCTCTTTCTTTTGCTAACCAATCCCACTGCTTTTGTGATGATTCGGTAAAATTCCGGATGTGGGGTCTCTTAGCTGGCCTTTCGTGCTCGAGTTCCCTTCTGTACCATGCAAGGTAACCTGGCGCCGTTTCTCCTTTGGCTTGATCCCGCACGCAAGTATCTGATTTCAAATATTGACCCTCATTCCAGATTTGGCGAATCTTTGCTTCTGGGAACTGTCCGTTAGGACTTATCTCGATTGCTTGAGTGCTTAGATCTTCCTCATGAGGTACTGTCTGGCATTTTCCGAACTGTCTTAAAACTCGGCCGGGTGCGTAAGGTTGAATGCTCTTAAGCCCCATCAGCAAGAAATGAGTTTTAGTCGCTGACATATATAAGACCTCATCAACGGGCAACCATCCCAACTTCCATTGTATTTGGCTGGCAGTAAGAGCTTGAAAGAACGAGGTCCAAGCCAGGACTCCTTCGGGCAAACTGATCTCTTTGGCTCTTGCGTAAGATTCTTCTATGCGGGTCTTACCCGGGGAACCACGGCTCAAAATCTCGGAATGATGGCAAAGGTGCTCGGTCATCCATATCTGCAGGAGCAAGTTACAACCTTCGAAGAAATTTCCCCCAGCTTTACAAGTTGTGAGAGCTCGAAAGATGTCGGATACCACCATAGGCGCGAGAGTACTGTCACTTTGCGTGAGTAAAGTGCTGACGACCCCCGATATCTTCAAATCAATGTTTCCATCTTTCCTGGGAAATACCAGAAGTCCCAGAAACATTATCATGAACGCCACCCGTCTGTGCTCGTCCCACTTCTGACGAACTCCTTTGCTGCATAGTTTGTTGATTGGATTATTGAATCCCCCCTCGTGACCGTATCTATCATATATGAAGCATGGAGTACAGAATCCGGCTGCTAGATCCGGGTTGTGGACTGTTCTAGGTATTTTCAATGAATCCAGGAACCGATGTACCGTGACGACTCTCGGGGCGACCAAGTATTTTTGCTTCAACGGAAGTTCAGTATTCCCGATGTATCCGGCCATTTCTTCCAAAGTTGGGGTGAGCTCAAAATCAGAGAAATGGAAAACATTGTGCGCCGGGTCCCAATAGGTAACCAAAGCTCTTATGATATCTCCCCGAGGCTGGATTTCCAACAGACCCACAAGACCTTTCAGATTTTTCTTAACCTCATTTTGCCCTTCAACACCTAGATCATTCCACCATAGCCGTAACTTGATAGGGATTTTGGTCATTATTGAAAAATGTTCATTTTGCATCGTGCTCATCCTGCACATTTATTAAGGTGATTTTAACAAAAATGACTGACTCAAAATATTTTACAGAGGGGACCAAGCTTTGAACACGGCCTTTAAGCACTCCGGGGAAGAAGATTTTAAGGCTGTGTGGGTCTAAACATGCTAAGGAAAACCCAAAAGTGGCTATTTATGCAAAGTCAGCCTTCCGGCGTCCCTTTCGGGAACATTCGGCTATTCATGTCAAAACAGCATCACCTGACTTATTTATGACTCTTTAAAAATTTGAAACATATATTTTTTTTTGATTTTGGCTATTTTAGCAAAATGGGGGTTGAACCCGACGAGGGTTGCCTACGTATCTCACATCCGGTGAGAATCAAACCGGCGTAGTTCGGGGATATCGTAAAATAGGGAAAAAATCGAATAAACCTAGAAATCAAGAATGCGTATTTTTTACATTTTTGAAAAGAGATAAAGATTATATTGTATTTCTTTTTAGGAAAAATTTGGACCTTTAGTCTGAATTCATAAAAGGGGCACTACGAAAGAAACAACACATTTTTTTTGAATTATGAATTTTTTTTTTTTTTTTTTTTTTTTTTTTTTTACTTTAAAAATAAATACCCCTTTTTTTTGATTTTGAAAGTGATAAAAGAAGATTTTTATAAATTTTTTTTTTAATGACTCTCAATAAACAAGACAGTTTTTTTTTTCTTTTTTTTTAAGAAAATTTCGGCAAGGTTTTGACACTACTTGGACATTGGTTTTATTTTTCCAAAATTAAGTAATTATCTCCCCTACGCTGTTACTTTCCCTTTTTTTTTTATGAACCGGTCGACATGCAGAATCGAAGCAAATAAATGCATAACACAGATAGGAATGCAGCATGATGGTCTTTCCATTTCAGGTTGCCTGTCCTAGACGGACCCAACCCCTGTGTTGAGTCCCCTAAGTCAAATGCAATGTGATGCAAATAAGCGTTCCTATTAGGGATCCGGCATGAAGTTTCGTTATACTAGGTTTAAACCTTGGTATTTGTTCTAGACTGTGTACCCGAGCGGACAACTCGAGTCGAGGAGGGGGCTACGTACCGGGGACCCGCGAGATCGTCCGGCTTTGTAACTTGTCCGTCCTCTTTCTTATTTTAGGTGTTGACATTAACAGAATAGGGAGTCTCGACCAGCGAGCTTCTCCCCGGAGGTAAGAAGAGAAGGGTTTCGGCACAGTTTATATACAGTTCAGATAATATCAAAGCGGTAAAAGACAGCATTTGGCACATTATGCAAAAACATGTAATAAAGATCAGATAATAAAGCCAAATATAATAATTATTCTAAGCTCGAATTCTTGAACCCTGAACCAGTGGTTCTGGGTCCGTCATCCCCAGCAGAGTCGCCAGAGCTGTCACACCTCCTTTTTGCGCGCCCTGCCCCGAAGGGTTAGATGCGCGGGTGGAGTTTTTCCAATTTAAGTGACAATATTCGAAATGGGATTATTTATTTAATTCAGAGTCGCCACTTGGGAAAGGTTTGGTTTTTGGTGTCCCAAGTCACCGGTTTATCTTGAATCCCAAATCGAGGAAATTTTCGACTTTTCCAAGTGAAGTCTGCGAACCAGAAATTCTAAGTAAGGAATTCTGTTGACCCGAGGGAAGGTGTTAGGCACCCTCGAATCCCGTGGTTCTAGCACGGTCGCTTAAATTGTTATAATGGCTAAATATCTGATTTAAATACATGTTATGACTTACGTGCTTTTATTAAGTTTAAACCGCTTTTATTATTATCATTTATTTTATAGAATTGCAACATCGTGAAAATGCGTCTCGAACCACGTCACAATCAATGCGCCCGTAGTTGTTAACACATTTTGACTTTGTTGAGATTCGGATTTGGGTCACATCAATGTGCACCCGAATTTAAGAATGCGATTTAATTAAACCGCGCCAACAGAGTCTAACGCGTTATTATCTTTGTATAAGGCCACGAAATTTATTAAATGGCCTATCTTGAATTCTGAATAATTATCATGGTTATTTATTGAGGGCCCCGCAATTTTGCATCTTTATTTGGCGAGGCTCATCTCTATTTTAGAAAAGGATATCCTAAAATGGCTACATTTCTAATGCATTTGTCTTTAAAACTAGAAGAAAAAGTACATGCTAATTCAATTATAGGCTTTTGCCTAATCCGGATTTTGTCAGTTTCTGATTAACTACTTATAAAGTAAAAACGCCATGCCTTGCGAGGACGTTTCAGTCGAACAAAAGACTACATACGAGATTGATGAAATGCAATACCTAATCCGAACATTTCTTGAGTTGAACTAAACTGAACTTATTTGGACTAGATTAAAGGATAACTAGCAAAGTAAAGTACTTTAGTTTGGCAAGGAATCATGTACGAGCTAAACGAAATACAACACTTAATCCGAGCACTTCTCGAGTTTAACTTAACTAAACTTATGTGGACTAGTCTTAACTAAACAAAAACTAAATGAAACAAGAACAGTATTGTACAGAGTCGAAATATACATGCCCCTACTGACAAACAACTACAGAATTAAAATACAACAGGGTAAACTCAGTCAAATATCAATACATACTTTCGAACTGTTGAATCATAAGCTAAATCAACTTTCACAGGCCTGTTAATGTATTATGAATACTACGACAAATACTTGAACTTCTTCAACCTCTTTTCATTTCATGCTTTCCAACTATTTTAATTACATCAATATGGGACTTGAAATGTGTACCTGGAAATGCTGAAAATGCAAAGGAGAAGAAGAAGAAGATGTGGAAATCAGCAGCAGAAAGAAGCAGGACTAGTAGTAGCAGCAGGACAGGGCAGCAACAACAGTGAGCAGAATAGCAACAACAAACAGAACAGCATAAAAGAAAAGGATTCTGATGCGAGGTGGAACTAGAGTTGAAGGAAAATGACAGCCAAACGAAATAGCACACAGTGTGATAGCAACAATGCTTCAGACAATCCAATTCCGGAATATACCAAATGCCACAAAACACTAACAATAATCTCGATGGGATTTTAGAAGAAGCAACACTGCTTAATGTATTGACAATAGATGAAGTTCAGACAAACAAGACCAAATTTCTGATTTCTTAATCTGTTTTTCCTCTTTCTTGCTCCCTTTCTATTTCTGTCAACTCTCTCTTTTCTTTCTATCTTCACAGTGTGTGTGTGTTTCTTCTCTAATCCCTGTGTCCTAATCTCAGATCCTCCTTTCCCAATGTTTTTATCTCCCCTTTTATAAGTCCCTATCCTACTCTTTTTTAAACAGCCTGTTTTCAGAAATCCAGTACCCTTCCCATGTGCCTTCTATTTTCAATTCCAAACTTTAGCTAATTAAATATTAAACCCCATCAACATTCCCTGGCAGATTTTACTTTTAAAAGGTTTAAACACTTCTTTAAACTAAAGCCAAGTATGGGCAGTAGGATAGCATATGCTGTCAAAACATTTTAAAATCAAACAAGGACCTTTATGCAGGCCACAGGTTGTGCACAAAGCACATGAGGAGCACCAATGCACATGAGGTGCACCAATGCAAATGTTGTGCAGGAGTGCACATGCCATCCAATTCAGCATTTTAACCAAACATCCCTTTTACATTACTGATCTAAATCAACAGCTATAAGTAAACAAAATTGTTTCTCAATTGATTCAAAAAAAAAAAAATGTTCGACAGAAACAAATCGCTTTGCTATGCTCAGATAGTTGAAACTAATTGACGACTCATGTCGACTCGACTATATTAGCATTATCGTACACAATCGTAGCCGAAAATCAAACATTCAGAAGTATGGGACACATGACTCGACTTATACTGATTAAAATAGAATGGTGCATCCGAGGAATCAGTTAGTTAGTACAAATTGGAATACAACCAATACGCATGCCGTATCAGAATAGGAGGAGAAGGATTCAGACAAACACAGATGTTCAAACAGAGTGGACGAACAAAAGTTGATAAAAATTCAAAACACAAATTGACACAAAACATGAACAGACATCTAATCCCTCACATGGACCAAACAAATAAGGGAAGAAGGCAGACTCACCTCAAATCTTGAAAAATCGGAAACCTTGAACCGGACTTGGACAGACTTTCTTAAGGCTGAACGGACTTTAATCGAAGTGTTTCTCAGATGAGAAACACTTCGATTAAGGTCCCTTGGACCTTAATTTCTTTGGCTCGAACGGGTATGAACTAGTGACGAGGAACTACAAAGTTCCAAAACTCAGATCCGGGATTCATGTTTCCCTGGTTAGATTCGGACCAAACCAAGTATGGTTCGGTCACGAGGGGGTCTGGGGAGTATCTGGTACAAAACTGGGGTTGGTTGGGTCAGATCGAGTTTTGACTCGAATCTTCGAATGAAGATTCGAGGACCTGGGGGGTGATTCGAAACATGGGGTTGGTAGATTTAGGTTCAGGATGGCCTGGGGGTCCTATGGTGTTCAAGGGAAGGTCACCGGCATCCATGCCGCCGGCTTTCATGGCGGAAGTATGCAGAGGCGGCTAGGGTTTTAGGGCTGTTCGTTTGGGGAGACGAAGCAGCTGGGGTATTGGATAGGGGGGTAGGGTAGTGTTATGTACTTATATAGTTAGTGGGCAAATGGATCCTGGCCGTTGGATGAGACGAGATGAAGGGCCAGGATCCTTCGGCTAACAGGGAACGACGTCGTTCCAAGGGTGAAGGGTTAGGGTCGGTCCGGGTGAGACGGGTCGGGTTTATTGGTGGGTTATGGGGATTGATCTTGGACCGTTGGATCGGCTTGGTTTAAACGGTTGTGATGGGTTGGCATCGAAACGACGTAGCTTTGGTGTTAAACTACGTCGTTTCATGGCCTGGGGGTGGGCTGTTTGGACTGGTGGCTTGGGCTGTCCGCTTGGGCTGAGTTCGTTGGGCCAATTTTAACAAATTGGCCCAAGTCCGGAAGGGCCTTTTCTTTCTCTCTTTTTTTTTATTTTTTATTTTTATTTCTTTTCTTATTTATTTTAAAACAAAACTAAAAAAAATCAAATTAAAATTAAATACACACTCAAATATAATTATTTGCGCACATACTAAAGTATTTCAAAACCGGTAAAGTCAAACCAAACAAAATCATGGACGAAAAATGCCTATTCACGATTTTCTATTTAATGACCGAATTACGGTTTGAATTACGCAGGACACATATATATTTTTTGAATTTTATTTTAATAAAGTAAATAAATAAGAATGGGCCAAAATCACAAATAAATCCACAAGGTGCCGCACAGAAATCCGAAATTGTACAGCGGGGCCAATTATATATTTTTTTATTTCTTTTTGGAGCGATTGTCGTGTGAAGCAAAAATCACGTGCTCACACTTATTATAGATCTTAATCATACAGACTTATTCATACCCAATAAGTGGTTGTGAAGTAAAAAAAACAAACACACTTAATGATTAAGATATGAATAATTAAAATTCAGACTTTAAAAACAAACGCACTTAATGTTTGAGATCTGAATGATTAAGATTCAGACCTCCATTAAGTGCAAACAAATGAGGCCTCAATGAAGCTATGCAAGAGGTTGTCAAGAAGGAGATTATCAAGTGGTTGGATGCCGGGGTTATCTACCCGATCTCCAATAGTTCGTGGACGTCTCCGGTTCAATGTGTTTTGAAGAAGGGTGGTATGATGGTGGTCACCAATGACAAGAATGAGTTGTCTCCTACACAAACAGTGACCGATTGGAGAGTGTGTATGGACTATAGTAAGCTCAACAAAGTCACAAGGAAGGTTCATTTTGCACTTCCATTCCTAGACCAAATGCTTGATGATTGGCCGGTCGTGCTTTCTATTGCTTTCTTGATGGGTATTTCGGCTACGACCAAATTCTTATTGCTCTGGAGTATTAAGAGAAAATAGCCTTTACATGTATTTATGGTACTTTTGCCTTCAAATGGATGTAATTCGGTTTGTGCATTGCACCGGCGACTTTTCAAAGGTGTATGATGGCTATCTCCACGGATATGGTGGAGGATTACCTTGAAGTTTTCATGGATGACTTCTCGATGGTCGGGAATTCTTTTGATAATTGTCTCGCAAACTTGGATAAAGTGTTGACAAGATGTGAATAAACAAATTTGGTGCTAAATTGGGAGAAATGACATTTCATGGTCAAGGAAGACATTGTCCTTCGCCACATGATCTCAAAGAATGGAATTGAAGTTGACAAGGAAAATATTGAGATGATTTCTAAACTTTGACCTCTAAATTCGGTAAAGGGCGTTCGGTGTTTCTTAGGTCACGCAGGGATTTTACCGGCACCTCATCAAAGATTTTTCTAAGGTGGTGAACCCGTTGTGCAAGCTTCTCGAGAAGGATGCTAAATTTAACTTCAATGATGATTGCATGAGTGCCTTTGAATAGTTAAAGTTCAAGTTGACAACTACTCCCATTATCACCACTCTAAATTAGAGTATCCCTTTTGAGCTCATGTACGATGCAAGTGATGTAGCGGTGGAGGTTGTTTTAGGGCAATGCATGAACAAGATTTTTCCTCCGGTCTACTATGCTAGTAATACCATGAATAGAGCCCAAGTCAACTATACCGTTATACAGAAAGAGCTCCTTGCCATTGTGTTTGCAATTGAGAAGTTCCGCTTGTACTTGATGAGTGATTGTCCACACGGATCATGAAGCACTTTGTTATCTTATGACCAAGAATGATTCCAAAGCTCGGTTAATGAGATGGGTGATTTTGTTGCAAGAGTTTGATATTGACATCCAAGATAAAAAAGGGAGTGAAAATCAAGTGGCGGACCACTTGTCTCATTTAGAGGAGGAGGGAGGCTGCATGATGGCCTTGAAATCAATGATTGCTTCCCCGATGAACAACTCTTGGCTATTTCAATGAAAGAGGTGTCATGGTTCGCGAATCTAGCAAATTTTCTTGTGTGTGGTATCATCCCGGATGAGATCTCTTCAAATCAAAGAAAGAAGCTCAAACGGGGTTGTCAAGATTATTATTGGGATGAACCATACCTTTTCCGAACTTGTATGGATGGGGTAATTAGAAGATGTGTACCGGCAGAAGAGCAAGGAGAAATTCTTGGGGCTTGTCATTCTTCACCTTATGGTGGTAATCATGATGGAGCGAGAACGGAAACCATAATGCTTAGTTGTGGTTTCTATTGGCCCACCCTTTACAATGATGCAAGTGATATAGTGAAAAGATGCGATGTCAAAGGGCCGGTGGAATCTCAAAGAAAAATGAAATGCCCCTCACCACCATTTTGGAGATTGATATTTTTGATGTGTGGGGTATTAACTCCATGGGTCCTTTTGTGAGTTCTTGTGAAAATACCTACATCTTAGTCGCAGTTGATTATGTTTCCAAATGGGTTGAGGTCATTGCTCTACCAAACAATCAGGCGAGAAATGTGGTGACGTTCTTGAAGAAGAATATTTTCACAAAGTTTGGTACTCCGCGGGCTATCATAAGCGATGGGGGGTCACATTTTTGCAATAAAGCCTTCGATACCTTATTTACCAAGTATGGTGTCACTCATAAAGTCACAACTCCCTATCATCTACAAGCAAGCAGTCAGCCAGAAGTCTCCAACCAGGAGATAAAGAGTATTTTATCCAAAACAGTTCATGCTAACTGGACTGATTGGTCCAAGAAACTTGATGATGCATTATGGGTTTATCGGACGACTTACAAAATGCCTATCGGAAGGTCCCCATACCGGTTAGTGTTCGGAAAAGCTTGTCATCTTCTGGTAGAACTTGAGCACAAAGCCATGTGAGCTTTAAAGAAGTTGAATCTTGATTGGGATGTAGCCGCTAACTTGAGGGTGGCACATTTGAATGAATTGGATGAGTTCCGGTACTATGCATATGCTAGTTCATCCTTGTACAAAGAAAAGATGAAATATCTTCATGACTAATATATTTGAAACAAAGAGTTCAAGGAGGGAGATCTTGTGTTATTGTTCAATTCACGGTTGGATGTTTCCCGGGAAGTTAAAGTCTAAATGGAGTGGCATGTTTGAGATTATGCGTGTGAAACCTTTTGGTGCATTGGACTTGATGAGCAAAAATAATGAGGTATTCTGAGTCAATGGTCACCGGGTGAAGTACTATTTGGGAAAAGTTGGAGATAGCCTCATGTGGCGGTCATTCATTTCAATTGATAGTATTCTGCGTCGTACCGCGACATTAAATCAAGCGTTTCTTGGAAGGCAACCCATGTATCTTTTTCTTTTCTTTGTTTCTTTTGTAGTAAGGTGTCATTTTTGTGCTAACTTGATTTGAAGTGTGTTGCAGGGATGAGTATGATTTACAAGAACTGTGGATAGAAATCTGGGTAAGTTTTGAAAGAATTGCGGACCGCAAGTGCATTGTACGGACCACACAATTATGGTTGTTGCAGAAAAAGTGCTTTGCAGCCGCATAAATGACTTGCTGATTGCACAAATGGAGGATGGAAAATGACAAATCTCTGAAGTTGGTTTGTCAGAGAAATGTTTGATCTACGGCCGCAACAGAAAATCTGCGGTCCCAAACAGGGATCTGCGATCGCACACAAAAATCTACGGACCGCAGACAAAATGATGTTTTAAGCTTAAAAGGTAACAGAGTGTGGTCCGCAATTGGAATTCTACGGCTGCACTCACTCCTTCTTCCCTTAGCTAAAATCGATAAGTATAAATAAGAGGGCAAGGGCTACTATTACCCTTTTCCCTCTCTAAGCATACACATAACTAAAAATTGAAATCTTCTTGTTAATCATCTGCCCATACACAACACAATTGTTGATCACTCATTTCTTACACCCTTTCATATATGGTATTCTTTAATTACTTGTTATAATTTTTCAATTATAGTTTTAAAGTTTTTTTAGGCCATTTGTTCGTAGAACTCGATTGTACAACCATGTGAGGGTAAATTTGTAGTGAGTACACTAGTACATGCTATGGATAAATAGGTTTTCATGCTTGTACATTATTACCATGTCAAATTTTGTACAAAAATTGCAAGCCCTAGATAAAAGTTCTGAACTGTTCGTGATTTTTTGAAATCTGTGGCCCCAAGAAAATTGTGTGGTCTGCAGAAGATAAGTCTAGGGAAAATTTAGTAATGAATGGGTATGCAGCTGCAAGGAAAATTGTGCGGGTATTAGAAATCCCATTGCGGCCGCAGAAGTGCCCTTATCCTGTTATTAGAAAGTTTACAATTTGTGAATCACATGTGCGGTCGCAAGACAAATTGTGTGGACCATAGAAAACGGGTTGCGACCGCAAAACAGCCAATTCTCTATTATCAGAGAGTTGGCACATTTTGGATTTCTAAGTTGCGACCGTAAGGAAAAATGTGTAGACCGCAATATACATATGTGGCCGCAAGATATAATTGTGTGGTCCGCAAGGACCAATCTGTGGCCGCAAAGGAAAATGTGCGGACTATAGATACTTAACCTACAAGCAAGTCTCAACTGTGTTCTTCACTGTGTTTACTGGTGTGTTCTTGTCTGTTTGAACTTGAATTGCAGCTAACAACTTCCTTTGCTTGGTACAGAACATGGTTTGATCTAGAGGCAGAGGCAACACTTCCAAAAGGAGGGTTGAACCCTCCGAGTCAAGCTTTTATGTCCCGTCTAGGGAAGCAGCAGAGGGCAACTCGGTTCAAGAGCAACCGACTATCCAATCAAAGCCGCCACAGAGATATCAACTCAGGGACGAGTCGTCCATATATCAGAGCACTTCTGAGAGTTCGGAAAGAGTTAGTCAAGCTTCTAAGCCATCCACTACACCTGTCCCTGAGGCACTAGATACTACAGTTAAGGAAATCCCCGATGATGGTAGAGGGGGAGATGCTACAGCCGCCGACCTTGAAAGGTCGAAGAAGAAAGAGTTCGGGAGGACCGGTTTGTTAGTTTAGCTGCCTTCACCAGCTTCCGCACTTGGTGGCCAGTGAGGTCGCTCACTCTTGAGCGACAGTTGCAGTTGAAAGATCTTAAAAGGTATAACCTTGCAGTGTTGAGACAATTTAGAGAACGCAAAAGGGTAGATGTGATTTACCTAGAGCGTGGTGGATGCGAAGGAGTACCTTATCCGTAGGTTTTCCCATAGTATATAACTAGACTAATCTAATATTTCCAAATTAGGGATCAAGTAGGACTTTTAAAGGTTGTAATATAGGATAAGGAATGAGCAAAATATAATTGGTTAAATAATGATTAACCCTCCTAAACACTGTAATACAATACACTCTCAACTTTTAAGCTCATACTTATCATAATCGAACTTCAAATATAGTTTCACTAAGTACACCAAAAGCACATCCTGTTGCAATTAAGCACTTCACTTATTAATAAATCACTAGCCAAGAACAACTTAATGCATTTTTTTCATCACATTTATTTTTTTACACAAGTATATTCTTTATCCCAGCGAGTGAAGACACTTCTCTTTTATGCGTGCACTCATCTTTTTTTATGTAGTTCCACTTAAAAGCTATTTGTGTTCCATTCTTTCTTCCTTCCTTATAGAGCTTTTTCTTACAACTTAAGCACTTTCACAGTTAATAGGTTCAAAATGAGTCAAGTAAGAACAAAGGTTTAGAGGCTTATAATATGAATGCCAAAGAAAAGGGCTTATCGGCTCAAAAGGGCTAACTAAAAATATAAATAATGATGGTAGGCCAAAATGGAATAATGGGATATTCGAAAAAATGTATATCATCTCCTACACTCGAAAAGACTTAATTATTTCGTTTCGACTGACACATAGAGAAAGTTTTAGCTAAAAGGGATGACACATAATGCAATTTTGAATCTCACTTCACAAAATGCACATGATTCACTCCCACTGTTTTCAATCAAGACTCTCAAGTATAAGAAACAAGGCACAGTCAATTGATATAATTAAATCACAAGAAGTAATACCAGGAGTCAATGATCGATCCTAAGCATCAAAAGATAATTACAAACATTTTTAAGGAATTGGGTTCACAAGATTCTCAAAGAGAGTATTTCATGTACATGCTAAATCCTAAACCCCAACATAAAACACGTTAAACAGTGTAGATGCTCGAATTATTCTATTCTTATCTATTAGTTATCACGACCCGAATTTCCCCCCTTCGGGAGTCGTGATGGCACCTACTCATGAAAGTTAGGGAAGACGAGTATTATAGATTCATTAACCTTTTTGCTTAGCCTCTTTTAGCAGTTCAATATAACAGATGATCAACAACGGAATAATTATAATAAACAGAAATGCGGAATACGAGAACTAATAGTTTAACCATATACTAGTGCAGAATCCAACATACAACTCTACCAGAATTTGGTGTCACAATGTCACGGACTATCTACGAATATTACAAACAGTGGTCTGAAAGGGAAATATAAAGTTGTCTCTGAAATACATAAAAGAAACATAATGGAAAGATAGAAGGAGATGCCAAGGCCTGCGGACGCCTACAGGACTACCTCGTGTCTCTGCCACTGGATTGAAGGCAGCAACCTCACTGTGGTCCAAAAGTTGCAGCACCGGGGTCTGCACACAGTGCAAAATGTAGTATCAGCACAACCGACCCCATGTGCTGGTAAGTTCCTAGCCTAACCTCGGCAAAGTAGTGACGAGGCTAGGACAAGACTACCAAATAAACCTGTGCAGTTATATCATTTACAACAAGACAATGACAGAAACTAGCAGTTAAAGATGGGAAGGGGAAACATGCTCGGGGAAATATCATGTACCAACCGAAATTCAGTAAAGAAACATACGGAACACCAAAATTAAACTATAAGCAAAAATAAGGGAAACAAAGACAAGTGCACGGCATCACCCTTCGTGCTTTTACTCTCATCCTCACGATAAGAATCAATTCACCCTTCGTGCTTTTACCTCACATAATCATGGCACGGAATTATCCTTCGTGCATTATCACTCATATCATGGCACAACATTGTACATTGTGTGGCACGTCATCACCCTTCGTGCTTTTACACTCTTCTTTACCCAAGAAACAATCACAAAGCAATACGGGCAAGGGAATCAATAAAATCACAATAGAATCCTGGCAAGGGAACAATAGCATAACAATAATATTCCAGCAAGGGAAACAATATCA
The DNA here is from genome assembly GCF_000715075.1 of Nicotiana tabacum. Classification (NCBI taxonomy): domain Eukaryota; kingdom Viridiplantae; phylum Streptophyta; class Magnoliopsida; order Solanales; family Solanaceae; genus Nicotiana; species Nicotiana tabacum. The sequence continues at coordinate 44,304,207 of NC_134084.1, forward strand.
TGAGTAATAACATCCCGACAAGGGAACAATAGTATAACAACAATATTTCGGCAAGGGAAACAATATCATGAGTAATAACATCCCGGCAAGAGAGATAATATCAAAGGTAATAACATCCCAGCAAGGGAGACAGTATCATAAACCTCTTCTCTTTTCCACAATTACTTCACAACTCAATTTTCAACTTGATCCAACGTTCTACAATGTTCAATTACCAATAATACTTCCACAAGCCTTGTTCAACAATAGAACTCATCATATAAAACATGAACAATACAAAACGGAGTCACATCAATCATAGTATAAGACTCACGGGCATGCTTGACACCGACGTATAAATACTCATCACCACACCTATACGTCGTACTTAACAATTAACACATAGCAAATAAGACACAACTCTTAATCCCTCAAGTTAAGGTTAGACCAAACACTTACCTCAAAGCCACGAACACAATTCAAGCCTCAACTACAGCTTTACCTTTTGTTTTCACCACCAATTCACTTGTATCTAGCCACAATTTACATAACAATATTAATAAATGCTAAATGAATCAATTCTAATGCATGAAAATAGGTTTTCTAAAGATTTTCCCAAAAGGTCAAAAATCGATCCCGGGCCCACATGGTCAAAACCCGAGGTTCGAACCAAAACCCGATTACCCATTCACCCACGAACTCAAATATATAATTTGTTTTGAAATCGGACCTCAAATCGAGGTCCAAATCCCGAAAACTTGAAAATTCTAAGTTCTACTCAAAACACCCAATTTCTCCCATGAAAACCCTTAATTATGAATTGAAATTATGTGAAAAGATGTTATGGATTGAAGAAAACAAGTTAGAAATGACTTACAATTGATTTGGAGAATAACTTTTCTTTGGAAAATAGCCCAAGAGAGCTTAGGGTTTGAGGGAGTTTGAAAAATAAAGAAAATTTCGTCTAAGTTTGATTTTACACAGGCACAAATATCGCATTTGCGATGTCATGTTCGCAAATGCGAACGACCGTTCGCAACTGCGAACACTGTTGGAGTCGCTATTGTGACTGGAGCTTCGCAAATGTGAAGGTCACCCCCCTCCCCCCTCCCTCCACCCAGTCATCGCAAATGCAATGGTTAGTCGCAAATGCAAGCTCGCATTTGCGAAGCCTGCAGACCTGCAATACACCAGCAGTTTTCCTAAGTCAAATTTCACTCCGCGACCTATCCAAAACTCACCCGAGCCCTCGGGGCTCCAAACCAAACATGCACGCAAGTCCAAAAATATCATACGGACTTGCTCGTACGATCAAATCATCAAAATAACATCAACAATTATGAATTAAACCTCAAATTCATGAAATCACTCAAGAACATCAACATTTCCATTTTCTCAAATAAAGGTCCGATTTATGCAAAACGAACTCCGATTCTTACCAAACTTCACAGATTCAACTTAATTATTATATAACACCTGTACCGGGCTCCGGAACCAAAATACGGGCCCGATACCATCAATTTCAATATCTTTTTATTTCCAAAAACTTTTATAATTTCAGTTAAACAATTTCTTTCAAAAATTTATTTCTCGGGCTTGGGGCCTCGTTATTTGATTCCGGGCATATGCCCAAGTCCCAAATTTTACTATGGACCTTATGAGACCGTCGGATCACGGTTCGTTTACCAAGAATGTTGACCCAAGTCAACTTTATTCAATTTTAAAAGCCAATTTCCTTATTTTACTTAGTTTTCGTATAAAAGATTTCCAGAAACGCTCCGAGACAGCGCACGCAAATCGAGGTGAGACAATGAGAGGTTTTTAAGGCTTCGGAATACAGAATTTACTTTCAAAATGAGTGATGACCTTTTGGGCCATCACATTAGTTCTAAAAAGTAAAGAAAAGAAAAGAAAAATATTGATGAGTTTTTCCTAGACTTTAATCCCTCAAGTACACTATCCATCATCAGAAAAAAGTTCAAATTTTTTGAAAAATCTACCTAGAGACACCCAGTTCAAAAGAACATTCTCATCCTCATGAATGAACGATGGTATAAAGAAAACTTGAGATTAAGCCAATGAAAAACTAAACTACTATTATACATTACAATGGCCTCAAATTTGATCCCTTAGCATATCACAGAAATATGGTACATCAAAGATCAAATATAGCATTCAAGTACATGACAACAAAATAAGTCTCACACCCTCAACCCACACTTAAGTTGTACACTATCCTCGGTTGCACAATATCACAAAATCAGAAAATAAAAGAAAAAAAGTAGAGTGGGTGTTAGAAATTTCCTCATATAGACTGGCTGAGGCGAGGAACGGTCTTGAACCTCTATCCTGGATGTTGTTGGATCCTATAAAGCAATGCCATGTACGTCGATTGCCTGTATCATCTCACCCTCCCCAATAGGAGGGCATCCACTCATAACAATATCTTCCTCGTCGCTTGCTACAGTCGTCTCAGCTTCAACATTCAATGTCTCCGACTCATCAGTAGCAGTGCCCTCAGTAGCACTCAAATCAACAACCTACAGCTCCTTAGGATATATCTTTACTCTAATACATTGTGCCGATAGCATCTTTGTGAAAACTGCTATCATGTTGTCGAATTGTTATCGCAACCATTGATCCCTTATTCTCGCTGCAGTATGCAGTGCCCAATCCAGGCCTCTAGCTCCAACCTCAACTGTTGAATCTCATCATCCATAATAGTAATGCGCTCACAGTGACCCTTCTTCTGGAAATTCTCCTCAGTCGATCCTCGACGACACATATATCATGAAATGTTGTCTCTGTCCCATCAGTCAACTTATCATCATCATCTTTTATCAGCTCGTAATTTACCAACAATGCAGTTAGTGTGTGCACAAGGTAGAATGCCCACTTCATGTTTTCCTATGTACGCAAAATCCCTCTCATGAAAGAATAGATAGGAAACTCGTTCCCAAATTATTCTCAGATTTATGTGTAGCAGGCGTCAATCTATTGCAAATCCAATTTAGCCAAGCTTGGACCTCTTTGTTCATGTATGTCTTTGTCAAGGTGGCATGGAAGCCTCGATTGGTTCTTGACCCAGTGAGTTTTTTCAAGGTTTTCAGCATAGGACCTCTAGCATATGGTCAAGGTTTGGACGCTGCTCCTTTCTTTAATTTTGTAACATCGCCTACTAGTTGGCATGATAGTACCTACTTATCATATGAGCTGAGATATCTACTTCTGCCCCTTGCAGCTAGACAATACCACCCTAGGTTTTCGTGTACAACTCTTATATAAGAGTAAGGTTTGCCTAGCCCTTAGGTCACTAGGCAAAGCGTAAGAATCCTTTTTTCTATATCTCAGTCACTATCTCTGTGCAAGCCTTCTTTGTGGCCTCCAAGTTGGGCGGCTTCTCGAATAACTACGGAATTACCTGCTTCTGCCAGATACTATCCCATTTTGTCCATGTTTGCTCACACGCAAATTTTTGCTCCCATTTTTTTTCAACTTGAGCGCTCGGTGACTCCGTTCCCTCAATTGGTGGAATGATCATCTCCTTATCAGATGAGTGAGAATCAGACTCTGCCTCTACAACCTTCATGGAATTACCTCATAATCTATATGTAATAATCCATAGGGAAACAAAATATATTATCGAAATCAAGTAAAAATTACTTACCCTCAAAAGTATAGTGAAAATCCCTCCAAAAAATTGCCTCTATAGTCTAGCTTCAAAACTCCAAGTAATGAAAAATGAGCTAACCCTTTCATAATATAACATCTGCCAATGATACAGCATCTGCGGACAAAAGGACCGCATCTGCGACATTTCTGCAAGTGCGTCCACTTCCTTTGTAGGTGTGCAAATAACCCAAGCCTGCCAATCCTCGGGGGCGTGCTCACAATCTCTGTAGGTTCGCCTTCGCACCTGTGGCCCCCTCTCCGCAGAAGTGAAAACTCACCAGATCACCTCAACTCTGCATGTACGACAGACTAATCGTACCTATGATCTCGCAACTACGCCCAAACTTCCGTAGGTGCGATGCACCAGAACCAGAACCGCCAAACCAATCGAAATACACTCGAGCCTCGCGGGACCCTATCCAATCATACCAACAAGTCTTAATACTTAATCTAAACTTACCTAAAGACCCGAATCATCATGAATAACATCAAATCTATGAATTAAAGACCAAAATTTATCTCTTAACTTTCAAAGCTTCCAACTTTGCCGAACACGTCCGAATCATGCCTAAACATTCCGGATTTCAAACAAACTTCGCATACAAGTTTCAAACAACTAAATGATCCTATTCCAAGTTCAAAAACAAAAATCTGAGTCTAATATCATCAAAGTCAACTCTCGGTCAAACCTACGAATTCTCCAAATCTTGAAATTGCCAACTTCTACAATTAGTGCCAAAACTTTCTAGGAACCTCCAAATTCAAATCCGAGCATACGCCTAAGTCCAAAATTACCATATAAACCTACTAAACCCCTCAAATCACCAATCCAAGATTGTTTTCTCAAAAGGAAAACCTTGGTCAACTCGTACAACTTAAGCTTCCAACAATGGAACTAATATTCCAACACTCCTAAACCTTCAAAAAATCAAAACAACCATCCCCACAAGTCACAAATAACATACAAGCTTGCGGGAAGCATCAAGTTAAAAAAATAGGGCTCATATGGTACCTTTTGCATGCATATGACTTCTTTGTGAGAATGAGTGATCTCTTTCATGTGCATGAGCCTTTAAAATATATTTGAGCATTTTATTTGGATGTATGGACTTCTTACTCTCTTAAGTTTTTATGTAAAGGCATATAGTTTTACGATGGATATGTAACATTATTATACTTCTCTATTTAGATGAGTGTTCAAGCCTTGAGTGCATTGTAATATTAAGCTTATGGAATATCTTGAAGTTTGGCGTATGTTATGGGAGGTATGTATTGAATGCATATGCTAGAGCTTAATTGTTGCTATCAACCAAGTAACAGGTTGTAGTGTACTTTGAATGGTTAGAGCTTAATGTTGTTTTGCCTACCATAGTTATGGTTTGTTCGAAGATAAATAAAGGTTTAAGTGTGGGATGGTGATGTTGGGTAATTTTAATATTAATTTACTCGTATTTTTACTTCTCTTTGATTATATTTGATATTGAATATACCCAACTTATCTTGATTTTTAAATCATACACTTATTTCGATGTTAATGGATTATATAGGTACATTGGAGATGAAATTTAGAGCATAATGAAGAAGTAAAAGTTAGTTATGCATGGCAACATAATCTAAATGTGAAGCATTGGAGTCTTGAGTTAGAGAATTAAAGGTGGAATTCTCAATTCTCAAATTTGATTGGAGATCATTATAATCAGAGGCGAATCCAGGATTTCAGGAGGATGGGTGCACCACTATCCGACCACCGTTTGATTTGGTTTTCTAAAACTTACCTTCGAGAACTATCAATAATAGCATCATTATTTATAGTTACAAGTACTAAACTCAATATATTAAAATTAAATAACTAATAAAAAAGAGAGTGGTAAATGAAAAAAGAGGAAACTTGAAATTGAAAAGATTCAAAATGATTTAAATTATTTTTTATAGTTTTTGAAACTCAATGATTGAACTAAAAAATAGAATGAAGAAAACACAGAAAAGAATCCAATAAAAATAAAAATTTAATTCAAGGATATATCAAAGGGTGAACCCAAAAACATAAGAATGCATGAAAAAAAAAGAAAAAAGAAAGAAAGATAGGGCACGAGATTTGAACAGAACAGAAAAGAAAAGAACGAAAAAGAGAAATAGAAAAGGAAATAGAAAAATGGATAAGAGATGGAAAATATAAAAGTAGGATTCGAACTCTGGACCTGGGGGTCAATGGTGCACAAAGCTACTGTAGGATTGCATATAGATGTTCGTAATACACAGCGGAAGACAATAACAATCCTAGACAAATCTTTTCGTGTTTAAAATTTATTTACATGTCAAAGATCGGATCAGAGACGTACCTGGTGAAGAGAGTCTCGTTTCAAAATTCTTCAATAGTGCGAAGACTCTATGCGTATCCACACCGAGACCGACCCCTACTATCAACCCTTTGATCAATGAAACCCGTGAACAAATTGATAAAAAATACTATACTGAGAATTTTCTCAAAACTTTCGGCGTAGTTGTAGCAAGACAGGAAGATAAATTTCTTGTCAGCAACGTATCTCCTATTTTGTGGCCTTTTTTATTTTTTTCTCTTACCCTCCTACGTGAAGCTTTCATGTATATATATACTGACATATACCTTAATTACTAACCTTTTCCAAATAGTGTAGGAATAGGTTAATTAAGGCAGTGACTTCACGTGTAAGTCCAATGCCATATAGAGTACAATACTTCCATATAAAGAGAATCATGAATCCCATTTTAAATAGGATTGTGGTGGCAGACGTGGACTTTCCAGTTGATCCAATTCAATGTTGGATTCAACTTATAACTCTTTTATTAATATTTCATATTATTTATGAGTACCAACTATATATATCACATATATATTTTATCCAAGAGATATAGTTTAATTTTCTATTCCAAAAAGAAAACTTCAATTTGCTCACAATATTAATTATATCCTATGTGCTAGCAAAGAATACAATAATATTTCATTTGGACTAATAATTTAATTTATTTGACTAATTAAATTCTTTAATTTAATTATCAAATACTAAAGTAATTAATCTTTTAGCAAAGATCAGAACACTCGTTAGTGTGCGACCTCATAGGTTCAATACTAAGCCGGTAGTAAATTGACCACATCAATATACTAATCAAGGGTGGCGTCTAGCAACACTCCTTGACGATCGGATAGCATGAAGTATACAATTTACTCTCAAGAACCAGTAGAAGAATAATGTAGTAGATCCTTCTATCCTTGTAGCTCTGGATCACCCTAGGATATGGTTCAACTGTCAAATCCTAATAGGCGATCAACTATATATTCATGTCAAATATAATCAACCATTGAATGACCTAAGAAACTCATTTCTTCTTTCATTCAATTGCCCTATCCAAGGTCTTAGTTTGGTCATTTATAATTCATGACAACATGGAGCTTAAACTCATTACCAAGAGTTGACAGATTCCATCTTGATCAATCACTAATTCTACAAGCATTTAATCGTACCCGATATCCTTTCAACTATCGCCCTAGGGCCATAGGTGTCTGGTATCAAAGCACAATAAATAACTTGTCAATTACTATGATGATCTCAGGTCAAAGGAAACTTTTACATCACATTCTTCAAGAGAATACCTTATTGACAGTTTATGGTAATTCTAACCATTAGGAATTATTCAATGAGTCGGTTCAATGATCACGTCTCTATATGCCTGATCTATCTATGTAATTTAGTTAATGAGTTCAACTAATCTTTATCCCGTAAAGACGATCACATAAATATTGATCTAACTGGATTACTAATGTCCAAATTAATAATCCTACTATCAAGAACAAATTTAGATTAAATTATAAGAAACTTTACTCTCATTATCATGATCTCCATCACAATATCAAGTCTCAAAATTGAATCAAGGGCCCTATCAAATTAATCAAGCAATTAATAACAATGATAAAAGAATATCAAATGTCATATATATTTTATATCAAATAATGTGCACAAATGTTCAAATCATCAAATATTATATTAGATCTAGGGAATATCTACTATATCCCTAACAATCTCCCACTTGCACTAGAGCCAATAGCTTTTGTATTTCATCCCCAATTTCCACTTTTGCTTGTCAAACTCCTTTGCGCCAAGAGCTTTAGTGAATGGGTCTACAACATTTTCTGTCAACCTTTTGAATCTCGACGTCTCCACGTTCAATGATCTCTCTTATCAAGTGATACCTTCGCAGAACGTGTTTGAACTTTTGGTGTGATCTTGGTTCCTTTGCTTGAGCAATGGATCCAGTATTGTCACACAACAGTGGAACCACACCTTTTATTGAAGGAACCACACCAAGTTCAGTTAAGTACTTTTTCATCCATATAACTTCCTTAGCAGCTTCACTAGCTACTATATATTCTACTTTAGTCACTGAATCAGCTACTGTAGCTTGTTTGGAACTTTTCCAACTCACCGCACCACCATTTAAGGTGAATACATAACCAGAAATAGATTTGCAATCATCTCTGTCTGAAGAGAAACTTGCATCAGTATAACCTTCAAGTTTCAACTCAGAATCTCCATAGATGAGGAATTGGTCTTTAGTCCTTCTTAAATACTTAAGAATGGTCATCACCACTTTCCAATATTCCTAGCCAGGATTTGCCTGATATCGGCTAGTCACTCCAAGTGCATAAGCCACATCAGGACGTGTACATGTCATGGTATACATGATAGCTCCCACTGCACTAGCGTATGGGATCCTACTCATGCGTTCTCTCTCTTCGGGTATTTTAGGACAATCCTCCCTACTGAGAGTAATTCCAGTGCGTATCGCTAGATAGCCTCTTTTGGAATTATCCATGTTATACCTCTTTAAGATGGTATCAATGTACAAAGACTGAGAAAGTCCAAGCAGCTTCCTAGATCTATCTCTATAGATCTTTATTCCTAATAATATAAGCTGTTTCTCCCAAGTCATTCATGGAGAACTGTTCAGATAGCCAAATCTTGATACTTTGCAATGCTGGCATGTCATTCCCTATGAGCAATATATTATCAACATACAACACTAAGAATATAATTGTGCTCCCACTAACCTTTTATACACACAAGGTTCTTCTTCGCATCTAACAAAATTGAACTTTTCAATTGTCTTGTTAAAGCAAATATTCCAACTTCGAGAAGCTTGCTTTAGTCCAGAAATGGATCTTTGTAGCTTACAAATTTTATTATGATCAGACGAAGATGTGAAACCTTCAGGTTGTGTCATGTACACATCCTCTTCTAGCTCACCATTAAGGAAAGTTGTTTTCACATCCATTTGCCATATTTCATAATCATAGTATGCTGCTATAGCAAGCAAAATCCGAATTGATTTGAGCATTGCCACGGGAGAGAAAGTCTCGTCATAGTCGACTCCTTCTTTCTGACGATATCCCTTGGCAACAAGACGAGCTTTGTAGGTCTCCACCTTTCCGTCTGCTCTAATCTTTTTCTTAAAAACCCATTTACAACCTATAAAGTTTTATATACTTTGAAGGTTCAACTAAAGTCCATACTTTATTTTCCTTCATAGATTCCATTTCGGATTCCATGGCCTTTTGCCACTTCTCATAATCAGAACTTTGTACAGCCTCTTCATAGGTGTTAGGGTAGTCATCACTATGATCAACCTCATTTGATACATCATCTTGTACCATTAAATTTAATCTAGTTGGTACATGACGTTCTCGTGTAGACCTTCTAAGAGGTACTTGTACAACCTATTCATCTTGTGCTGGATTTGGTTGTTGTTCAATTTGTTTGGAACTGGTTCATTAACCTGTTCTTAAACTTCATTTAGTTCTTGAACTTCAATCATTGAAGATGGCAACTTCCTTGGCAACTTCAAAACATCCAATAAAGGTTCTTCAACTTGGGTCTCATGATCTTTACATTGTGCTGATTCATTAGTTTCTTGAACTTCATCAATTTCTATTTCTCCATTATAATTTCTTTCTAAAAGAAATTCCCTTTCCAAAAAGGTTTCTCCTCTGGCTACAAACACTTTATGGTCAGAAGGGTGATAGAAATAATATCCCATTGTTTCCTTGGGGTACCCAATGAATCTACACTTATCAGATCTTGAGTCAAGTTTATCAGAATGTAGTCTCTTAACATAAGCTGGACAACCCCAAACTTTAATATGTTTAAGATTAGACTTACATCCTTTCCATATCTCATGGTGTTATAGAGACTGACTTAGTGGAAACTTTATTAAGTAAGTATGTTGCTGCTTCCAAAGCATATCCCCATAAATTTATTGGAATATCAGTGAACCCCATAATAGATCTCACCATATCTAATAAGGTTCGATTTCTCCTTTCAGACACACCATTGTTTTGTGGTGTTCCTGGAGGTGTCTACTATGAGAGAATCCCATTCTCTTTGAGATATCTCATAAAATCTTCACTAAGATATTCTCCACCTCTATCAGACCTTAGTACTTTGATACTTTTACCAGTATGCTTCTCAACTTCACTACGGAACCTTTTGAATATTTCAAAAGATTCAGACTTGTGTTTCATAAGATACACAAATTCATATCTTGACATATCATCAGTGAAGGTGATGAAGTACGAATATCCACCTCTAGCTTGAATTTTCATGGGCCCACAAACATCTGTATGAACTAGTCCTAATAATTCAGAAGCCCTTTCTTCACTTCCAATAAATGGAGATTTAGTCATTTTTCCTTTAAGACAAGATTCACAAGTTGAATATGATTCAAAATCATACTTGTCAAGGTACCCTTCCTTGTATAACCTGTTAATTATTTTCTCTCCAATATGACCAAGCCTACAATGCCAAAGGTATGTATGATTTATATGATCATCTCTTTTCCTATTAAGACTTGAAACATGCATAATCGAATTAGCATTCACATTAGGCAAGACATAAACATCATGTTGGAGATAGCCATTCATATATAAATTATCACTATAATAAATAGAGCAAATACCATTGCCTATATTAATGCGAAAACCACGTTTGTCTAACATAGAAGCTGAAATTATGTTCGAAACAAATTTAGGAACGTAATAACAATCATCCAACATAAGTACTTTGCCCGTAGGCATTATTAAAGAAATTGATCCTACAGCTATGGCCGCAACTTTTGCACCATTTCCAACTTGTAGATTAACTTCTCCTTTCTTTAGTTTCCTACTTATCTTGAACCCTTGCAATATATTGCATATGTTATAACTACTGCCAGTATCTAATACCCACAGTGAAGAATTAGTAGTAGCTAAAGAAACCTTGAAAACATTTTTCATTAATGTCTCACCTTGTTTCTTGTCCTTTAGAGTTGCAAGATACTCCTTGTAGTTTCTCTTCCAATACCCTTTCTTCTTACAATGAAAATATTCGGCATCATATACTGACTACAAGATCAAATCTTCAGAAAGCTCTTTACCAAGCTTGTACCCCAACTTTTCATGTTCTTCGGTAAGAACAATCACATGAGTGACAAGGGGTCCAACTGGAGAGTTTTCAATGCCCAACTGTGTATCAACTATCTTCTTAAGATATTCAATGATTGCAGTTGGATCCATATTCTGATGTTTCCTCTGGAGTTCAGAACTCATAGAAGCGAGAATGATGTATTTAATAGCAAGGCATTCCTCCAAGTGTTTCTGATAAACCTTGATGCCTTGAATATCATTCTCTGGTGGAATTATCTTTGCAGGGTAATCGATCACATCAATGAGCTTTTCATGCATGAGAATAATTCTCAAATTTCTATTCCAGTCATCAAAGTTTGGTCCTACCAACTTGTTGGTCTCAAGTATTTCATGCAGTGATATAACAGACATATTGAGAAATCTAAAATATAGAAAAGAAAAGACAATGATATAAGAACATATTTGCATATATCATAAAGACATGGACTTTTATCTAAATGATATTTTCACTAATTATTTTAAACTATTTACCCTCATTATAGTTTACGAAATCTTTATTTCTGTTAGTGGACTAAAGGAATCCTTTAACAATATGTATGAGTCTCTTGGAAGTCAAGTCGTTTCTCACATATATTTTAAAGGTAGGTACTCTTACCAATTGTATCCCCATACAATTTCCTTAAATAGTTCTATGTCAAATAGTCCCGTGGTAGTCAAGTCGATCCTATTAGCATAGTTGAGTTCAACCATCATGATAGCAAAGAACTTATTAAATTTTATACTCCCCCGAGTGGTCCAGGCGTCTAGTGTAAAATTGAATAATTCTTTCAATCCATACATCTAATGCAATAAATAATTTTAACATATTTTCGAACTATAAGTCTCCTGGTAGTCAGGCCGCTCCTTATAAACAAGAAATAAGTAAAATTATTTACCTCGATGGATAGCTCTATAATAAAATATCTTATATTTTATTATTTAAGAACTCAAATTTTAATGAGAGGGAATTGTTACTAAAACAATTTTTAATAACATGAAGATCAAATCTTTTATAGCATGTGAATTTAGTTCAAGTTGTCTACATGCTTAGTCCTAAATTAATTTACATCACATATAATAATTAATTCAAAATTATGTAATGAACAAGTACGTGACATAAAAACGAAATTCAACATCTTCTAACATGTTTATCTTATATATCACATAAAAATAATTCATGCCAGAAAACTATTATTAATTAACATCTCATGAACTAATAACAATTAAAATAACAGTAGAATCCAATAACCTATTATGGATTACCGTCGTATCTAATACATAAATTTCAAATTCAAGTTACGAACTATATCAATAGTTTAACTTATATGTATATATATTTTATTCACAATAAAATTATATCAATCCATATGCATTCAAACAATTTGACTGTTGCACAATACACATGTATTATGGTTTGAACTCTTCAATATAATCTTAAAATATTTCGTAAATAAATTTTAGACACAATAAACCACGGCTCTGATACCACTGAAGGATTACATATAGGTGTTCGTAACACGCAGCGGAGGACAATAACAATCCTAGGCAGATCTTTTCGTGTTTAAAATTTATTTACATGTCAAAGATCGGATCTGAGGCGTACCTGGTGAAGAGAGTCTCGTTTCAAAATTCTTCGATAGTGTGAAGACTCTATGCATATCCACACCGAGACCGACCCTTGCTATCAACCCTTTGATCAATGAAACCCGCGAACAAATTGATAAAAATACTAAGCTGAGAATTTTCTCAAAACTTTCGGCGTAGTAGTAGCAAGATAGGAAGATAATTTTCTTGTCAGCAACGTATCTCTTATTTTGTGGCCTTTTCTTTCTTTTTTTCACTTACCCTCCTGCGTGAAGCTTTCATGTATACATATATACTGACATATACCTTAATTACTGACCTTTTCCAAAAAGGGTAGGAATAGGTTAATTAAGGCAGTGACTTCACGTGTAAGTCCAATTCCATATGGAGTACAATACTTCCATATAAAGAGAATCATTAATCCCATTTTAAATGGGATTGTGGTGGCAGACGTGGACTTTCCAGTTGATCCAATTCAAAGTTGGATTCAACTTATAACTCTTTTGTTAATATTTCATATTATTTATGAGTACCAACTATATATATCACATATATATTTCATCCAAGAGATATAGTTTAATTTTCTATTCCAAATAGAAAACTTCAATTTGTTCACAATATTAATTATATCCTCTGTGCTAGCAAAGAATACAATAATATTTCATTGGGCTAATAATTTAAATTTATTTGACTAGTTAAATTCTTTAATTTAATTATCGAATACTAAAGTAATTAATCCTTTAGCAAAGATCAGAACACTCGTTAGTGTGCGACCCCATAGGTTCAATACTAAGCCGGTAATAAATTGACCACATCAATATACTAATCAAGGGTGGGTCTAGCAACACTCCTTAACGATGGGATAGCATGAAGTATACAATTTACTCTCAAGAACCAGTAGAAGAATAATGTAGTAGATCCTTCTGTCCTTGTAGCTCTGGATCACCCTAGGATATTGTTCAACTGTCAAATCCTAATAGGCGATCAACTATGTATTCATGTCAAATATAATCGACCAGTGAATGACCTAAGAAACTCATTTCTTCTTTCATTCAATTTCCCTGGCCAAGGTCTTAGTTTGGTCGTTTATAATTCATGACAACATGGAGCTTAAACTCATTACCAAGAGTCGACAGATTCCATTTTGATCAATCACTAATTGTACAAGCATTTAATCGTACCCAATATCCTTTCAACTATCGCCCTAGGGCCATAGGTGTCTGGTATCAAAGCACAATAAATAACTTGTCAATTACTATGACGATCTCAGGTCAAAAGAAATTTTTACATCACATTCTTCAAGAGAATACCCTATTGACAGTTTATGGTAATTCTAACCATTAGGAATTATCCAATGAGTCGGTTCAATGATCATATCTCTATATGCATCATCTATCTATATAATTTAGTTAATGAGATCAACTAATCTTTATCCCGTAAAGACGATCACAAATATTGATCTAACCGGATTACTAATGTCCAAATTAATAATCCTACGATCAAGAACAAATTTAGATTAAATTATAAGAAACTTTACTCTCATTATCATGATCTCCGTCACAATATCAAGTCTCAAAATTTAATCAAGGACTTTATCAAATTAATCAAGCAATTAATAACAATGATAAAAGAATATCAAATGCCATATATATTTTATATCAAATAACGTTCACAAAATATGTTCAAATCATCAAATATGATATTCGATCTAGAGCATATCTACTATATCCCTAACAGCTACCACTACACCAAATGCTCTTTTGACCATGAGTTCCCACGCCGAAAATTAAGTACTTTATCCGAAAAATATCCCTGTGATACACAGCCTAAGGAGGGGAGCATGGGTGCACGTGCCCCATGCCCCTCCACGTGAATCCGCCTCTGATTACAAGACTTGAATAATGTTGAGTCCAAGTAGCACGTAGCAGCAATATATAACGTAATTAGAAGAGACAAGTTGACATTTTGAATTATGAAAGGCATCAAATTTTGGTTGAAAACACACAAAGCAACGAGATGAAGCAAAACCTAGAAAGCAACGCAATTGGGCTTTTTAGTGAATGGCTTTGTACTCAGAAATATTTCATCAACCACTCATTTCTTTATATTTCTTTGAAAGATTGATCTTATATATGTAATAGATCACGTAATACAGTACTCCTACGTCCGATCCGGAGAACGAAATTGATAATTTAAAAAATAAAAATAAAAACCCTGAAAAAGGTCTTACACAATAGGAACAACAAGATTTGACATCAAGTTGATACTTTATATAGTATGCATTTTAATTATAAGCTCATATGCCACCACACTCAAGCTAGAAATTACAACACAAATGTCTAACTCAAGCCTTGGATTCAGAAGCAGAAGCCGTAGTCAATGGGCTAAAACCGTGATCAAGACTTGCTTTCCAGACTTTCTCAATATCAAACATCATGTTCCCACACTCATGCTCATTCCAGCCTTCCAGCGCGTGCAATATTCCAGCTACTCGCCACGCGCTCATCACTCTTCTTGGAAGCCAATTCTATTGTTTTATTAAAATAAAAGATTGAATTTTTTAGTGAAACTGAAAAAAGAAGAAAAAACAAAGGGAATTTAGTATATTATTACCTCACAGGAGTCCACGTTTTCAAAGTGTTTTGGAGTGATCATGGCTGGTGTGTGAAAGTAGAGGCAATCTTTGCGAGCTTTCCTTGGTGGGAATTGTGAAAAGGGAATGAATAATGTTCCTTTTGGTGCTTTCAATTGTTCATCTTCACTCAATCCATCCCCTACTAGCCATATCTGCAATCCAATGCTTTATTAAGTACAGTAACTTTCTTATTTACAAATCTCTTTTTTCTCTTGTTCTTCTTATTTAACTTGGGGTGGGGGAAATTCCTTTTTCGATTCATCCCTAGCCTCATTCAAAAATTGTTTTTTATTCAATCCGCAAGAATCAATAGAAAAGATAAATCCCTTATAATACATCAGATCCGGCTCGGGAGGGGGTGGGGGGGGGGGGGGGGGCAGGAGTTTCAAATGGTATAGATGGTTTGTTTTTAATAAAGAGTTTAAGTCACATACGTTGTTGGTGTAAAAAAAAAAATTTGCAGTACTATCAGGTAGTCCAATTAATATCTATAGGTGAGTTTTCTTAAAATATAAAATCTATAATCTTGAAAATAAAATAAGCTACCTGCTATAACATATAAATGTGATCTACGGGTAACTTAAACTCTTTAATAAATAATCAAGATTAACAATCTTATTCATTGTTTTTCATCATTAATTTGTACCTTTGAAGCATATGTTTTTGAGGGAACCAAATTAGCTGCGACTTCAGGGGTAAGACTTGATTTGAGCTTCTTGTACTCTTCTTCTCGCAATGTCACGACCTATCACAATCACAATAAATGAGAAAAAGGACAGTATGTGAACAAATTAACTGTTTGATTTTTACAACTAAAGAGACCTTGACTCCCCCTTGGCATAAGGCAAGGGCAATGGCATTTGCAACTTTCGACAAATGGCCTCCAAGGACCACTTGTGTGGTTCCTTTAGGAATGGAGTTTAGGACCACAGCAACAGCTAGGCTACTTCCATCAACCACCTTCACTTTGAGCTCAGGATGCCTTCTTATGTAAAGCTCACCATTATTATTCAGTTGCTCCTCCTGTAAAATTTCATGTATCGAGGCATGAGAGTTAACTATCACATAGAAATTAAATTTCTCAAAGTAAAAAGTACAAATAGGCATTATTTGAATCATAGCTAGTGGTCATAAATTCCCAAATTGTAATAATATTACAAGATCCATCAGTCCCAAAAAAAATTATACTAACCAGCTGGTGGATTAATTGGGTCATAATAGGTGGTGCGCCTTTTTATAAAAGGGAAAATGGCCATTATTACCCTGTACTATTGTAAATAGAACATATTTGGCCGAATCTGCCATTTTTGTCAATGAGCAGTAATTTGAGGCGAGAGGATTTTGAGTTTTGAGGTCCTTTCCATTGTCCAACATAGTCGAATTTTTCCAGAGATATATCCAACCATTGTTAGCTGTTGCTTTGATAGTCGAAGAACTTCCTTTGGACTCGACAGATCTGGGACTTCACCGGAGTTCATTCCGGTCAACTCTTTCTTTTTCCTTTAAATTTTGCCTTATTTAATTTAAGGGGTTAAATTGGGTTCACTACTAACGGGTCAGTGACTGCAGCGGGTCTTTTAAAATTGGTCGCTGCTTTTGTCGTAACTGAAGGAGAAAGAAAGAGAAGGGGAATAGTTGAGTGGAGACTAGACTGACTTGGCAGCTGACATGGAAAAAATGGAGAGGGTCAGCTGCCACATTGGCCATCCATTAGGATTAAGGGCAATTCCAGGTTAATAATGACCTTTTTTCCTTTATAAAATATATAAATTTCTAGTAATTTTTGAAATTGTTAAAAAATTCAAAGGTAATATTTTGGGCCAAAAACAGGTGTAGAGCTGGTTTTGGGATTTGAGAATTTTGTTTTCAAAATCTGCCAAAATTTGGATAAAATTTATACACAAATAGATTTTACCAAAAAAAATTTAAAAAAAACTTGACAAAATCTATGTCCAAACGGGGCTTTAATACTTCCTCCGTTCCTACATGGTAAGGTTCATTATGTGAGGGTAAAAGTACTCTTATCATTTGTGTGAATTCGGATATAAATTTATTTAGAAATTACAAAAATAGTACTATACACCATAATAGTTAGTAATTTAAATTATTTATAAAATATTTTCCAAAGGCATGGTAAAAAAGAACCTGAATGACTCTCAAAATTATTGATATTGCCACATAAATTACAAAAAAGGAGTATGTTACTCGCCTGATTTAAGAGTCCAAGGCTCAGTACTTTTATGCCTTTTCGGTCTGCTTCCATGATAGCTTCCTCAATTAAATTGTTAATCGTCTCTCTTTGCCATTGCATAAAATACTGCAACCAAATCAAGAAATAGCCCAAAAATAAATAAATACTTGAATAGCAAACATAGTGAAAATGTCGATAAATATTAGTATAAATACTTACTTGTATGCGATATTTTGGGATCGCCCAAGTTTGCAAATTCAGACTCTTGAACACATTTCTCTCAACAGTAAATGTGTGACCATAAATCCAAGTAACCATCATAGACCACAATGTAACAGGCCACATTAACCAAAAATACCACTTAGATGTGTAAGGTTCCGAGGCAAAAGAAGCAAATCCTAGCCTGAGATGGTAAATGGATTCTGGGGTTGTTAAGTGTGTTAGGTGCACCATATCGGGCGACTTGCCTTGCCTTTCAAGTGATTTTTCGTATAATGTGTCTGAAGATTTGTCCAGTGTATCGTAGATGTAATCGTACATTGGCATGAAAAGCGAGTAGTTTGTTCTAAATTGAGTGTGGTGGAGTGAATGGTACCTGTGCAATAAAATAACTGCCGTTAGCTAAATGCGTTCTGAAAAATAAAAATCTTGGGAAATTTGTAAGCTTACTTTATTATGTGCGTCACACAACTGACATTAGTTGTGTGGGGCTTTATTTTGTCTCAGAATAAAGTGAACCCAAAGTTTTGAGGACCCAAATGCGTAAGAATTGGGTCCATTTTGTTGTGAGACAAAGCATCACACAACTGACAAGTTGTGAGGCGCAAAATAAAATTTTTCTTATGTATTCAACTCTTTACGGAAGTATAAAATATTTTTATTTTAATAAAGTTCGTCTTTCCTCGAGTAATGTTTAATTCAAAAATTTACTTTTATATATATATATATATATATATATATATATATATATATATATATATATATATATATATATATATATATACTTTCCTATCTCCCAATTTTTTTACAAACTCGTAAGGGCTACATTTGACTTGCTATCTCCCAATTTTTTTAAAGCTTAAGGTCTTCCTAAATTTCCAAAGAAACATTGCTAGCTAAGTGAATACATAAGTTCGACAAATAAAGGAGAATATATTGATGCACCAAAAGAAGATATATATAAAAGATAAGACAAATATATAAGTAGAGGAATAAGAGACTTACGAGGGTGTATACATCAAGTATTTGAGAGGGGGGAAGCTGGAGAACATCCATTTTGGAATTATCTCAAAGTTGCAATGGCCCATGTTGTTCATAA
Organism: Nicotiana tabacum; assembly: GCF_000715075.1. Lineage (NCBI taxonomy): Eukaryota > Viridiplantae > Streptophyta > Magnoliopsida > Solanales > Solanaceae > Nicotiana > Nicotiana tabacum. The sequence continues at coordinate 44,323,057 of NC_134084.1, forward strand.
AATCAATATAAGTAATATATCCACCAAATGAAACTATTGAAGCAGTCCCAGTTAGCACAGTTGTGAGAAGTGGTATGGCAAATAGCAAGAAGTATGCTATATGCTCTGCAAATGGATGAATCACAGCTGCGAAAACACAGAAATTAACTTTGTAAGGTATTAATACATGGTTTTTTTTTCATTGTTATATGGTGGAAAGTGTCATAGAAAATATAGATTAAATTAAACATCAAACATAATAATTGCACTTTTGTCTATATGTTCTTAAGGGATCTTTATAGAAATAATTAGCCACATTCACTTTTTATTTTTTTCTAGCTGGTACACATATATTAAACATGATGATATTGATATAATATGTGGATATACAAATATTATACATATATGCCGCCTATTTTTAGTCTAAGCGGTCGGATGGACGGCTATTTAGATTTATTATTCTTAAAAAATCATGAGCTATTAGCTACTCCATTTATTTTCAATGTTAAGAACTTCAAGTTTTCTGACTACCTATATATGTAGACCAATTTAAAGAGTCATAAAGAGCCAACTATATTGCTCTTTCATTACTTTTATAATACACTATTGTATTTAACTATTTGTTTGTTTATTTTTTTATCAAATGAATATATTAACTTAGCAGTTCTTTAATTTGTTGCTCTCAGGTTCTTGTTTATTGTTAGGTGCATCTTTGCGGACCTGCATAACGTGCAGTCCTCCATAAATGGGACAGAATTTTAATGCGCGCGATAATACTTTTTTAGAATTAAAATCCCACCACAAAGGTTGACTGCCAAAACAATGAGGGCTCTTTAATTACAGGATTGTTGTGTTTTTTATCTATAGGGGAGAATGAGATAATTAATCCCGAAATAATTAATTATGAGATGATTTGTTTTCGTCAAAATAGCACGATATAGTCAGTTTTCGGACTGGTCATTCAAAAATAGCCACCATTTACGAAGTCAATGAAAAATAGCCACTATTTTGCTGCAACAGAGACCGGTCCCGCATAATATACGGGAGTTCGATGCATCTGTGTACGAACTCCAGCATATTATGCTGGACCGGTATACTTTGCTGACTCCTGTATAATATACGGGAGACTGGAGCACCGGTGCTCCAAACTCCAGTATATTATACTGGACATTTATACTTGCTGGAACTCCAGTATATTATGCTGGAGTTCTAGTGTACTTATGCTGGAACTCCAACATATTATGCTGGAGTTCCAGCATAGTTATCCTGGAACTCTCGTATAATATGCTGGAGTTCAAGCATACTTATGCTGGAACTCCCGTATAATATGCTGGAGTTCAAGCATACTTATGCTGGAACTCCAGTATAATATACAAGCGTATTTTCCGGGTTTTGAACAGTGTTTTCGCTCAGATTTATCTTTACATGAAAAGTGACTAAATTTCGATTACTTTTGAAATTGAGCTATTTTTGAATGACCTGTTGTAAATCTGACTATTTTTAAATTTCGCTCAAGTATTGGACTGTCGTTTTCCATCAATTTACCGAGGCCCATGCTTCTTTTCTGCACCTGTGTGCTTAAATTAGAAAGGGTTTGTTTTCAAAGAAGATTTGCTCTGAATATGGTAGGGTTCATATCGTGCCAGCTTGAAATTTTGAAATTTAGAAGAGAACGTGCTAGAAAAATAGGCCTTCAATTCTATAGTTAATGCCCCAACGTCATGTCTTCATCTGTATACTTCACCTAACAAATTAATATTTTTAATTAACCAATTCCGTAACTGAATCAACCCTTCAAAATTTTGTATCATCATATTTAACTTGACGTAAAATTTAAAGAAGAAAAAAAATACTTGATACATACAAAAAAAATACTCTTAAAACTTGCTGTTTTAAAACATGTCATAATATTTTATTACCATAAAAATATGTCATTAATTAAGGATGTGAAAAGTTTTAAAGTTAACGATTCTTCTAAATATAAAAACATGTTACTACTTTATTTAAACAGATTAAAAAAGAAAAGTGTGTCAAATGCTCTTGAAAGTTAATCAAATGTATCTGTTGAAATTGAGATGACTTACAAGTAATGGGTTCAGTCGCAACGGAGGAATGATGATGAGAATGATATCGAGAATAAAGGAAATGGTGGTGTAAAGCTCTGTGAAGCCAGTAGTAGAGAAATTCAACAGGACCAGTTTGGAGCAAAGCTGTCATAATGATCCCATCCGTCCTCCAAATAGGCATGTGATGAGACTGCTCCAGCTTTGTGTATCCGTAATAGAACAACAATCCGTTAAGTATGATTTGATCATCCCTGCAAATATAAACTCAGTTATATAAACTAATTTATGTTATATATTATCACTCCGTTCTAATTTATTCAAGTTGTTTGATTAGATACAGAGTATAAAAAAATTACTTTTGAATCTTGTAGCCTAAACATGTCATAAATATTTTTACGGTTATAAGATCATGCCATTAAGCGTAAAATAAGAAATTTAAAGTAAAATGAGTTCATGAAGAAAATATTTAAGCCAACTAAATGTGAAAAATTATCCTTCGTATCAAACACACCATGAAATAAAAAAATGTACCGACACCAAAATGGGTCTTGTAGCTACAAGGGATTTAATTATGCGCCGCGTGAGGAGCTTCTTAATGAATGGTCGCTCAGGACTCCCATGCAAAGATAGATAAGTGTCTTTTTCAGAAACCTAACTTAGTGTGTGCCCCCACATCTCCAAGCTTGGTGCTATTGTTATTATGTAATGTACTCCTTAATCTCTAAGATTGGCTCTTTTTGCCTATTGGCATTTACTCAATAAAAATATCTCAGATAGACTGATAGAGGCATGTGTCTGACTGAATAACGCTCTTAAATTTTCCAACCATATTAGCATATTATAGACAAAATATTAAGGTTTATGTCAAGATATAGTGTATGAAATTGTGGGAGGGGAGGGGGTTGGCACTAGTGGCGTAGTCAGGAATTTCACCAAGAATGTTAAAATTTTAAACAAGAATAATTTTTTTTGTGGATGAATGGTGTTTGTAGCTTGATTTTTAAATTATAAAATTTATTTAAGAAATAATTTTTAGTTAAAAAGTTACTTTTGAGATTGGTTGTTTATTTCTACACAAATTTAAGTTTTAAGAGATCTTATTAGCAAATTATTAATTAGATTGCAAAAGAATCAAATAGACCACACATGGTTGTCTTTGTTTAGTTTTGGCAAACAAAATGGTCAGAGCTTTGAACCCGGGAATAACACATCACTTTGAACACCTTGAGCCACTAGACTGTCACACTCAATTGTGTTAAGGGTGTTCAAACTATAATATACAACATATTAAAGTAGTATTTAACTTATATATGCAGTATTATTATTTTTCGGTAAAGGGTGTGCGTTTGACCACCCATGACATAGGGTGGCTCCGCCAGTGGTTGGCACAAAAGCACTTTGTCAGGGTATTGTTAAAAGGAAAAAAACATGACAGGCATCAAGATGCAGGAGGCTTTTTTATTTTTTATTTTTTTTTAATTCGTAATATCTCCAAATATAGCTAGCTCTCATTGCATAGAAGAAAAAATATTTGGTACTGCATAAAAGCACATAGTATATTTTTTCCTGCAAAATTGGCGAGACACTTTAACTCTCCAAAATAAACACTTTTTTGGGGAAGAAAAGAAAAAACAAAAGACAGTTTTTGTTTTCTAAAAGTTTGACTAAACTGGCTGTTAGAAAAGATACGTACCAGTTTCTTTCTCTGTCAATTTGATCAAATTCAATGGTCTTGTCAACAATTCGGTTATCGCCCTTGGCAGTTCTGTAGCGAGATACGGATATCCATATCTGATTGTGAAGCATTCGGAAGAATAGAAATGGGAATATAATTAAGTATGTCATATCCCTCTTGCTTTCATCTTCGCTCATGAAGAATGAGTTTAAGCTGTGAGTCACATATGGTGCCAAAACCACGTACTACATTCAAACAAAATAAAGCCCATGTCAATAATTAATAACGTCATAATTCAACGCCCAATTGTTTGTTTAAACTATTTGTACAGACGAAAGAAGGCAATACATGGTGATAAGTTGACAATGACTACCGCACATCAGAGAAAAAATCTACGAGAATTAGTGGTATATGGGACTCAAATGTACACTGTGCAATATGCATGATTGCTACATATTTGTCCTGCTTATTGGATGCATTCAAGGACTAGGTTTTCTTTAGCAACATAGAGAAAAAATAAGAAGATAGTTTCTTAAAATCCAACTTCTTAACCATACATGTTTTACGGTATAATTTAGCATTGGCGAAATTAGAAATTTCATTAAGGATGCTCAAAGTGTATATATATATATATATATATATATATATCACCAAAAGTAGAATTTGACCTATATACATAGTCTAAGTTTTCCTAGGAAAGGTGTTCAACAGACCACATCGATCATCCTTCACTTGCTGCAGTGCCGCCTTTGTAGTTTAGTATACATAGATATTTGGACTATAAAGGGAGAATAAATGAAACGGAAAATTCAAGAGAAGCCATGAGAAGGAAGATGAGTCCGTATATACCTTGAAGTTCCCAAGCCATGTCCATGGCCATTCTGTTAGAATGCCTGGTTTAGAAGCCATGTTTTTGTGATGTTTAATGACGAGTTTAAACTAAAGCACTCTCTAGCTTTACCCAACCTCTTTTCCTGTGCCCTTTTGAGGCTTTGCTTCTGGTTGGACAGAACTGCACTATATAGAAGTCCCTTGTAGTGGCTAATTAAATATTGTCATTAATGTGCTCTCAACGCTCCCTAGTTGCTATGTGACACGCATCTCTTTTACAACCATCACTTTTACTAATTCACCTTTACTTCCAGGCTCCAGCTTGCAGAAATTCTCTTTGAAGATTATCCACCGTGCATAGGTCTAATTTTTGGATGTGGAACATCTTTGACCGCAATGATTTATAAAAGTTATTAGACCTCGACCTTGTTTAAATGATTTGAATTAATCTAGAAAATAGTAACTGGCCTCTGATTAGTATTAGTTTTTCATCACTTGATCTAAATCGTTCAAATCTTATTTCAATAAGTGCGTGCCTGTGTTTTTTAAAATTCTTTTTACAATTACTTATTTACTCTGAAGAGGTTTGAATTATCACATTTTTGGAATTTGTATCTTGTTTCATGTGTTTGAGATTTTTGATAGGTTGTAGTATATTTTGAGACTTGTTAGTTGATGGTTGGCTAGAAACTCACATTTTAAATTATATTTCGCCCTCTAGTTACTACACTTTAATTGTACTTGAGGCTAATTGTTAGTATTTTGTACTTTTTACGTGTGTTATGTTGTATAGGATGTAATTTCGAGTTGACAAGCAAGTTTAGAGCTAAAATAAATGAATTGGAACTTTAAAGCCTGAGTAGAATCCCAAAGTATTAAGGAGGGATCGTGTTCGAGGGCTAAGTCTGGATATTAAAAATTGAGAAAAAATAATTACTCTGGAAAAAATACACACCGCGCCGTGGGGCGCGTCGAGGGGCGTGGGGTGCTAGTACAAAATTGTTTCCAACTTTTTCCACTTCGGTTTGAAAATGATAATTTCGTCCGGGCTCGTTCCCACATGGCATAAATACACCAAAAACACGATTTTTAGAGGACTTTAGACCTACGGAAGATTGGAAGAGCATTGGAAACTCAAAGCACAAAGATTCATCATTTTTTCCTCACCTCAACACCCGAGTTTGAATTGAATTCATGTTTTCTTAATGTCACGCCCCATTTTCTTGCGAAAGCGGGTTACGGCATCGTGACAACTCCTTTTGGAATGGGAGACAGAGTGCCAAAGGAGAAAAGCACCACCTAACGATTTTTAAGGTGCGTTAGGGCACCTATTTGCAAATAACTCTGTTTGACCAGTCAACGCCACCAAAGATCGGGTAAGGGATCAAATTACCTCAAAGAGAATGTGTTATGCACTCTTCAAGGTCCACAATTGTGGGTCCCGGGCGAACTTAAGATTATGTGGATTACTATTAAACTAGGTGATCAAATAAACAAAGGGAGTTCAGAAGTCAATTTTTTTTATTACAACATAATTTGTTGATCTATGTTGAATGACTAAGTGTAAATAACATGCACATAAAAAAGGAGGAGGGGGTCCTAAGTTTTTAGCCTAAAGGATCACCCCGTGCAACATAAATAATACTTCGCAACTCTTTTAAGGTAGAGGTTGCTCGTATTATTCAGTGGGCACAGACTATCATCTCCTGCTACCCAATTACTATGTTAAAGTGGTTACCTAAAAGCGTTCTAATTCAATTCTAGGTCGTACCCTATGCGTGTACTACCCGTCCCATACCTATGGTCCAGGAGGTATTGGACCTCTATTTGGGTGGATCTAGACCTCACTTAGGCTGCTCAAAAATGTCAAAACTAGACGACATACAAAAACACATTGGACTTCACATATAAACGGTTAAGGCTCAAGTTTTGCCTCCACACTTAAGCAGCAAATGAACGCAAAACAAATTCCAATTAAGCAATTCAGAATTGAGAAACTTAAATCCCTATAGATGTGATTTCTATGTAACAAGGCATCAAGGCTTGCAAGCAGTTTCATAGGCCAAGCGTTGCTCATGGACATGATTATACGATTTGCATGCTGGTTAATGAAATTGAAGATTTTTGGTTATTAAGCCTGTTGTGTCTAGGTGACTCGTGCAATAAGGAATAATGAAAAGACTATTGGGAGGATCCCATAAGTGAATTATAAACCACATTGAGAGGTGCAACATTGACTCTTATTAAGACGAACAGTGATGTCTTATAGACAGGATCTCTAATGTTTAGCACTTGGAGCTGATTTTATTATTACACTCAATCCTATAAACATATTTTCTAGATAAATAGTGCGATGCAGTAGTGAATGAGATGATTAAAATCCTATAGCCATGGTTTCTAGTGAACAATGCAAGATAATAACAAATGAAGTGACCAAAATCCTATAGACATGATTTCTATTGGACGTGCTGAAGCAAATTGAAGGAAAGTTCAGTGACATTTGTTCCTATAGGTAGATTTTCTAGTGGCATGTAGTAGTAAGAATAATTGTAGCATTTGGATTCATGTTTGCTAGAAAATAGTGTGTATGTGTGTGTGTGTGTGCGTGCGCGCTTACCCTAATGACATGGTTTCTACAGTGCACATATAAATTAAACGACACATATGACAAGTAAATCAACGAGTCATATAGGCATGTTGTCTACCCCTTTTATACAGACATTAAGAATCTAACCCTTCCCCATTTTTACTAATACCCCATTGTTTATTACAAAGGTTATTACATACCATATAATAAAGTTGTTACAAACGTGGTCCAAATAATGATAGTAAGCCCACAATGGGTCCAAAGATATACCAGCACTGTCTGGGCCTTCAGCACTTCGGATGCAGCATACACAGACTTTCAATAAAGAGCCATGTTCATCAATACAACCCAGAATCCATAGAAGAGCTTAGAGCCAAATCACATAATCATATTGCCAAGCATTAAATTACTTAACCAACCAGCTTACATGTTCATAGGATAATAAAAAGAAGGAACTAGGATAATTCGGGTTCCAGCATTAGAAGAAGTGATTAGGGACCCAAATCCTAGTGTGTTAGAGTTCTCAAAGGTCTGAAATGGACCCCGAGCAGTGATCATACTAGGGAGGTTAGTAGTAAAAGCCTTGGTAGCCTTGGCTTTCAGTTGGCTAAAAATAAGGAGTTCAGAATTGCATAAGTAGTAAATGAGGGAGAATGGACAATGGCTAAGGGACAGAACTGGGGGTACACTTGTAACCTAAAGGAGACATAGCCAAGTTGAGTAACTAATCAAGTAGGCTAGTAGGTTCAGTAAGATTTCCACACACATCAAAGTACCACATAGATAGCCTCATACTAAAAGAATTTGGGGAAGCAACAGGTTTGTAGGATATACATCGATTATCATGCATGACACTAAACCAATTAAGACCTAAGAGGTCCAAATTAAGCTAAGTATGAATCCTAGGGTCATGCTAATCAGTATTTAGAAATAATGGAGGACACACATTGTAGTAAACACTAGAAGAGGGTATCAAATAAACCAAAGACATACTGAGGAATCATATTACAATAGAAACAAGATCATAGTCGATAAACAATGGTTTTAATTGAAACATATTGTACATGCAAGACAAACATTGCAAAGATTCAAAGCAGTGTGAGATAGCAAGCACATGTAAGTGTTCTAGGGTTGACACAATAGACTAATTAACTAAAGAAGGTCTAAGTTATGCCATAAAACAAAATGGTTCAAACAGGGCATGGGAAACAAGTTGAGGTAACTGTTAAGATCTTAATCAATCACTAATGGGGTATGGGGATCATATTGAATGACGTAATAGCAGGGGAACATATTACAATTAACATAGAAAGTTCTAGCACAAGTATGAAGCATTCACTATAGAGATTAAGGACAAAGCAAGTAAGCATGTTTTAGGGAATATTCAGACACCAATACACTGGCTAAACGAACTCAAGAGGATCAGATTATCCAAGTTAGACTTAGGCAAACTCAGAACTAGCAGCATTAGGAGGAAGTTAGATGCTAAAAAGACTTAGAACAAGGTAGAATTAACAGAATCTGTATAAAAGCAATCAGAAAAATATATTAAGCCAAGGATTTCAGATGTGAGAACACATGCAAATCAAAGACATATAGGGATGAAATTACAAAGTGAAGTAGCTTATAAGAGCAAAAGATCCACAAGAACCCAGAAACCTCGGTGCGTCAAGGTTCCTAAGAGCTTCAAAAGGACCGCGGGCAATGGTTGCACCCAAAAGAGCTCAAATAGTAGATTCTCAGTGGCCTTGGCTTTCAACCGTCCACCACAAAACAAAGAACAAGATAATAAAGGAATTCACACAGCAAAGCCTCAAGTTTTAGTGAGATTATATCGATTCAAGTCTTGTCTTAAAGGGGAATGGGGAAGGGTTTATATTGCAGTAAAAATTGAACGAACACAAAAGGAAACAAAGTAAATCAAACAACAAATAAGGAAAGAAAGCATGAAAAATCATTTCAAAATAAATTTAAGAGAGAAATCAGGTAAACCCTAGTTTTTTTAGGGAAAGCGAAATCAACAGAGATTTGAATGAAATCAGACTCACATAATATGGTATTAAACGTATATAGACGAAATAATACTCATAATCAATGATTCGAACCACATTTTGTTCGATTTCAGAAGGTATTGCTTGCCATGTTTAGGAAAGTACTTAGATAACACCATAAACGGACAACCAGTACCAAAATATGTTAAATATGGCAAAAGAATAATAGTCGAATCCCATTATCTGTGGGATTTGGAGAGGGATTAAGGGGAGGCGGATAGGGTTCGTGAAAATATAAGAGAAGAGAAGAGAGGATACATAGGCGGCTGGGCAGAGACAATAGTCTCTAGGGTTTATGTGGGAGATATAAGGAGAATTGGGGAAAACGTTGTGGGCCGTTGATCAATTTTGATCAACGACTAAAATTTTATCATGCTGGGTCATTTATTTTCCGGACTGGGCTGGGAATTGGGTCATTTGGAGTGGTCTTGGGGTAATTGGGATGATTCTAGTCTGAAAATTTGTTAAAAATTGGGTTGTTATTTAAATACACAAAAATTATCAAAACAATTTATAAAAATACTTAATAAATAAATGAAAAATATTATTTATGCACTAAAATGATTAAAAATAATAATTTAGCATTACAAATATATAGAAGGCTACTTTGACAAGCAATTAGATATGAATATAAACTATTGTTGAAAAAGTAGATAAATAGCTTAAAAATGTAATGTAATTGTATGAAATGAAGTAAAAAAATATTTGAAACATATATTATAGGTGAAAAATAATAATTTAGGTAAATAAGTCATCATAAAATAATTCAAAGGGATAATTAATAATTATTCAAGTAATTTAAATGCAAGAAAATCAATTTAAAAGCTCCAAAAATTATGGAAAATTGTAGAAAATGCTTGTATAGATTTGTAAACTAAACAATGATGCAAAAATGATGTTTTGAAAGTATATATATAGTCTGAAAAATTATGAGGGCAAAATTGGATATCAGCAGCTATCCCTCTTTACCCGAAAATGATGAACAAGTTGTCGGGTAAAGAAAATGATGATCAATTTTGGCTGAATTGAGTGAGGAATGATGTTATTTGGAAAGAATAGGGGCTGAACCCTGGTTCCCGAGTTGCCTACATATCCCTGGTGTTACAGGAATTAGTCCGTGTGTAGTTCTAGATCCAACGGTGAACGAAACAGATGATGTTGTTACAAGAATGGTCGTATGTTTTGGAAAGGGTTCTTTTGGTGTAGGACAGTATTAGATGAATTTATGCAAAGTCATAAATGTGAGTTTGAAATGCTATGGGTGTATCACAAAGCTAATATCTGAACGGTCATAGAGTAAAAGGCGGGTGATTGATGGTGGTCAGTTATGTTTGAGACAATTGATAGATGTGAATGCTATGAACGGAAACCAGAGCGATGATTGCTCCCGTTTGGAGAACTATTACTTCCTGGATTACGTGAAAAACTTAAAACACGATGCATGCAGATATATATGGGTTATTGCGAGAATTTAAATATGATGAAAATTCTCTTTGGACCATGAAGGTTGTCTTTGGACGGTGAGGATGATGTGTGCAATAAGGGATTCGCAAGATGTCCTCGGGCAATGAAGATGGTGCCTTCGGACGATAATGCCTTTGAATAATGATATGCAATACTGAGAGATCCTCATCTCATGGAATGGTGTCTTCCGGCTATGAGGATGATGCCTTCGGACTGTGAGACTTTTGGATAAAAATGGCGATGTTTCAGCCCATGAGATGCAAGGATATCATGCTTGGACATATGCAAAATAAAACAAGACAAAGCTTAGTCTTGTGTAAGGTTAGGGTAGTGGTTAGCCCCAGGCGAATAGAAGATAGTGCTAGGTCATAAATAGCGTAAATGGAGATAGCATTTGGTCTTATTCAAGGACAAGGCAATGCTTAGCCTTAGGCAATTGAGGAGGCAGTGCTTATCCTCATGCAAGAAGAGGAGACAATGCTTAGTCTCAATGCAAGGAAAGGTAGTGCTTAGCCTTAGGGAGGCAATGCTTAACCTCATCAGAGGAGAAGACAATGTTTAGTCTCATGCAAGGAAAGGTAGTGCTTAGCCTTAGGGAGGCAATGCTTAGCCTTATGCAATTAGGGAAGCAATGCTTAGCCTTATGCAAATGGGAGACATGGCTTTGTCTCAATGCAAGGAAAGGCAGTGCTTAGCCTTATGCAATTGGGGAGGCAATGCTTAGCCTCATGCAAAGGGGAGGCAATGCTTAGCCTCATACAGAGAAAGGCAATGCTTAGCCTTATGTAATTAGGGAGACAATGCTTAGTCTCATGCAGGAATAGGAGACAATTCTTAGTCTCATGCAAATAAGAGAGGCGTGCTTAGCCTCATGCAAGGGAAGGGGAGACAATGCTCAGGGTCATGCAGAGATGGAGGCAATGCTTAGCCTCATGCAAAGAGGAGACAATACTTTGTCTCATGCAGGAAAGGCAATGCTTAGACTTATGAAATTAGGGAGGCAATGCTTAGCCTCATGCAGGAATAGGAGACAATGTTTAGTCTCATACAAGGAAAGGTAGTGCTTGGCCTTATGCAATTGAGGAGACAATGCTTAGCCTCATGCAAAGAATAGGAGACAAATGGGAAAGTAAAGTATTTCTTAGCTGAAGCTGTTTGTGCTAAATAATTTGTTGTCTTGATGGAAGCATCTTGATATATCTGCGAGTATCGTTGTCTTATTGTGCCTCCATTCAAAGAAAAATTGTGAGTTATGTGGGGGGAAGGTTAGTTCCCGCTCTTGTCTTCCGCTTTGCCTGTGCTCCTGTCTTGAGATCCTGTTTGAGTTACCCTAGATAACATCTGGCTGCTATAGAAATAAAGTTTCGAAAAAAATATGCATGCGTTCGATAAATATAATTGTTTTAAAATGTAGTAGTATGCGATATCAAGTAATTTAGATGAATTGCTGACTGTGACACATTTTGGGGACATTGCAACCTCATTGCCTTAGAATTTTGAGGGTTCCCCTCAAAATTCTGCCCCAATTTTAATGCAATACTTTGGTTGTTCCGTATATGACGAAGTTGACTAAACTTGCTTTAGAATTTTGAGGGTCCTTCTCAAAATTCTGCCCCAGTTTTCTGATCATGGTAAAATGAAGATTTTATTAAGATGTGACCAAACCCGCAGGGCTTCTTACGTATCCCTTCTTAAATGGGAATCATGTCAAGCGTAGTTCAGTTACATCAAATGAAGAAATGTAAAAAATCCTAAACATAGTATCTCTTGACTGCGTCTGAGTTGATAGGTTTTGGCCAAATCTCTCTGTCCATGTTGATATCCAATTTTTTCCTATATTTTTTTTATGTAAAGTACCTTGCAAAATAACATGTATAAGCATATATGAGTATTTTCCAAGGCTGCATTGTTTTTCTTAAATTTTCAAAGATTTTTAAATTAATTTACTGCCCTATTTTATCAAGAAAACGCAACAATTATCCCCAAAGTTATTATTTTGGTGATTCATTTATTGGAGTCTCATGTTTATATTAAAATATAGCTAAGGTATTTTTACCCTTTTTTTTTACAAATTTATTGGGTATTTTTTAAAGATAGAATTGCATAATTGCAATATTAGCCATTCTAGGTTTAAATTCATCTCATATTCATAAAATGAGATTTTATATTTTTAAATCGATAATCATGTGTTATAAATCATTTTGATGCTTTCAATTTATTTCGAAAATTAATTTACTATTTTTTATAATTTTAAAGGGAAAACTAGTTATTTAAATAATAGCCCAATCCGTTTCAATTTTAGCCTAAAATCTGACCCCTAATTGGACCCCAATTTCAGCCCAATTTCAATTTAAACTCGACCCATACCCCAATTACCCCTACCCAACCCAAAACCTTATTAAATCCTGGCCGTTGATCAAAAAGATTAACGACCCTCATCCGTCCTTACCTTTTTTTTTATCCAAATGACCCCTACAATGCCCCTATCATTTCTCACTCGTCTCTATCTCTCTACTTCTGGTTCTATTTAGAACCTTCCCTCTCCTCTCCTCTCCGATGAGCTCTGTTCATCTTCTCCTGCCACCTTCTAACCTAAATCTATGGTGGTCTCACCACCCACCAAGCCACCTATGGCTCCTAAAGTTTGGTTAACTGAAGCTTCATGATTCGACCACGAAGATTTGGGTCCAGACTTCTGTTGATTCAAGCTTTAAGGCCATCTTCGGCCCTGCTCCAGCAAGCTATGTCTGTTTCGAGCCTGGCTACGACTCCTTCTGTTTAGATCCAAGCCTTTCTCACCGTTTGGGTTCCTCTAAGAACCCTAGCTTTGAGGTTTTTCTGATCTCTTTAGATCTGTTCCAGATCTATTCTTTCCCTAAGTTTTTAAACAATTTTCTGGATTTTCTTTCGAAAAAAAACTATACTTTTGAAACCATCTCTTTTTCCGATCTAGGGTTTTTCTGAAATATTTAGATGTTTCTCTGATTTTCTCTTTCTTTTGTGCGTTTCTTCTACTATATTTTCCTCTACTGTGTTCTCGCGTGTTTCTTCTACTGTATTTTCCTCTACTGTGATTCTTGTATGTTTCTTCTACTGTATTTTCCCCTACTGTGTTCTTGAGTGTGTCTTATTAAGTTTCCTACACTATGTTCTAGTTATGTTTCTTCAAATATGTCTTAATATATTTTTCCTACTGTTCTTATCAGTTTCTCCAGTATGTTTTGTATTAGTTCTTCTACCATGTTTTCTTTGAACTCTTATGCTATGTTTCGTATGCTACTCTTCTATCATATTTCTTATGAGTTTTGTTGCTAAGAGTAACATGTCAAAGGTTTCAGTTCTTTTCTGAGATCTCTGAACCCGTTTCGACTCAAGTACTTGTCCTCTCATCTCTGAACTCGATTGATGGTGGAAACCCTAGAATTTGGGGGTTGTCCAAGTTTGGAAACCATTGGCTAGGTGATTTGCCTGAACTGGTTTTATTTCAAAAACCCTAAACTCTTTCAGACCAGTTTCGAGTCTCTGAACTGAGTTTTGAAATCCTTGTTTTTCATATGATTCTGACTTTTGCTTTACGCTGAATCTTTTCGCTACTTCTCTTTTACATTGCTAACCTATGTGACAACCATGCTCCTGTAGCCTGTTATGTATTGATTTTGCAATGACGTGACATCTTCTTTCAGCTTAACATGTCTGTATGCTCTTTATATGTGATGAACTTCCCTCTAAAATGGCTTTCAAATCTTGATTAGTTTCAGACTTCTGTCTTAATAGGTCTGATTGATTTCTTTCTATTGTTTGCTGATTTCCCTGTGATTTGACTTAAGTTAAAACCTTTCTCAGCTTTTCTGACTTGGTTCATTCATAAACCAATAATTACAAAATCTCTGACTCTTGATTTACTGGCTACTAATTGATTTTTTTATCTTATTTGTTCAACCGTGTATTTCAAAATTCTGTGCCTTAAATAACTTTTATGTATTTTCCCCTAATTGCATGCTTTGCACAAAAGGTTTATTGGACTTCTTCCCTTAAGTAGTTTTCCCGTTTGAATCTGAATTCCTTAAGTAAAGGAAGTCTCATGTGATTGATTCTTAATTGATAATCAGTTCCTTAACTGTTTTCTTACCTTATTTCCGCCTGATTTTCACACTATAAAGGCACGCCTCTTTCACAAACTCGGGGCATTCACAATCTTTCTGAACTCACATTCATACACAATAGTATTCTCTCTTGTCTGCACTGTGGCCTGTTTACAAGACCTACTGTTTTTCTCTATTTGTTTCTTTGAAACTGGTATGCCCTGATTTAAGCTTTAGCACCACAACAATGTGTTTATTTACTGCTTTTATATCCATATCTATTTACTGTTTCTGTACTTGAATTAGCATGTTGATTTTTTTCCACCTGCTCCTATTATGAATCCCAAAACCCCTACCCCCTATGTGTTTGAGCTATGGTTTAAGGCATGACAATATTCAAATTATTGTCCATGAACTAAACTTGATCCCTCGTGATCCTAGCCTCTAATAATGTGTTCTAGTAGGCTTTATTGCTGGGTATACTCAGTCTTTTCAACTTCCCTATTCACCCTGTACCCATATGTGCACTTATTTGTTGTTTCCCTTTCCCTTTTCCCCTTTCAGAATTCTGTTTCTTCACTTGCACACTCTCTTAGTCCTTAAGTTCTGCCCCCTCTTGGGACTTTGAGCTCCCTTTGAACTTGGACACTTGAGGGCTGGCTCTTCCACACTACACTTGTCTTAATATGATAATCTATTTGGATGTGAGCATTGCCCGGAGTCCCCCTTTGAGTCTCTTAGGAAACTTTGACACATCCAAATGAGAGAAAAGCTTTGGATCATGATCTCTTGGAGTTGGTTTACCTCATATTTCAGAAATGAAGCCCGAATCATGCTCTCCTTGGTTGTACTTTTCAATTTCTGATGTATTCTTTTTTTTTCTGGGCTGTAATAATTTGTAATAAATTTTTGGGGATGGCTAGTTAAAAAGGGAGGGGTAACTATATATGCAAAGGGAAGATATCCTGCCTATAGGTATTTCTGAAATTCTGTATTCTCACATAGATATCCTGCCTATAGGTATTTCTGAAATTCTACATTCTCACATAGATATCTTGCCTATAGGTATTCTGATTTCTCACATAGATGTCATGTCTATAAGTATTTCTGAATTCTGCATGCTCTCATATAGAAATCAAGTCCATAAGTACCTGGAAATCTAAATTCTGCATATGCATATAAAGAAATATGCTTATAGGTCCTTCTAAATCCCGTATATCCGTTCTTCATCTAGCAATCATGTTTATAGGTCTTAAACAAAAATTCAGCATCTAGATATCATGTCTATAAGGCTTCTGCGTTCTTTACCATGTCTATAAAAGGTTTTAAAATCGACAATGCATAGAAAGCATGTCTATAGGAATTATTAATCGAATCCGAATCACTTCATTCACTTATAAGGTTAAAACCAATAATAACGACGTGTCATCATCTGCAGAACTTATAACCTTTTGCTAAAAACTTGCCTTTCTTTAATAATCTGGCAACCTTTCTTAACCAGTACGCATTCAGTTTATTTTAATGCTTTCTGATTCATTAGACACCATGTCTATAGGATCCTTGTCCAATACTTAGGCAAGCTTTAGGGTGAAAATTATAAAATAGAATCCGTTTTTATTAATTACAACCAGCAGGCAGGCTTGATTTGAGTTTCTTATCTGAATTATGTAATAAATGAGTCTGCCTCAACTTTTAAGTTCTTAATCAAACCCTAAATAGTATGTGTAAGTCATGCTAACTACGTGCTTCTTTGATTGAAGGAGGTATATCTGAGCCTTTTTACTTGTTATGTGCTCCTCCCCAACTTGCTATACATGTTTTTGTATGTCGCCTGAGAATTCTGCCTTTGAAACTACAAATAAGCCTAATATCCCTCCCTTTTAGGATTAGTAGTCTTGAATACCTCTGGGACTGATAGGATTGGGACGGGTAATAACATGCAATAAGTATAAGAGACCATTTCGCGCTTTAATACCTTAACGAGGTGAGAAAGGGTAAATATGGATATGATAACCACGCGATAACATCACGTGTAGCCCCTCACTAAGGAGTGATTACCGGATGTTGTGTGGGGTGATCCATATTATTAATAAACCTAGGACTCCCCTTTCCCTTTGTTTCTTCTAAAGATTTCAAACTCTCTTTTTTTAAAGAAAAATCTGCTTTCTTTTAGTTCTTTCCAACTTTATTTGTTTATAAACCCTTATGTGAAAATTCCCTCTTATTTGAAGCTTTATTTGTTTACGTGTTATTTGCACCTAAGTTCATAACAATAGTTTGGCCGGGAACCACACTAGTGGATGCTGAAGGGTGCCTACCACCTTCCCCTTGGGATAATTTCAAGCCCTTGCCCTATCTCTGGTTACTCAAATCAAACCCTCTTGGTGTCCTAATGCACCTTAATCATTAGGTGGCAATTCTTTAAATTCAAACCCAATTCCCAAAAGGGAATGAGTTGTCCTCCCAAATGTCATAAACCCAATTTCGCTCGAGAAAATGGGGGCACGACTGTCCATTTCTACAAGTATGAGTTCTCCTCCTGTTAATACTCGATGAACCACGTAGGGACCTTTCCAATTAGGTGAAAACTTCCTTTTAACTTCATCTTGATACATGAGCATTTGTTTTAGCACTAATTGCCTAGGTGTGAATTGCCTTAGTCTGACCTTTTTGTTGAAAGCTCTTGTTATTCTGTTCTGGTAGAGTTGACCGTGACATACCTCATTCATTCTCTTTCCATCAATGGGAGCCAACTATTCATATCGGCTTTATATCTATTCTACATCGCTGAGCTCAGCTTCTTATATGGTTCTTAGAGAAGGGATTTCTACTTCGGCAGGTATGACCGCTTCAGTACCATAAATCAATAAATAAGGAGTTGCTCAGTTTATTTGCGAACTATGGTACGATATGCAAGCAAAGAAAATGGTAGCTTCTCGTGCCATTATTTGTAATTCTCTACCATTTTCCTCAATATCTTCTTGATGTTTTTGTTGGCGGCTTATACAGCTCCATTCATTTGCGACCTATATGCTATGGAATTCTTATGCTTGATCTTGAAAGTTTCACACATGGCCTTCATTCAATAACTATTAAGATTGGCGGCGTTTTCGGTGATGATTGACTCTAAAACCCTGAACCGACAAACAATGCAATCCCGAACAAAATCTACAATAACCTTCTTAGTTACGACTTTGTAAGATGCGACTTCAACCCATTTTGTGAAATAGTCTATGGCCATCAGAATAAATCTATGCCTGTTTGAAGCAGCGGGTTCGATCGGACCAATGACATCCATGCCCCAAGTGGAGAAAGGCCAGGGTGCACTTGTTGCATTGAATTCATTGGGTGGTACTCATATCATATCAGCATGTATCTTGCATTGGTGACACTTCTGGACATACTTGATGCAATCTGTTTACATGGTCATCCAGAAATATCCTGCTCTTAGTATATTCTTATCTAAAACAAAGCCATTTATGTGCGGTTTTCCAAGTTCTAGCATGTATTTCCTCGAGCATCCTGGATGCTTCCTTGGCATCAACACACTGTAGTAACCCTAGGTCAGGATTCCTTCTATATAGAATTCCTTCGCTTTGAATGAAATGGTTGGATAACCTTCAGAATGTGCATTTTTGAGTATGAGTCACATGCTCCGGATATTCTCCCTTTTCCAAGTATTTTTTGATGTCATGGAACCATGGATTTCCATCACTTTCTTCTTAAACATGAGTGCAATAGGCTGTGCTTATGAATTCCTATTGGGATAGGAATGATGAAATTCTTGTCTGGGTGTTTTATCATGGAAGATAAAATGGCCAATGTATCTGCAACCTCATTCTGAATCCACGAAACATGTTGGAATTCTATCTTCATGAACCTCTTGATAAGCTCTTGCACACAGTACATATATGGTAATATCTTGGTGTTTTTGGTAGTCCATTCTCCTAAAACTTGATGTATCAAAAGATTGGAATCTCTAATCACCAACAATTCCTGAACGTTCAAATCAATGGCCAACATGAGTCCCAAGATTCAAGCCTCATATTCTGCCATATTGTTGGTACATAAAAACCTAAGTTTTGCGGATACTAGATAGTGGTGGCCTATTTATGATACTAAGACAACTCCAATACCTACTCCTTTGAATTTTGCAGCTTTATCGAAGAACATCCCCCAACCATCATATGCTTTAGTGATGTCCTCTCCCACAAATGATACTTCCTCGTGGGAAAAATACATTTTCAATGGTTCGTATTCTCCATTTACAAGGTTTTCTGCCAAATGATCTACCAATGCTTGCCCTTTGACTGCCTTCTAAATTACATAGATGATGTCAAACTCACTCAGCAATATCTGCCATTTTGCCAACCTTCCGGTGGGCATGGGTTTCTGGAAGATGTATTTCTATGGGTCCATTCTTGATATGAGATATGTGGCATAGGCACAAAAGTAATGCCTCAACTTTTGAGCTATCCATGTCAAAGCGCAGCAGGTGAGCTCTAGCAAAGATTATCGTGCTTCATAGGGTGTGAACTTTTTACTCAGATAATATATGGCCTGCTACTTTCTTCCTATCGTATCGTGTTGTCCCAGAACACAACCAAAATCCCCATTTAATA
The DNA here is from genome assembly GCF_000715075.1 of Nicotiana tabacum. Classification (NCBI taxonomy): domain Eukaryota; kingdom Viridiplantae; phylum Streptophyta; class Magnoliopsida; order Solanales; family Solanaceae; genus Nicotiana; species Nicotiana tabacum. The sequence continues at coordinate 44,342,414 of NC_134084.1, forward strand.
CGAAAAAATAAAGCAGCAAAGGTATCCCTAGTTCCGGTGGGACCAGAATAGGTGGTTTAGATAAATACTCCTTGATTTTGTCGAAGGCTTTCTGGCATTCTTCAGTCTAACCTATTGCAGCATCTTTCTTCAGCATTTTGAAAATCGGTTCACAAATCACGGTTGATTATGCTATGAAACGACTGATATAGTTAAGACGCCCTAAGAAACTCATAAACTCTTTCTTATTTTTTGGAGATGGAAGGTCCTGAATAGCCTTGACCTTTGACAGGTCCAATTCAATCCCTCAGCAGTTGACAATGAATCCTAGAAATTTTCCGGCAGTGAATTCGAAGGCACACTTTGCTAGATTCAGTTTCAGATTGTACCTTCGAAGTCGATTAAAGAATTTTCTCAAGTCTGCTATATGATCTATGCTTCTTCTAGATTTGATAATGACGTCATCTACGTACACCTCTATTTCCTTGTGTACCATGTCGTGAAAAATGGTTGTCATGGCTCTAATGTAAGTGGCTCTTGCATTCTTCAAACCGAATGACATCATTTTATAGCAGTACATCCCCCATGATGTTATAAAGGCTATCTTTTCAGCATCCTCTACATCGATCCAAATCTGATGATACCCCATGAAGCAATACACAAAAGACTAGAGTTCATGCTTGGCAAAGTTGTTGATCAATATATGTATATTGGGCAACAGTAAATTATCTTTGGGACTTGCTCTATTTAAATCTCGATAATCGATACATACTCTGACCTTCCCATCCTTCTTTGGAAACAACATAATGTTGGCTAACCAGGTTGGATATTCAACCACTCCGAGAACCTTGGCTTTGATTTTCTTAATGACTTTCTCTTTTATCTTCAAATTCATATCTGGTTTGAATTTTTAGAGCTTCTGTTTCACTGGTGGACACGTGGGATCAGTGGGTAACTTGTGAGCCAGTATGGATGTGCTCAGGCTAGTCATATCATCATAAGATCATGCAAAGATGTCTTCATATTCCTTCAGGAATCGATGTACTCTTCCTTCTCTGATGGTGATAGGTGAATACTTATATGTGTTTCCTTGATTGTTTCAGAGTCCCCTAAGTTAACTGTCTCGGTCTCGTCCAGATTAGACTTAGGCTTGTTTTCAAAATTTTCCACTTCTCTGACAATTTCTTCAGGTATTATATCATCCTCCAGATCCTCTAAATCACTATCCTTATATTGCGTCGTCTCATTACATGTCACAGTCTTAGGTTTATCGGGATAAGTAATAATACGCTGTGGAGAGAAAATGTAAAGAATAATAATAAATACTAAAATAGCAATTCATTAAATAGAATCTTGAAAATATTAAAACAAGTACGGCTCGATGACTCGAGCAATTATTTCAAAAATAAAATACGTTCAAAACAAAATACTGAAAATGTCTTAAATGCTCAAAATTGCTTTAAAAATAAATTATGCTAATTGCTAGGCTACCTAGGAACTCGACGGGCCTAGGATGGTGCATCGGTCCAATTCTTAAGAACAACTCCTTTCTCCATGACTTGAATGGTAATGACTTCCTCCTCCCCCTCCTCATCAACTATCACACTGCAGTCCATGTGTTCATCATCCAAAAATAGATTCCTTATGCCAGCTAAAGATTCATCTTCTCCAGACCCCCATATCACGTCAGCTTGTTGAAATGTATGGTGCAAATGTGGTACTTGTTGTTCCAGTAGATAATAAGGACCACACCATGGTGGCGTCAAATCCTGATACTCTTGCCAAGTGTATTCATACCTTAGCCCGAAAGTTGTACCATGATGCTTCAGCTTTACCGGTTTGGTGATCCCTTGGAGATTCTTGCCAAGACCCTTGCCAGGATCATACCCTGTCCATAGCAATATGCTTTCTATTTTTTTAGTCCACCATTGTCTTTTTCAATTGTGTTGACACGCTCAATGCGATAGTATATTTCTCCTCCTAGTTTCTTCCTGTTCTCGATGACTGGAATAGTCTGATTGGTATAAATAGGATTACTCTCGTCTCCATGGATGATCACTTCCTTATGATTCCATTCAAACTTCACATCTTGATGCCAAGTAGAGCTACGGCCCCTACAACATGTATCCAGGGTCGTCCCAATAGTAGATTGTAGGTAGCAGATATATCCAGCACCTGAAACTCAACTTCAAACCAGGTTGGGCCCATCTATAGGATGAGGTTGATCTCTGTAATTGTGGACCTCTGAGATCCATCAAACGCCTTCACATTCATAATTCCTGCTCGTATTTCATGCAGACCTTTACCTAGCGTCTTCATAGTAGTCAGTGGGCATATGTTGAGACTTGAACCCCCAATCAGGGCCATGGCGATGAATTTGTCCTCAAATTGCACTGTGATATGTAGTTCCTTATTGTGACTCAGTCCTTCCGGTGGCGGCTCATCTTCATGGAAAGTGATTTTGTGGCTTTCCAATACCCGCCCGACCATGTTGGCTATTTCTCTACTGGTGATATTGGTGGGTACATAAGCTTCACTCAGCACATTCATCAGAGTTTTTCCTATTTTTCTTTGAGTTTTGCAGCAATGATAAAATGGATATCTGAGTGGGAGTTTTGTTCAACTGGTCAACCACAAACTATTCTCTTGCTTGCACTTTCCTCCAAAGACCATCAGGGCTAGTCTCAATGATAGACGGCTTAGATGCGGCTTCTTTGCTCATTCCTCCCAAATGCTCAGGTGTATAAACCCTACCGGTTCTAGTCATGACTTGTGCTACGCCTTTTTCTTCCACTTTTGCTTTTTCCTTTCCTCCTTGCTTCCGCAACATAATCCCGTGGGATAGCTTTAGGCTGGTAAGAGGTAGTAGGTGCTACCATCACAGTGAAGGGCGTGGACATCTAAACTTCGAACGATGTTGGTGTGGCTACTTCAACTTCAATTGGTGCCTAGGTTTGCACTACAATGGGTGTGAGGGTGAGTGGAGATGTTTTAGGATCATCCCCCTTCCGAATGAGTTCAATTGATCCTTCCGGATCCTATTCTTCATCGGTCTCTATCACATTTACTCCCTCACCTCTGTGATCTGGGAGAGGATTGTTACGAACATTGGGTGTAGTCTTCTTTGCCTATATGACTTTAGTGTCAATTAATGTCTGGATCTTGTCCTTCAGAGTGAAACATTAATGATAGGTACATGTTTTGTTTGGGTTAATCCACTGAGAAGAGTTTTCCATAGCAACAATGGGAATGGGAGTGACATAACCGGCAGATTTCAGTCTCTTGTAGAGTTGGTCTATGAGTTCAACAATCGGTGTGTATTGTCTAGGTGGTCTGCGGTCGAAATTTGGTCTTGGTTTTTGATAATTTTGGCGGGCTGGTGGTGGTGAGTGGTAGTATGCGGGCTGGGTGTTATAAGTGTGGTAGGTGATAGTGGGTTGTTGGTATCTGGGTGGTGAAGGCTGGTATGTGGGTGGAGGTGTTTGGTATGTGAGCGGAGACTTCAGACCTTGGGCTACCATTACTGCACCCACTTCTTTCTTAGAGATGCCTCCTGATTGTAAAGCTTTATTTGTGGCATGGAGTGCTTCGAAATTCGTTACCATTCCGATTTTGATTCTTTCTTCTATTCTCTCTCCCAGCTTGATGATATCAGAGAACTTAATTTTCAATAACCATCAACCTTTCATAGTATTGCAGGTCATGAGCTCTGGCGAAGAACTTATTCATCTGTTCTTCTTCAAGTGTCGGTCTTACCTTCGCAGCTTTAGACCTCCATTGAGTAGCATACTCGCGAAAGGTTTCCATTGATTTCTTCTTGAGAATTTGAATGTAGAAAACATCTGGTGCATTTTCTATGTTGAACATGAATCGATCCATGAATTCTGACACCATGCTCACCCAATTAACCTACTTCTTTAGGTTCTGGCTGATGTACCAAGACAAAGCATCTCCAGTGAGGCTCCTCATGAACAACTTCATACGAATTCATTCATCTTTTCCAACTCATACCAACTTGTCGCAGTATGTTCTTAGATGCACTTTTGGATCGCCAGTTCCGTCGAACATTTCGAACTTGGGAGGTTTGTAACCCTCCGGCAGTTCTACATCTAGTTGAATGCACAAGTCCTCATAATTCAAACCCTCAATGCCCTTCCCACCTTCGATACTCTGAACTCTACCAGTGATCTTCTTGAGTTCTTCCGCCATGTTCTTGATGAGCAGGTCCTTCTCGGTGGACATATAGGGTTTGTTATAGGGTGTGGGGTAAAGTTTCCACATATATGGGATTGCTTTGGTAGACTCCGAGAATCTGACCATAATGGTGGTCATTGGTTGAGTTTTGTGGATCAGGAGTAGGCTATGGTGCATTCTGAGAAGTGTGGTATGTGGTCGTTTTTGGGTATTGAGTTGGATGGTGATGGTATTGTTAGGGAGTAGGTAACAGTGGAGGGTTTTGGTTCTGAGGAGGTGTGGTGTATGGATGTGGTACCGGAGGATTTGGTGGTGGGTTTTGATTCTATGTGTTCTGGGGAGGTGTCGTGTTTTGGGCGTTTGTGTTTTGCTGGTTCATATCGGGGACATTTAGGGTTAGGGAAAAGGTTTGCCAAGATTCAGACCTACTCAAGTTCTCATTGTAACTCCATATTTTCTGTTCCAGGCGCAGTACCAATTCATTATATGATGGATTACTCCGACCATCTAAAGTCTCAACGTTTTCTGCATTGCCCTTTATGATACTACTTAAATCGTCCATCTTTCCTTTCCCCTTGTTTTTGCTTTTAGGATCACTTCGTGGTAGGAGGAGGTGGAAGACCTCTGGATCTGATATGATATGTAGATGATGCCAGTATGCACGAACCAACCTTGGGGAATGGGAATAATAAGAAGAAGGAAAAGCAAAAAGGTAACCAAGTCAGTAAGGAGTATTGAAAGAATGCTTGCAATATTGAACATGCTTTGCAAAATCATGTAATACATTCATGTCCTAATTTTGGGGGACCTCATTGTGCCCAAGGTAGGCTTAAGCGACACATAGATTTGGGGAAAACTGATGCCAATAATTGTGTCATTTCATTAATGTGAAAATGAATCAAATCTTTACTAAAACGACAATAATAAGAAAGTTACTAATGGCATTCGCCTTATTACATTCAAAATCTAAAACTAAACTAGGAAGCAGTAAAGAACATTATCCTAATATACTCATTCTTAGAAGGACCCTCCCCATGCTTGGTTCTCTTGACTCCACCGATCAGGTTCCCCAAGTCACGCATATCCAGCAATAGATAAGCCTTTGCTAGGAGCCCTCCTTCATTGCCACCTATATTTTGACAGCCTGCAACTCTCTTTCTCATTTTCCCTTCAAGTTCCATCAACCCTTGCTCCAAATATTCCAATCTTTCTGTTGATTTGATGGCAATTTCCCTCCATTCATTGATTGCTTCCATATTCAATTTGTGTTGCTTTAGATTCCTAACTTCAGATTCAAAGATCCTCTTGCGTAACTTCATATACTTGACATGTGCTTCAGCAGCGTCAACTATGATCTTGTTTTTCAGATTAACTCCCATCTTGATGTCTCCCGCTATATCATCCACTAGCCATGATGGGTAGAAGTACACATGACCGACATGATATCTGTCTAGCTCAATAGTATCCTTTTCCATAATGACCTTCTGATTCCACATATGTTGTGCCTCGAACTTGAATGGTATAACATCCCCTTTAAAATTTGGTTTGTTCTGGACCATGTTGGAAACCTGAGGTATAACCTGTTTTCTTCCCGTTTGTCTCATTACCTTGATGGGAGCATAGGATAAATTCCCTTCAACCCGATCAGCACTAGATGAGTAGTCTCTCCTGAAATTATGATGAATTCACTGCTAGGAAACCATTCCAACATCCAATGTACCTGCTCGTCCGTCAGATTACTGAAGAAGTGCACCTAGCTCACAGTATTTCCAGGTTGTGCAAACCTGTCAGAGATAAATGTCATTATCTTTAGGTGATGGTAAGCTATGTGGTCATTCAATGGTCGATGCAGGAGATCTTGGCGATACTCTCCTCTTTGAAAATGTTCTAATAACCAAACTTGCAGTAGTAGATTACAACCCTCGAAGTTCCCAAACCCCTGCTTGTATCGATCTAGAGCGCGATACATTTCATCCAAGATCATGGGGATGATAGTGTAGGTTTATCCCTTAATGCTTTCCATTAAAGTCTTGATGACCATGGCTAGACGAGTGTGAATCCTTCGCCCTTTCATTGGAAATGTCAGCAACCCCAAGAAGCAGACATTGAACACATAGACTCGACGGTGCGTCCAACTTTGGGTATAGGTTTTCCCGATTGATTGGAAAGACTTTAGACTGGCAGAGAAAAAAAAGCTATCTAACCCTGATATCCTTGGTACTGTCCCTGCCGAGAAAGATCTGGATTTCCCAGAGAGTGCTTTTTCGGTGTGGTGTAACCAACAACTCAAGGCTATCAAGGGAAGGAGTTGCAGGACCGGAGTTCTATCTCGGATCCATAGAATGACCAGTTTTTGTCTCGAAAACTGCTCTTAGGGCAGGTTCCATGTGGGATTGGCGAGTTCCTCATGATGTAGACGATATAACTAACTTTTCCCATGATGCTCATAAAGGAATTCAAATGGGATGTACGACTTCTTCAAACAAAGCAATTCATCATTTTTCTTGAAACCTAGCATTTTTAGAAAACTGCGAGTGGTGCGATTCTCTGGTACCAATAATCCAGGACTATCCTATGGTAGCTTAGCGAAACCTCCTATTTCCTCCTAGAGAGGAGTCATTTCAATGTTACTAAAGCGGAAGACATCCCTTTTCTCATCCCAAAACATAGTAGCGGTCTCAATCAATGCTCTTCTCGTTCGGATGTTTAACAAAGACGGAAAATTACCAATGACCTTTCTCACATGATTCTTGTTGCTAGGCGCGAGATTTTTCCACCAATCCAGTAACAGAGGTGGGATATTTTGGACCATGCCAAACCTGGGGACTTCGTGCTTCATTTTCTGCAAACAACTAAAGTTAGCCCTTCCCCCTTTAGATTCGACTAAGATCAACATATTGGCATATTTTCTCAAAGTAATGCACATAACATGACGGTGTCAATTGGGATTGTGGAAATCCCATCGGACTTTGGACAAGGCTTATCTTAGCGGGACATCACGTTGATAACGTTATAACCCGTACTAGGCTTAACATGATGCATGTACATTTGATATTGGAGTGGGGTTTCTAGAATGGCCTAGACCGGTACTCCCAAGTGGAAAACTTGAGAGGGAAAGACACGGGACCATCGAGTGCACCGCTGATTGACTAGTCTACCACAAATAAGCCTTTCCAATTTTAAAAAGGTTAATTTTGGAAGAACGCGGACACTCATCAAGCACCACTATGTTGATAATTGGCACGAGTGGAGTACGATGTGGAGCATGCTTTATGTAGAGATAATAACACATATCCAAGTATTTGCGTTATAAATATGTAAAAAGCGGTAAATATGGTATTAAAGTAAAAATGTGAAAAACATAGAAAGAAAGACAAAGGAAGAATTTAGTTCATAGAATACATGCGAAAATGTAATAAGCAAGTAAGGGAATAGGGATGGGAGAGGCATGACATAGTAGTCTTTAAACAAATGAAGAGCAATTAAAGCAAATAAGGGCAAATGGGGGAGGGATGTGCATGTTATAATGGGTTTAAACAAGTAAAGGTGAATGGGAAAGGGGTGTGTAGGTAATAGAAAAATTTACCAAATAAAGATGGAAAAGGAATGTGCAAAATAATCCACATAAGCCAAGTTGATTATGGTAAGAACCTAAGTATATCCCCAGCAGAGTAGCTATGCTGTCGTGCCCTATTTTCTCGTGAAAGTGGGTTTCGACGTCGTGACAACTCCTTTTAGAATGGGAGACAGAGTGCTAAAGGAGAAGAGTCGCCACCTATTTTAAAATGAGTTAGGGCACCTATTTGAAAATAACTCTGTTTGACTAGTCAATGCCACCAAAGATCGGGTAAGGACTCAAATTACCTCAAAGAGAAAGTGTTAGGCACTCTCTGAGGTCCACAACTGTGGGTCCTGGCCGAACTTAAGATTATGTGGATTACTATTAAACTAGGTGATCAAATAAACAAAGTGAGTTCAGAAGTCAAAGAATTTTATTACAACACAATTAGTACAACTCTTACACGAATGCAGGGATACAATTATTTATAACCACGCTTAAAGAAGGAAAGGGAGGGGGGTCATAAGATTTTTAGCCTGAAGGATCACGCCGTGCAACATAAATAATACTTCGCAAATCCATTAAAATAGGGAGTTACTCGTATTATTCAGCGAGCACAGATTATCATCTCCTGCTACCCGATTACTATGTTAAAGTTGTTACCTAAAAACGTTCTAATTGAATTCTAAGTCGTACCCTATGGGTGCACTACCCGATCCCATGCCTATGGTCCAAGAGGTATTTGACCTCTATTTGGGTGGTTCTAGACCTCACTTAGGATGCTTAGAAATGTCATAACTAGGCGACATACAAAAAACACAGTGGACTTCACATATAAATGGTTAAAGCTCAAGTTTTGCCTACACACTCAAGCAGCAAATGCACACAAAAGAAAATTCCAATTAAGCAATTCAGAATTGAGAAACTTAAATCCCTATAGATGTGATTTCTATGTGACAAGGCATCAAGGCTTGCAAACAGTTTCATAGGCCAAACATTGCTCATGGACATGATTATACGATTTTCATGCTGATTAATGAAATTGCAGATTTTTGGTTTTAGGCCTGCTGTGTCTAGGTGACTCATGTAGTAAGGAATAATGAAAGGACTATTAGGGGGATCCCAGAAGTGAATTATAAACCACGTTGAGAGGTGCAACATTGACTCTTATTAACACGGACAATGATGTCCTATAGACAGGATCTCTAATGTTTAGCACTTGGAGCCGATTTTATTATTACACTCAATCCTATAGACATGTTTTCTAGATGAGCAGTGCGATGCAGTAGCGAATGAGATGATTAAAATTCTATAGACATGTTTTCTAGTGAACAGTGTGATATAATAGCAAATGAGGTCACCAAAATCCTATAGACATGATTTCTAATGGACGTGCTGAAGCAAATTTAAGGAAAGTTCAGTGACATTTGTTCCTATAGGCAGATTTTCTAGTGGCACGTAGCAATAAAAATGATTGTAGTATTTGGATTCATGTTTGCTAGAAAAATAGTGTGTATGTGTGTGTGTGCGCGCACGCTTACCCTAACGACATGGTTTCTATAGTGCACATATAAATTGAACGACACATATGGCAAGTAAATCAACGAGCCCTATAGGCATGTTGTCTACCCCTTTTATACAGACATTAAGAATGTAACCCTTCCCCATTTTTACTAATATCCCAATTGTTTATTACAAAGGCTATTAAAGGCCGAATAATAAAGTAGTTACAAACGTGGTACAAATAATGATATTAAGCCCACAACGGGCCCAAAGATATACTCAGCACTGTCTGGGCCTTCAACACTTCGGATGCAACATACCTAGACTTTCAACAAATAGTCATGTTCATCAAGACAACCCAGAATCCATAGAAGAGCTCGGAGCCAAATCACACAATCATATTTCCAAGCATTGAATTACTTAACCAACTAGCTTACATGTTCATAGGATAATAAGAAGAAAAAATTGGGATAATTCAGGTTTCAGCATTAGGGGAAGTCATTAGGGACCTAAATCCTAGTGTGTCAGGGTTCACAAGGGTCTTGAATGGACCTCGAGCAGTGCTCACACTAGGGAGGTCACTAGTAAAAGCCTTGGTAGTCTTGTCTTTCAGATGGCTAAGAATATGGATTTCAGAATTGCATAAGTAGCAAATGAGGGAGAATAGATAATGGCTAAGGGACATAACTGGGGGTACACTTGTAACCTAAAGGAGACATAGACAAGTTGAGAAACTAATCAAGCAGGCCAGTAGGTTCAGCAGGATTTCCACACACAGGAAAGTACCACGTAGACAGCCTCATAATGATAGAATTTGGGGAAGCAAAACGTTTGCAGGATATACATAGGTTATCATGCATGACACTAAACCAATTGAGACCTAAAGGCCAAATTAAGCTAAGTATGAATCCTAGGGTCATGCTAATAAGTATTTAGACATGATGGGGGACATACATTGTAGTAAACACGGGAAGAATAAGGTATCAAATGAACCAAAGACATACTGAGAAAACATATTAGCATAGAAACAAGATCATAGTCGATAAACAATGGTTTTAATTGAAACACATTGTACACGCAAGACAAAAATTGCAGAGATTCAGAGCAGTGTAAGATAGCAAGCACATATATGTATTCTGGGGTTGACACATTAGACTAATTAACTAAAGAAGGTATAATTTATGCCATAAAACAAAATGGTTCAAACAGGGCATGGGAAACAATTTGAGGTAACTGTTAAGATCTCAATCAATAACTAATGGGGTATGGGGATCATATTGAATGACACAATAATAGGGGAACATATTACAATTAATACATGAAGTTCTAGCACAAGTATGAAGCATTCACTATAGAGATTAAGGACAAAGCAAGTAAGCATGTTTTAGGGAATATTCAGACACCAATACATTGGTTAAACGAACTCAAGAGGACCAAATTATCCAAGTTAGACTTAGTAAACTCAGAACTATCAACATTAGGGGGAAGTTAGATGCTAAAAAAACTTAGAACAAGGTATAATTAACAGAATCGCGTATAAAAGCAATCCAGAAAAATATATTAAGCCAAGGATTTCAGATGTGAGAACACATGCAAATCAAAGACATATAGGGATGAAATTACAAAGTCAAGTATCTTACTAGTTAAATGGACAACAAATAAGAGCAAAAGATCCACAAGAACCCAGAGCGGTGTGTCAAAGTTCCCAAGAGCTTCAAAAGGACCGCGGGCAATGCTTGCACCCAGAAGAGTTCTAACAACAGATTCTCAGTGGCCTTGGCTTTCAGTCGCCCACCACAAAACAACGAAAAAGATAATAAAGGAATTCGCAGAGCAAAGCCTCAAGTTTTAGTGAGATTATATCGATTCAAATCTTGTCTTATAGGGGAATGGGGAAGGGTTTATATAACAGCTGTCACACCTCCTTTTTCCGCCCCCGCGGGGGTACAAGGAGTTTTTTCCAATTAAAGGACAATCGAAACGGGATTTGTTTATTTATTTCAGAGTCGCCACTTGGGAGATTTAGAGTGTCCCAAGTCACCAATTTTAATCCCGAATCGAGGAAAACAATGACTCCATATTACAGTCTGCGTACCAGAAATCCGGATAAGGAATTCTGTTAACCCGGGAGAAGGTGTTAGGCATTCCCGAATTCCGTGGAACTAGCACGATCGCTCAACTGTTATATTCGGCTTGATTATCTGATATAATACAATTATGAGCTCATGTGCAAGTTTTATCCCTTAGCCGCTTTTATTATTATATTTCAAAAGAATGTGAACATCGTTTAAAAAATATGTCTTTGGATTGCGTCACATGAAATGCACCCGCAATCCGGAACACATTTTTATTTAATGTTTTGGGATTTGGATTTGGGTCTCATGAAATGCACACCCGAGTTTTAAGAAGGTAAGATTATTAAAATGCGCGCCTAAAGCAATTAGCGTATTTATTATTTTGGATAAGGCCGTGGAGTTTGCTAAGAGGCCGATCCCGAATTCTAAGTACTTAACGCATGCATTTGTGAGGGCCCCGCAATCTGTGTTTTTTTTTTGGCGAGGCTCGTCTCATTTATTTTAGATGGACAAATCCTAAAGCGACTACATTTTTCCTATTAAGTTTGTCTCTAAAAATAAAAGAACATTTCTCAATTAATTACATGCTGAAAACCGTAACTTATTAGTTATTAGTTTACGGCTAATGCGAATGGAAAATTGCGATCGAGTTTGTACAAAGAAAAAACTGCTTTCATTCTATATTCTATTATTCAATAATACTAGAACATGAGATTGACACACCATAATATCAAAACAAATTAACTAGTATTTGATTAATTTAAACTAACATTATTAGATGAAGAAGTTATACATATACAACCTCATTACTCATTAATTAATCGACTACATTTTTATACAAAGAAAGGAAAATTATATTCAAACACAAATCTAAACAGGAGGAATTCAACAGGAACAAAGCCTGATTAATATTTCATTTCGCTTCAAGCCGAGAGTGTACAAATGTGTACCTGGAAATGGCAGTACAAGAACAAAAGAAGGAGAAGTCAGCAGCAATAATAACACAGCAACAGCAGGTTCAGCAACACCGCAAAACCAGTAACAACCAGTAGAATAACCCAGTAACAGATTGAAAAATCAGCAATACCAAAGTGCAATCGTAGTCAAAGCAGAAAAGAGACGGATACAAGATGCAACAGTTTACTGATTTTGAATCACACTCGAGGAAAGGCAAACGAAAATTATTCAAGTGAAAGTTCAAATTGCCTTTCTCGTTTACTCTCAAAATGTTTCAAGTGTTAAAGTCCTCTTCTAAAAAAAACTCTCCTCAAACTAAAAGCTCTCAAGTGTTTTCCTTTTTTTTTCCCGTCCAAGTCCTAAAACTCTCTTTCTTTTTTAAACTCCCCCCAAAATCTGATTCAAGTTCCCTTATTTATGCCATCCCAAACCCTTTAATCAATTAATAAAACAACCATTTTCCCCTACCAAACCCACTATCTTCCCACTTATCCCCCTTTTAATCCCACTACCTAATGTTTTGTCCCCCACTATATTAAACTAAAGAATTATTCCCAATCCATTATGTCTTGTCCCCCATGCCTAACATAAACAATTATATCACCCACACCCCATTACATTTTGTCCCCCATGCTTAACATAAAGAATTATTCAAAATGTTCAATTACCAAACTACCCCTCCGACCTTATTGCAATTACCATTTCGCCCCTGAACGTACTGCAATTTACCAAACTACCCCATCAGCTATAACCAATTCACCTAATCAATCTCAACCAAAATATAGCCAATATGACCAATTTCTAAACAAATTCAACAACAAATCATATGAACACAGATGAATCATACAATTTCACATTAATGGAAATAAATTAACTATATTGGGAACCAATCTTGGTTAACTTAGACCAAAAATGAATGAGCAAGGAAACAACAATATTAACAACACAATACATGATTCAAACTAAATCAACAAATCAAAAACCAAAACATAAACTCACATTAAATTACTGGATGAACTTCAAACAAAGAATAAACAAGCATTAGATCCATATTAAATAACAAACATGACGGATTCAAATGATTTAAACTAAATCTAACAATATTAAAATTAAACTAACAATTTCTTCTACAAAAATACAAAATAAAAGCACATGAAATAAACTGAAAAACTAATTAATCAAAGTTCCATTTGAATCTGAAAATTAAATCAACAAAACATATGAACAAACTAGAAAATTATTTCAACGATGAACAAACAAAACAAGAATTGAATCATTTATCGATTTTGGATCCGAAAAATATCAAACAAAAATATGGACAAAATGAAACTTAAAAAAAATCCACTAACCGGATCGAAACGACGAACAATGACTGACCAACGACGAACTCGTATGGACTGTTTTGACGACCCCAACCAAAACTCGAACAAACAATGACGAAGACGAATTTAAGAAGCAACTGAAGGAGGTGAAGCAGAAGAACATAGTCATGGCAGTGATGAAGGTTTGTTTTAGACTTAGCTGGACGATGCAGCAGCGACAACATCCATGGCGGACAGTGAAAATGCAGCAGCTATGGAGAAGATGAAGCAGAAGGCAGAAGCAGCTGGTCGTGTATACGATGAAGTGAGGCAGCAACGTTGGTGACATTGCTGCTCGTCATGCTGGACGCGGGCAACAGCCATGTTAGCTCAGGTTCGAGCTCGACGAAACAATAGCAGCTATGGGGTCTGTTTGGACGTAGCGAAGAAGAAGTAGCAGCTGGTTGTTTGGATGGAGCAGCTGCAGGCAGCAGCAAGAACCAGAAATAGACAATGCAGCAGCAGCCATGGTTCTTGGGGTCATTCATGGCTGTCGTTGGGCGATAGTGGAGCTGGAGTCTCGAGGGTTCGTTTGGACGATGAGGAGAGGGAGGTCATGTGAGGGTGGTCGACGTTGGGCAACAGGGTAGCAGCAAGGGGGGGGGGACCATGGTTGCTTGCTTGGGGAAGGTGATGGAGAAGAAGGAGATAAGAAGGGGGGGATGGTTAGTCTAGGTTTTTAGGGTTTTTTTGTGTTTTGTTTTGTTTTTTTTTGAAATGCAAGATAGGGGGTATTGGGTCTTTGGGGTTATGGACCGGGTCGACCCGGTTTGAAATGGACCGGGTCGTGGGGAAGGTTGGACAATTTTTGGGCCTGGGGTTGAAATTTGAAGAAATGGCTCATTCCGAATTTTCTTTGTATTTTTGCTCTCTTTTCTTCTTTTATCTTTCTAAAACTAAATTCTAAAACTCCTTAAATTATTATTAAGAACTAAATTAAGTTATAAAAGCGCAAATTAACTCCCAATAACAATTAACGCACAATTAAGTAATAATTAAGCATAAAATTGTATATTTGGACATTAAATGCTAAAAATGCAAAAGATGCCTATTTTTGTAATTTTTAATTTTTGTAAAACAAACTTATTTACTAACAATTGTGGAATTAAATCCTACATGTAAAATGTGACATATTTTTGTATTTTTTATTGTTTTAACAAATAAACATGCACAGACAAATACAAATAATTATCCAAAAAATGTCACAAAAATTCTCAAAATTGCACACCAAGGAAAATCATTTTATTTTGAATTTTTGGGAATAAATTCTTTTATAGGGCAAAAATCATGCGCTTACAGCTGCCCCTCTTTGCCCGAAGACACGAAGGGTTTTCGTGCAAAGACAAAGTGAGCGATTTTTGCCCATCCGAGTACTCCGTGTGAAGCATTTTTTTGAAAAATATTTAACCGAACCTTTGCTTCAAAGGTTTCCTACATATCCCTGGCTAAAGGGGAATCAGGTTAATGTAGTTTGAGAAGTTTTGGTAGCTGGGACTACCGTGGGACTGCAAGGTTACTGCTATTGCATGTTATTACCACTGCTTACCGATCTCCTTGTTACACCGTGCTAAAAAGAAAACAAGAAGCTAGGCTAGACTGCAACTTGTTCTTGTTGCCTTGCTTTCTTGTCGGCTTGTGTTTCCTCCGGTGCTTTTCTTCTGCGAATTTGGGGATGACACTGGCCTTTTGCTTTTCTGAATGCCAATTTTTTCATCATTTTGTTCGGTCCGCTGGGGACATGGCTTCCTTCATTAAGCTTTTCGGTGGTTCCTCTGGGGATATGGCTTTCTTCATCAGATCTGTTATGTTGGGCATGATTTAATGTTCACAAGTTGCTTCTTTCAAGACGCGTCTTTTCTTCCTTTTGACTCTTGCGCTTGAATTTGTGCTGGGACCTCGTGTTGCCACCTTCTGCTTTCCGGTGCTGGGATTTTTATTGCTTCCTGCTGGGGATTCCTTTTGTAACCTTCTGCCTTCCGGTAGGGTTACTGATTTCAAAATCTGCAGTATAAGACTAAAAATATTCCTCTTGTTATACAGGTGGGCGCCTGATTTCAACAAACAACTTTGAAAAATAAAACGCCTTTCCTCTCTTCAGGCGGGCTCCTGATTTCAACAACAACTTTTAAAATAAAAATGCCATTCCTTTCTTTAGGCTGGCGAAATTTCAACAACTTTTAAAAATAAAACGCCATTCCTCTCTTCAGGCGGGCTCCTGACTTCAACAACAACTTTAAAAATAAACGCCTTTCCTCTCTTCAGGCGGGCTCCTGATTTCAAACAAACAACTTTTAAAATAAACGCCATTCCTCTCTTCAGGCGGGCTCCTGACTTCAATAACAACTTTAAAAATAAACGCCATTCCTTTCTTTAGGTTGGCGAGATTTCAACAACTTTTAAAAATAAACTGCCATTCCTCTCTTCAGGCGGGCTCCTGACTTCAACAACAACTTTTAAAAAAAATCAAATGCCATTCCTTTCTTTAGGCTGGCGAGATTTCAACAACTTTTAAAATAAAATGTCATTCCTCTCTTCAGGCGGGCTCCTGACTTCAACAACAGCTTTAAAAATAAAACGCCATTCCTCTCTTCAGGCGGGCTCCTGACTTCAACAACAACTTAAAAAATAAAACGCCATTCCTCTCTTCAGGCGGGCTCCTGACTTCAACAACAACCTTAAAATAAAAATGCATTTCCTCTCTTCAGGCGGGCTCCTGATTTCAACAACTACTTTGAAAATAAAATGTCATTCCTTTCTTTAGGCGGGCTCCTGACTTCAACAACAATCTTTGAAAATAAAATGCCATTCCTTTCTTTAGGTTGGCGATATTTCAAAAACTTTTAAAAATAAAATGCCATTCCTTTCTTTAGGTTGGCGAGATTTAAACAACTTTAAAAATAAAACGCCTTTCCTCTCTTCAGGCGGGCTCCTGACTTCAACAACTTTGAAAAATAAAACGCCTTTCCTCTCTTTAGGCGGGCTCCTAACTTCAACAAACAACTCTGAAAATAAAACGTCTTTCCTCTCTTCAGGTGGGCTCCTGACTTCAACAGCAATTTTGAAAAATAAAATGTCATTCCTCTTCAGGCGGGCTCCTGACTTCAACAAACAACTTTGAAAATAAAACGCCTTTCCTCTCTTCAGGCTGGCTCCTGACTTCAAGTAAACAACTTTTAAAATAAACGCCATTACTCTCTTCAGGCGGGCTCCTGACTTCAACAACAACTTTAAAAATAAAACGTCTTTCCTCTCTTCAGGCGGGCTCCTAACTTCAATAACAACTTTAAAATAAAAATGTCATTCCTTTCTTTAGGTTGGCGAAATTTCAACAATTTTTTTTTAAAAATAAAACGTCATTCCTCTCTTCAGGCGGGCTCCTGACTTCAACAACAACTTTAAAAATAAACGCCATTCCTCTCTTCAGGCGGGCTCCTGACTTCAACAAGAACTTTAAAATAAACGCCATTCCTCTCTTCAGGCGGGCTCCTGAACTCAACAACAATTTTGAAAAAATAAAATGCCATTCCTTTCTTTAGGTTGACGAGATTTAAACAACTTTAAAAATAAAACGCCTTTCCTCTCTTCAGGCGGGCTCCTGACTTCAAACAAACAACTTTTAAAATAAAAATGCCATTCCTCTCTTCAGGCGGGCTCCTGACTTCAACAACAACTTTGAAAAATAAACGCTTTTCCTCTCTTCAGGCGGGCTCCTGATTTCAAAAACAACTTTAAAAATAAAAATGCCATTCCTTTCTTTAGGTTGGTGAAATTTCAACAACTTTTTTTTTTAAAAATAAAACGTCATTCCTCTCTTCAGGCGGGCTCCTGATTTCAACAACAACTTAGGAGGAAATGCATCTCCTATGGGTAAAAAAAAACTTAGGAGGAAATGCCTCTCCTATGGGTAAAACTAAACTTAGGAGGAAATGTCTCTCCTATGGGTAAAACTAAACTTAGGAGGAAATGCATCTCCTACGGGTAAAAACAAACTTAGGAGGAAATGCATCTCCTATGGGTAAAAAAAAAAAACTTAGGAGGAAATGCCTCTCCTATGGGTAAAACTAAACTTTAGGAGGAAATGCCTCTCCTATGGGTGAAACTAAACTTAGGAGGAAATGTCTCTCCTATGGGTAACAAACTTAGGAGGAAATGCATCTCCTATGAGTAAAAATAAACTTAGGAGGAAATGCCTCTCCTATGGGTAAACCATTTCCTTATTCCTGAATTATTTACTTACCTGTGTTGTCTTCCCTTGAAACTGCTGGGGATTATTTTGCTGGGGATGAATTTTCCTTTTCTTCCTTACCCACTCTGGGTTGTCCGACCCTCTTGAAACTTGGTCGAAACTCTGTCGAGGATGCTTCTACATCTCGATGGCCCGCTTGGGATAACACTGCGAGCTGCTGAGTAACCCTGCTGGGAATAACACTGCTGAGGATAACTCTACTGAGTATATGTTATCTTACTCCTTCCAAAACTACTTCCTTTTAAGTAGGATGTTTCATTCCTCTGCAAACTACTTCCCTTTTTTTTTTTCAACAGCTTCTTCTTTCGAAGACTACCTCCCTTAAGACTCGTTTTGCCTTTCCCCGAAAGGAACCGCTGAGGATACCGATTTTCACCAAACTTGTGTTGGACTTCTCGAAACTGCTGGGGATAACACTGTTGGGGAATTATTTACTTACCTGTTGGGGAATAAAATGTTATCAGCTGGGGATAACGCTGTCGAGGATAACAATGCTGGGGGGTTCTGATTTCCTCCGAACTAGTGCTTCATTCTTCGGAAGGCTGTTGGGAATGATACTGGACTTTTGCTTTTCTAAGCACAAATGTCATCCATTTGTTCTGTCTGCTGGGGAACAACTTCCTCCATTGAAACTTATTATGTTGGGGGCAACACTGGTTCAAAGACAACTTCCCTTGAGACTGGTGCTATCTTTATTCTTCCCCAAATGGGTACCTGACTTCCAGAAAATTTTCTAAATGGAAGGAAAATTTTCTGCCCCAGTTTGATAATCTTTCTTGTGGCATGTATTTCAGTTATCGATGCCATTTCCTTTACCTGTTTCAAATCAAACAAAATTTGTTAGTTTAAAACACGGTGGTTGGTTGTGATACTCCTACTGGGATGGTTTTCCCTTTCTCCTTCCTTGCTTTGCGCTCCAAAACTTGTTGGGGATGATATTATTTGCTGGGGATAATCCCCTTCTGACCGGGATATCCCTCTTCTTTTGTGGCATAGTTCAAAAACTGTCATTTTCCCGACCTTTTAGTCTCGCATGAATTTCCCAAATCATGCCCATTGCTCTTCTTGATTTGTCCACAGGCCTTGGCCGTGAGGTTTATAACCTTTTATTTCGGCAAGGGTATCCCTCTTGACACTCGTCAATCCTTTTGTCAATTCCCTTTTGCTGGGGATATCTTTTTTGACACTGGCCTCGCACTTGTTCCTTGCTGATTACACCACTTGGATGTACTAGCCAGATCTCATCTTGCATAATTGTAAAGCTGATGGCATATTTTGAAGTCAATTCTCACTTGTTCTGACCAAACAGACTCTACTGGGAAATTTTTCTATGAAAGGAAAAGATAAAAGGGAACAGAATAAAAAGACAAAGGAAAAAGATGACTCTTTAACAAACGAAACTATAAATAAAAACCTATCAAACGCAGATACCGACTCTAATGGTCATGACATGCACCTGTGGCCTATCCTCCGCCGCCAATCGTCTTTCAAGACCTTCAATTGGCAATTCCCCTTCTGATTCTCAATCTTATTCGACTTGCAGTGCCCGAAGGGTTTTCACTATCAAGCCTCTCTCATTTTGGTTTTTCTCTCAGCTTTCATCGCCTTATGGTGTCCGTGAAGATTTTCACCGATAAGACTCTCTCATTTATATCACTTTCCAGCTGGGGATTTGGAGTGTTGCCGGTATGACTCTCTCTGCTGGAGATTAGAGTCCTTTCTATTGTGGAACAGAGTGTTATGTTCACCGGTAAGACTCTCATTTGTCTGACTTGGAATCTTTTGAAGACTCATCAGAAGGTCTTTCTTTGGACCGTAATGTGGGTTTTTTTGGATAGGGCTAGAAAGAAATGGTATCAAAGGCTCAAAAACAAATCAATTTGAGGTTCAAAATTACAACCTTCGGAACCATATCTGTTTACAACAAGCGCAACCCTTGCCCCAGTTTCTTGCTTGGGGATTATTTTTTTTAATTTATTTTATTTTAATTTAAATTTTTGTTACACTATGCACACCATGCACACTATGCACACTATGCACCCTATGACCGAGCCGTGAGGCGCCTACGTATCCTTTTTGAGGAATCAGGTCAAACGTAGTTCCCAGTTCCTCTTTTTTCTTCTGACTTTCTTTTGTTTTTTTTTTGTTTTTTTTGTTAGCATTTTTCTTTTCTTTTCTCTTTTTTCTCTTTTCTCTTTTTTTCGTTTTGTTGTTTTCTTTTCTCTCTCTCTTTTATTTTTATTTTTTATCTTCCATGTTTTGTGTTTCTAACCCGTTGTTACTTACTCCGAATGAGGGGTATGAAAGAAAAATAAATAAGGCTCAAAAGGGGTAACGAAGGATAAAGTATTTAGGTAGCAGAACAAAATGCCTTCGTCATTCCAGTCTTTAAAACATGCCAAGTGCAAACAACACAATTTAAGCAAAGATTTGTAGCCTCTTCTGATGGTGCATGGACTTGACAATTATATTCAACATTTGCTTTTCATTTGTCATTTTTAAAGCACCGTTGGGAGACACTCTTACTCTCATTATCATGAAAGGTGAATCTTGCTTTAACGGTTTTCTTTATGTTTTACTTGCCCTAGTTCCACATGACTCGAGCTCCAAATAATCTCAAACCGTTCTTATTTCCTTTAAATGCTTTGATCACCTTCCCAGGGTTTTATGATTAACTTTTAAGATTAGGCCCAAACTGTGTGCGCATGTCATGTCACTAGAATCGACGCTGAACAAAAATGATAAAAGGACTAAACAAAAAGATGACTGGAAATAATAAAAGACCGGATTTTGCATTAGACTACCGGTGAAATGGTTTGAATAACAAAACAGACAAAAATAAACCAGAATAAAATCCTAAAACAACCTGGACAAAACTTAAACAAACCGCTATGATAAAACGGAAAGATAAGACAGTTTGACACAAGACAATACCCGAATTAAAATCCTAATAATCCGAACAACAGAAATGACAACAAAATAAGCCACCACAAGCTTCTCTCTTGCTAACCAAGGAACGGAGCGTCCTCCCACTTTATCAAAATTGGTATCTTAGCCACTGAGCTTCGCATCAGTACTGTCCAGACCATTGCCAACTTCAATATCATCAACCTTAGTCAACAATTCCCCAATAGGATTCGAGTGCTTCTGTCATCAGGCCTGATCCCCGCAAAGTGCGCTTTTGGGTCTTGTAATTCCGGCTTACCACAAACCAACCAACTTCTTTCTTTGTGATTCAAAACAAAACAGGTTAAAATGGACTCAGTTAGTCCTCATTATTAACAACATCTTTTCCTTTTTTTTTCTCTTTTTTTCATTTTTCATTTTTTTTCATTTTTTCCATTTTTTTTCTTTTTTTATTCTTTTTTTGTTGTGGTCGAATCTTATAGAGATTGCCTACGTATCATGACCCCGCATGAATCAGACCTTGCATAGTTCGGCCCAATAAAAGATAAACAGTAATAAACATTTTTTCAATTTTCATATTAAAACAAACTGGGTTTCAAAGGTTTGAAGATGACCTACAAACTCGAAAATCAAACCACCCACCTATTCTAATCAAAAGATTTACAAACTCCAAAACAAATGGCCAGCTTCCTTTCTTCGTTTGACAAATGCAACCAAACGGTTATTTTTGCAAACTTGGCCCCTTCCAAATTTCACATGAATTTTGAGGCCGGGGAGGATTATTTTATGACACTTTACAAACTTGTCCATTATTTTACGAAAATAACCTTTCGACAATTGAAAGATACTCTAAGGCTATTTTGGCAAGAACGGTTTAAGACACTGCCGAAGCTGGCTCGGCTTAGTTTGACCAAAAGCCCAAACGGTATTCACCTGACCGCTGACTCTTTGTTTTTTTTTCAAATTACGATGAAAACGTGGTGTTGCAAACACGGCCCTTCAGCGCCTCGGGGACGAAGATTTTTAAGGCTGTGTGGGTCAACTGGACCAAAATCCCTAAAAAAAATGACCCAAGGTGGCTGTTTATACAAAGTCAGCCTTCCGGCATCCCTTTCGGGAACATTCGGCTATTTTTGACAAAAACAGCATCACCCGACTTATTTATGACAAAATGACAAAATTAAAATTTTGACACGTTTTTTATTTATTTATTGGTTTTTGGCTATTTTAGCAAAAAAAGGGGTTGGACCCGATGAGGGTTGCCTACGTATCTCACATCCGGTGAGAATCAAACCCGCGTAGTTCGGGCCAATTAACCGTACTACTTTAAAACAGGATTTGTTTTTTCTTTTTCAGCAACAAATAACAAAACCACTCTAAAATCTTTTGGATTTTCTTTTTCTTTTTTTTTTTTATTTTTGATTTTTCAAAAATGATAAAAAGTGCAAAGAATTTTTTTTAAAAATTTTCATTTTTTTTAATTTTTTTTAAATAAAAATGTTACAAAATATAACCGGGCCCTATTTGCTTTATCTTCGCACTTCACCCTCTCTTTTTCCTTTTTTCCTTTTCATTCACTCTCAATTATCATTGGTCCAGCAAATGACCCTTTTACCCTTGAAGGAATGCAACATGCAAGCACATAAGATGCATCAAGATGGTCTTTTTCATTTCAGGTTGCTAGTCCTAAACGGACCCAACCCCTGTGTTGAGTCCCCTAAGCCAAATGCAACGTGATGCAAACAAGCGTTTCTACTAGGGATCCGGCATGAAGTTTTGTTATACTAGGTTTCAAACCTGGGTTTTTGTTCTAGACCTGGCTTACCCGAGCGGACAACTCGAGTCGAGAAGGGGGCAACTTTCCGGGAACTAAAAGGCCATCCGACTTAGTAACTTGTCCGAGCCTCTTTTTATTTCAGGGTATGACACTAACAGAATAGGGAGTCTCAACCAGTAAGCAAATCCCTAGAGGTGAAGAGAGAAGGGTTCGGCACAGTTTATATATACAGTCAAATAATACCAAAGCGGTAACAAGACATCATTTTGCATATTAAGCGCATATCATATGAAAATATCATATAATAAAGCAACATTATAACAGTTTATCAAAAGCTCGAATTTTTGACCCTGAACCAGTGGTTCTGGGTATTGTCCCCAGCAGAGTCGCTAGAGCTGTCACACCTCATTTTTCCGCCCCCGCGAGGGTACAAAGGAGTTTTTTCCAATTAAAGGACAATCGAAACGGGATTTGTTTATTTATTTCAGAGTCGCCACTTGGGAGATTTAGGGTGTTCCAAGTCACCAATTTTAATCCCGAATCGAGGAAAAGAATGACTCCATATTACAGTCTGCGTACCAAAAATCCGGATAAGGAATTCTATTAACCCGGGAGAAGGTGTTAGGCATTTCCGAATTCCGTGGTTCTAGCACGGTCGCTCAACTATTATATTCGGCTTGATTATCTGATACAATACAATTATGAGCTCATGTGCAAGTTTTATCCCTTAGCCGCTTTTATGATTATATTTCAAAAGAATGTGAACATCGTTTAAAAAACATGTCTTTAGATTGCGTCACATGAAATGCACCCGCAATCCGGAACACATTTTTATTCAATGTTTTGGGATTTGAATTTGGGTCGCATGAAATGCACACCTGAGTTTTAAGAAGGTAAGATTATCAAAATGCGCGCCTAAAGCAATTAGCATATTTATTATTTTGGATAAGGCCGTGGAGTTTGCTAAGCGGCCGATCCCGAATTCTAAGTAATTAACGCATGCATTTTTGAGGGCCCCGCAATCTGTGTGTTTTATTTGGCGAGGCTCGTCTAATTTATTTTAGATGGACAAATCCTAAAGCGACTACATTTTTTCTATTAAGTTTGTCTCTAAAAATAAAAGAACATTTCTCAATTAATTACATGCTGAAAAACGTAACTTATTAGTTATTAGTTTACGTCTAATGCAAATGGAAAATTGCGATCGAGTTTGTACAAAGAAAAAACTGCTTTCATTCTATATTCTATTATTTAATAATACTAGAACATGAGATTGACACACCATAATATCAAAACAAATTAACTAGTATTTGATTAATTTAAACTAACATTATTAGATGAAGAAGTTATACATATACAACCTCATTACTCATTAATTAATCGACTACATTTTTATACAAAGAAAGGAAAATTATATTCAAACACAAATCTAAACAGGAGGAATTCAACAGGAATAAAACCTGATTAATATTTCATTTCGCTTCAAGCCGAGAGTGTACAAATGTGTACCTGGAAATGGCAGTACAAGAACAAAAAGAAGTAGGAGTCAGCAACAGTAATAACACAGCAACAGCAGGTTCAGCAACACCGCAAAACCAGTAACAACCAGTAGAATAACCCAGTAACAGATTGAAAAATCAGCAATACCAAAGTGCAATCGTAGTCAAAGCAGAAAAGAGACGGATACAAGATGCAGCAGTTTACTGATTTTGAATCACACTCGAGGAAAGGCAAACGAAAATTATTCAAGTGAAAGTTCAAATTGCCTTTCTCGTTTACTCTCAAAATGTTTCAAGTGTCAAAGTCCTCTTCTAAAAAAAACTCTCCTCAAACTAAATGCTCTCAAGTGTTTTCCTTTTTTGTTTTCGTCCAAGTCCTAAAACTCTCTTTCTTTTTTTAAACTCCCCCCAAAATCTGATTCAAGTTCCCTTATTTATGCCATCCCAAACCCTTTAATCAATTAATAAAACAATCATTTTCCCCTACCAAACCCACTATCTTCCCACTCATCCCCCTTTTAATCCCACTACCTAATATTTTGTCCCCCACTATATTAAACTAAAGAATTATTCCCAATCCATTATGTCTTATCCCCCATGCCTAACATAAACAATTATATCACCCGCACCCCATTATATTTTGTCCCCCATGCTTAACATAAAGAATTATTCAAAATTTTCAATTACCAAACTACCCCTCCGACCTTATTGCAATTACCATTTCGCCCCTGAACGTACTGCAATTTACCAAACTACCCTATACGCTATAACCAATTCACCTAATCAATCTCAACCAAAATATAGCCAATATAACCAATTTCTAAACAAATTCAACAATAAATCATATGAACACAGATGAATCATACAATTTCACATTAATGGAAATAAATTAACCATATTGGGAACCAATCTTGGTTAACTTAGACCAAAAATAGATGAGCAAGGAAACAACAATTTTAACAACACAATACATGATTCAAACTAAATCAACAAATCAAAAACCAAAACATAAACTCACATTAAATTACTGGATGAACTTCAAACAAAGAATAAACATGCATTAGATCCATATTAAATAACAAACATGATGGATTCAAATGATTTAAACTAAATCTAACAATATTAAAATTAAACTAACAATTTCTTCTACAAAAATACAAAATAAAAGCACATGAAATAAACTGAAAAACTAATTAATCAAAGTTCCATTTGAATCTGAAAATTAAATCAACAAAACATATGAACAAACTAGAAAATTATTTCAACGATGAACAAACAAAACAAGAATTGAATCATTTATCGATTTTGGATCCGAAAAATATCAAACAAAAATATGGACAAAATGAAACTTAAAAAAAATCCACTAACCGGATCGAAACGATGAACAATGACTGACCAACGATGAACTCGTATGGACTGTTTTGACGACCCCAACCAAAACTCGAACAAACGACGACGAAGACGAATTTAAGAAGCAACTGAAGGAGGTGAAGCAGAAGAACATAATCATGGCAGTGATGAAGGTTTGTTTTAGACTCAGCTGGACGATGCAGCAGCGACAACATCCATGGCGGACAGTGAAAACACAACAGCTATGGAGAAGATGAAGCAGAAGGCAGAAGCTGCTGGTCGTGTATACGATGAAGTGAGGCAGCAACGTTGGTGACATTGCTGCTCGTCATGCTGGACGCGGGCAACAGCCATGTTAGCTCAGGTTCGAGCTCGATGAAACAGTAGCAGCTATGGGGTCTGTTTGGACGTAGCGAAGAAGAAGTAGCAGCTGGTTGTTTGGATGGAGCAGTTGCGGGCAGTAGCAAGAACCAGAAACAGACGATACAGCAGCAGCCATGGTTCTTGGGGTCGTTCATAGCTGTCGTTGGGCGATGGTGGAGCTGGAGTCTCGAGGGTTCGTTTGGACGATGAGGAGGGGGAGGTCGTGTGAGGGTGGTCGACGTTGGGCAGCAGGGTAGCAGCAAGGGGGGGGGGGGAAGCCATGGTTGCTGCTTGGGGAAGGTGATGGAGAAGAAGGAGATAAGGAAGGGGGGGGGGGGGGCGGATGGTTAGTCTAGGTTTTTAGGGTTTTTTGTGTTTTGTTTTATTTTTTTTTGAAATGCAAGATAGGGGGTATTGGGTCTTTGGGGTTATGGACCGGGTCGACCCGGTTTGAAATGGACCGGGTCGTGGGGAAGGTTGGGCAATTTTTGGGCCTGGGGTTGAAATTTGAAGAAATGGCTCAATCCGATTTTTCTTTGTATTTTTGCTCTCTTTTCTTCTTTTATCTGTCTAAAACTAAATTCTAAAACTCCTTAAATTATTATTAAGAACTAAATTAAGTTATAAAAGCGCAAATTAACTCCCAATAACAATTAACGCACAATTAAGTAATAATTAAGCATAAAATTGTATATTTGGACATTAAATGCTAAAAATGCAAAAGATGCCTATTTTTGTAATTTTTAATTTTTGTAAAACAAACTTAATTACTAATAATTGTGGAATTAAATCCTACATGTAAAATGCGACATATTTTTGTATTTTTTATTATTTTAACAAATAAACATGCACAGACAAATACAAATAATTATCCAAAAAATGTCACAAAAATTCTCAAAATTGTATACCAAGGAAAATCATTTTATTTTGAATTTTTTGGGAGTAATTCTTTTATAGGGCAAAAATCACGTGCTTACAACAGTAAAAATTGAACGAACACACAAGGAAACAAAGTAAATCAAATAACAAATAAGGAAATAAAGCATGCAAAATCATTTCTAAATAAATTTAAGAGAGAAATCTGGTGAACCCTAGTTTTTTTAGGGAAAGTTTAAATCAACAGAGATCTTAATGAAATCAGACTCACATAATATGGTATTGGACGTATATAAATGAAATAATTCTTTGAATCAAAGATTCAAATCACAGTTGGTTCGATTTTAGAAGGTACTACTTGCCATGTTTAAGCAAGCACCTAGGTAACACCACAAACAAACAACCAGTACCAAAAGGTTTCAAATATGGCAAGAGAACAGTAGTTGAATCCCATTATCAGTGGGATTTGGAGAGGGATTAAGGGGAGGCGGCTAGGGTTTATGAAAGAGAAGAGAAGAGAGGATACAGAGGCCATGGTCTCTAGGGTTTATGTGGGAGATATAAGGAGAATTGGGGAAAACGTTGTGGGCAGTTGATCAATTTTGATCAACGGCTAGGATTTTATCGTGATGGTGCTCGACGTCGCTGTTAGGCAAGCCAAAGGTGAAATATCCATTAAGTTTTTGGATAGAAAGGGTACGTGCATGACTGGACACCATATGCACCTGCCTCAAATCCTGCATGATTAGTGCAAAAGTGTGGCATAAGTGCATAAATAACATGTACCCAGTAAGTATCTAGTCACATCACGAAGAAGTAGAGATGAGGAGTCGATATCGACACTTATTAGAGGTCAATAAATAAAGTGAAGGAATTATAAACAGGCATTAAACATAACAATAACAGTGATATAAAAACAGTAATTACTGATTCTTAAACATAACATAAAATTAAAGTCTCCAACTATCACAGGCCAAGTCTTTGACACATAAGAGCCACCAAGTACTTTTCAAGTCTCGGATCAACAAAGAAATATCGAGTATGATGGGACTTCGCGCAATGTCACGCTGATTTATGCCGTGATCATTCGACCTGATCTAGAATAGTGTGTACACAGCCTAGGGTCGACCAGCGCGAATCATAGATGCATCTAATATACTGCCAAAACATTCGGCCCGATCCACAGGAATAGAGGAAACTCTACAAACTCCGTTCAACGACTACTATATAGGATTAATACTCAAAGAAGGTATAATTTTTGCTAACAATCAAGTATTCCGCCAAAACTCAAAGTAATGAAGCTCAGTCCTTTAAAATCCCTTTATCTAGTTTCAATTATAAATTCAAGTAATTAAACTAATAAATTGGGTGCAAATAATATAAGTATTGCACAGTAAAGTCCTAAGTCTACCCGAAAATAAGCATAATTTTAGCTATGTACGAACTCTCGTCACATCGTGCTTACGTAGCAACCACATTTATTATCAAATAATTATTAAAAATACCTACGAAGATAATTGGCTCTTACAAGATTAGGCAAGAAACTTACCTTGTTTTCAAGTCCTCTTCTCAGTTCAGAAATCACAATAATAGCCTCAAATCAGACCGAAAAATCCGAAACTAGCCAAAGGTAATACAAACTAATCAATATATGATCAAAATTTCATAATTAAACTATTAGAGTAATTACCCAACCCAATTTGAAAGATTTCTAAAATTTACCCCGAGGCATACGTGTCCGTATTTTTGAAATTTTTATAAATAAATGTTATCCACAACCTCACGAATACAAATATATAATTTCTACTCAATTTCATAACCATTTTCGTGGTCTAATCCAAATTTTATCAAAATATAGGGTTTTCAACAAAATCCTAAATTTTCACATTTTACATGTTAAAATATACCCATAATCCATGTATTAAAATCACACTATGTAGAGATTACTTAAATCAATGTGCTAGATGAAAAACCCTCTCCAAAGAGATTTAAAGTCGGCCACAAGTTGAGAGAAATGAACAAAATATGCTAAAGTCCCATTTTTAATTAAGACTACTGCCTAGTGATCCTTCTTCGTGATCGCAAAAGAAACATCGTGATCATGAAGGCAAAGCATGCCCATGCCCAGGAACCCTTCATCTCAATTGCGAGGGCATACTCGCGATCGCGAAGAGTAATGGCAACTGACCCCTCCCAGACCCCTTTCTTCTATGTGAACGCAGGCATGTCCACACGAAGGCCACAGGTCCTAAACCTTCACAAATGTGACTTGTTGACCGTGAACACGAAGAGAAAAATGCCTAGTCCCCCTATTACTTCTCCGCTAATGTGATACCACCTCTGAGTTCTTGAAGAAGGAAACCAGAACCAATATATCAGCAATTTCAAACTTAGCTCCGAGTGGTTTGAAATTCACCCGAGCGACCGGTGACCCCGTCCGACTGCACCAAAAAGTCTATAAACAATATATGGACCTACTCGAACCCTAGGAATATGTAAAAAAAATATAGTGAAACTAAGAATTGCACCCCAAAATCAAATTAATCAACTTATGAACTTCAAACTTCTTCAACTGGCTCCAAACGTGTCGAATCATACTTAGACAACTCGGAACAATGCCAAATTTTGTGTACAAGTCATAAATCACAATACAAACCTATTCACATGCTCGAAATCCCGAACAGACCTCAATTACACTGAAGTCAAGTTCAAACCAAATTTAAAGAACATGAAAACCTTCAATGCACCGACTTTCAATATTAA
Organism: Nicotiana tabacum; assembly: GCF_000715075.1. Taxonomy (NCBI): domain Eukaryota; kingdom Viridiplantae; phylum Streptophyta; class Magnoliopsida; order Solanales; family Solanaceae; genus Nicotiana; species Nicotiana tabacum. The sequence goes on from NC_134084.1 coordinate 44,371,823, forward strand.
GCGCAGAAACACTCCTGGATTACCTGAAACTTGATCCGAACACACGCCCAAATACAAAATCATCATAAAAACTTATTGGAACCATCAAATCCCATTTTTGATGTCATTTACTCAAAATATTGATTCAAGTCAAACTTGGCCATCTTAGGCCACTATTAAGGAACTAAGTGTTCTGATTTTAATCCAAACCCTTTCAAACCAAAATCAACCATCCCTGCAAGTCATAAAACAATAAAAACACATACGGAGAGTCTTAATTAAGAGAAAGAGGATTTGAAAAGCAAATTGACTGATCTGGTCGTTATATTGTCCACCTCTTAAATAAATATTAGTCCTAGAATGGGTCTAGAATCTTGCCTGGAGTACTGAATACGTGTGGATATTTTCTCTGCATGTCCTCCTCAGTCTCTTAAGTGCCTTCCTCGCTTGATTGACCTCTCTACTAGACCTTTACTTCAAAAATATTCTTAGATCTAAACTGGCGAACCTGCTTGTCAAGAATTAAAACTGGCTCCTCCTTATAATCCAATCTCTCATCTAGCTGAACCGTGATGTAATCTAACAATGCAAACTATCAAAATTGGACTTCAAGAGCATAGACTCATGGAAGACCAGATGAACTCTCGATATACTGGAAGGCAAAGGAAGCTCATAAGTAGCCTCCCCAACTCACCTCAACACCTCATGATACTCTTCACCGACGAGACTTTCAAGAGAATCATCTCACCTATCATAAATTATAAACCATGTCCCTTCTGATCGGCATAACTCTTATGTCTATACTGTGCTGTGCGAAGTCACTCTAGAGTAAACTTTATCTTCTCCAAGGCATCCTTCACTAAATCAATTCCATATAACCTAGCCTCGTTGGGCTAAAACCATCCGATGGGAGAACGACATCACCGAGCATATAAAGCCTCAAATGGGGCAATCTTGACGTCGGACTGATAACTATTATTATAAGCAATTTTGGCCAAGGGCAAGAATCGGTCCCACTAACCTCTGAAGTCAATCACCCATGCTCTGAAAATATTCTTTAGAATCTAAACTGTCCGCTCCGACTGCCCATTGGTCTGCAGATGAAAGGCTGTGCTGATCTCTACCCGAGTGCCCAACTCGCTTTGTATTGATCTCTAGAAATGCAAAGTGAACTGTGGGCCTCTATCTGAAATGATGAAAACCAGAACATCATGGAACCAACCAATCTCCTGAATGCAAATACGGGCCATTCTATCTGAAGAGTATGTAGTCACAACTGGAATAAAGTGTGCCGAATTGATCAGCCTATCGACAAATGACCCAAAAGGCATCAAACTTCCTCAATGGGTCTGCGGCAACCCAACTACGATGTACATAGCGATGTGCTCCCATTTCCACTTTGGTATAACCATCTACTAAAGTAGGCCACATGTCCTATGGTGCTCATACTTAACCTGCTGGCAATTTATACATCTCATTATGTACTAAAATATGTCCTTCTTTATTTGCCGCCACCAGTAGTGCTACCTCAGGTCGTGATACATCTTTGAAGCACCTGGATTGATAGGATGCCGAGCACTGTGTGCCTCTTCTAGAATCTTCTCCCTCAAGCCATCAACATTAGTAACACATAGGTGACCTGAAGTCACAGAAAGCCATCCTCACCAATAGTAACCTCCTTGGCATCTGCCTATGGTACTATCTCTCTATGAACCAGTAAGTGCAGATCATCGTACCGATGAGCCTTGATCCTCTAAGATAATGAAAACTGAGCCACAACACATGAAAAAACTTGACTGGGCTCTGAAATATCCAACCTTACAAGTCTGTTAGCCAAGGACTGAATGTCCAAAGCCAATGGCCTCTCCTCTACTGAAATGAATGCCAAACTATCCATACTCTAGGCATTTCTGCTTAGGGCATCCGCGATGACATTCTCCTTGACCAGATGGAAAAGGATAGTAGTATCATAGTGCTTTAGTAACTCAAGCCACTTGTGCTTTCTCAAATTAAGATCGCTCTACTTAAACAAATGCTGCAAGCTACAATAATTGGTGTAAACCTTGCGAGACACCCCATAAAGATAATGCCTACAGATCTTGAGAGCATGAACTATCGCGACTAACTCTAGATCATGTACCAGATAATTCTTCTCATGGGGCTTCAGCTGACGTGAAGCATATGCAATAACTCGTCCTTCCTACATCAATACACAACCCAAGCCAATGTATGAAACATCGTAATAGATAGTATACATCCTCGAATTGGAGGGCAACACTAACACCAGTGTTGTAGTCAATGTGGTCTTGAGCTTCTGAAAGCTCGACTCAAAATCATTAGACCATCTGAACATAGCACCATTCTGGGTCACTCTAGTTAAAGGTGTCGCAATAGATAAGAAACCATCCACAAACCGACAATAATAACCTGCTAACCCTTAGAAGTTTCTGATCTTGGTCGATATAGTAGGACGAGGCCAACTCTGGACTTCCTCAATCTTCCTAGGATTTACCTTACTACCCTCACCTAATACAACATGTTCCAAGAATGCCACAGAATTTAATCAGTACTCGTACTTGGAGAACTTAGCATATAACTTCTGTTCCCGCAAGGTCTAAAGCACAACTCTCAATTGCTTCTTATGATCCTCTACACTACCCGAGTAGATCAATATGTCATTATTAAAGACAATGACAAAAGAGTCAAGATATGGAATGAACACCCGGTTCATCAAATCCATAAATGACGTTGGGCATTGGTCAAACCGAAGGACATCACTAGAAATTCATAGCGCCCATACCTAGTGTGGAAAGTCGTCTTCAAAACATTCGAACCATGAATCTTTAGTTGATGACACCGAGCTCTCAAGTCGATTTTAGGCAACACCATGGCACCCTGCAACTGGTCACACAAATCATCAATGTCCAAAAATGGGTACTTATTCTTAATAGTAACTTTGTTCAACTAGAGGTAATCAATGCACAAACACATACACCCATCCTTCTTTTTCACAAATAATAGCGGTTAACCCCAAGGCGTCGCACTCGGTCTGACAAACCCCTTTATGAGCGACTCCTCAAGTTGTTCCTTCAACTCTTTCAGAGCCATGTAGTACTGTGAAATAGAGATAGGCTGGGTACCTAGTGCCAAATCAATACTGAAATTGATATCATGATCTGGTGACATGCCTGGTAGATCATAAGGAAACACATCAGAGAACTCCCGCACCATGAGCTCTGAATCAATTGTGGGAGTCTCTGCAGCAATATCCCGAACATAAGCCAGATAAGCCAAAAAACCCTTCTCAACCATATGTCGAGCCTTCAAGAAAGAGATAAACTAGCTAGATTTACTAATATATGAACTCCTCTACTCCAATTTAGACAACTCTGGCATCACCAAGGTAACAATCTTGGCATAAAATCAAGAATGACATGGTACAGGGACAACCAGTCCATGCCCAGGATGACCTCAAAGTCGGTCATATCGAGCAACAAAAGGTCCGCTCTAGTCTCAAAGCCATAGAAAGTCATAATACAAGAGTGGTAAACTTGATCCATAACAACAGAATCGCTTACTGGCACGGACACATATATAGGAGAACCTAAAGACTCACGAGAGACACCTAGGTAATGAGAAATAAAGATTAAACATATCAATATGTATACCCTAGATCAAATATTAATTAAGCAACCCTGTCGCAGCTAACAATAATACCTGTGATCATGAGATTTGAGGCTACTGCATCTGGTCTGGCCGGTAATGCATAAAACCTAGCTGGAGCACCACCTGGCTAGCCCCCACCTGTAAGGAGACCACTACCCATCTTCCCTCCACCTATGGTTAGCCAGAAGGTTGGTGCAGCAGTTAGTGCGATGATCATGGGTTGATGGCCCTACTGTACTGGTCTACCCCGAAGTTTGGGGCAAAATCTCCTCTTATGACCAAGCTCCCAGCAATAACAGCAATCTCTCAGTGTGGAAGATGACTGACCGTGAGTCTGACCTAGGGGGCCTGAACACCCACTGGAAGAACCATGAATAGCCAGTGGACGATAGGAGCTCTCTAGATGTTACGCCCCCCAATATTATGTCAATATTACCTCCCGCATTATTATATTACGATGATGTTACGTCATGCAATATTATATTACGATGATGTTATGCCTTGCAGTATTACATTACGATGATGTTGTGCTTCACAGTATTAAATTACAACGATATTGCACCCTGTGGTATTGTACGTTGAATTTGTCGTAAGATAATTGACATCAGTCCAAGGAAAAGATTTTTTTGGAGATTATAAGGATTATGCTATTTCAAACAAGTGGTGAGTAAATTCGTGAAGGTGAGAAGGGAAGAAAGTTAAAGAAAATGAATTTTCGTCCAAGTTTGGCATGTTGAGATAAAATGTGGGCCGAGCGTTATTACCCGATATTTATGGACTAGTGCCATACAATGTACCACATGATCATGATAATAAGGTATATAAGGTGTGTTAAAAGTGAGTAGTATTTTATATAATTTTAGATAATTCTTAATTGTGGGGATAATTGGATAATTATTGGTTAATGGGGTATTAACAAATTAATTAAAGGATTGAGTGGATAATTATTGGATACGATTTGACCCCCTTAACGTGGCAGCCATAAGAAGATTAATTAAGTGACTCATATATCACACTTCAAGGTGGCATACTAAGAGAATCTTGGGGGATTAGTCATTAGCTAAGGGGGTAGAAACGTGATATTCATCCAAACATTTTAAACCTTGCTTCAGCAAAATTCATCCAAATCATTAGAAACCTTGCTTCAACAAATTCATTCAAGTACTTGAATAGTAATAACATGATTTTCTTAAAACACATTTATGCGAGACTACGTAATATTATAGAAACGGGATTTTGCGATTCTAAAAGAGTATGGTGCAATCTTTCGCAAGAATATCATATAGATTTTTTCCTAATCTGATCTCGCCGTTATGTGATTTGTTGCAATTGACGTATATTAGAGGAACTGTCAAGAGAAACGGCTTAGGAGATATCCCTTCTTTCTTTTGGCATGATCCATACGATACAAATGAAACGTGCAAATGCACAATTTCCATACATGACTCTATTCATAAAAATTATTAGAGATGCTTATATTCTTGATTCTCCATGTAAATTATTATTATATCTTCTGTTCATGGGTCTCATAAAATACGTAAGTTGAAAAAGTTTACTTCATGATATTATTCAAAGGCATAATGGTCTTATGACACTCCAAGAGATTTTATTAACGTACTTTTCATGCATTGCATTCATGTATATTGACCCATGACCAGATGGTGTTATATATGCATATATATGTATATTATATGTATATAAGATATGGGAAAATGTTACAGCATTATATACGTACCACCACCTGATCAGCTGGTATACGTTGATGATTTGCCCACAGTGGCCGAGATGATATGATAGGATGACCGCAGAGGATTGATGATGTTATGAACACATATACCCATGCATTGTATGACATTTATACGCATATGCATGACATTATAAAAATCAAATGATTCACAGAGCTATTCAAACATACATGTCGAGTCTTTTACTCCATTTTTGTCTCATGTCTATTATTTACTGATTTTCATTCCTTACATACTCGGTACATTATTGGTACTGACATCCCTTTTGCTTGGGGACACTGCGTTTCATGCTTGCAGGTCTTGATAGACATGTCGAGAGCCCACCAAGTAGGCAATTAGCTCATCGAAAGATGTTAGTGCACTCCATTTGCTTCGGAGTTGCTTGTTTGGTTAGTATGATTTAGACGTGTATAGTTTGGTTAGGTGGGACTCTGTCCCGACCTTTACGAAAATTATGTATTCTTAGAGGCTTGTAGACAGATGTCATGTACGTAAAAGAATGTATAGACTTTTTGGCCTATGTTTAGCGTACGAGTGGCTATTTTGGTCTAATAGGCCCGTATGTCTTATGTATAAGTTGGTTTCACACATTGTGATCTACTTATCTCACGGTAGCCTTCCGGCTCAGTTATCCATGATAGAATAACATGAAAAGATACGCTATGTTGGTACTCGATTGAGTAGGGTACCAGGTGCCCGTCGCGGCCCATCGAGTTGGGTCATGACAAAAGTGGTATCAGAGAAGTTCTGTCCCTAGGGAGTCTACAAGCCGTGTCTAGTAGAGTATTGTTTATGGGTGTGTCATGCACCACACTTATAAGTAGGAGGCTACAGGGCATTTAGGACTGTCACTCTTTTTTCTTACTCTAGATCATGTGGTAGAGCTCAGTTGTAAGAACTCAATTTCCTAAACTCTACTTTATTCATAATACGACGATGCCTACATTTAGAAAGACTATCGATAAGAGATATAGCTGTGAAAGTGTTGAGTTAGAAGAACTCGATTTTGGATCTTGCTTGATGAGTAAAATGAGAGGTCTTCAGCAGATCAGCGTGTACTAAAAGGTGTACGGTTCTTGATAAGGAGCTTTTAGGAAAGAATACTTATCCATTCTTGTAGTAGAAAGGAATAACGGAATTGGAAGTTAGACACGAGTTGCAACAAGTAAAAGGAGCAAGGTGAAGAGGGTACGAGGCACCCAGTTAATAAAGATTATCATTATTTACCATTCAGGAATGGAGATATAGGCATTTTGAATTACCTTCTACACTAATATATGTACGTACAATCGGCCACATCTATCTCAGTCATGCCCTACGGTAGCTAACGGATATGGTTTAAGAGAAGGACAAGATATCAGGATCCGGCTGGGGTTAGAGTAACCCAAAATGATGGATGGATTGTTTGAGTTAGTTGATATTTCTAAAGGATATTACAAAGGTGCTAATAGACCTCCTTGTGTAACACCCAGATGGAGCACTCTAGAATATTACAATTAAATATGAATATTAGCATGATCAAGAAAATTCAGAAGATAGGCACTGAAATCCTGGAAGGAATAAATACTACCTTAGTGTGGCTCCCATCCTAGTAGAGCAAAAACGTTGAGCAAACCGAAGAGCTAATTAATAAAGCAATGAGAGCCAAAAAAAACAAAAGAATGTTTTATTGAAGTTTTCGAAAGAAAGAGATAAGCATAAATATTAGCAGGGAAATAAGAAGAGAGATAGGAAGCATTATGAGTAAGACATGATACAATGATGACAACGGCAGATCAAAAGATGACAGTATTATAGAGTTTATAGTCAAGTGAAGGAAAACACGAGAGGTGACAGACCTTGAGGCAACAAAATAATAGGTCATAAAGTCACATCTTCATTTAGAGAAATTAGTTCGCAATTCTAATACGATTACCAAAAGGAAAAGTTAGGCCCAGAGTAAAAGAAACCAGTATGGATTGGTGAATAAGATAACCTAAACATGAATTAGGTATGGGGTGATATGATAATAGTCGGTATCATGGGAATTTCAGATTTAGTTCCAGAAATAATAGAATGGACAACAGAAGAAGATTCATGACAAATTCAGAGAATGGTCATTCAGGCAGACACTTCTCTAAAGCAAGCAATGTGAGCAAAGTTAAGCTTAAAGAAATGCGTGTGCAGTTACACTAGGTCTCACCCTCATAAGTAAGGAATTTTGTTATCCTTCGTACAGAAGGATTACCGCAAGATGAGTAAATGTCATCGATGATGTGAAAAGATGCCAAAGATGAAGAGGTAAAACACCTATAGGTAGATCATCGTAGTGCTAAATCTTAGTAGTTCACTAAAGGGGGGAATATGGGATGATGCGACGTTAAGTCAGAATTAAGCGGTTCTAGTAATTACAGAATGGTAAAGGAAGAATGCAAAAAAAAAAAAAAATGAATGAAAAGGGATGAGATTTCACTTATTCAAAACCTACAGATATGCTACGATTTCATAATGTTATGTAAGCACGATGACAAGAAAAGGAAGTAAGGGTTCATGCCTGGGATGTTATTGTTAGATAAGGAGCAAGTACGTGAGGTAAGTTAAGATAAGGAAATAACCCAAGAAAGATTACGCATAATATGGATATGAGAATGGGCCGATGAATAGTTAGTAGTTGATTCAGGAAAAGCCTAGTCATGACTAGACAAGAAGTTACAGACAAATCAGTAGATCATGCAAGATAAATATAGTAAACCACAACATAGAGAATTCAGCCTCACAGTAATGTCATTATAACACTTGAGATATATTCATATAGGAGTCGGGTTATTTAAAGGTACCGTAAGAGTGTTACGGGGATAAAAGAAAGTACCACTGGGAAGGCAATCAAAATATCAGTTCAGAAGCAACTCTACAAGCACAAAGGCATGGAGGTAAGCAACTACGGATGATTATAGGCAAGGAAGGACATCAAAAGGGTCTGTGATAAGCTCACAACTTTACGAGAGTCAAGGGTTATCCCTAAGTATTATAATGAAAGACTAGCTGAGGAAATAAGGAAGGAGGTTTCAACCTAAGCACAACGACTTAAAGAGGAAATGGTCGTGTAATAACAGTCTCACAACAACATTGGAAGCACTCTAAAGGAAAGTGGCACCTACCATGGCTAATGAACGGGAAGTAAAATTAAAAGTAATATTCGAGATCATATGAGTTGCATGAAAACTCTGTCATGTGTGGGCGCTAAGATAAGCTAAGTATGAATGCAACACGGGGGGGCAGAAAGACCAGAAAAGTAATAGCTTACCTTGAAAGAAAGCTAAAATGGAACGAAAGAAATTATTCGATCAATGATCCAGATTTGGTAATATTATGAACGCACTTAAGGGTTCAGAGTTTTATACATGTAGCATATACAGCCGTAGAAGATTCTGGTATACGTTAAAGGAAAGAATTGAGCCTAGGTCATAGACGAAGGATTAAATTGTTAAAGGATTGTATCATGCATATTCCTCATTACCCATGAATGGCTAAACAGAATAACTAAAACCATGAACCACAGATCAGGAGATAACTTAAGCCTACATAAAGGTCGATCAAAAGAAGGAAGAAACTAAAAACTTACATCAACAAAGTAAATCAGGAATCTGATTATTGCACCCAGAAAATTATGAACATCGTGATTGAGAATATTACAGGATTACTCTTGATATCAGAGGTGCACGAGAGATAACACAATAACTATATTCTATAATGGCTCTACGATAAAGCTAGTTAGAAAAATGTAAGCCTCATAAGAATTCAGTATGGAGATCCCTCCGAATTATATAGGCACCAGAGGTGCAAGTATTATAATAGAAGTTCAAGTTATGAATGTGAATTATACTTATGTGGAAGGGAGGTCATGAAAGAGATAGAAGATACAATGCAAGATTTTAAGGTGGTAAGGTAAAAGTGAACAACGTATGAGATACTCAAATGCAGAAGATTGTGAATAATCCATACTTCGGATTCAGTATTCAGGAACGATAGCGCTTTCATTAGTGGCATATCTTCAAACCTATGGTTTCTAGGTATCGAGAGGTCTAGTTAAAAGAGTAAAGAAGAGTTTGAAAAGATGTGATGTCTCGCTTAATGTTCAAGAATAACATAAGGAAACTTAGGGTGTAAGCAAGTTGAAGGAAGGTTGTGAGCAGTATAAATGAATATGTATGGGTTGCAAGCTAAAGTATGGTAGTGAGACAAGATTGTAGGAAGAAAGAAGTAAGGATAAGGGAAGGGCAAGTGAGAATGTGATGAGAATGGATAAGCCCTCTGGATTAAGCCCACGAGAATGAGAGAGAGAGAGAGCTGATGGGTTCTCTAAATTACATAAGGCTCAATATAGCCAGAATGTACTCAAAGGAGTCTAAGACTAGTAGCATTTAGAAGAGATGGAATGCTGCCCTGCTAGTGGAATAATGGCATAATTATGATAGATAAAGGATAACGTTTGGGCCTTCGATTGAGCAATGACTTGAAGAGGATTTCATGAATTGTAAGGGATTAAAATACCTATATAAGGTGAGTCACATTGGGATGCTATAAAGTACGGTTATGGAAGTATAGTATCACCCCTAAGTGGATCAATCTAATTATTTCGGATATCCCCAAAGAGGCGCGAGCGACGTTGTTACATAAGATATCGAGTTATCAGTGGTAGATGGTTAATCAACAATAAATGGATGAAAGTTCAACAATATGAGATGAGATTAGACCATCAGTCTTAAGGATAAGCAACGAGAGTAACCTGGACTTGGTTGTAGACCTCAGAAATGATAAATTGAAGTAAGAATTATGGTATAGTATGACCTACATAGATGCAGTAAAGTCATACGAATGGATAACCAGATCTATGAAATAAGATATGGCCATATTCGCAAGTTCTACAAAGTACCGAGCGAAGAACTTCAGTACACCTATAGATGCCCAGAGAGGCATCCTATTAAGCTTTGTACATGTTTACAATGTAAGGTCTAGAGATTGGCTAAAAGCTGGAGGAAAAAGGAGAGAAGAATCGTATAGGCACACTTACAAGGTCAGTATCGTAGAGGCTGCATGATAGAAGGTAGCAACAGTTACGAGATTGGAAGGAATTCGATCACAACTCATGGCTGGGAAAGAAGCCTAAAGGGGGGAATGCCCAAGCATTTGGATTTATTCATAGAACTACTGCCTAAATGGCAACGAGAGTATTAAGGTATTCACAAGAGCTAAGTTATAAAAATGATAAGAGCACCAGTCAACATTCGAGGACGAATGTTCCAAAGGGGAAAATGATGTTATGTCGATATTACGTCTCGCAATATTATATTACGATGATGTTACGTCCTGCAGTATTATACTATGATGATGTTAAATCTTGCAGTATTACATTACGGTGATGTTACGCTTTGTAGTATTAAATTACGACGATGTTACACCTTGTAGTATTGTAAGTTGAATTTGTCATAAGGATAATTAACATCAGTCCAAGGAAAAGAGTATTTGGAATTTATAAGGATTATGCTATTTCAAACAAGTGGTGCATAAATTCGTGAAGGTGAGAAGGGAAGCAAGTCAAAGAAAATGAATTTCCGTCCAAGTTTGGCATGTTGGGATAAAATACGGGTCGAGCGTTAATACTCGATATTTATGGACTAGTACCATACAAGGTACCACATGACCATGATAATAAGGTATATAAGGTGTGTTAAAAGTAAGTAGTATTTTAAATAATTTGATATAATTCTTAATTATGTGGGTAATTGGATAATTATTGATTAATGAGAGATTAACAAATTAATTAAAGGATTGAGTGAATAATTATTGGATAAGATTTGACCCCCTTAACGTGGCAGCCATATGAAGATTAATTAAGTGACTCATATATCACATTTCAAGGTGGAATCCTAAGAGAATCTTGGGGGATTAGTCATTAGCTAAGGGGGTAGTAACGTGATATTCATCCAAACATTTGAAACCTTGCTTCAGCAAAATTCATCCAAAACATTTGAAACCTTGCTTCAGCAAATTAATTCAAGTACTTGAATAGTAATAATGCAATTTCCTTAAACCAAATTCATACGAGACGACGTAATATTATAGCAATGGGATTTTGAGATTCCAAAGGAGTACGGTACAATCTTACACAAGAATATCATATGGATTTTTCCCTACTCCGATCTCGTCGTTACGTGATTTGTTGTAATTAATGTATATTAGAGGGATTGTCAAGAGAATCTGTTCGAGTATGTTAAGGTTATCTCTTCTTTCTTTTGGCATGATCCATACAATGCAAATGAAACGTGCAAATGTATAATTTTCATACATGACTCTATTCATAGAAATATTAGAGATGCTTATGTTCTTGATTCCACATGTGTCATATTATTCTATCATCCGTTCATGGGTCTAAATAAAATACATAAGTTGGAAAAGTTTACTTCATGATATTATTCAAAGGCATAATGGTCTTATGACACTCCAAGAGATTTTATTGACGTATTTTTCATGCATTGCATTAATGTACATTGACCTATGACCAGATGGCATTATATACGTGTATATATGTATATGGGATATGGGAAAATCTTACAGTGTTATATACGCACCACCACTTGATCAGCTAGTATACGTTGATGATTTGCCCATAGTGGCCGAGATGATATAATGGGATGCCCTCAGAGGCTTGATGATGTTATGAACACATATACCCATGCATGGTATGACATTTATACGCATATGCATGACATTATAAAAATAAAATGATTCACAGAGCTATGCAAACGTTCATGTCAAGTCTTTTACTCCATGTTTCTCTCATGTCTATTATTTACTGATTTTCATTCCTTACATACTTGATACATTATTTTATTGACGTCCCTTTTGCCTGGGGATGCTACATTTCATGCCCACAAGTCCCAATAGATAGGTTGAGAGCGCTCCAAGTAGGCTATCAGCTCAATGAAAGATGTTGGTGCGCTCCATTTGCTTCGGAGTTTCTTGTTTGGTTAGTATGATTTAGACATGTATTGTTTGGTATGGCGGGACTCTATCCCAAACTTTATGAAAATTATGTATTCTTAGAGGCTTGTAGACAGATGTCATGTACGTAAAAGATTGTATGGACTTGTCGGCCTATGTTTAGTGTACGAGTGACTATTTTGGTCTTATAGGGTAGTATGTCTTATGTATAAGTTTGTTTCACACGTTGTATTCTACATATCTCATGGCAGCCTTCTGGCTCAGTTATCCATGATAGTATGACATGAAAAGATACGCTATGTTGGTACTCAGTTGAGTAGGATACCGTGTACCCATCGCGGACCATCGAGTTGGGTCGTGACACTAGAATGGCGCTGAAATTGGGCCACACTGGAGCATCCCAAGAAGGCAGTGGTGCTAAATACATGGGCCTGCTAGACTGGCCCCACACAAACTGACCTCTGCCCTCTAACGGAGCACCGATGAACCCTCCAAAATATCGAGGCTGCTGTCCCTCAGTGCATGCTCCTGACTTTGTTGACGGATACCCTCGATCCTCTGAGCTATCTCCAAAACCTACTTGTAAAGAGTTCCCATCTCAATCTCTTGATCCATAGTAACCTAGATACCATAGTGCAAGCCCACAATAAACCTCCACACTCTCACTACATCGGTAGAGAGTATCATAAGTGCATGGCGAGACAACTTGGAGAATCTCTCCTCATAGTCGGTCACAAACATCTGACCCTGATAGAGCCGCTCAAACTGACCTTATAGCTCTTCCCTTTGAGAGGGTAGAATATATGTCTCTACAAAGAGAGCTGTGAACTAGTCCCAAGTCAATAAAGGCAAACCTACTGATTTGTTAAGAATATAGGACTGCCACCACCTACGGGCCCTGCCCTGTAACTGAAACATGGTGAAGTCTAACTCGTGGGACTCTAATACTCTTATGTTGTGCAATCTGTCTCTGCAACAATCAATAAAGTCATAGGGGGATCCTTATGTCACTCACCGCCAAAGGCAGGAGGATGTAGCCTAGTCCATCTATCTAATAACCTATGCGGCTCATCCATTGCGCCTGGTTTGGTCTTTGCTCTAGCCACTGCAACTGGCTAAGCCGCCCGTAGGTAGTGCACTTAAGGTCTGATATATGGTAGTAGCGTGCCCTGGAGCCTGATCGGTATAGGTCTGTGGTCCCCCCTCCCCCCGCTTAAGATATGGCTGGGTCCACTGGAAATAAACCATGGTGCATCATAGAGTCCATGAACCATATCATATGTCCCATGACCTTCTAAAATCCTAATGCATACATGAAATCTGTCAAGGCCGGTTTCGCTGCAAGCGCCTCATCCTGCTCCTCAATGAAAAGATCCTTCACTTGATTTGCTAGTGGTACAATATGAGCAACTCTAGGATGCCATCATCCTCTAGCAGGAGCTGGAGCCCTCCCTCGGTCTCTGCCTCGGCCTCTACCAATATGGGGAAGCTCCTCCACCACCGGGTACATCTATGAAGCATGTTCTCGCCATCTGAGAATAAGAGAGAGATACTTAGCACAATATCAACTGCGCGATAGGAGATGAAGAAAGAGAAGTTTCCTAATACCCTATAGCCTCTCGAAGCTAAGTACAAACATCGCCGCACTAATCGACAAGACCTTATTAGGCTCGCTCATGACTTTTGAGACCTATGTGAACCTAATGCTCTAATACCAAGCTGTCACTGTAGGCCGTGATAATGCCCAATGCTTTCGCTAGGCAAGCCAACAGTGAACTACATTAAATTGTTCATTTTAATATTTTTAAAGTCATTAATTTTAATTAATATAGAAACAAAGAGTAAGTGACCGTAGTAACATAAAACATAAAGTAAACATAAGAGTCTAGTAGTGATATTAATAAACAAAAATCATGAATATCTACTAGAATTTCCTCAAAACCTGGTGTCACAAGTGCACGAGCAAACTAGTAGAATATACAAAACCTCCTAATATACCACTGCCTGAAGTAAGATAGATAGAAAAGTAAATACAACAAGGAGGAGACCCTGGGTGCTACCGAACGGAGCACAGGAAGCAGCTCACCACTACATCTCTAAGTAGCGCGGGTACGTGCATGACTGGCTACCAGATGCACCTGTCTCAGATCCTGCATGATTAGTATAGAAGTGTAGTGTTAGAAGATAAACAACATATACCTAGTAAGTATCAAGCCTAACCTCGAAGAAGTAGTAACGAGGGATCGACATCGACACATACTAAAGGTCAACAAATAAAGTGTAGGAATCACAAATAGGCGTGAAATATAACAATAACATTAATATAAGAAACAATAATTACTGATTCTTAAACATAATATCAATTTGATGTCTCCAACTATTACATGCCAAATCATTTAACACATTAGACACACTAAGTAATTTTCAAGTCTAGAATCAAGAAAGAAATATCAAGTATAATCGGACTTCGAGCAATATCACAAACGATTTATGCTAGGGTCATATGACCCAGTCCAAAATAGTGTGTACACTGCCGAGGGTCGATTGGCACGGACCATAGGTGCATTTAATATACTGCCAAGGCGTTCGGCCGGATTCATAGGAATAGAGGAAACTCTACTAACTCCAACCAATGACCACTACATAAGAATAATACTCAAAGAAGGCATAATGTCTGCTATCAATCAAGTATTCTGCCAAAATATAAAGTAATGAAGCTTAGCATTTTAAAATCCCTTTAACCAATTTCAATTATAAATAAGTAATTAAACTAAAAGTTGGGTACGAATAATACAAATAATGCATCGTAAAGTCCTAAGTCTATCCAGACATAAGCATGACTTTAGCTACGTACGGACTCTCGTCACATCATGTGTACGTAGCACCCACAATTATTAGCAAATAACTATTTAGAATACCTATGTGGATAATTTCCTCTTACATGGTTAGGCAAGAGGCGTACCTCGTTTCCAAGTCTTCTTTCCGGTTCACAAATCACACTAATAGCCTCTAATCGGAGCCGAAAAATCCGAAACTAGCCAAAGTTTATACAAAATAATCAATATATGCTCAAAAGTTCATAATTTAACTATTAGAGTAAATACCCAAGCCAATTTGGAAGATTTCTGAAATTCACCCCAAGTCCACGTGCCTATATTCCAGAAAATTTTGTAAATAAATTGTCACACCCCAACATTGGGAGGTGTGGCTGGCACCCGATGCCCGAAGGCCCGAGCGAACCAACTATGAGATATGATCTGAAATATAATAACCTGCAGGCAGAAGAGCCCAACACGACATATATATATATATATAAAAACTAGGCCAACAAGGCTGTAACAACAGTATAACAGCTATCCAGAAGGTCGATAGGGCGATACGAAAAATATATATATACAATGACCGCTAGTCTGCAAGCCTCTAAGAGTGTAAGACAATCTCAACAGGGCGGGACAAAGCCCCCGACATGCCCAAAACCACACATATACATCTGTAATAGTACCTATGGACTCAAAGTCAGCAACTCCGAAGAAGTGGAGTGCGAAACCCAACGCTGATCCTGGGGGTCCTACTGAGGAGGCACGCCACTCTGTCTATTCGAACCTGTGGGCATGAACACAGCGCATAAAAATGCGTCAGTACGAAATATGTACTGAATATGTAGGGCGACAAGTGTAACATGAAAAATGTAATTAACAATAGAAGAGACATAGAGATAATTTGAATTCTGAAACTAGCCTCGGTAGGAAACTAAAATTCAACATGGATATAAATGTATGCTCGTGACACCGTCGTTCACTATCGCTACTTATAATATATCACATTATATAATAATAAATCCCTCTGTGGGGCTATAATATCCATAACATACCCGGCCATAATAAAGGCTCGGTAGAATCGTACCCGGCCACGTGGAGCTCGGTAATCCCAACTGATCAGTGGTTACACAATATGTGTCATACCCGGCCGTCTATAGTGCGGCTCGGTAATGAAAGTAAATACATACATGTACTAAATCATGAATTATATAGGTGCAATGCGAAACCAACCTTAAAAGACGTATTCTAAGAAGAGTCGAAGTGGCCTATCATCATTATTCCTCAACTATCATGGTTGTTGCTAAAATATATAATTTTTCAACTACGAGTCAACAAGTACTAAGAACATGAGAGTTATGTGTTATGAATAACTTTGAAGTAAGTGTTCCTTATTCATGATTTATATGAATGTCGAAATGAGAACGAGTAAAAAGGCTCTAGTTCTTTTTAAGCAAGGAACAAGGAAATCCGAGAATTCATAGATATCCTCTAGAGTAAGCAATCTATGAGAAAAGATCAGGTCTAAGCATCTTTATAAGCTGAAGGTGAAATAACTCGAATCCGACGAGACAATTCGATAAACGTTTATTCGAATTCTAGTCATGCCGAAAAGTATAGCGAAAGCCCCACATACCTTGTCGATGGGGTTATATACTGTTTCCAAGACCTCAAAAGCCTTAGGAATGATTTCCTACATAATACAAACCATTAAAAAATCAAATTCAAGCTCATAGCTTAAATAATTCTTCATTTAGACATTTACGCGAACAACTTGTGGCCATGAATTTGTAGACTCTTTTGTAGATTAATTTCCCCCCAACACACCACCAAATTTTTCTTTACTACATCTCCTCATCAACAGAATTCCATCCATGTCTTCACAGATCAAAACAACACAATAAAACCATATAGAACAGCCCCAACAATCAAGCCATATTAATAGAGGTTTCTTAAGAAAAATCAAGAATATTTCTATAGAGGTTTCAACTATTTCTTAAGAATTCTTATGGTAGAAGTTTACAAAGATCAAAGAGAAGTTAAATCATACCTTACGTGACCAGAATTACTCAAAATTCGAAATTACTTCAAGGCGGAGTCTTGCTATGAAAAGTGAAACACCGAAGAATTCACGATTCCGAAGCTACCATGGTGTTCTCCATCTTGAGGATGACTAAATTGTTGTTATGCTTGGCTAGATGGATGAGAGAAGTTTGAGAGAAAATCCCTAGGTTTTTGGTTCTGTTTTGGAGAGGATAAAACGCAGGGGTTCTGTTTTAAAAATTGACTTAAATAAGGAAATTTTGACTAAACCCGACTAGGCACACTGTTCCCGTAACAGTGTGTACCCCTGTACGAAAATGTTAATATCTCTCTACTCCGAAGTCGTATTAATGAACGGTTTGTTGCGTTGGAAACTAGACTCATAGACCTTCGATTCGGTAGGTAGAAAACACCATAACTCCCAGTATATTGAGAGAAGCGCTCATCAACATTTTATCCAAATTCCAGTAAAATTTAAACCCGTAACTTACGCGCGATCTTTGTCGAATTTTTAATCACAACTCAAATGACTTCCAATCTTAATGTATAACTATCACATCATTTAAATATTTCATAGAAATTATCTTCCTATCGAATTAGCCCATTTACAGCATGATAACGCCGAATACACAAGGTGTAACATTCTCCCATCCTTAAGAACATTCGTCCTCGAATGTTAACGGTTAACCTAACTTCTGAATTTTTTTTTAAAAAAAAATTTCGCCAGAGTTTCCCCTATAAATAGAAATATCCAAAACCTGTCATCAGCCCAAACATACATATCTAAGGCCACACAGGGCTACACATCATAATAATAACATCAACTTGGCCTCACACGACCATTTACTTATACAATAATGATAATAAGAAGGTTAGCCATAACTTAATTACCTCAACTGTCACTGGTTGATATATGTGCAACACCTGCCATATTTGTCTCAAGCATATCGCCTGAAGACTCAAATAAATGGGGGTATCTGGACTTCATGTCCTCCTCGGCCTCCCATGTCATTTCCTCTACATTATTGCTCCTCCAAAGTACTTTTACTGAGGCTACCTCTTTAGTCCGTAGCTTACGGATTTGACGGTCAAGAATGGCAACAGGTATTTCTTCATATGACAAGTTCTCAGAAACTTCAATATCCTCGATAGGGCTGATGCAAGAAGGATCACCTAAGAATTTCCGAAGCATGGAAATGTGAAATACCGGATGGATTGCTTCTAATTCTGGTGGCAGGTCAAGTTTGTAGGCTACTCGCCCAATTCTCTGAACAATCTGATATGGCCCAACATATCTAGGGCTGAGTTTTCCTTTCTTACCAAATCTCATTACACCCTTCATAGGCGACACTTTCAAGAATACCCAGTCTCCCACAGCAAATTCCAAGTCTCGACGTCGGTTATCTGAATATGATTTCTGTCGACTTTGAGTTGTACGCAACCTTTCCTGGATCAACTTTACCTTTTCTACAGCTTGCTGTACCAATTCAGGTCCTAGAAACTTTGTCTCGCCAACATCAAACCAGCCAATAGAAGATCTACATTTCCTCCCATATAGTGCCTCATAAGGTGCCATCTGAATACCTGCATGATAACTGTTATTGTAGGCAAACTCAATAAGCGGTAAATGATCTTCCCAACTTCCTTTGAAGTCTAAGACACAAGCTCGCAACATATCTTCGAGTGTCTGAATAGTGCGTTCGGCTTGTCCGTCGGTCTGCGGATGAAATGCTGTACTAAGGTTAACAAGAGTACCCAAACCTTCTTGAAAAGACCTCCAGAAATTAGCTGTAAATTGGGCACCTCTGTCAGATATAATAGAAAACGGAACTCCATGTAGCCGAACTATTTCCTTGATATACAAGCTCGCATAGTCTTCAGCTGAATAGGTGGTCCTAACTGGGAGAAAGTGAGCTGATTTCGTCAGCCTATCCACAATGACCCAAATAGAATTGAACTTACGGCGAGAATTGGGAAATCCTGTAATGAAATCCATATTAATCGATTCCCATTTCCAAGCTGGAATCTCAATATTTTGAAGTAGCCCTCCAGGTTTCTGGTGTTCAGCTTTAACCTGCTGGCAGTTAGGACACTGAGCCACAAATGTGGCTATATCTTTCTTCATGTCGTTCCACCAGTATAGCTGACGAAGATCGTGATACATTTTGGTTGAACCAGGATGAGCTGAGTACCGAGACTGGTGCATCTCTGTCATAATTTGCTTACGAAGCTCCCCAACATTAGGTACACACCATCGACCTTTATATTTTAGAATTCCATTATCAGATTGCTCGAACAACTGCTTCTTCTGAAAAGGGATACTCTCTTTAATTTTGAGTAACTCCGGATCCTCAAATTGACGCATTTCTACCTCAGCTACCAGTGATGACCCCGCAATATTTCGGACTACTACACCCTGGTCACCTGTATCATGTAGCCGTACACTCAGGTTAGCCAATTGATATATCTCTTTAGTCATTTCTAATTTCCCAGCTTTTACATGCTTCAAGCTGCCCATGGATTTGCGACTCAATGCATCAGCTACCACATTCGCTTTGCCCGGATGGTACAAAATATCCACATCATAGTCCTTCAGCAATTCAAGCCATCTTCTTTGTCTCAAGTTCAAGTCTTTCTGCTTAAATATATATTGTAAACTTTTGTGATCTGTATAGATATCCACATGAACACCATAAAGATAATGACGCCATATTTTCAAGGCAAATATAACGGCTGCTAACTCAATATCGTGAGTCGGATAATTGTATTCGTGCTTCCGCAACTGCCTTGAAGCATATGCAATAACTTTTCCATGCTGCATTAGAACACATCCCAATCCAACCCTGGATGCATCACAATATACCACATAACCTTCAGATCCTTCAGGAAGTGCTAGAACAGGTGCTGATGTTAAGCGTTTCTTCAACTCATAAAAGCTCCTTTCACATGCATCAGACCATTGGAACTTAACGGCTTTGTGTGTCAATTTTGTCATGGGAGCAGCAATAGAAGAGAAGTTCTCAACAAATCTCCGATAATAACCAGCTAAGCCCAAGAAACTACGAACTTCCGTAGGAGTTGTGGGTCTAGGCCAGTTTTGTACTGCTTCAATTTTCTGACCATCTACCTTAATACCTTTATCGGAAACGATATGCCCAAGGAAAACCACTGAATTCAACCAAAATTCACATTTGGAGAATTTAGCATATAATTTCTGATTTTTCAAAGTCTGCAACACCACACGCAAATGATCCTCATGTTCTGCTTCTGATTGAGAATATACCAGAATATCATCAATGAAAACAATTACAAATATATCTAGAAATGGCTTGAAAACCCAATTCATTAAATCCATAAAAGCTGCTGGCGCATTAGTAAGACCGAAAGACATCACAAGAAATTCATAATGGCCATATCTAGTCCGGAAAGCCGTTTTCGGAATATCTCTCTCCTTAACTCGCAATTGGTGATAGCCGGATCGAAGGTCAATCTTTGAGAAATATTTGGAACCTTGCAACTGATCAAACAAATCATCAATTCTGGGTAAAGGGTACTTGTTTTTGATAGTCACTTTGTTGAGCTGGCGATAGTCAATACACATTCTTAACGAACCATCCTTCTTACGAACAAACAATACTGGTGCACCCCAGGGAGATGTGCTGGGCCTGATAAAGCCCTTATTTAGAAGATCCTTCAACTGGGCTTTCAATTCTTTTAACTCAGCAGGAGCCATTCTGTATGGAGGAATAGATATTGGTTGAGTATCTGGAAGCATATCAATAGCAAAGTCGATTTCTCTTTCTGGATGAAGACCAGGAAGTTCATCAGGAAATTCATTCACGACGGGAACCGATTGAAGGGTTGGAGATTTCACCTCCATATCATGCACTCGTACCAAATGATAGATGTACCCTTTCAAAATCATCCTTCGAGCTTTAAGGTAAGAAATAAACTTTCCCTTAGGCGCTGCAGCATCACCTTTCCATTCAATAATAGGCTCACTTGGAAAATTAAAACGAACAATCTTTGTCGAGCAATCTACATTGGCATAACAAGAAGCCAACCAATCCATACCCATAATGATATCAAAATCAACCATTTCTAGCTCATGCAAATCAGCTAACGTATGGCGGTCATGAATCTTCACGTCACAACTTCGATATACCCGTCTAACTACAACAGACTCACCCATTGGCGTAGATACCTCAAAGGACTTTTGCAACAATTCAGGCTCTCTATCCCATTTACTAGCAACTAAGGGGGAGATATACGACAATGTAGAACCAGGATCTATCAAGGCATACATATCGATAGAAAAGACGGATAGTATACCTGTAACCACGTCCGGAGATGACTCTAAATCCTGACGACTCGATAAAGCATATATGCGATTCTACTGACCTCCTGAACCAGAAGCTCCAAATCTTCCCCTACCACTGCCAGCTGATGTCTGCATACTCTGTCTAGGAGGACGTACCGAGGAAGAAGAAGCCCCTGCAGATGTCGTCAGCTGAGCCATACCCCCTCCACCTGTCATCGGATAATGTCTCATAATATGACCTGGCTGTCCACATGTATAACATGCATCATAACCCTGGCGACATGGTCCAAAATGATTTCGGCCACATCGATCACATCTAAGAAACTGAGGCCTCATCTGACTGAACTCGCCTCTAAACTGTGGACCTGGGGTCCGTGAACTCTGACCTAGACCAGAATAAGTGGTCCGATCCTGGCGCTGTCCCTGAAACTGTGGCGGTGCACTGGCCGCTGGATAAGACTGGCGCCGGGGAAACTGTGGCCTAAATCCACCTCGAAACTCTCCTATGTTACCTGCGAACCGCGCCCTCTTCTGTTGCCCTCTATCATGCTCTCGATTGGCTCTTTGTTGCCTCTTGCGATCCTCTAGACCCTGTGCATATGCTTGAATACGGGCAATATCCATTCCTTGATTTAGAGAAGCTGTAGTGCACTCATTTATCAAGTGTGCCCCCAAACCACTAACAAACTGGTGTACCCGATCACTCATATCAGCAACAATCGTAGGAGCATACCTAGCCAAAGAGTTGAACTGCATGCTATATTCCCGAACGCTCATATTACCCTGTTCTAAGTGTAAGAACCTATCTCGTCGGGCTCTTCGAAGCTCGATTGGCAAATATTGCTGTAAAAATGCCTCAGAGAACTCCTTCCATGTCACTGGTGGCACATTAGGCCCCCGAGTTTGCTTCCAAGTCTCATACCATGTCACAGCAACATCACGTAGTCTATAAGAAGTAAACTCCACTGACTCAACATCCGTGGCATGTATAATTTGTAAGGTCCGTTGCATAAGATCCAGAAAATCCTGTGGGTCAGCATTATGATCATCCCCTGTAAATACTGGAGGATCCAAGTTGATAAAGTCTCGAACTCTCGCACTCACGGACCTATCAGCAATACCGAAGGTCTGGTGTTGGGCCTGGGAGGCCACTATTCGAGTCAGCAATTGTACAGCACTCCGCATGTCTAGGTCCTGATCAGGAACAACTGGGAGAGGGCCCTGGAGGTATGTTAGCTCCTCTACGCTCTTCCGGGGGTGGTGGGGGTACTGCCCCGGAAGCCTGAGAATCAACCTCATTCTGTGGCTCATGTTGATCTACATTAGCAGGTGGCACCTGACTTGTGCCCTCTCCCGCCTCCTCATCCAACCTCTGAATAAATTTCATAGCCACTTGTCGTCTCCTAGTGTTAGGCATCACTGAGAAGGTAAACAAAAAGAGAATTAGGAATGAACACTTATGATTAGGCTCTATTGCACGATCTAGATCAAGAAGAAAGTAATAATCCTAAATGCCCAATAGCCTCATGTTTATAAGTGTGGTGCACAACACACCATAAACAAGACTCTACTAGACACGGCTTGTAGACTCCCTAGGACTGACCTGCTCTGATACCAAGTTTGTCACACCCCAACATTGGGAGGTGTGGCTGGCACCCGATGCCCGAAGGCCCGAGCGAACCAACCATGAGATATGATCTGAAATATAATAACCTACAGGCAGAAGAGCCCAACACGACATATATATATATATATATATATATATATATATATATAAACTAGGCCAACAAGGCTGTAACAACAGTATAACAGCTATCCAGAAGGTCGATAGGGCGATACGAAAAATATATATATACAATGTCCGCTAGTCTGCAAGCCTCTAAGAGTGTAAGACAATCTCAACAGGGCGGGACAAAGCCCCCGACATGCCCAAAACCACACATATTCATCTGTAATAGTACCTATGGACTCAAAGTCAGCAACTCCGAAGAAGTGGAGTGTGAAACCCAACGCTGATCCTGGGGGTCCTACTGAGGAGGCATGCCACTCTGTCTATTCGAACCTGTGGGCATGAACACAGCGCATAAAAATGCGTCAGTACGAAATATGTACTGAATATGTAGGGCGACAAGTGTAACATGAAAAATGTAATTAACAATAGAAGAGACATAGAGATAATTTGAATTCTGAAACTAGCCTCGGTAGGAAACTAAAATTCAACATGGATATAAATGTATGCTCGTGACACCGTCGTTCACTATCGCTACTTATAATATATCACATTATATAATAATAAATCCCTCTGTGGGGCTATAATATCCATAACATACCCGGCCATAATAAAGGCTCGGTAGAATCGTACCCGGCCACGTGGAGCTCGGTAATCCCAACTGATCAGTGGTTACACAATATGTGTCATACCCGGCCGTCTATAGTGCGGCTCGGTAATGAAAGTAAATACATACATGTACTAAATCATGAATTATATAGGTGCAATGCGAAACCAACCTTAAAAGACGTATTCTAAGAAGAGTCGAAGTGGCCTATCATCATTATTCCTCAACTATCATGGTTGTTGCTAAAATATATAATTTTTCAACTACGAGCCAACAAGTACTAAAAACATGAGAGTTATGTATTATGAATAACTTTGAAGTAAGTGTTCCTTATTCATGATTTATATGAATGTCGAAATGAGAACGAGTAAAAAGGCTCTAGTTCTTTTTAAGCAAGGAACAAGGAAATCCGAGAATTCATAGATATCCTCTAGAGTAAGCAATCTATGAGAAAAGATCAGGTCTAAGCATCTTTATAAGCTGAAGGTGAAATAACTCGAATCCGACGAGACAATTCGATAAACGTTTATTCGAATTCTAGTCATGCCGAAAAGTATAGCGAAAGCCCCACATACCTTGTCGATGGGGTTATATACTGTTTCCAAGACCTCAAAAGCCTTAGGAATGATTTCCTACATAATACAAACCATTAAAAAATCAAATTCAAGCTCATAGCTTAAATAATTCTTCATTTAGACATTTACGCGAACAACTTGTGGCCATGAATTTGTAGACTCTTTTGTAGATTAATTTCCCCCCAACACACCACCAAATTTTTCTTTACTACATCTCCTCATCAACAGAATTCCATCCATGTCTTCACAGATCAAAACAACACAATAAAACCATATAGAACAGCCCCAACAATCAAGCCATATTAATAGAGGTTTCTTAAGAAAAATCAAGAATATTTCTATAGAGGTTTCAACTATTTCTTAAGAATTCTTATGGTAGAAGTTTACAAAGATCAAAGAGAAGTTAAATCATACCTTACGTGACCAGAATTACTCAAAATTCGAAATTACTTCAAGGCGGAGTCTTGCTATGAAAAGTGAAACACCGAAGAATTCACGATTCCGAAGCTACCATGGTGTTCTCCATCTTGAGGATGACTAAATTGTTGTTATGCTTGGCTAGATGGATGGGAGAAGTTTGAGAGAAAATCCCTAGGTTTTTGGTTCTGTTTTGGAGAGGATAAAACGCAGGGGTTCTGTTTTAAAAATTGACTTAAATAAGGAAATTTTGACTAAACCCGACTAGGCACACTGTTCCCGTAACAGTGTGCACCCCTGTACGAAAATGTTAATATCTCTCTACTCCGAAGTCGTATTAATGAACGGTTTGTTGCGTTGGAAACTAGACTCATAGACCTTCGATTCGGTAGGTAGAACACACCATAACTCCCAGTATATTGAGAGAAACGCTCATCAACATTTTATCCAAATTCCAGTAAAATTTAAACCCGTAACTTGCGCGCGATCTTTGTCGAATTTTTAATCACAACTCAAATGACTTCCAATCTTAATGTATAACTATCACATCATTTAAATATTTCATAGAAATTATCTTCCTATCGAATTAGCCCATTTACAGCATGATAACGCCGAATACACAAGGTGTAACATAAATGTTACCAATAACCTCACAAACAAAATTATATAATTTTTACTCAATTTCATAGCCATTTTCGTGGTCTAATCCTTTTTTTCCAAACCTTGGTCTTTAAAAAAAATCCTAAATTTTTCACATTTTACATGTTAAATTCTACAAATAATCCCCGTATTAAGGAAAAGAACTACAAGAAAAAAGTTGATCCAGTGTTCAAGATTTCATACTTCAAATCGTGATGGTGATGAATAAGATTAATTTTCCAATCTCAAAACCCTAAACCCTAGCGATTTTAGGTGGTTCTGCATTTGAACGCTGCCATGGCCGCTCCGGCCGGCGACCAGTCATCTTTTCCAGTAGGTCAGCCTCCTTCCTCCCTCGCACCAACTAATATAATCACAAACAAAAATTCCAAGCCCCTAGATTACAGAAACATATTGAAACCTGCCTTCCAAAACAGTCCCATGCAGACGAACCGTACTTTAAAATTTATTGTCGAACCTATACAGTTACGACGAGCCACTCTTTTAAATGGAGAACCTTTTGTCAAATTCATAGAAGATGAGGTTAAACGCATGAACATAATTGAAGGCTTACAATATGCAGTTGTCGGAAAGCTATCGTATGGTTGGCCAGAACTCTAGGAATTAAATAGAAATATCCCAAGTCAATGTGGAACCAAAGGAGAAAGTAGTGTTGGTTTCCTTCGAGATAGACATGTCTTGATAAGATTGACGTTATGGGAAGACTTCATTAACTTTAGGTCGAAAAATGCTTATTATGTCAAAGACAAGGATGGTTATGAATATCAGTTGCGACCACTAATTTACGATGCAAAATTCAATGCCGGGGAAGAAACACCAATGGCTATGGCATGGATCTTCTTTCCAGGTTTGTTGCCTACATTCTTTGTAAAGGAATGCTTGTTTTCATTAGCCTCAACTGTGGGAAAGACGTTGCATCTTGACATGGTTACAATTAACAAAACTAGGCCTAGTTGTGTGAGAGTTAAGGTCCTACTTGACTTGTTAGCAGATTTACCTAAGAAGGTTCGTATGGATATCAAGAATGAGGCTACAGGGGAGATAAGGACTGAATGGGTGAAGATCAATTAAGATTATTTGCCCAAGTATTGTAAGCAATGCAAAATTCAAGGTCCTGATCAGTTTGAATGTTGGCGACTTCAGCTAGAGCTAATGGAGTCTAATAACAAAGTGAAGCAGGCAGTTACTGCTAAAGCTGGAAAACAGGAACAAAACAAGGGTCCTTTAATGACCCTTTCAAGTGAAAAAGTTATTGGTAATGTTGGTGAACAATGGAAGGAAGTGCGAGATAATCATGTCAAGAAATCTGTTAATTAGGAAGAAGCACAAGGCAATAGTGGGAAAGAAATTGTTCCTATTGATGGTGTTCAAACGACTAATAAGTTTGCTGCTTTGGTGGAGGATGCAGATTATAATGAAGAGAACAATTAGCTAGCTTGGGTGGAGCAAAATCAAGTCAATCGTAGCCCTACTGGAACTGGTACAAACTTGAGCTGCACCAATTTATAATCCTTCTTCACATGGGATTGCTGCTCATAAGGATATTAGCAAAGAAGGTATAAACCAGAAGAATAAGGAGAAAGAACAAGCAATGTTAAAGGAAACCACAGTATAGTGGGTCACTAGAGCCTTTGGAGGCAACAATGTTACTACTAATCTTTCATTCCAATAGATCCCTTTACAAACATTGAACACTCAAGAAGATACTGTCAATCTAAGGACCAGAGAATGATGTCTCAAAGGGAATTAATGATAGTGTGAATAATGAACAAGGAGGAGCATATGTAAAACAAATTGATAGGGCTGATCAGTCGAACAAGAAAAGAATTTTTCTACATGAAGTCCACTGATGGGGAGATTATGGAGTCAACAGGTAGAGGATGATTCAAAAAGAAGAAGGGTAATTACAATCAAATGACGAGCTAGATAAGGAGGTAGTTTATGGTCAGATTGATGATCAGGAGTCTGAAGATGGAGTTCACTTCTTAGAGGAAGATCATGAACTGATGAAAGTAGATGCAGATAGAGATAAGCAGGAGGAAGCTAGTAACCTGATGCCTAAACCTCCTAATATCCAAAATAGTTGTCCTAAGCCAGCTGCTCTTGATATAAACCTCAATCACAATGATCAAATCCTCACTCCAGAAAATCCTAATCCTAATCCTAACACTAACCCTAATCCTATCACTAGCAACCAAAGCAAATAATTACAGGAAAATAAAGAACTGTAGTCATCCAAGATGCAGAATGTGAATAAGGAATCTACTAGCAGGGCAGTAGTTCCTAAACCTGTTAAAATTCAATTAGCTAAAAAATCTCCAGTAGTAGATGATGAAGAGAATGGAGAAGGAAAAGGAAATGACATGGATGAGGAATCCACGGCTCAAATTTTCAGGAATATTTCTCGACAGGGTGACTTATCTCCTAGGCATATGGATAGAGCAAAATCTGCAGGCAGAGGTAGGAAGAAGCAGCAAAAAGAAACATCTAATTTTCCCGTCCCTGGTCGAGGAGTTAAAATAAAAAGTACACTCTCCAAATCTACCAATTAATGAATAATGCACTAATTTGGACCATCAGATTAGTGAATACACAGCAAGCCTTTGAAAGGCTAATTTATAGACAACAACATTTCAGATTTTTGGGCCTACTGGAACCTATGCAGTAAGCTAGAAAATTGGAGAGATACAAAAGAAGGATAGGATTTTCTCAGGCTTTTGTAAATATTTCTAACAAGATTTGAGCATTTGTGGATGAAGATTATGAAGTCACAGTAATATTTGAGATGGAGCAGCAGACGACCTTACGACTGGTGGATTCTAATTCTCAACAGGAGGTAATTCTTTCCTTAGTTTATTCCGAGTGCGATGCTACTCATAGGATTGAACTGTGGGACATATTATATGCTTTGGCTTCTGATATGGCAACCCCATGGATAGTTGATGGGTGATTTCAATGTAATTTGGGATGAGGAGGAGAAGTTTGGAGGCCTATCAGTACACCTCAATGAGAATGATGATTTTAGGCATTGTGTAACTACATCTAACTTGCATGATCTAAGGGCTGAAGAAGATTTCATTTTTAAGAGGCTGGATAGAGTATTAGCAAACATGGAGTTTCAAACAAATGTTCCCAGGTATGGATATTACTCATTTGTCCAAAATAGGATCGGATCACAGCCCTTATTAATCACGTGTGTTCCAAATTTCATGCCTATGAAGAAGCAATTTCAAATCCTTTATTTTTGGACAGAACATGGCACCTTTCAAGATGTTGTGAAGAAAAACTGGATGATAGACTTTAGTAGTAATCCATTCATAATTTTCAATAACAAATTGAAGAAGTTGAAACGAACATTATCAGTATGGAGCAGGGTTACAAATGGTGATATTTTCCAAAAGACTTCTATCTTAGAAGAGGTGGTTCTTTTTCATGAAGCACAGTTTGAAATCAATCCAACATAGCTTAATAGAGAGAGGCTCAACAAAAGGCAGGTTGAACTTATCAGAGTTCTATCTCTCGAGGAAAATTTTTGGAAGCAAAAGTCTAGCATATCATGGTTTAAGGATGGAGATCGCAACACAAAACACTGTCATGCACAAGTGAATAGTAGGAGAAGAAGATTGCAATTAAAGAGGATTCAGAATAGTGAAGGTAACTGGATCGAGGGCAATGAACAAATGGCAGCTAAAGCAATCAATTTTTTCCAGAATAAATTCCTAGAGAATGTCATACCTATTGCCTTTGGGATCATTGATCATGTTCCTAACATGGTAACCTTTTATCAAAATCAAGAACTGGTGAAACAACCTACGAAAGATGAAGTCAAGAAGGTTGTGTTTGGATTAAATGGGGATAGTGCTGGAGGACCAGATGTATTCACTGGGAAATATTTCCAGAGCTGTTGGGACGTAATAGAGGATGATGTATTTAACATGGTTAGGCAGTACTTTAATGGTCATGAATTACCAAGATTCATTACTCATACAAATCCAGTGATATTGCCTAAGGAGAAGGAAGTTGCTACTTTTTCTGATATGCGATCTATCAGTTTGAACAACTTCGTTAACAAAGTGTTTTCAAGAGTTATTCATGAAAGGCTTTCTCGTCTATTGCCTAACCTTATCTCATATGAACAAGTAGGTTTTGTTAAAGGAAGGAGCATCGTAGAAAATGTGTTGTTAGCTTAAGAAATCATTACTGACATTAGGTTAAGGACAAGGGCAGGACCTAATGTAGTAATGAAATTAGACATGACCAAAGCTTACGATAGGATTTCCTTGATATTCATGACTAAAGTGTTAGGAAAATGGGATTTTGTGAAAGGTTCATTGGTGTAGTATTTTGGAATTGTATCTAACAATTTGTATTCAATTTTAATTAATGGCCAGCTGTATGGATTTTTCAAGTCCGCCAGAGGAGTTAAGCAAGGAGACCCCTTGTCACCTACATTATTCATTTTAGCTACTGAAGCTATGTCTAGAGGTTTGAATGCTCTTCATCTAAACTTATATTTTTATGGATTTGGCATGCCAAAGTGGAGCCCTAAGGTTAATCATCTAGTGTATGCTGATGATACTATCATCTTCTCATCGTCTAATGCTACTTTATTACAACTAATTATGGAGGTGTTGGTGCATATGAGGTAGCTTCTGGACAATTAATTAACAAGGAAACATCAGCAATCTATATGCATCATTCAACATGTTTGGAGGTTGTGAACAAGGTGCAAAGAGTGACTGGAATTGGCAAGTAGGAATATGCTTTCACTTACCTAGGTTGTCCAATCTTCTATGCTAGCAGGAAAATGGACTACAATCAGGGGCTTGTTAACAAAGTGCTTGACAAGCTTCAATCTTGGAAAGGTAAACTTCTATCGATTGGTGGCCGGGGTATTTTGATTTCACATGTGCTTCAAAGCATGCTAATTTATTGTTGTTAGCTATGAACCCTCCATCCTCAATTATTAATAAACTTCATAAATTATTTGCTCATTTTTCTGGAGTAATTCAGTAGGAGGAAGAGCTAAACATTGGGCATCATGGGACACATTGTGCTTGCCACAAGAAGGAGGGATTGGATTTAGATCGTTACATGATGTGTCTAAAGCCTTATTTTGTAAACTATGGTGAAATTTTAGAACAAAGCCAACTTTG
Organism: Nicotiana tabacum; assembly: GCF_000715075.1. Taxonomy (NCBI): domain Eukaryota; kingdom Viridiplantae; phylum Streptophyta; class Magnoliopsida; order Solanales; family Solanaceae; genus Nicotiana; species Nicotiana tabacum. Next base: position 44,402,518 of record NC_134084.1, read on the forward strand.
TGGAGCGCATTCATGAGTCAAAAATATTGCCCAAAAATTGAATGCATTGGTGGTTCCTTTGAGAAGGGGATCTCATATGTGGAGAAAGATGCTTGAATGTAGGTATGATATTAAACACAAAATAATATGGCAACCAATGATGGGTTCTTCACTGTTTTGGTTTGATAACAGGACAGGCTTGGGATCATTGTACTTTGTTACTCCTCCAGACTTCTACTCTGATGGATCTATCCACAACATATATGATGTGATAGTAGATGTCTCGTGGGATGAAGGAAGGCTACTGATATTCTTTCTCAAGAGCTAGCACTTCATGTAATTGAGAACATCGAACCTCTTGTACTACATAATGAATTGGATATACCATACTAGACGTTGGATACTAAGGGCAACTTCACTGTTAAAACTGCCTGGGACTATATTAGAAGGAGAAGATATCCTAGTGTTTCTTACAAAAATATATGGGTGAGAGGCTTGCCTTTTAAGATAGCTTTCTTCATGTGAAAGTTTTCGAAAGGCAAGTTACCTTTTGATGACTATTTTAGAAGGCTGGGATATTTCATGCCTTTCAAGTGTTGGTGTTGTGTTAATTCATCAGAGGAAACAATGTCACATGTACTATTTAGGTCATATGCAGCAAAGACAGTGTGGCAATACTTTCTCTCAAATGCAAGCATTAATATGGAAGGATTGTCGATGCAACAGAAAATTCTAAAATGTTGGGCAGCTCAGGTGGTACCTATGTTAAAGCCTATACTCCAGGCTATACCTTCGATTATAGTGTTGGAACTTTGGAAAAGAAGGAATAGCTATAAGCATGGAGAGGCATTGAGAGTAAGTAGGGTGATTTACCAGATCTCATCTACTCTACAAGATTTGGTAAGACTAAGGAAACCAAGTTTACAAAATATTCCTAATAAATGGCCAGATTTGCTATATGTAATGGAGCAGTAAATGCTAAAGTTGAAAGTGACGAAGGTCTTATGGGAATTACCTGAACAAGGTTGGGTGAAGGTGAATACAGATGGGGCATCAAGTGGAAATCCGAGAAGGATCTCATTTGGTTTTGTGTTGAGAGATTAATATGGTGATATTCTGCATGCACAAGGAAAGGAGATCCATGAAGGGACGAACACTGAAGCTGAAGCTGTGGCTATGCTAGAAGCACTGAAGTACTGTGTGCAGCATGGTTACACACACTTTATACTACAAACTGATTCCATGATGTTGAAGAATGTAGTGAAAGGAATTTGGGTTGTACCATGGATAATTGCAACACAGATAGAGGAGATCAATGAAATTATAGTGAGATGCAGCATAAGGATATCACATATTATGAAAAAGGGTAATAAACTGGTTGATTACTTAGCGAATTATGCTTTAGATAGAGGTGATTTTGAGGCTAACTGTTTCGCACAATTAGATATACAAGGACGAAGATTTGTGAATGATGATAAATTAAAATGTCCATATTCGATAGTAAAGGTTGCGAAGAATTAGGAGGAATGGAGGATAGGAGTGTAAGAAGAAGGGGAAGCATATCCTCAAATCTGTACAGATGAAAGGGTGATGATTAAGTTTATCACTAACTCTGTTTGTTTTTTTGCAGGAAATGCTATTGTATCCGTGCCTTACCACTTAATACAAATTCGTTGGGTGGTATTAGAACCTAGTGCTTATTCCCTTGAAGGAGTATTAGTAGTAGGCATAAGCATGGAAGTAAGGAGGAACTCCAGTATACTAGGGTTGACTTACAGTCATCGAAAGATGGCTTGTGACATTCAGCACCCTAGAGTTTCAATCCTTCATCTGAACACTAGTAATTTCACCATGAAGTTACAAGAAAAGGATTCACAATACTAGAGTTATAACACAAGAATGCGCGGGAGTTTAATCGCTACAATCATGTCATTTATGGGTGATTTGGGCTTTAGGCATTCAAAAAGGGGATCAATGGTTGAATTGTAGAGTAAAACCCTAATGCATTTCATTCACTCTATATCCCAGGAATGGTGCCAAACAAATGTTTTGATAGATCACTGGTGGAGTCCACACGATTTCCTCACCAATCAGTGCATGCACATTCTCGTGCACAATTGCTGGACACTTGAAACAATGAGGAATGAGTGTGATATTACTAATTCTACTAATAATGCAGGAGAAGCTACTATAACTATGCCCTATTCCTTGAGAAATTTTTAGCTGGTGGTATTAGTACATTATACTCATTCCACTAGAAGGGACTTGAGGGTAGGCACAAGCATAGAAACAAGGGTGATAAGGGATAACATTACTATAGAATCATTCAAGTATCGATGGTTTGATCTTCACATCATACACCCTACTATCCTTGTCCCTAAGCTGCTCACTAGTAGCTGTCAATTGAGACTACACACATGGGACACACAAGAATAGAATTTCAAGATAAGGTTGCCCAAACATTTTATCAACCATGTCATGAGAGCCATGTCATGAGAGGTAAGCATTGTTCGTATTCACAAACGGAAGTAATGGTTGTAGTGTGGAATCTAAACAAAATACAATTCATTACTATAACACACTATGAATGGTACCATACAGTGGATTCATTAGATATTTGCTGGAGAGCACACGCAATCCTTTCCAAATAGTACATGTGCATCTATGAGCAAAACTGCTGCACCATAACAGAGATAGGGAATACGGGTGGATTTGTTATTTTTTATGATAATATAGGTACTTTCCACGACCTTGCTCATCAAGAGAAGGGAACAGTCAGATGTGTTTGGATTAGGAAATGGAACAAGACACAACGCATGGTGATGACACATCATAGAATTGCCAAGGCAGTAGAGCATGTTATGCAATATGTGGATGACCATGTGACATACATACACAAAGCTGAATGGCTGATTTTTATCCCATTTATTTGCTTTATTAGATTGCATTTTGAATATCATTTTTGAGTACCTCGCTCAACATTGGTAATAGGGGTTATGTATTCGTCAAATTTACTACTTTCATCTTGAGACGCCCTGGCATTTTGGTTTGTTTTTATTTTTGAGAAATATATAAAAACCAGCCATAGGAACCTTTCTTAGTGTATTTTGCTAAAAACAAATCCTCGTATTAAACTCACACTATATAAAGATTACTTACTTCAATGTGCTAGATGAAAAAACATATCCAAAGAGATCTAAAATCGGCCACAAGTTGAGAGAAATAAACAAAATAAGCTAAAGTCCCGATTTTAAACAAGTCTACTGCCTAGCGATCTTTCTTCATGATTGCAGAAGAAGCCTCGTGATCGCGAAGGCAATGCTTGCCCATGCTGAAAGCCCTCGTAAAATTTGTACCAAGAATCTGAGATTTTGGGTGCCAAGGTAGGCTAACGTGGTTGGACAAAATTTCAGTAAGGTTTGGGTATTTAGGTGAATCTTACTGTAGCCTTCCATCCACAAACTGACGGGAGGCAACACGGACTATTCAGACGCTTGAGGTCATGTTGCACGGCTGTGTTCTTGACTTCAAGGGTAGCTGGGATGATCATTTTTCGATCATAGAATTTTCCTACAACAACAGTTACCATGCTAGCATCCAGATGGCACCATTCGATGCTCTATATGGTAAGAGATGCAAATCTCCTCCCATTGGGTGGTTCAAAATTAGGGAAGCAGAGTTGATAGGGCCAAATATCATGTATTAAGCTATGGAGGAGTTTAAGATCATTAAGGAATGCTTGAAAGTTGCTTAGAGTCGCCAGAAGTCCTATTCGGATGTGCGTCATAGAGATTTGAAATTCAAAGAGAAAGATTAGGTATTCTTGAAGGTTTCCCCCATGAAGGGTATAATGTGGTTTGAGAAGAAAGGGAAATTGAGTTTGAGGTATGTCAGACCGTACAAAATCATTCAAAGGATTGGTCAAGTGGCTTACAAGATCGAGCAACCTCTAGAGATGTCCTTAGTGCATCCGGTGTTTCATGTGTCTATGTTGAAAAAGGTGGTTGGAGACCCATCGCTCAATTTTCTGGTTGAGGCTATTGAGGTTAATGAAGAATTGAATTATGAGGAGATTCTGATTGCCATTCTTGATAGGAAAGTCTGAAAGCTGAGGAATAAAGAAAATGTCTCGGTGAAAGTGCTATGGAAAAACCAACAACTTGAAAAGGCCACATGCGAGGCCGAGGAAGAGATGAATAAGAAATACCCTCATTTGTTTGAATAACTAATTTGTTGTGTTCTAAGAAAATGTTAAGATCTTACTTTTTATAAATTATGTTCCAATTGTACAGTTTATGTTATGGAAGCTCCCTTTTGGCAATATAATACATATGAGGTTACAGTTTGTATTGCTTTCATGCTATGTTATGTCATTGGGTTATAAATATATTGTTAGGATTGGATTGGTTTCTGGGGCTCTGATATGTGGATAGGCCATAATACAGGGGAGACTCCGCCGAAATTTTTGAAAATTGAGGGAGGTAGTCAAATTTGAAATTTCTGGTGTGTGGGAGAAGTCATATTGGGTGTTTTAGGTGGACTCTATATTCATTTGGTATGGACTCTTTGGGTTGTGCAATTATTTGTGGAGTTGGTGGAATAACTTTTGCAGAACGTGGCATTTTTGCGGTCCACTATGTGGCTGCAGAAGTATTACGCGGTCCGCAAATCCGCCGTAGAGTTGAACAAGAGAAGCCCAGTTTTTAAAGGTTGTTTTGCAGTCCATTATGCGACTGCATAACCATTTGTGGGCTGCACTTCCATCGCATATAGAGCACGAGAAATTCCAGAAGGAGATTTCACGGTGCGTTATGCAGCCGCATAACTGCCTTATGGGCTGCAGAACGACTACAGACTTGATCAGGCCAACCCAGTTTTGGGACCATATAGTTTACCTTGAAAATGGTAATAACAATTAGATTTGATTTTGTGGTTCTAAAAATACATGATTTATTTTTATGCTAGTTGTTAGGTAATAGATGCTAAGTGTGAGCTAGAAAAGTAAAATAAGAGCTTGAGATAGTATGCTATGCAAACCGAATGACCACGAATCGGGGACTCAAGCTAACCTACGCTGGGGCTCGAGGTCGAGCTAGAGTGCTTAACTAGGGGTTGTCCGATGAAGGACTAACATACCTAAGGGCCTTGATGATGTCTCTGTATGATCAATGATGAAAAATAAATGAAGAACAATAATGAAACACAATAAATGTAAGCAATAAAATCATAGAAGAGACAATAGAGAATGTTTAAGTTAGAGAGCAGAGATTGTTCTTTCTCTTGTATTGAATATCATGTCTCTTTACAAAATGACAAGGGCTCCCTTTATATAGGAGGGGGAATCTCAACATTGTACAGATGTATTTATTATAAAGATAAATGGCTGGTACAACTATTTAATGTCAAGGTACAGACTTGTACTATTCTTGTAGGCCTGGTCAGCTCTAATCACGTGCCATGGGAAATTACCGCTTGTTCATCATAGCCACCAATTTACACTACCCCGAGGTCGAACATAGGAAAACCTCGAGGTCAAACTTTGAGTTGTGCCTTGAGACTTCTGAAGACGGACTGTGAAATGCCATAATGATCACAGAATTGGACTCTCCGATTTTAGCCGTATAAAGATAGTCCCCGCATTTCTTAGAGTGAAATGATAAGAAACGGTCTTGAATTCTTGCTTCTTCGGTACTTCCATTATGACATTAGCCCATCAGAGCATTAAATGCCATGACTCAAAGGCTATGCAGAGGTCAGTGTCAGCACGATTATCGAGAAGTCCATGAGCCGTTAGTGGTTCGACTCTTCCGCTTCTCAAACGTTGCCCAAACAACTTCTATAAATACCTCAACTGTTTGTCATTCATACTTTTACAATATCTTCAAATTTCCAGAGCTAAGTTATAATCTTCTACATTCATCCCCTCACTATTTTTTCCTTTTCATTCTTTTTCTTAGAAACTTCATTACAGTTATGGCTAAAACCTCAAAAATGGTACCTCAGAAAGAGGGTACCACTTCTTCAACACGCCCATCCAAGGGCAAACCAAAAACACCTCCAAGTATTGAGCAATGTACCCCTAGCCACTTCGATACGGTCTCGGATTTTACCATTGAAAAAACCCCCTTCTACACCGGGCCGATGCGAGCCTATGTCTCGGTACATCAGTGTGGTAACCGACACGAAGAGCGTAAAGATAAACTATCGATGGGGGGAGACAGTGCAAGTAGAGATCCCCAAAGCTGAGGAAATCATAATAAACCACAAAGCTGGCTTCCTCAGCGTATACACATACCCTTTCACCCTAGGCCCTGTAGATTCTTCTTCCCCATTGATAGATCCAGTGATTCTTGACTTTTGCCATCAATATCGAGTGACACTCGGCCAGATCTATCCTTCTGTATTGAGGATTTTATACATGCTCAGATATTTCTCCAACCGGGTCAAGGGAATGACCTTCACCCTCAACCATTTAATTAGATTGTACAGCCCCCCGTCTCTTCCGAGGGGGTCTAATCAAGCTCCACCATCGATCTGCCATAATATTCTTTGCGAACACCGATGAGGAAAAAGACCGAGGATGGATGAGCTAGTTTGTTAGAGTAAGAACCTCGGACATCATCCCTGCTGATAGGATGCCATTCCCGGAGGAATGGAACATGAAGCGTGAGTATTATTACATCGAGCACATTTTACTGCCCCTTTTTCTTCTTCTGAATTGATTTTCTTTCGATTACGTAGCTACCGTCTGGTTCCCCGGCGCGGTCCAGGCCTCTCAGGATTTATCAGACATTTAGACTCCGCTTTTCCATACGACGAGCGTGCTTGGCGTGATTTGGCGAAGATGCGGTAGCAGGCTAATAACAACAGTAAGCTATTCTTGCTGTCGTTGCCAAATTTTAAATAAGTATTCTTTGTGGCGGTAATTTTAATACATCATGCCTATGTAAGCCTCGGGGATGGCGTGTTGATGAGACCGCCTCCTTTTGGCAAAGAATAAACCTTAAAACCCGACAAGGGTAAGAAGAGGAAGAAGGAGGAATCATTAGAGTCTCCAAAATCAAAGAAACCCAAGGTCCCTAAGCCTAAGACCGATGCCACAGTTTTGACTTCGACTGGTTTGGCAAGTCTTCATGAAGATGACGATGATGGCAATTGCCCTTTGGTACAAAGGGTAAGATGGAGTGTTGATGCTCCACGAGCTGTTGGTCAGAAGGCTGCTGAGATGGGGGTGGCCGATGTGGACCAGACTCACACTGAGGAGACCCTCGAAGAGGGTTTGGGCGCAGTCCCCGAGCCTCAAGTTGGACATGGTAGAGTATGTGCTGGCAAACATTTGGTTGGCGAGCTCGGAGGGCCTAAATCCAAAATTATTCAGGGTCGAGAAGAAACCCTTATAGAAATTGATACTGTAGGCGGCTTCGAATCGTGCCCTTCATTTTCTCTGGGGGAAATAAGGGATGCCCAGAACAAGAGTGTCGCCGATGCGGGGACCCCTCAGAGAGAGGATGATGCATTTAAGGATTACTTTGCCGGTGTTGACGAGGACACGGATCTTGATGCCCTTATCGCTCTCGAGGAGGCTAAGAGGCTTCAAAAGCAGGTGATATTCTCAACATACCATTTGTGCCTTAAATATTTACCCTTGTCTTTCTAACTTCTTTGTTGCAGGTCAAGAGATTGTATGACCAAGACTTTTCTAAGCTTTAAGATGAGCTCTCATGTCGTGAGGAGGAGCTCGAGAAGCTCACCCTGGAGCTAAATAAGTTGGATGCTTCCTCTGCCTAAAAGGAAGAGGAGTTGAGTGAGCTTCGGGCAAGTCTAGAGGGATTGCACAAGGAACGGACTAGCTTTGCTGACAGGTAACACGACATTCATGTGCTCATCTTTTTATTCTTATAACTTGATGCTTACTATCTTGTTCCGCTTTTATAGATTGGGCAAAAAGATGCCCTGGTAGGGCAACTTCAAGAAGAGGTTGCAACCAAGGCTATGGAGATCCTCGAGCTGAAGAGGCAGAATGAGGTCGTGATCTCGGAGAAAGACCTTTTACGGGGAGAGTTGGACTTGACCAAGGATCTTTTTCAAAGTGCCCAGAAGGAGGTCACTACATTATCTGTAGCCAAGGCTGAGGCCGATGAAGATGCGTCCTCACACAAGAGAGATGCCTCCACCACAAACGATTGAGCTAGGGAGATATCTAAGAAGGCCGAGCAGAAGCTGGCTCGAGTCATTGCTTATGCTCGTCTACAAGATAGGAGGCAGGCCTTCGAGGAAGCAAGTGTCGAAGGTGTCAATCTCTCTGCTGATATTGAGAGAGACAGAACCTTGGAGGAAGAATCAGCACTTTCGACTACTTTAGATAAGGATTTCGGAAGTGATTCAGCCGGTAGTAAGGGTGAGGAGTAGACTTGCGTCGTCATCTCTGCTTCTCCTTTTCTTTCTTTTTGTGTATGGCCTCCTCGGGGGAGTTTTGTAAGAACACATTCTGTAAATGTATTTTTGAGAATGCAAAGAGGCCCTTTTGTTTCAAGTCTTCAAATTTTATTTTTTAGTGCTTATGCAAAGCTAGTCTTTTGAATCTTGATGTCGGCTCTTTAGAGCCCATACTTTGGGATAGTAGAGACCCTCAATATCGGGCACCATCTTGAGGCTATATTGATAGCCCTTTCAGAGTTCCTTTTGTAGTATCAGAGATCCTCAAGATCGGGCACCATCTCGAGGCTAGACTGATGTTGATAGCCCCTTAGAGCCTATTTTCATATTTATAGAGATCCTCAAGATCGGGCACCATCTCGAGGCTTAAATTGATATTGATGGCTCCTTAGAGCCTATAGTTATAGCGACAGAGCTCCTCGAGATCGGGCACCATCTCGAGGCTAGATTGATACGGGAATCTTGACCCCTCGAATGCCATATGATAGCGTCGTTCGTATGACATGGCCATGAAGTGACTGAGGTGGTTCCGCCGGTACACTTCCCTAAAAGTGATAATGGTCTTGTCAGAATTAATTGGCCTTCAGAGTAGGCAAAGAGTCGCCACTTGCTCTATATATGAGCTTGCTTTCCTCTCATTTGAGGACTTTGCTATTTTGATCAACTCTCCTTCATATAGAGCTTTTCTTCCTTACATAAGTTCTCTCACCATTTTAACATCAAAGCTTTCGCCTATGTTTTCATTTCCCTTCTCTTGTTTAACTATAGTTATGATTTCTGCGCCAAAATCCATTCACCAAGAAGATGAGGGTTCTGCCTTCGTTCTTGCTTGGTCGGTAGTACACCGCCGGTGTCGGGTGATCTAACCTCAAGGTGCTTTGTCTCGAGGAGGGATTTTACATTAGAGAGACCTCCCAACATTCAGGTCCATTAGGAGCATGCACCGACATTCATCTCACCAATAGGAGAGGAACACCTCGAGGCGGTTAGGAGATACTCTGGACGAGGAGAAAAGGTGGTATTATAGGTACTTTCCATGGAAGAGAGCATCATGGCTCATGTAGAGGGGTTTTTAAAGGTATACACATACCCTTTACATTGGTCCCTCTCGATAGAGTCGTGCTCGAGTTTTGCAGAAGATATCGGGTTACCCTGGTACAAGTCCCATCGTTTTGGAGGATAGTATTGATGATAAGGTACTTTGCAGATAAAGTCGAGCTCGAGTTCACCCTCAGCCATCTTGTTAGATTGTACCGGCCTTTGCATTACCGAGGCCTGATTACTCTACGACGTCGATCCACCCGGCATTTTGTTGCTAGTAATGAAGAAGATGGGGACTGAGAGTGGATGAGTTGATTTGACCGAGTACGGACTGTTGATATTATCCCTGCAGAGTTCCTGCCATTTCTTGAGAAATGGAATATCAGACGTAAGTGGTACACTTGTGTTTTTATCAATTTTGTTCATCGTGGAGGCGGACTCTATAAAGATGTTTCCTTCTATTTTCTATAGCAATCCCGTGGCTGCCATACGAGGTCCCTTGCCGGGCGGATTGGACCCGGAAGCTGGTTGCTTGCTCGACTTACGATGAGCGTAAGTGGCGAGATCTGTCCAAGGGTAGATGGGAGGCAAAACACCACTGTACGTGCTGTGAGGTTTATTTTCTTTGAAAAGTACTTTCTTTTATGTGTATTAACTCCATCACTGTATTGTAAAATTTTCCGAGATGAGATTGTGCTCCCTCGGAGAGGAGGAAGGATCGTCGGCTTCGGGGCCGAGGAATGATAACAAACGGAAGGAATCCTCGATGGACGAGCGTGATCATGGCGAGGCAAGCCCTGCTCGGAGGCTCAAAGAAGACGTATCAGCTGAGCCCGTAGCACCCGAGGCTTCTAGCCTTGGAAAATGGTTCCCTCTTTGTCGGTGTCTTCTTTTCCTATCGTAGGTACTTCGAGGGAGAAAGATTTGCTACCGCCATCTTCTTCTTTTGTCGAAGGTACTTCGACGAAAATTCGAGGCTAAGAGCCGCCTAAATCAAGCGAGGTCTCGAGCGATATTATACCCATCAAGAACGGTTCCACTTGGGCCAATGAGACCAGGCCAGTAGGTGCACGCTCAACTTTTGAGGAGGCTCTGTGGCTCTGTTCTGTGGTGAGCTTTAGTTTGACTCTTTTGGTTTTTCAGTTTTGCATTTTTATTTTCTTACTGAGCTCTTTTTTCATAGGCCTTTGACAAGCTCAAGTCCGAGCTGCTCCGATGTGAAGCTAGGTTTCAAAACGCCTTGAACAAGGAGAAATCCCTCAAAATTCTTTATGATAAAAAGGCAAAGGAGTTTAGACACCTTCGGTACGAGATGAATCGAAGCCTGAACTACGAAGGCCGCCTCGAGAAATAGGTAACCTTTGTTTTGAGGGAATGCATATTTCTTCTTCTATCCTCGGAGTTTAATATTTTGATACTTCAGTTGCAGAGTAAGACAGAGGACCTGGAAAGCCTTTGGGGAAAAGTTTGTCACGCCAGGCATGAGTGTAATAAGCTAAGGGCTCAAATAGATGCCCTAGTTGCGGCCAAGAAGAATGTTTTGGCTAAGGCTTCTGACCTCGAGGTGCAACTCCGGAATGCTCGTGAAAATAGCTCGGTTCAGACGAGCAGGATTATAAGGCTCGAGTCTAACCATTTGAAGATGAAGGCTGAGGTCGTGGACGATCGGGCTGAAGCCAAAGATATTCAACCTAAAGCTAATAAGAAAGTAGCCGTCTATTTAAAAGATGTTGTCTTTTCTCGAGCTGAGTCGAGGGGGGCTTCTGATTGGGAGAGTAGGAGCAATGAATATGTCAGGTGCAAATCCTGGAGGGAAACCATCAAAGAGATCTATGCTAGGGGCTTCGATATCTCGGAAGAGATAGAGCAAGCCAAGGCAGATGAATACGACACCAAGTTCCTTGCATCCGATGCCGAAGATAATGAGGAAGGGGCCGATGGGGCCGCATTCCCCGAGGGCAAAGTCGACTAGGCCTTTCCTTTCTGGTTTTGCGTACAATGCTCTTAGAGAACATTGTAAACGAAGCCTTTTATTATTTCACATACACATATAAAAAGGAAGCTTTCATTTTTCCCTTTTCATGAATTTTTCTTTGCTTGTGTATGTTTTTATTTTGTTTTGAATTTTGACGTTTGTCAATGATTAGCCAGATGAGCTGGACTTCGAGGTAAAAACCCTTAGGTTTACAAATTGCTTGTAGGCTCTTATGCATTTGCCCTTAGGCACTTTTTCGTTAACCGTTTCGAGCTAGATCTTCGAGTCGGGTTTTGACTCGAGCTCATTGACCCTTAAGTGTTTGAATTTTAAGCTGGTCTTATGCTCTTATGCGTTAGGTTGGTACGGCCTCTAATTTGGGCTGGCGCTTAGGCTCTTACGTGGTTGGTCGGTACAACCTTTAATATAGGCTGGCGTTTAGTCTCCTACGTGTTATGTCGGTACGACCTCTAATATAAGCTTTATTTTTCCCTCGTTAAAGACTTTTTGAAATTTTTATGTTCGTCTGACTCTTCGAAGGTTTGATAAGAACCTCGATTGTGAACCGCTGTGTAACAATAAATGAGCACCTCGGAAGGTTTTGCTCGATGGTTGAATTTGTTGCAAAGCCTTTTTATCTTTTGGAGCTAATATGATCGAAGCTTTTTTGGTTATGCCTAGGGTAGCCTGATTAATCGGTTCTTTTCGAAGTATTTTCGAAGTAATTGACGGCCTATGATTTTATGGCGACGGTCGGGCACCCTCGAGTCGCGTTAGTTTGGCTAGAGCCTTATGACAGTAGTCATTATGTTTGGCCGTAGCCTTTTAATCCCCGAGTGAGTTAGCCTCGGCATCTATATCTAGGGTATGCCTTTTTAGGGGTCTTACAAGTTCGAATATATAGCCTTGACTTTAAGATACGGATTATGCCTTTTGTAAGGTCTTATAAATTTGAACATGCCTTACTTGAGGTCTTACAGATAGGTTACTTGGCACAAGTATAATTCATATCTTGCTTGAGCTTTTAGAGATAGGTTACTTGGCACAAGTATAATTCATGCCTTGCTTGAGGTCTTACAGATTTGGTGTTGCCTTATGGAGATCTTATGAGCTCGAAGTTGACTCATGGAGGTCTTACACCTTCTAGTATTGCTACATGGAGGGATTTCGAGCTTGAGGTTGCTCGCTTGGAGTCTTATGGCCTCGAGTGTTTGGTAGCTCGATAGGGTGACAGTCGGGGACAATATTTGAGTCATCGAATGTTTTTTTGGCTCTGGAGCAGTTTTTCATAGACTTGATGTTGCCTTATTGAGGGCTTGTGAACTCGAAGTTTCTGGCCCGGAGGTCTTACGACTTTGAGTTTTTGATGTCGGTTCCCGAGTGTTCGGGGAGTTTCTGGCCTTGGGGCTATTTCTTGTAAAAAATAGCAAACTTCTTTGAAGCGCGACACATTTTTATGGTAGAAGATACTCTTTTGATTACTTGGTACAAGTATACATGTTTTCGCCGTTGATGGTTCGATTATTCTATGCAGACACAACTCATTTGACCGTTTGGCCCGATATATCATTTTTCTATCGAGACCTTCTTTGGATCATCTTGATTTCTCCGGGGAGGTGATCTCCTGGGGGTATGCCCCTCAATATTTGAGGTTGATTGAAGAAAAGCCTTGAATACTTGTTAAGTTCTCCTTAGGTAGCATATAGATGTTGCCTGGTTAAAAACCTTGCCGGTAAAACCCTTATTGGGATAAAATCCAATCGAAGGAAAAGAGTGCAATGCATGCTTTAAAACCCAAGGTCTTCAAGCTGGAAGGTTCTTTGATTTTTTTGACCAGACACCTACACACAGGTTAGTGTAAGACGTAAATGAAAAAAAGTGACGGTTTACCTTAGTAGTGATGGCGTTTCGAGCCTCGATATGCTTCAACTGCTTACTTTGGGGACATGGTACGGTCCTTTGCTCATTCACTTGGGTGAAGCCGAGAATGTAGCTTGTGATTGCTACTTCGTTGTTTGCTTATCCTTTGGCTCCTTTGATGTTGAAGGTGTCGATGTCGGTGCCACATCGTGCACTGTGATCATCTCTCTTGCTGCATGTTGCTCCTTGTATGTCGTTTTATTCCATCCTTTGTTGAAAACTTCATCATTTGATGAAGGGGTGATGGTACCGCTCTCATGCAGTGTATCCATGGCCTCAGAGCAAGGCATTGTATCTCATGTCTCCTTCGATTATATGAAACTTGAAATTTTGGCTTGTGCCGGCCATGTTGATCGGGAGGGTGATTTCCCCGTTCGTTGTCTCGCTCGCCATGTTGAATCCGTTGAGGACTCGAGAAGTGGGTACGATCTGGTCGAGCAGTCCGAGTTGCTCCACCACCCTCGACCTGATAATGTTGGCCGAGCTACCTGGATTCACAAGCACACGTTTAATTTGAAATGTATTCACAAGAAAAGAAATTACCAATGCGTCATTATGAGGCTGAGACAGGGCCTCAATGTCCTCGTCGCTAAATGTGAGAGTGTCCTTGGGTATGTAACCTTGAGTTTGCTTTTCCCTGGTGATGGATATTTTCGTTCTTTTGATAATGGTTTCTGTGGGATGTCGATCCCTCCAACAATCATGTGGATGACATGTTGTGGCACTTCTGTTTCATTTTTCATGTTCGCCTCTTTTTCCCGAAATTGATTTTTGACTTGATCACTGAGGAACTCTCGGAGGTGCCCTTTGCTAAGTAGTCAGGCTACTTCTTCTCGGAGCTGTCTACAATCTTCGGTCCTATGACCGTGTGTGCTATGAAATTCGCACATCTGGTTAGGGTTCCTTTGCGATGGATCTGATAATATGGGTTTTGGCCACCCGGTGTCTTTGATTTTACCTATGGCCGATATGATGTCTGAAACATCAATGTTAAAGTTGTACTCAGATAACGGGGGTGCCTCCGTCGGTCCTGCGTGTTTGTCGAATCCGGCTCTACTCACGAGTCCCCGAGGATCCTGACCTTGATCGGCCCTTCGGTCGTTTCGAGGTATGTTACACCTTATGACGTTTCTTCGATCTTCAGTGTATGGTTGGTACCTTTCCTTGTTTGGCTTTGGCTCCTTTGCCAGGAACCTGCTAGGAAATACTTAGCCCGAAGGGGATCCGAGTTGGTCGTCCTCGACCCTAAAGTTCGATTGATACCGGTTGTGTACATCCGCCCAAGCAGTACGATATATTCAACAAAGTTCTACTTTAGTTTCTTTAAAGCTACCAAGCTTTGTTCGTTCAAACCTTGGGAGAAGGCCTGTACTGCCCAGTCATCGGAGACTGGTAGTAACTCCATTCGCTCCATTTCAAAGCGAGATACAAACTCCCGTAGCATCTCATTTTCTCTCTTTTTGATTTTGAAAATGTCGGATTTTCTTGTAGTAACCTTGATGGAACCGGTATGTGCCTTTATAAAAGAATCTGCCAGCATGACAAATGAGTCTATAGGTTGTGATACCACATCATAGACTCTTTTGAAAACGTTTCTCCAATTTTCTTTAACAGGACAGATTCAATCTCGTCGTCGTTTAGGTAATTTCCCTTTACACCACAAGTGTAAGTAGTGATGTGCTCATTGGGGTCCAAGGTTGCATTGTACTTCGAGAGATCAAGCATTCTGAATTTCTTCGGGATGGGTATTGTAGCAGCACTCGATGGGAATGGATTCTCTATGAATTTCTTCGAATTTACACCCTTCAGAATTGGGGGTGCGTCTGGGATCTGATCGACCCTTCAATTGTAGGTCTCCACCTTTTTGTAATTAGCTTCTATCTTCTTTTCGCCCGATTCAATCCTCTTTGTGAGGTCCTCGAGCATGTTCATAATAGGGGGCAGTTGCTAACCCATTGTTGCTCGATCTTTCCGATACTTGTTCGGCTTGAGGAGCCGTTTTCGGTGCTGCTATGCTTGGAGTTTTTTGGTAGATTTGTAGTTGAGCGATCGCCAGCTGTTGTGCCTGGAACATCTCAAAAATGACGTGAAGGCTAACCTCTCGTTCCTCCCGAGCTAGGGTTTTCTGAGCTTCTTGTTGGTTTTCTTGGCATATATTCCCGTTAGTGTGGGAGCTTATATCGACGTGTAGGGTATTGCATAAGCCCATATCCACGGGAATTGGTTATTGTGCATCCTCAAGATTTCGCAGTGGTACATCGGCGCTTGGAACAGCTACACCGTTCTCTCCATGGTCCTCAGGACAGTTGTTTACAGGTGCATTCATAGAGTTAGTCATCTTGACTTGAAATCAAAGATTGGACATGTAAAAGTGTGAAGAATAACTTGTGTTTTCAGTAAACCAGCATGAAAACAATCACTATTATTTTTAGCCCTATGGTGGACGCCAAACTGTTTACCTTGAAAATGGTAATTAAAATTAGATTTGATTTTGTGGTTCTGAAAATATTATTTATATTTATGCTAGTTGTTAGGCAATATATGCTAAGTGTGAGCTAGGAAAGTAAAATAAGATCTTGAGGATAGTATGCTATGCAAACCAAATGACCACGAATCGGGGTCTCGAGGTCGAGCTAGAGTGCTTGACTGGGGGCTGTCCGATGAAGGACTAACAGACCTAAGGGCCTTGATGATGGCTCTTTATGATCAATGATGAATAATAAATGAAGAACAATCAATGAAACACAATAAATGTAAGCAATAAAATCAAAGGAGAGGTAATAGAGAAGGTTTAAGTTAGAGAGCAGAGAATGTTCTTGTTCTTGTATTGAATATCATGTCCCTTTAAATAATGACAAGGGCTCTCTTTATATAGGAGGGAGAATCCCAACATAGTACAGGTGCATTTATTACAAAGATAAATGACTGGTACAACCATTTAATATCACGGTGCGAACTTGTACTATTCTTGTAGGCCTGGTCAGCTCTAATCACGTGCCATGGGAATTTTCCGCTTGTCCATCATTGCCACCGATTTTCCATGCCCCGAGGTCGAACATAGAAAAACCTCAAAATCGAACCTTGAGTCGTGCCTCAAGGCTTTTGAAGACAGACTGTGAAATTTCATAATGATCACAAAATCGGACTCTCTGATTTTAGTCGAATACACATATTCTCGCTCCACTTTGCATCCTACATATCTATTTTGCTGTCCCATCTGCAATCACATACCTGGTTCCGAGGCTGATATTTGGGCTATTTTTACCCGACCCTCATTTTAATAAAGAAACATAAGGGGGTCATTTAAGAGAAAAAAACCTGACGTCTTTAGAGATGGGAAAGAACTAGAGAGAGGAGGAAGAAGGTCCACCCACTCTACTCAACCATCTTGCTCAATCTTGAAGATTCAAGGAAGCCATTTTCTAAGCCATCGCCTATCCAGGTAAGTTCTTGTTCTTAATCTTTCATGCAAGTTTGCCACGGTCTAAGTAGGCCGGGCAGTAGAAGATATGGCATGCATGTATCGATAAAAAGGTCTTGGAGGTGTTGAATTACCTAGGATGAATTTTTGATTGTTTTTGGTTGTGGGGGTGTAGAAAACCTCATAAGAGAACCTTGTAATAAAATTACACACCTAGTGTTCGATGAAATGCTTAAATGAGCTGAACCCATGAAACTCTTCCCAATTATGGTTCAATGTTGTCATGTCTCTATATAGATTGAAGTTGCTAGGAGTTTCGAAACATTTTAGTAATCTAAGGAGAGCTCAAGTGAGGTATGTTGGCTAAGCTTCTCTTGTAGAATCCAATTTCATGATAGTCTCGTAAGTTTTAAGCGTGATTGGACCAAGCCCTTATTTCTAATGTTCCGAGCCATTCCCAGTAAGTCGAGTTATTCCAAATGAGCATTGTGTTGAATGTTACATACTTAAATGCATCCCAATTGCTCCTATCATATTATGCTCTCTTTCGTGAAATTATTCAAGCATGACTAATATATCAAAATGCTATGACTAAAATTCATGTTTCAATTGCAAATTCATTATGCCTTATTTTGGAAGGAAAACTTAATATGTTTAAGACTTTTATTGCTCATACACATATTAAAGTATTTGTTTCAGTATGCTCTTATTATTGATAACCTATTATGATACTTGAAAGTGAAAGAAGAGGATATGAAATATAAAATGCGCCCATTGTGCCAATAATGAAAATTTCACTTGTGGCCAATGGTGCCAATGAAATGAAAGGAATTATGAAAGATTATGAAATGAGTTGTAACTCCTTTATATAATAAATATTTTGGGAGTATAGTTTGGTCATCAAGAAAGGGTAGGTTGGAATAACCTAACCCCAAAACTACACGTGTCTGTGTGGGAGTGATTGGGGTGTAAATCCCCATGCTGATGCATTAAGGTTGTTCCCCTTAATTGGAACGATATTGAAGTGTCGAGATTATTCTTCTTAATTGGGATGAGATGATTTATAGAAAAATATGATGTCGACCCACATAACATTGTAGTGATACGGCTTAGCCGATTGGACATAGAACGAATGCCATGCCACGCACATAGTGGTGTTGTGTTTAGATTCGAGCCCATACTTTTGGGTGAGATGGCTTAGCTGATCGGGCAAAGATCGGACTTCGTTATATAAGCATGGTGTTGTATCGGTTCTAAAGATCTCCCAACCTAAAAGATTGATTATTACTTGAAGATTTACCTCAATCTTGATTTGGTATTTTACTATTATTTGGTTTCTTAGGGATTCGTGTTTCTCTCCTATGGTGTTTTTGCTCAAATAATTGAGAAGGTGTTTAGCCTTACATACTAGTACTATTCCATGTGTACTAATGTCCATTTTGTCGGAGACGCTGCATCTTTAAGGGATGCATGTGGCTTCACATCAGGAAACGTCGATCGGTGATAGCGGTACACCCTCTTTTTAGCTGACTTGGTGAGCCCCACTTCATATCGGGGTCTTGTGCCTTTTGTTTCTTAGGTATAATGTTTTGACGTATAGCCGGGGCCTTATCCCCGGCACTGTCATATTACTCTTTTGCATAAATTTGAGGCTCCGTAGATTTAGTGCGGGTTATTTTCTTATTTAGGAAAGTCAAACTTAAAATATTGTACCTATGACATATATTTCCACTTTTAAACTACGGATGCGTAATATATTTTGGGAAGTGTAAATGGAATTTCAAGAAGAAATGAAATTGACATTGTACATGTTACTCTCTCACTGTCTAACTTGTGATATTCATCTTTGCAATACTCCTGGGTAAAGTCGTAAAAAAAGCATCAAGAAGGCCTGCTTGACCGTGATATCTCGATTGCACCGGTCGCTCCCCAAGGTCGGGGCGTGACACAAGCCTAGGAACCCTTCATCGTGAATGGGAGGGCAGACTCACAATCACGAAGGCTTTCCCATCCTGAGCTTCGTGAACATAGCCAGACTTTCGCAAACGTGAAGAGTAATGGAGTTTGTCCCCCTCCTAGGCCCCTTTATTCCACGTGGACGCGGACCTGCCCACGTGAACGTGAAGGCCACAGGTCCTAAAACTTCACAAACGAGACTTTTTGGCTGCAATCGCAAAGTAAAAAATGCCCAATCCCCCAATTCCTTCCCTGCGAATACGATACCACCTCCGTGATCACGAAGAAGTAACCAGCATATCAGCAATTTAACATTTAGCTTCGGGTAGTCCGAAATTCACCCGACCCACCCGGGACCCCGTCCAATTGCACCAACAAGTCCATAAATAATATACAGACCTACTCGAACCCATGAAACATTTAAAACAACATCGAAACTAAGAATCATACCCCAAAACCAAATAAATCAACTTATGAACTTCAAACATCTTCAACTAGCTCTGAACGCGACAAATCATACTTAGACAACTTGGAACAATGCCAAATTTTGCGTACAAGTCATAAATTACCATATGGACTTATTCTCGGGCTTGGAATCCCAAATGAAACTCGATTACACCAAAGTCTACTTGAAACCAAATTTAAAGAAGATGGAAACCTTCAATGCGCCGATTTTCAACATTAAGTGCCGAACTGCTCCCAGATCACCCGAAACTCGATACAAACACACGCCCAAGTCTAAAATCATAATATGAAGCTATTGGAACAATCAACTCCCGTATTTGAGGTAGTTTACTCAAAATATTGAATCAAGTCAAACTTGGCCATCTTAGGCCACTATTAAGGTACTAAGTGTTTCGATTTCAACTCGATCCCTTCCAAACCCAAACCAACCATCCCCTTAAGTAATAAAATAGTAAAAGCACATACATGGAGTCTAAATTATGGGAATAAGGATCTAAAAAGTAAAACAACCAATTGAATCGTTACAGTAATGTTGTGAACGTGATTCACAAAGTAAAATTTCTCGCTAAGTAAAAGAATGAAATGATAAGGAATACATGAAAACTAATTAAATTGAATTTGGTTAATTGGCTTATGCATTGATTAGATTATATCCATGATTTTAGAAGATATGCTATTTATACATGAGAAGTTGATAGTTACCAAGCTCAGCCTACTATCTAATCGCACTATATAAAGCAAGATCTATCAGATTTGCATAATTTGTGGCTCACTGGGTGACATCCATTGCTTATCGGGTGACGATAGTGTAAATAGAATTCGACCGACATATCATATGCTCCCCTTTTTAAGAAAAATAAATTAGTCATTATATCGACTGATTCTTCACTTGCAGTAAAAGATTTGGTCAAGTTACTTCTTGACTTGTGTGTGAGTGATTGGAGGTTTCAAGATGAAATATCCGACTAATTAACTCACTTGGCATTATAGAATAATGATTGACAGGCCCTTAAAACAATTTGACATCTGGCGAGTCAAGACTTAACTGTGTTGAACTCAATGGGAAAATGACCGAAATAACACCGTAAAGAGGTTGGCCTTAGACAAATTAATGTTTTATACTTCAATCCCACACAAGATGGGGTGATTGGTGTGGTGTCCAATTTTTGTGTGCATAGATTATAGAAGGACCTAGTTCTTCTATGTGTCCCTTATACTATTGTTGTAGAATAATAAATGCCAAAAGTAAAAAATACAAGTATTTTTACATGGAAACACTCAACTTAAAAGGTGAAAAAACCTTAACCTACTATCCTGTAGGATTTTCCCAACACTTCACTAAATTATTGAGCCAAAAACAACATTTACAAATCTCTTTATAAACCGAAGGATTACCTCTAACACTCTGTAGTAACCAGCATCTGGGACAACTTCAAGTTAACTCTAACTTGAATACAACAATTAGAGTTCCTAGTACAATTGCTTCTAGATAAAGCTGAAAGGTACAACTTAAAAGCCCTACTACAATGAAACTAGAATATAAGATAGGAACTTGGAACTGGTTCTTCTATCTGGTTCATGTAGCTTCAGCTAGACACACTTGAATCACACACAAACTTCTAGCAAAATGACTTGCTATTTTTCCCTCAACTGATGTTTAACTTCAGCGTTTGTGCCTTTCCTATTGAAGAGAAAAAACCGATATTTATTAAGTTAGTAGAGTAAGATTAACTAGAGTTCCAATGTTATACCCTTACTTTGATGGAAGAGTTCTAGTTATCTTTAACTTCTAACTCCTCCCTTATGTTGGATAAAGTTCTCTTCGAGTAAGGAGTCATTCTCCTTATCACTTATGCAACCTTGTCGTTCAGGAGATATCATGTATAGACATTTAAGATTATCTCCTTCACATGCATCCCTTATGCTCGAATCTGCCTGTGTCTGTCTACACTATGTATAGACCTGGTTCATGCTTGAGTTCCTTTGTCAATGATCAAAACAAACTTTACTAAGGCCAACAAATTTCCCCTTTTTGATGATGACAAACTTTGTGCTTTTCATTAGCATAGGACCTGTTTCAACTTAGCTCAACATCAACACAATGTTAGAACATTTTCCATTTTAAAGTCACAAATCATCAAGGACCAGGTTCATTAGGTTATTAACATTACAATCCAAAGTTAAAAGCACAACATGTTTTCCCCTTTTGGCATCATCGAAAAGTTGCATAATTATGTTAGATAACTAGATTCTATTAAATATTAATCATGGCCACTGGGGCTACTTCAAATGCAATCATAGAGTCAAGCTTTATTTACCAATCTAATGATATTACCAATCTAAGAAGAATCGACAAACAGTTGAAGCACAAAAAATGTTGGTTATCATTGATACTAGTCATCCACAAAGCATAAAGCAAAATAAAGATACTAGATCATGAGCAGAAAGAAAACAAAATCCGATCCGGGTCACTAGTTTGTCTAACTAGGCAAACAAGGTTTCAAGGCTGGGAAGGACAAAGTTCTTGGTTTCTGGCCTGAAGTAGTTTTAACATATCTTGAAGAATGCCTTCATTCTTCTCCTTCTCCTTTGCAAGCTCATCCTTGAGAGCATCCCTCTCAGTTTCTACTTCTGCCTGCCTTGTCTTCATCCTTTCAATCTCAGCATCCTTTGGCCCAATCTCTTGCACCAAGGCTCACACTTTGCTATTCACAAGTACCTTCTTGGATGAACCAGGTTCGTTGGGAGTAGTGTGGACTTCATAGTCACATGCAGCTAAAGTGTTTTGCCCAAAGTAATCCTTGTTTGTACCAACATCCCATTTCTTGAAGGGTACTTTGAAGTGATCAAGTACAACTGTGAGAATGAATCTATAGGGAATGGCATGGTTGTTGGTGCTAGTTAGAACCCTATCAAGCAACTGGATGATAAACCGGGGCCAATTGATTTGCCTCCCACAGTCCAGACATTCCATAGGGACCAGGTCCATAAATATGGTAATGTGCCTTCTTTCCTACCTGGGCAACACGACTTTGTTAACAAATTCAAATAACTCTTTGTGGGGTGGCTTCATCTCACTTTTGTATACAGCCTTGTCCTCTAGCTCTAACTGGTTGTCAGTAAACTTTTTTGTAATGGCAATGGAGGCAGGAAGATTCTCTAAACTTAGTCATTTGAGCTTCTTGTAATCATTGTATCCTTCAGTAGGTACACTTAGAATCTCTCCCAATTCCTTGTCATTGATGCTCACTGTCACCCCCTTCACAACACTGGTGACTCTACAATTTGTGATCTCACAATTTGCCATGAACTCCATAATCTCAGTTCTAGCAAGTTTCTATCCATTAGAAGGACCATGTCCTTCCAACCTTGCAATTGTAGGTTTTCCAGCTGTATCACCATGTCTTCCTCCTCCACGTCCCTGAGGAGTCTACCCTTGAAGATGGTTCTTTTCCAAAACTTAACCATCTTGTCCTGTTTTTTATCAGTTTCTTCTTCATCTTCACTTTCTTCATTCTCCACTACTTTCACTTTCCTAGATATCATGGTAGACCTTGTACTTTTAGCCAAGGTAGAAGGCTCTGCAGACTTTGTTTTCGACTGAGACTTCTTTTTGAAATTCTTTTTTTTCTTTGCCTTTGGAGTCACAGCCTCCACCTGTTCTACCTCCTCTTCTTGTTTGCCCTAGCAGTTCCAGAAATTTTGACTCTTGAACTCTTCTTCCTTTTTGGGTTGTAACTTTCATACACTCATTTCAATAGCTCTTTGCGGGGTTCTTGCATAGATGGAATAGGTTCTTGGAACCTCTTCCTCAACCATACAAACCCCTCTGCACCACTTGCATCTCCAGACCCACTACCCCCTTTTTCTCTCATGCTTTCTTCCTCTTCAGTAGATTCCTCACTCCACAATACCATAACTCCTATTTGTTTAGTCAAACCAATAGGAGAGGGTGAAGATTCAGCCACTTCTTCCTTTTCCATTCCCCTCACATCACCTTGAACACCATTTCTCTCTTTTTCTCTTCTCTTTTTATCTTTACCACCAATTTTCCAAAGTTAGTGGTCCCAACCCCACCCACAGTTCCAATCAGAATAAACCTACTTTCTAGACTTTTAGCAACCTTGGATATTATTTCAGATGTTACCAGCTCTATTTCAGAAGAAAAAGTTTCTTTCCCCTCAACTGCAAACTTAAATGATCATACAGATTTTTGGGATTCTTATGCCTGGCTTGCTTTCAATTGTTCATCTAACTTCGTGGATAATTCACTTCCTTCCAATATCTTATGAGCAGTAACCTTTCTCATCCTTTTCTAGATGTATGGTTGGTTGAAGGTGCATGTGTGGATTCATTAGACGGTGATGAGGGTTTTTCAGAGAGGTTATCCATTGGTTATAGTAGAAGGAATATGTATGTGTTTAGAATATACGAGAAGATTTAGAGAAATATTTGGCGATTTTAAAATTATAAGTGAAGAAATAGATAAGGCCAAATCAATATAAAGAGGGAGAATTTTATCGGGTAATGGTAGCTTTTCAGAAGCTCAAAAGTCAAGTCAAACTGGGAGTCAACTTAAAAATACGTTAAGGACTCTCCCTATAATCTAGGCACTTATTGCGTTTTGGACTTTCCTTGGGTGAAATTGGTTCATTTTGTAATGGATAAGTTCAAAGAAGGTTAGTATTAAATGAGACTCTCCCTTTGATCATAATCCAAATATAATTTTTTTTAAATATGCGGAGTGGAGAGTCTTACCACGTATTCTTTGATGAAACAGGTTCTTCACTGAGAAATCTCTTGTGTAAGTCTGAATTTTCCAAGAAAATAAAGATAATATCATTAGAGATTAATGAGACATTTTAGCATTTGCATGGGAGTATACTAGTGAAAGTATGAGACTGAGCAAAATCTAATTTAATTATGTACAAAATTCACAATTATTTCTAGCCAAATTTTGAGTTAGACTGGTTCCTTTTAGGTGATCTTAATCCTCCTTAATTCTAACATTTTCCTTTCAAAGTGATTTCTACTTCAAGATTTTTTAAAGATTATAGGTATTTGGTTGCCACTAGCACAAATTATACAATGATCAAACCCTTTTCATAGTTCTCCTTCAAAAAGTGATGCCTAAAATCTATGTGCTTAGTTCTTTTATGATGAACTGAGTTCTCTGTCACTAATTTCACTGGTGTTATCACAATAGATGGGGATACAACCTATATCAATTCCAAAGTCCATTAATTGTTGTTTGGTCTAGAACAATTAAGGACAATATGAGGCAGCAATGACATACTCAACTTCAGCAGTAGACAAGGCCACAGAATTTTGCTTTTTGGTGGCCCAAGACACAATACATGAGCCAATAATGTGTGTCATACCTGAGGTTCTCTTTCTATCTACAAGAAACCAGCATAATCAGCATCAACATATCCTAATAAGTTGAAATTATTACCTTTTGGGTAACATAGATAGAGGTCAATAGTGCCTTTTAGGTATCTCGAGATCCTCTTGATTGCAGTAAAGTGATACTCCTTTGGATTTGCCTGAAATGTAGCACAAATTCCTATATTGAAAACAATGTCAGGTGTACTAGTAGTGAGATATAACAAAGAAACAATCATTCCCCTATACAACTTCTGATCAACAGATGAACTAGGTTCATCTATATCCAATTTTGTAGTTGTTGCTATAGGTGTGTCAAATTCTTTGGAGTCTTCTAGTTTAAACCTTTTAAGCAACTCTTTAACATACTTCTATTGATGGATCATAGTTCCAATTGAATTTTATTTAATTTGTAAGCCAAAAAAAATTAAGATCACGCATCATACTCATTTCAAATTCACTCCCCGTTAGTTTAACACATTCTTTACTTAACTTATCAGTAGTGGTTCCAAAGATTATATCATCAACATATATCTAAACTACCAAGAGGTCTTTACCTTTTTCTTTCAAGAACAAAGTATTGTCAATTTTACCTCTCTTGTAGCCATGCTCAAGCAAGAATTTGACAATCTTCATACCATGCTCTTGGATCCTGCTTGAGCCCATAAAGTGCATTTTCAAGCTTGTACACATGATCAGGACATTCCTTGCTTTAAAGCCCAGAGGTTTCTTGACAAACACATCTTCTTTTAGATAGCCATAAGGAAGGAACTCTTGACATCCATTTGATGGAGAGTGAATTCCATGTAAGCAATAAAGGCTATAAGAAGTCTAATTGCTTCCAATCTTGCAATTGGAGAAAAAGTCTCATCATAGTCTACGCCCTCCTCTTGACTATATCTTTGAACCACCAATCTTGCCTTGTTCCTTATAGTTGTTCCATTTTCATCAAGTTTGTTTCTGAAGACCTATTTTGTGCCAATTACTGATATGTCCTTGGGTCTTGGTACCATATGACAAACTTGACTTCTCTCAAATTGGTTCATCTTGCATTGCATTTACCCAGTCTGCATTCTACAAAGCTTCAACAACATTTTTAGGTTCAATGAAAGACAAGAAAGCATCAAAATCACAAAAATTCTTCAAAGAAGATCTGCTTTTAATTCCACAGGTTGGATTACTAATTATGTTCTCAATGGGATGAGAACTTTGATACTTTTAAGTTTTAACAACCAGCTAGTTTCCCCTAGATATTCCTTCAATGTTTTGTTGATGCGGAACAGGTTCATGGACACGTTCCCTCGAGGTTTAAGAATTTGTTCCTCTTCATTCAGTTCCCCTGTTAGGTTGTGCTGGGTGGAAGAACATGTTCCATCACCTTTTCCTCCCTCTAGTGCAGCTTTAGTCTAGATTGTAGTTTCATTTGAGTTTTTTACTAGCCCAATTGCTTCATCATCATCTTCCTACCTTTTAGAAAGAATATTAGTTTCATCAAAAACCACATGTACACTTTCTTCTACAGACATAGTTTTTTTGTTATAACTCTTATAAGGTTTACTATGTGAAGAATATCCCAAGAATACTCCCTTATCACTTCTGGGACCAAACTTACCTAGGGAGTCTTTACCATTATTGTGCACAAAACACTTGCATCCAAATATACTAAGATTTGATATATTTGTCTTTCTCCCTTTAAGTAACTCGTAGGGAGTCTTCTCAACAAGAGGGCTAGTCATGCACCTAATTGTGATGTAGCATGCAGTGTTTACAGCTTCTGCCCAGAAGCTATGGGGCAGTTCACTAGAAATAAGCATAGCCCTAGCTATTTCTTCCAATGTCCTATTCTTTGTTTCAACTACTCTATTTTGTTGTGGAGTTCTAGGAGGAGAAAAATTATGATTTATGCAATGCTCATCACAAAATTCAGCAAATTTAGCATTCTTAAATTCAATACCATGATTAGACCTAATTGATGTAATTTGATTACTTAAATGTTTCTGAGTCTTTCTAACAAAAGAAGTGGATAGGTCAAATGCTTCCTCTTTAGATGTTAAAAACAATGTCCAAGTAAACCTAGAGTAATCAACAAGAAGCACCATAACATATCTCTTACCACATCTCCTCAATGTTCTCATTGGCCTACAAAGATCCATATGGACTAGTTCCATCGTCCTGATAGTGCTTACGATTCTGTTGCTTTTGAAAGAGGATCTTACCTGCTTCCCCCTTGCATAGGCCTCACAAATTTTATCTTTCTTGAATTTAATGTTAGGCAGTTCTATCACTAAATCCTTGGAGACTAGTTTGTTGAGTTGTCTTAGACTGACATATCCAAGTCTTTTATGCCAACGGAGGGGATCATTATCCAACACACTTAAGCAAGTGAGCTCATTATCTGAAAGTATAGACAGATCCACAAAATATATGTTCACTCTTTTTGCCTGCAAAACTATCTGCTCAGTGTAAGATTAATCACAAAGCATTTTGTAGAGGTGAATGCTACCATATTAACTCTATCACACAATTGTGATATACTTATTAGACTTCACTTCAGTCTATCTATCAAGTAGACAGTCTTAATAGAGTAAGAATCAGTCTTACCTACCTTTCCAACCCCAATGATCTTTCCTTCTTTTAAGGTCTTCAAGTGAAAGGAGTTGGTTCTTGCTTCCCGTTACGTGCTTTGAGCAACCACTATTTATGTACAATATTTGGCTTCTCCCCTACACTCGGACTTGCAAAAGGAAATAAAGGGTTAGTCTTAGGAACCCAAACTAGTTTGGGTCCCTTTCTATAGGCAAAAGGATGAATCAAATTCTTTTTAGCCCAACTTTGAAGCCTATTCTTTCCTTGAACAAATTCAATGTTCTTTTGACTTGCCTTTTCTTTTGAAGTGAATTCACTTTTGTAGTGACCAGTTTCACCATAGTGTGTGCAAATCCTATTCTCAGGAAGTGTGAGGTACTTGCTTTTGGGATCCCACTTAGGTGCAGGGTTCCCAAAGCCAAGTTCTCTTATGTTTCTACTATGGTGTTCTTGTAGACATGAAAGTGCATCGGATGACCTGTTCCATTTACATGTTCTGTCTAACTCATGCTTGACCTTGCTTAGGTACTCCTTTAAGATTCTTAACTCTTTATCTCTCTTGTACAACTCATGTTTTATTTTTCTTATAGTTTCTTCTGAAGTGAGTTGTGTGTGATCAGCTATCTTTTTACATGTTCCTAATTTCAGTTTTAGATTTTCAGATCCAAGTTCTAGGATAGTTATGTCAAGTTCATGAACATGGTTCTTCAACACAGCATTTTCACTAGCCCTAAGTTCTAGGTGTTTGCACTTAGCTTTTAAAATCACACATTTTTTTGATAGCTGTTCCTTTTCATTATTTATATCCTTAGATTCATCAATTATCTTTAGTAAAAACTCAGAGAAACTTTCTTTAATAAAAATTTAATTTTGTCTTTAAGACGAAGGACACTTACCTCAGTTTTTTTATAAGAATCTCCAACGACCATAAGTGATTGTTCATCATCATCATCATCATCATCATCATCTGAGCTTTCATCTGATCTTTCTCCCCAAGCAGTGACCATAACCTTAGTTGATCCTTTGTTTTTGCTTTTCTTGAGTTGAACTTGTTCCTTCTTCATGTTCCTTCATTCAGCTCTTTTCTTCTTCCATTCAATTTCCCACAAAGGAGAGTTCTTGATGTGGATGCAGTAGCCATCATTGGTTTGCTTCTCCGGAGCTTTTGACTTGTTGTAGCTTCCACTTCTTGAAGAACCCTTTCCTCTCCTCAGGTACTTCTTGAAGTCTTTAGTGATCATTGGCATTTCATAATCTTGCAATTCCGAACCTTCAGTGATTCTGAGTGCCAAGCTCCTTTCCTTCTTAGGTACATCTATATTCATGGTTTGTCTCCTATGTTCATAGGCAATGAGATTTCCAACCAATTCATCTAGTGGGAGAGTGGCAATATTCATTGATTCATGGATGGCAGTGATCTTGCGATCCGATGTTATAGGAAAAACCTAGTTAGTATTTTCTCGATACTTTCTTCTTGGGGAATAATACTTCTAAGAGATGTTAGCTCATTTGTCAGTGTAGTGAACCTTGTGTACATATTTTGAATGGTTTCCCGATCCTTTATAGCAAATTTCTCATACTGAGAGTACAATAGAGTTCCTCTGGATCTCTTCGCCTAAGTAGTTCCTTTGTGATCCACTTGAAGTGTATCCCAAATTTACTTAGTAGTGGCATAACCTTGGATTCTGTTGTACGCATTTGGACTAAGTTCACAAACAAACCATTTCTTGGCTATAGCATTCTTCTCCCACTTCTTCAAGTCTTTAGCAGTGCAATCCGTGCTTGTCTTTGGGACATCTACTCCATTAGCATTTTTCTTCAAGGTAGCCAGTGGACCATCCAGGTTCTATTTTTCCTCTTTTGTCTTGATATTTTAATAGTTTTATATTTAGCATAATTGTATCTTCTTGCCTACCCATTTTGTTCCCGAATCTTTAGTTAATATTTACCCTAGCATTGTCAAATTAATTGCATTAGTGAAAGCTTTGCCTACTTGTTTATATTGTTATCTACCTATTTACATCCTTATTTTGAATCTTTCTTTCAAATACCCCCTAGTAGTTCTGTTCTAGTTTTGCACATTTTCTTTGTGACCTCTAGTTGTAGACTATAGCCCCCTTTAGCTATTGTATTGTATTTATTCACCTATTTTCCTATCCTTTAGTTGTATATTATAGTTCCTTTGTTTTATTTCTTTACCCATTCTTCCGACCTTTAGTTGTAGATTATAGTCCCACTAGTTCATTTATTTTATTTCTTCACCTATTTTGTGACCTTTAATGGTAGATTATATTTCAATAATTCACTTTATTTTTGTCGCTTGTTTTCGGGATAGTGCTTGCACAGTGACTCCTAGATTATAGTGCCTTTGGTGAATAATGGAAGAGTAAGGTCTTGTCATAGAGGGTGTCAGCACGATGAGAAGGGTTGCAGGGGGTAAGAGGGCTAAGGTAGCTACTAGGCTGAGAGTGGGGTCTTGGAACATAGGAACTTTGATTGGAAAATCTATAGAGTTAGCAAAGATTCTCGAGAAAAGGAACATTAATATAGCTTATGTACAGGAGACTAAATGGTAAGGAGATAAGGCGTGGGATGTGGGTAGTTTCAAACTTTTGTATCCTAGGAGGGTAGGGAAAGGAACGGGGTAGCTATCTTAGTTAATAAGAACCTCTATGAACTAGTGGTGGAAGTTAGGAGAGTGAATGATAAGCTGATGACTATTAAGCTGGTTGTTGGAGGTTTTACCTTGAATATAATCAGTGGATACGCACCCCAAGCAGTCTTGGATGAGGAAGTCAAGAGGCATTTCTGGGAGGATTTGGATGAGATGGTGCGTTGTATCCCGCATACCGAGAAATTTTTCATAGGAGGAGATTTCAGTGACAACATGGGAGCGACATCTGGGGGGTATGATGATATACATGGTAGCTTTGGTTTTGGCGATAGAAACGGAGGAGGAATGACTAAGCTAGACTTTGCTAGAGCATTTGATTTGGTAGTAACAAACTCGAGTTTCTTGAAGAAGAGAAAGAAATTGGTCACTTTTCGGAGTTTGGTGGGCGAGACTCAGATTGTTTATTTACTCTGAAGGCAGTCAAATAGAGGATTTTGCACGGATTTCAAGTGTCACGACCCAAACCGATTGGCACCCGGTACCTTACTCAACTGAGTACCAACATCACGTATCTTTCTTATCATACTATCATAGGTAAATGAGACAGAAAGGCTACTGTGAGATAACTAGAATGAAACACGAGGGAATACTCAATATAGGATGATCCTACTTGATATACCGACTTATACATATGACGTACGGGCCAATAAGGCCAACATAATCATTAATATACTCAAAACATAGGCTGACAAGGCCATACAAGTATCCGTATACATGACATCGGTCTACAAGCCTCTAAGAATACATAAATTCCATAAAGGTTGGGATAGGGCCCCGCCATACCAGTCAATACATGTCCAACTCCTATTGACCAAATAAGCAACTCCGGAGCAAATGGAGTGCACCAACACCTTTCGTTGAGCCGATAGCCTGCTTGTAGGACTCTCAACCTGTTTATCGAGACGTACGGGCATGAAACGCAACATCCCCAAGCAAAAGGGACATCAGTACAAATAAAGTATCGAGTACGTAAGGAATGAACATCAGTAAATGAAAGTCATGAGAGAAACATGGAGTAAAAGACTCAAAATGTAAGTCTAAATAGCTCTGTAAATCATTTAATATTTAAAATATCATGCATATGCGTATAAATGTCATACCATTCATAAGTATATGCGTACATAACATTATCAGGCCTCTGAGGGCATCCATCATATCATCTCGGCCATTGTGGGCGAAATCATCAACGTATACCAACTGATCAGGTGGTGGTGCATATATAACGTCGTAACCTTTTCCCATATCCCATATATAAATAATATACGCATATATAATGCCATATGGTCATGTTGTCAATGTACATGTATAAATGAATGAAATGCATAAGAAATATGTTAACAAGATTTCTCAGAATGTTATAAGATTAATATGCTTTTGATTAATATCATGAAATAAACTTTATCAACTTACATATTTTCTGAGACCCATGAACAAAAGATATAATAATAAGTCACATGGGGAATCAAGAACATAGACACCCCTAGTACTTCTATGAATAGAGTCATTAATGAAAGTTGTGTGTTTTCTCGTTTCGTTTGTATCGTATGAATCATGCCAAAAAGAAAGAAGGGATAGCTTTAACAAACTTGAGCCGATTCTCTTGACAATCCCTCTAATACACGTCAATTGCGACAAATCACATAATGGCAGGCCAAAGTTGAAAAAGATCCGTATGATATTCTTGAGAAAGGTTGTAACCTGCTCCTTTAGAATTTGCAATTCATGCTGTTATAGCATCGTATGGGCTCATGTGAGTTCCTATTTTGAGAATTCAACCATTGTTGTTTTTGAAGTTCTAATCCATCTTCCTTTTGATGAATTAGGGAGGTTGATTTTAACCTTGTGAGAGGGCCTCACTTTAGGGATTACTTTTGCCCAAAAATACCCTAAAATGCCACCTAATTTCCTATACTAAGAGTCATTGCTTGGGTTTTGATCCAACCTCATGGGCTTCCACGTTGGGGGGTGGGGGGGGCTTGTTAAGCTTATCAAACATTTAAATTATTTGGTTAATATCCCACTAAAAATTAATAATTACCCAAGTATCCACATAATTAAGAATTATCTCAAATTACTTAAAATACTACTCACTTTTAACACACTTAATAAACTTTACTATCATGGTCACGTGGTACCTTGTGTGACACTAGTCCAAAAATACAAGGTATTATACCT
Organism: Nicotiana tabacum; assembly: GCF_000715075.1. Taxonomy (NCBI): domain Eukaryota; kingdom Viridiplantae; phylum Streptophyta; class Magnoliopsida; order Solanales; family Solanaceae; genus Nicotiana; species Nicotiana tabacum. Next base: position 44,434,531 of record NC_134084.1, read on the forward strand.
TGAACCGTATTTTATCCGAATTTGTCAAACTTTGACGAAACTCATTTTCTTTGATTCGCTTTCCCTCTCACCTCCACGAATTTACTTATCACCTATTATAAATAGCATAAATGCTTATAACCTCAATAATAATCTCACTCCCGAGCCTACGTCGATTAACATACGACGAAACTTTAACGTACAAAAATGCGGGAGGTAACATCTCATTTCTGAGCTTATATCAATTTACTATATGGCATACTTTCACATATGAAAACATGGGGTGTAACATAATTCCCCCCTTTGGAACATTCCAAAGGCCAGGGAATTCTCCCCTTTAGGCCTCTTTCTCACACCATGACTTGTGGTCGAAATCCTTCCAATCTCGTAACTGTTGCTACCTTCTATCATGCAGCCTGTACGACACTGACCTTGTAATTTCACCTATGCGACTGTTTTCTCCTTTTTCCTCCAGCTTTTAGCCAATCTCTAGGCCTCACTTTGTAAACACATAGAAAGCTTGATAAAATATCCTTCTGGGCATCTATAGGTATACCGAAGTTCTTCGCTCGGTATTTTGTTGAACTTACGAATATTGCTATACCTTATTTCATAGACCCGGTTATCCATACATATGACTTTACTGCATCTAGGTAGGTCATACTATACCATAACTCTTACTTCGATTTATCATTACTGATGTCTGCTACAAAACTCTGCGTTACTCTCGTTGCTCATCCTATATGTATAAATCTAAGTCCTTTAATGCTTCTTCATTGATGTTCTTCTGAAGACTGATGGCCTAATCTAATCTTATACTTTGTAACTTTTATCCCTCCATTGTTGATTCACCTCCATGTTGAACTACAATCTACCACTGATAACTTGAAACTTCTTACATAATACATTCTCACTAGGGCTTATGTCTCATAGGGGATATGCGAAGTGACTTGCCTAATCTACCTTGGGGCGATACTACACCTCAATAACCATATTTCATAGCATCCCAACATGATTATCTTATGGGTGGGGGTATTCTAATTATGTGCTGTCCATGAAATCCTCTTTTTCCTTCAAATCATTACTCGATCGTAGGCGCAAACGTCATCCTTTATCTATCATAATTACACCCTCATTCTATTACCAGGGCAGCATTCCATCTCTTCTAAATGCTATTAGTCTTCGACTCATTTGAGTTCATTCAGGCTATACTGAACTTTCTAAACCCTAGAGAAACCATTAGCTCTCTTGTTTTCATGGTCTTAATTCCAAGGACTTATCCATAATCGTCACCTTCTCACTTGTCTTTCCTTATCCTTACTCATGTCGTCCTAAAACCTTATTGCTTTACCATACTTTAGCTTGCGACCTACACATATCCATTTATACTACTCGCAATGTTCCTTCAACTTTCTTGAACAATAGATTTCCTTATGTTATTATGGAACATCAAGCAAGACATCACATCGTCTCAAACTTTTCTTTACTCTTTTAACTAGACCTCTCGATACCTAGAAACCATAGGCTGGAAGATATGCCACTAATCACACTACTATCATTCTTGGGTACTATATCCTAACGCTTCTAGCCCTCTATCTGAAGTATAGATTATTCACAACCTTCTGCACCTGAGTATCTCATACGTTGTTCACCTTTACCTTACTTACCTTAAAATCTCTCATCGCATCTTCTATCTCTTTCATGATCTCCCTTCCACAAAGGTATAATTTACATCCACAACTTGGAGCACTATTATAATACTTGCACCCCTGGTGCATAAACAATCTGGTGGGAGCTTCATACAGACTTCTTATAAGGCTGTTACTCTTCTAACTGGCTTTATCATAGAGCCATTATAAAATATGGCTACTGTACTATCTCTCTTGTACCTCTGATATTAAGAATGATTTTGCTATGTTCTCAATCACGATTTATATAATTTTCTGGGTCCAATAATCAGACTCCTAATTTACATAGTTGATGTAACTCTTTAGTTTCATCTTCCTTCTGGTCAGCCTTTATGTAGGCTTAAATTATCATCCGATCTGCGGCTCCTGGTATTAGTTATTACTTTAGCCTTTCATGGATGCTATGGAATATCCATTATACAATCTTCTAATAATTCAATCCTTTGTCTATGACCTGTACTCAATTATTTCTTTTAACTTATATCGGAGTCTTCTACGGTTGTATGATTGTCAACTAACTTCAGATCATTGATGGAATAATTCCTTACGTTCCTTCTCAACTTTCTTTAAACGTAAGCTATTACATTTCCTGGCCTTTCTCACCTTTGTTGTGTATATACTTAGCTTATCTTAGTTCCCACACATGCCGAAATTTTGCGCAACTCATATGATCTCGAATATTACTTTTGATTTTACTTCCCATTCATTAGCCATGAAAGGTGCCATTTTCTTATGAAGTGAATACAATGATGTAGTGAAACTGTTTTTACATGACCATTTCTTCTTCAAGTTACTATGTTTAGGTTGAAACCTTCTTTCTTATTTCCTCAGCTAGTCTTTCATTGTAGTACATAGGGAGGACTCTCTGACTCTTGTAAAGCTGTGAGCTTATTACATCGCATACTCGATAGAATTTTTGATGTCCTTCTTCGCCTATAATTAACCCTAGTTACTTACCTCCACGCCCTTGTGCTTGTAGGGTTGTTTTTTAACTGATATTTTGATTGTCTTCCCAGTGACACTTTTTTTTATTTACGTAACTGTCATACGGTACCTTTAACTACCCCAACTCTTATCTGAATATTTCTCAAGGGTCACGATGTCATATTTGCAAGACTGAATTCCCCATGTTGGGGTTCACTATGTTTTTCTCGCACAATCTGTTGATTTCTCTGTATCCTCTTGTCTAGCCATAACCAGGCTCTTCCTGAATCAACTACTAACTACTTGTTGGCTCATTCTCATATCAATATTCTGCGGAATATTTCTTGGGTTATTTCTTTTATCTTAACTTACCTCTCGCACCGACTCATTATTTATCAATAACATCCCAGACCGGAACCCTTACTTCCTCTTCTTGACGTCGTACTTGCTTAATGTTCTGGAGTCGTATTATGTCTGTAGGATCTAAATAAATGAAATCTCATTCCTTTTGCCTCTACCACATTCTTCCTTTACTATTCTAAAGTTACTAGAACCACTTAATTCTGACTTAATGCCACATCACTCCATATTCCCCCCTTTAGGGGGGTACTATGATTTAGTGCTACGACGATCTACCTATAGATGTTTTACCTCTTCATCTTTGGCTTCTTGTCACATCATCGATGACCCTCACTCGCCTTGCGGTAATCCTTTTTTACCAAGGATAACAAAATATCTTACTCACGAGAGTGACACTTAGTGTAACTGGCACACATAGTCCCTTAAGCTTAACTTTGCTCACATTTATTGCTTTAGGGAAGCGTCTTCCTAAATAAGATTTAAATGTTTTTCTTCTGTCATCCATTCTATTATTGCCAGAGTGCAATCTAAAATTCTCATGATGCTGACTATTATCAAATCACTCAGTCCCTAATTCATGTTTAGTTTATCTTGTTCACCATCCCATACTGATGTCTATTATTATGGAGTCTAACTTTTCCTTCTGGTAATCACATTAGAGTCATGAACTTATTTCTCGAAATGAGGATATGACTTTATGTCCTATACTCTTTCGTTGTCTCAAGGCCTGTCAGTTCTCATCTTTTCCTTCCCTTGACTATAAACTTTGTAACACTGTCATATTTTTATCTACTGTTGTCATTCATGTATCACATCTTACTCATAATTCTTCATTAAAACTCTCCTTATTTTCCTGCTAACATTTCTGTCTATCACTTTATTCTGAAAACTTCAACAAGACATTTTTTTGCTTTTATCTCTCCTTGCTCCATCCACTAATTCTTTGGGTTGCCTAAAATTCTTTCTCTACTAGGGACGGGAGCCACACTAAGGTATATGTATCCCTTCCAGGCTTCTAGTGCCTATCTTTGTAAATATTTTTTGAACATTCTAGTATTCATATCTAGCTATACTATTCTAGAGTGCACCATCTAGGTGTCTCCCAAGGAGTTTATTAGCACATTTGCAATATCCTTCGGAAACGTCAACTAACACAAACAATCCATTCACCATTTTGGGTTATTCTAACCCCAGCCGAATCCTGATATTCCGTCCTTCTCCTAAACCATATCTGCTAGCTCCCATATGGCATAACTAAGATGGGTGTGGCCGACTATACATACCTCTATTACTGTTGAAGGTAACTCAAAAGCATTATATTTATCTGCCTGAATTGTAAATACTGATAATCTTCATCAACTGGGCGCCTCGTAGCCTTCTTCACCTTGCTTCTTTTACTTGTTGAAACTTGTATCTACCTTCTAATTTTCTTGTTTCTTTTTTTACCATAAGGGTGGATAGATACTCATGCCTTAAGGCTCCTTATCATGAAGCTTACACATCTTAGTCCACAGATGATCTACTGAAGACCTTACATTTACTCATCATAAGCATCATGCAAAATCGACTTCCTCTGACTCAACTCTTCCACAGTCAAATGCAATCTCTTACCAACTGTTTTTTGGTTATAAGTATCGTCTTATTATGATTAAAAAAGAATTTACGAATCTGAATTCTTACAAGTGAGCCGTACCACACGATCCAGAGTAAGAAGAAAGCGTGACAGTCCTAAATTCCCTGTAGCCTCCTACTTATAAGTGTGGTGCACGACACACCCATAAGCAAGACTTTACCAGACATGACTTGTAGACTCCCTAGGACAGAACTGCTCTGATACCACTTTGTCATGACCCAAAACGATGGGCCGCAATGGGCACCTGGTGCCTTACTCAACCGAGTACCAATATAACGTATCTTTCGTATCATACTATCATAGGTAAATGAGATGAAAAGGATGCTGCGAGATAACTAGAATGAAACATGAGGTAATACTCAATATATGATGACCCAACTTGATATACTAGCTTATACGTATGACGTACGGGTCTATAAGGCCGGCATAATCCTTAAAATATTCAAAACATAGGCCGACAAGGCCATACAAGTATTCGTATACATAAAATCTATCTACAAGCCTTTAAGAATACATAAATATCATAAAGGTCGGGACAGGGCCCTGCCATAACAGTCAATACATGTGCAAATCCTAATGACCAAAATAAGCAACTCCGGAACTAATAGAGCATACCAACACCTTCCATTGAGCTGATACCTTACCTGTAGCACTCTCAACCTATCGGGACCTGCGAGCGTGAAACGCAATGTCCCAAAGCAAAAGGGATGTCAGTACAAATAAAGTACCGAGTATGTAAGGAATGAACATCAGTAAATGAAAGTTGTGAGAGAAATATGGAGTAAAAGACTTAACATGTAAGTCTAAATAGCTCTATGAATCATTTAATATTTGAAATGTCATACATATGCATATAAACTTCATACCATGCATAGGTATATGCGTACATAACATCATCAAGCCTCTGAGGACATCCTAAGATATCATCTAGACCACTATGGGCAAAATCATCAACGTATACCAGCCGATCAAGTGCTGGTGCGTATATAACACCGTAACATTTTCCAATATCCCATATACAGATAATATACACATATATAGCTCCATCTTATCATGGATCAAGGTACATGTATAAATGAATGAAATGTAGAAGAAATATGTTAATAAGATTTCTCGGAATGTTATAAGATCAATATGCTTTTGATTAATTTCATGAAACAAACTTTATCAACTTAAGTATTTTCTGTGACCCATGAACAAAATATATAATAATAAGCCACATGGGGAATTAAGAACATAGACACCTCTATTACTTCTATGAATAGAGTCATTCTGAAAGTTGTGTGTTTGCTCGCTTTGTTTGTATCGTATGAATCATGCCAAAAAGAAATAAGGGATAGCCTTAACATACCCGAGCCGATTCACTTGACAGTCCCTCTAACACACGTCAATTGCGACAAATCATGTAACTGCGGACTGAAGTAGAGAAAAATCCGTATGATATTCTTGAGAAAGGATGTACTTTGCTCCCTTAGAATTTGCAGTTCACGTTGCTATAGCATTGTAAGGGTTCATGTGAATTCCTATTTTGAGAATTCATCCGTTGCTGTTTTTAAAGTTCTAATCCATCTCCCTTTTAATGAATTAGGGAGGTTGATTTTAACCTTGTGAGTGGGCCCCACTTTAAGGATTACTTTTTCCCTAAAATGCCACCTAATTTCCTAAACCAAGAGTCACTACTTGGGTTTTGATCCAACCTCATGGGCTGCTACATTTGGGGGAGGGGCCTTGGTAAGCTTATCAAACATTTAAATTATTTGGTTATTCTCCCACTAATAATTAATAATTGCCCAATAATCCACATAATTAAAAATAACCTCAAACTACTTAAAATACTACTCACTTTTAACACACTTAATATACTTTACTATTATGGTCATGTGGTACCTTGTATGGCACTAGTTCATAAATCCGATGTATTATAGCTTCAACAGTATTTTATCCCAATTTGTCAAACTCTGACGAAACTCATTTTCTTTGATTCGCTTACCCTCTCACCTTCACGAATTTACTTATCACCTATTATAAATAGCATAAATTCTTATAACCTCAGATCTCACTCCCGAGCCTACGTCGATTAACTTATGATAAAACTTTAATGTACGAAAATGTGGGATGTAACATCTCTATTCTGAGCATATATCAATTTACATATGGAGTACTTTCATGTATTAAAATATGGGGTGTAATAGAAAGGTCATCCTGAGTGAGAACCTCTCAACCCTTCAAAGGCTCCTGGTCATGGACCTTGAGATCACAAGGGAGGGGAGGAAAAGGGCGATGTATAGCCAACATATGATCAAGTGGGGAGCCTTGACGAAAACTAAATCTCATGAGTTGGGGGTCAAGCTGGTGACTATGGGGGCTGGGAGGAGTAGTGGGGATGCAAGTGCTATGTGGATTACGACTGCGCAGTGCATTATGGAATCCACAAGAGAGGTATTAGGGGTCTCAAAAGGTTACTCTAGTGGTCACAAGAGAGACTGGTGGTGGAATGGATAGGTTCAAGGAAAAATGGAAAGCAAGAAAGCAGTGTATCTGGAGCTAGTGTAAGGTATAAACGAGGAGGAGAATAGGGAGAATAGGGAGAATTATAGGTTGGCTAAGAAAGAGGAAAAGCTATTAGTTATGGTGGCCAAGACTGCAGCTTTTAGTCATTTGTATGAGGAACTCGAGCGCTGAGGTGGTCATAAGAGGTTGTTCAGGTTAACCAAGGGATGAGAAAAGAAGGCGCATGACTTGGGCCAAGTAAAGTGCATCAAGGACAAAAAAGGTAGAGTTTTGTTGGATAAGGGGATAATCCGTCAGAGATGGCAGACCTACTTCCATAGAATCTTGAATGAAGAGGGGGACAAGAGCATTGTACTATGTAGTTTTGAACTCTCCGGGAGTAATTGTGACTTTGGGTATTGTAGGCGGATTATAGATGATGAAGTTTAGGGGGCTATGCGTCAGATGAACAGGGGCAAAAAGATTGTGCCGGATGAAATCCCGATTGTGTTTTGGAAGAGTGCAGGTAAGGCAGGCTTGGAGTGGATCACTAGGTTATTTAATGTCATTTTTAGAAAGAAGAAGATACCCGAAGAGTGGAAGTGGAGCACGATGATTTCTGTATACAAGAACAAGGGTGATATCCAAAATTGTAATAACTATAGGGGTATCAAGTTGCTTAGCCATACTAAGAAAGTTTGGGAGAGAGTGGTAGAGCTAAGGGTGAGGAGGAGTGTGTCTATTTTTGAGAACCTGTTATGATTTATGCCAGGGAACTAGACTATAGAAGCCATCCACCTCGTTAGGAGATTGATGGATCAATATAGGGAGAGAAAGAAGGACATGCATATGTTGTTCATCAACTTTGAAAAGGCGTACGATAAAGTTTCAAGGGAGGTTTTGTAGATATGTTTGGAGGCTAGAGGTGTACCTGTTGCTTACATTAGGTTGATTAAAGACATGTATGATGGAATCAAGACTCGAGGAGGACGATGGGTGGGGACTCGGACCATTTTCTAGTTATGATGGGGTCAACACTTAGCCCTTTTTTTGTTTGCTCTAGCGATGGATGTACTGATGTGCCACATCCAAGGGGAGGTGTCGTGGTGCATGCTATTTGCAGATGATATTGTATTTATTGACGAGGCATGAGACGGACCAAGAATACTGGAATCTATGTTTAGCAGGACCAAGACAGAATACTCGAAGTGTAAGTTCAGTGGCGAGACTCATGGAGGGGAAGGGGAGGTGAGGCTGGACTCATAGGTCATCCCTAGGAGAAGAAGTTTTAAGTACTTTGGGTCTATTATTTAGGGGGATGGGAATATTGATGAAGATGTCACACATCGTATTGGGGCAGGATGGATTAAATGGAGACTCGCTTCTGGTGTTTTGTGTGACAAGAAGGTACCACTGAAACTTAATGGTAAGTTCTACAGAGTGGTGGTTAGACAAATGATGGTGTATGGGGAAGAGTGTTAGCCAGTCGTGATCACTCAGGTCCAGAAGATAAAGGTAGCAGAGATGAGGATGTTGAGATGGATATGTGGGCACACCAGGTTAGATAGGATCAGAAATGAGGTTATTCGCGACAAGGTAGGTATGGCCCCTATTGAGGACAAGATACGAGAAGCGCGTCTTAGGTGGTTTAGTCATATGAGTAGGAGAATCACAGACGCCCTGGTGAGGAGGTGTGAGAGGTTGACGTTAGAGGGCCTACAGAGAGGTAAAGGTAGGCCAAAGAAGAGGTGGGGAGAGATGATTAGGCAAGACATGGCGCAGCTTCAGCTAACCGAGGACATGACCATTCATAGGAAGGTATAGAGGCCGAGGATTAGGGTAGTAGAGTATATAGTCTAGAGTGTTCATAAAAGTAGTATTGGCACGCGGTCTCGTTTTCTGTTGGTAGTAGAGTTTTATGACTAATTGTTGTTTTCTTTCATTGTTGATCACCTTACTATCCTGTTGTTTTTATTCTTCTTTTATATGGATTTTTGGTACTGTCCCTTCTTGTTTATATTTTCATTAATTTGGTGCATATGTTTTTCTGAGCGGATGGTCTATTGAAAATAGCCTCTATATCCTTACAAGGTAGGGGAAAGGTCTGCACACACACTAACATCCCCAGACCCCATGGTGTGGGATAATACTGGTTATGTTGTTGTTGTTGTTATAGCCAGTGGACCATCAAAGACAATGTCCTATAGCTTATAGTCCTCTCCTATAATGTGATCTCTCATCCTATTTTTCCACCAAGAGTAGTACTGGCCATTAAAGAGTGGTGGCCTAGCAGTGGATTGCCCTTCCCAGTTTTCAGGTGGTGCACTCATCTTGATCTTCTCCTAAGGTGTAAGCCTCTTTAAAGATAACCTGCTCTGATACCAATTGATGTTTTATAGTTCAATACAACACAAAAGGGGGTGATTTGTGTGGTGTCCAATTTTCACGCGCACATATTATAGAGGAATCTGGCTTCTATGTGTTCCTTATACTACTATTGCGGAATAATAAATGCGAAAAGTAAAAAAATACAAGTATTTTTACGTGGAAAACACCCGGCTCAAAAGCTGAAAAAACTTTGACCTAATACCCAGTAGGATTTTTCCCAACATTTTACGAAATCACTGAATCAAAAATAACATTTACAAAACTCTTTATAAACCTAAAGACTACCTCTAACCCTTAGTGGCAACTAGCCTCTGGATGTTGCAAAAACTTCAAGTTAACTCTAACTTAAATACAACGCTAAGAGTACCTAGTACAATTCCTTCTAGATAAAGCTGAAAAGTATAACTTGAAAGCCCTACTACAATGAAACTAGAATAAAAGACAGACGCTTGGAACTGGTTCTTCTATCTAGTTCGTGTAGCTTCAGGTTTGCATAGTTGAATCACATACGAATTGCTTGCAAAATGCCTTGCTATTTTGCTCTCAACTCACGTTTAACTTCAACGTTTGTGCCTTTCATGTAGAATAGAACAAATTGATATTTATTGAGTTAGTAGAGTAAGATTAACTAAAGTTTCAATGCTATACGCTTCCTTGGTGGAAGAGTTCTAATTATTTTCAACTTCTAACTCCTCTCTTATCTTGGATAAAGTTCTCTTCGAGTAAGGAGCCCTTCTCCTTATCATTTATGCAACCTTTTCGTTCAGGAGATATCAGGCATAGCTACTTAAGCTTTTCTCCTTCACGTGCATCCCTTGTGCTCAAATCTGCTCGTGTTTATGTACATTGTGCATGGATCTGGTTCATTCTTGAGTTCCTTTGTCAATCATCAAAACAAATTTCACATAGGCCAACACAAATGTCCCCAAAATTAGCGATAATTTAAAACAATAGCTTCCGTCATCGTACAGATTTATTATTGTTCAATAATTCTTTACCAAATTGATAGAGTTTATGTTATATTTACTCTACCTATATGTTAAGTCGTTCAATTAAAGTCAACCAGATAGGCATATTTGTTTTGTATTGTTTTAACAAAGTGTTCTTTGAATTTACAATATCAATTTCGATCAAACTACCTCAAATCTACACCAAATAATCTTAAATTTAAAACAATGCTTCCATATACCAACACAAGCAATTTTCAATCACCGATTTAGCCTAATAACACTAAATCAAAAAATCACTTTGTCTTCTTGAATACTTTCTAAGGTCCACCAATGAAGTTTTTGATATAAAACAATAAAAGAAGAAGAAGAGTATTGCAGAAAAAAGTAGAGAGAGAGAATTCTTATTGATTTAGGATGATTTACAATGGAAGATAACCTCTCTATTTATAGAAAAAATGTGACTTAGCCACCAAGTAACAAACCCTAAAATCTCTCTAAAATATAGACATTCACCTTAAATATAATTCTATTTATAATTGTAACAACTCAAACGGTAGTTTTGAGCATTTGCACTTCGCTCGGTAGTTTGGGGACATGAGCAACACCGTATGATGTATTAGGACTTGTATGAAAAACTTGAGTTCATTCCAAATTGATTTGACATGTTTCGGTGTGAGTTTTTAGAAGTAGGAAGTTCGAAAGTTCATTAAGTTTGATTTGAGGTGTGTTTCATCGCTTCGATGTTGTTATGCATGATTTGAGGCCTCTAGTAAGTCTGTGTTATGTTATAGGACTTGTTGGCATGTTCGTACATGGTCCTGAGGGGCTCGGGTGAGTTTTGAATAGAATTGGGTTGTGTTGCGCTCGTTTTTCTTATGTTTCGACATTGTTTCTTCAAGCATAAATGGTACCACATTAAACAAATGAGATCCAATTTCTATTTTGGTCAAAGCATTAGATCTGTATCGTAATTACGGATCCGTAGCAAAAAGAATCATTGAATTTGGACATCGTATGAGGATTTTATGGTCATTTTACTAAGAATTGGGTTGCCAGATAATTCAGATTAATTACGAATTTGTCGCTGACTTCATATTTAAAAATCTACACTATTTCAAAATATTAAAACCAACATATCTCCTTCATTATAAGGTCAAATGGAGTGATTCAAAAGCCTATATTGACTAAAATTTCACAAGGAATCCCTCAGCAAGTTTTGGGATTGTTTGGCATGAAAAACAAGGCAGAACAACTAGGCAAAAATACTTAATATCGAAGGTTTCTTCATTTGGTAATATTTTGAGTTGGGGAACACAGATTAGGACAATTTATGAAGGAGATTTTCACCATATGGATTGGGGTAAGTGTTCTATACTCGATTTTAGTTATATTTCATGAAACCATCTTCGTTTTTTGTATTTGATTGATGATTTCAAAGTGAAATTTGGGGGTCTTGTCTAAAATTTCATAAAGTGAATTTTTGAGTTTTAAATATCTATTCGGAGTTGGATTTGAGTGAAATAAGTATGGTTGGAATGGTAATTTAATGTGTTGTCAGATTTTGTATGTTTTTCGGGTTTTGAGGCGCGGACCCGAGTTGGGCTTTTCCAATTTTTGGATTTTGATTAAACATTCAACTTTTTTTGATAGGGATTGGTTCATTTAGCATTGTTTGATGTATTTGAGTTTTTTTGGTTAGTTTTGAGCCGTTCGGAGGTCAAAATGCGCGGGATGGCATTTTTTGAGCATTGCTTGGCTTGCTCGGTATTGGAATTGGCTTGTTTAAGGTAAGTAACTCTTCTAAACTTAGTGCTGAGGGTATGAAACCCTGAAATTATTGCTATGTGATTGGTGTTGAGGTGAAGCACATGCTACATGACGGGCGTGTTGGCGTGCACCTTGTGAATTATGACTCTGTTGTCTTCATGACACTGTATAGTGGTCCTACTTTGTTGATATCTGTGGTTTCACCATGTTATAAAGTAATTGAGCGGCACATCATGCTAGATATTATGTTTAGGCTTTATAATGATATTGTCGGGACCCATAGTGATCGTTTCTTGTTGTCATCTCATTGATTTCATTGATATTTTGTACTCAGTAATATTCATGCATTCATATCATCTCAGTCTCAGTTGCTACTTATTGATACATCATATTATTGTTTCGGGTCATTTTTCATGACATTGTGAGCCCGTGGGTGAGACTAGAGAGATTGATGACTGAGTAAGGCCGAGAGTCTAATTATGAGTGACAATTATGGTGTCGGGTTGCACGCTGCAATGATTGTTTTGATTTATGATAGCGCTTGAGATGAAAGAGCCCTTCAGGAGTTTGTACACACCCCAGTGAGCGCGGACGATATTATTAAGGGATGGATTTCCCTGGACATGTATTTGTCCAAATTACTTGATATATGGAGATGGATTTCTCCACAGGGTTGGATTTCCCTTTTTCCTTGGTACGAGGTGACTTGTAGTCAGTGTTGTATATGTTCCGGGATGGATTTTCCTAGGCCATATGGGCCATATACAATACCAAGTGGTTGAGCATGATGAGTGGAAAGTGTGAGACAGTGATATTGAGTACTCTAAGAGTGTGAGTACATGATTCATCTCTGAGATACATGGCATTGGCATGCACACATGACATACATGCATAGAGATGCATTTTCCTCATATTGTACGGTATCACATCATTCATGACTTTTTACACACATTGATATGTGGGAATAGAGAGGTATTTCACACTTGCTGTCTGGAAAGAAAACGAAACATATAATTTATTGTGGAAAGGATTTTTAGAAAAATTTACCATTTTCAAACCATCTCATATTTTACGACGATTTCAGTAATGAATTTGAGTTTTCACTGATATTCCTGAAAGGTGGAGCTATTTTCGCAAAACTGTGAAAAGCTGAGCATTTTCTCTCTCTGAGTTATTTTCTTATTTATATGCTCTACGTTGTTATGAACTGCTATTGGTTATTGGTGTTGGACCCGACCTATGTTCCAGCTCGTCACTGCTTTCAACCTAAGATTAGGTTTGTTACTTACTCAGTGCATGGGGTCGGCTAAATTGATACTAAACTTCTGCACCTTGCGTGCAGATGTTGATTGTTGATGATGTTGTATTCGATGGGAGCTGGATTTGAAGATGTACCTGCGTTCCTTGTCACGACCAAGTTCTCCCTCCCTGAACCGTCATGACGGACCCTAGTCTCTACGACTAGGTAAGACTAACATTTTGCGAAAATGAGACGAAAACATGAAAAACTAACAATTTAACAGGTAAATTTAATTAAGAAATTTAGGTGCCGCTCGTCATATACAATAATCACTCTCGACTGAAAATAAACGCTCCCAAAACCCGGAATATCACGAGACACAAGCTACAAAAGTAAATAGTGCTTCTAAACTCCAGAAACTATCAACAAAGAAAAATACAATAAAGTCTTTAACTTAAGGTAGAGTAGATAGGGACTCCTAGGCCTGCTGACACGGCAGATATACCTCGAAGTGTCTACAGTCGTCTCGCCTCACCAGAAATGTAGCTAGAAAGAGGTACTTGTATCTACACATGAAAAAACATGGACAGGAAAGGGCATGAGTACACCATAGCGGTACCCAGTAAGTGCCAAGCCTAACCTCGATCGAGTAGTGACGAGATCAGATCAAGGCCCTACTGCTATATATATATATATAATTATACGGTATGAAATATCGCAGTAAAGATAAATGCTAACATTTAACGAGGATGAAATCACAGAAAATAATAACTCAGTACACAGAGATAGCAATAGGGGATCTCATGGGATACTGTCCCATAGTCCCAAGCGTAAATGTGCAGGGTATCTCCCGGGATACCATCCCGTAGTCCCAAATGTAAATGTGTAGGGGGATCTCCGGAAAAACCGTTCCGTAGTCCCAAAGTAAATATCCAGTACAGGGGGATCTTCCGGGATACTGTCCCGTAGTCCCAAACATAAACGTGTAGGGAGATCTCCCGGAATACCGTTCTGTAGTCCCAAAGTAAATATGCCACTCAATCATAAACAACAATTTCAATAAGGAATTCTACAATTTAGACTAAGTTCATACCAAAGAAGATAGATAATTTTCACTAAACATGCTGCACAGAGTTCAGATAGGCAGTTAAGGCAGTTAAGACAGTTAAGGCACATAGGCATGCTTTCCTAAGCTAAACAGGATAGTTACATATACTAGTATTGCTCAATTAAAGGAAAACAGATATTTGCTTAATGAAAATGGGGTTTTTAAAACAAATATCTCGTGTACGCACTCGCCACAGCTCATACACAAGGCTCATATATCAAACAGTACCAAATCCTAAGAGGAGTTCTCCCACACAAGGTTAGGCCAGCTACTTACCTCGAACCAAGATCAAATCAATCTGGTATCACGCTCTTGCCAGAAGTATCCAACTTCGAGTGGCCGAAATCTAATCAAATCAATTACATAATGTAAATATAGCTAAAAACAACTAATTTAGCTAATGAAATCAAAGCTAAGGTGAGAAAATAGAAAAATGCCCAAAAATCCTCCCCGAGCCCACCTCTCGGAATCGGGTAAAAGTCACAAATTATGAATACCCATTCACTCACGAATTCACTTGTACAAAAAATATCCAAATCTGATGTTAAAATCTCACTCAAAACTCAGAAATTCGATTGGGAACATTTCCCCCATTTTCCCAACTTTCTCACTCAAAATCTTTGATTAAATGAAAAAAATAACTATGGATTAATGAAATATGATCAAAATAGGATTAGGAATCTTTATCCAATGATTTTCTCTTAAAAACTCTCGAAAAATCGTCTTCCTCCGAGCACGAAATCGAATTTCATGGAATGAACACCAAACCCTCGAATTCTCCCTTTTTCTGTCAGACAAACCGCATTTGCGGGTCCATACTTTGCCCCTGTGGCGCTGCACGTGCGGTAAATCCATCGTAGGTGCAAAAATCACTTAAGCGGGCTGGGACCGCATCTGCGAGCACTAGGCCGCACCTATCATCCGCTCATGCGATCCCTTAACCACTTCTGCGCTTTGCTTATGTGGGCTCCTCACCGCATATGCGGCCGAAGGTTTGCAGGTGCGAAAACACCAGATGCAGCACACTTCGGCCATTTGCATAAGTCTCAAACCAATCCGTTAAGCACCGAAAACTCATCCGAGGCCCCCGGGACCTCAAACAAACATACCAACAAATCCTAAAAAATCATACAAACTTAGTCGAGCACTAAAATCATATCCAACAACGTTAAAAACACAAATCAACCACCGATTCAACCTTAAAGAACTTGATACTTCCAAATTCGACAACTGATGCCGAAACCAACCAAATTACGTCCGATTGACCCCAAACACTATGGACCTACTCCAACTTCTGAAATCAGATTACAACCCCGATAACAAAAATTCAACTACCTGACCGAAACTCCAAAAATTCAACTTTAACCATTTCAAGCCTAAATGAGCTACGGACCTCCAAAACACAATCCGAACACACCCCTAAGCCCAAAATTAGCCAATGGAGCTAACAGAATCAACGAAACTCCATTTCGGAGCTGTCTTCACACTATTCCAACTACAGTATAAATTTTAAGACTTAAGCTCTCATTTAGGGACTATATGTCCCAAAACACTTCGAAACGCAAAACGAAATGTCTTGGCAAATCACAATAGCAGAAATAGACAATAGGGAAGCAGTTAATAAGGGATTGGAGCATTAATTCTTAACACGACCGGAGGGGTCATTACATCCTCCCCCTCTTAAAACATTCGTTCGTGCTTGAACGAGCATAGAGACATGCATGAAGTGGTGAAAAGATGAGGATAACGGTTGCGCATATCCTGCTCGGTCTCCCAAGTTGCCTCCTCGACCGGCTGACCCCGCCACTAAACCTTTACTGATACAATGCTCTTTGACCTCAGCTTTCGAACCTGCCTGTCCGATATAGCCACTAGCTCCTCAACATAAGATATATCCTTGTCCAACTAGACTGAGCTGAAATCCAATACGTGAGACGGATCACCGTGATACCTCCAGAGCATCGAAAAGTGGAAATACCGGATGAACTCTTGCTAGGCTGGGAGGTAAGGCAAGCTCATAAAAACCTACCCAACACGCTGCAACACCTCAAAGGGACCAATAAACCTTGGGCTCAACTTGCACCTCTTTCCGAATCTCGTAACGCCTTTCATAGGCGAAACCTGAAGCAAGACCCACTCTCCAACCACAAATGAAACATCACGAACCTTCCGGTCTGCATAACTCTTTTCTCTGGACTGGGCTGTGCGAAGTTTACCCTAAATCACCTTAACCTTCTCCAAAGCATCCTGAACTAAGTGTGTGTCCAATAACCTAGCCTCACTCGGCTCGAACCAACCCACTACGGACCGACACCGCCTACTATACAGAGCCTTATACGGTGTTATCTGAATGTTGGACTAATAACAGTTGTTGTATGCAAACTCTGCAAGTGGCAAGAACTAATCACAAGAACCTCCAAACTCATCACACATGCACGGAGCATATCCTCAAGAATATGAATAGTGCGCTCGGACTGTCCATCCGTCTATGGGTGAAATATTGTGCTCAACTCCACCCGAGTACCCAACTGATGTTGTACGACTCTCCAAAACCGTGATATAAACTGTGTACCTGGTCATAGATGATAGATATCGGCATGCCATGAAGTCTGACAATCTCACGGATATAAACTCGAGCCAGCTGCTCGGAATAATAGGTAGTCATCATAGGAAGGAAATGAGCCGGCTTGGTCAGCCTATCTACAATCACCCAAACGGCATCAAACTTCTGTTGAGTCCGTAGGAGTCCAACTCCGGAATCTCTAAATTCTGAAGCAATCCACCCGGTCATTGATGCTCGTACTTCACTTGCTAGCGATTTAGGCACCAAGCAACATATTCCACTATGTCCTTCTTCATTCTACGCCACCAATAATGCTGTCTCAAGTCCTGATACATCTTTGTGGCACCCGGATGAATAGAGTATCGTGAGCTATGAGCCTTCTGAAGAATAAACTCATGCAAAACATCTACATTAGGCACACAAAGCCTGCCTTGCATTCTCAAAGCACCATTATCCCCAATGTAACCTCCTTATCATGACCGTGCTGAACCGTGACCTTAAGGACAATCAGATAGGGGTCATCATACTGATGCTCCCTGATATGGTCATAAAGAGAAAACCGAGAGACCACACAAGCCAATACTCGACTAGGCTCAAAAAATATCCAATCTCACAAACTGGCTAGCTAAGGCCTAAACATCCAACTTCATGGGCCTCTCTGCTGCAGGTAGATAAGCCAAACTCTCTGCCCAGCGACTCAAAGCATTGGCCACCACATTGGCCTTCCCCGGGTGGTACAAAATAGAGATATCATAATCCTTAAGCAGATGTAACCACGTCCTCTAGCGCAACTTAAGATCCTTCTGCTTGAACAGATGTTGCAAACTTTGGCGATCGGTATAAATCTCACAAGGGACACCGTACAAATAGTGCCTTCAAATCTTCAAGGCATGAATAATAGTAGCTAACTCAAGGTCATGGGATAGGATAGTTCTTTTCATGCACCTTTAGTTGTCTGGACGCGTAGGCAATTACCCTACGATCCTACATTAACACCGCGCTGAGGCCAACTCACGACACATCACAATAGACTATATAAGACCCTGAACCTATAGATAATATCAATATTGGGGCTGTAGTCAAAGCTATCTTGAGCTTCTGAAAGCTCTCCTCACACTCTTCTGACCACCTGAACAGGACACCGTTCTGGGTCAACCTGGTCATAGGTGCTGCAATAGATGAGATTTTGTCAACAAAATGACGGTAATAACCCGCTAAACCAAGAAAACTCCGGATCTCTATAGCTGAGGATGGTCTGGGCCAACTCTACACTGCCTCCACTTTCTTTGGATCCACCGTGATCCCTTCACTCTATACTACGTGATCCAAAAATACCACAGAATCCAACCAGAACTCACATTTTGAGAACTTTGCATAATTTCTTTTCTCTCAAAGTCTGAAGCACTGTCCTCAGGTGCTGCTCATGATCTTGCCAAGTCCAGGAGTACACCAAAATGTCATCAATAAAGACAATGCCGAACGAGTCAAGATATGGCCGGAATACACTATGCATCAAATGCATAAATGTTGTTGGGGCATTGGTCAGCCCAAATGGCATAACAAGGAACCCGTAATGACCATACCAAGTCCTGAAAGTAGTCTTCGAGATATCTGACTCCCGAATCTTCAATTGATGATAACATGAATGCAAATTAATCTTGGAAAACACTCGAGCACCCTGTAACTGATCAAATAGGTCATCAATATGAGGCAAAAGATACCGGTTCTTTACTATAACTTTGTTCAACTAGCAATAATCAATGCACATAAACATAGAACCATCATGTTTCTTCGCAAACAAGATAGGAGCACCCCAAGGTGACACACTAGGCTGAATAAAGCCCTTATCAAGCAATTATTGTAACTGTTCCTTCAACTCCTTCAACATAGGAGAGGCCATAGGGTAAGGAGGAATAGATATGGCATGAGTGCCCAGTAACAAACCAATGCCAAAATCAATATCTCTGTCAGGTTCCATGCCTAGAAGATCAGCTGGAAACACATCAAGGAAATTCATCACTACTGAGACTGAATCAATGGTAGATCAGGGCCACATTTGAAGCAGAGAGAACACCAATCAATTTCACTCCAAAGCTAACCACCAAACAAGTCAGACCTGCAGTGGTTTTCCAAATAGAAGAATACATTGGCACCATGGCTACTAGGTGCAAGTATACTGTGGTAGGGAAATTTTCTAATACTATGCCTAGGATGGATGTCATCGGAAGAAGTTTTGTAAACCAAACAGAGCTCAAGGGAGGAGTCAAAATTGCTCATTTCAATTCAAAGATTGTCTACATCGATATAGACAATGAATATGATCATGCAGCTGTGTAGAACAAGAAATTCATCTACATTCAAGGACAAATGATGAAGATTGAAGCTTGGACACCTCTTTTCAGTCGCAATGAAGATTCCCCAATTGTGCCAATATGGATTGTTATTCTTGAGCTGCCTTGGCACCTTTACTATATGGAGATCCTCACTCCATTACTGTCTTAGCAAAAACATATTCCTCAACACCAACAGAAGGTCAGGCACCAAAAAGATCAAGTACAAGATAAGGAGGAACTCCATATTTTAGGGGCAGATCCTTCACAAGAGGAATGGCAAACTCATAAAAATAGAAGATCCAAAGAAAATACATAGAACAACACCAAAAGGCTACATGCAGTGTATATTGCAAAACAATCTACTGTTCAGCAATAACAGATCCCGCCAAAAGAAATAACTCAACCTGAGGGGGGATTCCTCATGTTTTTCATGAGCGTGCTAATGTACATATGATTGAACCTAGGCTGGACTTAACCTCTGCTACCATTGATGATGTTGCTGGTCAAGTTCCTCTGCTTACTATCAATTCTGAGGAGGAAACTCTAGCATAACTCAAAACAAAGCCAATGGGTAAACAACATGCTATGGAAACTAAACCAGTTAAAACCAAAAAGAGGAGTAACCCCATCCAAAAGAAAAGAAGGAATGTAAAGAAAAAGGAAATGGCTTTAAGAATTCAGCAGGATTCGGAGGCCTTGCAGGAAAACCTTACCAATGGTGATCATCAATTGGAAGTTGATTCCACTGAATTGAAACCTTTGCTAGTTGACAAAGGAGAGGGTATCAATCACACTTCATCTGTTGAGAAGAGACTGACTGTGTTTGAAGACAATTTGGCTCCTCTACCTCAGGATGATGAGTATAGACCTATCCTTTCAGAAGATGAACTACAAAAAGGAAGTGAAAGAGATGATGAGTATAATGATGATGATTAGAACTATGATCTCCTCATCAAAGTAGTCAATGGGGAAGAATACCAAGACCAAATCATTGCTTCTCAAGGGCTGTCACTAAAGTTTACACAGCCACTACCAAGATTAACCAGAAGTAGAGCAATTGCAGTTTCCAGTAACAACCAATAGTCCAAAAAATCCATCAAACTTTAATGATTAGTACAATAATCTGGAATGCAAGAGGTATCTGAAACTCTGGAGCCATTCAGAGACTCAGAATTCTAAAACAAATTCACAACCTTTCCTTCATTGTTGCACTAGAACCATTTCTTGACAGCAAATACCTCAACTACTATAAATCCAACTGGTCATGCAACATGTAGCTTTTAGGAGTGGCAAATGGGCAGGTCGGGTTGGATACGGTTCGGGTCGAAAAGGGTAATGAAAAAATGGACATTTTATCTGACCCGACCCATATTGAATACGGATAAAAAATGAGTTAACCAGCGAATAATATGGGTAACCATATTATCCATGACTTCTTGCATATGATCTCTTTTGGGAGAATTCTTAGTCTCCCTAACTTGAGAAACCCCAATTTGAGGCTTTACAAATGCAAAAGTTAGACTCATTGGTTATCTATTGGTTACCCATTGGTTAACCATTTTTTAAATGGATAATATGGTTCTTCTCTATATTTGACCCGTTTTTAAAAAGTTCATTATCCAACCTATTTTTTAATCAATAATATGGGTGGTTAACTGTTTTTCTTTTAACTATTTTTCCACCCCTAATAGCTTCCAATGTCAACAATAAAATTTGGATATTCTGGAACCAGGACTTCAATGGTATTGTTCTAGACACAGATGAACAACAACTGACTATTGAATTAAGGCATGTAGAAGCTGATCAGATTTTTCATATGATAGTTATCTATGCAAATGCAAACAAAACATGAGAAGACCTCTATGGGACAATTTAAGGCACAGATCCTCTTGTGATGTCCCTTGATGTGTCATTGGTGATTTTAATATGATTGCATCGGTGGAAGAAAAGATTGGAGGCGTTCCTTATCAAATGAACAACAGTATTGAATTCTTGAGCATGGATGAGGATTATGGATTAGTGGACCTTGGTTTTCATGGTCCAAGGTACACTTGGTCTAATCGAAGAGGTCCATGCTCCATTGTTTGGAAAAGATTGGACATGGAATTTGATAATGATAATTGGTTAGCTTTATTCTATGCAACCACAATCACACACTTGGCTGTTGCAGGGTCAGATTATTTACCTTTGTTTATGGAAATGCATGTGAGATAGGAAGCCAACCAGAAATATTTCAAATTTCTCAATTGTTGGGTAGAAAATGATACTTTTCTACCCCTTGTCCAGAAGACTTGGGAGATGGAGATTGCTGGGCACCCTATATGGATCTTTAATCAGAAACTCAAAGCCACTTCAAAGGAATTGAGCAAATGGTCCAGGGAACAGTTTGGTGGCATCTTTCAAAAGCCAAAAGAATTTGAACAAAAAGTGAAAGAAGTAGAAGAAAAATGGCTAACTTCCAACAAACTTGCAGATAAAGAAACCTTGCATGAAATCCAGGCTCAATTTGTAAGGCATTTGAAAGTTGAAGAGGCAGTCCTTAAGTAGAAAACACAATTGCATGGTTTAAGGATGGTGATGCAAACACAAGATACTTTCATAGTATCATAAGAGGAAGAAGAACGAAACTCTATATTCACAAGATCAAAAATGAGGAAGGTGAATGGATTCAAGGTGATGAACAAATTGGATATGAAGCTTGCCATTACTTTGAAGACATGTTCACAGAAACAAATGGTGCTATTAGAGAAGATTCCTTAATAATATTCCAACCGTACTCAATCAAGAAGAACATGCAGAACTCACCGAGGACCCTACAATTTAGGAGACTAAGAAGGTGGTGTTTTCAATGAATACCACAAGTGCTACTGGTCCTGATGGTATGAATGGTAAGTTCTACCAATCATGTTGGGAAATTATCAAAGCTGATCTTTTCAGAGTTGTGTTGGCCTTCTTTGGGGGAAGTGTGCCCAAATATATGACAAATTCATGCCTTATTCTGCTGCCAAAAGTTGAATTCCCAAACTCTCTAACTGAATTTAGACCCATCAGTTTGAGTAATTTCATTAACAAAATCATCTCCAAAGTTATCTCCGCTAGATTAGCCTTTATTCTTCCTAAACGCATTTCCCTCAACCAGCCAGGATTTGTTAAAGGAAGAAGCATCACTGAAAATATCATGCTAGCACAGGAAATTGTTCAAGGCATCAAGAAACCTAATCAATAGGCTAATGTGGTAATTAAATTTGACATGGCAAAGGCATATGATAGAGTTTCTTGGAGCTACACCTATATTATGCTCAAAGGAATGAGATTTTGTGAAGTCATCATTGATATGATTTGGAGAATTATGTCCAATAACTTGTACTCTGTGATTGTGAATGGTACGAGACAAGTTTTTTTCAAATCCACAAGGGGTCTTAAACAAGGTGATCCCCTGTCTCCTGCTCTCTTCATTCTTGGTGCTGAATTGTTATCTAGAATGTTGAATAACTTAACATATGATCAGCTGTTCAATGGATTCTACATGGAAAGAAGGGGTCCTCAAATCAACCATCTTAGTTTTGCTGAAGATGTGATCATTTTCACATCTGGTACAAAGAATTCCCTCAATAGAATAATGACCATTCTTAGAGACTATGAAGATACCTCTGACCAGAAGATTAACAACAGCAAAAGCCATTTCATGGTTTATCCTTGTGTCTTCCACTACAATGTTACCAGAATTCAACAAATGACAGGATTCACCAAAAGAGATTCCTCTCTTACCTATCTTGGATGACTCTCTATATAGGTAGGAAAAGAATCATCCACTTCAATGGTCTCATATCAAAAGTGGTCAGCACAATCAGAGGCTAGCAAGGAAGACTCCTATCCTATGGTGGAAAAGTCACTTTGGTAAAGTATGTTCTACAATCAATGCATATTCACTTGCTTTATGTTGTCTCCCCTCCTAAGACAGTAATGAAATGGATTGAGAAGTTGGCTGCAAATTTCTTCTGGGGTATGGAGAAGGACAAACACAAATATCATTGGGCATCCTGGGGTAAGCTATCATATCCATTTAATGAAGGTGGCATTGGGGTAAGATCTATTCAAGATGTCTGCAAGTCCATGGAATACAAACAATGGTGGAACTTTAGGTGCAAACGTTCATTGTGGAGCAACTTTCTTTTGGCCAAGTACTGTCAGAAATCCCATCCAATCTCTAAGAAGTGGGATACTGGCCAATCACAGGCTTGGAAAAGCCTCATGACAAACAAGAAGAAGTTAGAAACACACATAAGGTAGAGGCTTCATTTTTTGTGAGGTGAGCTTCTAGTGGGACAATTGGCTAGGTACTGGACCTTTAGCTGCTCACAGAACTGAAGAAGGCAAACCTGGCAAGATCAAAGTCTCACAATTTTGGGATACAAGGCAATGGAATATTCAGAAAATTAATGAAACAGCTCCATGACACATGATAGCCCACATTCTGCAAATCCCAATTTACCACAATCTACAGATTCTTGATTAAGCCATTTGGACCCCTAATGTTTTAGGAAATTTCACATGTGCCTCAGCTTGGTAAAACATAAGAAGAAAGAAATAGCATCAACTCTCTAATAATAACACATGGCATAAAAAGCTTCCTTTTAAATAGTCTTTCTGTCTCTGGAGAGCTATCAGAAATAAACTACCAACAGATGATAGGGTTGTTGCATTTGGAAATCCTACAATAACAAGATGTGCCTATTGCAGGAGACCTCAAGTTGAAACTGTTAATCATATTTTCAGCACAGGTGACTGTGCAAGAGCTATTTGGAAAACAAATGTTGGCGTCACAGGCCTTCAATTTGACCAACTTCCCCTACACCTTGTCCTTATAAAATGGTGGCTACACAAAGGCAAGAATTTAGTGCATCAACTGCTCCTAGATACAAATCCTACAATCATCTGTTGGAATCTATGGAAGAACAAATGTAATGACAAATATGGTGGTAGACCCTACTCTATGATCAGAGTCCTATATTCCATTGACTCTGACATTCATCTACTACTACAGTTCTGCTATCCTCACATCAACTGGCCATCTAAGTGGATTGATATCTATTCAATGACTTACAATCTGCAGCAAACCATCTTTATTACCAAGGTAGTATGGAGAAAACCACAGAACAACTTTGTGAAAATCAATAGTGATAGTAGTGCTCTCAGTAATCCGGGGAAAATTGGAGCTGGAACCATCATATAGGATCAACATGGTAACTTCATTCATGCTATGGCCACCCCCTTGTTAAAGGAACTAATAATCAAGCAGAAACTGAAGCTGCTATTATTGGTGTCTAGTGGTGTTTGGAAAATAGCTATACCAAAGCACATTTAGAAGCTGATTCTGCATTGTTGTTTACTTGGATCTACAACACTTATGAACCTCCTTGGTCTCTTTAGATGTTCATAAAAAAGCTGAAGGATCTCAGTCAACACTTTGAGGAATTCAAGTGCTCTTATGTATATAGGGAAGCTAATTTCCCAGCTGATTCATTATCAAAACTGAGCCATGAACTTGAACACATGTCACACTTCAGCTGTGTGAAGGAACAACTACCACACATTAGAGGACAGATTAGACTTGATCAATTAGATACCCCTGCTTTAAGGCACAAAACCACAAATAGGCTCCAAATATCCACTCATAATGCTTCCACATCTAATTCCTCTAATGGCTATGGCTAAATTCAGGAGTCCACTACAACCCTCCAAACATTCCAACAATCCAAGATAAGAACACTCTGAACATGATAGAGCACCAACATGTCACCATGAAGGAGAATATTACAGTAGAAGTCTACATCAATAACCACCTCTTCTTTGACTTCACCCCAGCAACAACCTACAGCAGCAATTCTATAGGAAACCCCTTCCTGATTTCACTAAAGCATAGAATCCCATACACCTCATCACAATCCCATCACACACACAACATAGATCAAACACCTCACACAGAAAACTCCTAAAACTAGCCAACACTATACCAGCCTCTCCAAAACACACAACCATCTCTCCACCAACAATTTCCCAACCTCCCTTACTATAAAAACTTCCAGCTTCCCTACCCTCATACCTTACACCACAAGCCAACAGCCATTCACAAAAATCCTTTCCTTCTTCCCACTAATCCAAAACACCATTGCAATTACAGAAGCAAAGAAACCTAGCTTCTTCCTAACTTTGGTTTCATTTTTGTAGGTTTTTTTAGTGAAGGCTTGTTAGGCCAATTGACATATCTTCAGTGGGTGGTATCAACACTTATAGTGTTCATCCTACTGGAAGTATACCAATTGACTCAACCAATTCACCACTTTGAACCTGCTAAACAAAACCAATAGAAGTATGAACATCATTACTTCTATGATCTATACTACCATCTCCAAAATCATCAACAGCAGGAGTCATACATCACCTCCCACAATCACAACAAGTGTCACCCAGAACCCATAAGAACATAGGGGGAAGTACCATCTTTCAAGATCAAACAGGGGAGGGAAACAATGGCCTTGAGTGGCAGCACTTTCTCCATGCCCAAAGCCACACAACAACTGAAATGCTGCCAGAATCCACCAGCTATCCAAAATGCTAACCTACAGATTACTCTTTCCAACTACCAGCACACCTTCACCATCCTAAAACTAACTGATCACAATACTCTCAGAACACACAAGAACCTAAGAGTAGATTCCTTTCCACTAATAAGTTTGTGGCCTTTTGCAGGTACTATGGATAGGTTCAGAGTATTGTTGCAGTCACAAGGTGTGGTATTAGCATCATTAATGCTCAATTCCTTGCAAATGAAACAATTCTCCTGGGCCTATCATAAGGGAACTTTTAAAATGGCTCACCCACAGCCACATATAACAAACAGTACTCATAAGCTTCATTAGGGTTCACAATCCTTCGGACATAACAACAGCAATAGGAATAACAATGAAGGCCAAGTTTGGACAACTCGGAAACTAAGCAAGCACACACCCAAGTTTTCATCATCTCTGTACTTTCATCAACAGCAGCTTCACAAGCAGTCAACTGCCATTTATGCAGAGTTTCCACAAGGCAATAATAGGGGTCCAGACCTATGTACTCAACAGAATAAAGCCAACAGTTTCCAGCAACATAAACTCACATGCTACAGCAACAATTCAAGAAGCCACAAGCCACCTGCACATCCTGCAATATCCAAGAGTTTTTGGATGATGGCAGCACGAAAATGCTCACTCTTTTTTGTCAGAAGCTCTAGGCAGAATCAACATGTATGGCCACATTCTTGGGTCCTTTTTGTCGACCTTCTTCAACTAGGCTTTCTTTGGTCTCACTATCAAAGAAAAGTTGAAGAATGTTTGGAATATGATCATTTTTTTTATATTCCAGAGAAAGTTTCTACTCTTTACAAGATGTAGATCTTGTTGTATATGGAAGATGAACTTCCAACTCATTTGTCTAGTAGAGTTAGGATCACTTGTGCATTTTTTATAGTTGACCTAGGTTTCCTTCACCATGTTTTTGTATACCCAGTAGTCTATCAATGTTAGTTAGGCAACTGGACTTTCTCCATAGGTCTAACTTCATATAGAATTTTAGGTCTATTTGGTTGTCAGTTTTGGATGATCAAGTGTACATCCAAACTTTGGGAGGTAAGGTTTATGTTCCCCTCCATTATTATACTTTACCTTATATTTATGAAAATTAACCCTAGGCACAAGGCCTAGTGGACAGTTGATTAAAAAAATCAACTGTAGGGATATCAATACTGACATCTCTCACATAAGCTAGATACGCGCTACATCCCTTCTCAACCATTTGTTGAGCTTTAAGAAATGAAATAACTCTACTGGAAGTGTAATCTAAAGTGTCCCTCCACTCTAATCATTGTAAAACTGGCATAGCTAGCGTCACGGTCTTGGCGTGATAATTAAGAATAGCATAATGGGGCGACAACCAGTCTATGCCCAAGGTAACATCAAAATCTACCATGTTGAGAAATAATAAATCGGCTCCGGACTCAAGACCACAAAGAGCAATCAAACATGACCGATAAATGCGGTCCACAACAAGAGAATCTACCACAGGAGTAGACACATAAATAGGGGAACTCAAAGAATCCCGAGATATGCCCAAATGTGGGGAAAAATAAGATGACACACAGGAATAAGTGGAGCCTGGATCGAAAAGAATTGATGCATCTATATGACAGACCAAAACAATACCTGTAATGACAGATTAAGAAGCAAGAACCTCTGTACGAGCAGGAAGGGCATAGTATCTGGCCTAGCCTCCCCATCTAGGGCGACCTCTACCTCCCCGACCTCCACCTCTAGCTGGCTGAGCAGGTGGGCTAGTAGTTGGTGTTGTAATCATAGCCTGGGAACCCTATGGAGCACGTTATGGCTAAGAAGTCTTTGGAGGTACACCCCTCCTAAGCCTAGGAGAATCCCTCACCATATGGCGAGTGTCGCCATACTCAAAATAAGCTTTAGGAGGGTGTGGCAGTTGTGATTGGCTCGGGCCAGGTCTGCTAGACTGACCGCTAAAAGCACCTTATTTAGGAGGCACACTAGATACTAAAGGTGCATAATAAGGCTCCTGAGGCCTAGGAGGAGCTAGAATAACACTTGTCGCACCCCCTTTTTTCTCTTTTTTTGACTGGGAAGTCCGGGTTTCGACATTCACGGGATGTAATGACTCATCTTATTTTTGGAATTAGGTATTTGAAGAGTCACCACCTAATGGATTATGGTGCGTTAGGGCACCTAGAGCGATTAACTTTTGGGTTGGTTTGCATTACCAAAGATTAGGGTAAGGCTTCGAAGTAAGCTCGAGGGGAAGGTGTTAGGCATCACTCTTGGTCCACAATTGTGGGTCCCGACCGAACTTATATTCACAAATTAGTCCATTACAAGTAAACAGCTGAATCAAATAGGTTGTAAGTAAAGCACGTTAGATAACTCAAGTAATAAGATTTAGACAAATTGTAAAACAAATGTTTGAATAAAGGAAATTTTTGGTAAAGGAGGGGTCCTAGGTTGGTTATCCTATAGGATCAGCCCACACAATGTCCGGTAAATACTTCTCAATGAGGGGCTACACGTGAAATTAGCACATAGTCATCATATCCCATATCTACCCTTCACATCCCCTTATTGGTAATGCAAAGCGAGTGTTTGGTCAATGATTTCTATTGCATGCTGCTACGCATCCCTTCTTAGTGATCCTGGACGAAGTTAGGACCTCTACCTATAGTTGGTTCTAGATTTAAAAAGGCAAATCTAAGGCGACAATCAAAAACATTTAGGACTTTCAACACATAAAGGGAGTAATTAGAGGCTCAGAGTTTCCTCTTCGAACAAACACATAAGCAACACGACTCAAGCACAGTTAAGGTATTTTATTAGACAATGTCCTAAAGCAGAATATCTAGGTGAATATGCAGAAGACAAATAACCTCTTTTAGACTCAAAAGTTATAACCGTGGCAGTTGCCTATGGATTTTTAAAGCCTGTTAGGATCAGAAAACATTAAGCAATAGAGACAGTTTCAGAGATGCAGTTTTGAAAATGCCCTAAGGGTTTGCCTATACGCAGAGTACTAATGTCTATATTAATACAGAAACAAAGCAGGTTTTGAAACGGACTCCTTTAATACCTATAGGCATGATATCTAATGAGATTGAGGCAGTTTGAAAGAACTTGTTTTAGGAAATACTTAATACTTAATAAAACCAATTCAGAAATGAACTAGGCGTGATCAAGTTGACTTATTTAGACTAAATTAGATTGAAAGACAGAATTTCGAATATGATTCCCCATAGGCATGATATCTAAGTGTAATACTGATTTTAACGATTTGCAGGCATGGAAACATACATAACACTCGTTGCACAAGAATCTGAATTAAGTCCTATAGGCATGACATCTATAAATTAATCTGATTTTTTAAGATATTGAAAGCATGATTCTTATTACAAAATTATCTGAATCCTATACGCATGGTTTCTAGACGTGACAAGATGTAGAACCTTATAGACATGATTTCTACTTAGTAGAGCAAACAGATTTAAAATTAAGATACTAGGAGCATGATTTCTACCCGTATTACCCCATAAAGCATGTATATACCCACCTTTTTCACTAAATACCCCAATATCTGTTGACAAGTTATTACAGACCAATGAATAAATTACACAAGTAAAATAAAAAATCAAGAAGCTATTCTATAGGGAGCCTTCAATTAGGCCCAGATTCCCCAAAGCCTCCAATGACTCATATGCCTCAATTCCATAAATAATGACATAGTCTAGGTGCATCAAAGTTCCCTAAGAATCTCGAGGATCCCGGCCAGTGCTTACATCTAGACTTGGTAACCAAAATTGAACAAGTGCAGTGTAGAAGGGCCAGCCTCAGTATGCCATAGTTCAGAGGGTTCTCAAGAGGATCCCAAGGTAGTACACATACTGGAGGGGGCAAAACTTATTTAGTAAGAGTAGAGTGAAAGTGATTTACACAAGTTTGAAGGTTTTAGTAAAAAAACTGTATTAAAACAAAAGTCTTTTTGAAAGTAATTTAGTAAAACAACAGAGACTGTTTGAAAAAAAGAGATTGGAGTAGTTAACAAAGTCCAAACACCTTAGGATAAGTTCATACACAGCCAGGAGTCACAGCATCAAGGCAGGTTTGGTAGTCACAAACAGGGGTAAAGGGGGTTTGGGAATACATGGGACACATAATTAAGCAAAGACCTTGGAATTAGTATAGTCATTCCCAAAAGAAGCTAAGTAGACATAGTCACAAAATCAAACATAAAGAACATACTCACATGTAGGGGGATAGGGATTTGGGGAATTCATGGTGGTAAACATATAACAAGTAAGAGATGATTGGTGTAGACATGCTCAAAAACAAATAGAAGGGGAAATATACTGATCTCAAGGGAGGGGAAGACATGATGACATGCTAATAATGTAGACCTCAACTACAAGTTTCACAACAAAACTACAAATACAAGCAAACTAGAAACAAGATGAACTGAAATAATAAGAGAGTCATATTGTTGTTGGAATTTTGAATTGAAACAAGGACATACAAGTAAAGAGGATAGTGAGCAGAATGAAATAACAAGAGAACACAAATGGTTAGCCTTGGCTTGCAGCCGGCTAACTTAAAGTAGTAGCAAGTAGCATAAGAGTGAGCATAAATTTTTAAGTATGAGAGATAGATTTGAACCAAGAGTTCGTGTCCGTGTGTGTTAGTGAGAGAGCATATATTTGAAACTAGGTAGAATAATAAAGTAAGAATCAAAATCAAACAGTAATTATGGAACTAGGTATCAATTAGTATAAAATTAGTAGAAGTACTCCCTTACTTAAGGGAGTCAATTTCAAACGGTAAGGACAAATAAGGAAAGATATCACATAAGATTGGAATATAACACACAAGGAAATAGTTTTAGCATAGTGCAAGTATAGAACATGTAATTAAGGCTAAGTACATAATATCCTAATTAAGGAAATAACATAAGAGTCGATTGACAGTATAGTCGACCACAAAATAAGGCAAGGAAAATAACTTAGAGGTTGAAAATTAGTAGAGAATATTACAAGAGATTAGAAGGATATCAATCAAAGGGAATCAAGGATTCCGATGGATAATAGTACTGATTTAGGGGGGAATTACCATAAATTTCTACGAACAAATGAAATAAATACACAATAGGCAAGAAGAGGCAAAATCAGAAACCCTAATAGCTAAGTAGGGTAAAAATCACACAAAATCAGGGATTCGCATGGAACATAGTACAGATTAGAGGATTTTAACAGAATAAACATAGTAGAGGTGGAAGAAGCAAAAAATTAGAAACCCTAATGAGCATAGTAGGGTAAAATCACAGAAAACTCAGGGATTCATGAGAAACAAGCAAGCATACGAACAAATACTCAAATACAGATTCAGAACCCAAGTCTAAGACCAAGAACTAGGGTTTTCACATAGACGAGTTGAAAAAGGAGTAGAAACACATAATCAGTTGAGATATGCAAAGGATAGAGGTCTAAAAATAAAGAAAAATCGGTTTGAACAAGTGTAGAAGAAACTCCGAGAAACCCTAACTTTAAAGAAAGTAAAAAAACAGCTTGAAGTCGATGATTTTTCAAAAAAGGTTCGAGAACAGTGTAAAACCTAGAAGGAACAGACTCGAATCGTTAAAAAATGGCCCAGATCTAAGAGATAAAAATTAGGGTTTCAAAAGAAACCTAAATAGAGATGGAAGAACTTGCTTAAAACTTCAAAGATCGTAACAAATATAGTGTGACGTTGCCTAAAATCGCACCGTAGAAGCCATGAGTAGCCAAAACAGCAACCCTAGATACAAATCGGCATGGCCTAGGGCCCTTGAAGGCCTCAGAGAGGATGAGCAAGGCAATGGAGGAGCCATTGGAGGCTTGGGGTTGAAGAGTGGTCGCCGGAGAAGACCGGAGAAGGGAGGCGGTTGAAAAGGATTTAGGGTTAGGTTGAGAGATGAGAGGATTCAGAGGCGGCGGGTTGTAAAGAATGACTAGGGTTAGGGGTGTATTAGGATTAAAAAAGAAAAGAATAGGTATGGACCGTTGATATAGGAGATCAACGGCCAGGATTTGATCGGGTAGATGGGTTTCGGGTTTGGGTAAGCGTATATAGGGTCTGGGTCGGGTATTTTAATAAGAAATTGGGTTGGGGTTGGGTCCAATTCGGGATGCAATTGAAATGCCAAATCCGGCTATAATTTAAATAGCCACTTTTCCCTATTTAATTTATAATAAGTAATAAATAATTTCTAAAAAATAATTTTCTATACAAAAATGATTTAAAATATATAATTATCATTTTAAAATATAGGGATCAATTTTACACATATAAAATGTAATTATACATTAAATGGGCTAACAATACAATTATATGCAATTTAGCTTAAAAAATATCAAATGCAATTAAAAAAATGCATAAAAATATATTAACTATATTTTGGTATAAGTACAGAAATTAAATGAATAAATCATCATAACAATGACTTGGGGAATAATTATTGGGACTTTATGAATAAAAGGGGAGGAAATAAATTAATTTAAATCCTTAAAATTATGGAAAAATTATAAAAACCTTGTGCATACTTATATATGCATATATATGCTATTTCAAAGGCATTTATGTATATAAAAAATATATAGGGAGAATTGGGTATCAACAGCTGCCCCTCTTTACCCGAGAAGGATGAAAGAGTTTTCGGGTAAAGAAATGATGGCCAATTTTGATCGGATGGGATATTTTGAAAGATAGAGGCGAACTCTAGTTTTTGAGTTAACTACATATCCCTAGTTCTACAGGAATCATCCATGTGTAGTTCTGGATTCACCCGCAGAGTAGGCCGATGAAATTATTGCAAGAATGGACACGAGATGCGGAAGCAGTTACAGTGAGCGATTAAGGCTCGGACGGTTGGAGGGAACTGGAGCGAGATTTCTCCTGCTAGGATAGTGGTTGCTTACCGGTTACCTGCAGATAAAAGATGCTACAATCATATTCCCGAAAATTTAAACATGATGCAGATTCCCTTTCGACCATGAAGGTTATCTTCGGACGGTTAAAGATGACGTCATTAGACCATGACGTCTTGGGCCATGAATTGTTTAGTGAGTTATTCACAGGCCAAGAAATGGTGTTCTCGGGCCATGAAAATGGTGCCTTCGAACCATGATGCTTTTGAATAATGATATGCAAGTTCGAGAGATCCTCAAGCCATGGCATGGTGTCTTCCAGCTATGAGAATGATGCCTTTAGACTATGACGCCTTTGGATATATTGGCAATGTTTTAGACCATGATATACAATAATATGATGTAACAAGACAAGGCTTACTCTTGTTAAATGGAGGACAGAGCTTAGCCTGATTAAAAAGCAAATAGATAATAGTAGAAATAGTGAAATATCTGTACAAAGAGGGACGATGCTTAGTCCCGTGCAAGTGGGGAGGCAAGGATTTTCCTTATGCAAATGGGGATGCAAGGACTAACCTCGTATAAATATGGAGTCAAGGACTAGACTCATGCTAATATAGAGTTAGATATTAGACTCATGCAAGTATGGAGTCAAGGATTACACCTGTGCGAATATTGAGGCAAAGGTTAGCCTCATGCAAATATGGAGTCAGGGATTAGACTCATGCAAGTATGGATTCAAAGATTAGACTCATGCAAACGTGGAGTCAGAGATTAGACTCATGCAAATGGGAGGCAAAGGTTAGCCTTATGCAAATAAGGAGTCAGGGATTAGACTCATGCAAACATGGAGTCAAGGATTAGACTTATGCAAACATGGAGTCAGAGATTAGACTCATGTAAATGGGAGGCAAGGGTTAGCCTAATGCAAATATGGAGTCAGGGATTAGACACATGCAGATATGTAGCCCAGGATTAGACTCATGCAAATATGGAGGCAAAGATTAGCTTCATGCAAATGTGGGGGACAGAGATTAGTCCCATGCAAATGTGGAGTCCAGGATTAGACTTATGCAAATATGGAGAACAGGGATTAGTCCTGTGCAAATGTGGGGGACAAGGATTAGTCCCATGCAAAGCGCGAATAGCAGATAAGGGTAGTGTATGTCTTAGCTAGAGATATATTCGGTGTCTGATGGTCGGATGGATGGTGAATTTGCTTTGTGTATACATGTTTCGCTAATGCTACCGTTATGTCAAATGTGCCTGCATTCAAAGAAAAATCGTAAGTTTTTTTAGGGGAGGTTGGTTCTTACTTCGTCTGTCGGCCTTGCTTTGCTCTGCTTTGGAAGCCCCCTTCGAATTCCCCTAGGTAGTGCCTGACTGTTATGGAAATAGAATTTTCGAAAAATATGAAATCATTGATAAAAAAAGAAAAAAAAAGAATTATTTTGGAAGCCTATTGATATATCAAGTAATTTTTGATGAACTAGCGACTGTGACTTCAAAGGCATTGCAGCTCTCTTATGTTGAAATTTTGAGGATCCTCCTCAAAATTCTGCCGCAATTTGGTAGATGATTTTTAACTGTTTGTGGATGGCGGATCCTGCTGAATCTTCTTCAGAATTTTGAGAATCCTTCTCAAAATTTTTCCCCAGTTCTTGACTAATTACTGACTTCCTGGCATGTGATGGCGCTGGCTGGACTTGCTCCGTAATTTTGAGGACCGTCCTCAACATTCTTCCCCAGTTTCTGATTTTGGGGGAAATGAAAATTTTATCATGATATGACCGAACTCATAAGGCTGACTACATATCCCCTCTTAAACGGGAATCATGTCAAGCGTAGTTCTGTTACATCAGGAAAGAAATGTGAAATAATCTAGGCATAGTATCTCTTGACTGCATCTGAATTGATTGGATTTGGCTAGATTTCCCCATCCATTTCTGCAAGTATGAGTGCTCCTCCTGTCAGGACCCTGTGAACCATGTACGAACCTTGCCAGTTGGGAGAGAATTTCCCTTTGGCTTCATCTTGATGCGGTAAGATTTTCTTCAATACTAGCTGCCCTGGTGCAAACTGTCTTGGTTTGACTCTTTTGTTGAAAGCTCTAGACATTCTGTTTTGGTAAAGTTGGGTATGACATACTGCGTTCAATCTCTTTCCATCGATAAGGGCCAATTGTTCAAAGCGACTCCTTGTCCACTCTGCATCAGTGAGTTCAGCTTCCTGTATGATTCTCAAAGAAGGAATTTCCACCTCGGCAGGGATGACAGCCTCGGTACCATAAACCAACATGTAGGGGATTACCCCGGTGGACGTACAAACTATGGTGCGGTACCCTAATAGATAAAAGGGTAACTTCTCATACCACTGCTTGTGATTCTCTACCATTTTCCTTAGTATCTTCTTAATGTTTTTGTTTGCAGCTTCTACGGCTACATTCATCTGAGGTCTGTAGGCGGTGGAATTCTTGTGCTTGATTTTGAAAGTTTCACATATAGCTTTCATCAGATCACTATTGAGGTTTGCAGCATTGTCAGTAATAATGGACTCAGGAACTCCGAATCGACATACAATACGATCCTTGACAAAATCTATGACGACTTTCTTGGTTACAACATTGTAAGATGCAGCTTCTACCCATTTTGTGAATTAATCAATGTCTACTAGAATAAATCGGTGTTCGTTCGAAGAAGTGGGCTCAATCGGACCAATAATATCCATTCCCTAGGTAATGAATGGCCAAGGTGAGCTTGTTTCATTGAGCTTGTACAACGACACTTTTATCATATCAGCATGCACTTGACATTGAAAGCATTTGCGGACATACTGAATGCAATCCGTCTCCATGGTCATCTAGAAGTAACTAGCCCTGAGTATCCTTTTAGCCAAGAGGAAACCATTTATATGCGGACCACAGGTCCTAGAATGTACCTCTTCAACTAATTTAGAAGCCTCTTTTTTGACAAATCTCAATAAACCCAAATCAAGAGTTCTTCTGTACAAGTTCCCTCCGCTGTGGAAGAAGTGATTTGACAATTTCCGGAGTGTGCGTTTCTGAGTGTGATTTGCATGCTCTGGGTATTCTCCTTTTGATAAGTACACCTTGATGTCATGGAATCAAGGCTTTCCATCTTCTTCATCCTCGACATGAGCATTATATGCCGGCTGATTATGGATCTTCACCAAAATGGGATCAATATTGTTCTTATCTAGATGATGTATCATTAATGACAAAGTGGCTAATGCGTCGGCAAACTCATTCTGAAGTCTGGGCAAATGTCGGAATTCTATCTTTGTAAATCTCTTCCTTAATTCCTGCACGTGGTGCAGATATGGCAATATCTTGGAATTCTTGGTGGCCCACTCTCCTTGTACCTGGTGCATAAGCAAATCTGAATCACCGATCACCAACAACTCCTGAATGTTCATGTCGATTGCCATATTGAGCCCTAGTATACAGGCTTCGTACTCTGCCATATTGTTGGTGCAGGAAAATCTGAGTTTAGTAGATACGGGATAATGTTGACCCGTTTCTGATACCAAAATGGCTCCAATGCCCACTCCTCTGAAATTTGCAGCTCCGTCAAAGAACATCCTCCAACCATCGTATGCCTCGATAATGTTTTCTCCTACAAATGATACTTTTTCATCAGGAAAATATGTTTTCAAGGGTTCGTATTCTCCTCCCACCGGATTTTCAGCAAGGTGATCTGCTAATGCTTGTCCCTTGACCGCCTTTTGAGTTACATAGACGATATCAAACTCACTTAGTAGTATCTGCCATTTAGCCAACTTTCCAGTAGGCATGGGTTTCTGAAATATGTACTTCAGAGGATCCATCCTGGATATGAGGTATATAGTGTAGGCATAGAAGTAATGCCTTAATTTCTAGGCTGTCCAGGTCAAAGCACAACAAGTGCGTTCAAGTAGAGAATACCATGCTTTATAGGGTGTAAACTTCTTGCTCAAATAGTATATTACCTGCTCCTTTCCTCCTGTCTCGTCTTGTTGTCCCAAAACACATCTGAAGGCTCCATCTAACACGGATAGATAAAGTAGAAAAGGTCGTCCTGGTTCTAGTGGGACTAGAACTGGTGGTGTGGATAGGTACTCCTTGATCTTGTTAAAAGCTTTCTGACAATCCTCGGTCCAACTTGTCTCGGCATCTTTCCTCATCATCTTGAAGATGGGTTCACATATGACTGTGGATTGTGCTATAAATCGACTGATGTAGTTGAGTCGTCCTAGGAAGCTCATCACATCCTTTTTACTTTTAAGAGGTGATAACTCTTGAATAGCTTTGACTTTAGTCGGATCTAGCTTGATCCCTCGGCGACTGACAATGAATCCCAATAACTTTCTTGCGAGAACCCCGAATGCACACTTTACGGGGTTCAACTTCAAATTGTACCTCCTGAGCCTGTTGAAGAACTTCTTCAAGTCTGCTATGTGATCTGCGGCCCTTTTGGATTTGATAATGACATCGTCCACATACACCTCTATTTATTTGTGTATCATATCATGGAAGATGGTTGTCATGGCTCTCATGTAGGTGGCCCCAGTATTCTTCAAATCAAATGGCATCATCTTATAACAATATACACCCCATGGTGTAATGAAAGTTGTCTTCTCTGCATCTTCTTCATCCATCCAGATCTGTTGATAACCCGCGAAGTAATCTATGAAGGATTAGATTTCACGCTTGGCGTAGTTATCAATCAGGATGTGTATATTTAGTAGTGGAGAATCGTCCTTGGGACTTGCTCTGTTTAAATCCCGATAATCAACACATACCCTAACCTTCCCTTCCTTCTTTGGAACTGGCAAGATGTTAGCTAAACAGGTTGGATATTCGACTACCCTGAGAACTTTGGCTTTGATCTGCTTGGTAACCTCCTCCTTAATTTTTAGACTCATGTCTGATTTGAAATTTCTGAGTTTCTGCTTGACTGACGGACACATAAGATTAGTAGGCAACTTGTGAGCCACTATAGATGTGCTCAAACCGATCATATCGTTATATGACCATGTGAATATGTCCTCATATTCCTTTAGGAAACGGATGTATTATTCCTTCTCTGTTGGTGACAAATGAATGCTGATGCGAGTCTCCTTGACGGTCTCAGCGTCTCCCAAGTTTACTACTTCTATTTCGTCTAAGTTGGACTTAGGCTTGTTCTCAAAATTCTTCACTTCTCTGACAATATCCTCAGGTATTTCATCTTCTTCCTCTGAGTCACTATTCTCATATTTTGTTGCCTCATTACATGTCACAGTTACTGGTTCATCAGGAAAAGTAATAATAGCGTTGTGGAAAGAAAACGTGTAAAGATAGTAGTGAATAATAAAAAGTAAATGCATTTCATTAAACTTGAGAAATTGTTCAGACAAAACAGGGCTCGATGAATCGAGCATTTATTTTGAAATAAGTAAAGATTAAAATAAAACTACAGGAAATTTTAAATGCCTAAAACGGCTATAGAAGTAAATCCTGCCAAGCTACCTAGGGACTCGGCGGGCTCGGGATGGTGTGGCGGTCCAATTTTTGAGAACAGCTCCATTTGCCATTGTCTGAATGGTGAGGCCTTCTTCTTCCTCCTCATAAATTATGGCACAACAATCCATGTCCTCGTCTTCCAAGAACAAATCCTTCAGCCTAGCTAGTACTTCTTCGTCTACAGTTCCCCATATTATGTCAGCCTAGTGGAAAGCTTGTTGCAAACGTGGTACCGGTTGCTCAAGAGGGTAATATGGTCCATTCCA
The DNA here is from genome assembly GCF_000715075.1 of Nicotiana tabacum. Taxonomy (NCBI): domain Eukaryota; kingdom Viridiplantae; phylum Streptophyta; class Magnoliopsida; order Solanales; family Solanaceae; genus Nicotiana; species Nicotiana tabacum. The sequence goes on from NC_134084.1 coordinate 44,473,218, forward strand.
TGGAAGCTACCACTCCCTTACTCTTGCCATGTATACCGGTATCCAAGACAAAAAGTGGTACCATGATTTTTCAGCTGTATTGGCTTGTTAATACCCTGGAGGTTCTTTCCCAACCCTTTGTCGGGTTCATATCCGGACCATGCTAGTATGCTTTGTATTTTGTTACTCCACCACTTATCCTTCTCGACAGCATTGACCCATTCGATGTGATGATAGGTTTCCCCTCCTAGCCTTCTTCTATGTCCAATGGTCGGGATGGTTTGACTAGTGTAGATGGGGTTACTTCCATCTCCATAAATGATTACCTCTTGATGGTTCCATTCAAATTTTATGGCTTGATGTAGTGTGAAGGGCAAGGCTCCAGCAACATGGATCCATGGTCGGCCCAACAGAAGATTATATAAGGCTGGTATGTCAATCACTTGGAATTCAACGTCGAACCAAGTTGGCCCCATCTGCAAGCAAAGGTTTATTTCCCCGATCGTGGCCCTCTAGGACCCATCGAAAGCCTTCACATTCATGTTGCCTATCCGTATTTCATGGAAACCTTTGACCAACCTTTTCAGGGTGTCCAATGGACAAATATTTAGACTCAAACCTCCATTAACCAGGACCCTGGCAATGAACTTGTCTTCAAATTGTACCGTAATATGCAATGCTCGATTGTGATTAATACCTTCGGGCGGTAGCTCATCTTCGTGGAAGATAATCTTATGGCTCTCTAGCACTTGACAGACCATGCTAGCCATTTCTCCACCTGTAATATTATTGGGTACATAAGCCTCGCTCAGTACTTTCATCAAGGCGTTCTTGTGTGCATCTGAATTCTGTAATAGTGATAGGATAGATATCTGAGTAGGGACTTTGTTCAGATGGTCAACAACATAATACTCTTTTGCCTATACTTTCCTCCATAGTTCATCTGGCATGATCTTAATGACAAGCGGCCTAGCAATGGCATCCTTACTTGAACCTCTCAGGTGTTCAGATGTATAGACTCAGTTCTAGTCATTCCTTGTGTGACGTCAGATTCCTCTATCTTAGTCTTCTCTTTTCGTTGAGCCTCAGAAACATAATCTCAGGGTATTTCTTTTGAGTTGAATGGGGGTGTGGTTGACACCGTCACAGTAAAAGGTGTGACCACTTCTACTTCAGATAGAGCGGAGGTGGCTGCGGGGGAAGCTACTTCTACCTCAAATGGAGCCGATGCAGTTACCTCAACATTAATAGGTGCCTGAGTTTGAACCACGATAGGAGTAAGTGTGACTGCAACCTTAAAGTCATCGCCTTCTCGAATGAGCCTGATTGACCCCTCAGGGTCCCATTCTTCATTTGGTTTTATAACATGTACACCGTCACCTCTATGATCAAAGAGGGGATTGTTGCGGACATTAGGTTTGTCTTCCTTTGCTTGTATGACCTTGTTGTCAATGAGTGTCTGGATCTTATCCTTCAACATTCGGCACTCAGCGGTGGTGTGCCCTTTCATACCGGAATGGTACGCACAAGTTTTGTTCAGATTGACCCATTGGGATAGATTTTCTAATGCCACAGCGGGAATAGGAGTGACATAACCTGCTGACTTTAAGTTTTCATACAATTGGTCGATGGGCTCAGCAATGGCGGTGTATTGTCTGGGCGGTGCGGTCGAAGTTGGTCTTGGTCTTGGACAATTTTGGCGATTTGGTGGTGATTGGAAGTGGTATAGTTGGAATTTATATGTGTGATAGGCAGTGGCCGGTTAGGAATATCTGGGAGATGAAGGTTGATATGTAGGTGGTGATGCTTGGTATGTGGGTGGAGGTGTTTGATATGTGGGTGGAGGTGTTTGATATGTGAGTGGAGTTGTTTGATAGGTGGGTGGAGGTGTTTGATATGTGAGTGGAGTTTTTGGGCCCTGGGCCACCATTACTGCCCCAACATCTCTCTTCTTCGATATGCCACCTGATTGTAGTGCCTTATTTGTGTCATGCAGTGCCTCAAAATTCATTACCATCCTGCTCTTGATTCCTTCCTCGATCCTTTTCCCGAGTTTGGTGATATTAGAGAATTTGTGATTTTTGATGACCATCAGTCTCTCATAATATTGTGTATCATGTGCCTTGATGAAGAATTTATTCATCTGTTCTTCATCCAAAACGAGCCTGACCTTGGCGGCTTCTGACCTCCAACAAGTAGCATATTCGCGGAAAATCTCAGTAGGTTTCTTCTTGAGATTTTGAATGTAGAAGACATCTGGTGCATTCTCTGTGTTAAACCTGAACCGGTCCATGAAATCTAACAATATGCTTACCTAATTGGACCATTTCTTGGGATTCTGGCTGATATACCAAGACAAAGCATCCCCAATAAGGCTTCTCATAAAGAGCTTTATCCGAATCTTTTCATCTCTTCCAACCCTCACAAGTTTGTCACAGTAGGTCCTTAGGTGAACTCTGGGATCACCTATACCATCGAACATTTCGAACTTGGGAGGTTTGTACCCCTCTAGCAATTCCACATCTGGCTGTATGCACAAATCTTCATAGTTCAAACCTTCTATTCCTCTATCGCCCTCAACACCTTGAACTCGGCTTGTTAACGTCTTGAGTTCTTCAGCCATTTTCTTAATGACCATGTCCTTCTCGGAGGGTTCCGGTGCACAAGAGATTGGTTGGGTAGAATGTGATATAGTTTCCACGTAGATGGGGTTTCTCCGATGGGTGTCAGGCACATGGGTATAGTGATGGTCACTGGTGGAGTTTTGTGGACCGGGAATGAGTGGTGGTGTATTTTGGGGAGTGTGGTAAGTGGTAGTTGGTGGGTACGGAATTGGTTAATGATGATGTTGTGGTGGAGTTGGTATTGGCAATGGATTGATATTTTGGGGTAGAGTTGCGTATTGATTTGGTGCGGTAGGATTTTGTGGCTGTTGGTTTTGTATGTTCTGATGAGGTGTTGGGTTCTTTCATTCTATTAGTGGATATCAGGGACATTGATGGTGAGTGACAAGTGTGACAAATTGCGGACCTGCTCGAGTTCTCCTTGTAATTCTAATATCTTTTGTTCCAGTCTCAGAACCAGGTCATTCGGTGCCAGAGTACTGCGGCCCTCAGAAGTCTCTGCGTTCTCAATATTTTCCTTTCGGATTCCACTTAAGTCGTCCATCTTTTATTTTCCTCTACCTTTTGTGTTGCTTGGAGGAGGAGGAGGTGGAGGGCCTCTAGATCTAGTATGATATGCTGATGAGGCCAGTATGAGCAAACCAACCTAAGGGGATGGGAATAATAATAAATATAAGCAAAAACAAAAAGGTAACAAGTTAGTGAGGATTCTGAAATATTTGCAGTATTTAAACACATATTGCGAAATGTAAACTCGTATCCTAATTTGGGAGCTTCATTGTGCCCTAGGTAGGCCTAGTGCCAAATAAATTTGGAGAACTTCAAATGCCAATAAAAGTTTCATTTCATAATATAAATGTAGATGAATCCAAAACGACACTAACATAATAATAAAACAAGTCGCTATTGGCACTTGGCCTTATTACATTTTAAGAAAGCAAGTAAATCTAATCTATTTGGTCCCAGAAGGACCTTCCCCAGATTTGATCTTCCGGACTCCATCATACAAATCTCCCAGCTAGTGCAGTTCCAGCAGCAAGTAGGCTCTGACCAGATGTCCTCCCTCAACTCCCTCAGCATTCTGGCAGTTTTCAATCCTCTTTATGACTTTGCCCTCCAGCTCCAGTATTCCTTGCTCCAGATATTCTAGTTTCTTGTTGGAAGTGATTGCCATCTCTTTCCATTCCTTGATTAACCTCACGTTCATCTCATGTGTTTCCCGATGCTCATTCTCAGAGTCGTGGACCCTCTTGTGCAGCCTGCTGTATTTAACTTGGGCTTCAGCTTCCTCGTCTATGATTTTGTTCCCTTGACCAGTCCCTGGTGTCACCATCCCTTTCAGATTGTCCTCCAACCATGCCGGGTAGTGACGCTCACACCCCGCATGATATCTGTCTGGCTCAATAGTGCTTTTCTCCATAATGATTTTGCAGTGCAACATGTGCTGAGCTGGCACTTGTAAGGGACGTTGTCGTCTTGGAAATCCGCCCTGAAATGACTCATCTTGACGACCCTTGGTACAACCTGTTTTCTTCCTTCTTGCCTAATAACTCGCATAGGGACATATGGATATATCCCTCTCAACCCAATCAACACCAAGTGCGTAGCATCCCTGGACCTGATAATAAACTCGTCTGTTGGGAACTATTCAACCATCCACTGTACCTGTCCCTCGCTCAGATTGTTGAAGAACTGTACCCATTCGCTGGAACTTTCCGGATGCATAAATCTGTTTGGAATGTAGGTCATCTGCTTAGGGTGATGGAAGGCAATGTGGTCGTTCCAAACCCTTCACGGAAATTCTTGATGATAGGGACCCTTTTAGAGATTCTCCAACAACCATAACTGCAACAATAAATTACAACCCTTGAAATGCTTGACCCTCTTTGACAGCGCTCCAGGGCCCTATAGATGTCGGCTATGATCATGGGAACTATGGTATATGTCTGCCCATTAATCCCTTCCATCAGAGTCTTGGCGACCATGGCCAACCTAGTGTGGATTCTTCCCTTTTTCATTGGGAACACTATCAGGCCTAGAAAATACACAATGAACACGAACACTCTGTGGTGGATGTGACCCAGTGAAGTGAGGGAGATCTCATCATGGTAAGTGCGGAAAGACTTGCTATGACCATACCTCTCGTACAGATATTCGAAAGGTATGTAGGAATCCTTCAAGCATAGTAGGTCGACATTTTTTTTTAGCCCCATCATCTTCAAAAAAAACCTTGCACATACGGTTTTCTAGTACCAAAAGCTCGGGACTGTCTCAAGTCAACCCCGCAAGTCATTCTATTTCCTCTAGAAGCGGTGTCATTGCTATGTCACTGAAACAGAACACAACACTTTTACTATCCCAGAACAAGGTGGCAACCTCGATCAATTTGTTGTTTGGTTCAATATCTAGCAAGGAAGGCAAGTTACCCAGGTACTTTTTCACATGCTTCTTGTCATTTGAGGAAATTTCCTCCCACCAATCTAGCAGTAATGGTGGGATGTTGCTAACCATACCAAATCTGGGGACCTCATGCCTAATTTTTCTGCAAAACAAAAGGGTTAGACCTTACCCCCACCGAACTCGACTATTTATATATTTGTGATCAACATATTGCATTTAGTTCTCCAAATTAATGCACAAAACGTGGTTGCGTCCATTGGTATTATAGAAAACCCTATTGACTTTGGATAAGGCTTATCTTAAAGATTATTATGTGGACAACATAACTGATCCATCTAGGTTTGACTATGATGCATGCACAATTTAAATAGAGTAAGGTTTTTATGAGATTTTAGACTGATACACTCAAGCGGATAACTTGAGGGGGAAGGCACGGAACCTTCAACTGCACCGTTGATCGACTGGTTTTACCGCAAATAAGCCTTTTCGTATTTAAGGGTAGTAAATAGGAAGAGCGCAACTACTCATTAAAGCGTTGCTATAGGATTTGAGATGCACTAGTGGAATATGATGTGGAGCATGATTTATGCAGCAATTAATAACATGTAGTCAAGTATTTTCACGTTGGAAAATAAATACAGTATTTAAATAATTGAAAGACATTTACAGGAAAAAGGAAATAAAGAGACAAGTTAGTTTCACGGCAATAAAGAAATCATAAATGCTTAAAAAATAGACAGTTAAATTCAAATAAGGGAGAAGGGTATGGGATAAGCATGCTTGGACTAATTTGTAAAAGACAAGTTCGTTATGGTAAGAGCCTAAAGGTATCCCTAGTAGAGTCGTCATGCTGTCAGGCCCCCTTTTTCCCCCTTTTTGACGGGGAAGTCCAGGTTTCGACATTCACGGGGTGTAATGACTTATCTCCTTTTGGGAATTCGGTATTTGAAGAGTCACCACCTAACGGATTATGGTGCGCTAGGGCACCTAGAGCGATTAACTCTTGGGTTGGTTTGCATTCACAGAGATTAGGGTAAGGGCTCAAAGTAACCTCGAGGGGAAGGTGTTAGGCACCCCTATTGGTCCACAACTGTGGGCCCCGACCGAACATATATTCACAAATTAGTCCATTACAAGTAAACAGTTGAATCAAATAGGTTGCAAGTAAAGCACGTTAGATAACTCAAGTAATAAGATTTAGACAAAGTGTAAAACAAAGGTAATAAAAAGGGAATTTTGGTAAAGGAGGGGTCCTAGGTTGGTTATCCTATAGGATCACCCCATACAATGTCCGGTAAACACTCCTCAATGAGGGGTTACACGTGACATTAGCGCGTAGTCATCATATTCCATATCTACCCTTCTCATCCCCTTATTGGTCATGCAAAGCGCGTGTTTTTCTCTATGCGTGTTGCTACCCCTACCCGTCCCTTCTTAGTGGTCCTGGAGGGAGTTAGGACCTCAACCTATAGTTGGTTCTAGACGTGCCCCTAAGGTTTTAAAAGGCAAAAATTCTAAGGCGACAATCAAAAACATTTAGGACTTTCAACACATAAAGGGAGTAATTAGATGCTCAGAGTTTCCTCCTCAAACAAATACATAAGCAGCACGACTCAAGTACAGTTAAGGTCTTTTATTAGACAATTTCCTAAAGCGGGATATCTAGGTGAATATGCAGAAGACAAATAACCTATTTTAGACTCAGAAGGTATAACCCTGGCAGTTACATATGGATTTTTAAAGCTTATTAGGATTAGAAAACATTAAGCAATAGAGACAGTTTCAGATATGCAATTTTGAAAATGCCCTAAGGGTTTGCCTATACGCGGAGTACTGATGTCTATATTAATACAAAAACAAAGCAGGTTTTGAAACGGACTCCTTTAATACCTATAGGCATGATATCTAATGAGATTGAGGCAGTTTGAAATAATTTGTTTCAGGAAATACTTAATACTTAATAAAACCAATTCAGAAATGAACTAGGCGTGATCAAGTTGACTTATTTAGACTAAATTAGATTGAAAGGCAGAATTTCGAATATGATTCCCTATGGGCATGATATCTAAGTGTCATACTGATTTTAACGATTTGCAGGCATGGAAACAAACATAACACTCGTTGCACCAGAATCCGAATTAAGTCCTATAGGCATGGCATCTATAAATTAATTGATTTTTTAAGACATTGAAAGCATGATTCTTATTACGAAATTATCCGAATCCTATAGGCATAGTTTCCAGACGTGACAAGATGTACAACCTTATAGACATGATTTCTACTTAGTAGAGCAAACAGATTTAAAATTAAGATCCTGGGAGCATGATTTCTACCCGTATTACCCCATAAAGCATGTATCTACCCACCTTTTTCACTAAATACCTCAATATCTGTTGATAAGTTATTACACAAGTAAAATAAAAAATCAAGAAGCTATTCTATAGGGAGCCTTCAATTAGGCCCAGATTCCCCAAAGCCTCCAATGACTCATATGCCTCAATTCCATAAATAATGACATAGTCTAGGTGCATCAAAGTTCCCTAAGGATCTCAAGGATCTCGGGCAGTGCTTACACCTATACTTGGTAACTAAAATTGAACAAGTGCAGTGTAGAAAGGACATCCTCAGTATGCTAGAGTTCAGAGGGTTCTCAAGAGGATCCCAAGGCAGTACACATACTGGAGGGGGCAAAACTTATTTAGTAAGAGTAGAGTGAAAGTGATTTACGCAAGTTGGAAGGTTTTAGTAAAAAAACACTGTATTAAAACAAAAGTCTTTTTGAAAGTAATTTAGTAAAGCAATAGAGACTGTTTGAAAAAAAGAGATTGGAGTAGTTTACAAAGTCCAAACACCTTAGGATAAGTTCATACACAGCCAGGAGTCACAACATCAAGGCAGGTTTGGTAGTCACAAACAGGGGTAAAGGGGGTTTGGGAATACATAGGACACATAATTAAGCAAAGACCAGGGAATTAGTATAGTCATTCCCAAAAGAAGCTAAGTAGACATAGTCACAAAATCAAACATAAAGAACATACTCACATGTAGGGGGATAGGGATTTGGGGAATTCATGGTGGTAAACATATAACAAGTAAGAGATGATTGGTGTAGACATGCTCAAAAACAAGAAGAAGGGGAAATATATTGATCTCAAGGGAGGGGAAGACATGATGACATGCTAATAATGTAGCCCTCAACTACAAGTTTCACAACAAAACTACAAATAGAAGCAAACTAGAAACAAGATGAACTGAAATAATAAGAGAGTCATATTGTTGTTGGAACTTTTAATTGAAACAAGGACATACAAGTAAAGAGGATAGTGAGCAGAATGAAATAACAAGAGAACACAAATGGTTAGCCTTGGCTTGCAGCTGGCTAACTTAAAGCAGTAGCAAGTAGCACAAGAGAGAGCAGAAATTTTTAAGTACGAGAGATAGATTTGAACCAAGAGTTCGTGTCCGTGTGTGTTAGTGAGAGAGCATATATATAATTTGAAACTAGGTAGAATAATAAAGTAAGAATCAAAATCAAGCAGTAATTATGGAACTAGGTATCAATTAGTATAAAAATAGTAGAAGTACTCCCTTAATTAAGGGAGTCAATTTCAAACGGTAAGGACAAATAAGGAAAGAGATCACATAAGACTGGAATATAACACACAAGGAAATAGTTTTAGCATAGTGCAAGTATAGAACATGTAATTAAGGCTAAGTACATAATATCCCAATTAAGGAAATAACATAAGAGTTGGTTGAAAGCATAGTCGACCACAAAATAAGGCAAGGAAAAAAACTTAGAGGCTGAAAATCAGTAGAGAATATTACAAGAGATTAGAAGGATTGAGGGAATCAAGGATTCTGATGGATAATAGTACTGATTTAGGGGGAATTACCATAAATTTCTATGAAAAAACGAAATAAACACACAATAGGCAAGAAGAGGCAAAAATCAGAAACCCTAATAGCACAGTAGGGTAAAAATCACACAAAATCAGGGAATCGCATGGAACATAGTACTGATTAGAGGAGTTTAACAGAATAAACATAGTAGATGTGGAAGAAGCAAAAAATTAGAAACTCTAATGAGCATAGTAGGGTAAAATCATAGAAAACTTAGGGATTCATGAGAAACAAGCAAGCATACGAACAAAACATCAAATACAGACTCAGAACCCAAGGTTAAGACCAAGAATTAGGGTTTTCACATAGATGAGTTGAACAAGTGTAGAAGAAACTCCGAGAAACCCTAACTTTAAAGAAAGTAAAAACACCTTGAAGTCGATGATTTTTCAAAAGAGTTTCGAGAACAGTGTAAAACATAGAAGGAACAGAATCGAATCGTTAAAAAATGGCCCAAATCTAAGAGATACAAATGAAAATTAGGGTTCAAAAGAAACCTAAATAGAGATGGAAGAACTTGTTTAAAACTTCAAAGATCGTAACAAATATAGTGTGACTTTACCCAAAATCACACTGGAGAAGCCATGAATAGCCAAAACAGCAACTCTAGATACAAGTCGGCATGGCCCAGGGCCCTTGAAGGCCTCAGAGAGGATGAGCAAGGCAATGGAAGAGCCATTTGAGGCTTGGGGTTGAAAAGTGGTCGCCGGAGAAGACCAGAGAAGCGAGGCGGTTGAAAAGGATTTAGGGTTAGGTTGAGAGAAGAAAGGAGACAAGAGGATTCATAGATGGTGGGCTGTAAAGAATGACTAGGGTTAGAGGGTATTAGGATTAAAAAAAGAAAGAGTGGGTATGGACCGTTGATCTGGGAGATCAAAGGCTAGGATTTGATCGGGTAGATGGGTTCCGTGTTTGGGTAAGCGTATATAGGGTATGGGTCGGGTATTTTAATAAGAAATTGTGTTGGGGTTGGGTCCAATTTGGGTTGCAATTGAAATGCCAAATCTGGCTATGATTTAAATAGCCATTTTTCTCTATTTAATTTATAATAAGTAATAAACAATTTCTAAGAAATAATTTTCTATACAAAAATGATTTAAAATATGCAATTATCATTTTAAAAATATAGGAATCAATTTTACGCATATAAAATGTATTATACATTAAATGGGCTAACATTGCAATTATATGCAATTTAGCTTAAAAAATACCAAATGCCAATATAAAAACGCATAATAAATATATTAACCATATTTTGGTATAAGTTTAGAAATTAAATGAATAAATCATTATAACAATAATTTGGGGAATAGATATTGGGATTTTATGAATAAAAGGGGAGGAAATAAATCAATTTAAATCCTTAAAATTATGGAAAAATTATAAAAACCTTGTGCATGCTTATATATGCATATATATGCTATTTCAAAGGTATTTATGCATATAAAAAATATATAGGGAAAAATTGGGTATCAACACCACTGGCGGCTGGAAGAGCTGAATGAACGGGACAACTCACATAACCCCTAACATGACGAACTGGCTGGGGCACGGGCACCAGAATAATGTCCTGACTCTCGAGACCTCTTGGCCTCTCTCTCCTCCCTATCCCGAGCAAGCATACCCTCTACTCTCCTAGCAATACTCACCACATGCTAATAGGCGATATCCATCTCTAACTCCCGGGCCATGCTAGACCTGATGCTGGGAATGGGCCCCTCAATAAACCAGCGAACTCTCTCTCAAACTGTAGAAACCAAGGTCGTGCATGTCTAGCCAAGTCACTAAAGCGTACAACATACTCCGAAACAATCATAGTACCCTGGAGCAAATGCTCAAACTCCGTGCACCATGCATTCCTGAGGGTCTAACGGACATACTCCCTAAAAAACATATCCGAGAACTAAGTCCATGTAAGGGAAGCTGCCTCAGCCAGACTGTCCAACACAAAAGTACGCCACCACTGATAGGCTGCCCTTCGAAGCTGGAAGGCAGTGAAAGAAACCCTACACGACTCTGCTAAGCCCATAGTGCAGAGGATACAGTGGCACTCCTCCATATATCCCTAAGCATCCTCTGATGCTAGACCACTGAATGTAGGAGGGTCGTTCTTCTTGTACCTCCCGAGCCTTCGCTGCTCCTCTTCTGAAACTGCTACCCTACCCTCGGGCTGAGCTGGGGATACAGGCGGTACCGATATAACCTCTATGATCTGATCAACTTGATCTCGGTGCTCTAGGGTGGAGGTGGCAGGAGTTTGTGCTCCTCCCTCGGCCTGAGATGTGGCTGCAGCAAGGAGAATCAACCCTGCTTGAGCTAGAGTGCTGTACATGCTCATGAACTGTGCAAGGGTCTCCTGGAGAGCTGGAGTAGTAGAGGTAGTAGGCGTATCAGATGCCTCGGCTCCGGATGGATCTACTGGTGGCTCCTCTATAGCAGCTCGCGCGGGTGCTCTGGCTGCACTACGTGCGCATCCTTAGCCTCTACCCCGGCCCCGGCCTCTAGCGGCTCTAGTAGGGGGTGCGGGTGCCTGGTCATCTCCGATAGCACGTGTCCTCACCATCTGTAAGAGAATAGAAGGCAAAAGTTTAGAATTTCGAAGTCAATAATCTCTCATGATAAGGAATCAAATGAAGTCGAATTTTCTAACAGTTCCATAGCCCCCCGAAGATAAGTATAGACGTCTCTGTACCGATCCGCGAGACTCTAATAAATCGTCTTGTGACTCACGACTCCTATGAACCTAGAGCTCTGATACCAACTTGTCACGACCCGAATTCTGCCTCCGTGAACCGTCGTGATGGCACCTAGTCTTTGCGACTAGGTAAGCCTAACATTTTGCGGAAATGAGACGAAAACATGAAAAACTAACAATTTAACAGGTAAATTTAATTAAGAAACTTAGATGTCACTCGACATATATAATAATCACTCTCGAACGGAACATAAACGTCCCCAAAACCCGGAATATCATGAGTCACAAGCTACAGAAGTAAATAGTGCTTCTAAACTCCAAAAACTATCAACGAAGAAAAATACAAGAAAGTCTTTAACTTAAGGAAGAGTAGATAGAGACTCCTAGGTCTGCGAACGTGGTAGATATACTTCGAAGTCTCTACAGTCATCTCGCCTTACTAGAAATGTGGCTGGAAAGAGGTACCTGGATCTGCACACGGAAAACATGTATAGGAAAGGGCATGAGTACACCATAGCGGTACCTAGTAAGTGCCAAGCCTAACCTCGGTCGAGTAGTGACGAGATCAGGTCAGGACCCTACTAGTATAAATATAATGAAATAAGGCAGAATGAAATATCGCAGTAAAATAAATACGAAAATCCAACAGGAATAGAATCAAATTGAAGACAACAGCTCAGAACACAGTAGTACAAAGGATCTCTCGGGATACCGTCTCGTAGTCCAAATCGTAAATGTGCAGAGGGATCTCCCGGAATACTGTTCCGTAGTCCCAAAGTAAATATCCAGTATAGGGGGTCTCCCAATACAGTAGGATCTCCCAATACAGTAGGATCTCCCGGAATACCATTCCATAGTCTCAAAGTAAATATGCAACTCAATCAACATAAACAATAGTTTCAACAAGGAATTCTACAGTTTAGACTAAGTTCATATCAAGGAAGACAGATAATTTTCACTAAACATGCTGCACAGAGTTCAGATAGGCAGTTAAGGCAGTTAAGACAGTTAAGGCACGCTGGCATTCTTTCCTAAGCTAAACAGGATAGTTACATATACTAGTGTTGCTCAATTAAAGGAAAACATATATTTGCTTAATGCAAATGTGATTTTTCAATAAATAGCCCGTGTACACACTCGTCACCTCACATACACGACGCTCATATATCAAACAGTACCAAATCCTAAGGGGAGTTCCCCCACACAAGGTTAGGCAAGCCACTTGCCTCAAACCAAGTTCAAATCAATCCGAAATCACGCTCTTCCAATGAGTATCTAACTCTGAGTGGCTCAAATCTAGTCAAATCAATTACATAAGGTAAATATAGCTACAAGCAAATAATTTAGCTAATGAAATCAAAGCTAAGATGAGAAAATAGAAAAACGCCCAAAAATACTTCCCGGGCTCACGTCTTTGAATCGGGTAAAAGTCACAAATTATGAATACGCATTCACTCATGAGTTCACTCGTACAAAAATTATCCAAATCTGATGTCAAAATCCCACTCAAAACTCAAAAAATCGATTGGGGAACCTTTCCCTCATTTTCCCAACTTTCTCACTCAAAATCCTCGATTAAATGAAGAAAACAACTATGGATTAATAAAATAGATCAAAATAGGATTAGGAATCATTACCCAATAAATTTTTCTGAAAAACTCTCGAAAAATCGCCTTCCTCCGAGCTCAAAATTGAATTTTATGGAATGAACACCAAACCCTCGAATTCTCTCTTTTTCTGCCAAACAAACCACATCTACGGGTCCATACTTCGCACCTGCGGTGCCGCACCTACGGAAATTCAATCACAGGTTCGGAAATCACTTAAGTGGGCTTGGACGCGTCTGCGAGCACTAGGCCGCACCTGCGACCTGCTCCTACGATCCCTCAACCACTTCTGTGCTTCGCTTATGTGGGATCCTCACTGCATCTGCGGACCTAGTTGGACAGGCCCAGTTCTGCTTCTACAGCTCCTTAGTCACTTCTGCAACCCAAAGTGTGTAGGTGCGAAAACACCAGATGCAACAGACTTCAGTCATTTGTATAAGTCTCAAACCAATCCGTTAATCACCCGAAACTCACCGGAGGCCCCCAGGACATCTACCAAACATACCAACCAATCCTAAAACATCATAAGAACTTAGAAGAGCCCTCAAATAACATCTAACAACGTTAAAAACACAAATCAACCTCTGATTCAACCTTAAAGAACTTGAAACTTCCAAATTCGATAACCGATACCGAAACCAACCAAACCATGTTCGATTGAACCCAAAATTTGCACACAAGTCATATTCAACACTACGAACCTACTTCAACTTCCAGAATTAGATTCTGATCATGATATCAAAAATTCCACTACCAGCCTGAAACTCTAAAAATTCAACTTTCGCTATTTCAAGTGTAAATGAGCTACGAACCTCTAAAGCACAATCCGAACACGTCCCTAAGCCAAAAATACCCAACGGAGCTAATGGAATTGATGGAACTCCATTTAGAGTCGTCTTCACACTGTTACGACTGTGGTCTAAATTCTAAGACTTAAGCTCTCATTTAGGGACTAAGTGTCCCAAAACACTTCGAAACTCAAAACGAATAATCCCGGCAAATCACAATAGCAGAAATCGATAACGGGGAAGCAGTTAATAGGGATCAGGGCATTAATTCTCAAAATGACCAGTCGGGTCGTTACATTCCTACTATAGTTTCCTCTTGTTCATGGTAGTGTTAGATTCGTAGAACTCTATTTATGTACTTTTCAAATAGATATTATATTTACTTCATACCATCTTTGTAAATTCTATTCTTAGAAGCTCATGATTTGTACTACCAGTCCTTGGGATATATATAAAATTTAGTTAACTTCTCTATTTAATATGTTAATTGACTTTATTATAATTAGATAGTTGTTACCTATCGAGTTGGGTTAGGTAACAGCACGACTAGTGGATTTTAGGTCATGACAATAACACTCCTCCTTAAATATCTATTCAACAGATAATGTGCCTCGTTAAAACCTTAACTAAAAGAAAACCCAGTGAAAAATAATTCTAGAGAAGAAAAAAGAGTACACATATTTAGAAATACGCCATTTGGTTGCCTCGTTAAAACCCGTGCATGAAAAATCAAGTGGGACAAAACCTTGTAAGAAAAAAAGAGTACAATGCATATTAATTTCCCCTGATGAGAGCATAAATTCATATCCTTGAGCCTCTGCATTCCAATCTTGTATACTATTTTCTTGAAGGTTGACATCGGTAGATATTTGGTGAACAAATCAGCCATATTATCACTTGAATGAATATGTTGCACCTTGAATCATTATTCTTGTATATATGTAATATCTTGATATAATGTCATGGAATAGTCTTTTCAGTATCTCTATAGAGGTATTCTCGCAATCATATTATCATGCTTACAGTTATGGCAAGATACATATGTGCACAAATTGCACTTAGGATATGGTACTTCATGATCAGGAATTGTATATGCTTTAGGTGATTTAAATCCTTCAAGGATTATCGTATAAGTATAGTCAAATAAACAATACAAATAAACTTTAGATTCATATCCAGTTTTCATCATACCATACATATAAGATACATGAAAGTTATTACACACACCATTGACTTTATACTTTCAATTGTTTTGAACTGCGGGTCCAAGACTATATATCATTCATATGAAACCAATTCTACATGAATTGTTTCTCAAAACTTAAGATCTTTGTATATATTTAGTGTTATCAGAGATCTAATCGACGAACATTTTATATCGGTTTCAACCATGTATTTTCATAAAGACATGACATAGAGATCTCTTCATTCCATTTCAGGTAATTATGAAATGTTATGTCACATACTTTTCTAGAGTACTTGCCTCATTATTATGATCATTTGTTCATCTTGTTTTTATCAAGATTTGTATTTGAAACTAATTTGTGTATAAGGAATAGTCTTTTCAGTATCTCTATAGAGGTATTCTCGCAATCATATTATCATGCTTACAGTTATGGCAAGATACATATATGCATAAATTGCACTTAGGATATGGTACTTCATGATCAGGAATTGTATATGCTTTAGGTGATTTAAATCCTTCAAGGATTATGGTATAACTATAGTCAAATAAACAATACAAATAAACTTTAGATTCATATCCAGTTTTCATCATAACAGACATATAAGATACATGAAAGTTATTACACACACCATTGACTTTATACTTTCAATTGTTTTGAACTGCGGGTCCAAGACTATATATCTTTCATATGAAACCAATTCTACATGAATTGTTTCTCAAAACTTAAGATCTTTGTATATATTTAGTGTTATCATAGATCTAATCGACGAACATTTTATATCAGTTTCAACCATGTATTTTCATAAAGACATGACATAGAGATCTCTTCATTCCATTTCAGGTAATTATGAAATGTTATGTCACATAGTTTTCTAGAGTACTTGCCACATTATTATGATCATTTGCTCATCTTGTTTTTATCAAGATTTGTATTTGAAACTAATTTGTGTATATACTTTAAGCAAACTATGGACTTTGTTCTTTTAGGACGTATTCTAATAAAAGCATGTGTAGCGAGAATATATAGTTACTTTCTTTGGGTCAGCAAATGCGTCTAACATACTTTGCAATATATTGTAGATGCATTATCTTTTTATGAACTTCAAGTTCATATTATGTTATTCGAGGATCTAGATATACAAATGATAATTCATTTCATGTAATTTTTCTCAATTGTTTATCTGGTTCCCCCCCCCCCCCCCATGTTAGAGAAACTAACTTGCTTCCTCAACTTTGGAAACCCGCTTTTATGCGCTATGGTGTTAATCAAAATATACACAGCACATCAATAATAATAAGATGAAATTATTTGGCTCTTGACCCTGAACCACTTGTGAGGGAGAATGTAATATACTTTTGTATATAACGTATATCAAACTGATATAGATAACTTTGTTCTCATAAGCAATAGTTTAGCTATTAAGTTGAGGCATTCAATAAATCATTTTGCTAAACCAACTTATCCAGATGAGCTGTCTTGAATAGAAAATCTGAAAATTAAGCTCTAAATTAAATAATTGAGTAAGTTACCTCATAAAAAATAGGTTGTGGGTTGATAATAATCGCACATGTAACTATCTCATAGATGCACTTTATGTGGTATACATGGCAGGTGAATAGGCCCATATTCACCTTTGATATTCCAACATTTATGGGATTCAATCCCAATTTTAGTTGGTATAATAATCGCGAGAACAAGCAACACAAGAAAATTCATGAAGAATCATCTTCAACACTTACCCATGTGAATTCTCATTTATTTTGCACATCGTACTTAAATCAAGATTTCTCAATAGAATATGTCACATAAAACTGTCTATATCAGTAAACTTTATGTTTACATCATGACATGTGCAATTATTAATTAAACTCCCAGTTTACTATGACATGACTTTTATATCAATAAATATCCAGTTTACTATGTCATGTAATTTCACCATATATTTTTTATTTGTAAAGTACAAATCAGGCAATAAAGCGGGTAGTTTTCATATAAATATTACCCCCCCCCCCCATGTTTATGTGATATTAAATCTTCTAATTATTTATAGTCTCAATATAACCAACCGTTTTCGTGAATACTTTAGAAAACTCTATAAGTTTCTTTGAGACGTACTACAACACAATGCCTTATTGATAATCAATTTTATTCCACCAAAATAGTAATATTATATGCAAGATCTGTTGCTTCCTTTACTTTTGCTTTGTAATAATCACATTGCCATATTATTTTGGCATAATCACAATAGATACGTGATCAATGACCATTCATGTCATAATAATGAAATTATTTTGTTATTTCATCTCAAACCTCCTTTTAGAGGTGAGTGTGGTATATCATTATCACTAGTACGTTCATATTCTTCCAAGAATGAATATGCATACATAAATCACATGTTGTCACATTCATATCATGAATGGACCATAATCATATATATGTGCTTTATAAAATCTTATGTCAAATTGATGACAAATATTACATCCACAAAGTGAAGGATTATTTTTGTGAATCCTTATTATTCTCATTACCCCAATAATGATGATTATAATTTGGTCTATTGTCACGTCCACATCCATTGATACCTTTATGGTAATAACTTTGTCTTCTTTAAGACTATTACATATTGCTACAACATTTTCTTAAGGGAATGAAAATGAAGCAAATTCAATGGGACAAGTTTCCACTTCTTTGCCCATAATCATATATGAAGTTGATCATTGCAAGGCATAGATATTTTACCCTCAGGTGGTTATAATTTCTTAGAAACTCTATTAGAATTAT
Organism: Nicotiana tabacum; assembly: GCF_000715075.1. Classification (NCBI taxonomy): domain Eukaryota; kingdom Viridiplantae; phylum Streptophyta; class Magnoliopsida; order Solanales; family Solanaceae; genus Nicotiana; species Nicotiana tabacum. The sequence continues at coordinate 44,491,182 of NC_134084.1, forward strand.
AATCAAAATTTATTGTCTTTACTTATATTTAAAATCAAATCATAGAATTTCAAGAATTTAAAAGAGAAAAAAATGATAAAATACTTACCTTAAATTCAAAATTTATTCCTGAAGAAAGTTTATGAACAATTGACAATCATTATGCTCAATATTATATAAAAAATGAGCATCATGCATGTATCCCAAAGCCTGATGACAAAAGTAGATGCCTAGTATAGGAATATCAGTGCATTCAAACAAATTCATATATCTTTTCTCCACGGGTTGTTTAAATTCTCAAGTATTAGACAACTAATTAATAGTATATCTATAAATTAAAATAATCACCCTCTACTCAATTGGTTAGAATCTCGTGCTGGTAACATGTTATAAAACAATAAAAGAAGAAGAAGAGTATGGTAGAGAAAGGTAGAGAGAGGGTATCCTTATTGATTTGGGATAAGTTACAATGGAATAGAATCCCTCTATTTATAGGGAAAAGGTGACTTAGCGACCATATAACAAACCCTAAAATCTCTCTAAAATAAAGGCATTCACCTTAAATACAATTTTATTTATAATATTTTTGAGTTTTTTACTGTAAATTATTAAATTGGCATTTGAACAAAAAATTTAAGCATAAATATTAACATCAAATAATTTTAATAATAATAGATCATTAATCTTCTACTTTCCATCACGATATAAGAAATTCAAGCTTTGAATATTGAGAAACTATAATGCTTAAGTGAAAAACGAGGACATTTTGCTAAAACCGTAAAAAATGGGGATATTCAGCCAAAACGGTCTGTTGGGCTACATGCCATGCAATTTTTTGGAACTCAACCTTCCATGTGACAAGTCACGACTCACGCCCAATAAAAGAATTCAGGTACAAAAGGAACATAGGTTTGGCGTGTAAAAGATCTTCATGAATACTCATCTTCGCAGCAATGCCCGTTTTTTTTCCTTTCTTTTTTTCTTTTCTTAATGTTATTTTTGTTGCCCCATAAAAAAAGTAAAATTCCAATTCCCTTCATGAGAGAACATTCTGACTTTTGAATAGGGCCGGCTCACACACATATGTGGCCTAAAATAAAAGTTTAATTTGAGGCCTACGTTAATGAAAAAATTATAATATATATTTTTATTTGAAGTCTATTCTTTCTGCATTTAAGATGCAAATTTGTTACTAATTTTTTTATATTCGATCTCTTCTAATAATCTTTTTCAATTAATAATATTTAGTCAACCCATTTAATCTTTAATGAGACATTGTTGATTTTAGATAAGATTTTTGTCAATTTTAATTTTGAATATTTTTTTCGCTGAGACAACTGCTATAGGAATTGTCAACATTATTTTATAAGCAATATAAGTATTTGGAGTATAATCAAGTCTTTTATTTAATTAAGTATATTGATTGGAATAGTATCTTCTACTTGTACTATTTTCCTTGACACTTGCAATTCCGAAAATAAGTCTTGACCATCAATATAAGAGCGACTATTATGTTTTAAGGAATACTCAAGGTTATGACTTATTTTTTCAAATTCTCATCATCTAATAATCTCAAACTTTTACCACTAAATAGGAAAACAAAAATATTTTCATATGCTTCAAATTGTTCGAATATATTTTGAAGTAAAAAATGACTTGATCAACTACGTATAGGAAATAATCAACTCTAAAAGATTATTTAATAGACTTTGTCATTTCATTATTAACATTCTCATCAAACTATTGTTTTTTACAAATTACACATTTATCAAGATTTATGAAATTCCGATTATATATTCATCTCAAATGCAATTTCATTAGTTGAAATAATAGCAGTTGTAAATTCTGTTTTCTATGTTTTTTAAGAAGAAAAAAAAAATCAGACCTCTAGATGATCTATGGCAACATTAATGATTCACTTGTCAGTTCAATTCTAGTTCACAAATTAGAAAAACTAGTTATACTACTATTTTTTAAGTAAGTCAAATGGTTACTTTATTTATATATTTATAAGAATTTCTTTCTAATTTTATGAAAAAGTCCACCTTCGTATTAAAAATACTAAATTATTATTTTTGTAAATACACGTAAATCTATTATTTTTTAAAAAGGGCCCCCTAAATTTAGGAGTCTAAGGCACAAGCCTTATTAGATAAAACATTAGAGCAGGCCCCGCTTTTGAATGAGCTTAGCATAACAAAAGAATAAAGGTGACAAAAACAAAAAGTCTAAATTTAAGTTGCTAATTTTAAGGGTGTTAGTCTATCAGTACAATATCGACATTTTCATATTATTTTTAGCTATCAAATATCAATTGTAATTCTAAATTTCTTAAAACTAAACTAAATGCCATGCCAAAGACTAAAATAACGAATACCAACATCAAGGTTTTCGATTTCGATATGGTAATTCGATATTTAGTATGCACAATCCTACCTATTTTATTTTGTCCTTAATGCAACAAGAAACTGGAATAAAAACTACCAAGCAAATTACTAATTCTGTTTGTAATAAGTTGGCAACTCTAGATAACCTATAGTTTCCAGTCCTGATTTAAGTACCCCTACTACAATCGTCATAATTACCCCGATGATCCCAATGTGATATTCAGTTTATGAATGTCACTGTCTAGTAATAAATAGAATTTCCTTCTAAACCTAGATTCAAAAAACATTAATGATATACAGTAATTGTCCTGTTGAAAAATTGTTCGACACCGCCGTTATAGTTGTTATTAATTATTAATTATCTTTTCTTATGATCTAATGAACCTTCTTTCCTTTAACTTTTTAGTTTTAATTTTTTTTTTTTTTTTGGAGTAACCCCCAACTGTGTCTGCTGAAATAACTCCTATTTAAGCCCTTTTCCTTGCATCTTTTAAAAGCTTTTAAATCCAAATCCCATCAAGGTTTGCTAAAACTCCCTATATTATTACTCGAGGAAAATGGTTACAACTGCCAACTAACATTTATTACACCTGGAGGTTTTACCAACTTCTCCCTTAAATATTAATCCTGTCCTTAATTTTGTTTTACTTCTCCGTGTCCGTGGAAGGGGCGTGGGCGAGATTGGAAGGAAAAAACCTAACCATTGTGTTGCTACTTGGCAATCAATTAGGGAGGGCCATAAAACTCATACGTTCTGCTTCTGCCTGCACATCCATAATAGTGCAATTTAAGTTCATGCATGTATGATAGTGTGATTTAAGGTCGTGCATTCCTAATAAGATACTTCTAGTTCCCTCAAAAAGTGGGAACATGAATGTATGATAGTGATCGATCAAAATTACTTACTGGCATTTAGTGGTTGGAATTGGGTCCATTTCAACTTGGGTGGTTGCAAATCTTTGATTTAATGGGGCCGGCTCTCCAGGTGTCAAAATCTCACAGCTGTGTAGGCATGATATAGGCTAATCCCTGAACTAGTTTTGTTGGTTAATAAATGAAAGCATGCTAACCAGGAAGAATTAGCTATGCCAACCGCGTAAGTTTTTTTTCCGTGTCTTGGTCCCCATTTTCTCTCTCTCTCTTGATTTTTGTTTACTCCAAAATTGGATAATAATAAAATTTGTACGTAGATTAAGGACGTGTGATTTAATCTAATACGAGCGATTAAGATTATTAAATAAATGAGTTAATTAAAAATAAAATAAACATTCAAATCAGTTGCAATACTATGATCAAGCCAGAATTTAGATTGAATAGTAATCTCGTCCTCGATTGGACCTTCGGTTCGAGCCTAGTCGTGAATGAAAAATAGGATAAGTGAACAAGAACTTTAATAGTAGCTAAAAAGATAGAAAGTAAGCTTGTATTGCTTTGAATTGCATGTTACAATGTCCTTTACGAAAAAAAAAATTTTTTATCTTTATATAGTAGGAGAGTTTCATCTGTAGTGCAACTCTAACAAGGTAAAAATCTTTCCTTCCTAGTAATTACTGATCCATAATCGACATCGAGCGAGATCCGCACCGTGATATGCGATTGGGTGCAAATATCTAGGCCATCTATGCGTCATGCGTAACCGTTTACCGTGTTTCCCGAAGTCTTAGAACTCATTATTGGCCCAGGGTGTGTCGCTTTACCATATCCTATGACGAGCACATCGTTCATTTTCCCTGGATCTCGATACGAAGGGTCCTTAACCTCGACATGCGTCCGTGCCCTTCCTCCGTTTTCGTACCGGGAAATCGAGGTATTCATTACCCCTGATTTTACCAGTACACAGATAGTCCTCTCATTTTACGAAGAGTAGGTTTACCAAAATGATGGGAAGCGACAAATGAACTCAGGTTCTTTCCTTCATACGTTACAACCGAGATGATGGGTCAATCGAAAACGTCCCATTAGTCGCATCGTTCTGACCACAGATACGTGTCAATCGTCGGTTTACTGTCCCCGAATGTGAAACATCGCCCATTGATTGTTCTTCCACTATAAAAACTCCGACCCTTTTTCACTTCTTCACTTTCCGATTCCAGAATTTACCCTCAAACTCTCTAATTACTTTTAACCCCTCCAAATTTTCATTTATTGCTCCCTAAACCTTCATATCTTCATCTTCAATCTTCATACATTCCCTTGGATCTTCAACCAGACCTTCACACCATCTTCAAATCTTCATATATTTTTTCAAACCTTCATAGTTTTATTCAAACCTTCATATTTTTTAGATTACAGAGGAAAAAACCTCCAAGTCAGTGCCTCAACAGACTATTCCTTCATCTTTCCACCTGGCCACCGATGCCGAGGTAGTTGTTCCCGAGGTGGCTCAAGACCCCCCCTCCCCCATGAAGAGCTTCGTACCTGGAGGCTGCCCCATCTGGAACAACTTCCACATCGAGAAGGCCTCTAGTCAACATGACCGAGGCGAAGGAGCATGGGCATACATATGCTCTGTTACTAAGGAAACACTACCCATAGTCCTAGCAGACTATAACTGGGAGGGTAAGGAAGTGGTCATCCCCGGACCCAGTGATGACATCACTACTTATGTGGAGGGGTAATTAAGTGTTTACACTTACCCCTTCACGCTCGCTCCGGTGGCCTACTGTCTTTGCCTTCTGCAAAAGGTGTGCCTTGGAAAAATACACCCATCCTTTTGGAGGATCGTAATCCTCTTACAATATTTCGTGAACAATATTGAATCCCCTCGGTTTACCCTCGACCAACTACTTCACCTATACAGTCCTCGAATCTTCCGAGGGGGCTGATCAAGCTCGTCTGTAGACCAAGAAAAGCTCCATTCTCGAGCATCGACGAAGATCGATATAGAGGATGGCAAGCGAGGTTTGTTCGGGTGAAAATCGAAGACCTCATCCCTTCTGAGTTTTTGTCGTTCCCAAAGAAGTGGAACGCATCCCGTAAGTAATTTCCTTCTCGAGTATTTGTCATCTCTTTTTGTTATTTCTCTCATTGATTATGTTTGTCGCCGTGTAGTTGTTTCCCAAGTTGCCAATGCACTTCACCGCTTCAAGGAGTCGATCGAGGGGATCTGGAAACAGATGTCGTACTTCGAGTGCGCATGATGCAAGCAAATGAAAAGCTCGTTCCCATGGTAATGTTCTTTGTCGAATCATTTCTTTCGTATTTTTAGCTTACACATTGCTATGTCTTATTTTTTCTTATAGGTTTGCCCAAGACCACCGAACTCAAGCTGTTTAATTAGGACGAGGATCTGTCCTTGCTTGCCGAACCCTCTGCGTCGGGCTGCCGTAAAAAGGGAGAAAAAGAAGAAAAGAATATCCTCGGGTTCCCTAGATGCTGAGGTAAAGAAGAAGAAGAAGAAGAAGAAAGTGATCATCCAGGTCCAAATAAAAAAGAGCAACGAGTCCAGGGCACAGGCTCTAATTCTCTCTATCGGCTCAAGCATGAGCCCGAGGATGATGACCTTTTTATTGCTCATGGGCCGACCTTTTACGAAAAGGAGCAGGCAGCACCTGGGAAATATGACCATTAGGTCAATCCCCCTCTATCTCGTGGACCAGAGGGAGTGGCGGAGGCTGTGGTCTCTCGGGAAGTCGCTCATGTCCCGAATGATGTAGCTGATGTCATTGAAATCGTGGAAACATCCTCCTACACCAAGTCCATGATCGAAGAGGCCCAAACAGGCAAATAGAAATCAAGTGAAATGGTTTAGGCACAAATGATGCCCTCAACATGTTCTTTGACGGCATGGATATGGCCGCATTGAGGAATTTCCCGGGCTTGGTGTCACAACCCAAGTTCGCCCTCTGTGAACTAGCGTGACAGCACCTAGTCTCTACGACTAGGTAAGCCTAAAAATTGTGAAAAAGAAACAATATGCGGAAAACTAATAAAAACTAAAGATAAACAAATATAGAAGCGTTTAAGATGCCGTTCGGCATATACTAATACAAGGTCTCAAAAACTAAACAACTTCCCAAAACCCGGAATCTCATGAAATCACAAGCTATGGATACTACATAGTGGTCTAACTCCAGAGCGTCTAAATCAAAAGAAAAACAAAAGAGCTATAACTACAAGAGAGAATGGAGAGGGACTCCTCGGCCTGCGGACAAGACAGATATACCTCGAAGACTCTGAAAGATCGTTCGCCTCAAGGATGGTAGGGCTGAGCCGAAGAACCTGGATCTGCACATGAAAAACATGCACAAAAGGGGCATGAGTACACCACAGCGGTACTCAGTAAGTACCAAGCCTAACCTCGGTCGAGTAGTGACGAGGAAGGTCAGGGCCCTACTGATTATAGCCGAAAAAGGTAAAGCAATATAGAATAGGACAATATAATTAAATGCTAACAGTATGAAGTAACATAGGATAATAAGAATAATAACAAATAAAACAGAGAGAAAATTACAGATAAGAATGTAACTCCACACAGAGATAGAAACCGGGGATCTCCCAGGATACCATCCCGTAGTCCCAAAATATAAATATCTAGTGGATCTCCCAGATGTCTTCCCGTAGTCCATCTCATAGTCCCAAATATAAATACCTAGTATTGGGGGAATCTACTGGGTGCAGTCCCGTAGTTCCAATATAAATGTGCAGGGGGATCTACCGGAATATCAATCCGTAGTCCCAAATAAACAAGCAAGGGGGATCTACCGGGATATTGCCCGTAGTCCCAAAGTAAACACACTGCAGCAACACGAAGAGTATTCAATTAAATCCAATTTAATACCAAGGTAAAACAGGTATTTCTAACCTAGCACGCTGCACCGAAATCAAATAAAGCAGTTTGAGCAAGTAAAGCAATTATGTCAATTAGACATGCTTCCCTAAGCTAACAGTAGGCTTAAATTACAAGTAATATAAACAGGGAAGAAATCGTAGTTATAGTTACTTAATGAAAACATGATTTTTATCAATTAGCACATGTACGTGTAAGCACGTGATTTTTGCTTTACGAGCAATCGCTCCAAAAGAAAATAAAAATAGTAACGAATGGTTTCGCTGTACAAATGTTTGAGTTTTCGTGACATGTGTTGTTAGTCATTTGTGGGTCTGTCCATTTCGCATCTAGTCATTATCAAACAAAATACAAAAAATATATGTCGTTAAAAGAAAATTCAAAAATATATGTATGTGTGCATCGTTCGTTCTAGGCTGTGATCTAACCATTTTTTTATCTTCATTTATGTGTGTTTATTGTAGTAGGTGTTACACAATATGTGTGTAAGTTTTATTTTAATTTTTTACCTTATTTTTAGGAATTTTTGGTTAATTGGTTGAAATAAAAAGGGAAAGGAAAATCTGATTGGACCCCAAAACGAGGCCCAAAACCAAAGCATTGATCCAACCCAAGTCAGGCCTCTGCCCAAACGCTGATTCAAACGACGCCGTATCAGCTCCCTTATTGGAGCCGTTGATCTGGCTCAAACAAACGGTCCTGATCAAGCCACTCATTCAACCCCAAACGACGTCGCTTTAGGCAATGGATCTGAGCCGTCCAACCACTTGATCCAACGGACCCAGGTTTTCCCCTCTAAACCCGCCCAGTTTTGACCCGATCCAGCCTTACCCGGTCTCACCCACTACCAAAACCCAAACGACACCGTTTTCCCTAATTAAATAGATCCTGGCCATAGATCTCGTTTGATCCAACGGCCAGGATCTAAACCCATAGACCATATATAAACCTTCCCTTACACCCACGCCCCCTATACCAACACCCCACCCCTTCATCCCCAAGCTCAAACCCGGACCTCCCATTAGAAACCCTAGCCGCCCCTGTCTCCCTCGCCACAAAACCCGGCGGCATGAACGCCGGTGGCTACCTCCCGAACACCCTAAGACCCCCTCACTCCCCTGAACACGAATCCACTAACCACGAACCTCGAATCACCTCCTATCGTCTCGAATCTGGATTTGAAGATTCGAGACAAAACTCGATCTATGCCAAACCACCCCATCTTCATACCAGACACTCCCCTGACCTTCCTCGTGACCAAACCAAGCTTGGTTTGGTCCGAATCTACCCACAACTCCCTAAAAATCAGATCTGGAAATCCAGACCTTAGAACACATGCACCTGGGGAATCTGGCCGGCCTTGACAAGGGTTTGAGGTCTAATAGACCTTAATCAAGGTGTTCTCATGTGAGAACACCCTGATTAAAGTTTGTTCGGCCTCAAGAGTTCGAAGTTGAGCCAGATTTGGGTCATTTTGATTTCAAACTCTTTTGGTAAGTTTTCCTTTCTTTTGTTTTAGTTCTAATTAAGTTGTCAGCATATTTCGTTGTGTTTGTTTGTCATTTTGTTATTTTTCGTTCGGATTTCTTCCATCTCTGTTAAAGGCCTTTTTATTTGGTCAATTGTCTTCTGTTTGTGTTCTGAATATACCCTGTGATATACGTGCTCATCAATTAGATTAGTCGTCAAACGAGTTTAATTCATATAAGTTCCCAGTGTTTGAACAAATTTGTCTGAAGTCATTCGGGACTCTATACGTGTTGTTTATATGAACGATTGATTGTTATGTGTTACGATTAATATAGTCGAGTCGATATATGTCGTCAATTAGTTTCAATCGTTAATGGTAACAACTTGATTCGTATTGCTTATTTCTGCTGTGATCGTATTTGAGTCCCATTAGGAACTGAATTGTATTGCCTATTGATTTTGTTCAAATCGAATTAAAGAACATCTAGGGGAAAGGTTATAATGGCAGATTCAGACTTTGATTTTAAAACACAATGCCATTTGGTTTAGACCGTGGGCAGCATGTGTATGGTTAGCTTTAAGGAATTAAAATAATTGGACAGCATGTGATGTCAGATTATATTCCTACTGCCCATACTTTGGTTAAATAAACAAGTGATTAGTACATTTTAACAACAAAAGAGAGAGGGGCTGTCAGGGATTTGATGGGAGTTTTGTTTATTTAAAATAAGTGAGGGGAAAAACAACAGGGAGGGGCAATTTTGAGTTGTAAAACAGACTGTAAAGTGTTAAGGTTAGGCTATAAAAGAGGCAGACCTTCTATTAGAAAGAGGATTCATTTTTTTGAGTCTTGAGAGATTCTGTGAGTAAGAAAACTGAAAAAGGAAAAACAGGAATAAATTTCAGAACATTGTGAATGAGTATTGTCTAGAAGAAACTGTGTAAGAGTCCAGTTTGATCAGGTTGTCTTTGTGGTTTTGCTTTTCTGTCGTTTGCCAAGCTTTCTTGTGGTCATTGGATTTCTGTTGCTGTTACATTCAACATTCTGGGCTGTTATTTCCTACTCTGTTTTTCTGGGATTGTATATTTGTTGCTCGACTCCTTGCTGAGCTTCATCATTGTTGGCTGGTTGTTGTTGCTGTGTTGTTGCTGTGAATCTGCTGTGTTGTTGTTTGCTGTGTACTATTCAGCTGATCCTTTTCCTTCTTCTTTTGTTCCTCTATACCAGGTACACAACTAATACTGTCCATGTAATTTGAAAGTCGAGCATGAATACAAAAGGGAAGATTTGAAGACATCTATGTCCACATGTAGTTGCTATATAGATGATTATGTAGTGTGTAATGGTTTACAATCTTGTTTGGGTATTGGAGTTGGTCCTTTCATATAGTGAATACAAAAAATGTAGTAGGGTTTAATATCATATGTTGGTTAGGTTAACAGACAAAAGGATTGGCAGTATACTAGGTTATGTCTTGGAAATTAGTTGTGTTTTGTAATTAGCATTCTCTTTTAATGCATGTCAAAGAATAAAACTATCCGCCTTAGTTAATTTTCATTCTCTTTTGATAAACTGCCTCGTTATAATTATCAAGCCACACCCTTATAACAATTAGCACAAGTCCGCGCCCCTCAACCTTATGAAGGTCGAGCCCAGGTCAAAACAGACCAAACAGACCTGCCTCGGATAAACAGTGGCCCAGGTCTGGCCCATTCCGCATGAGCTGGATTTGGGCCCATAATGTTCGATCAACTGTCCGTATGCATGGTCATGTTTCCTTATTCTGTAAAAGCATTTCGGATCCTGCTGTAAATAATCTGCAAGCATGTAAATAATTAAGAGATTTTCTTTTATTTTAGAGACGAACTTAATAGGAAATATAGTCATTATAGGTTTATCCTTTAAAATAAAAATGAGACGAGCCTCGACAAACAAAAATGTAGAAGTTGCGGGGCCCTCTAAATGTATATATTAAATACTTAGATTCCGGGACGGGCCGTTTAGCAAATTTCACGGCCCTTCCCAAAATAATAACACGATAGTCTCTTTAGGTGCGTGTTTAATAATCTACTTTCTTAAAACTTGAGGTGTGCATTTCATGCGACCCAGATCCAAATCCCAAAACATCAAATAAAATATGTTCCAGATTGTGGGTGCATTTCATGTGACGCAGTCCAAAGACATGTTTTAAGCGATGTTCACATCCTTTTGAAATAATAACAATAAAGCGGTAAAAAGTTAAAATTGGCACATTGGTTCATAATGGTATTTAAAATCAGATAAATAAGCCGAATATGACAGTTGAGCGACCGTGCTAGAACCACGGAACTCGGGAATGCCTAACACCTTCTCCCGGGTTAACAGAATTCCTTATCCGGATTTCTGGTGCGCAGACTGTAATATGGAGTCATTCTTTTCCTCGATTCGGGATTAAAATAGGTGACTTGGGACACCCTAAATCTCCCAAGTGGCGACTCTGAAATTAATAAACCAATCCCATTTCGATTGTCCTTTAATTGGAAAAACTCCCTTGCACCCTCTCTGGTGCGGAAAAAGGAGGTGTGACAGCTCTGGCGACTCCGCTGGGGAGCTGACCCAGAACCACTGGTTCAGGGTTAGAAATTCGAGCTTAGATAAATTGTTATATTTGGTTTTATCTGATTTTTACATGTTTGAGCCTAATGTGCTAAATGTTATTTTTACCGCTTGGATATTATGTGAACTGTATATAAATTGTGCTGAAACCCATCTTCTCTCTGAGTCTTCTAAATCATGAAGAAGAGCGTACTTCGTATGACTTCTTTTCTGTATAGTGTCAAATCCCAATTTAGAACGAGGTTCGGATAAGTTGCTAAGCCGGTGAAGCTTCTGTATTCCCGGTACGCTGCCCCCCCTCGGCTCGAGCTGTCCGCTCGGGTAAGCCAGGTCTAGAACAAACACCCAGGTTCTGAACCTAGTATAACAAAGCCACATGCCGGATCCCTAGTAGGAACGTTTATTTGCATCATGTGCATTTGACTTAGGGGACTCAACACAGGGGTTGGGTCCGTCTAGGAATAGCAACCTGAAATAGAAAAGGCCATCCTGATGCATCCTACTCACTGCTTGTGCATTTATTTGCTTCAAACATGCATGATGACCGGTTTTGAATGTTGGGAAATTTTTACAAAAAAAAATAATAAATAAATAATAATAAAAAAAATAAAAAAAAATAGAAATAAATAAACCAGTTAGTTTATCACCCGAACTACGTCGGTTTGATTCTCACCGGATGTGAGATACGTAGGCAACCCTCATCGGGTCCAACTCTTTTTCCATTTTTACCAAAAATGATATACCATAAAGCATATATGTATATATGTATACACATGTATATAAATAAATTTTTTTTTGTTTTTTGGTTAGAGTCAAAATAAGGGTTTTTGTTTTCACCTAAAAGGTCACCCTAATAAATGTGCAGGATGAACACAGAGCAAAATGAACCATTCTCAGCCCTCAGCAAGGTCCCTCTACAACTCCACATGTGGTGGAATGACTTGGAAGCGGATAGCAAAGGGGTAATAGGAAGAATATTGGGAGGTTTTGTAAATTTGTTGGGTGTTGAGCCGAGGACAGATATTCTTGAAGCTCTAATACCATTTTGGGACCCCACCTGCAATGTATTCCGTTTTGTTGACTTTGAACTTTCACCGACACTTGAGGAAGTTGCCGGATATGCGGGACTGAATGAGAAGTTAAGAGGGCAATATTTGCTTTCGCCAAGGCCAGTGTCCCCGCATGCGTTTCTGGATCTACTAAGCATTAGTCGGAAAGTACAACATGACGATTTATCGAGAGGGTGTTGTGATCTCCATTTCTTGTATCAGCGGTACGGAACCCCGCAGGGTTTCGAGGAACCGAACCTTGGGCTAACTCACGGCGGGAACAGAAACAAATGGGAAGCAAGACGTACTTTGGCTTTTATCACAGCATTCTTGGGAGTCATGGTCTGCCCAAGGAAGGATAAAAAGATAGAGACAGGTCTGGTAGGGATGGCCGACGTGGCAATCAAAAGAACCAATAGTACTGTGGTTCCTTTGATTTTGTCCGAAATCTACCGGGCTCTGACTATATGCCGAGAAGGAGGCAAGTTCTTCCAAGGTTGCAACCTGTTACTTCAGCTATGGATACAGGAACACCTCCATCACCGAGTAGGATACATGAACCACGGGTTAACCGAGAGGAATTGTATCAGCGGATTCGAGAAGCGCATGACAGGCGCCAGATTTCCTGAAGGTGTCGAAGAATGGTTGACACGGTTAAGATCAACAACAGCTGACCAAATTGAATGGGCATTTGGTTGGTTGACTGATACTGAGGTTATCTACATGTCGGCTGAAGAATGTCATGTTCTCTTAATGGGGCTTCGCAGCATCCAGCCATATGCCCCTCATCGGGTATTACGACAACTGGGCAGGTTTCAAGTAGTCCCTAATGATGAAAATCTGAGCAAGCATGCCTTGGAATTAAGCCCGGGAGTCATATTCCCCGAGGGGAAGATTAGAAAACTATGGCATGAATGTAGATTCTTGGAGCCCAAAACCATGGTACGAGAACTAGCTAAAGGTGAGGTAGACCCAAAGTATGATGCTTGGTTCGAAAGAAGGTTTCAGACTCGGCAAAGACCTGCTAAAAGGGCCCACGTCCAACACTTCACCAATGATTCACAAGAGCAATGGGGATGGTTAAAAAGGGAGAAAGGTTACCGGGTCGAAATCGGGAAGCTAAAGCAACAAGTTGAAAGGCTTGTATTTGAGAACAATGTGCAAGTCGCCTCGGAGCAGGCTGAAAGAAACAAGTTAGCCCAAGAAAACCAAACCTTGAAGGCCCGCCTTTGCCAAGCCAGTAAGAGTAACGTTGACCGATAGAAGCGTCGCTCTGATGAAAGATTGATAGCAAGTTTGAGAAATCAGGTCATCCAAAGCCAAGAAGAATTAGAACAATCAAAATCTTGCATAACAAGGATGAAGGTCAGATGGGCAAAGTACGCAATGGCCCGGAAGCAGCGTTTGCAACAGGTCATAAGTGATTATGAAATGAGCGTCAGAATATTAAGGGAGACGAGCTCCACTCTACATGATCGGATCGTCAAACAAGCACGAGACGCCCAGGCCGACAGAAGACAGTGCTACGATGCAATGGCCTGCATGGAAAGACAAATGGAGTTGTTTCAGGATCGACTTGCCGACGATGCTCAGGCACTGGGGTTAAAAAACCAACAAATCAGGCAGTTGCTCAGTGAAAGAGATGACATCCGAGCAAGGATTGATGAAATAGGGCATTACATCTACATGAAATGCTTGGCATGTGAGCGAACACCTCGGAAGACCCTCCTTGTTTCCATCATGGGCTGCGTCCGCTGGATTATGAACGAGTTGAAGAGCCTGCAAAGAGACCTTACACCTAGGGCCGCGAAAGGGCCGAAAGATGCCTCGTGGGTCCCTAAGTTGGAAAATTAGTTGTTGATCGAGTCCTGATCGTTTTTGTTTGTTGTTTCCCCATATGTTGTTTTCTTTTCCTCAAACCAAGTTTAAAACCATGGAGTCTGTACTGTTGCTATTTTGTTTGAAGTAATGTGTAATAGCATATTTTGATAATGAAATTAAGCAGCTCCCGAAGAATTTCTATGTGTCTTTACTTCGAGGCAGAACTACGCCTGGTCTGATTCACGCGGGGACGTGATACGTAGGCAATCCCCATAAGATTCGACCGCTTTTAATAAATAAAGAAAAGAAATGTAAATAAAATAAAACACAGGGTTTCGCAAAATACTTTAAAAGAGACGAATGAACAAGCCGGGATGACGTATGTGGTTTGAAGCAAAGCATGTAGAAACGATTAACTGCCTAGGTGCATTGCATCCTCTATGTGCTATGATCAAATCTGTTAAGCTCTAACACTAACAAAGTTTGTTGTTGTCTGATACCAGACAGTTAGTTGTTAAAGAATTCTGGCAACACATTCATACCAAACCAGATCCAAAGGACCGGTAGCAACAAGCATGAATACTTCAGAGAATAGTAATGAGGAAGAAAGGCCGATGAGCCAGTTGCTAAAAGAGGCAATGGAAAAGATTGAAAGGATGGGACTAGAGATGCATGCAATGCAGCTAGCCCTGGCCAAAACACAAAAGAGCCCTGAGACACTGGGACACATGCCGGAATACCCTCACTCTGGCCCTTCCACAAGCCGCCCAAATCCCCTCTATCATCAAGAAAGAAGCCCTCACGATTCCCAAGCTCCACCACCCCATCAACCTCTCCCAACACCCAACATTCCCATTTTTGTGGGACCTACATCAGCTCCTTTGCAGCGAACGACTAGTGAGCCATTGTTTCAGGCTCACGACACCCAATACTATCCCCCTGAGCCTACATTCCATGCACCCGAACCACAGGCTTACAATCCCCAGTTGGAAGTACCGGCAGAGGTTGAGAAGCTGGTTAAGGCCCCTGAACAGGATGAAGTGTTGAGAAAGTTCAAAAGCCTGGAGCAATCCTTCAGGAACTTACACGGGCTGGGCAATCAAGTCAGCGTGGCATACAAAGATCTGTGCCCTTTCCCAGATGTCCAACTCCCGGCTGGGTTCAAGATGCCCAAGTTTGATTTATATGAAGGGCACGGTGATCCCATGGCACATTTGCGGGGATTCTGTAGCAAAATGAGAGGGGCAGGAGGCAATGATGAGCTTTTGATAGCTTATTTCGGCCAATGTCTGAGCGGATCTGCACTGGAATGGTATACCAGGCAGGATTTCAGCAGGTGGTACATGTGGGATGATCTGGCGCAGGCTTTTGCAGGTCATTTCCAGTACAATCTAGAGATATTCCCTGACCGTCTCACGTTATTGAGAACTGGGAAGAAACCCGGGGAAAGTTTCCGCGAGTTCGGGTTCCGCTGGAGAGAACAAGCAGCTAGAGTCGATCCTCCCATGAGAGAGGGAGAGATGGTGGACTATTTTTTGCAGACATTGGATCCAACCTACTTTGGTCACTTGGTGACGACGGTTGGAAAATCTTTCAACGAGGTGGTCAAAATTGGGGTCATGATAGAAGAATGTTTGAGGTCGGACAAGATCTTGAACTATTCTGCGCTTAAGGCCACAACCCAGGCTATTCAAAGCGGCACGGGAGGTGCGCTGAGAAGAAAGAAAGAAGAGGTTGCCACGATCGAGGCAGGCAGTTGGTCAAGGGCTGGCAGGCCGCATTACAACCAACCCAGGCCTCACAGATCAAATTACCCATACAACCCACCACAAAATTTCTATCCACCTCGAGAACCACATTGTTCCGTACACCAAGCCCAGGTATACACTCAGCCTCCGGTTCGCCCACAATGGCGCGCACCGGCTCCCCAGAACATATATGCACCGCCACAAAACACCTACCCTCCACCAAGGGCATATAGAAACCTTTCAGGGGCAGGTTTCCGGGGAAATCCAGATGCTAGGAATGACAGGTTGCGGAAGCAAAGAACCTTCACCGAACTGGGAGAAACCTACACCGCTGTGTTCCATAAGCTGCGGCAATTGGGTTTGGTTAGTCCTGTCCATACTCGGGAACCAAATCCCCCGCCTCAGAATTTGGATCGTTCAATCAGTTGTGAATACTGTTCAGGGATGCTCGGGCACGATACCGAGAAGTGCTGGAAGTTAAGGCATGCCATACAGGATCTTATTGACACCAATAAGATCGAGGTCCAGACACCGGAGGCTCCTAACATCAACCAAAACCCACTGCCAGCGCACCACGAAACTCACATGATTGAGTTGGTGTGTGAGGGAGGAGAATTAAGAAAACCCTCACAAACAGTGATGATGATCCAAGCCGCCCCGAAAGAAGTCTTAACCAGTGGAGGAACGAGTGTACAGTCGCAGGGAGAAGGCGTCAAGCCGGTAGTGATATTGGGGAAGATCCCGTCCGTCATAGCAAGCAAACCCGAGCCAAGCAAGTTGGTAATACCAGGGATCCTGCCCACACCGGCAGTCATGTTGAAAGGGGTATGTAGAGAACGGGTGACCATAAAGCCTGTGGTCCATCTACCGATGATTGACAGCAAGGCTGTGCCTTGGAAATATGAAAAGGCAGTGGTGACGTATCAAGGAAAATAGGTGGAAGAAGTCAGTTGTGAAGCGCAAGGGCTGACTCGATCAGGTCGATGTTTTGCTCTGGTGGAGCTAAGAAAAACCAACCCAGTGGCAACCAAGAAGCCAGTGTCTGAAGAAGAGGCTGAAGAATTCCTGAGGAAGATGAAGGTACAAGATTATTCTGTGGTTGAGCAGCTGAGAAAAACACCGGCCCAGATCTCACTATTGTCATTACTCCTCCATTCTGAGGAACATCGTCGGGCCCTGTTGAAGATATTGAACGAGGCTCACGTACCCAGTGAGATTTCTGTAAACCACCTGGAAACCATTGCCAGCAAGATTTTCGAGGTGAACAGAGTGACATTCTCAGATGATGACCTGCCGGTGGAAGGAACAGAGCACAATAAAGCTCTATACCTAGCTGTCAAATGTGAAGACTCGGTGGTAACCCGAGTATTGGTGGATAACGGCTCAAGCGCCAATATTTGTCCATTATCCACCCTGGACCAGTTAAAGATTGACCGTGGAAGAATCCGGGAGAATAGCATCTGTGTCCGGGGGTTTGACGGAAACGGAACAGCCACTGTGGGGGATGTTGTACTTGAACTGACCATTGGTCCAGTCCTGTTTACCATGGAATTCCAGGTATTGGACGCCACGGTATCTTACAACTTGCTGTTAGGACGACCCTGGATTCATGCAGCTAAAGCGGTGCCTTCCACCCTACATCAGACAGTGAAGTTCGAGTGGGAAAGACAAGAGGTCGTGTTGCACGGCGAGGATACAACATGCACCATGGGCGGAACCATTGTGCCTTTCATAGAGACCACTGATGACAAAGGTCCTTGGGTCTACCAGATTCTCGATACAGGGTCGGCCAACAAAATTTCTGAAGGAGAAATCATCCCGCACCCTAGGGTAGCTGCCGCGACAGTCATGATGGTATCAGAAATGCTGGGTAATGGGTTTGTGCCGGGAAAAGGCCTGGGAGTTGAACTTCAAGGGATAGTCCAACCTGTCTCCCTTCCTAAGAATCTGGAAACCTTCGGGTTGGGGTTCAAACCAACTGCAGCAGACAGGAAGGAGGCGCGAAGAATGAAGAAGAGGGTCTGGTTTCTGCCTAAACCAGTGCCACGCCTCTCAAGGTCTTTTGTTAAAGCAAGTGCCAAGGGGTCAGCGATCCCAAAGATTCGAGGACCTTTGATCGGTATAAATGAAGACCTGAATCAGAGTTTTGAGAGGCTATTCGCAGATGTCAGTATGGTGGAAGCTAGAGAAGGTTCCAGCAGAGCAGAAATACAATTTGTGGGGCCTGAGGCCAAGACCAACAATTGGACGGTTACTCCTCTTCCTGTCCGAGGGGAGTTTTGGTAGTAGGCTTTGATTAATGTTTTGTTTGTTTGTTTGTTTGATCGGATTATTCAAGGGTGTAATCCAAATTTTACTTTCGTTTTTGTAAAAGTGTGAACCTTTTTTATCCCGCAAATTTAATAAAGTTCTCTTCTTTTGTCTCATTTTAATTTTTGTCTTGTTCTTTTTCTTTCTGAACAGTTCTCTTTTTACTGGTTCTAATGACATGGCATGCACAGCGGATCTTCGACCTAGTCTAATAAATCAATCTGAAACCGACTCAATGATGCAAAAGGTCGTTTGTGACGATGAATCTGAATGTGACGAAGGTGAAGCCTTCGAAGAAATAAACAGAGAACTGTGCCAATTTGAAGAGAAACCCAAGCCTAACCTAAATGACACCGAGGCTGTGAATCTAGGAGACGCTGATAACGTCCAAGAGACCAAAATTAGCATCCACATTGAACCGAATGTCAGAGCAGAATTGATCAAAACTCTCAGGGAATTCAAAGACGTTTTTGCCTGGTCATATGATGATATGCCTGGATTAAGCACCAATTTAGTGGTTCACAAATTACCCACTGACCCGGCATACCCTCCGGTCAAGCAAAAATTAAGGAAATTTAAAACGGAAATGAGTGTAAAGATCAAGGAAGAAGTGATTAAGCAGTTACAAGCGAAGGTCATTCGGGTCACTCGATATCCCGAATGGTTGGCCAATGTGGTACCAGTCCCAAAGAAGGATGGAAAAATCAGGGTGTGCGTTGACTACCGCAACCTCAACAAAGCAAGTCCCAAGGACAATTTTCCTCTACCCAACATTCATATCTTGATCGACAATTGCGCAGGGCGCGAGATCGGATCCTTTGTGGATTGCTATGCGGGTTATCATCAGATCCTAATGGACGAGGAGGATGCTGAGAAGACAGCGTTTATCACGCCATGGGGAACCTACTGCTATCGGGTAATGCCATTCGGATTAAAGAACGCTGGGGCAACGTACATGCGGGCAATGACTGCCGTGTTTCATGACATGATACACAAGGAAATTGAGGTGTACGTCGATGATGTGATCATCAAATCTTGGCGTCGGGAGGACCATGTAGCAGACCTAAGGAGATTTTTCCAAAGACTCCAAAGGTATGATATCAAGCTCAACCCGGCCAAATGCGCATTCGGGGTTCCATCAGGAAAGTTGCTAGGATTCATCGTCAGTAGACGGGGGATTGAGTTAGACCCATCCAAAATTGAATCCATCCGAGATTTGCCACCGCCAAGGAACAAAACAGAGTTAATGAGTTTGCTGGGTAGACTCAATTATATCAGCAGGTTCATCGCTCAACTCACAGCAACTTGTGAGCCCATATTTCGGCTGCTGAGAAAGGACGCTGCAGTAGGTTGGACAGCAGAGTGTCAGGAAGCTTTCGACCAAATCAAAGGGTATCTGTCTAATCCACCCGTATTGGTCCTACCTAAGCCCGGGAAACCCCTGATCCTTTACCTGACGGTCTTGGAAAATTCATTTGGTTGTGTACTGGGGCAACATGACGACACAGGGAGGAAGGAGCAAGCCATCTACTATCTTAGCAAGAAATTCACAGTGCATGAGGTCAAGTACACTCAACTCGAGAAAACGTGCTGCGCCCTAACTTGGGTAGCTCAGAAGTTGAAGCACTACCTGTCTTCATATACTACTTATCTCATATCCCGCTTGGACCCATTGAAGTATATCTTTCAGAAACCTATGCCCACGGGAAGGTTGGCAAAATGGCAAATTCTGCTCACAGAGTTTGATATCATCTATGTGACGAGGACGGCCATGAAAGCCCAGGCGCTGGCAGACCATTTGGCAGAGAATCCCGTTGATGAAAAATACGAGCCCTTAAGAACGTATTTTCCTGACGAAGAGGTAATGCATACAAATGAGTTGGAATTGCCTGAGGAACCGGGTTGGAAGCTTTTCTTCGATGGAGCTGCAAACGCGAAAGGGGTTGGAATAGGAGCAGTACTCATTTCTGAAACAGGACAGCATTATCCTGTTACGGCTCAACTACGCTTCTATTGCACCAACAATATGGCCGAATATGAGGCTTGCATTCTGGGTCTGCGCCTGGCTGCTGACATGGATGTCCAAGACGTCTTGGTCTTGGGAGACTCGGACCTCTTGGTACATCAAATTCAGGGGGAATGGGAAACACGAGATCTAAAGCTCATACCATACCGACAATGCTTGCATGATCTGAGCAAGCAATTTCGATCGGTGAAATTCAAACACATCCCGAGAGTTCACAATGAGGTTGCGGATGCCTTGGCCACCTTGGCATCAATGCTGCACCACCCTGACAAAATGTATGTTGATCCTCTACACATCCAGGTCCGTGATCAGCACGCCTACTGCAATGCCATAGAAGAAGAAGCAGATGGCGAACCCTGGTTTCATGATATCAAGGAATACCTCAGGATGGGGATATATCCAGAACATGCCTCTGGAGACCAAAAAGAGCCCTCCGGCGGTTGTCGAATGGTTTCTTCCTCAGTGGGGGAATATTGTACAAAAGAACCCCGGATCTGGGATTGTTGAGATGCATAGATGCCGGGCAGGCAACGTCGGTTATGGCAGAAGTACATGCTGGAGTTTGTGGGCCACACATGAGCGGATATGTATTGGCAAGAAAAATCCTTCGAACAGGGTGTTATTGGCTCACCATGGAACACGACTGTATCACTTTCGTGAGGAAATGCCATCAGTGCCAGATACATGGAGACTTGATTCATTCTCCGCCAACAGAGTTACATACGATGTCAGCACCCTGGCCGTTTGTAGCATGGGGCATGGATGTCATTGGGCCCATCGAGCCAGCAGCGTCCAACGGTCATAGGTTCATTCAAGTGACCATTGATTACTTTACCAAATGGGTTGAGGCTAAAACCTTCAAATCAGTAACCAAGAAGGCAGTGGTGGACTTTGTTCACTCCCATATCATCTGCAGATTTGGGATCCCAAAAGTGATCATCACGGACAACGGTGTGAATCTTAATAGCAGCTTGATGAGAGAGGTATGCCAACAATTCAAGATTACACACCGCAATTCCACCCCATATCATCCTAAGGCGAATGGAGCAGTCGAAGCAGCCAATAAGAATATCAAGAAGATACTACGAAAAATGGTGGAAGGGTCCAGACAATGGCACGAGAAGTTACCCTTTGCCTTGTTGGGTTACCGCACTACCGTCCGGACTTCCATAGGCACAACTCCTTATTTGTTGGTGTATGGAACTGAGGCCGTGATACCAGCGGAGGTCGAAATTCCGTCCCTCCGAATTGTCGCTGAAGCCGGGATTGATGATGATGAATGGGTCAAGGCTCGATTGGAACAGTTGAGCCTGATAGATGAGAAAAGATTGGCAGCAGTGTGCCATGGTCAGCTGTACCAAAAGAGAATGGCAAGAGCGTATAATAAGAAGGTGCGCCCCAGGAAGTTTGAAGTAGGGCAGCAAGTATTGAAGAAGATCCTCCCACATCAGGTCGAGGCAAAGGGCAAATTCGCCCCAAATTGGCAAGGGCCTTATATCGTGACCAGAATATTGTCCAACGGTGCTTTGTGTTTGACAGATGTCGAAGGTAGATGTGTCGACATGGCTATCAATTCAGATGCAGTCAAGAGATATTATGCGTAATTTCTTTAATTATGGCAATTTTTGGTTTATTTGTTTGTATTTGGCATTTGTTGAATAATGAGATGACGGAGGCAATTCTTTCTTATACCCAAACACTGTTTAACCCTTGCTTCCCCCTTTTGAGCCTTAAGTTATTCTTTCATACCCCTCTTTTGGAATCACTAATGGGAAAGATATTAAAAAGAAAAGAGAAGAAAAGAAAGGAAAAGAAAAGGGAAAAGAAAAGAAAAGAAAATGAAAAGAAAGAAAAGAAAAATCAAGGAATATAAAACCGTGGGAACTACGTTTGACCTGATTCCTCAAAGAGGATACGTAGGCGCCTCACGGCTCGGTCATAGTATGCATCATAGCAAATATAGGATGCATAATGTACATAGTGTGCACAATATAGCATAATGTGCGTAACGCACGTAACTCAACATAAGCGTAAAAAATAAATTCCCCAAGCAAGAAAACTGGGGCAGAGGTTATGTTTTAAGTTCCAACAAAGGTTTGATTCCAAAAGTTGTAGCACATCACCCTTCAAGTTGTTTTCATTTTTATAGCCTTTCTTCAATCCCACACCAAAACCAACATCAACATCCAAAAGACCTCCCGATCAATGTTCGAGAGATGCCAAATCCGGCAAATAAGGCCGAGAATAATACACTGATCCCCAGCAAAGAAGAGGATCGTAAGACTGGGAATGAGTTGATAGTCAAAAGAATCCCCGGAAGAGAGGGTCGTATCTACAACACCCCGGATCCTCGAAAGAAATAAAATGAGAGAGTCTTATCGGTGAAAACCTTCACAGGCACCGAGAGGCGATGTAAGATGAGGGATATGAAATGAGAGAGTCTTATTGGTGAAAACCTTCACAGGCACCATAAGGCGCCGGGAGATGAGAGAAACGAGAGAGTCTCATTAGTGAAAACCCCTCGAAGGGCACTATGAGGCGACAAGACAGATTAGCAAAAGCTACAACATCCGAAACGGACACTCCTTTATCATCCCCAGCAAGTCAGACCATCGGGCAAATCGATTGATACAAATAGACTAGGTCGGGAATCTATGGTGCACGTCATGATCACGGGGACCAGTCGTACCCTCCAGATAAGTTCTTTTGAGTTTCTTCTCCCACCAAAATATTCGTTCAGAAAGATCTTCTCCTTTTCCATATCTTTATTTATTTTCCTAAAATGTGTCTTGAAAGGATTTTTCAAAGCTTACTACCAGAAACCGAAGGGGAATTCATCCCAATGCAGGATAATACAAACAGTCTTGAAGGCCGGTCCCGGGCAATGCAGGGATTGTGCCCGGAAATGTTGGAAGAAGTAAGCTCCAAAAGGGAGTGGTTTCGGGAGTTAGAAGCAGACTCCCACATCACGCGTTTAAAGAGAAAGCAGAAAAGGGGATAAATTGAAAGCCAATCCCCAGCAAGCTAGAGACCCCCCCAGCAGGCAACTCTGCCCGTTAATCGATTATGGGGACATAGAGCAAGAAAAGGGGAAGAGAGAAAAATTGCTCGCCGGAAAGGCACCCTCTACCACCACGATTAAAACTGACTAAATCCTTTTGTCTATTGCAGGAGAACAAAGAATTGACAATGGCAGCAAGATGCAACGCCAGGGAAGTCACCAAAAACCGGGGCAGAAAATTTTCTGCCAATTGTCGAAAATTTTCTCGGAAGAACGGGGAAGCAATTTCAATACTTTTAAGTTCTAGGTCGCCCACCAGTATAATGCGGGAATACTTTTAAGTTCTAGGTCGCCCACCAGTATAATGCGGGAATACGTTTAAGTTCTAGGTCGCCCACCAGTATAATGCGGGAATACTTTTAAGTTCTAGGTCGCCCACCAGTATAATGCGGGAATACTTTTAAGTTCTAGGTCGCCCACCAGTATAATGCGGGAATACTTTTAAGTTCTAGGTCGCCCACCAGTATAATGCGGGAATACTTTTAAGTTCTAGGTCACCCACCAGTATAATGCGGGAATACTTTTAAGTTCTAGGTCGCCCACCAGTATAATGCGGGAATACTTTTAAGTTCTAGGTCGCCCACCAGTATAATGCGGGAATACTTTTAAGTTCTAGGTCGCCCACCAGTATAATGCGGGAATACTTTTAAGCTCTAGGTCGCCCACCAGTATAATGCGGGAATACTTTTAAGTTCTAGGTCGCCCACCAGTATAATGCGGGAATACTTTTAAGCTCTAGGTCGCCCACCAGTATAATGCGGGAATACTTTTAAGTTCTAGGTCGCCCACCAGTATAATGCGGGAATACTTTTAAGTTCTAGGTCGCCCACCAGTATAATGCGGGAATACTTTTAAGTTCTAGGTCGCCCACCAGTATAATGCGGGAATACTTTTAAGTTCTAGGTCGCCCACCAGTATAATGCGGGAATACTTTTAAGTTATAGGTCGCCCACCAGTATAATGCGGGAATACTTTTAAGTTCTAGGTCACCCACCAGTATAATGCGGGAACACTTTTAGCTCTATAGTTTGGAATCAGTAGCCCCACCTGAAGACGGAAGGTTACAACAGAGAGTCCCAAGCGGGAAAAACAATAAAATCCCCAGCGCCAAGAAGCAGAAGTCTGCCAAAGCAAGCGCACATTCAAAAGGAAGAAAGGACGCGTCTCAGAAGAAACAGTTCGGAAACATTGTAACATGCCCAGTAGGACAATACTGATAAAGAGTCATACCACTGAAGAAACCAGTGGAAGATTTAAAGAAGAAAGCCATGTTCCCAGCGAATCAAGCAAAGTGATGAAAACTGGCATTCAAACGTCAGCAAAGGACCGGCGTCATCTCCCAAAGTCACAAGATAAAGGCATCAGAGGAAAGCGTTAGCCGACAAGAAAGCAAGGCAGCAAGAACAAGTTGAAGATGGACAAGATTTCATGATCCTCAGTCTAGCTTAGCTTCTTGTTTTCCTTTTTAGAGGAATGTAACAGGGAGATCGGTTGAGCAGTAGCATCCTACAGCAGCATACAACAGCGCACAACAACAGCAAGCAATACAGTCACACGGTAGTCCCAGCTACCAAAATTTCCCGAACTACATTGACCTGATTCCTGTTTCAGCCCAGGATATGTAGGAAACCTCTGAAGCAAAGGTTCGGTCAAATCTTTTTCAAAAAAAAATGCTTCACACGGAGTATTCGGACGGGCAAAAGTCGCTCGCTTATCTTTGCGCGAAAACCCTTCGTGTCTTCGTGCAAAGAGGGGCAGCTGTAAGCACGTGATTTTTGCTTTACGAGCAATCGCTCCAAAGGAAAATAAAAATAGTAACGAATGGTTTCGCTGTACAAATGTTTGAGTTTTCGTGACATGTGTTGTTAGTCATTTGTGGGTCTGTCCATTTCGCATCTAGTCATTATCAAACAAAATACAAAAAATATGTGTCGTTAAAAGAAAATTCAAAAATATATGTATGTGTGCATCGTTCGTTCTAGGCTGTGATCTAACCATTTTTTTTATCTTCATTTATGTGTGTTTATTGTAGTAGGTGTTACACAATATGTGTGTAAGTTTTATTTTAATTTTTTACCTTGTTTTTAGGAATTTTTGGTTAATTGGTTGAAATAAAAAGGGAAAGGAAAATCTGATTGGGCCCCAAAACGAGGCCCAAAACCAAAGCATTGATCCAGCCCAAGTCAGGCCTGCCCAAACGCTGATTCAAACGACGCCGTATCAGCTCCCTTATTGGAGCCGTTGATCTGGCTCAAACAAACGGTCCTGATCAAGCCACTCATTCAACCCCAAACGACGTCGCTTTAGGCAATGGATCTGAGCCGTCCAACCACTTGATCTAACGGACCCAGGTTTTCCCCCCTAAACCCGCCCAGTTTTGACCCGATCCAGCCTTACCCGGTCTCACCCACTACCAAAACCCAAACGACACCGTTTTCCCTAATTAAATAGATCCTGGCCATATATCTCGTTTGATCCAACGGCCAGGATCTAAACCCATAGACCATATATAAACCTTCCCTTACACCCACGCCCCCTATACCAACACCCCACCCCTCCGTCCCCAAGCTCAAACCCGGACCTCCCATTAGAAACCCTAGCCGCCCCCGTCTCCCTCGCCACTAAAGCCGGCGGCACGGACGCCGGTGGCCACCTCCTGAACACCCTAAGACCCCCTCACTCTCCTGAACATGGATCTGTTACTCCCTAGACTCGAATCACTTTCCTTCATCTCGAATCTTCGTTTGAAGATTTGAGTCGAACCCGGACCTATGCCAAACCACCCCATCTTCATACCAGATACTCCCCTGACCTTCCTCGTGACCAAACCAAGCTTGGTTTGGTCCGAATCTACCCACAACTCCCTAAAAATCAGATCTGGAAATCCAGACCTTAGAACACATGCACCTGGGGAATCTGGCCGGCCTTGACAAGGGTTTGACGTCTAATAGACCTTAATCATGGTGTTCTCATGTGAGAACACCCTGATTAAAGTTTGTTCGGCCTCAAGAGTTCGAAGTTGAGCCAGATTTGGGTCATTTTGATTTCAAACTCTTTTGGTAAGTTTTCCTTTCTTTTGTTTTAGTTCTAATTAAGTTGTCAGCATATTTCGTTGTGTTTGTTTGTCATTTTGTTATTTTTCATTCGGATTTCTTCCATCTCTGTTAAAGGCCTTTTTATTTGGTCAATTGTCTTCTGTTTGTGTTCTGAATATACCCTGTGATATACGTGCTCATCAATTAGATTAGTCGTCAAACGAGTTTAATTCATATAAGTTCCCAGTGTTTGAACAAATTTGTCTGAAGTCATTCGGGACTCTATACGTGTTGTTTATATGAACGATTGATTGTTATGTGTTACGATTAATATAGTCGAGTCGATATATGTCGTCAATTAGTTTCAATCGTTAATGGTAACAACTTGATTCGTATTGCTTATTTCTGCTGTGATCGTATTTGAGTCCCATTAGGAACTGAATTGTATTGCCTATTGATTTTGTTCAAATCGAATTAAAGAACATCTAGGGGAAAGGTTATAATGGCAGATTCAGACTTTGATTTTAAAACACAATGCCATTTGGTTTAGACCGTGGGCAGCATGTGTATGGTTAGCTTTAAGGAATTAAAATAATTGGACAGCATGTGCTGTCAGATTATATTCCTACTGCCCATACTTTGGTTAAATAAACAAGTGATTAGTACATTTTAACAACAAAATAGAGAGGGCTGTCAGGGATTTGATGGGAGTTTTGTTTATTTAAAATAAGGGAGTGGAAAAACAACATGGAGGGGCAATTTTGAGTTGTAAAACAGACTGTAAAGTGTTAAGGTTAGGCTATAAAAGAGGCAGACCTTCCATTAGAAAGAGGATTCATTTTTTTGAGTCTTGAGAGATTCTGTGAGTAAGAAAACTGAAAAAGGAAAAACAGGAATAAATTTCAGAACATTGTGAATGAGTATTGTCTAGAAGAAACTGTGTAAGAGTCCAGTTTGATCAGGTTGTCTTTGTGGTTTTGCTTTTCTGTCGTTTGCCAAGCTTTCTTGTGGTCATTGGATTTCTGTTGTTGTTACATTCAACATTCTGGGCTGTTATTTCCTACTCTGTTTTTCTGGGATTGTTTATTTGTTGCTCGACTCCTTGCTGAGCTTCATCATTGTTGGCTGGTTGTTGTTTCTGTGTTGTTGCTGTGAATCTGCTGTGCTGTTGTTTGCTGTGTACTATTCAGCTGATCCTTTTCCTTCTTCTTTTGTTCCTCTATACCAGGTACACAACTAATACTGTCCATGTAATTTGAAAGTCGAGCATGAATACAAAAGGGAAGATTTGAAGACATCTATGTCCACATGTAGTTGCTATATAGATGATTATGTAGTGTGTAATGGTTTACAATCTTGTTTGGGTATTGGAGTTGGTCCTTTCATATAGTGAATACAAAAAATGTAGTAGGGTTTAATATCATATGTTGGTTAGGTTAACAGACAAAAGGATTGGTAGTATACTAGGTTATGTCTTGGAAATTAGTTGTGTTTTGTAATTAGCATTCTCTTTTAATGCATGTCAAAGAATAAAACTATCCGCCTTAGTTAATTTTCATTCTCTTTTGATAAACCGCCTCGTTATAATTATCAAGCCACACCCTTATAACAATTAGCACAAGTCCGCGCCCCTCAACCTTATGAAGGTCGAGCCCAGGTCAAAACAGACCAAACAGACCCGCCTCGGATAAACAGTGGCCCAGGTCTAGCCCATTCCGCATGAGCTGGATTTGGGCCCATAATGTTCGATCAACTGTCCGTATGCATGGTCATGTTTCCTTATTCTGTAAAAGCATTTCGGATCCTGCTGTAAATAATCTGCAAGCATGTAAATAATTAAGAGATTTTCTTTTATTTTAGAGACGAACTTAATAGGAAATATAGTCATTATAGGTTTATCCTTTAAAATAAAAATGAGACGAGCCTCGACAAACAAAAATGTAGAAGCTGCGGGGCCCTCTAAATGTATATATTAAATACTTAGATTTCGGGACGGGCCGTTTAGCAAATTTCACAGCCCTTCCCAAAATAATAACACGATAGTCTCTTTAGGTGCGTGTTTAATAATCTACTTTCTTAAAACTTGAGGTGTGCATTTCATGCGACCCAGATCCAAATCCCAAAACATCAAATAAAATATGTTCCAGATTGTGGGTGCATTTCATGTGACGCAGTCCAAAGACATGTTTTAAGCGATGTTCACATCCTTTTGAAATAATAACAATAAAGCGGTAAAAAGTTAAAATTGGCACATTGGTTCATAATGGTATTTAAAATCAGATAAATAAGCCGAATATGATAGTTGAGCGACCGTGCTAGAACCACGAAACTCGGGAATGCCTAACACCTTCTCCCGGGTTAACAGAATTCCTTATCCGGATTTCTGGTGCGCAGACTGTAATATGGAGTCATTCTTTTCCTCGATTCGGGATTAAAATAGGTGACTTGGGACACCCTAAATCTTCCAAGTGGTGACTCTGAAATTAATAAACCAATCCCATTTCGATTGTCCTTTAATTGGAAAAACTCCCTTGCACCCTCTCTGGTGCGGAAAAAGGAGGTGTGACAGTACGTACTCGTCACCTCATGTACAAGGCATTTCATATATCAACAGTACCAAATCCTAAGGAGAGTTTTCCCCACACAAGGTTAGACAAGTCACTTACCTCAAACCGGCTCAAAAATCAACTCGAAATCACGCTCTTGCCACGAGTACTCGACTCTAAATGGCCTAAATCTATTCAAATCAATTGCATAATGTGAATATAACTTCAAGTAACTAATTTCACTAATTAATTCGAAGCTAACACGGAAAATTTAGAAAATAGCCCAAAAAGTCCCCCAGGCCCATGTCTCGGAATCGGGTAAAAGTTATTGATTATGAACCCTCATTCACTCACGAGTCTAACCATACCAAAATTATCCAAATCCAATGTCAAATTAACAATCAAAACCCAAAAATTAGGCCTAAGAACCTTTCCAAGTTTTTCCTCAATTTCTCACCCCAAGTCCAAAATTAGATAATGAATTCACGTTTAGATTAATGGGTTATAAGTAAAAAGGAATTAGGAATCATTACCCAATTGATATCTCTGAAAATCCCTCAAAATCCTGCTCAAATCCGAGCTCTCAAACTCTAGTTTTGACAAAATTGCTAAACCCTCGATTTTGAAATTTTATAATCTGCCAAGGTAAATCCTTCTTCGCGAACACGGAAGGATCAACGCGTTCGCGAAGCACAACTTCACTTGGCCCAAAATTCCTTCATTGTGAACGCGATGACCGTGTCACGAATGCGATAGCAAACCTTCTCCCTCCTATGCGAATGCGGGAGCCTCATCGCGAACGCGTAGGCATACGACCTCACAGCTTCGCGAACGCGGGACGATCATCCTGAATGTGAAAGGTTAATCTTCCACCAGCCCCAAATCTTCTTCATGAATGCGAGACCCCACTCGTGAACGCTAAGAAGGAAACCAGAACTGGAGACCAGCTGCATTTTCTGTAATTCTCTAAGTCCAAAAATGACCCGTTGAGCATCCGAAACACACCCAAGGCCCCCAGGACGTCAACCAAACATGCCAACTGATCCTAAAACATTATTCAAACTTGTTCCAACCTTTGGAATGCTCAAAATAACATCAAACACCAAATTAACATTGGATTTAAGCCTAAGAACTCCAAAAACTCTCAAATTCCGCTTTTGATCAAAAAGTCTATTAAACCTCGTCCGAATGACTTGAAATTTTGCAAGAACATCATATTCAACACTACAGAGATACTCCAACTTCTAGAATTCCATTCCGACCCCAATATCAAAATCTCACTATCGAACTGGAAACTTCAAAAATTCAACTTTTGGCATTTCAAACCTAAATAAGCTACGAACCTCCAAAACATAATCCAAACATGCCCCTAAGCCTGAAATCACCCAACGGATCTAATGAAACTGACAGAATTCCATTCTGAGGCCCGGTCTCCACATTGCTCTGACTACGGTCCAAATTCTAAAGCTTAAACTCTATTTTAGGGACTAAGTGTCCCCAAACACTTCGAAAATCAAAACAAATCATCCCGACAAAACAAAATAGCAGAAATAAACATGGTGAAAGCATTTAATAGGGGATCGGGGCGTAAATTCTTAAAACGATCGGTCGGGTCATTACACTTGGTCACATAGAAGTACCAAAGAAGGATGTACCATCGGGTGCGGATGATCCGAGTTCGAACCCAAAATTGGTGATGCAATTCCCCCCTCCGAGTGTAGACCCAGAGCGTAAAAGGATAATCGTTTTCACCATCCCAACGGGTGCCCATGTGTTGTCCGCTCCGGTGGGCGTAGCCACATTCAATTCCTGGTGACTGATAAGGACTAGACAAAGATGAATGAAGTGGGCACATCGAGCCTCTTCGACAAGGCGCAATAGGCACTGAACCGGATAAGGAATTTACTCATCGTACTCCTTTATGAATTGTACTTGGATTTAGACTTGTTTTAATAACTTTATCATTTTGTATGCTTTGGTGCTTCATCATGAAAGATTCCTATGGTCCTGCTTGGAGATCAGCCAGCTCGAGTTCGAGCTCAATGAGCAAATCTGGAAGAAGGACATGTACAGGGATCTAAGTGAGCAACAAGACGAGGCCCTCAAAGACCTCTCAATTCTACAATCGAGTTGGAAAAGGCTTAGAGGGAGGCTTCGTCTTTGAAGAAAGAGCACGATGACCTGGTCAAGACGTTAAGGATCTTTGAAGCTAAAAATGAAAAGCTAGTCGTGGTGACTAACAAAACAACTTCGCAGGTCCAATAGAAGGTTAATTTGATCGACCAGATCCGGGCTGAGATGGACGAGGTGAAGGCCGAGACCGAGGTGTGGAGGGGCAGGGTGGACCTATTGGCTTTGGAAAAAGAGGCTGCAAAAGTGGAGCCGGCATTGTCCAGGGACCAAATTCGTGTTGCAAAGGACAATACTAACAAGTGGTCTCGGCTAAATGACATACTCCGAGCATAGTTGAACTCGGCCGTCACGGAATGGGATGCCCTCGGCCAAGAATATAATATGCTAAGGTCCAAATTGGAGGAAACATTTGTTGATTCCTATTACCTTGAGGAAATGCTAGTCTAGTATAAGGCCGATGTGAAGGTAGACGAGGCCTGCTTGATGACAAATGCCAAATATGAAAAGTTGCTATCCCGAAGAGAGACCCTCTAAGAGATCCATGGCTAAGGTTTTGACCTGTCGGCTGAGATCGAAGAAGCCAAGAAACTCGAGGCCGAAGAAAAGGAACTCTACGAGCCGGAGGGTTCTGGTGATAAGTTGAGCATAGATGAAGATTAGGTTTAAACGTCTTAATTCTCTTTTTTTGTACATTGTCCTTTTGCTTATTTTTTAGGCCATTTTATCGTGCCTTTGTAAATATATTTGGAGTATACAAAATTTCCTCTTTTTGGAAATATCATATATTTACTTTTCAGCATCTATTTATAATTTTTATTCGCGTATTATTTTAATGCCTTAGCATTAAATCATATGTATCCAATTTTTGGAGGTTCGAACGAAGCCCGACTTCGATGTGACTTTGGGTTACTTGTGGCTTCGAATCTTCGGTAAAACCGAAGGCCTTTAATATACTTAAGTGTTTTTAGACAATATTTTTGCAGAGGGTAACCTTTCAACAGGTTTCGATTTTTCGTAAGGGCCATTCTTTCTGAGTATGGACTTCGGACGTCTCCGAGCCATTTTACGGTTGTTGTAACCTTTCATATTCGGGAGATACCTAATAGGTTTGGTGCCTCTAGAACTTGATAGCCTGGGTTGTCCGAATCTTTATCGGTCAACCGTCCCTGAATAGGGGTAGCCCGTGGCTTTAGGATCCAGGATTGAAGAAATAAAATGCGCAGTAGAAAAGAGTAAGGAAAGTAGAAATTTCTTTCATTGCTTAATATGCAAGATGCATGATCGAAGGTGCATAAAACTTGTGTTGTGACAAGAGTGGACTAGGTGGGCACGGTTCGAATGACCGTTTGAACCTTACAATGAATCCTAACCACCAAGCCTTAGCTTTTGGCACATAAAATTTTCTTTTCCCTGCCAAAGATCTTAATCTAAGGTAATGGCCTCCAATATTCGAGGCCGAACTTGTGGGGGCTCGAATATTGTTTATCTGATGCCAATGATCACTGATTTCGGTTTAGATTCGACATATAAATGTTAGGTAGCACATTTTACTGTTTTCTCATTAAAAACCTTTCCAGAAAACCCACTTTGAGACAAAACCATTTCAAGAAAAAATGAGTGCAACACGTGCTTTCAGACCTAATAGTCGTATCTGCCCTTGTCGGGTACCTGCATATGTTAGTCCGTAATATAATGAAACTAAAAAGGAATTGAAGTTTGTACCTTAGCATTAATACCACTTTAAGTGTGCCACATTCCAGTTGTTCGGTAGTTTTACGTTGTTGCCTACTTCGAGTTTATATGAGCCTTTTTCATGTTATTCCGACAACTCGGTGAGGTCCTTCCAATTTGGACTCAATTTTCCTTTGTTTGGGTTCCTGGTGTGTAGTGTTACCTTTGTTAATACCAAGTCCCCGACTTGAAAGTGTTGGAGGATGGTTTCAGTTGTGATACCTTTCTATTTGCAGCTATTGGGAGGTCAACCAAATTAGGGCAGCTTCCCTCCATTCATCAAATAGTTCTAGGCTCGTGATCATGATCTCAACGTTTGACTCTTCGGTAGCATGTCGGAACCTAAGGCTCGATTCTCCCACCTTGACTAGTATTAAGGCTTCAGCACCGTAAACTAAGAAAATGGGGCGGCCCCAGTTCTTGATTTCGAGGTCGTACTATATGCCCACAAAACTTCGACACTCTTCACATTTCCATGCGAAAACTTTCGCATCCTTCTCCATTTCGGTCCAGTAGTAGCCGGCTCTGATTAGCTTTCGAGCCAATGATTCTACCCCTGAATGGTTTTCGCAAGTGACCTCGTGGACTTCTCTCATGGCGTATTCGGTCTCCCCCGATCCCAAATGTTTGGCTAGTGGGCCAAAGAAAGATCTCTTGAACAATGCCCCTTTGACCAACCTAACTGACAGCTTTGGTGCACTTGGCTCTCGATTCTTTGGGATCTAAAGGCAATTTTCCTATCTTCAAGTAGCCTATGTTTTTTTTCTCTAATCCCATGTTAAACTCATTGAGTTCACTTCGGTGTGACCTTCTTCTACCACCAAACTCATTAGTTGTACTACTCATCCCGAGCTGAATTTATTAGAATTAACCGATGACCGCAAGTTAGCAGTGAATTAGCCTCACTATCGGACCCCGAATGTGCACTTCTCCGGGTTTAGCTTCTTCTTTTATTCCCTTAATATGTTGAATGGTTCCTGCAAATATTTTACATGGTCCTCTGCTTGCAGGGACTTGACCAACATATCATCAATATAAACCTCCATTGATTTTCCTAATTGTTCTTCGAACATTCGATTTACTAGGCATTGGTAGGTGGCACCGACATTCTCTAATCCAAACGACATTACATTATAATAGTAGGTATCAAATTTGGTAATAAAATAAGTCTTTTTTTGATTGCCCAGGTCCATTCGAATTTGATTGTACCCAGAGTAGGTGTCGGGAAAGCTGAGTATCTCGTGCTTGGATGTCACGTCGATAATTTGATCGATGTTAGGAAAAGGGAAAGAATCCTTAGGACATGCTTTGTTTAAGTCCTCGTAGTCCACACACATTCTTAGCTTATTTCCCTTTATAGTCACTACAATTATGTTAGCTAACCAGTCCGGGTATTCAACCTCCCGGATGGATCCTATTTTTAAAAAATCGGATACCTCATCATTGATGAATGCATGTTTGATCTCGGATTGTGGCCTCCTCTTCTAATTAACCAGATGGTACTTCAGGTCCAGACTTAGCTTGTGAATGGTTACCTTCGGTATAATTCCTATCATGTTAAGATGGGACCAAGCGAAACAATTAGCGTTAGCGTTAAAAAAATATATGTTTTTCATGAGCTCGAGGGTTAACCTCGTGCCCAGGTATGCCTTTCGATCTGGTAGGTGGTCAATAAGTACGACTTGCTCCAACTCTTCAACTGTCAACTTGGTGGCGTTAGTGTTGTCACACCTCCTTTTTCGTTACACCCCCGGATGGGAGCATAAATGAATTTTTCCAACTTAAAGGGACAATCAAAACGGGATTATTTATTAAATCAGAGTCGACACTTGGAATAATTTATGGTATTCTAATTCACCGGTTAAAATCCTGAATCGAGGAAGTTGACTCTAATTACGGTCTGCGAACACAAAAATCCGTATAAGGAATTCTGTTAACCCGGAAGAAGGTATTAGGCACTCCCGAGTTCCGTAGTTCTAGCACGGTTTCTTTGATCATACTTGGCTTATTAAAATTATTTAATTACTGATTTTAGATCCTATGTGCATTTGCCTATTCACCGTTTTTAAATTAAGAAAATTATCTTGAAACGGGTCATGCGTATGTGTACCTGTTAGTTCGGAGCGTCAAAAACTCATGTCACGCAAACGTGTCCACAATTAATAATGCTTTGTTATTATTAAGAAAAAATTAGCCGAAGTTACGCGAATGCATACTCCGAATTAGTCTTTAAAATCGTAATTATGTTGCACGAACGTATACACAATCATGGTAGTATTTTAAATGGCCCTAAAGGCTTTTCTATGAACATTCAACAATTATTCCTAAAATCGAGTTAGGATTGATAAGGCCATGAGTTACGGGCTAACTACACTGTGAAAAGCAAACAGGCTAACTCAAGGCACATGGATACGCAGCCCAGAAGTATTAACTTGGAGAAGGGGCCTGGCAGCTCATTTGCTAGGCCCATATTCTTTTGCTTGAAATTACTCCCTTAAATTTGGCCACATAACCAGCTCAAAGATCTTGGACAAAGACAGACAAACACAAGCAATTCTGCAAAATGCATGCTAGAGTCTGCAAAACCTCTATGTAGCAATACAAATGAGTAAACAGTATGAAGTCGACGACTGTAACCCCTGATGTCCCCTCCTAATCACTTAACTTCCTCTAAATTTGGTTGCTTGACTTAACTCGCGTTGTTCTGCATCACAACAGTTCCAGCGCAATAGTGAATATGCAAATGTCCCAAGCAAACGTCAATACCTCTAAATAACAGACTTAATCTATCAGAGAAACTGAAGCCAACAAAATAATTTCTCTGTTTTTATTCCTTTTCTTGTTCAAATGAGTGGACAAAACAAACAAATCCCCTATAAACTTCCGTCAGTACCAGCACGAAAGAAGAAGAAGTGTGTTTCAATGGAAATGCAAAAGAAGCTCGAGTTCTAGTTATACATAGTATGGTGGCAGTTCATTTAACAAGGTTATTAAGGAGGACAGTGGTTGTAAGTCTTCTTATCTAGTGAATGATGAAGCTCGTGGTGTGACCATTAAGTATGAGACTAATGTCAAGAGCAAGAAGATTATTACATATCATTTCAGAAACCAAAGGACTTTGTGGAAGGAAGCCGATGAAACAAATCGAACACCAAACTAATGCAGCCAAATAGACGAATCCCCAGCTATGAATTAGACGATTATCATTTCAAAGAAATACATGAACACCGTATTCAGAATGGACTTAACAAAATTGATGTCTCAGTACTTCAAATTCGCATTCACAACTTCAAGAAGTTAGATGTATTGATTACAATCAAGCGACAAGTTTTGATTGCAATTTCATAACTTAAATCACACGAGTTTCACTGTCGATGCAACTTTCAGAAAAGAAACGAAGACATTTTCTAGTCTATATGCCCATAATACACTACTACAAGTAAACTAAAAGAACGCTAAAAGAAGGCAATCAAACATCAACTCACATTCTTCCACACGATCTCCTAGGGACAGATTTTTTAAAGAAAGAAAATCAACTCCAAACAGAACTAAGAAAAGAGAAAGAGACTGAACCTATTTGTGCAAAGCTTTGATTGATTTCAACAACTAGATCACTTTCAACATTCCAATACATTAAATGAGAGCAAAATTGCCCCTGATCGATCACAAACATTAGATTCATGGCAAGTGTTTTCACAGTAAACCTTAGCGCATAACTCCAACCATCAGATTTAGGCTATATACGACTTAAACCAACCATTTAATCTTTTGACCCAGCAAAACGAAAATATAGAACATCATTAAGGAAAAATCAGAATCTATAGCATTCTTATTGAACACAGAACTTTGGCCAGTCGAGGTTCAAACGTGCATTCATTCAAAATCAGAGATGGCAAGCCAACACAAGAGAAGTTCATTACCCTATAAACGGACTATGGGTACAATTTTAAAATATATAACATTCTTAATACACTCGATACAAAAGATCGGAGTTTCATACCTTGCGAGCAACACAGCAAAATGAAAAGATAATGAATCTCTGTGTTCCGGGAATAAAAGCACCACAGAGCTAAGAGAGAATAGCTATAGCTCAATAAACAGCAACAGATTCACGCCTCTCGACTAATTCCATTGTCGTCCAAAGAACAGAATCGAAGTGAAAAAGACTCTATTATTTCGAGATGCTAAATGAAACTGACATCCATTGAAATCACGAAACCTCCACAGTATATGTATTTTTCTGTTCTGATATATATAAAAAAGGAAAAAGAGCAATGGAAGAGACGAAGGAAACTTTGAACACCAATTTTTCTCAAGTTTACGGAAGAAATCTCTCCAAAATTCCCTCTGAAGAAACCTTTTTCCCAGTCCTTCTTCAAAAAAAAATCCTCTTCTTCAAAATCGGATCCGATCCTTTATAAAAACGAACCCCTGATGAATGTGGGGCTCGGATTGAACAAAATCAATCCAACGCCTCACACTCATCCAACGAATCGTCTCTAGGATCTTCCAATCGCGTGCCTTATCTCAAAATCGAGCGAGTGAAAGGAAGGAGAATCTTCGGTGTCAGAAACCATTAGAAATGGTGATGAGGAGAGAAGGAGGAATGCGTGGGTTAAGGATTTGGGATTCACTCGCCCGAATTTGGACTGGATTTGGGGCTTGGTTCGAGTGTCTTCTTGCAGAAGAAGAACACTGCGCTGATGGGGTGTTAGAGATTTAGGGTTCTGGGTCTCGTTCTTTTATGTGTTGTAGTTGGAGTGGGTCGGGTTTGGTTGGGGAAAGTCGTGTATTTTAGGTAGAAACGAGAGGTGTTGGGCTAAGATAATTTGGAGTGAAAGAATTGGGCTTCAGAATTTCAACTTGGCCCAATTTCGAATTTTTAAGAATAGACCCCTTTTTTATTAATAGAAATTCTTAAATTAAATTCCTAAATTAACCTAAATTGTAAAATTAAGCTAATTGTCTAACTATAAAAATTATAAAAGTTACTCAATCCTAAATTAAAATAGAGAAATCAATAATCTAAAAATTAAAAGGAAGAAAAATGTAAAATGAGCTATTTTTGTGATTTTCATGTTTTATAAAACAAGTAATTAATAATTAATTCCAAAAAATATAAAAATCAAATCTAAATTCAATGCATGGTATTTTTGGTATATTTTTTATTTTTAATGGAAATTAAATATGCGCAAGAATGCACATAATTAGTAAAATTCTACAAAAATCCTGTAAAATTGCAAAGAGAAAAAAGGAATTATTTTTCTTGTATTTTATGGGAATAATTCAGATAGGGCAAAATCACGTGCTCACAGCTGCCCCTCTTTGCACGGAAACACGAAGAGTTTTCGTGCAAAGATAAGTGAGCGGATACGAGCGATTTTTGCTCGTTTGAATACTCCGTATGAAGCATTTTGAAAGATTTGACTGCACCCTGCTTCTGAGGTTGCCTACATATCCTTGGCTCAAAAGGAATCAGGCCAGTGTAGTTCAGGAAGTTTTGGTAGCTGGGACTACCATGAAGCTGGGCTTCCACTGTTGTTGTTGTTGCTGCTACTGCTTACTGAACCCCCTTATTATACCATGACAAAATGAAAAGAAGCTAGACTGGCCTATGATCTATGCATTACAAAATCCTATCTATATCTTCAACTTGCTCTTGCGGCTCTTGTTGCCTTGTTGACTGGTATTCTCCTGGTGGAATCATCTTGTTGCCGCCTTGAATTGTAATCTGAGATGCTTCCCTTTCTCCAGGTGGACACCCGCTTGCTGAAACTTGAATGTATTCCCTTTTTCTCCAGGTGGGCTCCTGATTACTGAACTTGAAATGTATTTCCTTGTTCTCCAGGGCTCCTGATTGTTGAACTTGAAAATGTATTCCCTTGTTCTCCAGGCGGGCTCCTGACTGCTAACTTGAAATGTATTCCCTGCTATCCAGGCGGGCTCCTGACTTCAACATAGACAAAACAAGGAAGAAATTTCTGCCCCAGTTTGGTGGCTGGGCATAGATGTAAGTGTAAAATGGATCACATTACCAAATATCGATAAGAACTTTAAAGCTAAAACTTGAATTGTACTCCCTTGTTCTCCAGGCGGGGATCCTGATTGCTGACTTGAAAGTATTCCCTACTTTCCAGGCGGGCTCCTGACTTCAACTTGAAATGTATTCCCTGCTCTCTAGGCGGGCTCCTGACTGCTAACTTGAAATGTATTCCTTGCTCTCTAGGCCGGCTCCTGACTGCTGACTTGAAATGTATTCCCTGCTCTCCAGGCGGGCTCCTGATTACTGAACTTGAAATGTATTCCCTGCTCTCCAGGCGGGCTCCTGATTACTGAACTTGAAATGTATTCCCTGCTCTCCAGGCGGGCTCCTGACTTCAACATAGACAAAACAAGAAAGAATTTTCTGCCCCAGTTTCAATCAAAGAAAATTTGTCAGTTTAAAGTGGTGGGTAGCTGATGGCATTCTTGCTGAAGATCTTTCTGCTGTAATGTTTTGTTCTGACCGGCTTCTCCGAACTGGCCCTGAACCGCTTTGACTTTCTAACTGACTCTCATACCCCATGACCTTTGACGAACCGAGTGTTCTATACCCATGCTGTTGTTTTACCTCTGACCTTTTATCTGAACCTTGCATCTCCATGACATTACCAATCCATTCCACCGATGAAACTTCTGGTGATTCCTTGTACCCCTCTCTTACATCATGTTATCCTTAGTATGTTTTGACCATTCCATGTTTTGCAATTTTGAAAGTTGGTAGTAAGCTTTGAAATCCTTTTCACTTGATTTGGACAAGACTGACATTGAAACATCTTTAGATAAATACCCAAAAGAAAATGAAATGCAATGACTTTGCGGGTTAAGAATAAGAAGAATCCAAAACCAGATGACTGCTACAAAGGGAAAAAGAAAAAGAAACTTATCTGAGTGGAACATCTAATACCAATGATCATGACATGCATTTCGGATTAATCGGCCCAATTTGTCCAACCAATCAACTTTCAGTTGTCGTACTTCATTGCCCCCAGAATTTCCATGACCTGATTACTTTACCCAAACCTTGACCTTGTTCATCCTGCGGTGCCTTGAAAGGTTTTCACTAGCATACCTCTTTCATTCGTTCATCTCCCAACTCACTTTCGCCTTACGGTGCCCGTGAGGGTTTTCACCAATAAGACTCTCTCATTTTTCTCTCAACTCCCATCGCCTTACGGTGCCTACGAAGGTTTTCACCAATAAGACTCTCTCATTTTTATTTTTCCTGCTTGAACCAGAGTGTTGCCCCCGACATGAATTACATTTACCTGCCCGACTTGGCATTTCTCAAAGACTTATCAAAAGGTCTTTCTTTGGACCGTAATGTAGGCTTATGGACAGGGTTAAAAAGAAAGGGTATAAAAGGCTCAAAACAATACAAATGGGTTAAAATTACAACTTTCGGAATCAGGTTTCTCACAACAACCACAACTTCTGCCCAGTTTCTTACATGGGGATTTTTGGATTTTTGTTTTGATGAGACCGAACCGTGAGGCTACCTACGTATCCTTAAAAGGAATCAGGTCGAACGTAGTTCATGCCATAGAAATTACTTTGCTATTGTGTTTTTTTCTTTTCTCTTTCTTCTCTCTTTTTTCTCTTTTGCTTTTCTCTTTTTCCTTTTATTGTTTTTCTTCTTCTTTTCTCTTTTCTTCTTTTTTATTTTTTTTTCTTTTTCTTTCTTTCTTTCCCTTTCCTTTTCTTTCTCTTTTTCTTTATTCCTTTTCTTATCTTTCATGCTTATGTTTCTGATATTCGCTTACTGATTCCGAAAGAGGGGTATGAAAGAAAATAAATAAGGCTCAAAAAGGGTGACAAGGGATAAAGTGTTTAGATAGCAGAACAAAACGCCTTCGTCATTTCAATCTTCAAAATATGCCAAATGCAAACAAGTACAATCAAAGAAAGAAATCATACATAGTATCTCTTGACTGCATCGGAATTGATAGATTTCTACATATTTCCCTTCTACATCTGTCAAATATAACCGCCATTGGACAACACTCTAGTTACAACAAATGGTCCCTGCCAGTTCGGGGCGAACTTTTCTTTTGCTTCAGCCTGATGAGGCCAGATACATCGCAACACTAGTTGACCTACTTCGAACTTCCGTGGACGTACCTTCTTGTTATATGCTCTTGCCATTCTCTGTTGGTACAATTGGCCATGGCATACTACCGCCAATCTATTTTCATCAATCAGACTTAACTACTCCAAGCGGGTTTTGACCCATTCAACGTTATCAATTTCTACCTCAGCAACAATTCGAAGGGATGGGATTTCAATTTCTGCAGGTATTATTGCCTCTGTGCTATACACCAACAAATAAGGAGTAGCCCCTACTGAAGTGCGGACAGTAGTGGATAACCCAGCAACGCAAACGATAGCTTTTCATGCCACTGCCTAGAACCTTCCACCATTTTTCGAAGTATCTTCTTTATATTCTTGTTGGCTGCCTCGACTGCTCCATTCGCCTTAGGGCGATATGGGGTGGAATTGCGATGTATAATCTTAAACTGCTGACATGTTTCTGTCATCAGATGACTGTTGAGGTTTGCGCCGTTGTCTGTGATGATTACCTTCGGGATCCCAAACCGGCAGATGATATTTGAATGCACAAAATCGACCACTGCTTTCTTGGTCACAGATTTGAAAGTTTTCGCTTCAACCCACTTGGTGAAATAATCGATGGCTACCAGAATAAACCTGTGTCCGTTTGATGTTGCTGATTCGATTGACCCAATGACATCCATGCCCCAAGCAACAAAAGGCCATGGTGCAGACATTGTATGTAATTCAGATGGTGGAGAATGAATCAAATCTCCATGCACTTGGCACTGATGGCATTTACGCACAAAACTGATGCAATCCCGCTCCATAGTGAGCCAGTAATAACCTGCTCAGAGAATATTTCTTTGCCAGAACGTACCCACTCATATGTGGTCCACAAACTCCGGAATGTACCTCGGTCATGATAGCTGTGGCCTGTCTTGCATCTATGCATCTTAGCAACCCCAGATCTGGAGTTCTTTTGTACAATATCCATCTACTGAAGAAAAATCCGCTTGCCAATCGTTGAATTGTTCTTTTCTGATCACCTATGGCCTGTACCGGATATACTCCCATCCGGAGGTATTCTTTGATATCATAGAACCATGGCTCCCCATCAAGTTCTTCTTCTACCATATTACAGTAAGTATGCTGATCACGGACCTGAATCTACAAAGGGTCCATATAAGCCTTATCTGGATGATGTAACATTGATGCTAGAGTGGCCAAAGCATCGGCGACTTCATTATGTATTCTTGGGATATTCCTAAACTCTATTGACTAAAATCATTGACAAAGATCATGCAAACACTGTCTGTACGGTATGAGTTTCAAATCCCGTGTTTCCCATTCTCCCTGAATTTGGTGCACCAGGAGGTCCGAGTCACCCAAGACCAAGACTTCCTAGACACCCATATCCACAGCTAACCTCAAACCCAAATTACATGCCTCGTACTCAGCCATG
Source organism: Nicotiana tabacum (assembly GCF_000715075.1). Taxonomy (NCBI): domain Eukaryota; kingdom Viridiplantae; phylum Streptophyta; class Magnoliopsida; order Solanales; family Solanaceae; genus Nicotiana; species Nicotiana tabacum. The sequence goes on from NC_134084.1 coordinate 44,533,416, forward strand.
TTGTTGGTACAGTAAAAACGAAGCTGAGCCGTAACAGGGTAGTGCTGCCCTGTTTCAGAAATAAGGACTGCTCCTATCCCCACGCCCTTCATGTTTGCGGCTCCATCAAAGAAAAGTTTCCATCCAGGCTTCTCGACTTGTTTTAACTCATCAATGTGCCTCACCTATTCATCAGGGAAATAAGTTTTTAAAGGTTCATAATCTTTATCAACCGGGTTCTCGGCCAAATGGTCCGCCAAGGCCTGTGCTTTCATTGCAGTTCGAGTCACGTAGACAATGTCAAACTCTGTGAGCAGGATCTGCCACTTTGCAAGCCTCCCTGTGGACATAGGCTTCTGAAAGATATACTTCAATGGATCCAAGAGAGATATGAGATAGGTAGTGTAAGATGACAAATAATGTTTTAGCTTCTGCGCCACCCGGGTTAGGGTGCAACATGTCCTCTCGAGCTGAGTGTACTTGACCTCGTACGGTGTGAATTTCTTGCTGAGATAATATATGGCCTGCTCCTTTCTGCCAGTGATATCATGTTGACCCAATAAACAGCCGAATGAATTGTCCAATACCGTCAAATATAGAATCAAAGGTTGCCCTAGTTCTGGCGGGACCAACACGGGTGGATTTGAAAAATACCCTTTTATCCTATCAAACGCCTCCTAGCATTCATCTGTACACCTGACCGTAGTGTCTTTCTTTAAAATCTTGAAGATAGGCTCACAAGTTGTCGTGAGCTGAGCGATGAACCTGCTGATATAATTCAATCTCCCCAACAAACTCATCACCTCAGTCTTGTTCTTCGGAGGTGGCAATTCCTGGATGGCCTTGACTTTTTATGGGTCCAATTCAATACCCCGGTGGCTGACTACGAACCCCAGCAACTTTCCAGACGGCACCCCAAAAGCACACTTTGCAGGATTAAGCTTGAGATTGTACCTGCGAAGCCTTCGGAAGAACTTCTTCAGATCCCTGACATGGTCAGACTGCTTCCTAGTCTTCACGATCACATCATCCACGTACACCTCGATTTCCTGGTGTATCATATTATGGAATATTGTTGTCATTGCCCTCATGTAGGTTGCCCCAGCATTTTTCAAACCGAATGGCATGACCCGATAGAAGTACATTCCCCACGGCGTGATGAATGCCGTCTTTTCAGCATCTTCCTCGTCCATTAAGATCTGATGATAACCCGCGTAACAATCGACAAAAGAACCAATCTCATGTTAGGCACAATTGTCAATCAATATATGGATGTTTGGCAGGGGAAAATTATCCTTCGGACTTGCTTTGTTGAGATCCCGATAATCAATGCACACCCTGGTCTTGCCATCCTTCTTTGTCACAGGCACAACATTGGCTAACCAGGTGGGATACCGTGTGACCCGGATAACTTTCACATCGAACTGCTTGGTGACCTCTTCTTTGATCTTTACACTCATATCCATTTTGAACTTTCTCAGCTTCTGTTTGACAGGAGGGAATGACAGGTCAGTAGTCAACTTGTGAACCACTAAATCAGTGCTTAGACCTGGCATGTCATCATAGGACCATGCAAAAATGTCTTTGTATTCGAACAGTGCTTTGATTATCTCCCCCCTGAGTTGAGGTTCCAGATGAACACTTATTTTAGTTTCACGGACATTTTCTTGGTCCCCTAGATTAACTGCTTCTGTATCGTTCAAATTAGGTTTGGGCTTTTCCTCAAAATGACTTAGTTCCTTACTAATTTCTTCATAGGCCTCATCATCATCAAATTCCAACTCGTCATCACACTCAATTTCTTGTATTATTATTTTAGAGTTAGATTGGCTTCTAAAACTAGGTCGAAGATTCCTCATGCATGTCATGTCATTGATATCAGCTTAAAAAGAACTGTACAAAAGAAGAAAACAAAAATAAAATTAGAAGAAATGAAGGAAAAGGAACAGTTGCATTTCATTGAATATAAAGATAACAGGATTCTAACACATCCAACTGGACGGAACATAACATCTGAATTACAGACCCTGGAATGATCCAGACAACTAAAAGAAAATCAAAACCCACTACCAAGACTCCCTCCGGATAGGAAGAGGAGTAGTTTCCCAGTTGTTGACTTTTGCACGTGGTCCCACAAATTGCATATCTGTCTTGCTGGACCCTTCCCCAGCCTGAACCATATTGACCTCGGCGAATAACCTTTCGAACCCCTTCTCCAAATCTCCATCGGCTCCAATCAGTGGTCCAGGGACCCTTGACAACAGTTGCTTTCTGGTACCCGGCCTGACGAATGACCTAGACAGACGCAGGACTGGCTTTGGCAATGCCCATGCTTTCTTTTTCATTTTCCTAGCTCTTCTCATGTCTGCAACGGTAGGGTTGAACCCCAGACCAAAAGTATCTAGATTCCTTGGAAGGGAGACTGGCTGCACAATACCTTGCAGAGATGTACCCAAACCCTTGCCCGGTACGAAACAGTTTTTCAACATTTCGACAACTACCATGACTGATGTCGCAGCCATCTTTGGAGTTGGCACGCACTTTCCTTCCGAAATTTTCTCTATTGATACTGTGTCGGAAACCTAATAAACCCATGGTCCCTTGCCATCGTCAACCTCTATGAACGACACAATGGCACCATTGGGCACACACAAATTATTTTTGCCATGTACAACAATTTCCTGTCGATCCATTCAAACTTGACCATTTGATGCAGAGTAGAGGGGACTGCTTTGGCGGCATGGATCCAGGGTCATCCCAATAGCAGATTGTACGAAACAGCCACATCGAGCACCTGGAATTCCATAGTAAATTCAACTGGCCCTATTGTGAGCTCAAGCACTATGTCCCCGACTGAATCCTTCCCTCCACCGTCGAATCCCCGAATGCAAATACTATTCTTGTGAATTCTTTCATACTCCACTTACAGCTTGTTCAATGTGGCGAGAGGACAGATGTTCGCGCTAGACCCATTGTCAACCAGTACCCAAGTAACCACGGAGTCTTCGTATTTCACCGTTAGATAGAGGGCTCTATTGTGCTCGGTGCCCTCCACGGGCAACTCATCATCGGAAAAGGTGACTCAGTTTACCTCAAATATTTTGTTAGCTATCTTTTCCAAGTGGTTTACCGAGATTTTGTCAGGAATGTGGACTTCGTTCAAGATCTTCATCAAAGCTCGACGGTGCTTGTCAGAATGGATCAGTAATGACAAAAGCGAGATCTGAGCCGGTGTTTTCCTCAATTGCTCCACAATGGAATAGTCCTATACTTTCATCTTTTTCAAAAATTCCTCTGCTTCTTCCTCGGACACAGCTTTCTTCACCGACACTAGATTGTCTTTGGAAGTTTTAGCTTTTCTCAACTCTTTGGGGGCAAAGCATCTCCTCGATCGAGTCAAACCATGGGTCTCACACACTTCTTCTCTAACCTCTTTCCCCTGGTAAGTTACTGTCACTCATTCATAATTCCACGGGACCGCCTTGCTGCTGATCACTAGAAGCTGAGTTACTGGTTTTATAATAACATGCTCTGTGTGAGCACCCTTCACGACCACGACAGGTTTACTTGTAACCCCTGGTACCACCACTTTAGCTTTCTCTGCAACAGTACTTGACGACCCTTTCTCGGCTACCACAGCTGGCTTGTTGTCTACCTCTTTCCGTTGGACCACTAATTTCCCACTGGTTACCTTTTCCTTTGAATTGGTTTCACTGGAGTGGATCATCATCACCGTCTGCGAGGGTTTCTTAGCCTCCCCTCCCTTGTGTATCAACTCAATCATATGGGTCTCATGGTGAGCTGGTAGCGGATTCTGGCTGATGTTTGGTGTTTCTGGGGCCTAAACCTCGATCTGATGAGTATTAATGAGCTCTTGTACAGCTGTTTTTAGTTTCCAGCATTTCTATGTGTCATGGCCCAGGGCCCCTGAACAATACTCACAATTTACCGAGCGATCAAGATATCTGGGAAGGGGATTCGGCATTTTAGCTTCGATCGGATTCAACATGCCCAACTGTCTCAATCTGTGGAATAGGCTGGTATATGATTTTCCCAAAAGAGTGAAAGTCTTCTGCTTCTGCACCCTTTCATTCTTAAAGTCTTGATTGGGTCGAAAACCTGTTCCAGGGGGGTTTTGTAGGCTTTTGGGGGTGGATGGGTATTTTGTGGAACTTGGTAGGGACTCTGTGGAGCTAGCGCACGCCATTGTGCGTGAGCGGGAGGTTAGGTATAGGTTTGGCGTGATAGACAGAAAAATGGGGATCTGGTGGTGGGTAGTAGTGTTGTGGTGGGCTATATGGAGTGTGGGGGTATGTTTGGGGATAGGGACGAGGCTGGTTGTAGAATGGTGGAAGGTTCCTTTATCCACCACAAGCCGCCGACTCAATCATTGCAACATCCTCTTTCTTCTTCTTTTCGAGCACACCCCCAGTACCGTTTTGAATGGCCTGAGTGGTTGCTTTGATTTATGAATAACTCATAATCTTATTGGACTTGAGTCCCTCCTCAACCATGCCTCCCATTTTCACAACTTCATTAAAGGACTTGTCCATTGCTGACACCAAATGACCAAAATAAGTGGGCTCCAAATCCTGCAAGAAATAATTAACCATCTCGCTTTCTTTCATCGGGGGGTCAACCCTCGCTGCTTGCTCTCTCCAACGGAACCCATATTCTCGGAAACTCTCACCGGGCTTCTTCTCAATCTTCGTCAATGACAGACGATCTGGGATAATTTCGAGATTATACTGAAAATGACAGGCGAAGGCTTGGGCCAAATCGTCCCATGTGTACCACCTGCTATGATCTTGTCTGGTGTACCATTCTAGCGCCGACCCACTCAAACTTTGGCTGAAATATGCCATCAGCAATTCGTCTCTTCCACCTGCCCCTCTCATCTTGCTACAGAATCCTCTTAAGTGTGCTACCGGGTCGCCATGCCCATCGTACAGATCAAACTTGGGCATTTTGAACCCTGCTGGCAACTGAACATATGGGAACAAACACAAATCCTTATAGGCCACACTCACTTGGCCTCCCAACCCCTTCATATCTCGGAACGATTGCTATAAGCTTTTGACCTTTCTGATTATCTCTTCATGCTCGGGATTTTTGGGCGGTTTCTCGGTCTCTTCCGGGATATCAAGATGAGGAGTGTAAGGATATGGTTCTGGAACTTTGAAAGTGGGTTTAGGGGGATAGTACTGGTTGTTGTGAGTTTGAAACAAAGGTTCACTTGAAGATCTGTGTAATGTAGCAGGTGGGGGTGCCACAAAAATAGGTGTAATTGGTGGGGGAGGGTACAGGACTTGTTTGGGTGGTGGAGCTTGAGAAGTATGGGAAGTGGTGCCTTGGCATTGTTGGTAGAGGGGAAAGGCTGGAGATGAGTTCACAGTGGGAGGTTCGTGAGGTTGGACTAATGGTGGGATATAAGCAGGATTGGCGGGATAAACTGGTGGTGGATGCCCCTTCGCCCAAGCTTGGTACATTTCAGCTTATACATTTCCTCCCTCATTGCATTAACGTCCATTTCTTCCACCTCTTTTATGGGTCGATAATATTTGTTTCCGGTTCCTGGTCGACCATATTTAGCATGTCTTTCGATTGGGTGTTGTAGGAGTGAGTTGCCAGAATGCCAGTCAACTAACCACCTGCCTGAACTTAATACATCAAACAAACAACCTTGTTAGCGATTAGGCTTTAACAGATTGGTAACCGCACATTGGGCATGAATGCACCTAAATAGTTAACCGTCTCTCTATTATGTATTTGATCGGTTGCATGCATCATCCCGGCCTTTTCTTTCTTTTAGTTGCAAGCATCCCCTTTTCTTTTCTTTCCTTTCCCTTCCTTCCATTCTGGCCTCTGTTCTCTCCTTGTTTTTACTCTCTCTTATTTTCTCTTTTTCTTTCTTGTTTTTCCGCTCTTTCCTTTTCTTTACTCTCTTGTTTTTCCTCTTATTTCTTTCCGTTTTTTTTATCTTTCTTTTTCTTTCTTTTCTTTCTTTTGGTTATGGTCAAATCCTATGGAGATTGACTACATATCATGACCCCGCATGAATCAGACTGAGCGTAGTTCTGGTGGATAAGTGTAAAATAAAGTAAAAACAATTGGGATTTTCAATTTTCATATAAAAACACTATTACAAAGACTGAAACTAACAGACTCGAAAGAAACTAATAGACTCGAGATACAGACTCAAAAACAAACAACCTGCATGCTCTGATAACCGAAATACAGACTCCAAAACAACTGGCAAACTTTAACAGAAAGAAAACACAGACTCAAGAAATCACGAATACATCAATGCCTCAATTGTTCCTGGGACCCGCGCGGAGTCATTCGGGCTTGTTGCGGGCCGACTTGCTAAATCCTCTTGAAGGTGGTAGAGATCTTCCATTACCCGGCGAACAAAAATCATCACAGTGGCGAAGAACATAGATCTCGTCATATCCTCACAACTACTGCACTTCATTGCGATATAGTTGGCAACCCTTTTGACTCGCTCTCTTATGACGCCCTTCTCTTGTAACAAACGCCCAATTTGTTTTGGTTCTGGCTTCCAAAGTTCGTTCGGCTACCTGGTTCTGCTCTTGGAGTTGTTGCAAGTCCATTTCTAGCCATGCCATTAAGGCGTAATAGTGTTCTCTTTCAGCCTTAAAATTTTTGGCTTGTTTAGCCATCTCACCCTCGAGATTGTCGATTGCCTTTTCCCAACCTGTGACCCCTCTTTCATATCTTTCTTTCATCTGTTGAACGAAAGCTGCATGCCCTTTGGCGCTTTTGACTAACCTTGCCCGTGCTTTTGCTAGTTCAGACTCAACTTTCTGCAGGTCATCTTCGTAGTCACGTACCTTTTGAGTGAGGTTGTAAATGAGCCTCTCGTCTTTCCTACTTCGGCCTGGGTTCTCGGCTTTAATTTTCAACTGTCGAACCTGAGCTCTGAGGGCCTCGTTTTCTCGCACCAATCTTCTTCTTTCACCTTCGGCCTCTTGTGCCTGCAAATCATTGTTGAAGGTGACATTTCTAAATTCTTCTCGCAGACCGTGGATAATGGCCTTATATTCCTTCTCCTTCTCCCCCCCCCCAAGCTAACCTCTCTTGAATTTTATCATCAAAGGCTTGAACATGAGGCCTTTTGGGGGGCCTTTCAGGCTTTGGCTCGTTGCTTACATAAGACATTTCCTCAAACCAAGCAGTATAATTTGGATCTACTTCCCCCCTGGCGACGTCTGGTACCTGGGTGCCATTTTTGAGATACCGGCGGCTATTCCAATCCTGCTGAACTACAGCCTCAGGCAATGCGGCTTCTGGATGCAACTTTATGACCTGGATGCTTAGATCATCATCTTCAGGCATAATATGATACCTCCCCAATTGCCTCAAGACCTTCTGCGGTGCATATGGTTGAATACTCCTTACGCCCATTATCCTCAGGTATCCTTTGGTAGCAGTCATATAGATGGCTTCTGTCCTCGGGAGCCATCCTATAGTCCACTCAACCTGACCTGCGTCAAGAGCTTTCAAATGAGAAACCCATGCTTCAAATCCTTCTGGTGTGTTGTAATCTTTTATCCTCTCCTCGTAACTAATGATGAAGTTGTTTGGGCTCGAATCGTAACTCATGAATCTGGGATGATGGCGAAGATGCTTGATCAACCACATTTGCAGAATGATACTGCAACCCTCAAAAAATTGAGCCCCTGCTTTGCATACAGTCAATGCGCGATAGATATCTGCTATCACCAACGGGGCAAGTGTATGATATTCCTTGGTAGTGAGGATTTGTGCAATTCTAGCCATATGAATATCCACCGTTCCTTTCTCATTTGGAAAAACCATGAGCCCCAAGAATGCCACAATAAATGCGAACCGACGATGAATTTGCCAAAGGCCCTTGTTTTGTTTATTGCTCAGGCCCTATTCATGTGTTTCAAAACCGGAGGAATGCCCGAACCTGAAGTATAAGAAATGGAAAGCACAACACCCTTTGCTCATGCGTTCCTTATTTGTCTGTTTACTAATATTCAAGAGGTCAAAGAACTTGTGCACCGATGGAGCCCTTGGAAATATGAGTTGTTGCTTCCTCAAGTCCCGTTCGAATTCAATGTACCCGGCTATATCCTCCAAAGTAGGGGTGATCTCGAAATCCGAGAAACGAAAGACATTGTGGACAGGATCCCAGAACGTTACCAAAGCTTTGATCAGATCTTCCCGTGGTTTGATTTCAAAGATGTCTATAAGAGCACCCAAGTGTTTTTTCACCCATTTGTAACCATCTTTGTCTAGATCATTCCACCACATACGCAAGTGTAGCCGAGCCTGTTCCCTGACCACTTCTGGCGGTTCTTGGATGGTACTCATTTTTCCTATGGAGGATTAAGGTTAGGATTTGACTCGAGTTGACCCTTTTGTAAACAGTTTTTCGAAGAAGAAAAGAAAAAGAACAAATAAAAGAAGAAAAGAACCATAATTTTTTCCCCTGTATGCCAACTTTAGCCAAATGGTTGTTTTCGCAAATGCGACCCCTTCCTAATTTCACGCGAATTTTGAGGCCGAGGGAATTATTTTATGACCCCTCACAAACTTGTCCATTCTTTTACGAAAATAGCCTTTCGACAACTAAAAAATACTCTGAGGCTACCTCGACAAGAACGATTTAAGACCTAGCCGAAGCTGGATCGGCTTATTTTGACCAAAATCATTATTGCATTCATTCGACCACCGACTCTCTTTTCTCGTTTTTCTTTTCTCTTATTTTCAAAAATAAGGTCGAATCTTATGTAGGTTGCCTACGTATCCCACATCCGGTGAGAATCAGACCTTCGTAGTTCGGGCAGTTTTGACGCATTTGAAAGAACACAGTGTTTGACTCTTTTAAAAATAACCCCTTTTTTGAAAAAAAAAATTGGCAAAGTTTCAGGACGCTTTTCAAATACCGAGATGTTTTAGAACCGGGTTTTATTTCCTTCCCTATATCACTCTTGGTTTTCCTCTTTTCTTTTTTCGCTTTATTTTCCCTAGTCGGTCAGCATGCAAGCCAAAACAAATAAATGTTCACATAGCACATAGGATGCATCAAGATGGTCTGTTATTTCGGGCACACCTGTCCTAGATGGACCCAACCCCTGTGTTAAGTCCCCTAAGTCAAATGCACATGATGCAAACAAAGGTTTCTACTAGGGATCCGGCATGGGGCTGTGTTTTTCTAGGTTTAAATCCTGGGGTTTTGGTCTAGACCTGGGGTACCCAAGTGGACAACTGGGGCCGAGGAGAGAGCGACGTACCGGGAGCACCGAAGTCTACCCGGCCTTGTCGCTTGCCCAACCTCATTCAATTTGGTATAATTTCTACAGAAAAAGTGGGCTACGCGAACGTATGCACCTTTTCTAGAAGACTCAGATGGGGTGGCGTAAGAGGACAGTTATATACAACTCCAATAATATTAAAGCGATAAACAGACAACATTTAGCACAAAATGTTCACATAATACAGTAATATCAACAATAAATAAAGCCAAGTAAAAATCATGTTAACAAGCTCGAATTCTTGAACCCTGAACCAGAGATTCTGGGTTCGGTCCCCGCCAGAGGCGTTAGTGTTGTCACACCTCCTTTTTTGTTACACCCCCGGATGGGAGCATAAAGGAGTTTTTCCAACTTAAAGTGACAATCGAAACGGGATTATTTATTAAATCAGAGTCGCCACTTGGAATAATTTATGGTGTTCCAAGTCACCGGTTAAAATCCCGAATCAAGGAAGTTGACTCTAATTACGGTCTGCGAACACAGAAATTCCAGTAAGGAATTCTGTTAACCCGGGAGAAAGTGTTTGGCACTCCCGAGTTTCGTGGTTCTAGCAAGGTCGCTTTGATCATACTTGGCTTATTAAAATTATTTAATTACTGATTTTAGATCTTATGCGCATTTGCCTATTAACCGTTTTTAAATTAAGAAAATTATCTTGAAACGGGTCACGCGTACGTGTACCTGTTTGTTCGGAGCATCAAAAAATCATGTCACGCAAATGTGTCCACAATTAATAATGCTTTGTTATTATTAAGAAAAAATTAGCCAAAGTTGCGCGAACGCATACTCCGAATTAGTCTTTAAAATCGTAATTATGTTACGTGAACATATACAAAATCACGGTAGTATTTTAAACGGCCCTAAAGGCTTTTCTATGAACATTCAACAATTATTCCTAAAATCGAGTTAGATTGCTAAGGCCACGAGTTACGGGCTAACTACACTGTGAAAAACAAACGGGCTAACTCAAGGCACATGGATACGCATCCCAGAAGTATTAACGTGGAGAAGGGGCCTGGCAGCTCATTTGCTAGGCCCATATTCTTTTGCTTGAAATTACTCCCTTAAATTTGGCCACATGACCAGCTCAAAGATCCTGGACAAAGACAGACAAACACAAGCAATTCTGCAAAATGGATGCTAGAGTCTGCAAAACCTCTATGTGTCAATACAAATGAGTAAACAATATGAAGTCGACGACTGTAACCCCTGTTGTCCCCTCCTAATCACTTAACTTCCTCTAAATTTGGTTGCTTGACTTAACTCGTGTTGTTCTGCATCGCAACAGTTCCAGCGCAATAGTGAATATGCAAATGTCCCAAGCAAACGTCAATACCTCTAAATAACAGACTTAGTCTATCAGAGAAACTGAAGCCAACAAAATAATTTCTCTGTTTTTATTCCTTTTCTTGTTCAAATGAGTGCACAAAACAAACAGATCCCCTATAAACTTCCAGCAGTACCAGCATGAAAGAAGAATAAGTGTGTTTCAATGGAAATGCAAAAGAAGCTCGAGTTCTAGTTATACATACTATGGTGGCAGTTCATTTAACAAGGTTATTAAGGAGGACAGTGGTTGTAAGTCTTCTTATCCAATGAATGATGAAGCTCGTGGTGTGACCATTAAGTATGAGACTAATGTCAAGAGCAAGAAGATTATTACATATCATTTCAGAAACCAAAGGACTTTGTGGAAGGAAGCCGGTGAACCAAATCGAACACCAAACTAATGCAGCCAAATAGACGAATCCCCAGCTATGAATTAGACGATTATCATTTCAAAGAAATATATGAACACCATATTCAGAATGGACTTAACAAAATTGATGTCTCAGTACTTCAAATTCGCATTCACAACTTCAAGAAGTTAGATGTATTGATTACAATCAAGCGGCAAGTTTTGATTGCAATTTAAGAACTTAAATCACACGAGTTTCACTGTCGATGCAACTTTCAGAAAAGAAACGAAGGCATTTTCTATTCTAGATGCCCATAATACACTACTACAAGTAAACTAAAAGAACGTTAAAAGAAGGCAATCAAGCATCAACTCACATTCTTCCAGACGATCTCCTAGGGATAGATTTTTTGTAGAAAGAAAATCAACTCCAAACAGACCTAAGAAACGAGAAAGAGACTGAACCTAACTGCGCAAAGCTTTGATTGATTTCAACACCTAGAACACTTTCAAATTCCAATACATTAAAATGAGAGCATAATTGCCCCTGATCGATCACAAACATCAGATTCATGGCTACTGTTTTCACAGTAAACCTTAGCGCAGAACTCCAACCATCATATTTAGGCTATATACGACTTAAACCAACCATTTAATCTTTTAACCCAGCAAAACAAAAATATAGAACATCATTAAGGAAAAAAATCAGAATCTATAGTGTTCTTATTGAACACAGAACTTTGGCCAGTCGAGGTTCAAACGTTCATTCATTCAAAATCAGAGATGGCAAGCCAACACAAGAGAAGTTCATTACCCTATAAATGGACTATGGGTACAATTTTCAAAGATATAACATTCTTAATACACTCGATACAAAAGATCGGAGTTTCATACCTTGCGAGCAACACAGCAAAATGAAAAGATAATGAATCTCTGTGTTCTGGGAATAAAAGCACCACAGAGCTAAGAGAGAATAGCTATAGCTCAATAAACAGCAACAGATTCACGCCTCTCGACTAATTCCATTGTTCATCCAAAGAACAGAATCGAAGTGAAAAAGACTCTATTATTTCGAGATGCTAAATGAAACTGACATCCATTGAAATCACCAAACCTCCACAATATATGTATTTTTCTGTTCTGATATATATAAAAAAAAAAGGAAAAAGATCAATGGAAGAGACGAAGGAAACTTTGAACACCAATTTTTCTCAAGTTTACGGAAGAAATCTCTCCAAAATTCTCTCTGAAGAAACCTTTTTCCCGGTCCTTCTTCAAAAAAAATCCTCTTCTTCAAAATCGGATCTGATCCTTTATAAAAACGAACCCCTGATGAATGTGGGGCTCAGATTGAACAAAATCAATCCAACGCCTCACACTCATCCAACGAATTGTCTATAGAATATTCTAATCGCGTGCCTTATCTCAAAATCGAGCGAGTGAAAGGAAGGAGAATCTTCGGTGTCAGAAACCGTTTGAAATGGTGATGAGGAGAGAAGGAGGAATGTGTGGGTTAAGGATTTGGGATTCACTCGCCCGAATTTGGACTGGATTTGGGGCTTGGTTCGAGTGTCTTCTTGGAGAAGAAGAACACTACGCTGATGGGGTGTTAGAGATTTAGGGTTCTGGGTCTCGTTCTTTTGTGTGTTGTAGTTGGAGTGGGTCGGGTTTGGTTGGGGTGGGTCGGTTTGGTTGGGGCGGGTCGTGTATTTTAGGTAGAAACGAGAGGTGTTGGGCTAAGGTAATTTGGAGTGAAAGAATTGGGCTTCTGAATTTCAACTTGGCCCAATTTCGAATTTTTAAGAATAGACCCTTTTTTTATGAATAGAAATTCTTAAATTAAATTCCTAAATTAACCTAAATTGTAAGCTAATTGTCTAACTATAAAAATTATAAAAGTTACTCAATCCTAAATTAAAAGAGAGAAATCAATAATCTAAAAATTAAAAGGAAGAAAAATGTAAAATGAGTTATTTTTGTGATTTTCATTTTTTATAAAATAAGTAATTACTAATTAATTCCAAAAAATGTAAAAATCAAATCTAAATTCAATTCATGGTATTTTTGGTATATTTTTTATTTTTAATGGAAATTAAATATGCGCAAGAACGCACATAATTAGTAAAATTCTACAAAAATCCTGTAAAATTGCAAAGAGAAAAAAGGAATTATTTTTATTGTATTTTATGAGAATAATTCATATAGGGCAAAATCACGTGCTCACAAGTGTCATTAGGAGCTATGAAGGATCTCGGGATGTCGTACTTGTCCTCTTTGTGTGCTCCCTATTTCTCCTATTTCTCTGGTTCAACCAAGGTTGGTATTAGTGATAGCTATTTATCCTCTGCCTTTCTGGTAGGTTACGCATTCCTCGATTTCGAAACCGCGGGCACTCGAACTACCTCATCCACAGCAAACATCTCATTTGCGGCTGGCTATTCTCCGTAAAATGTCTTCACTCCCCCCGGTATGGGAAATTCAACTCCTGGTGAAAGATCAAGGGTACCACCTTCATATTATGAACCCGTGACATTCCAAACAGAGCGTTGTACCTCATGTCCCACTCGATCACGTAGAACTTTATTTCTTGGGTTGTCCTGATGGTGTTGAGCGGGAAGATTATTTATCCTTTAATGGTCTCACACGCCATGTTAAATCAGTTCAATACCCAAACCGCTGGTACGATTTGGTCCTTTAATCCCAATTGCTCTACGACCCTCAATCTGATGATACTGGCTGAGCTACCTGGATCAATCAGCACACGTTGAACTTGAGATCTATTGATAAGTACAGATATTACTAGTGCATCATTTTGAGGTTGTATGATGCCTTCAGGTTCTTCGTCGCTGAACGAAATGTCTCCCTCCGGAACATAATCCTGGGTGCATTTTTCCCTCGTAATGGATACTATAGTGCATTTAATCATTGGTACTTGGGGGGCATCAACTCCTTCGATAATCATGTTGATCACGGGGCTGGAGCTCCTCTTGTTCGAATTGTTTGTTGACATCCCTGTTCCTGAAATGGGTTTTATCTTGATCACTCACGAATTCTGGGAGGTTCCCATTGTTGAATAACCGGGAAACTTCTTCTCTCAACTATCGGCAATCCAAGGTCCTATGACCATGAGTGTCGTGGTACTTACAGCCCAAGTTCGGATCTTTCTAGGAAGGCTCGAACTGCAATGGTCGGGGCTACTTAATCTTATTGATGTGCCCTATGGCCAACACTATGCTAGCAGCGTCTATGTAGAAGTTGTACGCCGACAATCTCGGTGCTTCCCTACTCCCGAGCGGCCTATCGAACCTATTTTATCTCATCAAGCCTCGGCCACTAGGCCCTTGATTGCTTCTCTTCTCGTTCTTTGCGGGATGATACCCAGATATATTTCCTCTTTGGTCCGTACTGTATGGTTGATACCGATCCCAGTCCAGTTTTATCTCTTGAACAATGGCTCTCTTAGATCTATCATCGGACCTGATAGGGTAAATAGATCCAGAAAGGGCCCCGAGCTGATCGTCCTCAACCCTAATCTTAGACTAATACCTGTTGTGGATGTCGGCCAAGGTTACCACCAGGTACTCCACTAAATTCTATTTTAGCTTTTGAGAGGCCAAGGAACTTTGGGGGTTAAGCCCCTGAGTGAATGCCTGAACGACCCAATCATCCGGGACTGATGGTAGATCCGTCCGTTCCACCCGAAATCTTTACACGAACTCCCTGAGCATCTCGTTATACCTTTCTTTGACCTTGAAGATATCTGACTTCCTGGCCTCGAACTTGATGGCCACAACATGGGCCTTTACAAAAGCATATACAAGCATAGAAAATACGTCAATAGAATTTGGGGGTAAGTTATTATATCATATCATTGCTCCCTTGGACAAAGTTTCCACGAACCTCTTCAGTAATACCGACTAGATCTCATCATCTACTAAATCCTTCCCCTTGATTGTGCATGTGTAAGAGGTCACATGTTCATTCGGATCCGTGGTCCTATTGTATTTAGGGATGTTGGGCATGAGGAACCTCTTTGGGATAGCCTTTGGTGTTGCACTCAGAGGAAAATACTTTTGTATAAATCTCTTGGAATCTGGCCCCTTCAATATCGGACGTGCCCCTAGAATGTGATCGACCCTGGAATTGTATGTTTCCACTTTTTAATCATTAGCCTCAATCTTTTGCTCGCCTGATTCCACCCGTTTTGTCAACTCCTCGAGCATCTTCATCACCACAGGATTTATCCCGGGCTCAGCTTTACCCGATCTCTCGATAACTTGCTCATCTCTTCAAGTGCTTTCTAGGAAACGTTCGGGTTCGATCCTATTGGGGGCGTGGCTTCAATTCTGCAATTGTGCTATCGCTGTCTGCTGAGCCTGCAACATTTCAAAGATTAGCCGCAGGCTTACCCCATTGCCTTTGCCTTCGAACTATTTTTGTGTGTTGGTCGGGGCCCCCGTGAACACTATTTTTGGGATCAGTTGGCGACGTTGACGGCCACTTGCGAGTTAGCATCGACAAGATAGACAGCTGGGATACCATTGGGATTGGCAGGGGGCACCTCGTTATTAGGAACCAAATTACTATTTTCGTATTAATGGCCAGACTCAGCTTCAATGTTCAAGTGAGCAGACTAAGAGTTTGACATCTTTAGGCTGACCTGAAATTAAAACTTTAAACAACGAGCATAAAAGAGGGTATGTTATTGTATACGGAAGAAATCGGTGGTTCGATTTTACGACCATCAAGGCGTTTCGAGGGTTCTCAGTGATCGACTTCGAGGTAGTGTAAGCAGTGGCCGACCTCGAGTAAGTGTAAAATGGTGGCCTCGGTATATCAATGTGAGCTTCCCAAGGCACGTGACTAAAGCTGACAATGCCTATTGGGCTACTCCAAGCTTGCATCATGGCATTAAATGGATGTATCTTTGTAATAAATGTATTCGTACTATGTTGGGATTCCCCCTCATATATAAAAGGGATCCTTGTCATTTTGTAGGGATCTGATGCTCAATATTGAATACATAAGAACATTCTCTCTGCTCTCTAAGATGTTCTCTTGATCTCATTACTTGCGTTTATTGCTTATATTCATTGTGTTCTATTTCTTATTCTTCATTTAATTTAGCCATAAAGAGCCGTCATTTATTTTATCATAACTGTTAGTAATCTGTTGGCTACCCTCGGCAGGACATTAGACTCGACCTCGAGGCCCCGAATAAGCAAGCTCGGGGCCCCGATTTCGTGCCCTTTGGTTTGGTCGCTATACTATCTACAAGATCTTATCTCTTTTGCTAATCTCTTACTTCACATCTATTGCTGAAACAACTAGCATAAAAATAGATCACGTATTTTTAGAACAACAAAATCAAATTTAATTGTAATTATCATTTACAAGGTAAACAGTTTGGCGCCCACCGTGAAGCTAAAAATAGTAGTGATTATTTTCTTGCTAGTTTTACTACATAACGCATGTTATCTTTTACGCTTTTTCTTATCCAAGATCTTTGATTTCAGGTCAAAATGAACTCAGTAAATGCACGTGAAAACAACAACCTTGAAGACCATGGAGAAAATGGTGTGGACGTTCCAGGTGTTGGTGTACCACCACGAAACCCTGAGAATGCACCAGAACCAATTCTCGTCGTCTCGTGCAACGCCTAGCACGTCAAAATAAGCTCCCACACAAACAAGAGTATACACCAAGAAGATCAACAAAAAGCTCAAAAAACCCCGACTCAAGAAGAACAAGGGGTTAGCCTTCATGTCATCTTTGAAATGTTACAAGCACAACAGCTGGCGATTGCACAGTTGCAAAGCCCCCCAAAGACTCCCAGGAAGGTAGCTCGAGAAACGGCTCCCCAAGCCGAGCAGGTACCAGAATGATCAAGCAACAACGGGTCGATAGCCGACCCCGCCATCATAAAGATTCTCGAGGACCTCACAAAGAGGATCGAGTCGGGCAAGAAGAAGATAGAAGCCAACGACAAGAAGGTAGAAACCTACAATTCTAGGTTCGATCAAATTTCGGGCGCACCCCTAATTATGAAAGGTGTAGATTTGAAGAAGTTTGTACAAAATCCATTCCCACAAGAAGTGGCCCCAAAACCCATTCCAAAGAAGTTCAGAATGCCCGACCTTCCAAAGTATAATAGAACCTCGGACCCCAATGAGCATGTCACTGCTTACACTTGTGCAGTGAAGGGCAACGACCTAAAGGATGATGAGATCAAGTCTGTCTTACTAAAAAAGTTCGGAGAGACGCTTTCAAAAGGGGCAATGATGTGGTACCACAACTCGGCCCCAAACTCGATAGATTCATTTTCCATACTGGTAGTTTCTTTCATAAAGGCACATGCTAGTGCCATCAAAGTAGCAATAAGGAAATCCGACGTCTTCAAAATTAAGCAAAGGGAGAACAAGATGTTGCAAGAATTTGTATCTCGCTTTCAAATGGAACGAATGGAACTACCACCGGTCTCCAACGACTAGGTGGTGCAGGCCTTCACTCTAGCTTTGAACGAGCGAAGCTCGGCAGCTTCGAAGCAGCTGAAGTAGAACTTAGTCGAATATCCCACTGTGACTTGGTCGGATGTCCACAACCAATAACAATCAAAGATCAGAGTCGAAGACAACCAACTAGGAGCCCCCTCGCGCTTGGTATATCCTAACAGGCTCCCGACAAAGGAGTCAAAGCCGAATAAAGAGAGATACCAACCATACACTAAAGATAGGAGAAACTCCCCAAGGCGTAACATACCCTGCAATGACCGGAGAATAGATTGAGGACAGAATCCTCGTGGACTTGTTAGCAAAGCTAGATTTGATAGGCACACAGGGCCGAGGCCCCGCTTGTCGGAATACAACTTCAACGTCGACATTTCAGACATCGTATTTGCCATTAGTAAAATCAGAGACACCAGGTGGCCAAGGCCAGTACAGCCAGATCCTTCGTAGAGAAACCATAACTTAGTGTGTGAGTTTCACAACACGTACGGTCACAGAACCGAAGATTGCCGGCAACTCCGGGAAGAAGTAGCCCCACTACTCAACAAAGGTCACCTCCGAGAAATCCTCACTGACCGGGCCAAAAATCAGTTCCGGGAAAGAGAGGCAATCGAAATAGGTAACTAGATATGCCTAAGAGCAAAAGCATAAGAGCTCAAATGCCGGCTTATATTAAAAGGTCGTACCGACCAAGTGCGTAAGAGCCTACGAGCCAGCCCAATCAGCCTAGGGCCATATTATAAACCTGAGGGTTCTTTTAGCCCGAAAACCAGTTTACTTAGCTAACAATTGACGAAAGGAAAGTGTATGAAAAATGGAACCGCAAGGCTTCCTTTTATACATATATATGAAAAATACAAGCTCCATTTACAATGTTCATTGAAAGCACTATACACATAATCAGAAAAGAAATGTCTAATTTGCATCCCCTACGCGGACTATGGCCCGTCGATCTCTTTCTCGCTATCATCAATATCAGATAGAAGGACCTTAGCGTCATATTCATCCGCCTTTGCCTACTCTATCTCTTTCGAGAGATCGAAGCCCCTGGCATGGATCTCCTCTAGGGTTTCCCTCCGAGATCTACACCTGACATACTCGTCGCGCCGACTCTCCCGGTCGAGCCCCTCTTAGCTCAGCTCGAGCATCGGTAGCGCCTCACAAATAGATGAAGCCTTTGTTCTAATCTCTTCGGCTTCAGCCCGAGCATCTACAACCTCGGCCTTCATCTTTAGAATCTCGGATTCGAGCCCCGCAATCATGCTCCTTCAGACCAAACTATTTGCATGAGCATTCCGAAGTTGCATTTCGGGGGGCAAAGCCCTGGCCAAAGCATCCTTTTTGGCCGCAACTTGAGCATCTAACTGAGCCTTTAACTCGTTACACTTTCGTTTAACCCGGTCAACTTCGCCCCAAAGTCGTTCCAGCTCCTCCATTTTATTCTTCAACTAGAATATTGGAATATTAATCTCCAAAAGCAGGAAGGGGAGCATACATCGACACGAAATAAGGGTTACCTGTCTTTCAAGACATCTTTCGTAGTTCTGACTTCGGTCCACCTCGTACCGCAGGTGATCCAACTCATCTCCCCTCTTCTTACAAAGAAGCTTGAGGGATTTCTCCCCATCCAAAGCTTTCCGCAACCTGGCTTCACGACTAAGCAGCTCGGACTTAAGCTTGCCAAAAGCCTGCAGAAGGCGAGCTCAATAAGAAAGGGAAGACATGAAACAAAAAAAAAGAAAAGGGAGAGGGTCTGTGCCGACTACCAAGACTCGCCATGGAATTAAGCCGCTAAGCTTCGTCGAAAGTCGAGCACACATTTACTGTCTTGGCCTCATCAGCCTCAGTAAAACTTCCCCCGATGGGAACGCGGCCACCTGATGCCCCAATCGATTTGCCCGGCCCTTAGCCTCAAATGTCCCTCGAAGTACCTTCGACGGGAATGTGAGACGACGATGAGAAAGAAACAATTTTTCCAAAAATAGAGGACTCAGAGACTGCAAGATCGACTGGTACATCTCTTTTGACCCTCCGAGCAGGCCTCGCCTCACTGCGAGCATTCTCGCCTCACTACAAGCATCCTCGCCTCACTGCGAGCATCCTCGCCCTTCGAAGTTTCCTTACATTTGTTATCAAACCTCGGTCAAAAAAACCCAAGGTTGGCAGTCTTTCCTCCTCCTCAAAGGGGCTCGGCCTCATCTCGGAATAACCTCCAACACCTGCGGCGACAAAGTTAGTGCGCTAAAAAGAAAGTACCTTTCTGAGAAAACAGCCACTAAACACCTACCATGATGTTTTGCCTCCCATCTCCCCTTGGATAGGTCTCGCCATTTGCACTTATCATAAGTAGAGCAAGCTGCCAGCTTACGAGACCATTAAGCCAGGTCAGGAACCTCGTCCGGTAGGCAAAGAATCCTAAAGAAAGTAAAATGAAAAACATCTTTATAGAGCCCGCCTCCACTATGGACAAAGCGATAAAAACACAAGCGTACCACTTACGTGTGAAATACCATTTCCCAAGAAATGGCAGAAACCCTCTAGGGATAATATCGACTGTCCGTGCTCGAACAAATTGGCTCATCCACCCTCGATCCTCGTCCTCTTCATCGTTAATGGCAAGGGACCGGGTGGATCGACATCATAGAGTAATCAAGCCCCGATAATGCAAATGCTGATGTTGCCTAACGAGATGAGCAAATGCATATATAGGGGCGAGCGGCAGTTGTCCGCCTGTCCTGAAGACTAATTAGTTTTGACTATGTCGACACCACCTTTTTGGGAAATGTACCAGTAGGACCACCCCGGTCGCCTCAAGACTGTGTCGCATAAATAATGCTATCACATAATGCTTGGGAGATGTTGAGACCCCGAGGATTTCTACTACTATAAGCATCGACCCTAACGAAGCTATCGACCTAATCTCGAAATGGCGCCCAATCTCGAGGGTCCCGATTTCCCCAAATATGGACTCTTAAGAGTCGACGTCAAAACTCAAAGACTAAATTCTGCGTGATCGCTGAAAAATAAAGAATGCAAGGCTAGAAATAGAAATATTTTCTTACATTGCCAAAAATATGTTTATAAGGAGAACCTTTACAAGACCCATTTCTCGGGAAATACATACACAAAAAGAAAAAAGAGAAGGAAAGGCGACATAGGTCTACTCTACACCGCCACTGCTCTCTAAGCCATCTCCGAAATCCTCATCCAAAGTGACGTAGAGTGCCAATTCTTCCTCCAAATCTCGGGCCTCCCCGATCTCAGCTGAGAAATCAACACCTTTAGCACTGGCTTCATCTAGGTCTTGCCTTTGCACGAGCGTAAGCAATAGTCCGAGCCAGTCTCTGCTCGGCCTTCTCTGATATTTCCCGGGCTTGTTTATTCACAATGGCAGGATCTTTCAGGTATGTAGTGGCGTTCTCTTCGACCTCGGACTTGGCCGTGGATAGCATAGTAGCCTCTTCTCGAGCATTTTAGAGAAGGCTCTAGGCCAATGTCAACTCCGAGGCCATAACCTCTGAAGGTGTTGGTTTATGTTTAGTCAACAATGGCATGCCAATTGGAAGAGTTGGTGGAAAGAGTTGGTGTGGATGCTAGGAGGAAGCTTCCTCCTTTGATGTCACCCATGACATCAAGAGGAGGTAGTTTGATGTCACCAATGACATCAAGAGGAGGTCTTTACCTCTATAAATAGATGCACTCCTTCATTTGTAGAAACCATCTCAAAAATAATACAACACATTGTAGTGAGTAGAGAGTTAAGAGATAAATTCTCTCAAGTGTAATTGGGAACTCTCCCCTTCCTTTGTTAATATTAAAAAGGCAACTGTTCTCTGGTGGACGTAGGATTATTTTGATCCGAACCACGTTAAATCTTGTGTTCTTTATTTTACGTTTCCGCTAACAATTGGTATCAGAGCAACAGGATTCTTTAACGATCCAAGGAGGAAGAACAAGCAAAGATGAGTTCCATGAAGTTTGAAATTGATAGATTCAGTGGACGCAACAACTTCAATATCTGGAAGATCCAGATGATGGCGTTACTGCGGAGGAAAGGTTCAATCCATGCTATTGACGGAAAGTATCCTAAGGATATATCAACTCCCGACAAGGAGAAGATTGAAGGGGATGCATGAGTGCAATCCAACTATCCCTTGCACTTAACGTGCTTTGTGAAGTGAGTACGGGTACCGAAGAGACGGCCAAACAGTTATGGGAAAAGCTAGAAGGGCTATACCAAGACCGATCAGTGACAACAAGGATGTTGTTACAATGGCGTCTTCACACATTTAATATGGGGTCAGGTACTTCGTTACAAGATCATTTAGATGCGTTCAATAAACTTGTCATGGACTTACAGATTGCAGGAATTAAAAAGGAGGAAGAGACGCTTGCATGTGCTTTGCTATTTTCATTGACTTCAGGGTATCGTGATATTGAGAATTCAATGATGTATAGCAAGGAGCCTATCAAGATTGAGCAAGTGCGGCAGGCACTTAACTCTAGTGATGTGCGGAGGCACATTGAAGGAGATAGAGATGACCAGGCAAGTGGGCTCTTTGTGAGAGGCCGGACTAGCCAACTGGGAAAGAGCAAATCAAAGCATAGATCAAAGTCTCGCGTGAACAAGAAGAATACAGAGTGTTGGGATTGTGGCAAGAAGGGGCACTTTGAACGAGACTGCCCAATGTCAAAGTCCAAGGAAAAGGCGAGTGCATCCACAGTTGAACAGGCACATGATTTTGATAATGATTATGTACTAACAACATCGTGTAATAATAATAGTAGTTATGGAAACAAATGGGTGTTAGACTCTTCTTGCACTCTGCATATGACGTTCCGAAAAGACTGGTTTAGCAGCTATGAGAAAAGTGGAGGAACCGTAGTAATGGGCAATAATGCAACTTGTGCAATAGTTGGCATTGGCTCAGTTCGGGTTCGCTGCCATGATGGAGTCATGAGGACTATTACACAAGTCTGTCATGTTCCTGATCTGAAGAAGAATTTGATCTCCCTAAGTACTCTGGATGAACAAGGCTATAGGTACATTAGCGAAGCAGGAACTATAAAGGTGACTAAAGGTTCTTTAGTCATGCTGAAAGGCAAGCTGGAGAACGGCCTTTACACATTGGCCGGAAGCACCATTGTTGGCTCTACAAATGCATCTACAGTGCAGTTATCTAATGATGACAAGGCAAGACTATGGCACATGAGACTGGGTCATATGAGCGCAAGTGGACTGGAGATGTTGAGCAATCGTAACCTTTTGGAAGGTGAGAAGATCAACACACTTGACTTCTGTGAGCACTGCGTTCTAGGGAAGCAAAAGAAGGTCAGCTTCAGCACTGGCAAACACAAGACAAGAGGAGTGCTAGACTACATCCATTCAGATTTATGGGGTCCCTCTAAACTTCCATCGAAGGGAAAAAAGAGGTATCTTCTCACTTTTATTGATTATTTCTCTCGAAAGGTTTGGGTGCATTTTTTGAAGGCAAAAGGTGATACTTTTGAAGCATTTAAAGAGTGGAAGATTTTGGTTGAAAATCAAATGGAGCGGAAAATCAAGTATCTTCGCACTGACAATGGCTTGGAGTTTTGCAATGAAGAGTTTAATGAATTTTGCAAGGTTCATGGGATCTCAAGACATAGGACTGTCAGGCATACCCCACAGCAGAATGGAGTTGCCGAGAGAATGAACAGAACTCTTCTTGAAAAGGCTCGTTGTATGCTCCTACAAGCCAAAATGTCCAAAGTATTTTGGGCTGACGCAGTTCACACTGCTGCTCATATTGTCAATCGATCTCCAGCATCGGCAATTGACTTTAAGACTCCGAATGAGGTATGGTCAGATGAACCCTCTAACTATTCATACTTACGAGTATTTGGGTGTCCAGCTTATTATCACGTTAATGAAGGAAAGCTTGAACCAAGGGCTAAGAAGGCCATATTCATAAGGTATGTGGATTGAGTAAAAGGGTACAAACTTTGGTATTTGTCTTTACTCAAATTTATAGTTAGTAGAGATGTCACCTTTGATAAATCCTCTATACTTGATCCCCGTAAAGTTTCCGTGGAGTTTTCAGGAAACAAGAACGATGAGCAGGTGGAGCTTCCGGTGGAGCTTGCCAAGGAAAAGGATCAAGAGACTCAGGTTAAAGATGAGTCAAAAGATGTAGACCTTGAAGAACTTGCTGTCAATAAACCATACACAATTGCAAGGGGGAGGGAGAAGAGGAAAACACGAGAACCGGAACGCCTTATAGATCAAGCAAACTTGATTGCATATGCGTTCGTAGCTGCATAAGAAAAGATTAAGGATCCGGAGCCCTCCTCGTATATTGAAGCAACTTCTTGCAAGGATGTTGTACAATGGCGGTTAGCCATGACTGAAGAGATGGAGTCTCTTCACAAGAATCAGACATGGGTCTTAGTGAAAAGACAAAAGGGGGAAGAGGACAGTTGGATGCAAGTGGGTCTACCGAAAGAAAGAGGGAATTCCTGAAGTGGAAGATGCTAGGTTCAAAGCAAGATTGATTGCAAAAGGATTCAGTCAGAAGGAGGGAATTGACTACAATGAGATTTTCTCTCCAGTCGTTAAGCATAGCTCAATTCGCATGCTACTAGCATTGGTTGCCCAATTTGACTTGGAGCTTCAACAGCTTGATGTCAAAACTACTTTCTTACACGGTGATCTAGAAAGGACAATCTATATGGATCATCTTGAAGGTTTCCTAGCTGAGGGAAAAGAAGATCACGTATGCCAACTAAAGAAGTCTTTGTATGGTTTGAAGTAATCCCCTAGACAGTGGTACAAGAGGTTTGATGCATTCATGACTACACATGAATTCTCAAGGAGTGCATTTGATAGTTGTGTGTATCACAAGAAGATGTCTGGTAACTCAATGATTTATTTACTATTGTATGTTGATGATATGCTTATTGTTGCTAACAACATTACAGAGATAAATGCTTTGAAGAAACTGTTGAGTAAGGAATTTGACATGAAGGATTTAGGAGCTGCAAAGAAAATTCTTGGTATGGAGATTTCAAGAGAAGACGGTGTTGTACATCTTTCTCAGAATAGGTATATTGAAAGGGTTCTCAAGAGATTCAATATGCATACGTGCAAGCCTGTAAGTACACCATTAGCTCCTCATTTTAAACTTTCAGAGTTACAAATGTCTCAGTCCGAGGATGAGGTGGAGCATATGTCAAAGATTCCTTATGTCAGTGCAGTTGGTAGCATTATGTATGCTATGGTATGCACACGTCCAGATATTGCTCAATCTGTAAGTGTGGTAAGTAGATACATGTCCATCCCAGGAAAGAGGCATTGGGAAGCTGTCAAGTGGATATTGAGATATCTCAAAGGAGCTTCTGGTGTTGGTCTGACCTTTGGAAAAAGTGGTGGAGGTATTTCAATTCTCGGGTATGTAGATTCTGACTATGCAGGAGATCTTGACAGAAGAAGGTCCACAACTAGATACATCTTTACCCTCGTTGGCAGTGCCGTTAGTTAGAAGTCGACTCTGCAATCGATTGCCGCTTTGTCTACGACAGAAGCAGAATACATGGCAGCAGCGGAGGCGGTGAAGGAAGCTATCTGGTTGAAAGGTTTAGTAGCGGAATTGAGTTTGGTTCAGCTGGAATCAACTCTTAGATGTGATAGTCAGAGTGCTCTTCATCTAATGAAAAATCAGAGATTTCATGAGCGCACTAAACACATTGATGTCAGATTTCATTTTATTCGAGATGTTGTTGAAGAGGGAACTATCAAGGTCGTGAAGGTTATCACAGATGATAATGATGCAGATATGTTGACCAAGATAGTCTCACTCGCTATGTTTGCACACTGCAAGGACTTGGCGGGGGTGTGCATCAACTGATGCAACTCCGAAGAGAACAGTTGTTAGGTGGAGGTGGTATGTTCAACAATGGTTTGATTCTTCTTGTTTCTTACAACGGGGTTGCCCAGTAAGCTTAGAAGTTTTGGCCAGAGTTGTTCACACGCACACTCGAAACGCAAACCAAGGTGGAGATTGAAGGTGTTGGTTTATGTTTAGTCAACAATGGCATGCCAATTGGAAGAGTTGGTGGAAAGAGTTGGTTTGGATGCTAGGAGGAAGCTTCCTCCTTTGATGTCACCCATGACATCAAGAGCAGGTCTTTACCTCTATAAATAGATGCACTCCTTCATTTGTAGAAACCATCCCAAAAATAATACAACACATTGTAGTGAGTAGAGAGTTAAGAGAGAAATTCTCTCAAGTGTAATTGGGAACTCTCCCCTTCATTTGTTAATATTAAAAAGGCAACTGTTTTCTGGTGGACGTAGGATTATTTTGATCCGAATCGCGTTAAATCTTGTGTTCTTTCTTTTATGTTTCCGCTAACAACCTCATTTTGCCCACTCAGCTCGAGGATCTCCGCATTCATAGCAGCAGCTTCATCCTAAAGTCGCCCTGCAAGAGCATCCTTCTGCCCGATCTGCAAAGGAAAAGATAAGTAAGTAAGCATCGAATTATGAGAATGACCAACGAGTTTATGAATGCCAAGTTACCTACTTGGCAAGGCCAGCTTTTTCTCGCACACTCCTTCCAACCTCGCCCGAAGCCCACTCGGCTCCTCCTCCTTTCGGGCAGAAGAGGTCTCCAACTCCTTTAACCTTGAGGCAAGACCCTCGACCTCCTTCCTATTCTCATCTAGTAGCTTATAGATAGCGTGATCATACATTCTCTTGGACTACAAAAACACAAAGAATCAGAAAAATAGGGAGAAACACTTAAAGCACTAAAGGTATGCGTGGAAAGGTTATCACCTGCAGGTGGAGCCTCTCTGCCTCCTCGATAGCATTGGGAGCATCTAGATCAATGTCTTCACTAATGCCATCGAGGAAGTTGTCAAGCTCATCTCCCCCCTCGAGAGAACCCCCCATGTTGGTAGCCTTTGGGTCCAGAGCATCCCTAAATTCACCGGGAGAGAATCGAGGACCCAAATTAAGGCCACCAAAGGTGTCGATATTACCAAGGGGAAAATTCCATCCCCGAGAAGCTTCGTGCCCGATCCTTTTAGAACCAGCAGCAATGGTCTCCTCGGTAGGGACTACACCACGTTCGGCCAGGGGCTCAGGAACCGTGCCCGTGTCCTCCACGAGGAATTCCACATCAGGGGATCGACCTGAATCAACCGTTCCTGATTTAGCAGCCTTTGGCCCAGCCGCCTGTAAGGCATCCTCGCCCGACCTTGTCCTTTGTACCAAACGGTACTCATCATCATCGTCGTCTTCATCCCCAGTACTAGGACTTGCTCAGAAAGTTAAAGCCGAGGTCCTGGCAGCAGCTCGAGGCCTGTGTGATTTAGGAGACTCAGCAACTGCCTTTTTCTTCCTCTTCTTGCCCTTATCAGGCTTCGAAGCCTCTTCCTCGCCGTCGGGAGGCGGTCTCATCAGCACCCCCTCACCAACGCCTGCGCAGGCATAATAATCAAAACTTGCCAATGAAAAAGAGAAATTGGAACATGCTATAGGCGACAACCAAATAGTTTACCATGATTCTTGGTCGGCCATCACGTTTTAGCCAAGTCGGGCCAAGACCGCTCGAGAAATGGGAACGAAGAATCCAATTGCCTAATCCATTCCGACAGATCCTGGACCGCTTCAGGATACCAAGCGGTAACTGCATAAACGAAAGGGAGATCATTTTTTGGAAGGAAGCTACAAAGGCATTAAAGCATGCTCGAGGGAGAGGCACTTACGTTGCGTATTCCACTCCTCCGGGAATGGCATCTTTTCGGACGAGATGATGTCCGAGGTTCTCACTCGGACAAACCTGCTCATCCACCCTCGGTCCTTGTTCTCATCAATGCTCGAGAAAAACGGCTTCGTGGATCGAGGTTGAAGCTTGATCAAACCTTGATAAAGTCAAGGGCTATACAATCTAATCAAATGGTCAAGGTTAAAGGTCATACCCACGACCTTGTTGGAGAAATAACGGAGCATGTAGACTATCCTCCAGAAAGAGGGATAAATTTGGCCAAGAGTCACCCGGTATTCATGATAGAAGTCAAGAATAACCAGATCTATTGCTAGAGAAGAATGGTTCGAGGAGTCGACATGGCCTAAATTGAACGGGTATGTATATACATGAAGGAAACTGACCTTATGGTCCGTTATGCTCTCATTAGGGCTGGGGATCTCAACCAGCACGTTCTTCCCCCATCGGTAGTCCGCCTGCACTTTGTCTACATCCTTTACAATGCTAATATACTGGAACACGTGCTCGCATCAGCCCGATGTAGATGAGGATCTCTCGACGGAAAAGTCATTCACCATGTTGAACTCGGTAGAGGTACACTGTTCAACAGTCGATATCACTTTGGGTTTGTCTTTGGATGTTCGAGACGAAGAGGCAACATCCTCTTTTCAAGGCACTGTTTTAGAGGTCCTATCCATGGTGGTGGAAAGGCCTTTCTGAGAAAGTAAGTAAGGAATCGAGAACGAAAGAAGGAAGAATGGGAAAAGGGATGCCCTTGGCTCTGAAAGCTTGAAGATGTTGTAAAAGTGTGAATTATTAAACGATTGAGGTGTTTTTAGAGGCCATACGTGCAGCGGAAAGGATGGACTGATAATGGTTCATGGGTTCTCGATAGGCGTGTTGATAGCGACCCTCGCGCGGCTTTTGAGTTATGGCATTTAATGCTCTAATAGGCTGACATCATGATAACAGTGCCTAAGGAGTGGGAGTTCGAAATCGTTTCCTATCACTTCATTCTAGGAAACACGGGGACTATCTGTATACTGCAGAAATCGACGGTACGATTTTACGACCATCAAGGCGTTTCGAGGGTTCTCAGTGATCAACTTCGAGGTAGTGTAAGCCACTACAAGAAATCACCCTTATCGTGGGGACTAAACGACTACGGTCGCCACAAAATATATTTATGTTCAGTAGCAAGATTATGTCGCCACTATAAATGTTCTTTAGTAGCGACTAAAATTGCCACAAAAAATATTTATATTTAGTGGCAAGATTATGTTACAACTATAAATGTCATTTAGTAGCGACTAAAGTGGTCACAAAAGTTTTGACCATGAAAGACAACAAAAGAAATTGACCTTCTATGGCAACTTATATATTGCAACATATACTAATTTTTTGACAAAACTATGTCGCCAATAAAAGTTATTTTCTCAGAATTTATATCGATCAAAATTATATACATTTCCATGCCAGTAGGAACCTAATTCTCTAAAATTTCATATAGAGATATTCATATCAATTGACTATCAATATTAAAGCAACCAATAATGCTTAACAAACACCAACAGAATTTCTCAAGCCGAATATTATAAATATTATCATTACTAAAAAGTCAATTACATATATATTACCTGACACTTCATTGTGCATTGTAATTGTACACATATACATATCCCAAAAAAGATAAAATATTAAGTGTCTTGTAACTGCTCCTTGCTCGACACCATCCTTGAACCACTGTTTAAGTGTCTTGTCCCTGCTAGACAAAAGGAATATATATAAGGAACATAATGAGATTTGTTATATCCAACTACTATCAAAATTCTAAGAATTTTCAATCTATATCAAAGGAAAGCCGGAAATTGCGACCAAAGTTTGTGTACTAAAAAGCAAGTTAACAATTGCAAAAGTTGTCTAGAGGACACAATTAGCAAGGGCCAAGAGAGACACCCTTCAAGGATAGTTCCAACAGTTCGTATTTAACGAGAGAAATTTGGCTGTTGAATACAACAACAACAACAACAACAAACCCAGTAATTTCCCACAAGTGGGGTTTGGGAGGGTAAGATGTACGCAACCTTACCCCTGCCCTGGAAGAAGAGGAGCTATTTCCGATAGACCCTCGGCTAAAGAAAGGATGACGGAAAGTGAAGACAGTAAGTATTAACAACAATATCAAACCACCCTAATGCAGTTATTTGTTTGCAGCTGCTAGGACAAAGTAGCCTTTCTTGCTCTGAACTCTTTAACCAGTGATAAGCAGAACACACTATACACAATCTATAAACCATAAGAATCCTCATATCTGAGATCAATAAGCAAACAGAAACCCAACTATGATATACCAGCAACACTGTCAAGCAAACTTCATACAAAATCCAAAATTGATAATAATATTAGTTGACCAGTAATAGGTATTGCCCAACTGAAGCTAAGTATCTAGACTCCACGGCCATCAAACTTTGCCAAAAATAATATAAGGTAGGGGTTAAGTTTTATCAGTTTGAAGCACATATAACCACTAACTTGCAAGACATTTTTTCGTTACTAGATATCTTTATAGTTACTGTATACCTATATATGACCTCCTATTTGAAAGACAAGAAACAACAAAGTAAAAGTGAAGAAATTAATAAAGAAAATCATCTCATCACATAATAATAGCTAGCTAGATTCTATTCTTCTACAGCTCATGAATTTTGGAAAAAAATACATCTGTCAACACTATGAAGCAGCACAATATTGGACAAATCTTCATCTCTTTCTTGATCATAATCAATGGAGATATTCAAATCCAAAGAAACACAAGGGCTTGTTGTAGTTTCTTCAGATGATTTTTGCTACACAGTAGGAGAACAAGCTCTTGACTTAGAACTAAATTCTCACAGCTCAAAATGATAATGGCATCATTTAGAATTAGGAACAAAAAGCTCAAACATTTAAAGCTCTCTGATATGATATGATATCAAATGCATAATCATTTAGAATTAGGAACAAAAAGCTCAAACATTTAAAGCTCTCTGATATGATATGATATCAAATGCATAAGCTATCATTTGCTTTTGTGTGCTTAAAAGTGATCATGAGAATAGATTCTCATAAACTACTCAAAGCCTTGTGCTTGTAATTGTTTCCAAAAGTCCTTGGTGCAAGCTCCAAGGTCACCATAGCATGGAAAAAGCATATGCAGTAAACACTTCATTATAAGTATTATTTATGTTAAAAATAAATAAGTATTATTTAATCTAATCAAGAAATAAATAAGTTTTATTTATATTAGAAAGGTTTTAATTAAAGCATAGAAAGAAATAAGTAAAGCATCCATGATTTGTTAAGAAGGAGCGGAGCAAGTACCTGTTGTTGTTGCATTCTGGTCAAGAAACTAGCAAATTGTTCATGCATCTTCTTCTCCACTTCTAGAGAGATCCTCTTGTCTGTTTCTGCATTTGCGTGTTGACGCTCCTCATTTGCGTGTTGACGCTCCTCTGCCAACTTCCTTTCCAACTCAATTTCCATATTTCTTCGCAACTCAGCAGCCGTTTGTTCACGTTCTTCTTGCAACTTCCTATCCATCTCGGCTTGCATCTCTTGACGCACAATACCAATAGCAGAAGACACGCTGGCCTCTATGTTTGCCTGCTGAATGTTACTCCTTTTCCACGAACATAGCATGTTCTCTCACCAACAATGGAGGATAAAATCTCATCTCTAGTCATGGGATGCTCGATATCCTCAGATTGTTGCTGAGCGACAACTTCCTGGAGTTGACCCTGCATTTATGCATAATCATTTAAATCAAAACATAATAAAACATATTAAATGAAACTTACAGAAACAGAGAACTTTATAAGTGTTTTTAGATAATTACATAAATTTATTGGGATGGTGAATCCAACCACACCAGTTCGCCTCTATCATCCTTGTGTGTATGTTGGATCTCCCAAACTTGTGTGTCCAATTCTCCAGTAATAGGATTTGTCTACAATATAGTTACGGAAAAAAAAATATTTAAGCAAATATATAAATATGTAAATAACAAAGAAGCATATGTGATAGTAGGGGACTAAATATATTTTTACCATAGATTCCTCTACTTCTGCAAAAGACTTTGTACCACAAGTATGCTTAGTTATTTGCTTTTCTCTATTTCTTTTGTTCCTCTCACTTACAACCTGTAAGTAAACAGATTAATAAATCGTCATTCAAAGAGACAATCTTCAGGTATTAAGTTAATACCTTAAATTCTGGACTTCCAAAATATTGTATTAGGTATTTCCAGTCCTCAAACTCAACATCTTCAGGTCGATGAGACAATCTTTCTTCATTAGTACTGTACTTAGAGTACAGAATGCTGAGTCGAGCTTTCCATGCTCTAAAAAGCCTTTGCATAGTGCTAATTACAAAGGCCTGAAACCTATGCTCTCGCAACCCGCTGAAAACTTCAAATTTATCCTGACAATAAATGTAACATTATATTCAATATCCTAACCACATAAATAAACCTTGCAACTTAAAGTCAATAAAATATTGAAAGTAGTTTATTACCTTGACCTTTAACTACATTACTTCTCCATGTTTCAGAACTATTTTCTGCCAATTTCCAACTTGGAACGAGATAGTGCTCCTCATGATCAAACCACAGTTGGATGACTGAATGCCCAATTAAGAAAGTTGTCTACTCCATCTCTATATCGTTGGTCGATTCTATTCCTAATATTCAACCAACTTTTATCCATCATATCTATATTAAAAAAATAAATTAATTTACTAATTAAAAGGGGAAGGATTATAATAATCAAAATATATATAATAATTAACATATACCAGGGGTATTCAGACAAGCAGTCACAAAAACACATTATTCAAACAAGAAGGAAGCAGTCTATTCCAGAATTACTTATACGAATTGTGTGCAATGAAGAACAAGCTCAAACCAGGGTACGTACCACTCTATGAAACTACAAAAATACATGACCTTAGTAATGTGTTGATTAAGTTTCTGCCGGGTAATATGCAAGATTGACAACTTCAACAAACAGTATCCAGAAATCATATAACAAATTTTCTTTCGCTAGACAAGATCAGAAGATAGTTAAACGGGCAGAGAAATTACGAGGAAAAAGCATTTCTTGTGATCTTCTGCTTCTTTGATCACTGTCAAGTCTTTAGGGAATTAACAATATTCAGTCATATTCATACTATTCCTTTAAATCTCGAACACGACAAGGAAGAAGCACGCTATGGGGTACAAACTGAACACGACAAGGAAGAAGCACGCGATGGGTTACAAATTCAAGAAAAAAAAACAACAAAATTAACAACTAAAATCATTAAACCTACAAATCCAACCAATGTATATCATTCAAACAAAGGCCAGGCAAAGTAAATACATTGTACCTGCTTGAACCATACAAATTGCTTACCATAACAACTAGAAATAAGCTGCCTCCCTGATGATAAACAGAATTTATACACTACCATATAATATAAACACCATAATGATAAATAGATGTGACATATCTTACCCAACTAGACTCAAAGTGTCATGAATCTTACTTTTAGTTCAATTCAATCGTTTTAACCTGTAGTGCTTCTGTGAGCATGAGACTATACCTTCTGTGAGCATGAGATTACATATTGTTGATGAAAATGAGACTATAGATAACAGACACTACAAAATATAACAGAGACTACGAAATAAGAAGCTTTAAGTATTCAAGAAAGACATTTAATAAACTGCTACCATGGAGCTGATGGCCAAACGGGTAAGATATGTACAAGAATGCACAAACAGAGGTAACATATATTTTGATGCAAAAAGGGTAAGATATGTACAAGTAGCACTCAATATTATCACAAAGATGGAATTTGCTAGGCAATTTCCTGTAGACAGTTCACCTTTTATTCCTTCCCGAGGGAAATGACCTTGTGAATTGAATCAGACAATAGGTGATCTTTGTGACAGAATGTATTCGTCAACCATGAAGCTCCTCTTCTTCTGATGTTAGGATTCAGTAAAAGCAAAACGTCGAAGGAGCATGTGAACTTCAGCAGGCATTGTCCAAAAAAGAGGGGAGACGATGCTTATAGCCAGTAGTGATGTGATAGACTACATTTCAAAGTGCACGAAATGGTTACTCAGAAGAAGAATGGAAAATTAGGGGGAAGAAATCACATCTTAAAAAAGTATCTAAAGCTTAATAAGTTTCAAGTGCCTTTGGCACTACCATATCCTCATTAATTTTATATTCAGATATTATAAGATCAGGGACTAGCAACCAAAATATAGTGGAACGTATATAAAAACTATAGTTCGTTTGAAGTGTATTTACAATAACAAAAATCAGCAAGGCCTGATAAACAGCAGTATAATGAATATAGCATCATGTCTACCAAGTAGCTTTATTCTATTCAAGAGTAGTAAAGATCAGACAAAAATGAATATGAACAGAATCTATGAAGCTTCCACAGTATGCAAATTATACACATCGGACAGAGAATAAGTCATATTCAAAGCATATATAGGTACTATTCCATAAATAATTTAAGGAGTTACACAGACTGTTGCGACAGGGGACATAACTGAAAGAACCTACGAAGCTCATATAATAATTCAAACTGAATAGAATGCCGACATGTAAAACGTCTCTCAAGAAGAAGATTTTAACTTACCCAAGAAAAGAGATAAGCTGAGATTCTGTCAAGACCAAGAATCGAAAATTACAACACCAAATACGCTTCAAATGATTCTTTCTATGTGATTTTTTTGGTATTCCTGTAGATTATCAAATGACTCAGAGAAATTCGAGATGAAATCTGAGAAGACAAAAGTGAAATTGCTGGAAAAATAATTAAAAATTTTGTCTTACAGAATCATTATAAGAAAATACCCAAATGTAAATATATCTTATATAAATCTTTATGGGGTTTTAGTTAGATATGGGATAGTAACATGGAAGAAGGAAAGGTGAAATCGATTATGAACAGAATCGTTTCTTTTATTCAAGTCGGATTAGGGATTTGAACGGAGGAACTTCACGAAATCGATATTAAAATGGAGGAACTTCTTTCCCAAAAAAAACGAAAAATTAGGGATTTAAACATACCTGAGATTCACATTTTGATTCGAGGGATTTTGATTTGGGTGAAATTTTAGATGAGGAGACCTGATTTGTACAGAGAGAGAGTGCCAATTTTACATAGAGCTTGTACTCTATTCTGCTTTGTGGGCTTCTGTTCCAGAAAAGGTAAAGAGGACATTTTAATTTTATTTTTTTATTTTTTTAAAAGTGAAAATCTAGGATACAGGAGCGACCTAGTCGCTGCAAGAGAGTTTTAGCGGCGACTTTAAAGTCGCCACAAACAATTGGAGTCAAAATTCTATTTTGCGCGGGACTAAAAATTTCAGCCACATTAGAGGCGACCTAAACTAAGTCGCTGCTAATAATATAGCTACTGTAGCAACCTGTAAGGTCGTTGCTATATGTTGCCACTAATAATCCAATTTCTTGTAGTGAGCAGCGACCGACCTCGAGGCAGTGTATAATGGTGGCCTCGGTAAGTCAATATGAGATTCCCAAGGCATGTGACTAAAGTTGACAAAGCCTATTGGGCTACTCCAAGCCCGTATCATGTCATTAAATGGCTATACCAACCACATATCTTTGTAATAAATGTATTTGCACTATGCTGGGATTCTCCCTCATATATAAAAGGGATCCTTGTCATTTTGTAGGGATATGCTCAATATTAAATACACAAGAACATTCTCTCTGCTCTCTAACATGTTCTTTTGATCTCATTACTTGCATTTATTGCTTATATTCATTGTGTTCTATTTTTTGTTCTTCATTTATTGCTTATTATTAGCCATAAAGAGGCGTCATTGATTTTATCATAACTATTAGTTATCCGTCATCTACCCTCGGCAGGACATCAGACTCGACCTTGAGGCCCCGAATAAGCAACCTTGACGAGATAAGATCTTGTACATAGTTATATCGGGGCCCCGATTTCCAGCCCTTTGGTTTGGTCGCTATACTATCTACAAGATCTTATCTCGTTTCCTAATCTCTTACTTCACATCTATTACCTAAACAACTAGCATAAAAATAGATCACGTATTTTTAGAACCACAAAATCAAATTTAATTGTAATTACCATTTTCAAGATAAACAACTATGGAGATTTGTATCAAATTACCACTATTATCCTTAGCCCAACGGTGGGCGCCAAACTATTTATCCCAAAATTGAGTAACGATTTAATCTAGTACGAGCAATTAAGAATATCAAATAAATGAGTTAGAAATGAAGTAAATGTTCAAACCAGTTGCAATTATGATCAAGCTAGAACGAAGATTGAACAGTGATCTCGAACTCGACTGGACCCTCGGTTCAAGACCAATCGTGAATGAAGAACATAATAAGTGAACAAGAACATTAACAGTAGCAAAAAAGATATAAAGCAAGCTTTTATCGCTTTGATTTGCATGTTACAATGTCTTTTACTAAAGAAAAATTTTCCATTTATATAGTACGAGAGTTTTATCCCTAATACAAATCTAAAAAATATAAAAATCTTTCCTTCCCGGTAATTACTGATCCATAATCGACATCGAGCGAGATCCGCATCATGATATTCGGTTGGGTGCGAATATCACGGTCCTCTATCCGTCATGCATAACCGTTTACCGTGTTTCTCGTTGTCTTAGAACTCATTCTTAGCCCAGAGTATGTCATTTTACCATACCCGATGACGAGCACATCGTTCATTTTCCCCGGATCTCGATACGAAGGGTCCTTAACCTCGATGTGCATCTGTGCCCCTCCTCCCTTTTCTTACTGGAAAATCGAGATAGACGTTACCCTTTATTTTACCCGTACACAATTTTCAGCAAAAGAAAATCCCAGGACAAGTTTAAGTATGATCGAGGGCCTTTCTAAATTTTTAAAAACTTATGGGAAAAACTTAAAACCTAGCAAATAAATCAAAATTATTTCTCATGTCCTTGGGAAGCTGGTGAATGCAGTTGCACATTTGTCCTTCAAAATCTGGTTATATGTTTATTTAATTACTTTTGCACCTAAGATTATAAGTTAGCGTTACATGTTTGTATTACCTCATTTCATTTTGTAAGGACTTGGATATTGTAATTTGTTTTTGAGCGTCTATATATATATTAGCCACTATGCAGTCAGTCAAGCGATTTGATTTGCAAAAAATAATTTATTTCTTATGTCAAATACAGATAGTTTAGTATAGACTCAATTAAAATCTATTATAGACATGTAAATCTAAAGTGTTCATCGTGAGCAACAACAACAACGACCTAGTAAAATCTCACAAAGTGGGGTCCGGGGAAGGTAATGTGGATGAAGACCTTACCCCTACCTTGATGGGACAGAGAGGCTATTTCTGATAAACCTTCGGCTCACAAAAAATGTTCATCGATCATACTCAAATATGAAATTTCATTCAAAACTATCATAAATCTTGTCCAAAGTCCAAACTCCGTAAAATTTGAGATTTAGACTCCTCAAAAGATTTTCAATGCTTAAAAGAAATTACTAATTCCCCCTTCTAAGTTGAAAGAAAATTAAAATACTCTATTGACAGCTATTGTTGAAGTTTGAGCTTCAAGCTTGAAAAAATTGGAGGTTTGCGAAGGAGTGATTTACTTCAATTGGGTATTTTTTATATTTGTTGGGGTTCTTTTCTCATATTTTAGGAAATTTGGAGAAGATTTAAGGTGTTTTGGGAAAAATATCATATTTGAGGTTGAGGATGAACATTCTATATTTATGTTTGTAATAGATTTTAACTGTCAGGATCCCAAATACCAATCAAGGGGTTGTGATGGTTCCTAACTCCACTTGCTAGGAAAGAAAACACTTAATAGTAATTAAAAAGTCAAATCTAAATATTTATAACATCTTAAATAAAGAGTAAAAGTTCTGAAATCACATAATAAGTGTAAAACCAGCACATTTGTCTAAATAACTCCCCAAGACTAGCGACTGGGTGCATGAGCTTTAATGAATACTAAATACAAAGTCTAAAAGGAATACGATAATGTCTGATGCAATTAAACATGAGTAATAGGAATAATGAAGATGACTGTAGAATCTGCGAATGGATATGCAGCACTATCTCGAGTCTCCCAAATGTCTAAGCTAAGCACCTCTCGAGAATCATCTGGGACCAATGCCTGGATATGCACAAGAAGTGTATAAGTATAGCATGAGTACAACTGACCCCATGTACTCCGTAAGTATTAAACATAACCTCAACGATAAATTGACGAGGCTAAGACAAGATACCTACTATAAATCTCTGCGGTTAATAAGCAAGAGAAAAAACAATATAGAAACAAGAATAAATACGAAAAATATTAAAATAATTAACTAAAAAAATAACAATCATTTTCTCAAATATCACAACCAAATCTTTCCAACTCAAATCCAAGAGAATAAAACGATATCCACAAAAATAACAAAGTCAAATCTACAAATCCACAAAATAAGAAAAATGTGTAAAAGATATCATATCAATAACGCAGCAACACCTTTCATGCATTTACCCCTCATCCTCACTAGCATAGAATTATTTAATGAAGTTAACTTCCATGCGCGCATATATATATATATATATATATATATATATATATATATATATATATATATATATATATATATATATATATATATATATAAAATTTCCTCATCAAGCACGAAAATATCCTTAGTGCAATAATAATAAAAATATCAAAAAGTACGAAAACACACTTCGTGCCTAAATGACTCTTCCTTATAAGCACAAAATCATCATTCGTAAAATTCATTCTTCCTCATCAAGTATATATAAAATGGTACCAAGCAAGGTAGGAAGCATAAATAACATCAAGAAATGTGCAACAACAACAACAACCCAATATAATCCCACTTAGTGGGGTCTGGGGAGGGTAGTGTGTACGCAGACCTTATCCCCACCCTGGGGTAGAGAGGCTGTTTCCAAATAGACCCCCGACATCCTTTCCTCCAAGAACTTCCCACCTTGCTCTTGGGGAGACTCGAACTCACAACCTCTTGGTTGGAAGTGGAGGTTGCTTACCATCATAGCAACCCCTCTTGTCTTCAAGAAATGTGATTAAACATAATACAATACGTGAGAGATATTCATAACCTTTGTACCAATAAGCAAACCAACATCTTACGAACCATAATGTCCAAATATCGCAATAAAGCTTAAACATAGTTACTAACATGTATGGGAATAATCAAGTAGTTTATCGAACTATTAAAGTATAGGAGAATAATATACATGAAGCAAACAAGACATAAACAAGGTTAATTTTATCCCATGTTTTAACCTTGGCAAATGCATATACACTTGTCACCATGCATATACCGACGACAATACATATGTCAAGTAGCAAGTAGACCCAAATACAATCTAATTTTCTCAAATGAAGGTTAACCAATACACTTACTTATTTTCAGAACAATTCAACCCTTCAATACCACTTTTTGTTTGGAACAAGCCTCCAAACAACTCGAATCTAGTCAAATAAGGCTTAAAACGTCAAAACAGGATTTAAAACTATCCTAATATCAAAAGGGTTCCATCTTTATTTATTTTAGAAAGTCAAATCAAACTCACACTATCAAAATACAAAATCAAGATCAAATCACGATTTCTGATGGTAGGCTAAAAATCCGTATTTTAATCGTATTTTGTGCTTTACTTACTGCACTATACTTGTGTTTGAGCTTATATAACAATGATTCGCAATTATTACGTGTTATATGCGTTGTAGAAAATGATTATGAGTTAACAGGATAATTGGAAGCTAAATCAAACAAGTTGGAGCTTTGAAGTCTGAGTAAAAGCCCAAGAAATTAAACTCGGATCGCATTTGGGGATCGAGGACCAAGTCTGAATATCAAAAAGTGAAAGAAACAATTTACACTGAGAAAATCACACTGCCATGCGGTATGGGCACTGCTAGGCGCGATGCGACTGTACAATTCTTTACCGCCTGTCAGAACCTGCTCTCTGAAGATGTCCATTAGCATGCCGCATAGGGCGTCGCGCTTGTACAAATTTCATAGAGTATTTTCCTGTTTTGGCTTTGAAAGGATATTTTCGTCCGAACCCACTTTTATATGGTATAAATATACCAAAAATACGTTTTTAAGGGACTTTGGACCTATAAAAGATTGGAAAAGCATTGGATACTTAAAGCACAATGATTCATAATTCTGTCCGCAACATAACACCTGAGTTTGGATAGAGTTCATGTTTTCTTATTCGTCAACTTTATTTATGGTGACTTACTCTATGATTATGGAGTAGTTTACTTTAGGATTTGACAGATACGGTATTTTGATTGATATTTGTCGATTTTAACTCGAGTTCTTTGCATGACATAATTTATGGAGTTTTAAATTGATTGCAATTTTGTTCACCGAATTATTTAATCGAAAGAGGAATATTTTGGGTGATTGTCTTTGCATTATCTTGTTTGGTTTAAGTAAGTGGTTCTTTTAAGTAATCCAAAGAGGATTATTTTGGGTGATTGTCTTTGCATTTTCTTGTTTGGTTTACGCAAGTGATTCTTTTATGTAATCCAAAGAACTTGTTGAATATTTGAGTAAATCAAGTTAGGAGAATATTCCAGAGACATATTTCTAGAGACTAATCCATTAACATATTCTTGCATATCTTCACGGTGCTTTATATTAGTTTACCTCATAGAGTTTAGATTTTATAGAGAGACGA
Organism: Nicotiana tabacum; assembly: GCF_000715075.1. Classification (NCBI taxonomy): domain Eukaryota; kingdom Viridiplantae; phylum Streptophyta; class Magnoliopsida; order Solanales; family Solanaceae; genus Nicotiana; species Nicotiana tabacum. Next base: position 44,573,428 of record NC_134084.1, read on the forward strand.
GTCTTTGATATAAGATTAAACTAATCAACTAGTGAATTCGTGGAATCATTAGAAAATTACAGTGAATTGAGCTAAAGTTAGATCCTGAATAGCTATCTTGCACTATCCTGTCACGTCCCTTAATTCTCCCATTGATTATCTCAGTGTTGCTCAAATCTTGTCGTTCCTTGATCAATCGTTAATTGCTTTAATGTTAATAGTTAATTTTATTTCAAAATCATTCAATCAAAGTGTTAATCATCATGTGTTTACACAAGAAATTACGCGAATATTGTTTAAATCTAATCCATGTGCGGACGATATTTAAACTATATTATCTTTGGCAGCGAGCATCAATTTTGTGTTGTATTTTGCACTCGTCAAATTTTGATGTCGTTGCCGGGGATTGACAATCAATAGTGTTTAGAATAGTTTTTGGTGCTAACTTAGGAACAATTTTTATTTTATTTTGATTCACATTTGTATCACATGTGTGTAGGCAACATGTTTAGCCTTTTTGGTGTATGACTCAATCATCTTCAAAAGAAGTTATTCCATATGATCCAGAGGTGAAAAAGCGTCTGCGGTAGTTGAGGAAAGAGAAAGAACTCACTGGGAAATTCTTGGGGCAATCTTCAAACCTAGAAGAACATGGCCAAAACACGGTGAAGAGATAGTTGATTTAGCTGCACGGCAAGCAACCCAACAGGAAGCAACCACACGGGCATCTGATGATGCATATCTTAGAGCCGATGAAATGGTTGAGTGGAATGGAGGATAAAGATTTAACATAAACCGATCTCTGGTTGAAGACGAATTTGAAGATAATATGCCCATGCCTAGACGATCACTGAGAGATTATGCCAGGCTAGTCTACAACAAAGGAGTATCTAGTGTGCAACCTCCTCCGATGGCAACAAATAATTTTGAGATCAAGCGAGGGATACTTCATACCATTCGGAACAATTGTGTCTTCCGAGTCAAACCCAACAAATATCCAAATACTCATTTATTGAAGTTTGATGAGATTATGATTACCTTCCAGCACAACGGGGTATCAAAAGATGATATCTACTTAAGGACATTTTCTTTTTCACTGAGGGATGATTTTAAGCAATGGTTGAGGAGTTTACCAATTGGGTCAATTCAAACTTGAGAAGACATGACAAAGAAGTTCCGTGAAAAATATTTTTTGGCTGCAAAAACAGGAAAAATTCAAAGAGATATCAATAACTTCAAGCAAAAAGATATTGAAACAGTGTTTAAACATAGGAAAGATTTAAGTATATTGTGAGAAGATGTCAGCATCATAGAGTAAATTTGTGGATTCAAATCCAAGTTTTTTGGGATGGGCTAACAACCTCTGGTAGAAGAACGCTAAACAATGCAAATGGAGGTCCTCCTATGAAGAAAATTCCTGAGGAGATTATTGCAATTATAAATGAATTATTTGAAGATGCAAATTAATGGCATGCAGATGATAACAAGAAAAATAAAAATTGGGTTAATCAAGTGGATTCTAATACCTCTGTCCAAGCCCAGCTAGACTTTATGGCAAAAGAGATCAAAAAGTTGGTTGTAGCTAGGGTCCAAAGCCAGCCATCACAAGTTTGTGACTTTTGTGGAATGGGGAATCCAACACATGAGTGTCAGGCCTCAACTACAGATGAGATGATGAATGTCGTGGGAAGTTTTAACAGAGAAAACTATAAAGACGAAAACAATTTCAAATCCATGGGCCAGAGGCACCTCGCTTTTTCGTGGAGTTCACCCGATGTAAGTCTGAAAGAATGGCAACCAAATAATCCCATACCACAAGGACAAGGAGCTCTATGTCTTATGAATCAGCAGAGGAAGCAATACCAGCCTCAACAGACCAATCAGTCTAGCATGGAAGATTTAATGAAGGCCTTTATTTTGAAGAGGGAACAAGGAACAACCATCTGAAACCCTAAAAGACAGATGGGACAATTTGCTAACCTATTATCTGAGAGGGCTCAAGGAACTCTACATGCTTATACTGAGATAATCCAAAAATAATAATAAATGTCATGTCTTTGAGAAGTGGCCAAGTATTAAAATACCCTATTTCAAATCAAAAGGTGAGTGATTAAAAGATGAGTGAAGATTGTGGTGGAGCCGAAAAATAACGACAATCAAGATGGTGAAATGAAGGTAGATCCAGAGGATGGTCTAAAGAAGAAGGGGATGACTAGAGCTCTGAAAAAGAAGAAGAATGAGAATTCACTAAATGAGGCAACTGAGGAAATAAAATATATGCCTGCTCTACCTTCCCCAAAAGCAAAAAAGAAAGAAGTTGGACAAACAATTTGGATGATTTCTTGAAGTGCCCAAGCAGATGCATGTTAATCTACCTTTCATAGAGGTGCTCCCACAGATGCCAGCATATGCAAAGTTCATGAAGGAGATATTTTCCAACAAGTAAATAATGGGAGAGACATCAATAGTCAAGCTCACTGAGCATTGTAGTGTTATTCAATAAAATAAGATCCCTCAAAAGTGTGGAGATCCAACGAGTTTCACTATACTTTGCTATTTAGGAAGTACTAACTTTGAAAAATCTTTGTGTGATTTAGGTTCTTCTATTAATCTTATAGCCTTGTCTATTTTCAAGAAACTTGAGAGAGAGATTAGGCTAATCAGTGTCTTTGCAGCTGGCAGATCAGACCACAATAATATCTGCAGGAATAGTGAAAGATGTATTAGTTTGGGTGGATAAATTTAAGTTCCATATAGACTTCATCGTGGTGAACATGGAAGAGAATAAGGAGGTCCCTCTGATTTTAGGGATACCATTCCTGGCAATTGGCAGAACTATTCTGCATATTCAGGAAAGGCAGGTCATGCTAAGTGTGGGAGAAGAAAGAGTGGTATTCAAGATAAAGGAAGCAATAGGAGCACCTAGAGATAAGTCGACCGCACACTTTGAATTCAAGGAAAATGCCCTAAAAGAGCGAGCTGAAAAGGGTAAGCATGACAAGTGTGGGGTATACCAGAAGAAGACAGAAAAGAAAATCACAACATGGATGTGTGCACTGGGTCAGGCGTGCAAACTGGATCGCGACTTCGATTCTGACACAAACTAGAGTATTCAGGGGAGTTTCCTTTACCTCTTGATTTTATTTGTATCTCATGGGGACATGCCACAACGTAAAGTATGGGGGTGGGGGATGTAAGTATGTATATGTGTGTTTTTTCTTTAGTATTATTTGAAAACAAATTGACTTTTCCCAACGATGGATTTTTTCGAGTGTCTTTTTGAGGAACTAAAGTTGAAGAAAAAAATGTTTTTAGCCATTTATTGTTGTTTTGTTTTCTTAGGTAGTGTAGTAATTTTCCCTTGGTTTTTTTTATACTGCAGTTCTTTTTCTAGGGTTTTGCTTAAACCGGGTATAGTTATTTTTTCTTTTGTTAATAATAGAGAAGACTTGTGCTATGGTATTAAACGGGGATAAATTTTCTTGAATTTGTTATGCCTTGAGAGCAGTGAGTACCTTAGTTGTGACGCCTAGGATCAATTTTTGACTCATGTATAAGTACCTTAATTTGTTTTATCTTGACTTTGATTTACTACTTTGACTATAGAGTCGAGATATATCTGATCCTACGTAAGTTATCTGCCAATGTGTGTTAGATATTATTGATATTCTGTGCAAGTCAGTGGATGTCTAGAGTTTTCCTTGTGTGTTTGCAATGCGAAATAGCAGTTATGTTCAGTCGAGCTAGTGATATAGGCTTTTTTTATCCATATATATGCCTTTGACTCATCTAATTGGTGTTTATCCTAGTTAGGTCTTTTGAGCATGTAATCCTATTTTATTTAGCAAACACATTACAAGCCCGACGCTATTTTCTTGAATTTTTACTTGTTTGAACCCTTTACCTCTCTTAAGCACTTGATATTATTATGAGCTTGTCAAAATCTAAATGGAGGTACAGTTGGATTTTTGAGTAAAACTAAGAAAAATAGAGAAAGATGCATTATTTGAAAATGGTGAGAGGTAGTTGTAGGGAATTGAGAAAAAAAGTGAATCTGTTCGAGGCAAAAAAAACTTGAAAGGGAAAAAAAGAGAGTTTGGGGTATGTATTAGAGAAAAAATTGATTCCTTGCTAGTGATATGTTCTATTTGTGTTTGTTCTTAAAGATGTTAGGAGCTTGATGTTATTATGTTGTGAAGGTTAGAATTGGTTCAACATAAGTGTGGGGTTTGAATTGTTAATGTATTTGTATTAAAGTACTCAGGGAGGTGTAGCCACTATATCCAAATGTATCCTGCCCGTCCTGCAATCTAAATTACAACCGATAAAAGTCCTACTTGATCCTTGACTGAATGAGCTCAATTAGTAGAATATTACAATACGAGCAAGCCTATGGTACGTTTATGTGGAACATGGATGTTATTTCTAAGAGTGAGTGAAACTACTCTCTATCTTTGGTGTGAGGGCATGTGACTTGTGACGGAAAGGTAATGTCTTTGGCCTCATAGTTAGAGCAAGTGAGCAAGTTTTTGGAAAAAACGTGTGATGCTTTTGAGTCAATTCTTGAGGCTAGGATGTTACAGTATGGTGCTTAGCCTGCTTTAATTATTCTTGGCATGATGAGTTAAGGAAGTTGTTTGATGAAAACGTCATCTCTATGTGAATTGCAGTTTGATTGCTCGAGGACCAGCAATGGTTTAAGTGTGGGGTGTTGATTGTAGGATCAAATAGTCATATGTTTCACTTTAATTACTTCCTTTTAGTTTTGTTTGAGCTTAAACGATGGTGATTCACACTTATTACGTGTTTTATGCCTTGCTGGAAATGATTCCAGGTTAAAACGATAATTAAAAGCTAAATCGAACAAGTAAGAGTACTGAAGTCTGAGTAAGAGCCCAAGAAATTAAACCGGGATTACGTTTAGGAGTCGAGGACCAAGTTTGGATATCAAAAAGTGAAAGAAACAATTTACTCTAAGAAAATCACACTGCCTCACTGCATGGGGCGCTGCTAGGTGCAGCACAGTTGTGCAATTATTTACCGCATGTCAAAACCTGCTCTCTGAAGATGTCCATTAGCATGCCGCATGGGGCGGCTCACTCTACGTCGTGCCTGTACAAATTTCTTAGAGTATTTTCCAGTATCGACTTGGAAAGGATAGTTCCGTTCAGACCCGCTTCTAAATGGTATAAATACACCAGAACATATTTTGAATGGACTTTGGACCTATGAAATATTGGAAGAGCATTAAAGACTAAAATCACAAGGATTCATCATTCTTTCATCAACTCAACACCCGAGTTTGAATTGAATTTCACTTTTTTTTATTCTTCAACTTTATTTGTGATGACTTTCTCTATGATTATGGAGTAGTTTACTTTAGAGATTGGTAGATATGGTGTGTTGATTAATATTTGTGGATATTAACTCTAGTTCTTTGCATGAATTCGTTTATGGAGCTTTGAATTGATTGCAATTGTGTTCACCAAATTATTTTATCGAAAGAGAAATATTTTGGGTTATTGTCTTTGCATTATTTTGTTTGGTTTAAGTTAGTGATTCTTTTAAGTAATCGGAAGAGCATGTTGAATTTTTGAATAAATATAGTTAGGATAATATTCGAGAGACATTTTCCTAAAAACTAGTTCATTAATGTGTTCTTGCATATCTTTACGGTGCTTTATATTAGTTTATCTCGTAGAGTTCAGATTTAACTGAGAGAGGAGCATTGGCTATACGATTTAACTAATCGTCGAGTGAATTCATTATAATAATTAGAACGTTAGAGTGAATTGAACTAGAGTTAGATCCCTAATAGCTATCTTGCACCAATCCTATCACAACCTTTATTTCTCCCATTGATTATTTTAGTGTTTCTCAAATCTTGTCTTTCCTTGATCAATTGTTAATTATTTTAATTGTAATAGTTAACTTTAGTTCAAAATTACTTAATCAAAGTTTTAATCATCCTGAATTACGTTACACTAAAAATTACTCGAACATTATTTTAACCCAATCCCAGTGAAGACGATAATTAAACTATACTATCTTTGGCTAGAGAGCACCAATTTTGTATTATGTTTTGTGCTCATCAATTACCCATTATTCTACGAGTTCAAATATGTGATTTATCTCAACATTCAAACCCAAATTGAGATCTAATTTTCTAAAATTATCTCTCTTAAGTTTTACCCTAAAACTCTAATTTCTACACTTAAATTTCCTAGATTGAAGGTTTAAACCTATGGTAAATCATGGAAATAAGTCAAAACTAAGTTAAAATTACTAACGTTAGATGTTGGAAAATCCTCTCAAAAATCTCCTCTTTTCGTGGTGTAGGTCTCAAAAATAGTGAAAAGTTGCCAAATCCTAATTTTGTGCCCTATAAATACCTCGGCGTCAGGTGCTCTTTGCGTTTGTGATGCACCTCCCGTGTTTGCGAAGGCTAATGATCAACAGAACAACGCATTCGCGAAGGATGATTCCATTTGTTAAGGCCAGTTCTCCCAAGCCTCTGCATTCGCATCCCCACCATCGCGTTCGCAGTGTAGAAAATCCACCTAGCCCCAAAATGCTTGGAAGCTTACGTGTCCGCGGTAGAACCGTCACATTTGCGAAGGTCAACTTCCTATAGACCATCGCATTTGCGGTTGACCCTCCTTGGTTGCGAAGGGTTAATTCCCCCAACCCAAAATATTCCAACCCAGATGTTACATCCCGTACTTTAATATTAGGATGAGCCGTAGAAATCCATTTGAGCTTGAAGGGATAAAGATCATTCATGAGATTATAAAGGATTTGTGACTATGTTATTGTAAGACCTCGTAAATTTAACAACCTTGATACCGTTATATACATTTGATATGGTATTTTTAGTGGAATAGTTTTGTAAAAAAGTTTGAAAAATATGATTTTATATAGTTATTAATATTACTACTTTGAATATGCTTTAAATTATACACATAATATGAGAATGTTTATGAGATATTCTTTATTGTAAAGATGGAAATTATTTTCTCACAAGAAAATAAGGTTATATTTTTACCATTTTAAGAATTTAAGCGTACGAAAATTTGTACTCTTTATATGAGATTAAGAAAATTAAAAGTTGAGAATATATATATATATTTTTACATGAATGTTTTACTGAAATAATAGTGTATGTATTAATTTTATATGGTACCATAATTTATTAATATTTTAATATTTTAATAGTAGTACTAGGATGAGGACAAGACTATTTTCGAGGTTATAAGTATTTATGATATGTCAAACAAGTGATAAGTAAGTGTTATAAAGGTCAGAGGGTAAAACGAATCGAAAAATTGAGTATTGCGGAAGTTTGACAATTTGGGATAAAATACGGATCAAGCTATAATATCCGATATTTATAGACTAGTGCTATACAAGATACCACACGACCATGATAGTAAAGTATATTATAGTAAGATATATAAAGTGTGTAAAAAGGGATTAGTATTTTAAGTAATTTGAGATAATTCTTAATTATATGAATAATTAGGTAACTAATAATTTTTGGTGGGAAATTATCTAATTAATTATAAGCTTTGGATAAGCTTAATCGCCCCCCCTCCAAACATGGCAGCAAGTTCCATTCTTAATCAATCAAACAATGACTCTTTGAATAAAGATATTAGGTGGCATACATAACAGAAATGGTTTGCCAAGTCATCTTACAAGTGGGGCCACATCCAAAGATTAAAAACCCTTTCTAATTCACTTTGTGTGTCTACATTATAGTGGAAAGGTTTAGCAATTCATACAAGACTTCTTAATAATATAGCAAAGTGAGATTTGCGATTCTAAGGAAGTACGGTGCAATCTTTCTCAAAAATATCACACGGATTTTCCCCTACTTTAATCCGCCATTACGTATTTATCACAAAGACGTGTGTTAGAAGGATTGTCAGAAGAATCGACTCATGTATATTAAGGCTTGTCACAACCCAAATTCTCCCTCCGTGAATTGTTGTGACGGGACCTAGTCTCTACGACTAGGTAAGTCTAACGCTTTTCGGAAAATGAAATGAAAATCATAAAAGTTAACAACTAACAGTACCAGATAATTAAATAAGCATTTAAGATACCGCTCGGCATATACAATAATCAACTCTCGATATGTACATAACTCTCCCAAGACCCGAAACACCGTAAGTCACAAGCTTATAAGAATTTCTGACTGTTTTAAACATCAGTGTCTAAAAAAATAAGGGAAGAATCAACATAAGGGGATAGAGGGGGAATCTGAGATCTGCAGACGTGGGCAGATGTACCTTGAAGTCTCCTGAACAGCAGCAACCGTGTAACTAAACTCGAGGCTGGTAAGAGGTACCCAGATCTGCACACGAAAAATATGTGCACAAGAGGCATGAGTACACCACAACGATACCCACTAAGTGCAAAGCATAACCTCGGTCGAGTAGTGACGAGGTCAGGTCAGGGACGTACTGGTGTATATACAAAGTAAGATGGAACAAAAATATCACAGTAAAATAAATACTGGAATTTAAACGGAAGAAAATCACAGAAAGGATAAGAGTACAATACACAATATAACAACAGGGAATTTCCCAAGATACCGTCTCGTAGTCCCAAACGTCAATGTGTTGGGGGATCTCCCAGAATACCGTTATGTAGTCCAAAACTAAATATGCAGGGGAATCTCCCGGAATACTGTCCCGTAGTCCCAAAGTAAATGTGCAGGGGGATCTCCCAGAATAACGTTCTGGAGTCCCAAAATAAATATGCTGCTCAAACAATAAAAATAACAGTTACAACTGAGGTCCTACAGTTCAGACTAAGTGCAAGCTAAGAGAAAGCAGGAAATTCACTAAGCATGCTGCATAAAGTTCAGATAAGTAATTAAGACACGTAGACTTTCTATTCTAAACTAAACAAGATAATTACATATGCTAGTATAAATCAATTAAAGTGAAACATGTTATTACTTACAGAGTTTTACAACAAATAACCCGTGTACGCACTTGTCACTTCACATACACGACACTCACATATAAAAAAAATACCAAATCCTAAGGAGAGTTCCCCTCCACAAGGTTAGACAAGACACTTATCTCGAACCAGGATGAAATCAATCCGTAACAATGCCTTTGCCACGAATATCCGACTTCGAATGGCCCAAATCTAGCCAAAATCAATTACATATCGTAAATATAACTATAAGAAACTAATCTAGTTAATGAAATAAAAGTTAAAGCAAGAAATTACAAAATCGCCCTAAAAAGGTCTCCCCGGAATCACGTCTCAGAATCGGGTAAAAGTCACAAAATATGAACACCCATTCACTCACGAGTTCGGTCGTATCAAAATTATCCAAATCCGATATCAAAATTCCAATCAAATCTCAAAAACTTAGTTGAAGAACTTCCACCCTTCTTCTCCAAATTTCTCACCCAATTTCCTTAATTAAATGATGAAATTAACTATAGATTAATGGAATACAACCAAAAACAAGTTAGGAATCATTACCCTAAAGTTCTGTCTGAAAAATCCTTAAATTATCTCCTTTATTCGAGCTCTCAAAGTCCCAAAGTTGAAAAAGGGATAAAACCCTCGAAATCCTCCTTTTTCTGCCCAACGATCACGCACATATGGCTTATCATCGCACCTGCGGCACCGCACCTGTGGAAAATCCATCGCAGGTGCGGAAATAACTTAAAAGCTTGGGATCGCCTCAGCGACTAAAGGGCCTACGCCTGCGAGTGCGCTCCTGCAGACACTGGTCTGCTTCTGCGGTCCTTCACCTCTCCTGCGAACACTCTAACGCATCTGCGTGCATCGCAGATGCAGAGTTCACCTCTCACCTACGACCCCTGGAAACTCCACCATTTTCTGCTTCTGCGCTTGACTCTCTACATGTGCGATCCGACACCTGCGGTCTCCCCACCGCAGGTGCGAAAACACCAGATGCCTGAAGAATTCAGTAACAACACAAATCCAATTTTTGATCCATTAAGCATCTGAAATCAATCAGAGGCCACCGGGACCTCAACCAAACATACCAACAAGTACTAAAACACCATGCAAACTTAGTCGAGCCCTTAAATCACATTAAAAAATGCTAAAAACACGAATCACCCTCCAGATTTAGGCTTAGTGAACTTTGAAACTTCAAACTTCTACAACGACACCGAACCCTATCAAACCACGTCCAATTGGCCTCAAATTTTGCACACAAGTCATATTCAACATGTCACAACCCAAAATTCACTAGTCATGATGGCACCTAACCCAACCTGCTAGGTAAGACAACTAATAATTATCCCATTCCAATAATATTAACAAGACAATTAACAAAAGGAATTTTCTGAATCTTATACTTTTCCTAAGGACTGGTAGTATAAATCATGAGCTTCTAAAAATAGTATTTACAAAGCTGATATGAAGTAAATACATCTTCTGTTTGAAAAGTACATAAACCAAGTTTTTTTATAAATCTAAGACTACCATGAACAAGAGGCAGCTACAATAGGAACGCAGGTACATCTTCAAATCCGGCAACCATCAAGCACAACAACAACAGCCAACATCTGCACGCAATGTGCAGAAGTGTAGTATCAGTACAACTGACCCCATGTACTAAGTAAGTAACAAACATAACCTTAGGTTGAAGGTAGTAACGAGCTTGAACAAAGGTTGGGTCCAACACTAATTCATAACAACATAAGGCAATTAAACAAAGAAGTAACTCAGAGATAAGATGCTTAGCTTTTTCATAGCTTTTCGAAAATAGTTACTCTTTTCATGTATATTAGTGAAAATCCAACTCCTTTACCGAAAACGTCGAAAACACAAGTGAGTTTGAATACTGTGAGTTTTTCCCAAAAATCCTTTCAACAATAAATATGATATTTCATTTTCTCTCTAGATAGAAGGTGCAAATTACCTCTATATGCCCATATGTCAATATATGTGAGAAGTCATAAATGACGTGATACCATACGACATGAGGAAAATACATCTCTATGCCTGTATGTCATGTGCATGTCAAATGAGATGCGACTCAGTAATAAAACAATATGCATACTCTTAGAGGATCAATTCACTCAGTCCTCCCAGTCACTCAGTCCTCACAGGTCCAATAACATAATACGGACCTACTCGAGGCCTCAAAATACACATAACAACATTGAAACGACGAATCACACCTTGATACAAAAATTAATGGACTTGAAACTTCAACTTCCACAACCAATGCTGAATCATATCAAATCACGTCCGATTGACCTCAAATTTTGTACACAAGTCACATTTGACATTACGGACCTGCTCCAACTTCCGGAATCAAAATCTGACTCTGATATCAAAAAGTCCACTCCCGGTCAAACTTTTCCAAAATTCCAACTTTCGCCATTCCAAGCCAAATTGTACTACGGACCTCCAAATCACGATCCGGACGCACTCCTAAGTCCAAAATCACCCACCGGAGCTAACAGAACCATCCAAAAACCAATCCGAGGTCAAAAACCGAAAAGTTAAACTTGGTCAAACCCTTTTAAATTTAAAGCTTCTAGTTGAGAATCATTCTTCCAAATCAATTCCGAATAACCTGAAAATCAAAACCGATGATTTACACAAGTCATAATAAATCATAAGGAGCTATCATGCTCTAAAACAATCGAGAGAAGTGCAAATGCTCAAAATGACCGATCGGGGCGTTACATCCTCCCCCACTTAAACATGCGTTCATCCTCGAACGTGGCCAGAGTTGTTCTCAAAGCCATCAACCGTAGTGTAACCTTACCATGCATATACTCGGTGGTGATACCACGTCACCCTATCCCATATAGGTCTGATAATACAACATAACTGAAAATCATTACTCCAACCTTAACCCATAAGACTTAGAATCCAATTTCCAACATCCGGAATTTCCATAAGATCAGTTATATCTACATACTGTACAAGTCTGAACAAGTTGTATCAAGCCATATCCGTAACCCAAGAAGTGATCACATGAGGTACCACATAACTCAAATACCCATAACGATATCTTCTAACAACAGTAGTTGCTCCAAGCAATCCTATGCCAGTAACAAATCTCTTATCAAACAAAGCCTCGTTCTAACACCTTCATACACTGCCCATAATGAAAGAAACACACAGAATCTCATAACCATTCACTAGATCAACAAGTCGTGGAGCTCCATCTCTTCCGACAAGAACTATAGTAGATTTCTAAGCCAACTTTCGATATTATCCTTCCAAATATACCACAATTGAATCCGATAGAATCCATTCAAGGTTCAATGACCTCATCTTATCCAACCCATCCACTCTAGTGGCATGACACATCAATACAATCTAAAACCACAACCCGTGCAACCAGTGCACCAATTAGCAATCATTCCAAATGTACTTAAACATGGAAAATGACTCAAAGAAGAGAACCGTCACACAAGCTCCATGGGTACCACCACAACAAAATGTTAAGAGCCCACCATACACCATAGAACCAAAACACACGAATCTTACACAAAGGATCATACCTCAATACAACTCCACTACAATGCGTGACCACATCCAAACGATGATCCATATTATGTACCTCGAGCCACCCTACTCAAAATCAATAACCATGCAAAATTCAATATCAAGTACCCAAAGTGCATTACTATAACCACGGATAAGCAAACGACACAACGCCATGAAAAACCCGAAAGAGCATAACCAATACGCCATCAACAAAGCAATATGCATTACTCTTCTCGCTCAAATTCCGCTATAGGAGCCCAATAGAGCCGTACCATATGTGCATATAACCAACGAATCACCACCCCTTGTAGCATAGAAGAGTAATTCACAAATCATTTCAAACATGAATAAGCTCAACATCATCTGAATGGCACATCCCTCAACAATAGCAGTTCGGAGTCAACAAATCCAACCCGGTGCAGAATACACATCCATATTGGGCCTACCAATGAACCCCAAATAAAGTCCGGTTACCCACAATAGATAAATAACTCCCCAAAAGTCCACAATGACTGAATCACAGAACATACTTGGCTACATTCTAACAATCCACAACCATGAAACAATCCACACATGACAACTCCCAGTCTCCAAATCCATAAAACCCACGAATCACCATATTTGATCTCAACTCCACTGCCTGAATGTCTGACACATCTCTCATACACGATCATCCCACGAGGAATACTCCTAAAATTCTTCTGTGCCACAACGCAAAATTTAAATATCAGCAGTCGATCAACCATAAGAGTGCCACAATACAAATGAAGTATTCGTAAATCAAAACATGCTGCGCCCTTCTGAAACTTACACTCTCATTAAGCCATATTTAATAGTAATATCATCTATCTATTCATCTGAGATCGTCCATGCTGCCTAAGAATTCATGCCCTTCTCTTCAAAACTGAACTGTGACCTTACATATGCATATCTCAATCCTACACAACACACTGCATATGCCATGCCATCATATGAAAAATATGAGAACTTCGTAATCCAATCCGAGTCACAAGAAACTACATACTTAATTAGCCAAGGACCTTCCTTTTGATTTCATCCAGGAGAAAATCACTATGCACCATATGCTCCTCACGCCAATAGGAAATATACATCTCAAGCTGTTGTAGAAACTATCAAGATATCTCTGAAATTCATTTGCACTTAACCAAACCATCAAGACTTAATCAAAACTTGACCCACAAATTCTAGCATAGAATCACACCGCCCTAAGGCTTATAAGCCGCTGAAATCCCTCTTTAAGTATCCCAAAAGTACCACAACCAAAATACTTACTCTAAAGAGATATCTTGTGAATCTAAAGCCATTACCTTCCCCTTCCTGATATTGATATGTAAAATCCACAATGATATAGAAATGCCACAAGTCTTGACACCCCTCCAATATAAATCTCAGTTTCTATCCAAATACACCTCCTGAAAATTCCCAATTGTTACATATAAATCTTGAATCCATTAGAACCATTCTCGAGAGTCATCTACTCTAGTCAAATCTCAATTAAACTAATCAAACAGCCCAGACGGCCTATGCCCCATTTGCACACCAACACCCTAAGAAGTTATCCACACTTCTAAGCAACCGAGTGAACTCCATACTCCATGCACCCTACATTCTTTACGAATAACAACTCAATCATTCAGTGTTTCCCATATACCCACAAACATAATACAACCCGCATCTAGAAATTCCTTTACTCGAGTCATTCTCAAACTCAACCTTTGCCAGTTATAACTGATTCACCAATATACCTCAAATTGAAACCAATACAACATATAACCATACAATCAACTTATCCATATCAGACTACCCTACTTGGCTCTAAGCCATAGAACAAAGCACACAATAACTCACAATGCACATACCCTGTTGCTGCAAAAATTTCGCACTGCACTTCAACTAAATTCTTCATAAGTTCATGTAACAAAATCCATCTAATATCACAAATCATCTGCAAATCACGCATTCGCCCTTGTTATAGTCAAGTTATCTCTCATAAGAGATCCAAACTCAAATTGCAACACATATAATTTACAGGCAAAAGAGAACGCGCTACAAAACAATATATGGGTCATACAAACCTCAGGACACCCCACAGGCGATAATCCACCTACTTTGCCTCAAACTGATATCTCTCTATTCCTTTCCACAGTCATAACTATTACGCAATCACTTAATCTTCCTGAGTCTGAACTCATATCATGAAATTGAAAACTTACTTTACTCTACAACTAAACAACATGAAAGATCCTTCAACATGCCCATCACTCGAGACTATACATCATATCAAGATAGAAATCAAGAACCCAATAGTCTGTTACACATTATAAACAAACTCTTCTCATCACATTCAAAACATCTGAACACTTTCCGCAGACACATCATACTCGTTACATAGCAATCCAACCACAAATTCGACCAATAGGAACACTAACATACATATAAGTGCAAAAGCACGTGCTCACACAATCAACACCGCTGTGCTCAAGCTACAGTCAAACCCGGCCTCAAGTCCTCCAGACTGGCCCATCATCAGCACATACAAATCACATCTCGCACCTTATCCCGTAAATCATAAACCGTCGATGCAAAGCTGATACTGAGCGCTCATCTGCGCATACAAATGCGTGAAAGGAATTCAAAGAGTTACGTTTCAAGCTGAATAAATGTCGCACGATAAGGAAGGAAAGATGGGAAGTACATCCTAAATGTCCTGCAGCCTCTCGAAGATAGGTATGGACGTCATCATATCGATCCGCAGACTCTACTAGACACTTGCTCATGACTTGTAGAACCTATGAACATAGAGCTCTGATTCCAATCTGTCATGATCCAAAATTCACTAGTCGTGATGGAACCTAACCCAACTCTCTAGGTAAGCCAACTAATAAGGGAAATTTTCACATAAGAACAATTAGGCTCCCTACTTTTCAATTTTATAGCCCATATTTCAATTTACAACCAACTAGCCCAAAAATAATAGACTAAGGTTCTACATCTAACTCCAATAGGTTCTCAAAATTAGTATTTAATTTTTAAAAAATATTGCTCAATCTTTTAAGTTAATTTTTGAATCAGTAACTGTGACTCTAATACTAGTTCAACAAACTAAATCCATTTGGGTGGTGAAAATTAGATTTTTAACAAGCTTAAATATGTGGGTTTAAATTTTGAATTTCATTTTGTGAGAAATTTGGAGTGGGTGTTATTTAGACTTGTTAGAAATAGTATAAGGAGCTGTATATAAAATTTGAAGTCATTTAATGGAAATTTAGACTGGTTTTGAACAAGAATTGCAACTGAAAGTCGTAGAAGAAGTTCATCTACAGACGCTCGTATAAAGGAAAAGTACATAATAGTGCATAATATGTGTTTATACACGCATATACACTAATATACAAGATTATACATAATTATACAAAAAATTGACTCCGTCTTCTTCCTTGCGTCTTTTCTAAAATTTAACTCAAATCTTGCTCAAATCTACTCAAAATCACTTCAAATTTAAATTTTGAACTCCTTTTGATATTTTCAATCAATTGGAACAACACCCAATCCAAGCAACTAACCATCTAAAAAAACCTATTT
The DNA here is from genome assembly GCF_000715075.1 of Nicotiana tabacum. NCBI lineage: Eukaryota > Viridiplantae > Streptophyta > Magnoliopsida > Solanales > Solanaceae > Nicotiana > Nicotiana tabacum. The sequence continues at coordinate 44,589,526 of NC_134084.1, forward strand.
TCGAAAGCAAAGCTTTGAGTAGTCTTCAATGATGGACTTCTACTCTTCAATTTTCTTACATTGCAACCAGGTGACGTAGGGGGAGAATCAGAAAATATGCGGACCCTTGAAGCATATGTAGAAGATGCGGGAAGAAGAGTGAGTGAAAACAATGATTGTGAGAATAGAGTGTTAACTCCATAGCTTTTAGAAGCAATGGTTGTAAGAACACAGATTTTGAATTTTCTAGTGGTTTCACAATATGTACAATATAGGCTAGATCGGGTAAAACTTAAAAACATGGGCCATTCCTTGTTATGGTGTAAAGTCACATGTATTTTCTTATAATTATCTCAACTAATAATTATCCAATTCCAATAATATTAACAAAACAATTAACAAAAGGAATTTTCTGAATCTTATACTTTTCCCAAGGACTGGTAGTGCAAATCATGCGCTTCCAAGAATATAATTTACAAAGCTGATACGAAGTAAATACATCTTCTGTTTGAAAAGTACATAAACCGAGTTTTTTTATAAATCTAAGTCTACCATGAACAAGAAGCAGCTACAACAGAAACGGAGGTACATCTTCAAATCCGGCAACCATCAAGCACATCAACAACATTATCCTTCATCTGCATGCAATGTGCAGAAGTGTAGTATCAGTACAACCGACCCCATGTACTGCGTAAATAAGAAACCTAAACTTAGGTTGAAGGTAGTGACGAGCTTGAACAAAGGTCAGATCGAGCACCAATAGCCAACAACAGTTCATAACAACATAAGGCAATTAAACAAGAAGTAACTCAGAGATAAAACGCTCTACGTTTTCATAGCTTTCCGAAAATATTTCAGCTTTTCAAGTATATCTGTGAAAACCCAACTCCTTTACCGAAAATGTCAAAAATACAAGTAAGTTTGAAAACTGTGAGTTTTCCTAAATATCCTTTTAACAGTAAATATGATCTTTCATTTTCTCTCCAAATAGTAAGTGCAAAATACCTTTCTATACCCATATGTCAATGTATGTGAGAAGTCATGAATGACGTGATACCATACAACATGAGGAAAATGCATCTCTATGCATGTATGTCATGTGCATGTCAAATGCGATGCGACTCAGTAATAAAACTATATGCATTCTCTTAGAGTATCAATTCACTCAGTCCTCAAGGGCACTTAGTCCTCACAGTCACTCAATCCTCCCAATCACTCGGCACTCGGCACTCGGTACTCTGTAGGTACCTGCGCTCATTGGGGTGTTTACAGACTCCGGAGGGGCTTCTTCAGCCCAAGCTCTAGAACAAGCCAATCATGGCATATATAAGTAAAACATGTTGCGGCATGCAGCTATATCCCATCTACAAATCCTCACCATAAAGCCCTCAACCTCACTCAGTCATCAATCTCTCCAGTCTCTCGGGGCGCTCAGTGTCATGAAATATCAGCCCAAAAATAATAATATGCTGGATAAATAATTAGTAACAGAGACTAAGATATGATATGCATATGAATGCGTATCACTGAGTATATAATGCAATGAAAGCAGATATCTCAACAACATAAATGACCTCAATGGGTCCCAATAGGATAAGTATGTAGCTTAGACATGGATTCTAGCATGTATCACAGCTTAATAGCTCAAGTACTAAGAGATTTCGCGGTTACAGGTAAGATCATGTAACTATACGATAGCACAGAAACAACAGAGTCACAATTGACAGGGTGCACACCCACACGCCTGTCACCTAGCATGTGCATCACCTCAACATCAATCACGTAGCACGTAATTTAGGTTTTCATACCCTGTATACGACAAAATTGGAGGGTCCAATTTCTCGTCATTAAGGCATTTCGAGGGATCATCTCGAGACCTCGAGGCTTCGAGGCTGAGGTCGATCTACCTCCCTCGAGATTCGTTGACGCCCGGCCTAACGACAAAGTTGGTCGCGGTCACGATAGGAATGGGGAGTTCCCTAGGCATGCAGCTAGTACTGCCAGAGCCCGGTGCCATCTAGTTGTCCCATCCCTCTATTTTTGTAATTAATGCTTTCGTACTATGTTGGGATTCCCCTCTTATATAAAGGGGGTCTTTGACACTTTGTAAGGGTTTGGTTATTGCTCCAATCGCTCCACAAGAAATATAAAGAAACATTCTCTTTGCTCTCCTATACACTCTCTTGATATCATTGCTTTCATTTACTGTCCTCATATTTGTTTATCATCCATTGCTTATTATTGGCCATAAAGACCCTTTAATGATTATTTCATAACTGTTAGCCCTACCCCCATCACCCACGATAGCTCGAGTCCGAGCCCTAGAATCGACCTCGAGGCACATAATCGACAAGCCCAAGGTCCCAAGCAACTGGCCTATCGGTTTGGTTATAGCTCCCTCCTTATCTTTTTTTCGTCTCTAAATCTCACATACTTAGCGTCAACTGCTTAACAAACTGACATAAAAATAGATCAAGTATTTTTAGAGTCCTATCGACAAATTTAATTGTTATTACCATTTTCACGGTAAACATACCCTCAACACTAAATTAGAAGAGTTACTTACCTTGGACAAGCCAATTCCAATACCGAGCAGGCCAAACGATAGTCCAAGAATGCCATCACGCGAGTAGAGACCTCCGAACGGTTCTAAACTAACCAAAAGCAACTCAATTACATCAAATAACACCCAAGGAGACAATTCCAAATGATAAAGATCGAATCCTAATTCAAATCTGGCAAAAAATCATACTCGAGCCCACCCCTCGAAACTCGACAAAACTCACAATATCCGATAACCCATTCAATTACGTGTCCAACCATACTAGTCTCACTCAAATTCGACTCCAAATTGGTGTTCAAAACTAAAAAATTCATATTATCAAACTTTAGGCCGAAACTCTTTAAAATTCCGCAACCAATTGCCAAAAATGAAGATAGATTCATGAAATGTAATCAAAACTGAGTAGATAACACTTACCCCAATCCTTGTGATGAAATTTTCTTCAAAATCACCTTAATATGAGTCCCACATCTCAAAATATGAAGAAAGAATAAAATCCTCGATTTTGATAGCTTCTGCCCAGCACTTTCCATTATTGTAGGCAAATTGTCGCATCTGCGACCACCACATATGTGGTAAAACTTTGCTTCTACGAAAATAGCCTTGCCCAGAATCCTGCATCTGCGCTAACGCAGGTGTGCAACAAAAATCCGCTTTTGCGGTCTTCCTCACCCAGCCTCTTCTCGCTTCTGCAACTCCACTAATGCTTTTGCGACCAACACACCTGCGCAAACCAGCCGCAGGTGCGATCATACCAGAACCAGCAGCTCCTCAGCAATGGAAACATGAAGTAAATGATCCGAAATCAAATCTGAAACACGCCTGAGCCCCTCGGGACCATGTCCAAATATACCAACAGGTCCCATAACATAACACCGACCTCCTCGAGACCTCAAAACACACATAACAACATCGAAATGACAAATCACACCTTGATTCAAAAATTAATGGACTTTAAACTTCAACTTCCACAACCAATACCAAAACCTATCAAATCACGTCTGATTGACCTCAAATATTTCACACAAGTCACATTTGACATTGCATACCTGATCCAACTTTCAGAATCAAAATACACCCTGATATCAAAAAGTTCACTCTCGGTCAAACTTTTTCAAAATTCCAACTTTCGCCATTCCAAGCCAAATTGTAACTACGGACCTCAAAATCTCGATTTGGATGCACTCCTAAGTCCAAAATCACCCAATAGAGCTAACGGAATACTCAAAAATCGAACCCAAGGTCAAATACCAAAAAGTCAAACTTAGTCAAACCCTTTCAAATTTTAAACTTCTAGTTGAGAATCATTCTTCCAAATCAATTCCGAATAACCTGAAAACCAAAACCGACTATTCACATAAGTCATAATACATCATACAGAGCTACTCATGCCTTCAAAAAATCGAGCAAAGTGCAAATGCTCAATACACAACATTATGGAGCTACTCCAACTTTTGAAAATCCAATCCGACCCCGATATCGAAAAGTTCGCTACCGATCAAAATCTCCAAAAATTCTACTTTCGCCATTTCAAGCCTAAATAAGCTACAAACCTCCAAAACACAATCCGGACACGCCGCAAAGTCCAAAATCACCAAATGAAGCTAACAGAACAAACAAAACTCCATTCCGGAGTCGTCTTCATAGAGTTCCGAGTACAATCTAAATTGTAAGAGTTAAGCCTCCATTTAGGGACTAAGTGTCCCAAAACATTTCAAAAACCCAAATGAAACCTCCCAGCAAGTCACATAAGTTGATACATATAGAGGGAAAGCAGTAAATGGTTGATCAGGGCTACTACTCTCAAAACGACCGGCCGGGTCGTTACATCCTCCCCCTCTTAAAATAATTGTTCGTCCTAGAACGAGTATAGAGACATACCTGAAGTGGTGAAAAGATGAGGATAACGGCTGCTCATATCCTGCTCGGTCTCCCAAGTCACCTCCTCGAACGGCTGACCCCTCCACTAAACCTTCACTGAAGCGATGTTTTTTTACCTCAGCTTTCGAACCTGCCTATCCAAAATAGCCATTGGCTCCTCAACATAAGATAGATACTTGTCCAACTAGACTGAGCTTAAATCTAACACATGAGACAGATCACCGTAATACTTCCGGAGCATAAAAACATGGAATACCGGATGAACTCCTGCTAGACTAGGAGGTAAGGCAAGCTCATAAACAACCTCTCCAACTCGCCGCAACACCTCAAATGGACTAATGAACCATGGGCTCACCTTGCCCTTCTTTCCAAACCTCATAACGTCCTTTTTAGGAGAAACCTGGAGCAAGACCCTCTCTCCAACCATGAATGCAACATCATGAACCTTCCGATCCGCATAACTCTTTTGTCTGGACTGCTCTGGGCGATGTCTATCCTGAATCACATTAACCTTCTCCAGGGAATCCTGAACCAAGTCCGTACCTAATAATCCAGACGCGCCCGGCTCGAACCAACCCACTGGGGATCGACACCGCCTACCATACGGTGTCATATGAATGCTGGATTGATAATTGTTGTTGTAGGAAAACCCTGCAAGGGGAATGAACGGATCCCAATAACCTCCAAACTCCATCACACATGCACGGAGCATATCCTCCTGAATCTAAATAGTACGCTAAGACTGCCCATCCGTCTGAGGGTGAAATGTTGTTCTCAACTCCACCCGAATACCTAACTCATGTTGTACGACCCTACAGAATCGTGATGTAAAGTGTGTACCCCAGTCTGAGATGATAGATACCGGCATACCATGAAGCCTGACAATCTCACGGATATAAACTCGAGCTAGGTGCTTAGAAGAGTAGGTAGTCATTATAGGAATGAAATGAGCTGACTTGGTTAGCCTATCCATAGTCAACTAAACTGTATCAAACTTTTGCTGAATCCGTGAGAGTCCAATAAAGAAATCCATAGCGATCTGCTCCCATTTCCACTTTAGAATCTCTAATTTCTGAAGCAATCCACCCGGCCGCTGATGCTCATACTTCACCTGCTGGCAATTTAGACACCAAGCTACATATTCCACTATGTCCTTCTTCATTCTACGCCACCAATAATGCTGCCTCAAGTCCTGATACATCTCTGTGGCACCCGGATGAATGGAGTAGTGCAAACTTTGAGCCTCCTAGAGAATCAACTCCCGTAATCCATTCACATTGGGCACACATAACCTGCCCTGCATCCTCAATGCACCATCATCTCCAGTAGTGACCTCCTTAGAATTATCGTGTTGAACCGTGTCCTTAAGGACAAGCAGATGAGGGTCATCATACTGACTCTCCCTAATACGATCATAAAGAGAAGACCGAGAGATCACACAAGCCAATACTTGACTCAACTCAGAAATATCCAATCTCACAAACTGGCTGGCTAAGACCTGAACATCCAACACCATGGGCCTCTCTACCGCTGGTAGATATGCTAAGATCCCCAAACTCTCTGCCCTACAATTAAAGGCATCGACCACCACATTGGCCTTTCCGAGATAGTATAGAATAGTGATATCATAATCCTTAAGTAGATCTAACCACCTCCGCTGACGCAAGTTAATATCCTTCTACTTGAACAGATGCTTCAAAATCCAGTGATCTGTGTAGATCTCACAATGGAAACCATACAAATAGTGCCTCCAAATCTTCAAAGCATGAGCAATAGCTGTTAACTCAAGGTCGTGGACTGGAGAGTTCTTTTCATGCACCTTCAACTGTCTGGACGCGTAGGCAATCACCCTACAGTCCTATATCAAGACAGCACCAAGACCAACTCACGATGCATCACAATAAATAGTATAAGATCCCGAACCTATAGGCAGTATTAGTACTGGGGCTGTAGTCAAAGCTGTCTTGAGCTTTTGAAAGCTCTCCTCACACTCATTCGTCCACCTGAACGGAGCACCCTTTTTGGTTCAGTCTGGTCATAGGTGCTACAATAGATGAGAATCCCTCAAAAAAATTGACGGTAATACCTCGCCAAACTAAGAAAGCTCCGGATCTCTGTAGCTGAGAACACCTGGGCCAACTCTGCACAACTTCCACCTTCTTCAGATCCACCTTGATCCCCTCACTCAACATTACGTGACCCAAGAATACCACAGAATCCAACCAGAAGTCACATTTTGAGAACTTTGCATATAATTTCTTCTCTCTCAAGGTCTGAAGCACAGTCCTCAAGTGGTGCTCATGATCCTTCTGACTTCGGTAGTACACCAAAATGTCGTCAATAAACATAATGACTAACAAGTCAAGATAGGGCCGACATACACTGTGCATCAAATGCATAAATGTTGTTGGGGCGTTAGACAACCCAAATAACATCATAAGGAACTCGTGATGACCATACCGAGCCCTGAAAGCAGTATTTGGGATGTCTGGCTCCCGAATCTTCAACTGATGATTGCCTGAATGTAAGTTAATCTTGGAAAACACTCTAGCACCCTGTAACTGATCAAATAATTCATCAATACGGGGAAAAGGATACATGTTCTTCACTGTAACTTTGTTCAATTGGCGATAATCAATTCACATACGCATAGAACCATCCTTTTTCTTCACAAGGTGACATACTGGTCCTAATAAAGCCCTTATCAAGCAATTCCTATAATTGTTCCTTCAACTCCTTCAACGCAGGAGGAGCCATACGATATAGAGGAATAGAGATGGGCTGAGTGCCTAGCAACATATCAATACTAAAGTTGATATCTCTGTCAGGCGGCATGCCCAGAAGATTAGGTGGGAAAACATTAGGGAAATCCCATACTACTGGGACTGACTCAACTGTAGGGGTATTAACATAGACATCTCTCATATAAGCTAGATATGTGTCACGCCCCATCTGAACCATTCATTTAGCTTTAAGAAATGAAATAACTTTGTCGGGAGTGTAATCTAAGGTACCCCTCCACTCTAATCGGGGTAAACCAGGCATAGCCAGTGTCACGTTCTTGGCATTACAATCAAGAATAGCATAATGGGGCGACAAATAGTCCATGCCCAAGATAGTATCAAAATCTACTATACTAAGCAATAATAAATCGGCTTTGGTCTCAAAACCACTAATAACATTCAAATACGATCGATACACACAATCAACAACAATAGAATCTCCCACGGGTGTAGACACATGAATTGGAGAACTCATAGAATCACGGGCTATGCCCAAATACAGGGCAAAATAAGATGACACATAGGAATAAGTGGAGCTTGGATTGAATAGAACCGATGCATCTCTATGAAAGACCGGAACAATACTTGTAATAACAGAATCGGAGGTAACATCCTCTATACGAGCAGGAAGGGAATAGTATCTGGCCTAGCCTCCCCCTCTAGGGAAACCTCTACCTCCCCAACCTCCACCTCGAATTGGCTGACCAGGTGTAGTAGTAGCTAGTGCTGGAATCATGGCTTGAGGACCCAATGGAGCATGTGGTACCTGTGAAGTCTATAGAGGTGCACCCCTCCTAAGTCTGGGGCAATCCCTCACCATATGGTGATTGTCGCCATTCTCAAAACAATCTTTGGGAGGACGTGGCTGATGTGGCCAGATCTACTAGACTGATCGCTAAAAGCACCCAATATAGGAGGCATACTAGATACCGAAGGTGCATAATAATGCTCCTAGGGCTAACAAGGAGCCGGAATACCACTTGCGACTGGAAGAGCTGAATGAACAAGGCGACTCATATCCCCTACCATGTCGAACTACAACTGGTGCACGAGCACCAGAATAATGGCCAGAATCTCGAGACCTCTCGACCTCTCTCTCCTCCCTCTCCTGAGCAAGCATGCCCTCCACTCTCCTAGCAATACTCACAACTTGCTGATAGGAGATATCCATCTCTAGCTCACGGGCCATGCTAGTCCTGATGCTGGGATGGAGTCTCTCAATAAACCGACGGACCCTCTGTCGAATCGTAGAAACCAAGGTCGGTGCATGTCTAGCCAAGTCAATGAAACGAACTGCATAATCTGACACAATCATAGCCCCCTAGCGCAACTACTCAAACTCAACACGCCATGTAGGAAGCTGCCTCATCCAGACTGTCCAACTCATAAGCACGCCACCACTGATAGGCTGCTCCTCTAAGATGAAATGCTATGAAAGAAACCCCACTTGACTCTGCTCTACCTATAGTGTGGAGGATACAGTGGCACTCCTTCAGCCTACACTGCTCCTCCTCAGTAACTGTTGCCCTACCCTCGGGCTGAGCTTAGGCTACAGGTGGAACCATTATAACATTTGGAGTCTGATTAACCTGAACTCGCTGCTCCAGGGTGCGTGGGGTGGGATTCTGTGCTCCTCCCCCAGCCTAATATATGGCTAGAGTAAGGGGGAATCAACCATGCCTGAGCTAGAGTACCAAATATGCTCAGGAACTGTGCAAGGGTATCCTAAAGATCTGATGTAGTAGTAGTAGGCATCTCAAGTGCCTGCGCTCCGACTGGAGCTACTAGTGGCTCCTCTGTAGCAACTTGCGCTGGTGCTCTAGATGCACCATGTGGGCATCCTTGGCCTTTACCTCAACCCCGGCCTCTGGCTGCTCTAGCAAGGGGTGCGGGTACCTGGTCATCTCTGGCTACACGTATCCTTACCATTTGTGAGAGAATAGAAGACAAAAGTTTAGAATTTTGAAGTCAACAATTTCGCACGACAATGAATTCAAAAGAGGTGATATTTTTCCTAACGGTTCCATAGTATCTCAAAGATAAGTACAGACATTTCCGTACCAATCCCCGATACTCTAAATAACCGGCTTGTGACTCACGACACCTATGAACCTAGAGATCTGATACCAACTTATCACGACCCAAATTCCTCCTCCGTGAATTATCTTGACGGCACCTAGTCTCTACGACTAGGTAAGCCTAACATTTTGGGGAAAATGAAATGAAAATCATAAAAGTTAATAACTAATAGTAATAGATAATCTAAATAAGCATTTGAGATGCTGCTCGACATATACAATAATCAAATCTCGAGATGTACACAACTCTCCCAAGACCCGGAACACCGTAAGTCACAAGCTTCTAAGAATTTCTAATTGTTATATACATCAGCGTCTAAAAAATAAGGGAAGAATTGACATAAGGGGATAGGAGGGGACTCCAGGCTTGCAGACACATGCAAATGTACTTTGAAGTCTCCTGAATAGCAGCAACCATGCAACTAAACTCGAGGCTGGTAAGAGGTAACTGGAACTGCACATTAAAAACATGTGCAGAAGAGGCATGCGTACACTACAATGGTGCCCAGCAAGTGCCAAGCCTAACCTCGGTCGAGTAGTGATGAGGTCAGGTCAGGGCCCTACTGGTGTATATATACAAAGTTAGACAGAACAAAACTATGGCAGTAAAATAAAGACTGGAAGTTAAACGGAAGAAAATCATAGAAAGGATAACAGTACAGTACACAAAATAATAACAGGGATCTCTTGAGATACCGTCTCATAGTCCCAAACATAAATGTGCAAGGGGATCTCCTGGAATACCGTTCTCTAGTTCCAAACTAAATATGCAGGGGGGATCTCCCGGGATACCGTCCCGTAGTCCCAAAGTAAATGTGCAGGGGGATCTCCTGGAATAACGTTCTAGAGTCCCAAAATAAATATGCAGCTCAAACAATAAAAATAACAGTTACAGCTGAGGTCCTACAGTTCAGACTAAGTGCAAGCCAAGAGAAAAGTAATAAATTCACTAAGCATGGTGCAAGGAGTTCAGATAAGTAATTAAGACAAGTAGACTTGCTATTCTAAACTAAACAGGATAATTATATATGCTAGTATAACTCAATTAAAGTGAAACGGGTTATTACTTAGTTAAAAAATGGAGTTTTAATACAAATAGCCCGTGTACGAACTCGTCACTTCACGTACATGGTGCTGACATATCAAAACAGTACCAAATCCTAAGGGGAGTTCCCCCACACAAGGTTAGGCAAGCCACTTACCTCGAACCCAGCTCAAATCTATCTGTAACAATGCCTTTCGCACGAATATCTGACTCCGAATTTCCCAAATCTTGCCAAAATCGGTTACATATTGTAAATATAACTATAAGAAACTAATCTAGTTAATGAAATCAAAGTTTAAGCAAGAAATTAAAAAATCGCCCTAAAATGTCTCCCCAGGCCCAAGGGCCGAAATAAGGTAAAAGTCACAAAATATGAATACCCATTCACTCACGAGTTCACTCGTACCAAAATTATCCAAATCCGCTATCAAAATCCCAATCAAATCTCAAAACTTAGTTGAAGAATTTCCACACTTCTTCTCCAAATTTCTCACCTAAATTCCTTAATTAATTGATGAAATCAACTATAGATTAATGGAATATAACCAAAAACGAGTTAGAAATCATTACCCCAAAGTTCTTTTTGAAATATCCTTGAATTATCGCCGTAATCTGAGCTCTCAAAGTCCTATAATTGAAAATGGGATAAAACCCTCAAATACTCTTTTTTCTGCCGGCGATCATGCACATGCGGCTTATCATCGCACCTGCAGTGCCGTACCTGCGGAAAATCCATCGCAGATGCAGAAATGAGTTAAAAGGCTGGGATTGCTTCTACAATTAAAGGGACCGCACCATCGAGTGCGCTCCTGTGAATTCACCTCGCACCTGCGACCCTTAGCAACTCCTCCATTTTCCGCGTCTGGGCTTTGCTCTCCGCAGTGCAATCCTGCACCTGCGGTCTCCGCACCGCAGGTGCGAAAACACCAGATGCTTGAAGACTTCAGCAATAATACAAATCTAATTTTTGATTTGTTAAGCATCGAAAATCAATATGAGGCTCCCGGGACCTCAACCAAACATACCAATAAGTCCTAAAACACCATACAAACTTAGTCGAGCCCTTAAATCACATCAAACAATGCTAAACACACGAATCACCCTCCAAATTCAGACTTAATGAACTTTGAAACTTCAAAGTTCTACAACCGACGTCAAACCCTATCAAACCATGTCCAATTGACCTCAAAATTTTGCACACAAGTCATATTCAACATTACGGAGCTACTCCAATTTCCAAAAATCCAATCCGACCACGATATCAAAAAGTCTGCCATTGGTCGAAATCTCTAAAAATTAAACTTTTATCATTTCAAGCCTAAATAAGCTACAGACCTCCAGAACACAATCCGAACACACCACGAAGTCCAAAATCACCTAACAGAGCTAACCAAACCAACAAAACTCCATTCCGAAGTCGTTTTCATACAGTTCTGATTGTGGTCTAAATCCTAATACTTATGCCTCAGTTTACGGACTAAGTGTCCCAAAACACTTCAAAAACCAAAATGAAACCTCCCGTCAAGTCACATAAACTGAAATAGATACGGGGAAAGCAATAAATAGGGGATTGGGGCTATTACTCTCAAAATGTCCGATCGGGTCGTTACAAGGCTAATCCTTCCTTCTTTTGGCATGATTCAAGTAACAATACGTAAACGTAATGCTATTCCATAAGTGGTTCTACTTAGCAGTTAAGGATGTCTATGTTATTTATTCCTATAAAGTGATATTCAAACATGTCTAAATATGTTCCTAAGTCTCTATTGAGGTATTCGATAAAAATGTTAATGTTTATAATATAGTGATACATGCATCTTCTTGCATTCACCACCGTGCTACGGCCAGTTGGGCAGTCATGCATATTCATTTACCATCATGGTATAGACAGTTGGGCAGTCATGCATACTCATTTACCATCATGCTACGACCAGTCGGGCAGTCATACATTTCCACCAGGCTACGGTCGGTCGAGCAGTTACCACTGGTTGGGTAGTTATGTACTATTATTTGCCACCGATTCGACAGTTATGTATTTACCATCGAGCTACGGCCTGTCGGGTAGTTACCACTAATCAATTGGACATTCATGCATCGATATGGATAATAGTCTCAAAAAGAAGCATTATATATACATATAAGTATAATAAGTATGCATATACATTGGCATTTTAGAGATTTAGGTTGATTCTTATATCTCTTTAATTAATGTTGACTTATTGTTATGTTTCAGTTCCGCCTTACATACTCGGTACTTTATTCGTACTAACGTCCTTTTGTTGTGGATGCTGCATTCATGCCTGCAGGTCTAGGCAATCAGTTTGACGAGCCCTCATAGTAGACGAGGTTAGGATTCAGTGAATGATCGTTAAGACTTCATTTCATTTGCAGTGCAGCCGAGTCTATAAGTCATCGTGTCAGAGTTTTGCTGCAGACTTATTATTAAGCAGGGGCCCTGTCCCATTTGATGTCAAACAATCTTAGAGGCTTTGTAGACAGGGGTTCATATTGTACAGTATATCAAAGGCTTTGATGTCCCATATGTATTCATGTTTTAAGAACGACGGTTCATTGATATAGTTTTACCCAATTATAGTTATACATTATAGGTTGTGTCCATGTTGGCCCATTATAGTTACAAAAAAAGAGTTATAGAGTGGTTCGCTCGAGCCAGTATGGCACCGGGTACCAGCCACGCCTCCCCAGGTTTGGAGCGTGACAAAGTGGTATCAGAGCGGGTTGTGACCTAGGAAGTCTACAAAGCTGTGCCTAGTAGAGTCTCACTTATAAGTGTGTTGCACGCCACATTTATAATTGAGAGGCTATAGGGCATTTAGAAAATTTTACCCTTCTTTTGTTTCTAGATCGTGCAATAGAGCTGAGTCGTAAGAAGTCAGTATGAAGCTTTCACCAGATTTTGTATGCACTAGAGGTGCAGGTATCACAGTAGAGCTTGAAGGTGTAATTTCCACCTATGTGGAAGGGAGGTTATGAAAGAAGCAGAAGATATGATGCGAGATTGAAAGGTAAGTAAGGTAAATGTGAAGAAGATATGAGATACTCAAGTACAAAATTGTAAAGACTCGACCGGTCGTTTTAATAATTAACATCTCGATCCCCTATTAACTATTTTCCCCGTGTCTGTTTCTGCTATTGTGAGTTGCCAGGAAGATTCGTTTTGAGTTTTGCAGTGTTTTGGGACACTTAGTACCTAAATGAGAGTTTAAGCTTTAGAATTTAAACCATAGCTAGAGCAGTGTGAAGCTGGTTCCAGAATGGAATTCTGTCGACTCTGTTAGCTTTGTTGGGTGATTTCGGGCTTAGGGGCGTGTTAGGATTATGTTTTGGAGGTCTGTAGCATATTTAGGCTTGAAATACCGAAAGTTGAATTTTTGAAGTTTCCGGATCGATTGTGAGATTTTGATATCGGGGTCAGAATCTGATTTCGAAAGTTGGAATAGTTCTGTAGTGTTGAATACGACTTGTGTTCAAAATTTAGGTCAATCGGACATGATTTGGTTGGTTTCGTCATCAGTTGTATAATTCTTGAGATTTCTAGTTCATTAGGCTTGGATTGGGGGTGAATCGTGGTTTTAGCGTTGTTTGATTTGATCCGAGGGTTGGATAAAGTTTGTATGATGTTTTAGGATTGGTTGACATGTTTGGTTGAGGTCCGGGGGCCTTGGGTGAGTTTGAGATGCTTAACGGAAGCGGATTTGGACTTAGGCAAATTCTGAAGTTTGTTGCTTCTGGTATTGTCGCACCTGCGGTGAGGAGCCCGCAGGTGTGGCCCCGCAGAAGTGAGGAAGGAGGTCGCAGGTGCGGTCTGGGGCATGAAGACTAGCGGTCGCAGATGCGACACAAAAACTGCAGAAGAAGAATCACATCTGCTAAGATTTGAGCGCAGATGCGGTGCTTGGGGATTTAATGAGAATCCGCAGATGCGGAGCCCTAGCTGCAGAAGCGGGACCGTAGGTGAGGTCCTGGGAGCGCAGATGGGGGCATCACTGGGCAAAAAAAGAAAAATTCGAGGGTTTGAAGTCCATAACACAATGTGAGGTTTTTGAAGAGGAAATCAGTGGGTAACGATTCCTAACCTTATTTCATTTATATTTCATCAATCTATAGTAATTTTCTCAATCTAATTAAGGAATTTAAGAGGAAAAATGGGAATTTGGGGGGAAAGTTCCTCAATCGAGTTTTTGGATTTTGATCGGGTTTCAAGTGTCAAAATTGAATAATTTTTGGACAAGTGATCTCGTGAGTGAATGGGTGTTCTAAATTGGTAAATTTTACCCAATTCCAAGATGTGGGCCCGGGTAGGAGTTTTTGGTGTTTTTTTATTTTCTTACTTTAGCTTCGATTCCTTTAGCTAAATTCGTTATTTGTAGTTATATTTACATTATGAAATAGATTTGATTAGATTTGGGCCACTCGGAGTTGGATACTCGTGGCAAGAGAGTGATTTCAGATTGATTTTGAGATGGTTCGAGGTAAGTGTCTTGCCTAACCTTGTGGGGGTGGGGGGACTCCCCTTAGGATTTTGTACTGTTGTTTTTTGTGTCACACCTCCTTTTTCTACCCTTAAAGGGTATAGGGGAGTTTTTCCAATTAAAGTGACAATAATCAAAATGAGATTATTTATTTATGGTATCCCAAGTCACCGATTTGAAATCCTGAATCGAGGAAGTTTGACTCTATTTTACAGTCTGCGAAACATAGAAATCGGGATAAGGAATTCTATTAACCCGGGAGAAGGTGTTAGGCATTCTCGGGTTCCGTGGTTTTATCACGGCCGCTCAACTATTATTATAGGCCTAATTTATTTGATTAATTACATATTTTAAACCTATTGTGCATTTTTTACCATTGACCGCTTTTAATTATTTATGAAATTATTCTGCAACAAGTTACGATTATCGTACACTTGTTGTTTTGGTGCACATTGCAAACCGCATCACATGAAATGCACCCGCAATCTACAACATGTTTATTTTATCATTATTATTCAAAATTATGGTAGGGTCACATGAAATGCACACCCAAATTGAGATTTACGTATCGTGACCATGCCTCGAGAACCGTACCCATGGTAATGATAATTTATTAATTGTGCCTAAAGCAAACTATGAGTGTTTATATGAATTATTTTTCTAAACTATGTTGACATTGAATGTAAGGCTACGAATATTGAACTAATGCGTATAGATATAGAGGCAAATGGTAACAATGTTATCAATGTACATGACATCAAATTCAGTTGATTCACTTCTGAAAATACTATCACAGAATGAAGTTGCATACAACCAAGATTAGAATGAATTTTCAGCAACATAGTTCTTACCATCAGTAATATGCTATGACAATGAATATTTATGAAACTTGATTTGTGTTAACTCACAATCCAAAACTTGCCTTTAATCCTAATATGCTCTCGAGAATTTTAGTTCAAAACAAATGACCAAACAGACGAAGTGCATTCACCTTCTAAAATGGATAAAACTAATACCCAAAATCAAATGAAAACTCAATAAAATGAATTTAGTCAAGCACATCTTAAACAAATAATGAGACGGCAGAACAATTATACATTATTCAAAATCATCAAAGATTGATAACAGGAGCCGAGACAGAACATTTAGAAATCAGAGCAAGAAATGGACTTTAGAATAACAGATTCAGGATTCCTTTGAAGCTTTTAAAAGAACGTACATGGATTTCCAAGCAGAGACCAAATAAAGTTACTGAATTCTAAAAGGAAATCGCGAACTACGAGCGAAACTAACGAACAAATGATCGTCGGACCCAAACTCGAACCGACGACTGATCTAAACCTCGAACCTCAGTTTCCCATTTCCTACTTTGTTTTTCTGCTACTGTGCATGTGTTTGAGTTTTAGATGAAGATGTATCGATGACAGGTGGAGATGTTGCTTGGTGGTGAAGGGTGGGTTCGCAACGATGGTTGGCGTTCTGCATGTTGAAGTAGAAGAACATCGGGGGCGAGGGGGGGTCTCCTAGGGTTCTATTGAAGATGGCTGAAAACGGTTGTAGATTAAGGTAGGGATCCTAGGGTTTTCTAGGTGCTGATGGGTGTTTAATCTCTATGAGAGGAAGGGGAATGGGAGACAGTCTGCTAGGTCTTAAGGCTCTTGGTTTTGCTTCAATGAACAAGAAGAACTTAGGGTTAATGGAAAATGGCTATAGCTTTCTTAGGTCTTGGGATTATTTTTTAAGGTTGTCTTGGTTAGGAAGATAAAGGGTCTTCTAGGGTCCTTTTTTTTAATGAAAAATGGCAGATGCCTTTAGCTAGATCTAGGGTTATTTTTTTAATATCTTTCTAGGGTTTTAGGGGTATTGGTCTTGGGTTATTATGGGCTAGATCTGAATTGGGCTAAATTTTGGCCAAATTTACCTTTAAAAATAGCCCTTTAACTCTACTAGACTAAAAAATATTAATTCCTAAAATAATATCTATTAAATTGTGAAATCATTCCTAATTAATTAAAGTAAAATTAAAAATTAAAAGTGAAACTATTTTATATCAATTACCTAAATAAAAGAAATATTTTTGTAATTTTCATTTTTGTGACAAAATAAAGTAAAAGAGTTAAAACTTATTAGAATAGTGATACAAAACCTAAGCTAAATATCTACGCTAAAATATGTAAAATCTTGGGGAGAGTCAAAAGTTACATGGCTACAGTTGCCTCTCTTTGATTGGAAACGCGAAGAGTTTTCAGACAAAGAACGACGAGACGGGTTTTTTGACCCGACCATTACTTAGGGAAACCAAAAACTAAGAGAAGGGAGAATATGACCGAGCCCTTGTATCTAAGCTGCCTACATATTCTTAGCTATAAAGGAATCAGGTTACGTGTAGTTCAGAAGTAAGAACAGTGATGGAGTATACCGAGGTGGAGAGTCGATTGAAGTGTCGTTCCGTCAAGGTTCCGGTCCGCAGTCCTGCTATTACATAGAAATCAAAAAAAATGAAAAAGATGAACTAAGCCTGTCAACTATGAGTTACAAGATTCCTATCTATAAGTCTTCTGAAGCTTGATCCTGAGTCTCGAATGGTTCTTCATGCAGACTTTAGATTTGAACCTTAACGCTTGCTAGCTGCAGGTGCTAGTTCATTCTTCTTCAGCTTCTTCCGATCAAAACCGGACACACTGTGCTCGTGACTTCAACCACGTCTTGAGCAGTTCACATCTTTTTTCTGCTTCTGCATTTTGGATTCCCCCCTTTTTTTCTTTTTTTTTCTTTCTTTTATTCTAGATTGAGACTACTTCTGTTGGTCATCTCAGACTATTGACTCACATTCTTGCCGCGAGCTTCTGCTACTTCTAACTTGAATTGAATTCTAAAATGACTTCCCTTGTTCTCCAGGTAGGTGCCTGCTACTGACTTAAAACTAGAAATGAATTCCCTTGTTCTCCAGGTGGGTGCCTACAACTGACTTAAAATGAATTCCCTTGTTCTCCAGGTGGGCGGCTGATGCTGACTTAAAATTTTGATGCTGACTTAAAATTTGAAACAAATTCCCTTTTTCTCTAGGTGGGCGCCTGCAACATAAATTTGAAATAAATTCCCTTGTTCTCTAGATGGCCATCTGCAACTTAAAATTTAAAATAAATTCCCTTGTTCTCCAGGTGGGCGCCTGCAACTTAAACTTGAAATGAATTCCCTTGTTCTCCAGGTGCGCGCCTGATGCTTAAACTTGAAATGAATTCCCTTGTTCTCCAGGTCGGTGCCTGCAACTTAAACTTGAAATGAATTCCCTTGTTATCCAGGTGGGAGCCTGATGCTGACTTAAAATTTGAAATAAATTCCCTTGTTCTCCAGGTGGGCGCTTGATGCTGACTTAAAATTTGAAATAAATTCCCTTATTCTCTAGGTGGGAGCCTGCAACTTAAAATTTAAATGAATTCCCTTATTCTCCAGTGGGCGCGTGCAACTTAAATTTGAAATAAATTCCCTGACTTGAACTTGTAAACTGAAATTTGACCCTGCTCTTCAGGCGGAATCATCCTGCTTGATTTTGATTTGAACTTGAAAACTGAAAGTTGACCCTATTCTTCAAGTGGGCTCCTGATGCCTCTTTGACTTAGACCTAAAACCGATTTCTGAAATGTTGCCCCTCATTCTCCAGGTGGGTGCCTGCAATGAAAAAGAACAAAACAAACAAACTTTTCTGCCCCAGTTTGTACTAGGAAGATTTGTGAGTTGTTAGCAAAACTGTAAACCACTTATGCTATTGATGCGATGATGAGAGTAAACTAAAGACTCGACTAGGATGTGTGTCTCCTATGAGTAAAACTAAGAAATCTTGACTAGCAAATGCATCTACTAAAAATAAAACCTGAATGACCCAGATTAGGAAGTGCGTCTCCTAGGGAGAAAATCTCAATTTAGGAAGTGCGTCTCCTAAAAAAATAACTTGAAAGACCTTGATTAGGAAGTGTGTCTCCTATGGGTGAAACTTCAAAGACACACACTAGGAAGTCCGTCTCCTAGGAATGAACTTAAATGACCCAAACTAGGAAGTGCGTCTCCTAGGGATGAAATCTCAATTTAGGAAGTGCGTCTCCTAAAACAAAATATAACTTGAAAGACCCAGACTAGGAAGTGCGTCTCCTAGGGGTGTAACTTCAATGACTTAAACTAGGAAGTGCGTATCCTAGGAATGAACTTAAATGACCCAAAACTAAGAAGTGTGTCTCCTAGGGGGAAAATCTCAATTTAGGAAGTACGTCTCCTAAAGTAAAATATAACTTAAAAGACCCAGACTAGGAAGTGCATCTCCTAGGGGTGAAACTTCAATGACTCAAACTAGGAAGTGCGTCTCCTAGGAATGAACTTAAATGACCCAAACTAGGAAGTGCATCTCCTAGGGGTAAAATCTCAATTTAGGAAGTGCGTCTCCTAAAATAAAATATAACTTGAAAGACCGAGACTAGGAAGTGCGTCTCCTAGGGGTGAAAACTCAATTTAGGAAGTGCATCTCCTAAAGGTATATCCTAAAAAAACCAGACTAGGAAGTGCATCTCCTAGGGGTGAACCTTGAATGAACCAAACTAGGAAGTGTGTCTCCTAAATTTGAGATTGAGCTTGAGGAAACTATAAACTGAGCTTGACTAAACTAAAAATTGAACCTATTCTCCAGGCGGAACCACTAAATTCAAGAAAAAGTAGAGATTGAAAACCTAAGGAAACTAACAATTGACCCTATTCTCCAAATGGGACCCCTGAACTTTAAGAGAAACTAAATATTGAAATCTTAAGGAAACTAACAACTGATCCTATTCTCCAGGCGGAACACCTGAACTAAGGAAAAGTAAGACTAACAACTTAAGGGAACTAAAAACTGACCCTATTCTCTCCAGGAGGGATCCCTGAACTCAAGAAAAACTAAAGACTAACCACTCAAGAAAATTAAAATGACCATATTCTCCAGGCGGGACCCCTGAACTCAAGGAATGCTAAAGATTAATAATTTAAGGAAACTAAAACTAACCCTATTCTGCAGGCGGGACCCCTGAACTTAAGGAAAACTAACAACTATTCTGACTAGGGAGAATGCCTAGGAGGTAATGGTCATCTCAACTAGGGAACACCTAGCAAGTAAAAACCTTCTCAAACAACCTTTGTGCTGACCAGATTTGGGCACTGCACTTGAAAAATTCAAGCTTCCAAGCTTTGATTTGGACATAGTCTTCGTCCCTATTTCAAACAAAGAAAACTTGTGAGTTTAAACATGGTGGTTGGTTTGTGGCCTTGACTTTGAGGGCGATTGCTCCTTCACTTGCCATGATAACTTGATTTCAACTTGAAAGACCTTGCTTTTTTATTTACTAACCACTTTCTCTGTCACCCTTATCACAGAAAAATACCTTTGATCCTTTCAAAACCAAACACCCTATATCTGTCTCATTGCTCATGAATTGACATATACTGAACCTTTGTATTTCACATGATTCCCAAAGCATGTTGATTGTTACCAACTCAGTGCACATACTGTTATTTCTTGACGTATGCCACTTTGATGTGCTAGCCAAATTCCATTTTGTGCGATTGGAAAGTTGGTAACAAATTTTAAAGTCATTTCTCACTTGTTCTGACCAAACAGACTCATGAAGGAAGTAAACAAGAAAAAAGGAACAGAGTAAGGGACAATGGAAAGAGATGATTCCTAATAAGAAAATTACAAAGTAGAAACCTATCAGATGTGGATACCAACTCTAATGACCATGACATGCACTTATAGATTAAGTGGCCTAATCTGTCAAGCAAGTCTAATGTTCAACTCTTGTGGTACCTCTGAGCCGTGAAACTGGGCTTCAATGCTCCGATTATCCTATCTAATTCACGGTCCTTATTCGACTTATAGTGCCCGAAGGGTTTTCACTATCAAGCCTCTCTCATTTTGCTCTTTCTCTCAACTCATTGTCGCCTTATGGTGTATGTAAAGGTTTTCACCAATAAGACTTTCTCATTTTGTTCTTTTTCTTTTTATTTCCTCTGATTCTACAGATGACAAGGCGTTGACCATGATAAAAACATCATATGCTCCTGGCATGTCTAGCTCGGCACTCTCAAAGATTATCTGGAAGGTTTTTTTTGGACAGTAATGTGGATTTTGGACAGGTTTAGAAAGAAGGGATATCATAAAAGCTCAAAATAACTAAGACAACAGGGTGAATTAATTTATAACTTTTGGAATCCATTCTAAAAACTTTGCTCCAATTTCTAAAACAAGGGAATTTGATTCTTTTGTTTTTCTTTTTTGAGATGGAATTTCTAAGAAAGACTGCTTCACTCTCGACTTCGTGGGATTATGAAATATTTTATTTGGTGCGACCGAACCTTAAGGCTGCCTACATATCTTGTGGTGACAAGAATCAGGTCGAACGTAGCTCAAAAGGATGCTTTCTTTTTGTTGATATTCTTTTTTTTCTTTTTCTTTTTTCTTTTTCTATTTTCTATTTTCTCTTTTGAGTTTTTTTTTCTTTTTGACTTTTCTTTTAGAAAGAACTATCTAAAACAAACCTATGGGGACATGAATATTTTTTTTGATTTTGACTCTAAATTGATTCCAAAAGAGGGGAGGTCAATAAAATTAGCATAGGCTCAAAAGGGGTACCAACGATATAAAGTGTTTGGGTAGCTGAAAGAGGGCCTCCCAATTCCTGAAAATGCCAAGTACAACACATGCAACTTGAAGATGAAAAAGGAAGATCATGCACAACATTTCTTTTGCAGCTTCAGCATTGATATCACTGATATGCCTTCCACTTTTTAGTGCCTTGTGAAGTACAACACTCTTGTTGGATGATTCCCTCTTCACAATGGATATCTTCTGTCAATTAGGAGCAAAATCTCTTGACTTTATCTTGTAAATTGAGGTGCACTTGAACTCAAAATTGCTCACTTCAAATTGTCTGGGATGCATTCTCCTTTAACTAATTCTTGTCATCCTATTAACTTCCCAAATTATCTTTCCCAGTTTCACACAGTTCGGGCTTTAAATGATCTCACAATGTATACATATGTACTTATTTCCCTCAAACGTTCATATCATCTTCAACATTATTTCATTGCTTCATAATTAGACTAACTTTTAAGACCAGACCTAGAATTATGCGTGCATCTCATGTCACTAGAACCAACATGAAAAGAACTATAAAAGGAAAAGGGAACTAAACAAAAATTGACTAGAATAACAGAAAATAGGAAATTGCATTAGACAAACGGTGAAAGGGTTTGAACAACAAAACAAGTAAAATAAATTGGGGTTACAACCTTGGAACAAAACTAGACAGCACTAAACGAGCTACTACGACTAAACAAACTAGTCAAAATAAAAGGATAGAAGGGTTTGAGTCACAAGACAATATCCGGATTACAACCCTGAAATAACCCGGACAACAAAAATGACAACAAAATAAACCACCAAGACTCCCTTTGGCTAACCAAGAAAGGAGCGTCTTTCCAATTACCAAGCTCGACATCTTAGCCACTGAGTTCCACATCAATATTACCAAGACCAATACCAATTTCAATATCATTAACTTCAGTCAGCAATTTCCCAAGAGGATTCTCATACTCCCTATCCCCACGCATCATCCCCACAAAGTGTGCATCATCATGTGTAGGTAAAGGATTCTGCGCGATATTCTGGGTGTCATTGTCTTGGATCACAATTATCCCTTCTTGAATCATTCTTTCTATTTCCCTTTTCAAAGCACGACAATCTTCAATGCTATGACCATGGACATTAGAGTGGTACATGCACCGTATAGTAGGATCAAAACCTTTTGCATATGGGTTCGGAATATAGCCGAGGAGTCTTAATCAGGCCAAATGTTTTAACTTTTCAAACAGGCATGTGTAGGATTCTCCGATTGGCGAAACTATTTCTTTTCCTTTATTCCCCTCCATGCCCAGTTTTCTAGGGTTATTGGATGCTCAAAAATGTTGTGAAGGCAAGAGTGTATTATCCGGTGCTGGCGCTCGCCATAAGAAGTGACCCAGTGGTTGGACAGAGGACCGAACGTTGTTCGGAGGATAATACTTAGGTGGATTATGTGGAGCTCGGGGATAGGTTTGGGGTTGGGGTCGGGGTCGAGGTTGAGTATATTGGTGAGGCGAACCCGTTGGACCATGTCGTGATCCTGAGACAACCATGGCTACATCATCATGTTCCTTCTGACCCCGCAAGCTTCCTGTTTCGTTCTGAATTGCTTGTGCTGTGGCTTTTAAAGCAGAATAGCTCATGATCTTGCTTGACTTCAACCCATCTTCTACCATTTCTCCTATTTTTATCATATCATTAAAAGGCTTACCCACAGCCTAAATCAAATGCCCAAAGTAAGTTGGCTCTTGAGCTTGAAGAAAGTACTCGACCATCTCGTCTTCTTCCATTGGGGGATTGACTCAGGCAGCTTGCTTTTTCCATCTGAGCATGTATTCCCTAAAGCTTTCATTAGTCTTCTTTTCCCTATTGGTGAGGGACATCTAATCCGAGACAATTTCTATATTGTACTGAAAGTGCCGGGCAAAGGCCTGAGCCATATCGTCCCATGTGTACCACCTGCTAGCATCTTGACAGGTGTACCACTCCAGGGCTGCCCCACTCAGACTCTGACTGAAATACGCCATCAATATTTTGTCCTTCCTACTTGCGCCTCTCATCTTGCTGCAGTAGCCTCTCAAATGGTCCACGAGATCTCCATGTACGTAATACAAATCAAACTTTGGCATCTTAAACCCATCAGGCAGTTGGATGTCCGGAAGCAAGCACAAGTCTTTGTAAGACACGCTCATCTGGCTCCCTAACCCTTGCATGTTTCTTTAAGACTGCTCTAAGATTTTCACCTTCCTAGATATCTCATCTTGCTCCACTGTCTTTGCAGGCTTTTCAGTTTCACCGGGAGGCTCAAAATGAGGAGCGTGAGAGTATGGATCCAAGACCTTGAAAGTTGGTTCTGGAGAGGATCGAGGAAAGTAGCTGGTGGAGGAGCTACAAAAGCATGAGTGGCCAAAAGAGCGGGATATGAGGTGGTTTTGGTGGGTGGAGTGTGAAAAGGTTGCAGGTAGATATCAGAGCAGTAGGAAGCTAGATTTGTGACAGTGGTGGAATGGTGACAAGGCTTTCAGTGTAGTTAGCGGGAACTGATGGTAGAGGACGCCCACTAATCCAAGTTTGGTATATTTCAGCCATCTGTCCTTTTAACATTAGGACCTCTTCTTTCAACTTAGATTCTGATTCAACAATCTCCTTAGACTGATCAGTAACATATGTGTCCAACTCTTTGCCAGCCATGACTACCTTGCCCTTTGACCTTGTGTTGTATGGATGTGTTACCTTATGAATAACAAACCAACCACCCTTCTGCTCAATGAAGATAACAAAAAGAACAAAATAAAATGGGGTCATCGTGTTAGCATTAGGGCATTTAATAGCTAAAAATATTACATTGCGTGCAATGCACCTAGCAACAACTAACGGTTCTAGAATGACTTCTAGGGTCAAAAGATCACTTGGCATCATCCCAATTTTGTTCATTTCAATCTTCTCTTTTTTTTCTTTTCTAGCACTTCTTGGCTTGCTCATTTTCCTTCCTTTTTTTTTTCTTCTAATTGTCACTCTTTTTTTTCCTCTCATTTCTCACATCCCATAATTTCACCTCTCTTTTTTTCCTTCTTGTTTCTTTTTTCTTTTAATAAAATTAAAAAAAATAATTCGATCGAACCCTATGTAGGTTGCCTACGTATCATGACACTGCATGAATTAGATCTTTGCGTAGTTCGGGAAAATAATGGATAAATTAAACTAAAAAAAATAAAAATCTTTTTGGATTATTCATTACAAATTTTTTTATTTTCAAATACAAAACAGGAAATATGATAACGAGAGACTCAACTCAACTATACTACGACAAGCTCTGACACCAACTAAAAGAATCATTACTACTGGACATGACTATAAAGTACAAGATAACATAAAAAGAAACAGGCTCAAAACATTAAAAAAAAACTCCTTAAGCAACTCCTGGATGCAACGATCCTGACCAGATGGTCCTGGGGTGTCTGTCATGCTCAAACTCCGGTAAGTAGATCCACGCCTGTATAAGAAAACTAAAACCAAATAGAGTTAATGATTTAGAACACTATGTAAGACAATAACACTCCCTATTGGACACATGCAAGACATGATTGTGCAAAATAGCCTACGTGGCCAAAAGGCGTCTAGAAGTGTAAACTCAACAAAGGTGACCTCTAAGACATGGAAAAATTACTTTGCAGAAATAACCGATTTTGTAGAAATGGCTAATGTGGCCAAAAAAATGGCTAAGCATGCCAATTCAACAGAATGGGTCTTAAACATAGAGGACACCTTGTTGTGTACTTATGACACTAAGACATGGGTTAATTGAACCACTTTTTGCGAAAATAGCCCTATTTTGCAAAACGGCCTATGTGGCCTAAAGCGGCTAGAGATGCAAGATTCGACAAGGACAGACCTTAAAGTAAAGATACACCTAATTATGGATTCAAGACCCTCCAGACAATTAAACAAAAACACTTTGCAAAAATAGCCTTATTTTGCAAAATGGCCGATGTGGCCAAAAGTGGCTAGACATGCAAGATTTGGCTATGACCCTCGAAGCCAAGAACCTAAGACTCACTATGAAGACCGGACCCTATGTGGTTGCCTACGTATCCCGCCCTGAGAGACGAGAATCAGGTTCGCGTAGTTCGAAAAAATCGGATACGGGCGATAGTTTAAAAAACAACTAATTTAGAGAAAATATATTTTTTGTCTTTTTTGTTTTAAAAAATGATGAAACACATAAACTCTTTTTGTAGTTTCTTTTTCCTCTATTTTTTTTGATATTTGTTTTTTGAAAAATGATGACAAAGTGCAAAATTATTTTGGATTTTCACGTTTTTTTTCTTTTTCTTAAAAAAAATGTGAAAGAAAAACATAACTGGGCCCTACTTGCTCTATTTTTTTACACTTCACCCTCTTTTTTTCTCATTTATCGTCAAGCTTCATTGGTCCGCCAAATGACCCCTTTTACCCTTGAAAATTGCAACATATAGCACATAGGATGCATCAGGATGGTCTTTTATTTTTGGGTACACCTGCCCTAGACGGACTCAACCACTGTGTTGAGTCCCCAAATTCAAATATACATGATGCAATCAAGCGTTCCTACTAGGGATCCATTTTGGTTCTATTCCATTTCAATCCCAACCCATGGCCCCCGACATATACCATTCAAATAATTTCATATCCAATGATACTGATCAGCAAAGTAAAGCATCCAACAAAACATTTGAACATTCAAGGAAGTTCTGCAGAAGATTAGAATAATACAATAGCAGCAAAGTGAAGAAACGTGAATCAAGGCAATGAGAAAGAGCCATTCAAATATTTTTTTACCCTCACCCTTCAATGTTTTCCCAGTTTGACGTGTCAGATACTAAAACTAAGCATCAAAACTAGATTCAAAGTTCAAAAGACATGCTCATCTCAAACCATCACATCATAACTTAATTTCCACATTCTAATATGTAATTATACACTAAGTACTTCAATACTTACCAAATTCAGTAGTCTACTAGATAACCTTATCTTCCCACAACATTTTAGAACATCTAGATGTGTTTACTAGATAAATATTAAGGGTACTACACTAGAACATTTTAGAGAAGTCTATATTTTTCCAAAAAATCAACTTTACTTTATTTTTCTCACACTCCCCCTTAAAGTTTTTTTGGAAGTTATCCCACGCTTGTCGCAGAAGAACTCAATGGATTATTTAGGTCATGTCTTGGTGAAGATCTCACCACTATTTTTCTGGCTCCTCTTTCTTTGCTAATGACTAAAGTTTCTTTGATTGATCCTGCAAAGAAACATGAGTATGTGCTGACGAAGTTTTCATCTATGAAACAAGCTTGCTTGACAATAGTTCTTTTTGGCCTTCCTGTAACACTTGAATCATCCCCTTGTTGAGTTTCATGTCGTTGAGTTCTCGGGCTCCCCTTTTCTCTTAGCTCCTCTATAATTGTATTATCTAAATAAGTACTTATGATGGGCAGATTTGATGCTTCAGGGTTCAAGGGTTTATAACCTACTCCTTCTTGTGCAACTCCATAATACAAAAAGACTTCATCGAATATGACATCCCTTGAAACAACAAAGAGATGAGTTTTAGGATCCATGCACTTCCATCCCTTTCTTTTTTCATCATATCCGACAAATATGCATCATACAACTTTCTCCGTTGAGAATCCGGAATGTGCACATAACAAATAGAGCGAAAAACCCTGAGGTGTTTAACGCTAGGCTTTTCTCCGAATATTAATTCATAGGGAGACTTCATATTGTTTGGAGAAAGCGGCATCGTGTTAATCACATATGTTGCACATTTAATACCTTCAGCCCACAAGGCTCTAGGTAAATTCTTAGCATGAAGCCAACTCTTACATGTCTAGTTAAGTGTCAGATCTTCCTTTCAACCACTCCATTTTATTGTGGTGTATCAGCGCATGTCTAACTATATTTTAATGCCATGTTAAGGATAAAAGGAAAGAAACACATCTGATGTGAACTCACCGCCATTATTAGTTTGCAGCCACCTTATTCTAGAATCGAGTTCACCTTCAACTATTTCTTTGAACTCCACAAACTTACTGAAAACTTCTGACTTGTGATTCATAAAATAAACCCAAATGAATCCAGTAAAATCATCAATGAAAATTAGCATATAAGAATAGCTTGAGAATGAAGGAGTTTTTGTTGGCCCCATCAAGTATTTGTGAATAAGTTCTAGTGGGGTATTGCACCTTGACAAGGATTTGTCAAATGGAAGACGGTGTGCCTTTCCATATTGACATCCTTCACAAACCTCTTCTCCACCAAAATTTTTAAGGTTAGGCAATCCTTTTACTAGATTCAATTTTACCATAGCTTTTAATTTATCCATGCTAAGATGCCCAAGTATAGAATGCCAAAGATGTGTGTTATCATTACTACTCATCTTCTAAATATATGAATTTGAGGTAGATAAGACATATAAATCGTTAATTGTCTTATATGAATCAGAGGAACTTCATATCACATGGTCCAAATAGCAAATAGTTTCCAGCATCTGCAGCTTTTGCAACTAAAAATAGATTTTTCTTCATTTCTGGAACATGAAAGACACTGTTGAGGGTAATAGTATCTTTTTGCTTCTCGTTGATCACAACAGTGCCTTCCTTCTCCATATTATGGACTGTATTATCTGCTGTAATAATGACATCATGTCCGTTGTATTCGCGAAAAGTGGAGAATTTGAATTGATCTCTAGTGAGATAGCGCCCACATCATCAATCTATGATCCACTCTCTTTCAAAATTTATGGAAGCCATGGCATTTATTGCTTGAGTCTCCGCTGCGAAGCACTTTCCCCAGTCTTCTTCTTTTTTTCTTCAGAAACTTTCTTATTTTGAGCCATATTGCTCTCTTTGGTTTGACAATATCATTTTATGTGTCCGACTTTACCACAATGAAAACATTTTAAAGGCTTTTTACCATTGCTGGAAGACTCCCCCTTCTTTCATGGCGATCTTGAACTATTTGAGGACCGAAAGTGCATGCTATCTCTTGATTTTCCTATAAAGTTCCTCTTAACGATGACAAGAGCATTTCCTTCCCCTTCTTTGATAGATACACCAGCTATCTATTTGGCTAGTAGCTCTTTTGAAGACAATAAATTCTAAAATTCTTCCAAAGATGGTTGTTGAACCCATCCTTGAATCGATGTAACAAAGGAAATATATTTTTGCTTTAAACCACAAATAATAATTCTTCTTATTCATGCTTCAAAGATAGCCTCGTCCGGATTCAATAGAGAAATTTCATTACCCAAATTTTTTTCCTTCAAAAACTACTCAGCAATAGAAAGATTATCTTGAGTTGTGTTAGCTAACTCATTCTCCAAAATCTGCAGCCGAGCTTCATCCTTCTTGTTGAAGAGCCGATCGAAGGTCCTCCATATTTCATTAGCTGATTTACACCTTATAATATGATCAAATAAATTAGGATAGATAGACCTCTTTAGGATAAACTCCGCCTTAGCATTAATTTGCTTCCACTTCTTATACGCATTGCTACTTTCCGGTGCCTCAGCAGGAGGACTTGTGTTACTCCCATTGACAACTTCCCACAAATACTCATCAACAAGGTATGACTCCATACAAGTCTTCCATACCTTTTAGTTGGGCTGATTCAATAACTCCATCCCCAGTCCATTAGCATGACCACCCAAATCCATTTGGAGAAACCAGTTGAATCAACGACTAACCCAACCTTGAAATCTAGAAGCTGACTTATGGCTCTGATACCATGTAAAGAATAACAGAAGAAAAATATTATCGGAGACCTCCTGCTAGCCCAATATCGTTAACTAAGATTGGAGGATTCAACTAAAGAAAAGGAAGCTTGAAAAGAGCAGAACATTTTTGAAAAAAAGAACTTTGTTATTGAAGAAGACTTTCTTGAATTTGGCTTCATTACAAATGAACAAGACACCCCCTATTTATACTTGCCTATGGATGATTCTATATATGATTCTAGATAATGTACAAGGAAAATTCTAGAAAATTTTATCTTCTAACAACACTCTAGAATATCTAGATGTGTCTACAAGATAACCTTATCTTCTCGTAATATTCTAGAACATCTAGATGTGTTTACTAGATAAATATCAAGGATACTATACTAGGACATTCTAGAGAAGTCTATATTTTTCCAAAAAATCAACTTTTCTTTATTTTTCTCATAATACTTACCAAATTATTCCAACAGAGCACTAAATGGATTTGTTTATTCGATATCACAATAAGGCAATTAAATGAAGCCTATCACATGGGAAAATTAAGCAAAATAACTGAATACATAATGATCTTATAAAAACTTAATCAATTTTTCACCAAAACAAAACTTCAGGATTCAAGCACAACAAAGAATTATGTCATTCATTTTGCACGCTCAAATTCATTCGTGTATAGAATACTCAACAAACAAAATTGAGCTGACAAATCAGAGGGTGGATTCACATTAATTAAATAAAATGAAGAAGACTAAAGTAAGAGTGAACCTGGTAAACCAAAATCTTTTCAATAATGAAGAAAAATCAAGAGGTATAGCAGCTCCGATTCCGAATATTCGACTGAGAAAAATAGCAGCAAATTTGGTCGAGAACGACAACCACACTTCAATCGATTTCCATAACGACCTCAAACGAAATCCATTTTTTGAAGACAAAATCCCAAATGAAAATAAAGAGACAAAATATATTCTTTTTTCCTTTTCTGAAATTCAAAGCCTAACTAAAAACAAGAACATTATCGTTTTTTTGTATGCATTTTTTCTTCTATGGCCTCAATGAAACAGAAAACTCGAAGAAAGAAACTTGTGTACGGTGAAATCGGAGGGTCCAATTCCTCATAATCTAGGCACCTCAAAAGATCGTCTTGAAGCCTCGAGGCTATAAAGATATGATTGACTTTCCTCCCTCGAGGTTCGTCGACGCCCTAGCTTGGGACAATGTTGACCACAGCTATGGTAGAAATGGGGAGTTCCCAAAGTAGATGGCTAGGACTGACAGAGCCCAGTGGGCTACTCTAAACCCGAATCAGGGTGTCATCTAGCTGTCCCATCTCCGCTTCTTTATCATTAATGTATTTTGTACTATGTTGGGATTCCCCTCTTATATAAGGGGGATCCTTGTCATTTTGTAAACGGTTGTTGTTGCTTCAGTTGCTTCACATGAAATATACAAGAACATTCTCTTTGCTCTCTAATATACTCTCTTCAGAGTATTACTTTCATTTATTATCTTCATTATTATTCTTCATTTATTGCTTATCATTGGCTATAAAGAGCCTTCATTGATTTTATTGTAACTGTTAGTCATACTTCGACCACCTTCGATAGCTCCCGTCCGAGCTCCGGAATTGACCTCGAGGCCCCGAATCGACAAGCTTGAGGCCCCAATTATTAACCTATCAGTTTGGTTATCACCTTATCCTTAACTCTCGTTTCATTTCTAAGTCTTACATACGTAGCATCAACTGCTTAACAACTAGCATAAAAATAGATCACATATTTTTAGAGTCCCATAATCAAATATAATTGTTATTACCATTTTCACGGTAAACAAAACTCAAAAAACAGATATCAATTTTTTTACCCTTAAACCCTAGCTTTAATTTTTACTCTTAATTTCTGTTCAAAAAATTCTCCCTTCAATTGTTCCCTCCGTTATTTTTGTCCATCTTTTCTCCTCTATCCCTCCCTTTTCCTTTTTTTATGTTATCTACGGGTGAAGTACGACGGCCAGGTGGTCAATAAAGGTCGTGTGTTAGGGCGTGATGTGTGTAGGCGAGATGGGGCGGCAGGCAGGTGGTCGACCAGGGTGGTGTGCGGCTGGTTTTCTTAGGTCTTAGAGAATGAGAGGTGAAAGAGAGTTATCAAAATAAGGTTTGTTGGGGGGAGAAATCTGATGGTGGGTATGGGCTGTCCGATTTGGGCCTTTGGTGGCCAAATTTGTGCACAAAATTGGCCTAGTTAACCAAAAATTTATCAACCCAATATCAACTCTTGCCTATTAAATAAAAGGAATTTTTACCTCCTATAGCAAAGGTTGATACCTTATTTATTTTAAATAAATAATCTTTTAAAAAATTATATTACATAGCTACCTTTTGATTTTTTATAGCCAAATATCTATTTATGGTCACCTCCTAACCTTAAGCCATAAAATAAGCTTTGTATTATTTTTCTCTCTCCCCTCAAATTTCTCGTATCCCCTACCCCATATCTATTCTCCCTCTATCTCTCATCTTCCACCTTCACCTTTTCAACTTAACCACCATAGCCCCTCCATTTTAACTGAGTCTATCACGACCAACAAAAGAAAATAGTGAATCAATCACCTTCAGATCTGAAAAAGGAATAGCATCAGAAAAGCACCATTATTTACCCATGACCTTCTTATCTATTTCTATCTCGTCAATGGCTCAAGCGCCATTCAAATTTAATTGTAAAGAATAGGTTTTTTGAAGCGCACATGAGGGTATTATGGTAAAAGGAACAGTGGCATTCCAAGTCAGAATCGCGGACCTCATGACGTGACGACATTAGGGTTGTTCTTGAACAGAGATGACAGAGTTTGGGGCTGAGCAACTTGAAGATTTTGTTAATATATTTCAATGTATCTCGCTGTATTTCATTATATTCATTGTCTTTTTTTCCATTGTATTTCAATGTATCTTGATGTATTCCATGTATTTCATTGTATTTACTGTCTCGCTATATTCCATGAATGTATTCATATATATTTTTAATTAATATAATTTATGTATTTAGATGTATACATGTATTCAAATTGCTCTGTTTTTGTTGTATTTATCATCTGGGAAAAATATTTAGCATATTTCGCGTCAAGTATAGATTATGGGTGATGTAATTGAGTTAGTTGAGTTATATTAGGAGTATATTGTGTTAATTGATTCATTTTCCGTTTAAAAATAGTTGAATAGACCGCGATTTGCGCTATTTATGTTACTGTATTCACAATTACATATCGTGAATACAGTCGAATAAAATAATCTGTCTAGCTGTAATCCCCTATTTCACCTAGTGAATGCAGTCAAATACAATAATTTGACTAGCTGTAATCCTGTAACGGCCCGATTGGCCGTTTTGAGCATTTGCACTTCGCTCGGTAATTTGGGAGAACGGGTAGCTCTGTATGATGTATTAGGGCTTGTGTGCAAAATTTGGGTTCATTCCGAGTTGATTTGATATATTTCGGTGTGAGTTTTTGGAAGTCGAAAGTTCGAAAGTTCATTAAGTTTGATTTGAGGTGCATTTCGTCGTTTCGATATTGATATGTGAGTTTTGAGGCCTCGAGTAGGTCCACATTATGATATGGAACTTGTTAGTATGTTTAGACGGGGTCCCGATGGGCTCGGGTGAGTTTTGGATAGGTTTGATTTGTGTTGCGCTCGTTTTTCTTATGTTTCGACGTCATTTCTACAAGCATAAATGGTGCCACATTGAACAAATGAGCTTCGATTTTTGTTTTTATTAAAGCATTAGATCCATATCATAATTATGGAGCCATAGCAAAAAGAATCGTCAAATGTAGACATCGTATGGGGATTTTATGGTCATTTTACTAAGAATTGGGTTGCCAGATTTTTCAGATTAATTACGAAATTGTCATTGCTGCGTATTTAAAAATCTGCACTATTTTCAAATATTGAAACCAACATATCTCCTTAAATATAAGGTCAAATGGAGTGATTCAAGAGCCTAACTTGACTCGAATTTCACAAGGAATTCATTGGAGGTATCAAAGGTGAGTTTCAAGATTTTTTGGCACAAGAAACGAGGCAAAATAGTGTTAAAATGAGGGTTTTATGCATTTAACATATTTTGAGTTGGGGGGCTCAAAATTGGGCAATTTTTCGAGGCGCTTTTCAGTATATGAATTGGGTTTCGTGCCAATCGGAGGTCGGAATGTGCGTGATGGGATTCTTGGAGCATCGCTTAGCTTGCTCGGTGTCGAAATTGACTTGTTTAAGATAAGTAACTCTTCTAAGCTTAGTGATGAGGGTATGAAACCCCAAACTATGTGTTATGTGATTGGTATTGAGGTGATGCACATGCTAGGTGATGGGCGTGTGGGCGTGCACCCTGTGAAATATGACTCTGTTGTTCCCATGGTCCTGTATAGTGGCCCTATTTTATTGATATTTGTGTTTTCATCATGTGATAAAATAATTGAGCTGTCAATCATGCTAAATATCATGTTTGTACTAATAGTGGTTATTTCTTGCTTTCATCTCACTGATTTCCATTGATATTTTGTACTCAGTCATATTCATGCATTCATATCATATCTCACTTTCAGCTGTTGTTGTTGATGCATCATATCATTGTTATCGGGCTAGTTTTATCACATTTTAAGCCCATGAGCGAGACTAGAGAGAGTGATGACTGAGTGAGGTCGAAGGCCTGATTATGAGGATATAAATATATATATGGATGGGGCTGCATGCCGCAGCTATATATAGATATATGGATTGGATTGCATGCTGCAGCGATATATGGATCGGGCTGCACGCCGCAGCGATATATGGATCGGGCTACATGCCGCAGCGATATTGGGTCGGGTTGCACGCTACAGCGTGGGCTATAGGAGCCCATCTGGAGTCTGTACACCCCTAGTTATAAGGCCCCGTGAAAACTTGTGCTCAAAATCGGGTAGCTCGTGGTGCCAAGTCCCGAATATATGTTAGGAATGTGTAAAATTAAGTGAGCCGCGGTTCAGACCCTTTTGGTACTGATCTATGTTATAAAAAGTCAAGAAATACTGTTTTCCAGGAAATGCAATTCTGCAGTCTAGAATGCGGTCGCATAACAGATATGCGGACCGCCTAATCGCCGCAAAGTGAGTCAGTGTGTTGGTCAAATTGGAGGTTAAATATGCGGTCCGATATGCGATCACAAAACCGATATGCGGACCGCATAGTCGTCGCATATTTCCCTTGGGATTTTTGAGAGTGGCAGTTCTGCGGTGCATTATGTGACCGCAGAATAGGTATGCGGACCGCATTTCTGCCACATACCCAGGCAGTGTGTTCAGATTTTGGGATCACTTTTGCGGTCCATTCTGCGGACCGCATTTCCACTCTGCGATCGCAAAGTGCGATCGCATACCTAACTCGGGCTCCTATTTTTCTAAATTTTAAACCCGACCCCTTCTTCAATAAAACACCCCAACCCCTTATTTTAACATATTTTCTGAACAAAACTAGAGAGAGGGAAGAGAGAATTCTTGAGAGATAAAGTCCTACCTTCATCAATTTGATTCTTCAAAGTCACTCGGGCCAGGGAATTTCAAGTAATTGTCTTCATCTCCATTCTTGCATGTAAAATCCCCCAACCCTTTTTCATTGTTTTCAGATTTAAACAAAAAAGGGGGATTCTCATACGTTAATTCTTGAAAATGGAAGTTGAGATACACATGCATGTCCTTTAAAACCTAGAATCTAGTAAGAGGAATTGGGTAGAACTAAAGATTTGCAAAAGAGGGGTTTATAACCTAAGTAAGTTCGGGCTGAGTTTGTGAACTTCAATTCTAAGTTATATGTGTTAACTTGTGAAGTAGATTGACGGTACTAGGTTGTTGGTGAATTGGAAATAGAAGGAAAAGAAAAAGAGAAAAAGGGGGAATTTGACTCCAGGTATGTATTGCTAACTTTAACCTTTGTAAAGTCACCTTGTTGGTGTACGAGTAATTGGTATGTGTAACTTATGTGGACTATTTGTGAAATTCTTGTGATTAATGTGCCTTGAACGTTGTTGGTTAAGTTTTTCGTTATAGTGTTGTGAGTAAAATGGAAATAACACAAGTGCGTGTGGGTATGAATGTGTTATGTGGTAAGAGTTGTGGAACAAATGATGGAAAGAAATCGTAATTGATACAATTGAAACAACTTTGGCAATATCATACGTGACTTGTTGTGGGTAATTATTGTTGTGGCTTGAATTGTGTACGGGTTATTGTATATGTTGGAATTGGTATCAAGTTTATGAACACTCTTTGTGAATTGTTGTTGTTGTTGTTGTGTGAAATATGATTGTCCGGTGGGATCGGGTTGCGCGCCGCAACACGAAGTAATAAGGTGTGGGTTGTGGTGATAAGGGTGGCCGAGGTAATAAGGGTGGCTGAGGTAATAAGGGTGGAAAAGTGATCGAAATCACTATTGAAATAAAAATATGTGAAAGTTGTGAAATCATTGATGTGGGGAAATAAGTTGAAAGGGGAAAAGGAGAGATTGTGGAGTTTGTTTGGCTTTGGTTGTTCCTTTCATGTGCATTTGCTTGTTGATTCTATGACTGTTTGTTATCTGTGTATTTCTTGATTTTACTTGGGGTAAAGTTTGTTCATACATACCAGTACAATTCAAATGTACTGACGTCTCTTTTGCCGGGGGCACTACATTCGTGTTATGATTGTAGGTGGTTCCATAACAGGTACTCCAGCCCACCGACAGTAGCACTCCTTCACCTCTCGTCAGCTAAATTTGTGAGCTCCTTTCCTCTCGGGGCCCTGCGTGGCTCATGCCGCTTATCCTCCCGAAAATTTTATTTTGGTATTTGCGTAAGGTATAGCTGGAGCCTTGTTACCGGCAAGTTTTGTAA
This sequence comes from Nicotiana tabacum, assembly GCF_000715075.1. NCBI lineage: Eukaryota > Viridiplantae > Streptophyta > Magnoliopsida > Solanales > Solanaceae > Nicotiana > Nicotiana tabacum. The sequence continues at coordinate 44,625,634 of NC_134084.1, forward strand.
CACTCTTTTGTATCTCTAGAGGCTCTGTAGACAGGAAATATGGGTTATGTACTTATATATTTTGGGCAGTATAACTTGTAAACCACGCTAAGTAACTATGTATGTTATGTAAATCTCGTAAGAATGTGTTTAAATTTATAAATGGCTATTTCACTTGGTTAATGGATAATGGAAATGCAGGGTATCACGTGGAATAGGAAAGGCACCCAGGTCCGCTTGGCTGGGGGCTACCCGGTCGAGCGCCGGTCACGCCCCTCGGTTTTTGGGGTGTGACACTTGTATTTATGTTGTTATGAACTGTTGTGGAAGTATTGGCTTTGGACCCGATCCTGTGTTAGCTCGTCACTGCTTTCAACCTGAGGTTAGTTTTTTTACTTTTTGAGTACACGATGTCGGTTGTACTCATACTGCACTTCCTGCACAGTGCGCGCAGATCCCGGATGCCGATGTTTCTACGTTCGATGGTTCCTAGATTTGAAGGCGTACCCGTATTTCTGCTATAGCTGCCTCTTGTTCACGGTAGCCTTAGACTATAAAATTATGCTTATGTACTTTTCAAACAGACTGTGTAATTGTTCCAATGTTGCTTTGTAAACTCCATTCGTTGAAACTCATGATTTGTACTAGCAGTCCTTGCGAAATGTATAAGATATAAATAATTCTCTTGTTTAATTATTTTATTATGTTAAATGAAACTGGATAATTGTTAATTGGCTTACCTGGAGGGTTGGGTTAGGTGCCATCACGACTGGTAGATATTGGATCGTGACAAATTCTCTATTTCACGCTGAGAAATGCTACTGTATTCATGAATACAGTAGCTTAAATACATCGAATACACTCTAAAAAAACTGAAAACATAGCTATAGGAAGTAATATAGTTAATGGTAGCTACCACTAGCTAATAACCACTAAACAATAGTGGTTTGTGAAAAATTTTCTAAATAAAAACAAAGATAAAAAGACTACCAAAATATTAATTAGTCCTGCTTAAGAAGAATAAACTATTAAAATAAAACTGACCGTTAAAACACAACTATTCTTGGTATTTTTCAAATATCATACTAAAATAAAAATAGAATTAGGTTAAAATCATTGCAAAATTAGAATAATATTACTACCAAAAATACTACTGTCCTTGAAAGAGATATGTAATGAGGTAAAAAAATAAAATGAAACTATTTTGTGTTTTCGAATTTTACGTTCTGCAATTAGATTAAAAGTGTAAATAGGTTAAATCCTATTATAATAACTCAAATAAATACTTTAAAATTCTAAGAATACTATTATAGCTTGAAGACGTGGCTGGTAAAAAATTACGTGCTTACAGCTGTCCCTCTATGCTTGGAAACACGAAGTGTTTTTGAGAAAAGAATCAAATAAGCGACGTAATTGATTTCTAACCAGACACTTATTCAAAACAAAACAAAGATGGACAATTGATTGTGACCGAGCCCTGGTATCTGAGTATCCTACATTTCCTTGGCTATAAAGGAATCATGCCACGTGTAGTTTAGAAGTAAAAAAGATAAAGAAGGATACCGAGGCGGAGAATCGAGTGAAGTATCGTCGAGGTTCTGGTCCGCGGTTCCGGTCATTACATCAAAACAAAATCAAATAAGATAAAAACAACAAGAAAACTACAAAATCCTATCTACTATTGAATCTTCTTAAATCCTGTTGTGCATCTTGAACTGTTGACTTGCATTCTCAAGGCGAGTTTCTTCTGCTTCTTGCTTGAATTAGCTCTATTCTTTAGGCTTGCTCCTAGTGATTCTGACTTAAACTTGAAAATTGAAAATTATAAGTTTACCCTATTCTTCAGGCGGGCACCCTGCTGCTTGCACTTGAAATAAACTTGAACTTACAGTAGACTTGAGCTTGCAAACCTTGTTTTCCAAGCGGGGTCGTGCTATTTCTGATTTGAAGTTAAAAACTTGAAGTTGACCCTATTCTTCAGGCAGGATCCTGATGTCTTTGACTCGAACTTGAAAACTAAAAGTTGACCATGTTCTTCAGGCGAGCTCCTGGTACTTCTGAATTAAACTGAAAATTCAAAGTTGACCCTGCTCTTCAAGCGGGCTCCTGCTGCTTGAACTTGAAAGAAACTGAAGGTTGACCCTATTCTTTAGGCGGGCTCCTAATGTTTGGATTTGAAATGAACTTGAACTTAAATTAGATTAGAGCATGAAACAAATTTCTGAAGTAAATAATCTCATTCTCCAGGTGGGTGCCTGATTGTTACATCCCGTACTTTTCTACATTGGATTTGTCATAAGAAAGTTGATCTAAGTTCATGGACAAGACTATTTTTGAGATTATTAGTATTTGTGATATTCCAAACAAGTGATAAGTAAGTGTTATGAAGGTCAGAAGGTAAACGAATCAAAGATATTGAGTATCACCGAAGTTTGACATTTTGAGGTGAGATAAGGTCCAAGCTATAATACCCCGTAGTTATGGATTAGTGTTATACGACATGATCATGATAGTAAAGTATATGACGTATATTAGTATTTAAGCAAATTGAGTGCTAGAATTAATTATATGTGTAGTTGGTTAATTGGAAGATTGTAGTGTAAGAATAGAAACTTACTAGGACTATTAAATAAGTGGTACGTGGGGACATAAGCCATGTGGGATGTGGATAAGTGGTAATAAATGTTATATATCCATACATGCAAATTACGTGGTGTCTTCACGTAATGAAAGGTTGACCAAAGGATGACACATGTAAAGAGGAATTTTAATGGGCTGCCACATGGCATTAATATGACCAAGGGTGGCACCAATGTGCACATGAGTCATAGCACTTAAAGCGCATGGTTTACACGTGTAAAGTTTGGTGATGAGTCGTTAGGTATGCACCTACAAGATTACACGTGTAGAATGGAAATGAAGTCTTTAATGTTAGTAGTATGACATCCCGTACTTTAGTACTAGGATGAGTCGTAGTATCCATATGAGCTTAAAAGGGATTAAGGTCATTCATGATGTTATAAAGGATTTGTGGTAATGTTATTGTAAGACCTCGTAAGTTTAACAACCTTGATACCATTTGATACATTTTGATATGGTACCATAATTCTTCTTAAAAATATTTTTATAGTAGTACTTTAGGATGATGATTTATGGAGGATTGCAAGGTGACTAGGATGTTACCATGTGGATACATAGTAAGGAGCAATAAGTGATAATACAAGTCATCATGGAGGTGGCATCTTAGGAAATTGTGGGTAAGTTTAAGAATTGTCTTGTCCACGTGGGACCATGACAACTAAAGTAATGTATGACTAATAAGTGAATGCTAGGTGGTGTCACTTTTTGGGAAGGCTTGCTAAGCATTGAAGTTACACGTGGAGCTCATGCAAATGAGGTTGTCAAATCTTAAAACATTTGTCAAATAGTTGTCTCCTAGTCCCTAGAATAGAAAAATGTAAAACTTGAACTTTCTCTGCAAACATAACCGCTTGAACAAGAAATTAGACAACTAAGTATAGCATTTTCACATTCAACACCAAATTCCTAGCCCACCCCCACGTGGCAACCATGCAATATCCATTTGTTGATTCTTAAAATTAAAACTTGAAAGATGGCAGCAATTGGAGGAATTAGTAATGACTCTTAAAGTCATGTAAAATGTGGTAGCATAATACTTTAGTATTAAGACATATGTCTTGTTTCTTTTCCTTGTTTCTTTAGTATTAAGACACGTGTCTTGTTTTCTTTTCCTTGTTTCTTTAGTATTAAGACACATACTTTAGTAGTAATGATGAATATGCAAAGGGATACTTTTTTTTATAGAATGTAAAGTGCTACTTTACAGTCAGAACAAGATTGGCTTATATTCTACCTACCCCATATCCTTCTGCCAAATATATGAACCTCTCTGTGTGTGTAGTTTGACCATCATTCCCGACCAAGCCTTATCCAAAGTTATAGTTTCCTTTCTGGATAGGTAACCAAAGTTAGAGTTGTACAATTTATCGATTAATTGAAAAGAGGAAATTCCCCGGCCAGTTCTCTTCTTCCCTTATAGTATTTCATTCAATAAGCAAGCAGTGCGATCGTATTTTCAAAGGTCAAACTCGAGCTAGCCATAAATGTCAGTTTAGTTGTATTTCAAGAGAATCGGCTCAGGTATGTTACGGCTAAGCTTTTCCTTCATTTTGGCATGATCTTGTCATTACACAAGTTTGGTAAGGAGGCATAAAGAAAAATTCATATCCCAAAATTTACGTATATTTTACTGTCTCGCAAGTTACATATATTTTTCTAGTTTTGTAAGTTACAATATTCTCCTTATCGGGACTTCATATTCAATTGAGTATTTCCCTCTTCCAGTCAAGAGATCAGAGAGTTTATATATACAGTATTAAAACTATTTTTATTACCATCGAGCTATAATTGATGGGCATGCCCTTATTGGGCAACTTCTGATCAGATGGTAAGTTATATACCGAGCCTACTGTGGCCAAGCACATATGGGTGAGCCCAGCATGGTCGAGATACAGAGCCTAGTATGGCCGAGCGCATATGAGCGAGCCTACTACGGCAAAACAGTTATATATATAGACCGAGCATTATAGGACCGAACAACTATTTTACTTATTATATTGAGAAAGTTGAGTCAGTATCAGCAGGTAAGCATATCTTCAAATTATCTTTGACTTCCAGCTACTTGTAGTTATTATATTATCAGTTCAGTTTCAGCTTTCAGTATATTACCTTACATACTCGGTAAATTATTTCGTATTGACGTCCTTTTGTTAGGGACACTGCATTTCATGCTCGTATGTATAGACAATTAGTTTGACGAGCCCTCATAGTAGACGATGTTGGCATTTAGCAAAGGATCGGTAAGACTCCACCTCATTCGGAGTGCAACAAAGTCTATGAGTTATCATGTCAGAGTTTTACTACATACTTATGGGTCAACCGGTACCCTATCCCATTTGATGTTGAATAATCTTAGAGGCTTTGTAGATAGAAGTTCATTTTGTACAGTATGTTAGAGGCCTTGATGGCCCATATGTATTCATGTTTTGTGAACGATGGTTCTTTAATATAACATTTGCCTAGTTATAGTTATACATTACGAGTTGTGTCCATTTTGTCCCATGATGGTTACAAAAGAAAAAAAATGAGTTACAAAGTGATTCTCTCGGGCCAGTACGTTACCAGGTGCCAGCCACGCCTCCCCAGGCTTGGGGCGTGACACTGACATTCTTATCCGAACTTTAATTCCACTATGAAAGAAATACCCTCGTTCTCCAAGTGGGTGCCTGCTACTGAAACTGAAACTTGAAATAAACTTTGAAACAAATACCCTCAATCTCTAGGTGGGCGTCTACTACTGACTTGAAATTTGAAATAAACTCTTATATGAAATACCCTTATTCTCCAGGTGGGTGCCTGTTACTAACCTGAAATATGAAATCAATTACCTCATTCTCTAGGTGGGCACCTACTACTGACTTGAAACTTGAAATGAATTCCCTCTTCTCTAGGTGGGTGCCTGCTACTAAAACTGAACCTTAAAACTCTTGAAATAAATATCTGCATTCTCCATGTGGGTGCCTGATACTGACTTGAAACTTGAAATAAATTTCCTCATTCTCTACGTGTGTGCCTGCTACCAAAATTGAATCTTAAATTCTTGAAATAAATACCCTCATTCTTCAGGTGGACGCCTGCTACTAACTTGAAACTTGAAATGAATTCTAATATGAAATACCCTCTTTCTCAAGGTTGGTGCTTGTTACTAACTTGAAACTTGAAATGAATTCCCTCATTCTCCAGGTGGGTGCCTGCTACTAACTTGAAACTTGAAATGAATTTCCTCACTCTCAAGGTGGGCGCCTGCTACTGACTTAAAACTTGAATTGAATTCCCTCACTCTCCAAGTGGGCGCCTGTTACTAACTTAAAACTTGAAATCAATTCCCTAATTCTCTAGGTAGGCGCCTGCTACTGACTTGAAACTTGAAATGAATTCTGATATGAAATACCCTCATTCTCCAGGTGGGCGCCTGTTACTAACTTGAAACTTGAAATGAATTCCCTCATTCTCTAGGTGAGCGCATGCTACTGACGTGAAACTTGAACTGAATTCCCTCATTCTCCAGGTGGGCGCCTGCTACTCACTTGAAACTTGAAATGAATTCCCTCATTCTCTAGGTGGACGCCTGCTACTAACTTGAAACTTGAAATGAATTCCCCCATTCTCTCGGTGGGCGCCTACTACTAAAACTGAATCTAAAACTCCTAAAAATACCCTCGTTCTCCAGGTGGGTGCCTACTACTGACTTGAAACATAAACTGAATTCTCTCATTACCCAGGTGGGTGCTTGCTACTACAACAAAACAGACAAAACAAAGAAACTTTTATGCCCCAGTTTGTACCAGAAACATCTGTGAGTATTAATCGAATCATGTTATCCAAAAGAGTTCTAAGAATTTAAAAGCTAAATCCCATTATCTAGGAGGGTCCTGAACACTAAAATTAAATCTCATTTTTAAGAGTGAAAACTTAAAAACTAAATTCCATTTTCTAAAAGCAAAACATAAAACTAGATCTCATTATCTAGAAGGGTCCTACGACCCTTTTAAATTATTTTTTTTAAGAGTGAAAAATCTCAAAATTAAAATCTCGTTAACCAGGAGGGTCTTGAAACTTGGAAGTTAAAACCCCATTTTCTATAAGCATAAACCTAGTTAAATCCCAATATCCAGGAGGGCCCTGCCGAATCAAAAATGAACTTACCTTAAACCTTGATTTCCTCCTAGAGAGTACCAGCAAAAGACAAATAATTCACTGCCCCTGTTTCAAACAAAGAAAGCTTTGCAAGTCTAAACATATGGTGGTTAGTTTGTGGCATCGTTGCTGAAAGTGTCTGCTTCTGCCACTACCATGCTCCATCATGATTAGCTACTTTGGGCTAACAAGGAATTGTTTGACCATAAGATCGAACCTAGACAAAAAACCTCTGAATGACCCGAATCCCTTACACTCGCTTGTTGTATTGTGTTTTCATTCCAACAATTGTTGAATCTTTGCATTTCTTCAAAATTCAAGAATCACTTGATCATCTGAACTTTAGTTATCACCACATTGCTCATTCTGAATCATGTCACTTGTGATGTTCATGGCTGAGCTTCGCTTTGTGCAATTAAAAAGCTGGTAGTAGGCTTTAAAATCCTTTCTTGCTTGTTTAGCAAAGACCAACTTGAAAGGGACTTAGAAAAATAGAACGAAGAGAACAAAGTGAAGTGACTTTGGGAATTAGGAATAAAAAGGAAAATTTTGAACAGAGATGACTATTTGAAGAAAAGTAGAAAAAAGACTTATCTGAGTGAAGCAGCTGGCTCCAATGATCATGACATGCATTTTGGATTGATCAACCTAATCCGTCCAACTAATTCACTCTTTTGTTTGTTGGTGAGGGCACATGATCTCATGAGGGACTAGTGATTTTGTAAACTTTTTTTGATGGGCGAGTGCACGAGTTAAGGGTGTTTAGTGGTAACGAGTCGGCTCTTGAGGTAGGGTGGTGACAAATTGGTTGTTTGAATTGATTGAATTGAAATGTTTATACTTGGGCATGGTTAAAATGGGAAGAATGTGAAATTTGTATGTTTGTGCTTGATTGCCGGTATCAATCATAGTCAAGGGTAGAGTGTACGGTTAAAAATTAAAGTGCTGCTCTCTAGTTAAGATGTGTACATTGTTGGGGTATAGTTGATAGTCCCATTGCTTGAGGACGAGCAACAATCTAAGTGTGGGGTGTTGTTATTTAGCATAATGTATATATATTTATATGTATATCGCCTTGCATTTTACTCATATTTCATGGATTTTGGATGTGAAATGTAATAATTTATGCTAATTCATGGTATTTTTATGTGTAGGAATCATTTGGATGCAATATGGGGAGGAATCATTTGGATGCAATATGGGGCGGAAGGTGCGAGATTAGATCCAAAAAGGAGAAATATTGGAAAATGGCCATTTGTAGTGCCACAGGTAGCGTGGGGCGCTACTTGTGGCTTAGTTTCCAGAACCTAAAAAAAACTAGTGCCAAGGCTAGTGCCCCACATTACCATGGGCACTGGTGACGGGACATCTCTCTACTTCGACCTGGACAAAGTTATTTTGGCCCAAGACCTACCCAACGCGTATAAAAGCAAGACTAAGCCTATTTTGAGAGGAGAGACGCCACTTTGAGAGGGAAATACAAGCACACAACACTTGGGAGAAAGGATTTTTAATTTTTTTCTCTTCCCTTCCTTTAATCTCATAGTTTATTAGTTCTAGAGTTTTGGGTGCTACATGAACGTTGTAGTTTGAAGCTTGAATTGTTCTTATTATTTTGTAATATTGGTTTATTTATTCAATCCTACGCTTAATTATTGATTTTTTGATCACCAATTGAATACTATCTATGAATCTAGGATTGAACTCAGGAGAGGGATTTCTGGATTGCATATAAGATTGAGTAGAGCAAGATCTTAAACCTGCATACCAGGAACAGATTTGCAGTTAGGATAGGGATATACCTAATCCCCTTCTTGGTTACTATACATGAATTATTAATGTGTTTTTGTTAATTCTAATTTCATAAGAATATAAGCATTAGGTTAACTTGAATAGGCGAGTAGGAATTCAGGAGAATACTACGGGCAATATTAACTCTGTAATCAATAAACCAAATAAATTAATTAGATAATTTAAGTAGATAACTCAATGGGATTGTTAGCTAACCCATAGCTCTAGAATATTTTCATCTCTAAGATTGCAGACTTGTTTCCTTTAATTTCATAGTTTACTATTCTAGATTAGTTTTAGTTAAATATTCATACTTTAGAAAATCGCTTGAATAAATTAAATGTCTTAGTTTAATTTAGTTGATAGTTAATCACAAGTTCCTGTGGGTAGGATATCTTGACTTACAATCCTATATTACTTGTACGACCACATACTTGCCTGGGCATTTAGGAGCAACACTTACCTATGGTATAAAATTCAGATGGCTAGAGAGGCCGAGACTGAGACTTCCTTCTCTAAGGTAGTGACAAAAGGCCTCATCACTTTGGTGGTTTCAGTGGTGCCTCGTCTGGAGACAGGGGTCAAATTGGTGGAGGTCATGCTATTAGGGTAGTTTAGATAACACTGCAGGTTTCTCATGGTACGTCAGGCACCATGATACTTATGGTTCTCATGCTGGGAAGTCATCATAGAATGCATAAAAAACTCAGGGTCCTATTAGTGCACTCCCGATACAGGGTTCTATAGTTGTCATTCAGCTTTTTAGGGGCAGCTTCAGGTTAACCGTTGTGTTAGTAGAGGGGTTGTTATGTGAGTTGTTATTTAAGGCACGTCGTGAGGCATTGTCCCAGGTTGGAGAGTGGTGTTCCATACTAGGGTACTCATGTTATGATCTCGTCGCCAGTTGTTATACCACCTGCCTAGCCAGCTAGGGTTGGGGGTCAACCATCTAGAGGTAGAGGTCATCTAGGTAGAGGTCGTCCTAGAGGAGGAGGTCAGGTTGGTGGGGCTTGAGGAGGTGTCGTCTGATGCAGTTATCACATATATTTTTTAGTATATCATAGAGATGCTAGTGTTATTTGATCAGAGTTCTACTTATGTATATGTGTCTTCATATTTTACATCTCACTTGAGTATGCCTCATGATTTTCTTGATATTCTTGTTTCTTTGTATACCTGTTGAGGATTCTATAGTAGTTGATTAGGTGTACCGATTTTGTACTATTACTATTAACGGATTTGATTCGATGGTTGATCTCTTTTTGTTGGACATGGTGGATTTTGAGGTTATTCTTAGTATGGATTGGTTGTCTCTGTATCAAGTTATCTTGGATAGTCATACCAAGATGGTTGTTTTACCTATGCCAAGACTACCTAAACTAGAGTGGAGAGGAACCCTTGGCCGTTCTACGCATAGGATTATTTCAATTTTGAACATTTTAATTCATGATTAAGAAGGGGTGTTTTTGCTCCCACATACGCAAGTATACGTGGTCATACAAGTAATAAAATGATAAGTCGAGTGTCGAACCCACAAAGACTTGTATAACTGCCCACTAAATTCACCAAGATTGTTATTCAGTCGAGCTAATTCAAGTTCCAAAAGTGTGATTATACTAAGCAATAATTATAACAAGTAACTAAGGTATCAAGCAGCAAAATGGTTGTTGCGTATTCAGTTGACACAAATATTCCAGGGGTTTTATCGATTCACCAATCTTATTGTGTTCTAGTTAACTCTCCCTTTTATACAATTCACTCATGGTTGCTAATTAATAGAACAATTGATATCATAGCTTTCTCCCGAAGTACTACTTGCCTATTCAAAATATATTAACGTCTATATTCCTATGGAATCAATCTATTAAGAATGCATTAAGATTACGATATTTAATTAAGCACAATGACTAGGTATATTCCTATCCTAACCACAAATCCGCCCCGCTCAGAGTTAAGATCATGCTCTCATCAGTTCTTCTCTAATTTAAACATGGCTTTCCCAAGCGTAGCATAGATAGTAAATAGAACCTAACTGCTGGCCAAACAATTAAGCAATTAATCACAAAATTGAATAAATAAACATATATTGGTGAATTATACTTAAGGTTAAGTCAACGTTAAAGAACAATATTCATGGCTAAATCACAACCCCAGAACTATGGGTTTTAGCCAGTCATGATAGTATCAAACAATTTCATAAGTGTTGGATAACTGAAAATACTAAGAAAAGATGAAGAAAGCTGAGATATCCTTGCTCCTAAATGTTTCCCGTGTGTATTCTCCCTTCAAAGTGGCATCTCCCCCCTCAAAATAGGCTTAGTCTTGCTTTTATACGCGTTGGGTAGGTCTAGGGCCGAAATAACCTCGTCCCGGGTAAAGTTGGAGAAACTCCCATCACCAGTGTCCGGGGCAGCATGGGGCACTGGCCCCAGCACTGGCTTGCTGAGTATTCTATACACGGCACCACAAGTGGTGTGAGGCGCTGCTTGTGGGGTTGGAATTCCACATTTTCCCGTTTTCCTCCATTTTGGCTCTAATCTCACACCTTTCACCCTTAATGGCTTTTGGATGATTCCTACACGTAAAAACATCATGAATTAATACAAATCAATACATTTTACATTCGAATTCCATGAAACACGAGTAAAACATGAGGCTATATACATATAAATTGTCACGCCCCAAACTCGGGGAGCGCGATCAGCGCTCAACCGAGTGAACCCAGCTAAGCAAGCCTATTAGATTCTTTCTACCCAACTCGCTCATGCATTAAGAGAAAACACATTTTCATTAATTAGATATTAAGGAGATCATGAATATAATTCCAAGCCATTTTTCCTTAGTTACTTCATTAGTTAATGTCTCAAAATTTCCAAGTCATGTTTCCTTAGTTACTTCATTAGTTAATGTCTCAAAATACACACCATTTCAATGTATGAAGTGGAATAAATGATCCAAGCACAACATGATTCGTTTGAATTTCCCAACACCCATATACTTATAACCCACACTATGTCTATGGAACCTCTAAATTGATACAAAAGTGTCGGCAACAAGCCCTGGCTATACCTCAAGTACAATACAGAAGGAACAAAAGATGTATGACCCCGAAATAAAATGGGGCTCTCTAAGACTGTTGGTAGGAGGATGTACCACTAACGCTGATCAACTCTGCCCACTATGGAACCACCTGCATCTATTTAAGATGAAACACCCCTAGCAAAAGGGACGCTAGTACCGTCAAATGGTACTAGTATATATCAAATTAAGAGGGGTATAATCATGAAATCAATAGGAACCTTAAATAATACCATAACATCAAATTAAGAATCACATAAGCTTTCAAGTAATTTTCATGATTTTAGGTTGGAAGATCTTTAACACCAATATGTCATCATTCACAATACCACCGCATCTTTATACGGAGTCCAATCACGTGGATCCGATCGGTTAGATCATCTCATTCGAGACATCCACCATAATAACAATTCAAGTTTTGATTTCCAGTTTCAATTTCCAGCATATTCACCACCATGTGTGCGGCATAGCGTCCGATCATAGACCGATCAGCTAGGCCGCCTCACCCTAGACATTACCATTTTCTATCAATCATCTCGCTTTATTCTTCTTTCACATCTTTTCAGTTTTGTCGGAACTAATGGCGACAATTTGTAACATTATACTTGGCACTTGGATGCATTTCATAATTCAAGTTCTTTTCCACATTCCATGCTATTATCATCATCAACAACAACAAGGTTTTTCATTCAAGACTTTGATTACACATGTGAGCAAGTTAGAATCTAAGGCACATAGACACTTTTCACACAATTTGGCGTAGCAATCTTTATTCAAATTTTGACTTGGAATATAGGAATTTTTAGTACATATTCCATACTTTGAACACCTCCCCAGATGATAAGATTATAACATGATGAAAGAATTGGTTTCACAAATATTTTTCAACACAATCACATTCGGAATAGCAATTTCTATAACGATCAACTTGGGACTTACACCGGTTGCATGAACACCATGGGATTCAATTCTAAGAAGAGGGGGTTTTAGCCATACATACCTCAATTGAGCTTCCTTAAACTCTACAATATTCTAGAACCCTTAGCAACTTCAATCTATTTTAGCAATATAACAAATTGAACCAAAAATTAGGTAAACGATCATGGTTCTAGCTCACTTGAGTAATTTATTAAACACTAAGGGTGTGTTTAGGTTTCAAGGTCTTTTTTATGGAAGGTTTCATCATCCCACAACCAATTCATCACCATTTTTAGCTCACAATCTCCCTACACTCTTTTATCACACATGCATGCAGGATAAACAACTCTCATACCCATGAACCATCTTACTAATTATCCACTTCTAGTTAATTTTCAAAATTTAAGGGCTAGGGTATAGTTTTTTACCTTTAAGATGAAGACTTAGTGAGATTTACTTGATAATCTTCAAGGATCGAGAAAGAATTGAAGTGTAATTTGATGAGGATCACTTTCTCACGCTAAAGCTCTTTCTCTCACTCTATAGTATCAGACTTTCCTCAAAAATAGCCCCTTACATCTATTGTAATAAAGCAGGGTCGGGTTATAAAATTAGAAATATAGGAGCCCCGACAAGGATCTGTGGTCGCGTATATGACCGCATAATGTTTCTGCGGTCCACAAAGTGGGCCGCATAATTGACTCTCCGGAACTAATATTTTCTGCTTCAGTCTGCGACCAGTCTACGGTCCGCAGACCTGTTCTGTGGTCGCATAATGCATCACAGAACCACCATCTAAAAAATCTCAAGGTTGAATATGAGATCAGAGTGCGGCTCACAAAATGGTTCTACGGTCGCATATTTGGCCGCAAAAATGACATCAAAATTTTCCAAAAACACTGCCTCACTCTGTGGCTATTCTGTAGCCCGTAGAGTGATTATGTGGCCGCATGATAAGCTACAAAAATGCACACTTCTGCAAAATATTTTCCTTTTACTTATTAGCGTGTTGATTAACCTAAAAAGTCCAAGCCACGATGAACTTGCTTAGCACATAAGCCTATCTCGGCACCACAAAATTCCAGGTTTTAGGTTCAAGGCCTTACATATATATATATATATATATATATATATATATATATATACTTTAAGCTAAATATCATATGTTTAGCATATTTGTCTTACATTCGAGATTATAGTGTGCATGTTCCCTTTATGGACTCGGTACGTATTGTTTGAGAGTTACCAGAGGTGTTTCTAGTGGATTTATCAGGCATGCCACCCAATAGAGTTATTGATTTCTAAATTGGCTTGATTCCAGGCACTCAACCAATTTCTATTCCACCATACCATATGGCTCTAGCTGAGTTGAAGGAATTAAAGGAGCAGTTAGAGGATCTACTTGATAAGGGGTCTATTAAACCGAGTGTTTCCCTTTGGGGTGCACCAGTGTTATTTGCAAAGAATAAGGATATTTTATGAGGTTGTGCATTGATTATCGATAGTTGAAGAAGCTCACTATCAAGAACAAGTATTTATTACCTCATATTGATAACTATTTTGATTAGTTTTAGGATGCTAAGGTGTTTTCTAAGATTGATTTGAGGTATGACTATCATCATGTAAAGATTGGGGATTCAGATATAATTAAGACTAAGACAAGTTATGGTCATTATCAGTTCTTGGTAATGCCATTTGAGTTGACTCATGCTCCAACGACTTTCTTAGATTTGATGAATCGGTTGTTCAAGCCTTATTTGGGTTTATTCATGATCGTATTCATTGAAGACATCTTGGTTTACTCTCGTAGTAGGGAGGAGCATGAGCATCACTTGAGAGTGTTGCTTCAGATTGTTTACCATGAATAACAACAATTAAATTTGTAAATGGGATTCTAAAAATACGTGATCTATTCCCGAGCTAGTTGTTCGAGCAGTTGATGCTAAGAATATGGGGTTTAATGACGAAATGCAAGCTAAAACGAGATAGTAATCGAACCGAAGGGCCTTCTGCCCGGATATAAGTCGGGTCGATGGGGGACCTCGGGGTCAACGTCAGGGTCGAGCTTGAGCTATCGGGGATAGTCGGGGATGGGATAACAGTTGAGTATATAATTAAATGAGGCTCTTTATGGCAAATACTAACTTATATAATAAAGAACAAGTAAGAAAGCGATGAATATCAAGGTGACCTCGGGCCAGTGATAACGAACAAGTTAAGAAAGGAAAGAGAGAGAGAGAGAGATTATTGCACTTATAGAGAAAATGGAGCAACATCAGCCGTTTACAATGTAGGGTGAGTCCCCTTTATATAGGAGGGGAACTCGGCTACAAGTACGTGGAGATTAATTACAAATTATGGAGATGTGATGGCTTGACGCGATGCCTCAGCATAGGCTCTAGATAGGCCGACCATGTCAGACTTAGCCGTATGCCTTGGGAGCTTCCCCTTCTGTCCTGGCTTCGATCTCCGTCTTCTTTGAGTCGGGCCTCGAAAAGCCCCTAGTTCGGGAACTCTGTCGTGGCTTCCCGTCCTCGGGGTCTCGAGGCGTTCTTCCGAAATGACTTGACAGCAAGAAATCAAGTCCTCTGATTTTTTTGCATACATATAGTCTCCGCATTTCCCATAACGAAGTGATGGGAAATGATTCTGAAACTTGACTCCTTGAGCATTTTATGGTGGCGTCATACCGATGATGCGACTCCTGGCATGAGTTTTATGATAACCGAGCATCCACGGGCTCGTGTATTTTCGACTTTGTTCAATGCACTCCCGATTCCCGCTCTCCAAGGTGAAGGTACTGCCGTCAATTCGATTTTCCAAGCATGCATTAACTGCGTCCATCGGTCAATCTTTCAAAGTCTCGACGACCGTGTCGTAATCCCCTATAAATGGGGGTGCTTTGGCGTTGTTTTTCCTATCCCAGTGCCTTCGTTGGCTTGCTTGCTTATTCCTTCTTATCATCTTCTTCTATCCTTTAACATCATGTTTAGGGCTCATGGCCTCAAGGCCGTTTGGGGGAGCTCCCTCAGATCGTGTTGTGGCCCTTTGTCGGGACTTCCCTTTGTCGAGCATAATCGTGATGTCCCGCAATTGTTGTGGTTATTGATATGCTAGCCTTTGCTGCTGTTGTTGGCCCGAGGTGATAATGGGCGGGGAATCGGTTTCCCCCTCACGTAGACAGTCGTTCGGATTATGCATCGCTGCTCAAAAGGGGGCTCGGATTATACACCACTGCTCACCTTCATACCCTAGCTCGACATGGTGCTTTGCTCCGAGTTGGGGGCTTGCACGACTAGACGCTCCAAGAAGTGGATTCTAAGTAGTCGTGCAAGCGGGACCGACGGTTGTTTGGTCCACTGTCTCTCCGAGGTTTTCTTAGCTATCGAGGGTCCTCGAGCTTCGGAGAGCTATGGAATTATTCATCCCTCCCTGCCACTCACCTTGTCCCTTGGGGATATCAGTGTGGAAGGTCGGTATGAAGCTTCTGAAGATGCAC
This sequence comes from Nicotiana tabacum, assembly GCF_000715075.1. Classification (NCBI taxonomy): domain Eukaryota; kingdom Viridiplantae; phylum Streptophyta; class Magnoliopsida; order Solanales; family Solanaceae; genus Nicotiana; species Nicotiana tabacum. Next base: position 44,641,676 of record NC_134084.1, read on the forward strand.
ATCTGGAGGCGCCTGTTGCGGACCTTCGATGGTGGACCGGTCTTCGGGCTTTTACTTTACGCGTGCATCCCTTTGTTTCTTCCTTTATGCGTAGATATCCTCCATAGGCTTTTGTAATTGTATGTAATGACCCTTTGAAGGCTGTTGTACCTGGATTTTTATGAATATGAATATACTCCATTGACTTCTGCTTTCGATCTTTGCTTTGTTATTGCATGCTCCCATGCCCTTCGAGGCCTTTTGAATGTCTTCCTTTATTATTGACCGCCGACATTTTAACTTGGGTGTGAACATTCTTTCCGATCCTCTATCGATTGACATCGCTCCCTTCCGAAGCCATCGCCTTACCTCGGACCAATCATAAATTGATCTGATAGGCCCGGGCTATATCGGGGCCCTCTGAGTTGTATGGAGATACTACGTCGAATTCCGGGGCCTTTGAGGATGTTATCCTGAATGAAGGTCTGCTTTGGGTACCTGGGGGTCCCCTTTTGATCTTGATACAGATAGCCTTCTTAAAACGTGTAGGATGAACTTTTGCTGAGGAGTTGCCTGTACTCGGGCGCTGCCTCGAACCTTTGTGGAGCTTTCGTGATCTGAGCTTCCTGTGCTTATTCCCTTTTTTAGAAAGGGAACCATGGGATCAGGTACAGCCTCGCATCGAGTGATGGCGTCGAAAGCTTCCCGAAGTCTGACTTTTTTTGGGCGGGGATCCTCGAGGTAGAATTCTGCCTCGAGATTGGAGATAGTACGCATGGTTCCTCAAGTTTTGTCTTCTCTTCGAAGGATGGTTCCTGGATCGGGTCTCACTCTGTTGATCTGTATTAAGGTTGTTGACTTCCCGGGGCTCACTCCGGGTAGGCAAGTCGTTGCCGCTTCTCGCATATATGTCAGGCGGCTTTGGCTTCTTCGCAAGACCTCACTATTTTCAGGCAGCTACCCTTCCGTTTTGGCATAGGATCCTTCATTTCGTTAGACGTAAAAAGTGTTGGCGCACCCTTGGCCCGGCAGGGAGTGGAGAGTGCTGCTCCCGATGCTTAGGAAAAACGGGATTTTTCTCTAAAGACGGTGCCTTTGATAAGAAGGGAACATCTGGAGATAGTGATGAGGTACTGTGGATGGAGCGAGGGGGTAGCGCTGCAGGTGCTTCCCCCGGATGAGAGTGTTACAGACTCTACTAATGGATTCTTGAGTGTATACCTCTATCCCTTCGCATTTGGTCCCCTTGATAGGGTCGTGCTTGATTTTTGCTTGAAGTATCGGGTTACTTTGGTGCAGATACATCCGTATTTTTGATGAGTGGTGCTGATGATGAGGTTCTTTGCGGAGAAGGCTGGGCTTGAATTCATGCTTAACCACCTCATTAGGCTATACCGACTCTTTCATCACCAGAGCCTGCTAACCCTAAGGTGTCGTTCGTCCATGCCCTTTGTAGTTGATAACGAAGAGGACGGGGAGCGAGAGTGGGCCAGTTGGTTTATCCGGGTCCGGACGATTGACATTATCCTTGTGGAGCTTTTGCCATTTCCCGAAGGGTGGAATTATGCACGTGAGCGGAGCGTCTGGTGCCTTTTCAGATTTTGCCTACAACAAAAATTAGTTGAATAATAGCATTTTCTCCCTTGTTCCAGCAACTTCATGGACGCCGGGCAAGATCTTTGACTTGCCAGGCTGGGTCCGGAGGCTGGTGACCCATTCGACTTGCGATGAGCGTCGGTGGCGAGCTGTATTCCATGCCAGATGGGGAGCAAGATACCAAGGTATGTGCACATGTTGCCTTTGCCTTGGACTTCGTATATTTGAGGTAACATTTTCCCCTTTCATTTGTACTAGATTCGCCACTTGAAGATATCGGGCGGTTCCTTGGGATGAGGCAGTGCTCTTCCGAAGAGGGGAAGGAGTCGTTGGCCTCCGAGCCGAGGGACGATGGAGATTAGAGGGATCGACACCCGCGATGTGATGGCACTTTTAGTGGTGCTGAACGGGCCCGTGTTTTCGAGGAGAGGGCATCGTCCGAGTTTGCTGCTCCCGGAGTATTTGATTCCCGGGTGGCGGTTCCTCCGAGTGAATATGCTTTGCCCGAGGTCGGTTATTCTGGGGCCGAAGAGACAAGATAAACATGAGTGTATTCTGACTTCGAGGAAGTCCGTCAGCTTCACTTTGTGGTGAGTTTTGGCGCAGTTTTCCTATATTCTGCGTCCTCCTCCCCCTATTGACTTTTCCTTGTGCAGGCCTGCGATAGCCTTATGTCCAAACTGCTTTGTCAAGGGGCCAGGCTTAAGAAAATTTTCGGCGAGGTCGAGTCCCTTAGGCTCCTTATCGAGGAGAAGGAGGTTGAGTTGCTGCATTGGCAATATGAGGCATACTGGAGCTCGCATTACGAGAGCTATTTGATGGAGTAGGTAACCTTTTGTACCTCGCACTTTGCTCTCTTTGGCCCTTAAGGTTAGCCTATTTTTGTTATATTAGTTGTATAAGAAAACGGAGGCTTTGGTGTATCTCAAGGGCGACATCGACCGCGTCAGAACTTCCTATGGTAAGCTAAGGGCTCAGGTGCAAGCTCAAGCTTTAGAGGAGACAGGCCATTCGGTCAAGGTCCCGCCTTCGAAGCCCAACTCCGCTAGGCTCGTGACAATGCCAAAGTTCAAGCGGATATGATTAGGAAACTTGAATCTGATCTTTCAAAGATCAAGGCTAACATAATTAATACCCGGGTTGAAGCGGCACTAAGCCGAACAAAGGTTGATCAGGAGATGGCGATTCGTATGAAAGACGTTGCGGATGCTCAAGCTGAGCTAAAGCGAGTCCTCGGCCGGGAGAAGAGGATCAAAGAATATATTTGTAGCAGATCCCAAAGAGAGGTACTTGAGGAGATCGATGCGAGGGGCTTCGTTCTCTAGGAGGAATTGGCTCGAGCAAGGGCGGATGAGCATGACGCATGGTCACTTCTTGCTAACGAGGCGAAGAGCGAACCTGGCAAGTTGTATCCCTTTGAAGCGAAGTGTAGATTCGCCGTTTTGTCGCTTTGTATTTGATATATGTAGAGCATGTCTGTAGATGGAGAGTGCGCCCCATTTTTTGCGTATGTAAGATAAGAGGAAACTTGAAGCTTTATTTCTTCCGCATCTCTTTTCTATTGTTTCTTTTGACCAGGTGGGCTGGTTTTAGTGTTTGGCGAGATCCTCATAGGTCTAGAACTGATCGGACAGGCTTGGAGGCTCTTTAGTGTGATCCTTGATGTGAGTAGGCGTTGGGGCTTCCATGCTTTGCCCAGCTGTTTAGGCTTAGTCTCTGAGTCAAACCTTGACTCGAGCTTTCTTGCCTTTAAATCATCTATGCTCGTGCGTGCAGGTAGTAATGGTTCCCATTTCTTGCCCTTGGGCATATTGTAGTTTAACCATTTCGGGTCCAGTCTCCGAGTCGCAATGCGATTCGAGCTTCAATTGACCCTCAAGTTCTTTCCTACCTACATAGGCGGACGACGATGGCCTTTTCTGCTTTGGGTCGAAATGACCTTACAGGTGGGTGGCCCGGAGGCTCACTCGGCTGGAAATAGTGGTATTTATGCCGTGCCCTTAGGCATATTGTAGTTTAACCATTTCGGGTCCAGTCTCCGAGTCCCGTTGCGATTTAAGCTTCAATTGACCCTCAGGTTCTTTCCTGTCTGCATGGGCGGACGACAATGGCCTTTTCTGCTTTGGGTTGAAGTGACCTTACAGGTGGGTGGGCCGGAGGCTCACTTGGCTGGCGATAGTGGTATTTATGTCGTGCCCTTAGGCATATTGTAGTTTAACCATTTCGGGTCCACTCTCTGAGTCACGTTGCGATTCGAGCTTCAATTGACCCTCAAGTATTTTCAGACCGGCGATAGTGCCTCTTACGCTATTTTGGTCGTTGGGACCTTTCAATATGTAGCCCGGAGGCTTGCATAGTTAACTATTTTGGATCCGGTCTCCGAATCGGGTTACGATTCGAGCTCATTTTAATCCTCAAGTTGTCAATTCTTTAGCTGGCGACAATGGCTCTTACGCTATTTGGTCGTAGAGACCTTTTAATATGTGGCCTGGAGGCTTGCTTAGCTGGTGACAATGGCTCTTAAGCTATTTTTGTCGTGGGCTTTTTTATAGGCTTTGTTTTCCTCTCGTTAAGGTCTTTTGAAATAGTTTTTCCAGACCCGTCGTCGGTTCTAGAAGAACCTCGATTTCAAGTCGTTATCGGTGATGTTTCGAGCACCTCGGAAAGTTCATAGCTCATAGGCTGAGTAGGTCGAAACCTTTGTGATTTGGAGCTGACATGGTCGAAGCTTGTTCTTGCCTATTGAGGGAAGCCTATTTTACCTGGTTCTTTCCGAAGTATATTCAAAGTAGTGGCCTGCGATTTTGTTTAGTGATGGTCGGGCATCCCCAAATTGCGTTATTTTGGTTGTATTAGTCGTTTTGACCGTAGTCGTATATGTTTGGCTGGAGTTATTTTTGATCCCGAGTGATAGTTTTGGCATCTACACCGAGGGTATGCCCTTTCGGGATTCTTACAAATGCGACGTGTAGCCTAAACTTCGAGATTTTCATGCATGTTAAGGTCTTACAGTTTGTCATGGCTATTAAGGTCTTACAGTTTTTTGTTGTAATGTAGAATAAATCTGGTTACACCGATTCTGCCCGCTAGGTGTCTTACAGTTTAGGGTTTTCCAGAGTATGGCGATTAATGACAGTCTCCGAGTCACCGAGTTTGTTTAAGCTTGAAAACCACTTCTCGTGAGCTTGGAGTTTCCTTGTAGGGGCTTTATGTGCCCGGAGTTCCGACCCTGGGGTTGTGCGGGTGCTGAATTGCTGACATTAAGTCTCTGAGTAGTTCGGGATGTATTTGGTGGAGGGGGCCCCTATCGGGGGTATATTTGAAATTTCCTTGTTTGGAGAATAAGATGCTGAAAAGATATCCTTTTATTGCTTGGTGTAGACATATACTGTTTCCTTGTCGTGAGCTCGGCCCGCGTGGGCGCGGCTTCTCGGACCATTCTATCCGGTACATAATTCCAGATTGAGATTTAGTTTGCCGATTCCTGGTCCTCCTAAGGGGACGGTGCCCTTAGAAGAAGATCATCGCTCGTCGTTGGACTGTAGAAGAAGGCCTGCGACCTTATTGGATCCTCCTCTGGGGGGTACGTTGCTCCGCTAATAACCTTGCTGACGAGGCCCTCTTTGTGGTGGAAGCCTGATAGAGGGGAAAGAGCGCGGCGGGCCCTTTTTTAAGGCCTAGGGATCTTCGAGTAGAGTTAGAACCTCCGAATATCCTGGCCAGTTGTCTGCATGTAGGTTAGTGAAAAAATAGCAAGGGAGTAAAGTAGTTCTTCCTCACTGCGGGATGCATAGGCGGCATTTTGAGATTGGATATGTTTCTACCCTTTCGGGGCATGAGCCCCGGTTCAGCCTTCCGCTGTGTCTTATCAGGCTTAGCCGAAGATGTGGTTTGCTTACCCTTTGATCCTTCCGAGGATAGGGGAATTGATGCCGACGATGCGCCATATGGTGAAGAACCTCCTCTGGTCGCTTATTGCTCTCTGCCGACTTATTTTAGTTTCGCCCTTAGGGAGGGATTTTATTCTTTAGGCAAAACGGGGCAGATACTGTCCCCGGGTGGTGTGCCAGCGGTCGTCTGAATAAGATGTCCGTCCTTTGCGCTTCCTTTGATGGTACAGAGCTCGTCGTCCCAGCCCGAGCTCAGATGGGCCGTATCAAGAGAATGGTCTTTATGGCGATTATCATTTGGAATTAGCCAGGGATTCGGGATGTAGGAGAGATTTGGTCCGTTAGTCTGGAATGCCCAATTGACTTTGGTCCGACATCGTTGTTGTACGTGATCGAACCACCTAAATTCATGAACACACGTTTTATTTGAAATAGATCAAATGGGGGAGAGGGTTACCAATGCGTCAGTGTGATGCTGAGGCGGAATCTCGGTGTCCCTTTCCCTGGATGTAAGGGTGTTCTCTGGAATATTTCCCTAGACCCGTTCTTCCATGATGGCGAACATTTTCACTTTCCATTTTATGAGTCCTCGGAAGGTGTTGTAGCTCCTTCACTATCGCAGTAATATGTCGTGGCTTCTTTGCTTCATTCTTCTCGGTTTCCTTACTCCCTTGGGGTTGGATACGAGCCTGACCGCTCGATGGTGCTCAGTGGTGATCTTTACTAAGCAGCACGGCTGTCGTCCTTCTGAGCTAATGGCCATTTTTGATCCAGCGGTCGTGCGCGCCCTGTGGTTCCCACGTCGGGTTGTGGTTCTTTTGAAGGGGTCTTGGTCGAATAGGCCTGAGTTGTCTAGCGTCCCTGGTTTCGCTTATGGTGATCACAATGTTTGGCATGACAATGTTGAAATCGTACTCCGCTGAGCAGGGTTCCTCTGTCGGTTGTGCCTCGTCAGATCCGGTTCCACCGAAGGTTACTTGAGGACGTTGCCCTCGAACTACTTCCCTACCGTTGCGAGGTAGGTTGCATCTTGTGGCGTTCCTCCCATTCGCGGTGCATGGATGGTACCTTCATCTGTTGGGCGTTAGTTCTTTATTTGGAGCCTGCTTGGGTATACCGGGCTTGTAGAGGCTCCCGAACAGTTGTCTGTGGCCCTGATTCATGGTAGGTGCCGGGTACGGGCATCCGACCAGGTCTTGGCTGGGTATCTAATAAAGCTTCGCTTGAAATGACCCGAAGTCGTCGGGCATGCTTCGTTTAAACTTTGGTTGAAGGTCTGGTTTGCCCAGTCATCCAAAATTGGGAGCGATCTCATTCGTCCTATTAGGGAATGAGGCACGACTTCCTGTGGTGTTTCATCCTCTCTTTGTTCGGCCTCCGATGTGTCGGGCTCTTCCATTACTGCTTCGATGGCATCGTCATGTGCTTCTACGGAGGAATCTGCTGGCACGGTAAGTGAGTTTGTGAGATTAGGCGCTAGGCTGTGGCGCTACATCATGGTTTCTCTCGAGAGTGTTTCCCCGAACATTTTCAATGGGAAAGGCTCGAACTCATCATCTTGAAGGTCGTTGTCGTTTTCCGCACACGTGTAAGTGATGGTGCGCTCGTCAAGATCCGAGGTCCTGACGCACCTAGGGAGTTCCGGCGTTTCGTATTTTCGTAAAGCGGGTTCTAGGACTGCTTCCCCGAGAGATAACCGTTGCATGAGCCTCCATGAACTTGACTTGATTGTTTTAGATAGATCCTCCAGCGTCTTCTTTGTGGTGGGGTCTTATCGATCCGTTGTTGTTTGATCTTTTGGGTACTCGTTCGGCGCAGGGATCCGTTTCTTGCGCTACTGTACTGGGGATCCCCGAATGGCTCTGCAACTGAGTGATAGCCAACTATTGTGCATGCAATATTTCAAAAATGTCATGAAGACTAACTTCATGTTCTTCCTGGGACGAGGTTTTTTGAGCTTCCTGTTGGTCGTTGTGTCGTATGCTCCTGTTGGTGTGAGAAGTTTCACCGACTTGCTATGTGTCCTGTGGGTCCGCGTCCGCTAGAATTGGTTCGGGCGCATTATCGGGATTCTGTAGTGGTGCTCCGGCAGTCGGGACAGCCATGCCATTTTCCCCGTGATTTTTGAGGTTGTCGTTCTCGACTCTGTTTACCGAGCTAGACAATTTGACCTGAAATCAAAGGATCTTGGACAAGAAAAAGTGTGAAAGATAATGTGTGTTTTTGCAATGAAACTAGCAAGAAAATAATCACTATTACTTTTAGCCCCAAGGTGGGCGCTAAACGGTTTACCTTGAAAATGACAACAACAATTAAATTTGTAAATGGAATTCTAAAAATACGTGATCTATTCCCGAGCTAGTTGTCAGAGCAGTTGATGCTAATAATATGGGGTTTAATGATGAAATGCAAGATAAAATGAGATAGTAATCGAACCGAAGGGCCTTCTGCCCGGATATAGGTCGGGTCGATGGGGCACCTTGGGGTCAATGTCAGGGTCGAGCTCGAGCTATCGAGGATAGTCGGGGATGGGATAACAGTTGAGGATATAACTAAACAAGGCTCTTTATGGCCAATACTAAGTTATATGATGAAGAACAAGTAAGAAAGTGATGAATATCAAGGTGACCTTGGGCCAGTGAGAACGAACAAGTTTAGAAAGGAAAGAGAGAGAGAGAGAGAGAGAGAGAGAGAGAGAGAGAGAGAGAGAGATTATTGCACTTATAGAGAAAATGGAGCAACATCAGCCGTTTACAAGGTAGGGTGAGTCCACTTTATATAGGAGGGGAACTCGGCTACAAGTATGTGGAGATTAATTACAAAGTATGGAGATTGGATGGCTTGACGCGACGCCTCAGCATAGGCTCTGGATAGGCCGGCCTTGTCAGACTTAGCCGTGTGCCTTGGAAGCTTCCCCTTCTATCCTGGCTTCGATCTTCGTCTTCTCTAAGTCGAGCCTCGACGATCCCCGAGGTCAGGAACTTGGTCGTGGCTTCCTCTGGGTCTCGAGGCATTCTTCCGAAATGACTTGACAGCGAGAAATCAAGTCCTCTCATTTTTCCGCGTATACAGACTTTAAAGGATCGTTAGATTTATTCCAAGTTTACGAAGTATGAGTTTTGGTTGGACTCAGTTGCATTCTTGGGTCATATGGTGTTTAGTAATGGTATCAAGGTAGATCCTAAGAAGATTTAGGCAGTGTAGAATTGGTGGAGATTCGGAGTTTCTTTGGTTTGGAAGGTTACTATCATCACTTTGTTAAGAGATTTTCATCTATGCAACTCCATTGACTAAGTTGATTCAGTAAGTTGTTTCTTTTAGATGGGCTAGGGAATGGGAGGAGAGCTTTTCAGAAGTTCAAGACATGTTTTACTAGAGCTCCAGTGTTGGTGTTACCCACAAGTTCGAGGCCTTACACCATGAATTATGATGCTTCGTGCATTGGTCTAGGTGTGGTGTTGATACAGGATGGCAAGGTGAGTGCTATGTAACTCGGTAGTTGAAGACTTGGTAGTTACTGTGCACGCACTCAAATTTTGAGGCACTACTTGTACGGCTAGTCAATTAAGGTTTACACTGAGCATCGGAGTCGCCAACACTTGTTTAAGAAAAATGATTTGAATTTGAGGAAGTGGAGGTTGTTGTAGTTGTTGAAATATTATGATGTCACAATGTTGTATCATTTGGGTAAATCAAATGTAGGAGGTGATTCCTTGAGTAGCAGGGTGGAGAGTATAGGTGGTTTGGTATTTATTCCAGCTGAGGAAGTACATTGGCTATGGATGTTCAGGCCATATTCAATAGACTTAGGAGATTAGATATTTTTTAGCCAAGTAGAATTATTGCTTGTGCGGTGGTGCGGTTGTCTTTGCTGGAGCGCATCAAGGCTCGCCAGTATAATGATCGCTATTTCTTGGTTCTTAAGGACATGGTGCAGCAAGGTGGTACAACGAAGATAGTTATTGGAGATAATTGTGTTATGTGAAAAGAAGGTTGGATTTTTGTTCCTAATGTTAATGGCTTAAAGGATTTAATTCTTGAGGAGGCTCACAATTTGAGGTATTCTATTTATCCAAGTGTCATGAAGATGTATCATGACTTGAAGTAGCATTACTGGTGGTAGAAGTTGAAGAAAGACATTATTTGGCATGTTTCATGGTGTTTGAATTTCCAGTAAGTGAAGTATGAACATCAGAATCCAAGTGGTTTGACTCAAAGGTTGATTATACTGAAATGGAAGTGGAATCACCTTACTATGGACATTATGGTAGGATTACGTTGGACTTGGAGGAAGTTTGATGTTATTTGGGTCATTGTAGACAAATTGACCAAGTCTGTGCATCTCATTCCAGTGATGACTTCTTACATTTTAGAGAGATTAGCTCAAATCTACATAAGAGAAATTGTTTATTTGTACAATATGTTTATTTCTATGATTTCAAACTATGATACCCAGTTCATATTGCACTTTTGAATTTGGTAGCCAGTGGAATCAGTTTCTTCTATTGGTGGAGTTTGCTTATAACAATAGCTACAAGTCCAACATTCAAATGGGACAATATAAGGATTTATATCAAAGGCGATGTCGATCTCCTATTAATTGTTTTGAGCCTGGTGGTTAATTTTATCATTTAATTTCTGATTTGGGGTGAAAATTGGGAAAAATGGAATAGAGTTCTTTAACTAAGATTTCGAGTTTTGATTGAGATTTTGACATTGAATCTGGATAATTTTGGTATGAGTGAACTCATGAGTGAATGGGGGTTCATAATCCGTAACTTTTACCCGATTTCGAGATGTGGTCCTGGGGAGGATTTTTAGGCATTTTTCTATTTTCTTGCCTTAGCTTCGATTTCATTAGCTAAATTAGTTGTTTGTAGTTGTATTTACGTTATGATATTAGTTTGATTAGAATTGGGCCACCCGGAGTTGCATACTCATGGCTAGAGCGTAATTTTGGATTGATTTTGAGCCGGTTCGAGGCAAGTGGCTTGCCTAACCTTGTGTGGGGGAACTCCCCTTAGGATTTCGGTAGTGTTGTTATATGATTGTCATGTACGTGAGGTGACGAGTGCGTACACGCGCTAATTGTTGAGAAATCCCATTTTTATTAAGTAAATATCTGTGTTTTTCTTGTAATTGAACAATACTTGTACTTGAAGCCTCTTGTTTAACTTAGGAAAAGCATGCTTATATGTTCTAATTGTCTTACCTGCTTTAACTACTTACTTGTATTTTGTGCAGCATGCTTAGAGTAGAATTCCTTTTTATTCACGAATAGAACTGTAGATTCTTTCTTGATATTGTTGTTTGTTTACTTTGGGACTACGGGGCGATATCTCGGGAGATCCCCCTGTATGTTTACTTTGGGACTACAGATGAGTATTCTGGGTGATCCCCCTGCACGTTTATATTTGGGACTACGGGACGACACCTAGAGATTCCCCTGTACTAGATATTTACTTTGGGACTACGAATTGTTATTCCAGGAGTTCCTCTGCACTTTTACGTTTGGGACTACGGGACGAGATCCTGGGAGATCCCCTGTTGCTATCTCTGTGTACTGAGTTACATTCTTCCTATGATTTTATTCTCTATTAAATGTTAGTGCTTTAATTATAATGTCACATATCATACTGCTTTGCCTTGTTTTATGTATATAACCAGTAGGGCCCTTGTCACGACCCAATTTTTGAACCCGGTCGTAATGGTGCCTCTCGTGAAGACAAGGCCATCCAGACCAAAACAGAACACCTCTTTTAAACAGTTAAATATCATAAACAGTTCTAAAGCATGATATAATATCCATAATTTGCGGAATTAATGATAACAACAGTAAAAACCATAATGATAACAAATAAGTTTCAGTCAAATACGCGATAAAATCATCAGTCGGGAAGGACGAAGTCTCAATACCTAGTAGTAAAAGACCCCACGCTCATCATCCAGCGTGTGACTCGCCTCAATATAGCACTACGATGTGCAACCCGGGGTTTCAAACCCTCAGGACATCATTTACAATCATTACTCACCTCGAACTTGCTATACTCTAGCTCTCGATGCCTTTACCCCTTAAATTAACCTCTACGCGCGTCGAATCTATCCAAAATCAGAACGAATACGTCACAATATACCAAGGGAACAAAGCCCAAGCAAAAACAATCGAAAAATACCAAAAATCCCGAAATTAGCAAAACCCGAGCCCCGGGCCCACTTCTCGAAACTCAGAAATTTTTACGTCATTAGATTCCTCGTCTCCCCGTGAGTTCATACATATCAACAACATCAAAATCGGAGTTCAAATTACCCCTAAAATCCTCCATTAAAGACTTCTTAAACTCAAGCCCTAATCCTCCATTTTTAGCCCTTCAAGCCCATTAATTACAGCCTTAATTCATGAAACTCTACCATAGGAATGTGTTTTAAGTCCAAAATCCTTATCTCCACGAAGTCTCTTTGATTCCTTTCTTCAAAATCGCCCAAAGCTCCCAATTCCAAGTGCAAAAATGGTTAAACCCTTCAAAAATCGCAAAGGAAGAATATATACATTCTGCCCAGACATAACCGCATCTGCGGTCCAAAATCTGCTTTTGCGGTACCGCATATGCGGTCAACACATACGCTTCTGTGGAGTTCATTAAACCGGCTTAAGCCGCATCTGCGAACCTCTTCCGCATCTGCGCTTCCACAGATGTGATCCCTTAGCCGCTTCTGTGGTCCAGCTCACCTGACCCATTTTCGCTTCTGCGAAGAAACACCCCAATCTGCGGCGCCGCATCTGCAGTCCACAAACCGCAGATGCGGAAATACCAGAAGCAGCAAATATGAAGCGGCAACACAAATTCCAATTTTTCTGCTAACCATCCGAAATTACCCTGAGGCCCCCGGTACCTCAACCAAAAGCACCAACATGACCCAATATCTTATTCAAACTTGTTTCAATCATCAAAACACCTCAAACAACATCAGATCTACCAAATCACATCGAATTCAAGCTCAAGTTTCTAAAATCTTCTGAAATACGCTTTCGATCAAAAACCCAATCAAACCACGTCTGAATGACCTGAAATTTTACACACACATCCCAAATGACACCACGAAGCTACTACAACTCTCGGAATTTCATTCCGACCTCTATATCAAAATCTCGCCTAACAACTAGAAATTGCCAAAATACTAACTTCGCCAATTCAAGCCTAATTCTACACCGGACCTCCAAAACCAATCCCGATCACACTCCTAAGCCATAAATCACCTCCCGAAGCTAACCGAACCATCAAAACACTCATCCGAGCCCTCTAACACACAATTCAATATCCGGTTGAATTTTCCAACTTGAACCTTCTCAAAAGAGACTAAGTGTCTCATTTCTTACCAAATCCACTCCAAATGCAACCTACTCAACTCGATCATATAAAACACGGATAATGAAGCATAATAAAGTAGAAATGGGGGAAACGGAGCGGTAACTCATGAGACGACTGGCCAGGTCATCACATCCTCCCCAACTTAAGCAAACGTTCGTCCTCGAACAAGTCAAGAAACATACCTGAGGCCTCAAATAGGTGAGGATATCTGCTCTGCATCTCCTGCTCGGTCTCCCAGGTAGCCTTCTCCGCGGGGAGACCTCTCCACTATACTTTCACTGAAGCTATATCCTTTGACCTCAACTTCCGAACCTGACGACCCAAAATAGCTATTGGCTCCACATCATAGGTCAAATCATCATCCAACTGAACCATGCTGAAGTCCAAAACATGAGACAGATCTCCAATATACTTCCGGAGCATAAAAACATGAAATACTGGATGCACGCTAGACAAGCTGGGTGGCAAAGCAAGCTCATAAGCCACCTCCCCATTCCTCCGAACCACCTCAAAAGGCCCAATGAATCGCGGACTCAACTTTCCCTTCTTCCCAAATTTCATAACACCCTTCATGGGCGAAACCTTTAGCAAGACCTTCTCACCAACCATGTAGGATACATCTCGAACCTTCCGGTCCGCATAACTCTTCTGACGCGATTGCGCTGTACGAAGCCTCTCCTGAATCACCTTCACCTTCTCTAAGGCATCCTGAACTAAATCTGTCCCCAATAGTCTAGCTTCGCCGGGCTCAAACCAACCAAATGAAGATCTACACCGCCTCCCATACAAAGCCTCATACAGAACCATCTGAATACTCGACTAGTAGATGTTGTTGTAGGCAAACTCTGAAAGTGGTAGAAACTCATCCCATGAACCTCCGAAATCAATAACACAAGCACGCAACATGTCCTCTAATATCTGAATAGTACACTCGAACTGCCCGTCCGTCTAAGGATGAAATGTTGTGCTCAACTCCACCTGAGTACCCGAATCTCTCTATACGGCTCTCCAAAACTGCAAAGTAAACCGAGTACCTTTATCTGAGATGATGGAAACCGGAACACCATGAAACCGAACAATCTCGCAAATATAAATCCCTGCCAACCACTCTGAAGAATAGGTAGTACACACCGGAATGAAGTGTGCGGACTTGGTTAGCCGATCCACAATCACCCAAATAGTATCAAACTTCTTCAAAGTCTGTGGGATTCCAGTAACAAAGTCCATAGTAATCCCCTCCCACTTCCACTCGGGAATAACCATCTGCTGAAGCAAGCCACCCGGTCTTTGATGCTCATATTTCACCTGCTGACAATTGAGACACCGAGCTACAAATCCCACAATATCTTTCTTCATTCTTCTCCACCAATAGTGCTACCTCAAATCCTGGTACATCTTTGTGGCACCCGGATGAATAGAATACCGCGAGCTATGGGCCTCCTCTAGAATCAACTCTCTAAGCCCATCTATATTGGGCACGCAAATCCGGCCCTGCATCCTCAACACCCTATCATCATCGATGGTCACATCCCTGGTATCATCATGCTGAACTATGTCCTTAAGGACAAGCAAATATGGATCATCATATTGGCGCCCTCTGATGCGATTATATAAGGAAGACCGAGAAACCACACAAGCCAACACCCGACTGGGCTCCGAAATATCTAATCTCACAAACCGATTGGCCAAGCCTTGAACATCAACTACAAGGGGTCTCTCCCCAACTGGAATATATGCCAAACTCCCCATACTCACTGCCTTCCGGCTCAAAGCATCGGCTACCACATTGGCCTTTCCCGGATGGTACAATATGGTGATATCATAATCCTTAAGTAACTCTAACCGTCTTTGCTGCCTCAAATTAAGATCCTTTTGCTTGAACAGATGTTGAAGACTGCGATGATTAGTGAATACCTCACAAGATACGCCATACAAGTAGTGTCTCCAAATCTTCAATGCATGAACTATGATAGCCAACTCCAAATCCTGAACAAGGTAATTCTTCTCATGGGGCTTCAACTGACGAGAAGCATAAGCAATAACTCTACCCTCCTGCATCAATACACAACCAATCCCAACTCTCGAGGCATTACAATATACGGTATATGAACCTGAAGCTGATGGCAAAACAAATACTAGAGTTGTGGTCAAAGTTGTCTTGAGCTTCTGAAAGCTCTCCTCACACTCGTCCGACCATACAAATGGAGCACCCTTCTGAGTCAACTTGGTCAAGGGCGATGTGATAGATGAGAATCCCTGAACAAACCGGCGATAATAGCCTGCCAACCCAAGAAAGCTACGAATCTCTGTGGTTGAGGACGGTCTAGGCCAACTCTGAACCGTCTCTATCTTCTTTGGATCTACCTGAATACCCTTACTGGACACCACGTGTCCCAAGAAAGCCACTAAACTAAGCCAAAATTCACACTTGGAGAACTTTGCATAAAGCTTCTCCTCCCTCAGTCTCTGCAATACAACCCTCAAATGCTCTACGTGCTCCTCCTGACTACGAGAGTACACCAGAATATCATCAATGAATATTATAACGAACGAATCCAGATAAGGCCGAAATACATTGTTCAGCAAATGCATGAACGTTGATGAGGCATTGGTCAGCCCGAAAGACATAACAAGAAACTCATAATGACCATATCTGGTCCTGAAAGCAGTATTAAGAATATCTGAATCCCTGATCTTTAACTGGTGATAGCCTAAACAGAGATCAATCTTGGAGAACACTCTCGCTCCCTGAAGCTGGTCAAATAAATCATCAATGCGAGGAAAGGGATACTTGTTCTTATTGTTACCTTGTTCAATTGACTATAATCGATGCACATTCTTATTATGCCATCCTTCTTCTTTACAAAATGAACTGATGCACCCCAAGGTGACACGCTAGGCCGAATGAACCCCTTATCTAGGAGTTCCTGAAGCTGCTCTTTCAATTCTTTCAACTCTGCTGGTGCCATATGATACGGCGGAATAGAAATAGGCTGGGTGCCTGGTATCCTCAATATAAGATAGAGATCTCTTGGTATCCCGAGGATCTCTTGGTATCATCAATATACGTGCTAGGGATCTCTCAGCATCCCGAGGATCTCTTGGTACCCTCAATATACGTGCTAAGGATCTATCGGTATCCCGCACCTCAGCTCAATCATAAATACGTGCAGGGGATCTCCCGGGATGCTGTCATGTAGTCCCAAAATGATAACACACAGCAGCAATACAAAGAATACTCAAGTAAGCTCAATTTCGTACCAAGTAAACAGGAAATTCTAACCTAACATGCTTCACATAATACAATTAAGACAGTTTAAGCAACTAAGCAATTAAGTCAATTAAACATGCTTTTTCTAAGCTAACAACAGGCTTAAATTGCAAGTAGTACAAAACAGGAAAAAGGAACACCATTGAAATTACTTAAAGAAAACCAGATTTTCAACTATTAGCTCAAGTAGGCACTCGTCATATCATGTACAAGGCATTTCCATTACCAAATATACCAAATCCTAATGGGAAGGTCCCCCAAACAAGGTTAGGCAATCCACTTACCTCGAACCAGCTCAAATCAATCCAAAACCACGCTCTTGCCACGAGTACTCGACTCCAAATGGCCCAAATATATTCAATTCAATTTCATAATGTAAATAACACTTCAAGTAACTGATTCTACAAAGAAATTCTAAGCTAATACGCGAAATTAGGTAAAATGACCAAAATGCCCCTCGGGCCCATGTCTTGGAATCGGGTAAAATTTATATTTCCATTTCCAGAATTCTCACACTCTCACGAGTTCAGTCATACCAAAAGTACCAAAATCCGACCTCAATTGATCCCTCAAATCATCACTCAAAGGTCTCTAATTAGTCAAGCCCTAACCACTAAATTACCATTGATTTTCCTTAAATTTTCATGTTTATAATGATAATAAAATCGCCCCAATAACGAGTTTAGGGACCAAAGACCTTACCCCAATGAATTCCTCTGAAAATCACTCTTGAAAATGCTCCCCAAGGCTTCTTCCCTTTTGAAAAAATGTGAAAATAGCTCAAATTCGTGAAGGCAAGAATTTATATATTTCTGCCCAGCTAATCCGCTTCTGCGAGGACATGGTCGCATCTGCGACATTTCACTTAAACTCAGCCTTCCGCACCTGCGACTCCCCATATGCAGATGCGGTACCGCTTCTGCGGTAAATCGCCTGCTTCTGCGGCTCCTGCTATTCCTTCCCATTTTTGCTTCTGTGAAGAAAATGCCACTTTTACGGCTACGCACCTGCGGGACCCAACCGCAGGTGTTGTTATGATAGAAGACCAGCAGCTGAAGCTGCTCAAACAATTTCTAAATTCTTCCGACAACCTTCCAAAACCATCCCGAGGCCCCTGGGACCTCAACCAAAGGTACCAACAAGTCTAATACCACTATCCAAACTTATACTGATCCTTAAAACATCTAAAACAATATCGAAACGACGAATCAACCGCGGATTCAAGCCTAAGAACTCCAAAACTCTAAAAATACGCTTTCGATCAAAAAGTCTATCAAACCTCGTCCGAATGACCTGAAATTTTGCACACACGTCACATTCAACACTACAGAGATACTCCAAATTCCGGAATTCCATTCCGACCCTCGGATCAAAATCTCACTATCGATCCGGAAACTTCAAAATTCAACTTTCGGCATTTCAAGCCTAAATTAGCTACGGACCTCCAAAACATAATCCGAACACACCCCTAAGCCCGAAATCACCCAACAGACTAACGGAACCATCGGAATTCCATTCCGAGGCTGTCTTCACACTATTCCGACTATGGTCAAACTTCCAACACTTAAGCTCTCATTTAGGGACTAAGTGTACCAAAACTCTCCAAAACTCAAAATCGAACATCCCGGTAAATCAAAATAGCAGAAATAAATACGGGGAAAGTATTTAATAGGGGATTGGGGCATTAATTCTTAAGATGGTCGGTCGGGTCATCACAAAATCATGTCTTCTAAATATGTTTCAAATATAATTTCTAAAGCGTGAGGTATGGAAAACAAACAAAATAATTAGAATCCTATAGGCAAGTTTTTCTACCCATTCAGGCAAGAAAAAAACTATCCCAGCCCCTCATTCTTACTAATCCCAAATTGTTTGTTATTACAAGTTATTATTGGCCCAAATGAAAGAATATAAACTCAAATATGTAAAATTACATACTGAAACAAATATAGGCCAATAAAACATTACAAACCTAATATAAAATAACCCAGCGATATTTTCAGACCTTCAACAGCCTTACTCTTCGCACAACCAATAGACACAAATCCTAGGATCACGCGGACAGTAGAGTATGCATGAATCCAATGCCCAGCTCCAACAACACAAATGGACCAAACTAGACCCAATGAACGACTTACTTACCCAAATGGATGTTAAACTTAACCATACATGTATTCAGTTACACACTAAATTAATTAAACAACCTTTGAAGCCTATACTTTTTGTTCTTAAGGCTGTGACTAACAACATTTTTTAACCAAAGACACATGGTAGGATTATACTAATTTAGAAGGCACACATGTCAAATTCACAATAACGGGATTGAATATCATAAGCTCGAAAACAACTCCAAATAGTGTTTCAAAGAAAGCATGATTCAGAATTAGCCTTAAGAACTTTATACATAAGATTTTAAAACATGGGAATCTAGTAGAGTCCTAGACAAGAACAAATAGAATACAGTCTTCACATGAAAATGTCTAACATGAAAACCGAGTGAAAGTAGCATAACCAAACATGTTGGTAGACATGGTCAAAAAAAACAATTACTTAGTTGAGCATGGGAGAACTTTAACATGCTGAGTACCAATCATAACACCAGAAGAATTCCAAAAACATGTCAATTTTAGATAAATAGGACAGGCAAGCATCAAGACTAATACTAGTTGATTTCATATAGGAAAAGAATAAACATTGAAAGTTTCTCTAGAACTCTTAGGTAATACTAAAGAATACAGGATTAAATAGGTTAGGGAGCAAAACATTAGAGTTTACCGATAGCAGAGAAACATATTTGGCTAAACATTAAGACAGTATGGTTACATGGGGTTCACATGGTCATGGATCAATTTCTAGGGAAACAATATATTACACATAACGGATTCAGCGGAAAGAAGTGCATTCAAGCAGATTCTGGGCATGCATTAAATCCCTGGGAGTTTCAGTACAAGTATCCAAAACTAAGCATGAGAAAAGAGTCATAACAATCAACTAATATACGAATTCGGGCATAGATAAACATGATAGTATAATCGAGCCTTAAAGTAAGAAGTTTTCCAAATTGAATACACAAGATGAACATATATAGAATTATGCAGATTCTGATAAAAATACAGGGTTACTGAAGAAATTCAAGGCCCGGTGTCATATTTTTTCACAAAAGTTCAAGTAATACATATATACAGAAGCATGAACACAAGATGAGAGAGAATAGAATTGCGAAAATCTAAGTACTTACCAGTTTGTAGAATTAACAAGCAAATAAAAGAGACAACTAAGTACCAGCAACAACTTGATTATCAGTATCAAAGAGAGAACAACAGGACCCCAAACGCAGTGCATCAAAGTTGATAAGAGCTTCAGACAAGCCACAAGCAGTGGTCATCTCAGGAAGGTTGATAAAGAAAATTTTGGTGGCATTGGTTTTCAGCCGGCAAATAACCAGTAGTTTCAGAATAATAGAGTGAATTTGAGGGAATCCAAGTGATAAAAAGACTGTTTTAGGGGAATTGGGAGAGGGGTTTATATAGCGTTCGATTTGTCTTGTACATGAAAAAAAATCAATTACAACACAAAATAAGGAAATAATCACAAGCAAAACCCATTCCAAATTGGAATAGGTAAAAAATTCGGACAAGCCCTAATTTGATAGGAAATCAAAAATTAGTGAAAGATCTAGGTAAATCGGACCCATACGACATTGTTGTGAGCATATAGAAACATATTACCATGTGAATCTTGAAGATTGAGGTTGATTGCACTTGATTCAGAGAAGCGTCCTTGCCAAAATTGGGTAAGTACTAAGTAACACCACATGCGCGCATATAATAGCGAAGCATCACGAATAAGGTGGGTAAATCATGGAGTGAATACATGGCATGGATGGATTCAGAGAAGTTTTAGGGATAAGGAAGCTAGGGTTCAATGAAGCAAAGAGGGAGGTCGAGAGAATGCAGAAGCAGCTGGTTGAGTAAAAATGGGTTAGGGTTTAAGGGGTTGAATAATTAAAAGTGGGGGAATGGATGTGGGTCGTTGATCATTTGGGATCAATAAGGTTAAAATTAAAGGGTCCATTTGGTTACAGCTAGGGGAGATTGGTCTAAGGGTTTGGGATGTCTGGACCAGTATTGTGGGCCTATTTGGTCCAAAAGTTGGCACTAAATTGGGCTGGAATATAAAACAAATAAAATTAAGAAAAAATAATTTATTAAACTAACTAAATAAATATAAAAATACTATTTATGCAATTTAATATTTTCAAAATAACAATTAAAGATTTTAAAAACATAAAAATGCTATTTTGACAAATATAATATAGAAAATGCAATTAATTGTAGAGTATAGGTTATTGTTGCAAGTATTATAAATAATAATAAAAAATACAAATATAATTTTATAAAATAGAGTAAAATATTATAGAATATGCATATGGGTACAAATAATTAATTTAGATGTTCAAAGAGCTCAAAATAACTTGAAAGAATAATTAGTAATTATTTGATAAGTTAAAAAATGCAGGAAATCAAATTTAAAAAATTATAAATATCACTTGTACGACTTCTATAAATTGGATAATAATGAAAAATAATATTTGAAAGTATATGGAATGCTTTAGAAAAATATGAGGGCAAAATTGAGTATCAACATTTATATATGATCCAAATCATGTAGGTGATCTCCACCACTTCTAAAACTCCATGAACAATTGTCCTTAAACTTGAAAGAACTCACAACTCATCAACAATATCATATAAGTGATCTCCACCACTTCTATAACACTTTTAATGAAGAACTTAGGTGGTTTGGCCTTGAATTTTTATATGAACCTTTATGATATTCTTAGAGAGAGTTTAGAGGTTCTTGGAGGTCTGGTTTGGTCGAAAATCAGACTTAGATACAAAGGCCACCACTTTGTATAACAAGATAAGCCTCCATCGACTTAGAGGGACCCAAAAGGAGTTGTTTGGGAAGTCTACCAAAAATGCGAATATCACTCTACTGTGACTCGGTTCAATGCATTAGAAACTAGATCTTTGGTGGGTGTATCTCCCTGTAACTCCAAGTACCCTGTTGTGGTGGGATTGTCCTCCCGATGAGGCACTACTGAAAATACCTGAACCACGAGGCCTCTTGGCCTCCTTCTCCTCAAGCTCCTGGCTTTGAACATGCTCTAGGCGTCTGGCGATATCGTCCACCTCGTCGAACCTAGCACCTGACGCAATCTCCTGAGTCCTGACGAAGTGTAGTCCATAGTTGAGGTCATCAATGAATCTCCTAATCCTCTCCTTTTTTGTGGAAACCAACCATATCATGCTCTTACCTATTTCATTAGCCCTCTAGATAATTGTAGTCTTTCTCAATGCAATCATCATTGTGTCAATAACAAATGTTAGTCCTGACTCAACTATTATGACTTAGCTCTACAACAAGATTTGGATTTGAAAGACGGGTAACAAGACTCTATGTCTTGTATCTTCCTTTTACATAATGTGGTACACAATACATCCATAAAAAAGATTCTATTAGACATGGATTTATAGAATCCCTAGGATAGACCTGCTCTAATATCAATTTGTCACACCCCAACCTCTTTAAGGAATGGTTGGCACCTGATGCCGTACTTGCCCGAGCAAACTGTCACGACCAAAATCCAACCTATCGTGATGGTGCCTATCACATTACTAAGAAAGCAGACAATTATATGACTACTAAGCATTTGAATTTAACATATGATTTAACATGCTCAACAGTGGAAAATCTCGTAGATAACTAATGAAACAACTGAAACTCAATAACAACAAATCCCAACATTCAGGTGTCACTGAGTACAAAAGCTACTAATGTATACATAATCTAAACCTCTAATACAACTGACTAAGAAAATAGAACAATACTAGAATAAAATAAAAGGAAAGAGAGTGAAGTTCTGGGGGCATCATAGAAGCTACCTCGAAATCTCCGAACAGGTACTATCACTAATCTAGGAACCACCATGTCCGGATGTACCTGGAACTGCACACGAAGTGCAGAGTGTAGTATGAGTACAACCAACCTAATGTACTCAATAAGTAATAGGCTTAACCTTGAACTGAAAGAAGTGACAAGCTCAGAAAGAGATAGTCTGGATCCAGATAATGACAGTATAGATATAACAGGGAAATGACAGTAATAACTCAGAGAACTTCCATAACCAGTTCGTACACAGTACGAAAATTTAGACATGCTTTTAAGTTCAACAATTTAAGCTCAATCTGATAAAAATGCTAAGTACAGCTACCATGAGGGAGGTTACATATCTATGACTACATGTCAAATATGCATGTCAAAATGTAATGCATCATAGTGATACTCCTAGGTACTTACGCTCTCAGAGTACTCAATACGTCTGCCTCAACTCCTACTCATCACACATTATCACTTAGCATTGTATGGTACCTGGGCTCACTGCTGCTATGTCAGACTCTAGAGGGGAGGATCCTATCCGAGCGCTAATATAAGCCAACATGGCCTGCTGCGGCGTGCAGTCTGATCCCATAATGAGTTAATAAAGCCTATTGTGCGTGCAAACCGATCCCATAAATGATCGATAAGGCATGTTGCGCCGTGTAATGTAATTCTACAAATGTCACTCACAATCTAGCTCTGAGGCCCCAACTCAGTCATCAATCTCTCCAGTCTCACGGACTCACACTTCTCATTCCACTCAACTAGAAAAAAATGATAACATGATATGACAGTAAATGATGACAGAGACTATAATATAATATACAAATGAATGAATATAATTGAGTACATAATTGCAATTTAAGCAGATAACTCAATATCATAAATGACCTCAGTGGGTCCCAATAGATTAAGCATATAGTCTAAATATAATTTCTAACATGGATCACAGCTCAATTACTCTAACACGTAGGAATTACATGGATAGAAACAAGACTAGATAACTACACAGAACCACAGAATCAACCGAGTCATAGTTATCATGGTGCTCGCCCCCGCACCCATCGCCTAGCATGTGCAACACCTCAACACCAACCACATAACACGTATTTCAGGGATTCATACCCTCCATACCAAGTTTAGAAGTGTTACTTACCTCAAAATGCGCAACTCAAGGCTCTAACAAACCCTTGTCTCGCTAATCGACCTCCGAACGACTCAAATCTAGTCACAAACAGCTTAATATAATTAATACAAGCTATAGGAATCGATCTCATATGATAAAGCTAAGTTCTTTAACCAAATTCAAAAAGGTCAACCCAAAAAGTCAACCCCGGTCCTACACCTTGGAACCCGACAAAATACACAAAAATTCAAACAATTATTCAATTGAGTCCAGCCATACCAAAATCATCCAATTCCGACAATAAATCAACCCTAAAATCCCCTAATCTTACTCTCCAATTTCTAGTCTAAAATCCTCCAAATTTCGTCGGTATTAAATATTAATGAATAAAAATGGTCAAAAGTTGCTTACCTATTAAATTTAGTGAAAACCCTCTCAAAATTTGCCACTAGCCAAGCTTGCAAAGTAAAAAATGAGAGAAATAACGAAGCCTTCTATTTTATTCTTCTGCCAGTGATTCTGCACCTGCGATCACTTGACCGCATCTGCGGTCCTGCTTCTGCGACCCCATTCCTTTTACTCCACCTTCACTTATGTTGTCAAACATGCGCGTCTGCACTAGCGCACTTGCGCTTAAATGTCCGCTTTTGTGGAAACCCAAAACCAAATTGAAATCCGCTTTTGCACTCCACTTCCCGCATCTTCCAGCTTGCAGATGCAGACCAACCTTCGCACCTACGCATCCCCCAATCCCCAGTATTTTCACACCTGCAATAGACTGGCCACTTTTGTAGTCTCGCACCTGCAACCAATTCCTCGCAGGTGCGATTGCACCAGACTTGCAATTGTTATTGTTTAGAATTTCCTCAAGTCCAAACATCAATCCAATTTCAATCTGAATTACTCCCGAGACCCCCAGGAAAGGTGGCCGCATACCTTTTAGTCCACCTTCACTTCTGCGGTCAAACATTGCCATTAGTCAAGCTTGCAATGTCCAAAATGAGAGGAATCACAAAGCCCTACAATACTATCCTTCTTCCAGTGATTCCGCACACTTAACCGCATCTGGAGTCCCGCTTCTGGGGAAAGGTGGCCGCATACCTTTTAGTCCACCTTCACTTTTGCGGTCAAATATGCACTTCTGTGCAAGCGCACCTATAACAAAATGTTTGCTTCTATGGAAACCCAGACCAAACTGAAATCTGCTTCTACGCTCCACTTACAGCATCTGCAAGATCGCAGATGCGGACCAAGCTTCGCACTTGCCCATCCCCCAGCCCCTAGAATTTTTGCACCTGCAAAAACCTGACTACTTCTACGGTCTCGCACCTGCGACCAATTCCTCATAGGTTTGATTGCACCAGACTTGCAAATCTTCAACATTTCCTCAAGTTCAAACATCAATCCGATTTCAATCTGAATCACTTCCGAGGCTCTCGAAACCCCATCCAAGAATACCATCACATCCTAAAAAATCATACGAACTTAGTCGAGGCCTTAAATCACATCAAACAATAGCAAAAACACGAATCGCACCCCTTTTCAAATCTATTGAAACTAATGGATTTCTAACTTCTACAATCGATGTCGAAACCAATCAAACCAATTCTGATTGACCTCAAATTTTGCACACAAGTCATAAATGACACAGCGGACCTATTCTAACTTTTAGAACCAAAATCAAATCCCGATATCAACAAAATGAACTCTCGGCCAAACTTCTAAACTTTTCAAAGCTTCAACTTTCTAACTTTCACCAATTTTAGCCAAAACAACCTACGCACCTTCAAATCAATATTCGGACACACTCCTAAGTCCAAAATCACCATACGGAGCTATCGGAACCATCAAAACTCCATTCTGGAGTTATTTGCACATAAGTCTATACTCAGTCAACTCTTACAACTTACGCTTCCAACCTTGGGACTAAGTGTCCCAATTCATTCCGAAACATCTTTGAAACCAAACCAACCACCCTGGAAAGTTAGATAACCATAAATGAACATAAAATAATCAATAAATGTGGGAATGGGGATACAATACTCAAAATAACCGGTCGGGTCATTACATTCTCTGCCTTTTAAACAAACGTTCGTACTAGAACAGGTCTAACATCATACCTGGAGTCTCAAATATGTGTGGATAACTATTCTGCATCTCCCACTTGGTTTCCCAAGTAGCCTCATTGACTGATTGATTTCTCCATTGTACTTTAACTGAAGCTATATTCTTTGATCTCAACTTCCGAACCTGCCGATCCAAAATGGTAAATGGGTCCACATCATAAGTCAAATCTCCATCTAAATAAATCATGTTGAAGTCCAATACATCAAACGGATCACTGTAGTACTTTCGAAGCATGGAAACATGAAACTCTAGGTGAACACTCGATAGACTAGGTAGCAATGCAAGCTTGTAAGCGACATCTCCAATCCTCTCAAGCACCTCAAAAGGGCCAATATATCGAGGGCTCAACTTGCCCTTCTTCCCGAATCTCATAACACCCTTCATTGGTGAAACTCTGAGTAATATATTCTCTCCCACTATATAATAAACATCATGAACTTTTCAATCGATGTAACTCTTCTGTCTAGACTATGTCGTGCTAAGCCGATCATGAATCAACTTGACCTTGTCCAACGCATCCTGAACGAAATGAGTACCCAATAGCCTAGCCTCACCCGGTTCAAACCAGCCAACTGAAGACCAACATCGCCTCCCATATAAGGCCTCATACGGAGACATCTAAATACTCGATTGGTAATTGTTGTTCTAGGAAAACTCTATAAGTGGTAAAAACTAATACCAAGAAGCGCCAAAATCCATAACACAAACACGTAGTATATCTTCTAATATCAGAATGGTGCGCTAGGACTGTTCGTCCATCTAAGGGTGGAATGTTGTACTCAACTCAACCTGTTGCCTAACTCTTGCTGCACTGCTCTCCAAAACTGTGATGTGAACTGTGTGCCCTGATCAGAAATAATGGACATTGATACACCGTGATGACGAATAATCTCACCGATATAGATCTCAGTCAATTGCTCCGAATAATCGGGGCTCACCAATGGAATGAAATGCATGGAATTAGTCAACTGGTCCATAATAACCCACATAGCATCAAATTTTCAAAGTCCGTGGGAGCCTAACAACGAAGACCATGGTAATACGCTCCCATTTCCACTCAGGAATCTCCATCCTCTAAAGCAAACCGCTCGGCCTCTGATACTCGTACTTCACCTGTTGACAGTCTAAATACCGAGCTACAAACTCCACTATATCTTTCATATTCTTCTCTACCCATAGTGCTGCCTCAAGTCCCGATACATCTTTGCGGCACCCGGATGAATGGAATATCGTAAACTGTAGGCCTCCTCAAGAATCAACTCATGTAACCCATCCACATTGGGCACACAAATCCACCGTTGAATCCGCAACACCTCATCCTCCCCAATAGAAACCTCTTTGGCATCACCATGCTGAACCGTGTCCTTAAGGACAGTCGTCATGCTAATGCTCTATGATGCGATCATATAAAGAAAATCAAGAAACCACGCAAGCTAGAACCTGACAAGGCTCTGAAACATCTAACTCATAAACTAATTGGCCAAAGCCTGAACACCTGAAAGAATCGCTCTCTCACCAACAAAAATATATGCAAGGTTACCCATACACATCGCCTTTCTACTCAAGGCATCGACCACCATATTGGCCTTCCCGAGATGATACAAAATTATAATATCATAGTTTTTTAACAACGTCGACCATCTCCGTTGTCTCAAATTGAGATTTTTTTGCTTGAACAAGTGTTGTAGACTTTCATGATCTATAAATACCTCACAAGATACATCGTAGAAATAATGCCTCCAAATCTTCCATGCATGGACAATGGCTACCAAATCTAAATCATAAACGGGATAGTTCTTCTCCTGGGGCTTCAACTCGCGTAAAGCATAAGCAATAACTCTACCCTCTTTCATCAAGACACACCCAATACCAATCCAAGATGAATTATAATACACAGTATATAAACATGATGTTAAAGGCAAAACTAGAACTGGAGCTTTGGTCAAGGCATTTTTCAGCTTCCGAAAGCTCTCCTCACACTCATTAAACCACCTTGATGGGGCACCCTTCTAGGTCAACCTAGTCAAAGGTGCAGCAGTGGCCGATAAACACTCCACGAAGTGGCAATAATATTAGGCCAAGCCAAGAAAACTTCGAATCTCGGTAGATAAAGACGGTCTGGGCCAACTCTAAACTGCCTCAATCTTGTTTGGATCTACTTTGACACCCTCACTGGACACCACATGCCCCAATAATGTCACAATGTTAAGACAGAACTCACACTTGGAGAATTTAGCATAAAGCTTCTCCTCCCTCAACATCTGTAGTACAATCGCCAGATGTTATGCATGATCCCCCAAGCTATATGAGTACACCAGGATATCATCAATAAATACTATGAAAAGACGAATCAACATATGGCTAGAATACATTTTTCATTAGATGCATGAATGTTGTTGGGGCATTGGTCAGCCCAAAAGATATCATAAGAAACTCGTAATGACTGTGGCGGGTCCTGAATGTCGTCTTCAAAATACAAGAGTCTCGAATCATCAACTAGTGATACATAGACCTCAAATCAATCTTAGAGAACACTCTAGCTCTTTGAAGTTGGTCAAATAAGTCATCAATGAGTGGAAAATGATCCTTCTTCTTCACAAGCACAACCAGTGCACCCCAAGGTGACACACAAGGCCTAATGAACCCCTTATTAAGAAGCTCCTGAAGTTGCTCCTTCAATTCCTTCAACTCTACTGATGCCATACGGTATGAAGGAATAGAAATTGGATGAGTACCCGACACAAGTCAATACCACAATCAATGTCCCTATCGGGCGACATGCCTTGTAGGTCTGTAGGAAACACATTCGGAAAGTCTCACACTACCAAAACAACATCAAAGGTAGGAGGATCAGCACCAACATCCCTCACAAAAGCCAAATATGCCAAACACCCCTTCCCAACCATTTGTTGGGCCTTTAGCAATGAAATCAACCTACTGGGAACATAGTTTAGGAAACCTCTTCACTCAATCTAAGGCAATCTCGGCATCACCAACGTAGCGGTCATAGCGTGACAATACAGAATAACATGACATGGGTACAACTAATCCATGCCTATAATCATGTCAAAATCAACCATACTAAGCAACAAGAGATAAACACTCATCTCCAATCCCCCAATAGTCACCACACATGACTGATATACATGGTTCACAATAATAGAATCAGCCACGGGAGTAGACACTTGAACATGTGTAATAAAGAATCATGGGGCATATCCAAATAACGAGCAAAATATGATGATACATATGAATAAGTGGAATCATGGCCAAATAATATGGAATTATCCATGTGGCATACTAAAACAATACCTGTGATCACTACGTCTAAAGCAATGACCTCTGGCCTGGAGGGAAAATCATAGGATCGAGCTTAACCGCCACTTGATCAGCCTCCCCCTCTACAACGACCTTTAGCTGCCTGAGCCCCACCTTGAACTGGCTGAGTGGGTGATGAATTAACTAGTGCGAAAGTCATAGCTTGACCCCTTTACCGAACTGGACCTTCCAAAAGATAGGGACAATGCCTCTTTATATACCCAAACTCTCCACACTTAAAGCAACTTTGATCCGTCAATGACGGCGGGTACTACATTGGATCCCAAAAATAGAATAACTACTAGAAAGACCTGGTACAGATGAACCATAAACTAATGGAGCATGGGATGAACTCTGAGCTAGGAGGGCAATAATATATTACTGACCCAGACGAGCACTATGTGAACTATGGCTATCTGATGAACAATGATGAACCGGATGAGCCGTCGGAGCAAGCCTATAAGGATGACCCCTGTTGTGGTGGGATTGTCCTCCCCATGAGGCACTACTGAAAATACCTGAACCACGAGGCCTCTTGGCCTCCTTCTCCTCAAGCTCCTGGCTGTGAACATGCTCTAGGCGTCTGGCAATATCGTCCACCTCGTCGAACCTAGCACCTGACGCAATCTCCTGAGTCTTGACGAAGTGTAGTCCATAGTTGAGGTCATCAATGAATCTCCTAATCCTCTCCTTTTTTGTGGAAACCAACCATATCATGCTCTTACCTATTTCATTAGCCCTCTAGATAATTGTAGTCTTTCTCAATGCAATCATCATTGTGTCAATAACAAATGTTAGTCCTGACTCAACTATTATGACTTAGCTCTACAACAAGATTTGGATTTGAAAGACGGGTAACAAGACTCTATGTCTTGTATCTTCCTTTTACATAATGTGGTGCACAATACATCCATAAAAAAGATTCTATTAGACATGGATTTATAGAATCCCTAGGATAGACCTGCTCTAATATCAATTTGTCACACCCCAACCTCTTTAAGGAATGGTTGGCACCTGATGCCGCACTTGCCCGAGCAAACTGTCACGACCAAAATCCAACCTATCGTGATGGTGCCTATCACATTACTAAGCAAGCAGACAATTATATGACTACTAAGCATTTGAATTTAACATATGATTTAACATGCTCAACAGTGGAAAATCTCGTAGATAACTAATGAAACAACTGAAACTCAATAACAACAAATCCCAACATTCAGGTGTCACTGAGTACAAAAGCTACTAATGTATACATAATCTAAACCTCTAATACAACTGACTAAGAAAATAGAACAATACTAGAATAAAATAAAAGGAAAGAGAGTGAAGTTCTGGGGGCATCATAGAAGCTACCTCGAAATCTCCGAACAGGTACTATCACTAATCTAGGAACCACCATGTCCGGATGTACCTGGAACTGCACACGAAGTGCAGAGTGTAGTATGAGTACAACCAACCTAATGTACTCAATAAGTAATAGGCTTAACCTTGAACTGAAAGAAGTGACAAGCTCAGAAAGATATAGTCTGGATCCAGATAATGACAGTAGATATAACAGGGAAATGACAGTAATAACTCAGAGAACTTCCATAACCAGTTCGTACACAGTACGAAAATTTAGACATGCTTTTAATTTCAACAATTTAAGCTCAATTTGATAAAAATGCTAAGTACAGCTACCATGAGGGAGGTTACATCTCTATGACTACATGTCAAATATGCATGTCAAAATGTAATGCATCATAGTGATACTCCTAGGTACTTACGCTCTCAGAGTACTCAATACGTCTGCCTCAACTCCTACTCATCACACATTATTACTTAGCATTGTATGGTACCTGGGCTCACTGCTGCTATGTCAGACTCTAGAGGGGAGGATCCTATCCGAGCGCTAATATAAGCCAACATGGCCTGCTGCGGCGTGCAGTCAGATCCCATAATTAGTTAATAAAGCCTATTGTGCGTGCAAACAGATCCCATAAATGATCGATAAGGCATGTTGCGCCGTGTAATGTAATTCTACAAATGTCACTCACAATCTAGCTCTGAGGCCCCAACTCAGTCATCAATCTCTCCAGTCTCACGGACTCACACTTCTCATTCCACTCAACTAGAAAAAAATGATAACATGATATGACAGTAAATGATGACAGAGACTAAAATATAATATGCAAATGAATGAATATAATTGAGTACATAATTGCAATTTAAGCAGATAACTCAATATCATAAATGACCTCAGTGGGTCCCAATAGGTTAAGCATATAGTCTAAATATAATTTCTAACATGGATCACAGCTCAATTACTCTAACACGTAGGAATTACATGGATACAAACAAGACTAGATAACTACACAGAACCACAGAATCAACCGAGTCATAGTTATCATGGTGCTCGCCCCCGCACCCATCGCCTAGCATGTGCAACACCTCAACACCAACCACATAACACGTATTTCAGGGATTCATACCCTCCATACCAAGTTTAGAAGTGTTACTTACCACAAAATGCGCAACTCAAGGCTCTAACAAACCCTTGCCTCGCTAATCGGCCTCCGAACGACTCAAATCTAGTCATAAACAGCTTAATATAATTAATACAAGCTATAGGAATCAATCTCATATGATAAAGCTAAGTTCTTTAACCAAATTCAAAAAGGTCAACCCAAAAAGTCAACCCCGGTCCCACACCTTGGAACCCGACAAAATACACAAAATTCAAACAATTATTCAATTGAGTCCAACCATACCAAAATCATCCAATTTTGACAATAAATCAACCCTAAAATCCCCTAATCTTACTCTCCAATTCCTAGTCCAAAATCCTCCAAATTTCACCGGTATTAAATATTAATGAATAAAAATGGTCAAAAGTTGCTTACCTATTAAATCTAGTGAAAATCCTCTCAAAATTCGCCACTAGCCAAGCTTGCAAAGTCAAAAATGAGAGAAATAACGAAGCTTTCTATTTTATTCTTCTGCCAGTGATTCCGCACCTGCGATCACTTGACCGCATCTGCGGTCCTGCTTCTGCGACCCCATTCCTTTTACTCCACCTTCACTTATGTTGTCAAACATGCGCGTCTGCACAAGCGCACTTGCGCTTAAATGTCCGCTTCTGTGGAAACCCAAGACCAAATTGAAATCCGCTTTTGCACTCCACTTCCCGCATCTTCCAGCTTGCAGATGCGGACCAACCTTCGCACCTATGCATCCCCCAATCCCCAGTATTTTCACACCTGCAATAGACTGGCCACTTTTGTAGTCTCGCACCTGCAACCAATTCCTCGCAGGTGCGATTGCACCAGACTTGCAATTGTTATTGTTTAGAATTTCCTCAAGTCCAAACATCAATCCAATTTCAATCTGAATTACTCCCGAGACCCCCAGGAAAGGTGGCCGCATACCTTTTAGTCCACCTTCACTTCTGCGGTCAAATATGCACTTCTGTGCAAGCGCACCTACAACAAAATGTTTGCTTCTATGGAAACCCAGACCAAACTGAAATCCGCTTCTATGCTCCACTTACCGCATCTGCAAGATCACAGATGCGGACCAGCCTTCGCACCTGCGCATCCCCCAGCCCCTAGCATTTTTTCACCTGCAAAAACTTGACTACTTCTACGGTCTCGCACCTGCGGCCAATTCCTCATAGGTTAGATTGCACCAGATTTGCAAATCTTCGACATTTCCTCAAGTCCAAACATCAATCCGATTTCAATCTGAATCACTTCCGAGGCTCCCGAAACCCCATCCAAACATACCATCACATTCTAAAAAATCATACGAACTTAGTCGAGGCCTTAAATCACATCAAACAATAGCAAAAACACGAATCGCACCCCTTTTCAAATCTATTGAAACTAATGGATTTCTAACTTCTACAATCGATGTCGAAACCAATCAAACCAATTCTGATTGACCTCAAATTTTGCACACAAGTCATAAATGACACAGCGGACCTATTCTAACTTTTAGAACCAAAATCAAATCCCGATATCAACAAAATGAACTCTTGGCCAAACTTTTATACTTTTCAAAGCTTCAACTTTCTAACTTTCACCAATTCTAGCCAAATCAACCTACGTACTTTCAAATCAATATTCGGACACACTCCTAAGTCCAAAATCACCATACGGAGCTATGGGAACCATCAAAACTCCATTCTGGAGTTATTTGCACATAAGTCTATACTCAGTCAACTCTTACAACTTACGCTTCCAACCTTGGGACTAAGTGTCCCAATTCATTCCGAAACATCTTTGAAACCAAACCAACCACCCTGGAAAGTTAGATAACCATAAATGAACATAAAATAATCAATAAATATGGTAATGGGGCTACAATACTCAAAATAACCGATCGGGTCATTACATTCTCCCCCTCGTAAACAAACGTTCGTACTCGAACGGGTCTAAAATCATACTTGGAGTCTCAAATAGGTGTGGATAACTACTCTGCATCTCCCACTTGGTCTCCCAAGTAGCCTCATTGACTGATTGATTTCTCCATTGTACTTTAACTGAAGCTATATTCTTTGGTCTCAACTTCTGAACCTACCGATCCAAAATAGTAAATGGGTCCACATCATAAGTCAAATCTCCATCTAACTAAATCATGTTGAAGTCCAATACATCAAACGGATCACTGTAGTACTTTCGAAGCATGGAAAAATGAAACTCTAGGTGAACACTCGATAGACTAGGTGGTAATGCAAGATTGTAAGCGACATCTCCAATCCTCTCAAGCACCTCAAAAGGGCCAATATAGCGAGGGCTCAACTTGCCTTTCTTCCCGAATCTCATAACACCCTTCATTGGTGAAACTCTGAGTAATATATTCTCTCCCAACATATAATAAAAATCATGAATTTTTCGATCGGTGTAACTCTTTTGTCTAGACTATGTCGTGCTAAGCCGATCCTGAATCAACTTGACCTTGTCCAAAGCATCCTAAACGAAATGAGTACCCAATAGCCTAGCCTCACCCGGTTCAAACCAACCAACTAAAGACCAACACCGCCTCCCATATAAGGCCTCATACGGAGACATCTAAATACTCGATTGGTAATTGTTGTTCTAGGCAAACTCTACAAGTGGTAAAAACTAATCCCAAGAAGCCCCAAAATTCATAACACAAGCACGTAGTACATCCTCCA
The DNA here is from genome assembly GCF_000715075.1 of Nicotiana tabacum. Classification (NCBI taxonomy): domain Eukaryota; kingdom Viridiplantae; phylum Streptophyta; class Magnoliopsida; order Solanales; family Solanaceae; genus Nicotiana; species Nicotiana tabacum. The sequence continues at coordinate 44,675,451 of NC_134084.1, forward strand.
ATATCAGAATGGTGCTATAGGACTGTTCGTCCATCTAAGGGTGGAATGTTGTACTCAACTCAACTTGTTGCCTAACTCTCGCTGCACTGCTCTCTAAAACTGTGATGTGAACTGCGTTCCCTAATCAGAAATAATGGACATTGGTACACCGTGATGACGAATAATCTCACCGATATAGATCTCAGTCAATTGCTCCGAATAATAGTACTCACCAACGGAATGAAATGCATGGAATTAGTCAACCGGTCCATAATCACCCACATAGCATCAAATTTCTTCAAAGTCCGTGGGAGCCTAACAACGAAGACCATGGTAATACGCTCCCATTTCCACTCAGGAATCTCCATCCTCTAAAGCAAACCGCTCGGCCTCTAATACTCGTACTTCACCTGCTGACAGTCTAAATACCGAGCTACAAACTCCACTATATCTTTCATATTTTTCTCTACCCATAGTGTTGTCTCAAGTCCCGATACATCCTCGTGGCACCCAGATGAATGTAATACCGTAAATTGTAGGCCTCCGCAAGAACCAACTCATGTAACCCATCCACATTGGGCACACAAATCCACCGTTGAATCCGCAACACCTTATCCTCCCCAATAGAAACCTCTTTGGCATCACCATGCTGAACTGTGTCCTTAAGGACAGTTGTCATGCTAATGCTCTATGATGCATCATATAAAGAAATCAAGAAACCACGCAATCTAGAACCTAACAAGGCTCTGAAACATCTAACCTCATAAAATGATTGGCCATGGCCTGAACACCTGAAAGAATCGCTCTCTCACCAACAGGAATATATGCAAGGTTACCCATACTCATCGTCTTTCTACTCAAAGCATCGGCCACCATATTGGCCTTCCCGAGATGATACAAAATTCTAATATCATAGTTTTTTAACAACGTCGACCATCTCTGTTATCTCAAATTGAGATCTTTTTGCTTGAACAAGTGTTGTAGACTCTCATGATATATAAATACCTCACAAGACACTCCGTAGAAATAATGCCTCAAATCTTCAATGCATGGACAATGGCTGCCAAATCTAAATAATGAACGGGATAGTTCTTCTCCTGGGGCTTCAAATCGCGTGAAGCATAAGCAATAAATCTACCCTCCTTCATCAAGACACACCCAATACCAATCCAAGATGAATCATAATACACAGTATATGAACATGATGTTAAAGGCAAAACTAGAACTGGAGCTTTGGTCAAGGCATTTTTCAGCTTCCGAAAGCTCTCCTCACACTCATCAAACCACCTTGATGGGGCACCCTTCTATGTCAACCTAGTCAAAGGTGCAGTAGTGGCCGATAAACCCTCCACAAAGTGGCAATAATATTAGGCCAAGCTAAGAAAACTTCGAATCTCGGTAGATAAAGACGGTCTAGGCCAACTCTAAACTGCCTCAATCTTGTTTGGATCTACTTTGATACCCTCACTGGACACCACATGCCCCAATAATACCACAATGTTAAGACAGAACTCACACTTGGAGAATTTAGCATAAAGCTTCTCCTCCCTAAACATCTGTAGTACAATCGCCAGATGTTATGCATGATCCCCCTAGCTATATGAGTTCTCCAGGATATCATCAATAAATACTATGAAAAGACGAATCAACATATGGCTGGAATACACTGTTCATTAGATGCATGAGTGATGTTGGGGCATTGGTCAGCCCAAAAGGCATCACAAGAAACTCGTAATGACTGTAGCGGGTCCTGAATGTCGTCTTCAAAATACAAGAGTCTCGAATCATCAATTAGTGATACGTAGACCTCAAATCAATCTTAGAGAACACTCTAGCTCTTTGAAGTTAGTCAAATAAGTCATCAATGAGTGGAAAATGATCTTTCTTCTTCACAAGCACAACCAGTGCACCCTAAGGTGACACACTAGGCCTAATGAACCCCTTATTAAGAAGCTCCTGAAGCTGCTCCTTCAATTCCTTCAACTCTAATGGTGCCATATGGTACGAAAGAATAGAAATGGGATGAGTACCCAACACAAGTCAATACCACAATCAATGTCCCTATCGGGCGGCATGCCTTGTAGGTCTGTAGGAAACACATTCGGAAAGTCTCACACTACCAAAACAACATCAAAGGTAGGAGGATCAGCACCAACATCCCTCACAAAAGCCAAATATGTCAAACACCCCTTCCCAACCATTTGTTAGGCCTTTAGAAATGAAATCACCCTACTGGGAACATAGTTTAGGAAACCTCTTCACTTAATCTAAGGCAATCTCGGCATCGCCAACGTAACAGTCATAGCGTGACAATCCAGAATAGCATGACATGGGGACAACTAATCCATGCCTATAATCATGTAAAAATCAACCATACTAGGCAACAAGAGATAAACTCTCATCTCCAATCCCCCAATAGTCACCACACATGACTGATATACATGGTTCACAATAATAGAATCAGCCACGGGCGTAGACACTTGAAGATGTGTAATAAAGAATCATGGGGCATATCCAAATAACGAGCAAAATATGATGATACATATGAATAAGTGGAATCATGGCCAAATAATATAGAATTATCCATGTGGCATACTAAAACAATACCTGTGATCACTAAAGCAATGACCTCTGGCCTGGAGGGAAAATCATAGGATCGAGCTTAACCGCCACTTGATCAGCCTCCCCCTCTACAACGGCCTTTAGCTGCCTGAGCCCCACCTTGAACTGGCTGAGTGGGTGATGAATTAACTAGTGCGAAAGTCATAGCTTGACCCCTTTACTGAACTGGACCTTCCAAAAGATGGGGACAATGCCTCTTCATATACCCAAACTATCCACACTTAAAGCAACTTTGATCCGTCAATGATGGCGGGTACTAAATTGGATCCCAAATATAGAATAACTACTAGAAAGACCTGGTACAGATGAACTATAAACTGATGGAGCATGGGATGAACTCTGAGCTAGGAGGGCAATAAAATATTACTGACCCGGACGAGTACTATGTGAACTATGGCTATTTGATGAACAATGATGAACCGGATGAGCCGTCTGAGCAAGCCTATAAGGATGACCCCTGTTGTGGTGGGATTGTCCTCCCGATGAGGCACTACTGAAAACACTTGAATCACGAGGCCTCTTGGCCTCCTTCTCCTCAAGCTACTGGCTGTGAACATGCTCTAGGCGTCTGGCGATATCGTCCACCTCGTCGAACCTAGCACTTGACGCAATCTCCTGAGTCCTGACGAAGTGTAGTCCATAGTTGAGGCCATCAATGAATCTCCTAATCCTCTCCCTCTTTGTGGAAACCAACCATATCATGTGACGCGCCAATTTTAAAAATCTCATCTCATATTGGGTCGCTGACATACCCTCCTGGCATAGCTGCTCAAACTGCATGTGCAACTCTTCCTATTGGGTTTGTAGAACAAACTTCTCTAAAAAGAGAACTGAGAACTTATGCCACATACGTTGTGCAGCGCCGGCTAGCCTGCCAAACTCATAGGCCTCCTACCGTCTAAAGGCTACCCCGACAATTGAAAATTAGTAAAAGCGACTTTATTAGACTTCATAATACCCATCGTGCGAAGGATCTACAGGCACCTATCTAAGAAATCCTTAGCATCCTCTGATTCAGCCGCACTTAACTCTGGAGGCCTGAGCCTCCCAAACTGCTCTAGTCTCTTCTGCTCCTCGTCACTCATAGGTGGACCAACCTGGGCCTGAGCAAAGTAGTTAAATACTACTGTGGTGATGAAAGCAAAAATGATTGATTGTAAGAAAAAATATATGCATGAACAAATCAGCAAAAATTACGGACATGCATGTTGACATCCAACAAAAAACTACCCAAAAGTTCAAGATGTGCAAATTTTTATTTCTAAAACAGTATCAAAACACGTATATTGCTAAAACAGAGGAAAGTGCAAAAACAACTAAAAAGTCACTAAAGAAACCCACGATTTTTTATTCTTAGAATATTTCAGTTTTTATACTTTGAAAACCAAAATAGACTCTATTGAATAATAAGTTGAAGAATACATGAGATAGTACATGAGACTTACCAATCCTTGTTACATTAATAAATTAGAAAGAATGTTCATCCTTAGGAGACCCAAAAGGTAAAACATAAAAATAAGAGAAACCAGATAAATAAGGCCTAAAACTGAGCAAGAAATTCCACACGAGGAAGAAGAAGATTTACTCAATGGGAAGAGAGAGACAGTGAACTGAAGCCGAAGTAAATAAAGATGTAAAACTGCATTTACATATAGGGAGAAGAAGGCAAACGGGTTAGGAAAGAAAAAACCCATGTGGTGCGTGAAAGTGGACACCTAGAAGTCAACAAGTTAATGTGACGACTCGGCCGGTCGTTTTGATATTTGAGCCATGTTTCCCCTATATGATGCCTAACATATATATGTTTGTTGTTTGACAACTTGGAAGTGTTTGGGTTGGTTACAAGAAGGTTTGAGAATGATTGGAATACTTAGTTTATTTTTGGAAGCTTAAGGTATAAGAATTGATAAAGATTTTACTTTTGAGCAGATGATCATGGAGTAGTGATTTGATGGTTTCAGTAGGTTCGTATGTTGATTTTGGCCATAGTCGTATAATCGAATATGGATTTGGAGGTTCCTAAGATATTTTGGCTTTATTTGTCGAAAGTTGGCAATTTAAAGGTTTGAAGAGTTTACAAGTTTGATCAGGAGTTGACTTTAAGGACATTGGATTTAGATTATTGTTTTGAGACTTTGAATAGGTTCACTTAGTGGTTAGAAATATTTGTGCGATGTTTGGTTGGGATCCGAAATGTTTGGCATGATTCGGACGTGTTCGGCGAAGTTGGAATGTTTGGAAGCTAAGAGTTGGATTTTAATCTTCGATTCATAGTGTTTGATATTATTCGTGGTGTTTTGGGTATTTGGATTACTTTGTAATAGGTATTCAGATTTATTGATAAGGTTGGATGTGGCCTGGGGGTCTCGAGTAAATTTCGGAGTGGTTTTGGACCATGTTTGTGTTGCTAAGATTTTTTTGATCTTGTGTGCATCGCACATGTGTGGATTAGGTCGTAGATGCAAAGGGCGCAGGTGCAAGTTCCTACTCGCTTTTGCGAAGTTGGTAGTCTTTGGGTATTGTCGCTTCTGCGGAGAAGGGTTGCAGGTGCGAAGGCACACCTGTAGAGAGTGGATACACGCCTGCGAGGATGGCTTTGGTGGTCAGTGGTCGTAGATGCGAAGGATTTGCACATAAATGCATCCGCAAATGCAAAAAGGTGTTGCAAAAGTGGATGGTCGGCTAGCTAATTGGTTCTCGCAGAAGCGACTAAGTGGTCGGCAAATGCGAAATCGCTAGATTTATATTTTGAGGGTTCTAACTCATTTCTCATTATTTGGAATTTGGAGCTCGGCTAAAGGAGATTTATGGGGAGATTTTCATTAAAACTTTGTGGATAAGTAATTTTCACTTAGACTTAACTATTTATCTTGAAATCCCATGGATTCATGCACCTTAACAATTTTGGAGGGAAAATTGGGGTTTTAGCCTAACTCTTAAGAGAATGAATTTTGCTGATTTGAGGGTCGGTTTGGACTTGGTTTTGGAATCTAATCGCATATTTGAACTCGCACGGCTATGGATAGTCGGGATCTACCCCTTAACTCAAGTTTTGATTGTATGGGCCCGAGTTGACTTTTGTTAACGTTTTGAGAATTAAATAAAGATTGAAGCTTTATTGTTTGAAATTAATTCATATAGTTTTATTTGACTTTATTGAGTTATGTTTTGCTAAATTTAGATCCATTCGGAGGTCAATTTGTAAGGGAAGGCATTTTTGGAGTATTAATTTTGCTTGTTCAAGGTAAGTACCTTGCCTAGCTTTGGCTTGGGGGACTAGTTGCTTGAATTGTTGATGTTGGCTACATACTGGATTGGCATAAATGTTAGGGGTTGAGCATACGTGAGTACACCAGGTTTATCCATGTTTGGGGTAGTCTTTAGGCTATATTATGTCTCGTATTGAATATATATGTGTGGGTCTTTCTATCATGCTTTATATGATTGTACGACTACGTGCGGTTATGGCATGTAAGTTATCCGTGCAGATATGGATAAGGATACATCCACCTAGGGTCACGCTCAGTTTTTCCTTGATGACATAAAGTGGTTATGGAAAATTAATCAGTGTTGAATTTTGTGTTTCTTCTATATTTGCAAATTCCTTAGATGCATACATAATTTTTACTGCATATCTCCTCTATATGTTAGCTCCGAAAATGTATACTTACCTTTTTACGCATGTCTTCTCTATATGCTGCTTTAGTTAACGAAATGATACACAGTACATATCTTCCCTATATGTCACTCTTTGTGTAACTTAACTTGTTTATTTGTTGAATTGTTAGCCTGTTTTGATGTTAGTGCATATCTTCTCCATTGCGATGTTGCTCTTATTTGTATTTAATGTGTAGATTCTCGTATCGTTGTTGTTGTTGAGTGTGTGTGTATATATATATATATATATATACACACATGTGTGTGTGTGTTCATGAGTTATACAAATTCGACATGTGAGTATCATTGGTGATTCTCGCCACTGTCTTGCCGAGGTTAGTCATGATACTTACTGAGTACATGGGGTCTGTTATACTCATACTATAATCTACACTTAATTGTGCAGATCTAAGAGTCTGATCATCTAAACGTTGAGTATTGAACAATTGTTGAGCTGTTGAGACTAAGGTAGAGTTGCTTCCCGATTATAGTCCCTGGCATCTCCTTCTATTTTCATTACTATTGTTATTTTAGACAATGTATTGTATTTCAAAAAATTATTCTCATATTAGAGCTCATGACTCAGTGTTGTAACATTTTGGTATATTTATGCTTATTCGGCTTTTGAACTCCTTTAGTTTGTCTATGTTATTATTTTTCGTAAATGATTATTTATTAGCTTGCTTAGCAAGTGGGGTTAAGAGGCATCATGACCGGTGATGGTTTTAGATCGTGAAAAGTTGGTACCAGAGCACTAGGTTATTTAGGTCTCACGAATTATGAGCAAGTCTAGTATAGTCTTGTTAGTACGGAAAAGCCTACAATTATCTTCAAGAGACTACAGGGTTGTTAGGAAAAATATCTCTTCTTTTATTATCGTGCGGATTTGTTTATTCTGAAGTTTTAATATTTGCTATTCTATTCTTTTATAGATGGTGAGGACACGTTCTTCTGGTACAGCTGAGTGGGGGCCAGTACCCTAGACCAGAGCCGCAAGAGGACAAGGTCGCGGCAGAGATAGGGGTGGAGCACATGCCACAATTAGAGGCCCTGCTAGAGCAGCCACTATGGCGCCACTTGTAGCACCCATTGAGGAGTAGGTTTCAGATTATGTTAAGCCGATGGGACCAGCTTAGGTACCTAAGGGACCTATTGCTACCCCTGGGTTTCAGGAGACTTTGGCTCAGATTTTGAGTATGTACACGATTTTGGCTCAGGCGAGTATTATTCCAATTGCACCAACTACCTCAAAGATCGGGGGAGGAGCCCAAACTCCTGCCGCACGTACACCAGCAGTTGGTTTGCGGTCATCAGACACAGAGGGTTCTGCCACTGCAATAAATCATTGTAGTCTAGCCCGAGATTATGCCAATCGTTGCAGTCTAGCCCGAGATTATGCCAGTTTTAAGTACCTACACCAGGAGGGTATGACTGTGACTCAGTATGAGATGAGGTTCATAGAACTGGAACGTCATGCTAGGGAGAAGGTTAGGAGGTTCATTGAGGGCCTTAATTTTGGTATCCGCTATGGAATGGCCCAAGAGGCCGAGTCTGATACTATTTTTCATCAAGTTGTGGAGATTGTCCGGCACTTGGAGCATACTCGCAGGCAAGAGAGATAGGAGTGGGATGCCAAAAGGACCCGTGATTCAAGTGGTTTTGGTGGTGCTTCATTTGAGGCTAGGGAAATAATACTATTTAAAAAAACTACTAAAATATTTGATGTGTCACAGTCACTTCGTGGGTCAATTTGACCATGATGCTGTATATACAAGATTTGATACATGTTTCAAACAATTTATAAGTTTATCCTGATAATGTTCTAACACTATGTAGGTAAATAATGTTTGTAAGTTATGCTAACTTATGAATATTTTTAACATTATATAGGTAAATGATCCAAATAATATCAATTTTTGATAGATATATCTTGGGGACCTAGGCTTTAGGTCACAACAATGTCTAAGTACGTAGTGAATGGTTATAAGTTCCATGCAGAGGACTGCTCTAAAAATAAAAATAGCAACAACAGCGGGGTGTGGGTTCAAGGTGGTGATGGCAACCAAGTTGGAGATATTGATTATTATGGTGTGCTCAAAGAAATAATAGAACTATAATATACAGGTTGGCCATATAAGAAATTGATACTCTTTAGATGCAAGTGGTGTGACCCAAATCCAACAAGAGGTACAAGAGTACACAACCAATACAACATAATTGAGGTTAATCATACGAGGGAGTATAATCGCTATGATCCTTTCATAATTGCACATAATGTTAGGTAAGTGTATTATGCTCCTTATCAATTGCGGCGGAATAAGTCTGATTGGTAGGTTGTAGTAAAAACTAAGCCTGTATGTAGGGTGGAAGTCGAGAATGTGTTAGATGTTGCATATCAAAACGATATCTCCAGTGTTCACCAAATAGTGGATGATCAACTAGAAAATGATTTGGAACATTCTGAACATATATTGGAAGTAGTTGATATAAATGAAGTAAGAATTATAGAAAATGAGGACGAAGAATCAACTGATGAAGCTCAAACAAGTGAGGACGTAGAATTCTCAGACGAGGAACAATACGTCAATGAGCTTTAAAAAGTTGGTTTTTTAAATAACTCTCGTTTTATAGCTAGTTTCTTATATGTTTTAATCTAAATATGTATTATATTATGCAGATGGCAGGCAAGGGTCAAGGTAACAATGACCCTACTGGTTCTCGGGGTCGAGAAAAGACTAGGAAGGGAAAGAGGAGGGTAGAAAATAATACTCCATCTGCTCTACCCTCTTCAGAGATGCCTATGCCTATGTCTATGTCTTATCCTCCACCCGAAGGCTATACGGAGCTACCACAGCATCACGAGCCCTACACCTTCGTGTAGACACCGAGTTTTTTATCACAGGGCCATAGGACTATACGTTCGACATACAGTCCAGCTACCTCACAACCACATAGATCACAGCCATCTACATCACATGGATCGCATCCATCCATGTCACAACTACATGGATCACAGTCACTCGGGTCAGATCCATCAGTATCATAGCCAGTTAGGGTCCATCCAACTATGTCGCAGTCACAGGGATCGCAGTCTTCATCATCGACTCCATCTATTTCAGGCCTTCGCCTGTGAGGTAGTAGCTCTAACCCCCTACACCGTCCACACATGCCTATTATATACATGCTTTGGACGATGAGGCTGATGATGACGAGGAGGTGCATTATGATCTAGTCCTTGAGGGTGATGGGTAAGAGTTATTTGTTATTTTTGCATTTATTGTTTTATAAAGTTTTTACTAAGATATTAATGTGTTTTTATTGTTAAATTGTAGGTTCATCCCGAGTAATAAGACTATGAGGATAATCACCAAAGCTATCAGAAAGCTTTATGATGGCCCTTATACGACTTGGAGTGATTTCCCATTCTCGATGAAGGAGCAAATTTTCAATCAACTTAAAGTGTAAATGTTTTTTTAAGCAGTTTAATAATTTATATTTATGATATTTCCATATAATATTTAACTTTTCAAATACAGAGCAAGTGTGTATGGGAACACCACTATAGTGCAGAAATGGCTGCAAATTTTAATCACAAAGCTCGCATAGTTTCTCCGAAGTTAGAAAGAAGAACAAGAAGCCTAACTGGTTACTTCAAAATTTATGGGATGATTTGCAAAGGCAATGGCTTACTGCAAAGTTCTTAGAGAAGAGTGAAAAAGGAAAGAAGCTTGCGCATCTGAGAAGGGAGGCTCCTTGCACATTAGAGGTGCGATCAGCCTAGGGACAATAAAAAGAAGATTGGTACGTAATTGCTTAAATTATTTTAACTTTCAAAGTATATCTATTATGTTTATTAACTAATTCATTAATTTGTTTTCAGGAAAAGAAGTTGGGGCATCCAATCAACAATGATGAGCTATTCAAGGAGACGCATATTGTAAAGAAGAAGAAAGAGACGGATCAAGAAAGGTGGGTCGAGGACCGAGCCTCAATTGTATATGTAAGCTTTCACTTTTCTTTAAGTATTTTAATTTACTTTTACATAAATTTTTAAATACTAATTCAATTTAAATTTTCGTATAGGGTCGCTACCAAACTAACATGGAGGAATTCATCCGCATTCAGCCAGCTGGTGAATCGGGTGAGCCAACCCAACCTTCGGACGAGGATGCTGAAAGAATATGGATAGAGTCTGCTGGCGGTCCAAAATGGGGGAAGGTATACGGGCTTCCTACTAAGAAATTTCATCGCTATAAGTATGGAATGCAAGGAATAAGGACTTTCTCACAAGGCAAGCAACTTGATGGGGAGAGCCAGTCCGCTATGCGAGAGACTGTGACAAAGCTCACATCCGAGCTAGAAGCGGCCAAGGAAAGAGAAAGGGTTAGAGATGCTCAGTTCCTTGGCATACAAGCTCAGATCAGAACTCTCCTATCTACTAGAGCTTTTCCGTTGCCCCGGTCTCGTATGTCATCGCTAGAGGCTCAACTTGAACGTGAGCGTTCCTTCCGTCTTCCCCGTGATCGTTCCTCCCGTCCTCCCCGTGATCGTTCCCGTCCTCCCCGTGGTCGTTCTTCTCGTCCTTCACAAGACCCTCCTCGACACCGTATTTTAGATGAAAGTTCATCAAACGGTGATGATGATGTTGTACAAAATACTCCTTGACTTTAACATACTTTGAGCTAGACAAATAGAACCGATTTTGAACTAGTTATAATAAGTTTTAACTTTGTTTTGGATTTTTTTAGTTCTATTGAACTTTAATTTGTTAGTTTTAATGTATTTATTGAATTGTGTTGTTGTTGTTGTTGTTGTTGTTGTTGTTGTTGTTATTTAGGGATTTTACTATGCTGGCAGGTGGTGTAGCTGCCAAAACAGGCATTTTATGCCAAAATTAAAACCCAGAAAACCGACCAAAGTTGGTCGGTTCCTAATAAAAAAAAATTCTGCTAATTAGCGACCAAGGTTGGTCACTAAATTTAAAAAAAAATAAAAATTACCGACCAAAGTTGGTCGGTTAATGAACAAGGATTACCCAGATTTCAACTTTACCGTCCAACTTTGGTCGGTATGGTTAAATTTTATTTTTTTTTTAAAAAATATATTTTTTACTTTACCGACCAACTTTGGTCGGTAAAATTAAATTATTAAAATATGTTACCGACCAAAGTTGGTCGGTATATTTTTTAAATTGCACAGCCGGTCCTTTTACTTTTGCGACCAACCTTGGTCGGTAATTAGCGATCAACCTTGGTCGGTATACTAAAACGAACATCAAAATAGCGACCAAGCCTATTTGGAAGAGTTTTGGTCGGTAATTGGCCAAAACCGACCAACGTTCGTCGCTTTTTTGGGTCGCTAATTACCGAATTTCTAGTAGTGAGTCAAGTTAATCAATTTTATGAAAAGGAAGATTTTAAAAAAAAAATGAAAAGAAAAGAATGACAGATGTATAATCTAAAAGGTTAACTCATGTGTTGTCTCTTGAGTTCATCCGTCAATGACGGCGACCCGAAAATAGAAAATAAGATTACTGTTCAATTTCTCATGTTAAAAAAAATTGGGATCCTTATACAAATAACCGTTTAAATTCACTATTTATTTTTTAGCAGCTACACATAAATAATATACTGACTAAATATAATTATACATGTATTATACATTAATTACGAACATATTATATATCAATCAATTATTTTAAATTTAAACGGATAAGTGAACGACTATTTGGATTAATCTTCTTAAAATTCTTCTTATTATGTGTAGCAACCTCGACTTCCAACCAAGAGTTCGTGAGTTCGAGTCTCCTCAAGAGCAAGGTGGTAAGTTCTTGGAGGGAAGGATGTCAAGGGTCTATTTGGAAACAGTCTCTCTACCCTAGGGTAGGGGTCTGCGCACACACTACCCTTCCCAGACCCCACTAAGTGGAATTATACTGGGTTGTTGTTGTTGTTGTTTTACACATTTAGAATGGGAATTTTTACATTCCTATGCCACATAGAAAACCTTATTACCCTCAATGTTTAAGGTTTGACTTAATTACACTTAGTATACCAAATTATCAATTCTATACCATAGTATATTTTAACCTAAAAAGCTAGCATCCTTACCTTGAGCAGTTTTTGTTAACATATTAAAATATGTCACCTAATTGAGTCCAGCTCATAAATTTTTTTAAATGACAATGACAAAGGAATGCTGAGTAATATAATACGTACACCTTTTCATGGATCGAGAATTCAAATTTTGTAGAAAATTGAAGAGCAGATATCACAATCAATTTTATATTCTAGTCGTAACATTGGGCTACGTACAACCATGCGAGGGAGAGTATTAATTTTGTAAAATCTGAACTTAAGTTTGATAAATAAATATTTGTTTGTTTCTTTATTTAATTACATATTAATATTCCCACTATGGATTATTAATTATCAGTTTATCTTTTAGTCCAAAGCCATAAAGTAAAAGAACCACAACACTAGTGTATCAACTACATCTTCTTGACAACAATTGAAGAATGTAAAAATTCCTATGTGGCATAGGAATGTAAAAATGCATCTACAATTGAAAACAATGTATCTACAATCAGAATACAAATAATCTACAAAAAATCTACAAAGTGGATATATTGAATTTTAATATCCCAATTCCCATTTGATTGTAGTTTAATTGGGATTTTCGACATAATTGCGTTTATTGCAGAAGATTTGTAGAAGTTTTAGTCGTTTTTGATTTGTGAAAACAGAAAACAAAGCATCTACAATTAGAATACAAGTAATCTACAATTTATCTGCAAAATATCTACAAATTGAGTACATTGAATTTTTATATCCCAATTCCCATTCAATTGTAGTATAATTGGGATTTTTGACATAATTGCGTTTTTTCAGAAGATTTATAGAAGTTTTAGCCGTTTTTTATTTGTGAAAACAGAAAATAAAGCATCTACAATCAGAATACAAATAATCTATAATTTATCTGCAATTTCTGCAATATGTCTTCTTCTTCTTCTTCTTCTTCTTCGAGTTTCGATCTGAAATTCAGTCAAAATCAAGTCTAATCTTCACCAAAACCCCTCAAATTGAGATATAAACTCCAAACCATATTCCCGATTATTTTCAACAACATCCAATCCAAAAAAAATAATGATTTTTGAAAACCCAAATTTGAATTCAAAGTTTAATGGTTGTCAATGATGGAATTGCTGCTCTCTTTTTATTTGCTTTGTATTACTGAAATTTGCGATTGAGAAATAGAGAGAGATGTAGAGAGAAGTCGGATATATATATGATATTTGGATAATTTTCTGTATTAATGATCTGGCAAATTACTAATGATTTCGTAGATTTTCTAAATTACTTTTACAAATGATGAGGATATAAATAAAGTTAACTGTTCTGAGATGTTGATTGTAATGTTCAGTTTCATAAAATCAGTATAAAGTAATTGTTCAGTATTTTTTCCTTTCCTTTAATGTTCAGCTTCATAAAGTCAATAAAGAAAAAATAAAACAGGGTTGAAGGGCATCTATGGCAATTCAATGGTGCACGGAATCTTTACCAGTCAAAAGCAAAAACTGGTAAGGGATTAGGAAGGAATCAGCTCCTAATAATTAATATTTAATAAATGATATAATAATTGTAAAAAAACTATAAACATAACGGATAAATATAAAACTATGCATATTTTTGATAATAAGATTTTATATATGGTATAGAAAGAAAAAAGTATCTTTATAATGATAAATGATTTTCCTCCTTAATAAATATGTGGGACCAAAAGAAGCTCACACAAATGGGTCGTTGTATTTCTCTGACTACGTGTTTATTTGACGAAAATAGTCATCAAACATGGCAAAAGTGCCTCTAGACCTACGCACTGAGGCATATCTTACGCATTTTTTAACGAGACACTGATACTCCTTAGTTGGTTAATTTAGTAACAAATTATTAAACTTGCTGAAATACCTGAATTAGATTTGACACATCTGCATACCAGCTTACACACGTTTTCCTACCCAAGAAAAACACCAAATAATTTTCCCATACCAAATAAATAAGAGTTTAATTATTATGAACGAATTGTGAAAAAGTTATTTACACAATCAAATTAATTATAAGGTAATTATAAATAAAATTTATGATATGACGTAATAAAAATAATATCTAACCTGCTTCTACATATTAAAAGACATCAATAGTATAAATATTCTAAACACGGTCAGTATATATATAATTTAAAATCCAACAGATAAACGAACAATAATGTTTTGAGCGTAGCCCATGTCCAAAAGGTCATTCCCTTGACCATGAAATGACTTTGTTTCTTTTTGACTAGCTAATGGAAAGAATTGAATTTGGTATTTTCTTAAATGAAGAAATAGTCATTCAGAAAATATTACTCTACCTGTTTCATTTTATGCGTTAATGTTTGATTAAGCATAAAATTTATGGGATTTATTTCACAAAATTTAATATTTTTATTAATATATATATATATATATATATATATATATATATATATATATATATATATATATATTTATTAATATATATATATATATATAGTATTAAAATGGGGCATTTGCATCTATACCCGCTTTTTGTATCACATTTTAACTTGTGCCCGCTTTGCAAAAAAAATTGCAAGCGTACCCGTTTTTCGCATAACTTCAGCACATGGGGCTGAAGTAGCAAAGGCAATCACGCAAAACTTCAGCATTCTAGTAGTCGAGCCTGAAGTTCAGCTCTAGAGCTGAAGTTTTTGTTTTGTAACTGGCGAACTTCAGCTCTAGAGCTGAAGTTTTTGTGTTTTAACCGGAAACTTCAGCTCTAGAGCTGAAGTTTTTGTGTTGTAACTGGAAACTCCAGCTCTAGAGCTGAAGTTTTTGTGTTGTAACCGGGAAACTTCAGCTCTAGAGCTTGTGTTGTAACTGGGAAAGTTTTTGTCTTTGTAACTGGCAAACTTCAGCTCTAGAGCTGAAGTTTTTGTTAATTTGTTGTATTTGTCAATTATAATTTCTAGCTGTATTTTTGCTGTTTTGCCTTAGTTGTAGCTAGTGGTTGTTAGCTGAAGTGGACTAGAATGAGCAAGTTATGTTTTTAAGAAAGCCGCAAGATGCTCGATATATGTCCTTTGAGACAAAAGAAGGAATAACGGTGCCCAAACAAACAAAAATAAGTAGAGAGGCGTATGAATATATACTGCACAAAAATCATACCAAGAAATATATATATATATTTCCAAAGGGCACACAAACAATTGGTCTTACAAAAACACTTTCCAACAGTGAGCAATCCAAAACAAACCCTACTGGTAACTTAAACTTTTTCCTAAGATTAATTTGTTGTAAATTTGGAGCAGAAGTACAATTGCCGAACTGTTCAATTAAAATAATTGACCTTATAACTAAAGCGGTGTTGCTTCTGGAGATAAATACCAATTTGTTTTGTAACTTGAAGAAGAAAACAAAGGAGGAGAAGTGGAAAGAGAAAGAGGGCTGAAGTTATTTAAAAAGTGAGTACAAGTTAAAAGTTTTTACAAAAATGGGTATAGATTAAATGAGAGCGACCAAATAAGACGCTCTGTGCAATTTTTACCTAGAATCTTATGGTCATAAACCTTTCATGTCATGATTAAGAGATTGCCATTAATGAAAAAATATAAAAATATTAAAATTTAAGAATTTTCCAATATAAAAACATGTCATTTCTTTTTTAACATGTTTAAAAGGAAAAAATATCATATAAATTGAAATCTAGGAATTATAATTAATTTAGGAATAGGAACTAATTAAGAAGGTTTTTGTCAAACTAGCTAGTAATTGATAAATAATCAAATCCCTTCTGCATACGCATCATATAAAATGTTTTGTAGACGGACTAGGGATGCTTTTATCAACATGTTTATTTTTTATCATTTTAAAACTTATTTATTATTATTGCTTAATTATAAATAAAATTATAACTTTTTTAAAGCTGTTTTCGGAGCAGCAAAAGGGGGAAATTACTTTGAAAGTTCTAAACTTTCTCGATATGTTTCTTATTCAAAGTAGAGAAAAGGGAGTTGAAGATACAGAGGCTGCTGTTTATTTAATAAATAAATAAAGACTATCTGTTTTCTTCGTGTGAAACTGAACTTTCCCTTTTCTCTACAGAAGAAGCTATCTAGAAAAGTTTCTATCCTTGGACCAATATGAAGAATTTTCTAATATTGCAAGTTAAATATATTTATATATATATATCATCTTCACCTTCAAAAAACAAGAAGCTTGGCTATCTCCTTGAGTTGTGTATAGACGAAAAGCCTCGAAGAAAATACAGTGCTAGCTGAAGAAGAAAGCCAGACATAGAGTTTTTGCTTCTCAGGTGACAATTCTTTCTTAGATTTTGTGTGTGTGTATATATATATTTTTTTTTTCTTGTTTTGTTGTCTCTTCTTAATTATAGGATTCTGATTAAGCACTTTCAAAGATTAGTTGGAAATCAAAATTACTCTAAAATGGTTGAAAATTTTGGCTAACGTGTATACCTCGTACGTGAAGAAAATGACCTAAAAACTCCAGATATCCTTCTCCTTTATGAATAAGTCTGAAAATATTTTTTTCTTACCTGAATAGGAGTTTAGATTCTAAATTCCTTTTTGTTTTTTTGGTAACTCCCTCTTTCCCCTCTCCCTTCCTATGATCTCTTGTTAGCTATCTTTCAAGATTTTATTATAATGTGTATGCATACGTGAAAGAGATTTGTACTTAGAGTCTAATATTTTCGATGTTTCATATTATGTGTTATTATTTTTTATATATGTTTTAAAAAAATAGTTTTTATATTTGAAAACTTTTAATTTTTTACTGTATTCTTAATAGCATATTTTATTAGCTACTGATATCGAGTATAGACTCGGCTACATAAATTAATACAGATATAATATTTGGTTATCTTTTTGCGTTGGGCGTGAGGTGGGATGGGATTGTGTGGACAGTGGGGGTAGGGTAGTGTAGTAGTATCGGTCCTATTAGTAGTTAGGTGGAGGAAGTAGAAGAAATGAATGATGCTACAATTTCATTTTCCTTTCTTTACTTTCTTCTTTTTCTTCTCTGGCCTTTATTGTTCAGAACGGCGGATATGTTGTAACATATTCATAATTGGTTTTCCATCAACAACAACAATAACATATATATTCAAAATTATCTCATACTGTAAGGTAAAAAATACTCTGTTATGCAGACCTTATCTTTATTTTATGAGGATAGAAATATTGTTTCCAAAAAATCCTCGGCTCAGGAAATATTTGGTTTTTCAATTGTAGCTTATTCTAACAATAGTATGAGAATTATTATAATATATATTTTTAATTTGTATTAAGAATGATCATATCATTATTCTTATATATAAGAAATACTTCAAATAATATTTACAAACCCAGTTTAGTAATTAATTCTCAAGTGACGTGCTCCATCTCTTTTTTTTTCTCTCTTTTTGTTTGTCTGCGTGTGTTTCTTGAAGTAAAAGTCAAATTAATTAGTATTTGTCGCAATAAATAGTTAATTGGCAGTTGACAGGTTAGAGGTTAGAAGATGGAATGGATGCAAAGGAGGAAAGTGGGGTTATCCCTGCTACTGGTTGTTATCCTCATTTCCTTCAACTTAAGTAGTCTTGATGGACAAATAATTAAACCAGGTGAGAAGTGAGAACCATTAATTTCTCTCGTTTTTCTTCTTGTAACATCCCTTCTTTGTTTATTTTTTAAAAAGAATCATATATTTTTATATTTAAAAATAATTTAATTTTGAACCTTTTGTTTTACTCATTTAACTATAGAATATTTAAGATTATAAGTTTTAAATATCTTATAGACACTTAAGACTATAAATTTTAAAAATCTTTTAAAAAAATATATATATTTCGAATCAAACTAGTCACGTCAATTGAAAGGAAGAAAGAAGATGATACTAAATTGGGGCTACAATCTAGTCTACCCTGATTGCTACACAAAAGAAAAGAACAGAGAAAGTCAGGTTAGGTTTTCATCAATTTTGAACTTGCTCCTTCCTTTCTATATTTGATACTTTGCTATTATTAATGATCAATGAGATTATTTAGTTTATTAGAGTTTAATTAAAAAATATTTATAAAATACATAAAATTTGCAACTTTCAACAATACAGACATATATTTAAAAGGATCTAGGTGATATATACTAATAGTATATTATTACCCTATCAGTGTAGTTTAACACATTACTACATCAGATTAGTTATTATTTTTTTTTCGAATTACTTAATAATTTATCATACAAATCATTTGTGATTACTTTAATTTATAATGATCTAATTATATAAATATTTTTAAAGTTTATTAAAATAAATAAAATTCAGTGATAGTGGTTTTTAAAATATTAAATATTTTATGACATTTGAAACAAATAACGTGGTTGAGAAACAAAGACATACAATAACATTTTAATCGTGCGATAGTGAGATGTAAATAATTATTCAAAACCCTAGCCTACTTTTCCCATTGGGGTATATTATCATTTATCATCACAAAATTAGGAATACGTGAGTTTGGAAATATTTAACGGCGCTATTGCAAACGTTGCATTATCAATTAAACGCTGTTCATTTTTGCAACTTATGTCCCAGCTAGCTGAAAGTGTATTAATCATTCCTGTTTTCTTCTCATTTTTTGTGCAAAATGATTTTTTTTTAATTTTGCAGAGAAAAAATTGGTTGAAATAGAGAATGAGTCAGGATCCATACAGCAATCAGATGATACTGTGAGGATTGATCCTTTGGACAATTTCAAGAAATATAGAGGAGGATATGACATTACGGAGAAACATTATTGGAGTGTAAGTTAGCAAAATTTTACACTATCAATATGATTTAACATGTTATAGCAGCTAGCAAGTACAAGTTACATAGTGTAAAAAGAGTTAAACTCTTTCTTCTATGTAGTTAATATGTCACCTAAAATATATTTTCCATTCTAAATTTAGCTATTGATTTTTCTTTACATTTGAAATATTATATTAATTATTTTACGTTTTTACGAAAACCATATTTTCGCAATTTAGGATAAATTATCCTACTAATTATTTTTGAATTGCTATTCCATTGTTAAACTACATTTATCGCTATGATAAATTCGAATAGGAAAAATATTTTCTAAACTTTTTGTCATTTCACTTATAGTAGTACTATTAATTATTAGTACATCATTTTGATTCTTATGTGAATAACTTTGTTAAATTTCAAGATATTAGGTACGGATCTTCGAAAGATTGGGTCATGTAGGAAACAAGTTTATTTCAAGAAGCTAAATTTTAATATTTGGTGCAGTCAACCATCTTTACAGGTATATATGGCTATGCCATTGCTGTGGTGTGGCTCTTGTTTGGCTTAGGATATGGACTATTTCTTCTTGCTTCAATCCTTTGCTGCAAAAGAAAGAACAGAAAGCTCAAAAAGAGATCAACTTGTCATAGTGAACACTACTATCGCTGCCTTATTCTCTCAGCCATTTTCTTGACAATTTTAGCCATGTAAGTTACTTTACAATTCTTTGCATCAAGGGCTTAAAATGTGTGTATAGAAAGGTAACATTATCTACTATAACATTAAGTCACAAACTAATTTTTCTCATAATAACAGTAAAGTTACTAAATTTTAGCAACTATAACATCCATCAAAGCGACTCTATAGTTAGTTATAGGGGCTTGAGTTTTCTGACGTTACTTTTTATATTAAAGAGTTATTTTAATGTGGTAA
This sequence comes from Nicotiana tabacum, assembly GCF_000715075.1. Lineage (NCBI taxonomy): Eukaryota > Viridiplantae > Streptophyta > Magnoliopsida > Solanales > Solanaceae > Nicotiana > Nicotiana tabacum. Next base: position 44,695,480 of record NC_134084.1, read on the forward strand.
AAAATAATTGAGTGACTTTACAGTTATAATGGATAGAGTTGAGTTAATACTTCCTCCATCTCAATTTATGTGAGACAGTTCAGATTTTGGGAGTTAATTTTTTTTAATTTTAACTCTAAATTCATATTAGAATCTTTAAGGTTTTTGAAAATTCATATATTTGAAAACTAAATAAATATTACTACAAGTCACAATAATTAACAATTTAAAATATTTAAAAAAGGAATATAAAAAACTATGGTCAAAGAAAAAACTCGTTTAACTCTTGACATTCGAATGCTACCAGACGGAGAGAGTGATAAGAAAAAGTCATACTACAAATGGATTATTTCTTGAATACTACTCCTTCCGTTTCAATTTATGTAAATCTATTTGACTGGGCACGAATTTAATGAAAAAAATGAAGACTTTTGAACTTGTGGAGTAAAATGAGGCACATATATTTTGAGTGGCTATAAATTATTGAATAAAGATAAATTGTTTCATTCTTTTTGACACTAAATAAAAAGGAAATAGGTTCACATTTATACTACTATGCAAGATTCAAGTAACTGAAACACCTTTTACAATTTTCACAGAACAGCAACAGGCCTTGTTCTAGGAGGGAACGAAAAGTTTCATTCAAGAACTGATACAGTAGTGGACATTATAATAGATACAGCAGATGGGGCATCAGAGACCATTTACACTACAACTGAAGCCATGAAAGAAATGAATAATGGCTTAGAAGGAACTGATTTAGGCAAAGAAGCTGCTGACTTCTTGATTCCTACATCTCAAAGTCTTGACAGACAGGCTGATGATATACATAGAGAAGCCAGAAAAAATAGACGATTAATTGAGAAACTTCTCAAGATAGTGTAAGTCTCTCTCCTTAATTTGTTTAATCATTCAGTATTCGGAATTTACTGCTCAAATAATCCAGATCCGCGCATACAGGTACATAGTGACTACAGTGGTTATTTCTCTAAACTTGGTTGCTGTAATTTCCCTATCAGGTAAACTCTATCTAGTTTGATCTTTTTATATTTTTGCATTGGTTAAGTACACTGACTAACGGTGTGAGTTTTTTAATTGCAGTATTTGGGATTCTGAAATTTAGAAGAACCCTTAAATTGTAAGTATATTATGTCAAAATCAAATAAAAGACAAAAATACTGTACTGTACAAAATTCTGATACATTCTTGTGATTGAATGCAGGCTCATTACATTGTGTTGGATCTTTACAACTCTGTGTTGGTTTCTTTTTGGCATTTATTACTTCTTAGACAAGTATGAAAATTATTCTCAACCAATTCTTTGCTGATATATATTTATTTCATTACCAAACTGTATTTAATTTGGATTCTAATTAATTATAGAAAATGATTTTTGCAGCTTTGCTGGAGATACATGCACTGCACTAGAAAATTTCCAGACAGATCCCTACAACAGCAGTTTGAGCTCAATTCTTCCCTGTGATGAATTGGTTTCAGCTGAATCAGTCCTTTATGATGTCAGTGAAGGGGTACATCGAATAGTTAACGAGGTAAACTTGAAAATTCATATTATTTCTTACCATATAATAGATCAAGCCATGCGCGCACACACATACATAAATTTTTCCATTGTCAATAAAGATTCCATCGTATTTATCAATGTTGGATAACTGCAGGTGAACCAAAGGTTATCTACAGATTATGGAAATGTTGCACAAATCTGCAATCCTTTCTCCGGTCCACCAGAATACAACTACCAGCCAAGAAACTGTTCATCTACTACAATTCGAATAGGGGATCTCCCTGGGGTAAGTACAAAATTCTATAAGCTTTCACATGATCACGAATTGTAATTACTGAACTTTATCCACTATTATAACACTAAAATCACAATTTTTTCTCGTCACACTAAAGTAGTTGAACTTTACCTACTATAGTTCTGTGACTCTACGAATAGAGTTGAGTGATTATAAATGAAATTGGCCCCATAATCAGCATCATGAGTTAGTTCTCCGTTACCTTTGATCTGAACCCTTGTTTTCTTTGATTAAGTTCTTAAGGATGTTGACATGCACTGATCCAAACTGCAAGGGAGGAGTGATGGTCTCCCCTAGAGATTTCAACAATGTGGAGGCATACACAATTGCTCTCCAGAAAATCCTCGACGTGTACCCTGGAATGGAGAACCTAACTCAGTGTGACACAGTATTTAATGCATTTGACGATATCATTGACAAACATTGCAAACCATTAAAGAAAAGCGCACATTTGGTATGGGGAGGACTTGTTTTCCTCTCAGTTGTAATGGTAGCATTAGTCCTCGTGTGGTCTTTCGAAGCACGACATGAAGGGAATCATCACAACTTAGATACTTCTGTCAAGCCTCATTCTGCAACAGCAGATATGCTGGAATTAGGCACAGCAAAAGAAGCCAACACAGGCTCAAATTCTATTTCAGCCATGTAAATAATAATTGATTTTACTTCATTGTATTGCATAGATAGAAAAGATCATAGGCGTTAATTTAGAAGAATTATGAGAGATCAATTAATGCTCTGGAGAAGAAGCAAGCTTCGATGCTCTCCCAGACAACAACAGAGGCATCATGGTTAAAGAGCATCCAACGCAAAGCGGCCTTTCATTCTTTTATTTTGTCGGGGTACATCTCCCTGCACCCTCAGCTCAGGGGACCAGAAAATGCCTTTCGTTTTTGTTCCGACGGAGGAAAATGAAGTAGAGTTATAGGACCAGATTTTTCTTTAGTTTTATTTATTGTTTTCTCAAAAATAGACCGAATAGGAAATTCTTGCTTCTTCTGAAAGTTAAAGAAGTCAACAATGGGGACAAACCCCTCAATGGCATGTATGAAATTCATAAAGCTAGAAGAATATTCATTTTTATTCAATCTTTTCCCACAGCTCAAGGGCATTTTGCTTCTCTATAGACCTGAAATTGAGCATTAATATTAAATCTACCGAAAAGTATTAACTCCTTACCACCTCCATCATAAGAACATTGTCGCATTGAAGTATAATAAACATAGCCAATTGGGGAATAGAAACTTAATTCCTAGTACCTATCATAATGCTCTTTTGTACTTGAGAAAAGTAATTGACTTGAGCTAAGTACATAAATACCAGAACAACGACGACAACACTAATACTACAATCTCAGACAAGTTAGAATCGATTATGTTAATTCTTATTGTTCATGTCACTTCAGTTGAGCTCATTAGTTCAATATTATTAAAAAATTCGTTCCTCTAGCAGTGAATTGAGCTGAGCATGACTTCAAATATAGTCCAAATGTGTTGGGTGTGACATTTGTATCTTAAGATTTCTACCGAGAGTTTTGGTTCACACATATAAAACCTTTCAAACACGTCCCCCCCCCCCCCCACACACACACACACACACACCCCGTTTTTGTTAGTTTTAATCATCCCGTTGACTCCTTTTGAGGACTTTAGGCCGGTCAATTACTGCAGATTACTTTGAAAACTTCCCTTTCTTTTTTAGTCATACTCTAAAATCCCACCTTATGGTCATGATGATACCTAACATGCAGGCTAGGAGAACCAATCACTCAACAACCGAATAAATTACAGAATGAAGCAACATAACAGGCCTAACAATGATTTATAGCATAAATACATCTAGAACAACACCAAGCGGAAAATCGTAATACGATCCTCCCAAAAACTGGTGTCAATACATAAGCTCTAAGAGTGTCGAAGTACAATAGTAAGAAGAAATACAACACTGTCTGAAATAAACAATATTGTCAAAATAGGAAAAGAAGGTGACTCCGAGGTCTGCTGATGAGCAGGCTGCACTACCTCGAGTCTCCTAGCACTGCAATGATCTATCCCTCAACTCTGCTCATGCCAATACCTGAATCTGCACAAAAATATGCAGAAGTACAGTATAAGTACAACCGACTGAATATACTCTTTAAGTATCAAAACTAACCTCGGCAAAGTACTGGCGAGATTGGTTAATTGATATTAGTCAACTAATACTTACTATCATAACCTGAACATTCCATAAATAAATACAACATAAAAATCTAGCAGAAATAGTGTATAAGATGATATGTTACAACTAACAGAGACAATAACATGCTTTCATATAAGAGATGATCAAAACTTACATTAGTTCATCGAATCAACATAAAAAGATGATATGCATCACAGATCATTATTATAAATGCGGAGTATAAGAGTTTATAATGACCATGAATGAATAAGACTCGCTCCAACAACCGACACTCTCCAAATGTCCTATAAATATGCGCATGCAAGGCCCAAGGTACAATAGGTGATCACCTGAATTCGAAGGGACGGATTGAAATCAATACGCTGCACGGACAACTCACATGCCTTAATCATACTAATCGCATAGACATCTCAGGTGCCTCAACCATACTAATTGCATAAACAACTCACGTGCCTCAGTCCATATAAGAGTTTCCATATACAAAATATATACATATGTGCCATAAATAATATAAAGGTGATGTATGGACATGAGAAATATAAATAATGTAGGCAAGTGAATAATATGACTACGGGTAAATCAAGTAGAACAAGATGCCAAGAATAGCCATTTCCGATCAACAAGGTAATAGTGGCCTAAATAGGATTTCTAGCATGACAAAGAGAGCTCACGTAGTCATATAAGAGAGATAACAAGTTATAAATAGCATAAAATCAAGGCACAAAATAACCTAGAAATCTACTTGATCATGAATATCCCAATGACACTCACATTTATGCTCGCCACGCATATACAACTCCCTCAAAATATAGCAAATAATCAAATAAGGACAATTTCTTAAAGTAGATCCCCTCAGCCAAGCCTAGACAAGATACTTACCTTTGGAACTCCAGTATATTATACTGGAGCCAGCAAAGTATACCGGTCCAGCATAATATGCTGGAAGTTCATACATAGGTACACCGAACTCCAGTATATTATGCTGGACTGGTCTCTATTGCAGCAAAATAGTAGTTATTTTTCAATGACTTGGTAAATGCTGGCTATTTTTGAATGACCAATCCGAAAACTGGCTAACCCGTGCTATTTTTACATTTTATTCTGAGTGAGACTTAACCCACAAAACTTATATGAGGCACCTCTAGTTATTAGACAAGTGGAAAAATGGCCCCACATGGTAGGCTCTCTCTTTTATCTCTCTTGCACACTGTGTTTTCCATTTTACCATCTCTTTCTAATCTTTATCCATCTTACAACAACAACAACAACAACAACCCAGCAAAATCTCACTAGTGGGGTTTGGGAAGGGTAGTGTGTACACAGACCTTACCCCTATCCCGAAGGAGTAGAGAGGCTGTTTCTGAAAGACCCTCAGCTCAAGAAGACAAAAAGACAAAAGGAGACAATATCAATAACACCACAGAAATAATATGAAAAATATGAACAACATGAAATCAAGAAGAAAGATACAAAGCAAAAGTGAAATAGTATCCCTACCAAACTAGTCTCACAAAGTTATGATATAAGGCAAGACTCAACTACCTCCTAACCTACAACCCTAATACTCGACCTCCATATGTTCCTATCAAGTGCCAGGCCCTCGGAAATCTGAAGCCTCACCATATCCCACCTAATCACCTCCCATCAATACTTCTTAGGTTGCCCTCTACCTCTTCTTGTTCCCTCCATAACCAGCCATTCGCACCTCCTTACCGGAGCATCTGGGCTTTTCCTCGGAACATGCCCGAACCATCTGAGCCTCGTTTCCCGCATCTTATCATCAATAGGAGCCATACACACCTTCTCCCGAATATCATCATTCCTAATCTTATCCATCCTAGTATGTCCGCACATCCACCTCAACATCCTCATTTCTACTACCTTCATCTTCTGGATATGTGAGTTCTTAACCGGCCAACACTAGCCTCATACATCATGGTCGGTCTAACCACCGCTTTACAGAACTTACCTTTGAGTATTAGTGGCAATGTCTTGTCATATAATACTCCAGATGCTAACCTTCACTTCATCCATCCTACCCCAATATGGTGTGTGACATCCTCATTGATCTCCCTCCCCCTGGATAACTGACCTAAGGTATTTGAAGCTGTCTTTACTCGGGATGACCTGTGATTCAAGCCTCACATCCACACCCACTTCCCCCTACTCAGTGCTGAACTTACACTCCAGGTATTCCATCTTCGTCCTGCTAAGCTTGAAACCCTTAGATTCAAAGAGCATGTCTCTAAACCTCCAGCCTCTCGTTAACACCGCTCGCGACTCATCAATCAGAACTATGTCATCGGCGAATAGTATGCACCATGACACATCCCCTTGAATGTGGTGTGTTAACGCGTCCATCACCAGGGAAAATAAGAATGGCTGAGCGTAGAACCTTGGTGTAACCCCATAATAACCGAAAAAACCTCAGAGTCGCCTCCTACTGTCCTAACCCGAGTCTTTGCCCCATCATACATGTCCTTAATCGCCATAATGTAGGGAACCGGCAAGCCTTTTACCTCCAAGCTTCTCCAGAGAACTTCTCTAGGAACCTTGTCATACGCTTTCTCTAGGTCAATAAACACCATGTGCAGGTCTTTCTTCCTATCTCTGTACCGTTCAACCAACCTTCTAACAAGGTGTATAGCTTCTGTAGAGGAACAACCGGGCATGAACCCAAACTGGTTGTCGAAAACGGACACTGTCATCCTCAACCTCGCTTCAACCACCCTCTCATACACTTTCATAGTATGACTCAGTAATTTGATACCCCTGTAATTGTTACAACTCTGGATATCACCCTTGTTCTTATACAATGGTACCATTGTACTCCACCTCCACTACTCTGGAATCCTTTTCGCCTTAAATATAACATTCAACAACCTTGTCAACCACTCCAAACCTGTTTTCCCCACGCACTTCCAAAATTCTACCAGAATCTCGTCAGGCCCGGTCGCTCTACCCCTACTCATCTTACTCATAGCTCTCATGACCTCCTCAACCTTGACGCGCTTGCAGTACCCAGAGTCACTGTAACTATCGAAATGCTCCAATTCACCTAGCACAATATCTCGATCCCCTACTTCATTAAGAAGTTTTTAAAAGTAAGTTTGTCATCTTCTCTTAATCTGGGAATCTTTCATCAATACTCTACCATCGTCATCCTTGATGCATCTCACTTGGTCTAAATCTCGAGCTTTCCTCTCTCTCAGTTTGGCCAGCCTAAATAACTTCTTCTCCCCGCCTTTTTCCCATAGTTCCTCGTACATACGACCATAAGCCGCAGTGTTAGCCTCCGTGACCGCCAGCTTCACTTCCTTCCTAGCTACCTTATACCTCTCCATGCACTCTTGCCTCTCTTCCTCACCTATGCTCCCCACTAACATCTGGTACTCCTCCTTCTTCGCTTCCACTTTACCTTGTACCACTTCATTCTACCACCAGTCTCCTTTGTGCTTGCTTGAGATGCCCGTCAAGACCCCTAACACCTCTCTCGCAGCCTCCCTTCTAGAGTCTGTTGTCGTTGACCACATAGCACTCGCATCACCACTGCTCCTCCAAGCTACCATAGCTGACAACCGCCCCTCTAACTCTTGGGCTTTATCCTTAGTTAAGGCTCCCCACCTGACTCTCGGTCTTCTTCGAGCAGACATTTTCCTCCTCTTCACCATAATACCAACGTCCATCACCAAGAGCCTATGTCGCGTCACGAGTATCTCACCTGGAATTACCTTGCAATCCTTGCAAAACCCCCTGTCACTCCTCTTGAGTAGGAGATAATCAATCTGAGTCTTCGCCACCGCATTTTGAAAAGTAACCAAATGGTCCTCCCTTTTCAGAAAGCTAGAGTTTGCAATCACCAACCCAAATGCCTTAGCGAAGTCCAATAACAAGGTTCCTCCTCCGTTCCTCTCCCCAAAACTGAAGCCTCCATGCACTTCATCATACCCACAAGTGGTCGACCCAATATGACCATTGAAATCCCCTCTTATGAATAACTTCTCGGTAGGTGGTACCTGATGCATAATCTCATCTAACCCTTCCCAAAAGCTTCATTTAACCTCCTTATCTAGGCTTGCATGAGGTGCATAGGTGCTAACAACATTTAGGGTGCACTGTCCAACCACCAGCTTAACAATCATCAATCTATCATTCACTCGTCTACCGTCAACCACAGACTCTCTAAGTTCTGTATCCACAAAAATACCCACTCCATTCTCACCCTTTTGGGTTTCTGAGTTCCAAAGTTTATACCCGTCCGCGTCTCTCGCACTCGACCCTACCTACCTTGTCTCTTGTATACACACTATATTGACCCTCCTCTTCTGGAGGATCTTCGCCAACTCTATAGACTTACCTGTCAATGTATCTACGTTCCATGACCCAATTCTCAACCGATAAACACCCTTGTTTCCTTTACCTCCCTTACCTCCCAACCCACCCCCTAACCCCCGCCCTACCTCCCGCCCCACCCCTCGTCCCCCCCGAGGACATGAACTCACTCGACCATCCCAGACCAAAGCCACTATACCTCAGGCGGACTAAGGGGAATCACTAACACACACGATAGACCAAACTAGAAGAAGACAAAATGCCATTACAGGCATACTAATACGGTGAATAAACTAATAAGAACTAAGACGACAACAATTTAACCAACACAATAGAGCGAAACACGAAAACGGGAGGTACCAAATCCCGTGAGTAGAACCTGGGAATTTTCTTGGTATACCCGACGGTGTTGCGGCCACCTAGCTCATTCACGTCCAACTCATGTCGTTCCTTGCAGACACTCGGGTAGTTCTTTACTATTTGCACGTGCCCGTCTCGCTCACTGCCCAAAGTCGCCGGTCCTAATCTAAAATACACACAGAATACCACGGAGCCAAACAAATAGGGGCTATCACCGCTACCACTGGTGATGCCTAGCCGTTGCAACGACATGAAAAGAACTAGTCATCTTACTGAATGGAAAATAAAAAAACTAGTCAACTTTAAATCTCTCTTCCTCACTTCTGAGTTTCGTCTCCTCTATCTTCTAAAATATTTTCAAAAAGGAACTAAACAGTTGGATTTTTAGGGTTGTTTTTCGTGTATGCTTGTGTAAATTCTAGAGTTCAAAACGAAAAATGACTAAAAATTTCTTTTCTTTTTGAAGAGAAAAACTAATGGGTTTAATATTTTGGTGGGAGAACTATTAATTTTTGAGATATCTATGCTTTCTAGTTTCTCTATAATAATATGATCAACAATTTGGTTGAAGTGTATTAAACCCGGCATCTCACTTATGTGCAGTGATAAAACTCAACTTCATACATTTATCTTTTTATTTTGGTATTGCTGCTTGGGTACAACTTTGAATATCTTAACCTTTTCTTTTGTGATGATATGAGATTCTAGGTTTGAATTTTATGTGTACTTCACCTTTTTCGATGGCTGAAAATTGTAGTATATTGTCTTAGTGAATTCATGCTAACTTTGAATTGTAGTAATTTATTGTTTGTATTGAAGGCACCAGAGAAGGAGAAGAATGAAAGAGGAGATATGATGCATTTTCCCCCATTAATAGTCATATTTGAATTAAACAAATTAGGCAGAATAGCCGGATAGACATCTGTACTTGTTCGTGTTTGTCATCCCGGTCCCTGTATTCAACGAAATTTCATTCAGATACTTGAACTTAGTCAAAACATGTATTTTAAACCCCTCCGGCACGCGTTGCTCACTCACCTGACGTGGAAAACATTTCATGTCCACATCAGTTAAATTTATGCCATATCTATATTTATTTAATTATAATATTTTTTTAAAAAATATGCCAAATCCATCCCCATCTTCCTATGTTGTCGACGACCCTTATCACCAGAAACAACCGGAAAATCGCAAGGTCGCCTCCATATTTTGGATCTCTTTCCTTCTTCCTAAGCACAATCTTAAAAAAATTCTATCTCGCTTCATCTCCTTACTCTCACTATTTCAGGTAAAATTAATATCACCACAGTAATATTAAGTTTACAGGCTTCAACAAAGTAACTCTCAAGTACAAAGACACAAAAAATAGCAATAACTAATGAGCAAACTCCTTTGGAAACCCCATGACTACCACGGACTGATGGTCACAGTTAGTAGAAAAAATCACCAGAAAAATTACTTCACATTTTCATGGCTTCTTGATCTTTAGAAAATATAAACTCATTAATAGATCTGTTTATTAGCTGCCCTAAAAGAAAATTCTTCTCCATCTTATACTATACTTTCAGTTTTGCTCTTGATTATTTACAAAGGGCAGAAGGGAAAAGAGGGTAAGGGGAGTTTACATTAGGAAGGACGGGGGAAGAAGATGGGAAACGGGGGACAAGGAAAGGAGGATTGGGATCCGCTTGGGTTTGGAAATTATTTTACTTTTCTTATATTATTATTTTGCTCTTTTTCTTTTTATGATTATTTTTAATGATATTTAATATTTTTAAATCAAAATTAATACATCCACTCTCCTTTTTAGAGTGTGTAACTACTCATTTTTCTGACTCAACAAAATAAATGACACATAAGCTCAGGCAATGGTTAGAGGGGTTTAAGGCACATGCTTTGACTGAGTTCGGGTGTCTGGATAAAACTACATTGAGCATAAGGTCTGGGATGACAAACACAAACAAGTACAAATGTCTGTCAGGCTATTCTGCCAACAAATTAAAGAGATGATGCATTTTATTGAAAGGAGAAAGACGAAATAGGAGGAGGACCAGATACCAGGACGATACTGAGAGAACGAGGAGCATATGTAGGTAATCTAGAATCCACTTTACGGTAAAATTGGGTAAAAAGATGAGAACAAAATAGTGAAATGGCAGTATAAGAAAGATAAATGAGGGAGACTGCCATGTGGGACCTACTTTTCCATTTATCTAATAATTAAAGATGCCTTATACAAGTTTTGTTGGTTGAGTCTCACTCAAAATAAAATTTCACATCGATTTGACAGTTGAGTAATACCATCTCTAGCGCCCTCGCTTTAGGTCTTTTTCTTTTTTTGGTTAACAGGGGATATTTATATAAATTATAAGAAAAACTAGGAAATACAGTGCATAGTACTGTCAGTGCCGGGGTAGTGTAATCCGCCCAATACTGCGATATTTTGTTTTACTGTATCAATATTACATGCCAAAATATTTCTTACAACTTCAGTTCCTAGGATATTTGACCAAATACATCATTTGCAAACATCGGAGGAACTACTAGTAAGCTGGTTCTTCCCAAAAAACTTGGTTTTGCTGCCTCTTTTGCCAGTGCATCTGCCACCCTATTCTGCTCCCTGTACGTGTGTCTCACTGTGACCTTGTCCATCCTTTGCATTAACAACCTGCATTAAAAAATCATGGGATCATATGTTAAGTTACCTGTTAGAAGCATTTGGATTAGTTCTGCCAAATCTGTATTGATGTCCAAAGGGATCCATCCATTTTGCTCCGCTAGTTGCAGACCTTTCAAGAGAGTTTTCACCTCGGCCATAGTATTGGTGGTATGTGATATATTCTCCATATACCCCATAATCCAATCCCTGTTATGGTTCCTGAATACTCCACCTATTCCTCTTATACCTGGAATACCCTTAGCGACACCATCTGTATTCAGTTTACAGTACCCTCTCCGGGGGAAGGGAGGCTCCCATTTTACATTAGTTTGGAAAGACTTCTTGATGGTGTCATTTTTCATCTACATAAAGTATTCAGTTGCTTTAGAGATGGTGTCGGTGGTGCTGATGCTATCGTTTTTGTTGTTGAAGAGGTTGTGATTCCTAGTTAGACAAATGTGCCGGAAACATAAGGGAATGTTGTTCTCCCAAGGAATATTTTCATTACAGAGTGTGTTCCTATATTTACTTTATGTTTATGGCCATGGTTGGGCTGAGAAAATGGGATTCAGCTACCTACTTTCATTCGAAGCCTTGGATAGAAACTCTTGCCAGAATTGAGCTGCATTTATGCATTCAAAGAAAATGTGGTCAGTTGTTTCTTGGTTGCTTTGGCAGAAGCAGCATTGTGGGTTACAGTTAACCCCAATTTTGTGTGGGTAGGCTCATATAGGTAACCTATTTTGGGCAAGAAGCCAGATAAAGTTTTTTACATTGTTAGGAGCTTTTAATTTCCAGATCCAAGTGAAGGTCCGTTCCTCCCTATTTCCAAGGTTCTCCTTGATTTTTGTGTACCCTAAAAATCGGATAACAATTAAACTTATAATGTGGTTTTAAGGATATGTAATTTTACCTAATAATAATTGATAAACGTAAAGCTTAATAGTATAGATTAACAATGAGATGAAGCAAACCAGTCTTGAAATGTGATTCAACCCTCGAGCTTGAGTGCCCTCGAATTGATCGGTGCCCAAAATAGTTAAGAAACAAACTAACTGATGAACAAGAATATAAGCTAAAGAGAAATTATTGTATTGCTTTGATATGCATGAACGTGAGGTGCTTACAAGGTGATTAGGGCCCTCTTTATATATTATAGGAATCCTATTTATGATATAATTCTAATTACGAAAGTAAATCCCCTGATGGGCTAAATAACTAGTCCTGACTTGATACGTGCCAAAATTTCCATCATGATCCTTTCCCGATCGCGGATATCTCAGCTTTCTGTTATTCGACATAGCATGCTTCCTTCAATCTCGTTCGATCTCTTTCCTATTTCAGTCTCGATCTTGATCGGCCATTGATCCACGAGATTACCAATCCATATCTGTACCATGGTCCGATATAACCGAGGCCGACCTTGATCTACCACCCCAATTTTGGTCAGTCATACAAAATTAGGAAAGTCCGATTTTGACCATATATAGATAGTCCCCTCGGTTTTTGGAGTGTAATGACAAGAAATGAATTGAATATTTGAGTTTTTTCACTTGTTCTTCCCGAAATACCAAATATTCCAATCTCTATTCTTCCTTGCTTATGAAAACAAAATGGCCAAAACATATAAAATTGTTCCGCAAAAGGAAACCGCTCAGGTTCGGGCTAAGGAGCGCACCAAGTGTCGGTCTCGGATGGAGACCTTTAAAGAAATCCATGCTCAGGACTTTGTTCTTTTGACCAAGATCGATGGACCCCGAATGACAATTTGAACTAGAGTTTGAGTAGCTCTTAGTCTTAATAATCGAGTGAGTATTTGCTCGAACTCGAAGTAAAGTTAGCCCTTAGGTTTTATAGTTTGGTGAGGATTTGCTCGAATTCGAGTTAAGATAGTCACCAAATGAGAGTTTGCTTGAACTCAGGTTAAAATAGCCCTTGGGCTTTTATGATCGAGTGAGGACTTGCTCGAACTTGAAGTGAAGTTAGCCCTTAGGCTTTATAGTTGAGTGAGGATTTGCTCAAACTCGAGTTAAGATAGTCCCCAAGTGAGAGTTTGCCCGAACTCGGGTTAAGATAGCCCTTGGGTTTTTATGATCGAGTGAGGACTTGCTCGAACTCGAAGTGAAGTTAGCCCTTAGGCTTTATAGTCGAGTCAGGATTTGCTCGAACTAGAAGTAAAGTTAGCCCTTAGGCTGTATAGATAGTCCCCGAGTAAGAGTTTCCTCGAACTCGGGTTAAGATAGCACTTGGTCTTTTATGATCGAGTGAGAACTTGATCGAACTTGAAGTGAAGTTAGCCCTTAGGCTTTATAGTCGCGTGAGTATTTGCTCGAACTCGAGTTAAGATAGTCCCCAAGTGAGAGTTTGCTCGAACTTGGGTTAAGATAGCCCTTGGTCTTTTATGATCGAGTGAGGACTTGCTCGAAAAGTGAAGTTAGCCCTTAGGCTTTATAGTCGAGTGAGGATTTGCTCAAACTCAAACTAAAGGTAGCCCTTAGGCTTTATAGATAGTCCATTGAGAGTTTGCTCGAACTCAGGTTAAGATAGTCCTTGGGCTTTTGTATTTGTTATGGATTTTGGACTTCTCCGATCTGCGTTAATTTGGCCGTAGCCTCTTTAGTTCGAAACGTACCCTTTGGGCTTATTTTCCATTTCACTTCGAGATCCATGGCCTGTAAAATCGAGGGTTGTCTTTAAGGTCTTATGGTCTCGAAATTTAGTAGTTCGATTTTGTTTGTTTTTGGACGGCATTCCTCAAGTGTAGGGTTAGTTGTTCAAACTTCCATCATGGTCGGCCCTTAAGCCTATTTACACAATATATCAAGCATATAAAATAGGGAATTTTTCTAAAGGCATAAGATATCGAAAAGGAAAAATACTTCTCTCAATAGATGATTATTGCCGCGCCCCCTTTTTTCCCTTTTTGACGGGGAAGTCCGGGTTTCGACATTCATGGGGAAAATAACTCGTTTCCTTTTGGGAATTGGGTATTTCAAGAGTCGCCACCTAATGGATTATGGTGCGTTATGGCACCTAGAGTAATTAACTCATGTAACTAGTTTGCATTACCAGAGATTAGGGTAAGGGCTCGAAAGAACCTTGAGGGGAAGGTGTTAGACACCCCTCGCGGTCACGGTGGGTCTCGATCGAACTTAAACTATGTGAATTAGTCCTTTTACAAATAAACAATTTTAACACATACTTACAAATAAAGACATGTTTCGACACTTTACGTACATGTATGATTTAAGTAATGAAAGCAAGGGAAGAGGTTTGAACAATTTGCACATATGTAATGAAAAGTAAATTCGTTTAAACAACCGGGAGTTGGGAAGAGGGGTCCTAGGTTGGTTAGCCTATAGGATCATATCCACACAATGCCAGGTAATCACTCCTCAATGAGGGGCTACACATGATATTAGCGTGTAGTCATCATATCCTTACTACCCAATTCTCTCCCCCTTGGTCATAGCCCAAAGCGTTCTATCAACCTTGAAAAATGTCATATGCGTGCACTACTCGTCCCTTTCTTGTGGCCCTGGAGGTACTTAGGACCTCTAATTTAGGTAGTTCTAGACCATCCTAAAGTACTTAAAGGAGAAAAATCTAGGCGTCAATCAAAACAGTTAGAACTGCATTAAAGAGAACAATTAAAGGCTCACATTTACCTCCACAAATATAACAAGTAAGTGCACGTCTCAAACAACAGTTTCAAGTATTTAAGAGAAAAACTTAGAACATGATACCTAGGTGAGTAGAGATTATATAGTATTGAATTAGGACCAAAGTGTCAAAGACCTATTCAGCTTGCCTACTGATTTTAGACCTGTTTGAATATGAGCAGTCACAGATAACAGAACATAGTTTTACAGTTGCAGAATTCTTAAGCGCTCTATAGGCTTGCCTAGACATATAATAGTGATGTCCTATGAGCATGGTATCTATTATTAATTAGGAAGGCAGTAAATCAGTAAACAATTTTAAACGGGTAATTTGGATCCTATAGGCATGCTTTCTAGTGATATTGATTAACATGAAAATAGTAGGTTATTTAGCTAAACTGATTCAGAACTTACCAGTATAAACTTAGAGTTAAACTGATTTTAGGTCTAACTAAACTGGTTTTAGATCCAATAGGCATGATTTCTATTTGAACATAAGGTGAAGCAAGCAGGATTTATTGATCAAAGAGAAATCCCTATAGGCATGATTTCTATAAAAACTGATTTTAATCCTATAGGCATGATTTCTATTAAAACTGATTTTAATCCTATAGGCATGATTTCTAAGGAGACAAATTTGAATATATGTTGTAATGGAAACTAAACTTCAATTACTTTACATCCTACAGGCATGATATCTAATTATAAATCTGATTTAGATCTTATATGCATGGCTTCTAATTATGTGAAAGTAAAGCATGCAGAATTTATTTAAACCAAAGCAGATCCTATAGGCATATTATCTAACAAACACATTTGAATTGAAATAGACCCTATAGGCATGTTATCTACCCGATTTTACCCACAATATGCAGCTACCCACCCTTTTTCACTAATCACCCTAATATTTGTTTACAATAATTATTACAGACCAAGAACTAAATATAAATTACATAAATAAAATAGAAGCTAAGCTATAGGGAGCCTGAAGCAGGCCCAAAATAGTCATGGTGTACCAAGCCCTTACTGGTCTCAAATGCCCAAAGTTCTATAGCCCGATTCATGTCCAGGTGTGTCAGAGTTCCCTAAGGACCTCAAGGATCATGGGCAGTGCTCACACCCAGACTTTCCTCAAACAAAGACTGATTATGTGCAGTGTGGAAGTGCCAGCCCTGATATGCCAGAGTTCAGAGAGATCTCAAGGGTCTCAAAGCAGTACACATATAAGAGGGGCATGACTTAGTAATCTAAGAGTAATGTATAATGATTTGAAAGAGTTTGGTAAGCAGTAGCAAGAGGGCCTTAGGAGTGAAAAGGATTTTTTGAAACCAACACATAGCTAGGGTGGAAATCAGTTTGAGAAAACATGAGGAACATTTGTTTTTTGGGATCAGAGAGCAAGTCACAGAACACACAGTTTCATAGCAGACTTCACACAAGGATAAAGGGATGGGGGACACCTAGAATGCACATTAGTGATGGCCAAACAAATACACAGATTCCTCAAGAAGTTATGGAATTGACAAGTTAGTTACAAAGATATATTGAGAACACACAGGTCTTAGGCACAAATAGGATCTCATTAGTGAAGTAGAGCAAGTTAGACTTAGATGAACAAACTAGACAAACACTTCATGAAGCATTCAAGGTTTTAGAAATACTAATCATATACAAAACAAGCAGAATTTAGACATGCTGGGTGAGACAGTAAACACACAATTTAGCTTGGACATACTAGTGAACAAATTATCTAAAGCAGGATTGGCATGCTAAACAATATACTAGCTATAGATTTTAACAGAATAAACTTAAATATGCTGAGTGACACAATAATCTAGGCATGTTGATTGCTCATTGAATAGAATAGCAAATAGAACTGGAAATCACAACTAATGAACTGCAGCAACAAAGAAAACACATAGTTTTTGAATGGGAATTGAATCAGGACATACCAGTTAAGGAGAGAATACAGAGTATAGAGTAAGGATGGTGCAAGTAGCCAGCTTTGGCTTACAACCGGCTGGATTAGTGAGAATTACATGTAACAAATGGGAATAGAGAGCTTTTGAGAGTGTGAGAGTGTAGATGAACTAATGTTCGTGTTCAAAAGTGAGGAGTAAATGAGAGTATATATAGCAGTTAAGAGAAAGGAAAATAAGGTAAAGGGATCAACCCTTCTACAATTAAGGAAGCCATAGAATAAATTATACACTAATTAGTATAATTTTCCCTTAATTAAGGGAAATTAACCAACGGTAAAGGCAGAATATACTTAAGGAAAGAAAATCAAACGAGCAATTAGGGGTAAATAAACAGAAGTTTAATTAAGGAAATGATCAGTAAAGAATCAGTGAATATCACGGTTAATTGAATAAGGTAAGAAAGCTAATCAAGATTATTAAAAAAGGGAATAGTCAGGAATTAGGACAAAGGTCTTAACAAAATAAACTGATAAATCAAGAATCCAAATCAATCACTGATTTAAGGAGAAAAGTATAGGTTTACCATGAATAGGCAAAAAATGAACATAGACATATAGAATCAGTAGAAAAGTCGAACCAAGAACATCAATAGAGGCACATTAGGAGGAAGAATCGCAAAAACCAAAGCATAGGTCAAAGTCAGTACACAAGTAACCTAGAGAAACTCAGAATCCAAACAATAATGTCGAAAAATTAGGGATTTTAGCATAAACGAGTTAGGGTTAAAGCAAACCTCATAAAATTGGTTAGAACACATAAGAAACAGAAGATTAAACACTCAAAATTAACATTTTGGAGAAAGAAAATTTCGAGAAACCCTAGTCGTAGAAGTCAAGAACTTGAAGTATTATAGTGTTTAAAATCGGTCAATAGTAGAGTATTAAGAGAAACTTAAAGAAAAATCACAGAAACTTTGAAAACACTTTAAATATGTAGAGATCCAAATGATAGATAACAAAGAACCCAAATATAGTGCTAAAATCGGCTGACAGTAAAGAAACAAAAGGTCTTTAAAGGAAATTCATTGACAAACTCAGAATCCTTCCAGATCTACGAAGATCGGGACGAATTTATGTCCAAAGATTAGGGTTTTGAAGAGAAAGGGGAGGGGTAAAGAGAACCTGGTTTTGGACCAGAGATTTGAACTATGGAACTTCAATAGAAATTGCTCGCAAACCATGGACAAACCCTTGAAGAGCTTTGAACGAGATCTGGACTAGATCTCTTCAATGTTCTTCCACAAAGATCACATAATTGAACAACCAAGGGGATATGAGACAAGTAGAGGCTTCGTACAACCATAGGATGCCATAGATCGGACAGGGATTCAAAGGATTAAGGCCAATTATGGGTGACGACGATTAGAGTTAGGGGTTGATTTCAGAGAGAACTAGAGAGAAGGGGATCCAAAGGCGGCTGTTGGTGAGAAAATGGCTAGGTTTTGGGGTCGTTTGGGGCTAAAAAGGGAAGTGGTTAATTGTGGTCATTGATCTCTATGATCAACGGCCGAGATTAAAAGGGTTTGGGGCCGGATCGAGTATTAGGTTGGGATGGGTATGTTTTGGGTTAAAATTGGGCTGAGTATTGGGTCCAATTTAGAATTAGAATTGAATAGAAAAGGGGCCAGATTTTAAATAGCCAACTTTAACAACTAAATAATTTATATAATGAATAATAAATGAGTACCAAAATGTCTTTGTACACTAAAATGATTTAAAATAGTTCTTTAACATTTTAAAAATATAAATGATCATTTTATGCATAAATAATGTAATTATACATTAGTACGGGCTATTTTTGCAAAAATGTGCAATTTAGCTTAAAAATGTAAATATAATTATAAAAAATGTACTAAAAATATTTAAACACTTGCTGGCATAAATAATAAATTTAGGTGACTAAATCATCACAAAATTAGTATGAAGGATAATTATTGGATATTTATATAATAAAAAAGGAGAAATAAATTGATTTATAGCCTTTAAAATCATAGAAAAATTATAAAACAATGTTTATGCATGCTTATAACTGCATATGTACTATTTTGAAAGTATATATACATATTAAAAAATATGTAAGGGAATAATTGGGTATCAACAACTGCCCCTCTTTACCCGGGAATGATGAAAGAGTTTTCGGGTAAAGAAATGATGGCTAATTTTGACCGAATGGAATGTTTTGAAAGACAGAGGCCGGACTTTGGTCTTTGAGTTGCCTACATATCCTTGGTTTTACAGGAATCTGGCCACGTGTAGTTTTGGATTCATTGGTAGAATATACCGATGAAGTCATTACAAGAACGGACACGAGATTTTGGAATGGATGCAAGAGTGGTTATGGTGAACGGTTAAGTTTGAGATAGTTTGAAGGAATTGGAGTGAGGTCGCTCCTGCTAGGATAGTGGTTGCTTGCTGGTTACTTGTAGATAAAGAGATGTTACGGACACATATTTGTGCAAAATTTTAAACATGATGAAGATTCCCCTTGGACCATGAAGGTTGCCTTCGGACGGTTAAGAATGACGTCCTCAGACCATGATGTCCTGGGCCATGAATTATTTAGTGAGGGATTCGCAGGCCATAAAATGATGTTCTCGGGCCTTGAAGATAGTGCCTCTGAATCATGACGCCTTTGAATAATAATATGCAAATTTGAGGGATCCTCAGGCCATGGCATGGTGTCTTCCGGCTATGAGGATGATTTCCTTTAGACTATGACGCCTTTGGATAGATTGGCGATATTTCAGCCCATGAGATGCAATAATATGATGCTACCAAGACAAGGCTTAGTCTTGTGAAATGCAGGGCAGGGCTTAGCCCGATCGAAAAACAAACAGATAGTACCAGAATAGAGCAATATTTATGTAAGGAGGGACAGTGCTTAGTCCCGTACAAATGTGGAGACAAGGATTAGCCTCATGCAAATGTGGAGGCAGGGATTAGCACTGTGCAAGTGTGGAGGCACGGATTAGCCTCATACGGGTATGGAGGCAGGGACTAGCCTCATGCAAATATGGAAGCAAGGATTAGCCTCATGCAAATATGGAGACAAGGATTAGCCTTATGCAAATAGGGAAGCAATGATTAGCCTCATGCAGATATGGAGGCAGTGATTATCCTCATGCAGATATGGAGGTATGGATTAACCTTATGCAGGTATGGAGGCAGGGATTAGCCTTATGTAGGTATGTAGGCAGGGATTAGACTCATGCAGGTATGGAGGCAAGGATTAGCCTCATGCAAATATGGAGGCATGGATTAGCCTCATGCAAATAAGGAGGCAGGAATTAATCTTATACAGGTATGGAGGAAAGGATTAGGCTTATGCCAACAGGGAGCCAAGGATTAGCTCATGCAGATATGGAGGTAGGGATTAGCCTCATATAAGTATGGAGGTAAGGATTAGCCTCATGCAAGTATGGATGCAAGGATTAGCCTCATGCAAATATGGAGGCAAGGATTAGCCTCATGCAAATAAGAAGGTAGGGATTAGCCTTATGCAAATATAGAGGCAAGGATTAGCCTCATGCAGATATGGAGGCAGGGATTAGCCTCGTGCAAGTATGGAGGCAAGGATTAGCCTCATGCAAATAAGGATGCAAGGATTAACCTCATGCAAATATGGAGGCAAGGATTAGCCTCATGTAGATATGGAGGAAGGGATTAGCCTCATGTAGGTATGGAGACAAGGATTAGCCTCATGCAAATATGGAGGCAAGGATTAGCCTCATGCAAATATGGAGGCAGGGATTAGCCTCATGCAAATATGAAGGCAGGGATTAGCCTCATGCAAATATGCGGGACAAGGCTTAGTCCCATGCGAAGAGCGAGCAGCAAATAAGAGTAGTATATTTCTTAGCTAGAGATATATTCAGTGTCTGAGGGCTGGATTGATAGTGAATTTTCTTTGTGTATACATGTTTGTGAATGTTATCGCTACGTCAAATGTGCCTACGTTCAAAGAAAAATTGTAAGTTTTGTGAGGGGAGGTTGGTTGGTTCTTCTGTCCGCTGGCCTTACTTTGCTCCGTTCTGGAGGCCTCTTTGAGTTTCCCTGGGTAACGCTTGACTATTATGGAAATAGAGTTTTCAAAAATATGCAATTATTGATATAGAGTCATTTTAGAAACATATTGATATATTAAGTGATTTTTAGATGAACTAGTGAGTGTAACACATTTCAGATACATTGCAGCTTTCTCGTGTTAGAATTTTGAGGGTCCAGTTCAAAATTCTACCCTAGTTTGGTAGATGATATTTCGACTGTTTGCGGGTAATGAGCCGTGTTGAACCTTCTTCGGAATTTTGAGAATCCTTCTCAAAATTCAGCCCTAGTTTCTTAATCGATTTCTGACCGTCTGACATATGTTGGCATTGGTTGGACTTGCTCCAAAATTTTGAGGGTCCTCCTCAAAATTCTGCCCTAGTTTCTGATTCTGGGAGAAATGGAAATTTTATTATGATATGACCGAACCCATAAGGATGCCTACGTATCCCCTCTTAAATGGGAATCAGGTCAACTGTAGTTCAATTACATCATATGAGGAAATGTAAATAGTCTAAGCATAGTATCTCTTGATTGCATCTCAATTGATTGGTTTTGGCCAAATTTCTCCGTCCATTTTTTCAAGTATGAGTGCTCCTCCTGTCAGCACCCTGTGAACCATGTATGGACCTTGCCAGTTGGGAGAGAATTTCCCTTTGGCTTTATCTTGATGTGGGAAGATCTTCTTCAGTACTAACTATCCTGGTGCAAATTGCCTTGGTTTGACCCTTTTGTTGAAAGCTCTAGACATCTTGTTCTGGTAAAGCTGACCGTGACATACCGCGTTCATCCTTTTTCCATCTATGAGGGCCAATTGTTAATAGCGACTCTTTATCCATCCTGCATCGCTGATTTCAGCTTCCTGCATGATTCTTAAAAAAGGAATTTCTACCTCAGCTGGGATGACAGTCTCGGTACCGTAAACCAGCATATAGGGAGTTGCCCCGGTTGATGTGCGAACTGTAGTGAGGTATCCCAACAGAGCAAAAGGTAGCTTCTCGTGCCATTATTTGTGGTTTTCTACCATCTTCCTTCGTATTTTCTTGATGTTTTTGTTGGCAGCTTCTATGGCTCCATTCATCTGAGGTCTATAGGCAGTGGAATTCTTGTGTTTGATTTTGAAAGTTTCACACATGGCTTTCATCGGATCACTATTGAGATTGGCAGCGTTATCAGTAACAATGGACTCGGGAACTCTGAATCAGCAAACGATACAATCTTTGACAAAGTCTGCGATGAACTTCTTGGTTACATCTTTTTAAGATGCAGCCTCTACCTATTTTGTGAAGTAATCAATGGCTACTAGAATAAACCTATGTCTGTTTGAAGCAGTAGGCTCAATCGGACCGATGACATCCATTCCCCAGGCGGCGAACGGTCAAGGCGAGCTTGTTGCATTGATCTCATTTGGCGGTACTTTTATCATGTCGGCATACACTTGACACTGATAGCATTTGCGGACATACTGGGCGCAATCTATCTCCATGGTCATCCAAAAGTAACTGGCCCTAAGTATCTTTTTGGCCAAGACAAAACCATTCATGTGCGGGCCGCAGGTCCCAGCATGTATATCCTCAAGTAGTTTAGAAGCCTCTTTTGTGTTGACACATCTTAGCAGTCCCAAATCAGGAGTTCTCCTGTACAAATTTCCTCCGCTATGGAAGAAGTGATTGGATAATATCCGGGGTGTACGTTTCTGAGTGTGGTTTGCATGTTCCGGATATTCTCCTTTCGCCAAATACTTCTTGATGTCATGAAACCAAGGTTTTTCATTTGTTTCTTCTTCAACATGGGCACAATATGCTGGCTGATTATGAATTTTCACCGGAATAGGAACAATATAAGTCTTATCTAGATGCTGTATCATGGATGATAAAGTGGCCAACGTATCGGCGAACTCATTCTGAATTCTGGGCATATGTCAAAGCTCTATCTTCGTGAACCTCTTTCTTAATTCCTGCACATGGTGTAGATATGGCAATATCTTGGAATTTTTGGGGGCCCATTCTCTTTGTACCTGGTGCACGAGCAAATCTGAATCACCGATTACCAGCAGCTCTTAAACATTCATGTCGATTGCCATGTTGAGTCCTAGTATGTAGGCTTCATATTCCGTCATGTTGTTGGAGCAGGGAAATTTGAGTTTAGCAGATACCAAATAATGTTGACCTATTTCTGATACCAAAACTACTCTAATGCCTACTCCTTTGAAATTTGCAGCTCCGTCAAAGAACATCCTCCAACCGTCGTATGCTTCGGTAATGTCCTCTCCTATGAATGACACCTCTTCATCAGGAAAATACATTTTCAAGGGTTCGTATTCTCCTCCCACCGGGTTTTCAGCAAGATAATCTACCAATGTTTGTCCTTTGACCACCTTTTGAGTTACGTAGACGATATCAAACTCACTCAACATTATCTGCCATTTGGCTAACTTTCCAGTCGGCATGAGTTTCTGAAATATATACTTCAAAGGGTCCATACTGGATATGAGGTATGTAGTATAGGCACAGAAGTAATGCCTCAACTTCTGGGCCGTCCAGGTCAAAGCATAGTAAGTGCGCTCTAGCAGAGAGTATCGTGCTTCGTAAGGTGTGAATTTCTTACTTAGGTAGTATATGGCTTGCTCTTTTCTCCCTGTCTCGTCATGTTGTCCCAGAATGCATCCGAAGGCTCCATCTAATACAAATAGATAGAGTAGCAAAGGCCATCCCGGTTCTGGCGGGACCAAAACTGGTGGTGTGGACAGGTACTCCTTGATTTTGTCGAAAGCTTTCTGACAATCCTCAGTCCAGCTTGTTTCGGCGTCTTTCCTCAGCATCTTGAAGATGGGTTCACATATGGCTGTGGACTATGCTATGAAGCGACTGATATAGTTGAGACGTCCTAGGAAGCTCATCACGTCCCTTTTGCTCCTAGGAGGCGGTAATTCCTAAATATCCTTGACTTTAGACGGATCTAGCTCGATCCCTCGACGACTGACGATTAATCCCAGTAACTTTCCTGCGGGAACCCCGAATGCACACTTTGCAGGGTTCAACTTCAAATTATACCTCCTTAACCTGTCAAAGAATTTTCTCAAGTCTGCTATGTAATCCACGACCCTCTTGGACTTGATAATGATGTCGTCCACATACACCTCAATTTCCTTGTGTATCATATCATGGAAGATAGTTGTTATGTCTCTCATGTAAGTATCCCCAGCGTTCTTTAGACCAAATGGCATAATCTTATAGCAGTATACCTTCCATAGTGTAATTATGGCTGTTTTCTCTACGTCTTCTTCATCCATCCAGATCTGGTGATAACCCATGAAGCAATCTATAAAAGATTAGAGTTTATGCTTGGTGTAGTTGTCGATTAGGTTATGTAAATTTGGCAGTGGAAAGTCATCTTTGGGACTTGCTCTGTTTAAATCCCGATAGTCAACACATACCCTGACTTTCCCATCTTTCTTCGGTACTGGCACAATGTTAGCTAACCAGGTTGGGTACTCAACAACCCTGAGAACTTTGGCTTTGATCTTCTTGGTAACTTCCACCTTGATTTTCAAGCTCATATCTGGTTTGAACTTTCTGAGTTTCTGCTTCACTGGTGGACACATGGGATTAGTAAGCAACTTGTGAGCCACTATGGATGTGCTTAGACCGGTCATGTCATCATATGACCATGCGAAAATGTCCTCAAACCCCTTTAAGAAACGGATGTACTCTTTCTTCTTTGTTGGTGATAAGTGAATGCTGATGCGAGTCTCCTTGACGGTCTCGGCGTCCCCCAAATTTACTGTTTCGGTTTCTTCCAGGTTGGACATAGGCTTATTCTCAAAGTTTTCAACCTCCCTGACAACTTCCTCAGGTATCTCATCTTCTTCATCCGAATCACTAACCTCATGTTGCATTGCCTCATTACATGTCACAGTCACCGGTTCATCAGGAAAAGGAACAATAACGTTATAGAAAGAAAAATATGAAAGATAATAATAAATAATAAAGAGCAATGCATTTGATTAATACATAAAACATCCAAACGAGTACGGCTCGATGAATCGAGCATTTATTTTGAAACAAGTGAATCTTAAAAACGAATTACTAAAAATCTTAAATGCCTAGAATGGCTATAGGAATAAAATCTGCCAAGCTAAACAGGGACTCCGCGGGCCCGGGATGGTATGGCGGTCCAATTCCTGAGAATAACTCCCGTCTCCACGGTCTGAATAGTGAGACCTTCTTCCTCCTCCTCCCCAATTATTTCACTCCAGTCTATGTCTTCATCCTCCAAGAATAGATTGCTCAGCCTCGCTAATATTTCTTCTTCTGTAGTTCCCCATATTGTGTCAGCTTGGTGAAAAGTCTGATCCAGATGCGGCACTAGTTGCTTGAGAGGGTAATAAGGTCTGTACAATAGAGGCAACCAATCATCATACTCCTACCATGTATAATGATATCCGAGCCCGAAGGTATTACCGTGATGCTTCAACTGTATCGGCTTAGTAATACCCTGGAGATTCTTCCCAAGCCCTTTACCGGGTTCATACCCAGACCATGCCAGTATGCTTTCTATTTTGATACTCCACCATTTGTCTTTATCAATGGCATTGACATGCTCGATGTGATGATAGGTTTCCCCTCCTAACCTTCTTCTGTTTCTAATAACCGGGATGGTTTGACTGGTGTAAATAGGGTTACTCATATCTCCGTGAATGATCACCTCCTGATGGTTCCATTTGAATTTCACGTCTTGATGTAGTATGGAAACCATAGCCCCGGCGGCATGTATCCATGGTCGGCCCAACAGAAGATTGTATAAGACTGATATGTCAAGCACCTGAAATTCAACGTCAAACCAAGTTGGCCCCATTTGTAGACAACGATTAATTTCCCCAGTCGTAGCCCTTTGTGACCCATCGAAAGCTTTCACATTCATGCTCCCTACCCGTATTTCATGGAAACCTTTGCCTAGTCTTTTCAGAGTATCCAACGGATAAATATTAAGGCTTGAACCTCCATCAACCAAGACCCTAGCAATGAACTTGTCTTTAAATTGCACTGTGATATGAAATGCCCTGTTGTCTTGTGGAAGATTATCTTCTGACTTTCCAGCACCTGCCCTACCATATTGTCCATCTCTCCACAGGTGATATTGTTGGGCATGTAGGCTTCACTCAACACCTTCATCAAAGCATTCTTATGTGCCTCTGAATTTTGCAACAATGACAGTATGGATATCTAAGCTGGGGTTTCGTTCAAATGATCAATGATGGAATATTCCCTTGCTTTCACTTTCCTCCAAAGGTCATCTGGTCCTGTTTCAGTGACAGGCTGCTTGGCGGTAGCATCCTTACTTGGTCCTCCCAAGTGTTCAGGTGTATAGATTCTCCCGGTCCTGGTCATTCCTTGCGCAGCATCGGATTCTTACATCTCTGCCTTCCCTTTTCACCTAGCCTCGGCAACATAATCCTAGGGTATTGCTTTTGAGTAAAAAAGAGGTGTGGTTGATACTATCACCGTGAAAGGTGTGGCCACTTCCACTTCAAATGGAACAGGGGTGGCCGCAGGCGAAGCTACCTCTACTTCAAATAGCACTGATACAGTTATCTCAACTTCGATTGGTGACTGAGTCTGTACTACAATGGGAGTGAGTGTGATTGCAAGTTTAAAGTCATCTCCCTCTCGAATAAGCTCGAATGACCCCTTAGGATCCCACTCTTTGTTCGTCTCTATCACATGTACCCCACTACCTCTATGATCAGGGAGAGGGTTGTTACGGACATTGGGCGTGGATTCCTTCACCTGTATGACCTTGTTGTCAATCAGCATCTGGATCTTATCTTTCAACATTCAACACTCATCAATGGTGTGCCGTTTCATACCAGAATGGCATGCACAGGTTTTGTTTGGGTTGACCCATTGAGACGGATTCTCTAATGCCACAGCAGGAATGGGGGTGACATAACCAGTGGCTTTCAACCTTTCATACAGCTGGTCGATGCGTTCAGCAATAGCAGTGTACTGTCTGGGTGGCTTACGGTCAAAGTTTGGTCGTGGTGTTGGATAATTTTGGCAAGTTGGAGGTGAATGGAAATGGGATGGTTGGGAATTATAAGTATGATAGGTAGTGGCTGGTTGGGAATATCTGGGATTATGAGGGTTGATATATGGGTGGTGGTTCTTGGTATGTGGGTGGAGGTGTTTGATATGTGGGTGGAGGTGTTTGATATGTAAGTGGAGATTTGGGCCTCGAGCTACCATCACTGCCCCAACGTCTCTTTTCTTTGATATGCCTCCTGATTGCAATGCTTTATTTTTGGCCTGTAATGCCTCAAAATTCATTACCATCCCGCTTTTGATACCTTCCTCAATTCTTTCCCCAAGCTTGATGATATCAGAGAACTTATGGTTTTCAATAACCATCAATCTTTCATAATACTACAGATCCTGTTCTCTGACGAAGAACTTGTTCATCTATTCCTCGTCCAAAGATGGCCTGCCCTTGGCCGCTTTCGGCCTCCAACGAGTAGCATACTCGTGGAAGGTTTCGGTGGGTTTTTTCTTAAGATTCTTGATGTAGAAAACATCTAGTGCATTCTCTGTATTGAACCTGAACCGGTCCATGAAATCCGACGCCATACTCACCAATTGGACCATTTCTTGGGATCTTCGCTGATGTACTAGGACAAAGCATCTCCAGTAAAACTTCTCATAAAGAGTTTCATCCGGATCTTTTCGTCTTTCCCGACCCCGACAAGCTTGTCACAATAGGTCCTCAGATGAACCCTGGTATCACCTGTACCGTCAAATATCTCAAACTTGGGAGGTTTGTATCCCTCTGGTAGTTCTATATCTGGTTGTATGCATTGGTCTTCATAGTTCAAACCTTCTATTCCTTTGCTGCCTTCGACACCCTGAACTCGACTCATCAACTTCTTGAGTTCTTCAGCCATGTTTTTAATGAGAAGGTCCTTCTTAGAGGATTCTAGGTTGTAGGAGATTGGTTGGATAGAGTGAGACACGGTTTCCACGTATATGGGATTGTTTTGGTGAGTACCCGTTGCATGGGTGTAGTAGTGGTCATTGGTAGAGTATTGAGGGTCAGGAATGGGTTGTGGTGTATTCTGAGGAGTGTGATAAGTGACAGTTGGTAGGTACTGAATTTGTTGATGGTGGTGTTGTGGCGGAGTTGGTATTGGTAGGGGATTGAGATTTTGGGGTGGGGTTGCGTATTGATGCGGTGTATGAGGGTTTTGTGGATGTTGGTTTGGTGTGTTTTGGGGAGGTGTTGGGTTCTTTTTGTTTTTTGGTTGATATCGGGGACATTCAGGGTGAGCGACAAGTTTGCCAAGTTGCGGACATGCTCAAGTTCTCCCTGTAGTTCCAATATTTTTTGTTCCAATCTCAAGACTAGATCATTTGGTGTCGGAGTACTCCGACCATCTGATGTTTCTGCGTTCTCAGCATTCTCCTTTCGAATACCACTTAAATCGTCTATTTTTGCTTTTCCTTTGCCTTTTGTATTGCTTGGAGAGGGAGGGGATGGAGGGCCTCTAGATCTGGTGTGATATATTGATGATGCCAGTATGAGTGAACCAACATTAGGGGATGGGAATAAGAAATAAAGAAAAACGAAAAGGTAAACAAGTCACTAAGGATTCTGAAATGTTTGCAATATTTAAATACATATTGCGGGAATGTAAATTCATGTCCTAATTTGGGAGCCTCATTGTGCCCGAGGTAGGCCTAGAAACAAATAAATTTGGAGAAATTTAGTGCCAATAATTGCCTCATTTCATTAAAGTAAAAGTAAACGAACCCAAACGAAACTAAATAAGATAATGTCACTAATGGCTCTTGGCCTTATTACATTTGAAAGGAAAGCCAATAAATCTAATCTACTTGGTCCCAGAGGGACCCTCTCCAGACTGGATGCTCTTGTCGATCAACTCTCCCAACTCGTGTAGGTTCAACAGCAAGAATGTCCTTGCAAGATGTCCTCCTTCATTTCCTTCAGCATTCTGGCAGTCAGTGACCCTTTTTCTCATCTTCCCTTCCAACTCCATTAAACTGTACTCCAGGTATTCCAGCCTCTCGTCGGATTTAACAGATCTTTTGTTTCAATCATTAATCATCTCCATATCAGCCTTGTGCAGTGCCATATGCTCGGTTTTAGACTCTTGAACTCTTTTTCGCAGCTTGTTGTACTTCTCCTCAGCTTCAACAACCTTGTCTATGACCCTATTTCCTGGCCCAACTCTTGGCTCAACGACCCCAGTTATGTTGTCCTCCAAACACGAAGGGTAAAGGTATGAGGTGGCCCCCGTGATATTGGTCTGGCTCAATAGTATCCTTCTCCATAATAATCTTTAAGGTCCACATGTGTTGCGCTTCATTCCTATGCGGGATGGTGTCACCTTAGAAATTGGCTCTGAAGTGACATATTTTAGCGACCCTTGGTATGACTTGTCTCCTTCCTTCTTGTCTCATAACCCTGAGAGGAGCATAAGGGTATATTCCCCTCAACCCAATCAACACCAAGTGCAGAAAATCCCTGGATCTGATGATGAATTCATCAGTAGGGAACCACTCGAACATCCACTAGACTTGATCCTCAGTCAAATTTTCGAAATGTTGTACCCATCCTACAGCGTCCTCTAGCCGAGCAAACATGTCTGGAATGTAGTTCATTCTTTTCTGATGATGGAAGACTATATGATCATTCCACAGCCTTCGTAGAAATTCTTGACGGTATTGTCCCTTTTGGAGATGTTTCAACAACCAGACTTGTAGCAACAAGTTGCAACCCTCGAAGAACCTGAACCCCTTCTGACATCGCTCCAAAGCCTGATACATGTCTGCAACGATCATAGGGATGATAGTGTATGTCTCTCCCTCAATCTCGTCCATCAGAGTTTTGGTCACCATGGCCAACCTAGTATGGATTCTGTCCCCTTGGATTGGGAATACCAGCATGCCCAAGAACACATAATAAACACGAAGACCCTACGATGAATCCAGCCTAAAGAAGTGATTGAGAACTCATCATCAAAAATGCGGTAGGAGCTGCTATGACCGTATCTTTCATAAAGCAACTCAAAGGTATGTAGGAGTCCTTTAGGCATTTCAAATTGTCATTCTTCTTCAGCCCCATCATTTTCAGAAATCCCCTAGCAGTGCGATTTTCAGGCGCCAATAGATTAGGACTATCCCAAGGTAACTCAGCAAACCCTCCTATCTCTTTTAGAAGGGGTGTCATTTCTATGTTCCCATAACGGAACACAACCCTTTCCTTGTCCCAAAACATAGTTACAGCCTCGATCAACATTTTGTTGAGCTGAAGATCCATCAGAGAAGGCAAGTTTACTAGGACTCGTTTCACATGAAGGAAGATCCCTCCACCAATCTAGCAAGAGTGAAGGTGTGCTAACCATACTGAATCTGGGGACCTCGTGCCTCATTTTCTGCAAAACAAAGAGAGTTAAGCCCTTTCCCCCTCCAGGTTCGTCTATTTATATAGTAATGATTAGCATATTGGCACTTATTTCTCCAAATTAATGCACATAATCGTGGTTACGTCCGTTGGGATTATGGAAAATCCGATGGACCTTTGGACAAGGCTTGTCTTAAAGGGTTATTACGCGGACAACATATTAACCTGTCTAGGTTTGCCCATGATGCATGTACAATTTAATTAGAGTAAGGTTGCTATAGAGGTCTAGACTGGGACCCTCAAGCAGATAATTCGAGGGGAAAAGGCACAGAACCGTCGAACGCACCACTGATCGACTAGTTTTACTACAAATACGCCTTTCCAAATTTAAGGGGTGATATATAGGAAGAGCGCAAACACTCATCAAGTATTTCTATAGGATTAATTATGCACGAGTGGAGTATGATGTTGAGTATGATTCATGCAGTAAGAAATAGCATGTTGTCAAGTATTTGCACGTAAGAAAATAATAATATGCAGTATTTAAATAATTGAAGAGACAGTTACAGAAAAAGAAAGCAAGGAGACAAGTCAGTTTCAGGAAAAGAAATCATAAATGCTTGAAAATAGATAGTTAAATTCAAATAAGGGAAAGGGTGCGGGATAAGGCATGCTTGGACTAATTCACAAAAGATAAGTTCGTTATAGTAAGAGCCTAAAATATCCCTAGCAGAGTCGCCATGCTGTCGCGGCTTTGGTGCACAGGCTTGGCTCCGGATCTTTGAAAAAGTCTTCGATGCGGCGAAAGTGAATTTAGGCATCTTCAAAAGCTTAACCAAAGAGAGGTGCATTGCAGTATACTTTTTTCTTTTCTTCGGTGGGCGCCCCCTTCTTTTCCTTTTTGACGGGGAAGTCCGAGTTTTGACATTCATGGGGGAAATAACTCGTTTCCTTTTGGGAATTGGGTATTTGAAAAGTCGCCACCTAACGGATTATGGTGCGTTGGGGCACCTAGAGTAATTAACTCATGTAAATAGTTTACATTATTAGAGATTAGGGTAAGAGCTCAAAATAAACTTGAGGGGAAGGTGTTAGGCACCCCTCGAGATCCACAATGGTGGGTCCCGACCGAACTTAAACTATATGAACAGTCCTTTTACAAATAAATAATTTTAACACATACTTACAAATAAAGACATGTTTTGACACTTTAAGTACATGTATGATTCATGTAATGAAAGCAAGGGAAGAGGTTTGAACAATTTGCACATATGTAAAGAAAAGTAAATTCATTTAAACAACGAGAGTTGGGAAGAGGGGTCTTAGGTTGGTTAGCCTACAGGATTATACCCACACAATGCCCGATAATCACTCTTCAATGAGGGGCTACACTTGACATTAGCGCGTAGTCATCATATCCTTACTACCCAATTTCCTCCCCCTTGGTCATAGCCTAAAGCGTTCTATCAACCTTGAAAAATGTCCTATAAGTGCACTACCCGTCCCTTCCTTGTGGCCCTGGAGGTATTTAGGACCTCTAATTTAGGTAGTTCGAGACCATCCTAAAGCACTTAAAGGATAAAAATCTAGGCGTCAATCAAAAGTTAGGACTGCAATAAAGAGAACAATTAAAGGCTCACATTTACCTCCACAAACCTAACAAGTAAGTGCACGTCTCAAACAACAGTTTCTAGTATTTAAGAGAAAACCTTAGAACATGATACCTAGGTAAGCAGAGATTATACACTATTGAATTAGGACCAAAGTGTCAAAGACCTATTCAGCTTGCCTACTGATTTTAGACCTGTCTGAATATGAGCAGTCACAGATAACAGAACATAGTTTTACAGTTGTAGGATTTTTAAGCGCCTTATAGGCTTGCCTAGGCGTATAATAGTGATGTCCTATGAGCATGGTATCTATTATTGATTAGGAAGGTAGTAAATTAGTAAACAATTTTAAACCGGTAATTTGGATCCTATAGGCATGCTTTCTAGTGATATTGATTAACACGAAAAGAGTAGGTTATTTAATTAAATTGATTCAGAACTTACCAGTATAAGCTTAGAGTTAAACTGATCTTAGGTCTAACAAAATTGGTTTTAGATCCAATACGCGTGATTTCTATTTGAACATAAGGTGAAGCAAGCAAGATTTATTGATCGAAGCGAAATCCCTGTAGGCATGATTTCTACTAAAACTGATTTTAATCCTATAGGCATGATTTCTAAGGAGAAGAATTTGAATATATGTTGTAATGGAAACTGAACTTCAATTACTTTACACCCTATAGGCATGATATCTAATTATAAAGCTGATTTAGATCTTATAGGCATGGCTTCTAATTGCGTGAAAGTAAAGCATGAAGATTTTATTTAAACCAAAGCATATAGGCATATTATCTAACAAAATAGACCCTGTAGGCATGTTATCTACCCGATTTTACCCATAATATGCAACTACCAACCTTTTTTCACTAATCACCCCAGTGTTTGTTTACAATAATTATTACAGACCAAGAACTGAATATAAATTACATAAATAAAATAGAAGCTAAGTTATAGGGAGCCTGAAGCAAGCCCAAAACAATCATGGTGTACCAAGCCCTTACTGCTATCAAATGCCCAAAGTTCCATAGCCCAATTCATGTCTAGGTGTGTCAGAGTTCCCTAAGGACCTCAAGGATACCGGGAAGTGCTCACACCCATACTTTCCTCAAACAAAAATCGATTATGTGTAGTGTGGAAGTACCAGCCCTGATATGCCAGAATTCATAGAGATCTCAAGGATCTCAAAGCAGTACACATATCAGAGGGGCAGGACTTAGTAATCTAAGAGTAATGTGAGAGTGCATAATGATTTGAAAAAGTTTGGTAAGCAGTAGCAAGAGGGCCTTAGGAATGAAAAGGATTTTCTAAAACCAGCACATAGTTAGGGTGGAAATCAGTTTGAGAAAACATGATGAACATTTGTTTTTTTGGGATCAGAGAGCAAGTCACAGAACACACAGTTTCAGAACAGACTTCACACAAGGAGAAAGGGGTGGGGGACACCTATAATGCACCTTAGTGATGGCCAAACAAATACACAAATTCCTCAAGAAGTTATGGAATTAAAATGTTAGTTACAAAGATATGTTGAGAACACACAGGTCTTAGGCACAAATAGGATCTCATTAGTGAAGTGGAGCAAGTTAGACTTAAATGAACAAACTAGACAAACACTTCATGAAGCATTCAAGGTTTTAGAAATACTAATCATATACAGAACAAGTAGAATTTAGACATGTTGGGTGAGACAGTAAACATACAATGCATCTTGGACATACCTGTGAACAAATTATCTAAGCAGGATTGGCCTGTTAAATAGTATACTAGCTATAGCTTTTAACAAAATAAACTTAAACATGCTGAGTGACACAGTAATCTAGACATGCTGATTGCTCATTGAATAGAATAGCAAATAGAACTGAAATCACAACTAATGAACGACAGCAACAAAGAAAAACACATAGTTTTGGAATGGGAATTGAATCAGGACATACCAGTTAAGGAGAGAATACAGAGTATAGAGCATGGATGGTGCAAGTAGCCAGCCTTGGCTTACAGCCGGCTGGATTAGTGAGAATTACAAGTAACAAAAGAGAATAGAGAGCTTTTGAGAGTGTGAAAGTGTAGATGAACTAATGTTCGTGTCCAGAAGTGAGGAGTAAAGGAGAGTATATATAGCAATTAAGAGCAACAAAAATAAGGTAAAGGGAATCAACCCTTCTGCAATTAAGGAAGCCACAGAATCAATTATACACCAATTAATATAATTTTCCCTTAATTAAGGGTAATTAACCAACGGTAAAGGCACAATATATTTAAGGAAAGAAAATCAAACGAGCATAGGGGTAAATAGACAGAAGTTTAATTAAGAAAATGATCAGTAAAGAATCAGTGAATATCACGGTTAATTGAATAAGGTAAGAAAGCAAATCAAGATTATAAATAAAGGGAATAGTCAGGAATTAGTACATACGTCTTAACAAAATAAACTGACAAATCAAGAATCCAAATCAATCACTGATTTAAGGAGAAAAGTATAGGTTTACCATGAATAGGCAAAAAATGAACATAGACATATAGAATCAGTAGAAAAGTCAAACCAAGAACATCAATAGAGGCACATTAGGAGGAAGAATCGCAGAAACCAAAGCATAGGGTAAAGTTAATACACAAGTAACCTGGACAAACTTAGAATCCAAACAATAATGTCAAACAAATTGGGCTTTTAGCATAAATGAGTTAGGGTTAAAGCAAACCTCACGAAATTGGTTAGAACACATAAGAAACAGAAGGTTAAACACTCAAAATTATCAAACGTTTTGGGGAAAGAAAATTTCGGGAAACCCTAGTTATAGAAGTCAAAAAGTTGAAGTATTATAGTGTTTAAAATCGGTCAGTAGTAAAGGATTAAGAGAAACTTAAAGAAAAATCACAGAAACTTTAAAAACACTTCAAGTATGCAGAGATCCAAATGGTAGATAGCAAAGAACCCAAATATAGTGCTAAAATCGGCTGACAGTAAAGAAACAAGAGGCCTTTAAAGAAAAGTCATTGACAAACTCAAAATCCTTCCAGATCTACAAAGATCGGGATGGATTCATGTCTAAAGATTAGGGTTTTGAGGAGAAAGGGGATGGGTAAAGAGAATCTGGTTTTGGACTAGAGATTTGAACCATGGAACTTCAATAGAAATTACTCGCAAACCATGGAGGAACCCTTGAAGAGATTTGAACGAGATCTGGACCAGATCTCTTCGAAGTTCTTCCACAAAAACCACACAATCGAACAACTAAGGGGATACGAGACAAGTAGAGACTTCGTACAGCTATAGGATTCCATAGATCGGACAGAGATTCAAAGGATTAGGGCCGATTTTGGGTGACGGTGATTAGGGTTAGGGGTTGGTTTTAGAGAGAATCAGAGAGAAGGGGATCCAAAAGCGGATGTTGCTGAGAAAATGGCTAGGTTTTTGGGTCGTTTGGGGCTAAAAAAGAAAGGGGTTAATTGTGGTCGTTGATCTTTGTGATCAACGGCCGAGATTGAAAGAGTTTGAGGGCCAGATCGGGTATTAGGTTTAGGCTCGGTATGTTTTGGGTTAAAATTGGGCTGAGTATTGGATCCAATTTAGAATCAGAATTGAATAAAAAAGGGGCCAGATTTTAAATAGCCAATTTTAACAACTAAATAATTTATATAAAAAATAATAAATGAGTACCAAAATATCTTTGTGCACTAAAATAATTTAAAATAGTTATTTAACATTTTAAAAATATAAAAGATCATTTTATGCATAAATAATATAATTATACATTAGTACGGGCTATTTTTGCAAAAATGTACAATTTAGCGTAAAAATGTAAATGTAATTACAAAAAATGCACTAAAAATATTTAAACACTATGTTGGCATAAATAATGAATTAAGGTGACTAAATCATTACAAAAGTAGTATGAAAGATAATTATTGGATATTTATATAATAAAATAGGAGAAATAAATTGATTTGGAGCCTTTAAAACCATAGAAAAATTATTAAAAAAATGCTTATGCATGCTTATAACTGCATATGTACTATTTTGAAAGTATATATATGTATTAAAAAATATGTGAGGGTTGGGTATCAATAATTATACATGCGTGCATGTTTGATGTAAGGGCTCGGGTAACTTATACGAGCATGGTTCATCTGACCGTTTGACCCTTACAACATTTTTCTATTGAGACCCCGCTGTCATGAAGTAATTTCCTTGTAACAAAGTAGATATTCAAGGGCAATGCCCTTCAGTACTCGAGGCTTATTGTAGGGAACCTCGGATACTGTTGAATTGCTCTAAGTTAACACAACAATGGTTGTCTTGTTAAAAACCTCGCCGGAAAAACACGTTTGGGATAAAAAGTGGTCTAAAGGAAAAAAGAGTGCAACGCGTGCTTTAAGACCCAAAGCTTCGTCTGATCCTTGTCGATAGCCTGCAAGTGTTAGTCGAAAAAATAGAGGGTTGGAATGGGGTCGTACCTTCATTTGGATTTTGGATATTTAATGTGATCTTCCTCGGCATCAAGCCCCCTTGAATTTTGACCTCGATCATTTCTCTTCTCATTTCGTGTGAAGCTTCGCACAGACCTGCTGCCTCTACGGTCTCCGTTGTACGGTTGATATTGATCTCTATTCGACCTCGGCTCTCGATCGATGTCCCCTTTTATCCTATCCATGGGTCTGCTAGGATAAACGGACCCCAAAGGATTCCACAGTTGATCATCCTCGACCATGATCTTCGACTGATATCGATTATGTACGTCGGCCCAAGCGATAGCCGGGTACTCGATTAAACTTTGCTTTAACTGCTGTGAAGCTATGGAATTCCGAGTGTTGAGACCTTAAGTGAAATCTTGAACAACCCAGTCATCGGTGACCGGAGGACAGTCCATTCTCTCCGCTTGGAACCGAGATACGAATTCCCTGAGCATCTCGTTATTTTTCTGCCTTACCTTGAAAAGGCCCGACTTCCTCATTGCAATTTTAATGGCTCCGGCGTGTGCCTTTACAAAAGAATTTGCAAGCATAGCAAACGAATCAATAGAATTAGGGGGTAAGTTATGATACCATATTAAGGCACCCTTCAATAAAGTCTCCCTAAACTTCTTCAGCAGTACGTATTCAATTTCGTCATCTTCCAAGTCGTTTCCTTTGATGGCGCACGTATACGAGGTGACGTGTTCATTCGGATCGGTCGTCCCGTTATACTTGGGAATCTAGGGCATATGAAACTTCTTGGGGATTGGCTTCGGAGCCGCACTAGAGGGGAAGGATCTTTGCACTAACATTTTAGAATCTAGTCCTCCCAATATCGGTAGTGGCCCTGGTATTTGGTCAACCGGGGAGTTGTATGTTTCTACATTTTTATCATTTGCCTCAATTTTCTTTTCTCCTGATTCAATCTGTTTAGTGAGCTCCTCGAGCATTTTCATAATAGCAGGGTCAGTCCCCAAATCATTAGCGTTCAATCTCTCCGGTATTGATTCGGCCCTGCAAATAGTTTCTGGTTCGATCCCACTTGGTGCTCGATGTTGATTCTATAGTTGCGCTATAGCGGCTTGTTGAGCCCGTAGCATTTAAAATATTGATTGGAGGCTAACTCTACTGTCTTCTCCGCCCTGCGTACCTCGACCACCTGATCAAACTTCCCTGCGTACGCTACCTTCAGGATCAATGCCCAGATTTGCATTTAGGGCGACATGTGAACTAACATCGATGGGGTCTGCGATTGGTACTCCCTCGTGGCCTGCCTGGGGCACTTCAATCCTTGGGGCGGCTACATCATAATTTTCTCCATGAAGACCAAGGTTGGTGTCTGTGTGAGTGGGAACTGCTTGAGAGTTTGACATGTTGGTTCCTGAAATCAAAGACACTTACGAGAACAAGCGTAAAAGCAGTGTGTGTTATGAGGATTAGCACTAGGCAATCATTATTATCCTCAGTCCTGCGGTAGGCGCCAAACTGTTTACTCTAAAAATAAGATAACAATTAAACTTATAATGTGGTTTTAAAGATACGTGATTTCACTTAATACCAATTA
The DNA here is from genome assembly GCF_000715075.1 of Nicotiana tabacum. Taxonomy (NCBI): domain Eukaryota; kingdom Viridiplantae; phylum Streptophyta; class Magnoliopsida; order Solanales; family Solanaceae; genus Nicotiana; species Nicotiana tabacum. The sequence goes on from NC_134084.1 coordinate 44,733,538, forward strand.
ATAAACGTAAAGATTAATAGTATAGATTAACAATGAGATGAAGCAAACCAGTTTTGAAACGTGATTCAGCCCTCGAGCTTGAGTGCCCTCAAATTGATCGGTGCCCAAAATAGTTAAGAAACAAACTAACTGATGAACAAGAATATAAGCTAGAGAGAACGTATTGTATTGCTTTGATATGCGTGAATGTGAGATGCTTACAAGATGATTAGGGCCCTCTTTATATAGTAGAGGAATCCTATTTATGATATAATTCTAATTACGGGAGTAAATCCCCTGATGGGCTAAATAGCCGGTCCTGACTTGATACGTGCTGAGATTTCCGCCACGATCCTTACCCGATCGTAGATATCTTGGCTTTCTGTTATACGACCTGGCAGGCTTCCTTCGATCTCGTTCAATCTCTTTCCTGTTTTGATCTTGATCTTGATCGGTCATTGATCCACAAGATTACCAATCCATATATGTACCATGTTCTGATTTAACCGAGGCCGAGCCTTGATCTACCATCCCGATTTCGGTCAGTCATATAAAATTAGGCAAGCCCGATTTTGACCGGATACACTTTTGCCAAGGAATGTGTAGGTTAAAATGTTGGTAAAAAACCCACTTGGAGTCAATCCCCAAATTAGCCTGTCCTCCTTTGGTAGTGTTGTGAGAGATGAAAACAGAATTAATCATGTTAGAGATACTTGCAGACATTTCCATATAGATGGAAGAGAGGTCTGAGGTCCTTGAATTGTAGACAGAGTCTACTTTGATGGCTATGTCATTTGGGGTAAGGGGTCCTGCAATCATATATCTAATGGTTGGCTGGTTAGGGATCCAAGTAGGGGTGACAATTTGAGCCCAAACCCATCTAACCCGCCAACTAACCCAAAGATTATGGTTGGGCTACAAACATTTTAGCTCATGGGTCAATTTGGGTTGAGCCCAAGTTAACCCATTATTTTTTATAGCTCATTCTGACCCATTTAACAGCCCAAATACAACCCATGAAATTCACCAAAACAAAGGATCTCAACCCAACTTATCTAGAAATTTACTTAGTTGCTCCAATTTATTTATTTTTTGTATTTTTTATTTTCTGTTTTTTTGTTTTTCTACACCACTCACCCACCTTACCCCCCCCCTCGCAAAACTCCCAAAAAAAATTTACTTTTTTTTTGGTATTTTTATTTTTCTGCGCCACCCACCCTCCCCCTCCCCCTAACACCCCCCCCCCTCCGCGCAAAACCCCTAAAAAAATTCACTTTTTTTTGTATTTTCAATTTACTGTTTTTTTATTTTTCTACACCATCCACCCACCCTACCCCCTACTCCCCCCCCTCCCGCGCGCAAACCTCCTCAAACAAAAACCTCTTTGTATTTTCAATTTTTTATTTTTCTGCACCACCCACCCCACCCCCCGCCGCACCCACCCATAAAATATTTGTCAACTCACATATTTTAAGGTAAAAGGTTTTTTTATTCAAGATGAGCATGGTTCTAAAACATGGGTCAAGTTGGGCGGGTTGGGTTATGACCTATTGTTTAGCCCATCTTGACCCAACCCATCTTAACCCAAATACACTTTGGGCTGGGTTGGGCAATGACCCATTTATTGACCTAACTCATCTTGACCCACCCAAATTCAGCCCAACCCACCCATTTGCCACCCCTAAATACAAGCATCATTCATGAAGCTCACCATGTTACCCTTGTGGACCACCCATTTGCTAGCCTTCCTGCATGTATCTCATCCTTTGAGGATGCATTCATCAATGATGATATGACCATTTTCTTTTTAAATAATACTAGTCAATAAGTAAATAACTTTAAAGAAATAACATAAGTAGTATTAAATAATGTCTTTGAGTTATACTAAAAACACAATATATATATAGAGAGAGAGATTCCAAATCTAGCCAAATAGAAGTACTCAGAGATTGTTAAGAATACTTTATAAAAATTATTGTTATATTTATGCCTTAATACATCACGATAAGGTTGGGAAAAAAAGTGGAAATATAAACTTTAAAAGTGACTAATGTTGAGTCAATAATTTATAATAATAAATTAATATATAAAAAATACATGGAGCTGTAATTTGATAGAATTTTGCAAAAAGAAAGAAAAATAATTAACAATAACTCATTTAAAATATATTTTATCTTCTACTTCTTTTTCCTTATTGTTTCAAGCATACACTAACATAATAAATAATTATTTTATGTATGTTGTTTTATAATTATTGACTAAATTCTACACATTTTGGAATAGATGATGTTTGCAAGTCGAAATAATTATTAAGTGTAGTTTCGAATATTATACAAAAGTATAATAAATAAATTTTTAGTTGATTTCAAACTTTTAAATATTTAAAAAAAAATTAACGTAAAAGATATTATAGTTATGGTACACACTTCAAATAAATAAATAATTATTTTAGGTAAAATCTTAATTGATTAAAATTTTAAGTATTAGGATTTCATACATAAGAGTTATTCAATAACTAAAGTTTAGTTGATTTACATTTTTTAAATATTATATAAATAATTAAGTTATAACTTGAGTGAGCTCTATATTGATGTTATTTATTATTTTTTCATATAGTTGACCCGTATTATTTTAAACTTGGTTTTTTATATTTTTCATAGTACTCATGATTTTAAAATAGTTAGAATGGGGTTATTGTTATAGGTAGTAAAAACACGAACTTAATCACATAAGAATATTTTCAAATAAATAATTATATTAATTGATGTATATAATAGTTTAAATAATTTATTTGTAGAAAAGTATTCTAAATTGAATGGAGTTTTAAAATGCTTTATTAAAAATACATTGCTAATTTCTATGTACGTAGATCATAAGGAAAACAAATTTATAAAGGAATTATTTGAATCAAGGTAAACTTAATTGATTTTGATATCCTAAATATTAGGATTTCATGTGTAGTCATTCAAATAAGGAAAACTTTAATAACTAAAGTTTAATAACTAAAGTTTTCGTCGACTTCAAAGCACTAAATATTAAGGAAATACTTAAATAACTGTTTTGTCTAGTGTGAACTTTATTTGAAAAGGGTAAAAAAAACGAACAACAACAACAACCATAATAATAATAATAATAATAATAATAATAATAATAATAATAATAATAATAATAATAATAATAATAATAATAATTTTGGATTAAAGACACGCTTATATGCATAATACCAAAAAATATCATAATTCTTCCACCGGCAATCGATTTAGATTGGGAAATCAAATATTTTAAATCTAATAATATTTGTTACGGTCGATTTATAACTAAGAGCTCACTTGATTAGATTGCCTGCACACTCCTATTTGTTTTAAACTAAAACCAGAAATGGGGCTGGAAATTGCATTTGCCTTTCTTTTTTTTCCTGAGAAGAATCTTTAAAATATTAAATCAAGTACTTGGCTTACAGTTTTTGTTTCCAAAACCAAATGGAATAATGCACGTCATTTTCCAAAAAACAAGAACAAACAAGAATATTTCCCCCATAAACGCAGAACCAAAATCAAATCCAAACTCCACAAGATTTGAAACCAATATATTTACATAGGTTTCCCTCGATCCATGTAATTTCTTCAGAAATAGAACTAATATTGTCCAAAAGATGGCGAAGCACTACTATGATATATAAACCAACAACGTTTTGACTTTCCTATGCGAGATAAATTATCCTTTGTTAATTCAATCCATTATTCCATTTCCAGATGTACTCAGAAAGCAAAATATACAGTAATTTGTCCATAAATAAATAACTAGAGGCGACATTTTGCTCTCTGCAATTCAAATAATGTGACTACGAGTTCAGAAACATGTTAAAATCTTTAGAAAACATCATAAACTTGAGGGAACACCCTTTCAATTGATCAGAAATATTTTTTCTTTTGGTGGATTTGGGAGGAGGGGAGTGCTTGACTGCAACTGGATTGCGAGACTACAAATTTGTACCACCAAATGAAAACATCAAATTTTATGTTCTCTATTACAGATTATCTTGCAGATATCAGACATCGCAAAGATACATAATCAAGAAACAATGTCCGGCCATGTAGATGCAACAATCTGAAGATGGTGCTTTAGTTCCCTTCATCCTACAAGAAAAGGAAGAAGAGCAGCAATGTAAGATCTGAAGTTAAGAGCAAAAACAATCAGATTTGATAATGTGTTCATCCAAAACAAAGCAATACTACATGAAAATGGACATTGGTCCAACTCAACCCAAATTACTAAATCATGAACTGAGGATTGCCTATAAGGAGACAACAGCCCATCCCTCACTCAATGTGGAACATTTTTATCAGTATATAACATTCTTCCTCTTTTTTGATTCTCAAAAGGTGATGTTTTGCTTTTAGCCGCAAAATCAATCAAACAATCGATCAACCACGCCTCAGTCCCCATTAAGTGCTTTCAGGCAAAAACACAAAGGATGGAACTTTGAAGATATCCTGAACAACAATGATGAACAAACTGTTCCAAGTGTGGTGCTTTGAAAACAAAAGAGCCACATAGACCAAGAAAGAAGCCATGTTAATAGGCATCTGTGATATCCTTTTCATCATTGTCCCTTCTCTGCCTATAGGTATAAATGATGATTTGGCAATTCAGTGACAACCAGAACTAGAATTTGTCACATTAACTGCAAAAGCAAAAGTACTATGTACGAGAAACACTTGGAAAACAAAAAAGACACTTTGAATAATTAAATATGTTAAATTGGTGGGCGAACATAAAAGAGAAGAAGACATGGTGAAGTGCCAAGGAGCTGCTTTGACTTTTTTTTTCCCCACATTGCATTGTGCTCCTTACTGAATCCTTGGCAAGTAAAAACACCTAAGTTTCACAGATAGCTGCAACTACCCTAGTTCCTTTCATTTAGTTTTGGTGAAACAAGAAAAAGAAAAGGGAAGGCAGGGAAGATGCAGGATCTACAGAGAAAAAGGATGTTAGGGATGTCGAAAGGGAGAAAAAGAAAAAGAAGAGAGCTTAAATAAAGAAAAGTGGGAAAAGGAAGAAGAGGAAAGGCAAAGCAGAAGATGAGACCCTTGGTGATCCCAATGCAGGAATTCTTGGTTAACAGTTCTAAAAATATTTAAGCAACAGTTGAGAATCAATACTTATTTCTTAAGAGGTACAGCTTCCTATATGCAACAAAATATTTGATCTAGGAGATAAAGAAAAAAAGGATAACCAAAATATGGTTCTGAACTTTATTCACGTATGTTGTCCAAGCTCAAGTTCCTAGAGCTTTCTTAGTGCATCTTTCATGACAAAACTTCTACCACCATAAAGGGCACTTATTCTTATCTCGAGAATCAATACTTATTTCTTAATGTCTTAAAGCAGGGAGAAAGAGAAGCTCTTATGAAGAGCAAGGTTAGCAACTTTTTGGTACATTTCACTGGAGAAATAATGGAATATGGAAAGAATGATTATCAGCCCTCAATTCCAGAGGAGAGAGCAACCTTTTCCTGTCCATTCGGTGTAGCACTGTTCAACTCTGTAGTGCCTCAAGCTTTCACCTATTAAATGGAGGAAATATAGTCCCCAGCAATAACAGTTCTTAACTAATTTGCTTTCCCCGTGTAAAAAATTAGGCCAAATACATTGACAACCCCCTGAACTTGACACGATACTTCAGTTTGGCACCTTATCTTTGCAGGATACCTATTGTTCTGTTGTCTTGAGTCTTGACCCACTGACCTATCACCTATCAGATCAAAACAATGATAAGACCACATTTGATGGGTCAAAACATATCACTTGTGCACTTGGCATGATACTTTTTATTTGACTTGGCATGCCGCATCATTTCACACATTGCAGATCTCATTGGCTCCATTTTTTGACTTGGCGCGCCATGTCACTTGTCACGTGACACAAGTTGAGCCTTTAAGAAAAGATGACATCTAATTGACCTTGGACTAATAACATGGATTTATCATTTGTAGCACAACTAAAAGGACAAGCCCAAATTGAACTTTTTAATTAAATCCATATATATTGGACTTGAATAATTAATTCATTTATATTAGCCCAAAATATTTATTTGAACATGATTTGAAATTAAGACATTATCCAAATTTCTTATGGATTGAAGTCCATTTAAGTTTTAAATGTCTATAAATCCTCCTACTTCAAGACTTGTCGAAGTGTAGAGACTTTGCTGAATATCAAAGACTGGACTTGAAGTATTGTGAAGACTATCTATCTATATATATATATGTGTGTGTGTATAATATATATTTTTTATAAGACTACTTATATATTAGTATCAACATTATGCAAAATATGTGTGTGTGTATGTTTTTCTTATACATGTCAATTAGTCCAAGAGCGAGCTTCTTCCAGTCAACTCAGTCCATGATTTGTAGAGTTTGGCATCAATCTTGGGTTGCCAAACTGCAAACCTTCCTACAGTTTGTTTGGATCTACCTTTAAGAGAAAACTTAAATCAGAAGACATATGGGAGCGTCGGAAAGATGTGAGAAGCAAATTAAGAAACAATACCTTTCTCTCTCTCTCTTCTTTTTTTTTTTTTTTTTTGGGGGGGGGGGGGGGGGGAGCATTTTTTCTATTCATAGTGTTTTGAATTCTATGCTTATATTATGTCTTCGTTTCCAATGCTTTTGAAGATAGAGAAAAGAATAGACAAGAATTCTTGTGGCAATGGAACAAAAAAGGAAAAACTTTTAATATGGTCAAATAGGGCAATGTTACTTTAAAAAGGAGGGCTGGGTATCAAAAATCTAAGAATGCAAAACAAGAGCCTCTTAATGAAATGGCTTTAAAGATTCATTGTTGAAGTCAATGTTTTAAGGAAAAACACAATCACAGTGAAGTATGACCTCATGAACAACTGGTCCACAGATAAAAACAATCCTTCACATGGGGCTGGAATCTGGAGAAATATTAGGGCATGTTGGCCACTTTTTTCTACACTCATTGGTATGAAATTAGGAAATGGAAGAAGGTGTCTTTCTGGTAGGAGAATATGTGGCATTCACCTCTTAGAGATCAACTCTCATTCCTCTATAACCTTGCTCAAGATATCGATCTTACTGCTGCACAAAGTAGGGCCTTAACAGTAAGAACATCACTTTCAGAAGGAACCTACATAACTGGGAGTTACACAATATTTCAGAATTTCACAGCATCCTTGCCTCTTTCCAAGGCCTCAACAACAGAGAAGATCAGCTGAGATGAAAAAGAAAGGGCAATGGCACATTTACAGGAAACCCATGATACTTTTTGTTGCTTAAAGAAAATAACCAGACTACCCAGGGACCATGTAAACAAGTATGGAACTTTCACACACCAGTCAAAGTGATCTGTTTTGAGTAGTTAGTGACCAAAGAAGCTGGTTTGACTCAAGAGTCAAGACAACCAACAAATAAGAGGGATACAGCTTGTCAATAGTAGAAGTTATTTGTGCATTGAGGAGTCAGAAACTCATAACCATCTCTTCCTGCATTGTCCTTTCACCACAAAGATTTGGCATATGTTTAATATTTTGGGACTCAACTGGGCTATGCCAAAAGCAGCAGCAGATTTACTTTGTGCTGGCAGTGAAAAGGTCTAGCTAAGAATTTAAAGAAGGGTCGAAACAGCATATATGCTGGCATCTGATGATGTGTTTGGAGAGAAAGGACAAAAAGAGTTTCAGAATGACAAGAGAACTCCCAGCTGAAAATCAAATCTGATTGTGTTCCTTTGATTTCTTGTTAGCATAAATTAGAGAGGGTAAATGAAGCAGAAGCCATGCTACATTTCATAGAGTAGATAGTTGTCAAGGTGCTTTGTTTTTTCTTATCTCTCTTTTTTTTTTTTTTGGGTGGGGTGGGGGGGTGCGTGTGTATGTAATCACAGCACTTTCTTAGTGTTGGTATTTTTAACATTAATAAGACTTACTATATATACACACACACACTCTTCTTTGCAGAAGGTTGGTAAGACATAACATTTGGGTCCGTGACACATGATGCAAGTCAGAAATAATTTTGAAAACTCTTATTATGGCCCTATATGAGATCCTAACAACGTCATGGCATGCTCAATTATCTCTTAACTTAGCTATGTTAGGCTCTTTAACCATTGTTGTAGCTCACCATATGTATTCCATGCCCCCTTATCCGTATCTAGCTACTGACTATGGTACACACCTGTCATTGTTCACACATCACATGTGGATTGGTGGATTTCTCATAGTTGGTGTTGCCGCGCATGCAGCCATTTTTATGGTAAGAGATTATGATCCAACTATTCAGTACAACGATCTATTAGATCGTGTCCTTAGACCTCAACAGCTGTAACTAAGGCTGGCATGTAGGCCGGTTAGGCCCGAGCCCGGCTCAGGCCCGCGAGCCCATATGGGTAGTGGGCCTAAACGGGCCTAACCGTTTAAGCCCGAGACCAGGAGTGGGCCCGCTAAGTGGGCCGGTTCCTTGAATAAGCCCGTGAATATCGGACCGTTTGGGCCCGGGACCGGTTGCTAAGTGGGCCGATCCTAAACGGGCTCAAACGGGCCCAACGACTATTTTTTTTTTTAAAAAAAATTTTTTTAGCTGTTGCAACATTTAAAAGGCCGTTGGCCTGCAAAAATAGCCGTTTTGGCTTTCTAAAATAGCCATTTAACCCTTCCAACTTTGTTTTAACCCCAAACTTTTTATAATTACACTTTTTCCTTATTTTTAACTATAAATACCCACTCATTCTTTTATTTTTCTCACAAAGTTATCAATCTCTCTCTAATTTTCTTCTATAATTGGTTACTTTATTATTGCAATTTGTGTGAAAAATTATGAAGTTGGTGAATTGAAGCATTCAAGTCTTCAACAATAATTAATTTTCAACAAGTTGTTCGTCAATTCGGTAAACTCGTTCCAACTCTTAAGTTTTAATATTATAGTTTTGTTTTGTTTTATTTACTTTTGTATTGTTTGATTAATTAAGATGGATTTTTCGTTAAAAAATGTTTAGTACAAATAAGGGAAAATCCAAGAGTGGTGAATCTAGTGGCCAATCTATTCCTCCTCCAATTCCCCGGGCTTCCCTACCCAAACCCATACCCGCCTTCCACCTGCTCCTATTCTTGATAGTGATAATACTTTATTACAATTTACTGAGAGTCAATATGTGCATAATGTTGGAGGTGGTGAACACTTGAAAAGGTTAAAATGGCTCTTCACTGGCTTTTTTATTCAAACCGTAGAAGTAGACTTAGAGAATATTTTAAAAGATGCGATGAATTTGGCCTAAGAGAAAGAAAGGTTCTTAAACCTTGTCCAACTAAATGGAATTACATGTATGAAAGTTTAGTTGTTGCATATGAATATAGAAACCCCATAAACTCAACGTTTAATGCTCATGTAAGTGATGATGATGAGCACCTTACAAATGAGGATTGTGCTAATGTTAAAATGCTTGTAGATGTTTTAGAAAAATTTCATATTGCTACGAATGAATTTTCTGAGCAATATTATCCTACTATTTCTAACTGTTTAGTTTATCTTGCAGAACTTGCAAATTTGTTTGCATATTTTTCAGAGGGTGGAGAAATTTATGAACAAGCTATTTATTCTATGAGAAAGAAATTTAAAAAATATTGTTTCCCTATTCCCCTTATTTATGGTGCTGCTGCCTTGTTAAATCCTACTACGAAATTAGGAGGTCCTCAATATTGGTATCAATCTATTTATAATGGTTTAGCACTTGAAAATGAGGAGTTGTCTAGACTTTCGGACGCACAAGCCTCAATTAAAATAAATGCTCAAACTATTTATAGTGCTTATCAAATTGCAATAGATAATGCTAGACCAAATGTTCCAACTCCTTCTTCTAGTTCTCAATCATCTAAAAGAACTACGGGAGTAAGAGCAGTTACTGCTTGGGCCGGGTTCAGGGGTTCTCAATGTTCTAGTACTAGTGATTGTTCACAACTAAATGAGTTTGAAGCTTATTTGTTACAGGGAATTGAGGAAGTGAATCCCGACGGCTCCTTTAATATTTTGGAATGGTGGAAGGACAAAGAAAAACACTTTCCGATTCTTTCAAGGATGGCCCGAGACATTTTAACCATTCAAGCTTCAATAGTGGCATCGGAGAGCGCTTTCAGTCAAGCAAGACTTCAACTCGGTGATTATAGAGCGTTTATGAGGGAGAGCTTGGAAAAATCAGTACTTTTCAGAGATTGGATCCGTTCGGAATGAAGAAATTTTGGACTTGCTGAATCACAACCAGAGGTAGACGAAGCTTACGAAGAAATGCTAGCTGAACTTGCGGAGGATGCAGCTTCGCCCGGAAGCGGTGATGGACAAGCTTCTTTTCCGCCACTACCAACGGAAGTTCCTCCGAACCTTGAAGGATTTATGAAATTTGTAAGAGATACCATGTAAAATTAATATGTAACTAGTATTTTGGCACATCTTGATAAGTTTCGTTTTCTTCTCAATGGTAGTATTAGCACCTTATTATGCTTATTCCATTGGAATGGGAAGGAAGACCAAGAAAGATATTGTCATGTTTTGTTAATGTCATAATAATAAAAATTATAACGCATTCCTTTGAATATCTCTTTACAATATTTTGTGTTTTAAATTTGAATTAAAAAATTTAAGTCACAATTATATAATATAATTTACAAGAAATTGCCTTAGATAAAAAAATTTCAAAAAAAATAGCCCGGAACACTTCTCTCTCTCTCTATATATATATATATATATATATATATATATATATATATATATATATATATATATATATATATATATATATATATGCTATATAATTTACAAGAAATTGCCTTAGATTAAATTCTTTTTAAAAAAATAGGCCAGGCCCACTTAGGCCCGGGACCGGCCCACTTAGCCCGGGACCATTAGTTCGTGGTCCTGGGCCGGTTACTACAAAAAACCCGCAAAGCTCGGGCCCACTTAGGACCGACCCACTTAGGACCGGCCACGAAGCCCGTTTAGGCCCGGGCCCAGCCCACATTACACCCTTAGCTGTAACAAATTTATGTTATTTTTTTAAGCATATTATATCGTCACATTTGGAGCATATTTTAACTGGTTTAGGTTCAGTCAATCAGATATATGCACTATTGTTGCTTCTACAAGCATGTCATATTCAAATTATTTTATTAAGGTCCTAAAGCAGAGAAGAGTCTAATGTGTTTTTTATGATAGATTCGAGGAACCACATCATTTAATGGTTAATTAAAATATCCAATGATTTTCCACTCTAGTTGGAGTATACAACAACAACAACCCAGTAAAATCCCACTGGGGAGGGTAGAGTGTACGCAGACCTTATCCCTACCCGGAGGGATAAAGAGGCTATTTCCGAAAGACTCTCGGCTCAAGAAGAATTAAACAATAGGCAATAGATCAGTGACAGAAATTAAACAATGGAGTATAGTAGTTCTAAAATCATGAAATAGCTATTTCCCTCATTCTTGCTATTGTTCAATGCATAAAAGATCTAGCTACTTATATACACTATCTTATGATGATTGAATTGTGAGTTGATTTCCATGATTCCTTCCTTTTTTTTAAAGCCTCCGTGGTGATTTATTCAGTCTTGGCTATAGAGTTATTTACAAGGAAATTCTATGTGTCAGCTCTAGAATTTCTTCTTTCTCATTCTTTCAACCTATACGTACTGTTTACGCAGCAGCATTCACTGCATTAGTATTATCTGCTAATTCGTCCGACTTTTGGTTCTTTCCTTCCTTTATGGTGCACCTCTTAGAGTACTCAACCTTCTTTTTTATGCTATTACTGATTAAAATGAACTATTTATAGCCTATAAACAACCACTAACTCTCCTCAATTTTGTTACTTCTCTCCCTCAACTGCATTCTCCTCTCTAGCCATGAAATTCCATCAAGATTTCTACCAACTAGGGCTGGGCATGTATCGGGTAAAACCGATAACCCGAATTGTTAATTGTTTATTGGGTTATCGGTATAGGGTTATTGGGTTAATGGTTCGATAATGGTTTAGAATTTTTTCACTATTGGGTTATCTGTTTGGGCCTCGGTTTGCCAATTTTGTTAATGGGTTAACCGATAACCCAATAAGAATTAATAAAATTATGACTTTACCCTTAAGTATATACAAATGCTAGGGCTTCAGTTCATTCTCTCCTATTCTTTCTCAACCGCACTCTTGAGTTCCTTCATCTTCATTCTTCATAGACCTTACTAGTTACTCCTAGCGTAAGTCTTTAGTATACTATATGTGAATTCTTCTCTTTTTTGCTTAACTCCAGTGAATTGTCTTCTCTTTTTTGCTTAACTTTAAATTGAGTTATCTTATCGGGTAAACCGCTAACCGAACCGATAATGATCAATAACCGATTAACCGATAACCGATATCTTAACGGTTCGGTTATCGGTTTATCAAATTTGTAAACTGATAATCGATATGCTAAACCGATAATATTCATAACCGAACCGAACGATGCCCACCCCTACTACCAATCGAGCCACAAATAATCCTCAGGCGAGCCCTTTGAGATATAGATCTTTACTTCCAATTTCAGGCCATGGAATCCCTTCGTAGTTCTAAGACAACCATTAAAGGTTTGCAAAGAGGGTAAAAGGACAGCCTGGAACAAAAAGAATCCAGCGTTCACGCATAGCCTGCAGAAGGGTCGCACCTCAAGGGGTGTGATGCAAATAGCCTATCCTAATGCAAGCATTAGTGGCTGCTTCTACGGCTCGAACCCATGATCTATAGGTCACACGGAGACCAGTATTATCAAAAACGAAAAGCGCAAAAAAGTTCTAAGGCCTGTTGGGGCTTTAAGCGCAAAGCGCAAATAAAGCGTGGGCTTTAATTAAAAAAGGCGCAACGGGAGAAAAAGTAAAAATATGTATATGTAGTCCAAGACAAATAATTATAAGCATGAATAACAAATATATAGACAAAAAAACTAAAAAACAATTACGATAAAATGAAATATCAATTGTCCAGTGTCGCCTTTTCAGGATTATATTCATTGGCAAGGAAAAGTATGTCTTAGAGCCTTGATGCGACACTGAAGCGCCCACAAAGCGAGGCGAAGTGCTCAATATATTTTGAGCCTCACTTTAGGGCTAAAGTGCGCTTTAAGCACGCCTTTGACAACTCTGACGGAGACAACTTTACCGTTGTTCCAAGGCTCCCCTTCAATGGTTGCAAAGAGGGTCCAAGACCTATTATTTTCATTGGAGCTGTCAAAAAGCAACAAGCGTACAAAAGCACTTACTTTACTTAAGAGAGGCATGGATGAAGAGAAGAATAATATATGTAGTGCAAGTAAAAAAAAGTAATAAACACAAACAACAATTACATAAACAACTGAATTGAAAGAGCTGCAATTAAGTTAAATAAGTAATTTGTTGTGAAAGATGTGTTTATATATCTATTCCTAATAAACATGTTCGTAGATATTATTTTCTTAGCGGGTGCTGCATCTGTCGTATGCTATACGAGTATTTGACTGGACATAGAGTTTAAAATGATAATTTGATTTATCTACTATACAGCTGATAACATAAAAAGATATTCTCAAATAATGACTGAAAACTAGTTTGATAGAGAACGCATCACATCAAAGTTAAAAAATTCCACTTGTTTAGTGTATTTAAATTCTTGAAAGACATGAAAATTGCATAAAGAATGACCAGTTTCCAAACATATTGGGACACCCCGAAATTGAAAGAGTGATATATAAATTAGTACTGATTGACTAATATACTGCTTAGCCAAGTATATTTATTTCTTGGTATGACCTTTTTCAAGAAGCGCCAGTGGGTGCTGAGGCATTGAACAGCCGCTTATGTAAGGTGAAGCACCCAACATGCCTAGACCTAGGTTCAGAGCTGAAGCATGCCTCAAGCCAACTTTTTAACAATGTTCTCATTCTTTTTATAACAAATTTTTTAACATTATCATTATTTGTGGGTAAATCAGGTATGTCACTTATGACACGTTGGGTGTCTTTGATAACATTTAGAGGAACTAAGTTCTGAAAAAAAATATTGCAAAAGTAATGTCGATTCACAGTATCAGCATGTGATTTGGGCTAGTAATCTGCTCTTTTCTTCTTAACTATCTCTCGGGAAAATTTCTGAAAATAGAAAAATCAGAGAATTTCTTGCTAGATGTAAAGTGCAACACCAATTAAATGGAGGCATCCTTGTCAATCATTCGCACTCAGCTTCTCACTGACTAAAAAACCTAGCATCCATCTAGATGAGACTAATAACATTAGTAACAACATTTGGAATAAGAAACGGGGAACAGAAGACAGAGCTGATATATCAAACTAATATTCAGGAATAATGTGAGAGGTCATCCCTCAAAAGGGTGAGCTAAGCAAAACTATTTAGAACTTTTTAAACGATTTGAATGAGGTAATTGGCTATTGTATGTAAATGCAGAAGGCAAACTTTCTTTTTCATAACAGTAGTGCTCGGGCCTGTTTCTAATACTTCTAACACTTTTTATTTGTATATGCATAATATTAGCATGAGATGAGCTTGAATGAAGTAATGTGATCAATGAGGATTCATATAGCCAACCATAACTTGTTTGGAAGAGGCTTAGCTATTGTTGTTATTGTTGTTGTTGCAGTGTTGGGGCCAACTTGGGCACACCTCAAAACTCAATCAAGAAGGCAAACTTGATTGGAACTAAACAAAGCTTGATTCCACAGGAATTTGCTTATATAATAAATAATCTTATAATATAACCGTACTTTAAACATACAATTGACCAGCTTAACTTCTGAAGCTAAATTCAGGTTAAAAAAAAATTACAATAAATATTATTCCTAAATATTAGCCAGAAAATACCTGCTGAGGATTGGGACTACCACGAAGCACTTCAAGACTGGAAACTCTAGTCTCCAAGACGCTACATTTCTCCTTCAACTGTACTCCAAAAAAATAAAAAAAGAATCAACATTTCTTTTCCCCAAAAAAAAATAATAATAATGGTTTTTGGTCAGAGAAATTACTTGGGAAGAAAGAGAGAATCGATCAGCCCATAGATCTTTGAATATGAAGTGAGTCATAGTAGCTGAAACAGAAGTGAGACCTATTGTGAACCATAGCAACCTCGTTCGCATCATCTTCTCCTTCCTCTTTCCTTTGATTCTCTAAAACTGCGAGAAAAAAGAGTCAAAGAGTGTAGGAGCTTTCATGGATTTTCATACTTTGACACCTTAAATAACTTTTTTGTTTTCTTGAGCACCTTAAAGTTTATAAAACATAGAAATGAACCATTTCAGGTAGTAGCTTTGATTAGAATAGTTGGAAAAGGCGAGGAAAATAAAGATCAAAATTGTCCTTAATGTATAGGGTTGAACTATTTTGGTTCTTAATATGTATGCTTAATACAACTCAAGACTTTTATTAGGCTGAATTAGCAGCCAACAAGTTTATAATAAAACTAGAGGCATACTCCTAATATAAAGGACTAACATAATTTCCAGACTCATTTGTCAAGCGATGAGCAACTAGATTTGCTTGCATATTAACCCAAACCTGAGAAATATTATGATTTCTTCTTAACAAGAAACTACAATCCTCTAAAAGCACGTCAAGCTATGTGAAATCTTCACTTAAGGAGTTACAAAAAGTATAACTTTTTGAGAATCACATTCAACTATACGTCTATACCCGGGCCATTAAAATGTTGAATCAACTAGACGAGGGCAAAACATAGAACTCATAATTTTAGCTTGCTTAGCATTAAGACAACCTCAAAAAACTGAAGAAGCGGCAACTACAAACGACCAGCTCAATAACGACAATAACTCCTGCTCCACTATAGCCTGAAGAAAGGAAGATAGTTGCATCTATATTGTATTTTCAAATCCCATGTGGAGGCTTAGACTAAGACGAGGCCACATCCCTGAGCGGAAGCACTCATTAGACCTCCCAATCGCTTTTCAGTCATGGCAATCTCCCATTTGCTTAAAACTTTTAAAGTTCCGGATAACACAGATATGAGGAAGAACATTATCATTCTACATAAATTTGTTCCTCATGGGCCCAAATTTTTCAAAGAACTTATGATAACCCGACCGGTTGTTTTGTGTATTTGAGCCTCGTTTTCCCTTTTAAAGCTTTTTGTATATGTATTTATGATTTTATGACTTGCAAGGATGATTAGTTTCTTTTCATAGAAGTTTTGGATTGATTTGGACCCTTTGGTTCTTAATTTAGAAGCTTAAGTTGGAAATGTTGACCTAGGTTTGGTTTTTTTGTAAAAACGATCCCGAAATGGTATTTTAATGGCTCTGATAGGTTCGTATCGTGATTTTGGACTTGGTCGTATGTCCGAAATTGAATTCGGAGGTTTCTAGGTTGATTTGACTTGTTTTGCCGAAAGTTAGCAATTTGAGGTTTCGAAATTTCTTTAAGTTTGACCGCTATCGGGTTCGGAATTTGGTTTTGGGACTTGAAATAGGTCCATATTGTTATTTGAAACTTGTATACAAATTTTGTGTCATTTGGTGTTGGTTTGATAGGATTTAGATGCTTGGTTGTGATTCTAGAGGTTCTTGAGTTTTCCTTTTGAATTTCAGGCGTTTTGGTATCCGATTCCTGTTCCGGATATTATTTCGGTATTTTGATCATGTGAGCAAGTCCATATGATATTTAGACTTATGTGGATATTTGGTTTAGGGCCCCAAGGGCTCGGGTGAGTTTCGGACGTGTTTCGAATTGGTTTGGGTCCATTCCAGGTTACTGGTGTGCTGGTGCTCCAGTTATCACAATTGCGAGCACCAGCATCATCATTACGATCATAGCAGAGTGGTCTCGGGTATTGCATTTTCGAAGTATAGGCTTAGGCTGGGTAGGCTGAATTTGCAACCATTTGGTCGCATTTGCGGAAGGGGCTGACTTCGCGTTTGTGAGGTCAGTGTCGCAATTGCGACATTACCCTGGGCTGTTAGGCACCGCAATTGCGAGTCAATATTCGCATTTGTGAGGGTTCGCAATGGTCGAATTGCGACTTCTGCACCTGAACATAAGGGCTAGAAAGACGGGATTGAGTCTCATTTTCACATTTTAGAACTCTAAACTCGGTAGTAGGCGATTTTGAGGCGGGATATTCACCTACAACTATTGGGTAAGTGATTTTGATCAACTTTAAATTATATTACATGATTATTTATGGGATTTAACATCAAATTCATGAATTGCTAAGAGAAATTTTGTTCTACATTTTGAAAAATAAAAATTTGAGATTTGAGTGTCGAATTGGATTCAGATTTGAAAATAAAACACATATATGGACTCGTGGGGTTATGGGTAGTCGACATCTACCCTTGGACTTGGGTTTTGACCGGGCATGCCTGGAGTTGACTTTTGTTGGCTTTTGTGGAATTGTGTAAAGATCTTAGCTTTATTGATTGAAATTGGTTTCTCTTGTATTGTTTGATGATATTAAGTCTTTTTTTGTTAGGTTTTAGCCGTGTGGAGGCAAATTTTAAGGAAAAAGCTATTTTTGAGTGTTGATTTGGCCTAGTTAAGTTAAGTATGGGAAAACTACCTCTTAGGATTGGGTTTGATTGTACTATTTGAATTATGTAAAAGACGTGTACATGAGGTGATGAGTGTATACACGAGCTTATATATAACTATTGACCAATTTAAACTCTTAGGTTACTTATAAATATTTAATTGAAGTTGTTATTATTTGTTCTATCTTTCGTTGTCAAGTTCATCCTTGCATGCTTTAATTGAAGTTGTCATTATATGTTCTATTTTTCCTTATTGAGGTTACTCTTATATGCATTTATTAGTAGTTATTATTATATACTATTCCTTTTCATTGCTGAGTTATTCTCATGTATTTAGACGTAGTTGCTATTTCATGTTATCTCTTTCATCGTTAAGCTTATGTTATGTATTTTAAATTTGAACTTGCCATTTCCGGAAAATACCTTCATTGTTGAGTTATTGAAGTTGTAGATGTTGAGAGCTATTAAAACGTTTGTGGTTGAAGTTGCTGATTATTGGAATATCTTTCCTTATTGAATTATTTCCCATTTATTTTATTATTATTGAGATTCTTGTACACATTGTGGTTGAGCCGTAGGCTATGTATTATGGTGACATTGGTACTGTTGATTTTGTTAATGTTTTGGCATATGGGCACGTGTGGGGCGAGTTGATTATTGTATTATGATATTCATGCGTAAGCGGATGTATAAGGGTGGTGTGCATGTGCCAAGATAATGTGGGATTTTATACGCGTGTTGCTAGGAAAGGAATTACTTGAAGCCAAGCGGTGAGATAAGGGGTTAAAGAGCGTGAAGCTATTTTGCGAAAAAAATATTTTTAAAAATATATGCAAGACTCATGCGACAATATAAGGAAGAATTGTGATTATGATTTATGAAATGTGAATTTGAGGTGTGGTACCTCGGTGTGATTCTTATTGTACATTCAACATTGGAAATGCTTGTTGATTTGAATGGTTATTGTTTTGTTTCCTTACGTAATTTCATTCGTGTAATTTTATTATAATTTGTTACTTTTTGTCTGTATCATGTACCCACTTTATTGTCATTTGTTTCTTTTATTTTCGTTGTTAGTCAGTATTGATAAATTGCTAAATTGCTTTGTTGTTGTCTAATTGTATTTACTTTCCCTTGTTAGATTATATTAATATTTTGCACAAATTGCTATGTTTAATAGGTGTCTTGACCTGATCTTATCACTACTCTACTGAGGTAAGGCTTGATACTTACTGGGTAATATTGTGGTATAATCATGCTATATTTTTGTATATTTTTGTGCAGATTCAGGTACTTCTGCTCGTGCCGGACGCAAGTGAGTTGACTCAGATATTTTGGAGGCTTTAAGGTATACCTTCTTGACGCTCGCATGCCTTGGAATCACCTTCTAATGATCTTATGCTATTGTTTCTTTTATATTCGAACAATATTGTATTAGATATTCTTAATTTATTTCAGTAGAGCTTATGGCTCAGATCCACCATTTTTGAGAATTTTATGATTGTTGTTCCGTTTTGGGTTCATTAGATATTTTATCAGTTTAATTTAATATCTTAGTTGTTATTTATGCTAAATTCTCAATGTGGGTTAGATTTACCTAGTCTTAGAGACTAGGTGCCATCACGACTATCTAAGGTGGGATTTTGGGGTCGTGATAGGACTGCACATGTATACCTAGCCTTCAAAGCATCTGAGTTATTAACTACACAGCTAAGGAACTCTGCCATATTAACGCCTTCCATATCCAGGTCATGTTGTTATGCCACCCAAACTTCTCTCGCCTTCTCGTATTCAAGAAATACATATTTATTATTTTTCACTAAGCCATAAAAATGACACTCTATTGAAGATTAATGTCTCTAGCTAATAAATTTAATTTAGTAGACGATGTATTTTGAGTTAACCTCCAAACAAAGTTTTTAACTTTTGCAGATAATTTCAAGTGCCAAAACTTCTTCCGGTCAACATAAATTGTACGGACTAATGATAAAACTAACGAGAGATACCAAAGCTCTAGTTAAGTTTAACACATTTTTCCTCTTGTAATCTCATTGGTCTCTCCGTCCATCCGCTTAGACCTCAACTTCTTATCTTTTATATAACTCATCCTTTTAATGCTGAATTGTGTTTCATTATCCATATTTTGTAAACTTTCATCTTATTTTTTCTTTAAACTATATCATTGATATTCTGCTTTTATTTTGCTAAATTCGAATTTCGTCATAAAACCATATAAAAGTGGGTTTTGGTTTTCTATATTCTAATTATGAGCTTCAAATCTATCTGTAACGATCTAGCCGGTTGTTTTGAGTGTTGCAGCCCTGTTCCCTCATTCACTTCTTAATCTATGCTTAATTTTTATTATGGGACTTATCGGAGTAGTTGGTTTGGTCCCAGGGATGTTTCAGAATGAATTGGACACTTAGTCCTAAGGTTGGAAACCTAAGTTGAAAGAGTTGACCGGATGTTGACTTATGTGTAAATGGCTCCGGAACAGAGTTTTGGAGATTCTAATAGCTTTTTATGGTGATTTTGAACTTAGGAGTTTGTCCAGATAGTGATTTGGAGGCCCGTAGTTTATTTTGACTGAATTGGCGAAAGTTGGAAAAATAAAATTTTGGAGAGTTGAGAAGTTCGATGGAGAGTTGACTTTGTGGTTATCGGGCACAAATTTTAGTTCTAGAAGTTGAAATAGGTCCGTTGTGTTATTTATGACTTGTGTACAAAATTTGAGGTCAACCGGAGTTGATTTGATAGGTTTCGGCATCGATTGTGGAAGTTGGAATTCACTACTTTTCACTAGGCTTGAATTGGGGTGCGATTTATGTTTTTGATGTTGTTTGATGTGATTTGAGGTTTCAACTAAATTTGTATCGTGTTATAGGACTCGTTGATATATTTGGTTGAGATATCAGGGGCCTCGGATGGTTAACATATCGAATTTGGCTTAAGTGTTATGCTGTGGTGCTTTAGATCTGGTACCATCGCACCTGCGGTGGGATTGGCTATAGGTGTGGAGCTACAGAACCTGCTATGTTTGCGCAGCTGCAAAGAGGAGGAAGGCCACCGGGGGGCACAGGCACAAAAGGTTTCCCACAGATGCGGATGCGCATCTGCGCATGATCGACCGCAGAAGAAGATTTGGGTAGGCAGCGTTGGAGTCGCAGAAATGAGGGTTGGTTCATATATGCGGCCCCGCAGGTGCGACGCTGGGACCGCAGGTGCACGAGGTCGGCTGTTAAGTGGGTTTCGCATAAGCGAGGTTTTCTACTCAAAAGTGGGAGCGCAGGTGCGAGCCCAGGCTTCATAGGTGCGGAAATGCCTGGGCAATGTTTAAATTCGAGGGTTCTGAGATTTTTATCATTTTTGAACTTTTGAAACTCCGTTGAAGATGATATTTGAGTGGGATTACACGAGATTTCTTGAGGTAAGTCACTTTTGATAATTTTGGAGGTTTGAGTGGCGATTTGGAGTTGGAATTTGGTAATTTTGGTATGGTTGGACTCGTGGTTGAATGGGTGTTCGGATTTGTAACTTTTGTTGGATTCCAAAACGTGGGCCGGGATTGACTTCTTTTGACTTTTGATTATGAACTTATTATTTTCATATGGAATTGATTTTGATAGATTGTGTTGATTGTATCGAGTTTTTTGTGGCTAGATTTGAGGCGTTCGGAGGCCGATTCGTGAGGCAAGGGCTTGCTAGCGGAGTGTTTCGATTTGCTTGAGGTAAGTATCATATTTAAACTCGGTTGAGGCACCGGTTGCCTGAATTTTTGCGATAGCCACGTGCTATCGGGTGCGCACATATGTGCGGATGAACTTATGTGTGGGCACCGGGGTCGTTTATTCATGTTCGTGTTATGCTCAGGCTTTTATAATCCTAGAATTGACTGTTAAGCTTTAAGCGATGATACCTCACATATTGTATTAGTTTATGTGATCTATTTGAGCCATGCTGAGGGTACACAAGGGTTTAATCCCTGAACGAACTTGATAGATATTTTTCAGTGATGAAATTGCCAATTGGGCTACGATAGCACACTTTATACATGCCTACACTTTAGCATGTCATTTATACTAGTCCAGGAGCACGAGAATCTTATTTCTATCCATCATATAGATGTATACTTGTTTAATTGCTTCTGTGTGATATGTTTGGAGTGGAGGCCTGTGACTATGCCGGGCGAATTATGTTATTAGCAAGTGAGTTGTCCTTTCAGATCCATATATTGATATTATTGGCACGTGAGTTGTCTGTGCGGATCCATATATTGATATTATTGACATGTGAGTTGTCCATGTCGCACGTGAGTTATCCGTGCAGGTTTTATTGTTAGTGTGTGAGTTGTCTATGCATCACGTGAGTTGTCCGTGCAGTGTGTAGAATTTGTATTTCCTTGATCATTTATCTGATTTAATTGTTTCCTTCCTCTACATGCCATGATATTGTCTAAGCATGGTATTTGAGAAATTGTGCACATGCACACATGGATATTCTTCTCACGAAATTTGATGAGTTGGTTTTAAATATTGTTCTGTGCTGGTTTAAAAAGGCAGAAATATACTGAAATATCTAGTATCATCAATAATTTAATCTTCTCTTACCTTGCCTTGCTTATTTATGATGTTTATTAAGTTGGTTTTACTCATATTATACTCTGCACCTCGTGTATAGATCTAGGTATTTTCGGGCATGGTGGTTGCTTATTTTGGAGTTTTACCTATTCGAAGAATATCGAGGTAGCTGCTTTGGCGTCCGCAGACCTTGAATCTCCTCCTCTATATTTAAGTTTTACTTATACCGTTCTACTTTTTTAAACAGTATTTCAAACTATGTTATTGTATAGATGCTCAGATACTCAATGACACCCGGATTTTGGGGTAGTCTTTATTTGAGTCGCAGTTGTTCATATAGGCTATTTATGAGAGTTATTGCGATTAGGGTTAGGGGGTGATTGAGAGTGAAGCAGAGGGGTTGAGGGATTCAAGGGCGGAGGAGTGTAACAAATGAGTTAGGTTAAGGGGTTGTTTGGGTTAAAAATGGTAAGAAGGAATAGGGGTCGTTGATCTTAGAGATCAACCACCATGATGAGAAGGGGTCTAGGTTGGGTAGGATTTTAATTGGGTTAGGGTTGTTTTGAATTGGGCTTGGGTTAATTAAATTGGATTGGGAGGGGTCCGATTTTGGGTGTAAATTAGGGGCTATTTGTTAAATACCCATTTTACTAAATAAAATAATTTTTAAAAATAGCTAATTAAATGATAAAAAATAATTTTCAAGTATGAAGGTGATTTAAAATAATTATTTAATATTATAAAAATATAAACAGTCATTTTTTGTATAGATAATGTAGTTATGCATACGCAAGGGCTATTTTGCAAAATATGCGATTATAGTCTTAAAAATGCAAATGTAATTATAAAAAATGCAATTAAAATATTTGAACACTTATATGAACATAAATGATGAATTTAGATGATTAAATTATCATAAAATAATATAAGGGGTAGTTTTGAACATTTATGTAATTAAAAAATGCAGAAATAAATGGATTTGGGGCCCTTAAAAATTGTAGAAAAATTGTAAAAACACTTGTGCATGTTTTTAAATGCATGTAAAATATTTTGAAAGTGTGTGGTCACATTTAAAGATATATAAGGGAAAAATTGGGTATCAACAGGGAGTCTACAAGCCATGTCTAGTAGAGTCTTATTTATGGGTGTGTCGTGCACTACACTTATAAGCAGGAAGGCTACAAAGCATTTAGGATTGTCACTCTTTCTTCTTATTCTAGATTGTGAGGTAGAGCTCAGTTATAAAAACTCAATTTCCAAAATTTTATCTTATTCATAATACAACGATGCTTACATATAGAAAGACGTTTGATAAGGGATTGAATGTGGCTGTGGAAGAATTGAGTCAGAGGAACTCAATTTTGCATCATGCTTATGATGAATGTAAGATCTCCAGCAGAACTTGAGGATACTAAGACGTGCAAGCTTCTTGATAAGGATCCTTATGGCAAGAATGTCTATCCACTCTTATAGTAAGGAATAAGAGAATCGGAAGGTAGACACAAGTTTCAACAAGTAAAGGAAGCAAGGTGAAAGAGGGTACGAGGTACCCAGTTAATGAAGATTATCCTTATTTACCATTCAGGAAGAGAGATATAAGCATTTTGAGTTACCTTCAACAGTAATAGAGGTATGTACAATTGGCCATACCAATCTAAGTTATGTGGTTTAAGAGAAGGACATAATATCACAATCTGGCTGGGGTTAGAGGGACCCAAAATGGTGAATGGATTGTTTATATTAGTTAATTTCCAAAGAATATTATAGATGTGCTAATAGATCTCCCCGTAAGACACCCAGGTGATGCACTCTAGAATATTACAATTAGATGTGAATACTAGTATGATCAAAAAAGAAATTCCGTAGATAGGCACTACAAGCCTAGAAGGGATAGATAGCACCTTAGTGTGACTCTCGTCCCTAGTAAAGCGAGGACGTTGAGCAACCCGAAGAGCCGATGAATGAAGCAAGGAGAGCTAAAAGCGAAAGAATGTCTTGTTGAAGTTTTCACAAGAAAGGGATATGTAAAAATATTAGCAGAGTAATGAGAAGAGAGATAAGGAAGAATTATGAGTGAGATGTGATACATGGGTGGCAACGGTATAGTGTTACGGAATCTATAGTCAAATGACAAGAGGTGACAGGCCTTGAGACAACAAAAGAATATAGGCCATAAAGTCATATCCTCATGTCAAGAAATAAACTTGTGACTCCAACACGACTACCAGAAGGAAAAGTTAGACCCTAGAGTAATAGAAATTAGTATGGACTGGTGAACAAGGTAAACTAAACATGAATTAAGGACTGAGTGATTTGATAATATTCGGCATCATGAGAATTTCAGATTGCGTTCCGGCCATAGTATAATAGACAACAGAAGAAGATTCATAAGAAATTCTGAGAAAGGTCATTTAGGAAGACGATTCCCTAAAGCAAGCAATAAGTATTACCACAAGGCGAGTAAGGGTCATCAATGATGTGAACAGACACTAAAGATGAAAAGGTAAAACATCTACAGGTAGATCGTCATAGTGCTAAATCTTAGTACTCCCCTAAAGGGTGGAATATGGACTAATATGGCATTAAGTCAGAATCAAGTGGTTCTAGTAATTATGGAATGGAAAAGGAAGAATACGATAAAAATGAGAAAGGGATGAGGTTGCACTTAATCAAATCCTACTGATATGCTATGATTCCAGAACATTATGTAAGCACAACATCAAGAAAAGGAAGTAAGGGTTCCTGCCCGGGATGTTATTGATAGATAAGGAGCCAGTACGTGAGGTAAGTTAAGACAAAGGAAATAAACCAAGAAAGATTATGCGAAATATGGACATAAGAATGGGCCAGCGAGTAGTTAGTAGTTGATTCAGGAAGAGCCTAGTCATAACTAGACAAAAGGTTACAGACAAATCAGCAAATCATGCAAGATAAATATAGTAAACCCCAACATGGAGAATTCAGCCTCACAGTAATATCGTTATAATACTTGAGATATACTCAAATAAGAATCGGGGTAGTTAAAGGTATCGTATAAGTGTTACGGATATAAAAGAGAGTGCCACTGTGAAGACAATCAAAATATTAGTTCAGAAGTAACCCTACAAGCATAAGAGCGTGGAGATAAGCAACCACGGATAATTATAGGCAAGGAAGGACATTAAAAGGACCGTCGAGTCTGCGACGTAATAAGTTCGCAGCTTTACAAGAGTCAAAGGGTCCTCCATAAGTACTACAATAAAGACTAGCTGAGCAAATAAGGAAGAAGGCTTCAACCAAAGAACAGTGACCTAAAGAGGAAATGGTTGTGTAACAATAGTCTCATTACAAATTGTATGCACTCCAAAATAAAGTGCCACCTACCATGGCGAATGAGCGGGAAGTAAAACCAAAAGTAATATTCGAAACCATATGAGTTGCACAAAAAACTTTGGCATGTGTGAGAACTTAGATAAGTTAAGTATGCACACAAAAGGGGGAAAAAGACTAGGAAAAGTAATTGCTTACGTTTGAAGAAAGCTGAAATGGAACGAAAGGAATTATTCGATTAATGATCAACCATAAAAAACTCCAGTATAAGTTAAAAGAAAAAATTGAGCCCAGGTCATAGACAAAGGATTGAATCATTAGAAGATTGTATCATGGTTTTCCATAGCATCTATGAAAGGCTAAAGTAATGACTAAATGCCATGAGCCGCAGATCGGAAGATAGCTAAAGCCTACATAAATGCTGATCAGAAGGAAAAGGAAACTAAAGAGTCACATCAACAAAGTAAATTAGGAGTCTTATTATTGAACCCAGAAAATTATAGAAATCATGATTGAGAATATTGCAGAATTAATCTTAATATCAAAGGTACAAGAGAGATAGTACAACAACTATATTTTATAACGGCTCTACGATAAAGCCAGTTAGAAGAAGTTCCAGCCTCATAAGAATTTAATATGGAGCTCCCATTGGATTGTATAGGCACCAGAGGTACAAGTATTATTATAAAGCTTCAAATGGTAGATGTGATTGATATCTATGTGGGAGGGAGGTTATGAAAGAAATAGAAGAATGTGAGGTGATATTTTAAAGTAAGTAAGGCAAAAGTAAACAATGTAAGAAATACTCAAGTATAGAAGGATGAGAGTGGTCCATACTTCAGGTAAAAGACTGGAAGCACTAGGATTCAGTATCCAGTAATGATAGCAGCGTCGTCAGTGGCATATCTTCCAGCCTATGGTTTCTAGGTACTGATAGGTCTATTTAAGAGAATAAAGGAGAGTTAGAGACGATGTGATGTCTCGCTTGATATTCCAGAACAACATAAGTAAATCTATGGTGCAAGCAAGTTGAAGGAAGGTTGCGAACAAGTATGAATAGATATGTGTAGGTCGCAAGCTAAAGTATAGTAGAGCGACAAGGTTTTATGAAGACATGAGTAAGGATAAGAAAAAGTAAGTGAAAAGGTGACAAAAATTGATAAGTTCTTGGGATTAAGCTCATGAAAATAAGAGATCTGATGGATTCTCTAAGTTATAGAAGGCTCAGTATAGCCATAATGAACTCAAAGGAGTCTAAGACTAGTAGCGGTTACAAGAGATGGAATGCTGCCCTGGTATTGGAATACGAGCGTAATTGTGTTAGATAAAGGATAATGTTTGGGCCTTCGATTAAATAATGACTTGAAGAGGATTTCATGAATTGTAAGGGACTAAAATACCCATACAAGGTGAATCACATTGGGACACTGTGAGATATGGTTATGAAAGTATAGTATCACCCCTAGGTGGATCAATCTAGTTACTCCAGATATCCCCGGTGAGACGCGAGCCCTAGCAGCGATGTTACATAAGAGATCAAGTTATCAGTGGTAGATGATGAATCAACATTAAGGTGAATCACCAATAGATGGATAAAAGTTCAACAGTATGAGATGAGACTAGACCATCAATCTTAAGGATAAGCAATAAGTGTAACCTGGAGTTGGTTGTAGACCTCAGTAATGATAAATCGAGGTAAGAATTATGGTATAGTATGACCTTCTTAGATGCACTAGAGTCATACGGATGAAAAATCATGTCTATGAAATAAGATATAGCCATATTCGCAAGTTCTACAAAGTACCGAGCGAAGAACTTCAGTACACCTATAGATGTCCAGAGAGGGATCCTATTAAACCTTATATATGTTTACAAAGTAAGGCCTAGAGATCGGCTATAAGTTGGAGGAAAAAGGAGAGAAAAGTCGCATAGGCACACTTACAAGGTTAGTATCGTAGAGGCTACATGATAGAAGGTAGCAACAATTATAAGATTGAAGGGAATTTGATCACAATTCATGGCGTGGGAAAGAGGCCTAAAAGGGGGAGGGGATGCCCTAGACTTTGGATTTATTCACAGAACAACTGCCTAAATGGTAAGGAAAGTATTGAGGTATTCACAAAAGCTATAAGTTATGAAAATGATAAGAGCATCAGTCAACATTCAAGGACGAATGTTCCAAAGGGGGGAATGATGTTACGCACCGCAATATTACGTCAATATTACGTCCCGCAGAATTAAATTACGACGATGTTACATCCTGTAATATTGTACGTTGAATTTGTCATAAGGTAATTGACATCAGTTCAAGGAAAAGATTATTTGGAGATTATAAAGATTATGCTATTTCAAACAAGTGGTGAGTAGATTTGTGAAGGTGAAAGGGGAAGCAAGTCAAAGAAAATAAATTTTCATCCAAGTTTGGCATGTTGGAATAAAATTCGGGCCAAGCGTTAATACCCGATATTTATGGACTAGTACCATACAAGGTACCATATGACCATGATAGTAGGATGTATAAAGTGTATTAAAAATAAGTAGAGTTTTAAATAATTTGAGACAATTCTTAATTATATGGGTAATTGGTTAATTACCGGGTAGAGGGATATTACCTAAGTAAATTAATTAATTTTTAGATAAATATCAAAATCCCTCCACCCCCAAAACGTGGCAGCTAGCCACCTTATAAAGAAATAACTAAGAGTCATTCCTTGATTAGGTGGCATAATGATTTAATGTGTTATTTACACATTTCCTTCATTCCCTATATCTTGTAAGTAATCACTACAATCTAAATACTATCCATTCTTACAATTAGAATGGTTAGCCATGAATAGATAAGTAAAAGGCATTATAAATCAGAACATTAGCCGTTCTTCAAGCTTTCAACAGAACGTCTTTCAACCAAAATCCAACAACTCAAATCAAAGTGGGATTTTGCAATTATAACGGAGTATGTGCTATCTTTCTCAAGAATATCATACAGATTTTTTCCTATTCCGATCTTGCCATTACGTGTTGTCACAATTGACATGTGTTAGAGTGATTGTCAAGAGAATTGACTCAGGTATGTTAAGGCTATCCCTTCTTTCTTTTGGCATGATCCATACGATGCAAACGAAACGTGAAAATTCTTAACTTCCATAAATGACTCTATTCATGGAAATGCTAGAGATGCTTATGTTATTGATTCTCCATGTATCATATTATTCTATCGTCTGTTCATGGGTCTCAGAAAAATACGTAAGTTGAAAAAGTTTACTTCATGATATTATTCAAAGGCATAATGGTCTTATGACACTCCAAGAGATTTTATTGACGTACTTCTCATGCATTGCATTTATGTACATTGACCCATAACCAGATGACATTATATACGCATATATATATATATATATATATATATATATATATATATATATATATATATATATATATATATATATATATGTATATTATATGTATATGGGAATATGGGAAAATGTTAAGGCGTTATATATGCACCACCACCTGATCAACTGGTATACATTGATGATTTGCCCACAATGGCCGAGATGATATGATGGGGTGCCCTCAAGAGGCTTGATGATGCTATGAACACATATACCCATGCATGGTGTCGCGCCCTTTTTTTTTTCCTTAATCGGAAATTGGGTTTAGGACATTTTGGATATGGGACAACTCTTTCCTTTTGGAAAAGGGGTTTTGCAATTTTTGAAGAGTTGCCACCTAATGATTTAAGGTGAATTAGGGCACCTATAGGGTTCATCTACAA
Organism: Nicotiana tabacum; assembly: GCF_000715075.1. Lineage (NCBI taxonomy): Eukaryota > Viridiplantae > Streptophyta > Magnoliopsida > Solanales > Solanaceae > Nicotiana > Nicotiana tabacum. The sequence goes on from NC_134084.1 coordinate 44,762,749, forward strand.
GTATGTTTGGTAACCAGAGACAGGGTAAGGACTTGAAATTATCCTAAGGGGAAGGTGTTAGGCACCCCTCAGGATCCACTAGTGTGGTTTCCAGCCAAATAGTTTTTGTGAATTTGTGTAATTAGCAAATAAACAAGTATGGCTCAAATAGTAGGAGATTTGAGTTTAAATACACAAGTGTTTGAAAAACAATTAGCCAAAGGCAAAATTTTGAAAAGAATTACAATCTAAAGCATGCTTATGAATGTAAAAGGGTGTCTTAGGTTTGCTTGTAATATGGATCACATCAATGCAATACCCGGTATGACACTCCTCAAAGAGGGGATACACGTGGTATTAACGCACCAGTCATCATATCCATATCTACCCTTTCCTGCCCCGTGAAGTTAATTAAAGTGAGGGTTGGTATCGACCCTTATTGCATGCTATTACCCATCCCTTCCTACCAGTCCTGGTGGAATTTAGGACTTCTATCCTATGAGGGAGGTTCTAGGCAGACCCTCAGGTTTAAAGGCAAAATGCTAGGTGACAAACAAGAACACACAGGACTGCATATAAAGGGATCATGTAATATAAACGAAAGGCTCAAGTATACCTCCATAGGTAGTATATATAGACAACATGACTCATACACAGGTAAGGTCTGAATTCAGAATTCTAAAGCATGGTATCTAAGTGATTACATCAGCATAAGATTTATCACATGACTTAGAAAAGAAATTCGAATCAGGCTTGCCTACTGATTTTAACATACTAGCAGTTAAACAAGGACAATTCTATTTTTATTTAAGCAGTTACCTAAGGCTTGCCTAGGTGTAAAGTGATGTGCAACAGTTATTCTGAGTTATTAAAATAGTGTGGAAATTATTTTACCCTAAGAGCATACTGTTCTAATTGATACGAGTGCAGAGGTTATACCCAGTTATTTTAAATAGTATAATCAAGTGTGAAGCTGTTTTTACCGCTTTTATAATCAACAGTTTACACTAAGTATAAATGCAAGTGTGAATGAGATCCTAAAATATGGTATCTAAGATGCATGTATAAAACTCATGATGCAGAATTCCTAGAGCAGGATTTCTAAATGCACATAGCAGGATTGCAGAATTTCCTAAAGAGCAGGATTTCTAAATGCACATGGCAGCATAAAACATAATAGTAAAGTTCTAATTATTAGTAGACTTTAGCATATGATTTTGTAAGGGTGCACATGCCGAAACAATAAACATGGGACCTAAGAGCATGATTTCTAATGCATGTATGAACCCTAAGCATGGTTTTTATTGCGCAATTAGGAACATAAACCTAGTAACATGTTTTCTACCCTTAACGACTATAACATGCATATCTACCCCATCCCTTTTTACTAGCCAACCCTAATACTGATTTATAACAAGTTATTATAGACTAGCATTGAAGTGAATTACATGAGTGGAAATGAAAATAAGAAGTTACACTATAGGAAGCCTGATTAGGACTTCCTCTCTGAGTTATATAATAAATCACCCCAAGTGCCAAGATTGTTTCATAGCTTTTCCTCATATCTAGGTGTGTCAGAGATCCTTATGGACCTCAAGGGATCCCGAGAAGTGCTCACACCTAGATTTCATAGCCAAGATTGGGTAAGTGCAGTATGGAAGGGCCAACTTTCATGTGTCCAAGTTCAGAGGGAGCTCAAGGGTCCCAAGGCAAGGCTCACACAAAAGGGGCTGAACCTAGTGGTCTAAGAGTATAGTGAAAGTGCAGGACACATGTTTGAAAGGAGTTTGTTTAAAAACTGGACTGACATGTCCATTTTGAAAGCAATCAGTAATAGAAAGGGTTGAAAGGAGTTGTATTAATAAGACAAAGTTCAAACACTTCAAGGTAAGACCACACACAACAAATGAATGAATTCAGTAATCACATATGAGGTAAAATGGGATTTGGGGATACATATATATTGACTACAAACACCTGACCTTAGTAGGAATATTAAGACTGGTAGGGACATGCTCAGAGATAGTTGGACACTGGCATAATCACAAACTAGCCATAAAACACATAGAGGAGGGATATGGGATTTGGGATTCACAAGATGGTAAGTACATAGTGTCGCGCCCCTTTTTCTCGCAAAATCTGGTTTATGACATTTGGGAGGACAACTCATTCCCTTTTTGGGAATTTGGGTTTGAATTGAAGAGTCGCCACCTAATGATTAAGGTGCATTAAGACACCAGGAAGGTTAGATTTGAGTAACCAGAGATTGGGGTAAGGGCTTGAAATTATCCCAAGGGGAAGGTGTTAGGCACCCCTCAGGATCCACTAGTGTAGTTCCCGGCTAGACTATTATTGTGAATTTAGGTGCAAATAACATGTAGGCAAAATAAACTTCAAATAAGAGGGGATTTTCACATAATGGTTACGAACAAAATTGGAAAGAATTAAACGGAAGCTGATTTTCTTAAAAGAAATAGTTTGAAATCTTTAGAAGAAACAAAGAAACAAAGAAAGGGGGGGGGGGGGTCCTAGGTTTATTAATAATATAGATCACCCCACACAACATCCGGTAATCACTCCTCAGTGAGGGGCTACACAAGATGTTATCGCGTGGTCATCATATCCATATCTACCCTTTCCCACCCCGCTAAGGTATTAAAGCGCGGATGGTCTCGTTTACTTATTGCATGTTATTACCCGTTCCAATCCTATCAGTCCCGGAGGCATTTAGGACTTCTAATCCTAAGGGGGAGGGATATTAGGCTTATTTGTAGTTTCAAAGGCAAAATTCTAAGGCGACATACAAAACATGTATATCAAGTTGGGGGAAAGCACATAACAAGTAAAAGGCTCAGATATACCTCCTTGAACAAAGAAAGCACATAATTGGCATGACTTTCACATATTGTTTATTGTCTGATTAAGAACTTAAAGGTTGAGGCAGAATGCTGGATCGGGCGATGAACTCCTCAGTAGGGAACCACTCGAACATCCATTGTACCCGGTCCTCGGTTAGATTATCAAATAACTCTACCCATCCTCTAGCATCTTCTGGCTGGGGGAACATGTTGTGTATGTAATTCATTCACTTCGAACGATGGAAAGCGAAATGATCATCCAGTCTCTTTGCTGAATCTCCTGTCTGTACTCACCCTTTTGGAGATGATCCATGAGCCAAAGCTGGAGTAGCAAATTGCAGCCCTCGAAGTGTTTGGCTCCTCGTTGACACTTCTCCAAGGCCCGGTATATTTTCACAATGATCATGGGCACAATACTGAATGGTTGCCCACCAATGCCCTCCATCATAGTTTTATTTACCATAGCCAGCCTAGTATGGATCCTTGCTTTCTTCATTGGAAACACTATCAACCCCAGAAAACAAAACATAAATACAAAGACCCTTCGGTGAATATGCCCTAGTGATGTAATGGAAAATTTGTCAGGATAGTTACGGAAGGACTTGTTGTGACCGTACCTCTCGTACAAATAATCAAAAGGGATATAGGACTCTTTCAGACATGCCAGTTCTGGATTCTTCTTCAAACCCATCATTTTGAGGAAACCCCTGCCCTTGCGGTTCTCAGACATTAACAAACCCGAAGTTTCCTATGGTATACCGGCTAATCCTCCTATTTCTTCTAGAAATGGTTTCATTTCAATGTACCCAAAGCGGAACACAGATCTCTCACAATCCCAGTACAAAGTGGCAGCTTCTATGATCTTGTTGTTGGGTTGGATTTCCAGGAGAGAAGGTAGGTTGCCCAGATATTTGTGGACAAGGGTTTGATCACTAGAGTGAAGATCCTCCCACCAGCTTAGCAATTTTGGGTGGATGTTGGTGACCATGCCGAATTTGGGGACTTCGTGCCTCATATTTCTACCAGGAAAATAAAGGATTAGGCCCTTACCCTCACCGAACTCGACTATTTAATATCAACAATTAGCATAAAAACATTTCGTTCTCCAAATTAATGCATAGAACGGGGTAGTATCCGTTTGGGTTTTGGGGAAACCCAGTGGACTTTGGACAAGGCTATCTTAAAGAGTTATTATGCGGACATCATAACTAACTCGGCTAGGTTTGACCACGATGCATGCATAGTTTAAACAAAGTAAGGTTTCTAAGGGGTTTCAGACTAGTACCCTTGAGCGGACAACTCAAGGGGGAAAGGCACGGAACCGTCGACTACACCGTTGATCGACTGGTTTTACCGCAAATATGCCTTTTCTGGATTTAGGGGGTGATAATATTGGAAGAGCGCAACCACTCATTATAAGCGTTGCTATGGTATTTGTTTGGCACGAGTGGAATATGATGTTAAGCATGGTTATGCAATAATTGAAAGCATGTTGGCACATATTTTCATATTAAGAAAGCAGTAAATATAGTTGTTTCATAATTTAAAGCAGTAGTAAGGAAAGAAACAAAGAAGACAAGTCAGCTTTGTAGTTGAAAAAGGAATTGAATGCTTAAAAGAAATAAACAAGTAATTGCACATAAAGAGATTTGTTACATACTTCAGATAAGAAGCCCGAATCAGGCCTGCTTGCTGGTTGTAGTTAATAGCACAGATTCAGTTTATAACTTCGCCCTAAGGCTTGCCTAAGCGTTGGACAAGGATCTTATAGGCATGGTATCTACTGAATTCAGAAAGCAATAATAAACTGAATACGTACTGGTTACAAAAGGTAGTCAGATTATTAAAAGAAAGGCAAGTTTTAACGAAGGTTATAAATTCTGCAACTGATGTTACCTGTTGTTACTGGTTTTAGCTCTAGACGTGAATGAAGCAATTCAGATTCGATTAGGAATTCTTATAGACATACTTTCTACGCGTAGTTGATTTTGAACCTTGTAGTCATGATATAAAAATGCAGAAGACTCGTTTTAAACCTATGAACATGATATCTAGATGCTGAATTTTGTTTAAGACCTATGGACATGATATCTAGGTGCAATTGAACGTGCAGATTTAGACAATCTTGTAGACATGATTTCTATATGAATATAGTAGTCTTATGATCATGATTTCTATATGAATGTAGGATATACATAATTCAGAAGGAGCTATAGGCATGATTTCTATATGCATTTGCATGTGCAGATTTCCAAACACCTATAGGCATGATTTCTATATGCATATTCAAAATTCCTATAGACATGGTATCTACCCCTTTTTTTGGCATACATAGTTACCCGCCCCTTTTTCACTAACCATCCCCAAGAGCTTATTACAAATTATTACAACCCAAAATAAAGTAAAAAATACATCAAAAAATATAAATAAAAGTACAACAAAAGGAGAGCCTGATTCAGACTTCATGTCTAAAATATGAGGTAAACAAGCTCAAAGGGATCATGATCCAAAGCCTTTCTCCCATTTGAGTGTGTCAAAGTTCCCTAAAAGCCTCAAAGGGACTCCGGGCAATGCTCACACCCAAATGTATAATCAGATTAGGACAAGTGCAATATGGAAGGGCCTACCCTCAAGTGTCCAAGTTCAGAGGGAACTCAAAGGGTCCCAAGGCAAGGCTCACAAGAGGGGGGCAGAACTTAAAGACTAAGAAAGTGTGCAAGTGCAGAATAGACTACTAAAGGGGAAAATGAGAGGAAAACAACTACTAAGCATACATAGGGAGTTCAGGGGGGTAGGGAAATTGTGAAGAGACTATCGCTTAGGCCAGGACAGGCTTCAAGCATGCTCAACAATTGGAGGATGCTATCATACTCTCAAACCTGCCAGAACACACTATTTAGAGGCTAGGATCCCAAGGGATCGAGTTTGATTCATGGACAATAACTTGTAGTATTGCCATGCCTCAAACCATAGCTTAAACACATAGGGGGACAGGGGTTTGGGATTCATAATAGAACATGCAGAAAGAGATCAGTAGTGTTGAAACACACAGAAGCAGTAAACAGACAAGGATACAAAAGTAGTGAATATACACATTGTTGTGATGCTAAAAAACTTAAATCAGGACATACCAGTTTTCAAAGAAGCAAATAAAGAAAAGTAAGCAGTAGGTCTTGTAAACAGGCAACAATACAAGCAACAAGAAAGAATATTTTCTTTCGAGTGTAAGTGTAAGTTTAGAAAGACTATGATTGATGGTCCTCTTCTGTGTCAATGAAGAGCAAGTATTTATAGTGTGAAGAACATGCAAAAACAAGGTAAGAAAAAAATTAAGGAACTGAATATCAATTAAAATCAATCAATACAAGACTTCCTTTAATCAAGGAATTCAGACTTAAACGGTAAAAGCTATTTAGGGAAAGGAATCAAATAAACATCTTGTGCAAAGTAGGCAATTAGGGGTAAATACATAGAGGTTTTAATTAAGGTAAGGATTTTGAAATACACGGTTAAAATAAATAAGGTAAGGATCCCCCAGTATGTAGTAAATCAAGGGGTCAGAGATTATGTAAGTATTGGTCCATAAATGAACCAGGTCAGAAAAGCTAAGGAAAACTTTTAACTTAAATCGAGTCACAGGGAAATCAGCAAACAAGGAAAGAAATCAATCAAACCTATATAGAAGGAAGTCTGAAACTAATCAAAATTTGAAAGCCCTTTAGAAGGGAAGTTCGGCACATATAAAAAGTACACAAGTATCAGACATGCGAGGCTGAATTTAGGACAAAGTGAAAGTGTCATGCAATTGCAAAAATAAGTAGATAGTAGACTACATGATCATGGTAGTCACATAGGTTAGCAGTGTAGAAGACAGATAGTATCAAATAACATACAAAAGGTCCAGTGTAAAAGACCTTAGAAGAGTTAGCAAAAGTCAGAATCATATGAAAGACAAAGATTTCAAAACTCAGTTCAGAGACTCGAAATAGGTCTACAGGAGTTTAGGGTTCTTGAAATAAAACCAGTTTCAAGCAAATCACATAGCCAACGATTTCCAAACTCGGAAGAAACCCCAAATTCTAGGGTTTCTACCATCAATCGAGTGCAGAGATGAGAGGACAAGTAATCAAGTCGAAACAGGTTCAGAGGTTTCAGAAAGGAACTGAGCCCTTCAATATGCTCCTTCAGTAACAGAAACTCATGACAAACATAGTAGAAGAGTAACATGCGAAACACAGGAGAAGAGCTCAAAGAAAAATAGTAGAAGAAACTAATAACAAACATAGTAGAAGAAAACTAATCAGAACACCGTAAAGAAACTAAAAAAAACATGGTAGAGGAAACTGATAAGAATATGGTAGCAGAAGCTTAACGAGAACACAATAGAAGAAACATAGTAGAAGAAACATACAAGAGAAAAAGAAAATCAGATAGACATCTAAAAACCCTAGATCGGAAAATAATGGTTTTGATAGCATAACTTTTGAAAAAAATCAGAAAATCATTTAAAAGCTTAGGGAAAGCATAGATCTGGAACAGATCTAAAGAGATCAGAAAAACCTCAAAAGCTAGGATTTTCAGAGGAACCCAAACGGTAAGAAAGGCTTGGATCTAAGCGAGAGGAGTCGAGGCCAGGCTTGTAACAGACATGGCTTGCCGGAGCAGGCAGGAGATGGTCGTAAAGCTTGAATTAACAGAGGTCTGGACCCAGCTCTTCGTGGTCAAGTCATGAAACTTCAGTAACCAAACGTGAGGAGCCATAGAAGGCCGATGGGTGGTGAAACCACCATGGATTCAGGTCAGAAGGTGGATGGAGAAGATGAAGGGAACTCATCGGAGAGGAGGGGAAGGGGGAAGGTTCTAGAGAGAACCAGAAATAGAGAGATAGAGACGAGTGAGGAAATGAGAGGGGTATTGGGGGTCGTTTGGAATTAAAATGGAAAGAACGGAAGAGGGTCGTTGATCTTTTAGATCAACGTCCAGGATTTAATATGGTTTTGGGTCGGGTAGGGGTAATTGGGGCCTGAGTCGGGTAATCTGATTGGGCTGGGTATTGGATTTGATTAGGCCAAATGTAGCTATAAGTTAAATAGCCCTTTTTTCCCTTTAATTTATAAAAAATAATAAACAAATTTCTGAAAACAAATTAAAAGCACTAAAATGATTTATAATATATAATTATCAATTTAAAATATAAAGTCCCATTTTATAAATATGAGAAGGATTTAAACCTAAAAATGGCTAATATTGCAATTATACAATTTTATCCTTAAAAAATACCAAATAAATTTGTAAAAATATGTGAAAAATATATTCGCTATATTTTAATATAAACATGAGACTCCAATAAATGAATCACCAAAAAAGATAATTTTGGGGATAATTATTGGGTTTTTTCTTGATAAAATAGGGCAGTAAATTGATTTAAAAAACTTTGAAAAATTAAGGAAAAATAATGTAACCTTGGAATATACTTATATACGCATATATAAGCTATTTTGAAGGTATTTTGCATATTTTTAAAAAATACAAGGAAAAATTGGGTATCAACACGCAGTAGGTAAGAAAATGCAATCATCCAGGCATACTTGAATCACATGAATTTAAAGGGAGGGGAGTCATGTCAGCATGCTTCACAACAAGACCAGTAAAAGCAGGCTAGAAGTAAAAGAAACTGAAGCAGGAATAGAAACATATTGTTGTTGAGGCTTTAAATTGAACTAGGACATACCAGTGAAGATAGAGGTAAACAAATGAAAGAACCAAGGCTTGCAGAAAATTAGCCTTGGCTTGCAGCCGGCCAATAGTAGTAGAATAGCACAAAATTTTTAAGTAAGAGCGGGGTTTTTGAAAGCCAAGTTCGTGTCTTGTTAATGAAAGATTTAGGGTATTTATAACTTTGAAAATAAGTAGAAAATAAGGTAACAAGGAAAGCTTTAGCACAATTATGGAAGTAGTCACAATTAGAATCCAATTAATACAAGTACTTCCCTTTAATCAAGGAATTACAACTCAAACGGATACTAACAGGGATAATTAAGGAAAGAAAATCAGTTTGAGAAAGATTGGTTTTTACCATATAAGGGGTAGTAAAAGTATAGAGCATATGATTGAGTCTAAGTACAGAATACACTGATTTGGGGAAAGGATTCAGCAAGAATGAAGCATCACGGCAAATAAAGGAATGGAATCAATCAACTTAAACAAACAAGTAAAATTTTTGGGGTTTATGAGAAAACCTTGCAATCAAATCGTAACTTAAGGAAATCAGGATCAATCAAGAGGGAGTCATGATTCCGCACTTTGACATATAAATAGAGAAGAATGAACAAGCATATCAGACATGCATAGTCAGCCATATCGACAAAAGAACAAACTAGATGAACACAAACATACAAAAGTGGCATGAGTAGGCTAAGGACTCAGTAGTAAAAAGAACCCACTCGAAGCATGGCAATCAACAAAGTCAAGTAGTCATGGCTAACATATAGAACCATAGTGAAAAACCAACCTAACAGGTAAAGAAGATCAGGCCAACACACAGAAACAAGTAAAGAGAGTTTTTAAAACTCATAGTAACAAGTGAAGAAATCTTTAAGAAATTAGGGTTTTAACAGAGTTGAGTTAAAAAAGTGGTGAGATCTCAGAATCAGTTAAGATAAACAAAGAAAAGGATCTAATCATAAAGAACTCAATCGAAACAAGTATATATACAAATTAAATAAACAAAGACAGTTCTAGAACCCCGGATAGAACCAAAATAAATAGGGTTTTCATCGTGATGAATCAAGTATAAGAAAACATAAATAAACCATTTAAACATAGTAAAATCATATGACAATACTGAAAATCAGAGGAGAAGTCTTTTAAAAGAGGTTAAGAAACCCTAATTTGGAGGACGGAGAGTCACTTTGAAAAAATCGGAAAAACTTTTGAGGAAAATACAAAAAAGTTCATAATATACACAAATCTAAGATAGATCTGAAAGAAAATCGGAAAATCTTTAAAGTTAGGGTTTCAAAGAACCCAGAGAAGGTGAGAGAACCTTGAAAAGTTATCGGTTTAGCCGGAAAAGTCACAGATCTTACTCGAACGGCCATGGATGGCCAAAAAATGGCATGGGAAACCATGGGAGGTGAGTGAACTGCCTCTAATTGACTTGAAGGCCTCAAAATGATGACACATGTTCAAGAGGGAGCCATAAGGCTGGTATGTGGTGAGACCACCATGGATTCAGGCAAGGAGATGGCCGGAGAAGGTGGATGATGTTCATCGGAGAGTAGGGGAGGGGAGAATGTTCTAGAGAGAATCAGAGATAGAGAGAGAGAGAGAGATGAGAGTCGGTTGAGTGAATGAAGAATGAGAGGGTTTGGGGGGGGGTCGTTTGGGTTTAATTTAGGAAGGGGGAATGTGGACCGTTGATCTTGAATGGGGTAGGTGGGTTGGGTATGGCTTGGGTTTGGGCTTGGGTCCGATGGGTTTGTTAATTGGGTTGGGGGTCTGTTTGATTTAGGCTATAATTGAAAGCCAATTTTGGCTATAAGTTAAATAGCCAATTTTTCACTATTTAATTTATATAAAATAGTAGATAATTTCTAAAAATAATTTAAAAATTCTAAAATGATTTACAATACATAATTATCAATTTAAAAATTATAGGATCCAATTTTATGCATATAAAGCCTAATTAAATCTGAAAAGGGCTAATATTGCAATTATGTGCAATTTAGCTTTAAAAATACTAAATGTAATCAGAAAAATATGTAAAAATTGAATTAATCGTATTTTGGCATAAATATAGAAATCAAATAGATGAATTATCAAAACAATAATTTTATAAATAATTATTGGGGATTTTTTGGATAAAAAGGTAGAAAATAAATCAATTTAAAATCTTAAAATTATGGAAAAAATAATAAAACCCTTGGACATGCTTATATATGCATATATGCTATTTTGAAATTATTTTGCATATTGAAAATACATAGGGAAAAATTGGGTATCAACAGCTGCCCCTCTTTACCCGGGAAAGATCAAAGAGTTGTCGGGTAAAGAAATGATGACCAATTTTGACCGAGCAAAACGGTTTGAAGAGGTTTAGGCCGCACCCTAGATTCTGAGCTACCTGCGTATCCCTGGTTTTATAGGAATCAGGCCGTATGTAGTTCAGGTCCATCAGTGGAGTATACCGACGAAGACCTTTCAAGAACGGACGCAATATCTAGGGTTGGGTGAGTGGATGGTTTATGAGGATGGTTAGGTTTGGTATAGCTGAGAGAACTGAAGTGGGATCACTCCTACTCAAATAGTCGTTGTTCGCCGGGTTACCTACAAATAGAAATAATACAAGTGTATATTGTGCATAAATTTAAACATGATGCAAATTCCCGTTGGACCATGAATGTCGTCTTTGGACGATGAGGATGACGTCCTTAGACCATGATGTTCTAGGACATGGAGCGTATGATAAAGGATTCATAGGCCATGAAATGATGTTCTCGGGCTATGAGGATGATGCCTCCGAACTATGACGCCTTTGAATAATGATATGCAAGAGATTGAAAGGGATCCTCAGGCCATGACATGGTGTTCTCGGGCTATAAAGATGGTGCCTCCGAACGATGACACCTTTGGATGAGTTGGTGATATTTTAGCCCATGAAAGATGCAATAGCATGGCGCGGACAAGATAGAGTTTAGTCTTGTGAATTGAAGGGCAGAGCTTATCCCGTAAGGAAAGCGAGATAAATAGTGTTTGGGATAGTGCTTAGTTTCAAAGAAAATTGGAGGCAAAGCTTAGCCTCAGAAGAAAGAATGGTAGCCTTATGCAGATGGGAAGGAAGAATGGTAGCCTTATGCAAGAATGCAGATGGAGACAACGTTTAGTCTCGGAAGGCAGAATGGTAGCCTTATGCAATGCAGATGCAGATGGAGGTAGAGCTTAACCTCGGAAGGAAAAATGGTTGCCTTATGCAAGTTGGAAGGCAGAATGGTAGCCTTATGCAATGCAGATGCAGATGGAGACAGCGTTTAGTCTCGGAAGGCATAATGGTAGCCTTATGCAAATTGGAAGGCTAAATAGTAGCCTTATGCAATGAAAATGAGATAACAACTGACAATAGAGTTTTCTTAGCTGATAGTAGATTGCGGCATTGTGATTACTAGGAACACTATGATGTACGGAACATCACTGGTGTGTGCTAATAGCAAGTGATGGCAAGTGAAACAGTTCTGAGAATCGTATTGTTGAACAAGGTTTGTCCCATGGGCGTATAATATTGTTTAATGATTTTGCAATCCTAGTGCCTGCATCCAAAGAAAAAATCATGAGTTTTGTAAGGGGGAAGGTTAGTTCGTATCCCCTCTAGATTTGCTTGACCCATTCGGCTTTAACCTGATGATACCGTCTGTATTATTGGGGTAGTATTGCTAAACAAGGCAGTTTCAATAATAATTATGCATGATTTTGTAAAAATATGACATAAATTAAAAATAGCTTTTAGATGAACCGAAGACTATGACGCGGTTCAGGGCATTGCAACCTCTCTTGCTACGAAATTTTGACGGTCCTCCTCAAAATTCTGTCCCAGTTTGATAGGTTGACGTTTCTGACTGCTGCTCATGCGGCGATCGACTGAAATTACTTTGGAATTTTGAGGGTCCTCCTCAAAATTTTGCCCCAGTTTCCAATTGCGGGGGAAAATGAAATTTTTATTGAATTGTGACCGAACCCATAGGGCTGCCTACGTATCCCCTCTTAAACGGGAATCAGGTCAGGCGTAGTTCAATTTACATCATATAAGGAAAGCATAAAGATTCCACATAGTAATGTTTGACTGCATCTGAATTGATCGGCTTTGGCCAGACTTCTCCATCCATTTCTGCAAGTATGAGGGCTCCTCCTGTCAAAACCCGGTGAACCATATATGGACCCTGCTAGTTGGGAGAGAACTTCCCTTTGGCTTCATCTTGATGCGAAAAATTTTTCTTTAACACCAGCTACCCCGGTGTGAACTTCCTTGGCTTGACTCTTTTGTTGAAGGCTTTGGACATTCTGTTCTGATAGAGTTGAACATGGCAGACTGCATTCATTCTCTTTCTATCTATAAGGACTAGTTGCTCATAACGACTTTTTAGCCACTCTGCATCGTCGAGCTCAGCTTCTTATATGATCCTTAGGGAAGAAATTTCTACCTCCGCAGGAATGACGGCCTCTGTACCGTAATCCAGCATATAGGGGGTTGCCCCGGTTGATGTGCGGACTGGATGCGATACCCCGGTAAAGCAAATGATAACTTATGGCGCCAATGTTTATGCTTCTCTATCATTTTCCTCAATAGCTTCTTGATGTTCTTATTGGCGGCTTCTACAGCTCCATTCATTTGAGGCCTGTAGGCTATGGAATTCTTGTATCTGATCTATAAAGTTTCACACATAGCTTTCATCAAGTCGCTGTTGAGGTTAGAGCCATTATCAGTAATGATTGATTGTGGAACTCCGAATCGACAAACAATACGGTCGCAGACAAAGTCTATCACGACTTTCTTAGTCACTACTTTGTAAGATGCTGCTTCGACCCATTTGGTGAAATAGTCGATGGCTACCAGGATAAACCTGTGTCCATTGGAAGCGGCAGGCTCAATTGGTCCAATAACGTCCATTCCCCAGGCGGCGAACGGCCACGGTAAGCTTGTTGTGTGAAGCTCGCTTGGAGGTGACTTTATCATGTCTGCATGTATGTAACAACGGTGGTATTCCGGACATACTGGATGCAATCCATTTCCATAGGCATCAAAATGTAACCAGCCCGGAGTATCTTCTTTGCTAAGACAAAACCGTTCATATGTGGATCGCAAGTTCCAGCATGAATTTCCTCTAGTAGCCTGAATGCTTCCTTTGCGTCGACACATCTCAATAATCCCAAATCGGGAGTCCTCCTATACAGGATTCCTCCGCTGTGAAAGAAGTTGTTGGAAAATCTCCATAATGTGCGTTTCTGAGTAGGATTTGCAAGCTCCAGGTACTCTCCTTTTGCCAAATATTCCTTGATATCATGAAACCAAGGCTTTTCGTCTGCTTCCCCTTCGACATGGGCATAGTAAGCTGGCTGATTATGAATTTTCACTAGAATGGGATCAATGAAATTCTTGTCTGAATGTTGTATAAAAAATGATAGAGTAGCCAATGCATCGACGAACTCATTCTGGACTCTAGGAATATGCTGGAATTTTGTCTTCGTGAACCTCTTTCTCCATTCCTGTACATGATGTAGATACATGATTATCTTGGAGTTCTTGGTTGTCCATTCTCCTCATACCTGATGTATAAGTAAGTCTCAATCTCCAATTACTAGCAGCTCTTGAACGTTCATGTCAATGGCCATCTTGAGCCCTAAGATGCAGGCTTCATACTCGGCCATATTGTTGGTGTAGGGGAACCTGAGTTTGGCAGACACCGGATAATGTTGACCGGTTTCTAATATTAGGACTGCTCCTATGCCAACTCCTTTGAAGTTTTCTGCTCCATCGAAGAACATTCTCCAACCGTCATAGGATTCCGCAATGTCTTCTCCTATGAATGATACATCTTCATCAGGAAAATACGTTTTTAGGGTTCCTATCCTCCATCCACGGGGTTTTCAGTAAGGTGGTCTGCTAGTGCCTGTCCCTTGACCACTTTCTGAGTTAAGTAAACAATGTCGAACTCACTCAATAAGATTTGCCACTTGACTAACTTGCCGGTGGGCATGGGCCTCTGAAAGATATATTTCAAGGGATCCATTCTCGATATGAGATATGTAGTATAGGCACAAAAGTAATATCTCACCTTCTAAGCTACCCAAGTCAAAACACAACAGGTGTATTCTAATAGAGAATACCGGGCCTCGTACGGGGTGAACTTCTTACTGAGATAATAAATGGCTTGCTCCTTCTTTCCTATTTCATCATGCTACCCCAGAACGCAGCCAAAAACTCCATCTAACACTACAAGGTAGAGTAATAAGGGTCTACCTGGCTCGGGCGGGACTAGGACTGGTGGTGTTGACAGGTACTCCTTGATTTTGTCGAAGGCCTTTTGGTAGTCATCGGTCCATTTGGTGGCGGATTCCTTCTTCAGCATCTTAAAGATTGGCTCACAGATAACTATACACTATGCTATGAATCGGCTGATATAGTTAAGCCTCCCCAAGAAACTCATCACATCCTTCTTGTTCTTTGGCGGTGGTAGTTCTTGAATGGCTTTGACTTTTGATGGATCCAGTTATATTCCTCAACGGCTCACAATAAACCCAAGCAATTTCCCAGCAGGAACCCCAAATGCTCACTTTGCGGGGTTTAGTTTCAACTTTACCTCCGTAGTCTATTGAAGAATTTCCTCAGATCTTCCATATGGTCAGTGGCCTTCTTGGACTTGATAATAACATCATCCACATATACCTCTATCTCCTTGTGTATCATATCATGAAAGATGGTAGTCATGGCCCTCATGTATGTGGCCCCTATATTCTTCAGGCCGAATGGTATCATCTTGTAACAGTACACTCCCTACAGCGTAATGAAAGCCGTTTTCTCAGCATCTTCCTCATCCATCCAGATCTGATGATAACTAGCGAAGCAATCTATGAATGACTGTAGTTCATTCTTGGCGCAATTGTCAATCAGGATATGTATATTTGGCAAAGGGAAGTTGTCTTTTGGACTGGCCCGGTTGAGATCCCGGTAGTCGACACAGACTCTGAACTTCCCATCCTTCTTTGGCACTAGCACAATATTGGCTAACCATGTCGGGTATTATATTACCCTGAGAACCTTGGCTTTAATTTGTTTATTGAATTCCTCCTTGATTTTTAGACTCATATCAGGCTTGAACTTTCTGAGCTTTTGCTTTATCGGTGGACACATTGGGTCGGTTGGCAGTCTGTGAGCCACAATAGATGTACTTAGACCAGTCATGTCATCATACGACCAGGCAAATATATCCTCATACTCTTTCAGAAGTTTTGTGTATTCTTTCTTCTCTGATGGCGATAAGTGAATACTGGTTCGTGTTTTCTTAACGTTTTCCGCATCTCCCAGGTTGACAATTTCGGTCTCGTCTAGGTTGGACTTGGGTCTGTTCTCGAAGTTCTCAACTTCTCTAACAATCCCGTCAGGTATGTCATCTTCTTCTGAATCCATGTCCGTTTGTTGCATTGTCTCATTGCATGTCACAGTCATTGGTTCACTAAGACAAGTAATAGTAATGTTGTATAGATAAAGTAAGGAGAGATAGTGTTAAATATTAATTCATAAGATAATCAAACATGCTTTTGATAAATTGAATAACTATTTTGATCATCGAAGATCTTATTGCTGACATTGAAAAATGCGAGAAGAAAATTATTTAGTAAATAAAACAGTGAATAATGCTTGTATTAGCCTTGCTACCCCGAGGCTCGTCGGGCTTTGGTTGTCTTGATGGTCCAATTCTTGAGATGTGCCCCTCTGCTCACAGCCTGTATGGAAGGGCCTTCCTCCCCCTCCTCCTTGAGAATAACACAAATCCATATCATTGTCCTCTAGAAACAAGTTCTTCACCACTGCAAGTGCTTCTTCTTCATCTGACCCGTAAATAATGTTAGCCTATTGGAAGGTCTGCTCCAGATGCGGTATCGGCTGCTCTAGTTGGTAGTAAAGACTGTGCCATGGTGGCGACCAGTTATTAAACTCTTCCCAGGTGTATTCATATCCCAAACCAAAGGTGGTGCCGTGTTTCTTGAGTTTTATGGATTTAGAGACTCCTTGGAGGTTCTTGTCGAGCCTTTTGCCAGGTTCGTGCCCACTCCAACTCAGTATACTATCGATTTTGCTATCCCACCATTTGTTTTTGTCGATAGCATTGACCCGTTCAATGTGGTGGTAAGTTTCTCCACCTAGCTTCCTTCTTCCCTCTATCGCCGGAATGGTCTGGCGATTGTATATAGGGTTGCTACCATCACCGTGAATGATCACTTCCTGGTGATTCCATTTGAACTTTACTACCTGATACATCATTGATGCTACGTCACGCTGGTACATCTATTACCTAGAAATCGACCTCGAGCCAGGTTGGTCCCATCTGCAGGCATAAACTAATCTCACCAATGGTGGACCTCTGAGAACCATCGAAGGCTTTTACATTGATTGCTCCATCCTTTATCTCATGCAGCCCTTTACCCAAATTCTTGAGTGTTACCAGTGGACAAATGTTAAGACTGGAACCTCCATCGATCATGATTATGGTGATGAAATAATGTTCATGTTGCACGGTGATATGCAGTGCTTTGTTGTGCCCCAACCCTTCATATGGCAGCTCGTCCTTATGAAACTTTCCTACTCCAACCAGATTGTCACAATATATCCTCAGATAGACCCTTGGATCACCCGTACCATCAAACTTTTCGAACTTAGGAGGTTTGTACCCCTCAGGCAGTTCGACATTAGGTTGTATGCAAAGATCCTCATAGTTCAACCACTCCATTCCTTTGCTTCCCTCAATGCCTTGAATCTAGTTGGTCAGTTTCTTAAGTTCCTCGTCCAAGTTCTTGATAAGCAGATCCTTTTAATCAGACTCAGGTGTGCCCGAGATAGGTTTGGTAGAGTGTCAAATGGTCTCCATGTAGATAAGAGTGTTATGATGGCCTGGTGTATGGGTGTGGAAATGGTCGTTAGTGGAGTTTTGAGGTTCTGTGATGAGTAGTGGAGTATTATTTGGGGTATGGCAGGTGTTACATTGGTTCTTTGGTGGAGCAATGTGATAGTGAGGAGCGAGATGATTTTGCTATTTTGGGATGTTTTGAGGAGGTATAGGGTTTTGAGTGTTAGGGAAGTTGACATCTGGAGTGCTGAGGGAAAATGACAAGTTTGCCAGATTCTGAACCTGATTGATCTCTTCCTGGAATTTTAACAGTTTCTTTTCAAGTTCTCGTTAGGAACTCGAATACCCTAGCCATCTGTGGCCTCTACCCGTTCAGCTGTGTTCTCCTTCCTGATGTTGTTCAAATCTTCCATTTTGCCTTTGTTCTTGCCTTTAATAGGACTAAGAGGAGGAGTGTGTGGAGGCCCCCTAGATCTTGTGAAATAAGATGATGATGCCATAGTACACGAACTAACCTTTGGGGAGGGGAATAATAAAAACAAAAATAAAACAAAGGTAATCAAGTCAGTGATGATTATAAAAATATTGCCATATTTAAACACATAGTGCGGGAATGTAAAGCATGTCCTAATTTGGGAACCTCTTTGTGCCCGAGATGGGCCTAGCGACAAATTGATTTGGATAACTTAGAATGCTAAATGCCTCATTTTATTGATAAAAATAAACGAATTCCAAAACGACACAAAATAGGCAAGGAAGTAAAAGACACTAATGGTCATTGGCCTTATTACATTCATAAAACGAAAAAGTAAATTCCTATCTATTTGGTCCCAGAAGGACCTTCCTCAGGTTGAATTCTCTCATTGATCAAATACTCTAGCTCGCGTAGGTTCACCAGTAAAAATGCCTTTGCCAAGTGTTCTCCTTCATTTCCCTCAGTGTTCTGGCAATCGATGACTCTCTTCCTCACTTTTCCTTCCAATTCCAACAAGCTGTATTCTAGATATTCCAGCTTTTCGCTAGATTTGGCGGCCCTTTCTTTCCATTCGTTGATTTGGTCATTTGACGGAAGATTCCTCCACCAGTCTAGCAAGAGTGAGGGTGTGCTAGCCATGCCGAAGCTAGGGACCTCGTTCTTCATATTTCTGCAAGACAAACAAGGTTAGGCCCTTACCCCCACCAGACTCGACTATTTAATATCAACAATTAGCGTGAAACATTTACTTCTCCAAATAAATGCACAGAACGTGATGATGTCCGTTTGGGTTTAGGGAGACCCAGTGGACTTTTGGACAAGGCTATCTTAAAGGATCATTATGTGGATAACATAACTCACCCGGCTAGGTTTGACTATGATGCATGCACAATTTAAACAAAGTGAGGTTTGACAACTCAAGGGGGAAGGCACGGAACTGTCGACTGCACCGCTGATCGACTAGCTTTACCGCAAATATGCCTTTCCAAATTTAGAGGGTAATGATATAGGAAGAACGCAACCACTCATACAATGTTGCTATAGTATTTGTTTGGCACAAGTGAAGTATGATGTTGGTCATGATTATGCAATAATTAAAAACATGTTGTCATGTATTTGCACGTTAAGAAAGCAATAAATACATAAGTTTCATAGTTTAAAGCAGTTATAAAGAAAAGAAACATGAAAGATATGTCAGTTTTGCTTTTAAAGAAGAAATTAAATGCTTAAAGAAATTAAACAAGTAATTGCACATAGGGAGGGGTACAAATTCACAAAAACAATCTGAAATGGTAAAAGCCTAAAAGTCCCCAGCACAGTCGCCATGCTGTCGCGCCCCTTTTTTCCTCAATCGGGAATCGAGTTTAGGACATTTTGGTTATGGGAAAACTCTTTCCTTTTGGAAAAGGGGTTTTGAAATTTTTGAAGAGTCATCACCTAATAATTTAAGGTGCATTAATGCACCTATAGGGTTCATCTACACCTATGTTTGGTAACCAAAGAGAGGGTAAGGGCTTGAAATTATCCCAAGGGGAAGGTGTTAGGCACCCCTCAGGATCCACTAGTGTGGTTCCCGGCCAAACTATTTTTGTGAATTTGTGCAATTAGCAAATACACAAGTATGACTCAAATAGTAGGGCATTTGATTTTAAATACACAAGTGTTTGAAAAAAAATAGCCAAAGGCAAAATTTTGAGAAGAACTACAATCTAAAGCATGCTTATGAATTTAAAGGGGTGTCCTAGGTTTGCTTGTAATATGGATCACATCAATGCAATACCCGGTATGTCACTCCTCAAAGAGGGGCTACACATGGTATTAACGCACCGGTTATCATATCCATATCACCCTTTTCCGCCCCATGAAGGTAATTAAAGTGAGGGTTGGTATTAACCCCTATTGCATGTTGTTACCCATCCCTTCCTACCCGTCCTGGAGGAATTTAGGACTTCTATCCTATAAGGGAGGTTCTAGGTAGACCCTCAGGTTTAAAGGCAAAATGCTAGGTGATAAACAAGAACACATAGGACTGCATTTAAAGGGAGCATGGAAGACAAACGAAAGGCTTAAGTGTACCTCCACATGTAGTGCATATAGACAACATGACTCATACACAAATAAGGTCTGAATTCATAATTCTAAAGCATGGTATCTAAGTGATTACAACAACATTAGATTTTTCACATGACTCAGAAAAGAAGTCCGAATCAGGCTTGCCTACTGATTTTAACATACTGGCAGTTAAACAAGGACAATTCTGTTTTTATTTAAGCAGTTACCTAAGGCTTGCCTAGGTGTAAAGTGATGTGCAACAGTTATTCTGAGTTATTAAAATAGTGTGGAAATTATTTTACCCTAAGAGCATACTGTTCTAATTGATACGAGTGCAGAGGTTATCCCTAGTTATTTTAAACAGGATAATCAAGTGTGAAGCTATTTTTACCTCTTTTATAATCAGCAGTTTACACTAAGTGTGAATGCAAGTGCGAATGAGATCCTAAAACATGGTATCTAAGATGCATGTATAAAACTCATGATACAGAATTCCTAGAGCAGGATTTCTAAATGCACATGGCAGGATTGCAAAATTTCCTAAGAGCAGGATTTCTAAATGTACTTGGTAGCGTATAACATAATAGTAAAGTTCTAATTATTAGCAGACTTTAGCATATGATTTTGTAAGGGTGCACATGCCGAAACAATAAACATGAGACCTAAGAGCATGATTTCTAATACATGTATGAACCCTAAGCATGGTTTCTATTGCGCAATTAGGAACATAAACCTAATAACATGTTTTCTACCCTTAATGACTATAGCATGCATATCTACCCTATCCCTTTTTACTAGCCAACCCCAATACTGATTTACAACAAGTTATTACAGACTAGCATTGAAGTGAATTACATGAGTGGAAATGAAAATAAGAAGTTACACTATAGGAAGCCTGATTAGGACTTCCTCTCTGAGTTATATAATCAATCACCCCAAGTGCCAAGATTGTTTCATAGCTTTTCCTCATATCTAGGTGTGTCAAAGATCCCCAAGGACCTCAAGGGATCCCGGGAAGTGCTTGTCACACCTCCTTTTCGCGCGCCCGCCCCGAGGGGTAAAATGCGCGAGGGAGTTTTTCCAATTAAGTGACAATATTCGAAATGAGATTATTTATTTAATTCAGAGTCGCCACTTGGGAAAGGTTTTGCTTTTGGTGTCCCAAGTCACCGGTTTATCTTGAATCCCAAATCGAGGAAATTTTCGACTTTCCAAATGAATTCTGCTAACCAGAAATTCTAAGTAAGGAATTCTGTTGACCCGAGGGAAGGTGTTAGGCACCCTCGAATCCCGTGGTTCTAGCACGGTCGCTTAAATTGTTATAATGGCTAAATATCTGATTTAAATACATGTTGTGATTTATGTGCTTTTATTAAGTTTAAACCGCTTTTTATTATTATCATTTATTTTTTATAGAATTGCAACGTCGTGAAAATGCATCTCGAACCACGTCACAATCAATGCACCCGTAGTTGTTAACATATTTCGACTTCGTTGAGATTTGAATTTGGGTCACATAAATGCGCACCCGAATTTAAGAATGTAATTTAATTAAGTCGCGCCTAAAGAGTCTGACGCGTTATTATCTTTGGGGAAGGCAATGAAATTCACTAAACAGTCCTTCCCAAATTCTAAGTATTTATTATGATCAATTATTGAGGGCCCCACAATTTGCATTTTTTATTTGGCGAGGCTTATCTCATTATTTGAAAGGATAAACCTACAACGACTACATTTTTATTATGTTTGTCTCTAAAAATAGAAGAAAGAAAATACATGCTAATTAAATTACATGCTTGGCCAATTCTGGCCTCTTATTAGTTATTGGATTAATTATCTGCGAAGTGGGGAATTTTGTGCCTTTTTGAACATGCTTTCAATTTGATAAAAGAAATTGCATACAAGGTAAATAGCATGCTAAGCTCACCCTAGACATCTTTCAAGTTTAAATTTAAGCTAACTTTTCAACTAGATAAATAGAATTGGTTACTAGAAGCTACTACCAATGGGATTCGGACGTGGTCCTATAAACTGCCTAACAGGATCCGATAAAGTTAAAACTCGGAAGATTAAGACTACATTGTGTAACCCTATACATGCAACATATAGCCGAAAGGAAATCTAGTTATCACTATGCCAACTAACTCGTGCATTCCACAAAATTGTATGATTATATCATTTGCACAACCAAACAAACTGTAAATCACAATACTTAAACAGACTAAGCTTCAATTAAGTACAAAACTAGCTACTGTATTATGCTATTGAGTTACAACCTAACAAATTGCACAAATCTAACAACATCTACAAATCTGTAATCACGCAACAAATGATTAACTTCTTCACATCTTTCATTTCATGCTTTCACCGTTACATCAGTGTGGAATTCAAAAAGTGTACCTGGATGCTGAAATGCAAAGAAGAAGAAGAAGGTAGAGAAGTCAGCAGCAGTAGCAAAGGATAGCAACAACAACAGATACAGCAACAATGGCACCCCCAGGCAGAATAAACCAGCAGTAACTCAATGAGACAGTACCCAATGTCCAAGTAAAAGAACAACAAAGCCCAGTTGAGACCCCGGAAACTCCAATGTTAATCAACAGGTAATAGATAAATCCGACACAATAATAGAACACAGTTTCTGATTTTTCAAATACTCAAAGGAAGGACCCTAAGTCTGACAGAACAAGTAGCAGGTTAATGCTAATTTCCAAATAGAAAAAGAGGAGGAAAAGCAAAGTTTTCAGTTTCAATCAAATAGCAGAAATTTCTTTCCTATCTCCCTCCCTGATTTCTGAACCCTCTCTTTCTGATTTTCAGAACTATTTTTGCTTCCTTATTTCAGAACTATATTTTCTGTTTTTTTAGAACTCTCCCCTCTCTGAACTCTCCACTATTTTTCCGTCCTCTTTGACTAATGGAATCCTCCTCTATTTATCCTAGCATCAAGCCATTCAAAAACAACCTGTTAAACAAACTGCAACCCCTCCCATGTTCTCCTTCTGTTCTTCCACTCACAGATTAAAATAAAAGACCCTTCCCATGAGATTCTCCTGACAGGCCCTTTCTTTACTGCTAAAGTGGCCTGTCTTTGTTAAATTAAACAAATATGGGCAGTGTGGGCATGTCCTGACAGCACATGCTGTCCATTTCTATTCTAACTTCCTAACACATGCTGCCCATGCCATTAACTTGAACTACAATCTGCCATCTATGCTAACACTAACGGCTATCTAATCTTTAGGTGATTTCTGGTTCAAATACACAGGCTAAACATAGTGCAATTACTTCTCAGAAACTTCAATAAGCAAATCAAACCTATGAGTCAGATAAAAGCCATTCCAAATCAAAACTGATTGACGACATATATCGACTCGACTATACTAATTATAACACAAAACAAACAGTCGATCAAACAACACAAATAAGGCATAAACTGTTCTTGACAATTTTGCACGATACAAGGAAACTACAGGCATTATTGATTCGACGATATCAATCAAATTGAAATATGTATACTACTATACGGATTCAACATAACAGAATAAACAATCGACCAAGTAAAAGGTCTTATGGAGATGGAGAACAACTGACAACAGAAATCCCAAAATAAACAAACAAACTAAATAAACATGCCGATAAACTAATCTAAACTAAATAGACAACAAAAGGGAAAAGTGAACAAACCAGAAAAGCTTAAACATAGATGACCCAGGCCCGAGCTTGATTTGCCCATTTGAGGTCGGACAGATCCTAACCGAGGTGTTCTCGACCGAGAACACTTCGATTAGGGTCTACTAGACCCCAAACTTCCGTTTAAATCTAAACAGACTCCACAAATTCTTGTGTTCTAGGGTTCGAATCTTCAGATTTGGGGTTTTGGGATTTGTGGGTAGATTCG
This sequence comes from Nicotiana tabacum, assembly GCF_000715075.1. Classification (NCBI taxonomy): domain Eukaryota; kingdom Viridiplantae; phylum Streptophyta; class Magnoliopsida; order Solanales; family Solanaceae; genus Nicotiana; species Nicotiana tabacum. The sequence continues at coordinate 44,786,629 of NC_134084.1, forward strand.
GACCAAACCAAGCTTGGTTTGGTCATGAGGAAGGTCAAGGGGATACCTGATATGAATTTGGGGGGGGTAGGTCTGGTGTAGGTCGAGGTCCGGCTCGAATCTTCAAATGAAGATTCGAGATGGTGGGGGAAGATTCGAGACCCACGGCTGGTGGATCTGTGTTCAGGGGGTCGAGGTGGTCCTAGGGTGTTAAGATGGTGGTCACCGGCATCCTTGCCGCCGGGTTTACGGTGAGGGGAAAGGGGGGCGGCGCTAGGGTTTCGTGGGGTTTGGGTCTGGTGAGGAAGACGAAGATGAGGGAGGGGTCTGGCTTGGGGGTGCGGGGTGAGAGATGAGGGGTTATATACGGGGGGGGGGTGTTTTGATCCTGGCCATTGGATCAGTCAAGATAGATCAGTTGAGATCAACGGCCTGGATCTCTCACTTACAGGAAACGACATCGTTTGGTTAAGTGAGACCGGGTTGGTTTGTGGGTGGAATGGGTCGGGTCAAGTAATGGGTAAGGGAGATGGGACGAGGGCCGTCAGATCAATCTGGTTTGAACGGCTGAGATGGGTTGTCCTTGAAACGACGTAGTTTTGGTGTCAAACTACGTCGTTTGGTGGCCTGGGAGATGGGTCTCTTGGACCGGTTGCCTTGGGCTGCTTTTGGGCCTCGATTTTAAAGAAAACTGGCCCAATTTGCACTCTTTTCTTTTATTTTCTAATTTAAAACACAATACCTAATTAAAGTAAAATTAAACACCCATCAATTAACACTTAACACAATTATCACACACATATTAAAATATTTAAATAGGTAAAATCACACCATGGCAACAAATAGAATAAAAGATGCATTTTTTGTGATTTTCCTTTTAATAACCGAATTATGGTTTAGTTACACACGACATATATTTTTTGTATTTTTGTTTGATAAAAATAAAAATGGACAAGACCATAAATAACTACCAAAAATGCCACGTAGATTCCAAAAATTGTACAACAAGACCATTTGTTATTATTTTTGATTTCTTTTGGAGTGATTGTTCGCGTAAACAAAAATCACGTGCTCACAGCTGCCCCTCTTTGTCCGAAAACACGAAGAGTTTTCGTGCAAAGATAAAGTGAGCGGATATGAGCGATTTTTGCCTATTGGAATACTCCGTGTGAAGTACCTTTTGAAAGATTTGACCGAATCTTTGCTTCAAAGATTTCCTACATATCCTGGGCTAAACAGGAATCAAGTCAATGTAGTTCGGGAAAACTTGGTAGCTGGGACTACCGTGGGATTGCAATGCTTGCTGTTACTGCTGTTGCTGTTGCCACTACTGCTTACCGACCGCCTTATTACAACCAAAGGAAATTGAAACTGAACTAACTATTTATGCCTGTCAACCGCTAGTTACAAGATTCCTATCTATAATTCTTTTGCCACTTGATCTTGGGTCTTAGCTGATTCTGCTTGTAGACTTCGATCCGAATCTTGATGCTTGCAAGTTGTAGGTGCTTGTTTATTTTTGCAGTATTGAGTGAAACAAGATTGGCAGAGCTCGGGAATTTGATCAAATTTGAGCGTCCCGCCCTTTGTTTGTCCCAATATCTGGGAACATCTTCTTTTTGTTCTTTTCTTCTTTTCTTTATTCTGGATTGAGACTCATCCCGTAGGTCGTCTCGATCCATGCGCCTTGAGGTCAGACCTGCTGAGACAAACAAAACAAACGAACGAAATTTTTCTGCCCCAGTTTCACTAGGAAAATTTCGTGAATTAATTGCCATAACAACTTACAGAATTGATGGGGGGATTGGAAAACTTTAGTCTACAAAACGCAACTCAGGGATTGGAGTCCTAATGTCGCCATAAGGTAAAAATGCTCAGTTCAGGGGTTGGAGCCCTGATGCTGGCTGAATGGAAAAGTGCTCAACTCGGGGATTGGAGCCCTGATGTCGGCTAAAAGAAAAATGCTCAGTTCAGGGTTGGAGCCCTAATGCTGGCTAACTGAAAAAATGCTCAGTTCAGGGTTGGAGCCCTAATGCTGGCTATCAGAAAAATGCTCAGTTTAGGGTTGGAGCCCTAATGCTAGCTAAATGGAAAATGCTTAGTTCAGGGTTGAAGCCCTAATGCTGGCTAACAAAAAAAATGCTCAGTTCATGGTTGGAGCCCTAATGCCGGCTAAACGGAAAATGCTCAGTTCAGGGTTGGAGCCCTAATGCTGGCTAACAGAAAAATGCTCAGTTCGGGGTTGGAGCCCTAATGCTGGCTAAATAGAAAATGCTCAGTTCAGGGTTGGAGCCCTAATGCTGGCTAACAGAAGAATGCTCAGTTCAGGGTTGGAGCCCTAATGCTGGCTAACAGAAAAATGCTCAGTTTAGGGTTGGAGCCCTAATGCTGGCTAAATGGAAAATGCTCAGTTCAGGGTTGGAGCCCTAATGCTGGCTAACAGAAAAATGCTCAGTTCAGGGTTGGAGCCCTAATGCTGGCTAACAGAAAAAATGCTCAGTTCAGGGTTGGAGCCCTAATGCTGGCTAACAGAAAAATGCTCAGTTCAGGGTTGGAGCCCTAATACTGGCTAAATGGAAAATGCTCAGTTTAGGGTTGGGGCCCTAATGCTGGCTAAATGAAAAATGCTCAGTTTAGGGTTGGAGCCCTAATGCTGGCTAACAGAAAAATGCTCAGTTTAGGGTTGGAGCCCTAATGCTGGCTAAATGGAAAATGCTCAGTTTAGGGTTGGAGCCCTAATGCTGGCTAACAGAAAAAAATGCTCAGTTCAGGGTTGGAGCCATAATGCTGGCTAAATGGAAAATGCTCAGTTCAGGGTTGGAGCCCTAATGCTGGCTAATAGAAAAAATGCTCAGTTCAGGGTTGGAGTCCTAATGCTGGCTAACAGAAAAAATGCTCAGTTCAGGGTTAGAGCCCTAATGCTGGCTAACAGAAAAAATGCTCAGTTCAGGTTTGGAGCCCTAATGTTGGCTAACAGAAAAATGCTCAGTTCAGGGTTGGAGCCCTAATGCTGGCTAACAGAAAAATGCTCAGTTCAGGGTTGGAGCCCTAATGGTGGCTAACAGAAAATTGCCCAGTTTAGGGTTGGAGCCCTAATGTTGGCTAAATAGAAAATGCTCAGTTCAGGATTGGAGCCCTAATGCTGGCTAACAGAAAAAATGCTCAGTTCAGGGTTGGAGCCCTAATGCTGGCTAAATGGAAAAATGCCGGTGATTCTAACAGACCCTCTTTTTTTTGAGTTTTCTTCTTTTAGTAAAATGTAAAAGAGAATTTTGGGGAAAATCCCCTTTTGAGTGGATTCCTTATTGCCGAGCCGTTTCTTGCACTCATGTATTTCTTTTCTTTTTGGGCGACAACCTGCTTCTTGTACGGTTGCTTTGGGTCACACCTGTTTCAATTTTCCAAACAAAGAACAATTGTCAGTTCGGAAATGGCGGTTGGTTCGGTGACCTTGATTGTTCCAGTTGCTTTGTCGCGTCCTTATTTCTGTTGAGAAACTCTGCCATTGATTGGATTCACAGGCGAAACCCTTTGGACTACTCAGACTCGCGTTTCCAGATTTTGTGATGATTTGCCTTGTAAGGCTTTGGTTTTTCCATCCCGTTCTGCTTGGGGATTTTCAGTGGGGATTTTTATTGGGGAGACTCTGTGGGGATTTATACAAGGCAGACTCGTTGGGGGATTAGCTGGGGCAGACTCTTTGGGGAATTTTTACAAAGGGAGGCTCTGTGGGGATTTTTACAAAGGGAGGCCCTGTGGGGATTTCTCTTTTTTTTTTTTTGTGCCTGTGTGTGGCTTTACTTCGAATGCAGCCAACATCATGATCCATCGGGTTTGGACAAACGTACCACTGAAGCGGGGTATTTACTTCTTACGAAACGGAACTCCGTAAAACCGGTCCTGCCACCTATTCTTTCCAGTATATCTGGAACTTGGAGTTAAAATGAAAGGGATTCAAAGAAAAGTAAAACAAAGAATGGAGAAAGCAAATTTTAGAAGAGAAGTGTCCCTTTCGGGACAAGAAAGACTTATCTGAGGGAAACTTGTGACTTTAAATTGACATGACATGCGTTTTGGACTGGACGCCCGACCTTCACGAACTTGTATTTCCCCATGAACCAAAAGCGGAACTATGTTTCCAAACCGGTGGAACTTTGCCAAGACTTCCTGAGGTGGAATCACCCTTTCGGCCGACAACGCCCTTTGTGGGTTTTCGCTAGTCGACCTCTCTCATTTCTCTCCTTGTTGTCGCTTGATAGCACTCTTTGCGAGTTTTTACTAAACAAGCTCTCTCATTTTGGTTTCTCTACTCCCGTCACCTCACGGTGCCCGAAGGTTTTCACCGACAAGACTCTCTCGTTTTATTTCTCTCAATTCTGAATGTACTGGCCTCCAATCGTGATATCTCTTGGCTCCCCCTACCTTTGGTAATTGATCTGAAGGACTTGTGCTTGGTAAAAGAATGGTAGACGAAACTACAACTTCTAAGCCGTTTGATGTGCCCCGGTTTTAATTTCAGGGTAAATGGGATTTTATTTTGGTGTGACTGAACCTCAGAGAGAGGCTGCCTACGTATCCTTTCGGAATCAAGTAAGATGTAGTTCAGGCTCAATCAATGTTTTTTTTTTTTTTGTGATAGGTAGCCAAAGAAATGTAACCGGATCAAAGGGCTTGTAGAGAGAGTTGATAGTGTTTGGGGTAGCGGGAATAAAACCTTCATCATCTCAAATGTGTCAGGACCACTGGAGTATAACTCAGACATAGTACCTTTTGACTGCATCCGCATTCACTGATGTTTCAGGATCATTTCCTTCAATATCACCTAGATACAACGCTCCTCTCGGCAATATCTTCCTGATGATGTATGAGCCTCTCCAATTTGGAGCAAATTTTCCTTTCGCTTCCTGGTGATGTGGCAGAATGCGCCTCAGTACCAGTTGACCCACTTCGAAATTCCTGGGTCGGACTTTCTTGTTGTAAGCACGGGCCATTCTTCGTTGGTACAACTGCCCGTGACAAACCGCAGCCATTCGTTTCTCGTCGATCAAAGTCAACTGCTCCAATCGAGTCTTAACCCACTCGCTATCTTCAATTTCTGCTTCGACAATGGTTCGGAGCGAAGGAATTTCTACCTCTGCTGGTATCACAGCCTCGGTCCCATAAACCAAAAGATTAGGGGTTGCTCCTACTGACGTGCGTACCGTAGTGAGATATCCCAACAACGCAAAGGGTAACTGTTCATGCCACTGTCAGGAACTCTGGATCGTCTTCCTCAAGATCTTCTTGATGTTCTTGTTTGCTGCTTCCACAACGCCATTGGCCTTGGGCCGATAAGGAGTGGAATTCCTATGCGTTATTTTGAACTGTTTGCATACATCCCCCATCAAGTGACTATTCAGGTTTGCCGCGTTATCTGTGATGATAGTTGCAGGAATACCAAAACGACAAATAAGATTTGAATGCACAAAATCTACTACAGCCTTTTTAGTGACCGACTTGAGAGTGACAGCTTCCACCCATTTTGTGAAGTAGTCGATAGCAACCAATATAAATCTGTGTCCATTTGAGGCCTTCGGCTCGATCGGACCAATGACATCCATACCCCAAGCAACGAATGGCCAAGGTGCAGACATGGGATGCAGTTCTGTGGGGGGCGCATGAATCAAATCACCGTGCACCTGACACAGATGACACTTTCGAACGAAGCTAAAACAGTCCTTTTCCATGGTCATCTAGTAATAACCTGCTCGAAGGATTTTCTTTTCCAAAACATACCCGTTCATGTGGGGCCCGCACACTCCTGCGTGTACTTCATGCATGATCCTTCCCGCCTCCTCGGCGTCAACACATCTTAGCAGATTGAGGTCCGGGGTCCTTTTATACAATACCTCGCCGCTCAAAAAGAAACCTCCTGCATGCCGCCTGATAGTCCTCTTCTGATCTCCGGTAGCATGTTCGGGGTATTCTTGTGTCTTCAAGAACCTCTTGATATCGTGGTACCATGGCTGTGTACACGATCCTGCCTCGATTACGTTACAGTAACCGTGTCTTTCCCTGATTTGGATTTCCAAGGGATCGACGTGGGCGTTGCCTGGGTAGGGTAGCATTGAAGCCAAGGTAGCAAGTGCATCCGCTAGTTCGTTGTGACACCACGGGATGTACCTGAACTCTATTGACTTGAAACGCTTGCCGAGGTCCTCCACGTGCTGTCGGTAAAGAATAAGCTTGACATCCCGAGTTTCCCATTCACCTTGGGCTTGCCGGATAATCAGGTCAGAATCTCCCATAATCAATAAATCTTCAATATCCTGATCGATCGCCATATGCATGCCCATGATGCAGGTTTCATACTCAGCGGTATTGTTCGTGCAAAAGAAACGCAGTCTAGCTGTAGCAGGATAGTGCTGACCAGAGGGCGAGATCAAAATTGCCCCGATTCCTACACCTTTGGCGTTTACGGCCCCATCAAAGAACATCTTCCAAACATGAGCGTTTTCCGAGACTACTTCTACGGTGTTTATTTCTTCATCCGGAAAATAATACTTAACGGTTGGTATTCCTCATCAACCGGGTTTTCGGCTAGATGATCTGCTAACGCCTGGGCTTTCATTGCCGTGCGGGTGACATAGACTATGTCAAATTCAGTGAGCAAGATTTGCCACTTGGCCAGTCTTCTAGTAGGCATTGGTTTTTGAAATATATACTTCAAAGGATCCAGCCTGCTTATGAGGTAAGTAGTGTGAGCTTGGAGATAATGTCTCAATTTTTGAGCGACCCACGTCAAAGAACAACACGTTCTTTCTAGCAGAGTGTACTTGGCCTCGTAGCCGGTGAATTTCTTGCTCAAGTAGTAGATCGCTTGCTCCTTCTTTCCGGTTATGTCATGCTGCCCGAGGACGCAACCGAAAGAATTTTCCAAGACTGTCAGATACAAGAACAGTGGTCTCTCTGGCTCTGGCGGGACCAAAACCGGGGGATTTGAAAGATATTCTTTGATTTTGTCAAAAGCTTCTTGACACTCAGCCGTCCATTTGATCACTGCATCTTTCCTCAATAGCTTAAATATGGGCTCACACGTGCTAGTCAGCTGGGCAATGAATCGACTGATGTAGTTTAACCTGCCCAACAGACTCATCACGTCTTTCTTTGTTCTTGGGGGAGGTAGATCTCTGATAGATTTTATCTTTGTTGGATCTAATTCGATACCTCTCCTGCTTACTATGAAACCCAAAAGCTTTCCTGATGGGACTCCGAAAGCGCATTTGGCTAGGTTCAGCTTCAAGTTGTACTTCTTTAGTCTCTCGAAGAATTTCCTCAAGTCTTGGATATGATTGTCCCGCATCCTGGACTTGACTATCACGTCGTCCACATACACCTCTATTTCTTGATGCATCATGTCATGAAAAATGGCAGTCATAACCCTCATGTAAGTTTCCCCAGCATTCTTCAGACCAAATGGCATAACCCGATAATAGTAAGTGCCCCAAGGTGTGGTGAAAGCAGTCTTCTCGGCGTCTTCCTCATCCATCAACACCTGATGATACCCAACGTAACAATCTACGAAAGATTGTATCTCATGTTTGGCGCAATTATCAACAAGGATATGGATGTTGGGCAATAGGAAATTGTCTTTGGGACTCGCCCTATTCAAGTCTCGATAATCCACACATACTCGAGTCTTCCCATCTTTTTTCGGCACTGGAACTACATTCGCCAACCACGTGGTGTACTGGACTACCCGAATTACTCCCGTTTTCAGCTGCTTAGTGATCTCTTCTTTAATTTTGTCACTGACATCAGTTTTGAAATTTCTTTGCTTTTGTTGAACTGGAGGACAATCAGGGTGAATTGCCAATTTATGAACCACTAGATCAACACCTAATCCTGGCATGTCATCGTATGACCAAGCAAACACTTCTTTAAATTCAAAAAGGAGTTGAATTATCGCGTCTCGCGTTTTCTCGTCCGTGTGAATGCTTATTTTGGTCTCTCGGATTTCTTCAGGAGTTCCCAAATTAACCGGTTCAGTGTCATTCAGATTTGGCTTAGGTTTATTCTCAAAGTGTTCCAATTCTCGGTTTATTTCCCTAAAAGCCTCTTCTTCATCATATTCTGGTTCTTGGTTCATTATTTCACAATTAAATAGCTCGTTGTGATCTGGGCGTGAAGTCCGCAAGCATGTCATATTTTTTAAAGCTGCATTATTATAACTGAAAGAAAAGATAAAGGAAAAATAACAAAAATCAGAACAAAGAAAAAAAATGAGAAAACAATGATTTTTATTTTCTTAGAATTTGGAGGATAACAATGTTTATAACTCAGGAATTCAAAAAACAATTGAAGGAAAAAAATCCAAGTTATATCCTGGGGATAACTCGTGATGCAAGAAAGGTGGTAGGACAGGTCTACCCGGACTCTTGTCTAGTAGGGAATGGCGTGGCCTCCTAGTTTCGAAGTTTGGCGTTTGGCCCCACATATAGCATCTCAGCGGTGCTGGTGCCTTCTCCTGGTTGAACCATGTGAGCTTCGTAGAGCATTTCTCTCATTGCCCTACATATCTCCTCGATCTCTTCGGCCGTGAAAACCTCATCGTCTGCTTCTTCGATGTATTTTGGTCCGACGAAAGTTTCGTATAGATCTGGCAATGGCCGAGGCAGTTTCCAACCCTCATTTCTCCTCTTCTTTGCCCACTCTTCATCTTTTGGAGTGGGTTGAAAACCTATCCCAAAAAGTTTCTTGGTGGAAGGCAAGGTGATGGGTTCCGTTATTCCTTGCAATGTTCGTCCGAGCCCTTTCCCTGGCCCGAATCCATGTCGGATCATTTCTTTAGCCACTATGATTGAGGCGTTGGACAAGAAAGGTTGGGGGCAAGGTCTTCCTTCTTCATACTGCTCTACTAGCACAACTTCGAAAGCCTGATAAACCGTGTGCTCGCTCCCTTCCCTTGGTTCAAGATATGGGATGGATGGGTCCCGATAAATAGACTGTTCGTCTTCTCCGTGGACCACAATTTCCCGGTCTTCGTACTCAAACTTCACCATTTGGTGAAGAGTAGAAGGCATAGCCCCTGCCGCATGAATCCAAGGTCTGCCGAGGAGAAAATTGTAAGACGTATCCATGTCAAGCACCTGGAAAGTTATTTCAAACTCCACTGGTCCTATAGTCAACACCAAGTCTATTTCCCCGAGGGTATCCCTCTTGACGCCATCAAAAGCCCTCACGCAGACATTATTGGGGCGAATTCTTCCGGTCCCAATTTCCATTCTCTGTAGTGTGGAGAGCGGACAAATGTCAACACCTGAACCTCCATCCAACATTACCCGCTTGATGTAATAGTCTTCGCATTTAGCTGTCAGATGTAAGGCTTTGTTGTGAGCTGCTCCCTCTGGAGGTAAGTCGTTCTTGCTGAAAGAAACCTGGTTAACGGTGAAGAACATCTCCGTCATTCGTTCCAGTTGTTCGACTGAGGTTTCAACTGGTACGTACACTTCGTTCAGGGTCTTGAGCAAGATCTTTTGGTGTTCGGCCGACCTCATCAGCAGGGATAGCAAGGACACTTGCTCGGGGCACTTGCGTAGTTGATCTACCACTTCGTAGTCTGGCATTTTCATCTTTTGGAAGAAAACTTCCACTTTTTCAACGCTTACAGGCTTCTTTGGTGGGAAGCGTCTCTGTGTGGCGTTGTTTAACTCTTGAGTGTTCGAATACCTTCCAATGAAAGTATTCTCCGGAGGTTCTCTCGTGACTTCTCTACCTTTGTACGTAACCAACGTTCTTTGGTAGTTCCACGATACTGTGGACGAGTTTGTCATCGGCTTTTGTGGCACGCGTCCGATAACCACTAGCTCATTCAGCCGAGGTGGTTGAATCGTCCCCCGGACCACATAGGCCCCTTTTGGTACGTACATTGGTTTTGCCCTTTTGACTTCGAAACTGTGCGGTTTCTCTGCTCGACCTCGTGGAACGTAAAGAACTTCATTCCTTACAGGCAACATCGTCGCTGTCTTTTTCTCCACCTTCTCTCCGGGCTCGCCCTTGACAGTACTGACCTTCTTTTCCCCTTTCTCTAGCTTCGGGGTGGTTTTAGGCTTTTTCCCTGCATCGACGATGGCGATTATAGCTTTTAAAGAAGGATCAAATTCTTTGTCCTCGTAAATCATTCCAATCAGCGGCCCGTTATTGTGAGCGGGCAACGGGTTGTTAGTCACATTTGGGACCTCCTCGTCCCTTAGTACTATCTTCCCCTGCTCTATTAAATTCTCGACTACCCTTCTCAAAGCCCAGCAGTCATTTGTATCGTGCCCTTCTGCTCTTGAATGATAGGCCCACCTAACACCGGCTTTGTAAGTAGGTGATGCCGGATTGTGCCTTGTCTGAGGGACTGGCTGCAGGAAACCCAACTGGACTAGCTTTGGGAACAAACTAGAATATGGTTCACCGATGGGTGTGAAAGTCCGTCTTCTAGGTGGTTCCTGAGGGCGGAAATTATTTTGAGGAGGCTGTGGATTATAGTGGTTGCGGTAGGGAGGCTGATTTCTAGGAGGTGGAGCTTGGCCTCGATTGGCTTGCTATGGCGGATGGACATAGGGCTGGGTATTCATGACCATGTAGGGTTGAGGAGCGTACGTCACATTTTGGTGGGGGTAGTAATGTTGTGGGGTTCTTTTTGGAAAACAGGGCCTGGGATTACTATATTCCCTTGCTTCTGATGCTGCCATGGACGTTTCTTCCTTTTTCTTCCCTCTTGCCATTCCTCCAGACCCGCTTTGGACGGCTTGGGAGGTTGCCCTTATGGCTGCCTGACTTAAGATTCTACCCGTTTTCAAACCGTTCTCCACCATCTCCCCGATCTTGATTGCTTCCGCGAAAGGCTTTCCCATGGCTAACATCATATTCTGGAAATAGTCTGATTCTTGAGCCTGGAGAAAAGTAGTGACCATTTCTATCTCGTCCATGGGAGGTTTTACCCTCGATGCCTGCTCGCGCCACTTAATAGCATATTCTCTGAAGCTTTCTGAAGGTTTCTTCTTCAAGTTTGACAGAGAATTTCGGTCTGGTGCAATGTCGATGTTATACTGGAATTGTCTCACAAAATCTCTGGCGATATCATCCCATATATGCCAACGGGATATGTCTTGGTCCATATACCATTCTGAGGCTATTCCTACCAGACTTTCCCCGAAGTATGTCATTAGCAATTCCTCTTTGCCGTCGGCTCCCCGCAATTGGTTGCAATATTTCTTGAGACGAGCAATGGGGTCGTCGTGCCCGTCATACTTCTCAAACTTTGGGGTTTTGAAACCCACGGGTAGGTGCACGTGAGGGAACATGCATAGATCGGTATAGGAGACACTCTTCTGTCCGCTTAAACCTTGCATGTTTTTCAAACTCTGCTCAAGGCTCCTCATCCTTTTTGCCATCTCATCTTGTTCAGCAGTTTTGGGGTTTTGATCCTGCCTAGGTGCAAACTCATATTGGGGCTGTGGAGGATGAGTGCTGGAGGCGAACCGAATTGGTTCCAATGAGAAGGATGGTGCTTGGAATGCGAATGAGAATGAGTCAAAATTTGGCTTGTGTGTAGCAGGTTGTGCCACGATCGGACAGGGAGGTGCAGTGAATATGTTTGTAGCTACATCTGTTGTTGACATCCGGGGATAAGAATCAGAGGGCGATCCAGCAGAGAAGGCCGAAATGGCTGGGTACCCGAATGGGGTAGCCGGATAGCTTATGGGGACGTTGGAAGTCCCACTTGTCCTGGAGAACAACTCAGGGAACCCAGGGATAACACTTGGTGGCTCTTTTCCGTTATTCCAGTCATCCAACATTTCAAATGTCTTTTGTTGTATGTAGCAGGTTGTGCCACGATCGGACAGGGAGGTGCAGTGAATATGTTCGTAGCTACATCTATTGTTGACATCCGGGGATAAGAATCAGAGGGCGATCCAGCAGAGAAGGCCGAAATGGCTGGGTACCCGAATGGGGTAGCCGGATAGCTTATGGGGACGTTGGAAGTCCCACTTGTCCTGGAGAACAACTCAGGGAACCCAGGGATAACACTTGGTGGCTATTTTCCGTTATTCCAGTCATCCAACATTTCCAACATGCGGAGCCGCAGGATTCTATTTTCCTCCGCAGTTGCGGATTCGGGCGTGAGGACGACCGAGATTGAACTCTCCTCGGAAATAGGAACTGTCGGCAAAGGAATTTCTAAAGACATTTCTATGCTTCCCTTTGATCTTGTGAAGTAAGTGTGAGTACCCCCTCTTGACTTAACAACAGGTAATTGAACACTCCCTTTCGACCTCGTGAAGTATGAATGTGAGGCCAGACCTTCACCAAACCAACCGCCTTTTCTAAAACCTGGAAGGACTCAACGACAAACGAACGGTTAGTTCGAAACAAATAACAGATAGGTAATCTCACGTTGGGGCATGATGCACCTATACAGTTAAGTGAATTCCTACATGTTTGCAACGAAAGCATGCGTCATTCCGGCTTCTTTTTAGGCTTCCCCTTTATTGTTTTTTTTTTCATTTTTCTTTCTTTCTCTTTTTTATTACTGTTTTCAATATTTCAGTTAAAATGTGACCGGATCCGATGAGGATTGCCTACGTATCACGATGTCGCGTGAATCAGATCATTACGTAGTTCAAACAGATGAGTGTAAAAGAAGCACATATTTTATTACTGAACGATCGATTACAAACGAACACTCTCGAACAAGGAAAATAACAAGCCCTGAAAAAGGTACAGACTCAATAGACTAATACACCTCGATGCAAAAGACGGACAGACTAGACCTATGAATACATTAAGGTTTCGAGAATCAGCGCCCGCGGGGCATCGTTCGGCCTCGCCGCGGTCCTAGGTGTGAGATCCCTTTCAAGTTGTTCCAGCTCATGCATGGTCTGCTTGACATAACCCATCACTGCCGAGAGAACGGTAATGCTGGTCATGTTTTCACACCGTAGACACCGTCTGATGATGGCGTGGGCAATGGTCCTGATCTTATCTCTGGTTTGCTTCGTTCTATGAGCAGGCATTTTATCTGATCACTGCACGTTTTTAAAACCTGAGAATCCTGCATATGCTGATTCTTCAGTTGCCGCACTTCTACCTTCATTTGGGCCAACAAGTCGTAACAGTATCTGCTCTCAATTTGGAAATCCTCGGCCTGCTTAACTACTTTAACCTCAAGTGTAGCCATCTCTCTCTTCATTTTGGCAAACAGTTTTCTCGTGGCCGCGTTTCAATTGATTCAAGTATCGGCGATGCTTATCTGCTCTTGTACCCCACTGTACCTTGAGCTCTGCCATGACATTTTCAGACTCTTCTAAACCATCTCGCCATTCCCTGACTTCACTTTTCAACCCTTTTATCAACTGCTCGTCTGATCGACTCCTTGGTTGTTTATCAAGAGCCAATCTCAATTTCTGGATTTGGGCCCTAAGTTCTTCATTTTCTTGGGTCAATCTATTCTTTTCGCCTCGATCCGTAGCGATTTGCATACTGTTATTGAATTTCAGACTGTCAACCTGTTGCTTCAAATCACCGATCTCTGCCCGATACCCCTTTTCCTTTGCTAACCAGTTCCATTGCTCTTGGGATGACTCAACGAAATCCTTGAGATGAGGTCTTTTAGCTGGTCTCTCGCAGGACGTGTCACCTCTAAACCAAGCGTGATACCCCGGAGCAACTTCCCCTTTAGCCGTATCCCTCACACAAGTGTTTGCTGTCAGATGTTGGCACTCACTCCAGATTTGGCGAACTTCTTCTTCGGGGAAACGACCGTCCGGACTGATTTCAATCACTTGGGTACTCAAGTCTTCATCTTTCGGCACTACTTGATACCTCCCAAGTTGCCTCAAAACCCGATACAGTGCATAGGGTTGGATGCTTTTAAGTCCCATCAACAGAAAGTGGGGCCTGGTTGCCGGCATGTATATGATTTCCTCAACAGGCAACCATCCAAGCGTCCACTGGATTTGGTTGGCAGTGAGAGTTCGGAAAAATGACGTCCAAGCTGTGACTCCCTCGGGTAGACTAAACCCTTTGATTCTTGTGTAGAATTCTCCAATACAAGTTTTCTCGGGCGAACCGTAACCCAAGAACGGGGAGCGGTGGCTTAAATGATCGGTCATCCACATTTGCAACAATAGGTTACATCCTTTGAAAAAGTCGCCCCTGGCTCGGCAAGCAGTGAGAGCCCGGAAGATGTCAGCCATAATCATAGGCGCCAGAGTACTTTTATCTTGGGTGAGCAAGGTACTGACGACCCCAATTACTTTTAGATCGATGTTTCCGTCTTTCCTTGGGAACACTATAAGACCCAAAAAAGCTATCATAAAAGCTACCAGCCTGTGTTCGTCCCACTTTTGTCGGTTACCTCTACTGCATAGTTTGAAGTCTGGCTTATTGAACCCGCCCACGTGGCCGTATCTAGCATATATGAGGTGGAGACTGCAGAAACCTTTGGCAAGATCTGGATGGTGAAATGTTCGGGGTATTTTTAGGAAATCCAGAAACCGGTGTACCGTGACGGCCCTAGGTGCAATCAAGTACTTGAACCTTAACGGAGCTTCATCACTTCCGATGTATCCCGCTATTTCTTCCAATGTCAGGGTGAGCTCAAAGTCCGAGAAATGAAATACATTGTGTGCTGAATCCCAGCAAGTGACCAATGATCTGATAATATCACCCCGAGGCTGAATGTCTAGTAAATCCGGGAGATCTTTCAGATACTTCTTTACTTTGTCTTGCCCCTCCTTGCCTAAGTCATTCCACCATAATCGCAACTCAAAAGGGTTCTTCGTCATTATTGAAAAGGGTTTGTTTTGTATCGTGCTCATCCTGCACATTTATTAAGGTGATTATGCCAACGAAAAACTTTCATTAGACTCAAAAAATAAAACTATCTATTTTTTTTCAAGATTTTGTTTTCAAAAATGATGGACTCGGTTTTCGAATGCGGCCTTTTAGCACTTTGGGAACGAAGATTTTAAGGCTGCAAGGATCACCCGGTCAAAATCAAAAAACGATGACCAAAGATGACCGTTTATGCAATGTCAGCCTTCCGCCGTCCCTTTCGGGAACATTCGGCTATTTTTGACAACAAGAGCATCACTTGATTTATTTATTTTTTCTTTTTTTTTATTTAGAATGGTGACCCGATATTGGGAACATGGCCTCGCAGATCCTCGGGGACGAGGATCCTAAGGCCATTGGGCCACTTGGTCGAAATATTTTTTAAAAAAATGGCCAAAATGGCTGTTTGTGCAAAGTCAGCCTTCCGGCGTCCCTTTCGGGAACATTTGGCTATTCTTGACAAAATGGCATCACCCGACTCATAAATAAAAATTCTGATATTTTGGCTATTTCTGAAAAAAGGGGAGGTTGGACCCGATGAGGGTTGCCTACGTATCTCGCACCCTGTGAGAATCAAACCGGCGTAGTTCGGGCTTGATCAAGCGTAGAGTAAAACCCCTTCTGAATACAATCTTTTAAAGAAAAGGAAAAAAATATTTTTCTGGATTTTTATATTTTTTTTTGAAAAGAGATAAAGACTAAAAAAAAATCTTTTTAAGGAAGTATTTTGACTATTAGTCTGAATTTATAAAAGAGTTACTACAAAAGAAACAACATTTTTTTTTGAATTTTGAATTTTCCCCTTTTTTTTACTTTTAAATAAATATATATATATTTTTTGGATTTTGAAAGTGATTAAAAGGAGTTTATTTTTATTTTTTATATATATGTTTTTTTTAAATCAAACTAAAAGACAAATTTTGTTTTCATTTTTTTTTTTTTTGAAAATTCCGGCGAGGTTTTGACACTACTTGGACATTGGTTTTATTTTCCAAAATAAGTAATTATTTCCCTACGCTGCTGTTTTTTTAGAAACCGGTCAGCATGCAGAACTAAAGCAAATAAATGCGCAAAACAAACGGGATGCAGCAGGATGGTCTTTTCATTTCAGGTTGTTTGTCCTAGACAGACCCAACCCCTGTGTTGAGTCCCCTATGTCAAATGCAACATGATGCAAATAAACGTTCCTACTAGGGATCCGACATGAGGTTTTGTTATACTAGGTTTATAACCTGGGTATATATTCTAGACTGTGTACCCGAGCGGACAACTCGAGTCGAGGAGGGGGCAACTTACCGGGAACCAAAAGGCCATCCGGCTTCGTAACTTGTCCGAGCCTCTTTTTATTTCAGGGTATTGACACTAACAGAATAGGGAGTCTCAACCAGTAAGCACATCCCCGGAGGTGAAGAGAGAAGGGTTTTAGCACAGTTTATATACAGTTCAGATAATATCAACGCGGTAAACATTTAGCACATTAAGCATGAAACATGTAGGAAAATCAGATATAACTAAATACAACAATTTATCTAAGCTCGAATTCTGAACCCTGAACAAAATGTTCTGGGTTAATTCCCCAGCGGAGTCGCCAGAGCTGTCACACCTCCTTTTTGCGTGCCCGCCCCGAGGGGTAAAATGCGCGAGGGAGTTTTTCCAATTTAAGTGACAATATTCGAAATGGGATTATTTATTTAATTCAGAGTCGCCACTTGGGAAAGGTTTGGCTTTTGGTGTCCCAAGTCACCGATTTATCTTGAATCCCTAATCGAGGAAATTTTCGACTTTCCAAATGAAGTCTGCGAACCAGAAATTCTAAGTAAGGAATTCTGTTGACCCGAGGGAAGGTGTTAGGCACCCTCGAATCCCGTGGTTCTAGCACGGTCGTTTAAATTGTTATAATGGCTAAATATCTGATTTAAATACATGTTGTGATTTATGTGCTTTTATTAAGTTTAAACCGCTTTTATTATTATCATTTATTTTTTATAGAATTGCAACGTCGTGAAAATGCATCTCGAACCACGTCACAATCAATGCACCCGTAGTTGTTAACATATTTCGACTTCGTTGAGATTTGAATTTGGGTCACATAAATGCGCACCCGAATTTAAGAATGTAATTTAATTAAGTCGCGCCTAAAGAGTCTGACGCGTTATTATCTTTGGGGAAGACAATGAAATTCACTAAACAGTCCTTCCCAAATTCTAAATATTTATTATGATCAATTATTGAGGGCCCCATGATTTGCATTTTTTATTTGGCGAGGCTCGTCTCATTATTTGAAAGGATAAACCTACAACGACTACATTTTTATTATGTTTGTCTCTAAAAATAGAAGAAAGAAAATACATGCTAATTAAATTACATGCTTGGCCAATTCTGGCCTCTTATTAGTTATTGGATTAATTATCTGCGAAGTGGGGAATTTTGTGCCTTTTTGAACATGCTTTCAATTTGATAAAAGAAATTGCATACAAGGTAAATAGCATGCTAAGCTCACCCTAGACATCTTTCAAGTTTAAATTTAAGCTAACTTTTCAACTAGATAAATAGAATTGGTTACTAGAAGCTACTACCAATGGGATTCGGACGTGGTCCTATAAACTGCCTAACGGGATCCGATAAAGTTAAAACTCGGAAGATTAAGACTACATTGTGTAACCCTATACATGCAACATATAGCCGAAAGGAAATCTAGTTATCACTATGCCAACTAACTCGTGCATTCCACAAAATTGTATGATTATATCATTTGCACAACCAAACAAACTGTAAATCACAATACTTAAACAGACTAAGCTTCAATTAAGTACAAAACTAGCTACTGTATTATGCTATTGAGTTACAACCTAACAAATTGCACAAATCTAACAACATCTACAAATCTGTAATCACGCAACAAATGATTAACTTCTTCACATCTTTCATTTCATGCTTTCACCGTTACATCAGTGTGGAATTCAAAAAGTGTACCTGGATGCTGAAATGCAAAGAAGAAGAAGAAGGTAGAGAAGTCAGCAGCAGTAGCAAAGGATAGCAACAACAACAGATATAGCAGCAATGGCACCCCCAGGCAGAATAAACCAGCAGTAACTCAATGAGACAGTACCCAATGTCCAAGTAAAAGAACAACAAAGCCCAATTGAGACCCCGGAAACTCCAATGTTAACCAACAGGTAATAGATGAATCCGACACAATAATATAACACAGTTTCTGATTTTTCAAATACTCAAAGGAAGGATCCTAAGTCTGACAGAACAAGTAGCAGGTTAATGCTAATTTCCAAATAGAAAAAGAGGAGGAAAAGCAAAGTTTTCAGTTTCAATCAAACAACAGAAATTTCTTTCCTATCTCCCTCCCTGATTTCTGAACCCTCTCTTTCTGATTTTCAGAACTATTTTTGCTTCCTTATTTCAGAACTATATTTTCTATTTTTTTAGAACTCTCCCCTCTCTGAACTCTCCACTGTTTTTCCGTCCTCTTTGACTAATGGAATCCTCCTCTATTTATCCTAGCATCAAGCCATTCAAAAACAGCATGTTAAACAAACTGCAACCCCTCCCATGTTCTCCTTCTGTTCTTCCACTCACAGATTAAAATAAAAGACCCTTCCCATGAGATTCTCCTGACAGCCCTTTCTTTACTGCTAAAGTGGCCTGTCTTTGTTAAATTAAACAAATATGGGCAGTGTGGGCATGTCCTGACAGCACATGCTGTCCATTTCTATTCTAACTTCCTAACACATGCTGCCCATGCCATTAACTTGAACTACAATCTGCCATCTATGCTAACACTAACGGCTATCTAATCTTTAGGTGATTTCTGGTTCAAATACACAGGCTAAACATAGTGCAATTACTTCTCAGAAACTTCAATAAGCAAATCAAACCTATGAGTCAGATAAAAGCCATTCCAAATCGAAACTGATTGACGACATATATCGACTCGACTATACTAATTATAACACAAAACAAACAGTCGATCAAACAACACAAATAAGGCATAAACTGTTCTTGACAATTTTGCACGATACAAGGAAACTACAAGCATTATTCATTTGACGATATCAATCAAATTGAAATATGTATACTACTATACAGATTCAACATAACAGAATAAATAATCGACCAAGTAAAAGGTCTTATGGAGATGGAGAACAACTGACAACAGAAATCCCAAAATAAACAAACAAACTAAATAAACATGCCGATAAACTAATCTAAACTAAATAGACAACAAAAGGGAAAAGTGAACAAACCAGAAAAGCTTAAACATAGATGACCCAGGCCCGAGCTTGATTTGCCCATTTGAGGTCGGACAGATCCTAACCGAGGTGTTCTCGACCGAGAACACTTCGATTAGGGTCTACTAGACCCCAAACTTCCGTTTAAATCTAAACAGACTCCACAAATTCTTGTGTTCTAGGGTTCGAATCTTCAGATTTGGGGTTTTGGGATTTGTGGGTAGATTCGGACCAAACCAAGCTTGGTTTGGTCACGAGGAAGGTCAAGGGGATACCTGGTATGAATTTGGGGGGGTTTGGTGTAGGTCGAGGTCCGGCTCGAATCTTCAAATGAAGATTCGAGATGGTGGGGGAAGGTTCGAGACCCACGGCTGGTGGATCTGTGTTCAGGGGGTCGAGGTGGTCCTAGGGTGTTAAGATGGTGGTCACCGGCATCCTTTCCGCCGGGTTTACGGTGAGGGGAAAGGGGGCGGCGCTAGGGTTTCGTGGGGTTTGGGTATGGTGAGGAAGACGAAGATGAGGGAGGGGTTTGGCTTGGGGGTGCGGGGTGAGAGATGAGGGGTTATATACGGGGGGGGGGGGGGTGTTTTGATCTTGGCTGTTAGATCAGTTAAGATCAACGGCCTGGATCTCTCACTTACAGGAAACGACATCGTTTGGTTAAGTGAGACCGGGTTGGTCTTTGGGTGGAATGGGTCGGGTCAAGTAATGGGTAAGGGAGATGGGACGAGGGCCGTCAGATCAATCTGGTTTGAACGGCTGAGATGGGTTGTCCTTGAAACGACGTAGTTTTGGTGTCAAACTACGTCGTTTGGTGGCCTGGGAGATGGGTCTCTTGGACCGGTTGCCTTGGGCTGCTTTTGGGCCTCGATTTTAAAGAAAACTGGCCCAATCCGATATTTGAACCAATTTGCACTCTTTTCTTTTATTTTCTAATTTAAAACACAATACCTAATTAAAGTAAAATTAAACACCCATCAATTAACACTTAACACAATTATCACACACATATTAAAATATTTAAATAGGTAAAATCACACCATGGCAACAAATAGAATAAAAGATGCATTTTTTGTAATTTTTCTTTTAATAACCGAATTATGGTTTAGTTACACACGACATATATTTTTGTATTTTTGTTTGACAAAAATAAAAATGGACAAGACCATAAATAACTACCAAAAATGCCACGTAGATTCCAAAAATTGTACAGCAACACCATTTGTTATTATTTTTGATTTCTTTTGGAGTGATTGTCGCGTAAACAAAAATCACGTGCTCACACCCAGATTTCATAGCCAAGATTGGGTAAGTGCAGTGTGGAAGGGCCAGCTTTTATGTGTCCAAGTTCAGAGGGAGCTCAAGGGTCCCAAAGCAAGGCTCACACAAAAGGGGCAGAACCTAGTGGTCTAAGAGTATAGCAAAAGTGCAGGACACATGTTTGAAAGGTGTTTGTTTAAAAAATGGACTAACAGGTCCATTTTGAAAGCAATTAGTAACATAAAGGGTTGAAAGAAGTTTTATTAATAAGACAGAGTTCAAACACTTCAAGGTACGACCACACACAGCAAATGAATGAATTCAATAATTACATATGGGGTGAAAGGGGATTTGGGAATACATATATATTGACTACAAACACCTGACCTCTGCAGGAATATTAGGACTGGTAGGGACATGCTCAGAGATAGTTGGACACTGGCATAATCACAAACCAGCCATAAAACACTTAGAGGAGGGATATGGGATTTGGGATTCACAAGATGGTAAGTACACAGTAGGTAAGAAAATGTAATCATCTAGGCATACTTGAATCACATGAATTTAAAGGGAGGGGAGTCATGTTAGCATGCTTCACAACAAGACCACAAGTAAAAGCAGGCCAGAAGTAAAAGAAACTGAAGCAGGAATAGAAACATATTGTTGTTGAGGCTTTAAATTGAACTAGGACATACCAGTAAAGATAGAGGTAAACAAATGAAAGAACCAAGGCTTACAGATGATTAGCCTTGGCTTGCAGCCGGCCAATAGTAGTGGAATAACACATAATTTTAAGTAAGAGAGGGGTTTTTGAAAGCCAAGTTCGTGTCTTGTTAATGAAAGATTTAGGGTATTTATAACTTTGAAAATAAGTAGAAAATAAGGTAACAAGTAAAGGTTTAGCACAATTATGGAAATAGTCACAATTAGAATCTAATTAATACAAGTACTTCCCTTTAATCAAGGAATTACAGCTCGAACGGATACTAACAGGGATAATTAAAGAAAGAAAATTAGTTTGAGAAAGATTGGCTTTTTACCATATAAGGGGTAGTAAAAATATAGAGCATATGATTGAGTCTAAGTACAGAATACACTGATTTAGGGAAAGGATTCAGCAAGAATGAAGCATCACAACAAATAAAGGAATGAAATTAATCAACTTACAAAACGAGTAAAATTTTAGGGGTTTATGAGAAAACCTTGCAATCAAACCGTAACTTAAGGAAATCAGGATCAATCAAGAGGGAGTCATGATTCTGCACTTCGACATATAAATAGAGAAGAATGAACAAGCGTATCAGACATGCAAGGTCAGCCATATCGACAAAAAGAAGAAAACTAGATGAACACAAACAAACGGAAGTGGCATGAGTAGGCTAAGGACTCAGTAGTAAAAAAACCCACTCGAAGCATGGCAATAAACAAAGTCAAGTAGCCATGGCTAACACATAGAACCAGAGTGAAAAACCAACCTAACAGGTAAAGAAGATCAGGCCAACACACAGAAACAAGTAAAGAGAGTCCTTAAAACTCATAGTAACAAGTGAAGAAATCTTTAAGAAATTACGGTTTTAACAAAGTTGAGTTAAAAAAGCGGTGAGAACTCAGAATCAGTTAAGATAAACAAAGAAAAGGATCTAACCATAAAGAACTCAATCGAAACAGGTATACATACAAATCAAATAAACAAAGACAGTTCCAGAACCCCGGATATAACCAAAATAAATAGGGTTTTTATCGTGATGAATCAGGTAGAAGAAAATATAAATAAACCGTTTAAACATAGTAAAATCATATGACAATACTGAAAATCAGAGGAGAAGTCTTTTAAAAGAGGTCAAGAAACCCGAATCTTGAAGACGGAGCGTCACTTTGAAAAAATCGAAAAAACCTTTGAAGAAAACACCAAAAGGTTCATAATATACACAGATCTAAGACAGATCTGAAAGAAAGTTGTAAAATCTTTAAAGTTAGGGTTTCAGAGAACCCAGAGAAGGTGAGAAAACCTTGAATAGTTACCGGTTTAGCCAGAAAAGTCACAGATCTTACTCGAACGGCCGAAAAATGGCATGGAAAACCATGGGAGGCGAGTGAACTGCTTCTGGTTCACTTGAATTCCTCAAAACGATGACACATGTTCAAGAGGAAGCCATAAGGCTGGTAGGTGGTGAGACCACCATGGATTCAAGCAAGGAGATGGCCGGAGAAGGTGGATGAGGTTCATCGGAGAGGAGGGGAGAGGAGAAGGTTCTAAAGAGAACCAGAGATAGAGAGAAAGAGAGAGATGAGAGTCGGTTAAGTGAATGAAGAATGAGAGGATTTGGGAGGGGAGAGGTCATTTGGGTTTAATTTAGGAAGGGGGAATGAAGACCGTTGACCTGAATGATCAACGGTTAAGATTGAATGGGGTAGGTGGGTCGGGTATGGATTGGGTTTGGGCTTGGGTCCGGTGGGTTTTTTAATTGGTTTGGGGGTCTATTTGATTTAGGCTAAAATTGAATGCCAATTTTGGCTATAAGTTAAATAGCCAGTTTTTCCCTATTTAATTTATATAAAATAGTATATAATTTCTAAAAATAATTTAAAAATGCTAAAATGATTACAATACATAATTAGCAATTTAAAAAATATAGGATCCAATTATATGCATATAAAACCTAATTAAATCTGAAAAGAGCTAATAGTGCAATTATGTGCAATTTAGCTTTAAAAATAATAAATGCAATTATACAAAAATATGTAAAAATTACCTTAGCCGTATTTTGGAATAAATATAGAAATTCAATAGATGAATTATCAAAAAAATAATTTTGGAAATAATTATTGGAGATTTTATGGATAAAAAGGGATAAAATAAATCAATTTAAAATCTTAAAATTATGAAAAAAATAATAAAACCCTTGGACATGCTTATATATGCATATATGCTATTTTGAAGGTATTTTGCATGTTGAAAAAATATATTAAAAAATTGGGTATCAACACATGGTATGACATTTATACGCTTGTGCATGACATTATAAAATGAAATGATTTACAGAGCTATGCAAACGTACATGTCGAGTCTTTTACTCCATGTCTCTCTCATGTCTATTATTTACTAATTTTCATTCCTTACATACTTGGTACATTATTTGTACTGACGTCCCTTTTGCCTAGGGACACTACGTTTCATGCCCGCAGGTCCCGATAGACAGGTCGAGAGCCCTCCATGTAGGCTATCAGCTCAGCGGATGATGTTGGTGCCCTCCATTTCCTTCAAAGTAGCTTGTTTGGTTGGTATGATTTAGATGTGTATTCTTAGAGGCTTGTAGGCAAATGTCATGTACGTAAAAGTTTGTATAGCCTTGTCGGCCTATGTTCAGTGTACGAGTATTATTTTGGCCTTATAGGCCCGTATGTCTTATGTATAAGTTGGATTTACATATTGTATTCTACTTATCTCACAACAGCCTTCCAGCTCAATTATCCATAATAGTATGACATGATTATTATGGGATTTCACTATTAAGCTTATTTCATTATGTTTTAAACTTAAAGATGCGGGGTTTTATGAATTGTCGGCTTGCCTAGTATTGCGATAGGCGCCATTACAACATGTGAAATTTTAGGTTGTGACAAGTTGGTATCAGAGCCTAGGTTACATAGGTCTCACGATTCATGAACAGGTTTAGTAGAGTCTTTCGGATCGGTATAAAGACGTCTATACTTATCTTCGAGAGGCTGTCAAACCCTTAGGAAAACTTCACATTCTTGTATCCTTGTCATGAAAATTTGTTGATTTCGGAAACTAAACTTCTATTATTGTATTATCCCACAGATGGTGAGGACATGTGCTACCGGATCGAGCGGACAACCACCAGCTAGGGCCACAAGAGACCGGGGCCACAATAGAGGCCAAGGTGTAGCTCGTACAACAACCAGAGCAACACCTTTAGATCCACCTGTTGCTCCAGCTCAAGAGCACCAGCTATGCCTTTTGTGATTCCAGGCCTTCAGGAGGTTCTGGCCCATATATTGACTATTTGTAGTGGCCTTGATCGGGCAGTTTCAATTCGGGATGAACAAACCACTTCTCAGGCCAAGGGAGGTACTCAGACTCCTGCCACTCGTACTCTAGAAGAGGTAGTAAAAGGGACTCCAGACATCGGGGCTATTGCCAGCCCAGCCGGTTACAGTTGCTTAGGCCCAGGTGGGTCTCGTTATGAGTGATGAGGAGTAGAAGACACTAGAGAGGTTTGGGAAGCTCAAGCCACCAACATTCAGTGGGGCTGGGTCAGAGAATGCTCAGGACTATTTGGATAGGCGCCAGCAGATTCTTCGCACGGAAGGTATTCTGGAGACTAGTAGGGTCTCATTTACTACTTTTTAGCTAACGTGGGCAGCCTTCAGATGGTGGAAGACCTATGAGTGGGGCAGGCCAGTCGGTGCTCACCACTTTTATGGCACGAGTTCTCCGTTCTCTTCTTGGAGATATTTTTGCCACCCACCCACAGGGAGGAGTTGTATAGGCAGTTTGAGCAACTACACTAGGAGGGTATGTCTGTGACCTAGTACGAGATGAGATTTTCAGAGTTGGCTCGTCACATGATCTGGTTGGTTCCCACAGAGAGGTAGAGGATTATGAGGTTCATTGATGGCCTTAACTATCAGTTGCATTTTGTTATGACTCGGGAGAATGCATTAGGTGCTAGGTTCGATGAGGTGGTTGATATTGCTCGACGGCTAGAGTTGGTCCGCAGTCAGGAGTATAAAAAGAGGGAGGCCAAAAGACCTCGTGGTTTGGGTAGTTTCAGCAGTATTTATTCTAGAGGTCAGTCCCACAACATCAGGGGTCGTTCTTATAGGCACACTCAGATGGCTCGTCCAGTTCATCGTGGTACATCAGTTAGCAACAGCTCCGTTAGAGGAGGGGTTGTTTCGAGTGCGGGGACTTTCAAGAGGGATTGCCCTAGATTGTTGAGTGGGGTTCCACAGTAGAGTTCTCGACCGATGATACCAGCACCAAAAGCTACACCACCCGCTCAACTAGCTCGGGGTGGGGCTCAGGCAGCTAGAGGTCGCCCTAGAGGGGGAGACCGATCAGGTGGTGGTCAGGCTCGATTCTATGCTATTCCTGCCAGGCCAGAGGCTATTGCTTCAGACGCAATGATCACACGTATTGTTTCAATGTGCCACAAGGATGCTTCCACATTATTTGAACCTATTTCTACTTATTCCTATGTATCACCCTACTTTACTCGTTATTTGGATATACCCCATGAGTCCTTAGCTTCACCTGTTCGTGTATCTACGCCGATGTGCGATACTATTATTGTGGACCGTGTGTATCGGTTGTGTGTGTTATGTACCGACCTCGAGGAGTGCAACCAATGCTCAACTAAGATAACCCGATCAAGCAAGCCTGCTAGATACTTTCTACACAACCTTTCCCATGAATAGAGTAGAGATGTACTACATTAATCAAACATTGAAAGGATTTCACAAACAACACTATTTCATTACCATTAGCAGTTTCATTTATAATTTTTAAAATATTACAAGTTTATAGATAATGAAAAATATGTTTGTCAAATACCAACACTTCTAGTTTATTACCCAACATCGTACACCACCCACAATATATATACGGAGCCTCTAAGTACAACAGAAGAGTAGTATAGAAGTGCCGGCAACAAGGCCCCGACTATACCTCAAAACACAAAGTACAACATCAAGTGACATCAGGCCTGAAATAGAGTATGGCTCACCAAAACCTACTGAATAGGGAGTAACTGCTAGCAAGGACCAAAGCTTCCCGCTAATGAACCACCTGCATCCATTGAAGATGCAGCGCCCTCGATAAAAGGGACATTAGTACATATAGAATAGTACTAGTATGTAAAGCTAAATGTCCTCTTTCGAAATAGAATGCCAATATAATAAAGGGACAACCATGGAAACAACAAGCAGCGATCAATGATATCCAAATGGCAAGTTAAAACATAACAATTATCAAAATATGAAGATAATACTATAAAGATGATAATCAAAATATAAAGATAATATTGTTTTTGGTTGGGAGATCCTTAGCACCGACATACCACCATGAATTTAACACAGAGTTCGATCACGGCCCGATCGGCTAGACTATCTCATCTAAAGACATCCAATCTATACAAAGTGGCTCTGCCGCCTCACCCCAATGTGTGAGGGAGGAGGTGTAATCACAATACTACAATCTCTACACAAAGCGGCCCTGCCACCTCACCCCAATGTGTGTGGGTAGAGGTATAATCACAATACCACAATACCACAATCTCTACACAAAGCAACCCTGTGCCTTACCCTAATGTGTGCGGGTGGAGGTGTAATCACAAACACAATCTCTACACAAAATGGCCCTGCCGCCTCACCCCAATGTGTACGGGTGGAGGTGTAATCACAAACACAATCTCAGACAAAGCGACCGTGCCGCCTCACCCTAATGTGTGCAGGTGGAGGTGTAACCACAAACACAATTACCACCATGTGTGCGGCATGGCGTCCAATCACGACCCGATCGACTAATTCGTCTCACTACAATGCCGTGTGGATCGACATCACCCTCTACTAGCAATCATCTCATCCCAATTTAGAAGAATATTCTCATCACATCAATCTTATCCCAAATAAGGGGAATAAGCACAATGCATTCCTACACCGGCTCGTGTAGTTCCGGGGTTAAGGTAATTTCAACCTACCCTTCCTCAGTGACTAACGATACTCCCAAAAACATTTTTGCTTTGCATACAAAGGAAATAAAAATTTAAATGCATACACCTCATAACCCTTCAAACCATTTATAGCCTCATTAGTACTTTCAACCACTTATAACATCATTATCTCATTGGCTCTCTTGGACATACATATGATTCTTCTTTCATGGCACAATGGCCGTACTTCATATTCCATACTTTCATTTCTTTACTTCCAAGGATCATCATCATAAACATCAACATATAGAATAATCTGGACATCACAACTTTAATTTCATTAGAAATTAACACTTTAAACACAATAGATTTCTTTCCAAGAAATGGAGTAAAATGATTGGCAATCGAAGTACGAGTTAAAATCCTAAATGAGTAACACACTATTTATTCTTGAAATACTTTTTCCCCGAAAGGGCAATACACAATTTCAACTCATGAACATGTAAAAACTTAAAACACATTGGAAATACTTACAAAGCATAGCATTAGTTAAAACAACCACATTGGGGCATGACTTGAGGACATAAGATTTTAGGCAATCTATTTCGAAATCAATTTGTAACAGTTGAATCAAGGCTCATTTCATAACCTTTCTCACATCATTTCATTTCATTGGCACCATTAGCCACAAGTATAACTTTCATTCTTGGCACGGTGGCCACACTTTATATCTCCAACTCACTTATTTCACTTTCAAGCATCTTTATAGATTATCAACGACAAGGCATTTTAAATCAAGAGGTTAGGTACACATATGAGCAATTAAAAGTCTTAAGCACATCGAGTTTTTCTCACACAATTTGGCATCATAACTTCCATTTGAAACATGACTCAAAGCCATAACGATTTATTACACACATCATTCTTGAACACATACCCAAAGGATAACATAATGTGATGGAGCATTCAGAACATTTTTTGAATACATAACTTTTTACACATTGTTTACTCGGGATAATCGAATTTACTAGGAACAACTCGGAACATGGGAATTAGGAACTTGAGTCAACCATACTTGGAACTTACGAAAACATTATTTAATTCAAATCAAAGAGAGTAGTTTACCCAACATACCTTGTTTGAGCTTTCCTTAGATTACTACACGTCCCAATACTCTTAGCAAATTCCATCTATAGGAAGATAGTAAAAATCAGATAATAATTAGAAGGATTCTCATGACATAAGTCTCTTGGGAATTTGTCAAACCCCTACTATGCAAAATCATCTACAATGCTCTACAATGATAATACCTTCCTCCCATAACCAATTTCAATAAGAAACCACCCAAAATTGTTCAACAACCCTACATACTACTTCCTAATGTCACATGCATGGCCTATCTCTAACCCCACAACATACATAGATCCATCACTTCTTGCATAAAGCTTAGGAGAGTCACTTACCCGGATAGATCATGGTTCAGGGAGGGGCTTCCATGATCATTGAGGATTTTAGGCAAGATTGGATGAATAAAATTGCTAGGTCTTCTCTCTCTCTCTATCTAAGATACTCTCACTTCTCTCTAAAAGTATCATATTTTATCTTGTAAATGACCCCCTAAGGCCTTATATCAAAATAGGGTTGGATAAAAAAAATTCCAAAAATGACCCCCGAAGTCAATTATGTGGTAGTAGTTGCGATATGTGGCTAGCAGAATAGATATGTGGGCAGCAAAATCGATTATGTGGCCAGTAGAATAGATATGCGGCCAACATAATATTTATGCGGCCAGCAGAATGATTATACGGTGAACAGAATGGCTATGCGGCCAGCAGAATCATTTTGCGGCCAGGAGAATAGTTTTCAAAATTTACCTATTTTTCTATTCCACTTTGCGACGGATCTGCGGTCCGCAGAGTGATTCTACTGTCGCATAATTGACCGCATAAATGCCATTTTCTGCAGCAATTTCCCTCTAACTCCCTAATGCATTGTACAACCCAAAACGTTCGTACCATGGCTCGTTTTCTACAATCTTCAAATCCATTAGCCTACCTCGGCACTACGAAACTTTAATTTTCTTAGCAAACTTTTATGGGGCCTTACATCCTCCCCTGCTTAGGATCATTCGTCCTCGATGGTGAGTAGAGTCTATCCCAAACACCTAACATAACATATATCTTCTTTCACACATCTCAAGCCCCAAAATTTGGCTAACTCCCAAATTTTTCAGAAATTTTGGCAGAGTTTCCCCGTTATTTAGGCCTATCCACCTACCAGAGAATCACCAAAACCACTCCTAACAACACATCTACAACTCAACAAAGGGCCACAATATATCTATAACACAAATCTCAACATCACTGGCATTACATTAACAAAAGTTGAATCTGGACATGAACTATACATATTTGAATCAAAACACATAGAAAGTACCTTCACAACCATTTGCTATACAAACAAGTGAAAATACTTTCTTTCCATAATGCACTCTGCCTTCGAGGTGCCCTCCTCGACTCACGAACTTCACCATAACACTTGATGGTGGAAATCTCTTTGTTCCTCAAATTTCAGACTTGTCTAATCAAGGATGACAATTAGGTACCTCTAATAAGCCAATTATCCATTGACTTCACCTTAAATAGCTTCCACTGGAACGACTGACAAAGGATTTCCAACTACCTTCTTAGACATAGACACATGAAACACCAAGTACATGAAGGACAATGATAGGGAAACATCATACTCATAGTTTGGCCTATTTCCTTCAAGATTCCATAAGGCCTAATGTGAACTACACCTATACTTTACCTTCATAGCAATTCACATAATATCTTCATGGAGAAAATCTTAAGAATAACCCGTTAACTTTCTTCAACTCTAAATCTCTACTAC
Source organism: Nicotiana tabacum (assembly GCF_000715075.1). NCBI lineage: Eukaryota > Viridiplantae > Streptophyta > Magnoliopsida > Solanales > Solanaceae > Nicotiana > Nicotiana tabacum. The sequence continues at coordinate 44,816,549 of NC_134084.1, forward strand.
GAACACCCAAATTAAACCTTTGGAAACCTTCGTCAATTATTCTAAGATGTGTTAGCATGAATATGACCATAAAGTTTCCTACCCAATATGTTTGATCATTGAATGATGCTTCTTCTTTGACATGTTTTAACCTTCAACCCCCATAAATTTAATGGAAAGGGAAACAACGATGTTTCAAAATACATGAAGTTGCCTTCTGCTCTTAACATTAACTGACACAAGGAATCTATGTCACAAGCCCACGAGGTTGAAAAAGAAGTTGAACACTTGTGAGATTATTATCATTCCGACAACTTAACCCTTCCCGATAGTTGATCCTATATGAGAGGACTAGAGATATGACAAAGTTTTCTTTCAAATTAATATGCTCATTATATTTGTCAGAATATGAAACATCCATCTGAAGTGGAGAGGAAAAGGTCGCGATAAGGCTACTTAACTTTCAATCACAGACGAGTGAAACCATGTAGCTAGGACATCTTAATATTGGGATGAAACATGTATTGGTTAGAGAGAATGAACACTTTGCTATGAGCTAGACATGTTTCTACCATAATAACTCTCAAGCTTCAATACTAGGCCACTTCATGGGAAACTGTAATACTAAGAATAAAGTGAGCTACTCACTGCGGAATGATCTAGGTGGATATGAAAGTCATACTGAGATGGGAAAACAAGATTTTCTTAGGACGAACTTGTGAAAATTTCAAATTTCCCAGAAACTTTATGCGAACAAGTGACCCCTTTAATTCGGCATGTACACATATGATAGGTGCTAAGATATGCTCTCATGTTACTAGATAGTGAAAAGGTTTCACGATAATATTCACAAAGGAGTAAAGTGACTGTTCAAACCATAGGAGCCACATACACTAGAGAGAGAAAGAGTAGCTCAAGAGATCTCAACACTAGGCTGCTTTACATTGGATTTGATATCATATAGGTAAACTTTATGATGGTGCATAAGCACAAGTGAGAAGATGTTATCCAGTTGAATCAAAAGGTTCTGTAAGAAATTCATCAGATATATTCCCTTGTTTAGAATTTAAGGAAGCAAGTTGGAAGTATTAGCCTAGGGTTATAACTTAATTCAAGGAAATAATTATAAAGCTAAATTCCACAAGAGGTTGTAAATAAGAGAATTTGTGATGAACTGGCTTCACGAATAATGCGTCCCATTCAAAGAGTAGGTACATGCAATGTTTTGTGATTCAGCAACTTGTTAATACCATGTTTATGAAGGCTCTTCAATATGAGTGTACATATACAACAAGGAAAAATTATGCGGTGTTCATAATGATATATCAAGGAGTGACTTACTTGGTGATTTTAGATTAACAAGGCAGTACCTTAATTGATGCCCCTCGACTCCACATCAATAACATACATTAGTATCATAGTGACATACCCCTGAATGATATCTCCTACACTTCTCGTAATGAGGATAAGGTCCACTAAACTAACTCGCCCCACTGACCTGATATTTACCCTCTTTGCATGTATCATAAGTATTCCCCCTATCCTTTTTTCAAGCCTTCATGGTGGAAGTAACAATTTCTGTACCGATTTTCTGTGTGGGCCTTTGGAATTTTCCAAGCCTGCCACCCCTAACACGCTCTTGAGTATACTCACGACATGATGCCATATGTTCCTTCACGCACATCGGGCAGACCGAGATAGGCGTACCCAACCTAGGGCATTTTTTCTTCTTGTGCTCCTCTTTTCATAGCTGTAACATATTTCAAGAGTCATCCAACATAAACCTAAGTGGTGCTTCTTACAAATAAATCAATTCGGCTTATTGGGGCCGACAATCCTCTTTCATTTCTTAGGTGCCATCACTATAAGATCCGGTGGTGCGGTCACATTGATAGGAACAAGGACATTTTCCCCAACAACTAGTTCTTTCAATCCCTCCTTGCTGCCTCGAACTCGTAGGTTACTCATCTGGAAAATGAGACATGATGAGGAAATTAGCTTCCTATCTAGATCTCTATCGCACGATCTGGAGTACCAAAGAAGGGTGACATTCCTAAATTCCCAAGTAGCCTCCTAATTATAGATATGGTCGAAAACACACCGATAAGAAGGACTCTACTAGACATGGCTTCGAGACATCCTAGGACACTTTAAAACCTTAGGCTCTAATACCAAATTTGTCACCCCCTGACCTCGGGGAGCACGACTAGCGCTCAACCAAGATAAGCCGGTCAAGCAAGCCTACTAGATACTTTCTACCCAACCTTGCCCATTAATAGAGTGGAGATGTACTCCATTAATTAAACATTAAAAGGATTTTGTAAACAACACCCATTTCATTACCATTAGGAGCTTCATTTATAATTTCCAAAATACTACAAGTTTATAGATATAATAAAAAACATGTTTGCCGACTACCAAAACTTTTAGTTCATTACCCAACATCGTACACCACCCACAACATGTCTACGAAGCTTTTATGTACAACAGAAGAGTCGTATGGAAGTGCTGGCAACAAGATCCCGGCTATACCTCAGAACACAAAGTACAACATCAAGTGGCATTAGGCTCAGAATAGAGCAGGACTCACAAAAACCTACTGAATGGGGAGTAACTGCTAGCGAGGACAAAAGTTGCCCGTTGATGAACCACCTGCATCCATTAAAGATGCAACGCCCCTAGTAAAAAGGATGTTAGTACATATGGAATAGTACTAGTATGTAAAGCTAAATATCCTCTTTCGAAATAGAATACCAATATAAGAAAGGGACAACCATGGAAACAACAAGCAATGATCAATGATATCTAAATGCCAAGTAAAAACATAATAATTTTCTAAATACAAAGATAATACTGTGAAGAGGATAATCAAAATATGAAGATAATATTATTTTTGGTTGGGATATCTTTAGCACCGATATACCACCATGAATTTAGCATAAATTCCGATCATGTCCTGATCGGCTAGGCTGTATCATTTAAAGATATCCAATCTACACAAAGCGGAACCGCTGCCACAGCTTAATGTGTGTTGGTAGAGGTGTAACCACCATTCTACAATCTCTCTACAAAGCGTCCATGCCGCCTCACCCCAATGTGTGCGGGTGGAGGTGTAATCGCAATATCACAATCTCTACACAAAGCAGCCATGCCGCCTCACCTCAATGTGTGCGGATGGAGGTATAATCACAAACAAAATCTTCACAAAAAGTGGCCCTGCTGCCTCACCCTAATGTGTACGGGTGGAGGTGTAATCACAAACACAATCACCACCATGTGTGCAACATGGTGTCCGATCACGACCCGATAAGCTAGGTTGTCTCACCACAATGCCGTGTGGATCGACATCACCCTCTGCTAGCAATCATCTCATCCTAGTTTACAGGAATAATCTCATCACATCAATCTCATCCCAAATAAGGGGAATAATCACAATGCACTCATACATCGGTACGTGAAGTTCCGGCGTTAGGTTATTTCAACCTAACCTTCCTCGGTGACTAACTATACTCTCAAAATATTTTTGCTTTGCATACAAAGGAAATAAAAATGCAAATACATACACCTCATAACCCTTCACACCGTTTATAGCCTCATTGGTACTTTCAACCACTTACAACATCATTATTTTATTGGCTCTCTTGGCCATACATATGATTTTTCTTTCATGGTATAATGGCCTTATTTTATTTTCCATACTTTTATTTCTTTACTTTCAAGGATCATCATCATAAACATCAACATATAGAATATTCCGGAACTTTAAGTTCATTAGAAATGAAGACTTTAAGCACAATGGATTTCTTTCCAAGAAATATATTAAAATTATTGGCAATCGAAGCACGAGTTAAAATCATAAACGAATAAGACACCATTTGTTCTTGAAATACTTTTCCCCGAAAGGGCAATACACAATTTCAGCTCATGAATATGTAAAAACTTAAAACACATTGGAAATACTTACAAAGCATAGCATTAGTTAAAACAACCACATTGGGGCATGACTTGAGGACATAAGATTTTAGGCAAATCTATTTTCGAAGTCAATTTATAATAGTTGAATCAAGGCTCATTTCATAACCTTTCTCACATCATTTTATTTCATTGGCACCATTAGCCACAAGTATAAATTTCATTCTTGGCACGGTGGCCACACTTTATATCTCCAACTCACTTATTTCACTTTCAATCATCTTTATAGATTATCACTAACTAGGCATTTTAAATCGAGTCTTTAGGTACACATATGAGCAATTAAGAGTCTTAAGCACATCACGTTTTTCTTACATAATTCTGCATCATAGCTTCCATTTGAAACACGACTCAAAGTCATAACCTTTTAATATACACATCATTCTTGAGCACATTCCCGAAGGATAACATAAATATGATAGGAGCATTCAGAATATGTTTTGAATACATAACTTTCGACACTTTCTTTACTCGGGATAATCGAATTTATTAGGAACAACTCGGAACACGAGAATTAGGAACTTGAGCCAACCATACTTGGAATTTACGGAAACATCATGGAATTCAACTCTAAGAGAGTAGTTTAGCCAACAAACCTTCCTTGAGCTTTTCTTAGATTACTACACATCCCAATACTCTTAGCAAATTCCATCTATAGAAAGATAGCAAAAATCAGATAATAATTAGAAGGATTCTCATGGCATAAGTCTCTTGGGAATTTTGTCAAACCCCTACTATGAAAAATCATCTTCAAAGCTCTACAATGATAACACCTTCCTCCCTTAACCAATTTCAACAAGAAACCACCCAAAATTATTCAACAACCCCACATACTACCTCCTAATGTCACATGCATGTCCTATCTCTAACCCACAACATATATAGATCCATAACTTCTTGCATAAAGTTTAAGAGAGTGACTTACCTGGATATAGGATGGTTTAGGGAGTGGCTTCCATGATTCTTGAAGATTTTGGGAAAAATTGGTTAAGGGAGGAAGGTGTTATCCCTCTCTCTCTAAGATACTCTCACTTCTCTCTAAAAATATCAAAGTTTATCTTATAAAATGACCCCCTAAGGCCTTATATCAAAATATGGTCGGATAAGAAAATTTTCAAAAATGACCCCCGAAGTCAATTATATAGTGTAATTATGTAGTAGTAAAATCGATATGTGGCCAGCAGAATAGATATGTGGGCAGCAGAATTGATTATGTGGCCAATAGAATAGATATGTGGCCAACAAAATATTTATGCGGCCAGTAGAATGATTATGTGGCTAGCAGAATAGTTATGTGGCCAGTAGAATAGTTTTCAAAATTTTTCCATTTTTATGTTCCACTCTGCAACGGATCTGCGGTCCGCGTAGTGATTCTGCGGTCGCATAATTGGCCATAGAAATTTCTGCAACAATTTACCTCTAACTTCCTAATGCATTGTACAACCCAAAAAGTCTGTATCGTGGCTCATTTTCTACAATCCTCAAACCTATTAGCCTGCCTCGGCACCACAAAATCTTAAATTCCTTGGCAAAATTTTAAGGGGCCTTATAGTGTGTGGTGACCATTGGAGGATTGGAGACTAGAGTTGAACTCTTATTTCTTAGTATGGTTGATTTAGACATGATATTGGGTATGGATTGGTTGTCTCCATATCATACTATTCTAGATTGTCACGCTAAGACCTTGACGTTGGCAATTTCGGGGTCGCCAAGGATTGAGTAGAGAGGTTCGCTGAATTATGTTCCTAGCAGGGTGGTTTCATATTTAAAGGCCCAACGGATTGTTGGGAAGTGGTATATGTCATATTTGGCATCCATTAATTCCTACATCGTAAAGATTTGAGTGTTTATCTTGTCAAAAAATTCTTATAGCATATAGCAAACATATGTTAAAGGAATTTATTTTTGCTTTGTAGACATCAAAATTTTATCGGATCAAATCCATATGAAATTTGGGTTTGATTCTAAATTTAAGATACTGCAAGTAGATTCCATCGAGGTTTCTTGGAGGCTACTCTATCTGAAACCCTAGCTTGGAGGCTACTCTACCTAAAACCCTAGCTACACCTATAAAAGGGGCCCATATATTCCCTTTGAGAGCATCTCGAAATTCCATAAAAAATCATGAAATATTCATAAGGATATCAAAGACATCAAATATTGTCTTTCTCAAAGCCACCAAAGTGATCAACGAATGTTCTTCCTTTTCCTGGAGATCAAATATATCCTAAGGAAGTTTGCATCATCCTACGTTCGAGAAATATGCTGGTTAAGCCCTCGAATCACGGAGAAAGATCTAGAGAGATGAATCAAGGGAACAAACAGAATTGTACCCGCACTATTTTATAAATAAAACTATGTTTCTTCATATTTATATTATAGTTGCCATTTATTTTTATATCACTTTAGCACGCCCACTGTGACCAAATCTGCCCTTCATCTCTTTTCTCACGGGTGAAAAGAATGTTATGTCTGCTTTACTGGTACTTCAAGCCTCGTCTACGACGATCTTGTAAATCTACGCCCCGACAAGCCTTGAAGTCGGGGGCATTTGTGGACATCAAAATTTTATCGGATCAAATCCATATGAAATTTGGGTTTGATCCTAAATTTAAGATACTACAAGTAGAGTCCATCGAGGTTTCTTGGAGGCTACTCTATCTGAAATCCTAACTTGGAGGTTACTCTACCCAAAACCCTAGCTACACCTATAAAAGGGACCACATATTCCCTTAGAGAGCATCTCGAAATTTCATAAAAATTCATGGAATATTCATAAAGAGATCAAATACATCAAATATTGTCTTTCTTAAAGCCACCGAAGTGATCAACGAATGTTCTTCCTTTTTATGGAGATCAAATATATCCTAAGGAAGTTCGCATCATCCTACATTTGAGAAATATGCTGGTTAAGCCCTCGAATCATGAAGAAAGATCTAGAGAGAAGAATCAAGGGAAAAAACAGAATTGTACCCGCACCATTTTATCAATAAAACTATGTTTCATCATATTTATATTGTGGTTGTAATTTATTTTTGTATCACAAATAATTTGTTGCAAACATACTTCTCAGTGGTACATATCTATTTAATTTATGAAGATTTTTAGGCCATGGACTCTCTATTATAATAATGATGCTCTTAATATTTTAATTACTTGAACTGCATAAATCAGTAATACCTATGCACTTAGGTCTTCATGCGGGCTTTTATTTTTTATCATTATTTTGTTGTGTATAATTTTAAAAAAGAATCACCTATTAATAAGGTATTAAGTAGATCTGCGCTAGAACCTAATTGAGAATGTTACTCATTTGTCACCACAAATTTAAACATTGTTGAGTGAATTAAAATTAAAAATTAAAAACTCCATTGTTGGGTTTTAAAATCATAAAAACTCATAAATGAATTTTGTATTTTATAGAAATTTTTGACAAATTAATGATTTGGGTTCGTTAAGAATGTCATTCTAAAGTTGTGGTTAAAATTTGAATCTATTCGGTGAAGATTTGAACTATTATATGATGTTATACGTGAGTTCAAATTCATAGGAGACGAAACTCAACATTTATATATAGGATTGTATAACGCTATATAATTTTGTAAAATGGTGTAAAAGTGTGTACAAATATCTCTTATACATTATTAATTTATAGTAACTGTATAATATTTTATAATGTTTGTATATCGGATACACAAACGTTGTTGCAAAAAACCCATTGATTATGCGAATGCAAATTTAAAAAATAACTGCATAGGTCCAATGTGTTATGTTGAGTTATACTTTTTTTAGCAAATCTCTCTATTATTTATTATTCATCAAACTTGGTGAGTACAACAATGTTTTTCTCAACATAGCATAGCTACTTGAATTCTAAAACAATGGTCTTGAGTTCCAATTCCATTACGTATATTAAACATCGCATAGCTGGCAGGGGTAGCAACTAATAAAGATTGATTCCACTTAACCCGACTCAAAAGCTGATACTATATAATATAAGAAAAGCTGCCGATGTTAAAAGTACACAGTAAAAATAAAGTGTTTTTCCTTTGTTTGACATAAAAGTGCCAACATTGATAAATTGCAAAAGTAATATCTTTATAGCTTTAATATATAAAGATCTTTTCTTCTTTATGGTAAAACTTTTTTTGATAACGGGATGCACCTAACATCGTGCCTTCAAATACTGTACTTTTTGTTTCCATGAATTACAAAATATCATGTGGCTATTTGGGGTTCATCTCATTGTAATTGTTACTTGAAATGACGTGATAAAGGGTCGCAAAATCTTGAAATTATTTTTCTTTTTAACTTGTCAAAATGTAGCAATTCTTCTCTTATGTCATACAAGCGATAAAACACTTACTATCACTTCTTGGATTTGTACTAACCATATCCAATTTGACCACTCTTGTTATCCACTCAATCTTTCATGATTTGCTAAACTCTTAATTTAATTTCATCAATTTTTGGTTTTGAGCAGGGATTAAAAGTTTTGAGTATAACTCTTACCTCATTGCTATCGACCGAAGCTTTTCTTTTTTGTTTTGGTTCTTTTCGGATGCGAACAGAATAATGGGGGACAACACAAAAGGATCAGATTTTGGTTAATTTTTTGCCACATGAGCAAAACTAAGTGTATACGGTAAAAATCATAGGGCTCGATTTTATGATCATTAAGGCACCTCGTAGAGACCACCCCCAAAAGTCTCGAAGTTTAGCTCGGAGTTCGCTCCTAAGGGTTCATAATAATCGACCTCGAGGCAATGTAAAGCAACGGTTATGGCGCACTAGCAGAAAGTTTCGAAGGCACATGATTAAAGCTGGCCTAGCTTACTAGGCTAGTTCAAGCCTGTACAGTGGCATTGAATGGCTGTGCCAACCTCATGTCTTTTTAATAAATGCACTTTGTACTATGTTATGATTCCCCTCATCTATAAAAGGGACCCTTGTCATTTTATAAAGGGGAGATATAACACTACACACTACATCTAATACAAGAACATTCTCTGCTCTCTAACTCAAACATACTCTCTATTCGATTTTATTGCTTACATTCACTGTATTCTATTTATTATTCTTCATTTATTGCTCATTATTGGCCATAAAGAGCCGCCATCAAATTTATCATAACTGTTAATCCTCCATCGACTGAACTTAGCAGGGCATCCGACTCAACCTCGAGGCCCCATATACGCAAGCTCGAGCCCCCGATTTCCAGTCATTCGGTATGATTATTACACTGTCTACAAGCTATTATCTTATTTTCTAATCTTTCACTTAACATCTATTCCCTAACAACTAGCATAAAAATAGATCACATATTTTTAGAACCACAAAATCAAATCTAATTGTTATTACCATTTTCAAGGTAAACAGTTTGGCGCCCACTGTGGGGCTAAAAATAATAATGATTATTTTCTTGCTGGTTTACTACATAACGCAAGTTATCTTTCATGCTTTTTCTTGTCCAAGAATCTTTGATTTCAGGTCAAAATGTCTAACTCAGTAAATGCATATGAAAACAACAGTCTTGAGGACCATGGAGAGAATGGTGTAGTTGTTCCAGGTATTGGCGCACCGCCACTAAACCTTGAGGGCGCGCCAGAGCCAATCCCCGTGGATGTGGTCTCACGCGATGCCCAACACGTCGATATAAGCTCCCACACTAACAGGAGCGTACGCCAAGGAGACCAACAAGAAGCTCAGAAAACCCTAGCTAGGGAAGAACAAGAGGTTAGCCTTCACGTTATTTTTGAAATGTTACAGGCACAACAGCTGGCGATTGCCCAACTACAAAGCCATCAGAAGACTTCAAGCATAGTAGCACCGGAAATGGCTCTTCGAGCCGAACAACTACTGGAAAGATCGAGTAACAACAGGTCAGCAGCTGACCCCGCTATTATAAAGATGCTTGAGGAGCTCACAAAGAGGATCGCATCGGGCGAAAAGATGATAGAGGCCAATGACAAAAAGGTGGAAACCTACAACTGAAGGGTCGATTAGATCCCGGTGCACCCCCGATCCTGAAGGGTGTTGATTCAAAGAAATTCGTGCAAAAGCCATTCCCGTCAGGCGCGGCTCCAAAGCCCATCCCAAAGAAGTTCAGAATGCCCTATATCCCAAAGTACAATGGAACCTTGGACTTTAACGAGCACGTCACTACTTACACTTGTGCGGTGAAGGGCAATGACCTGAAGGACGATGAGATCCAATCCGTCCTACTGAAGAAGTTTGGAGAAACGCTCTCGAAAGGGGCTATGATATGGTACCAAAACCTAGCTACAAATTCAATAGACTCATTTGCCATACTAGCAGATTCTTTCATAAAGGCGCATGCCGGTACCATCAAGGTGGCTACAAGGAAACTCGAACTTCAAAATCAAACAAAGAGAAAACGAGATGCCGCAAGAATTCGTGTCTCTCTTTCAAATTGAACGAATGGAACTACCACTAGTCTCCGATGACTCGGTAGTGCAGGCTTTCACCCAAGGTTTGAATGAATGAAGCTTGGTGGCTTAGAAGCAATTAAAACAGAATTTGGTTGAATATCCCGTCATGACGTGGTCGGATGTCCACAATCGATACCAGTCGAAGATTAGGGTCGAGGACAACTAACTAGGAGCCCCCTCGGGATCGGTATATCCAAGCAGACTCTTGGCAAATGAGTCGAAGCCAAACAAGGAAAGGTACCAACCATACACCGAAGATAGGAGAAACGCCCCAAGGCATAACATACCCCTAAACGAATGAAGAAAAGACCGAGGTCAGAACCCTTGGGGACTCGTGAGTAGAGTCGAATTTAATAGCACACAGGACCGACGGAGGCACCTCTATTTTCGGAATACAAATTCAACATTGACATTTCATACATCGTATCCGCCATCAGTAAAATCAGAGATACCAGGTGGCCAAGACCTGCACAATTAGATTTGTCATAGAGGAACCCCAACTTAGTGTGCGAATTTCACGGCACACACAGTCATAGGACCGAAGATTGCAGACAACTTTGAGAAAAAGTAACCCGACTAATCAGTAAAGGGCACCTCCGGGAGTTCCTCAACGACCAAGCTAAAAATCAGTTCCGGGAAAGAGAGGCGAATAGGAAGAATGAAACAAATAAGCCGCAACATGTCTTCCACATGATCATGGGAGGAGTCGACATCCCGAAGGAACCCACTATCAAAAGAACAAAAATATCCATCACTAGGGAAAATAGAACTCGAGGTTACATATGCGAGTATGCTCTCACATTTAGCAACGAGGACATCGAAACGTTATCTCAGCCTAGTAACAACGCATTGGTACTTTCTTTTCTTGTAAATTCATTTCAACTTAAACGTGTACTTGTGGATCCAGGTAGCTCGGTCACTATTATCAGGTCAAGGGTCATGGAGCAGCTCGGACTTCTCGACCAGATCGTGCCCACCTCTCGAGTCCTCAATGGATTCAACATGGCGAGTGAAACAATGAAGGGGGAAATCAACCTCCCGGTCAACGTGGCCGGCACGACCCAAAATGTCAAATTCTATGTCATCGAAGGAGACATGAGGTATAACGCCTTGTTCGGAAGGACATGGATACACTACATGAGAGCAATACCATCAACCCTTTATCAAATGATGAAGTTTCCGACAAAGGATGGAGTTAAAATTGTGTACGGAGAACAACACGTAGCAAGAAAGATGTTCGCAGTGCACGACATAGTGCCGTCATCGACTCCTTCGACATCGAAGGAACCACAGGATAAGAAAACAGTGAAATAGTGCTAACGGGACACATTCTTGGCTATACCTGGATAAAACAAGCAAGGGACCGTGCTACATCCCCGGAGCAAACATTAAAGGCATATCAAGGCTCGAAGCGCCGTCACCACTAAGGTATAACCATCTCCCTTTTTGTTTACACCTTAAACTAACCTTTGTGCAGATGTCCGATCAGAACAGTCGAGGGTCTGCCCAGCTCGAAGACCTTAAGGTTTCAAAGCATACGTTTCACTCTTTTCCTTCGATCGGGTTTTATCCCAAGAAGGGTTTTACTGACAAGGTTTTTAACAAGGCAACATCCATATGCTACCTAAGGAAGACTCAACAAGTATTCAAGGCTTCTCTACAATCAACCTCGAATACTGGGGGGCATCCCCCCGGAAGGTCACATCCTCGAAGATGTGCTAAATGGGGTCTCGATAGGAAAACGATGTACCGGGCCAAACGGTCGACTGAACCGTATCCGTATAGAATACTCGAGCCATTGACAGAAAAATCGTGTATACTTGTAACAAGTAATCAAATAATACTTTCCTCTCCATCAAAGCATTTCGCGTTTCAAAGAAGTTCGGTATTTTTACAAAAACGGCTCCAGAGCCAAAAACATCCCGAACACTCGGGGACTGACGTGTAAAACTCGAAGTCGTATGACCTTCAGGTCATTCAAACTTGTAAGCCCTCAATGAGGCAACATCAAGGCTACAAAAACGGCTTCAGGAGCCAAAAACATTCGAACACTCGGGGATTGACGTGTAAAACTCGAAGTCGTATGACCTCCAGGTCGGAAGCTTTGAACTTGTAAGCCCTCAATGAGGCAACATCAAGGCTACAAAAACGGCTCCATAAGCCAAAAATATCCTGAACACTCGGGGACTGGCGTCAAAAACTCGAAACCGTATGAACCCCCTATTGGAAGCTTCAAAATTGTAAGCCCTTAATGAGGCAACGTCAAGTCTACAAAAATGGCCCTAGAGCCAAGAAAACTTTCAATGTCTCGGGGAATGCCGCTAATTGTCATCCCATCGACTTATCAAAACCCGAGGCCATAAGACCTCATATAGGCAACCTCGACCTTGTAAGACCTTTATAAGGCAACACCAAAAACTGTAAGACCTCAAGCAAGGCATGAACCATACTTGTGCCAAGTAACCAAAACGTAAGACCTCAAGTAAGGCATGTAAAAATTATAAGACCTTACATAAAGGCATTATCCCGACCATAAAGTTAAGGCTATATATTCGAACATGCAAGACCCCTAAAAAGGCATACCCTCGATATACATGCCAAAACTACTTTATTCGGGAACTAAAAGGCTACGACCAAACATAAATGACTACGGTCATAAGGCTCTGACCAAACTAACACGACTCGGGGACGCCCGACTATCGCTATAAAATCACAGGCCTTCAATTACTTCAAAAGTACTTCGAAAAGAACCGGTTAAACATGCTACCCTCGACATAGGCAAAACAGTTTGGACCGTGTCAGCTCTAAACTATAGGCTTCGAAACACTCAGCCACCGAGGAAAACCTCCCGAGGTGCTCGTTCATTGCCATATAACGACTCATAATCGAGGTTTTTATCGAACCGTCGAAGAGTCAGTCAAACACAATTTCAAAAAGGCCTTAACGATGGAAAAAATAAAAACCATATAAAGGGTCGTACCGACACAATGCGTAAGAGCCACTGTTGCCAGCCCATATAAAGGGTCGTACTGACCCAATGCGTAAGAGCCACTGCCGGGCGCTCATATGAGAGGTCGCACCGACCTAACGCGTAAGAGCCTAAGGGCCAGCTTTGAATTTAAAACTTAAGGGTCAATGAGCTCGAGTCGAAACCTGACTTGGAGATTGAACCCGAAATAGTTAACTGAATATGCCTAAGAGCAAAAGCATAAGAGCTTAAAACATCGGATTATACTAAAAGGTCGTACCGACCAAGAGCCTAAGGGCCAACTTAAAATTCAAAAACTTGAAGATCAATAAACTAAAGTCAAAACCCGACTCGAAGATCAAACCCAAACACAGTCAAAAATGCCTAAAGGCAAACGCGTTTGAGCCAATGGGCCAGCCCGACGAGTTTCGAAGCCATATTGAAAGCCTAAGGGTTTTTACCCCAAGGCCCTACTTATCTAACCAATCATTGACAAAGCGTATAAATTCAAATAAAAGAAAGACGTACACATGCAAAAAAGAATGGAACCAAAGAGTTTCCTTTTATAATTACATAAGGCTTCGCTTACAAAGTCTTCTAGGAACACCATACACAAGATTGAAAAGAAAAAAGCCTAAGCCTACGTTCACTTCGAGGACTGTGGCCCACCGGCCTCCTCCCCATTGTCTTCGACATCGGGAAGAAGGAACTTGGTATCATATTCATCCACCTTTGCCTGCTTTATCTCTTCCGGGAGATCAAAGCCCCTAACGTGGATCTCCTCGAGGGTTTCCCTTCGAGATTTGCACTGAGCATACTACTTGCTTCTACTCTCACGGTCAAGAGCCCCTCTTAGCTCAGCTCGAGCATCGGCAACGTCCTTCAGATAGACAGCCACTTTCTTATCAGCCTTAGCTTGGATCGCTTCGGCTTCAACCCGAGCATCCACAACTTTGGCTTTCATCTTCAAAAGCTCAAATTCGAGCCTTATAATCATGTCCGTTTGGTCCAAGCTATTCTCATGAACATTGCGGAGTTGTACTTCGAGGGCGGATGCCGTGGCCAAAGCATCCTTCTTAGCCACAACCTAGGCTTCCACCCAAGATTTTAGCTCATAGCACTCACACTTGGATTCACCAATTTCACTCCAAAGGTGTTCCAGGTCCTCCGTCTTTTTCTGCAACTGAAGTAAACGAAACATAGCCTCAGAAGATAGGAGAAGAAACACGCACTCCCTTGGAACAAAAATTACCAGCTCCTCGAGGTAGCTTTCATAGTTCAGACTTCGACTCGCCTCATACCACAAGTGTGCCAACTCGTCTTCCCTTTCATCATAAAGAAGCCTGAGGGATTTCTCCCCATCCATGGCATTTTGCAGCCTGACCTCACGACAAAGCAGCTCAGACTTGAGCTTGTTAAAAGCCTATAAAGGAGAAACTCAATAAGATAGTAAAAATTGCAAAAACTATAAAACCAATACGATCGGCCAAAACTCACCACAGAGTAGATCCGTTGAGCTTCCTTAAGAGTCGAGTGCACATCTACTAGTCTGGCTCCATCAACCCCAGTAGAATCGGTCCCGGTTGGGATACAGTCGCTCAATATATGCGGCCCCTGGTTTCGAACATCCCTCGAAGTACCTTCGACGGGAGAAGAAGTCAGCGGCAGAGAACCCTCGTTCCTCGATGTACCTTCTATGAGAAAAGAAGATAGCAGCGGAAGAGGGGACCATTTTTCTAAATCCAGAGATTTCGGGCACTGCGGGCTCAGCTGATACATCCTCTCTGATCCTCCGGGCTAGACTTGTCTTGCTATAAGCACCGTCGCCTGCGAGGGCCCTTTTTGCCTATTGTTATTATTCCTCGGCCCCGAAGCTGACGATCCTTCTCCCTCTCTGAGAGGGCACGATCTCGCCTAAAAAAACTCCCCAATGCCTACAATGATGGAGTTAGTATGCACAAAAAGAAAGTGCCTTTCAAAAGAGGAGCAAATCATATAGCACGTACCGTGGTGTTTTGCCTCCCATATACCCTTAGACAAGTCTCGCCACTTACGTTCATCATAAGTCGAGTGGGTCGCCAACTTCCAAGCCCAATCCGTCAGGTCAATGACCTTGTATGGAATCCATGGAACTGCTATAGAAAGGGAAATAAAGGCGCATTTACGGAGCCCGCCTCCGCCATAAGCAAAACAATGAAGGCACAAGTGTACTACTTACGTGTAAAATTCCATTCCTTGGGAAATGGCAGAAACTCTGCGGGGATAATGTCAATAGTTCGTACTCGAATGAATCAGCTCATTCATCCCCGATCCCCATCTTTTTCATCATCGACAAAGAAGGACCTGGTGGATCGGCATCGTAGGGTTAGCAGGCCTCGGTGGTGAAAAGGCCGGTACAGCCTGATGAGATAACTAAGGGTGAACTCAAGCCCTACTTCCTTCGCAATGAATCTCATCATCAATACTATCCATTAAAATTATGGATGAACCTATGCCAGGGTAGCCCGATACTTTCGACAGAAGTTGAGCACAACCCTATCAAGGGGACCCAGCATAAAGGGGTACGTGTATACATTCAAAAAACCCTCGGCATGATCCATGATGCTCTCTTCCAAGGAAGGTACCTGCAGTACTAACTTTTCCCCCCATCCACAATCTTTCCTCACTGATTCAAGGTGCCCCTCTACTTTTAAAGAAATAAACTTCGAGGCATACTCCCAATGACCCTAAGCATTGGGAGGTTTTTCTAACGAAAAGTCCCCCCTCAAAACAAAATGTCCTGAGGTTGGATCGCCTGACACCGGCGTAGCACCACTAACTAGGCGGGAACTAGAGGCGGAACTTCCTTCTCCTTGCCAAACGGATCCTAGCGTAGCAGCCATAGCTGTGGTAAACTCAGAGAATTAGAGCGGGAATTTGAGTGAGGGCTTCAAAGTTAAAATGATGAAGGACCTAAGGCAGGAAAGAAGAACTCTATGAAGGGGGATAACTACTCAGAATAGTGGAATCCTCTAAGGAGGGAAGACAAACCTATATATAGAGCAAGCGGCGACTGTCCGCCTACCCTACAAGGCCAATTAATTCCAACTAGGACGTTATCACTTTCGGGGAGATGTACCGGTATGATCACCTCGGTCATTTCATTACGTACAGTGTTTGAGGGATCAAAAACCAAACAGGCTCTAAGGAGCCATCAATATCATTCTAAGCTTGGAGATAGTGCCCGATCTCGAGGATCTCTGTCATGATGAAAACAGGCTCTAAGGAGCCATCAATATCATTCTAAGCCTCAAGATGGTGCCCTATCCCGAGGATTTCTACTATTACAAGTGTGAGTCATTCACCCGATTCTTTGGCTCTCGAGCTACCTGAGCCCGAGCCAGTTTTCATTCGAGAATTACAAGTGAAGACTCAGGGCTGTTTTTGCCTTCAGATCAAGTTAAGTGCTCTCTCAATTACTTTAATCCGGGGCCATTCGAGTCCAAGCATACCCTCATGCAGGATCTGTCTGTAACGCCTCAGAGCTATCTCCACTCTAAGTTCAAATCAATTTTTTAGACTGCCCAATTTCAAGCAAACTCACTCAGGGACTGTTTGTGAAAGTCTCAGGGCTATCTTTATTCTCAGATGGTCGAGCAAAATCTCCCTCGAGGATTATCAACAGGGCCTAAAAGGCTAAAATTTGTTTTAAAATTCGAAGCCTCACTCTCGCTCAATTCAAGTGCAGAGGTCCCCGCGGCCTAAGTTTGTATCAATTCAATCTGGGCTTAGTCCGAGTAACGACAAAAGGTTCCAGGGAATATCGTATTAACCAATTGTGAACCGAGGGAATACCTACACCCGGATCCAATATTCAGGCCAATGGGTAAAGCCACATGCTCAGATTCATCACAAATGCAAATAAAGGGAAATCCAGCACAAATCAGAGATAAATTGAAGAAATAATTTTGTATTAATAAATGATGATTACAAAATTCCACGAAGGGTCCTTACACATGGTTACAAAAACCCACAAAGGGTCCTTACAAAGAAACCAAAAAATAGTTGCTAAAAGTCTAATCTACTCTCGAGGATGCATCTTCAGGAGCCATTTCTACGAGAACCATTCCCTCGGGGACCCATCTCGACCTTCCAAATGATGTCTTCAAGAACCCCATCTGAGGCAGAAAAGTACGAAGAAACAGAAAATGATGAAGAAGCAAAAAAAGATGAAGAAGTGGTTGGGTGAATAATTTGGCAAGTATGGGTCTCGTCAGCACTACTATTGTGAAGCCACTTCTTGAGACGTTGCACCGGTGCTGGATGCAACAATTGGTAGATGGAACCACCTCACTCTATGGAAAGCAAAAGGAGTGAAGCACCGCACCAGGCAGTTAAGAGAGATGAGCAGAAGTTCATAATCCGCATATCCTTTAGTGCAAAGATAATTTGAGATTTCTCTCTTATTGTTTTGGGCCAACAACAACAAACCAATGCAATCCCACTCAGTAGGGAAAAGCTCTGGGAAAGTGCCATGACATAACTGATGAGAACTCTGCTGTGTGATCTTATGGCCACGGGCTTCAAACATGGGAAATAGCTTTGGATGAGGACGAAGAGAAGAAAGGAGTAAAAGGCTGTTAAGGAATGATTGAATGAAGTTTTAATTCAAGAAAGCTTCCATTTATAGAAAAGGTGGCAGTGTAATCGACGGTGCAATTAATGTCTTTGGAAAACATATCGATAGACGCAATCAATGCTTGTTGGGAGATAGATCGGTGGAGATATTATCACCTTGAGAAAGTAAACGGGTGCTACATTAAACGTTCCTAGGAAAGACGCATCAATGGGATGTCTTAGTTATCGCAAAGCTGACTTCATAAGCATGACATCATCACAAGAGGCTCGAGGAGATCAGTGTCAAAATCATTTCTTATCATTTTAATCAAAGAAATGCGGGGACTATCTGTATACGGTAAAAATCAGAAGGCTCGATTTTATGATCATTAGGGCGCTCGTATAGACCACCCCGGAAGGCTCAAAGTTTGCCCCTAAGGGTTCATAATTATCGACCTCGAGGCAATGTAAAGCAACGGTTATGGCGCACTAGCGGGAAGTTCCCAAGGCACACGATTGAAGCTGACCTAGCCTAGTAGGCTAGTTCAAGCCCGTATAGTGGCATTGAATGGCTGTGCCAACCTCATATCTTTTTAATAAATGCACTTTGCACTATGTTATGAATCCCCTCATCTATTAAGGGGACCCTTGTCATTTTGTAAAGGGGAGATACAATACTACACACTACATCCAATACAAGAACATTCTCTACTCTCTAACTCAAACGTACTCTCTATTTGATTTTATTGCTTACATTCATTGTATTCTATTTATTGTTCTTCATTTATTGCTCATTATTGTCCATAAAGAGCCGCCATCAAATTTATCATAACTGTTGATCCTCCATCGATTTCCCTTAGCCGGGCATCCGACTCGACCTCGAGGCCCCGTATACGCAAGCTCGAGGCCCCGATTTCTAGCCATACGGTTTGATTATTGCACTGTCTACAAGCTATTATCTTATTTTCTAATCTCTCACTTAGCATCTATTGCTTAACAACTAGCATAAAAATAGATAACATATTTTTAGAACCACAAAATTAAATCTAATTGTTATTATTATTTTCAAGGTAAACACTACGCTTAGTAGATTAATTAAAGATTAATTAGTTTCTAATAATTTTACCGTTTCATGTAAGGATAAATTTGAATCATCTTAGTAATGGCGAGAATATGTCTAACCCATGCATTAATTAACAGAGGTAAATGTAACTCATTTCATATAGTTCAGGGCTAAATATGAACCTTTTCCCAAAATTATCATATAAATTTTGCAGGCATGTATGATTCTACGGGAAAATGTAAATAGATTAAACATACATAGCCGCACAAATAAAACCAATTTCTCTACACTAGCTTTTATATTTATAATATTTATACACAATGGCGATGCTAAGGGAACACATGCATCACTATGTAATGACCACCAACTAAAAAGTACATGTAATACTCCCACGCCTCGAGCATGTTTTAGAGCATGAGGCATGTAGAATATTATCTTTAAGGTATTAATTGTCCTAATTATATATAAACAATTAATTACTGTATGATTGCCAATAAACCTTACCCAATACAAAAAAAACTTTTAAAATCTGCCAGCAGCAATTTCTGATGTCTCTTAAGAACAAAAGCATTCGTTGAGAAAATATTTAATTTTATATTTGCACACGGGTAAAATCGGGGGTAATGCATACCCCAATTTCTCGGTGAATAAAATAGAAGGAGGGCATGGACGCACGAGATCAAAATCGAGGCTGGGAGCCCTTCATATCGAGACCCATGGAAGGTGAATGATGTGCACATCATCGGGCATAACAAAGTGATGCTCCCCGGACTCAGAACGAGTTCTAAACCTCGAAAAACACAGTAAACGGTTACGCACGACGGATAGAGGGCCGTGATATTCTTGCCTAACCGGATATTATGGATAGAGGGCCGTGATATTACGCACGGTAAATGGTTACGCACGACGGATCAGTAATTGATGAGAAAGAAAGATTTTTATCTTTTTTTAGACTTGTAATAGGATGAAACTCTCCTACTATATAAAGGGGAAGCTTTTCTTTTGTAATACACATGGTAACACGCGAATCAAAGCAATGCAAATTCATTTTCGGCTTTCTAGCTACTGCTAAAGTTCTTAATTAATTGTTTTGTTCTTCATTCACAACTAGGTTTGAACCAAGGGTCTAATCGAGGGCAAAGTTACTGTTCAACCCAGGTTGGGGCTAGGCCATAACATTACAACTGGTTTGATAATTTATTTTGTCTTTGACTCGTTTGTCTCTCTTGATTATTTATGTTGAATAATCCATGTATCCTTAAAATTATGTACAAATTTAATTATTATCCGATTTAAGGCTAAACAGTTTGGCACACACTGTGGGGCTAAGAATAATAATGGTGATTTGATATGAATCTCCATAAAACATCCTATTTATGCCTGCTCTTTAAAGTCTTAATTTCAGGTCAGCTTAAAAATGTCAAATTCTCAGTCTACCCACTTGAACGTCGACGCAGAGTCTAGCCATCATAGCAAAAATAATAATTTGGTGCCTAGAAATGAGGTGCCTCCTACTGATCCCAACGGTGTCCTATTTGCCGATCTAGACGATGCTAACTCATAGGCGGCCATCGACGTCAATTTGCCAAATGATCCTGAAAACAGCGTTCGTAGGGGACCCCGACCAACAGCTTGAGAAGAGCCCCAGGGCGAAGATGATGAGGTAAGCCCACAACTAAACTTTGAAATGTTGTAGGCTCAACAGGCAGAAATAGGACAACTACAGAATCAAAGCCGCGGCCCCAGCAGGGTCGAACCCGAACAATCCTGGAAAAGCACCCGAAGAAACAAACAGATCACCGAAAGGCCAGGTGAAGCCGAGCCCGGGGTCAATCCCAAGATAATGAAATGCTTCAAGCATTAAAGAAGCGGGTAGAATCAGTCGAGAAGAAAATTGAGGCCAATGACAAGAAGGTAAAAACATACAATTCCATGGTCAATCAAATCACGGGAGTACCCTCGATATTGAAGGGGCCGGATTCCAAGAAATTTATCCATAAGCCTTTTTCTTCGAGCGCGGCACCGAAGTCGATCCCAAAGAGGTTTCATATGGCTGATATCCCCAAATATAACGGAATCACTCTTGCGAATGAGCATGTGACCTCCTATATATGTGCAATCAAAGGGAACGACTTGGAAGATGATGAAATCGAGTCGGTGTTACTAAAGAAGTTTGGGGAGACTTTTTCCAAAGGGACAATAATATTGTATCACAACTTACCCCCAAATTCCATTGACTCATTTGTTATACTTGCGGGTGCTTTCGTAAAGGCCCATCCCACGGCCATCAAGGTCGAGACTAGAAAGTCAGACCTTTTCAAGGTTAAACAAAGAGACAACGAGATGCTCAAGGAGTTTGTGTCAAAGTTCCAGATAGAACGGATGGACTTGCCTCTGGTGGCAGATGATTGGGCCGTTCAGGAACTCACTCAGGGCCTTAACCCCAAAGCTCCTTGGCTTCTTAACAGCTAAAATAAAATTTGGTAGAATACTCGACGGTGAATTGGGCCGACGTTCACAATAGGTACCAGTCAAAGATCAGGGTCGAGGACGACCAACTCAAGGCTCCTTCAGGGTGGATTATGGGTCTAAGAGAGTCGTTGATCATGACCCAAGACTGGTCTGGGATCGGTATCAACCATACAACGCAGACCGAAGAAGAAATAGGTCCGAGCATCACCCAACAAGGAACAAGAAGAGAAGTGACGGAGGACCTAGTAGGTGAGGTTTGATAAAAAAAATAGTTTTGACAGGCTGCTCAGGAGGGAGGGAATCACCGAGATTATCAGAGTATAACTTCAGTGTTGATGCGGCCAACATCGTGTCAGCCATCGGGCGCATCAAAGAGACCAAGTGGCTCCGACCATTGCAGTCCGACCTTACCCAAAGAGATCCTAACTTAATGTGTAAGTAACACAACACTCATGGTCATGGGAGCGAGGATTGCCGACAATTGAGAGAAGAAGTTTCTCGATTATTCAAGAACGGACACCTCCGAGAATTTCTGAGTGATCGAGCCAAAAACTACTGCAGGAACAGAGACGCCAACAAACAAATCGAATAAGAGGAGCCTCGACACATCATCAACATGATCATCTAAGGGGTTTGTTGATACACAATTTTTCCCTCATATTTTTCAAACATGCATATATACTTTCAAAATAGTGCATGAGCATCATCAAGTATTTTTCCTAATTTTTTCATAATTTTTAAAGATTTTTAATCAATTTATTCCCATATTTTATTGTATAAATAATCATTAATTGCATCACAAATCATTTTTATGATGATTTTATTATCTAACTTCATAATTTATATCCATATTAATCCTTAAATAATTTATTATAATTATATTTGCATCTTTAGGTTAAAATTATATATTTTGCAATAATAGCCCTTGTATACTTATGATTACTTTATTTATGCAAAAATAACTTTTTATGCTTTTATAGTACTAATAATTGTTATTAATCATTTTTATATACAAATATAATTTTCACTATTTTATTTATCATTTATTACAAATTATTTTATTAATTAAATTGGGTATTTAACTAATAGCCCCTAAATTCACTTATTTCGAACCTAAACTACCAACCCCTTAGCGCACTTACCTAAAACACCTACCCAAATTCTTGTCCCAACATTTAAGCCCAATCCATAATCCCCTAACCTAGTCCGGAACTGACCCAACCCTTTTTAAATCACAGACGTTGATCTCTAAGATCAACGACTCATATCACTCCCTTCCTTTTAATTAACCTACCTATCCCAAACCCTAACCCTAACCCTCATTATCCTAGCCTCGCCGTCTCTATACTCTCTCGAACTTTCACCTCCTTCTGTCAAACCCTAGCACCGTCACCCCCAAATCTCTCCTATTTCGGCTCAAATATGGAATCAATCCATGATTTACTTACCTATTTTGTGTTACTCTATCATTATACGCTCGTCTATGGTATTACTTAGATTCTTGCCCTATTTTTGGCAAGAACTACCTCAATAACGGGTAGATTCACCCTGATTCTGTGAAGATCTGGATGATCTTTCGTCCATATACATGTTTTATTGAATGATTCTTGCATCTCTAGTCCAATTCAAAGCATCAGTCTCAACTAGAGTTTGAGACCTTTCCTTGTTCTTTACTGATTTCTAACTGATACTTTTTCCTTTTTCATATTTGACTAATATTTTTCTTATATCTATTTAATCTACCGTGTTTCCTTTATTTTTACCTTATTTTGCCCTAAATCTGATTATTAATCGATTCTTATGTGATATTTTCCCTATTCTCTGTTGTATCCCTTATTTTTAAGTGTTACTCGTGTGATACATACCATTATTCTCTGTTAATATACTGAACTCTTTGTTTATGTATATGTGCCCTAAAAAATTAGATCCTAATTGATTCTGTGTTTAATACTTACCGTGTTTCATGTTTATACTATACTACTATATAAATCCCTCCCCTTTCCCCTTTAGGACAGATGAAAATCAATATACTCTCACTAAAATGTAGGTTTTAGCTCTGTATTATCTTCGCTCTCTCGTTTGATTCTGGTCTTGGCCAGCTGAAAGCCAAGGCCCAAGGCCAAGTAATTCTGGGCTCTCAACTATTGTGGTGAATTTCTTTCCTAACTGGTGAGTGACTATCCTTTTGTCATTTCATTCCTATGTATCCATGAACTATGTTTATGATCCAGCATGTTTAAAGTTTACCTTTTGAGCATGATTCTGCTAACTTCATTTTTATATGAGTCTCCTTAGTCCTCTAATTAATACTGTTAGCTCTGAGATTGGTTGTTTTGAATAATATGAATCCTCTTAGATGATTAGCCTATTACCTTCTAACTTGTTTCATGTAAGTTGTTTTATTAATTCTGAAATTGTTCTAAACTTAGCATCTTTAGGATAATGCTAGTATATTCATTAGTTAATCAACCCTGAGTCTTTACAAACTTGTATTGTTATTAAACCTTTCTTTGTCACTCATGTATCCTGAATAACTTGTCTTTAGTATGCCTTTCACTCATTTGGATTCATGTTGTTATCTGACTGTTTGCCTTAATACATTGTCTAAATGTTTCTGTGATTTTACAACTTGTCCTAAATGCTAGCATGTAGACTTACCACAATTAGACCTTTCAGGCTTTAACTTATCAAGTACTATGTACCTGTGCATAAACAACTTTGCAAATCTTGCCAATTTGTCTTCTTAATGCAATTCTGCTTATATATTCTATGTTTTAACCTCTGTTATGATAGCCTTTTTCCTAAAATCAAATTTGTTTTAAAATCTGTCCTTTACTATTGTCTCCTTTTATATGATGTTACTTTTAAACTCCTATTCTTAGGTCCTTTAGGTTCTATCCCTCATCTCCTCAGTGTGAGCACTGCTCGGGGTCCATGTGAGACTATTGTGAACTCTAACACACTGGGTTTGGGTTTCTAATCTCCTTCGAACTGTTTCTGAGTATTTGTTCTTTAGTGTGAGCATTGTCACGTCCCCTTTTACCCTCCTAGTGGAGAGAGGTCCGGGTTTCGACATTCCATGGGGTGCAGTGACTCATTTCCTTTTGGTAATTGACTCATTTGAAGAGTGATTAACTCTTGGGTTGGTCTGCATTACCAGAGATTAGGGTAAGGGCTCGAGATAACCTCGAGGGGAAGGTGTTAGACACCCCTCTTGGTCCACAACTGCGGGTCCCGAATGAACTTATATTTACAAATTAGTCCCTACAAATAGTTGAATTAAATAAGTACAACACGTTTGAACAAGTCAAGTAGTGAAATAAAGGTTGAACAAATTATAAAGGAAAGTGTTAAACAAGGAGAAGTTTTGGGGTAAAGGGGGGTCCTAGTTTGTTTATCCTATAGGATTACCCCACGCAATGTCCGGAAAATACTCCTCATTGAGGAGCTATACGTGAGATTAATGCATAGTCATCATATCCCATGTCTACCCTTCCCGTCCCCTTATTGGTCATGCAAAGTGAGTCTTGGTCATTGATTCCTATTGCGTGCTGCTACCCGTCGCTTCTTAATAGTCCCGGAGGGAGTTAACACCTCTACCTATAGACAGTTCTAGACATACCCCTAAGGCTTTAAAGGCAAAAATCTAAGGCAACAGTCAAAGAAAAGAATTTAGGACTTTCACATAAGTGGAGCAATTAAAGGCTCATAGTTTCCTCCGCAAACAAGCATACATGCAGCACGACTCAACCACAAGTAAGGTCTTTAGTAATAAGAGTCCTAAAGTAGAATTTCTAAGTGATTATGTAGGAATATACCACTTTCAGATAAAGAAGTCACAACTTATTAGTTGCCTAGGATCTCTTTTAAAAAACCCACTAGAACTCAGAAACGTTGACCGACAGAAATAGCTTCAGAGAAGTGCAAGTTTTGAAAATGCCCTAAGGCTTGCCTATATGTAGGACTGATATTTATGTTAATGTAGAAACAAAACAAGTTCAGAAATAGTCCCTTTTTAACCTATAGGCAGGATATCCAATGAGATTATAGCAGTTTTGAAAGGACTAATTTTAGAAAGGTTATCGTTTAATAAGGCCAGATTTGAGAAGTAAACTAGGCGAGGCTTGATTGTTCTATTGGGATAATTAGAATTACCAGACAAAATTGCGAGTTAGATCCCTATAGACATGATATCTAGGCGTATTACTGTTTTTAGTCAATTTGCAGTAGCATATGAAAAACTTACTAAATCAGAATTACATTCTATAGGCATGATATCTATATTTGAGTTGATTTTAAAACATGATGGCTTGGAACCTAGAAACATGGTTTTTAACATGACAAATGCAGGATTTAAGAACATGGTTTGTATCTGATGCAAGTGACATTAAAAGTGAAGTCATTATAGGCATGATTTCTATTACGAAATTAAAAGTGGAACCCTATAGGCATGATTCTACTATGCAAGAACAATCAGATTCAACAGGAATAAAAATCCTATAGGCATGTTTTCAATTATGCAAAAGCAATCAGATCCAACAGGAATAAAACCCTATAGGCATGTTTTCTATCAAGTAAGGCAAGCAGATTTGAAAATAAATCCTAAAAGCAGGATTTCTACCCAGGTTACCCTACAAAGTATACATCTACCCGCCCTTTCACTAAATAGCCCAAATATCTATTTACAAGTTATTACAAGCCAACAAATGAATTACATAAGTGAAATAGAAAATTAAGAAGCTATTCTATAGAGAGCCTGCAATCAGGCCACAGTTACCCAAAGACTCCAACTGCCTTTCAAGCCTCATTTCCATAGATAAATCAGAGTCTAGGTGTATCAAAGTTCCCTAAGGGTCTCAAGGACCCCGGGAAATGCTTACACCTAGACTTAATAGCCAAGCATTGAACCAGTGCAGTGTGGAAAGCCAGCCTCAGTATGCTAGAGTTCCAAGGGCTCTCAAGAAGATCTCAAGGCAGTACACATACTAGAGGGGGCAGAACTTATTAACTAGGAGTAGAGTGAAAGTCCATGACACATGGTTGAAAGAAGTTTATTAAAGACTGGACTGAAAGGTCTATTTTGAAAGCAATTAGTAACAGAGTTTGTTGAAAAGAAGTTGGCTTAGTAAACAGAGTTCAAACATTTCAGGATAGGACCAAATACAGTAATTAAATGAATTCAGTAATCATATAGGGGTTAAGGGGTTTGGGGATACATAAACATTGACTGCAGACACCTGACCCCAACAGGAGTATTAAGACTGGTTTGGACCTGCTCAAAGATAGTTTGACACTGGTATAATCACAAACCAGTCATGAACACATAAAGGGGAATAGGGATTTGGAATTCACAAAGTGGCAAGTGCATAGTAGGTAAAAGAATACAATTGTTCAGGCATGTTTGAATCACACAAAGGGAATACATGAACTTAAAGGGAGGGGGGGTCATATTAGCATGCTTAACTACAAACTTCACAACAAAACCACAAGTAAAAGCATGCTAGAAATAAAAGAAACTGAAACAAGAAGAGAAACATGTTGTTGTTAAGACTTTAAATTAAACTAGGACATACTAGTGAAGATAAAAGTAAGCAGAATGAAAGAACCAAGGAGTACAGATGATTAGCCTTGGCTTGCAGCCGGCTAGTAGTACTAGAATAACACAGAGATTTTAAGTAAGAGAGGGGGGTTTTGAAAGCCAAGTGTGTGTGTTGTTTGTAAAAGACTTAGAGTATTTATAGTTGAAAGTAGGTAGTGGAATAAGGTAAAAAATTATAGTAGTATACTAGTTTAAGAACTCAGAATCAATCATCTAGAGAATCAAGGAAGTACTTCCTTGAGTTAAGGGAGTCAATGCAAAATAGAAAGATTCAATACCATATAAGGGAGGAAGGAAAATCAATGCATGATTATATAAGGAAAAGGGTCAAGATTCAGTAGGCATGAAGTAGTCAATTAGGACCAAATTCAGAAGGACCCAATTAAGGAAAGACTAAGTAAAACAAAGTACCATAGTAAATAAGGTAATACAATCAGTTAATTCAAACAGACGAGTAGAATTATAGGACTTTGAAGGAAAATCTTTCAATTACCAAAAGTTAAGGAAAATCAAAATCAATCATGGGGAGTCATGATTCTGCATACCTCAACATATAAATAGAGACGATTGAATAGAAGTAGAAAACAAATAAGGTCAATTATATAGGCAGAAAGAAACAAAAGATGAGTAAACACGGCCATGTAGAGGTGATGTAAGTAGGTTAGAGATTCAGCAGAACATATTCGAAGCATGGTGACCACAAGAGATTAACAAGAACCAGGTAAACAGGCTAACACACAGAAACGAAGTAAAGAAAAGTCATGCTAACACTCAATACCAAAGTGGAGAACATCATGCTAACACACAGAAGTAGAGTAAAGAAAATCAAGTTAACACACTGTCGCGCCCACTTTTTATCGCGAAATCGGGTTTATGACATTTGGTATGAGACAACTCGTTCCTTTTGGGAGCTGAGTTTTTGCAATTTTGAAGAGTTGCCACCTAATGATTTAAGGTGCATTACGACACCAATGGGGTTCAATTCTAAGTTTCGTTTGAATAACCAGAGATAGGGTAAGGGCTTGAAATTATCCCAAGGTGAAAGTGTTAGGCACCCCTAGGGATCCACTAGTGTGGTTCCCGGCCAGATAATTTATTGTGAATTTAGCAAATAGACAAGTATGGGCTCAAATATTAGGGGATTTAAATGCATAAAAAGAAAGAACAATTAAAAGAAGAGTTTTAAAAAAGGAATTTGCAAATAAAGGGAAAGGGGGTCCTAGGTTTATATTTAATATGGATCACAACAATGCGATACACAGTATGACACTCCTCAAAAGATGGGATACATGTGGTATTAGCGCACCGGTCATCATATCCATATCTACCCTTCCCATCCTATTAAGGTATTAAAGCGCGGATTGGTCTCGATTACTATTGCATGCTATTACCCATCACATTCCTATTAGTCCCGAAGGAGCTTAGGACTACTATTCCTAAAGGAGAGGGATATTAGGCTGATTGGTTTCAAAGGGTAAAAATCTAAGGCGACATACAAAACACATACTGCATGTTGTGGAAAGCATATAAACAGATAAAGGCCCATATACACCTCCTTAAACAAAAAAGCACATAACTAGCATGACTTGCACATACTTTTTAGGTCTGATTAAAATACTAAAGGCGAGGGGAGTTTGATTATTGAAGCAAATCTGTTTATTACATAACTCAAATAAGAAGTCCGAATCAGGCCTACCTGCTGGTTGTAGCAATTAACAAAGGCCGATTCAGTTTTTTTATGGTTATTACTCTAAGGCTTGCCTATGTTTTTAGATGGTATCACATAGGCATGATATCTAATTGATTCAGAATGTGGCAAAAAAGTAATAGCTCAAAATGAATTGTTTGAAATACTATAGGCATGCTTTCTAAACCTCATTAAAGAAGGGAATTAGATTATTTAAAACTGATTCAGAATAGATTGATCTAAAATTGAACTAGTTTTAGATTCTGCAAGTGATGGTATCTACTATTGCTGATTTTAAACCCTATGGACATGATATCTAATATCGAATGTGAATGGAAACGAACCAGATTTACTTGGGAATACCTATAGGCATGATTTCTATATGTTACTAATTTCGATATTATGAATATGACACTTATTTATAGCCGTTTAGAACCTATAGCATGATATCTAAGTGGGATGCAATATGTAAAGTCTTATAGGCAGGTTATCTAGGTGTGACATTGACCATGAAGAAATTGAGATAAGCCCTACAGACATGGTGTCTAAAAAATACAGAATTGAACACAAAGAATTTAAAACAGTCCTATAGGCATGCTTTCTACCCTTGAGCATACATAGTTACGCAACCCTTTTCACTAGCCAGACCCCAAATGTTTATTACAAATTATTACAAACTAGAAATAATGAATTACATCAGAAAAGTACAAAGAAAAGTTACAACCAGAGGAAGCCTGATTCTTGACTTCCTCTCTAAGTTATGGAATAAACAACCTTAAAAATGCCATTGATCCAAAGCCTTTCTCGAACTTGAGTGTGTCAAAGTTCCCTAAGGGTCTCAATAGGACCCCGGGCAGTGCTCACACCCAAGTTACATAACCAGAATAGGGATGAGTGCAGTGTGGAAATGCCAGCCTTTATTTGTCCAAGTTCAAAGGGAGTTCATGGGTCCCAAGGCAGGGCTCACATAAGGGGGGTAGAACTTAATTCCAAGAAGATGGTGAAAGTGCAGAAATAGAGTTTCAATAACTGAGGGAATAGAGGAGGGGAACGGATGATAGGGAGACAACCATTAGCATTTTATAGAGTTAACAATTTCATACAAAGGGGTCACGGGATTGGGAGTCCATTGCAATGAGCCTATACACTTAGCTATGGGTAAACATTTGGCATGCACAACAATGGGAAGTGCTGACATGCCTGTAACCCAATCACAACATATGAGATAAATATGGAGGTTATGATCCTAAGGGAATCAGGTTTGGGCATGCACAGTAATGTCCAATGCTGTCACGCCCCAAACCAACCACAAGTATTAAACATATTGGGGTAGGGATTTGGGATTCACAAGCCACGATACATTAATTCAGAACAGGAAAGAAGAGAAGCTACAACATGCTTTAATAATGGTATTGGGTTAAATACAAACAGTAGACAAGCAAGGATGGAAGAAACAATAAATAAGCTACAAACATGGAAACAATCATGGTTCAGAATCAATTATACAAGTGATTGCCTTTAATTAAGGGATCACTTGCTTAATGGGAAGTGACAGATTCAAAATAAGGAAGGAAATCAATTTGTCAGTAGGATGATAATTGCCATAAAAGAAGTAGTAAAACATTAAGTAAGCAATCGAGTCTAGGTACAGAAATACTCTAATTTTGGAAAGGATTCAGTAAGGCAAAACAGGAAAAGTAATCAGTTAAGCTTAAGAGGCGAGTGAAATCAGAATTTCGCAAAGGAATAGTTTGAAATCAGTCACAAGTTTGAAGATTAGTCAAAGAAGGAAACTCAGCATATAAATAAGGTGCATAAACACTATACATGCGAGGCCAAGCCTGTTGACAAAAGGAATAGCACACAATAGTAGCATAAAATTCAGTAGATAGCATCACTCGAAGCATGATAGTCTAGTAGGTCAAGTCACATTGAACCAGTAGTGAAGAAAACATAGAATATCGAAGGCATGCGAATATCTCACAGTAGCAGGTGAGAAAACCCCCTTTTAAAAATTATGGTTTCGAGCATAATCGAGTTTTAGAGATGATAGAAAACCAGAGTCAGAAGAATCACACAAAGGAATAAAAGGTTTTGAAATAAAGAACTTCAAATCGAGTCATGCACTTAAACGAATAGTCTCAGACTTAAAACCATAGGATTTTCAACAACAGTAGAGTTTTAAAAGAGGTTAAACAAACAAATCGGACAAAACTCAAGCAAACAAGCATTCGTCTAATAAACAGTCAAAAAAAAGGCTTTTAACATGCAAACTCAGGTAGAAGAACGATATGAGCAAACATAGCAAAACATGTTAAAAATCAGAGGAAATTTTTGAAATAACTTAACAAGAACCCTAATCGGAAAATCTAAGGGGTTTTGAAAGCAGGGTTTTAAAAAGAAACTTCGAGAAAAATGCTTAGAAGTCCAAAGCAAACATAGATCTGAAGCAGATCTAAGAGAAATGGAAAGAACCTTAGAGGTTAGGGTTTCAGAAGAACCCCAAGTGATGAGAAAGGCCTTGAAAACCATCGATCTAAGTAGGAGAGTCAAAAGTCTTACTCGAATAGCCATGGCTAGCCGGAGAAAGGTCAGAGACGACTGGAGAAAAGTCATCGAGCAAAGACTGGACAAAACCCTTTTAGGATCTAGTCATGAGACCACAAGAACGAACACGTAGGGGCCATGGAAGGTTGATACAGGTCTCTGATGACCTTGGAAGGTCATGGGTTAGAGTGGATTAGGGTAGCGGCGGCTAGGGTTTGATGTGGTTGTAGAGAGGATTTGGGAGAGGAGGGGTTTTAGAGGCGGCATATTATGAAGAATGAAAAGGGTTTGGGGGGTCTTTGGGTTTAATTAGGAAAGGATTAATGGGAGTCCAGGTGGGTCATTTAAATGGGTTGTGGGTCAGTTTGAATGGGAATGAGGTTAGGGTAATTGGGTTTCAAATTGGGTTCAATTAGTGTTCAAAATCGGGCTATAATTGAAATAAAATGGGGCTAACATTTAAATAGCCAATTTTTCTATTTGATTTATACAAAATAGTAAAATAATTTCTGTAAATAAATTAAATGTACTAAAATGATTTATAGTACATAATTATCAAATTAAAAATACGTCAGTTAAATTTTATAAATGTAAACACAACTAAATCTTACAAGAGGCTAATATTGCAATTATATGCAATTTGGCTTTAAAAATACTAAATAAATTTGTAAAAATATGCAAAAGGTATCTTAGCTATATTTTGGCATAAATATGAGAATCCAATAAATGAATCACCAAAATGATAATTTTGGAAGTTATTATTGGATTTTTTATGAACAAAATAGGGAAATAAATTGGTTAAAAAATCTTTAAAAATTAAGAAAAAATAATAAAGCATTTGGACATACTTATATATGCACACATATGATATTTTGAAAGTATTTTGCATATTAAAAAAATATATAGGAAACAATTGGGTATCAACAGCTGCCCCTCTTTACCCAGGAAGGATGAAAGAGTTGTCGGGTAAAGATATGATGGCCAATTTTGACCGAGCGAAATGGTTCAAAGAGGTTGAGGCCACGCCCTAGCTTTTGAGCTTCCTACATATCCCTGGTCTTACAGGAATTAGGCCATATGTAGTACCGGATCCATCGGCGGCGTATGCCGATGAAGACTCTTCAGGAACGGATGCAATATCCCGGACGGGGTGAGTGGACGGCTTGTGGGGATGGTTAAGGTTTGGTATGGCTACAGGAACTTGAGCGGGCTTGCTCCTGCCGGGATGGCCATTGCTCGCCGGTTTGCCTGCAAATAAGTAATACAAGCACATATTGTGCGTAAATTTAAACATGATGCAATTTTCCGTCGAACCATGAAGATTGTCTTCGGACGGTTAGAATGACTTCCTTAGACCATGACATCCTGGGACATGAAGCATATAATAAAGGATTCACAAACCATGAAATGATGCTCTCGGGCTATGAGGATGGTGCTTTCGAACCATGATGCCTTTGAATAATGAGTTCTCCTCCTGTCAGAACCCGGTGAACCATGTATGGACCCTTCCATTTAAGAGAGAACTTCCCTTTGGCTTCATCCTGATGTGGAAAAATTTTCTTTAACACCAGCTGTCCTGGTGTGAACTGTCTCGGCTTGACTCTTTTATTGAAGGCACTAGACATTTTGTTCTAATAAAGTTGACCATGGTAAACTGCATTCATTCTTTTTCCGTCTATAAGGGCTAGTTGCTCACAACGACTTTTCACCCATTCTGCGTCGTCGAGCTGAGTTTCCTGCATGAATCTTAGGGAGGGAATTTCTAACTCGGCGGGAATGAATGCCTCTTCATTAGGAAAATACATTTTTAGGGGTTCGTATTCTCCATCCACGGGATTCTCAGCAAGGTGGTCTACCAGTGCTTGTCCATTGACCGCTTTCTGAGTTACGTAAACAATGTCGAACTCACCCAACAGGATTTGCCTCTTGGCTAGCTTGCCAGTTGGCATAGGCTTCTGAAATATGTACTTCAAAAGATCCATTCTTGATATGAGATATGTGGTATAGACACAGAAATAGTGCCTCAGCTTCTGAGCTACCCAAGTCAAAGCACAATAGGTGCGCTTTAACAGAAAGTACTGGGCCCCGTACGGGGTGAACTTCTTACTGAGGTAATAGATGGCCTGCTCTTTCCTCCCCGTTTCATCATGCTGCCCTAGAACACAATCGAATGCTCTATCCAATACTGCAAGGTAGAGTAATGGAGGTCTACTTGGCTCGAGCAGGACCAAGACTGGTGGTGTTAACAGGTATTTCTTGATTCTGTTCAAAGCTTTCTAGCAGTCATCAGTCCATTTGGTAGCGGCTTCCTTTTTTAACATCTTAAAGATTGGCTCACAGATAACTGTAGATTGCGCTATAAACCGGATAATGTAGTTAAGCCTTCCCAAGAAATTCATCACATCCTTTTTGTTCTTTGGTGGTGGCAATTCTTGAATAGCTTTGACTTTTGATGGATCCAGTTCTATTTCTCGGCGACTCACAATAAACCCAAGTACTTTTCCAGCAAGAACCCCAAACGCACACTATGCGGGATTCAGTTTTAGGTTGTACCTTCGCAGTCTATTGAAGAACTTCCTCAAATCTCCCATGTGATCGGTGGCTTTCTTGGACTTGATGATGACATCATCTACATATACCTCAATCTCCTTGTGTATCATATCGTGGAAATGGTTGTCATGGCCCTCATGTAGGTGGCCCCTGCATTCTTTAACCCAAACAATACATTCCCCATGGCGTAATGAAAGCCGTTTTCTCAGCATCTTCTTCATCCATCTAGATCTGATGATAACCAGCGAAACAATCTACAAATGATTGCAACTCATGCTTGGCGCAATTGTCGATCAGGATGTGTTTGTTTGGAAAAGGGAAGTCGTCTTTCGGACTGGCCCGGTTGAGATCTCGGTAGTCGACACAGACTCTAACCTTCCCATCCTTCTTCGGCACCGGTGCAATGTTGGCTAACCATGTTGGGTATTCTACTACCCTGAGAACCTTAGCTTTGACCTACTTAGTAACTTCTTCCCTGATTTTCAAACTCATATCAGGCTTGAACTTTCTGAGCTTTTGCTTTACCGGCGGACATGTTGGATCGATTGGCAGTTTGTGTGCCACAATAGATGTACTCAGTCCAGTCATGTCATCATATGACCAAGCAAATATGTCCTCATATTCTCTTATAAATTCTATGTATTCCTTCTTTTCTGACGGCGATAAGTGAACACTGATTCGTGTTTCTTTGACGTTTTCTGCATCCCCGAGGTTAACAGCTTCTGTCTCATCCAGGTTGGACTTAGGTCTGTTCTCAAAATTCTCAACTTCCTTAACAATCACTTTTGGTATGTCATCTTCTTTTGAATCTATGATTGTTTGTTGCGTTGTCTCATTGCATGTCACAGTCATTGGCTTATCAAGGTAAGTAATAGTAACGCTATATAAGTAAAGTAATGAGAGAAAAATAATAATAAGTGTCGAATTATAAGAAAAAGTTAAAACGCTTGGATAAGTTGCATAATTGTTTTGGCACATTGGAGCTCTTATTGCGGGAATTAAAATGCAAAAAAAAATCATTTAGTAAATAAAATAGTGCATGGTGCTTGTTTTAGCCTTGCTACCCCGAGGCTCGTCGGGCTCGGGTTGTCCTGATGGTCCAGTTATTGAGGCGTGCTCCTCTGCTTACAACCTGTATGGAAGGGCCTTCCTCCCTCTCCTCCTCGAGAACAACAAAGCAGTCCATGTCATTGTCTTCTAAGAACAAGTTCTTCATCGCTGCTAGTGCTTCTTCTTCATCTGACCCATAAATAATATCGGTCGATTGGAAAGTCTGCTCTAGATGTGGCATCAACTGCTCCAGTGGATAGTAAGGACTGTGCCATGGTGGCGACCAGTTGTTGAATTCTTCCCAGGTGTACCCATATCCCAGACCGAAAGTGGTGCAATGCTTCTTGAGTTTTATAGGCTTAGTGATTCCTTGGAGGTTCTTGCCAAGCCCTATGCCAGGTTCGTACCCACTCCAATTTAGTATACTCTCGATATTTTTATCCCACCATTTGTCTTTGTCAATAGAATTTACCCGTTCGATGTGATGGTAAGTCTATCCACCTAGATTCTTTCTTCCTTCAATTGACGGAATGGTCTGGCTACTGTATATAGGGTTGCTACCGTCATCGTGAATGATCACCTCCTGGTGATTCCATTCAAACTTTACCGCCTAATGTAGTGTTGATGTTACAGCCCCAACAACATGAATCCACGGCCGTCCCAATAGTAAATTGCCAGATGCTGGCACGTCTATCACTTGGAAATCAACATTGAACCAAGTTGGCCCCATTTGCAAACACAGACTAATCTCTCCAATGGTGGACCTTTGGGAGCCGTCGAAAGCTTTCACATTGATAGCTTAGTCCTTTATTTCATGCAGTCCCTTACCCAACTTCTTAAGTGTTACCAGTGGACAAATGTTGAGACTGGACCCTCTATCGATCAGGATTCTAGTGATAAAATAGTCTTCGCATTGTACGGTGATGTGCAGCGCCTTGTGTCACACCTCCTTTTTCGCCCGCGCCGCCTCAAAAGGGCGTGGAAGGGAGTTTTTTCCAATTAAAGGACAATCGAAATGGGATTTATTTATTTATTTCAGAGTCGCCACTTAGGAGATTTATGGTGTCCCAAGTCACCGGTTGAATCCCGAATCGAGGAAAATATTGACTCTGTTTAACAATCTGCATGCCAGAAATCAGGATAAGGAATTATGTTAACCCGGGAGAAGGTGTTAGGCATTCCCGAGTTCTGTGGTTCTAGCACGGTCGCTCAACTGTCATATTCGGCTTGATTATCTGAAATAATACATGTTGAACATATGTGTGAATTTTAACTTTTAACCGCTTTTATCATTATTATTATTTTAACAGAGAATTGCAACATCGTGAAAATATATCTCGAACCACGTCACATCAATGTACCCGTGGTTATCGACATATTTCGACTCTGTTGAGATTTGGATTTGGGTCACATAAATGTGCACCCGAGTTTAAGAAAATAAATGGTTAAAGGCGCGCCTAAAGCGACTAGCTTATCATTATTTTGGGTAAGGCCGTGAAATTTGCTAAACGACCGATCCCGAAGTCTATAGAATTATTAACCATTTATTGAGGGTCCCGCAACTTGTGCGTTTTATTGGGTGAGACTCATCTCATTTATTTTAAAAGGATAATCCTAAAGTGCCTACATTTTTTCTATTAAATTTGTCTTTGAAAAATGAAAGAGAAATGGTCCTAATTTTTTTACATGCTTACGAGTTGTTATAGTCGGGTTCCGAACGCAATTTGTTAAATCAGAATGTAAGCACAATATGGACAGCCCGTTGGCCAACGTGGACCCAGGCCCAACGTGTATGGCACAAAACTGGACCTGAGTCATCTCATTCACATGTTACTACCTAGTTACATTATACTAGGCATGCTCACAGTTTGTCAAATAAAAAAAAAACTTGGCAATCTAATTTTAATCCTAAACCATTTACATGCTGAAATTAACCAATAGTAGCTAGCTAAATAATATTCCTACAAGTTCCGAAGCGGTCTATTCATTTAATGAGCTAACTGTTGAATGTTTAAGAATAGTCTAAATCAGCTAACATGCTTTTTGAGATATGATAATCATCAAACAATAACGAACTATCTGAACAGAGTTACTACACCATTTTTTTTAGCAATACATAGACAGTTCGTCCACTAAGCTACTGTCAGATGTTCAATTATATATTAAAAAACTACATGATTCTGATTAGAGGAAAATAATGTATATACACAACTAAAATTCAGAATATAACTAAGATAAATTCAGAACTTCAACTCTTCATTTCATATTCATGCTTCATGTTTCAGCTTACAGTAACCAACGTGTCAGTTGTGTACCTGATATTGGAAGTAAAAGAAGAGGAAGATCAGCAGAAATGCAGTAGCATATAACAACAGCAACAACAGTAGCAAATTGAACACCCAGGGACAGATCTTAAAACCAACAGAGATGATTCCACAACCAGTAACAGATTCAAGAATAACCCAACAGCAAACAATACCAGAAACCCAAGCTGAAACCCAAGAATTCAATGAAGCAGCACTCCAGAACCAAAAAAAAACCAAGAAGACCAATCTGAAAATCAGTAGTACCAAATGCAAACCACAGAAGCAGTAACAATATTCTAATTCTCAGTAGTAAAGAAAGGCTTTTCTTTCAGTTTTTAATTCTCAAAGACTGAATTTTGTAAGTTCTGACAAATCAGCTTTCTTTTCAACTTAAGCTTTGAATTTATGATGATCAAATTCCCCCTTAATTATGTCCAAGTCTGCTCTATTTATGCCTCATAACAGACCCCTTAACAAATAATAAAACCATCCACTTTCTCTTACCAAACCCACTACTACATAAAAAATGCAATTGTTATTTTATTTAATCAACTTTTCTTGAGCCCCGTAATCCCACTATGTCTTGTTCCCCATTATTGATTAAACAAAAGCATTATTCCCCATTATCACATGTCTTGTCCCCCACTATATTAAACAAATATATTAATTCCCCACCATTATGTCTTGTCCCCCACTACGTATTATTTTATGCATTATTTTAATATATTAGCACTTAATGGACAGAACACTCGGATTAAATAATTGTTCAAATTTTTAATTCCAAAAATGCCCCTCTGAAATTATTGAAATTACCATTTTACCCCTGAAAATACTGCAATTTACCATTCTACCCCCATCAGCTATAACCAATTCACCTAATCAATTCTAACCAACATACAGCAGCTATAACCAATTCCTAATCAAATTTCATGAACAAATTTAGGCTAGAAACTCAATATATTTGACTGAACAATATTTTTAACAACAAACATACTTTCAGATTCAATAACAGTAACAAATTGAATATAACAAACAAGTAGATTCAAATCACTAAACTCAATAATCAATTGAACTTTAAATTAAATCTAATAACATGATTAAACTAAACACTTCTATATTAAAACTAAACAAGAACATAAAACAAACTGAAGAAATAATCAAGAAATGATAACGACGAACAAGAAAAGAATCAAACATATACTGATTTTAAATCTGAGAATATCAAACAAAATACGGACAGAAATGAAACTTAAACCAACTAATCGGAAATGAACAACGATGAACTCGAACGGAAATGGCAAACTCGAACCAAGACTGCCAACGACCTAATGGATCTCGACTTCAATGAAAACCCACCTTCTCTTTTAACCTTGACAAACTCAGACTGGACCTCGCCGAACGACGAACAACAACGGACTCAAACAAAACCAAACGAAACCTTGATAGAACTTCGCCGGACTTTAACCGGACTGCCTCGTTTTTCCTCCGTGTGTGTGCGTGTAGTCGTGGAAGCAACAGCGGGGGGTTCTTGGGCGTTCCTTGCTGGAGGTCGATGAAGGCAGCAACCATGGTGTTATGGTCGTCGACGGGGTTCGTTTGGACGTGAGCTGAGGGAGACAACGAAGAAGAGGAAGCAGTGATGGGGGTTTGTTTGGATGACACAGGCAGCCATGAAGACAAAACAGATGAAGCAGCGGCCATGGTAGTTCGACGAAGCTCGTCAATGGCGGACAGGGGCGGGGGTCGATTGGTTTTTTGGACTGGTTCGTTTGGACGAAGAAGATGAAGATCTTGGGCAGCAGATGAAGAAGAGGCAGCAGCGATGGGGAGGTCGTTTGGGCTGTTCGTTGGTTGCATGGAAGATGGACGATGGTGGTGGTCGACGTAGGTTTTTCGTGGTTGCCGCTGGTTCACGACGGAGAAGAAGACGAAGCTGGTGGCTTGGGTGGTCGCCGGTTGCTCGAATGGGGACGATGACGAAGAACGAACAGGGGAGGGCAGTGGGTGGTAGGCGGGCATGGCAGTAAGGTTTGGGTGGTTTTAGGGTTTGGTGGTTAGGGAGAAGAAGAAGAGAAAGGGGGTGTGAGGTGTGACGGCTAGAGAGTTTAGGGTGTGTTTAGGGTTTGGGTTGTTTGGTTGAGTGAAAAGAATGAAAAAAATCTGAAAAATCAAAAGGGATGGGGTGGAAATGGGCCGGGTCAAGGGGTTTTAGGTTAGGTAGAGGTGTTTTGGGCCTAAATTTAGAATTGAAGAAGAGGCTCAATTCCGATTTTCTTCTATTTTTTGTTCTCTTTTCTTTTACTAATTAATAAAACTAAAATGCTAAAATTAAATTATAAAAACCAAAATTATCTTAAAATACTAATTAACTCCTAATAATAATTATCACACAAAATTAAACATCAATTAAAATAAAATCACACAATTTGGACATTAAATGCTAAAAAATGCAAAAAATACATATTTTTGTGATTTTCCATTTTTGTATAACAAACTTGATTACTCCTAATTGTAGAATTAAATCCTAAATGCAAATGCGACATATATTTTGTATTTTTTATTACATTAACAAATAAACATGTCATACAAAAAATGCAAATAATACAAGGAAAATAACAGAAAATTCACAACAATTGCAAACAAATTAAAAATTGTTTTATTTTGAATTTTTTGGGAGTAATTCATATGTAGGGCAAAAATCAGATGCTCACAGCTGCCCCTCTTTGTCCGAAAACATGAAGAGTTTTCGTGCAAAGATAAAGTGAGCGGATACGAGCGATTTTTGCCCATTCGAGTACTCCGTGTGAAGCATTTTTTGAAAAAGATTTAACCGAACATTTGCTTCAAAGGTTTCCTACATATCCCTGGCTAGAAGGGAATCAGGTTAATGTAGTTCAGGAAGTTTTGGTAGCTGGGACTACCACGGGACTGCAATGTTACTGTTGTTGCATGGTGTTATTACTACTTGCCGACCACCTTATTACATCATGCTGAAAGAAAACAAGAAGCTAGACTAAACTATAGTCTATGAATTACAAAATCTTATCTAGATCTTCAGCCATGCTCTTGTGTCTCTTGTTGCTTTGCTTTCTTGTCGGCTTATGTTTTCTCTGGTGCCCTTCTTTCGAAAACTGCTGGGGATGACACTGGCATTTTGCTTTTCTGAACACAAGTTTTGTTATTCCGCTCTGTCTGCTGGGGTCACTGCTTCCTACATTAAAACTTGTTATGCTGGGGATCTTTGTTGTAACCCTCCTCATTACTGGCTTCTTTTTGATCTTGAAACGTATTCCTCTGTTCTGCAGGCGGGCTCCTGACTTCTTTTAAATATAACAACCTCCGTTCTACAGGCGGGCTCCTGACTTCTCCAACTTAAAATAAACAACCTTCGTTCTACAGGCGGGCTCCTGACTTCTTCAACTTAAAATTTTAACAACCTCCATTCTACAAGCGGGCTCCTGACTTCTTCAACTTAAAAATATAACAACCTCCGTTCTACAGGCGGGCTCCTGACTTCTCCAACTTAAAATTTAACAACCTCCATTCTACATGCGGGCTCCTGACTTCAACTTAAAATTTAACAACCTCCGTTCTACAGGCGGGCTCCTGACTTCTTCAACTTAAAATTTAACAACATCTGTTCTACAGGCGGGCTCCTGACTTCTCCACCTTAAAATTTAACAACCTCCGTTCTACAGGCGGGCTCCTGACTTCAACTTAAAATTTAACAACCTCCGTTCTACAGGCGGGCTCCTGACTTCAACAACTTTCTCAAAATAATTCAGCCTCCATTCTCTAGGCGGGCTCCTGACTTTTCCAACTTTTTAAATGTAACACCTCCATTCTCCAGGCAGGCTCCTGATTTCAACAACTTCTTAAAAATGTCAGCCTCCATTCTCCAGGCGGGCTCCTGACTTCAACTTAAAATTTAACAACCTCCGTTCTACAGGCGGGCTCCTGACTTCAACAACTTTCTCAAAATAATTCAGCCTCCATTCTCTAGGCGGGCTCCTGACTTTTCCAACTTTTTAAATGTAACACCTCCATTCTCCAGGCGGGCTCCTGATTTCAACAACTTCTTAAAAATGTCAGCCTCCATTCTCCAGGAGGGCTCCTGACTTCCATAGCAACTTTGAAAATAAATCAGCCTCCATTCTCCAGGCGGGCTCTTAACTTCAACAACAACTTAAATGTAACACCTCCATTCTCCAGGCGGGCTCCTGACTTCAACAACAACTTAAATGTAACACCTCCATTCTCCAGGCGAGCTCCTGACTTCTTCAACTGCTTCCTTCAAAACTGGTTTTTTATTCCTCTGAAAACTGTTGGGGATAACACCGATATTTTATTTCACCAATATGTCATTTTCCTTTTTCAAAGACTATTTCCTTTAAAGTTGGTGCTTTCACTTCCCTGAAACCTGCCGGGAATAACACTGTTGGGGAATTATCTTCCTCCTTTTAACAATGGTGGGGATGATATTGATTCAAAAGTCATTGCTTTTACACCTTTGGGTTATCTTGCTTCTTCCAAGATTGCTTTTCTTTTAAAACTTGTATCTCCCTTCTCGTATATTGCTGGGGATTTTACTTCCTTCAAAACTTGTGTTATCTTCTCTCTTTCCCAAATGGCTATCTGATTTCAAGAAAATTTTCGTAATGAGAGAAAATTTTCTGCCCTAGTTTGATAATCTTCTTTGTGACCCTGTCCTCCTGCTGTCAATAATATTTCCTTTCCCTGCTTAAAATCAAAGAGAAATTTGTTAGTTTAAAATGTGGTGAGTGGTCGTGCCACTTCTGCTGGGGATGGTTTTCCCTTTTTCCTTTCCCTGTTGCTACAAGACTTGCTGGGGATGATATTATTTGCTGAGAATGATACTCCTGCTGGGGATGGTTTTTCTTTTCTCTTCCTTCCCCGCTCTGTGTTGTCCGACCATTGCGGAACTTGGTCGAGAATCTGTCAGAGTTGTTCCTGTATCTCGTAAATTTGCTGGGGATCCCCATAACCTTTTAACTGTTGCTTTTCCGTTTTTCTCCAACTTCCCCTGGAAATTTGGTCCTCTTGGGCTCTAGACCCATTCATTATTTGGTCTTCTCTTTTCGGTTTGTCGCCTTATCCTTGGCCTATCCTATTTGTATTTTGTTTTGCACCATTTTGGCAACTAGTAGTAAGCTCTGAACATCCTTTTCCAAAGACAACTGCTAAGGAGGTAAAGTCTTTAAACCAAGAAATGATAAAGTGATGATTTCAAAAATAGAAAAAGAAGAAGTCTTTCTAAACAAATGCTGGGGAAAAAGAAAGAAAAGAACTTATCTGAGATATAACTGATCCCAATGATGATGTCGTGCATTCCGGATTGATCAACCCAGTCTATTCGTATCAATCTTTCGGATGGCCTCATTTTGCTAGGGATAAACAGGCATTCAACTCTTTGCCAAATGCGGATCCTTTCCGCCAATCTTGTCTTGTCGCCTCATAGTGCCCTTCGAGGGGTTTTCACTAATAAGACTCTCTCGTTTCTCTCAACTCCCGTCGTCTGACGGTGCCTTGTGAAGGTTTTCACCGATAAGACTCTCTCGTTTCTCTCAACTCCTGTCGTCTTACGGTGCCTGTGAAGGTTTTCTCCAATAAGACTCTCTCTTTTTATTTTATTTCTCAGTTGGGGATTGGAGTGTTGTCTATATGACGCTCTTTGCTGGGGATTCTTTCGGCTATCAATTCATTTCTAGCTTATGATCTTCTTCTTTGTTGGGGATCAGAGTGTTATTCCCGACTTTCATTTGCTTGACTTGGCACTTCTCCGAGGCTGATCGGGAGGTCTTTTTTGGACATCAATATGGGTTTTGTGTATGGCTAAAAGGAAAAGGGGTATCAAAAGTTCAAAATAATTTGGAGGGGTGAAACAGTACAACTCTTGGAATCAAACTTTCTTCCCAAAATTATAAACGCAACTTCTGCCCCAGTTCTTCTTGCTTGGGGGATTTTTATTTTGTTATTACACTATGTTACATTATGCACACTATGTTACACTATGACCGAGCCGTGGGGCGCCTACATATCCTTCTTTAAGGAATCAGGTCAAACGTAGTTCCCAATTCCTTTGTTTTTCTTGTGACTTTTCTTTTGTCTTTATTATCATTATTTTTCTCTTTTTCTTTTTCTTTTATTTTAATTACTGATTCCAAAAGAGGGATATGAAAGAATAAATAAGGCTCAAAAGGGGAAGCAAAGGATAAAGTGTTTGGATAGAAGAAAGAATTGTCTCCGTCATTTCATTCTCCGATAAATGCCAACCACAAACAAACAACAA
The DNA here is from genome assembly GCF_000715075.1 of Nicotiana tabacum. Lineage (NCBI taxonomy): Eukaryota > Viridiplantae > Streptophyta > Magnoliopsida > Solanales > Solanaceae > Nicotiana > Nicotiana tabacum. Next base: position 44,860,100 of record NC_134084.1, read on the forward strand.
TTACAATCAAAAGAAATCATACATAATATCTCTTAACTGCCTCAGAATTGATAGCCATGTCGACGCATTTCCCGTCGATATCTGTTAAACATAAGTGCCATTGGACAACACTCTGGTTATAATGAACGGTCCTTGCCAATTCGGGGCGAACTTGCCTTTTGCTTCGACCTGATGTGGCAGGATTCGTTTCAACACCTGCTGCCCCACCTCAAATTTTCTGGGGCGCACCTTCTTGTTGTAGGCCCTTGTCATTCTCTTTTGATATAACTGGCCATGACACACAGCTGCCAATCTCTTTTCATCAATCAAGTTCAACTGCTCCAAACGGGTTTTGACCCATTCGTCATCATCAATTTCAGCCTCAGCGACAATTCGAAGGGATGTAATTTCAACTTCCACTGGTATTACTGCTTTGGTTCCATATACCAACAAATAAGGAGTTGCCCCTACTGAAGTACGGACAGTGGTGCGATAACCCAACAATGCAAATGGTAATTTTTCATGCCATTGTCTGGATCCTTCTACCATCTTCCTCAATATCTTCTTGATGTTCTTGTTGGCTGCTTCAACTGCTGCATTCGCCTTGGGACGATATGGTGTGGAATTACGGTATGTAATCTTAAACTGTTGACATACTTCTTTCATCAAATTGCTATTAAGATTAGCACCATTATCCGTGATGATCACTTTTGGGACCCCAAATCTACAGATGATATGGGAGTGAACAAAATCCACCACTGCCTTCTTGGTGACTGACTTGAAAGTTTTAGCTTCAACCCACTTAGTAAAATAGTCGATGGCCACTAGAAGGAACCTATGACCGTTGGTAGTTACAGGCTCAATAGGTCCAATGACATCCATGCCCCAGGCAACAAATGGCCATGGCGCTGACATTGTATGCAATTCTATCGGCGGAGAATGAATCAAATCTCCGTATATCTGACATTGATGGCATTTCCGCACAAAATTGATACAATCACGCTCCATAGTGAGCCAATAGTACCCTGCTCGAAGAATCTTCTTTGCCAATACATATCCGCTCATATGTGGCCCACAAACTCCAGCATGTACCTCTGTCATAACTGTCGTGGCTTGACTGGCATCTATACATCTCAGCAATCCCAAATCTGGGGTTCTTTTGTACAATACTCCTCCACTGAGGAAAAATCCATTGGCCAATCACCGAATGGCACTCTTTTGATCTCCGGTGGCCTGCTCCGGGTATATCCCCATACTGAGGTACTCCTTGACATCATAAAACCATGGCTCGCCATCCCTTTCTTCCTCTATCATGTTGCAATAAGCATGCTGATCACGAACCTGGATATGCAACGGGTCAACATGAATTTTGTCTGGGTGATGCAACATTGATGCTAAAGTGGCCAAAGCATCGGCAACCTCATTGTTAACTCTTGGGATGTGTCTGAACTACACTGATCGAAATCGCTTGCTCAGATCGTGCAAACATTGTCGATATGGTATGAGCTTCAGATCCCGTGTTTCCCATTCACCCTGAATCTAATGCACCAGGAGGTCCGAATCCCCCAGGACCAAGACGTCCTGGACATCCATGTCTGCAGCTAGCCGCAAACCCAAAATGCATGCCTCATACTCAGCCATGTTGTTGGTACAATAGAAACACAACTGAGCCATAACAGGATAATGACGTCCTGTTTTAGAAATAAGTACCGCTCCTATTCCTACTCCCTTCGCATTTGCGGCTCCATCAAAGAAGAGCTTCCAACCTGGTTCCTCAGGTAATTCCAACTCATCTATATGCATCACTTCTTCGTTAGGAAAATACGTCCTCAACGGCTCGTATTCCTCATAAACATGATTCTCAACCAAGTGATTGGCCAGTGCTTGGGCTTTCATGGCCGTCCTCGTCACATAGACGATGTCAAACTCTGTGAGTAATATTTGCCATCTCGCTAACCTCCCTGTGGGCATAGGCTTCTGGAAAATATACTTTAGTGGATCCAAGCGCAAAATGAGATAAGTAGTATATGATGACAGATAATGCTTCAATTTCTGGGCCACCCAAGTTAGGGCGCAACATGTCTTCTCGAGTTGAATGTACTTAACCTCATACACTGTAAACTTCTTGTTGAGATAATAGATGGCTTGCTCCTTCCTTCCTGTAATGTCGTATTGCCCCAACACGCAGCCAAACGAATTCTCCAGGACCGTTAGATAAAGAATTAACGGTCTCTTCGGCTCAGGTGGAACCAACACAGGTGGATTTGATAAATATCCTTTGATCTGGTCAAATGCCTCCTGACATTCTTCCGTCCATTCTATCACGGCATCTTTCTTCAGTAACCGAAAGATGGGTTCACAAGTCGCTGTGAGTTGAGCAATAAATCTACTGATGTAATTCAACCTTCCCAATAGACTCATTACTTCTGTCTTGTTCTTCGGCGGTGGCAAATCTTGGATAGATTTGATCTTTGACGGGTCCAACTCAATACCTCGCCGACTGATGATGAATCCCAAAAGCTTCCCAGATGGAACACCAAATGCACATTTGGCCGGGTTGAGCTTAATATCAAACCTTCGAAGTCTTTGAAAAAACTTCCTTAGGTCTGCTACGTGGTCTTCCTGACGCTTGGACGTTATGATCACATCGTCCGCGTACACCTCAATCTTTTTGTGGATCATGTCATGAAACACATTAGTTATTGCTCTCATGTACGTTGCTCCGGCATTCTTCAAACCAAATGGTATTACCCGGTAGCAATAAGTCCCCCTACGGCGTAATAAATGCTGTCTTTTCCGCATAAAGATATCTGGACATGAAACACATCATATGTATGACCATAACCACATTTCTGGTCTTAATGGTTGTTCATAATAGATTACAACATCGCCAATTAACCCCATCTTAACAAAATTTTGTTTCAAACATCCAGTTTACTAACAACAAGGCATGAAGATCTTATAATTACTTAGCCGAAGTAACGAGTCACAATTTAACGCCACCTGGGCTCTCACCTTGTAGGCTAAAACTCAATAGTTACAATACAAATTTGGCAAATTATGCACAGAAATATTCATACAAGGATTTTCAAATAAGCCTAATAGGCATGACTCCCTACAAGTGCTATAGCACAAATTTTAATTTCACAAAAAGAGAATTTAAACACATATATTTTTCACCACCAGGACCTTGTCCTTATATAACATCCACCTCAGCTTGTAGCTCGGTTTAAATATTTCATATCATATAAAAATGTGAGGATCTCATCCTCAACACTGAATCACAAGTATTTTGCACATTGTGCCAACTAAAATTTTCCATTTCCTTTCTTCCTTCTTTCAAATAATTTTGGTTAAACAAAATCACAACATACGATGATCCCTCATACCGGTAGGGCATATAATTTACAACTAAAATCAATTATTTAGAAATTACATCAAACTCATCGAATTGATTCACAAAAGTCACTTTTAGCCTCACAACTATTTTTAGTGACCAACACATAATGATAGACATGGCTATCTCCATATAATCTCCTAACAGGAGTATTCACATATGTAGATTTAAGAATTACGAAGCTCACTCATAAGTGGAGCACAATAGGAGAACTTTCCTCGATACTCAAAACCGAATCAAGTTAAGGAAATTTTGACTTTATAATAATTCGAGACCGTACTTATAACGATACCGTCTGGTGTAGCAACCTCGATCATACCATAGAAAATATATCAGCGGACTAGGTCTCCACCTCTAGGAGTCTCACCTCTACCTCTAATATCCTGACCCCTACCTAGGGTTGGTCATGTAAGTGGAGTAGTAACTGCAATGGGGCACGTAACTTGAGTGCTTTGACGAAATATGTCTCTCCCAAGTCTAGGATAATTTCTTAGGATGTTCCTAGTATTACCATTTTCATAACAACCCATCCGCAGTTCGACTGCTCATACTAAGTCTGTACAGGATAACTTAAATAACCATTGCAGGAAATTCCATGCCACTGGTACATTTAAAGATGACTGCCCCACGCGAGTGTTGTGATTAACTTAAGTACTACGAGTATACTGAATATGTTTTCATGACCCCACTGATACTGAAATATAGAATTATTAAGGACGCGGGAATATCTCAAGTCTCATCATCATCCCATTCAATCTCAGCTCTTGATCATATACAAGTTTCGACAAATCTTTCAATATCACATATATATAGCTCAAGCCAAAACTAATATAACACATGACCCAACAATCTGATCGTTGTTAGTGGACTCCCCTTACTTGGTGAGAAATCATAAGAAACATTCCCGACGACCCACAATACTAACCTTCACCGCTCGTATGACACCAGTCATAAGACGCCTCAAGCCATTTACTTGGTGATTGTTATCCTCATGACAATTAAACTCACTTCCTCCAGTGTCTTGGCTGCTAGTATGTATTCTTCGCTAATTAGAAATCCCATACGAACCACATAGTCTCTAATACCACTAACTATGTTTAGATCTACATCCACTTGTGATGATTACGTAACCAATTAAACCTTCTTAAGATTGTACTTATCAACCAGATGTCAAAATTTGATGCACTCCCATGCGCACAACTGAAAGATCTCTCTACACTTCCATAACCACGATTCTGAACGACACGTGGTAACAACGGTTGAGCAACCCTGGCTCTCTTATAACTTTTTTTTTGGTATCACAAACCATTGGCGTATTGCGCAAATTCCATACATGAGTGGATGCAAAAAGGACATAAGATATATGCTTCAAGCTGAATAAATGTCGCACGATAAGGAATGAATGAAGTGAATTTTCTTTTCCTGCTAGTTCTGTAGCCTCTCGAAGATAAGTACAGACGTCTCCGTACCGATCCGCAAGACTCTACTAAACTCGCTTATGACTTGTAGCACCTATGAACCTAGAGCTCTGATACCAACTTGTCACGACCCAAAAATCCCTCCAAAGAAGTCGTGATGGAACCTAGTTTCTAAACTAGGTAAGCCTAACATTTACTATAATAATATGGGTATTTACTAACTTTAAATTAAATTACTCTGAACAAAATACAATTCCCAAAACCGGTAGTACAAGTCATAAGCTTTTCTAAGAGTTATACAAAATAAATACATCACTATTCCGAACAAAAGGAACATATGGAAATAAGTACAATTGAAGGTGACTCTGAGGACCCGCGAAGGCTGCAGCAGGTTTACCTCGAGTCTCCACTGCAACGAACATCTACTATCGATCAAATACTTGGATCTGTACACAAAAATGTACAGAAGTGTAGTATCAGCACAACCGACCCCATGTGCTGGTAAGTGCCTAACCTAACCTCGGCGAAGTAGTGACGAGGCTAGGACCAGACTGCCAAATAAACCTGTGCCATATAGCGTACAAAAATAATAGGAAGCAGATAACAACGATGGCAACAATGATCAACCAGTGAGATAAATAGCAGGCAACAAGAACATCATAAATGTTTCTCAATAAATAATAAATACAAGTGCAATCAATTAATCAAGTCCTTCAAATATAAATATCTTTCAGATAAGCATCTTTCGAATATAATTCTTTCGAGTAAAGGTCACCTTGTGACACCTCATTTCAAAATCATAAATAATATAGGTCTCAACCCACTTTCATATTTTCACAGCACCCCGTGCCCATATTTATGTCACAACCGCACGGACAACTCACGTGCCATTAAATAAAACCATAATATTTTCCCCCGGCACCTTGTGCCCACATATTTCTGTCTCACATTGCACAACAATATTCTCATGTTACTCAGCTCGTAGGTTCCATAACCCAATACAATTAAGAATGTTCAAGGAGCCTCATTCACTTAACATAAAGTAGAGTACAACTTCCAACCCAATTAGGAAATCAACAAGAAAAGATGAAGTTATTTTTAGAAATCATTTGATAAAGAAAATACCATTTTCAATTAAAGTACAATATCGAAGGAATCATTACCTTTAATACAAAAAATTAATAAATCAAAACATAGTAGAAATTCATTTTTTAAGTAAAGTACAACCTCAAACGGTTTAAGGAAACTTTAGTTGAGAAATCAATTGAGTTAAGAATGTAACAATTCTTGAAATTTGAAGTATTGAACATATTAAAATAATAAGGCGAAGTATTGTAAACACTATGGATTCCAACACAAAGGATTACAACAGTAAAGGGATCTAAACAGTTAATACACTTGAATTGTTAATAACAAGTAAACACAACAAACAGAAAGTACACGTCATCACCCTTCGTGCTTTAACACTCTCTCACCAAAATAATACACGGCATCACCCTTCGTGCTTTACACTCTTCCTCACCCATGCAACAATCACAAGAAATAAGGGTAAGGGAATCTATAACATAGAAATAAAATTAAGTAACAACAGAAAATCGGTAAATAAACGTAAAGGACAACATAACTCAATTAGAGTTAGGAAAAGTCAAGGACAAGTGCAAGAAACAAAAATAAGATAATACAAAGTAAAGCTGGGAGGGGACATGCTATCGGGGAGTAACAGATAAAAATGAAGTATCGGAAATAAACAGAAGAAACTCCGGTTTCCATAATATATAAATATATATATTTATATATATAGTGGATGGTGTGCCACACGATCCCATAATATCATATATAAGTGGACGGCGTGCCACACGATCCCATAATATCATATATAAGTGGACGGAGTGCCACACGATCCCATAATATCATATATAAGTGGACGGCGTGCCACACGATCCCATAATATCATATATAAGTGGACGGCGTGCCATACGATCCCATAATATCATATATAAGTGGACGGTGTGCCACACGATCCCATAATATCATATATAAGTGGACGGCGTGCCAAACGATCCCATAATATCATATATAAGTGGACGGCGTGCCACACGATCCCATAATATCATATATAAGTGGACGGCGTGCCACACGATCCCATAATATCATATAATATCTGACTTCATATAGTAGACCCCTTCAGGGGAGGATAGCAACTCAATACCTTTAACCCGACAAGGGTACAGCTAACAGCCCAAAATATCCCGACAAGGGAGAGTATATATCAGTCTACACATCCCGGCAAGGGAGTACTCACAACACATTCTCTTTTTAAATCACTTCTTCCTCAACTAACACATTCATGTTCGGGCTAACGCTCCAAAAGTACACCAATGACAATTCTACCTCAATCGTTTACATTATATGAAACTTATCAAGTAAACAAGAAGATTGTGTCACATTATTCGAATTAAAAGCAATTAAGACCCACTGTCATGCTAGACTTCGGTGCATAGATAACTGTCACCATGCCTATACACCGTACTCCACATTAGCAAGTAGCAAATAACATCCTAATCCTATTCCCTCAAGCCAAAGTTAGAACAAACACTTACCTCGAACTTCCACGGCGAACTCAAGCCTCAAACACTGCTTTTGCCACGAGTATCAGACTCCAAATGGCCCAAATCTAGTCAATTCAATTTCATAATATAAATAACACTTCAAGTAACTGATTCTACAATTAAATTCTAAGCTAATACGCGAAATTATGTAAAATGACCAAAATGCCCCTCAGGCCCACATTTCGAAATCTGGTAAAATTTACATTTTCAGAATCCTCATACCCTCACAAGTCCAACCATACCAAAATTACTTAAATCCGACCAGAACTCGGCCTTCAAATTCTCAATTCAAGTCTATAGAATTTTCTTTTTAACCCAAAACACTAATTTGTTGATAAAAACAATAATAGATTCGTGTAATTTAACCAAATTCGAGTTAAAATCATTTACCCCAATCTATATGGTGATTCCCAATTCAATTTCTCACTATTCATCTTCTTCATTCCCCAAAAATAGCATTTTCAAGACTCGCCCCTAGGGTTCATACAATATCTCATTACAACTTCAAATAAAACTCATAAACATGCTATCCATACTCCAATATTACATATATATGAAGCTCAAGTGAAGGGATTATCTTTTGGTGGAGGAATCTTATTTTTTTTTCTCTTTTTGGTGTTCTTGAAAATTCAACCCATTTCCTATGGATTTGATCCATAATAATGTTAGTATTCTCACTTAGTGATGTTATATAATCATCTTTATGCCAAAATAACTTACCTTAAAGTGTATCCATGGTGGAAGAGCTCCTCCTTCTCTCTAAAATTCATTCCAAGTTGAAGAACTAACTCATTCTCTCTCTAAACCCACGTTTTTAGCTCTTTAAAATTCAACTCTAGTTCTGCGTAGCCTCCTTGCGTAGCCTACGCATGAGGCTTTCAATTTGGCCAGATTCTAATTTTGGCCTGCTCTGCTACCTTTAGTAAAACGGTCATAACTTTCTGTATACACCACCAAATGACAAACGGTTTGATGTTATGGAAACTAAACTCATAGAGCTTTAATTTGATAGGTTATGCCTTACACAAATCATTATATATATATGTAGATATTATCGTCCAAAGTGAGGTCTTGTGCGTACTCATTTGCAACTTTAGTCTATTATGAAATTTTCCAACTTGTCTTAGACCTAGGACTTTCCTTAGACCCAATATCTCTTCTAATATGCCTCGTACACCTATTATCATATCTAATTGGTATCCATCATATTAATAGACCTCTTCCACATATAAAATAAAATAATTAGAACACGTCAACTTTCTTACTTTGCCAAAAAGCGATGAATTGTCTTATGGACTTCCGAATCCAAATTAGGACACACGTCTAAGTCCGAAATTATCATACGAAACTATTGACATCATTAAAATTCTAATTCGGGGTCGTTTACTCAAAAGTCAACTCTCCGGTCAACTCTTTCCATTTGAGCTTCAAAAATAAGATTTTGTTTTTCTTTCAATTTAACTCTGAATCTTACGAAAACCAAACTCAACCATACATGCGGTTCATGATACATATTATGAAGCTTCTTAAGGTCTTAAGCCGCTGAACAAAAATGCTAATTCTTAGAACGAAAATTCGGGTCGTTACAACCATACTGCATGAACGTGGGGTGATGTCGGAGATGTTCCGTCAACCATATTTGCAACAAAATATTGCAACCTTCGAAGAATTTTGCCCCGAATTTACACAAAGTCAACGCCCGATAAATGTCTTATAGAATGATCGAGGCAAGAGTGTGATGTTCTTTGGTAGTGAGGACTTGTACGACTCTGGCTATGCGAATATCAATCGTCCGCTCTTTGTTTGGGAAGACCATGATTCCTAGAAAAGCCACCATGAAAGCGAAGCGACGGTGAATCTGCTAGGTGTCCTTGTTTTGTTTGTTAGTAAGGCCCTTTTTATGAATTTCAAATCCATCCTGCTTTCCGAACCTTGAATATAGGAAGTTGAAAGAACAACACCCTTTGACAACGTTGCTTTTTCTGATTTGATTACTAATATTCAGAAGACCAAAGAATCGGTGTACTGAGGGAGCCTTTGGGAATATAAGATTCAGGTTTCTCAAATCTCCGTCAAAAACGGAATATCGAGTTATTTCTTCTAATGTGGGAGTAAGCTCGAAATCAGAAAAGCGAAAGACATTGTGAACAGGGTCCCAAAACGTCACTAGTGCCGTAATCAAATCATCGCGTGGTTTAACTTTCATAATATCTGTGAGAGTTCCCAAATACTTAATGACCCATTTATGACCATCTCCTCCTAACTCATACCACCACATCTGAAGCTGAAATAGAAACTCATCTACATCTGTGAATGGTGCTCATTTTGTACCAGGGAGTGATTTTAATTTAAAAACCCAAAATCAAGACTCATTTTGAAAAAATCATTATTATTTCTAAAAAAAAATTCATATATAAAAAGAAACTTCGATGAAGAAGATTTAAAGGTTGTGTTTGCTAACCGGGATTTTTTTTTTTGAAAAAAAGGACCAAAGGCGGCTGTTCTTGCAAAAACAGCCTTCTGGCGCCCTTTTGGGGACATTCGGCTTATTTTGGACAAGAATGACATCGCCTTACTTATGACAACACAATGACATTTATGTACCCACATTTTAATTATTTATTATCTAATTATTTTTATTTATTTATTTATTTATTTTTTTAAAATAGTTGGGCCCGATGTGAGTTGCCTACGTATCTCACATCCGGCGAGAATCAAACTTACGTAGTTCGTAAAAAAAGGCCACAAAATTTTCTTTTTTTTTCAAAATTTCGGTAGTATTTTAAAATATTTTGGAAATTGTTTTTTTTTCGAAAATAGCCAATTTTCTTTTTCGGTCCTCACATTGATTTTCCTTTTCTAACTTTTCCTATAAGTTGGTCAACATGCAAATTCGAAACAAATGAATGCACAAGTAGCAAGTAAGATGCATCATGATGGTCTTTTTATTTCGGGTACACCTGTCCTAGACAAACCCAACCCCTGTGTTGAGTCTCCGAAGTCAAATGCACATGATGCAAACAAACGTTCCTACTAGGGATCCGGCATGAAGCTGAGTTATTCTAAGTGTAAAACCTGGGGTATACTGTTCTAGATCTGGCTTACCCAAGCGAACAGCTTGAGCCGAAGTGGGGGGCAACGTACCGGGAGCACGAAAGTCTACCCGGCCAAGTTACTTGGTCCAACTTCGTTCTATTTGGTATGACTTCTAACAGAAAGGTGGGCCACGCGCACGTGTGCACCATAAATTCAGAAGACTCAGAAAGAAGAAGGGTTTCGTAACAGTTTATATATACAGTTCAGATAATATCAAAGCGGTAAAAAGCAAAATTTCGCACATTAAGCACAAACATGTGGACAAAACTAGATAAAAAAAATAAAGCCAAATATAACAACTATTCTAAGCTCAAATTCTTGAACCCTGAACCAGAGATTCTGGGTTCGTTCCCCAGCAGAGTCGCCAGAGCTGTCACACCTCCTTTTTACCTACACCCGAAGGTGATATAAGGGAGTTTTTCCAATTTAAGTGACAATCGAAACGGGATTATTTTATTTAAAATCAGAGTCGCCACTTGGGATAATTTATGGTGTCCCAAGTCACCGGTTAGAATTCCGAATCGAGAAAAATATTTACTATGTATTACAGCCCGCGAGCCAGAAATCCAGGTAAGGAATTCTGTTAACTGGGGAGAAGGTGTTAGGCACTCCCGAATTCCGTGGTTCTAGCACGGTCGCTTAACAATTTATACTTGGATTAAATTATTTAATTACGTGTTTAGAACCTACATGCATCTTTACCGTTTTAATTGCGTGATTTACTCGTACTTAAAGAATTATCGAGTTATGCATACGTATACTCGTGTGGTTTGGCGTGTCAAGAGTCATGTCACGCGTGTGTGTACACAATTCACAACACTTAGTTTATTTAAGAAAAAGCTTGGTCAAAGTCGCGCGGACGTGTACCTTGATTTATTTTTAAAATCGTAATTATGCCACGCGAACATGTACAAAATCACGATGATTGATTTGTTAAGATCGTACCTAAAAGCATACTATCGATTTGGTTTTGAGGTAAATATATGGAAGCAAGATTCATGGCTCAACAGCGAACCTTCCTCATTCTCGTATTTTAGGATTAAAATTTCAAAATTAAATACTTGCATTCTTAAGAACTAAGTTAACAGAAAACAAAAATATTATCACACAAAGCAACAAATTTTGCTAACATAGAAAACTGAGCAAAACATAAAAAAATGAAACTTTATAGTCTTTTGATATTAAAACAAAACTTCAAACAAGCTACCTAACGCACTTTATGAATTATATATCTTAAGCACATAATCTTTCTTCTCCCTTTTAAAAAAATATTTCTACCACATTAACACTTAGAAATTTTCAACTTTCATGGCTAAGCAGTTTTAAAATTGTATGCTCAGAGAGGAAAACTTTTCTTTATGTAAAAGAAACTTACTATAATCTTATAAAGAAAAATTATTAGTTGATGGTCTATTCACAAGAATGATTAAAAAAAGTTTAATCGATTTATGACTTAGGGATACTATATAATTATTTCGTCCACGATTAACGATGCTCTATTATTATTTAAAAATTTTGCCGAAGTTGCGCGAACGCATACTCTGGTTTATTTTGAAAATCATAATTATGTCACGTGAACATGTACATAATCACGATAATATATTGAGCGTGCCTGAAGCAAACTATGATCAATTGTTTATTTTATATCTAAGTCATAAGAAACTAATACGAAGGACATAAATTATTTGTGCTCAATTAAACAACCTACGAATTGCAGCAAGATTCTTTTAGCATTAACCTCACTAATAGCCAAATTCAAATACCCAAGCATCACAAATTAGCACAAGTAAAGATTATACGATAAAAAAATCTCGACGCATTGTTATTATTCCAAAAGAAATAAACTTCTCTTAGCATGAAGGAGCAATTCTAACTTTTAGAACAAACACACCGAAAATGAAGATATGACACCCCTTCAACACAAAATTATTTACATTAACACCGTCAATTGTAAAGATAGGACGCGGATGGTAAATTAGGCTTTGCATCAAGTAAGAGCTAAGTCATGACTAAAAATTACTAGCCTAAGTCATGTGAGCTTGAGTAATTATAGCCTAACTCCAAATTAACACAAGCAATGGGATACAAATGAATATTCTAGACTTTCGTCCATTTAAGCATAACAAACGATTTCGAATCTCGTGCCTAACTTCATATGGATCAATTGTATCCTTAATCAATTTGAGCACAACAAACGATTTAAGCCAAATTCGAGAGAATGCTTAATAGAAATGCATAATATCATAATGATTTATAGTATTGATGTGAGTCCTATTTTCATCTCAAATATAGGCTCAAAAGGGAGCCCAAGTCACGTTGTAAATGCTACTGGCCTAATGATTTCTAAGTGGCCTGAATTAGGCCCAAAAGAAGGCCCAATTCGGCAACTATTATGCATTGACAAAAAAACAGGGATTCAAGGTCGAATCCCTTCAACAACACAAACAGTATCCACACTCAAGATTGAAGCACCCCAAATTGACTTACAACACACGAAATGGTCCAGACTCAACTCAAAAACAACCATGAATGCTCATTTAATAATTAACCCAAAGCTGACCCTATGTAAATCAGTTAAAATCCATGAGACACACACATATTCGTCCACTTAGCCTCCAAAGTTAATTGCTTAAAAAAGAACGAACAACAAAACAGCCAGGAGAAACTCAGAACTAAACACAATAGCAATTCTATAAACTAATCTGATAGACATTAAAAAGAATTGAATTTACCTCACACTAAATGCATTCACAAGCCTATCATAAATGTATCAATATGAGCTTACTAGTAGTTTTAGCATGGAAATCATAGCTAATCATGATTCGAATAAAAAATTTAGACAAGAAAACAGACAACTGATGCCTTAGATAGTTTATAACTTAACAGAATCACATGGATTCAGCTATTCCATATTTGACTTGAATATTCTTAGATCAAATACCTATTATTTCCAGCAGAATTTACAAACATGCCTTTCATGGCTCAAATAAACCTTTACTACAACAAATGATAAATGGTCCTTAAATCACATGGAAACTAACTAAGAAATGAAATGAACTACAGCACAATGTCAAATAAACGAAGTACAACACTAGTTGGAGCCATATTCTGAATCTTACTCTTTCATTTCATACATCAAACCTGACTGCACATATTTAATAAAGCTCAAAATATAGTACCTGGATATGAAATGAACCAAGGAAGTGAGGTCAGTGATCAGCAACAAAAGCAGCAACAAAACAGCCCAAATTTAGTAAATGAAACTAGAAAATCGATTCAAAATCCAATGGAACAATGGTCTTCAACATAGCTTGATCAAAAAACCTTCCAAAAACTAATATCAAACCAATTCAAATCCCTTCGCTGAACACTATTGTTTGCAGAACTTAAATGAATCAAAAACTTCTGAAGCAATGGAACAGTAGAGAATTCCTAGCTGTTTTTGTATTTTTCTGGACTCTTATCTTTTCAAAATCTCTGTATTTTTCAGTATTTTTCAGAACATGTTCTTCTTCATTTCCAGTATTTCAGAATCTCTCCTGTCTATTTTTTAACACTTCTCATGTTCAGCCTTTTATAGGCATTCATCTTAGTGCATTTACCACTATCAATTCAACTTTTCATTTCTTTAATCATCCACTCAATTGTCCACTCAATTATCTAATCCATTAGTGCAATCCTAACCCTACTATCCACTAGAAACTTCTTAAGTAGGTAAACACTTGAATTATACTTATATTAATCAGTTCTTATCGACATAATTAGACAAGAGGTTAAACCAGACCATTGAACTAATCCTAACTATTTTGACTAAGTGATTAATGAGATATAACTTCACAGTCTTAAAACAAGTTGATATCAAAAAAAATCCACAAAACCAAATCTTAAAGAAACAACAGTGAACATGAATAATTTATACCAAAGAACTGATCAAATTTCAATTCAAATTGACCAGGAAAAGAAAAAGAGATGAGGAAGACGAATGTCAGAATAACACTAATGTAAATAAACAAAAACTAAGAAAGAACTCACCGGACATGCTCGAACTTGGATTTGGCTTTGATACTCTGACTCACCCCAAACTGATGCTAATCATTTGTTCTTTATCAAGAACAAATGAACAACATCGGTTTTGTAGTGAATCAATCTTCTAATCACAAAAAACTAGAGGCTTGGATCGATGCATGTCATCAGGCTCAACGGAAACTGATTTTGAACTTTTAAGGTTCGAACTTAGATTTAAAATTCGACGAGTTCTGGTCAGATTCGAAGGAAACCAATGATGGATTTGGTATGAGGGAGTTATGGGGGTTATGTGGTGTTGATTTGGGGTCGATTGGGTAAGCTAGGGTTCGGGGATCAAACTTCGATCTGAAATTCGAGGGATTCGAGGGGGATTTGAAGAGAATGGGTTATGGATTTAGAAAGAGGAGATCAAGGGGGTTCCATGGTGTAAAACTGGGGGTGATTGGAGGTTGTCCGCCGCCGTGAGCGATTTCCGGCGGGCGGTAGACGGTGGTGTGAGGTGGTGTATGTGTTTGATCTCTGAAGAGAGACGAGTGAGGGAGGTTTGGTATATTAAAATGATTGATTTAATTAGGGCCGTTGGATGATGGGAATCCAACGGCTCTGATCAAATCGTGAATGGGAAACGGGGTCATTTTGTTTCATGGGTGTTGGACCGGTTCAGGGGCGGGTCAGGGTCGGGTAATGGGCAAGGCTTTGGGTCGTTCGATCAAATGAAATCGACTGCACTGATCAAAGCGTGTCCAAACGACGTCGTTTGGTTCTGGTAGGGAACGGGTTAGGCTGGACTGGGGATTAGGTCTGAGGTAGATTTTTGTTTTGGGCCTGGGATTCTGACTAAATTGGCCCAAACCAGATTTTCCTCTTCTTATTTTCTTTTTCTTTTCAATTTTCTTTTTAATTAAAATAAAAATACAAACCTAAATTTAACCTTGACCAAATTATCCTAAAAAATATTAATTAATTCTAAGTAGTTATTATCACAAATAACTAAATACCTAATTAAAAGAAAATCATACCATTTTGACATTAAACGCTAAAATGCGAAGTACGTTATTTTTTTGTGATTTTTTCATTTTTGTAAAACAACTTACTTAACTAATCGTAATTGTAAAATTAAATCCTAAATGAAAACGCAACATATTTTTGTATTTTCATTAATTTAACAAATAAACATGCACAGACAAATGCAAGCAATAACAAAACTATCGCAACAATCCACAAAATTGCAAACAACGGAAAAATTATTTTATTTTGAATTTTGTTTGGGGAGTAATTCTCATAGGGCAAAAATCACGTGCTTACAGTAAGAAGCGAGTAACAGCAACAGCAGCAACAATAGCAGCAACATCAGCAATAGTCTTAACTCTAGTGTCCGGTAGTCCCAACTACAAAATTTTCCTAGAACTACACAGACCTGATTTCTTTATAGCCAAGGATATGCAGGCAACCTCAGAAGCAAGGTTCGGTCACTTTTTTTTTTCTTTCAAAAAAAATGCTTTCATTTGAGTGATATGTGAGCAAAAATTAGCCATGGCATTCACTTTTCTTTGCACGAAAACTCTTCATGTTCTCGAGCAAAGAGGGGCAGCTGTGAATACCTAATTTTTGCATGCTTTTAATTCTCCTAGAAATACTAGTATTTGGATGATTTTTAGTTATTTGTGCATTTTTTATATTGCATTTCCTTTATTAAAAATACCAAAAATATTTTAACCTTTTATTTGTATATTTTAGTTTGCATCTTTAAATTATATATTCCAAAAAAGATTTTTTCTTTCTACTTATATATTTTCTTTAGGACTAAATAAGATAATTAGGGGTTAGGGGATTGGTCTAGTATATTTCAATTGAAATTGAGCCAAAATTGGCCCAAAATTAGAATCCCAAAGAGCCCAGATCCGGTCCAAATGGGGGCTGCCATAAGAGGTTGAAACGACGTAGTTTTATATTGAAACTACGTCGTTTTAGTTAAGTGACAAAGATCAATCTCATCCATCCATGGTATTTGATCCAATGGCCCTCATTTGATCTCCCAAGAGGTATATAAGCCCTTTAAAATCAGAAATAGGCCATTTCTCCATAACCCAAACCCTAGAAGCCCTTCTCTGCTCTTCTTCTCCTCCTATCGCCGCTGCCCGTACCCCACGGCACCGCCGCCGCGGGCAGTGGTCCAAATGCCATCAAATTTTCACCATATGCTCATCTTTCTCTCCTCTTTCCATATCTTTAACTCAAATCCCCCAAAACTTCACGAATCTCTATGAATAGGCAAAAACCTGAAACCCTAACCCCTTATATTTTCCCAAATTCGTGCATTTTTAGGCCACTTTACCCCGTACCACTTACATGGATATTTATAACTCGACTCGATGTAACATTTGGCATTGGTATTGGAGTCGAATTTTGATATTCATTTTCCGGCGAACTTTTTTCCAGCGACCACTGCTCCTTTGCTGCGACGCGCCAAAACCACCATTGCCTCTCCGTCTTAGCCTATTTTTCGATCCAAAGGCACTTGTTTCTTCTTGGCAAGATGCTGCAATTCCTTTGTTTAGCGTCTTCCAAAAAGAACCGTGTGCCTTGGGGTCAGACAGCCACCACCGGGCATCCTCTAGTGGCTCGAATCAGTTTCAAGCGTGCTTGTAGGGTATAACCTTCATTCCCTCACTAAGTTTTGATTTTTAATAGTGATAGGTTTAGTTTGCAACTTTGATTTCTCTTTTGGTCAATTATTGTTAATTAGAGTGTCGAATTAGTGCGTATGTTGATTAGTTATCTCTGTTTATCAGATTGTTATCAACCAACAAGATTGGTCGAATCGTTCGTTTAATTAGTTATTTGTTTAGTTGTTGTTAATCATTCTCTGTTAGTTTAACGATGCTCGTTTAACTTCTGTTTTGCGCTTCAGTTTGTTATCTCAATCGCTTCATGTTAGTTTGTATGAATCGAATTGATTTAAATCTATTTAGTTTGAATACTTAGTTCGGTTATCTTTTAAGTCTTGTTTCTGCTGTTTCAATTCATAGTTTGGTTAGTTTGAAGGTGTGAGTTTTGAACTCAGCTATTTATTGATAAAGTCAAAGGGTACTTGAGTGTAGGGCCCATGTTTGGTTGTTTTTACTGTTTTAATAGCTATTTTGAGCACACTATTCCAAACACTATACACAGTTGGTAAAGAAATTGTCCTATAGACAGATTTTTCTCCAAAAATCTATCCATTGAACTGTTGGGACAGATTTTGGTAGAAAATCTATCCTTTTGATAGGTTTGCAATAATAATTTATGGCCACCCTCTCCTATAAAAGGGAGGTCTTTCTTTCAATTAAGGAGAGAGTTTCTTGAACACCCTAACACCAAAGAGGATCTTTTACTCTAAAAGAGGACACATCTTACACACTTAGAAAAGAATACAACTTTGAGTGTAAATGAGAGCAGCTAGAGCCTCAAAAAGGATATCTCTGGCAGCCCTTTCTTACTTAGAAAAGCCCTTCATAAAAGTTCTATAAGTTTTCTCTGGTTTTCCTGACTGGTTGTTTGTTGTTGCTGGCTAGAAAGTGTTGAGTTCAACAGTTGTGAACACCTGAGTTCATCACTAGCTAAGTCACGTGTTTATGCTAATTAGGTAAGTTTTCATCATGTCGTTAAATTTCAGCTTCAATAAATGGCAATGACATGTTATTCTAAAGGAATGTTGCTTGTATTGACTGTTATTGATGTGTCCTTTTTTTTGTTAAGCATGTTTTTTTATCTAACTTGTCTAGAGATGAATGGTCAAGTACCAAAAATTCTATCTTCAATTTTTGCAGATCGATAGTATAGCTTATTTTTATTATATCTGCAAGTAAGATTAATTAGTAAAAAAGTTACATCCAGTTAGTAGAAAGGGTTAACATCTAAATAAACATGAGAAGAGGTTGCAGTTTTAGAGTTTGTTTGAGTTTCATTACTCCCCTATCTTTGTTTAACTGATAAGCGTTAAGATTTGCTTTGTAGTTTTGTGCCTGGTTATGTTGATCTCTTCCAGTGCTAGATCTTATTAGTTTGTGAAGTTTAGTTTCTGTTAGTGTAACCATGTATGCTAGTCTTTCGTACAACATGTGAATCTTTGGTTAACTTCATGAAAAGTAGTTCTAGAATAATAATTAAAAACTAAGTAGAGGCAGTGATTCATTTTAAGTTGTAAAGTGAATTTTGTTCATTAACTGAGTCGAAACATTAATCCTTTGGAAACTGGAGTTGGCCTTATACATTGTATTTTAGCCATTTCATGTCAATATTCTATTAATCTTCATTGTTTAAGAATGTTGAATGTTTAAGAATGTTGGGTTATCCTTGTGTAGTATTCACTAGGTTCGTTTGATAAGGAAAAGGTCATTGGCTAAAGAAGGAAATTTTGAGCTTTTAGAAAGTCTAATAACCTGGACATTAGAATCGAAGTAGGTTAGTATCTGCTTCATGTTAATTTCATTAGGCAGTAGGATGACATTTCAAAAAGAGAAATTGGACCAAAAGAATTTGGCCAGGCCCAATAGTTTTAGCATCTACTACTTGTCCAAGTTAGCCCAAACTTTAAAGTGTCATGTTCCTACAATAATAAATCAGAACAAGTAATCCAAATAATTAATCTAACCGCTAGGCAATTAATAGGCGCGCTTCGATTTTTTTTATTCACGGACTCGCTTGCGTAGCGTGATGTTTAATATTGAATAAATTAACTAAATAATCTAATATCATATTCATTAGTTTTAGTTAATTTTTAATTTATTTAATTCCCATAATCGCGGATTCGCTCGCGTAGCGCGATAGTAACTTTTAATAAATTTCCAAAAAGTTAATTTTTCCTCAAAGCACAATTGTAGTAATTTTTCAAAAGTAAATAACGTGCTAATAATCGTTTGTCATGACCGCGGATTCGCTTGCGTAGCGTTGTTATGACTAAATAATAAATTTCTTCGATCATGCATACGCTTCCGTAGTGTGGTTATGTATCATATTATTCAAAGTATTCTTTAATTTTTCTAATAATCAAGAGATAAAAGCGGATAGATAAAACATGAAAATAGTATAAATCTCAGTTTGTCCAAAATTAGTTCAAGCCAAGTTTTAAGTCGATAAAGCGACCGTGCTAGAACCACGGGACTCGGGGAATGCCTTATACCTTCTCCCCGGTCAACAAAATTTCTTACCCGAACTTTGTTTTCGCAAACCGATAAAAATAGAGTCAAACCTTCCTTTGACTAGGGATTCAAATAAAAGGTGACTTGGAACACCGAAAACCAATTCTAAGTGGCGACTCTGTAAATAAAATAATCCCTACTCAAATTTGTTACTTCAATTGGAAAAACTCTTTAACCCACAATCCATAACATAACATACACATATATTTTATGGATGGGTAAAAAAAGGAAGTGTGACACTATCATAGGTAAATGAGCCAGAGAGGCTATCATAAGATAAGTAGAATAAAACATGGGGAAATACTCGGCATTGGATAGACCAACATGTAACCCAAACTTATACATATGACGTACGGGCCTATAAGGCCGGCATGATCCTTTATATACTCAAAACATGGACGGACAAGGCCATACAAGAATTCGTATACATAACATCTGTCTACAAGCCTCTAAGAATACATAATATCATAAAAGTCGGGATAGAGCCCCGACATACCAATCAATGTATGTACTAATCATACTGACCAAATAAGCAACTCCGGAGCAAATGGAGTGCACCAACATCTTCCGCTAAGCTGATAGCCTACTTGGAGGACTCTCGACCTGTCTATCGGAACCTATGGGCATGAAACGCAACGTCCCTAGGCAAAAGGGACATCAGTACAAATAATGTACATAGTATATAAGGAATGAAAATCAGTAAAATAGCAGGTATATGCATATATAAGTATGTCCCAAGGTTTTACTATTTTTTCTCTTAATTTTTATAGTTTTTTAAATCTATTCATTGCCCTATTGTATCAAGAAAAACTCAATACTTATCCCCAAAATTATCATTTTGGGTGATTCACTTATTGGATTCTCATATTTATATTAAAATATAGCTGGCATAATTTTTGCATATTTTTACAAATTTGTTTAGTATTTTTAAAGCTAAATTGCGTATAATTGCGATATTAGCCTATTTTAAGATTTAATTATTTTCATATTTATAAAATTGACTCCAGTATTTTTAATTTGATAATTACATATTATTAATCATATTAGTACCTTTAATTTATTTCTAGAAATTATTTTACTATTTTTTATAAAATAAATAAGGGAAAATGGTTATTTAAATGTTAGCCCCGTTTATTTCAATTTTAGCCTTATTTGAACTTCCAATTGAACCCAATGTTAAACCCAATTACCCTGACCCAATCCCTATTTGAACCGACCCAAACCCAACCCTATTAAACCACCCCACCTACTCAATTAATCCAGGTCATTGATCATTATGATCAACGGCCACCAAATACCCTTTCCTTTTTTAATCCCGACCTACCCCTAACCCTAACCATTTCACAACCCCAGCCGCCTCCGAAACCCTTCACTCTCTCAAACTCTCTCGAGTCTTCTCAGAACCCTAGCCGCCACTCACTGCTTCCACCCTGAAAGCCACCGGAATCCATAGCTTCCAGGGCTATGGGAGTCTTATACCTACCTCATGTTGCTCTTACACACCTGATCTTTGAAGATTCAAGGCCTGGCCTTGAAGGTTTGTACCCAGACCTCTGCCGATTCAAGGCTCCAGAGTCATCGCCGGCCTTGCTCCGGTGTACCATGGTGTTTTGAGCCTGGTTCTGACCTCTCCGACTCACATCAGTGACCTTTTCAAAGCCTTTCTCATTTCTAGGGTTCTTCTGAAAGCCTAACCCTTTGATGTTTTCTCCGATCTCTTTAGATCCGTTGTGTATATGTGCTCTCTTTGAGTTTTCAAATGATCTCCCTAACTTTTCTTTCAAAAATTACTTTTCAAAGTCTTTCTTTTACGATTTAGGGTTTTCTGAAAATGCTTAAGTGTTTCTCTGACTTTCTTTTCCTTTTCTTTTGTGTGTATTTGCCTCTACTATGTTCTATGTTTTCGTTCTACCATGTATGTTCTTCTGTTGTGCTTTCTATGTTCCGTTCTTGTATGTTCTTCTACTGTGCTTTCTATACTATGTTCTTGTTTGCTTTTCTACTATGTCCTGCTATTTTCTTCTACTATGTTCTGGTATGTTTGACTACTGTATTCTTCTACCGTGTTCTTAAGTGTTCTTACTATTTTTCTTCTATTGAACTTTGTTTAAGTTTCTTTTAAAAGGATCTTCTTAAGCGTGCTTTCTTCTACTGTTCTTATCAGTCTTTTCTCATCATGTTTTGAATTAGTTTCTTTAATCTGTTTGCCTTGAACCACTCTACTGTATTTACATACTATTCATGAGTTCTGTTGCTAGAAGAAGCATGTTAGAAGTTTCAGTTCTTTTCTGAAACCTCTAAACATGTTTCGATTCGACTACTTGCCTTCTCATCTCTGTACTTGATTCAAGGTGGAAACTCTAGAATTTGGGGGTTCTGCTGAGGTTTGATTGAACTAGGGTTTTATTTTAGAACCCTTAACTCTTTCAGACTGACTTTGAGTCTCTGAACTGAGTTTGGACATCTTTGTTTTCATACAATGCTGAACTTTTTGCAAAACTCTTCTACACTTGATTTTTTCTACTGATTTACACGACAGTCTTCTTTCATGCTCACATGCTCCTTATATATGATGAATTTTTCTCAAAATGGTTTTCAAATTTGCAATTAGTGCAAACTTCCTTCTGAATATGGCTTGATTGATTTCTTTCCATTGTTTGCTAATTCTCCCTGTTACTCGGCCTAAGTTAAAACCCTTCTTCATCTTTTCTGACTCGGTTCATTCATGCAAAATCTCAGACTCTTTTGATTTACTATTTGTTAATTGATTTTCTTACCTTATTTGCACAAACCGTGTATTTCAAAAACTTGTCCTTAAATAACTTTTTATGTATTTGCCCCTAATTGCATGCTACGCACAAAGTGCTTACTCAACTTCTTTCCTTAAATGGTTTTCACCCGTTTGAATTTGAATCCCTTAATTAAGGGAAGCTTTATGTAATTGATTGACAATCAGTTCCTTAACTATTTTTCTTGCCTTATTTCTGCCTGATTTTTACACTATAAAAGGCACGACCCTCTTCACACACTACAACATCAGAATCCTTCTGAACTTATACTCTCTCATAATAATATTCTCTTCTTGAATGCACTGTGGCCTGTTTTACAAGACTTACTGCTTTCATTTACTTGTTTCCCTGAAAACTGGTATGTCCTGATTTAATTCTTAGCACCACAACAATGTGTAGTTACTGCTTTTGTATCCATGTTCATTTGCTATTTCTGTATATCTCAGCACTTAAATTAGCATGTTGATTTCCTTATGTGTGTTTTGTTATGAACCCTCATTCCTCTATCACCCCTATGTGTTTTAAGTGGTGACTTAAGGCATGGCAATGTGAGTTGTTGTCCATGAATTAAGTTTGAACCACTGGGGTCTTGACCTCTAAGCAAACAGGCCATAGGGTGTGCCAGCATCTCTCATTGTTGGGTATGCCCTTCAGCCCGCTTTTCTGTTGCCTCTTGTAACTTCCCATTCCCCTATACCCTTATGTGTAATGATTTGAGCTGCTTCCCTTTTCCCTTTTTCCCTTTCAGAATCCTACTTCTGCACTTGCACTCTCTCTTAGTCCCTAAGTTTTGCCCCCCTCTTGTGAGCCTTGCCTTGGGACCTCGAGCTCCCTCTGAACTTGGACACCTGAGGGCTGGCCCTTCCGCACTGCACTATGGCTTAGTCCGTAATACATTTGGGTGTAAGCACTGCCCGGAGTTCATATGAGACTCTTAGGGAACTCTGATACACCCCAAATAGGAGAAAGGCTTTGAAACATTATCTTTGGAGTTGGTTTACTTCATACTTCAGACAGGAAGTCTAAATCAGGCTCTCCTTGGTTGTACTTTTTAATTTATAATGTATTTTTCTTTACTTTACTTTTTCTGGGTTGTAATAATTTTGTAATAAAACTCTCGGTGATGGTTAGTGAAGAGGGAGGGTAACTATCTTGTATTCGCGTCTAGATAACCTGCCTATAGGAGTTTATGAATTTTTGCATTCTCATATAGATACCATGTCTATAGGAATCTTGCATTCGTGTCTAGATAATCTACCTATAGGAGTTTATGAATTTCTGCATAGATACCATGTTTATAGGAATCTTGCATTCTCATATAGGTACTATGTCTATAAGAATTTATGCATTCTCATGCATAGATACCATGTCTATAAGAATCTTGCATTCTCATATAGGTACCATGCCTATAGAATTTCTGAATTTCTGCACATCATGTAGATATCCTGCCTATAGGTTCTTTCTGAATCTTGCATATGCATTCCTCATCAGGCAAGCATGTTCGTAGGTCTTAAACAACTAACTGCATCTAGATATCATGTTCATAGGCTTAAACGAAGTACAACATTTAGATGCCATGCCTATAGGATTTCTGCACTCTTGCTATATCTGTAAAAGTGTCCAAAATCGACAACACATAGAAAGCATGCCTATAGCAGCTTTAATCGAATCTGAACCGCTTCATTTGCTTATAAGTTTAAAACCAGTCACAAATGACTTGTGCTCTTTTGCTAAAACTTGCCTTTCTTTAATAACAAATGATTTTTTTTCTTAAACCAGTATGTATTCATGTTTACTTCATTATTTCTGGAATTAGTAGATATCATGCCTATAGGGGTCTTCGTCTAACACTTAGGTAAGCCATAGGTTGAAAGTTTATAAACTGAATCAGATTTTATATGCTACAACCAGCAGGCAGGCCTGATTCGGGTTTCTTATCTGAACTATGTAATAAAACAGACTGCCTCGATCTTTTAAGTTTAATCAGACCCTAAATAGTATGTGCGAGTCATGCTACATTATGTGTTTTCTTTGGTTTAAAGGAGGTCTGTTTAAGCCCTTTTTATTTGTTTATATGCTTCCCCAAACTTGCTATATGTATTTTGTTTTTCGCCTTAGTATTTTACCTTTTAAAACCACAGATGAGCGCAATACATCCTCCCTTTAGGATTAGTAGTCCCAAGTGCCTCCGGGGCTGATAGGATTGGGGTTGGTAATAGCATGCAATAAGTAAACGAGACCATTCTGCGCTTTAATACCTTAGTGGAGTGGGAAAGGGTAGATATGGATATGATGACCACGCGATAACATCACGTGTAGCCCCTCACTGAGGAGTGATTACCGGATGTTATGTGGGGTGATCCATATTATCAATAAACCTACCCCCCCCCCTTCCCTTTGTTTTCTTTGTTTCTTTTAAATCTTTTTAAACCATTTCTTTTAAGGAAATCAACTCTTTTAGTTCCGTTTTCTTAGTTTTGTTTATTACGTGAAAGACCCCCTCTTATTTGAAGCTTTTATTTGCCTATGTGTTGTTCGTACTTAAAGTCACAATAATAGCTTGGCTGGGAACCACACTAGTGGATCTTGAGGGGTGTCTAACACCTTCCCTTTGGGATAATTTCAAGCCCTTACCCAATCTCTGGTTGTTCAAACCAAACCTTTCTTAGTGTCCTAATGCACTTAAATTATTAGGTGGCGACTCTTCAATTCAAACTCAATTCCCGAAAGGGAACGAGTTGTCCTTCTGAATGTCATAAACCCTATTTCGCGAGAAAAGGAGGCACGACATAAACAATAGACATGAGAGAAACATGAAGTAAAAGACTCGACATGTAAGTCTGAATAGCTCTATGAATTCGTTAATATTTAAAATGTCATGCATATGCGTATAAATGTCATACCATGCATGGGTATATGCGTTCATAACACTATCAAGCCTCTAAGGGCATCCCATCATATCATCTCGGCCACTGTAGACAAATCATCAACGTATACCAGCTGATCAAGTAGTGGTACGTATATAACGCCGTAACCTTTTCCAATATCCCATATACATATAATATACATATATACGCGTATATAATGTCATCTGGTCATGGGTCAATGTACATGTATGCAATGCATGAAAAGTACGTCAATAAAATCTCTTGGAATGTATAAGACCATTATGCCTTTGAGTAATATCATAAAGTAAACTTTTTTCAACTTACGTATTTTTCTGAGAACCATGAACAGATAATATAATATTATGACACATGGGGAAATCAAGAACATAAGCGTTTTAGTATTTCTATGAATAGAGTTATGTATGGAACTTGTGCATTTTCTCGTTTCGTTTGTCGTATAGATCATGCTAAAAGAAAGAAGAGATAACCTTAAAATAACTGAGCTGATTCTCTTGACAATTTATATGACACACATCAATTGTGACAAAACACGTAATGGCCGATCGAAGTAGGGAAAATCCGCATGATATTCTTGAGAAAGATTGTATCATGCTACGTTAGAATCAAAATTCTCACGTTATTGAGTAGCCTTCTATGGATTTTGTAGCAAATCACGTTGCTATCACATATGTGAGTTTGCTGAAACATTGTTATTTACATTAGAGATAGATGTATATCCCTTAAATGATTTAGAGGGGTTCTTTTAATCTTAGGGGGTGTGGGCCCCACTTATGTGGTGATTAAGCAACAAAATCCTCTACACAAGACACCACCTCCTTAAGCATATGTCTAGATGTCAACTTGCTGCAAACTTTCTAAAACCCACATGGATTGTCACCCCCTTATAATTATCCAACAAATATCCCTTAAATATTTATCCACAAATTCAATAATTAACCAATTACCCACGTAATTAAGAATTATCTCAAATTACTTAAAATGTTACTCACTTTTAACACACTTTATACACCTTGTTATCATGGTCATGTGGTACCTTGTATGACACTAGTCCATAAATATCGGGTATTTTAGCTCGGGCCGTATTCTATCCCAAAATGTCAAATTTCGATGAAATTACTTTTCTTTGATTTGCCTTCCCTTTCACCTTTACTAATTTACTCATCACTTGTTTGGAATAGAATAATACTTGTAATCCCAAAATCATCTCATTCTCGAACTAACGTTGATTAACTTACGACGAAACTTTAATGTACAATAATGCGAAATGTAACATCTCATTTCCAAGCTTTCATTAATTTACTTATGGTGTACTTTCACGTATGAAAAGGTGGGGTGTAACATTTGAATTGATAAATTCAGGAAATTTTTGCATCCGATTGACTTTATTACAAGGTATTTATGCTTTTAGTTTTTAACCTTTAACTAGAATAGGTTTCATAATAGAGGGACCTTATATTTAAGGTGCTCTTGAAGAGGACGTCTCATGTTCATTCCGGTACTTATATTTGAATTTTTAGTAACATTTAAATAAAGGAAACACCACTTCTTTTGGACAAAAAATAAGAAATAGAAATCAAAAGACTTTCCATTTATTCCTTCTATTTTTAAAAATACATTTAGACAATCAAGAAAATTATATTTGCCAAATAAATGAACTGCCAAAATATGTAGATAATTTGTACTTGTTATTTTTATGGGGCTGGATGTACAGTCCCCGGTCTTGACTTAAGGTGATCCATAACAAGTTAACAACTGAACTGCTAAGTTCAAAATATGTTCCCCTATTTCAGAAGTCCGGTATTACTGCGTTACCAAATATTACACTTGTTTTTTCTTTGAATCTTTCATTGACACTTTTAGTATTTTTTATCACGATCTGATACCAGTAGGATCCTTTATCGGCTCCAACCTTATACCACTATAGAATGTCAAGAGTGGTCGATGCAGCTTTTACCCGAAGGGTCGGGATCGATTTTCACAGGGAGTTAATATTGGTTGGAAATTGGGTTTCTATCTAATCTAGTTATGTGTGTTGATTTTAATTTCACTTCTAACCATGTTTGGAGTTGTTTCTATTCTAATTTTAATGCTAAGGATTACTGAAAATAAGCTAAGTATAATATTTTTGTAAGACTTTTCTCAAGTGATAAAAAGCACTAGGGAAGTGACTTACACCTAGGCGAGTATCTAATGGGATCTAAAATTTAGGACAAGCTTGTTATAATTGGGATCGTGATATAACCATTACACATAATTACTCACTCTATACCTCTCGGTAGTTTGAGTGACTTTGCCCTAATTGGCTTTCTCAAGCCTAATTGGGTGTTCAAACAATACAAGTAAAATTGGCTGAAGTCGGGTATTACTATCTCTAGGTTTAACCCTTTAATTGGGGCTATCAAATCTCTTGAATGCACCCCAATTCCTTGTTAGCCTAATTTTTCTAGACTTAGTCCCTCTTTCTCAAGAAGAGTCTAAGTCATAAAGGCATGAATCAGTATTTGCAGTCACCAATTCTACAATTAAAGCATGAAACAAGCTAAATATCACTAACTCATAAATAATTAAGCACTAAAAAAGAAGACCCATTAAATACTTACACTAGGGTTGGGTCACAACCCAAGCTAATGGGTTTAGCTACTCATAATAAAGATAGAAATCAAAGATGGGGATGAAATATAAGCCATAAAAGTTAATTACAAGAAGAAAATCTAAGATTAATAGCTAAAGTTGGTCTACAATTATTCTAATTAGTAAAATACGGTTGTTCACGAGCTCCTCAGTACAAAAGATACCCTAAAAATATGAAAAAGATCTATTTATACACAGCTAAAATTACTGGACAAAAATGCCCTTACGGAGGTTCCGCTTACAACGTAATAATGGACGCTTTAGTGCTTGAACTTTCGCGGCCGTGCAAAAGCAAGCGCGAACCGCAATTCTTCTCTTTTGGACTGGGACTGGACTTGATTTCACTGGGAGTGTAAAAGCAACCGCCTCAGCATTGTTTTCAACCGCGGCCGTGTAATATGTTCGCAGACTGTGCTCTTCATTTGAGCTCAAATTTTCAGTCCTCTGATTCTCAATTTCGCCCTCAGCAGAATTTGGACCGCAGTCGCGTCAAGTATTCCGTTGCCGCTCTATTTCATTGCGGTCAGCAGTATCTGTTGTACCCAAAAGTCCTTTCTCTGAATCTCAATTTCGGTGATAGGGTAATTGTGGTCGCCTCAGCGGTGAGCCTTCCGCGGTTGCACTATTTCATCGCTGTCAACGGTTTTAGTTCAGCTTTGAACTTGTGCAAGTTTAACTCTTTTATGAGTTGGTTATGACTTTCTTGCTTTATTTTGACCACACCCTTCAAAACAAGCACAATAAGTTAGTTTTCGGGAATACTTTTACACATTTTTTATCCAAAACCTAAGCAAAAGAGAGCATAAAATAGGCTAGAATCCGTAGTTATCAATCTCCCCCCCTCCTCCTCCAGTGTTCGAATGCAAAGTATGAAGGTTTGAACACTGGATTACTAGTTACCATTAGCAATTCACATTCATTGTACACTTTACGTTGTTGCCTCATTAAAAACCTTGCAAAAAAATCCGTTTAGGACAAACACTAGTCGAAAGAAAAAAGAGTGGAGCGTGTATTTTTAGTATAATCATTAATGTTCAAAAGTAGTACCTTTTGAGATGATGACGTTTTAGTTTCTTGGTAATTTAACTCCATCTTGATTTTTCAGTTGATACGTGCCTTTTCTGGTTACAGCTGAAATACAGTAAGGTCCTTCTTAATTTGATCCCAACTTTTCGGCGTTGAATTCCCGGGTATTATGCATCACTTTCCTTAGAACCAAGTCTCCAACTTTAAAATAACGTAGATTTGCTCTACGATTATAATATATTTCCATTCTTTCCTTCTGGGCCATCATCCTCACATAAGCCAAATCCCGATGTTCATTAAGCAAATTCAGCTTAACCAACACAGCTTCAATATTTTCCTGCCCGTTTATCTGGGAAGACCTCATAGTTAGTTCACCAATCTCCACCAAAGTCAGAGCTTATGCTTTATAGACAAGGAAAATGGTGTTTTTTTAGTGCTTGATTTTGTCATCGTTCGGTACACCCATAGTACTCCTGGTAACTCCTTAGGACACTTGCCTTTTGCATTCTCTAACTTCTTTTTAAGCTTTTTCATTATCATCTTATTTGTTTACTTTAGTTCAACATTAGCTTTCGGATGATACAGAGACGACGTAATCCTTAATATTCAATCCCTCTAAGAATTTTGTAACTTTGGAGCCTGTGAATAATGGCTCACTGTCACGGGCAGTGGTATTCCAAATCAATAAATAATGTGATCCCAAATAAAATCTATCACCTCTCATTCTCCAACCTTCTTGAAAGCACTTGCTTCAACCCATTTAGAAAAATAATTAGTGATAATCAAAAGAAATTTACATATTAGGGCCTCTTAGGCAAAGTTCCAACTATATTCATCCCATATTTCATAAATGACCACGACGACCAAACTAGATGCAAAATTTCAGTCGACTGGTGTACTAACTAAGCATAACATTGAAATTTATTAAGCTTTTGCACGAATGATTTAGAATCTTGTTCCATTCGGGGCCAGTAATAACCGGCTCTCGTTAACTTTAGCACCAATGAATATGCTCCAGAATGATTGCCACAAACTCCTTCATGAACTTTCCTAATTACATAATCAGCTTCTGTTGATCCTAAGAATCGAGTCAACGGACCCTAAAAAGATATTCAATATAGTTGTCCATCAACAAGACAATACTAGGCAACTTTTGTTCTGGGTACCTGGGAGGCTTTAGAATCCTTAGGCAATTTTTTATGACTTAAATAACTAATAAATTTATTTCTCTAATTCCAGACTAAGTTTGTTGAGTTAACCAATCCCAGACTAAGTTTGTTGAGTTAACTTCACAATAACCATCCACATCTAGGACTAAGTGTAGCAACTGTACAACTGAACCAGAATCAATGCCCTTCAACTCCGTTGAAGAACCCAAGTTAGCTAGTGCATCAGCCTTCACGTTGGAATATAGATCACCTCCCACTCCCTGAACTGGGAGTGTAAAAATTGGACTTTGTTTTAGTGTTGCTTGTTTAGAGAGTGTAAAACTTGGACTTTATTTCAGTATTGCTATATATGCTCTTCTTTAGCTTAAAAAGTTCTATATATCTGATTGACCGCCAGTTGGAATCACACTTTACTTCAATCACCTCGGAGCCTAGTCCACTAGTTAATTCGTGTCCTATGATCGTAGCCTCATACTCGGCTTCATTGTTAGTTAAAGGAACAACTCATATAGCCTACCTTCAGATTTCTCCTGAATGAGTAATCAATATTATTCGAAGATCAAACCCTTTCACATTGGATGAGCCATGCGTAAAAGGGATCCAAACTCTGGACACAGTTCCCGACACCAAAACTACTTTTTTGCAGCTAAAGGCTTCATACCGGACTAAACTCGGCCAAAATTTGTGACTTGATTGCAATCCGTGGTTTATATCCAATATTAAACTCACTAATTTCAATCACTCATTTAGCCAATCTATCACGCCCCGACCTTGGGGAGCGTGACTGGCGCTCAACCGAGATATCCTTATCAAGCAAGCCTACTAGATGCCTTCTACCCAACCTTACCCATGAATAATGTGAAGATGAATATCAAGAATTAGACACACGAGAAAATAACATGTACAACATCAGTTTCATTACTTTTTGAAACTTCATTTACGATTCCCACATATTACACGTTCATAGTTTACAAAGGGAGACATGTTTAATAGCTACAACATTTCTAGTTTGTTTCTCTCAAATCAAAATACAATCCATATCATATCTACGGAGCCTCTAAATGAAACAAAAGAGTCGAGTGTTGGTGACAAGATCACTGGCTATACATCAAAATACAATGTATAATGATCAAAAGACACAAGGCCCTGATAGGAAGTGGGGCTCACCAAGTCAGCTGAGAAGAGGGTGCACTACTATTAATGATCGATGCCACCTGTAGGGGAACCACCTACATCTATTAAAGATGTAGCATCCTCGATAAAAGGGATGTTAGTACATATGGAATAGTACTAGTATGTAAAGCTAAACACTTTCTCATGAAATAGAGTAACAACATGAAAGGAGAGAAGCAAGGAATCAATAAGAAACTCAAATAATATCAAAATGCCAAGTTAAGAGAAAGGTAAATCTTTTAGTAAATATTAATGTTTTAAGTTGGGAGATCTCTGGTACCGACACACCACCATGCTTATGGCATGGGATCGATCTCCGCCCAATCGGCTAAGTTGTCTCACCCTAGTGTGTGTACGGTGGATATAGAAACACAACACCACCACCATGTGCGCGGCATGGTGTCTGATCACCGCCAATCGGCTAAGCCATCTTACCACAATGTCATGTGGGTCGACATGGTCCTTTGCTAGCTATAATTTCATCCCAATTAAGGGGAATACTCTCAATATATCACCACGGAAATTTTTCCCTCAATCACTTCTACACTGGTACGTGTAGTTTTGGGTTTAGATCATTCAACCTACCCTTAATTTATCCCTCAATCACTTCTATCCCTCATTGGCACTCTTGGCCATACACATAAAACATCGTTCTTGGCATGATGGCCGCATTTCAATTATTTCATACTCTCATTCTTTCACTTTCAAGGATCATCAGAGGTCATCAACATAAAGAACATTTGGAAACCATGACTTAAATACATGAGTAATAAGAGTCTTAAATAAATTAAATTTTCTTCCCAAAAGAGAGCATAATGATTTACAATTGAAACATGAATTTAAGTCGTAAGCATTAGATACATTAACCATATTTCAAATATTTTCCCGAAAGAGAGTAACATGATAGGAAAATTGAAATTTGAATCAAATCATAAGCCCTTGGGCAAGCTAACCATAGAAGCAGATTGTAATGATGAAAATGGGAACTTGATCAAATCATAATTGAAGTTTATTAGAAATTCATGGAATTCGATTCTATGAAATGAGTTTAGCCAGCATACCTTGTTTGAGATTTTTCTTAGAATTACTAAAATGTTTCAAGATTCTTAACCCTCGTGCCTAACTCTCAGTATACGACCCTCCAAAATCGCAATATAAATTGTGTATCCCAGTTAGAGATGATGGATACCGGCATGCCAAGCAGTTTGACAATCTCACAAATATAGACCTAAGCCATCTGCTATGAAGAATAAGTAGTCACCACTGGAATGAAATGAGCCGACTTGGTCAACCTATCCACAATCGCCCATACTGCATAGAACTTCCTCTGAGTCCATGGGAACCCAACAACAAAATCCATAGTAACCTGCTCTCATTTCCACTTTGGAATCTCTAGCCTCTAAAGCAATCTACCTGGATGTTGATGCTCATACTTCACCTGCTGACAATTTAGGCACCGAGTTACATACTCCACTATATTCTTCTTCAGACTCCTCCAAGAATAGTGCTGCCTCAAGTCCTGATACATCTTAGCGACACCCGGATGAATGGAGTACCGCGAACTATGGGCCTCTTGAAGAATCAACTAACTCAAACCATCTATATTGGGCACACATAGCCTGCACTACATCTGTAATACTCTGTCATACCCAATAGTGACATTTGTAGCATCGGTATGTTGAACCATGTCCTTGAGGACAAGCAAAGGGCGGTTGTCATACTGATGCTCTCTGATACGATCATATAGAGAAGACCAAGAAACCACACATGCCAAAACTCGACTCGGCTCCGAAATATCCAATCTAACAAACTAGTTGGCCAAGTCCAGAACATCTAATGCTAATGGCCTCTCCGCTACCGGTAGATATGCTAAACTGCCCAAACTTTCTGCCTTTCGACTCAAGTCATCAGCCAGCATATTGGCCTTTTCGGGATGATATAAAATGGTGATATCATAGTCCTTAAGTAAATCTAACCATCTCCGCTGCCGCAAGTTAAGATCCTTCTATTTGAATAGATGTTGTAGACTCCGGTGGTCGGTATAGACTTCACAAAGGACACCGTAAAAATAGTGCCGCCAAATCTTCAAGGCATAAACAATAGTTGCTAACTCAAGGTCGTGGACATGATAATTCTTCTTATGTACCTTTAGTTGTCTAGACGCCGGCAATCACCGTACCATCTTGCATCAACACCGTACCGAGGATAAAATGTGATACATCATAGTACAAAATGTAAGACTCTGAACCCATAGGAAACACCAATATTGGGGCTATAGTCAAAGTAGTCTTGAGCTTTTGAAAGATCTCCTTAGACTCCTCGGTCCACCTGAATGGATCACCCTTTTGAGTCAATCTGGTCCTAAGTGTAGCAATAGATAAGAAACCCTCTATGAATAAACGGTAATACCCTGCCAAACAAGAAAACTCTAGATCTCAGTAGCTAAAGACGGCATGGGCTAACTCTACACTGCTTCAATATTCTTCGGATCTACCTTGATCCCCTCACTCGATACTGCATGACCCAAAAATGCCATCGACTCAATCTAGAATTCACATTTTGAAAATTTTGCATACAACTTCTTTTCTCTCAAGGTCTGGAGCATGGTCCTCAGGTGCAGCTCATGATCCTCCCAGCTTCGGGAGTACACTAAGATGTCATCAATATACACAATGATGAATGAGTCAAGATAGGGCTGGAATCACTATTCATCAAGTACATGAATGTTGTTGGGGTGTTTGTCAGCTCAAATGACATTACAAGGAACTCGTAATGACCATACCGAGTCTTGAAGGAAGTCTTCAGAATATCCGGCTCCAGAATCTTCAACTGATGATTGCTTGACCGCAAATAAACCTTTGAGAACACTTTCGCACCCTGCAACTGATCAAATAGGTCATCAATGCGTGGCAATGGATACATGTTCTTCACTGTAACCTTGTTCAACAGACGATAATCAATACACATACGCATAGAACCGTCTTTCTTCTTTACAAACAAGACCGGAGCAACCCAAGGTGACACACTGGGCCAAATGAAGCCCTTATTAAGAAACTCTTGCAACTGCTCTTTCAGCTCCGATGAGGTTATACGATATGGTGGAAATAAATGGGCAGAGTGCCCGGTAACAAATCAATACCAAAATCGATATCCCTGTCGGGCGGCATGCCTAGAAGATCCGCTAGAAATACATCTGGATAATCCCTCACTACCGGAACTGACTCAACGCTAGGAGTATTGACACTAACATCCCCCACATAGTCTAGATATACATCACATCCCTTCCCAACCATCCACTGTGCTTTAAGGAAGGACACAACTCTGCTAGGAACATAATCTAAAGTACCCCTCCACTCCAACCGCGACAAACCTGGCATAACCAATATCACCGTCTTGGCGTGACAATCAAGAATAGCATGATAGAGTGACAACCAGTCCATACTCAAAATAACATCAAAATCTACCATATTAAGCAATAATATATCGGCTCTGGTCTCAAAACCACCAAGAATAACTAAACATGACCGATGCACATGGTCTCCGACTGGCATGGACACATAAACAGGAGAACATAAGGAATCACGGGATATACCCAAATATGGAGCAAAGTGATGATACATAGGAATAAGTGGAGCATGGATCAAATAAGACTGATGCATCTCTATGACAAACCGGAACAATACCTATGATAACTGAGTTGAATACAATCGCCTCCGTCCTAGTAGGAAGAGCATAACATCCGGCCTGGCCTCCCCCTCTAGGGCGACCTCTAACTGCTCGGCCGCCACCTCTAGCTAGTTGTGCAGGTCGAGTGGCAACTGGTGTGGTAACTACGACTTGTGAAGCCTGAGGGCCCTGTGGAATACGTGGGGCCTGAGTAGTCTGTGGAGGTGCACCCCTCCTGAGTCTGGGGCAATACCTCACTATATGGCGAGTGTCACCAAATTCAAAACAAGCTCTTGGAGGATGCGATTGATGGAATTGGCTCGGGTATAGTCGGCTGGACTAACTGTTGAAAGCACCTCGTGTAAGAGGTGTACTAGATAATGGTAATGCATAATAGAAAACCTGAGGCTTGGGATTAGCTGGAATACCACCGGAAGCTGGAAGTGCTGAATGAACAGGAAGACTCATATAGCTTCTACCATGACGGGCTGCAACTGGGGCACGGGCACCAATATATGTGCCAGAATCTTGAGGCCTCTTGGCCTCCCTCTCCTCTCTCTCTCCCAGACCCATATACCTTCCAATCTCCTAGCGATGCTGGTATGGGATGTCAATACCTAACTCCCGATCTATGCTGAATCTAATACTCTAGTTGAGCCCCTCGACTCTGTCAGTGAGACTAAATGTGCTCCACTTTAGCATACTTAAGGGACTAAAATACTCAGATTATATTTGAGTGACCAAAATAGACCTACCATCAAAGATAAGGGACAATATTGGCCAAAAACTTCTCTTTCTATGATTCAAATTTTCCTTTTCCCTTTATATTAGTTACTGCACCTATGCAATGTCTTTTTCGATTAGAAACTTGGAATCCCCAATTACTAACCTATGACAAGAGGGGTTGCTCTGATGGTAAGCAACCTCTACTTCCAACTAAGAGGTTGTGAGTTCGAGTCTCCCCAAGAGCAAGGTGAGAAGTTCTTGGAGGGAAGGATGTCAGGGGTCTATTTGGAAACAGCCTCTCTACCTCAGGGTAGGGGTAAGGTCTGCGTACACACTACCCTCCCCAGACCCCCATTAAGTGGGATTATACTGGGTTATTGTTGTTGTTGTCGTCTATTCCCTTTTTAGAGGAGTTCTTCCTCTCTCAACATTTCATTAAAATTCCAAAGAAAGAGAAAACAAATGACTAAAATTGCTCTATAGGACAAAAGTAACCCGCTTAGGCTGCAGACTCCAGTTCTCCGTCTCGTCGCCTCCCATTATTAGCCTACACAAAATCGGAAAATAGCTCAAGTGAGCAGACAACAGTGAATACTGTGTTGCGAAATACACTCGCTCCAACTTTTACTGCATCATCTCAAGTATAATTTCACTGTAAATTGATTTCATCTTTTGTTTTTGTTATGCAAGCCCCAATGCACATTTAAAGCATCCCTAATATTTGATTTGTGTTGATATTTTCACTTAATTACCTAGTTATTTTAGAGCTCATTGGTCCTTTAAAATCAAGTGAAGAAAGTGAAATCATTTTTCCTTCAGTATACACAGCAAAGAATTGGCTTCTATTTGTTTCCTG
The DNA here is from genome assembly GCF_000715075.1 of Nicotiana tabacum. Lineage (NCBI taxonomy): Eukaryota > Viridiplantae > Streptophyta > Magnoliopsida > Solanales > Solanaceae > Nicotiana > Nicotiana tabacum. Next base: position 44,896,750 of record NC_134084.1, read on the forward strand.
TAGGTAATATGTTTCAGAGATTTTCTTTTGTGTATAGTTTTTTATTAGTAGGTCAAAGAATCACGCTTGCGCAAAAACAACAACAACAACAAAACCAGTGAGTTCCCACAAGTGGAGTTTGTGGAGGGTAGTGTGCACGCGGACCTTACCCCTAATCTAGGAGGGTAGAGAGCCGAATCATGCTTGCGTAGATACCTAAATTAATCCACTAGAGAAGTCTGCTCTGGTGGATTTGATATTTAACAAGGGTAGTCACCCTTATTAAAAGTTTAGGTTTTGATATTGTGGTTGATACTTTCTCCATCAATGTCATTATTAGTTTCAGGAGTGCTTGAGATAAATAAAAGGTTGGACATTTAATTAGTACTCAATCCGCCCTATTTTTTGTGGCATTGGTTTACTGGGTACAGAGTTTAAGAAAGTAAGATAAGCTTTTGAAACTTGTGGTCTAAAACAAGGCATAGATATTTGTGTGGCTATAGATCATCTCATTAAGGGTAAAATGAGGAAGTTTAAAGTTAATTTTTTTTTTCTAAATATAGAAAGGTGTCATTATTTATGGTTTACACTAAAAAGAAAATTGCGGCATATAAATTGTGACAGAGGGAGTAGTTTATTGCGTGTTTAGTTTCAATATTACCTTGAGTTGAGAACCCATGCTTTTCCTGGCATTTGGTTGTTGGGCAGATCTGTGTTTCCTACAGCTTTACCTGAGTTGTGAAAAATGTTCTCTTCCACGGAATATATTTTTAGCTGAAAGGTGGAATTGATTACCTTTTACTTATTGGGTGGAAGTCATCTTCTTTTGCAGATATCCCAGCTTTTACTACGTGTCACTTATTTCAGTCAATACTTAAGACATTATTCGAACATTTAATACTGTCACTACAAGATGATCTTCGTATCTTTTTTTTGATTAAGTAAGAGAAGTTCTTTAAATGGCATATAGAAGATGCATGGCAAAAATATGCAACAGAAGAATGTCTTACTGAATAACTAAGGAGCAGACACAATCCACCAAAAAAGTTCAGTATTAGGCCTCGTTGCATTACTATGTCACATACTTTTACGCCCAACTAAACACTGTAAAATTATTCAGAAAATGATGTCTCATAGTGAAATATTTTCACGAAAAAACTTTTTTTATGGAAAATACTTTCTTCCATTTAGATGAACTCCCAAAACTTTTGGAGGATAGTAAACTGACATTGTATGTAGCAAGTACAAACTCTGAATTGTTTCAACATCCGTGAATCTGACTGATGTTAATTCTGGTATGGGCTAACGTTGCTTTTATATTTGACACTATAGGATGGCGGTTGTAGAGCCTTCCCCCTTGTTGGATATTTTAGTAAGAGAACCAGAGGGTTTTGCTATATGGAATGGACCACCTTTCCCAAGTGGTCAACCTGGTATCAAGCTTGATAGGGTTCCTTGTACCAGTGCAAAGTTCAGTGAAGATGGGTCCAAACTCATGGTTACAAAATCAGACTCCATAATTAGCATCTTTGATTGCAAAACATTGAAAGAGATTAGGTCTTTTAATGTCCCAAACGTTCTTGCAGCTGTCATCTCTCCTCGTGGAACTTATCTTCAGACCTTCCAGAAATGTTCATCTCCTCAGGATAAGAACGTGGTCTTGTGGAAGATAGAAAATGGTGAATATGTTTACCAACTCTTCCAGAAAAATATGACAAAAGTTACATGGTAAATTTTCTTGTGTTTTGGCTGTCTATGTGGGAAATTGATGCTTAGAATTTCAGAGTATTTTATTCACTTGCACTCTGATTTTTTCAGGCCTTCCGTACGTTTCAGTTCTGACGAAACTGTTGCATGTCGATTGGCAACAAATGAGATCCAATTTTTTGATCCTAGGGATTTCTCTAAGGGATTTGTTAATCGGCTGCGAGTTCCTGCAATTGCTGCATTGGAGCTTTCTAAAGTCCCTGGATCCTACGTGGCTGCATTTGTTCCAGAATCCAAGGTCTAAAAATTATTGGATACTCATTAAATTATCAATTTGAAACATCCATGCATTATACTCTTGACGATGAATGTGCATTTTGATATGCCTCATGACTTTTTAACTAATCCATAGTATGCTTGTTGTTAGAGAACTTGACACAAACTAATGCCGAGCACATTCAGTCAAGTCTCATTGAAGTGCACTCCATCCTAAAAGTTTCTCTATAAATTCAAAAGCTTTTTCCAGTAGTTGTTCAAGCTGCTCCTTAATGTAATAAAAAATACACTCGAGGCTTTGGGAATATATGGCAGGCTTTCATAACGTATTCTATACGGGAGGTGCATAGTAATCCAGATATCCACGAGCTGTCTTGTTGGTTTTAAAGAGTTGTATTTCTGCACAGCACAGTACAATGTGTTTGTTGTAGTGAAAGCTGAGGGGAAGCTACTCGAGAGTAGTCAACAAAGTGAATCTGAAAAGTTGCCCGAATATTTTGGAATTCTTTTCGGCACAGTAATATCCAAAAACCAATAGGCGTAATAGAAGAGTAAAATACTTCCTTAGTTTCGTGCAACCAGATTACAACACAACATAAAATTCTTCAAGTGTCGTGTGCTTAAGGCTGCCAGTTCTCAGGGTTCCCATTTAACCTTTTGGAAAATTAATTTATGCAGGGAATGCCAGCCAGTGTTCAGATATATGCATGTGGAAAGGACTTACAAAGTCAAGCTGTTGCACGACGCAGCTTCTTCCGCTGCTCAACTGTGCAACTGAGCTGGAACTCTGGATCTACAGGGCTTCTAGTGGTGGTCCAATCAGATGTTGATAAAACAAACCAAAGCTACTACGGAGAATCAAAGTTGAACTACTTGACTACTGATGGGACCCATGAAGGGCTTGTTCCTCTCCGTATGTTGTTTTCATCTTCTTAATCTTCAGCCAAAGTTATGTGTTGAATGAGTGAATTTGCGACTTACTGATCCTTGGGCATGTTGCAGGTAAAGACGGCCCTATTCATGATGTTCAATGGTCCTATTCGGGTAAAGAATTTGCAGTTGTTTATGGTTGTATCCTTTACCAACACCCCAAAACCCACCCTCAAGGCTTCTGAAATTGTTATAAAAAATGAAAAGAAAGCCTTAGAGAAAAGGGAAAAAAAGAAGACTGAAAAGAGTCTATGGAAATGTTACACACTTGTTGTGAAAAACCATACAAGTTGAAGACAAGAATATTTTGAAGAAATGTTACAAAGTTTGAAGTTGGATGCAACTTTTTTCTAGACTCCGTAGAAGTTTGAATATATGCACACTTATAACTAGTTGCTAAAGCTTAGAGCTTGGTTCTTCCATTATTCTCTCATTCGTGGTTCTGGGTGTTACTGTTTTTCTTTAATTATTCCGTTTAAAATCTTCTCTCTCTCGCTTAAGAGGAGGAATACACAATAAAAAATGTGAGACAAGTGTTAAATGGTGGAGGACATCTGGCACACATATTCTTTTTGCTCTTCAACTTACAGAGGAGGTCCAAGGTGAAGTGCGTTAGATCATTGCTTTTATATACTCACTGAACATGCGCTCTGTTCATTAATAGGGTCTAATGTAGTCCTAATAAAGAAGCTTTTATTTCCTCCCTCGAGTGGATTTGTTCAAAGATTAATTTGCAACTAGTATCCGCCTTCAAAGCAATGCCATAGCAATCAAGGAGTTAGAGCAACAACCTTGGGAACCAAGGCTCAAATATAGGAGAAATGACACTAGGTAAATTTATCCCATGCCTAAGCATTAACTGGTAGAGTTACTTGATACCTATGCTTGTCGTAAGCAGTAGGTTCTCGGTGGATTAGTTGAAGGTGCAAAATAGCCTCGACACCTCTGTTATTAAAAATATATGCAGCTAGAATTCCTATATTTTTTCTTGAATCCATTGTTTCATATATTTTCTGGATGCTGCTGCTATTCCTTAAATCACTTAGTTATGTCTTCTATGGCCACGGTGTTCGACAAGAAGTGCAATCCTCTGCTTGAGCTTGGAACAGGCCCATACAACACTATCAGATGGAATCCGCTGGGGAACTGTATCCTTGTCTTCAAAAAGACATTCTTTTTCTAATTTGTCATCATTGTTTCTAGTTGGTCATTGGAAAAAAGGGCTAGTTTATTTCCATCTGCAGTTACTGCTTTTGCTTGCCTTAATCCTTGTTCTACAGTTATATGCTTGGCAGGCTTTGGTAACTTACCAGGAGACATGGTATGTATATCTAGATGATTACTATATTCAGAAGTGGGAAATGTCCACAACTCTTATATCTGTTTCAAATATCATGGATTGCTACTACCTATAAAATAAAAATAAAAACTTTTGACACATAGGCTAAACATAATCAAAGTACCAACATTTCCCTTATTACCAACAATTAAACGAGAGATGGAAAGAGTTCGACATATCCCTTGATATGTAGTTTTTCTCATTTAAAATCAGCTTTGATATCAAGTGGCATCCTAATTCATGTGATTAAGAGTAAAATAGGGATGTTAAAGGAGTCAATCTTTTCGAGATAGAACAAAAAGAAAAGAATCTCATATAAAATAAGATCAAGGAAGTAGAATACTAGATTTAAGTGCTAAATAGAACACAAAATGATCAGCTTCATTGGAGGCATGCCAAACTTTTAACTATTCTAAGCTTGCTGCTTAGCAAATCATGCTCGAGAAGATTCTTTAGAACATATAGCGATCAACATAATTGGTGTATATGACCATTTGATTCTCCCTGTGCAAAACAAAACCCAATGGAATTATCAGATAGTTAGTATAGTTAGTGTTAGATAGTTAAGTGCAAACAATAATATTTACACTCTCCGTCCCATTTTATGTGATGTTGTTTGATTGCTTGTGGAGCGTAAGAAAGAAAGAAAGACTTGAACTTGTGATCTGAAACAAGTCGTATATTCGTGTGGCTATAAATCATCTCATTAAGGGTAAGATAAGAAGTTTAAAGTTAAATTGTTTCTAAATATGTATCATTCTTTTTGGGAAAGACTAAAAAGGAAAGTGTATCACATAAATTGAGACAGAGGGAGTGATATAATATACTCATCTAAAATATATATTTATTAATGTAGTATCATCTACTCTTAAAAAAATGTTGTATCAGGTGGGTAAAACAACCATGTACATGGTAAAATGTCCCTATAAAGGGATTAATGCGTAAGTCATTATTCTTCGCTCATTCTCTCGGCCTTTTATCCTTGTTTCTCTTATATTTCATATGACATCTAAGCTTTTATTAGAATTACTATGCATTTACCAGTAATATTCGAGATAAGATAATGTCATTCACTGCATATTATTCCTAAAACCGTCTTGTTTATTTGAGTCTTCTTTGCTTCTTGCGAGTGTTATGCATCAACCAACAATACCATGAAACCAAGAATATTTAAGCAAACAAAATTTGAGAAGCCATGTCTTAAGTGGAGGTCACGCACTGACTAGGTTGCAGATTTTTATTAGGAGATCCACTCCATCTGCTCAGCGCGTGAACTCTATTCAGACAATTCAGTGAATTTCTTGCTTTCATGGCAGTTGATTTCCATCCCCAGCCTAACTAATTTCGATCACCTGAACCCTAATTCAGCATGGCTCAAAAAGTTCCTACTTCCTCTTTTTTTCCTGTAAGATTAATTAATATTCCGACTCACTGGGGTCGACTACCTGCGAATCATCCCATCCATCTTTCATATTTTTCCAGTGGTTTTGCCTAGCTTATGACGGTTGTGTCTTTGCTGACAAAGATCTTACTGTACACCCACTTTCAATAGGATTATCCTGCACCATAAGCCTCAATTATAACCTGCGACAATCTCCAGTGATTTTCAATTGTTCTCTAGTTTTTTTTGGGTGAATTTTCTCGATGAATAGAATATCCCGTGATTTTTATGACTAACAGATGTTCAAAGATCTCATTCTGACAGCTTTTTCGGGTTAATTTTCCAGCAAGCTCAATTCCTTCCCCTGGTCTGTTCATCAATTTCCAACCATTTCCTCGGACATTTTGGCCTCCTTCAATTATGTCATAGGGATTGGATAATTTTGGTCACAAGAAAATAAGATATAGTGATTTATGTAGCACCCAAGGGTGTGGCCTTAAGTGGGTGCAACCTTAGAGATCAGGGTTCAAATTCTAGCTCAGACAAGAAGCATTAGGTAATTTCTTCCCATCTACCTAAGCTTGATAGACAGAGTTAGCCAGTACCTATGCTAGTGGGAGGTAATAGGTACCCGATGAAATAGTTTACGTGCACGCAAGCTGGCCTAGACATCATTGCTATAAAAGAAAGGGAAGATATGGTGAATTTGTGTAGTCAGATGGTTTCTTTTATCTCATTAAAATGAGCTCCTTTAGTATATGGCACTTAAATAATCGTCTTAGGCTTGTAGTTTTAGTTGTTCAAATTGGCAAACTATTGCCTATATCTCTTAGTCCTCCATTCTTGTTATTTGGGTTGCTGGTTCAGCAGCTTCTACTCATATTTGTGCTAATAAACCACTCTGGCAAGTGCAGCCTGCCTGCACCTTGACCTTCATTTATGGTAGTTGTCTGAACAATTTAGACAGACTGTATTTGGCCATGTCTACCTGGAGGTTGAGAAAGTTCCTACTAAATCTTAGTTGATTCATAGAGTGATGCTTGCCTGTGATCTTGAATTACAAGTTTCTTCTGCTTATTTAGCTTAGCTTTTAAGCGATTAGTCATTACTTCAGGCATTCTGGGACTACAAGGAAAAGAAGCAGCTTGGAACTACAAGGGCTGAATTGTCAGTGACAAGTGAATGGTCTCCTGATGGTCGGTACTTTATGACTGCCACAACAGCTCCACGCCTTCAAGTTGATAATGGGTATGCATATGTTTTGCTGATTTTGTTTTTAAAAGAATGTGCTTTGGCTAAACGGTAACTTGAGAACCTAGTGTACAAATTTTTCAATTTGTAGCTTGCAATGATAAAACAATTTAATGCATCACAGTTAGTGCATTTTGCCCCATTTTATACCATATCAGAATATCTTGATAGCTGTCTGGACCACTTGACTTCTTTCAATCTATTGATTTTATAATGTCTTAAATCTTTAATCTAGTGGTCAACTTTTCAGATGCTGATGTTAATCCACCTGTAGGTTTGTTATAGCAATTATTATATATCTTCCTTGCTAAAAATGGACCTGTTGAATTATGGCCCTAATGCAACTGCATGAACTTATAAATATGTTGAGAAGCCTTCGGTGATTCTAAAGAATGAGAAGCTAGTGAGCATGCCTAATGCTGCCTTTGTGGGAAGAGTGAGGCAATGGGTTCATTGGCTAAAAGACCAGATTTTGTCTTACCATCAAAAAATTGTTGCCTTTGTTTGGAATGAGAGAAAGTGGAGTGCCAGGTTTATGCAAGCAGATATATTTGGCAATTTTGTTATTAAATACATGATAGCTAATGCTCATTCTTTCATGTTTTTGAAGGGTTAAAATTTTTCACCACAATGGATCATTGTACTTCAAGAAGATGTTTGACAGATTGTATCAGGTTAATAGCCTTGCTAATTTTTTTTCTGCGAACCAACTTGCTCTGCCTGCTTACTGCTTTGTTCACTCCTCTGACAGGTTGATTGGAAGCCAGAGTCAGTAGAAAAATTTGGTGACATTGAAGACCTTGTGAAGGCAGTTGGCTCGGTGGAAATAGATGAAGCTAAAGCGCCAGGTTCCTCCTGTTTAAATCTTGTAACAAAGTTTGATGTAATGCCCATGTAATTGCTATAATGGGAGCTGAAACCAAAATGTCTTTCCAGGGAAAGGATCCAAAGCTACCCAGGCCGTTCCGAAGGCTACACCTGCCAATCCTCCTGCAGCAAAACCTGCTGCTTATCGTCCACCTCATGCGAAGGTTGCTGCTGCGGTTCAAGCAGAGGTATGGAAGGGATACTTTATTGATTACTTATAACTTTTTTCTTCTGATAAGTCAGAGGTATTCATTGATAGCACACCAAGCTGGTGTATAAAGTGCTTATACCTTACCATAATTGGTATTCAATCTAATAATTTCAATGAATTTTTTGGCATTTAACTACATTCTTAGAGCAAAATAACTTTGTTGAGCATTTTGAATGTCATGCCTGGGGAGTTAATACTTTTAATTTCCCAATGGAGAACACTGACATTATGAATATGCTATGTTATTTCCTTCTATATTACAATGTATAAACTACATTACATAAATGATATGGTATGTTTTAATATGATGATTACTCACTAGTGGGTTTTCTGCACGGCCATTACCTTTGTGAAGTTAACTGACCTTGTATACAGCAACTAGAATATTTATTAAGTTGGTTCCCTTGTAAAAAACTTCTTCAGTAATATTATATTGTAACAAAGTTTCAAGAAAGTAAAGGTGTTCGATTTTCATACTCTTGCTATTGTTAAGATATTCTCTTCCCACAATTTGGCTAGAATGGTTACTCCATATACCCAATCTTTGGACTTAACATTATCCTCATAATGGTTAATGCAATGTCAATTGTGAATTGGATTTAATGATGGTAAATAATTAGAAAAAATAAAAAGGCTAGCCCAAAATGCATGTTTAATTTTCTTGAATGAAGCGTCCCTTCTCTACCTTTCTGTGATGAACTCTATTTCTGACTCCTTAAGACATGTAGGTGACTGAATCCCAAAAGAATATTAAGGTCCTTTATCGAATATGAATAGCTCTTGTTCTCTATAAATTTCATATGGTTTAGTTCGATAGCAATCAACCTGTAGAGAATAAAAGGAACTTAGGTGTGTAATAATGCATTAGATGTGTTGAGCTTAATTATACTATAAGTAATTACATGGATCTTTATCTTTCCTTCTTTTCTGTAAAACATTTCCTGAAATTTTAAAGCCAAATCTGATATTTCAGTTATTACTGTCCAATCTTTATTGGCAACTCATTTTCCTTTAGAACTCTCTTCCTTAGAAAATGAGAAGAAAAAGGTGAGGTTAGACAGTCTACCATTTGGAGGGAGCAAATACACAAGTTGTGAATTTTATTATAATTCATTTTCTCTATGTAACTAAAAAAGATACCACTCTTAGGTGGGGCTGAACGCGATAGAACTGATAATAAATTACACATTTGGCACTTCTTGCTTGATCATTCCTCTTCTTTTTGCCCGGGCAAGAGGATCCTGAACTTTGCAAATATGTTCTCTCACTCACTGATCTCTACCGCATTTGAATATAAAAAAGCTTTGGAAGGTTTCCTGAACTGAAAAGATACTGCTTTTCTGAATAGACTTTGTTCTGGAAAACAAACATAATTATTTTCAGGATATGGATAAAAAATACTTAGAGATAGGATTTCACAAAGAATAATATAGATATTCTCTGAAACATTTCTTCAGAAGTTAATCTCAACGCAGAACTTTTCGAAAAAATATGTTTACTGCACTAGGATATAGTTACCTTTACGGGACACATTCTGATGATAAACTTGCAATGTGGTAACAACGTGATGGTTTATTAGCTACTTTCAAAACGTCATAATTTGTATATACATGTCATATGAAAGTTCATCCATGCGTTATTTCCAGTTATATTTTTCTCCTTTAGTTTGCGCCACTAGTATGCTAATAGTAAGCATCTGTTTCATTTTGACAGTTATTTGGAGGAAGTTCTTCAGGGTAAGCTTCAATGCACTATTCCTCTTTTTTTGTTTTTCTTTTTAATATTTCAGATGTTCAAACTATTAAGTTGCTATACATCATTCCCTATTTCACATGAATATAGGGAGCTGAGCAAGAATGCATTGAAAAACAAGAAAAAGCGGGAGAAACAACGGGAGAAAAAACAAACCGAGGGTGCTTCTGGAACTGGTGGTTCATGATCAGATGCAACTTTACAGAATGCTGTCTTTGACATGCAGGTCATGAGGGGCCTAAAGCAAGATAAGGTTTTCATGGACCCTCATACATACCGGAGATTTATTTGATTTGGCCTAATATTTGTAGAAAATATAAATCAAATTTTGTTTCATATCTTCTTTTCAAATTTAGTTTTCAGCCCATGTGCTAGATTTAAAATAAAATTGCCCTTTTCTCAAGTAAATTTACTTGTGTTGGATGAGTGGGATGGTGGAGCTGCCAGTTAGAGAGGTAGTGACAGAAGGGAAATGTTTCTTTTTTCTTTTTTTGTTGTTGTTGTGTTACTACCTTCTGGTTATGAAATATGACTGCGACAAAAAACGTATGGTTTATATCTGTGCATATTTGTACGAAATTTCTTGAAATAGGGGCAAAATTTATTTGTAGGGTAACTACCATTTTCTAACGGTCACTAAACAATCAGCGACCAACAAAGCCGTCGCCGACTGCTCTCACATCGCAAGGTAGGTCCCCTCTCTCTCATCTCTTCCCTTTTTCCCCATCTCTCTCCTTTCCTCTCTTTTCTTTTTCTTCCCCTTCTTTTTACGTCTTCTCTTTACACTTCTCCCACCGCCACCAACCTCATCAGCGGCGACGCTTTCTTTCTCCTCTTTCTGCCTCTCTTTCTCCCCTTCGTTCTCCCTCTCTTTGCGTGTGTATGAGTGCGTGTTTTCGAGCCTGTGTACAGTGAACAGGGCTGACTGAGTTCCGGCGAGATTCAGTCATGCACCGGCGCGTGAGCATTAATACAGTTAGGTTTCCGGCTAGATTTTGCATCACTAGTGGTCACCCCCTCAACTGGACATGTCCCATTTGATCTCAAGTCCCGACGTGATCAAACAACTCCGGTTAGATTTCCAGCGAGCTCCATTGTCTTCGTCAACTATTATTCCTCTGTTTAAAAAACCAGACTCTTCTATTCTTGTTTTGTTGTATTCTGTTTTCGATATGCTCTGTTACAATCTGTTTCTTCTGTTCCTAATGTGTTCTTTATTTGTCATTGTGTTCTAATTGTGGTTACTATATTTGCTTGCGTCTTTAGATTAGTGAATTTTGTCTCGCTTATCTACCTGCAACTACCATTTCTAGTACATTAGTTTTGTGATAGTGCTTGCTTAGTGTGACTTAGATTATAGTGGTTGTAGTGAATGATGGTAGGGTAAGGTCATGTCCTCAGGGGGGTCCTCGGGGAGGGGGAGGGGGGTGGGGGTCGATGGCAAGGGGGAGTAAGGGTGGTAAAGGAGTCCCCAAGCTGAGAGTTGGGTCTTGGAACATAAGGACTTTGACGGGAAAATCTATAGAGTTAGCAAAGATTCTCCATAAGAGGAAGATCAATATAACTTGTCTCAAGGAGACTAGATAGGTGGGAGTTAAGGCACGAGATATAGATGGGTTTAGACTATGGTACTCTAGACGCGTGGGGGGCAAGAATGGGGTAGGTATTTTGGTTGATAGGGATCACAAGAGCTAGTGGTGGAGGTTAGGACGGTGAACAATAGATTGATGATTATTAAACTAGTTGTCGGGGAATTTACTTTAAACGTGATTAGTGCGTACGCTTCCTAAGTGGGCTTGGACGAGGAAATCAAAAGGCATTTTGGGAGAATTTGGATGAGGTTGTGCTTGGTGTTCCGCACACTGAGAAACTTTTCATAGGAGGAGATTTCAATGGCCACATTGGGGCGATTCTGGGGGTTATGATAATGTGCATGGCGGCTTTGCTTTTGGAATTAGAAATAGAGGAGGAACTTTGCTATTGGATTCACTATTGGATTTTGCTAAAGCTTTTGATTTGGTGATAACTAATTTAAGTTATCAAGTGGGGGAGCTTTGACTAAAGATGAACCCCAGGAGTTGGGGGATAAGTCGCTGGCTATAGGGCATGGAGGAGTAGTGGGGACGCGAGAGGTATGTGAACCACGAAAGCGAATTGCATTGGAGGTTGCTAGAGAGGTATTAGCGGTCTTAAAGGGCTACTCTATTGGTCACAAGGGGGATTGGTGGTGGAATGGAGAGGTCGAAGGTAAAGAGGAAGCCGAGAAAGCGATGTATTTGAAGCTTTTGGAGAGCGTGGACGAGGAGGAGAAGAGAATGAATATGGAGCGGTATAAGATGGCTAAAAAGGAAGCAAAATTAGCGGTTACGACGACGACGAAGACTGTAGCGTTTGAACTGTATGAAGAACTTTAGGGCAAATGCAGGGATAAAAAGTTGTATAGGCCAGCCAAGGCGAGAGAAAGTAAGGCCCGTGACCTGGACCAAATGAAGTGCATCAAAGACGAGGAAGATAGAGTTTTGCTGGATGAGACACATATTCGACAGAGATGACAGACTTACTTCCATGCACTCTTGTACGAAGATGGGGATAGGAACATTGAATAGGGTGACTTGGAATACTCCGAGAGTCGTCGAGACTTTGGGTATTGTAGGCGTATAAAAGTTGAGGAGGTAGAGGGGGTTATGCATAAGATGAGTAAGGGAAGAGCGACGGGGCTAATCAAAATTCTGTTTTGGAAGGGTGCGACAGGGCGGGCTTGGAGTGGCTCACTGAGCTATTTATTGTCATTTTTAGGACGAAAAAATTGCCCGAAGAATAGAGGTGGAGTACAATTCATTTGTTCAAGAACAAGGATGATATCCAAAGTTGCAACTATCGGGGTATCAAGCTACTAAGACATACTATGGAAGTCTGGAGAGGGTGGTGGAGTTGAGAGTGAGGAAGAGTGTCTATTTTTGAGAACCAGTTCAGATTTATACCGGAACGTTCGACTACGAAAGCTATTCACCTTGTTAGGAGATTGATAGAGCAGTATAACTAGAGGAGGAGGGATTTACATATGGTGTTCATCTACTTAGAGTAGGCTTACGATAAAGTTTCGAGGGAGGTTCTGCGGAGATGATTGGAGACTAGAGGTGTTCCTGTTGCATACACTAGGGCAATTAAGGACATCTATGATGGAGCTAAGACTCGGGTGAGGACAATCGAAGGGGACTCGAAACTTTCTAGTTGTGATGGGGCTGACGCATTGACCCTCAACCCTTTTTTATTTGCCCTGGCGGCTGACGCACTGATGCACCACATTCAAGGGGAGGTGTTGTGGTGCATGTTATTTACAGATGACATTATACTGATTGACGATACGCGAGGCGGTGTTAACGTGAGGTTAGAGGTTTGGAGGCAGACTCTAGAGTCTAAAGGTTTCAAGTTGAGCAAGACCAAGAAAGAATACTTGGAGTGCAAGTTTAGTGGTGCGACTCATGAAGTGGATGAAGACGTGAAACTTGATTCACAAGTCATCTCTAGGAGAGAAAGTTTCTAGTACCTTGCGTTAGTTATACAAGGGAATGGGGAGATTGACGAGGATGTCACACATCGTATTGGAGCGGGGTGGATGAAATGGAGGCTTGCTTCCTGTATTTTGTGTAATAAGAATGTGCCAGCAAAACATAAAAGTATGTTCTATAGAGCGCTGGTTAGACTGACTATGTTGTACGGGGCTGAGTGTTGGTCAGTCAAGAACTCCCATGTCCAGAAGATGAAGGTAGCAGAAATGAGGATGTTGAGATGGATGTGCAGGTATAACAGGATAAATAAAATTAGGAATGAAGATATTCCAGACAAGGTGAGCGTGTCTCCTATGAAGAACAAGATGCGGGAAGCGAGACTTAGATGGTTCGGGCATATGAAGAGGAGAGGTACATATGCCCCAGCAAGGAGGTGTAAGAGGTTGGTCTTGGAGGGTCCAAGGAGAGGTAGAGGTTGACTGAAGAAGTATTGGAGAGAGGTAATTAGGCAAGACATAGTGACTCTCCAGCTTACCGAGGACATGACCCTAAATAGGAAGGTGTGGAGGTTGAGAATTAAGATAGAAGATTAGATAGTCGAGCGTCGTCCTTGCTCGTACCAGTTTGTTTTAGTGCATTACTTAGTGTTAGTCTTGTATTTTCTTATTCTTGAATTTCCGTTATTACTTGTTTCTTTCGCTTCGGTTTTCTGATTAGTTTGTTGGTATTGCTGGTTTGTTGCTCTTCCATTTTATCTTTCCTGAGTCGAGAGTCTAATGGAAACCTCTCTACCTTTTTCAAGGTAGGAATAAGGTTTGCGTATACATTACCCTCCCCAAACTCCACTTGTACGATTACACTAGAATTTTTGTTATTATTGTTGTTTGATTTGGTTTTGGGATGTGTTTGGAAAATGTTTATTGAAGATAAGTGTTGTGTCTCGAATTACTTTTGGATTTCGTGTAGATTTTCTTTTCCTTTCAGAATACATTTTTGAATTTGATCTGCTTTAGGGCATCTTCAACCTTTACCCCTATTTTGGTTCCCAAAATGGGGATTTTTCTATTTTAGAGATAACTTTCTCCAACCATTTCCCCATTTTTCCCCGAAAAGAGAATGTTGTTTTTTATATTCTTCTCTCTCTTCTAAAAGTAAAAGAAATGAAAGAAAAAAATAAAGTTTTAATGATGGATGTGGATTCTATTGTTTATGCGACAACAACAACGAATAATGTATAAAAGAAGTTAACAATATTCACAGTCACAACCACAACAATCCTCGGCCCCATTCACTCAATACTATAATGATTTTGGTGTATGTGGAAACGACATACCTCCCTACTAAATTATTATGCTAGTTACCGTAGTTTTAATTTTTATGTATTTTAATTTAATTTTTTTTCAATTTTCATGTATGTCCTATTTTAATGTATTTTTAATTTTCACATTTCGATTTTAGCAATATCTAATATTTTATATTCGCACCTTTCAATTTTAGCAACATCTAATATTTTATATTTGCACCATTCATTTTTTGAGATGATTATATATTTTTTTGTATAAGTATAACTTATAATAAAATTAACTTACAATTTTACATAAAAATAATAAATGAACAAAAATTAATTTATCAAAATTATACGCCAAAGTTAAGATGTAAAATTAATATTATAAAGATATTACATAAACATAATTAGGTATATATAAAGAGATAAATTAAAAGAGTTAAATAATAAAATATGCATGAATAGTAATGGGGAAGATGAATAGTGTCCCTCTATATTTGGAGGAACACTATTCATCCCCCATTTTGGGGCAAAAATAGGGGAGAGTTGGAGCTCCATCATGGCAAAAGTTGTCAAAATTATGAAAAAATGGGGGAGGGTTGGAAATGGCCTTAGATAGATTTGGTTCATGCCTTTCTCTGTCATACCAATTTCATTTCAAAACTTGAATTACTTTTCTAAATCTATATTTTAGAGTACATTTTGAAACCAAACACAAGTGATGGAGGAAAAACTTAGCCAGTACGGACTGTGTATATTTTCTAAGTTTTTTTTTGTGGGTCCAAAAGAAACAGTACTTATATTACGTTAAATAAAATATGCGTACAAGAAGTAGTAGAGTGCGCAGGTGCAGCACTTTGGTGGCTAACAAAACTACAAGTCGTAAAGTTTCCCGATCGTTCAGCTTCAAGTGCATTTGTGACAAAAAACAGGTAGGTGAGTTAGAGGATTCCATACTGCATCCATATTTTACAAGCTTATAGTATACGGTCAAAATTGAGCTTCCCTTTTTGTATGATTAATCAAGATCAGGGTGTGGCAGGCCAAGGTTTCGACCCCATGTCATACCGGACCGTGACACAAAGTTAGATTGTCAAGCTCGTGACTCAAGAACTGATCGAGATCAAGATTAGCCAAGATCGAGACTGAGTGGGATAGAGATCGAGCAAGATCGAGGGAAGCCTACCGAGCCAAATAACGGAAAGCCAAGATATCTGCGATCGGCGATGATCACGGTAGAAATCTCGGCACATATTAAGAAGAGGCCGATTAATTAGCTAATCATGGGATTTCTTACTGTATTTAGAATTGTACCAAGGGTATGACTCCTGATGATAGGCTATAATTACGTATTTTAGTCGCTTATTACACTATAATATACTGCATTTTAATTGAGTTTGAGTTTTAATAGCTAGTGTTTTGCACTAATTGTGTATTTTATGCCTTGTAGGAGTGATTCCGAGCTATGTAGATATTATGGAATGAATTCAAGTGATTTGGAGCTTTGAAGTCTGAGTAAAAGCCCAAGGAATCAAGCCGGGATCGTGTTCGGGGATCAATGGATGATAGTTAAGAACGAAACGGAGAATCGAGCGGGTATACGACGCACTGTCTAGTAAAATGCACATAACCTTTTTTGCAGAAATCCGTTTGGGCTCCATTATATATCGTTGGAAAGATATTTGAAAGGGCTACAACTTTCATGTTTTGAATTTTTGCAAATTCCCACTACCGCGGTGCGTGGAGTGGCGCGCAGTGCGGTGCGCCTGTGGAAATTTCATGCAGCCTGTCAGAATTAGCAATCTGAACTTTCTCACTGCCGCTCCGCATGGTGCGCCGCCCCATGTGGCACGGTAGTGCAAATTTTACAGAGCCAGAGCCCTATTTCGTGCAGGAAAAGGTGTTTCGTCTAGGCCCGACCCTATTTGGTATAAATACATGTAAAAACGCTATTTTGAAGAGTTGGACATACTTTGGACACACTTTAGACCTAGGAAGAGCACAGAGCCGTTGTGGAGACAGGAGATTCGACCTAAGGAGGCAAGAACGCACTAGGAGCAAGGCGGAGAATTCTTCTACGAGTTTTTCACTTCCTTCTTCCTATTTTCATTATTGGTTATGCATTCTAGTATTGTAGTTATGCATACTATTATGAATCGCTAATTTGTTG
The DNA here is from genome assembly GCF_000715075.1 of Nicotiana tabacum. NCBI lineage: Eukaryota > Viridiplantae > Streptophyta > Magnoliopsida > Solanales > Solanaceae > Nicotiana > Nicotiana tabacum. The sequence continues at coordinate 44,913,407 of NC_134084.1, forward strand.
TCTAGGGTTTTGATGGAACCTGTTGAAGGATGATTTTCTCGTTATGTTTTTAATATAGATTTGCCGTAGTATTATCTCTATTTGTTCAATTATATGCTTATTGTTGTTGATTGAAGGGCCATCAATTAGCTGTTCCTATTTAGTGTACATTACTCGGGAGAGAGTGTATATTGAGGTAGTTGTTGAACATCATCACTCCTAACGTATATGAGGGATCAATACGAAGGGTTTAAAAGTGGAATTAGGGATAACGAAAATTTGGGTGCGATCTAAGTGAGTTGTACTCAAAAGCTAGCTAGCGTAATTCGGGAGAATATGTCTAGTATATTGTTGTAATTACTCGAGAGAGAGTTACGAGAGTTAGAGTGCTCATGATCGATAGAGAAGACTTAGGCAAATTTATAGCAAACATAGCGGGAAGGATTCCGACAATAGGGGAAATCATAACTCTAGATCTCCTTAATCTTTTCTTCAACCCTTAGCATATTTAGTTGTTAATTTACTATTTTAATTTATTAGTTAATTAGTTAAACACAAAAATCTGAATATCTATAAGTTAGGAATTGTTTAAGCTTGTCTTCTTGGTGATAGTGAACTGTTGTAGCTACACATTAGTTCTCTATGGGATTCGACTTCGGACTTGTAAACCAGATTATATTTGCAACAACCGCTTAGTCCTTTTTATAAGGCATAGTTAGGCGTGATCAAATTTTGCCGCCGTTGCCGGGGAACTAACGGTGTAGCTGTAGGTGTACATATTTATAGGTTGCAAGTTTGAACTTTTTTTTTTCTTGTATTTAATTAATTTTTTTGTTTATTTTTTTATTATTTTTGATTTGAGAAACATGGCATCATGGAATTATGAGGATTTTAATGTTGGTAACTCTACTTTTAATCCTCCTTATGCATATTGTGAAGGAAACCACCCATGGAAAAATTATCAAAATATTTTCGAGAGCGAGTTTTGTGCACCAACTCAATCTTATGTGTGGAATGTGTGTGATATGTGTGATGTTCAAGATGGTCACTTTCACGGTTGTGCTTATATTTCTTACCTTCCCCCAACCCATTACTTTGATGGTTCTTTTTTCTAGTAAAGTTAATAGGAACAAAGAACCCAGGGAAGTTAACCTAAAGAAGATCGAAGATATGTTAAAGTGCCTTTTAGAACAACATAGTAAATTACAACTGCAAATAGAAAGGCAAGAGGAAACTATTCACAACTTGAAAGTTCATGTGAGTCAATTGGTTGAAGATTTTAATGCTCAACAAGCCAATATTGTGAATAGTATCCAAGAAGAGTGTGAATTAGATACAGAAATTGAGGTGCTAGTGGAGAAGACCAGAGTAGAACACCAACAATCAATCGAACTAGATTTTGAGGATGCCGATGTTGTAGAAGAGATACTAGAGTCAACCAAGTATATTGAAGATTCATATTTAGTTGACTCTATTGTCATTAGTATTGAGAATGTAGACAGTCCCAATGTTCATGTAGTTGAGCACATTGGTCCACACTCCAAGCATTTTTTCACATTGTGTTTGGATGATGATATAGAAATAGAGTCATCCGAGCCACTTGAAGAGTCACGGAATGGGGAAAGGTGCATATATTCTGGAATTCTTCGTGCTAGAAAGTCAGGATTACATACCTCATACAAAGGCCAAGGAGTGAAGAATACTACATTATTCCTTAGGCCAGTTAGATTCGTTCCACCGCCCCATGACCATAATCATAAGCTTGAATCAAAACTTGGGGTTCGATTGGTGGAGGCAAAAAGTGATTCACGTCATGCCGCGACGTTAAATCGAGCGCTTGTTGGGAGGCAACCCAGTTTTATTTTATTTTTTTATTTTTAATTTAGTTTTTATTTTTTATATTTTTTATTATTATTGTATTATTCTTGTTGTGTCGATTTTTAATTTTTAATAGCATGGAATGCAAAGCCATTGGAAGGATGCAACAGCAAACCAGATGGTTGGAACTAAGTGTGAGGTACCCGCATGAAGGACCAGGTCTGGGAGAAGTCTGAGCCCTCATGAGATGCTAGTGCTTCGGCCTTTGGCCTATCAGGGAGTTCCTTTTACCCTTTTGTATGTATGGATGTGCATTGGGGACAATGCACAATTTAAAGTGTGGGGTGAGGAGATTGTCTAGGTGACTTTCTATGCTATTTTAGTTATGTTAGTTTAATTGAATATTTTTTTAAATAGAAAAGATTGGACTTTTCCCGACGATGGATCTATTAAACAATTTTCTTGAGGAATTTAAATCTAAAGAAAAAAAACAAAAAGATTTTTTTTGTTAGGTAGTGTAGCAATTCCCCTTTGGTTTTTCTTTGTGTCGTGGTTCTTTTCCAAGGGTTTTATTTGAACCGGGTGTAGTTAGTCTTTTTTTCTTAGGAATATGAGTCATTGTGTTGTGTTTTGAAATGAAGCAATATCTCTTGACTTTGTTATGCCTTGAGAATAGTGAGTACTTTGGTTGTTACTAGGGGTGTTTGTAAAAATCAAAAAACCCGAACCAAACCGAAAACCAAACCGAACCGACCAAAAAAACTGATACTTTTTGGTTTGGTTTTGAAATTTAAAAACCGATCAAATTTGGTTTGATTTTGGTTTTAAAAAAAACCGAATATAGGAGTAGTTATTTTAAATTTATTATTACACCTATATATATGTCTACTTTTATACAAAGTTTTAATATTTTTATAGTAAATGTTAATCGTTTGCACTTTTAGTACAGGTCTTTACCTTTACATTCTAGTTTGATTGGTAGTTTTCTTTTGTTAAGTGTAAGAATCTATTTCATGTTAAAAATAATATATTTTTAATTGAGTCCTTAAATTATTCATCACTATTTGATTCAATTATCATCAATATATCTTGGTAAATAATAAATTTCTCAAAGGGTAATTGATTTGATAGTGTTATGTTGAAAATATGGTCGTCGAAATATGTGTTTGGTAGTGTATGTCTTATATTTAAGAAAAAACTGACAAATAACCGAAAAAAACCGAAAACCCGACATAAACCGAATCAAGAAAAAACCGACTTAATTAGTTTGGTTTGGATCTAATATTTGAAAAATCGACTTACTTGGTTTGATTTCTTTTTAGGGAAAAACCGATCCAAATCGAACCATGAACACCCCTAGTTGTGACGCTTAGGCTCAGTTTTTGACTCTCGTATAAGTACCTTAAATTGTATGTTCTTAACTTTGCTTAAATGCTTTGACTAGAGTGTCTTGATGATCCAATCTTGAGTGAGTCATGTGCCATGTGCGTGTGAGGTTTGTTATAGTCTGTGCATTGCATATGATTCCTAAAACTTGCCCCGTGTGTTTGCAAAGCGAAATAGTAGTTTTGTTCAGTCTTGGAAGTGATATAGGTATTTCTTTGTTGAGCCAGATATGTATATTTTATCCGCTTAATTGTTATGTATCATAGTTAACCCCTTTGAGCCTGTAATCTTGTTTCTTTGGCAACCACATTACAAGTCTTACCCAATTGTTTGAATTAACCATCTATTTGAACCTGTTCACCTCTCATGAGCACTTGAATTGTTACGAATTGTGTAAAAGTTAAAGTGTGGGGTGGTTTGTTTGGCTTTTGAGTGGAACTAATGAAATAAGGAGAAAGGTACACGGTATTGAAAATAAATAAAAGCCACTTGAATTGAAAAAGAAAAGAAAAAAATAGTTGTATTGTATGCAGATATTCATTGGCAAGTGGTAGCTCTTGATGTAATTGTGCTTAATAATTTGGGAGTTGATGTATATTGATGTGAAGGTGGAGTCATGGTTTGACATAAGCATGGGCTTGAATGTTGAAGTGTATGTATTAAAGTGCTTAGGGAGGTGTAGTCACTCTTATATCTAAATGTATCTTACCTGTCCCGCAGCCTACATTACAACCAAATAAAGTCCTACTTGATCCTAGACTGAAGAAGCTCGATTAATAGAGTAGTACACTACGGGCAAGCCTATGGTTCATCTTTTGTGGTATATTAATGTTATTTCTGAGCGTGAGTGAATTCTTTCCATCTTGAGTTCCTAATTGTTCTTAAATTGTATTGTGTGTGGAACTACTCTCTTTTGTTGTATGAGGGCACTTGATTCATGAAGGAAAGATAATGTCATTGACCTCTATGTTAGAGTAAGTGAGTGAGTTGTGAATAATGCATGGAACTTGTGAGTCAAATCTTGAGGTTAAGTTGTTACGCTTTTGTGCTTAGTCTATTTTAAATATTCTTGGTATGATGAGTTAGGAGAATTGTTAAAAAAAAGGTCGTGTCTATATAAAGTGTAGTTTGATTGCCAAGTTCGTGACTCAGGAACTGATCGAGATCGAGATTAGCCAAGATCGAGACCGAGCGGGATAGAGATCGAGCAAGATCGAGGGAAACCTACCGAGCCAAATAACGGAAAGCCAAAATATTTGTGATCGGCGAGGATCGCGGCGGAAATCTCGGCATGTATTAAGAAGATGCCAATTAATTAGCTAATCATGGGATTTCTTACTATATTTAGAATTGTACCAAAGATATTGTCGCACCTCCTTTTTCCCGCGCCCGCTGGGCGCGTGGGGAGTTTTCTCCAATTAAAGGACAGTCGAAACGGGATTTGTTTATTTGTTTCAGAGTCGCCACCTGGGAATTTTGATGCGTCCCAAGTCACCAATTATAATCCCTGAATCGAGGAGAATATGACTCTGTTTATTTTTTCTGCGAACCAGAAATCCTGAGTAAGGAATTCTGTTAATCCGGAAGAAGGTGTTAGGCATTTCCGAATTCCGTGGTTCTAGCACGGTCGCTTAACTGTTTTTATTATTGGCTTTAATCAACTTGATTTTATTAAATATTGATGTTATCTGATTTTACTACTGCTTATACTTATTATGAATAATAAACCTTCTTTGAATCGAATTACGCGTACGTATATTCGTGTTGTAAATGCGGAATTGTGTTACGCGCACGTGTACACAATTACTTTTGACAATATATTTATTAAGCACATTTTTTTTCGAGATTGCGTTGAATCAAGAATAATTATTTTTTTTAATAATGAACCGTACATATCGGATTTTTATGAAATTGATTTAACGCCTTTAGAAAAATCCTTTTATTAAATATTCGCTCGAAATTGCGCGTACGCATAATCCGAAGTTTTGTTTTTAAAAGTATAATCAGGGTACGCGAACGTATCCCTAATTGCGCAACATATTTGTAATGATATTATGGAATTTTAAAAAAATGTTTGTTATATCACGAAAAATCTTGTTTTAAGATATTCTTTAAACTTTGGAAAGTAAACCACAATTTATTAAATATTGACCATTGACTATAATTTCCGAATATAAATCATATTCATTCCAATTATTCAAAGTCAAAGGACAGAATAAAAATATGATTAATACTAACTTTAAAACAAATGTGACATATATATATGCCAAAGAATAAATTGCATTTGAAACCGAAAATAAATGATTCATAAAGGAAGGAAATATTTTCCGGGAATTTTCATGATTATTTAATGCAAATTCTATTTTTAATTACCATTGATTTAAAATGTTGCCATTTGTGTATATACAACTCAACTTATTTTCACATACTCGTTTTAATCTTAATAGATGAAATTAACTTACTTAGTTATGCCTATGACTGAGTTAGGATAGATATAGATATAATCAAACCAATTTGATTCTCAATCTATGTGAATTATTACTAACTATATTAATTTTTGCATTGTATAAGTTCCTAAGCCTTTTATTACTAAGAAAGAGAATAAGTCTTGTTGACTTAATAAAATGATATTGCATACAATATTATTTACTATATTTGACACTTTTGAACATACGGATTATACTAATACATCTTTCAACTATAAATTATGAACACCGCCAATATTATGCCAAAAGATGGCAAATTGCAGCTAATCATCATATAGCTTTAAACAACAACTAATTAACTAACAAGATAAACTTATAGCATATTTTCTTTGATAATGCTATATTATGCTATACCTATCTAACAACACCATGAAGTGTAAATAAAACCAACCTTCTACCATGCTTCTTATTTACATAACTCATAGATAACTTAACTAATGAAGTTTGACATGGATAACATTATTACAAAGTTTTATATGAACTTCAAAATAAGACAATTTAACCTATGGCTATCAAATTGAGTTTACTATTAATTAATCATAAAAAAATGAAAATAATGAACTTGGACAATTGGCAATAGCATTTCAATTCAAACTTCATTGATGGGTCATGCTGAAATCTCTTTCCAACTTAAAATTTAAAAGACATATACCTGAAAATGGAGGTAGAAGAAGTAAGTTTCAGCAGTTACAGCAGTAACAAATTCAGTAGAATATACTGATAACACAGTAAATCTGAACAGGAATAGGATTCGAAGAGCCCAGATGCACAGTAAAGTACTTTTAAGAAACACTTCGGATTTTAACTGAACAGTGGAATCACATAAAGTTGAACAGATTCAACAAAAGAACAACATTTCAGATTTCAGTTTTTTCTTCAGTTTCAAATTCAGTTTGTTTCTGATTTTCTGTTTTTGCTGCTGTATCTGTATGTGAGTGTGTATGTGAATGTTCTATTTTCTGTTTCCTTCCTTTAAAATCTCAGCCCTCAAAATCTCTTAAAAATTCTCTCTTAAAATGTTTCTCTATCTGTTAAAAAGCTCTCTGAAAATTCTGTTTCTCTCCCTTAAAATTCTGTCTTTCTCACTCAAAATTCTCCTCTCCATTCTGTCTGTCCAGCTCCTGTATTTATACAGGGCTGGTCCTAGGCAATTTAAGTGCTTCTTGGACCCCCTTCTTCTTTTTTAAAAACAGAAAATCCCATTATGTAAAACCTTTTCCCTGATTTTCAGCAGCCCATTATCCCTTGTTCCCCATTAGTATTATTAACTAATAGCAACTAACATTACATTATAATATACTAGTACTAACACCCTGTTTTTTACTGCTCATTCCCAGAAATGCCCCTGAAATCTTGATGTTATTACTGAAAAATCAGAACCTATAGCAAAACAGATTCTAAAATCTGTACAAACTTAATTATCTCCTGATTTACAGCTATAACCAATCCTATTAACCTCCTAACACAATTGCATTTGACCAACTTTTGCAAACTTGAATTCAAACTGGACATTACAGCAATATTATACTGAATTCAGAACTAACAACATATTAATGAAATTATCAAAACAATTCAGACTGGACTTAACACTGAACTAGAATCAAACACACACAGGATCATTGTCAATACTGACAATGTCCTGAAACTTTGATGTTCAGACCATAACATATACAACATACATTTGAATTCACTGATTCACAGACAATCATGATTTAATTGACGAGCATTAATCAATTGACTATTTACAACATTTGTCAATAATTAGTCTAAAATAATAGAAGCAGACTGTTTTAGTCAACATTTTCAGAAATGAAAAAATTCGTAATATAATTAATCGACGAACTTAATCGAGTCGATTACACACATTGTAAATAACCACAACCAACAGAAACAATTCACATTCGGATTAAATAGACAGAAATGACAGAATTGATCAAAACAAATATGAAAAATTAACAAACTATTAATACGGACAACAATACACGTAGAATACACAAAAATAAATAGAAAAATACCTCTGAACTTTAATCAGACTCGATCCCAACTCAGCTTCGGATTTTTATTTGAAATCAAACAGACCTTAGTCGAAGTATTTTCCACTGAAAATACTTCGACTAAGGTCGATTAAACCTCAATCCTTTAATCAACTTGGACAAAAAAATCCAGAAATTTGGTATTTCTAGGTTTCCTGAAGGCTCGATTTGGGATCTAATCATTTCTGGTTAGATTCGAGAGAAACCGAGTACGACACAAGGGTGAGGGAAGCCTAGGGGTTGATTGGTGTCACTTTGGAATAGATCTGGGTAATTTTTTGTTTGACTCGAATCTTCAAAAGAAGATTCGAGAAGCTCTGAAGTGATTCGAGCCAAACTATCTTCAGATCCATAACAAGGGTTGTTAGGGGAAGCCATGGTGTTAATTTGGGGTTGATTGGTTTAAGTCTGAACTTGGCTCGAATCTTCAAATGAAGATTCGAGAACCTCCAGGGAGATTCGAACCAAGCAGGTAACATATTCGGATAGAGGAGGCTCAGGGGGTTCTGGGGTGTTACTTTGGTGACCGGCGGCGTTTATGCCGCCGGGTTTCAGGCGAAGGGGAATAGGGGCGGCTAGGGTTAGGGGTCTGTTTGAGAAGATGATGAACAGGAGAGGATGGGGGGTGTTTAGTTAGGGGCCGGGGTAAGGGTTTGGGATTTATATAGGGGTGGGATGGATCGATATCGTCCGTTCGATCAAGCAAGATGAAAGGCCAGGATTAATTCATTAAACCAAACGACGTCGTTTGATTTGAAGTTGGGGTCGGATTGAATCGGGTTAATGGATCGGGTTATGGGTTGCGGGTAAGGGTGATGAGATCTTGGCCGTTGGTTGTATTTAATCCAACGGCCCTTGATTAGAGATGACCAAACGACGTCGTTTGGTATTAGCTTGGGACTGGGTCAGACTTGGCTGTTTGGATTGGGCTGTGGGGGGGATTTAACGTTTTGGGCCTGGATTTTAATCCAGGTCCAATTTTGTATAACTTGTGCTATTTTATTTTTTTATCATTATTTTCTAATTTCATTATTAATTAACAAAAAGCTTAATTAAAAATTATAAAAACAAAATTACCATTACAAAGATATTAATTACCTTTTTAACAACTATTAACACATAGACAACATTAATCACACAGTGGAACATTAAAAATAGAACAAAATGCATATTTTTATGATTTTATTTAAATTATCTCTTAAATGCATAATTAAATCCTATATGCATGCAATATGTATTTTATTTTATTTTTATTTTATTATGACAAATATAAACATTTACGGACATAATACAAATATTTAACACCACGCAAATTCACAAATTACACAGTAAAAGAAATTTATTTTGATTTATTTTGGAGCAATTTTTCGTAATGCAAAAATCACGTGCTCACAGCTGCCCCTCTTTGTGCGGAAACTCGAAGAGTTTTCGTGCAAAGATAAAGTGAGCGGATACGAGCGATTTTTGCCCGTTCGAATACTCCGTGGGAAGCATTTTTAGAAAGATTTGACCGAACCTCTGCTTCAAAGGTTTCCTACATATCCTTGGCTATAAAGGAATCAGGTCAATGTAGTTCGGGAATTTTTGGTAGCTGGGACTACCGTGGGACTGTGATGTTACTGCTGTTTCGTGCTGTTTTTACTGCTTACTGACCTCCTTATTACACCTTACTTTAAAGGAAATACAAAATTAAGCTAGATTATGGTACAAGAATTATAAAAATCTTATCTAGATCATGCCCTTGCGTTTCTTGTTGTCTTGATATCTTGGTGAATCTTGGGCATTTGGCTTATTCCGTATTCCTCTTGGAACTCTTTGTTGTTTCTTGCTGGGGATTCTGTTGGACTCCTCTGCTTTATCGATTCTAAGTGTGCTCCTTTCTCACATGAGTGGGCTTTTGGTTTCAACACTTCAATTGCATTCCATCGTTCTTCAGGTGGGTGCCTTGACTGCTTCTTTTCTTTCTTCATCCTCATTTTCCAGGTGCACGCCTGACTTTTTCTTTTCTCATCCTCATTCTCCAGGTGGACGCCTGACTTCTTTTAATTTTCATCCTCATTCTCTAGGTGGACGCCTGATTTCTTCTTTTTCTTTATCCTCATTCTCCAGGTGGACGCCTGATTTCTTCTTTTCTTTGTCCTCATTCTCCAGGTGGACGCCTGACTTCTTCTTTTTCTTTATCCTCATTCTCCAGGTGGACGCCTGATTTCTTCTTTTCTTTGTCCTCATTCTCCAGGTGGACGCCTGACTTCTTCTTTTCTCATCCTCATTTTCCAGGTGGATGCCTGACTTCTTCAATTATTTGTCCTCATTCTCCAGGTGGACGCCTGACTTCTTCTTTTTCTTTGTCCTCGTTCTCCAGGTGGACGCCTGATTTCTTCAATTCTTTGTCCTTATTCTCCAGGTGGACGCCTGACTTCTTCTTTTCTCATCCTCATTCTCCAGGTGGACGCCTGACTTCTTCAATTCTTTGTCCTCATTCTCCAGGTGGACGCCTGATTTCTTCTTTTTCTTTATCCTCGTTCTCTAGGTGGACGCCTGATTTCTTCAATTCTTTGTCCTCATTCTCCAGGTGGACGCCTGACTTCTTTAATTCTTTACCAGGTATTTCCTGACACAAATATTGTATTTGCCCCTGTTTTAAATCAAAGAAAACTTCGTTAGTTTAAAGCAGGGTGGCTGGCTGTGGTATTTTTGCCGATGGTGATGTTTCTCTTCGTCTCTCTTTATTGCCTTGGAATGATTGAAAAGACTGTTTTGTCTTTGTAATTGATCCTTGACTATAGGATTCCCTTCTGTGTGTTTTCCTTCAAAATCTTTCAACTGTAATCATGTGCCTCTTTTGACTTTGCTGATCCTCTTTTGATTTCATCTTTCTTGCACCCGTACTTTTATCTCCCACCTTTCGTGGCTGTATTTTGTAACCTTGAATCTTGGTAGTATACCTTGACATTCTTTCTTATTTGTTTGGAATAAAACTTATCTCAAAGCTTGGAAAAAGTAAGATTATTAGTAACGAAATACGCTGATTTCGACAATTATAGAATGAAAAGAAATATCCAATTTTTGGATGACTGTTGGAAAAAGAATAAAGGACTTATCTGATTGGAATTACTGGTACCAATGATCAGGGTATGCATTTCGGATTAATCAACCCAGTCTTTTAATCAATCTCCTTTCAATTGTTTTAAGGAGTTTTCACCGATAAATTTGTCTCGTTTTTCACTTCTTCACGTCTTTTTCGCCTTATGGTGCCTGCGAAGGTTTTCACCAATAAGACTCTCTCATTTTACTTTTCTCTCAACTTCCGTCGCCTTATGGTGCCCGTGTGGGTTTTCACCTATAAGACTCTCTCATTTTTACTTTCTTTTCTTGTTTGTACCAGAGTGTTATGAACCATCTTCATTTGCTTGCCTCAGCATTTTTCTAAGATTGATCGAAAGGTCTTTTTGGTATGGGGTTAGAAATGGAAAAGGTATTAAAAGCTAAATAGCTTTGGTATGGGTTTAAAAATTACAACTCTTGGAATCTTTTCTTATTTCCAATACAATTCCTGCCCCAGCTTCTTGATTGGGGTCTCTTAATGTTTCTTTTCCGTGCACATTGTGCATGTGGTGCACCCTATGACCGAGCCGTGAGGCGCCTACGTATCCTTCTTTGAGGAATCAGGTCAAACGTAGTTCACTACATAATAGTGAAGATTTTGATTTTTTTTTTATTGATTCCAAGAGAGGTTAGGAAAGAAACAAGTATGGCTCAAAGGGGAAGCAAATGGTATAGTGTTTGGACAGCAGAATAAATTGCCTTTGTCATTTCAATCTTTGAAATAGTGCTAAATACAAACATTCAAAAAGTTATGCATAATATCTCTTTACCGCGTCAGAATTGATCGCCATATCTATGCATTTGCCTTCAATATCTGTTAAACATAGTGCACCATTCGATAATACTCTGGTCACAATGAATGGTCCTTGCCAATTCGGAGCAAATTTGCCTTTTGCTTCAGCCTGATGTGGAAGAATGCGTTTCAGCACATGCTGACCTACTTCAAACTTCCGGGGACGCACCTTTTTATTGTATGCTCTTTCTATTCTTCTTTGATATAATTGACCATGACATACAGCGGTCAATCGTTTTTCGTCAATCAAGTTCAACTGTTCTAAACGGGTTTTGACCCATTCATCATCATCAATCTTTGCTTCGGCGATGATTCGAAGGGAAGGAATCTCAATTTCTGCAGGAATTACCGCTTCAGTGCCGTATACCAACAAATAAGGAGTTGCTCCTACTGAAGTGCGAACAGTAGTGCGGTATCCCAATAATGCAAATGGTAATTTTTCATGCCATTGTTTTGAACCTTCTACCATTTTCCGCAGTATCTTCTTTATGTTTTTGTTGGCTGCTTCTACTGCTCCATTCGCCTTGGGCCGATATGGGGTAGAGTTACGATGTGTAATCTTAAACTGTTGGCATACTTCTTTCATTAAGTTGATGTTAAGATTAGCACCATTATCTGTGATGATCACCTTCGGGATTCCGAATCGACATATGATATTTGAGTGGACAAAATCGACCACAACTTTCTTGGTCACTGATTTGAATGTCTTGGCCTCAACCCATTTGGTAAAATAATCAATAGCTACCAGAATGAATCTGTGCCCATTGGATGCTGCCGGTTCAATTGGTCCAATCACATCCATGCCCCAAGCAACGAAAGGCCATGGTGCCGACATTGTGTGCAACTCGGATGGTGGAGAATGAATCAAATCTCCGTGTATTTGGCATTGATGACACTTGCGCACAAAATTGATACAATCTCTCTCCATGGTAAGCCAATAGTAACCAGCTCGGAGGATTTTCTTTGCCAACACATATCCACTCATGTGGGGTCCGCAAACTCCTGAATGTACTTCAGACATGACAGTTGTAGCTTGTCTGGCATCTATGCATCTTAATAATCCGAGATCTGGTGTTCTTTTATACAAAACTCCTCCGCTTAAGAAGAATCCATTTGCTAATCGCCTAATGGTCCTCTTTTGATCTCCTGTGGCTTGTGCGGGATATATACCCATCCTGATATATTCCTTGATGTCGTGGAACCATGGTTCTCCATCAAATTCTTCTTCAACCATATTGCAATAAGCGTGCTGATTGTGGACTTGAATATGTATTGGATCCACATAAGCTTTGTCTGGATGGTGCAACATTGATGCTAGGGTAGCCAATGCATCGGCAACTTCATTATGGATTCTTGGAATATGTTGGAATTCCACTGATTGAAACCGCTGACAAAGATCATGTAGACATTGTCGGTATGGTATGAGCTTCAAATCTCGGGTTTCCCATTCTCCTTGAATTTGATGTACCAAAAGATCTGAATCTCCCATGACTAAGACTTCTCGGATACCCATGTCTGCAGCTAGCCGTAACCCCAAAATGCAAGCTTCATATTCAGCCATATTATTGGTGCAATAAAATCGTAGTTGAGCTGTAACAGGATAGTGATGCCCTGTTTCAGAAATGATTACAGCTCCTATTCCGACTCCTTTCATGTTAGCAGCTCCATCAAAGAAAAGTTTCCAGCCAGGTTTTTCAATTTGCTCCACCTCGTCGATATGCATTGTTTCCTCATCAGGAAAATAAGTCTTCAGCGGCTCATATTCCTCATCGATCGGGTTTTCGGCTAAATGATCGGCCAGTGCTTGAGCCTTCATTGCAGTTCGAGTCACATAGACGATGTCGAATTCTGTGAGCAATATCTGCCACTTTGCAAGTCTTCCTGTTGGCATAGGCTTTTGAAAAATGTATTTCAATGGATCCAACCGAGAAATGAGGTAAGTGGTGTAGGATGACAAATAGTGTTTCAATTTTTGAGCTACCCATGTTAGGGCGCAACATGTCTTTTCCAGATGAGTATACTTAACCTCATAAGCTGTGAACTTCTTGCTAAGGTAGTAGATGGCCTGTTCTTTTCTGCCAGTGAGATCATGTTGTCCCAATACACAACCAAATGAATTCTCCAAAACCGTTAAGTAAAGAATCAAAAGTCTTCCTGGCTCTGGCGGGACCAACACGGGTGGTTTCGACAAGTACCCTTTTATCTTATCAAACGCTTCTTGACACTCATCAGTCCATTTGACCGCAGCATCCTTTTTCAACAATTTGAAAATTGGCTCACAGGTTGTTGTGAGCTGAGCAATAAACCTGCCGATATAATTTAACCTTCCCAACAAACTCATTACTTCAGTTTTGTTTCTTGGGGGTGGCAGTTCTTGGATGGCTTTGATCTTTGATGGGTCTAGCTCGATGCCTCGTCGACTGACTATGAATCCCAGCAATTTTCCAGATGGAACTCCGAATGCGCACTTGGCAGGGTTAAGCTTGAGGTTGTACCTGCGAAGTCTTAAGAAGAACTTCCTCAAATCCTCAACGTGGTTGGTCTGATGCTTTGATTTTATGATTACATCATCCACGTATACCTCAATTTCCTTGTGTATCATATCATGAAACACTGTGGTCATTGCTCTCATATAGGTTGCTCCGGCGTTCTTCAAACCGAATGGCATTACCCTATAGCAATAAGTTCCCCATGGTGTGATGAATGCCGTCTTTTCTGCATCTTCTTCATCCATTAGAATTTGATGATATCCGGCATAACAATCCACGAAAGATCCTATATCATGCTTGGCACAATTGTCGATCAAAATATGGATATTGGGTAATGGGAAATTATCCATTGGACTTGCTTTGTTGAGATTGCGATAGTCGACGCATACTCTAATTTTGTCGTCTTTCTTTGGCACAGGAACGATATTAGCTAACCAAACAGGATATCGAGTGACTCGAATGACCTTTGCTTCCAATTGTTTGGTGATTTCTTCTTTAATTCTCACACTCATATCAGGCTTGAATTTTCTCAGCCTCTGCTTGACAGGAGGCACCATTGGATCGGTGGGCAATTTGTGGACCACTAAATCAGTGCTCAAGCCCGGCATATCGTCATACGACCATGCAAAAACATCTTTGAATTCTATGAGTGCTTTAATTAAATCCTCTCGGATTTTTGGCTCGAGATGGACACTTACTTTAGTTTCCCGGACATTACTTGTGTCCCCTATATTGACATCCTCGGTATCATTCAAGTTAGGTTTGATTTTTTCCTCAAAGTGAATTAACTCTTTACTAATCTCTTCAAAAACCTCATCTTCATCATATTCTGATCCATAATCACAATATGTTTCTTGAATTAATATTTCGGAACCAGATTGATTTTTAAGACTGGGCTGAAGATTCCTCATGCATGCCATATCACTAGAGCCAGCGTAAAAAGAACTGTACAGAAAAGAAGAAAAAAAAAGAAAGCTATTAGGAATGATAATAAAAAGGAAACTGCTTTTTATTGGATAATGAAAGATAACAAGGTTTTGCACGCTTCAAACCAACTGTAAGATAAATTTTGGGATTACAACCTTGAAACATCCCAAACAAACTAAAAGAAAATCAAAATAAACTACCAAGACTCCTTTCGAATTGGGAGAGGAGTGGCTTTCCAATTATTGAGCTTTGTTTCTGGTCTAACGAATTGAACTTCTGCGTTGCTACACCCTTCTCCGTCTTCCAGCATATTTACATCACTAAACAATTTCTCGAACCTTTCAATTAATTCCTCCTCAGGATTGACCTGGGATTTAGGAATTGTTGTTATCGGGCGATTTTTAGCACCGGTCTTGACAAAAGACTTCAACAGCTGTGGTACTGGTTTTGGAAGAACCCATGCTTGGTGTTTCAACCTCCTGGCTCTTATCACGTCATTGGCGGTAGGTGTGAACCCTAAACCGAATGTTCCCCAGTTCTCGGGGAGAGATACTGGTTGTACAATTCCTTGCAAAGATAAGCCCAGACCTTTGCCGGGTATAAAGCCATTCTTCAGCATTTCATAAGCTACCATGACTGATGTAGAGGATACCTTTGGATTCGCAAGGTATTTTCCTTCTGGAATTTTCTCTACCGACACTATGTCTGACACTTGGTATACCCATGGTCCTTGGTCAATTTCTGCTCCCTCGACTGGTACAATGGTGCTGTCGTGAGCATTTAAATTTTCTTCTCCATGCACGACTATTTCTTGATGGTCCCATTCAAACTTGACAGCCTGATGTAATGTTGACGGGACTGCTTTAGCAGCATGGATCCATGGTCGACCCAACAACAAGTTGTAAGAAACAGTCATGTCCAACACTTGGAATTCCATTGTGAATTCAACTGGCCCTATAGTTAGCTTCAACACTATGTCGCCAAATGAATCTCTGCTTCCACCGTCAAATCCTCGCACGCAGATACTATTCTTTTGGATACTCTCCTCTTTAATTTTTAATTTGTTTAAAGTGGAGAGAGGGCATATGTTTGCACTGGACCCATTGTCGACCAATACCCGGGTTACTACGGAGTTTTCACATTTCACGGTGAGGTAAAGAGCTCTGTTGTGCTCGGTACCCTCCACAGGCAATTCATCATCAGCAAATGTAATCCTGTTTGTCTCAAAGATTCTGTTGGCTATTTCGCCCAAATGATTTACAGAGATCTTTTCAGGAACATGAGCTTCATTCAGGATTTTCATCAACGCCAAACGGTGTTCCTCTGAATGGATCAGTAATGACAACAATGAAATTTGAGCGGGGGTCTTCTTTAATTGATCCACAACAGAATAATCATGGAGCTTCATTTTTCTTAAAAACTCCTCCGCCTCTTCTTCCGTCACAGCTTTCTTTGTTGGCATTGGATTGTTTTTAGTTTTTCTCAGCTCTTCGGGAGTAAAACATCTTCCCGAACGAGTCAAGCCTTGTACCTCACACACTTCTTCCTTGATTTCTTTGCCCTTGTACATTACGGTCACCCGTTCATAGTTCCATGGGATGGCTTTGTTGTTGATGATTGGCAGCTGGATTACAGGTGCAATAATAACCCGATCTGTACGTGCTCCTTCCACAATTACGACGGGTTTGTTAGCAACCCCTGGTACTATCACCTTTGTCCTCTCTTGTTTCACGGCAACTTTGTTCGATGATCCCTCATCGACTATCATAGACGGTTCGCCACCATTCTTGTTATGCTTAGACACCAGCTTCTCCTCTATTAACTGCTTATCTGGCTTGGTTTCATGAGACTTGATCATCATGACAGTTTGTGACGGCTTCTTTGTCTCCCCATCAGCTTGTATGATTTCTATCATATTAGCCTCTTGATGGGCTGGCATTGGATTTCTATTGATATTTGGAGCTTCGGGGGTTTGAACCTCGATTTTATTAGTATCAATCAGCTCTTGTATTGCATTTTTCAAATGCCAACATTTCTCCGTATCATGGCCTGGTGTACCGGAGCAATATTCACAGCTAATGGTGTAATCCAGATTCTTTGGTGGAGGATTGGGTAGCTTGGATTGTATTGGTCTCAACATGTCTAACTGTCTCAGCCTGTGGAACAGACTAGTGTAAGACTCTCCCAATGGAGTGTAAGTTTTCTTTTTCTGTTCCCTTTCTCCCCTGAATGCTGGTCTAGGCCTGAAACCTGGTCCGGGATAAGCTCGGGGGTAGGTATTTGGTGTGACAGGAGCACGCCAATTGGTGTGAACAGGTGGCTGATTGTATGCTTGAGCGTGGTTAATGGCGAAATGAGGCTCTGAAGGGTGATAGTAATGTTGGGATGAATCATGGTGGTAAGCTGATTGGCGAGGTCATTGCTGATTATAGTAAAGCGGTGAACCCCTGGGTCCTGGCCAAATTCCTGAATCAACTACGGTTGCTTCCTCCCTCTTCTTTCTTCCGATTCCTCCTACCCCGCCTTGAATAGCTTGAGTAGTTGCCTTAATTGCTGAACAGCTCATGATTTTGTTTGTCTTGAGGCCTTCTTCTACCATACCTCCCATCTTCACTACCTCGTTGAATGATTTTCCAACCGCTGAAACCAAGTGGGCGTAGTAAGTTGGTTCCAAGGCTTGGAGGAAGTAGTCTACCATTTCGCTCTCCTTCATAGGAGGATCCACTCTTGCTGCCTGTTCTCTCCACCGAAAACCATACTCTCTGAAACTTTCATTGTGTTTCTTCTCAAATTTGGTCAAAGATAATCGATCTGGGATGATTTCCAGATTGTATTGGAAATGGTATGCGAATGCCTGTGCCAGGTCATCCCAGGTGTACCATCTTCCATGGTCTTGGCGTGTATACCACTCCAAAGCTGATCCGCTTAGACTTTGACTGAAGTAAGCCATCAATAATTCATCCTTTCCCCCAGCTCCTCGCATCTTGCTACAGAAACCCCTTAAGTGGGCTACTGGGTCGCCGTGCCCGCTGTATAGGTCAAATTTGGGCATCTTGAAGCCAAATGGCAATTGTACATTAGGGAATAAGCATAAATCTTTGTATGCTACACTGACTTGCCCACCTAATCCCCGCATGTCTCGGAACGACTGTTCTAGACTTTTGACCTTCCTGAACATCTCTTCTTGTTCAGCATTTTTGGCTGGCTTGTCAATTTCGGTTGGGAGATCAAACTGAGGAGCAGGTGAATTGATTTCGGAGGCTTTGAAGGTGGGCTCCGGGGGGTAATATTGGTTGTCTTGGGCCTGAAATGTAGGCTCACTAGGAGATTTGTGAAATGTAGCAGGGGGAGGTGCTACAAAAACAGGAGTCATAGGTGGAGGAATGTACGGAACTGGTTTTGGAGGTGGAGACTGTGGTGTCTGAGAGGTGGTGCCTCAGTAGTGCTGATAAATGGGGAAACTTGGGGATAATTCAGTGGTGATATTATCCTGAGTTTGGATTATTGATGGAGCAGGGTTATTTGGGTAAGATGGGGGCAACTGTCCTGTAGACCAAGCTTGGTACATTTCTGCCATTTGCTGCTTGAGCTTAAGCATTTCTTCTTTCATTTTCCCGACATCCATCTCTTCTATCTCCATACTTGTGTCAACATCTGGGATAGACATACTTTCGGGTATTGGTCCTTTTGATCTTGTGTGATAGTGATAATATGCCAGTATACTCTTTAGAGAAACTAACTGGTTGAATTCTGAATTCTGAAAATGGACAAACTTGTTAGTTTCGAGAGTTTAACACATATATAATCACACGTTGAGATGCAATGCTCCTAGACAAATAATCCCTTTCTATTAGGCATTCGCTCGGTTGCTTGTGTCGTCCCAGTTTTCTTGAAATTGAAAAATTGTCATTCGCTTTTATTTACTATATATATCTTTATCGTGGTGGTCGACTCTTAGAGATTGCCTATGTATTATGTCAAACATGAATCAGACCTTGCGTAGTTCGGACCAAAGTCAATCATGTTTATTTATTACACAAAGATGGAATTACATTCGAAAACTTTAAGAAAATAGCTTGAAACACACACACTTAAATCAAAATAAAAGATACAATTCATAACATCTCACAAAATGCCCCACTTTCCACTTTTGTTCTCTAATATTGGATTATCTGCTCAATGTGGGGCTTGACCTGGATGGCCTCCCAGCGTACGATACATCCTTTCCAACTCTATTGCTAGATGATGAGCAAAAGTGGGCACATGCTCTGTAAACCTTTCATAATCCATTCCTTGGCAGTTTACATAACTTTGAGATGTGAAGACTGCTAAGTCGTGGATTTGTGCCCTGAAACCTTGGAGACGTTGGTCTTGGTCTTGCAATTGCTGCTGACGAGTGGTGGCTATGTCTCTGACACGGTTTTCACGATCTAAAGCTGATTCTAATAGAGCTCGGAGTCTGGCCTGCTCTAATCTTGCTTGCGATCTTTCCCTGTCGAGGTCTGCTTGTTGGTATTCTCTGTTGCATCTTCTTGCCTCTTCTAGTTGTGCACGAAGCTGGTCTTCTGATCGCATCCAATAGTCTTTTTCCTTCTTGAATTGAGCCTTGTCTTTTTCGGATTGCCTATCCTGGCGTTCCTTGTTAGATCTGGCTTCTTCATTTAATTGTTGGATCCTTTCTTTTGCTTTGCTCAATGCCCTTTCGTTTTCTGCAAGAATGGAATCATAATCTTGCATTTTTTCGAAGAGATTGGCGATGGTTTTTTGATCTTTCCAGCTTTTCTTTGGCGTTTCAGAGACTCTTTTCATTTTTTGGAATCGAGCATGAAGATTTTCATTCTCACAAGCTAGACTCTTTTTCTCGCCTTTGGCTTCTTGTTCTTGCAAATCTTTCTCCAAACTGAGGCTTCTTAGATTTTCTTTTAGGGCATGAATAGTGGCTTTGTACCCTTTTTTTTTTCTCCCCAGATTAACCGCTCTTGGATTTTATCATTGAAATTTTGAACATGGGGTCTTTTTGTTGGCCTTTTTAGCTCAGGTTCCGGTACATCATCCACGCGAGACCGCTTTTCGAACCACCTTGCATATCCAGGATTTATCTCACCCTTGGTAGCGTCTAGGACTTGAGTATCACTTTTCAAGTATCGGCACCCATTCCACATCTGCTGAAGTAGAGCTTCGGGAATAGTGGCTTCTGGGTGTAATTCGATTACTTGCATACTCAAATCTTCTTCATCAGGAACTATTTGATATCTCCCTAGTTGCCTTAGGACTCTTAGTGGTGCATATGGCTGAATGCTTCTTAATCCCAATAGTAGTAGATAACTATTTGAGGTTGACATATGTATTACTTCTCTCATCGGGAGCCATCCCAGAGTCCATTCAATTTGATTTGCTGTTAAAGCTTTAAATGAGATACCCATGCTTCTATCCCTTCTGGAGCTTGGTAATTTTTTGTTCTTTCCTCATAGCTCTCGATGCAATTAGCTTTGTTCGACCCATACTGTATGATCTTGGATTGTTGTTGGAGATGTTCAATCACCCACATTTGCAACAAAATTTTGCATCCTTCGAAAACCTTCGCCCCTGATTTGCATAAAGTCAAAGCCCGATAAATATCTGACAAAATGATGGGGACAATGGTGCGATTTTCTTTAGTGGTGAGGATTTGCACAATTTTTGCGGTGCGAATATCAATTGTTCGCTCTTTATTTGGGAAGACCATGACTCCTAGAAAAGCCACCATGAAAGCAAATCGTCGGTGCATCTGCCAAGTGTCTTTGTTTTGCTTATTAGTAAGGTCTTTCTCATGAATTTCGAACCCATCTGACTTTCCAAATCTGGAATACAAAAAGTTGAAGGAACAACATCCATTGATGACATTGCTTTTCCTGATTTGACTGTTGATGTTCAGAAGACCGAAGAATCGATATATTGAAGGAGCCTTTGTGAATATCAAGCTTTGATTTCTTAAACTTCCGTCAAAACCAACATAGCCAGCTACCTCCTCTAATGTAGGAGTAAGCTCAAAGTCAGATAAACGAAAAACATTGTGTACAGGGTCCCAGAAAGTTACTAATGCCGTAATCAGATCATCCCGAGGCTCAACTTTCATAATGTCCGTGAGATTTCCCAAATGCTTGACGACCCATTTTTGACCGTCTTCGCCCAAATCATACCACCACATTTGAAGCTGACATAGAAATTCCTCCGTACTTGTGGATGAGGGGCTTTGTGTGGTGCTCATTTTGTATCTGAAATTTAATTTTAATAAAGTCAAAATTTATTTTGGGAAAATTTATACTAAAAATTTTTTTCGAAATTTTTTTTTTTTCGAAAATTTTAAAACAAACCATTTTATTCCTTGCTTCTTACCATGATTTTATTTAAGCTGGTCAACAAGCATGTTCGAGGCAAATGAATGCACAAGTAGCAAGTAGGATGCATCATGATGGTCTTTTAATTTTGGGTTCACCTGTCCTAGACAGACCCAACCCCTGTGTTGAGTCTCCAAGGGCAAATGCATATGATGCAAATATTCGTTCCTACTAGGGATCCGGTACATGGCTGAGTTATTCTAAGTGTAAAACCTTAGGTTGATTGTTCTAAACCTGGCTTACCCAAACGGACAGTTTGAGCCGAAGTGGGGGTAACGTACCGGGAGCACGAAAGTCTGCCCGGCCTAGTTACTTGTCCCAACTCCGTCTTATTTGGTATGACTTTAACAGAAAGGTGGGTCACGCGCACGTGTACACCATAAATTCAGAAGACTCAGAAAGAAGGGGGTTTCGTAGCAGTTGTATATATTCACAATTCAAATAATATTAAAGCGGTAAAAAAATTTAGCATATTAGCATATAAACAGTTGAAAATTATATAGTAAGTAAAGCCAATAAAAACAGATACTTTAAGCTCGAATTCTTTAAACCCTGAACCTATGGTTCTGGGTTAAAATAACATGTTTTTCCCCAGCAGAGTCGCCAGAGCTGTCACACCTCCTTTTTCCCGCGCCCGCGGGGCGCGTGGGGAGTTTTCTCCAATTAAAGGACAGTCGAAACGGGATTTGTTTATTTGTTTCAGAGTCGCCACCTGGGAATTTTGAGGCGTCCTAAGTCACCAATTATAATCCCTGAATCGAGGAGAATATGACTCTGTTTATTTTTTCTGCGAACCAGAAATCCTGAGTAAGGAATTCTGTTAATCCGGAAGAAGGTGTTAGGCATTTCCGAATTCCGTGGTTCTAGCACGGTCGCTTAACTGTTTTTATTATTGGCTTTAATCAACTTGATTTTATTAAATATTGATGTTATCTGATTTTACTACTGCTTATACTTATTATGAATAATAAACCTTCTTTGAATCGAATTACGCGTACGTATATTCGTGTTGTAAATGCGGAATTGTGTTACGCGCACGTGTACACAATTACTTTTGACAATATATTTATTAAGCACATTTTTTTTCGAGATTGCGTTGAATCAAGAATAATTATTTTTTTTAATAATGAACCGTACATATCGGATTTTTATGAAATTGATTTAACGCCTTTAGAAAAATCCTTTTATTAAATATTCGCTCGAAATTGCGCGTACGCATAATCCGAAGTTTTGTTTTTAAAAGTATAATCAGGGTACGCGAACGTATCCCTAATTGCGCAACATATTTGTAATGATGTTATGGAATTTTAAAAAAATGTTTGTTATATCACGAAAAATCTTGTTTTAAGATATTCTTTAAACTTTGGAAAGTAAACCACAATTTATTAAATATTGACCATTGACTATAATTTCCGAATATAAATCATATTCATTCCAATTATTCAAAGTCAAAGGACAGAATAAAAATATGATTAATACTAACTTTAAAACAAATGTGACATATATATATGCCAAAGAATAAATTGCATTTGAAACCGAAAATAAATGATTCATAAAGGAAGGAAATATTTTCCGGGAATTTTCATGATTATTTAATGCAAATTCTATTTTTAATTACCATTGATTTAAAATGTTGCCATTTGTGTATATACAACTCAACTTATTTTCACATACTCGTTTTAATCTTAATAGATGAAATTAACTTACTTAGTTATGCCTATGACTGAGTTAGGATAGATATAGATATAATCAAACCAATTTGATTCTCAATCTATGTGAATTATTACTAACTATATTAATTTTTGCATTGTATAAGTTCCTAAGCCTTTTATTACTAAGAAAGAGAATAAGTCTTGTTGACTTAATAAAATGATATTGCATACAATATTATTTACTATATTTGACACTTTTGAACATACGGATTATACTAATACATCTTTCAACTATAAATTATGAACACCACCAATATTATGCCAAAAGATGGCAAATTGCAGCTAATCATCATATAGCTTTAAACAACAACTAATTAACTAACAAGATAAACTTATAGCATATTTTTTTTTGATAATGCTATATTATGTTATACCTATCTAACAACACCATGAAGTGTAAATAAAACCAACCTTCTACCATGCTTCTTATTTACATAACTCATAGATAACTTAACTAATGAAGTTTGACATGGATAACATTATTACAAAGTTTTATATGAACTTCAAAATAAGACAATTTAACCTATGGCTATCAAATTGAGTTTACTATTAATTAATCATAAAAAAAATGAAAATAATGAACTTGGACAATTGGCAATAGCATTTCAATTCAAACTTCATTGATGGGTCATGCTGAAATCTCTTTCCAACTTAAAATTTAAAAGACATATACCTGAAAATGGAGGTAGAAGAAGTAAGTTTCAGCAGTTACAGCAGTAACAAATTCAGTAGAATATACTGATAACACAGTAAATCTGAACAGGAATAGGATTCGAAGAGCCCAGATGCACAGTAAAGTACTTTTAAGAAACACTTCGGATTTTAACTGAACAGTGGAATCACATAAAGTTGAACAGATTCAACAAAAGAACAACATTTCAGATTTCAGTTTTTTCTTCAGTTTCAAATTCAGTTTGTTTCTGATTTTCTGTTTTTGCTGCTGTATCTGTATGTGAGTGTGTATGTGAATGTTCTATTTTCTGTTTCCTTCCTTTAAAATCTCAGCCCTCAAAATCTCTTAAAAATTCTCTCTTAAAATGTTTCTCTATCTGTTAAAAAGCTCTCTGAAAATTCTGTTTCTCTCCCTTAAAATTCTGTCTTTCTCACTCAAAATTCTCCTCTCCATTCTGTCTGTCCAGCTCCTGTATTTATACAGGGCTGGTCCTAGGCAATTTAAGTGCTTCTTGGACCCCCTTCTTCTTTTTAAAAACAGAAAATCCCATTATGTAAAACCTTTTCCCTGATTTTCAGCAGCCCATTATCCCTTGTTCCCCATTAGTATTATTAACTAATAGCAACTAACATTACATTATAATATACTAGTACTAACACCCTGTTTTTTACTGCTCATTCCCAGAAATGCCCCTGAAATCTTGATGTTATTACTGAAAAATCAGAACCTATAGCAAAACAGATTCTAAAATCTGTACAAACTTAATTATCTCCTGATTTACAGCTATAACCAATCCTATTAACCTCCTAACACAATTGCATTTGACCAACTTTTGCAAACTTGAATTCAAACTGGACATTACAGCAATATTATACTGAATTCAGAACTAACAACATATTAATGAAATTATCAAAACAATTCAGACTGGACTTAACACTGAACTAGAATCAAACACACACAGGATCATTGTCAATACTGACAATGTCCTGAAACTTTGATGTTCAGACCATAACATATACAACATACATTTGAATTCACTGATTCACAGACAATCATGATTTAATTGACGAGCATTAATCAATTGACTATTTACAACATTTGTCAATAATTAGTCTAAAATAATAGAAGCAGACTGTTTTAGTCAACATTTTCAGAAATGAAAAAATTCGTAATATAATTAATCGACGAACTTAATCGAGTCGATTACACACATTGTAAATAACCACAACCAACAGAAACAATTCACATTCGGATTAAATAGACAGAAATGACAGAATTGATCAAAACAAATATGAAAAATTAACAAACTATTAATACGGACAACAATACACGTAGAATACACAAAAATAAATAGAAAAATACCTCTGAACTTTAATCAGACTCGATCCCAACTCAGCTTCGGATTTTTATTTGAAATCAAACAGACCTTAGTCGAAGTATTTTCCACTGAAAATACTTCGACTAAGGTCGATTAAACCTCAATCCTTTAATCAACTTGGACAAAAAAAATCCAGAAATTTGGTATTTCTAGGTTTCCTGAAGGCTCGATTTGGGATCTAATCATTTCTGGTTAGATTCGAGAGAAACCGAGTACGACACAAGGGTGAGGGAAGCCTAGGGGTTGATTGGTGTCACTTTGGAACAGATCTGGGTAATTTTTTGTTTGACTCGAATCTTCAAAAGAAGATTCGAGAAGCTCTGAAGTGATTCGAGCCAAACTATCTTCAGATCCATAACAAGGGTTGTTAGGGGAAGCCATGGTGTTAATTTGGGGTTGATTGGTTTAAGTCTGAACTTGGCTCGAATCTTCAAATGAAGATTCGAGAACCTCCAGGGAGATTCGAACCAAGCAGGTAACATATTCGGATAAAGGAGGCTCAGGGGGTTCTGGGGTGTTACTTTGGTGACCGGCGGCGTTGATGCCGCCGGGTTTCAGGCGAAGGGGAATAGGGGCGGCTAGGGTTAGGGGTTTGTTTGAGAAGATGATGAACAGGAGAGGATGGGGGGGGTGTTTAGTTAGGGGCCGGGGTAAGGGTTTGGGATTTATATAGGGGTGGGATGGATCGATATCGTCCGTTCGATCAAGCAAGATGAAAGGCCAGGATTAATTCATTAAACCAAACGACGTCGTTTGATTTGAAGTTGGGGTCGGATTGAATCGGGTTAATGGATCGGGTTATGGGTTGCGGGTAAGGGTGATGAGATCTTGGCCGTTGGTTGTATTTAATCCAACGGCCCTTGATTAGAGATGACCAAACGACGTCGTTTGGTATTAGCTTGGGACTGGGTCAGACTTGGCTGTTTGGATTGGGCTGTGGGGGGGATTTAACTTTTTGGGCCTGGATTTTAATCCAGGTCCAATTTTGTATAACTTGTGCTATATTTTTTTTTTTATCATTATTTTCTAATTTCATTATTAATTAACAAAAAGCTTAATTAAAAATTATAAAAACAAAATTACCATTACAAAGATATTAATTACCTTTTTAACAACTATTAACACATAGACAACATTAATCACACAGTGGAACATTAAAAATAGAACAAAATGCATATTTTTATGATTTTATTTAAATTATCTCTTAAATGCATAATTAAATCCTATATGCATGCAATATGTATTTTATTTTATTTTTATTTTATTATGACAAATATAAACATTTACGGACATAATACAAATATTTAACACCACGCAAATTCACAAATTACACAGTAAAAGAAATTTATTTTGATTTATTTTGGAGCAATTTTTCGTAATGCAAAAATCACGTGCTCACAGATATGACTACCCTACTATATAAAGGGGGGCAGATCATTTGTAAAGGGGATCATATTGACGCAATACAAAGCAATATGTTATCTTTCTCTTAAGCTCTCAATATTTTATTACTTTGTTCATACTTTCCAGTAAAATACTCGTTTGGTTCGAGGACGATCTAGCTTGACGGCCAAAGCTATACATTTCTTTTGGTTTGCTTTTATTTCTATTTGCAGTCAATTCCAATATCAATTTATAAGGAGCGGCACGACGCCTTAAGTCTTAAAGCACGCGTTGCACTCTTTTTCTCTTGAACTGTTTTTGTCCTAATTGGGTTTTTCGGCAAGGTTTTTAACTGAGGCAACAACGGATCATGCTAACTTAGAATCGAAGGCCGATCACAAATCTACATCAAAGACAACATTAACAGTATCTGAGGTTCCCCTACAATCAACCTCGAATACTGGGAGGCATTTCCCTTGGATGTCAACTTTATTGCGAGGAAATTACTTCATAATGACGGAGTCTCGATAGGGCTAAACAATCAAACGAACCGTGCCTATAGAGGTTGCTCGAGCCTTGGCACAAAATATATACGCATGTGTAATCATTTTTCATAGTGAAGAATGTACCGAATATGTAAGGCAGAAATGAAACATAACAATAAGATACTATCATTGACAGGAATAAGAATCAACATGTAATCTCTGACTTGCCGCAGAGGGCCATAACATGCATAATAAGTTCAATCTCGTGCACACACATATACACATACACACACACTCATCATCATCATCATCATCGTGACGTTAACTACACAACTGATAAGTTGTAACTGCCTGACCGGCCGTAGCTCGATATTAAATATGTGCCTGCCCAACCTGTTGTAGATCGGTGGTAAATGAAGATGTATAACTACCCAATTGGTCATAGCTCGATGGTAAGATAGGAGTACACTATCCAAATCTCTATACGTGTTATATATGTATGCATAACATCAATTCTTATTCTCATAAACGTGTAAAAGTTTTAGAGAACCTTTTAAGATCTTTAGGACTTCCTTAGGAGTGATGTAAGGTCGTTACATCTCTCATTACATTATGAATACAAACATCATCACCATAAGCATCAACAAGACTTAGAATCTGATACATAATATACTTAAACAACATCATGAGGAAGTGAATGACTTGGGTGTCTCTACTTACTAAGAGTGGAGTTATTTTGAAATATCGTTTGTTTATATTTCGTTTTATCTTAAAATATGCCAAGAGAGAAAAAGATTTAGCCTTAACATACCTTATGCCGAATCTTTATATATTTACCCAAGCTTAGCCTCATTTACTCTGAATCTACAATCAACAATAAGGACACCAATGTTACTATAATGAACTTAACAACTTTTATCAAGCGACAAAACTTGTTCTATAAGAAATCGAACATCGTCTCCCCTTAATTTCTTCACTTCCCCAAGTCTAAACAAAAACACGCATGACATCTTATAATACATTCTCAACACCATACCAAGCTCAAACAATCAATAACAACATACCTATGATTTTCAAAAAATTGGACAACACATATATCACTTCCTTCCTACTCAAACCAACACAAAAAACAACAAGAAAAATATCAACAGCACACCCAAGCTACTACATCAAGAACTAGCTGAAACCTAGCTCAAAAACCTTCCAAAACAATCGTATACACACAACACCTCAACTTTACTTCCCTTGTTCTTCATGTTCTCTTCATTATCCAAGCTTTCTATAGCCCAAAAACGAATACGACTGAGTAGGAGAGTGTAAAAAATACTTTATAACACTCCAACAACTAACTTTCAGAGCTTACTTCACTGCTAAGCAATCCTCAATAAGCCACGAAGGGAAGAGAAGCGAGTTAGCAATCACCTCGGGATTCCTGGTGTTTGATTTGCGTTGTTTTCTTTGGATTTCACTTTTGAATCATGGATAATACTTTGAGAGTGTTTTGGGAGAGTATAGGGTTTGTTTGGGTCGAAACAATTAGCCCAAATGATCCTTGACCTGATCATTAAAGGTTGGAGAATCATCCACCGTCTAAGTGGGTCCCATATGGAGCTACTTATTCTGTCTCGCAAAAACGCAAATATCTTTATACTCTAATGTCGTATCAGTGAACGGTTTATTGAGTGGAGAATTAGATTCATAGAGATTTGAATTGGTGGGTAGGTCACCCTGTAACTCTAAGTGTTTTGGGAGAAAAGCTCATTGACACTAAACCCAACTTTCAGTAGTATTATGAATGTATCTTGCAACAACTTTTGTCGACTTTTGTTTTACAACTTGTTTGACTTCAAAACTTAACATATGAATATTATATGATTCAAGTACATTAAAACACTATCTCCTTAGTATATTAAACACTCCTAGTTTTACTCTGAAAGTAAAGATTATAATATCTTTCATTCGTTTAGCCTCCAACCCTTACGATGCTTCTGTATTACCTGTGTTAACTTATCATTATCTGTGTAAAGGTCCTTAAACGCTCTGGCTTATATTGATTCACTTAAGACGTATTCCAACATGAAAATAGGAGGTGTAACACATTACCCTCAAAGCACACTATAAATAATAAGAGGGCAAGAGAGACTCCCTAGTAGGCAAAAGGCTGAAGTATTAGTAGATCATGGGATACTTAGACTTACTCCCATGACTGGTCCTTTGTGTGGGCTCTTCACGTTTAGTTCTAACCATCTGGCTCGCTTTTGCCTACTTCTAATGGCATTGTTTCTCATGCTCATACTCCTATATAACCAGAAACGATACCACAAAAATATTATAATAAAAAATAAATAAACAAATACAAATTAAAAAAATAGTAGAGCTCGGTTTCCTCCCAAGCGCCTGATTTATCACAGCACGATGTGAACCAACTTTTGCCTCCACCTCGAACTCATGAACAGAACCCCCAATTTTACTTCAAGGTTTCGGCTATGTTCCAGGGGTAGTGATACAAATCTTATTGGGTTAAGTAACCAATGTATTCTTTTATACTTCTTGGCTTTCAACTGAGGTATGTAATTCTATCTTTCTGTATGGTAAATTCAAGAATTTAAGCATTTTATTCTTTGTACGTTAACTCCTGAATTGGTCCGAATGAGTTGATTTTCATATCATCATCTAAACACACTTTTGTCCTTCTGAACAGAGCACCCTTTTGGGTCAGCTTGGTCATGGGTGTGTGAGCACGTGATTTTTGCTTTAACGAAAACTACTCCAAAAATAAATCAAAAATAAAATAAATTTCTTTTACTGTGTAATTTTTGAATTTGCGTGGTGTTAAATGTTTGTGTTATGTCCGTAAATGTTTATTTTGTCAAAATAAATCAAAAAATAAAATAAAATACATATTGCATGCATATAGGATTTAATTATGCATTTAAGAGATAATTTAAATAAAATCACAAAAATATGCGTTTGTTCTAATTTTAATGTTTCATTGTGTGATTGATGTTTTGACTATGTGTTAAATAATTGTTATGAAGTAATTAATATTTTTTGTGTAAGGTTAAAAATTGTTTTATAATTTTTATTAGGATTTTTTTTAATTAGAAAATATATGTAATTGTGAAAGAATATTGGACCTGGATTAAAATCCAGGCCCAAGTGAATTAATTACCCCAACAGCCCAAACCAAATTACCCCCCCCCCTTTAGCCCAGGTCCGGTCCAGTCCGAAAAGAATCAATACGACAGCGTTTAGTCGCGGTTCAGCATGGACCGTTCGATCAAATCCAATCAACGGACGAGATCTCCTACCCTTACCCGAAACCTGTAACCCGACCCTTTGACCCAATACAGGCCGACCCTGAACTTAGACCAAACGACGTCGTTCGGATTAGTGGATTAATCCTGGCCTTTCATCTTACTTGATCGGACGGATAACATCAATCCACCCCACCCCTATATAAACCCGTAACCCTTTACCCGGCCCCCTAACTAAACACCCCCCCCCCTCTCCGCTCCTGTTCATCATCGTTCCAAACAGACCTCTAACCCTAGCCGCCCCTATTCCCCTTCGCCTGAAACCCGGTGGCATCAACGCCGCCGGTCACCAACTTAACACCCTAGGACCCCCTGAACACCCTCTATCCGAATATGTTACCAGCTTGGTTCGAATCTCCCTGGAGGTTCTCGAATCTTCATTTGAAGATTCGAGCCAAGTTCAGATCTAGACCTAACAGTCCCAAATCGACACCACAGCTTCCCCTAGTCACCCTGAATATGGATCTATCGTTTGTTTGGTTCGAATCAGTGCGGAACTTCTCGAATCTTCTTTTGAAGATTCGGACCAAACAAGAACAGGCTCAGATCCGTTTCAAACTAACACCAAATGACCCCCAGGCTACCCTCACCATTGTGTCATGTTTGGTTCTTCTCGAATCTGACCAGAAATGGTTAAATCCCAAATCGAGTTTTTAAGAACCCTAAAAATACCAAACTTCCGGATTCTGATCAGATTATGATGAAGATTGAGGTTTAATCGACCTTAGTCGAAGTATTTTCAGTGGAAAATACTTCGACTAAGGTCAGTTTGATTTCAAACAAAAAAAAAATCCGAAATCCAAGTTGAGTTCGAGTCTGATTAAAATTCAGAGGTATTATTTTCTATTATTTTGTGTATTCTAGGTATATTGTTGTCTGTGTCAATAGTTTTTTGATTTTTCATATTTGTTTTGATCAATTCTGTCATTTCTGTCTCCTACCTAGCTATTTGATCTGAATGTAAATTGTTTTTATTGGTTGTGATTGTTTACAATGTGTGTAATCGACTCGATTAAGTTCGTCGATTAGTTATATTACGAATTTTCATTTCTGAAAATATTAACTGAAACAGTCTGCTTCTATTGTTTAGACTAATATTTGACAAATGTTGTAAATAGTCAATTGATTAGTACTCGTCAATTGAATCATGTTTGTTTGTGAATCAGTGAATTCAAATGTATGTTGTATTGTTGTTTTCTAAACAGGACATTGTCAGTATATTGACAATGCTCCTGTATTTGTTTGCTTTTAATTCAGTTTTGAATTCCAGTGGAAATAATCCTGCATATTCTGTATAATGTTAAGGTTGTTTTTATTCAGTATTCAGTTGGGAATTCCCTATTTAAATGCAGTTTTTGTCAATCAGTTATTAGAATGTAATATACTGTCTCAAAGTCATAGGATTGGTTATAGCTGTAAATCAGAAGGATAGTTAAGTCTATACAGATTGTAGAATCTGTTTTACAGTGGGTTCTGATTTTTCAAGTAAAAACAGTAGGTCAGGGGCATTTCTGGGAATAAAACAGTAAAAACAGGGTGTTAGTGCTAGTGTATTATAATGTAATGTTAATGGCTATATTTAAGTAATAAAGGGGGAACAAGGGATAATGGGGCTGCTGAAAATCATGTTAGGATCACATAAAGTATTAAAAAGAAGTTTCAATGGAAACTTTCTGGTTGTTAAAGGGATAAAGGGTCCCTCCAATACTAATGAGTATAGAACCAGCCCTGTATAAATACAGGAGCTGGACAGACTTTAAAAAGAGGATCAGTTTTTAAGACCCTAGAGAATTTTTAGGAGAGTTTGGAAGGAATTTTAAGAGGGCAGTCTTTAAGAGTTTTAAGAGAAAAAGAGAGTGTGAAATTGGGAAAGCAAACAGATTTTAGGATCAGTTTTCAGGATCAGTTTTTAAGGGAGAGAAAGATTTTTTAGGAGAGTTTTAAAGGAATCCTAAGAGGGAGTCTTGATCAGTTTTAAGACAAAGAGAGAATTTTAAGAGAGAGAGAGAGAGAGAAATCTGGACAGGAACATACAGAGGAAAACACACAGAAGCAGAAACAAAAATCTGAAAAGAAAGAAGAAAAACAGAAAGAAAAAAAATCTGAAACATTATTTTTTTGGAATCTGTCCGGGTTTTGTTTGTTGATACTGCTGGGTTTTAAAATCTGAAATTCTTCAAGAAGCTTTACTCTTGTGCATCTGGGTTCCTCGGGTCCTGTTTTTGTGGCTCAAATCTGTGGAAATACTGATATATTTCGCTGCTTTGCTGCTGTTGTCACTGCTGAAATTCATTTCTTCTACCTCCATTTTCAGGTACATGCCTTTTAAATTTTAAGTTGGAAAGAGATTCAACATGACTCATCAATGAAGTTTGAATTGAAATTCTGTTTTTTATTTGTCCAAGTTCATCAATTTAAATTTCATTTTTATTTTATGTTAGTTAATTAGTAGTGAATTCAATTTGATAGCTATGAGCTAATTGTCTTGCTGTGAAAGTTCGTATAAAGATTTGTAATAACATTAGCTCATTATCTCATTAGTTTAATCAATAATAATTGTCGAAGTAGGGAATATGGTATGAATGTTGGTCATTATTTAAATTTTGTTGTTGGTTAAGTAAGAAGTGATGTAGAAAGTGCCAAGATAACTATAGTAGTGATATTTATGGTGATGTTGATAAGATAATAGATGTGTGTATAAAAGTGGGCGAAAGGCGATATGATGTAGCTTATTACAATACGTTATGAATACGATATACAGTTAAGTTGCATGTAAGGTAATTTTATTGAATTAACTTGTATAATAATTCGGCCATTATAGCTCGATGTCTATCTACCTTCATAAAACAAATTAACCAAGTAATTAGGCCTATTAGATTAAAAGCAAGCATATAAGAATGAAAAGAGATGTATAAGCATAAATTGCCACACTTCATACCAATGATAATTAAAAGTAGAATTTGCATTAAGTAAATAATGAAAATTCTCGGAAAATATTTCCTTCCTTTATGAATCATTTATTTTCAGTTCCATATGCAATTTATTATTTGGCATATATATATATATATATATATGTCATATTTGTTTAAAAATAGTATTAATCATATTTTTATTCCGTTCTTTGAATTTGAGTAGTCTTGGATAAACATGTTATATGCGGAAATTATAATCAATGGGTAACATTCAATAAATTATTTTTTTTCAAAAATTAAGGATATCTTAGAGGAAAATTTCTCATAATATAATAAACATTTTATGGAAAAATCCGTAATATCATTCCAAATATGTCGCGCGATTAGGGATACGTTCGCGTACCCTGATTATATTTTTAAAAGTAAAAATTCGGATTATGCGTACGCGCAATTTCGAATAATATTTAATAAAAGGATTTTTCCAAAGGCGTTAAATCAATTTCATAAAAAAACGAGATGTACGGTTCATTATTCAAGAAAAACAAATATTTTTGATTCAACACAATCTCGGAAAAATGATTGCTGTATATATTATCAAAAGTTATTGTGTACACGTACGCGTGACACAATTCCGCATTTTTAAATTTGTAACACGAAATATACGTACGCGTAATTCGATTCAAAGAAGGGTCCTTAATCACGATAAGTAAAAGCGGTAGAAAAATCACGTAACAAAAAGTATTTAATAAAAATCAAGATAATTAAGCCAATAATAAAAACAGTTAAGCGACCGTGCTAGAACCACGGAATTCGGAAATGTCTAACACCTTCTTCCGGATTAACAGAATTCCTTACTCAGGATTTCTGGTTCGCAGAATAATAAACAGAGTCATATTCTCCTCGATTCAGGGATTGAAATTGGTGACTTGGGACGCCTTAAAATTCCCAAGTGGCGACTCTAAAATAAACAAACAAATCCTGTTTCGACTGTCCTTTAATTGGAGAAAACTCCCCACGCGCCCTGCGGGCGCGGCAAAAAGGAGGTGCGACACACATCACCATATATACACACACTAGAGTCTTCAAACATTATATTATCTACTTCTTCACATGACTCTAATGAATTCTTCTTATTATTGACATCATCAGCAAAAATATGATAAAATGATTGGCTCTCTGCTTTAGCTCCGCAATTTGGCTTGTCAATTCTTTCAGCTTCACACAACTTGTAACTAATTTGTTGGATGTTAGACGCATCAACCTTTGAAATCAAATTATCGTTAAAGTTGTGAATAGCTAAGCCAAACCTGTCAATATCTCGACTCAATTTGTCTTCAAACTAAGTTATTCACCAAACCTTTTAGTAAACGACGTCACCATGCATATTTTTCTAATCGCATATATTCTTCCATAAGCTAACTTTTACTCCCTTGCTCAAACTGGTACTCCTAAGATGCCAAGTCATGACAAGAGAGGCGATTCATGTCAAAAAAGCAATGCAAATATTTACACAAATAAAATTCCAAAAATAAAACTTAGATAGATAAAAAGTAAAAATCTAATCTAGAAAAACATAGTTAATTTTTAAGTCCATGTCAACAATGCCAACAATTTATTGCGGCCAAATGCACGTGCAGGTATACGCAGTCTTCAAGTATAAAATAGTGAGATAGATGTCGTACCCACATAAACTTATAATTTAACCAAATACCAGATTAAACTATCCTAATAATCTAAATAAAAATTAAACCTAAGAGTGGTACCGCTAAACTAATTAAACTAAAAAGAAAATAACTTATGAATTCTAAACAAAAAAGAGCAGTTTTTATGTTATTAGTGTGATGAACTCAATCTAGAGTTATGGGATATCTAATAATACTAGTGTATTCTTCAACTATTTTAACTTCTTATTCTATCTAGTTTACTTGCTGAAATTGTGCATATGGCTAGCATGCTCCCGCAGTACTACTCGCATATTCAAAATATATCAACCATATGTCCCTATAGTATCAAATCTATCAGGAATAAATAAAATACGGCATTCAACTAAGCAAGATGGTTAGGTACATCCCTATTCTAACCGCGAAATTATCTTCCAAGTCACGGGTTCAGAAACATGCTCTACTCAATCCTTTTTACAATATGGAATTCTCTCTTTCGAGTTCAGCTCTTGATTCGTAGATAATGTTCAACTGGTGATCAAACAATCAAATAATAAAGTGCATGATTAAATAAATAAATATGATAACTCAAAAAATTGAAATTAATATTCAAACAATAATAGTCATGAAAGAACCGCAATCCTTAGAATGTGAAGTTTAACTCCACATAGACATGGTAGCCAAACGACCAATCATCCAATGAAACATAAAAATCACCAATCTTGGTGGAAGAAAAGATGAACTTCAAGCTCCACACCATTCCCTGCTCTTCATAGATCCAAAGTTATGTAAAAATCATGTTTAGGGTGTATTTATGGGTGAAATAAACGATTTAGACCAATCCCAACTTATAAAGGAAACTGGGGACCACGTTTGGCATCCGCACAACGCAAGGACCTTGAACGAGCTCACAATTAGCTTTTTCATCTTCTTTTCTTTTTTTCTCGCGCTGGCTCGCGCGATGGTCTTCAGTTCACTGCTTTGAATGAGGCTGACTCCTCCGGCTTGTCCCTCTCTC
Source organism: Nicotiana tabacum (assembly GCF_000715075.1). Classification (NCBI taxonomy): domain Eukaryota; kingdom Viridiplantae; phylum Streptophyta; class Magnoliopsida; order Solanales; family Solanaceae; genus Nicotiana; species Nicotiana tabacum. The sequence goes on from NC_134084.1 coordinate 44,949,339, forward strand.
TAGCGACGCTCGGCTTTGGACGAGAAGCCTTCAGCTCTTCCTTCTTGGTTCTTCGCGTCCCGTTTCGCTCTAAATCAACCGCTTTTGACCCACTTTCGTGCAAACATGTGCCTACATATAAGAAACACGAAATGAGCATAGATCATTCATATAATCATTGAATCTACATCACATCACACAATACATGGGACACAACACAAGCATACTCAAAAACATGTACTTTTTGCTAATTATAAGTACAATTTCCTCAAATTCATGTTGAATTAAACATAAAGAACAACAGTAATAATATTTAAATCATTTATAAATTTTATTAATGTAATTATTACATTGTACAGAGCGGCAATTGCTCTCATGCGGTCCAGAGACGAAGCACCTTTGGTCATGAACAACAAAAACCAATGATCACACATTGAAAACTTGCCATTAAGCACACCAATATTGCCTGAGAAAGAAAAAGTGCAAAGAACGCTTTTTGCCTTTAGTCGAAATTATTTATATTCGGTAGCCGTAAAAGTGTATAAAATTTGTATATAAGAATGAAAAGAGATGTATAAGCATAAATTGCCACACTTCATACCAATGATAATTAAAAGTAGAATTTGCATTAAGTAAATAATGAAAATTCTCGGAAAATATTTCCTTCCTTTATGAATCATTTATTTTCAGTTCCATATGCAATTTATTATTTGGCATATATATATATATATATATATATATATGTCATATTTGTTTAAAAATAGTATTAATCATATTTTTATTCCGTTCTTTGAATTTGAGTAGTCTTGGATAAACATGTTATATGCGGAAATTATAATCAATGGGTAACATTCAATAAATTATTTTTTTTCAAAAATTAAGGATATCTTAGAGGAAAATTTCTCATAATATAATAAACATTTTATGGAAAAATCCGTAATATCATTCCAAATATGTCGCGCGATTAGGGATACGTTCGCGTACCCTGATTATATTTTTAAAAGTAAAAATTCGGATTATGCGTACGCGCAATTTCGAATAATATTTAATAAAAGGATTTTTCCAAAGGCGTTAAATCAATTTCATAAAAAAACGAGATGTACGGTTCATTATTCAAGAAAAACAAATATTTTTTATTCAACACAATCTCGGAAAAATGATTGCTGTATATATTATCAAAAGTTATTGTGTACACGTACGCGTGACACAATTCCGCATTTTTAAATTTGTAACACGAAATATACGTACGCGTAATTCGATTCAAAGAAGGGTCCTTAATCACGATAAGTAAAAGCCGGTAGAAAAATCACGTAACAAAAAGTATTTAATAAAAATCAAGATAATTAAGCCAATAATAAAAACAGTTAAGCGACCGTGCTAGAACCACGGAATTCGGAAATGCCTAACACCTTCTTCCGGATTAACAGAATTCCTTACTCAGGATTTCTGGTTCGCAGAATAATAAACAGAGTCATATTCTCCTCGATTCAGGGATTGAAATTGGTGACTTGGGACGCCTTAAAATTCCCAAGTGGCGACTCTAAAATAAACAAACAAATCCCGTTTCGACTGTCCTTTAATTGGAGAAAACTCCTCACGCGCCCCGCGGGCGCGGCAAAAAGGAGGTGCAACAACTCTGGCGACTCTGCTGGGGAGACCAAGTTACTATAACCCAGAACCATTGGTCCAGGGTTTAAAGAATTCGAGCTTAAAGTATCTGTTTTTATTGGCTTTACTCACTATATAATTTTTAACTATTTATATGCTAATATGCTAAATATTTATTTTTACCGCTTTAATAATATTTGAATTGTGAATATATACAACTGCTACGAAACCCCCTTCTTTCTGAGTCTTCTGAATTTATGGTGTACACGTGTGCGTGACCCACCTTTCTGTTAAAGTCATACCAAATAAGACGGAGTTGGGACAAGTAACTAGGCCGGGCAGACTTTCATGCTCCTGGTACATTACCCCCGCTTCGGCTCAAACTGTCTGTTTGGGTAAGCCAGGTTTAGAACAATCAACCTAAGATTTTACACTTAGAATAACTCAGCCATGTACTTGATCCCTAGTAGGAACGAATATTTGCATCATATGCATTTGGCCTTGGAGACTCAACATAGGGGTTGGGTCTGTCTAGGACAGGTGAACCCAAAATTAAAAGACCATCATGATGCATCCTACTTGTTACTTGTGCATTCATTTGCCTCGAACATGCTTGTTGACCAGCTTAAATAAAATCTTGATAAGGAGAAAGGAATAAAATGGGTTGTTTTAAAAATTTCGAAAAAATATAGTTTTTAAAAAAAAAATTAATAAATAAAAGAAAAAATTTCGAAAAATGATTTTTAGTATAAATTTTGACTTTATTAAAATTAAATTTCAGATACAAAATGAGCACTACACAAAGCCCCTCATCCACAAGTACGGAGGAATTTCTATGTCAACTTCAAATGTGGTGGTATGATTTAGGCGAAGACGGTCAAAAATGGGTCGTTAAGCATTTGGGAAATCTCACGGACATTATGAAAGTTGAGCCTCGAGATGATCTGATTACGGCATTAGTAACTTTCTGGGATCCTGTTCACAATGTTTTTCGTTTCTCTGACTTCGAGCTTACTCCTACATTAGAGGAGATAGCTGGCTATGTTGGTTTTGACGGAAGTTTAAGAAATCAAAGCTTGATATTCACAAAGGCTCCTTCAATACATCGATTCTTCGGTCTTCTGAACATCAGCAGTCAAATCAGGAAAAGCAATGTCATCAATGGATGTTGTTCCTTCAATTTTTTGTATTCCAGGTTTGGAAAGTCAGATGGGTTCGAAATTCATGAGAAAGGCCTTACTAATAAGCAAAACAAAGACACTTGGCAGATGCACCGTCGATTTGCTTTCATGGTGGCTTTTCTAGGAGTCATGGTCTTCCCAAATAAAGAGCGAACAATTGATATTCGCACCGCAAAAGTTGTGCAAATCCTCACCACTAAAGAAAATCACACCCTTGTCCCCATCATTCTATCAGATATTTATCGGGCTTTGACTTTATGCAAATCAGGAGCGAAAGTTTTCGAAGGATGCAAAATTTTGTTGCAAATGTGGGTGATTGAACATCTCCAACAACAACCCAAGATCATACAGTATGGGTCGAACAAAGCTAATTGCATCGAGAGCTATGAGGAAAGAACAAAAAATTATCAAGCTCCAGAAGGGATAGAAGCATGGGTATCTCATCTAAAGGCTTTAACGGCAAATCAAATTGAATGGACTCTGGGATGGCTCCCGATGAGAGAAGTAATACATATGTCAACCTCAAATAGTTATCTACTACTATTGGGATTGAGAAGCATTCAACCGTATGCACCACTAAGAGTCCTAAGGCAACTAGGGAGATATCAAATAGTTCCTGATGAGGAAGATTTGAGTACGCAAGTAATCGAATTACACCCAGAAGCCACTATTCCCGAAGCTTTACTTCAGCAAATGTGGAATGGGTGTCGATACTTGAAAAGTGATACTCAAGTCCTAGACACTACCAAGGGTGAGATAAATCCTGGATATGCAAGGTGGTTCGAAAAGCGGTCTCGCGTGGATGATGTACCAGAACCTGAGCTAAAAAGGCCAACAAAAAGACCCCACGTTCAAAACTTCAATGATAAAATCCAAGAGCGGTTGATCTGGGGAGAAAAAGAAAAAGGGTACAAAGCAACTATCCATGCCCTAAAAGAAAATCTAAGAAGCCTCAGTTTGGAGAAAGATTTGCAAGAACAAGAAGCCAAAGGCGAGAAAAAGAGTCTAGTTTGTGAGAATGAAAATCTTCATGCTCGATTCCAAAAAATGAAAAGAGTCTCTGAAACGCCAAAGAGGAGCTGGAAGGATCAAAAAACCATCGCCAATCTCTTCGAAAAAATGCAAGATTATGATTCCATGCTTGCGGAAAACGAAAGGGCATTGAGCAAAGCAAAAGAAAGGATCCAACAATTAAACGAAGAAGCCAGATCTAACAAAGAACGCCAAGATAGGCAATCCAAAAAAGACAAGGCTCAATTCAAGAAGGAAAAAGATTATTGGATGCGATCAGAAGACCAGCTTCGTGCACAACTAGAAGAGGCAAGAAAATGCAATAGAGAATATCAACAAGCAGACCTCGACAGGGAAAGATCGCAAGCAAGATTAGAGCAGTCCAGACTCCGAGCTCTATTAGAATCAGCTTTAGATCGTGAAAATCGTGTCAGAGACATAGCCACCACTCGTCAGCAGCAATTACAAGACCAAGACCAACGTCTCCAAGGTTTCAGGGCACAGATCCACGACCTGGCAGTCTTCACATCTCAAAGTTATGTAAACTGCCAAGGAATGGATTATGAAAGGTTTACAAAACATGCGCCCACTTTTGCTCGTCATCTAGCAATGGAGTTGGAAAGGATGTATCGTACGCTAGGAGGCCATCCGGGCCAAGCCCCACATTGAGCAGATAATCCAATATTTGAGAACAAAAGTGGAAAGTGGGGCATGTTGTGAGATGTTATGAATTGTATCTTTTATTTTTGATTTAAGTGTGTGAATTTCAAAGCTATTTTCTTAAAATTTTCAAATGTAACTCCATCTTTGTGTAATGAATAAACATAATTGCCTGTGGTCCGAACTACGCAAGGTCTGATTCATGTTTGGCATGATACGTAGGCAATCTCTAAGATTCGACCACCACGATAAAGATATATATAGTAAATAAAAGCGAATGACAATTTTTTTAATTTCAAGAAAGCTGGGACGACACAAGCAACCGAGCGAATGCATAATAGAAAGGGATTATTTGTCTAGGAGCATTGCATCTCAACGTGTGATTATATATGTGTTAAACTCTCAAAACTAACAAGTTTGTCCATTTTCAGAATTCAGAATTCAACCAGTTAGTTTCTCTAAAGAGTATACTGGCATATTATCACTATCACACAAGATCCAAAGGACCAATACCCGAAAGTATGTCTATCCCAGATGTTGACACAGGTATGGAGATAGAAGAGATGGATGTCGGGAAAATGAAAGAAGAGATGTTTAAGCTCAAGCAGCAAATGGCTGAAATGTACCAAGCTTGGTCTACAGGACAGTTACCCCCATCTTACCCAAATAACCCTGCTCCATCAATGACTCAAACTCAGGATAATATCACCACTGAATTATCCCCAAGTTTTCCCATTTATCAACACTACTGAGGCACTACCTCTCAGACACCACAGTCTCCACCTCCAAAGCCAGTCCCATACTTTCCTCCACCTATGACTCCTGTTTTCGTAGCACCTCCCCCTGCTACATTTCACAAATCTCCTAGTGAGCCTACATTCCAAGCCCAGGACAACCAATATTACCCTCCGGAGCCCACCCTCAAAGCCTCCGAAATTCATTCAACCACTCCTCATTTTGATCTCCCAACCGAAATTGACAAGCCAGCCAAAAGTGCTGAGCAAGAAGAGATGTTCCGAAAGGTCAAAAGTCTAGAACAATCGTTCCGAGACATGCGGGGATTAGGTGGGCAAGTCAGTGTAGCATACAAAGATTTATGCTTATTCCCTAATGTACAATTGCCATTCGGCTTCAAGATGCCCAAATTTGACCTATACAGTGGGCACGGCGACCCAGTAGCCCACTTAAGGGGTTTCTGTAGCAAGATGCGAGGAGCTGGGGGAAAGGATGAATTGTTGATGGCTTACTTCAGTCAAAGTCTAAGCGGATCAGCTTTGGAGTGGTATACACGCCAGGACCATGGAAAATGGTACACCTGGGATGACCTGGCACAGGCATTCGCATACCATTTCCAATACAATTTGGAAATCATCCCAGATCGGTTATCTTTGACCAAATTTGAGAAGAAACACAATGAGAGTTTCAGAGAGTATGGTTTTCGGTGGAGAGAACAGGCAGCAAGAGTAGATCCTCCTATGAAGGAGAGCGAAATGGTAGACTACTTCCTCCAAACCTTGGAACCAACTTACTATGCCCATTTGGTTTCAGCGGTTGGGAAATCATTCAACGAAGTAGTGAAGATGGGAGGTATGGTGGAAGAAGGCCTCAAGACAAATAAAATCATGAGTTATTCAGCAATTAAGGCAACTACTCAAGCCATTCAAGGCGGGGTAGGAGGAATCAGAAGAAAGAAAAGGGAGGAAACAGCAGTAGTTGATTCAGGAATTTGGCCGGGACCCAGAGGTTCACCACTTTACTATAATCAACAACGACCTCGCCAATCAGCTTACCACTATGATTCATCCCAACACTACTATCACCCTTCAGAGCCTCAGTTTGCCATTAACCATGCTCAAGCATACAATCAGCCACCTGTTCACACCAATTGGCGTGCTCATGTCACACCAAATATTTACCCCCGAGCTTATCCCGGACCAGGTTTCAGGCCTAGGCCAGCATTCAGGGGAGAAAGGGAACAGAAAAAGAAAACTTACACTCCATTGGGAGAGTCTTACACTAGTCTGTTCCACAGGCTGAGACAGTTAGACATGCTGAGACCAATACAATCCAAGCTACCCAATCCTCCACCAAAGAATCTGGATTACACCCTTAGCTGTGAATATTGCTCCGGTGCACCAGGCCATGATACGGAGAAATGTTGGCATTTGAAAAATGCAATACAAGAGCTGATTGATACTAATAAAATCGAGGTTCAAACCCCCGAAGCTCCAAATATCAATAGAAATCCAATGCCAGCCCATCAAGAGGCTAACATGATAGAAATCATACAAGCTGATGGGGAGACAAAGAAACCGTCACAAACTGTCATGATGATCAAGTCTCATGAAACCAAGCCAGATAAGCAGTTAATGGAGGAGAAGCCGGTGTCTAAGCATAACAAGAATGGTGATGAACCGTCTATGATAGTCGATGAGGGATCTTCGAGCAAAGTTGCCGCAAAACAAGAGAGGCCGAAGGTGATAGTACCAGGGGTTGCTAACAAACCCGTTGTATTCGTGGAAGAAGCACGTACAGATCGGGTTATTATTGCACCTGTAATCCAGCTGCCAATCATCAACAATAAAACCATCCCATGGAACTATGAACGGGTGACCGTAATGTACAAGGGCAAAGAAATCAAGGAAGAAGTGTGTGAGGTGCAAGGCTTGACTCGTTCGGGAAGATGTTTTACTCCCGAAGAGCTGAGAAAAACTAAAAACAATCCAATACCAACAAAGAAAGCTGTGACGGAAGAAGAGGCGGAGGAGTTTTTAAGAAAAATGAAGCTCCATGATTATTCTGTTGTGGATCAATTAAAGAAAACCCCCGCTCAAATTTCATTGTTGTCATTACTAATCCATTCAGAGGAACACCGTCTGGCGTTGATGAAAATCCTGAATGAAGCTCATGTTCCTGAAAAGATCTCTGTAAATCATTTGGGCAAAAATAGCCAACAGAATCTTTGAGACAAATAGAATTACATTTGCTGATGATGAATTACCCGTGGAAGGCACCGAGCACAACAGAGCTCTTTACCTCATCGTGAAATGTGAAAACTCCGTAGTAACCCGGGTATTGGTCGACAATGGGTCCAGTGCAAACATATGCCCTCTCTCCACTTTAAACAAATTAAAAATTAAAGAGGAGAGGATCCAAAAGAATAGTATCTGCGTACGAGGATTTGACAGTGGAAGCAGAGATTCATTTGGCGACATAGTGTTGGAACTAACTTTAGGGCCAGTTGAATTCACAATGGAATTCCAAGTGTTGGACATAACTGTCTCTTACAACTTGTTGTTGGGTCGACCATGGATCCATGCTGCTAAAGCAGTCCCGTCAACACTACATCAGGCTGTCAAGTTTGAAGGGGACCATCAACAAATAGTCGTGCATGGAGAAGAAAGTTTAAATGCTCACAACAGCACCATTGTACCAGTCGAGGGAGCAGAAATTGACCAAGGACCATGGGTATACCAAGTGTCCGACACGGTGACGGTAGAAAAAATTCCAGAAGGAAAATACCTTTCGAATCCAAAGGTATCCTCTGCATCAGTCATGGTAGCTTATGAAATGCTGAAGAATGGCTTTATACCCAGCAAAGGTCTGGGCTTATCTTTGCAAGGAATTGTACAACCAGTATCTCTCCCCGAGAACTGGGGAACATTCGGTTTAGGGTTCACACCTACCACCAATGACGTGATAAGGGCCAGGAAGTTGAAACACCAAGCATGGGTTCTTCCAAAACCAGTACCACAGCTGTCGAAGTCTTTTGTCAAGACCGGTGCTAAAAATCGTCCGATAACAACAATTCCTAAATCCCGGGTCAATCCTGAGGAGGAATTAATTGAAAGGTTCGAGAAATTGTTTAGTGATGTGAATATGCTGGAAGGCGGAGAAGGGTGTAGCAACGCAGAAGTTCAATTCGTTGGACCAGAAACAAAGCTCAATAATTGGAAAGCCACTCCTCTCCCAATTCGAAAGGAGTCTTGGTAGTTTATTTTGATTTTCTTTCAGTTTGTTTGGGATATTTCAAGGTTGTAATCCCAAAGTTTATCTTACAGTTGGTTTGAAGTGTGCAAAACCTTGTTATCTTTCATTATCCAATAAAAAGCAGTTTCCTTTTTATTATCATTCCTAATAGCTTTCTTTTCTTTTTCTTCTTTTCTATACAGTTCTTTTTACGCTGGCTCTAGTGATATGGCATACATGAGGAATCTTCAGCCCAGTCTTAAAAATCAATCTGGTTCTGAAGTAATAATTCAAGAAATATATTGTGATTACGAATCAGAATATGATGAAGATGAGGGTTTTGAAGAGATTAGTAAAGAGTTAATTCACTTTGAGGAAAAAATCAAACCTAACTTGAGTGATACCGAGGACATCAATATAGGGGACACGAGTAATATCCGAGAAACTAAAATAAGTGTCCATCTCGAACCAAAGATCCGAGAAGAGTTAATTAAAGCACTCATAGAATTCAAAGATGTTTTTGCATGGTCATATGACGACATGCCGGGTTTGAGCACTGATTTAGTGGTCCACAAATTGCCCATCGATCCAACGGTGACTCCTGTCAAGCAGAGGCTGAGAAAATTCAAGCCTGATATGAGTATGAGAATTAAGGAAGAAATCACCAAACAATTGGAAGCAAAGGTCATTCGAGTCACTCGATATCCTATTTGGTTAGCTAATGTCGTTCCTGTGCCAAAGAAAGACGGCAAAATTAGAGTATGCGTCGACTATCGCAATCTCAACAAAGCAAGTCCAAAGGATAATTTCCCATTACCCAATATCCATATTTTGATCGACAATTGTGCCAAGCATGATATAGGATCTTTCGTGGATTGTTATGCCGGATATCATCAAATTCTAATGGATGAAGAAGATGCAGAAAAGACGGCATTCATCACACCATGGGGAACTTATTGCTACCGGGTAATGCCATTCGGTTTAAAGAACGCCGGAGCAACCTATATGAGAGCAATGACCACAGTGTTTCATGATATGATACACAAGGAGATTGAGGTATACGTGGACGATGTGATCATAAAATCAAAACATCAGGCCAACCACGTTGGGGATTTGAGGAAGTTCTTCTTAAGACTTCGCAGGTACAACCTCAAGCTTAACCCTGCCAAGTGTGCATTTGGAGTTCCATCTGGAAAGTTATTGGGATTCATAGTCAGTCGACGAGGCATCGAGCTAGACCCATCAAAGATCAAAGCCATCCAAGAACTACCACCCCCAAGAAACAAAACTGAAGTAATGAGTTTGTTGGGAAGGTTAAATTATATCAGCAGGTTTATTGCTCAGCTCACAACAACTTGTGAGCCAATTTTCAAATTGTTGAAAAAGGATGTTGCGGTCAAATGGACTGATGAGTGTCAAGAAGCGTTCGATAAGATAAAAGGGTACTTGTCGAAACCACCCGTGTTGGTCCCGCCAGAGCCAGGAAGACCTTTGATTCTTTACTTAACGGTCTTGGAGAATTCATTTGGTTGTGTATTGGGGCAACATGACCTCACGGGCAGAAAAGAACAGGCCATCTACTACCTTAGCAAGAAGTTCACAGCTTATGAGGTTAAGTATACTCATCTGGAAAAGACATGTTGCGCCCTAACATGGGTAGCTCAAAAATTGAAACACTATTTGTCATCCTACACCACTTACCTCATTTCTCGGTTGGATCCATTGAAATACATTTTTCAAAAGCCTATGCCAACAGGAAGACTTGCAAAGTGGCAGATATTGCTCACAGAATTCGACATCATCTATGTGACTCGAACTGCAATGAAGGCTCAAGCACTGGCCGATCATTTAGCCGAAAACCCGGTCGATGAGGAATATGAGCCGTTGAAGACTTATTTTCCTGATGAGGACACAATGCATATCGACGAGGTGGAGAAAATTGAAAAACCTGGTTGGAAACTTTTCTTTGATGGAGCCGCTAACATGAAAGGAGTCGGAATAGGAGCTGTAATCATTTCTGAAACAGGGCATCACTATCCTGTTACGGCTCAACTACGATTTTATTGCACCAATAATATGGCTGAACATGAAGCTTGCATTTTGGGGTTAAGGCTAGCCGCCGATATGGGTATCCGAGAAATCTTAGTCATGGGAGATTCGGATCTTTTGGTACATCAAATTCAAGGAGAATGGGAAACCCGAGACTTGAAGCTCATCCCATACCGGCAATGTCTACATGATCTTTGTCAGCGGTTTCAATCAGTGGAATTCCAACATATTCCAAGAATCCATAATGAGGTTGCCGATGCGTTGGCTACCCTAGCATCAATGTTGCGCCATCCGGACAAAGCTTATGTAGACCCAATACATATTCAAGTCCACAATCAGCACGCTTATTGCAATATGGTTGAGGAAGAATTTGATGGAGAACCATGGTTCCACGACATCAAGGAATATATCAGGATGGGTATATATCCTGCACAAGCCACAGGAGATCAAAAGAGGACCATTAGGCGATTAGCAAATGGATTCTTCTTGAGCGGAGGAGTTTTGTATAAAAGAACACCAGATCTCGGATTATTAAGATGCATAGATGCCAGACAAGCTACAACTGTCGTGTCTGAAGTACATTCAGGAGTGTGCGGACCCCACATGAGTGGATATGTGTTGGCAAAGAAAATCCTCTGAGCTGGTTACTATTGGCTTACCATGGAGAGAGATTGTATCAGTTTTGTATGCAAGTGTCATCAATGCCAAATACACGGAGATTTGATTCATTCTCTACCATCCGAGTTGCACACAATGTCGGCACCATGGCCTTTCGTTGCTTGGGGCATGGATGTGATTGGACCAATTGAGCCGGCAGCATCCAATGGACACAGATTCATTCTGGTAGCTATTGATTATTTTACCAAATGGGTTGAGGCCAAGACATTCAAATCAGTGACCAAGAAAGCTGTGGTCGATTTTGTCCACTCAAATATCATATGTCGATTCGGAATCCCGAAGGTGATCATCACAGATAACGGTGCTAATCTTAACAGCAACTTAATGAGAGAAGTATGTCAACAGTTTAAGATTACACATCGTAACTCTACCCCATATCGGCCCAAGGCGAATGGAGCAGTAGAAGCAGCCAACAAAAACATAAAGAAGATACTTCGGAAAATGGTAGAAGGTTCGAAACAATGGCATGAAAAATTACCATTTGCATTATTGGGATATCGCACTACCGTTCGCACTTCAGTAGGAGCAACTCCTTATTTGTTGGTATACGGCACTGAAGCAGTAATTCCTGCAGAAATTGAGATTCCTTCCCTTCGGATCATCGCCGAAGCAAAGATTGATGATGATGAATGGGTCAAAACCCGTCTAGAACAGTTAAACTTGATTGACGAAAAACGATTGACCGCAGTATACCATGGTCAATTATATCAAAGAAGAATAGAAAGAGCATACAACAAAAAGGTACGTCCCCGGAAGTTTGAAGTAGGTCAGCATGTGCTGAAACGTATTCTTCCACATCAGGTTGAAGCAAAAGGCAAATTTGCCCCGAATTGGCAAGGACCATTCATTGTGACCAGAGTATTATCGAATGGTGCACTATGTTTAACAGATATTGAAGGCAAATGCATAGATATGGCGATCAATTCTGACGCGGTAAAGAGATATTATGCATAACTTTTTGAATGTTTGTATTTAGCACTATTTCGAAGATTGAAATGACAAAGGCAATTTATTCTGCTATCCAAACACTATACCATTTGCTTCCCCTTTGAGCCATACTTGTTTCTTTCCTACCCTCTCTTGGAATCAATAAAAAAAAGAGATCAAAATCTTCACTATTATGTGGTGAACTACGTTTGACCTGATTCCTCAAAGAAGGATACGTAGGCGCTTCACGGCTCGGTCATAGGGTGCACAACATACATAAAATGTGCACAAAAAGAAACATTAAGCGACCCCAATCAAGGAACTAGGGCAAGAATTGTATTAGGAATAAGAAAAGATTCCAAGAGTTGTAATTTCAAACACATACCAAAATTGTTTAAGCTTTTCACCTAAGAACCCCATACCAAAAAGACCTTTCGACCAATCTTAGAAAAAATGCTAATGGTTCATAACATTCTGGTACAAACAAGAAAAGAAAGTAAAAACAAGAGAGTCTTATAGGTGAAAACCCAAATGGGCACCATAAGGCGACAGAAGTTGAGAGAAAAAAATAAAAATGAGAGAGTCTTATTGGTGAAAACCTTTGTAGGCACCACAAGGCGAAAAGGAAATGAGAAGTGAAAAACGAGAAAATTTATCGATGAAAACTCCTTGAGACAATTGAGAGGAGATTGATTAAAAGACTGGGTTGATTAATCCGAAATGCATACCCTGATCATTGGTGCCAGTAATTCCAATCAGATAAGTCCTTTATTCCTTTTCCAACAGTCATCCAAAAATTGGATTTTTCTTTTCATTCTATAATTGTCGAAATCAGCGTATTTCGTTACTAATAATCTTACTTTCTCCAAGCTTTGAGATAAGTTTTATTCCAAACAAATAAGAAGGAATGTCAAGGTATACTACCAAGATTCAAGGTTACAAAATACAGCCACGAAAGGTGGGAGATAAAATACGGGTGTAAGAAAGATGAAATCAAAAGTGGATCAGCAAAGTCAAAAGAGGCACATGATTACAGTTGAAAGGTTTTGAAGGAAAAAGACACAGAGGGGAATCCTATAGTCAAGGCTCAATTACAAAGACAAAACAGTCTTTTCAATCATCCCAAGGCAAAAGAGAGACGAAGAGAAACATCACCATCTGCAAGAATACCACAGCCAACCACCCTGCTTTAAACTAACGAAGTTTTCTTTGATTTAAAACAGGGGCAAAAACAATATTTGTGTCAGGAAATACCTCGTAAAGAAAAGAAGAAGTCAGGCGTCCACCTGGAGAATGAGGATAAAGAATTAAAGAAATCAGGCGTCCACCTGGAGAATGAGGATGAAGAAAAGAAGAAGTCAGGCGTCCACCTGGAGAATGAGGATGAAGAATTGAAAAGTCAGGCGTCCACCTGGAGAATGAGGATGGGAATTAAAGAAATCAGGCGTCCACCTGGAGAATGAGGATGAGAAATTGAAGAAGTCAGGCGTCCACCTGGAGAATGAGGATGAGGAAAAGAAGAAGTCAGGCGTCCACCTGGAGAATGAGGATAAAGAATTAAAGAAATCAGGCGTCCACCTGGAGAATGAGGATGAGAAAAGAAGAAGTCAGGCGTCCACCTGGAGAATGAGGATGAAGAATTAAAGAAGTCAGGCGTCCACCTGGAGAATGAGGATAAAGAATTGAAAAGTCAGGCGTCCACCTGGAGAATGAGGATGAAAAAATTGAAGAAGTCAGGCGTCCACCTGGAGAATGAGGATGAAAAAATTGAAGAAGTCAGGCGTCCACCTGGAGAATGAGGATGAAGAATTAAAGAAATCAGGCGTCCACCTGGAGAATGAGGATGAGAAAAGAAGAAGTCAGGCGTCCACCTGGAGAATGAGGATGAGGAAAAGAAGAAGTCAGGCGTCCACCTGGAGAATGAGGATAAAGAATTAAAGAAATCAGGCGTCCACCTGGAGAATGAGGATGAGAAAAGAAGAAGTCAGGCGTCCACCTGGAGAATGAGGATGAAGAATTAAAGAAGTCAGGCGTCCACCTGGAGAATGAGTATAAAGAATTGAAAAGTCAGGCGTCCACCTGGAGAATGAGGATGAAAAAATTGAAGAAGTCAGGCGTCCACCTGGAGAATGAGGATGAAAAAATTGAAGAAGTCAGGCGTCCACCTGGAGAATGAGGATGAAGAATTAAAGAAATCAGGCGTCCACCTGGAGAATGAGGATGAAGAAATTAAAAGAAGTCAGGCGTCCACCTGGAGAATGAGGATGAAGAAAAGAAGAAGTCAGGCGTCCACCTGGAGAATGAGGATGAAGAATTAAAGAAGTCAGGCGTCCACCTGGAGAATGAGGATAAGAATTAAAGAAGTCAGGCGTCCACCTGGAGAATGAGGATAAAGAATTGAAAAGTCAGGCGTCCACCTAGAGAATGAGGATGAAAAAATTGAAGAAGTCAGGCGTCCACCTGGAGAATGAGGATGAAAAAATTGAAGAAGTCAGGCGTCCACCTGGAGAATGAGGATGAAGAATTAAAGAAGTCAGGCGTCCACCTGGAGAATGAGGATGAAGAATTAAAGAAGTCAGGCGTCCACCTGGAGAATGAGGATGAGAAAAAGAAGAAGTCAGGCGTTCACTTGGATAATGAGGACAAAGAAGAGAAGAAGTCAGGCGTCCACCTATAAAATGAAGATGAAAAAAGAAAAGAAGCAGTCAAGGCATCCACCTGAAGAACGAGGGAATGAAATTGAAGTGTTTAAATCAAAAGGCCTGCTCATATGAGAAAGGAGCACACTTAGAATCAATAAAGCAGAGGGGTCCAACAGAATCCCCAGCAAGAAACAACAAGAGTCCCAAAAGAAAATACGGGACATAATGAAAAAGAATACGGAATAAGCCAAATGCCCAAGAGTCACCAAGATATCAAGACAACAAGAAACGCAAGGGCATGATCTAGATAAGATTTTTACAATTCCTGTACCATAATCTAGTTTAGCTTTTTGTATTTCCTTTAAAGTAAGGTGTGATAAGGAGGTCAGCAAGCAGTAAAAACAGCACGAAACAGCAGTAACATCACAGTCCCACGGTAGTCCCAGCTACCCAAAAATTCCCGAACTACACTGACCTGATTCCTTTATAGCCAAGGATATGTAGGAAACCTTTGAAGCAGAGGTTCGGTCAAATCTTTCTAAAAATGCTTCCCACGGAGTATTCGAACGGGCAAAAATCGCTCGTATCCGCTCACTTTATCTTTGCACGAAAACTCTTCGAGTTTCCGCACAAAGAGGGGCAGCTGTGAGCACGTGATTTTTGCTTTAACGAAAACTACTCCAAAAATAAATCAAAAAATAAAATAAATTTCTTTTACTGTGTAATTTTTGAATTTGCGTGGTGTTAAATGTTTGTGTTATGTCCGTAAATGTTTATTTTGTCAAAATAAATCAAAAAATAAAATAAAATACATATTGCATGCATATAGGATTTAATTATGCATTTAAGAGATAATTTAAATAAAATCACAAAAATATGTGTTTGTTCTAATTTTAATGTTTCATTGTGTGATTGATGTTTTGACTATGTGTTAAATAATTGTTATGAAGTAATTAATATTTTTTGTGTAAGGTTAAAAATTGTTTTATAATTTTTATTAGGATTTTTTTTAATTAGAAAATATATGTAATTGTGAAAGAATATTGGACCTGGATTAAAATCCAGGCCCAAGTGAATTAATTACCCCAACAGCCCAAACCAAATTACCCCCCCCCCCTTTAGCCCAGGTCCGGTCCAGTCCGAAAAGAATCAATACGACAGCGTTTAGTCGCGGTTCAGCATGGACCGTTCGATCAAATCCAATCAACGGACGAGATCTCCTACCCTTACCCGAAACCTGTAACCCGACCCTTTGACCCAATACAGGCCGACCCTGAACTTAGACCAAACGACGTCGTTCGGATTAGTGGATTAATCCTGGCCTTTCATCTTACTTGATCGGACGGATAACATCAATCCACCCCACCCCTATATAAACCCGTAACCCTTTACCCGGCCCCCTAACTAAACACCCCCCCCCCTCTCCGCTCCTGTTCATCATCGTTCCAAACAGACCTCTAACCCTAGCCGCCCCTATTCCCCTTCGCCTGAAACCCGGTGGCATCAACGCCGCCGGTCACCAACTTAACACCCTAGGACCCCCTGAACACCCTCTATCCGAATATGTTACCAGCTTGGTTCGAATCTCCCTGGAGGTTCTCGAATCTTCATTTGAAGATTCGAGCCAAGTTCAGATCTAGACCTAACAGTCCCAAATCGACACCACAGCTTCCCCTAGTCACCCTGAATATGGATCTATCGTTTGTTTGGTTCGAATCAGTGCGGAACTTCTCGAATCTTCTTTTGAAGATTCGGACCAAACAAGAACAGGCTCAGATCCGTTTCAAACTAACACCAAATGACCCCCAGGCTACCCTCACCATTGTGTCATGTTTGGTTCTTCTCGAATCTGACCAGAAATGGTTAAATCCCAAATCGAGTTTTTAAGAACCCTAAAAATACCAAACTTCCGGATTCTGATCAGATTATGATGAAGATTGAGGTTTAATCGACCTTAGTCGAAGTATTTTCAGTGGAAAATACTTCGACTAAGGTCAGTTTGATTTCAAACAAAAAAAAAATCCGAAATCCAAGTTGAGTTCGAGTCTGATTAAAATTCAGAGGTATTATTTTCTATTATTTTGTGTATTCTAGGTATATTGTTGTCTGTGTCAATAGTTTTTTGATTTTTCATATTTGTTTTGATCAATTCTGTCATTTCTGTCTCCTACCTAGCTATTTGATCTGAATGTGAATTGTTTTTATTGGTTGTGATTGTTTACAATGTGTGTAATCGACTCGATTAAGTTCGTCGATTAGTTATATTACGAATTTTCATTTCTGAAAATATTAACTGAAACAGTCTGCTTCTATTGTTTAGACTAATATTTGACAAATGTTGTAAATAGTCAATTGATTAGTACTCGTCAATTGAATCATGTTTGTTTGTGAATCAGTGAATTCAAATGTATGTTGTATTGTTGTTTTCTAAACAGGACATTGTCAGTATATTGACAATGCTCCTGTATTTGTTTGCTTTTAATTCAGTTTTGAATTCCAGTGGAAATAATCCTGCATATTCTGTATAATGTTAAGGTTGTTTTTATTCAGTATTCAGTTGGGAATTCCCTATTTAAATGCAGTTTTTGTCAATCAGTTATTAGAATGTAATATACTGTCTCAAAGTCATAGGATTGGTTATAGCTGTAAATCAGAAGGATAGTTAAGTCTATACAGATTGTAGAATCTGTTTTACAGTGGGTTCTGATTTTTCAAGTAAAAACAGTAGGTCAGGGGCATTTCTGGGAATAAAACAGTAAAAACAGGGTGTTAGTGCTAGTGTATTATAATGTAATGTTAATGGCTATATTTAAGTAATAAAGGGGGAACAAGGGATAATGGGGCTGCTGAAAATCATGTTAGGATCACATAAAGTATTAAAAAGAAGTTTCAATGGAAACTTTCTGGTTGTTAAAGGGATAAAGGGTCCCTCCAATACTAATGAGTATAGAACCAGCCCTGTATAAATACAGGAGCTGGACAGACTTTAAAAAGAGGATCAGTTTTTAAGACCCTAGAGAATTTTTAGGAGAGTTTGGAAGGAATTTTAAGAGGGCAGTCTTTAAGAGTTTTAAGAGAAAAAGAGAGTGTGAAATTGGGAAAGCAAACAGATTTTAGGATCAGTTTTCAGGATCAGTTTTTAAGGGAGAGAAAGATTTTTTAGGAGAGTTTTAAAGGAATCCTAAGAGGGAGTCTTGATCAGTTTTAAGACAAAGAGAGAATTTTAAGAGAGAGAGAGAGAGAGAAATCTGGACAGGAACATACAGAGGAAAACACACAGAAGCAGAAACAAAAATCTGAAAAGAAAGAAGAAAAACAGAAAGAAAAAAAATCTGAAACATTATTTTTTTGGAATCTGTCCGGGTTTTGTTTGTTGATACTGCTGGGTTTTAAAATCTGAAATTCTTCAAGAAGCTTTACTCTTGTGCATCTGGGTTCCTCGGGTCCTGTTTTTGTGGCTCAAATCTGTGGAAATACTGATATATTTCGCTGCTTTGCTGCTGTTGTCACTGCTGAAATTCATTTCTTCTACCTCCATTTTCAGGTACATGCCTTTTAAATTTTAAGTTGGAAAGAGATTCAACATGACTCATCAATGAAGTTTGAATTGAAATTCTGTTTTTTATTTGTCCAAGTTCATCAATTTAAATTTCATTTTTATTTTATGTTAGTTAATTAGTAGTGAATTCAATTTGATAGCTATGAGCTAATTGTCTTGCTGTGAAAGTTCGTATAAAGATTTGTAATAACATTAGCTCATTATCTCATTAGTTTAATCAATAATAATTGTCGAAGTAGGGAATATGGTATGAATGTTGGTCATTATTTAAATTTTGTTGTTGGTTAAGTAAGAAGTGATGTAGAAAGTGCCAAGATAACTATAGTAGTGATATTTATGGTGATGTTGATAAGATAATAGATGTGTGTATAAAAGTGGGCGAAAGGCGATATGATGTAGCTTATTACAATACGTTATGAATACGATATACAGTTAAGTTGCATGTAAGGTAATTTTATTGAATTAACTTGTATAATAATTCGGCCATTATAGCTCGATGTCTATCTACCTTCATAAAACAAATTAACCAAGTAATTAGGCCTATTAGATTAAAAGCAAGCATATAAGAATGAAAAGAGATGTATAAGCATAAATTGCCACACTTCATACCAATGATAATTAAAAGTAGAATTTGCATTAAGTAAATAATGAAAATTCTCGGAAAATATTTCCTTCCTTTATGAATCATTTATTTTCAGTTCCATATGCAATTTATTATTTGGCATATATATATATATATATATATATGTCATATTTGTTTAAAAATAGTATTAATCATATTTTTATTCCGTTCTTTGAATTTGAGTAGTCTTGGATAAACATGTTATATGCGGAAATTATAATCAATGGGTAACATTCAATAAATTATTTTTTTTCAAAAATTAAGGATATCTTAGAGGAAAATTTCTCATAATATAATAAACATTTTATGGAAAAATCCGTAATATCATTCCAAATATGTCGCGCGATTAGGGATACGTTCGCGTACCCTGATTATATTTTTAAAAGTAAAAATTCGGATTATGCGTACGCGCAATTTCGAATAATATTTAATAAAAGGATTTTTCCAAAGGCGTTAAATCAATTTCATAAAAAAACGAGATGTACGGTTCATTATTCAAGAAAAACAAATATTTTTGATTCAACACAATCTCGGAAAAATGATTGCTGTATATATTATCAAAAGTTATTGTGTACACGTACGCGTGACACAATTCCGCATTTTTAAATTTGTAACACGAAATATACGTACGCGTAATTCGATTCAAAGAAGGGTCCTTAATCACGATAAGTAAAAGCGGTAGAAAAATCACGTAACAAAAAGTATTTAATAAAAATCAAGATAATTAAGCCAATAATAAAAACAGTTAAGCGACCGTGCTAGAACCACGGAATTCGGAAATGTCTAACACCTTCTTCCGGATTAACAGAATTCCTTACTCAGGATTTCTGGTTCGCAGAATAATAAACAGAGTCATATTCTCCTCGATTCAGGGATTGAAATTGGTGACTTGGGACGCCTTAAAATTCCCAAGTGGCGACTCTAAAATAAACAAACAAATCCTGTTTCGACTGTCCTTTAATTGGAGAAAACTCCCCACGCGCCCTGCGGGCGCGGCAAAAAGGAGGTGCGACACACATCACCATATATACACACACTAGAGTCTTCAAACATTATATTATCTACTTCTTCACATGACTCTAATGAATTCTTCTTATTATTGACATCATCAGCAAAAATATGATAAAATGATTGGCTCTCTGCTTTAGCTCCGCAATTTGGCTTGTCAATTCTTTCAGCTTCACACAACTTGTAACTAATTTGTTGGATGTTAGACGCATCAACCTTTGAAATCAAATTATCGTTAAAGTTGTGAATAGCTAAGCCAAACCTGTCAATATCTCGACTCAATTTGTCTTCAAACTAAGTTATTCACCAAACCTTTTAGTAAACGACGTCACCATGCATATTTTTCTAATCGCATATATTCTTCCATAAGCTAACTTTTACTCCCTTGCTCAAACTGGTACTCCTAAGATGCCAAGTCATGACAAGAGAGGCGATTCATGTCAAAAAAGCAATGCAAATATTTACACAAATAAAATTCCAAAAATAAAACTTAGATAGATAAAAAGTAAAAATCTAATCTAGAAAAACATAGTTAATTTTTAAGTCCATGTCAACAATGCCAACAATTTATTGCGGCCAAATGCACGTGCAGGTATACGCAGTCTTCAAGTATAAAATAGTGAGATAGATGTCGTACCCACATAAACTTATAATTTAACCAAATACCAGATTAAACTATCCTAATAATCTAAATAAAAATTAAACCTAAGAGTGGTACCGCTAAACTAATTAAACTAAAAAGAAAATAACTTATGAATTCTAAACAAAAAAGAGCAGTTTTTATGTTATTAGTGTGATGAACTCAATCTAGAGTTATGGGATATCTAATAATACTAGTGTATTCTTCAACTATTTTAACTTCTTATTCTATCTAGTTTACTTGCTGAAATTGTGCATATGGCTAGCATGCTCCCGCAGTACTACTCGCATATTCAAAATATATCAACCATATGTCCCTATAGTATCAAATCTATCAGGAATAAATAAAATACGGCATTCAACTAAGCAAGATGGTTAGGTACATCCCTATTCTAACCGCGAAATTATCTTCCAAGTCACGGGTTCAGAAACATGCTCTACTCAATCCTTTTTACAATATGGAATTCTCTCTTTCGAGTTCAGCTCTTGATTCGTAGATAATGTTCAACTGGTGATCAAACAATCAAATAATAAAGTGCATGATTAAATAAATAAATATGATAACTCAAAAAATTGAAATTAATATTCAAACAATAATAGTCATGAAAGAACCGCAATCCTTAGAATGTGAAGTTTAACTCCACATAGACATGGTAGCCAAACGACCAATCATCCAATGAAACATAAAAATCACCAATCTTGGTGGAAGAAAAGATGAACTTCAAGCTCCACACCATTCCCTGCTCTTCATAGATCCAAAGTTATGTAAAAATCATGTTTAGGGTGTATTTATGGGTGAAATAAACGATTTAGACCAATCCCAACTTATAAAGGAAACTGGGGACCACGTTTGGCATCCGCACAACGCAAGGACCTTGAACGAGCTCACAATTAGCTTTTTCATCTTCTTTTCTTTTTTTCTCGCGCTGGCTCGCGCGATGGTCTTCAGTTCACTGCTTTGAATGAGGCTGACTCCTCCGGCTTGTCCCTCTCTCTAGCGACGCTCGGCTTTGGACGAGAAGCCTTCAGCTCTTCCTTCTTGGTTCTTCGCGTCCCGTTTCGCTCTAAATCAACCGCTTTTGACCCACTTTCGTGCAAACATGTGCCTACATATAAGAAACACGAAATGAGCATAGATCATTCATATAATCATTGAATCTACATCACATCACACAATACATGGGACACAACACAAGCATACTCAAAAACATGTACTTTTTGCTAATTATAAGTACAATTTCCTCAAATTCATGTTGAATTAAACATAAAGAACAACAGTAATAATATTTAAATCATTTATAAATTTTATTAATGTAATTATTACATTGTACAGAGCGGCAATTGCTCTCATGCGGTCCAGAGACGAAGCACCTTTGGTCATGAACAACAAAAACCAATGATCACACATTGAAAACTTGCCATTAAGCACACCAATATTGCCTGAGAAAGAAAAAGTGCAAAGAACGCTTTTTGCCTTTAGTCGAAATTATTTATATTCGGTAGCCGTAAAAGTGTATAAAATTTGTATATAAGAATGAAAAGAGATGTATAAGCATAAATTGCCACACTTCATACTATTTTTTTTATTTAATTATTATTTTGAGAGCAGTTATACAGCGTCATTTTCTCAAAGAAAAACAATAAACCACTACTGTTGTTCTGCTTTTTTTTTCCTATTATTTTCTTCTTCTTAAATTTTGGTGGAAAGAAACTCAATACTGCTCTTCTTCAAGTTGCAGCTAGATCAAGATAAGGCTTGAAAGGTCGTGTAGTTTTCAGAATGCTAATTATATCTTTCCACGTTTGTCATGTCAATGGCATCATGACTTAAAATGGAAAACAAGGCAAAAAGCTACGGAAAAGATACTTGCATCAAACTCGTTATCCCTACTCATTTGAGGACCTGACCAGCATTCTCAGTAGCCAAGTTTAGTGCGGTTCCCATGCCGGCGCTTGCCGAAAGGAAAATCGCATTGGCACTTAGTATCAGAGATACCACCAAAACACGTTGACTCCATTGCTGAACAGATGATACACTGAAAGCACAGTAGGTGCTTAGTGTTTAAGTACAAATGAGCTAAGCCTAAAGATACAGGTTATATGAACAAGTCCATGTCAAATACGACATGCAAAATGAATGCAGCTTCGCAATTTCAACTACAATTTCACCAAGACCCTAGGGAGCAGTATAACGTCGGAGATAGCTAATGAAAGCTAATCAAAACAAAGCTGAGCAATATGACATCATGAAGGCTCGAACATGCACTAAATCTTCATTGCCTGGTCCGGCCATGTCTGTCTGCACTTTTTAATCCATTCCGTTATCAGAAGCATGGTCATTTTGAGCAGATGAACTTGAACTTCTCAATTTTATATCTCCAGCTTGCTGCAATTGTTGTTCCTGCTGTTGCTGCTGGTGGAGCTGATGGTGCTGAAACTGGTGTTGCTGCTTGTGAGAATGTATCTGGAGCTGTTGAAGCTGTTGTGCCGTCAATAACGCATGTATTGCATGGTTGTTAGAGTAAAATTGCTGATTGCCTCCATTATTGGAGGCTGGAAAGTTCATCATAGGTCCAGCATTTGCTAAGCCTTGGCCAGTTAGCACTTTGAGATGTTGTATTTCCTCCTTAAGTGCATCATTCAATGCTACATACATGCAGAAAAAACAAAGAGAACAATGTTCAAAAAAAAAATTGCTTAAATATTTTAGGTCATGCATTCAAGAACCCAATAAGCACTACAGGGAAATCATAGACCAAGGAACACCATTTCACATAGAAAGTCTGCACAGAAGCACTTAACCACTAAGTTAGTCAGGTGGAACCTCCTAATCAGTTGTAGCAACGAGGTATTTAACACATCTATCTCTATGCCTTCGGGTTTCCACAGTTGTGAATTGTCAGCGTTGTACAAGACTAGGATGCAGTTTGACAAGAAAAATGAAGAGGTAAAAGTAAATCAGACACAACAGGAGCTGGAGAACATGTTGACCAATTAATGCACGACAACAGAAGTAGCAGAGGGTGCATATATTTGCTCCTTTGCTACAGGAGGTAACTGATTTCTGGCACACTAATTATGCTAATTTAGGCATTTACTTGGTGATGCCCAACATTGTTAAAGCTCTGTCAAACTGCTGGACTTTGATTGGACTGGTAAGAGATTGCAAAAGTCACACTAAACCTTGAATTCAGTGCTGACTTTCCTTCCCAATGATCTTTAAAACTTAAGTAATATGCTTAATCCCGTGGAAAATAATTCAGTTTAATCCCGTGAGATGCGGCATGTATTCATGTCCTCTTCTTATATGTAAAGGCCCATTAATGGGCTAAAAGATAGCGGCCATATTGCGTTATCTTTCTGACTTGGTCTATTTCTTTGAATCCACTAGGTGAAGAAAAATTTCTCTCTGAATTATAAGGTTGCATCCCACAACCTGAAAACAATTATTTACCAAAGTTAGCCTTCTTTTCTTATGTGATGCACTCTCCTTTCTAAGGTGATTTTAATTTGGGACTGGCATTCTAGAATAGGAAAGTGCGGCACCGCCTTAGAATTACTTGTTTAGGATATTATCTTACTTAGAAATGTATGCCTATTCAAATTTTAAAAGTAACTAATACCAATTAACAGAATAGGACCTAATATACTGGCGCCTATCAAGGAGAATAAAATATATATTTTCTGAATAATCAATAATACTATAATGACAGTGCTTGGCTAGACAAACAAAAGTTTTGAAAGTTCAAATATCTGAAATAACCAGCACAAATTAAAAGAAAGTGAAATATCAAGCTTTCTCAAGACATTTACTTTTTAGCTCTCAGGCACACTCCCCGAGGAGCCTGAGTACAAGAATTTTTAGCTTTCCATGAACACCATTAGACAGCCCTCGAAATTCCGACCACTCCACTGAAATTTTTCCGACGAAGCAGCCTCCACGCGCCGCCACGCGCGGCACTTTCCGGCGACCCTTCCCCACGCGCCGGGCGCGTGAGCCAATTTTCGGCAGCTTTTCGAAAAAAAAATTTGGACAGCTTCCTGTACTGCTAATTCCGACCAGATCGGTACAATTTTTTCAGATTTCCGACGACTTTTATTTTTCCGGGAGCGGGAAACCACTGTTTTAGCCCAAATTTCAGTTTCTTTTACCTCAACAGCTCAACTGTGATGACCATCAAATACTCCTTATAATTTCCATAACCTGAACAGCTGGGTTGTACAATATGGGAGACAACCGGATTTATTTCAACGCAGGATTCAAATCTTTTGACATCACCAGATGGAATTCCAACAAAGAGGTATGGTTCGAATGGGTGGAGAGAAGCCGCAGCATGATGAGACGTTCATCCATGGCAGAAAGGTAATGGAATGGATTTGTTTTGTACTTAAAGAAGCGTCGAAAGATCAAATGAATTTAGTGAAGCGATGGAAGTACAAGGAACATATGACATAACATTTCTGTACCAGGAAATTCAACATTCATGGAAGATACAAGAGCATTCTGTCACTGAAGGGAGAAGGGAGGTCTGTTATTATAATTCCAGAGTTAGCCTTGAATGCAGGTTGGAAAGACATAGCAGCTAAGATAGAAAGATTCATACATCAGACCCCCAAAATGAATCTCACAGCCCCACCTAGAATCATTGTGGACAACTACCTTTATGTCAAAGCAATCAAGGAGAGTAAATGGCAATCCAATACCCTTCGAGAGGCAAAGGTCAGCATAAACAATGGAGATATCTCTGTTGTGGAACCGACAGGTAGCGAGGATTCTGGTTTACTAAAAAGATGCATTGTCGGGTTTTTTTGGGAAAGAAATCAATGAGAGACCCACTTTAGCAGACATAAGGCGATGGGCTAGTGCGTCATGGAACAAAGCATATGGAGTAAACATGTATGAAATGACATGTAACATGTTTCTTTTTGAATTTCCAAACAGATTCATGGCGGAGCAGATTATGCAAGGAGAATGGAGTTGGAAAAAGTTCAAGCTTCATCTGGAATGGTGGAGTCATACTGCTGGATGCATTCCAAACTCACAAATCGAGGAAACATGTTGGATTAGAGCCATGGGGATTCCTTTACATCTATGGTCACAAAAGATCTTCAAAGAAATAGGAGATCTCTGTGGGGGATGGATAGCTACTGAAGAAGAAACTGATCTCAAAAATCATCTTAAGTGGGCAAGAATTAAAATTGTTGGTGATGGCAGAAAGACTCCCAATGAGGTTGGGATTGAAAGAGACGGTATCAAATTTTTCATCCCAATCTGGGCTGAAAGACAGACAAGATATGAGCTGAAGATGCAAGAAAACGAACAATGTTTTGAAATAGAGAGATATTTGAACAATCAAGTGGGGTGCACCATATTGCAAAACACTGATAAAGGAAAGGCAAGCGTGCAACTTACACAAGGTTCGAGTTCGATGAATCAGAGCAGTAAAGTGACAAACAATGAGCTGAAATCCTATGACTCCGACTTGGCTGCACAAGTCATTTTTAATGATCTATCGTGTGAGTTTTCTGGTGATATTAGGCTGAAGCCTTGTATTGAGGAAATGGGAGGACCTTCTTACCTGGGGGCAAAAGAGTCCACTCCAGGGGATCCAATCCCCAATGAAAACCTTGAAAGTATGCCAAAGGCAACACTTAACAGTTGCAGTCAGCCAGAAGGTGGAGCAGAGATAGCAAGACTGGAACAGAAGACAGGGGAGCAGAGCATAAACACAAATATGGGGGAAGATCAAGTTGGAAGTGCTTTGGAACAACTAAAGCACCTTAGCTCTATCCAAGATTGGGAAATCGAGGAGGTGAATCCTATAGCAGTTCAGCAACACAATCCATTAATCAACACAATCCATTAATGGATAAAGACATAGATGCAACACTATGGGTCCATCAAAATATGATCAAATTGGGGAAAATGTTTGGAGTAGATTTTCAAGGCCATGAAGAAGAAGCATTGGAGTTGTTAATGCAAATTGACAGTTGCAGACAGGTTAGAAGGGTGGAGACAGAGTTGGAGGCGAAGAAACAAAGATTCAAAGGATCACTGGAATTAAAAGGTTTAACTTTGTTTGATGTCAAATTCAAGAGTGACGGGAAAAGGAGTATGGGAAGAGATCTATCAATCATTTCAATATGAAGATCAAAGTAATTTCCTGGAATATAAGGGGATTAAACGACAAGAAGAAAAGGGAGATCATAAAAAGTCAAGTGCAGAACTGGAGGGCAGACATTATATGCATGCAAGAGACAAAAGTGGAGGGGGATATTAAGGAAATAGTCAGTCAAATATGGGGTGGTAGATGGGTGAGGTATGCAAGATTAGAAGCTAGCGGCACGAGAGGGGGGATTTTGTTATTATGGGATTGCAGAGTATGGAAAGGGGAGGTGTTACAGATTGGTGCATACACTTTGACTTGCAAGTTCGAGGCTCTTTTACAGAATTTTCAATGTCACATAACAGGAGTGTATGCCCTTGAGGGGATTGATGGAAGGTCCTTGGGCTGTTTGTGGCGATTTTAACGTTACAAGGTACCCTTTTCAAAAACGGGAATGTTCAAGGAGGTCCAAAGCGATGGTGGAATTCTCGGATTTTATAGAAGATATGGAGTTGATAGATCTACGACTTGAAGGAGGCTACTATACTTGGTTCAAAGGGGACAATCATACAGCCGCTTCAAGAATTGATAGATTTCTCATTTCAGAAGAATGGGATGAAAGCTTCAGAAACATCAAGCAAACTATCCAACAAAGGTTGATTTCGGACCATTCACCTGTGGCTCTATATTGTGGTGCGTGGGAACAAGCTAAATCATACTTTAAGTTTGAAAATTGGTGGCTGAATGTGGAAGGTTTTGATGACAGAATTAGTGACTGGTGGACATCTTTTGAATTCTCAGGAAGACCAGATTACATTTTAGCTTGCAAGTTAAAAGCTCTCAAGGGCAAGCTAAAAGAATGGAGCAGAGTTTATGAAGGTAATTTGGGACTGCAAAAAACAAAATTGCTAAGTCAACTAGCAGGTTTTGAGACAACACAACAACTAAGAGCGCTGACAGAGGAGGAATCAGTGAGGAAAGCAGCTACTCTAATAGAGATTGAGGAACAACTCAAGAATGAAGAAATTGTATGGGGACAAAAATCAAGAGCTCTGTGGCTCAAAGAAGGGGACAGGAATACAAAATTTTTCCATCGCACTGCAAATGCACACAAGAGAAACAACAACATTGATCAACTAATGATTCGACATGAAGTAGTCGAGGATCCAGACAGAATAGAGATTGAGATAACTGAATTCTACAAGGAGTTATACAAAGAACCTGAAGAGTGGAGACCAACGGTCAATTTCGAAAATAGCTCAAGAATTTCTGAATCGGAAAGGGAGTTTTTACAGAGTAACTTTGAGGAACAAGAAGTTTTGACCTGTCTGAAGATGTGTGCAAGTGACAAGGCCCCAGGTCCGATGGATACACAATGGGTTTTTTCAGAAAGTGTTGGGACATTTTGAAGGAAGACATCATGGCGGCCTTCAACAACTTCCATTCTCAGGAGATGTTTGAGAAAAGCTTCAATGCAACATATATAGCTTTGATTCCAAAGAAGACAGGTGCGAAAGAATTGAGAGATTTCAGACCGATCAGTCTGATAGGGAGCTTCTACAAATTGCTCTCAAAAGTCTTAACCGAAAGACTTAAGAGGGTGGTAGGGAAAATTGTCGATGCTCAACAAATGGCTTTCATCAAAGGAAGACAAATAATAGATGCAGTGTTGATTGCCAACGAAGCTGTGGATTCAAGAATAAAAAAGAAGGAACCTGGAATCTTATGCAAATTAGATATTGAGAAGGCCTATGATCATGTAAATTGGAGCTTCCTACTCAGAATGTTAGAACTAATGGGTTTTGGGCAGAAATGGAATAGATGGATGAAATTTTGCATATCTACTGTAAAATTCTCCATTCTCATAAATGGATCTCCTAAAGGTTTTTTCCATTCACACAGAGGTCTAAGACAAGGTGATCCTTTATCTCCCTTTCTATTCATTATAGCCATGGAAGGATTGAACAACATGATCAAAACGGCTAAAGTCAGTGGATGGGTTAAAGGTTTTGAGGTAAACAGGAGTGGGGCAAACAATCTAGAGATCACACATCTCCAATATGCTGATGATACTCTAGTCTTCTGTGATGCCGAAAAGGACCAACTTAGATTCCTAAGAATCATTTTGGTCTTATTTGAGGGAGTCTCAGGATTACACATCAACTGGAGAAAGAGCAATATTTTTCCCATTAATGAAGTTAACAACATGGAGCAACTGACACAGATATTGGGAGGAGAAGTTGGGTCCCTACCAACTGTTTACCTTGGGATGCCTCTTGGTGCAAGATCCAAATCAAAAGAAATCTGGAATTCAGTCATAGAAAAGTGTGAGAAGAAGCTGTCAAGATGGAAATCACAATACCTATCATTGGGGGGCAGGCTAGTTCTAATCAACTCAGTATTAGACTCACTTCCTACTTATATGATGTCTTTGTTCCTAATTCCAGCAGGCATTTTACAGAGATTGGACAAACTCCGAAGATCATTCCTTTGGCAAGGTAATAAGGAGAAAAAGGTCTTCCATTTAGTTAAATGGAAGACACTCACAATGGATAAAAAACAAGGTGGTTTAGGAATAAGGAATTTGAAGAATCATAGCAAGGCTCTTAGAATGAAATGGTTATGGAAGTACTCTCAAGAACCCCAATCTTTATGGGGCAAAGTGATCAAAGCAAAGTATGGTGAGGAAAATAATGGGTGTCAAAAAAAGTCAGAACATCATATGGAGTAAGTGTGTGGAAATCCATCAGAGAACTTTGGCCTATAATGAAGAATCACTCCTCCATAAGAGTGAACAACGGAAGGAACACATCATTCTGGAATGATAATTGGTTAGGAAACGGAAGCTTAAAGGAAAGATACCCCGATATGTTTGGTTTAGCACAAAACCAGCATAAGACAGTAGTTGATATGAGGAGTCATCAAAGATGGGAAATCGCTCTAAGAAGACAGTTGAATGACTGGGAGATAACAAGATTAGCTAACCTTTACAAAGAGCTGGAAGCATTTAAAGGATTACAGGAAGGTTTTGATTCACTTTGGTGGAAGAGGCACAATAGAGGGGTTTACCGGGTGAAGGATGCATATAAGATTTTGAATCATAATAATCAACAGGTGGACCCATGGCCTTGGAAACATATATGGAAAACAAAGATTCCATACAAGGTAGCTTGCTTCACTTGGCTACTAGCAAAGGAGGCGGTATTAACCCAGGATAATCTCATAAAAAGGGGAATTTCTCTGTGCTCAAGATGTTTTCTGTGCGGGGAAAATGCTGAAACTGTCACACATTTGTTTCTACATTGCAAGATTACAGACCAACTATGGAAAATCTTTATTAGTCTTAGGGGTATTTCATGGTCAATGCTATACAGGCTTAAAGATGTCCTTTATAGCTGGGAAGAAGCTGGAGCTGAAGCAACTAGTAGAGATAGATGGAGGACTATCCCGGCTTGTATCTGGTGGACAGTTTGGAGGGAAAGGAACGCTAGATGTTTTGAAGATAGAAGCAATCCAGTGCAGAAGATCAAACTCAATTGTATTCTTCTTTTTTGTTTTTGGTGCAAACAAATTTACATAGAAGATATATTGACAATCATAGACGTACTAGGATCTTGCTAGGTCTCGAATTAGAACATCTACTAATCCTCTTCATGTAAATTTGGTTTTCAGTGCAACCTATGTACTGATGTTTTTAATATATGCAATAGTTACCAATTCAAAAAAAAAATATCTGAAATAACCAAACCTTCAAAACCAAAACATTATATCTAAAAGAATCCACTTTAAATTATCGGCATGCATCCGAACCTCCACAACCTAACTATTAGAATTCGCAGACTTCACTACGAATTATTATCGATATTTTAATTGCAAGAACTGTTCAATATTAGGGTCAACCAGTTTTGGATCCTGCGCTTATGGACAACAAAGATGAAGAGCACTTACGGAACTACTGCATTAGTTTAACCAGAAAAGTCAATCAAACATGCAATGTGAAGCTGAAGAAGTATTTCAACTTTGATTTCACTTAACTTTTTCCTAAAATTAAAGTATACTTGAAAACAAAGCACGCCATAATACTTATCAGATCCAAATAGTAATCCTATTTGAATCAGCATGAATTATCTGAACTATATAGATTCAAAGGGGATGTTGATGAAACGGCACATTTTCCAGCAAAATCAGGAGGCGGGAAGAAAGGGGAGAACTATCTGACATCCGGAGTAAGAGATGAAGAAACTAGTCAGTTTTCTGAGAGAGAAGACGAAGTCATGTTTAGTTTCTTACCATCTTGCAAGTGCACCTGTTGTTCCATTGTCTGCAAGCGCAATTTAAGTTCATTGTTTTCAGCACTCAGACCATTTGTATCTCTCTGTTCCATATGGAAAACAATAGCAGATATATCAAAACCTAGCTTTTTATATGTGCGTATTGCACATTAGAGAAATAGAAGAAGTTGAATATGCATTTATATATGTATTTATGTATATACATTCATATGCTATGCATATACAAGACCAAGAAAACAAGGATTTACTTACTTCCATCTCTTCAACCATGTCCATGAAAAGAATGCAATACAAGTTTTAAAAAAAAAAAAAAGGAACTGCATAGCTGTGAAAGCTCTGATGTATACCTGCAACAGGGTCAACTGAGCAGACAAAGAAGTCGCTTCTGTTTGCAGAGCTTGCACTCTCCTCTCGAGCTCTGCTATATATCTCATCTTCCTTTCCTTTGATCTGGCAGCTGACTGCCTGTTTGCCCAAATTCTGTATAGTGAAGCACAGACAAGAATGTGAGAATGCAGCAGTAGTAGGACATTTGTTTGAGTATTAAATTTACTTGAATTTTGAACCATGCCAGACAATTTTCAAAATGAGAGTAAGTGTGTGTGTGAGAGAGAGTGAGAGAGAGACTTCAAAGCATTGGACGACTTAAAGCATTAAAAAATACTTCAACAAGCAAACAAAAAAATTTCCCGTTAAACTAAATAGAATTAAGACATCAAATGCAGATGTTTAGAATCCTCAGTCACTTTTAAGAGTTTGTTGGACACCAAATTTGAGACCTTGGGAGGAAGAAGGCATAAGTCAGATGGCGGAGGAAGTTAAGAAAACCAGGATTAATAACTTTTACTACACGCAGTAAAAGGAAAAAACGGATCACCCTGGAAAGGGAGGACACCTTTTTTTCTCGGTAGATAAGGAAAGGATAAATGATCCAGAAGAACAATGGTGTAGTACCTATCTAAAATAGCAATGGTGTAATATTTCATAATACAAGATATTTTGCTTACCACACAAAAAACTTTTCAGAATTTTAAGCCATCCGAACAATCAGCTTTCAGACTAACTTCCAACAATGCAACTTAAAAATGAGCACCAGAGCCACACCTGCCTATATAACTAATATTAAAAGAACACAATGTTATTCGGGAAAGGAATGCATATAACCTAATAGAACTTCCAAATAGCTACAGTTTCCTAACATGCAGTGTTATCAAAGGCAAGCGCAAAAAAAGCTCTAAGGTCTTTTGGGGCTTTAAGCACAAAGCGCAAATAAAGCGTGAGCTTTAATGAAGAAAGGTGCAAATTGAGAAAAATTACAAATGTGTTTGTGTTGTCCAAGACTAATATCTATAAGCATGAATACCAAATACATGGACAAATAAATTGAAGAAACTTTATGATAAAGTGAAATATCAATTGTTTAGTGTCTCTTCTTCAGGATTACACTCATTGGCATGGAAAAGTATGTTTTGGTCCCTTGATGACAACACTAAAGCGCCCGCTAAGCGAAACGAAGCGCTCAATATGTTTTGAGCCTCACTATAGGGCTTAAGCGCGCCTTTGATAACACTGCTAACATGACTTCCGAATAGTCAGTGCCATATTACGCAATATAGAGCACATTCATAACATTTTGAAAGAAAAACAAAGCCTGAGAAACTCATACCCCTCTCTTGACCTCCTTTTA
This sequence comes from Nicotiana tabacum, assembly GCF_000715075.1. NCBI lineage: Eukaryota > Viridiplantae > Streptophyta > Magnoliopsida > Solanales > Solanaceae > Nicotiana > Nicotiana tabacum. The sequence continues at coordinate 44,981,957 of NC_134084.1, forward strand.
TTACTCTATAAACAAGTATTGATATCCAAAAGAAAGCAAGACTGGAGAAATTGAATGTTGAATACAAAGAGTGATAGTTTTCAATTAACCTCAGAAACATCTGAAGTAATTACATACGGGGAAAGGAAACAGACCGAGTTTGTATCCCATCCGCCTCCTTCCCACCCAAATCCAGTGCCCTGTTCCCCCACCATCATAAAAAGGAAGAGCAGGAGACGAGGAAAGAAAAAAGCGCACATTTCCTTTGGCAAACAAGCCAAACATTAAACCAACCCTTAAGAAAATGTCACAACTTAAACTTATGGTGTGTACCGTCTGCTTCGGTCCAACAGAATTCACGAATTTGTCCCTTGGAGATTCGAGCCTAAATGTGGGCATACCGTGTGAACTTGTGCTATATCTTATATATCACTTCCATTTTCAAAGTGGAGTTTGTCTAAGGTGTCATATGCACCTCTCCTTCAAAAGCTTCCCAACCTATAAGACTGACAGTCATTTACTCGACCCACTCTCATCAGTTCACCCTCTATTATGGATGTCATATAAATATCCCTTAGCGACTCAGTATCCATTCTGAGGTTTTGTCTCACTATCTTACTGCAAAACAAGCTCTAATGCCATATTTGTCACAACCCAATTATATAAGGTAGCAACATGCATCTAATGGGATGATCCGCCCGGCGAACCATGTATCTCATCCTACTAAAGCAGCTAACAGCACAATTTTCATTTTTTGACAAATAATCCTACTATTTCATAAGTCACTATTTATTGTTACCTAGTTCATGCAATATAAAACTCTAATATAATACTATTTACACTTGGATAACATTGACTCGAAATTCCTCATCTTTGAGAGGCAGAAAATTAGGACAAATCTAACAATGAACCACAGGTTTATTTGTTCTTGATAAATTCTTGAAAGATTCATTAGAGACAAGTGATGAGACCAAGATATATCAACACAAGGACCTAAAGAGCAAGGAACACTGGAGGGAGGACTTCAGATACCCCACTTTCAGAAAATGGCATTGGAAGTCCTCCCTTCAGAAAATTCTAATAGTATTGGCATTGGAAGTCCTCTCTGCTGAAAACAAGTAACTGTAAATATATTCTGAAGGAAGGAATTCCAATGCCATACTTTCAGAATATATTTACTATTACTAGTTTTCAGCTTCAGTATGGCATTGCACGTGGCTATCTAACTCTTGACCCGATAGTTTAAGGAAGATTATCTGTTCAGTGGATCATTAGACTCACTCTTTACTTCTAAAGTTGGTGAACGGTGAACCTCACTTCTTATTCAGAGTGCCTTTATGGGTTATCCAGACTTTCCTTTTTTGACAGTTGTCTGAAATCTGCAGTCATGTTCCATGAGCTTGGTAATGGGTGTATTTCAGTTCGATTTAAGACTGGAGTTGTATATGTTAACTCCATCATAGTACTTTATATCACTCACAAGAGCTAGCTATACTCAAGGTTGTAATGTTAGCTAGTATGAAACACAACATTCGCGTGGTCAATTAGCCCACTAGGTACTATGTCGCGGTCTTATAGAATTGGGTGCTGACGAGAATAATGAAGCATAAATAAAGCAATTTGCACCCCAGCATCTATCTCAAACAAAATTACCGATAGGGGGCTAACAATAGTAGCTTGACATCCTTCCCATCAATGAAGGCCAAGATAAGCTAATATGAAGGGCTTCAAACAACTGTTTTTGGCTTCTTACTTCTTATAGGTAAATCTTGTGAACAGCATGTCTAAATTCAACTGCTAATAGGATTTTTTTTATCTTTCAGCCATTAAAGCGAAAAGTTGACAGAAGAGGCCCTGGGCGAAGACTTTAGAAAGAGTGAAGAGCGAATGCTTCAAAATACTAAAAATCAGAAAAGTTCGAGGAGCAAAGTGATTGGAGGTAATAAACAGTTGAAAACGAAACATCACTAAAATGAACTCACCACCAATAAAACACTAATTAAAGTCAACAAATACAGAAAGTATTCATTTAACAAACTACATTGCAGTATAATAACCAGATCATATCAGGATGTTCACAGCTTTAGCTCCCCCCGCCTCCACCATTTTCAGCTGCCAAATCTCCAACGAGGATTTCATCTCGTGCATGACAAAGTATTATAGAAGCAAATCCAAATGGTTGCTCAAGCTTTGATATTGGTTAAATTGTGAATAATGTCAGAGACAGCAAAAAACAAAGGAGCAACAGATGGAGTTCTTGTGGGATTATACTGGGTCGTTGTTGTTGTTGTTGTTGCAACAGATGGAGTTACCTCTTCGCACGTTTCGGATCAATAAGAGCGAGCTCAGCAAGCTTTGCTGCGGACATGGCTTTCTTAGTCTCAGCTGAAGATGGATCTTCTCCTCCTGACATAAGCATCTCCGGCTTGATTATAGTTGAACCATCCATGGACTGACTATGCTGATGTCTGACTCTTGGCTTTTCACTAACAGCGGCAGTAACATTGTCAGTCCTTGAAGCTGTAAAACCCATCACTGGAGCTTGCAATGAGCCCGAAGATGACTCACCCACTTGGAATGAAGAAGTAGCAGATGAAGAGTTAAACTTTATCCATATCAAGATACATAGAGAGGAAATCCTCCTCAGTCTCATCAGACAAAGACGGTCCATCCAGTCCACCAACAACACCAAGATCACTATCGAAACTTATATCATCAGGAAGTGTAAGAATCTCCGAATGGGCACGTCGATGACCCAAATTCTTAGGTGGGTTATCTGGCATTCGACTAATATCATGACTAAATTGGTTTGCTTTTAGTTCTGAAGCAGGTACAGGCCCTAAAGGAGGTAAATTAGATGATCCAGATGGCTCAGACTTTACACTATAACTACTCCCGGAAGGCAAAAAGAGCGAATAGTTTCCTGATGGAGGCAATAAACCCCCTACACACTTCTCTTTATCCATACTTAATAATCTTGAAACATAATAGCTCCGAATATGCAATCTTGAATACAAATAGCAAGAAACCCTCAAGTTGAAAATTACAACTCACAAGACAGAGCTTGCATTTTTCAACATAACTGAAAGATGGGTATTCAAATATTTACCAAAAAAGTTACTAAAAATTAGCAGAAACCCCTGTAATCCACAATTTTTTCAATAATCATTCTCCTGTAAAATGCACCCTGCAAAATGGAAAATTGTGAAATAAAGATTGGAGTTTTAGAAAGCATAAATGTTAGTACTATTTTGAAAGAATATGCCCTAGAATTCAATGTTTTCAATGGTTTTTCTAGGAATTTTTGCACACGCCAAAAAGAGAGGAACAACAGAAAGGGAAAATGAGCATTTTTAAAACCATAAAAAAAAGGATAAAAATCAGCATAAAGGAAAGGATAATTTTCTTACACGGTTTCTGGTTTAGCTTTTAAGATAAGATCTCCAGAAAAGGGAAATAAACAAACGGAATCCACAGCAGCTGTTGAAATGGCGCGTGTGTGGGAGAGAGAGAGCTCGGGAAAACTTCGGGGAGACGATATATAAGGCAGGGTATTCTGAGGGAGACAGAGAGTGTGTATGTGCCCGTCGTGACGAGGAGGAAGTGTGTAAAAATTAGAAGTATTAGTTTGATTGATTAAACTTTTAGAATGTAATTCTCGAGAATCTTGGTGTCTAGTCTAGAAATAAAAGTGTGTGCAACATACCAAATATATATTTAGATTCCTAAAATGCTTATTAAATGGAAAAGTGCTCCCGAATGCCGATCATAATTTTTTTATTTTCAAAGACAAGATCTTTAATTAAAAGTGGCGGGATTATATATACCTCATCATAATTCTTACATGCTAATTACTATGTAATCTTAGTTTAATTTATCAATCAATCACGGTATTTAACATGGTTTAGTATATTCCCTCTTTCACTTTTACTTGTTTACAATGATCTTTGCACTACCCTTAATAAATAATATATGAAGTACATATTTTATCATAATACTCATAATAATTATAGCATTTTAAAAAGATTTGAAAAATAATTTAAAAAATGAGTAGTTAATGATAAGTGTAGAATAGGAAAAAAAGTATTTTTTTCTCTTGATTTGCTAAAATAAATAAGTAAAAATAAAAATATATTTTTAATATAATACACAAGTAAAAGCAAACGGAATATTAATATATACCTAGTCAAAGACAAGCGTTTTACTTCCTAAGGGCAAGTTGCCCAGCCGATACACATTCCCCATAGGAAGCTGGATTGTGACACAAATAACTAACAATTGTATGGGTCAAAATCTGACCATAGGATGGTTGTTCTTAAAGGGAACGACAAGGGGTCGCCCAAGCCGTAATCACGCCCATGTGGCATGATAGCAAAGAGCATCTCGGTCACTGTCGGGGTCAAACCGTCGGAAAACTTATATTGCAGAACAAGCGTAATGTTTGAGCGAGCGATGAAGAAAATTGCTAATATATATAGGGGAGCTGAGCCAAGAGAAATGGGGGATGATTCTACGATAGAGTCAATAAGGACAATCTCTTCGTCACCCACAGTTTCTTCTCTTCTCCTTCCTTACTTCCATGATCATGGTGCAAATATGTCTTAGATGTAAGCCTATCATTCATATTCGAAGTACAATAATTATATTAAGAAATATTACACATTCTTGTTCTTCTTCGATTTCCGTATTCAGCATATTTGGATCTAGAATTAATTATGTTTGGCTAAGATTTACCTTCTATATCTCGATAATTAGTTTGACAAAAGGGTTTAATACTTTTTGGTCAAACAATTTGGCACCGTTTGGGGGGATTTCTTAGCCAAATTTCTTAGTTTCTTTTAGATCTAGAACCGGCGAAATGTCACTACCTACTCGAAAGAGCGGTAAGTAAGCCTTCGAGACAACAGTACCAAACTAGGTCAGGCTGCTACATAAAGTAGAAGTTATAACCAATGTCTATGCAAAACCCATGTCTCGCCTGTAACGATGGGTTTGGCACGACGTACGCACGATCAAAATAGGATTATGGTCATCTGGCATGACCATAGCCCCATTTGACGTATTTACCTTATATATTGACCCGCATTCCCACCCCTTGGGAGGGGATGACAGCTTATTGCGCGGTCTTTTGAAAAAATTGGCACATCCTGCCCTATTTTTACATTCTCCCACACATTGGATGGTCTATGAACGAAGTATGACATGTTTCCCTTGTTGTTGGTACAAATCGGACGAGATCGGACCAGGACTCGATTTCACCACTTCAGCGAGTGAGGTGGATCCAACCCATGCAAAGCCTAGACGCTGTTAAAGATGGAGCCGAACACGGCTGCTAAATCTGAAACCACCATTCGAGCACCAAGAGAAGCGAGTAACACTACAATGTCACTCCTTCTTTCACTGACTCATTGGGTCGAGGTAACGAAAAATTTCATTTTGGTTTATCTTCACTCTTGTGTTGGTTCGAACAGGAATGCGAGCACTCGCATGGGCAAGCAAAGGAGCATTCCAACTAGAAACAATGGAAGGAAAGCTACTACAAAACAATTAAAATGTTGCCCACCTCAAATACTTCAACTTCGTAAAAAGGACACCCCTCAAGTCGTACCCTTTTTCCCCCACCCGGGTTTTGTCCTAATTGGGTCTTCTCGGGGAGATTTCTGGCGAGGTGACGAAAGGGACGTCTCAAAGTTCAAGTATGATTCATCACCCTGCCTGCTGACTGCTTCCCCAGGCCGGGCGATGAAAGGACTAGATACATGGAAACTTCTCCAATATATGCATGGAACGAACATGTATAACATTTTCTAGTAAATGAAATAGAGCAACATTTTGTACTCTCCACCAAGATATCCTCCAATACATGCGAAGTTAAGCTAAACTGGGACTCACCCAGGAAGCGCACAAAAGCAAACGGGGACTCACCTAGGAAACGCATAGTATTCTCCAATGCAAGCGCACAAAAGCAAACTGGGACTCACCTAGGAAACGCAGAAGCTAAGCAAAATAGGGACTCACCCAGGGAACACCCAATATTCTCTAGTAAAAACAAAGCCGAGACAACGAGTTAATATTTCGACCTTAGTGTGAAATAACACCCCTACGGCCAATTGCCACCGCCAAAAGAAGAATTCGACCTCGCTCGAATTACAACGGGTTAACATTTCGACCTTAGCTCGAAATAACACCTTTATGGCCAACGGACACCGCCAAAAGAATAATTCGACCTCGTTCGAATTACAACGGGTTAATATTTTGACCTTAGCTCGAAATAACACCCCTACGGCCAATGGCCACCGCCAAAAGAAGAATTCGACCTCGCTCGAATTACAACAAGTTAACATTTCGACCTTAGCTCTAAATAACACACCTACGGCCAACGGCCACCGCCAAAAGGAGAATTCGACCTCGCTCGAATTACAACGGGTTAACATTTCGACCTTAGCTCGAAATAACACCCGTACGGCCAACGGCCACCGCCAAAAGAAGAATTTGACCTCGCTCGAATTACAATGGGTTAACATTTCGACCTTAGTTCAAAATAACACCCTTACAGCGGATGGCCATCACCGAATCGAATAGGTTACTATTTTGATCTTCCACAAAATAACACCTTTACGGCCACCGGCCATTGTCAAAACAAGTAGGTCACAATCCAACCTCGTTTGGAACAACACCTTTTACGGCCGCCGGCTACAGTCAAATAAAAGGAAAAGGCTGGCGTCATTCAAGTATAAGTCAAAAATTGACTTTGCCCAAAACAGCGACTCCAAATTCGATCTCGTTCAAATAAAGTTAGAAATTGGCCTCGCTCTAGATGACGGTTCCAAACTCAACCCCGGTCAAGTACACACTAAAAAATTAATTCTGCCTAAGTCAGCAAGTTTGAACTTAGTCCCACTCGAATGTTCGAGTCAAAAATAGCTTTGACCGAAAGGACGGATCCGAATTCAACCTTGTTAGAATCAAGGATGATACCGCCTAAAGAGACAAATTAGAAATAAATCTCGCCCGAATGTGCAAGTCCGAAGAAGCTCCATTCGGACTCACGCAACGAGACCCTACTCGATCCGGTCAAGGTCGGATTCCCAAATCGAAAAATTAGGGACTCGCCACACAAAATCCGAAGCTACGCCAAAACAAAAAGATGTAACAAGCAAGGGGAAGGGAAAGAAAATCAAAGGATATACAAAGGCGAAACAACTTCTTTATTTATATATACGTGCGCAATAGCCGCACCTTACAAAAGGCCAAAACGAGCCCGACAAAAAGACAAAGATGAACAAAAAAAATAATATATACTAAAGCAGTAACAACTTTTCACTCGGCATCATCACCGTCGTTCTCCCCATCATTGTCCGCAAGAAACTCCTCCTCAACATCAGCCTCATCACCGACCTCCGATATCGCAGGGTCGTAGCCGTAGTTGACACGAGTCTCTTGTGCCTTCACTCGGGCTTCTTCATAAGCAGCCTCAGAAACATTGCTCGTCTCCCAAAATCCTTGTATATATCTCGTTGGGCATCGGCATGGACCCAAAGCTCATGCAATTGACGAGGAACAGCGGCAGAGACAGATTCAACTTGAGCTAACAACTACGCCCTCTCAGCCTCAAGTGCCACGACCCGGTCGCCTAGGATCGAATCCTCCCAATCGATCTCGTTGATGCGCTCTTCGAGCCTCGCCTCCCTTAGTGTGGTCATTGCCATCTCGGACTCCTGCTTAGACTGAAGGATATGGATAGTGTCCTCCAACGCCGTCACACTTGATAAAGCTGACGCTCGAGGGTTCTCGGCATTATCCAACTCATCTACTTTTCTCTCCAGCTCGGCTAACTTCCCCCATACATTCTACACTCAAAGCCTCAACTCTGGCAGCATTCTGATCGAGTTCGGCTTGCAACAACAGCACTCAAGTTCCTCGTCCTAAAGATGCTCGCACTCTATAGCGACCCCCTTTCCCAACTCAAGTTCCTCGTCCTTAGCATGAAGTAGCTCCTCGAGCTCACTACACATGCGAATGGACTACATCAGCTTCTTATCCCTTTTCTCCAACTCCTCCCCGAGAGATTGATTGACAGTGCTCGCTCTGAGCCGCTCATGCATATCACGACATTTTTTGCGATAACGCCGATACTTTTCAAGCATCATCAGAAAAATCTTGGCCCGGGTCTCGGCCCTGCAAGCACTCTCTATCTCCAGCATGTAAGTCTAAAAATAGCAAGGAGAAGAGAGTCGATAAGAGCCAAAGTAAAAAAACAAACAAAGAAGAGAAACTTACCCTCAAGCCTAACGCGGCCACACCTTGCGATAGTTTGGCATCGCTAACTTCCTGAAGAGACCCGCTTTTTGTGGCAGAGCATAGAAGGCCAAACTGCGGCACAAAATCCACCGTATCTTGCAGAAGGTTGAGATTCGACGGGATTTCGAGTATTCGGGAAGGACCTCTCGCTCTTACCACAGTTCGCGTAAAGCCCTCCTCGAACATCCTAACATAGTTAGGATCGAGGTCAGATTCAAACTCGTAATCGTCCACCATGATGCCTTTCCCCCCCTCTTTGGCCAAAGAAGAAGTGCGGTTCGGCCAGGAAGACGAAGGGCCGCCCAAGATAGTAATTGAAATCCTGGGACTCCGTCTCTCCACCACATCAGCCTATTGACCACTCACAACAGGTGCTGTGTCCACAGCAGGGCTGACATCATCTCTGATTTCTATCAACGCCAGGGTAAGGGTACCCCTCAAAGAAGTATCGGCCGGGGAAACCTCTTTCAACACCACCCTTCGTCTCTTCGGTGGGTCCTCCTTACTACTTACGCGAGAAGATTCGTCGACTGGACAGGGTGCAGGGGGGAGTAATCTCCGAACATGCAGCTTCGGCCATAGGTGCAGGCTGAGTAGTTCTTGATACAGGACATGCAGTAGCCCTCAGCGTAGGATGAATAGAAGGCGCTGGTTGACGCAACGCAAGCAGAGGAGCCCTCGTCCTTCGCACCCTCCCTGTCAGTAATGAAATACGGTCATACAACGACAAAATCAAACTATAAGGCAAAGAACAAAGAACTGCAATGGGCTCACTCACCAGTGAGAGGCTTACGCCTATATCTCTCATAGAAGGACGCCCACACGCAAACCCCCATTGTATAGGGAAGAATGGCGTTTACCCACTCACGGATGTCGTCAACTGGCAGGGGAGGCAATCTCTCGGCTACGAAAGCGAAAACAAGTCATTAGCAATGCCATCTAAAGAAGAACGGTCGACGATCGCCTTAGAATCGCAAAATAAACAAAGGAAAACTTACGTGTGAAGTTCCACGTCTCAAGGAACCCCGCCGAGTCCGCCATAAGGTGTTTTATCCGCACATAAAAATAGCTTTCCTAGAAGCGGTGATTAGCCTTATCATCCATCTTCACCATCAAACTCTTGGTTCTTTGATGACACATGTGGATCATCGTGCCTAAAATAAATTGAGGGACAAAAATATTAAGAATATGCCCCAAAGTGATCCCTCGACCGGCGAGCTCCACATACTTGAGAAGCATGAGGAAGAGCTTGTATGCGTACGTTGAAAGCTAAACCGGGCACACTTCGTAAAAACGACAGAAGTCCACCACTAGAGAGGGGGGAGGAAACATATATCCGACAATAAAAGGATACGCGTAAAATGGGCAGTACCCCGGGCGGTGCAAGTGCACAATGTCCGTTCCCGTCGCCGGCGCCATTTCGATATGGTTTGGAATTCCCCACTTGGTCTTGAGCGCCATAATCGCCACTTTATCCATGGTAGAAGGGACAGGTTCTGGTTCTTCTCCGGTGATGCTGTTAAAATCAGTCCATAATTTCCCCAGGTAGGGTAGTATCTCAGCCATTATCGGAACTCCCTCATCTTCCGTCACCTCCACTCCCTCTCTAAGAGGAGGTACTTCATTTTCCAGCACCGGAGCTTCGACGAATTTGTCGGTCTGGGAAGGAGTACCAACTATTTGACTAACTTGATTGAAATAAACAAGAGTGATGAAGGAAAAGAGAAGATGGTCACGTCAAATTCAGACGAAAGCAGAAGTATGAAATCGAAAGTATGAAATATTGAAGAGGGTGGAAGTTTGCAAAATTCCTCAGGTAAACCGAAAAGTGTAACAATCGAATGATAGGTTCCCCCTATTTATAGGAACATGAATGTCCTAAGTGGGAAACCCAAGAGCCGCCAATCAAAAAATTGAAAGGGCACGGGAAACGATACGGTTCTTGGGAAACGTGCGCCATAATGATGCATAATGGGTATCCATGATATCTCGAATCGATGCAACGATTCAGCTCCGAACTGACATAACAGTCCGATGATACCACTGAAGCATCACGTCGCCGCCTCGATTTAAGGACCTCGTTCAATGCTATTAAATTTCTCCTAATTATTGAATCGATAGAGTCCACCCGTTGTGGACGGAAGGACTAACTCTATGGGTCAAAATCTGATCATAGAATGGTTGTTCTTAAAGGGAACGACAAGGGGTCGCCCAAGCCGTAATCATGCCCTCGAGGCGTGATAGCAAAGAGCATCTCGGTCACTGCCGGGGTCAAATCGTCGGAAAGCTTACATCGCAGAAGAAGCGTAATGTTTGAGCGAGCGATAAAGGGTACAATCATAAGAAAGTACGCCGGTCAAAGATCATTGGATAAAAGAAAAATTGCTAATATATATAGGGGGAGCTGAGCCTAGAGAAAGGGGGGTGATTCTTGATAGCCATCACAATAGAGTCAACAAGGGGAATCTCTTCGTCCCCCATAATTTCTTCTCCTTCCTTACTTCCATGATCATGGTGCAAATCTGTCTTAGATGTAAGCCTATCATTCATATTCGATGTACAATAATTATATTAAGAAATATTACACGTTCTTATTCTTCTTCGATTTTCGTATTCATCATATTTGGATCTAAAATTAATTATGTTTGGCTAAGATTTACCTTCTATATCTCTGATAATTAGTTTGACAAAAGGGTTTAATACTTTTTGGTCAAACAACAACCATTTGTCATCATCATTCTTGCTACCAAAAGGGAATGTGCTCTCTCCGAATAATTTCTACTATCCCGACCAGTAATTTCTTGCCTTGGAGCATCAAAATTTGCACAACCTGGTAAACATGCTTGGTGATGTGGAGCATTTTCTAAGGTTTGTGAAGTCAAACAAATGAAAAGTGCTTAGGATAAGTTTCTAAAATAAACTAATTTTGACAAGTATTTTTTTCTTTCTAAAATGCTTTTTTTCAAAACTACTTTTAGTAAGAAGCGGTTTGTATTTAGTTAATTAATTTAAAAATCACTTTTGAGCAGCAATTAGTATCTGGCCAAATACTTTAATTTTAAAAAAAAGTACTTTTTTGAAAGAAAAAGAAAATGCTTTTGGCTTTGGAGAATCTTGGTCATACAAGCTATAGTTCCAAGGGAGCTTTTTTTTTTTTTTTTGACTTGTATCTGACTATGTTCTTAACTTTAAGAATTGCACAATAGCGTACTTTTTTGGTTCCAAAAATATACTTGTTTTTTTATAAATAAATCCCTACCAGGCAGGGTACCTGCATGGCTTCTAACCTGATACAATCATGAGTAAAATATGGACGTGTAAGAGTGTGTTTGGTATGAAGGAAAACATTTTCTGTCATACCAAACACACCTAAGAGTCAAAAATTCTAGTATCATCTTAGGATTTAAATGACATCCTAAAATGATAATACAGGATGAAGTGTTAATAAAATGAAGCATCTTTATCATGCTAACAATCAAAAATTCCATGGCTAACTTTTTGTTGGACATCGAAGCATGAAAAGATTAAAAAATTCCTTTAGCTGGCAGCTATTCAAATGAGTTCCAATAAATAGCCCAGTAATTTATTTGAACCGATAAACTATTTCTTTGTTTAGTTCAAGTCCTTTATTTTTTTTCTAGCTATTGCCAATTAAGACGTTTTTTTTTGAGTATTTCCATCTCTGCAAATATAATCTACATGAAGAAATTTCCACAAAACACTGTTGATCCCAAAAGAAAGTAAGAAAACAGAACCAAGAAACTAGTTAGCCAAATATACCAAATAAGAGATATTAATAATTTCCAAGCACAACCTTCAAATGATTCAACCATTAACAAGAGAATGAACCAAAGCCAAATGCATAGACCTTTGCATAACAAGCCCCACTATTTAACAGATGGACATGACATTTACATGACTGAAAATCACTAAATCGTCAATGAGGAAAAACAATTAGGTCATTGGTTTATCTACCCAATGGTACAACTGGATTACACAGAAAGAAAGCCAGTAGAACACTTTAGCAGATCATATGTGAAGCACAGGTATATCGTTGGTTCCATTTTGTGAATGAGTCTCCAATGTTCTAATGGCTCGTGCCATTTCTTTGTCAGCCTTGATTCTTACTTTTCTTTTCTCCACTTCTTCACCAAAACATATATTACCACTCGAGGACTGCAACAATCTGGATGCCACTGGTTTTGATCTACACGGCCAATAGTGAAATCCTCTGCAGCTGCTTGTAAGAAGTACTCAAGGATAGCATCTGCCACAAGAAAATCACATGATATATATCTATCTCCAGACCATCTGAAGTTTAGTAATATCCAGAGTCTATACCGTTCCGGAGTTCTCCAGCTAAAATAACTGTTGTCTGAGTACCAGAGAGGTTGAGAAGTGTTGCTAACAAATCCATGACAGCTCCCTCACTATAAATCACGTCTGATCCAAGTACTGAAATACAAATATATTCAGAACATGAAACAGTAAACTAAAATCAAGGATATGCAAACTGGACAAGTGACCAGAGACCATTTACCTGGCCTTTGGAACATGAAAGAAGAGAAAGGGGGTGGTATGTGAGCTATCACGCTGAGTATGTGATATTTTTTAAATAACAGAGAAATCCCCTAGGGCTAGCTGGCTCGCAATTCGAAACTAAGTGGATAATGGATCAGTCCCTCTATCCTTCTCCACTTAAATACAGACTTTTATCCATGACAGGGTTCAAACTCGTCTGCTCAACCCACACATCATATGCTGCAGTCTTACCTCTGCACCAAACCCTGAGGGTCCCTAAAAAATCTTTTGGCATGTCAACGTAGAAAACATTGAGGTGGTGTCCCATGTTTTGCTATGGGTAGAGGGAGCGGTGAGAGGGTGTAAAGCTGTAGGTAAGAACATCCATTTTCTTTGCAAGATTAGGTGGCAACAGTGTTTCATAAATAGGCAAAATTAATCAGACCCAACAAATTCTAAAAAAAAAAAAGATAAGAGTATCAACAACCCATATACGCTCAGCAGCAATTTTGGACTGGTCTAAAACTGATAGCACGAACAACCTATATATACCTACTTGCTAACTCAGAAAAGGAAAACAAGTTAAACTCACTCCCCGACCTAAAATGAAAACAAGGAAACAAATTGTTATAGATGACCAATCGGGGAGTGAGTACGTACCCTCTCAATACATCTCTTCTGATTCAGGGCCAACTCCTACAGCCCCAGCTTCACATACTTCCCAAGCCCTACAACGTGTACCGTCTGAGTTGTCTGATGGCTCAACAACAGGCAGCGGTGAATACTCCACCTCCCCCACAGCTTCAGTATCTGGGGAGAGTGTAGAAGGTGGGACGAATAGTGATAATGAGGTACCGGACAGTGGTGTGCCCCAGGTTGGGGGTGTTGAATGAACTAGAAAACCTGAAGTTTGGGAAGATCGATTTGTCAGCTAGGTGGCGTTCCACAAGTTTAGGGAATGGTGGCCATTACAGAAGTTGATTCTTGAGAGAAGCTTCATTGACAAAGAACTTCCACCCCTACACCCCAATGTTCATAGATAGTTTCAGGCTCGAGCGGGTTGGGAGTTCTTTAAAGATAATTGTTTGAAGGCAAATAAGCATATGGTCAAGGAATTTTACAGCAATGTGGCCCATATCTTGAAGGTCACTAAGGTGACCAAGGTGAGAAACAAATATGTGGTATTCACCGGGAGGGAACTGAATGAATACTTGGGGTTCATTGATGAAGATGAGTCCCTTTACAATGAAAAGTTAGAAATGGGCGAGGAGGTTCGTCCGTGGTTAGCTTCATACCTGGAAATCCCGGGTACGGTTCCAGAATGGCAAAGTGCATAACAACCCATATACACCCACCGCAACTTTTCAAGTGAGGGAGAAATGAAATTAGGTTTTGATTCTGGTCGGACTTTGTAAGAAAGCTTCTTAAGAGCAGGAGCAAGGGTCAAAACAAACTGATTCATTTGTAGTTGTTATGCAGCCACTTGACATCCTTATCAATTTTTTTTTTTTTTAAAAAGGAAAAAATAAAACAAAAGTAGCCAATTGACATATATCTCTTATTGAAGATGTAATTTTCTCCATATTTAGTCTATTGATTACATACATAGATCTACTCACCACTTGTCAACGGACAAATTGATTTCAAAGAGGGGGGGGGGTGTTACCCATTTTGCCTTTCAGGATTGCTCTAATATATTAAAAGCCTAAAGCTGGCAAATGTCTCAACTTAATAGAAGCCAGTCATATACACAACAACAACTTCAAGTTCTACAAAACCTTCATTCGATAAGGCTTCTAATCTATAAATGAAAAAAGGATTATTGACAAGAATTCTGGAAAAATAATACTTCTGTGGTTAGACAGTTAAATAGTATATAACTAATTCTAGTTCACCTCCTCCACAAAGAAAAGATAAGGATAAGAAAAGAAAATAACAATATAAAGCAATATGCGACAACATTGTGAAGGGAAACTAAACAACCGCAGATATAAGAATATGGTATTTGATTATGTATTGTGAATAAAATGCTATAGGGAATGAGACCATCTCAGATTATTACCATAATCTGGCAAAGGATCCTTTATATCATGATCTAGCTCATCTCCCCATGTGAGCTCATCCACTGTTGCAGAACCTCTTACATCTCCATACAAATTAGCCTCTACATTTTTCTTCAGTAGCCTCAGTCTATCCGGTAGGTCAGTAAGAATAACTTGACCACCCAAAAGAGCTGCAATGCAGCTGGAAACATTGTATGAGAAACTTAATAAGAGAATTGTACCATTTAACAACAGTATACTTATGCCATGTAAAGTGAGTGATTTAAACATTTAATTTCTACTACTAGCTACCAACATAAATTTGTGAGCAAGTACTTTACTTTGTGCACATGCCATGCCTTGTTTATCATACACATTCCGGAGACAAGAAACTACAATAGGAACTAATCCAAACATTATTTTGTTGGAACGTGCAAGTGCACCGTTTCAAACTCTTGACTGCCATCCACTAGCTTAAACCAATAATGACTGGAAAATCATTTTGACAAATCAGATATCAACAACAACAACAACAACAAACCCAGTGAAATCCCACAAGTGGAGTCTGGGAAGGATAGTGTATACGCCGACCTTACCCCTACCCTAGGGAGGTAGAGGGGCTGTTTTCAAAAGCCCCTCGGCTCGAGAGGATGCGAATCAAATATCAATGTCATAAAATATAAACAGCATTACCCAACTAATCCACAGCCAGAGCCCAACTCAACAACCTTCTTGCCTTGAAGATGAATTCTTCCTGATTCTACAGCGTGCTCCAAGAATTTCCCAAGGACCACTCCACTATCCCACATTACAGAACCAGTTACTCCAGGAGTACCCTGAAATACAAAATACAGCTTGGTCGTTAGAAATTTGATGTGTGTGTGTGTGTGTGTGTGTGTGAGAGAGAGAGAGAGAGAGAGAGAGAGAGCAACCGAAATAATGTCAATGCTTTACCAGTGCAAGGAGATCACATTGTTTCACAAGCATTTCAACTTTCAGCAGATAAACTAACAGCAGCTAACCTAAATTGCCTCTGGGTCAAGTCATTGCCAAAGCTTATTAGTCATCTCATAAGTTACTATTCCAAGTGTCTAACTGACACAAACTTTAGCCAAGTCATCATAATTTTCAAGAGTAAAAGCAGAATATGCAGCTAAAGTTCATATACACTAGGACTAGGTGTTATTTTTTTTATCACTATACAATAGGTGTGATTTACTATATATAAAACATCTCGAGCTACTGATTCTGATGTTGCCCTAATTCTGTTCGAGAGGCCCATGGTAGCAAGAAGTACAAGTCAGACAAGTGGGAGGGGAGTGCAGGTTATTTGAAGTAATGAGGATTTGATCCGTTAGCAATTAACAATAATACCAGTATCTCCTTTGTCCTGTGTAAGGAAAGGACATGGGAAGAATACATACCTATAAGACAATGACCTTCAAAGGCAATGACAAGGAAAAAATAACGCTAACAGTGTTGGCTTAAAATTAACAGTAGGCTGAACTAGATGGATTGTAACAGCAGAATTAACTTACTAATGATTCCCAAATGAGTATCATAATGCGCCAGAAATGGGCTATGAAATTTTGGCATACGAAAATTACATGCTGCTGTTCTCAAAAAAAGGGCTATGAAATGAACTGCACTCCACCAATGGGTTTGTTTTTCTTTTGTCCTTTTATGGGCAGTTCACATATAAAACATGCGACCTATAGCCCAATAGTGATATCCGTTTCAGTAAAAAAGTTAAGCTTATTTTATGCACTATTTAACAGTAGGTCACATGTTTAACCAGCGTAAGAAGCATGCAATCTACTTTTAAATTGAGCCTAGTGTAAACTAACTTTTTGACGGAAACGAGAATCATTATTGGGCTACATGTCACATTTTTTATAGGTGAACTGCCCTAAATGGGCAAAAAAAGAGAAGAACCCATTAGTGGAGCGCAGTTCATTTCAGAGCCCATTTTGGGCGCAGACTCCAATTAATGTTCAGCAGGAGACAATACTCCTCTTTGTTCCTAAGCTTACTTCTTGAAAATGTTCTAGTTGTGATAATCATGTATTGAACCTTGAGAAAAAAGACCATGTCCTAAATTTGCTCAAGTTTCTCGAAGGTCAGATCACGCTATTTGTCGTTGGATGGTTGGCAGTTTGTTTTCACTGACTTTGCTGCACTTAAAATTGACTGCTAAATTTAGTTACTAGTTACTACTCATAAGATCTTCTGCCTGTTAAAAACCATGGAACTTGATCAATGATGATAACTTTCATGTGGTAATTTGCTTCTCGGGTATTAACTCTTTAGACTTAACTCATTATAAGAATGACAAAATCCATGTTTATCTGGCTCACTCTTTTCACTCATCTTCATGAAGTCCTTAAAAACTTGCCAATTGATAAGTCGATGTGGATTTGGGAATTCAGTCTAATTGGCTGATTATATACCCAAAACAACCAAATATTAACTCAAAACCCCCATAATCTACTAATCATAATTAACCAATTTATAATTTTCTAAGCATAGAAAAAGTTTCTCCCGACAATTTCATCAATTTCTCTCCATAAAGAATAAAAACTTACTTTATCTTCATTTGATAATTAAACAAACTACCAGAAAGAACCCCCCTCCCCAAAAAAAAAAAAAAAAAAGTACTCATTTTGACCTTAAGCGAGTTAAATCAAGAGTAATCCATTAAGAAATAAAGGAAAAACTATCTAAAACAAGCCATAAATAATGGTGGAGCTATAAATCATGTATGAAAATTTAAAGTTAACTTGTTTCTACGTATAAAAAGGTACATTTTTTTCCGGAACAAATAAAAAAGGAAAGTGAATCACGTAATTTGGGACAGAGGGAGTGCACAAACCAGGTTAGAAGGGGACTGAAGAATGGAGAGAGAGCGGCCACAAGCGTCAATAGGGATCTGGAGAGAAGTTTGACGGGCGAAGGCATTGGGCTTTGAAAACGTTGGCTGTTGAATTCCCCAAAGCAACATAGTCTCCTCTGCTGGCTCTTCACTGTTCACCAATCTCACCTTTCCTCTGTACATTCCTAACTCTTCAACCATCCTCTCTTCCTCTTCCTCCTCGTATGAGTACTCTTTCTCCTCAGCTTTTCCGGCGAGGTTTGTTTCATCTCTTACGATGCCGTCGACGTTCATGGCTCAGTGCTCTCCGCGCTTGCGCTCCTGCGAGAGGGTTTAGAGTTTAGACCCTCTTCGGCACTTTTTGGGTTGGTCATTCGCAGAAGCGAGTGCACAAATAGCCATATTTAGGAAGCTATTTAAGGAGTAGTCATAATTTATAATGTTTTAAAATTTAACCATTTTAGAATTAACTTTAGACCGGTAAGAATTTTTTTTTTATAAAGGCACCTGGGGCGCTGATTATTATTAAGAATTAAAAATAAAGAGAGTTATTATAGTGTCGGATTGATCTTATCGGAACAATCCCTAGTTTGTCTTTGCAGAAAGTAGAGAAAACAAATAAAGGTGGTTCACTCCAGAAGTGCTCGCCACACTCGGCATTAACATGTGAGTTACAGTTGCTTCCAAACTTCGCTCATGTGTGCGCCACTTGATTTCCTTCACGGTAGACATGCCTAACTTCCGGTTGATCCAGTGCTTCTAACAAGAACCTGCAATCATGGAGAAGATTAGCATTAGCTTTAGTGTGACAATTGTCATGTAGGAATTGTAGTAATACCTAGCAATCGGTTTCCACTATAAGCGGTATTCCATATTTTTTTGTGAACGCAAGTTTCAATCCTTTTAGTAGGGCGATGATTTCAGCTTGGATGGGTGATGAGGCCATTGTATGGTAAGAGAATCCATCAATCCATTGACCCTTGGAATCTATGATGATTCCGCTTGCTCCTCCTTTATCAGAGTTTTTTTGGTGTGCACCATTTAAATTGAGTTTATAGATGTTGTGTGGTTAGGGGTCCATTTTAGCAATATTTTGGTCATTATTGGGTGTTTGAAATTCTGATTTGCGAGACAGAGATATTCCATTGCGTACATAATTATTTTTCTGGTATCAATGTGGTGGGAGTCATTATTGAAGAGGTTTTGGTTGCGATTTAGCCAAATATGCCAAAGGATAATAGGGGTTATTATTGCCAAAGGTATGGAAAAATTGTTTGGTCGAGCATCTAAGGTACAATTTTCTTTTATCCAGTCAAGATAGTTTGAATGTGTTGGTGGACTGATGTTTAGTTATCCCCATATGTTGCTGTTGATGGGACATTGAAAGATGAGGTGGTATTTATTTTCCTCTATACCACAGTGTTTGCAAGAATTATTTTCTATTATGTTTCTTTGGTATAGAACAGCCGCAGTTGGTAGTCGTTGGTGTAGTAGCAGCCAAAGGAAGGTTTTTAGTTTGTTATGGCAGTGTACTTTCCATAACCAGAACTAGAGAAAAAGGTTCCTATTGTCGGATAGTCCCTGTTAGTCTAGTGAAGTGATTGTACACTGATTTCGTTGTGAAGTTCCAATCCTCAATTTCTTTCCAGAAGAAGGAGTCATTTAGGTGTTCAGAGAAGAGGATGTAAGTTTGTTGTATGATGTTAGAGATCGTATTTGGTAGGTCATATGTTAGTGTGTCTAGATTCCAGATATTATTGGTAATGATAATGTTAACTGTTTTAGTAGAATCTTCCATGTTGAGTGGTCCCTTGATTAATTCCCGTAGTGCCTGGCTACCTGTAACCCACCTATCTTCTCAAAGTCGTACTTTTGTCCCGCTTCCAATGTTCCAGGATATACCTTTGGAGAAGAAATAGTATGTTTGGCAACACTTTTCCAGATGTAGGAGTCATTATTTTTGAAAACCGTGTGATTTCTTCTTTGTGTTTTGGTATATTTTTTCTTTAAGAGTTTTTACCCAAAGGGTGTCAAGGTTTGTTGTTTGGCAGCGCTTTAGACAAGAGGGGTTGCTCTGATGGTAAGCAACCCTCACTTCCAACCGAGAGGTTGTGAGTTCGAGTCACCCCAAGAGCAAATGTGGGGAGTTCTTGGAGGGAAGGATGTCGAGGGTCTATTTAGAAACAGTCTCTCTACTTTTGGTAGGGTTAAGGTTTGAGTACACACTACCCTCTCCAGACCCCACTAGTGGGATTATACTAGATTGTTGTTATTGTTGGTGGTATCAGGGTTTGTGTGTGATCTCCATAGTAGGTTAGAAAGGAGTGTAATATTCTTTCCTATTGCTTTATACAATCCCAGTCCACCCTCTCTTTTAGGAGAAGCTACTATATTCCAATTGATGTGATGAACTTTTCGTTTTCTTATTGTTGACCCCCATAGAAAGTTGCACTGTATGCGATTGATATTATTTCTAATCTTAGCTGGTAGAAGGTTTATTTGCATGGAGTGTGTAGGTATTGCTGAGAGAGTCAATTGTATAAGGGTTACTTTGCCAAATAAGCTCAGTAGATTGGCTTTCCAACCTTTAAGTCTAGTATTCATCCTGTCCAAAATGAATTGGTAATCACAGCTTTTTGGTTGCATGTTAGTGATTGGGAAACCCAGATACTTACCTACATTTGTTTTTATCTTAATGTTTAGTGTTGTAGCCAGCGTTGCTTGTTTTGTAGGCGGTACATTAGATAAAAAAAATGATTTTTAGTTTTCAAAAATTAATTCTTTGGCCGGATCGGTGGGCAATAAAGTTGAATATGTTAATGATAGAGGTTGCGCTAGAGTTATCAGCCTTAGCAAATAGGATTAGGTCATCCGCAAAAAAGAGGTGGTATATGGCTGGCACATTGTGACTTATTTTAATAGGTTTCTGATGATAGGCTATAATTGCATATTTTAGTCGCTTATTACATTCTAATTTACTGCACTTTAATTGAGTTTGAGCTTTAATCGCTAGTATTTTGCACTAATTGTGTGTTTTATGCCTTGTAGGAGCGATTCCGAGCTATGTAGATGTTATGAAATGAATTCAAGTGATTTAGAGCTTTGAAGTCTGAGTAAATGCTCAAGGAATTAAGTCGGGATTGTGTTCAGGGGTCAACGGATGATAGTTAGAACAAACGAAGAATCGAGTAGGTATATTGCATACTATCTAGTAAAATGAACATAACCTTTTACTCAGAATTCCATTTGGGATCCACAATATATGGTTGGAAAACTAAATCAAAGGGCTAAAACTTTCATGTTTTACGTTTTTCTAAATTCCATATGGAACAAGGTGAAAAGTGCGCGTTAAGAGCGTGGCCACGCTCGTCAGGCAGAATCAAAGTGGATATGCGCGGTCTGAGCGCGGTCACGCACATCCTATCCGGAAAATATGTCCTTTTTCGCGTAGGAGAAGGTGTAATTATTTGGGCCCAACCCTACTTGGTATATATATACATGAAAAAAACGGTATTTTGAAGACCTTGGACATACTTTTGACATTTTTTAGACCTAAGGAGGCTAAGAAGACCGAGATTCGACCTAAGGAGACAGAGACACAATAGGAGCAAGGCGGGGAATTCTTCTACGAGTTTTTCCTTCCCCTTCCTATTTTTCATTGTTAGTTATGACTTTTAGCATTGTAGTTTTACATACTATTATGAATAGCTAATTTGTTATCTAGGGTTTTGATGGATCCTTTTGTAGGATAAATTCTTGTTATGTTTTTATATAATTGAGCCGTAGTATTTTCTCTATTTGTTCAACTATATTATTCTTGTGGTTGATTGAAGGGACCTCAATTAGATGTGCCTATTTAGTATGTGTTACTCGGGAGAGAGTGCATATTTAGGTAGTTGTTGAACAACATCACTCCTGATGTATGTGAGGAATCAATAACCAAGGGTTTAAAGGTGGGATTAGGGATAACGAAATTGTGTGTGTGATCTAAGTGAGTTGTAATTAAAGCCAGCTAGCGTAACTCGGGAGAGTATGTCTAGTAAATTATCGTAATTACTCGGGAGAGAATTACAACACGCAGAGCGCTTATGTCGGTAGAGTATACTTAGGCGAAATTATAGAAGACATAGCAGGAAGGATTCCGACAATTGGGGAAATTATAACTCTAGACCTCCTTAATCTTTTCTCCAACCTGTAGTATCTTTAGTATTAATTTATTATTTTAATTTGTTAGTTAGTTAGTTAAACACAAGAATCTTAATATCTATAAGTTAGGAATTGTTCAAGCTTGTATTCTTGGTGATAGTGAACAACTATAGCTAAGCTTTAGTTCTTTGTGGGATTCAACTCCGGACTTGTAAACTGGATTATATTTGCAACAACCGCTTTGTCCTTTTTATAAGGCATAGTTGGGCGTGATCAAATTTTGGTGCCGTTGCCGGGGAACTAACGGTGTAGCTGTAGGTGTACATATTTCTAGGTTGCAAGTTTGAACTTATTTTTGTTTTCGTGTATTTGATTAATTATTTATTTTTAATTTTTTTATTTTTGATTTAAGAGACATGACAACTTGGAATTATGAGAGTTTTGATGTTGGTAATTCTATTTTTGATCCTCGTTATGCATATTGTGGAGGAAATCATGAAGGCAAAATTATCAAAATATTCTTGAGAGCGAGTTATATGCACCAACTCAATCTTATGTGTGGAATGTGTGTGATATGTGTGGTGGTCAATATGGTCACTTTCATGGTTGTGCTTATATTTCTTATCTTCCCCCAACCCCTTACTTTGATGGTGAAGTTAATAGGAACAAAGAACCCAGTTATGAGGACCTGAAAGAGATCGAGGATATGCTAAAGTTCCTTATAGAACAATATGATGAGATACAACTGCTGGTACAAAGGCAAGGGGCAACTATTCACAACTTGGAGGCTCAAGCGAATAAATTAATTGAACCTTGTAAATCGCAACAAGTTGACATTGTGGATAATAGCCAATATGAGTATGAATTGACTGCAGAAATTGCCATTATACTGGAGGATTTAAAAAAATATGAGGATGAGCTAGAGGAGAAGGCTAGAGTAGAACACCAACAATCAATCGATCTAGATTTTGAGGATGCCGATATCGTAGAAGAGATATTAGAGTCAACCAAGGATATTGAGGATACATATTTAGTTGACTCTATTGTCATTAGTGTTGAGAATGTAGACAGTCCCAACGTTCATGTAGTTGAGCGCATTGGTCCACACTCCAAACATTTTTCCATATTGTATTTGGATGATGATATAAAAATAGAGTCATCCGAACCACTTGAGGAGTCAAGAAATCAGGAACAAGGTGCTTACATTTTGGAATTCTTCTTGCCAGAAAGTCGGGATTACACACCTTATCTAAAGGCCAAGAAATGCAGAATACTACATTATTTTATTGGGCCAGTCAGATTCATTCCACCACCCCAGGAGCATGATCACATAGCAAAATCAAAACTTGGGGTCCAATTCATAAATTCGAAGGGGAGGCAGAAAGTGATTCACATCGTGCCGCGACGTTAAATCAAGCGCTTATCGGGAGGCAACCCAACTTTACTGCTTTCTTTTGTTTTATTATTATTATTATTATTATTATTATTATTATTATTATTTTATTATTATTATATTATTTTTGTATTGTCGATTTTTGATTTTCTAGGAGCATGGAAAGCAAAGCTATTGAAAGGATGCAACAACAAACTAGATGGTTGGAACAAAGTGTGAGGTACCCGCACGAAGGACTATGCATGGGAGAAGTCTGAGTACCCTATGAGATGCTAGTGCTTCGGCCTTTGGCCTACCAAGGAGTTTCTTTTATCCTCTTGTATGTATGGGTGTGCATTAGGGACAATGCACAATTTTAAGTGTGGGGTGGGGGGATTGTCTAGGTAACTTTCTATGCTATTTTAGTTATATTAGTATAATTGATTTTTTTAAAATTGAAAAGCTTGGACTTTTCTCGACGATGGATCTATTAGATAATTTTCTTGAGGGATTTAAGTCTAAAGTTAGGTAGTGTAGCAATTCTCCTTTGGTTTTTCTTTGTGTCGTGGTTCTTTTCCAAGAGTTTTATTTGAACCGGGTGTAGTTAGTCTTTTTTAGGAATAGGAGCCATTGTGTTGTGTTTTGAAATGAAACAATATCTCTTGACTTTGTTATGCATTGAGAATAGTGAGTACTTTGGTTGTGACACTTAGGCTCAGTTTTTGACTCTTGTATAAGTACCTTAAATTGTATGATTTTAACTTTGCTTAACTGCTTTGACTAGAGTGTCTTGATGAATCTAATCTTGAGTGAGTTATGTGCCATGTGTGTGTGTGAGGTTTGGGTATTATTCTGTGCATTGCATTTGATGCCTAGAACTTGCCCCGTGTATTTGCAAAGCAAAATAGTAGTTTTATTCAGTCTTAGAAGTGATATAGGCGTTTCTTTGTTGAGCCAGATATGTATCTTTTATCCGCCTAATTGTTATGTATCGTAGTTAACCCCTTTGAGCCTATAATCCTGTTTCTTTGGCAACCACATTATAAGCTTTACCCATTTGTTTGAATTAACCATCTATTTGAACCTTCTAACCTCTCATGAGCACTTGAATTGTTATGAGCCGTGTAAAAGTTAAAGTGTGGGGTGGTTTGTTTGGCTTTTGAGTGGAACTAATGAAATAAGGAGAAAGGTCCACTATTTTGAAAAAGTAAGAGCCACATGAATAAAAAATAAAGAAAAGAAAGAAAAAAAAAAGTTGTATTGTTGTGGAAAAAAATTCCTTGATAAGTGGTGAACTCTTGATGTAATTGTGCTTGTGCTTAAAGAAGTTTGGGGTAAAATACATTAATGTAAAGGCGAAGTTGGTTTGACATAAGTATGGGATTTGAATGTTAAAGTATATGTATTAAAGTGCTTAGGGAGGTGTAGTCACTCTTACATCTAAATGTATCCTACCCGTTCCGCAGTCTATATTACAACCAAATAAAGTCCTACTTGATCCTAGACTGAATAAGCTCAATTTGTAGAGTAGTACACTACGGGCAAGCCTATGGTGCATCTTTTGTGGCATATGAATGTCAATTCTGAGAGTGAGTGAATTCTTTCTATCTTGAGTTCCTCATTGTTCTTAAATTGTATTGTATGTGGAACTACTCTCTTTTGTTGTGCGAGGGCACTTGATTCATGAAGGAAAGGTAATGTCAGTGACCTACATGTTAGAGTAAGTGGGTGAGTTGTGAATAATTCGTGGTACTTGTGAGTCAAATCTTGAGGTTAAGCTGTTACACTTTTGTGCTTAGTCTATTTTAAATATTCTTGGTGTGATGAGTTAGGAGAATTGTTTAAAAAGGTCGTGTCTATATAAAGTGTAGTTTGATTGCTCGAGGATGAGCAATGGTTTAAGTGTGGGGTATTGATGATAGGCTATAATTGCGTATTTTAGTAGCTTATTACACTCTAATTTACTGCACTTTAATTGAGTTTGAGCTTTAATCGCTAGTGTTTTGCACTAATTGTGTGTTTTATGCCTTGTAGGAGTGATTCCGAGCTATGTAGATGTTATGGAATGAATTAAAGTGATTTAGAGCTTTGAAGTCTGAGTAAAAGCTCAAGGAATTAAGCCGGAATCGTGTTCGGGAGTCAACGTATGATAGCTGGAACAAGCGAAGAATCGAGTAGGCATATTACAAATTATCTAGTAAAATACACATAACCTTTTGCTCAGAACTCCATTTGGGCTCCACAATATATGGTTGGAAATCTAACTCAAAGGGCTACAACTTTCATATTTTACATTTTTCTAAATTCCAAACAGAACAGGGTGAAATGTACGCATCAAGAGCGCGGCCGCGCTCGTCAGGCAGAATCAAAGTGGATATGCGCGGTCTGAGCGCGATTCAAGCACGTCCGCGCACGTCCTGTCTGGAAAATATGTCCTTTTTCGCATAGGAGAAGGTGTAATTATTTGGGCCCAACCCTACTTGATATATATACATGGAAAAACGGTATTTTGAAGACCTTGGACATACTTTTGACATATTTTAGACCTAAGGAAGCTAAGGAAACCGAGATTCGACCTAAGGAGGCCGAGACACAATATGTGACGACCCAGTCGGTCATCTTAAGAATTAATGCCACGATCCCCTATTAACTGCTTTTCCCGTATTTATTTCTGCTATTTTGATTTGTTGGAATGTTCGGTTTTGAGTTTCGGAGAGTTTTGGACACTTAGTCCCTAAATGAGAGCTTAAGTGTTGGAAGGTTGATCGTAGTTGGAACAGTATGAAGACGATCTCAGAATGGAAATCCGATGGTTCCGTTAGCTCCGTTGGGTGATTTCGGGGTTAGGAGCGTGTTCGGATTGTGTTTTGGAGGTCCGTAGCTAATTTAGGCTTGAAACGCCGAAGGTTGAATTTTTGAAGTTTCTGGTTCGATAGCGAGATTTTGATCTGAGTGTCAGAATTGAATTCCGAGAGTTGCAGTAGTTCTGTTGTGTCATTTGGGGGGTGTGTGTGCAAAATTTCAGGTCATTCAGACGTGTTTTGGTTGTGTTTTTTATAGAAAGCGGAATTCAGAAGATTTTAGAAACTTAGGCTTGAATCCGATATGTTTTGGTTGTTTTGATATTGTTTGAAGTGTTTTGAAGATTGACACAAGTTTGAATAAGGTTTTATGATATGTTGATACCTTTGGTTGAGGTCCCGGGGGCCTCGGGATGAATTCAGATGGTTGACGGAGGAAATTTTTGAGTTGAAGTTGTGCAGCAGCTGGACTTCTGGTATTTTCACATCTGCAGTTTGGGGACTGCAGATGTGGCACCGCAGAAGCCGCTAAGGGGACACAAAAGCGGATTTTGGTCTCTTCTTCGGGTTTCGCAGATGCGGGCAATTTTCTGTAGAAGCGGAAATTGGGGACTTCTTCATGAACTGCAAGAGCAGTTGTAATTCCGCAGAAGCGATACCACATCTGCGGATTGGGAGTCGCAGATGCGAGAATTGGACTATAAGTGAAAAGTCGCAGATGCAACATTAGTTCTGCAGAAGCGGGACCGCATCCGCAAATGCAGAAATCGCTGGGCAGAACATATAAATAGTTGCCTTCGCGAATTTGAGGGATTATTTCACCATTTTCATCCCAGTTTAAAGCTTTTGAGAGAGATTTTTGAGGAAAACAAAGGGGAATCGCTTAGAGGTAACATCCTTAACTTCATAACTCGTTTTTATATAATTAAAGACCTAATTAGTGGTGAGAAATTTGGGAAAAATGAGTAATTAGAGCTTGAGTTTAAGAGGCCTTTAAATGAGGATTTGGGGGGCCATTTGGACTCCGATTTTCAGTGTTCTTGTTATGTATAGACTCGTGAGAGTACGAGGTTTCTGAAAATATAAATGTCACCCAATTCCGAGGCATGGGCCTAAGGGGCATTTTGGTCATTTTACATAATTTTACGTATTAGCTTAGAATTTAATTGTAGAATCAGTTACCTGAAGTGTTGTTTACATTATGCGATTGAATTGAATAGATTTGGGCCATTTGGAGTCGAGTACGCATGTCAAGAGCGTGGTGTTGGGTTGATTTTGAGCCGGTTCGAGGTAAGTGACTTGTCTAACCTTGTGTGGGGGATCTTCCCCCTTCGGATTGATATATTTGGTAATTGAAATGCCTTGTACGTGAGGTGACGAGTGCGTACTTGTGCAAATTGTTAGAAATCCAATTTTCTTTAAGTACTTATCAGTATGTTGCTTCTCCCGCTTTTATTACTTGTACTATTAATCCCGTTATTAGCTTAGGAAAGCATGTCTAAGTAATTTAATTGCTTTAATTGTTCAATCTGTTTACCTGAACTCTGTGCAATATGCTAGACTAGAATTATTTGTTGCTTTAATATGAAATTTCCCTTCTCTGAATATTTTTCTTGCTGCTGCTGTGTATTTACATTGGGACTATGGATGTGGGATTCCGGTAGCTCCCCTTTGTTTGTTTACTTTGGGATTGCGGGTTAGATTCCCGATAGATCCCCCTGCAGATTTAGTTTGGGACTGCGGGTTAGATTCCCGATAGATGCCCCTGCACAACTATATGGAACTACGGGAATGCACCCGGTAGATTCCCCCAGTTCTGGGTATTTACATTTGGGACTACGGATCGGGATTCCGGTAGATCCCCGCGCATTGATAGTTGGACTACGGGACGGGATCCCGGGAGATCCTTCGGACATATATATGATGGACTATGAGACAGTATCCCGGGAGATCCACTAGATAGTTGTAATTGGGACTATAGGACGGTATCCTGGAAGGTGCCCCGATTGTTATCTCTGTGTTGAGCTGTATTTCTTTCTGTGACTTGTTTTGTCTCTATTCTAGTTGTTGTTCTGTCAATTATATGTTATTTCTTACTGTTACACTTATTTATACCATTTTATTCCACACTGTTAACCCTTATATTGTATTTAACCTCAGTAGGGCCCTGACATTCCTCGTCACTACCCGACCGAGATTAGGCTTGGCACTTACTAAGTACCACTGTGGTGTACTCATGCCCCTTCTGCGCATGTTTTTCATGTGCAGATCCAGGTACTTCTACTTAGGCCTACCATCCTTGAGAGAGGCGACTGCTTAGAGACTTCGAGGTACACCTGCCGCATCCGCAGACCGAGAAGTCCCTTTCTATTCATGCTTTTAGTATTTAGCCCTTTTGTACTTCTGTTCTTATTAGACAAAATTTCGGAGTTAGAGCTATAGAGTATTTCTTTTTCTTAGCTTGTGATTCGTGGGTTTTCGGGTCTTGGATTTATGTTTGGTTTTGATATCTATATAAATATGGTGTATGCCGAGCAACACATTTAACACTGTTATTGCCTTATTTCTATTTTTAAATTGTTTTACTTCCGCAGGTTTTGGTTATCTTCCGCAAGTGTAGGCTTACCTAGTCGTAGAGACTAGGTGCCGTCACGATGGTTCACGGAGGGCGAACTGGGGTCGTGACATACCAAGGCGGGGAATTCTTCTACGAGTTTTTCCTTACCCTTCCTATTTTTCATTGTTGGTTATGACTTTTAGCATTGTAGTTTTACATACTATTATGAATAGCTAATTTGTTATCTAGGGTTTTGATGGAACCTTTTGTAGGATAATTCTTGTTATATTTTTATATAATTGAGCCGTAGTATTTTCTCTATTTGTTCAACTATATTATACTTGTGGTTGTTTGAAGGGCCCTCAATTAGCTGTGCCTATTTAGTATGTATTACTCGAGAGAGAGTGCATATTTAGGTAGTTGTTGAACAACATCACTTCCGACGTATATGAGGAATCAATAACCAAGGGTTTATAGGTGGGATTAGGGATAACGAAACCTTAGGTGCGATCTAAGTGATCTGTAATTAAAGCCAGCTAGTGTAACTCGGGAGAGTATGTCTAGTAAATTGTCGTAATTACTTGGGAGAGAATTACAACACGTAGAGCGCTCATGATCGGTAGAGAATACTTAGGCAAAATTATAGAAGACATAGCGGGAAGGATTCCGACAATTGGGAAAATCATAACTCTAGACTTCCTTAATCTTTTCTCCAACATGTAGTATCTTTACTATTAATTTATTATTTTAATTTATTAGTTAGTTAGTTAAACATAAGAATCTTAATATCTATAATTTAGGAATTGTTCAAGCTTGTATTCTTGGTGATAGTGAACAAATGTAGCTAAGCCTTAGTTCTCGGTGGGATTCGACTCCGGACTTGTAAATCGAATTATATTTGCAACGACCACTTGTCCTTTTTATAAGGAATAGTTTGCCGTGTTTGGTTTCCAATTTAAGATATACATTTGTTGGTCAATGTATGATATTAGCAATTGCATGCAGATGATGAAGAGGTAAGGATATAGCGGGTCCCCTTGACGAATGCCTCTTGACGGTTAAAAAAATAGTAGGCTTTCCATTGACAATGATTGAGGTTATAGTGGTGGTTATACAATTCATAATAAGGGTGATTAGGTCCTATGGGAAATTTAGATCATTCAGTGAGCTTCTGATGAAGGACCATTCAAGTCGGTCAAAAGCTTTTTCTAGATCAATTTTTAGCATCATTTTCCCAGCCCGACCCCTACAACACTTGAATGAGTGAATTGCTTCTTGGACAATTATTGCATTGTCAGTTTCTCTTCTTCCTGGAATACAACTACATTGATTAGGACTGATAATATTTTTAAGAAAGGGCGAATACAATTTACGATAATTTTTGTTATAGTTTTGTAAACAATGTTGCAAATACTTATGGGTCTATATTGGAAGATATTGTGGGGGTGTTTTACCTAGGGAATGAGAGTTACATAGGTATATTTAAGTCAGGGGGGTATAAATAGTGTATTAAAAGCTTGAGCACAAGTATATGTGATAGCTGATTGTGTGTCTGTCCAGTATTTTTGGAAGAAAATTGGGTGGATACTATCCGGACCAGAAGCCTTAAGAGGTTTGAAACTACTAATAACTTTGGTAATTTCAGTTATTGCGAGAGGCCTAGTGAGAGCTGTTTTGTCCTGCTCTGAAAGGGTATTTAGGTTGCTTGGGTTAGTTTGTGTAGAATATGTACATGATTCCAGATCAGTTGTGTAGATGTTTAAGAAGTGCTTTATAATAATGTCATTAATTCCTTTAGTGTTAAAAGTCCAGTTCCCAATATTGCCGTTAAGTCCTAGTACTATGTTTTTCCTACTTCTCTAGATAGCTGAGAGGTGGAAGAATTTTGTATTTGCATCCCCATCGTTTATCCATTGTACTCTTGATTTTAGCTTCCAAAAATCATGTTCATTTTGGAAGATAAGGTTATAATCATGAATAAGGTTGTTGTCAAGAGTAGTGTGGAAGTTGGTCTTATGTTGTGAGTCCATGTTCTTGAGCCCACGTATACATTCTAAATGAAGTCTTTTTACTTTTTAAAAATATTCCCAAAAGTAGACCTATTCCATTCTTCCACGTGTTCTGTAAACAGGTGATAGCATTTGTGTAATTTGTATTGTTGTTCCAGTATTGTCTAACAATGTTTAGGAAAAGTGGGTGATTGAGTCACATTGTTTCAAAGCAGAAAACAGGTGTAGGTTTATTAATAGTTTTTGTCAGACTGAGCATTAGTGGGCAGTGATCCGAATGTGTATGGGGTAAGTGTGTGACAATCGTATAAAGGAATTATTCTACCCAGTTAGAATCCCAAGGAATCTGTCTAATTGCTCATAAATTTGGTGTTGCCTTCATTTCCTTCAAATTTGTCTGTGAAACATGGGCCCACAAAGCCCAAGTCAATTATATCAATGTTGTCAAGACAGTTAAGAAAAACAGTACTTCTGCTACTGTTTATGGGCCTTCCTCCAAACTTTTCGTAGGCAGATGTGACTTCATTAAAGTCTCCACATAGTACCCACGGGTAGGTATTATGTTTTGCTACAATTTCCAGATTATTTCGTAATTTTTTTTTATTTGCTAGCAAGATGCTGGCATAAACCAAGGAGAGCAGCCAAGGTTTTGAATTGCTATTGACCTATATATTTGCATAGATTTCCCGGTCTATCACAACTACTAGGTCCATCTCAAATTCTTTATACTTCCATATAAGGACAGCTCCACTAGAGTAGCCATCTGCGCTAATTTCAAAGAGATCCGTAAAACCAATAAATTCCATGAGATCATAGTGGCTTTGCATGCGTGTTTTAATGAGGCAGATGATAGAGGGATTTTTCCAATACATAAGGTCTTTGAAGTTGCACCTGAATTCTTGGTTGTTGCAGCCTCTGTAGTTCCAAAGGAGTATCCTCATTTTGGTTTCATTTATTATACGTGAGCTCCCACCGGGGGCCAGTGACATGTGCAGGTGTGCAACTAGCGGGTGATCCTCCCCATTGGGTGTCGACAATGGTAAGTCTTCCTGGGGAGAATCAGAACTGCATATTTATGGGGAATCAAGAA
The DNA here is from genome assembly GCF_000715075.1 of Nicotiana tabacum. Taxonomy (NCBI): domain Eukaryota; kingdom Viridiplantae; phylum Streptophyta; class Magnoliopsida; order Solanales; family Solanaceae; genus Nicotiana; species Nicotiana tabacum. Next base: position 45,013,647 of record NC_134084.1, read on the forward strand.
GGGTTAGGTACGGATGTTCAATGTTATGCGAAGCATATTTTTTTGAATTATGATGAAATATCATTTTTCTCTATTTTTGTGAAGTGTTATCGACATTTATTCCCATAGAGTGATGTGTTGCAACATTTGATCTAGGATGTTTGGTGACTGCACTCCTTGGTTGTTCATTAGGTTGATTATGTCTGCCTCCGAATTCAAAGGGGAAAATGGCGGTGTTGGTATCTCAATTGTTACTGCCTCCACTAATGGTGCCTCCACTGCGATGTCCAGGTTTGCAGGTAGCTGTAACTCCTCTGTGTCTGGTGATGAGAGCAACCAAGTGTTTGGTGGGGGGTGTAGGAATTTGTTGCTCTGCTTGGGCTTCTATATGGATCTAAACCTGCGATTATTGATGTGCCTATGGTTGCTGGTAGGTCCGCTACATTTGTTACTGTCGTTGAGTGGCTTTTATGAGGTGGTTTACCATCTCCAATGGTAACATCTCCATGTTCTGCAATGTTTCTATTCGCACTGCTGTGTGGGTCCCCAATCCTGTAGCTGGTCGACGAGGTCTTGGATGTTCTTTATGATATATTGTTGTAGTCCCACTACATCCAACAAATGGGTCGGTGGTGGGTGATGTAGTATAGGAACTGGCATTATTGGGACTATTGTTGTTTGGAAGTAGTAGTGTGCTTGGAAGTGATTGTATTGATATAGAGGGTATTGGTGGATCTCCCTCATATGCGGTAGGTACTGGTGGTGATAGCGCTAGTGGGGACGTTGATGGTATTGTTAATACATGTTGTGGTTGAGGTGAAATGGAGACTGGTGCTTGGGGAGGGAGTGACCGGAAGGAGATAAATTGGCCAGTTAGAATGGGGGGGGGGGGTTGCTTGGGCTTATGGGTGGGTAAGGTGACTGATGGGAGGGTATTGGGTGAGTGATGGATGTGAGAGCTCTTGGCCGTCAGTGAGAGGGTGAGGGTGGGTAGTAGGGAGGGAGTAGGCTTCATAGGTTGATATGATTTCATGTAAGTAGTCTTTTTTGGAGGGGTATTAGGGGTGTTGTCTTTTTTAATATGAACGTGTGGGTTATTGTTGCTGCATGTGGTTTTCTTAGTGAAGTGGGAAGACAGCACCGAATCAGACGGGCACAGAAGAAGAAGTATGCCGCTTCCCAGATTGGGTAAAAATGTAAACCATTTTGTTTTTGTCCTTGAGTACTTTTGGGTGTTCCTTTTTTGGTATTATTGTTGTTTGCTGCAGTCAGTATCTTTCAGGCCGTAGTAGAAGTATTAGCAGAAAAGATTGCTTTTGTCTGTGGTACAAGTGGTGGGTAGTTAGGAGTTTGGGCTGAAAATAGAAATAGGTAATTTTTTTGGATTTGATTGTAGCCGGCAGATGAAGGTGTTGGTGATATGATTTTTATGTCAGTTTTCTCTTTCTTCTGTTTTGGCAGTTTATGTTCCAAGTCTAGTTGGCTAAGGATTGTGAATTGATTTTTTTGTGGAAGGATAGTTGACTCTTGAGATATTTTAGAGGTAGAATAGGGAACAAATGCCTTTGTCCCCAAGTTTGGGGTGCTTGTAGGTGTGGAGGTATTTTTAGGTATTGAGGTAGTAGGAGTCATGATGTAAGTGTCATTTCCTCAATCAATTTCCTTTTTTTCCCCATCCATTCTTTCAACAGTATTTGTTTTTTGACTTTCTTAATCTTTTTTTTCTGTTAATGTTATTTTTGTTTTTTTTTCTTCTTTTTCTAATTTTTCTTTTTCTTTTTCTATAATTGTTGGGAGTGAAGTTGGAGTAGTGTACCTTTTGTTGGAGTATGATACCGTCTTCTAGCGTTCAAGTGGTCTTTCTGGTTCGTCGCTTTCCTTAGTCGTTGCGGAAGTTGCTGCCTTGTTTGGGCATTGATATAGGTTGTGTCCCAGGTATCTCTATATTGTGCATAGTAGGTTGGTGTCTTTGTAGTGAATATCCCGTAGATGTTTTTCAATCATGACATTTTTTGATAGTGGTTTCGCCAGTATACATAGCCTTGCATACCGTCCCCTGATTGTGTTGGTTGTGCAGCTATCAATCTTCAAAACGTTTCCTATCATTTGGCCTATTTTTTTAGCATTTCAAGGTCATAATATTCTGTGGGTAGTTATTGAAGTCGTATCCAGATGGAGGAAAAATTGATGTGGTTTGCGTCTGGGTTGAATTTTGGTGTCTATTTCCTGACTATAAGGTACTGTGATCCAATAAACCAAGGTTTATGGTTGATGATTCTTAGGCAGTGATCTATGGAAGAGATCTTTATAAGGTAGTAATCGTTGCCCAAGTCTATTAAGTTAAGGGGTTCAGATGAGTTCCAAGTTTTTCGGATTTTGGTGCGCAGTAAGTTGTACCCCATACGTTTCCCCAGTAGTTTAATAATTATGGATTGTTTCCAGGATTGGTAAAGTCTAGTTTTATCCTCAACTGTGATGGTATGAAGTTCGGGTGATTTGATGGGCTATCGTTTTCTTCTTCTAGGATAAGTGTACTAAAAAGTGTATAATCAAAGTCCATGTAAGTAAAAGTTTGTTTGTTGGTTACTGTATCTCTGTAGTTTGTTTCCATAAATGGTTTGTGTGCACTCTGTGAAATGAGATCCTTTTCTTCCTTGGTTGTGGTGCTGTTCTTCATCATGATCTGTGTTTGAGTTGCAATGTCTTTGATTGCTTTGTATAGATTTGCTGTAGAGATTGCATAGATGTGGCTGTTGTTGATTGATGTGTATGGATGAGATTTGTTTTGATTTTTTGTGGATTTTCTGTGATTTGGTTGGTTCTCTCTCTATAGGGTTAGAGAGAAGTCAGAGCAATTTTCCTCTTGAATTGCTTACCCCTATAGAGAAATCTTTGTTTGACCTATAAGACTTAAAGTTCGAACAACACAAGCAATATGTCAACTTTAAATAATTGAAGTTGTCATATTGCATGTGTAGTTCGCTTCAGATATTTGGCTAATTAAATGATTTAATTAAAATAATTTGGGAGATTCTGGGTCATCTGATGGACTGAGGGGTAATTTTTAAATGTTTGTTGATGGTAGAAATAAATTAGCCGAATAATATAATGGTAGGAGTAAATTTTACCGAATAGTATAACAAATGGTAAATGTAAATAGTATCTGAAAGCAGAGGGTGCCACATCCATTTCAACATAAGAAATATATAGGTGTTAACTATAATCATATTTTATTTTTTAGTATGATTTTCCATTAAATCATGGCTAAGGAAAAAATGAAACATCTATATATTTCTTATGTAAATAAATGTACTATATTATTTAAAACTCGAGTTATGTGAGCAAAATTTATTCAATTTTTCATAGGAAGTAAAAGAAAAACAGTAAAACTATTTGGTCTTTTGTCTTTAGAATCTTTTATTCTACATCCAATGTCTTTCTTGAGTAATTCTTCTCTGGAGAATATGATGGTAGCCTATATTATGCGATGTATATGCTATTAAAGCTCGAAGTTCACTATACTTTATTGGTGTCTTAAGTGCTAAATGATAACAAAATGCTCTAATTGAGGTTTTTATGCTTTGCAAGAACTACTCCGAGTTAGGAGGAGGATATAGCGTGTTTTGGGGTCAAATATATAAATACAAGGCCAATCGAGAAGAGCCCGGATGAAAACAAGCAAGAAAAGGCGAAGAAAAACTGGGCAACAGTCCACCGCGACCGCGGTAAGGCCGCGGCTGGAATGCGGTGAAAGAAGAAAGTCTAAAATTACCACGGTTGGCCCGCGACTGCGGTCGATCTGGAGAAGGCTAAGAAAGTTTAAGGGCTAAAGTGTAAAGTGTGGGAAACTTATCCTAACCCTATATAAACTCAACAAACTCTCCCAAGTCAAGGTTAAGCTTGTTTTTAGACTCAATTGAAGGCAGAACAAGTGTGAGAAGATCAAGACACCATTAGAGTTTTTCATTCCTCTTCTTGTTATCATTATTTTGTGAATTATGAATGATTTTATCTTATTTTACCATGAGTAGCTAAACATTTAATCTAGGGTTGATGGAACCAATTGTTAGATGAAGTTTTGACCCAGTTTTGTTATAATCGAGCCGGGTTTACTATATGATTGTTCAACTATGTTTTGTATGATGATTAATTGAATGGACCCTTAATTAATCGTGTCTAATCGCCTTGTATTGGTTGAGAAAGAATACTAGGTTAGATTGTTGTTGAACAACACCACTTTTGGGTAATTGAAGAGATTCATTACTAGAATTTAAAAGTGGGGTTAGAAATAACGAAACTTTGGTGGGGTAATTCAGAGATGCAAAGATTATCAGTTAGAGTAGTTCGAGAGAATGTGTCACACCTCCTTTTTCTACCTACACCGGTAAGGGCGTAAAGGAGTTTTTCCATTTAAAGGACAATCGGAACGGAATTTAATTATTAATTATTCAGAGTCGCCACTTGGGAGATTAATGGTGTCCCAAGTCACCGGTTGAATCCCGAACCGAAGAAGAATATAACTCTGTTACAGTCCGCAAACCAGAAATCCGAGTAGGGAATTCTGTTAACCCGAGAGAAGGTGTTAGGCATTCCCGGGTTCCGTGGTTCTAGCACGATCGCTTAACTGTTGTATTTGATTTTATCTTATTCTAATACATGCTAGCTTATGTGCCTTTTATTCGTAAACCGCTTTTTATCATTATTTATTTTATAAGAATTACGATGTCATGAAAACGCGTTTCGAACCTCGTCGCAATCAATGCGCCCGTGATTGTTGACACATTTCGACTTCATCGAGATTTGGATTTGGGTCGCATCAATGTGCACCCGAATTTAAGAAGGTAATTTAATTAAATCGTGCCTAAAGATGCTAACGTAGTATTATTTTGGGGAAAAACCATGAAGTTCGCTAAACGGCCATCCCAAATTCTAATTATTTTCGATAATTATTTATTGAGGGCCCCACATTTATTTATTTTTTGTGCGGTGAGGCTCGTCTCAATTTGTGAACCTCCTTTCTATCATCATTCATTTTATAAGAATTACGACGTCGTGAAAACGCGTTTCGAACCACGTCACAATCAATGCACCCGTGATTGTCAACACATTTTGACTTTGTCGAGATTTGGATTTGGGTCGCATCAATGCGCACCCGAGTTTAAGAAGGTAATTTAATTAATACTGCGCCTAAAGATTCTGATGTAACATTATTTTGGGGAAGGCCGTGAAGTTCGCTAAATGGCCCTCCCAAATTCTAAACATTTTTAATAATCAATTGTTGACAGCCTGCGTATGTGATTTTATTCGGGCGAGGCTAGTAGCAATCCCGAAGTAACTATGATTTACTACTTATTTATGTGTCTTTAAAAGACTAACAAATTCGGAATTTGAATTACATTGCAGTAAACTAAAAAACCAAATTTAAATAAAATGGGCCTGCCTCACGACGTTGATACAGCCCAATTAGCCCAATGAATATGGGTACAATTCCAATGTCACATTTGATATAATATCAACGAACTACTATAATGACAATGCGTACCCTCATTTAGCTGATAGCCGTGAATTCCGAAATCACTAAATCAATTTGTCCTACTAATTACTTATCAAGACCTGCTACTCTAATGAACCAAACCAATTATGAATGAATCTTGTTTCATGATTTTTAACTAGTTTCGATACCAATCACCCAACAATAACTATGTTTTGCCTACCAAACGATTTCAGAAAACTTTAATCAAAAGTAGACCTTTTATCACACTATCACGACCAATGACAAAATTACTAGTAAACAGGCTGAATGTCACCAGACTTACTCCTGAATTCACATATCATTTACATAGATCCAATTGCTACTGATTGATATTGAATTCACACAAATTTTCAAATTAGACCACATATGCTCAACGCTATTTCAATTGTCCAATTCAACAGTTCAACATTACGCAACTTTTAACATGTAATCAACCTCGCTGAACAAGCTACAAACTGCCAATTATATAACAGGAAACTACACTATTAATATCAGTCAAGATACAAACTGTTCTCAGTTGAATAACAAGCCCCTTGAACATTTCATTTCAACTTCAACAAGCATACATCAGTGAGGTTCAGGGGAACATACCTGGAAATTGGAATGTAAATAGAGAAAAGGAGAGAAGTCAGCTACTTTGAACAGCAACAACAACAAACTCAGCAATATTACACCACAGAAATACAGGCAGATTGCTTTGAAAACCAGAAATATGGGCAGACTCCACAGATCAACTCAAACACAACTTCAAATGCACTCCTAACCTTTTCAGCTGAACCTAAGCACCTCTATGATAATGCTAAAACCAAAACCCAAACTGAAATCCAAAATTAGTAATGAAACTGTGAAATTGTTTCGGATTTCTCCATCTTTTGATCTTTTGTTTTCTGAATAAACTTGGAATTAAAGTGCCAGCTGAAATTGAAAACAGGAAGAAGGGTCTTTGGTGGAGGGTTTTAAGCTTAGAGCTGAAGGCAGAAGAAGAAGAACCCCCTTTTCCAAGGCATTTCATGCCCTTTTATAGGCAACCCCAAAGAGAGTAAATCAGATTCTGATTTTCTAATCAGTCCCCTCCCTATTTTCAGTTTGGTCCCTCTATTCTTAACTTGCTAAACAAGTAAATTCATTATAATTATTAAAATCTACACTTGTTCCCCATTCTAGAAGGCCCTAGGGTATTCCTCTACCCATACAATACCTATACTGCCCTTCCATATACCTTGATATTACTATTCCTATCAGAACTACCCTTTTCCATACCCAGATTACCCCTGAAAGCCCCTCAAAGTTACTGAACCTACCCTCATCCTTAACAGCTATAACCAATACCCTAACCCAATCTAAAACTAACTGGGAATGATTAACTAGCACTCAGAAAACAATTAATCAACTAACCAAAACCAAATGTTTAATTATATAAATTCAATCAAACTAAATGATATCAAACTAAACTTAAACTAACATGAACAACATTAAATGAACTAAAGCTAATTCTTAATCCGTAAACTCATAATCATTCAAACAAAATCAATTCAGAACTAATCAACCATTGGCAGAACTTAAACTAATACGAATAAATCATAAAATTAACAGAAAAATTAACGAAACAACAACTGTAAATAACACTTCAAACATGCGAGTAAAAGGAAGCAGTAAAACTCACAGAGGCACAAGGGACTCCGGCCAATCAGAAACGTTTGAATCCTTTCAGATTTTTGACGCGTAACACCCCTAACCATGTGTTCTTGCAAGAGAACACATGGTTAAGGATACTACGGTTCGAAATCAAAAGGATTTGATTTTAAGGTTTGGCCAGAAATTCTTAGATCTAATATTCGGGCCGTTTCACAGTGATTTGAAGGAAAACAACCATGGATTAGTGTTGAGGAAGGGCCGGGGGTTGTGTGGTGTGATTTTGGACTGATTTGGATGAACTTGTCACTTGGCCGGAAAACTTCAAACTAAGATTCGACGAGTTTCGGCCTTGTTCGAGGTGAACCAGTGGGTGCAATGGACAGAGGAGAGTGAGGGGGATCTGTGGTGTTAATCTCGGAGTGAACGGCGTAGGTTGTGTTCACTGCCGGCGAGGGGTTTGATGGCGGCGCGGATTAGGGTTTGTGGAGGAGGGGTAGGGTAAGGACGATGAGGCAAATGGGGGTAGGGGGAGAGTTTCGGACCCTTTTATATTAAGAACCTCGTTAGTTCCGGACCGTTGGATTGATGAGATCCAGTGGTCCTGATTTGGAGTCCACGAAACGACGTCGTTTCGATTAGAAGGGGGACGGACCGGGTTGGGGACTTGGGCTGGGGCTGATTTACAACGGGTTGAGACGTTTGGGCCTGAACAAATCCTCTGATTTGGCCCAAATTTGGGTCTTTTATTAAGACCCAATTTCTATTCTTATTTCCTTTTTGTTTTCTTTTCCCACTTTTACAATTTTTTATAATTTTTCTAATTTTTATGGAAATGTAAAACTAACATGAAATCCTAGCTATTTCCAAACATTCAACTAATTAATTACTAAAATTGTTCAAAAGCTATTTCATGACAAATTCAAGTCAAAATCATTAAAATGTGAAAGTAACTAATTTTTGTGATTTTCATGTTTTGTTTTTTTAAAACAATTAACCCTTAATTGATACTAAAACCTAAACGCAAAAATGCATATTTTTGTACTTTATGGAATTAACATGCGCAAATAGAATGCAACAATTATCAGAAAATGACGCCAAAATTGCACAAAAATTGTAAAAAAAGTAAAAAAAAAATAAAGGAAAATTATTTTGTTTGGGATTTTGGGAATAATCATATTTTAGGGCAAAAATCACGTGCTCACAGCTGCCCCTCTTTACTCAGAAACACGAAGGGTTTTCGGGCAAAGATAAGTGAGCAAATACGAGCGATTTTTGCCCGTTTGAAAATTCCGTGTGAAGCATTTTGGAAAAGTTTGACCGCATCCTGCTTCGGAGGTTGCCTACATATCCTGGGCTAAATAGGAATCAGGTCAATGTAGTTCGGGAATGTCTGGTAGCTGGGACTACCAGGAACTGTGATTGTACTACGCTTGCTGTTGTTACTGCTGCCGTTACTGCTTGCTGACCTCCCTTATTACACCATGTCAAAGATAAAAGAAGTTAAATTAACTATGCTCTATGAATTATAAAAATCCTATCTAAATTCTTCAAACTTGCTCTTGTACTTCCTTGTTGCCTTGTTGTCTTGTTCTTTCTCGATAAAATCCATATTGCTATTCCCTTAGGCGGACTCCCAACTTCTAAAACTTGAACTGTATGTATTCCTCTGTTATACAGGAAGGCTCCTGACTTCTGAAACTTGAACTGTATGTATTCCTCTGTTATACAGGCGGGCTCCTGACTTCTGAAACTTGAACTCTATTCTCCAAGCGGATTCCCTGACCTCCGAAACTTGAATCGCATGCCTCTATTCTTCAGGCGGGCTCCTGTCTTCCAAATAAACAAAGAGATTGATTGAAAACTAAAATTGAATTATATCACCTCTGTTCTCCAGGCGGGCTCCTGATTTCGACTGCTAAAAATATTTAACACCTCCATTTTCCAGGCGGGCTCCTGACTTTGAACCTAAAATTGAAACTACTCCTCTATTATCCAGGCGGGCTCCTGATTGCTAAAATTAAATTGTATGTCTCTATTCTCCAGGCGGACTCCTGACTTTTGAACCTAAAATTGAAACTACTCCTCTATTATCCAGGAAGGTCCTGACAACTTGCACTTATTCTAATCATGCCAACTTTGCAATCAAATTCCATTCCCCTTATGCACTTCAAGATTATCTCGTATTTAATCAAACCGCACTTTGCGATCAAACCTAATTACTGCTTGTTTTCTTCTTGGAGAATTCCTTTTCAACGGCTAACTTTCTGCCCCTGTTACAATCAAAGAAAATTTCGTCAGTTTAAAATGGTGGTTAGTTAATGGCCTTCTTGCTGACAAATCCTTCCACTGCCTTGCTTTGTGTTGATTGCCTTCCACGCACTGTCCCTGAACCGCTTGACTTTCTGACCAACTTTTAAATTTCCCAACATCCGGCGACCTAAATGTTTTACGTACATGCTGTTATTTCAGTTTCTGACCTTTTGTTTAAGCTTTTGCCTTTCCAGACATTCCCCAATCATTTCACCGATGAAACTTCCGTTAATTCCCTGTGTTCCACCTGACATCAAGTTATTTTTTGACATGCTCTGACCACGTTGTTCTTTACAATTCTAGAAACCGGTAGTGAGCTTTGAAGTCCTTTCTGCTTGCATTGACCAAGACTAGTACTGAAACATCTCAACTAGATAAAACCCTCACAAGAAAATGAAATGCGATGATTTTTGAGTCAAGGATAAGAAGAATCCAAAACCAGATGGTTATTTCAAAAAGAGAAGGAAAAGAAACTTATCTGAGCGAGACAGCTGGTACCAATGGTCATGACATGCATTTTGAATTGATCGGCCCAATCTGTCCAAATAACCGGCTTTCAATCGCCATACTTTGTTGCCCCAAAACGTCCATCACTTGTTTGGATTACCCAGATCTTAACTTTGCTTTGCTACGGTACCTCGAAACATTTTTCCACCCACATACCTTTTGCCATTCAAACATTTTCCAACTTGCTTTCGCCTCAAGGTGCCCGCGAGGGTTTTCACCAATAAGACTCTCTCATTTATTTTCTCTCAGCTCCCGTCGCCTTACGGTGCCCGTGAAGGTTTTTACCAATAAGACTCTCTCATTTTACTTTCGTTCTTACTTGCTTGAACCATAGTGTCACCACTGATACGAATTACCGTCACCTACTCGACCTGGCATTTCTTAGAAATTGATCAAAAGGTCTTTCTTTGGACCGTAATGTAGGCTTTTGGATTGGGTTAGAAAGAAAAGTATAGAAGGCTCAAAACAATTCGAATGGGTTTAAATTACAACTTTCGAAATCCATTTTTCACAAAAATCACAACTTCTGCCCCAGTTTCTTGCTTGGGGATTTTTTTGGATTTCTATTTTGGTATGACTGAACCTCGGAATAAGGCTGCCTACGTACCCTTTCGGGATCAAGTCAAACGTAGTTCACTGTATTTAACTTTTTGTTGTTGTGTTTTTATTTCTTTCCTTTTCTTTCTCTTTCTTTTCCTTTTCCTTTTCTTTCTTTTCCTTTTCCTTTGTTTTTCTTTTCTTTCTTTTCTTTTGCTTTTCTTTCTTTTCCTTTCCTTTGTTTTTCTCTTCTTTCTTTTCATTTTGTTTTTCTCTTCTTTCTTTTATGTTCGGCACCTGTGTTCCCTGATAGTGCCGTTGATTCCGAAAGAGGGGTATGAAAAAAAAAATAAGTAAGGCTCAAAGGGGATAACAAGGGATAATAGTGTTTGGATAGCAGGACAAAACATGTTCATCATTTCAATCTTTAAGATATGCCAAATACAAACAGATACATTCAGAAAATAAAGAAATCATACATAATATCTCTTGACCGCATCGGAATTGATGGCCATTTCTATATATTTTCCTTCCACATCTGTCAAATACAATGCTCCGTTAGACAACACTCTGGTTATTACGAATGGTCCCTGCCAGTTTGGGGCAAACTTTCCTTTCGCCTCAGCCCAATGAGGCAAAATCCGCCTCAGTACTAATTGCCCGACTTCGAATTTCCTTGGACGTACTTTCTTGTTGTATGCTCTTGCCATTCTTCGTTGGTACAGTTGGCCATGACACACTGATGCCAATCTCTTCTCGTCAATCAAACTCAACTGCTCAAGACGGTTTTTCACCCATTCATCATCATCGATCTCAGCCTCTGCAATGATTCGCAGAGATGGGATTTCCACTTCTGCGGGTATTACTGCCTCGGTACCATATACCAATGAGTAAGGAGTCGCCCCCACCGAGGTACGAACGGTGGTGCGATATCCTAACAATGCAAAAGGTAATTTCTCATGCCACTGTCTAGATCCTTCAACCATCTTCCGGAGTATTTTCTTTATATTCTTATTGGCTGCTTCAACCACACCATTTGCTTTGGGATGGTATGGAGTAGAATGCCGATGGGTAATCTTAAACTGCTCACACGTCTCCTCCATCAAATGACTATTAAGATTAGCCCCATTATCTGTGATGATTACCCTTGGGATACCAAACCGATAGATGATATTTGAATGCACGAAGTCGACTACAGCTTTCTTAGTCACAGACTTGAACGTCTTAGCTTCCACCCATTTGGTAAAATAATCTATAGCTACCAGAATAAACCTATACCCATTTGATGCTGCTGGATCAATTGGCCCAATAACGTCCATGCCCCACGCAACAAAAGGCCATGGTGCGGATATCGTATGTAATTCTGATGGTGGAGAATGAATCAAATCTCCATGTACTTGGCATTGGTGACACTTACGCACAAAACTGATACAATCCCGCTCCATCGTGAGCCAATAATAACCCGCTCAGAGAATCTTTTTTGCTAGAACATACCCACTCATATGCGGTCCACAAACTCCGGAATGTACCTCAGTCATGATAGTTGTGGCCTGCCTTGCATCTATACATCTCAACAACCCGAGATCTGGGGTTCTTTTGTACAACACTCTTCCACTAAGGAAAAATCCGCTTGCTAATCGCCGAATCGTTCTTTTCTGATCACCGGTGGCCTGTATCGGATATATTCCCGTTCTAATGTACTCTTTGATATCATGGAACCACGAATCTCCATCAATTTCCTCTTCTATCACATTACAGTAAGCATGCTGATCAGGTACCTGAATCTGCAATGGATCAACATAAGCCTTATCTAGATGGTGCAACATTGACGCCAAAGTCGCCAAAGCGTCAGCAACCTCATTATGAATCCTTGGAATGTGCCTGAATTCTATGGCCTGAAAACGCTGGCAAAGCTCATGCAGACACTGCCGATACGGTATAAGCTTCAAATCCCGTGTTTCCCATTCTCCTTGAATCTGGTGTACCAGTAAGTCCGAGTCACCCATGACCAAGACTTCCCGTACACCCATATCCACAGCTAATCTCAATCCCAATATACACGCCTCATATTCTGCCATGTTGTTTGTACAATAGAAACAAAGCCGAGCTGTAACCGGGTAATGCTGACCTGTTTCTGAAATAAGTACCGCTCCTATTCCCACGCCTTTCATATTTGCAGCCCCATCAAAGAAAAGTTTCCATCCCGATTTCTCAGCTTGTTCCAATTCATCAATGTGCATCACCTCTTCATCAGGGAAATAGGTTTTCAAAGGCTCATAATCTTCATCGACGGGGTTCTCAACCAAATGATCGGCTAATGCCTGTGCTTTCATGGCGGTCCGTGTCACATAGATAATGTCGAACTTGGTAAGCAAGATCTGCCACTTTGCAAGCCTTCCTGTCGGCATGGGTTTCTGAAAAATATACTTCAATGGGTCCAATCGAGATATAAGGTAAGTAGTGTAAGATGACAAATAATGTTTCAACTTCTGTGCCACCCAAGTTAGGGCGCAACATGTCCTTTCCAGATGAGTATACTTAACCTCGTAGGATGTGAACTTCTTGCTGAGATAGTAGATAGCCTGCTCCTTTCTGCCCGTAACATCGTGCTGCCCCAGTACACAACGGAATGAACTGTCCACAACTGTCAGATATAAAATCAAAGGCCTCCCTGGTTCTGGCGGAACCAACACGGGTGGGTTTGACAAATACCCCTTTATCTTATCAAAAGCCTCCTGACATTCATCAGTCCAATTGACCGCGGCATCTTTCTTCAACAATTTGAAAATTGGTTCACACGTTGCCGTGAGCTGAGCAATGAACCTACTGATATAGTTCAATCTTCCCAACAAACTCATCACCTCGGTTTTGTTTCTTGGAGGCGGCAACTCCTGAATAGCTTTGATCTTCGACGGGTCTAATTCAATACCCCCCAGCTGACTATAAACCCCAACAACTTCCCGGATGGCACCCCGAAAGCACACTTTGCAGGATTGAGCTTAAGATTGTACCTGCGAAGCCTTTGAAAGAACTTTCTCAAATCTCTGACATGGTCAGATTGCTGTCTAGACTTCACGATCACATCATCCACGTATACCTCGATTTCCTTATGTATCATATCATGGAAGATGGTTGTCATGGCCCTCATATAAGTTGCCCCAGCATTTTTCAAACCAAACGGCATGACCCGATAACAATATGTTCCCCACGGCGTGATGAATGCCGTCTTTTCTGCATCTTCCTTGTCCATTAAAATCTGATGATAACCCGCATAACAATCCAAAAAAGATCCAATATCATGTTTGGCACAATTGTCGATCAGTATATGGATGTTGGGCAATGGGAAATTATCTTTTAGACTTGCTTTGTTAAGGTCTCGATAATCGACGCACACCCTGGTCTTGCCATCTTTCTTCGGCACAGGCACGACATTAGCTAACCAAGTGGGGTACCGTGTAATCTGAATGACCTTTGCCTCAAACTGCTTGGTAGTCTCTTCTTTGATTTTCACACTTATGTCCGTTTTGAACTTTCTCAACTTCTATTTGACAGGGGGAAGTGCCGGATCAGTGGGTAATTTGTGAACCACCAAATCGGTGCTCAAACCTGGCATATCATCATATGACCATGCAAAGACATCTTTGTACTCATGCAATACTTTAATTATCTCCTCCTTGAGTTGTGGCCCAGATGAACACTTATTTTAGTTTCCCGCACATTATCTTGGTCCCCTAGATTAACTGCTTCTGTGTCGTTTAGGTTAGGTTTGGGTTTTTCTTCAAAATGACTTAGTTCTTTACTAATTTCCTCATAAGCTTCATCATTGTTATAGTCCACCCCTTCATCACACTCAATTTCCTGTATTATTACTTCCGAGCTAGATTGACTTTTAAAACCGGGCCGAAGATTCCTCATGTATGTCATATCATTGATATCAGCATAGAAAGAACTGTACAAAAGAAAAGAAAAGAAAATGGAAAAAGAATTAGGGATGAAGGAAATTGCATTTCATTAAATGTAAAGATAACAAGGTTTTAACTCATCCAAACGGATGGATCATAGCAGCTGGATTACAAATCCTGAAATAATCGAGGTGACAAAAAGGAAAACAAAGCCCACTACCATGACTCCCTCCGAACTGGAAGAGGAGTAGCTTCCCAATTGTTGATGTTAGCATGTGGTCCGATGTACTGTATATCCGCTCCGCTCGACCCTTCCCCAGCCTCAACCATGTTTACTTCAGCAAATACTCTCTCGAACACCTTATCCAAATTACCCTCTACCCCAATCAATGAACCTGACATCTTTGCCAATGACTGTTTCTTGCTACCAGGCCTAACGAAGGACCTGGATAAACGTGGGATAGGTTTAGGAAGAACCCAAGCTTTCTTTTTCGATTTACGGGCCCTTCTAACATCTGCCGCTGTTGGTTTGAAACCTAATCCGAAGGTGTCCAGATTTTTGGGAAGGGACACAGGTTGAATAATGCCCTGCAGTTCAGCCCCCAGACCTTTCCCTGGCACGAACCCGTTATTCAGCATTCCTGACACTACCATGACGGTCGCAGCCGCCACCCTGGGACATGGCATGCTTTTAACCTTCGGGCACTCTACTCACCGGGACCGTGTCGAAGACCTGATAAACCCATGGTCCCTTATTATCTTCAGTTTCTATAAAGGGCACAATGGCATCATTCATGGCACATGTGGGATCTTCTCCATGTAACACAATTTCTTGTCTGTCCCACTCGAACTTGACCATCTGGTGTAGCGTGGAAGGCACGGCTTTGGTCGCGTGAATCCATGGTCGGCCCAACAAAAGATTGTAGGACACTGCAGCATCCAACACCTAGAATTCCATAGTGAACTCGACCGGGCTAATAGACAATTCGAGTACAATATCCCTTACTGTGTTTGTTCCCCCTCCGTCGAACCCTCGAACACAAATGCTATTTTTTCGGATTCTATCCTCATCGATCCTCAACTTGTTCAATGTGGACAATGTGCAAATATTAGCACTCGACCCGTTATCGATTAGTGCCCAAGTAACCATTGAACCTTCACACTTGACCGTCAAATAGAGAGCTTTGTTGTGTTCTGTGCCTTCCACAGGCAATTCATCATCAGAAAATGCTACCCTGTTCACTTCAAAGATTTTGTTGGCAATTGTCTCTAAATGGTTCACTGAGATTTTGTCAGGCACATGAGCCTCATTCAATATCTTCATCAAAGCTCGGCAATGCTCGTCAGAGTGAATCAATAGTGACAACAACGAGATTTGGGCCGGTGTTTTTCTCAGTTGTTCAACAATGGAATAATCTTGTACTTTCATCTTTTTCAGAAACTCTTCTGCCTCTTCTTCCGTCACAGCTTTTTTGACTGGCACTGGATTGTCTTTAGCGCCCTTAGCCTTTCTCAACTCTTCGGGAGCGAAACAATGTCCCGACCGGGTCAGTCCTTGTGCTTCACAACTCTCTTCCTCAATTTCCTTTCCTTTGTATGTCACCACTACCTTGTCATATTTCCACGACACGGCTTTGCTATTAACCATGGGTAACTGGACTACCGGTTTTATGATAACTGGTTCTACATAAGCTCCCTTTACAACTACCACGGGTGCAGATACTGATCCTGGTACCACTAGCTTGACTGGCCCCGGCTTTTCTGCAGCCACAACTGGTCTTTTTCCCATTACCAACACTGGCTTGTCTTTTATTGCTTTTAACTGAACCACTGGCCTTGCACTCACTGTCTTCTCTTTGGCTTCCGTAGAACGAATTACCATAACCACCTGCGAAGGTTTTTTAGGCTCTGCCCCCTTATGTATCATTTCGATCATGTTGGCCTCGTAATGTGTTGGTAACGGATTCTGATTGATGTTTGGGGCCTCTAGAGCCTGTACTTCAATGCGGCGATTATCAATGAGCTCTTGTATTGCATTTTTCAACTTCCAACACTTTTCAGTATCATGCCCCGGCATCCCTGAGCAATACTCGCAGCTAATAGAGTGGTCCAGGTTTCTGGGAAGAGGGTTTGGTGCTTTGGATGCAACTGGGGTCAGCATTCCCAACTGTTTCAATCTATGGAAGAGAGCAGTGTAAGATTCTCCCAGCGGAGTAAATGTTTTTCTGTTTGGGGCCTTCTTACTTCTAAAAGCTTGGTTTGGGCGGAAGTTGGTTCCTGGTCTGTTTGCCCTGGGAGGTGGATAGGTATTTTGTGGGTGTGGCTGTGTATTTTGGGGACTTGGTGTACACCATTGCGAGTGCACTGGGGGTTGAGTGTAGGTCTGGGCGTGGTGGATAGAAAAGTGTGGTTCTGGTGGTGGATAATAGTGTTGCGGTAGGCCATATGGGGTATATTGGTAGTTTGGGTGGTGGGGTCTGGGTTGGTTGTAGTAGAGTGGAGGGTTATTGGGCCTGGACCAAGCACTAGCTTCAATTGTAGCAACTTCCTCTTTCTTCTTCTTCCCAAGCACACCACCAGTACCGCTTTGGATGGCCTGGGTGGTTGCTTTCAACGCCGAGTAACTCAATATCTTGTTAGATTTCAATCCTTCTTCAATCATGGCTCCCATCTTTACCACTTCATTAAACGACTTTCCGACAGATGTCACTAGATGACCAAAATAGGTAGGTTCAATGTTTGCAAGAAGTAATCTACCATCTCACTCTCCCTCATGGGAGGATCAACCCTTGCAGCTTGTTCCCTCCAGCGGAAACCAAACTCTCTAAAACTTTCCCCAGGTTTCTTTTCCAGTTTCAACAATGACAGACGATCGGGGACTATCTCGAGGTTATATTGAAAATGGCCAATGAATGCCTGTGCCAAATCATCCCATGTATACCATCGGCCGGGGTCTTGCCTCGTGTACCATTCTAGCGCTGACCCGCTCAGGCTTTGACCAAAATATGCTATCAACAATTCATCCTTTCCCCCAGCACCTCTCATTTTGCTACAGAAACCACGCAGATGGGCTACTGGGTCACCGTGCCCCTCATATAAGTCAAACTTCAGCATTTTAAACCCCGCAGGCAACTGGACATCAGGAAAAGGGCACAAATCTTTGTATGCGATGATAACTTGGTTACCTAAACCATGCATGTTCCTGAAGGATTGCTCCAGGCTTTTGACTTTACGAATCACTTCCTCTTGTTCTGTATTCTTAACCGGTTTCTCAACTTTTCCCGGGATTTCAAAATTGGGAGAATAGGTATATGGCTCAGGCGCTTTGAAAGTGGGCTCGGGAGGGTAATATTGGGTGTCGTGAGCTTGGAATAGCGGCTCAATGGATGATCTATGTAGTGGAGCTGGGGGAGGTGCCACAAAGACGGGAACCATGAGTAGTGGAGGATTCTGTTTAGAGGGTGGAGCTGGGGGAGCGTATGAAGTGGTACCATAACCCTGGGTCTGATAGGGGTAAGCTGAAGATGCGTGGGGAGTGGTAGGCTCCTGAGCTTGAGCCAGAGGTGGGATGTAATATGGGTTAGCAGGATATAGTGGCGCCGGATGTCCCTGAGATCATGCCCGATGCATTTCAGCCATTTGTGCATTTAATTTCCTCATCTCCTCTTTCATAGCACCCACATCTGTTACCTCAACCTCATTCGAAGGGTCTACGATGCTGATTTTCGAATCCTGCCTAGTCATTTTTACTTGATCTTTCGACCGGGTGTTGTACGGGTGAGTTGCCAGAGTTTCCAATCAACTAACCACCTGCCTGGACTCACACATTTAGACAACCACTTTGTTAGCGATTAGGTCTTATCAGATTTAACGACCGCACGTTGGCATGAATGCACTTATATTTCTATTATGCATTTGCTCGATTGCATGCGTCATCCCGACATTTCGTTTCTTTTTTCTTTTTACCTTTCTTTCGAATTTCTTCCCCTTATCCCTCTCTTGTGCTTCTTCTCTCTGTTTTTCCGGTCTTTTCTTTCTTTCTCTCTTTTTCAGTTTTCCTTCTATTTTCCTTTTCTTCTTTCTATTTTCTTTACGATTATGGTCGAATCCTATGGAGATTGCCTACGTATCGTGACCCCGCACGAATTAGACCAAGCGTAGTTCGTGCAGATAAATGCAAAAATAAGGGTGGAAATAAAATTCTCAGCTTTCATTAATAAAACAAATTCTTACAAACTCGACATCATTCGTTTTGGAAAGAAACTAACAGACGCAACCTAAAATCAAACCAAAGACTCTAAGCCTGCAAACATACTCAATCCAGAAAGATAACGGACATACAAAAGACTGACTCGAAATGGTAGAAAATTACAGACACAGACTATGCAAGTGCTTCAAACTTAGGTGTCCGCGGGGCGTCGTTCGGCCTCGTCGCGGGTCTAGGATCCAAATCCCTTTCAAGCTGCTCTAATTCATTCATGGTTTGCTTCACATAGATCATCACTGCTGAAACAAAAGTAGTACGGGTCATATCTTCACAAACCCGACATCTCCTGATAATAGCATGAGCAATGGCTCTAATCATGTCTTTTGTTTGCTTTTTTTCTATGAGCAAGCGTCTTATCTGATCGCTGCACGTCTTTAAAGCTCAAGAGTCTTGCAGGTGTTGGTCTTGCAGCTGCTGCACTTCTACCTCCATTTGGGCCAACAAATTGTAACAATGTCCACTTTCAATTTCAAAATCTCTAGCCTGCCTAACCGCTTTACCCTCAAGGGCAACCACTTTTCTCTTTAAATTGGCAACAATTTTCTCATGGTCCCTTTTCAACTGATTCAAGTATTGGCGACGCTCCTCTATTCTTGTAGCCCACTGTGTTTTAAGTTCTGCCATGACATTCTCAGATTTTTCTAACTCATCCCACCATTCCCTGACTTCATTTTCCAATATTTTTACCAATTGTTCATCGGATCGGCTCCTCGGTTGCTTATCGATGGTTATCTTCAACTGCCGGATTTGGGTCCTAAGTACTTCATTTTCTCGAGCCAGTCTATTCTTTTCTCCTTGATCCGCGGCAACCTGTACACTGTTCTCGAATTTCAGACTCTCAACTTGCTGCTTTAGTTTACCAATCTCAACTCGATAGCTTTCTTCCTTCGCTAACCAGTCCCACTGCTCTTGGGATGACGTGGCGAAATCTTCGAGGTGAGGTCTTTTAGCTGGTCTCCCACATGCCACGTCACCTTTGAACCACTCGTGATACCCTGGGGCAACTTCCCCTTTGACCCTATCTGACACACAAGTGTTTGCCATCAAATGTTGACACTCACTCCAAATTTGGCGAACTTCTTCCTCGGGGAATCGACCGTCAGGACTGATTTCGACCACTTGGGTACTCAAATCTTCATCTCTCGGTACTACTTGATATCTACCGAGTTGCCTCAAAACCCGATATGGTGCATAAGGCTGGATGCTTTTGAGTCCCATCAACAGAAAATGCGGGCGGGCTGCTGGCATATATACGACCTCTTCGACAGGCAACCATCCAAGCACCCATTGTATCTGGTTGGCATTGAGGTTCCGAAATAGTAATGCACAGGCCGCGACTCCTTCAGGTAGACTAGCCCCTTTGACTCTTGTGTAAAATTCACCTATACAAGTTTTCTCAACCGAACCATAACTCAATAACTGAGAGCGAGGGCACAAATGCTCAGTCATTCACATTTGTAACAACAAGTTACATCCCTCAAAAAATTTGCCCCCAGCTTTGCATGCAGTGAGAGCTCTGAAGATATCAGCCACAATCATAGGTGCTAAAGTGCTTTTCCCCATGGTTTGCAAGGTACTGACGACCCCCGCTACTTTCAAATCAATATTACCATCTTTCCTTGGGAATATTACGAGGCCCAAAAAAGCTATCATAAATGCAACTCGTCTGTGTTCCTCCCATTTTTGTCGGCTACTTCTGCTGCACAGCTTAAAGTCTGGAAATTGCAGAAACCCTTTGCAAAATCTGGGTGATGAACTGTTCGGGGTATTTTCAAGGAATCCAAGAATCGGTGTATGGTAATGGCCCTAGGAGCAATCAAGTATTTGAATCTCAATGGAGCTTGATCACTTCCAATGTACCCCGCTATTTCTTCCAATGTTGGGGTGAGTTCAAAGTCTGAAAAATGAAATACATTATGTGCCGAATCCCAATGGGCGACCAATGCCCTGATAATATCCCCCCGAGGCTGAATGTTTAATAAATCCGGAAGGTCTTTCAAATATTTTCTCACTTCGTCTTGCCCCTCTTTGCCTAAATCATTCCACCATAATTGCAGCTCAAAAGGGATTTTGGTCATTATTGAAAAGGGCTCATTCACCATCGTGCTCATCCTGCACATTTATTAAAGCATTTTAAGCAAAAGAAAACTCTTGTTTGACACAAAAAAATAAGCTGTCTATATTTGCGACTTTCAAGATAAAAATAAAAAAAACGAAAACACATGACCAAAGGTGGTTGTTTATGCAAAGTCAGCCTTCCGGCGCCCCGTTTGGGAACATTTGGCTATTTTTGACAAAAACGGCATCACCTGGTTTATTTATGACAAAAATTAAATTTTGATACGTTCCGGTTATTTTTTGCAAAAGGGAAAGTTGGACCCGATGAGGGTTGCCTACGTATCTCACGCCCTGTGAGAATCAAACCATGCGTAGTTCGGGCAAATTAACCGAACTATTTTAAAACAATACTCTTTTCCATTTGAATTTTTCTTTTCAACAAATAAACAACCTATTTTTCCAAGCTAAAAATAACAGACTCTTTTTCTTTTTTCATTTCCCACAGACAATAAAACAACCTATTTTCCAAACTAAAAATAAAAGACTCTTTTTTTTCTATTTTTTTCTTTGCTTTTTTAGTAAAACAAAATAAAACATTTCCTTTTTTTCGAAATTTCGGCAGAGTTTCGCCCGTAATTTCTAAAATAATCAATTAACTCCCTAACTGATATTTCGTTTTCCCTCAATTTTCCAACATTCCCGAGATTCAGAAACCGGTCAACATGCAGGTTCGAAACAAATATATGTACAGAGCAAGTAGGATGCATCAGGATGGTCTTTTCATTTCAGGTTGCTAGTCCTAGACGGACCCAACCCCTGTGTTGAGTCCCCTGAGTCAAATGCAACGTGATGCAAATAAGCGTTCCTACTAGGGATCCGACATGCAGTCACGTTATTCTATGTTCAAAACCTGGGTCGGTGTTCTAGACTGTGTACCCGAGCGGACAACTCGAGTCGAGGAGGGGGCAACTTACCGGGAACCAAAAGGCCATCCGGCTTCGTAACTTGTCCGGCCTCTTTCTTATTTAAAGGTATGACACTAACAGAATAGGGAGTCTCAACCAGTAAGCACATCCCCGGAGGTGAAGAGAGAAGGGTGTCAGCACAGTTTATATACAGTTCAGATAATATCAAAGTGGTAACATTTAGCACATTCAGCACAAAACATATAGGAAAATCAGATATAATTAAATACAACAATTTATCTAAGCTCGAATTCTGAACCCTGAACCAGAGATTCTGGGATCGATCCCCAGCAGAGTCGCCAGAGCTGTCACACCTCCTTTTTCTACCTACACCGGTAAGGGCGTAAATGAGTTTTTCCATTTAAAGGACAATCGGAACGGGATTTAATTATTAATAATTCGGAGTCGCCACTTGGGAGATTAATGGTGTCCCAAGTCACCGGTTGAATCCCGAACCGAGGAAGAATATGACTCTGTTACAGTCCGCGAACCAGAAATCCGAGTAGGGAATTATGTTAACCCGAGAGAAGGTGTTAGGCATTCCCGGGTTCCGTGGTTCTAACACGGTCGCTTAACTGTTGTATTTGATTTTATCTGATTCTAATACATGCTGTAAGCACGTGATTTTTGCCCTATATGAGAATTACTCCCAAAAAATTCAAAAAAATAAAATAATTTTTCTTGGTGTGCAATTTTTGTGATATTTTGTGTAACTATTTGTATGTTTGTCTATGCATGTTTATTTGTTAAATTAATAAAAAATACAAAAATAGGCATCTTTTGCATTTTTAGCATTTAATGTCCAAATG
Organism: Nicotiana tabacum; assembly: GCF_000715075.1. Taxonomy (NCBI): domain Eukaryota; kingdom Viridiplantae; phylum Streptophyta; class Magnoliopsida; order Solanales; family Solanaceae; genus Nicotiana; species Nicotiana tabacum. The sequence continues at coordinate 45,036,149 of NC_134084.1, forward strand.
AACAATTTTATGCTTAATTATTACTTAATTGTGCGTTAATTGTTATTGGAAGTTAATTTGCGCTTTTATAACTTAATTTAGTTCTTAATAATAATTTAAGTACTTTTATAATTTAGTTTTAGAAAAATAAAAGAAGAAAAGAGAACAAAAATACAAAGAAAAATCGGATTGGGCCACTTCTTCAATTTCAAACCACAGGCCCAAATAATTGCCCAACTTTCCCCATGACCCGGTCCGTTTCAAACCGGGTCGATCCGGTCCGCTCCATTAACCCAACACCCCTTCTTCATTTTTGTCCAACACAAAACAAAACCAAAAAAATAAAAAATAAAAAGTGAATTATCACTATTAATAGTTTTATTTTTTTGTTTTTTTATATATAAAAAAAAATCCGAAAATATATTATTTTATTTATTATTTTTATTTTAAAAAAAATATATATATAGTAATTTCGGAAATGATTTTAAAAAAATAAAAAATAAAAAAATAAAAAAAGTAAAAGAATGTAGAAAATTTAAAAAAAGTAAAAAGTTTTAAAAAATTTAAAAGTAAAATAAGGTTGGAATTAAAAAATAAATATAAAGGTATCTGAAAATTTAAAAAATTTAAAGTAATTGAAAGTAGCATTTTTAAAAGAAAAAGAAAAGATAGTGGTTTGTTTTTTAAAGAAAAGTTAAATAAAGTGAGATTCTCTTTTAAAAAAAATAAAAAGTGAGATTTTAAATAAGATAAAGTAATTAAAGTTGGAATTTTAAAAATAAAAGTAAATAAAGGTGGGATTTCTTTTTCTAAAAAAATAAAAGCAATTTGTAAGTGGGATTTCTTTTAATTAAAAAAATAATAAAATAATAAAAAACAAATCTGAAAATTTCGAAAATTTTGCTATAAATAGAAGAGAAAATTTAGAAAGAAGGGGGAGAAAAAAGAGAGGAAAAACTAGATAGAGAGAAGAAAAAAAGAGGGGGCGGAGTGAGAAGTATACACTCGATATACATTCTGGATACACTGAATATATAGGGGGCAGAATTCATTTTGGAGAGTTTTTTTTTTAGGGGGAACTTTATTGGAAGACTTAGAGATTATTATTGAGAGATTTTTACACTTGAGAGAGGATAGACTTGAAACATTTTGAGAGTAAAAGAGAAATGCAATTTGAACTTTCACTCGAATAATTTTCGTTTGCTTTTCTTCGAGTGTTATTCAAAAATCCGAAACTACTGCATCTTGTATCTTTTCTCTCTTCTGCTTTGACTGCGATTGCACTTTTGCATTGCTGATTTTTCAATCCGTTGCTGGGTTATTCTACTGGTTGTTACTGGTTTTGCGGTGTTGCTGAATCTGCTGTTTGCTGTGGTATTATTGCTGCTGACTCCTACTTCGTTTGTTCTTGTACTGCTGTTACCAGGTACACATTTGTACAATCTCGGCTTGAAGCAAAAATGAAATATTAATCAGGCTTTGTTCCTGTTGAATTCTTCCTGTTTAGATTTGTGGTTGAATATAATTTTTCTTTCTTCGTATAAAGATGTAGTTGAATGATTAATGAATAATGAGGTTGCATATGTATACTTTCTTCATCTAATAATGTTAGTTTAAATTAATCGGAGAATAATTAATCTGTTTTGATATTATGGTCAATCTCATGTTCTAGTATTATTGAATAACAGAATATAAAATGAAAGCAGTTTTTTTTGTACAAACTCGATCGCAATTTTCCATTCGCATTAGCCGTAAACTAATAACTAATAAGTTACGTTTTTCAGCATGTAAATAATTAAGAGATTTTCTTTTATTTTAGAGACGAACTTAATAGAAAATATAGTCATTGTAGGTTTATCCTTTAAAAATAAAAATGAGACGAGCCTCGCCAAATAAAACGTATAGATTGCGGGGCCCTCACAAAATGTATGGTTTAATTAGAATTCGGAAGGACCGTTTAGCGAATTTCACGGTCTTCCCCAAAATAATAACGCGATAATCTCTTTAGGCGCGTGTTTAATATTTTACTTTCTTAAGCCTGGGTGTGCATTTCATGAGACCCGAATCCAAATCCCAAAACATCAAATAAAACGTGTTCCGGATTGTGGGTGCATTTCATGTGACGCAGTCCAAAGACGTGTTTTAAGCGATGTTCACATTTCTTTTAAAAACAATAATAATAAAGCGGTTAAAAGATAAAATTTGCACATAAGTTCATATTTGTATAAAATCAGATAATCAAGCCGAATATAACAGTTGAGCGACCGTGCTAGAACCACGGAACTCGGGAATGCCTAACACCTTCTCCCGGGTTAACAGAATTCCTTATCCGAATTTCTGGTACGCAGACTGTAATATGGAGTCATTCTTTTCCTCGATTCGGGATTAAAATTGGTGACTTGGGACACCCTACCCAAGTGGCGACTCTGAAATAAATAAACCAATCCCGTCTCGATTGTCCTTTAATTGGAAAAACTCACTTGCACCCTCGCGGGTGCGGAAAAAGGAGGTGTGACAGCTCTGGCGACTCTGCTGGGGAATACTTTGACCCAGAACCACTGGTTCAGGGTTAGAAATTCGAGCTTAGATAAATTGTTATGTTTGGCTTTATCTGATTTTTACATGTTTTGAGCCTAATGTGCTAAATGTTGCATTTACCGCTTTGATATTATCTGAACTGTATATAAACTGTGCCGAAACCTACTCTTCTTACTTCCGGGGATATGCTTACTGGTTAAGACTCCCTATTCTATTAGTGTCATACCCTAAATAAAAGAGGCTCGGAAAGTTTCTAAGCCGGCTGGCCTTTTGGTTCCCGGACAGGAGCTCCTTCCTCAACTCGAGTGGTCCGCTCGGGTACACTGTCTAGAACACCGACCCAGGTTTTGAACATAGAATAACGTGACTTCATGCCAGATCCCTAGTAGGAATGCTTATTTGCATCACGTTGCATTTGACTTAGGGGACTCAACACAGGGGTTGGGTCCGTCTAGGACTAGCAACATGATATGAAAAGGCCATCCTGATGCATCCTATTTGTTTTCCGTGCATTTATTTGTCTCGTGCCCGCATGCTGACCGGTGTTTGAATATTATGAATATTGTGAAATTGAAAAAAAGGAAATAGCGGTTAGGGAATTGATTGTTTATTTTTGAAAAAACCCAATACCCAAATACTGTCAAAACTCTGCCGAAATTTTGGAAAGAAAAAAAAACGTCTTATTAGTTTGTTTTATTAAAAGCAAAGGAAAAATAGAAAAAAAAATCGTTGTTCTGTTTTGTTTTTCAAAAAAAATATATAGAAATATATAGTTTGTCTTGTCATAAAAATAAAAATTAAAAAGAGTCTTACTTTTTTAAAATGGGTTTTTTATGAAAATTCAAAAAATAATAATAATAATAATAAAAAAAAGAGTCTTTCATTATTTGTCACAAATATATACATGTATATATATATATATCCAAAAGTTTTTATTTCCAAAAAATATATATATGTCTTTATTTGTTGCAAAAATATTTGTCTTGCCAAAAAGTCTAGAAAGGTTTTTAGACCCCCAATTTTCAAAAACAAAAAAAAAATCCAAAAATATTTTCCATTATTAACTTCTTTAGAAAGTCTTTTAACTATTTTTTTTTAAAAAAAAAATGTATAATAAGATAGAAAAAAATCCGAAAATATTTTTCTTCTTTCAAAATTGAAAAGAAAATTCAAAATTCAAAAAAAAAATATTTTTTAGAAGCATTTCTTTTATTAAAGGTAAAATTCCGAAAAATATTTTCTTCTTCCTTTAGAATAAGAAAAAAAAAAACAAATGGAAATTAAAAAAAAAATATATATCTTAGAAGTCTTTCTTTTAAAAAGAAAATCAATCAAAAATATTTCCTTTCTCCTTTTAAAGTAGTTCTTTCACAAATTCAAAAAAGGAAGTTAGTTCATCTACTTATTCTTGATTGCCCGAACTACGCGGGTTTGATTCTCACCGGATGTGAGATACGTAGGCAACCCTCATCGGGTCCAACCCCACCTTTTGCTAAAAAAGCCAAAAATAAATAAATAACAAAAAATATATGTCAAATTTTAATTTTGGTGATGTTGTTTTGTCATGAATAGCCGAATGTTCCCGAATGGGGCGCCGGAAGGCTGACTTTGCATAAACAACCACCTTTGGGTCATTTTTTAAGACTTGGTCCAGTTGACCCCCACAGCCTAAAAATCTTCGTCCCCGAGACGTTGAAAGGCCGTGTTTGCAATATTAACTTTTCTAATTTGAAAAACGATAAAAAGAGTTATAAATAAGTCAGGTGATGTTGTTTTGTCATAAATAGCCGAATGTTCCCGAAAGGGACGCCGGAAGGCTGACCTGGCATAAACAGCCACTTTTGGGTCATTTTGAGATATGGACCCACACAGCCTTAAAAATCTTCGTCCCCGAGGTGCTGAAGGGCCGTGTTTGCAACATCAGGTTTTTATTATAATTTGAAAAAAAAAACAAAGAGTCGGCGGTCAGGTGAATACCGTTTGAATTTTGTCATAATAAGCCGAGCCAGCTTCGGCCGCGTCTTAAACCGTTCTTGCCGAAATAGCCTTAGAGTATCTTTCAGTTGTCGAAAGGTTGTTTTCGTAAAAGAATGGACAAGTTGGTAAAGTGTCAAAATAATCCTCCCCGGCCTCAAAATTCATGTGAAGTTTGACAGGGGCCACATTTGCAAAAATAACCGTTTGGTTGCATTTGACAAACGGGGAAAGGAAGCTGGCCGTTGTTTTTGTAAATCTTTTGATTAGAATATGCGGGTTGTTTGATTTTCAAGTTTGTAGGTCATCTTTAAACCTTCGAAACCCAATTTGTTTTATTATGAAAATTGATAAAGAAAAAATGTTTCATTGCTTTTACCTTTCATTTTGTCCGAACTACGCAAGGTCTGATTCATGCGGGGTCATGATACGTAGGCAATCTCCATAAGATTCGACCACAACAACAACAAAAAAAAATGAAAAAAAGACAGAAAAAAGAGAATGAAAAAAAAACGAAAAAAAATGAAAAAATGAAAAATAGAAAAAAAAGAAAAATGAAAAAATTTGAAGAAAAAAAAGAAAAGAAAAAAAGATGTTGTCAATAATGAGGACCGACTGAGTCCATTCTAACCTGTTTTGTTTTGAATCACAAAGTTAAGGTGGTTGGTTTGTGGTAAGCCGGACAATGACACCCAGAACATCGCGAAGAATCCTATTGGGAACTTGTTGACGGGTGATGATATTGAAGTTGGCAACGGTCTGGCAATACTGATGCAAAGCAAAATGGCTAAGATGCCAGTTTCGCTAAGTGGGAGGACGCTCCGTTCCTTGGTTAACAAGAAAGAAGCAGTTGGTGGCTTATTTTGTTGTCATTTCTGTTTGTTCGGATTATTAGGATTGTAATTCGGATTTTGTTTTGTGTCAATATCTTTCCGCTTATCTTTCCGTTTTGTCATAGCGGTTTGTTTAAGTTTTGTCCAGGTTGTTTAGGATTTTATTTCGTTTGTTTTGTTATTCAAACCATTTCACCGGTAGTCTAGCACAAAATCCAGTCTTTTATTATTTCCATTCATCTTTTTGTTTAGTCTTTTTATCATTTTGTTCAGCGCCGATTCTAGTGACATGATATGCGCACACAGTTTGGGCCTAATCTTTAAAGTTAATCATAAAACCCCGAAAAGGTTATCAGAACATTTAAAGGAAATAAGAACGGTTTGAGATTATTCGGAGCTCGAGTCATGTGGAACTGGGGCAAGTAAAACATAAAGAAAACCGTTAAAGGCAAGATTCGCCAAATTGACATAAGGGTCTTCATGATAATGAGAAGTGAGAGTGTCGCCCAACGGTACTTTAGAAATGGCAAATGAAAAAGCAAACGTGTGAATATAATTGTCAAGTCCAGCATCATCGGAAGAGACTATAAATCTTTATTGTGTTGTTTGCACTTGGCATATTTTGAAGACTGGAATGACGAAGACATTTTGTTCTGCTACCTAAACACTTTACCCTTCGTTACCCCTTTTGAGCCTTATTTATTTTCCTTCATACCCCTCGTTCGGAATTAGTAGCAATGAATAGAAAACACAAGCGCGGCAGGTAAACAAAAGAAAAAAAAGGAGAAAGAAAAGAAAACAACACAACAAAAAAAGGGGGAAAAGAAAAAAAAAGAAAAAAGAAAAATGATAACAAAAAAAACAAAAAAAAAAAAAACAAAAGAAAGTCAAATGAAAAAAGAGGAATTGGGAACTACGTTTGACCTGATTCCTCAAAGAGGATACGTATGCGCTTTACGGCTCGGTCATAGTTTTGAAAAATGAAAAAAAAATGAAAAAAAACAATTAAAATATCCCCAAGCAAGAAACTGGGGTAAAGGTTGTGTTTGTTGTAAATAAATCTAGTTCCGAAGGTTGTAATTAATAACCCAAAATCGATGCATTTTTGAGCCTTTAATACCCTTTCTTTCTAGCCCTATCCAAAACCCACATTACGGTCCAAAGAAAGACCTTCTGATCAGTCTTCAAAAGATGTCGAGTCAGACAAATGAAGAGTCTTACCAGCGAACATAACATTCTGTTCCACAGCATAAAGGACTCTAATCTCCAACAGAAAGAGTCATACCGGCAACACTCCAAATCCCCAGCTGGAGAGAGATATAAAACGAGAGAGTCTTATCGGTGAAAACCTTCACAGGCACCATAAGGCGATGAAAGCTGAGAGACAAACCAAAATGAGAGAGACTTGATAGTGAAAACCCTTTGGGCACTACAAGTCGAATAAGATTGAGAATCAGATGGGGAATTGCCAAATGAAGATCTTGAAAGATGATTGACGGTAGAGGATAGGCCACATGTGCGTGTCATGACCATTAGAGTCGGTATCTGCGTTTGATAGGTTTTTATTTATAGTTTCTTTTGTCAAAGAGTCATCTTTTTCCTTTGTTTTTTTTATTCTGTTCCCTGTTATCTTTTTTCCTTTCATTGAAAAATTCCCCAATAGAGTCTGTTTGGTCAGAACAAATGTGAATTGACTTCAAAATATGCTATCATCTTTCCAATTATGCAAGATGAGATCTGACTAGTACATCCAAGTGATATAGTCAACAAGGAACAAGCGCGAGGCCAGTGTCAAAAATATATATCCCCAGCAAAAGGCCCGTGAACAAAGCAAGGAAAGCAGTGAGCAGGATTTGGGAAATTCATACTAGACTAAAAGGTCGGGGAAATGCCAGTTTCCGAGCTATGCCACAAAAGAAGAGGGATACCCCCAGCAGAAAGGGATTATCCCCAACAAATAATATCATCCCCAACAAGTTGTGGAACGCAGAGCAAGGAAGGAGAAAGGGAAAACCATCCCAGTAGGAGTATCACAACCAACCACCGCGTTTTAAACTAACAAATTTTGTTTGATTTGAAACAGGTAAAGGAAATGGCATTGATGACAGAAATGCATGCCATAAGGGATATTGTCAAACTGGGGCAGAAAATTTTCCTTTCATTTTAGAAAATTTTCTGGAAGTCAGGTACCCATTTGAACCAGTGTTGCCCCCAACATAATAAGTTTCAATGGAGGAAGTTGTTCCCCAGCGAAGGGATGAAACTTGAGCTCAGAAAGAGCAAGAGGCCAGCATCATTCCCAACAGCCTTCAGAAGAGTGAAACACTAGTTTTGAAGGAATCAAAATCCCCCAACAGTGTTGTCCTCGACAACGTATCCCCAGCTGATAACATTTTATCCCCCAACAGGTAAGTAAATAATCCCCCAGCAGTTTTGAGGAGTCCAACACAAGTTTGGTGAAAATCGGTATCCTCAGCGGTTCCTTTCAGGTTAAGGCAAAACGAGTCTTAAGGGAGTTAGTCTTCAAAGGAAGGAGCTAATAATAATAATAATAAAAAATATATATATAAAAAAAGGGAAGTAGTTTGCAGAGGAATGAAACATCCTATTCAAGGGGAAGTAATTTTTGAAGGAGTAAGATATCATATTTACTCAGCAGAGTTATCCTCAGCAGCGTTAACCCCAACAGGGTTACTCAGCAGTTCGCAATGTTATCCTCAGTGGATCATCGAGATGTAGAAGCATCCTCGACAAAGTTTTGGGCAACCCAGAGTGGGTAATGAAAAAGTGAAAATTCATCCCCCGCAAAATAATCCCCATCAAGTTTTCAAGGTAAGACATTTTCAAGCCTCAAACAGGATATGTCGGGTTCATCCGCCCTCGAATAGGATATGTCGGGTTCATCAACCCTCGAATAGGATATTTCGGGTTCATCCGCCCTCGAACAGGATATATCGGGTTCATCCGCCCTCGAACAGGATATGTCGGGTTCATCCGCCCTCGAACAGGATATGTCGGGTTCATCCGCCCTCGAACAGGATATGTCGGGTTCATCCGCCCTCGAATAGGATATGTCGGGTTCATCCGCCCTCGAATAGGATATGTCGGGTTCATCCGCCCTCAAATAGGATATGTCGGGTTCATCCGCCCTCGAATAGGATATGTCGGGTTCATCCGCCCTCGAATAGGATATGTCGGGTTCATCCGCCCTCGAATAGGATATGTCGGGTTCATCCGCCCTCGAATAGGATATGTCGGGTTCATCCGCCCTCGAATAGGATATTTTGGGTTCATCCGCCCTCGAATAGGATATTTTGGGTTCATCCGCCCTCGAATAGGATATTTTGGGTTCATCCGCCCTCGAATAGGATATTTTGGGTTCATCCGCCCTCGAATAGGATATTTTGGGTTCATCCGCCCTCGAATAGGATATTTTGGGTTCATCCGCCCTCGAACAGGATATTTTGGGTTCATCCGCCCTCGAACAGGATATTTTGGGTTCATCCGCCCTCGAACAGGATATTTTGGGTTCATCCGCCCTCGAATAGGATATTTTGGGTTCATCCGCCCTCGAATAGGATATTTTGGGTTCATCCGCCCTCGAATAGGATATTTTGGGTTCATCCGCCCTCGAATAGGATATTTTGGGTTCATCCGCCCTCGAATAGGATATTTTGGGTTCATCCGCCCTCGAATAGGATATTTTGGGTTCATCCGCCCTCGAATAGGATATTTTGGGTTCATCCGCCCTCGAATAGGATATTTTGGGTTCATCCGCCCTCGAATAGGATATTTTGGGTTCATCCGCCCTCGAATAGGATTTTATTTTCTAAATTGTTGTTGAAGCCAGGCGCCCACCTGTATAACGAGAGGAATACTTTTTGTCTGTCCATTTCATATTTTAGGCGCCCACCTGTATAACAAGGGAATACATTCCACGCCTTTACCAATAGGAGACGCATTTCCTCCTAAGTTCATTTTACCCATAGGAGATGCATTTCCTCCTAAGTTTACTTTTACCCATAGGAGACGCATTTCCTCCTAAGTTTAGTTTTACCCATAGGAGATGCATTTCCTCCTAAGTTTAGTTTTACCCATAGGAGACACATTTCCTCCTAAAGTTTAGTTTTACCCACAGGAGATGCATTTCCTCCTAAAGTTTATTTTATCCATAGGAGAGATATTTCCTCCTAAGTTTAGTTTTACCCATAGGAGAGGCATTTCCTCCTAAGTTAGTATTGAAGTTGGGAGCCCGCCCATATAACAGAGGCATACATTTCTGTCCTTACATTATGTTCTAGGTCGCCCACCAGTAAAATGCGGGAATACTTTCTGTTCTAGGTCGCCCACCAGTAAAATGCGGGAATACTTTCTGTTCTAGGTCGCCCACCAGTAAAATGCGGGAATACTTTCTGTTCTAGGTCGCCCACCAGTAAAATGCGGGAATACATTTCAGTTCTAGGTCGCCCACCAGTAAAATGCGGGAATACTTTCAGTTCTAGGTCGCCCACCAGTAAAATGCGGGAATACATTCATGTTCTAGGTCACCCACCAGTAAAATGCGGGAATACATTTCAGTTCTAGGTCGCCCACCAGTAAAATGCGGGAATACATTCATGTTCTAGGTCGCCCACCAGTAAAATGCGGGAATACTTTCAGCTCTAGGTCGCCCACCAGTATAATGCGGGCATACATTTCATAATTTTGCATTTAAGCAACTTTTTAGTCTTGTACTACAGATTTTGGAATCAGTAACCCCACCAGAAGGCGAAAGGTTACAACAGGAATCCCCAACAGTAAACAATAAAATCCCCAGCACCGGGAAGCAGAAGGTTGCAACAAGAGGTCCCAGCACAAATTCAGGCGCATGAGTCAAAATGAAGAAAGGACGCGTCTTGAAAGAAGCAGCTGATGAACATTAAATCATGCCCAGCATTACAAGTCTGATGAAGAGAGCCGTACCCACCAGAGGAACCGCCGAAAAGCTTGATGAAGAAAGCCATGTCCCTAGCGGACCAAGCAAAATGATGAAAACTGGTATTCAGAAAAGCAAAGGGCCCGTATCATTCCCAAGTTCAAGGAAGAAAAGCATCGGAGGAAGCACAAGCCAACAAGAAAGCAAGGCAACAAGAACAAATTTCAGTCTAGCCTAGCTTCTTGTTTTCTTTTAAACACGGTGTAACAAGGAGATTGGTAAGCAGTGATAACATCATGCAACAGCAGTAACATCGCAGTCCCACGGTAGTCCCAGCTACCAAAACTTCCCGAACTACATTAACCTGATTCCCCTTTAGCCAGGGATATGTAGGAAACCTTTGAAGCAAAGGTTCGGTTAAATCTTTTTCAAAAAAATGCTTCACACGGAGTACTCGGATGGGCAAAAATCGCTCGCTTTATCTTTGCACGACAAGTCCGTACCGTGGCATTAAATGGTTGTACCTGTAAGCACGTGATTTTTGCCCTATATGAGAATTACTCCCAAAAAATTCAAAAAAATAAAATAATTTTTCTTGGTGTGCAATTTTTGTGATATTTTGTGTAACTATTTGTATGTTTGTCTATGCATGTTTATTTGTTAAATTAATAAAAAATACAAAAATAGGCATCTTTTGCATTTTTAGCATTTAATGTCCAAATGAACAATTTTATGCTTAATTATTACTTAATTGTGCGTTAATTGTTATTGGAAGTTAATTTGCGCTTTTATAACTTAATTTAGTTCTTAATAATAATTTAAGTACTTTTATAATTTAGTTTTAGAAAAATAAAAGAAGAAAAGAGAACAAAAATACAAAGAAAAATCGGATTGGGCCACTTCTTCAATTTCAAACCACAGGCCCAAATAATTGCCCAACTTTCCCCATGACCTGGTCCGTTTCAAACTGGGTCGATCCGGTCCGTTCCATTAACCCAACACCCCTTCTTCATTTTTGTCCAACACAAAACAAAACCAAAAAAATAAAAAATAAAAAGTGAATTATCACTATTAATAGTTTTATTTTTTTGTTTTTTTATATATAAAAAAAAATCCGAAAGTATTTTATTTTATTTATTATTTTTATTTTAAAAAATATATATATATAGTAATTTCGGAAATGATTTTAAAAAAATAAAAAATAAAAAAATAAAAAAGTAAAAGAATGTAGAAAATTTAAAAAAAATAAAAAGTTTTAAAAAATTTAAAAGTAAAAGAAGGTTGGAATTAAAAAATAAATATAAAGGTATCTGAAAATTTAAAAAATTTAAAGTAATTGAAAGTAGCATTTTTAAAAGAAAAAGAAAAGATAGTGGTTTGTTTTTTAAAGAAAAGTTAAATAAAGTGAGATTCTCTTTTAAAAAAAAATAAAAAGTGAGATTTTAAATAAGATAAAGTAATTAAAGTTGGAATTTTAAAAATAAAAGTAAATAAAGGTGGGATTTCTTTTTCTAAAAAAATAAAATCAATTTGTAAGTGGGATTTTTTTTAATTAAAAAAATAATAAAATAATAAAAAACAAATCTGAAAATTTCGAAAATTTTGCTATAAATAGAAGAGAAAATTTAGGAAGAAGGGGGGAAAAAGAGGAAAAACTAGATAGAGAGAAGAAAAAAAAGGGGGCGGAGTGAGAAGTATACACCCGATATACATTCTGGATACACTGAATATACAGGGGGCAGAATTCATTTTGGAGAGTTTTTTTTAGGGGGAACATTATTGGAAGACTTAGAGATTATTATTGAGAGATTTTTACACTTGAGAGAGGATAGACTTGAAACATTTTGAGAGTAAAAGAGAAATGCAATTTGAACTTTCACTCGAATAATTTTCGTTTGCTTTTCTTCGAGTGTTATTCAAAAATCCGAAACTACTGCATCTTGTATCTTTTCTCTCTTCTGCTTTGACTGGGATTGCACTTTTGCATTGCTGATTTTTCAATCCGTTGCTGGGTTATTCTACTGGTTGTTACTGGTTTTGCGGTGTTGCTGAATCTGCTGTTTGCTGTGGTATTATTGCTGCTGACTCCTACTTCGTTTGTTCTTGTACTGCTGTTTCCAGGTACACATTTGTACAATCTCGGCTTGAAGCAAAAATGAAATATTAATCAGGCTTTGTTCCTGTTGAATTCTTCCTGTTTAGATTTGTGGTTGAATATAATTTTTCTTTCTTCGTATAAAGATGTAGTTGAATGATTAATGAATAATGAGGTTGCATATGTATACTTTCTTCATCTAATAATGTTAGTTTAAATTAATCGGAGAATAATTAATCTGTTTTGATATTATGGTCAATCTCATGTTCTAGTATTATTGAATAACAGAATATAAAATGAAAGCAGTTTTTTTTTGTACAAACTCGATCGCAATTTTCCATTCGCATTAGCCGTAAACTAATAACTAATAAGTTACGTTTTTCAGCATGTAAATAATTAAGAGATTTTCTTTTATTTTAGAGACGAACTTAATAGAAAATATAGTCATTGTAGGTTTATCCTTTAAAAATAAAAATGAGACGAGCCTCGCCAAATAAAACGTATAGATTGCGGGGCCCTCACAAAATGTATGGTTTAATTAGAATTCGGAAGGACCGTTTAGCGAATTTCACGGTCTTCCCCAAAATAATAACGCGATAATCTCTTTAGGCGCGTGTTTAATATTTTACTTTCTTAAGCCTGGGTGTGCATTTCATGCGACCCGAATCCAAATCCCAAAACATCAAATAAAACGTGTTCCGGATTGTGGGTGCATTTCATGTGACGCAGTCCAAAGACGTGTTTTAAGCGATGTTCACATTTCTTTTAAAAACAATAATAATAAAGCGGTTAAAAGATAAAATTTGAACATAAGTTCATATTTGTATAAAATCAGATAATCAAGCCGAATATAACAGTTGAGCGACCGTGCTAGAACCACGAAACTCGGGAATGCCTAACACCTTCTCCCGGGTTAACAGAATTCCTTATCCGAATTTCTGGTACGCAGACTGTAATATGGAGTCATTCTTTTCCTCGATTCGGGATTAAAATTGGTGACTTGGGACACCCTAAATCTCCCAAGTGGCGACTCTGAAATAAATAAACCAATCCCGACTCGATTGTCCTTTAATTGGAAAAACACCCTTGCACCCTCGCGGGTGCGGAAAAAGGAGGTGTGACACATGCTAGCTTATGTGCCTTTTATTCGTAAACCACTTTTTATCATTATTTATTTTATAAGAATTACGATGTCATGAAAACGCGTTTCGAACCCCGTCGCAATCAATGCACCCGTGGTTGTTGACACATTTCGACTTCATCGAGATTTAGATTTGGGTCGCATCAATGCGCACCCGAATTTAAGAAGGTAATTTAATTAAATCGTGCCTAAAGATGCTAACGTAGTATTATTTTGGGGAAAAACCATGAAGTTCGCTAAACGGCCATCCCAAATTCTAATTATTTTCGATAATTATTTATTGAGGGCCCCACATTTATTTATTTTTTGTGCGGTGAGGCTCGTCTCAATTTGTGAACCTCCTTTCTATCATCATTCATTTTATAAGAATTACGACGTCGTGAAAACACGTTTCGAACCACGTCACAATCAATGCACCCGTGATTGTCAACACATTTTGACTTTGTCGAGATTTGGATTTGGGTCGCATCAATGCGCACCCGAGTTTAAAAAGGTAATTTAATTAAAACTGCGCCTAAAGATTCTAACGTAATATTATTTTGGGGAAGGCCGTGAAGTTCGCTAAATGGCCCTCCCAAATTCTAATCATTTTTAATAATCAATTGTTGACAGCCTGCGTATGTGATTTTATTCGGGCGAGGCTAGTAGCAATCCCGAAGTAACTATGATTTACTACTTATTTATGTGTCTTTAAAAGACTAACGAATTCAGAATTTGAATTACATTGCAGTAAACTAAAAAACCAAATTTAAATAAAATGGCCCTGCCTCACGACGTTGATACAGCCCAATTAGCCCAATGAATATGGGTACAATTCCAATGTCACATTTGATATAATATCAACGAACTACTATAATGACAATGCGTACCCTCATTTAGCTGATAGCCGTGAATTCCGAAATCACTAAATCAATTTGTCCTACTAATTACTTATCAAGACCTGCTACTCTAATGAACCAAACCAATTATGAATGAATCTTGTTTCATGATTTTTAACTGGTTTCGGTACCAATCACCCAACAATAACTATGTTGCCTACCAAACGATTTCAGAAAACTTTAATCAAAAGCAGACCTTTTACCACACTATCACGACCAATGACAAAATTACTAGTAAACAGGCTGAATGTCACCAGACTTACTCCTGAATTCACATATCATTTACATAGATCCAATTGCTACTGATTGATATTGAATTCACACAAATTTTCAAATTAGACCACATATGCTCAACGCTATTTCAATTGTCCAATTCAACAGTTCAACATTACGCAACTTTTAACATGTAATCAACCTCGCTGAACAAGCTACAAACTGCCAATTATATAACAGGAAACTACACTATTAATATCAGTCAAGATACAAACTACTCTCAGTTGAATAACAGGCCCCTTGAACATTTCATTTCAACTTCAACAAGCATACATCAGTGAGGTTCAGGGGAACATACCTGGAAATTGGAATGTAAATAGAGAAAAGGAGAGGAGTCAACTACTTTGAACAGCAACAACAACAAACTCAGCAATATTACACCACAGAAATACAGGCAGATTGCTTTGAAAACCAGAAATATGGGCAGACTCCACAGATCAACTCAAACACAACTTCAAATGCACTCCTAACCTTTTCAGCTGAACCTAAGCACCTCTATGATAATGCTAAAACCAAAACCCAAACTGAAATCCAAAATTAGTAATGAAACTGTGAAATTGTTTCGGATTTCTCCATCTTTTGATCTTTTGTTTTCTGAATAAACTTGGAATTAAAGTGCCAGCTGAAATTGAAAACAGGAAGAAGGGTCTTTGGTGGAGGTTTTTAAGCTTAGAGCTGAAGGCAGAAGAAGAAGAACCCCTTTTCCAAGGCATTTCATGCCCTTTTATAGGCAACCCCAAAGAAAGTAAATCAGATTCTGATTTTCTAATCAGTCCCCTCCCTATTTTCAGTTTGGTCCCTCTATTCTTAACTTGCTAAACAAGTAAATGCATTATAATTATTAAATTCTACACTTGTTCCCCATTCTAGAAGGCCCTAGGGTATTCCTCTACCCATACAATACCTATACTGCCCTTCCATATACCTTGATATTACTATTCCTATCAGAACTACCCTTTTCCATACCCAGATTACCCCTGAAAGCCCCTCAAAGTTACTGAACCTACCCTCATCCTTAACAGCTATAACCAATACCCTAACCCAATCTAAAACTAACTGGGAATGATTAACTAGCACTCAGAAAACAATTAATCAACTAACCAAAACCAAATGTTTAATTATATTAATTCAATCAAACTAAATGATATCAAACTAAACTTAAACTAACATGAACAACATTAAATGAACTAAAGCTAATTCTTAATCCGTAAACTCATAATCATTCAAACAAAATCAATTCAGAACTAATCAACCATTGGCAGAACTTAAACTAATACGAATAAATCATAAAATTAACAGAAAAAATTAACGAAACAACAACTGTAAATAACACTTCAAACATGCGAGTAAAAGGAAGCAGTAAAACTCACAGAGGCACAAGGGACTCCGGCCAGTCAGAAACGTATAAATCCTTTCAGATTTTTGACGCGTAACATCCCTAACCATGTGTTCTTACAAGAGAACACATGGTTAAGGATACTACGGTTCGAAATCAAAAGGATTTGGTTTTAGGGTTTGGCCAGAAATTCTTAGATCTAAGATTCGGGCCGTTTCACAGTGATTTGAAGGAAAACAACCATGGATTAGTGTTGAGGAAGGGCCGGGGGTTATGTGGTGTGATTTTGGACTAATTTGGATGAACTTTTCACTTGGCCGGAAAACTTCAAACTAAGATTCGACGAGTTCCGGCCTTGTTCGAGGTGAACCAGTGGGTGCAATGGACAGAGGAGAGTGAGGGGGATCTGTGGTGTTAATCTCGGAGTGAACGGCGTAGGTTGTGTTCACCGCCGGCGAGGGGTTTGATGGCGACGCGGATTAGGGTTTGTGGAGGAGGGGTAGGGTAAGGACGATGAGGCAAATGGGGGTGGGGGGAGAGTTTCGGACCCTTTTATATTAAGAACCTCGTTAGTTCCGGACCGTTGGATTGATGAGATCCAGCGGTCCTGATTTGGAGTCCATGAAACGACGTCGTTTCGATTAGAAGGGGGGACGGACCGGGTTGGGGACTTGGGCTGGGGCTGATTTACAACGGGTTGAGACGTTTGGGCCTGAACAAATCCTCTGATTTGGCCCAAATTTGGGTCTTTTATTAAGACCCAATTTCTATTCTTATTTCCTTTTTGTTTTCTTTTCCCACTTTTACAATTTTTTATAATTTTTCTAATTTTTATGGAAATGTAAAACTAACATGAAATCCTAGCTATTTCCAAACAAACAACTAATTAATTACTAAAATTGTTCAAAAGCTATTTCATGACAAATTCAAGTCAAAATCATTAAAATGTGAAAGTAACTAATTTTTGTGATTTTCATGTTTTGTTTTTTTTTTAAAACAATTAACCCTTAATTGATACTAAAACCTAAACGCAAAAATGCATATTTTTGTACTTTATGGAATTAACATGCGCAAATAGAATGCAACAATTATCAGAAAATGACGCCAAAATTGCACAAAAATTGTAAAAAAAATAAAAAAAAAATAAAGGAAAATTATTTTGTTTAGGATTTTGGGAATAATCATATTTTAGGGCAAAAATCACGTGCTCACAGAATGCTCTAGTATATTATCGTAGTTGATCGAGAGATAATTGCGGTAACTCATAGCTCATAAACCTCATAGAGTATTACGATGAGATTATAAAAGAGTTAAGAATTAATCTAGCAATTGGGGAAATCAATACTCTAGATCTTTTTACCACTGAATTATCTTTAATTTGGAATATTGTTCGTTTTAATATCATTTTACTTTAGTTAAACAAATCCCAATATTTATTGATAAAATCTTGCATCCGGGACTTGTTTGAGCTTGTACTAGCATCGCTAAGAGTTGTAATAGATAGGTTAGTTACCTGAGGATTCAACTCCGAACTTGTAAACCAAATTATATTTGCAACGACCGCTTTGTCTTTTATAAGGAAAAGTTGGGCGTGATCAGAATGTCAACTACCGCTGGAAGGGATTTGCGAAGAAAGTTATAACTGGGAGAGGGGAGTGAAATCGGCTTTATTGAGGCATTTTAGAAAGTTTAAAAACTAATGAGAATTAGAATAAAAAATTGCAAATGATAATCCTATTTTGCTCGTCAAAACTTAAAGAGAACCATTTCAAATTATTAGTTCAGATAGTATATCAGCGATTTGCCTAATATATTATAATTTGCTCAAAAGCCAACAGTGATAACTGAAAAAACAATTACTAACAAAATGCTGGTTATAAGAAATAAAAGATTGCAATTCGGTTTTGGTTGCATTCCAGTAAAGTATATTCTAGGGCAAAGGGTCACTCTAGAATATCACCTTCTCGCATCCACACACGAAAGAGCCAGTCATAAAATGAGCAAGTAGCAATGACCTTATTTTTTCCTTCTTGAACAACCTATTTTCCAGTCTACTTTATATGCTAGGGAACCATGTTTATTTTAGGTCTCTATCACTTCAGCTTTATCATCTTTAACTTTGACATCTGCAAATCCGTTGTGCATACAAGCTGTTAAAGCTACGTCAGGTACAGAAGGAAGGTACTCAATTCTCCAAACTCCTCCCCCTAAGGATATTGATGTCTCAAGTATAGGTTTTGCGATTGATCTTACATCATATACCCTTAGGTGTTCATCTTAGCAACCGGTGAGTAAGTTATAAGTATCACAACCCAAAATCCACCTAGTCGTAATGACACCTAACCTAACACGGTAGGTAAGCGAAGCAACGGTTACACAATTCTAATAAAAATAATAAGAAAATCTTTAGGTGAAATAATTGAGTTCCCATATATTATTCCAAGGATTGGTGGTAAAAGTCATGAGCCACTAAGACTTAAATTTACAAAAGTGGTATGAAAAATAAATATAACATCTATATTGAACGTACACAAAACAGAAAATGAATCTAAAACTATCAAGACAAGTGGTAGCTATGCCCGGAAAGCAGGTACGTCTTCAATGCCAGCTCCCACTATTCATAGCAACATCAACACCAAGATCTGCACGCAAGGTGTAGTATGAGTATAACCGACCCCGTGTACTCAATAAGTAACAAACCTTACTTGAGGTTGAAAATAGTGACGAGCTCGGAAGAAGGTCAGTGCACAACACTAGTGATCAACAATAATACAGAATATAATGATGATAGTAACAGTAAACAACTCAACAAATATCATGTTGAACTCGTTCACAAATCTAGAAAATTAGACATGCTTTACAAGTATAATAGTTTAAGCCCAAATCTTTCACCGGGGTCACTAAATATATGAGTTTATCAGAGAACTCTGATTTTTCCAAACTTTCAACAACAGATAAGACTTTTCATTTACTAGTTAGCATGAGAAAAATACATCTTTATACCTATATGTCAAGTATACATGTCAAATCAGTAACATATCATATTGTCATCTAGCATGAGAAAAATACATCTATATGCCTGCATGTCAAGTCAAAAATGTCACAGTAAAATTATCAAGTACACTCACTCTGAGCACACTCAAAGTGTCTGGCTCAACTGCCCCTCACCATCACACACACAATCACTCAGCACTGTATGGGTGCCTGTCATAAATGCCCCTCACCAAAGCACGTGTATATTGCTGTGCCTGCACTTACTATAATATCAGACTCCGGAGGGGCGGATTCTGGCCCAAGCACTAATCAATAGTCAAAATGACTTGTTACGACGTGCAACCCAATCCAGCACTAATCAATAGCTCATATCTCATAGAAACATAATCTAATTATACAACACAGATTAACATAATGTGCCACAAATATAGCTCAAACTCGTGTCATGTACTAGGACACCAACAACATGTGAGACATCATATCAAAAGTGTAAAGAATCAGAGATATATCATACATATATATCTATCATGACTGAACAGTATGACTACGGCTAAGGCAAATAACTAAACAAGGCAAAATAACCTTATCATGTCTCAAACAATTAACCAAATAACTTAGACATGATTTATAGCATAAATAATAACTCACGTAGTCATACAAATGGAGAAAACATGACATCAAAAAAGCATGATAGCAAACCAAGGTATATGATAGCCTAAACACTACCAGGATCATGAATACCCTGTGCACGCACATACTTCCGTCACCTAGCACGTGCGCCACCCCCATACATCTCAAATATCATAGTTTTCAGGGATAATTACCCTTAAATCCAAGTTTAGATATATTACTTACCTCGAATAAGTCAAATCAATGACGAGCAAGTCAAATAATACTATAAAAATGCCATCGCGCACGAATTGACCATTGAATATCTCTAAACTAGCCGAAAGCAATTCAAATACATCAACTAATGCCATAGAAAACAAATCCAAATGATATAGTTCAAATCTTTAATATAATATCACAGTCAACCAAAAAGTCAACCCAAACTCGCACCTCGGAATTCGAAAAAAGTCGCAAATTATGATAACTCATTCGAATATGAGCCCAACCATACTAATTTTATTCGAATCTGACTTCGTATCGATGTTCAAAATTCAATTATTCATTTTAGAAAAGTTTAAATAAAACCCCCTAATTTTTATTTTAGATTCAGCCATTAAATACCAAAATCAAAGATGAAATCATGTAACATAAGCAAATCCGAGTTAAAAATATTTATCCCAATCCAAATCATGAAGTTCCCTCCAAGATCACCCGAATCCGAGCTCTATAACTCAAAATGTGATAAAATAACCAAAACCTTTGAAATAGAGTACTTTATAACACTGCTTCATGGATACCCATCGCGATTGTGGGACTACCCTTGCGATCGCAAAGCACAAAATAGATCAACCTCGAAGAAACCCTACGCGTATGTGGCCCCAGGCTCCCGATCGCGTTTCACATCTGCATAGTCACTCGCGAACGAGGACACTCTAGCTCAAGCACAAAGAAGAACCCATTATGACCTCCCCAGCCTAGCTCAACACTTCGCGAATGTGTAGTCCCAAATGTAGACGCAAAGGCTTAAAGCCCCAACCATCGTGAATGCAGACACTCTAGGGTGAACGCGACCAACTTCCATAATACTATACGATCACGGCTACAACTTTGCGATCACAAAGAACACCGGAAACCTCAGAAACAAGGAATACCAACAAGAGACAAAGTGGTCCGAAATCATTCCGAAAATCGCCCGACCCCTTTGGAATCCTGTCCGAACATACCAACAAGTATCAAATCATAACACAGACCTACTCGAGGCCTCAAATCACACATAATAATATCAAAACCACGAATCGCCGATCTAGATCAATCTCTTAAGTTCATAAACTTTAAACTTCGAACCAAGCATCTGATTCAAGCCTAACCAATCCGGATTCCAACCAAACTTTGAACAAAAGTTTCAAATGACTTAACAAACATGTTCCAACTTTTGTAATAACAATCCGTACCCAATATCATTAAAGTCAACTCCCGGTCAAACCTATGAACTTTCCGAACCTACAAATTGGCAACTTTTGCTACTTAGAGCCAAAACCTTCGAGGAACATCCAAATGCAAATCCGGGCATACGTCCAATTCCAAAATCACCATCCAAACTTAAAGGAACTATCAAAACTCCGATCCGAGGTCAAACACAAAAAAGCCAAACTCGATATACTCTTCTAACTTAAAGCTTCTAAAATGAGAATCATTATTTCAAACCGATCCCGAACTACTTGAAAACCAAAACTAACCATATACACAAATCATAACACTTCATATGAAGCTACACAACACCTCATACCACCGAACGAAACATAAATGCTCAAAACGACCGATCGGGTCGTTACATTCTCCCCCACTTAAACATATGTTCATCCTCGAACGTATCAAGAGTTGTTCCAAAGTCATAAAATCACTACATTAACTCACCATACACATACCCATAGGTGATCCCACGTCACCCTAATACACATAAGCTTGACAACATAACCTAATTGGAGATCCCTACTTCGACCTTAGTCCATAAACCATAGAACTCAAAGTCCAACATTCGGAACTCATTATAAGACCTGGTTCTTGCATCTATACATTGTATAAGTCTGAACAGGCTGTATCAAGCCATAACCATAACCCAAGATTATGATCACATAATATACCATATAATTCAGATACTCATAGCAATTACTTCCAACCACAATAACTACTAAATAACAAATATGATACCGGTAACAAAGCTCATATCAAATTAAACCTTGTTCTAAACCTTCATACTCTATCGATGGTGAAGTAAACGCGTAGAAACGCATAACCACCCATCAAATGAACAACTCGTGGTGCTTTCTCGCCCACCAAGAACCATATCCAAATTCTAAGCTAATAAATGACATTAACTTCCCAACTTACCTTAATCAAATTTGATAGCACTCATTCTAGGTCCAATAACCTCATCTCATCCAGTACAAGCTACCCGACCGACATATCATACCAGCACCACCTCGAGCCACATACCGTGTGATCCATGCACCAACCAAGAAACAACAATGTACCCAATGATGGAAAGAGACTCAAATGAGATAACTACCCCGCAAGCTCATAAGATAATACCACAAAGCGCAATGCTATGAACGCATCACACAATGGAGAACCAAAACTCACAAAATAAGCACACAGGATCAGATCTCAATATAACTCTGCGTGACCAATCCAAACACCAGTCCACATAGAATACCTTGAGTCATGATGCTCACAATCAAAAACCATATGTATATCAACAACAAACATGCAAAGTGCATGATCTTAACCATGGAGAAATGGATAGCACCATATACCACAAATAAGAAGACCATAACCATGGCACAATCAACCATTCAATACCCCAAAAGCCATCTCGCTCGAATTCTGCCACAAGGCACAAACAGAACCACATCATGGGTATAAATAGTCAACATTATCACAACCCATCATGGTATATGAGAGTAACACATGGAGCATATCAGAACATGAATAAGATCAACTCTAATAGATGGCACATTCCTTAACAATAGTAGTGCTCACTAAACATATCCAACCGGGTGTAGAATACACATTCTCATTAGGTCTACCAGTAGCCTCCAAATCAATTCCGATCCTCCTAAAATAGGAAGATAACCTCCAAAAAATCCACAATAATCTATCCATAACACATTCACTCAGCCATCAAGCTCTCAACATACCTCCACCGTGAACAACCAAAGAACAATCTGCCTCTGTGAATCCTCTTAGTTCTCAAATCCCTAGAATATAGGAATCTCCATATCCGATCCCAACTTCACCACTCAAATGACTGACACATCCATCATACACAATCACCTTACATGTCATGACCTCGGTTCGCCCTCCATAAACCATCGTGACAACACCTAGTCTCTACGACTAGGTAAGCCTAACAATGTGGAATATAAACAACAATTGAGGAAGAGATAATTAAAAACCAAAATAATGAAATAAAACAGTGTTTAAAAATGCCACTCGACAAACACAATAACAACTCTCGAAACTAATAACTTTTCCCAAAACCCGGAATCTCATGATCATAAGCCTTTGAATGTCTACAAACATCTAACTCCAAAATATCTAACAAAGAAATGAAAGTAAAAAGGGCTAATACAAAAGGGAGAGTAGAAAGGGACTCTTCGGTCTGCGGACGCAGCAGATATACCTCGGAGTCTCTACGAATGCCTCGTCTCAAGAGGGATAAGTCTGAGTGGAGGTACCTGGATTTGCACGTGAAAAACATGCATAGAAAGGGCATGAGTACACCACAGCGGTACTCAGTAAGTGCTAAGTCTAATCTCGGTCGGGTAGGGACGAGGAAGGTTAAAGCCCTATTGAGATTAAATGAAATATAAGGTGTGACAGTATAAGATGAAGCAGTACAGTCGAAAGATAATAATAGGAATTAATATATGATAATAAGGATAACAACAACTGAAACAGAGGCAAAAACAATCACAAGGAATACCACTCTTCACAAAGATAATAACCGGGGATCTCTCAATATCTCGAGGATCTCTTAGTACCCTCAATATATGCCAGGGATCTCTTGGTATCCCGAGGATTTCTTTGTATCCCCAATATATGCTGGGGATCTCTTGGTATCCCACAGATCTCTTGGTATCCTCAATATATGATAGGGATCTCTTGGTATCCCGAGGATCTCTTAGTAACCTCAATATACGTGCTGGGGATCTCTCGGTATCCCGCACCTTAGCTCAAAACATAATACGTACAGGGGATCTCCAGGGATGTCATCCCGTAGTCCCAAAGTAAAACATACAACAATATCACAAAGAATACTCAATTAAACTCAATTTCGTACCAAGGTAAAATAGGTAATTCTAACCTAACATGATTCACATAATACAATTAAGGCAGTTTAAGCAATAAAGCAATTAAATCAATTAAACACGCTTATCTAAGCTAACAACACGCTTAAATTTCAAGTAGAATAAACTGGAAAGGAACCCACAATTAAAGCTACTTTAGTGAAAACAGGATTTTCAACAATTATCATAAGTATGCACTCGTCACCTCACGTACAAGGAATATGAATTACCACAATACCAATCCTAAGGGTAATGTCCCCCACACAAGGTTAGACAAGCCACTTACCTCGAACCAGCTCAAAATTAACCCGAAACCACGTCTTTGCCACGAGTACTCAACTCCAAATGGCCCAAATCTATTCAATTTAATTGCATAATGTAAATAACACTTCAATTAACTGATTCTACAAATACATTCTAAGCTAATACGCGAAATTAGGTAAAATGACCAAAACGCCCCTCAGGCCAACGTCTCGGAATCGGGTAAATTTTTTTATTTTCAGAATCCTTATACTCTCACGAGTTCATGCATCCCAAACTTAACCAAATCCAAGATCAAATTCCCAATCAAAATTCGAATTCTAGGTCTAATTACCTTCTTTCAATTTTTTCCCAATTTTCATCTCCAATCCGAAATTAAATGATAAAACTAATAATAGATTAGTGAAATATAAATAGAAAGGGATAAGGAATTGTTACCCAATGATCTCCTCTTCATAGAATCGCCCTACTCCGAGCTCCAATTTAATTTTTCCAAGTTTTGAACTAAACCCTCAAAATTTTATATTTCTGCTTAGCGATTACCACATCTGCGGTCAAGGGAGCGCACCTGAAGTCCCGCACCTGCGGAAGAAGGCATTGCAGGTGCGAAAATCACTTAACGGGCTGAGTCCTCTTCTGCGGTCGCTAGGTCGCATCTGCGGCACCGCATTTGCAAAAACCCAGCCACACCTGCGGTTCTGGAGCTTTGGCCCAAACTCGCTTCTGCGGCCACCTAGCCACTTCTGCGGTGCTGCACCTGCGGTCCCACACACGTAGGTGCGGTTATGATAGGTTCAACAATTCAAATTCTTCCTAAGTCTAATTCAATTTCCGTTAAGCACCCGAAACTCATCCGAGGCCCCCGAGACCTCAACCAAATATGCCAACTAATCCTAAAACATCATTCAAACTTGTTCCAACCTTTGGAACGCTCAAAACAACATCAAAACACCAATTAACATCGGATTCAAGCCTAAGAACTTCAAAAACTCTCAAAATATGCTTTTGATCAAAAAGTCTATCAAACCTCATCCGAATGACCTGAAATTTTGCACACACGTCACATTCAACACTACGGATCTACTCCCATTTCCAAAATTCCATTCCGACCCTCGGATTAAAATCTCACTATCGAACCAGAAACTTTAAAAATTCAACTTTCGGCATTTCAAGCCTAAATTAGCTACGGACCTACAAGACACAATTCGAACACGCTCCTAAACACAAAATCACCCAACGGAGCTAATGGAACCATCAGAATTCCATTCCGAGGATATCTTCACACTGTTCCGACTACAGTCAAATTTCCAGAACTTAAGCTCTCATTTAATAATTCCTCCCGGCAACTCACAATTGCAGAAACAAACACGGGAAAAGCAGTTAATAGGGGATCGGGGCATTAATTCTTAAGATGACCGGCCGGTTCGTCACATCCTCCTACACTTAAATATTCGTTTATCCTCGTACGAGCATATAGACATACCTAAAGTAGTGAAAAGATGAGGGTAATAGCTGTCTATATCCTGCTCGGTCTCCTAGGTCGCCTCCTCAACCGGCTGACCCCGCCACTGAACCTTCACTGAGGTAATGTTCTTTGACCTTAGCTTTCTAACATGCCTCTCCAATATTGCTACTGGCTCCTTAACATAGGATAGATCCTTGTCCAATTGGACTGAACTAAAATCCAACACGTGCGACGGATCACCGTGATACCTCTAGAGCATCGAAACATAAAATACCGGATGAACTTCTGCCAAGCTGGGAGGTAAGGCAAGCTCATAAGCAACCTCTCTAACACGCCTCAATATCTTAAAAGGGCCAATAAACCTCGGACTCAACTTCCCTTTCTTCCCAAATCTCATAACGCCCTTCATAGGCGATACCCGAAGCAGAATCACGAACCTTCCAGTCAACGTAACTCTTCTGTTTGGACTAGGATGTGCGGAGTCTATCTTGAATCACCTTAACCTTCTCCAAAGCATCCTAAACCACGTCTGTGCCCAACAATCTGGCCTCATCCAGCTCAAACCAACCCACCGAGGATCTACACTTTCTCCCATATAAAGCTTCATACGGTGCCATCTGAATACTAGACTGATAGTTGTTGTTGTAAGCAAACTCCACCAATGGCAGGAACTGATACCAAGACCCTCCAAACTCAATCACACACGCACAAAGCATATCTTCAAGAATCTGAATACTGCGCTCGGACTATCCGTCCCTCTGAGGGTGAAATGCTGCACTCAACTCTACCTGAGTACCTAACTCATGCTAAACGGCTCTCCAGAACCGTGATGTGAACTGGGTACCTCTATTTGAAATGATGGAAACCGGAATACCATGAAGACGAACAATCTACCGAATATAGATCTCTGCCAGCCACTACGAGGAATAAGTAGTACACACAGGAATAAAGTGAGCGGACTTGGTCAGCCAATCCACAATCACCCAAATAGCATCAAACATCCTCAACGTCCGTGGGAGCCCAACTACAAAATCCCTGGTGATATGCTCCCACTTCAACTCTGGAATCTCTATCTGTTGAAGCAACCCACCCAGTCTATAGTGCTCATACTTCACCTGCTGATAGTTGAGACACCGTGCTACGAATCCAACTATATCTTTCTTCATCCGCCTCCACCAATAGTGCTGTCTCAAATCT
The DNA here is from genome assembly GCF_000715075.1 of Nicotiana tabacum. Classification (NCBI taxonomy): domain Eukaryota; kingdom Viridiplantae; phylum Streptophyta; class Magnoliopsida; order Solanales; family Solanaceae; genus Nicotiana; species Nicotiana tabacum. Next base: position 45,062,986 of record NC_134084.1, read on the forward strand.
TGATGCATCTTCGCGGCACCCGGATGAATGGAATACCGTGAGCTATGAGCCTCCTATAGAATCAACTCTCGAAACCCATCAACATTGGGTACACAAATCCGATCCTGCATTCTCAATACCCCATCATCACCAGTAGTCACATCCCTAGCATCACCGTGCTGAACCTTGTCCTTGAGGACAAGCAAATTAGGGCCATCATATTGTCGTTCCCTGATACTATCAAATATGGAAAACCGAGAAACCACGCAAGCTAGAACCCGACTGGTCTCCGAAAGATCCAATCTGACAAACTAGCTGGCTAAGGCCTGAATATCCATCACCATAGGCCTCTCTGAGGCCGATAAATAAGCCAAACTCCCTAAACTCTCTGCCTAGTAACTCAAAGCATCGGCCACCACATTGGCCTTGCCCAGGTGATACAAAATAGTGATATCATAGTCCTTTAGCAACTCTAACCACCTCTCCTGGTGCAAATTTAGATCCTTTTGCTTGAACAAGTGCTGCAAGCTCCGATGGTCAGTATAAATCTCACAAGGCACACCTATAAGTAATGGCACCAAATCTTCAGGGCATGAACAATGGCAGCTAACTCAAGGTCGTGAACAGGGTAGTTCTTCTCATGTATCTTCAACTATTTGGACGCGTAGGCAATCACCCTACCGTCCTACATCAACACCGCTCCAAGGCCAACCCTTGAGGCATCACAATAGACCGTACAAGACTCCGAACCTGTAGGTAGTATCAAAATTGGGGTTGTGGTCAAAGGTGTCTTGAGCTTCTAAAAACTCGCCTCACACTCCTCAGTCCACTGAAACGGAGCACCCTTCTGGGTCAACCTGGTCGTAGGGGCTGCAATCGATGAAAACCCCTCCATAAAACGACGGTAGTATCCAGACAAACCAAGGAAACTACATATCTCGGTAGCTGAGGATGGTCTAGGCCAACTTTGCACGGCATCTATCTTCTTCAGATCCACCTAAATACCCTCACTCGATACCACGTGGCCTAAGAATGCCACTGAATCCAGCCAAAACTCACATTTCAAGAATTTAGCATATAACTTCTTCTCTCTCAAAGTCTGAAGCACAGTCCTTAGGTGTTGCTCATGATCTTCGTGACTCCGGGAATTCACCAGAATGTCATCAATAAAGACAATGACGAACAAGTCAAGATACGACCGGAACACACTATGCATCAAATGCATAAAGGTTGTCGGGGCGTTGGTCAGCCCAAATGACATAACAAGGAACTCGTAAAATGACCATACCGAGTCCTGAAAGCAGTATTCGGGATATCTAGCTCCCATATCTTTAACTGATGGTAACCTGAATGAAAGTCAATCTTAGAAAGTACCCGTACACCCTGAAGCTGGTCAAATAGATCATCGATACGAGGCAAAGGATAACGATTCTTCACTGTAACCTTGTTTAACCGGCGATAATCAATACACATACGCATAGAACCATCCTTTTTCTTCACAAACAAGATAGGAGCACCCCAAGGTGATACACTAGGCCAAATAAAACCCTTATCAAGCAATTCCTATAACTGATCCTTCAACTCAGGAGGAGCCATACGATACGGAGGAATAGAAATGGGCTGAGTGCCCAACAACAGATCAATGCCAAAATCAATATTTCTATCAGGCGGCATGCCTGGAAGATCCGCTGGAAACACATCGGGAAAATCCCGTACTACTGGAACTTAATCAATTGAAGTGGTATCAATACTGACATCTCTTACATAGACTAAATATGTGTCACACCCCTTCTCAACCATAAGCTGAGCTTTAAGAAAAGAAATAACTCTACTGGGAGTGTGATCTAAAGTACCCCTCCACTCAACACGTGGTATACCTGGCATAGCCAGCGTTACGGTTTTGGCGTGACAATCAAGAATAGAATAATGGGGCGACAACCAGTCCATGCCCAAGATAATATCGAAGTCAACCATATAAATCGGCTCTGGTCTCAAAAACCACTAAGAGAAACCAAACACGACCGATAAACGCGGTCCACAATAAGAGAATCTCCTACAGGAGTAGAAACATAAATAGGGGAACTCAAAGAATCCTGATATACACCCAAATGCGGAGCAAACTAAGAAGACACATAAGAGTAAGTAGAGCCTGGATCGAATAGAACCGATGCATCTCTGTGGCAAACCAATATAATACCTGTGATGACAGAATCAGAGGCAACAACCTCGGTACGGGTAGGAAGGGCATAGTATCTGGCCTGGCCTCCCCCTCTAGGGCAACCTCTACCTCCCCGACATCCACCTCTAGCTGGCTGAGCAGGTGGGGTAGCAACTGGAGCTGTAACCATAGCCTGAGAACTCTGCAGGGCATACTGTAGCTGAGAAGTCTGTGGAGGTGCACCCCTCCCAAGTCTGGGGCAATCCCTCACCATATGACGTGTGTCACCACACTCAAAACAAGCTCTGGGAGGATGTGGTGGCTGTGACTGCCTAGGGACAGGTCTGCTGGACTGACCTCTGAAAGCAACCCACGCCAGAGGCGCGCTAGAAACCGTAGGTGCATAATAAGGCTCATGAGCCCTAGGAGGAGCTGGAATACCACTGGCTACTGGAAGAGCTGAATGAACAGGGCGACTCATATAACCCCTACCATGACGACCTGCAGCTGGGTTACGGGCACTACAATAATGGCCCGACTCTCGAGACCTCTTGGCCTCCCTCTCCTCTTTCTCCCTAGCATGCATACCCTCAATCCTCCTAGCAATTCTCACCACCTGCTGATAAGAAATATCCATCTACAACTCACGAGCCATGCTAGATCTTATGCTGGGAATAAGGCCCTCAATAAACCGGCGAACCATCTCTCAGATAGTAGAAACCAAGGCTGGTGCATGTCTAGCCAAACTAGTGTAACAAACAACATACTCTAAGACAGTCATAGTGCCCTGGCGCAAATGCTCAAACTCTACACGCCATGCGTCCCTAAGGCTCTAAGGAACATACTCTCTCAGGAACAGATCTGAAAACTGAGTCCAAGTCAGTGAAGTAGCCTCATCTGGACTGTCTAACTCATAAGTGCGCCACCACTCATAGGCGGCTCCTCAAAGCTGGAAGGTAGTGAAAGAAACCCCGCTCAATCCTGAGATACCCATGGTACGGAGAATGCGGTAACACTCATCAAGAAATCCTAGAGCATCCTCCGATGCTAGACCACAAAATACAGGGAGCTTGTACTTCTTGAACCTCTCAAGCCTCAACTGCTCATCCTCGGAAGTCGCTGCCCTGTCCTTGGGCTGAACTGGCACTGCAAGCGGCACAGGAATAATCTCAGGGACCTGCTCAGCATGCACTCACTTCTCAGGAGTGTGCGCGGCAGGAGTCTGTGCTCCTCCCTCGGCCTCGGATGTGGATGCAGCAAGGGGAAGCAACCCTGCCTGAGCCAAAGTGGTTTACATGCTCATAAACTGCGCCAAAGTCTTCTAAAGAGCTAGAGTAGTAGTAGCAGTAGGTTTGTCAGGTGCCTAGACTCCGGCTGGATCTGCTAGTGGTACCTCGACAGCAGCTCTCGCAGGTACCCTGGCTGCACCACGTGCACGTCCTCGGCATCTACCCCAGCCCCGGCCTCTAACGGTTGTAGTAGGGGGCGTAGGTGCTTGATCGTCTCGGATAGCGCGTGTCCTCACCATCTGCGAGAGAATAGAATATAAAAGTTTAGAATTGTGATGTCAAGATGTCGCACGACAATGAAATCAAATGAAGTGTAATTTTTCTTACAGTTACATAGCCTCTCGTAGATAAGTACAAACGTCTCCGTACCGATTAGCGAAACTCTAATAAACCGGCTTGTGATCCGTGACTCCTATGAACCCAGAGCTCTGATACCAACTTGTCAGGACCTCAATTCGCCCTCCGTGAACCATCACGATGGCACCTAGTCTCTACGACTAGGTAAGCCTAACTTGCGGAAAAAAAACCAAAATTTGCAGAAGTAAACAATTAAAACAGAAATAAAATAGTAACAGTGTTTAAATGTGTCGCTCGGCTTACACTATGTTTAACTCTCAATACCAATACATAAATCCAAGACCCGAAAATCCACGAATCACAAGCTACGATCAATACTATATAGCTCTATCTCCGGAATGTCTAATAAGAACATGAAAGTACAGAAGGGCTAAATACTAAAAGCATGAATAGAAAGAGACTTCTCGGTCTAGGGACGCGGCATATGTACCTCGAAGTCTCTAGAGCAGTCGCCTCCCTCAAGGATAGTAGGCCTGATCAGCAGTACCTGTATCTGCACATGAAAACCATGCAAAAAAGAGGCATGAGTAAACCACAGCGGTACTCAGTAAGTGCCAAGCCTAACCTCGGTTGGGTAGTGATGAGGAAGGTCAGGGCCCTACTGAGGTTAAATAAAATATAAAGATCAACAGTACAAAATGGAATAGTATCAATAAGTGCAGCAATAAGATAACACAGGATGAACAAAACAGTAACTACTATACAGAACAAGGTAAACATGGAAAGGAAGTACAGCTCAGCACCAATAGTAACAATCGGGGATCTCCCAGGATACCGTCCTATAGTCCCATCTTTACATATCCAGTGAATCTTCCGGGATACCGTCCCTCCCGGGATACCGTCCTGTAGTCCATCATATATATATGTCCGAAGGATCTCCCGGGATCTCGTCCCGTAGTCCAACTCATAGTGCGTGGGGATCTACCAGAATTTCGTTCCGTAGTCCCAAATGTAAATACCCAGTACTGGGGGAATCTACCGTGAGCATTCTCGTAGTTCCATATAACTGTACAGGGGGATCTACCAGGAATCTAACCCGTAGTCCCAAAGTAAATGTGCAGGGGATCTACCGGGAATCTAACCCGTAGTCCCAAAGTAAACATACAAGGGGGAGCTACCAGAATCCCACATCCGTAGTCCCAAAATAAATATACAGCAGCAGGAGGAAGGTAAACAAAAATAGCAAAATTCATATTAAGGCAATAAGGGATTCTAGCCTAGCATGCTGCACAGAATTCAAGTAAGGCATGTTAAATCAAATGAAGCAATTTCAGTCACTTAGACATGCTTTTCCTAAGCTAACAATAGGCTTAATATTGCAAGTAATAGTAACAGAAAAGGAAACATAATAGTAATTACTTAAAGAAAAACCGAATTTCCAACAACTAGCACAAGTACGCACTCTTCACCTCACGTACAAGGCATTTCATTTACCAAATATACCAATCCTATAGGGAAGGTCCCACACACAAGGTTAGACCAGCCACTTATCTCGAACCGGCTCAAAATCAAACTGAGACCACGTTCTTGCCACGAGTACTCGACTCCAAATGGACCAAATCTATTCAATTCAATTTCATAATGTAAATAACACTTCAAGTAACTGATTCTACAATTAAACACTAAGCTAATACGTACAATTATGTAAAATGACCAAAATGCCACTCGGGCCCACATCTTGGAATCGGGTGAAATTTATATTTTCAAAAACCTCGTACTCTCATGAGTCTATACATAATAAGAACACTGAAATCGGAGTCCAAATGACTGCTCAAATCCTCATTTAAAGGCCTCTTAAACTCAAGCCCTAATTAACCATTTTTCCCAAATTTCTCTTCACTAATTTGGTCTTTAATCACATAAAAATGAGTTATGAAGTCAAGGATGTTACCTCCAAGCGATTCTCCTTAGAATACTTCTTCTATCCCCTTCAAAGAGCTCCAAAAACGATTAGAAATGGTGGAAATAAACCCCCAAGTCGCGGAACCCCTTTTAAAATAATGCCCAGCAGTTTCCGCTTCTGCGGAACAAGTGTCGCATCTGTGACTTTCACTTAAGGATGAGTTTTCGCATCTGCGGACTTCTAACCGCAGGAGCAGTTCCGCTTGTGCGAGCTCTTCACCGCATTTGCTATTCCTGAGGAATTGACACAAAGCTGCTTCTGCGGCCCTTTAGCTGCTTCTGCGGCGTCGCATCTGCGGTCCCCAAACCGCAGATGCGAAAATACCAAAAGACCAGCTGCTGTAGCAACTTCAACTCCAAAATTTCCTACATTAACCTTTCGAATTCATCCCGAGGCCCCCCGAGACCTCAACCAAAGGCACAAAAATTGCCTAATACTTTATTCGAACTTGTACCAATCTTCAAAACACTTCAAACAACACCAAATCAACCAAAACACATCGGATTCAAGCCTAAGTTTCTAAAATCTTCCGAATTCCACTTTTGATAAAAACCCAACCAAACCACGTTCGAATAACCTAAAATTTTGCACACATCCCAAATGACATAACGGAACTACTACAACTCTCGGAATTCTATTCCGGCCCTCGAATCAAAATCTCACTATCGAACCAGAAACTTCCAAAATTTAACTTTCGGCATTTCAAGCCTAAATTAGCTACGGACCTCCAAAACACAATCCGAACACGCTCTCAACCACCAAAATCACCCAATGGAGCTAACGGAACCATCAGATTTCCATTCTAAGGCCATATTCACACTGTCCCGACTACAGTCAACTTTCCAACACTTAAGCTCTCATTTAGGGACTAAGTGTCCCAAAACTCTCTGAAACTTAAAATGAATATCCCGGCAAATCAAAATAGCAAAAATAAACTTTGGGATCAGGGCAATTAATAGGGGATCAGGGCGTTAATTCTTAAGACGACCGGCCGGGTCGTCACACCGTGGCACACCCGGTATAGCTAATGTGACTGTCTTGGCATGGCAGTCCAAAATAGCACGACACAAAGATAACCAGTTCATGCCCAAAATGATATTAAAATATACTATACACAATAATAAAAGATTCACTCGGGTCTCCACACCCCCAATAGTCACCACACATGACCGGTACACACGATCTACAACAATAGTATCGCCCACTGGAGTAGATACATGAATAGTTGAAATAAGAGACTCACGGGGCGTATAACAGGAAAAGTATGATGACACATAAGAAAAGGTGGAACCGGGATCAAATAATACAGAGGAACCTCTGTGGCAGACTGAAACAATACCTAAAATCATGGCATCTAAAGCAGCAATATCTGATCTACCTGGGAGAGCATAGAAATGGGCCTGACCACCACCTGATCGACCTCCCCCTCTAGGGCAACCCCTGGCTGACTGACCTCCACCCCTAGCTAGCTGGGCGGGTGGTGAAGTAACTGGAGCAGACCTCCACCCCTATCTTAGCTGTTTTTAAAACACTTCTTATGAAAACTAGTATTTAAACCTATGTTGGAAAAATGGTTTTATAAAAGGAATTCGATGTGATTGATGGTTTGGGTTGGCTTGCCTAGTAATGTGATAGGCGCCATCACGACCAGGTATTTGGGGGTCATGACCATACATTATGTTGGTATTCGGTTGAGTATGATACTTTCCCGCGCGGCCCATCGGTCTGGGTCGTGATAGAAAATCTCTTTAAATTCGAACAAAGTCTTCAAGATGTCAAGCTCTTTAAGTTTGAGCAAATAATTCAAGTTGCAAAGCTCTTAAAATATGAGCTAAGACTTCAAGTCACAAAGCTATTCAAATTCAAGCAAAGTCTTCAAGTTATAAAGCTCTTCAAATTCGAGTAGAGACTTCAAGTTGTGAAGCTATTCAAATTTGAGCGAGTTATCAGGATGTAAAGCACTTCAAATTTGAGCATGGTCTTCATGTTGCAATGTTCCTCAACATCATAAGCTTAAACTTTATGTTGCAAACACTCCTTGTATGTATGAGTATAAAATGCACAAAAAAAATTATACTTCTCCTGTACTACGTAATGACTTGATCCTTTGTGAATGTACGTAGGCAACTTAGAGTTTTGTTCTAAGTTCAGCCACATAAATGGAAAAAAGTATACTTTACCACGATAGCAAAGAAAGGCTGATGATACTCTCCTCCAAAGCTAGAAAGATGGAACACTATATGTATTATTTCATCAAGTTGTGAGAATAATGTTTTATGCACTTCTTCTCCAAATTGCAAGAAGAGCTTGTTCTACTCCAATGCTTGAAGGATGGGATGCTCCATGAAATTCTTCGCCAAATTGCAAGAAGACATGGTTCTACACCAAAGCTTGGAGGTTAGGACACTCCATTAACTTCCTCACCAAGTTGTAAGAAGGGGTCATTCCATGCCAAATCTTGAAAGTTAGGACATTACATGCACTTATTCAGCAAAAATCGCAAGAGAAGGTGGTTTCACGCCAAAAGTCAAATGATGGATGCTTCATGTGCTTGCTCGCAAAGGCTGCAAAAATTGCACTCCAAGTGTCTAACACAAGAAGGGGAGATACACCACATACTTACTCGCCAAGGTTGAAAAGGATACTTCAAGTATCAATCTCGCCAAGCCGTAAGCATGAGATGCACATGTACTTGCTCTACAAACATTGCGAGTAAAGTGGATGCTCAAAGTTGTCTTCGCCAAAACCACTAGAATGGTGAATGCACTAAGTGGTTCCTCGCTAATAATATTAGCATCACTTACGTCTTCTGGGTTTGATATCAAGACCATTTCTGCTCCTTCATAAACCTGCAAAAAAAGATGGAAAAAATTACTATAAGATTCCGTAAATTCGGATTAGTTGTAGATGCATTAAATGAGTATTAATGTGACCTTTTAGACATGTGAAGTCCTATCGGGATGAGTATGGGTGGAAACAATTATTTTACAATCAAGACCGAGAGTGACGTGTATAAATTTGATAAAATCGACTAAGTTTATATGAGGTATATTTTATAGTCAGATGGTGCAAGGCCATAAAAACTCATGGCCATAGATAGTGCAAGGCACTGTCCAGGGCATTAACATCAGCGCCCCTTACAGTGGAAGACACTGTATCCTCAGTGCCCCAGATAACGTAAGGCACTGTAACCTCAGTGCCCTAGACAATGCAAGGCACTGTAATTTTGGCGCCTCTTATGGCACCTTGCACAATACGTTTGGCGCCCCAGATGGTGCCCCGCGCCGACGTTGTTTATACGAGCTATTTTGGGACGTGTTCACTTATTTAAAAGTCCTACCTCGTTCCCTCACACCCCAAATATGAAAATCTACTCTAGAAAGAGGAGCTCTCAAGAACCCAACTTCCCCAAGGTCCCTCCATCATCCAGATAAGTTATAATTTTCTAAGTTAATTTCAATTCTCCAACACCGTATTAACATGGGTAAATCTTCCAATCATTAAATATTCGATCGAGACACCATTGTTGAGAAAAGAAACCCTATAACTCAAATTCAAGAGGAGTGAACTTCGAAAAGGTAATGCTTCTACTCCCTAATCATTATAACTATCAATTGATGAGTTTTTGGTGGAATAGTAAATGGGTCTGATAAAAAGAACCATAAAAACTATACTAGGGTTGTGGATTGTTGAATTATGAATGTTGTAAATATTTGGGTGATGAGAAATGGTGTTAGTTACATCTATTAGGGATTGTAGAATCACCTAGAAGTAGTAGAATGAGAACTTGGTGAAGAAAAGACTAATTAGTGTGGACTATGAGCCTTTACGACCATATGGTGTTTGATAAAGTGCGTAAGTGACTAAATCATGGGCATTAATGCTAATAATGGTTCCTCTTGATATATATTGCCATAGATTATCGTTGAAAAAGGCGATGAAATCATTGTGATACACTTAAAAGGCCAGAGTCAAGGTATGTGAGGCTAACTCTGTATGTTTGGGAATGTTAATGATTGTCCCTACACTACGTTTCTTTTACAATATTAGTAATTGTCTTAGAAATATAGTTAAGCTCAATTCCTTGAATAGTTGCAGAACTTCTATTCTCTAGCTTCGTAACTCGTTCATGACTTTCATTCTAAACATTGTGAGCTCAGTGCGTAATCAATATAGATTTGGGTTTGATGTCCCTGAGTCTCAGTCTAGATAACTCAGCATGTAATATACAGGTGAAGTTTCAGTTTTCATAATCAGTTCATGAATACATGTCTCAGTCTAGTCCTATTCAGTATTCTAGTATCATGTAACTCAAAATGATTCAATATTTCGGTATCATGTATTCCAGTATGATTCTCACTTCCTAATTTGAAATCCCTGAATGTTGAACACCTGTATTTCGGCCTGAAGCTGCAGTTTATGCTTTATGCATCTTTGGGACTGAGACCGCAGTTTATGCTTTATGCATTTATGGGCCTGAGGCCGCAGCTTATACTTTATGCATCTTTGGTCCTGAGGCTTCAGTTAATGCTTTATGCATCTCTGGGCCTGAGGCCGTATTTTATGCTTTATGCATCTTTGGGCCTGAGGTCGCAGTTATGTATACGTATACTTGGGCCGAGGCTGCAGTTTGTGCACATATATTGGGCCTGAGGCCGCAGTTTGTTTATTCAGATAAACAGGTTGTTCATCATTCAGAAAAGGGAGTATTCATATCCTTACTTCATTTATTTAGTTCAGTTATCAGTTATCATTTCATTTATTAGTTATCAATTCTCAGTTATTAGCTCAGTATTAGTTTCAAGATTTATAATTTTTTCTTTCAGTTACTTTACATACCAGTGCAATTCAAATGTACTGACGTCCCTTTTCACGGGGCCTGCATCTCACGATGCAGGTAATGATTTACAGATTGACGATTCAGAGCGTTAGGATTCTTGTACTAGTTATTTGGTGAGCCGCAGTTCTATTGGGGCATTATCATTACTTTACAGTCTTTAGTATTTTTAGACAGTCAGTTTTTCAGTACTTCATTAGAGCTTCATACACTAGAGTAATAGTTAGACAGAGTCACAAGCTTTTCATGTTAAGCAATGTTGGCTACATATATGTTTCAGACTTATATTAGTGTTTCCACACTCTAATTGTTATCATTCAGACTTTTAGTATATCAGCATGTGTTAGTTTATCTTCCGCATTTAGTATGTTATGATATCACATGTTGATTTAGCTAGACATTTGGTTCACTCGATCACATGTAGTCAGACATCAAGTGCCGTGTTACGTCCAGGCCCGGGTTCGGGGCGTGACAAAGCTTGGTATCAAAGCACTAGGTTCAAGTGTCCTAAGGAGTCTATAAAGTCGTGACCAGTGGAGTTTCCTTTATATCTGTGTGACGGCCACTCGTATAAATAGTTAACTACCAAGACATCCAAGATTGTCTCATTTCTTTCTACTTTAGATCGTGCCATGAAACTTAGAGCAATAGGTAGCCTTCTATTCCTATCAAATTCCAGACGTATTGAATGCCCAAGCGGCGGGCAGGAAAGAAAAAAACCAAGGTCCTAGAAGGATTATCGCCTATTGGGGTATAATTATGGAGTACATATTGGTAACAAGTGAGACTTGAGAGGATGTTGAAAGTGGGATACAATCTATAATAGTACATATTAGAGCATAACCACATCAGAAAGTACAAAAACAGTTATCATGTTTTATGGTTATCGGTTTACCTCAGTTACCAGTTATGCAATATTTCAGTTAGCAGGTTTATGGTAATTGAGTATGCCAGTATTCATTTATTCAGTTACCAAATCTCCAATTTCTGGTATATTCAAATTCTAATGACTTGTGAGTATACAGTGATACCTATGGGTGCTAAAAGAAAATGTAAGTAACATGTTTGTGTAGCAAAATTATCGTATGTTTTAGGTCCAGATTAAGACTCAAGACTCTCCGGGTGGTGTTGAAAATGATTTATCAGATAGTGGTATATTATGAAGGACATGTTTGTGTATGGTAGAGTATCCATATTTGTTTTATCTCACAAAACAATTTCATTTTTACTCTTGAAAATGGAGCCACATATTGGATGATGATAGTTCATAAGTCAGACCCTACGGTGCAACAAGTTAAGAATTTGGCCGCAACTGGCATAGAATTGTCAATTATAGTTTTGGACAAAAAGGGCCTAAGGGCAAAATACCTAGGTGTCAAAAATGTTTGATATTACCAAAGATGTGTTTTTGTACAACTCATGCATGAGACTAAGAAATATGATGTAAGAAATGAGAATCAAGAGCAGCCAATATTGAATTTTAGGGAATGATTTTAAGTTGTTCATATTTATTCATATTAGAACTAGAAAGTACCACGTTAGTAAGTTACTATAAGAAACATCTATTATTGTGAGACAAAGGATATGACAATTCCCCTTAAGTTATGTGACTATGTGTTTACCCTGAATATTTATAGTCTGATATGATTTTGAAGTATATAGAAAGTTAGGGGTTAGATATTCCAATTTTGTTTAAGACAGACGAAATTTACCTAATGTGATCCATGTACATAGTTCAAAAAGAATGAGAGTTTGCAGCAGTAGAATATGGTCAGATGATGAGGGAAGTTAGGAGTAACCTTATGCTTCACTTTAGTTATTCAAAGCATGAGAAGAAAATATGATGCTAGCAGGTGGTTAGTAAAAGGATAGTAAATAAGTTTAGAGTAGATACAACAAATTAGCAATTTCAGTAGAGCTAGTAGAGGTACAATTTAATTTACTTAGTAAAGTTAACACTAGTGAGTGGGTAACAGTTTGACATCGAACGCATGTTAGAACCCGAAGAGTTTAAGTTAAACCCGAAATTGTCACACCTCCTTTTTTTACCCGAAAGGGATGTTTGGAGTTTTTCCAATTAAAGTGACAATAATCGAAATGGGATTATTTATTCAGATTCAGAGTCGCCACTTGGAATAATTTATGGTGTCCCAAGTCACAAGTTTAAAATCCCGAATCGAGAAAGTTTGACTCTGTTTTATAGTCCGCGAAACACAGAAATCCGGGTAAGAAATTCTGTTAACCCGAGAGAAGGTATTAGGCATTCCCGGATTTTGTGGTTTTAGCACGGTCGCTCAACTATTGATAATTAGCCTAATAATCTAATTAATCACATATTTAAACCTATTTTGCATTTTTACTTTTTAACCACTTTTAGTATTTATGGAATTATTTTCTGGAACAAATCACGATTGCCGTACACTTGTCGTTTTGGTACACATTGCAAACTGCGTCACATAAAATGCACCCGCAATTTACAACATGTTTATTTTACTATTAGTATTCAAAGTTATGGCCGGGTCACATGAAATGCACACCCGAATGGGATTTACATATCGTGACCATGCCACGGGAACTGTACCCATGGCCACGATGAATTGTTAATCGCGCCTATAGCAAACTATGAATGTTCATAAGAAAACTATAATCATGTCAAGTGAACTTGTACATAATCACGATAATAAATTCAAAATGCGCCTAAAGGTTTGCCTACCCGGGTGTGACCGGCCTAATCATGCTCCTAGCGATTAAAGCAATAGACAAGATAAAATTGAGTTTCTTTCCATTTTTTCAATATCCATCATTAATATACTAGGTACTTTTGCTTGTTTAAGAATTCAGACACCAATAAACATTTAATATACAAATGCGAGATAAAATACTCCATATGCACACAATTGGGTAAACTAAAAATCAACCAGAATTTCATTCTCTACCAAAAGCACACAAGGAAGAACAATAAAATCAATTAAGCACAAGGTTTAGAAATGAACCTCAGAAACAAACTCTGGATGTGACTGTTAGAAAGATTTGAAACGCGAATGCACAAGATCTCATACAAGTACTTGACCAAAACTTTGGAACATGGCTGGATCATCGGGCGAATACCTCAAATACAGGACAAACGAACCTTTCGAAAGAACTCACACTTTGCCGAAATCCCAGCGAAATCTGGAAACCCAATAGATGGCAGCCTTGTTTAGAATAATTCAACTGTGATGACACAAATGACTACAATAGCTAGAAAAGCCAAGTCTACGAGTAGGCAATCTGACTAATTCCTTCCAAAGTAAGTTTTATTGCAATTCCAATAGCATGACAACCGAAGTGCGCCCATTAAGGAACATATTCTCAAATAGACTAGTACATTCGTCTGCCCATAATGAGGCTCAAAATGCAACACTAAAGTACTACTATAGGTACTATTGCTGCTACATAAGTCAAAAAGGCTAGTTGTTGGTAGCTGGAGAAATGGATGTTTGGAGCGGCTGCGACAGAAAGTTTAGGGGTGGAGGAGATCCGACAGCTGTGGTGTTTTTGCGGTTCTAGGGTTCAAAAAGATATGTAAGGGTGGTCGTTCAGTGACTGAGGAGGAGTGGAGTTCTGGCGGTGGTGGCTGGTTGTTTTTGTGACGGTGGGAGCTGCTATGGAGGATGGTGGGCGGCGGCAACTTCTTGGTCAAGCCATCTTTGGTTCAGCTCCTAGGTTTTTTCTATGGCTGCTTCTTTGTGTGTGAAGAAGATGATATGAGGGCTGTCTCTTGGAGAGGTGACGACTGGGAACTTTTTTGGTGTCTAGGGTTTTTTGTCAAGGGTGCTGAAGATCGGAAACGGCTGGCGCTTTTCACTAGGGTCCTCTAGGGTTAGCTCTTATGGAAGAAAAAGAAGGGCTCTTAGGGTTTAGGATTAGCTAGGCTTGGGGTTAATGGGCTAAAGGATCCGAAAATAGACCTTAAAAATGGTTGTTTTAGCCCAAATTTGACTCTTTCTCCTTGAACAAGACTAAAAATACTACACCATTTACTAATTGATCCTACTTAAGTAAAATAACTATAATAATAAAACTAACCGTTAAAACAAACCTATTTTTGGTATTTTCAAATATCAAACTAAAAGATAAAAGTAGATTAAAATCATTGCAAAATTAAAATAATATTCCTGAAAACAAAGTGGAACTATTTTTGTATTTTTGAATTTTATGTAAGGTAGATAAATTAAAAGTAACTAGATAAAATATTAATTAGCTAAATAAAAGAAAATATTTTTGTAATTTTTATTTTTGTGATAAAATAGAGTAAAAGAGTCAAAACTATTTAGAATTGCGATACTAAACCTAAACTAAATTTTTACGCTAAAATGTGTAAAATCTTGGGGAGGGTCAAAAATTACATGTCTACAGTTGCCCCTCTTTGACTGGAAACACGAAGAGTTTTCAGATAAAGAATGACGAGAAAGGTTTTATGACCCGACCCTTATTCAGAGACACCAAAAACTAAAAGAAAGGAGAATGTGACCGAGCCCTGGTATCTGAGCTGCCTACATATCCTTGGCTATAAAGGAATCAGGCCACATGTAGTTCAGAAGTAGGAACAGTGATGGAGTATACCGAGGTGGAGAGCCAATTGAGGTGACATTCCGTCGAGGTTCCGATCCACGTTCCTGTTATTACATCAAAATCAAAAAATGAAAAAGACTAACTAAGCCTGTCAACTATGAGTTACAAGATTCCTATCTGTAAGTCTTCTGAAGCTTGATCTTGAGTCTTGAATGGTTCTTCATGTAGACTTTAGATTTGAACCTTGATACTTGCTAGCTGCAGGTGCTAGTTCATTCTTCTTCAGTTTTTTTAGATTAAGGCCGGACATGTAGCTCGTGACTTCAGCCACGTCTTGAGAAGTTCATATCTTTCATCTATTTCTGCATTTGGATTCACTTCTATTTTTCTTTTCTCTTTTTTTTTTCTGGATTGAGACTACTTCTGTTGGTCATCTCGGATCGTTGACTCGCATTCTTGCCGCGAGCTTCTGCTACTTTTAACTTAAGTTGAATTCTGAAATGACTTCCCTTGTTCTCCAGGTAGGTGCCTGCTACTGACTTGAAACTTGAAATAATTCCGAAGCGAATTCCCTTGTTATCTAGGTGGGTGCCTGCAAACAAAACAACAAAACAAACAAAATTTTCTGCCCCAGTTTGCACTCGGAAGATTTGTGAGTTGTTAACAAAAATGTAAACCACTTATGCTATTGATGCAATGATGAGAGTAAACTAAAGACTCGACTAGGATGTGCGTCTCCTGTGAGTAAAACCAAGAAACTTTTACTAGCAAATGTGTCTACTAAAAATAAAACCTGAATGAACCAGCTTAGGAAGTGTGTCTCCTATGGGTGAAACTTGAATGAACCAAACTAGAAAGTGCGTCTCCTAAGGCTAAAACTTGAATGAACCAAACTAGGAAGTGTGTCTCTAAGGGGTAAGACTTGTATGAACCAAAACCAGAAAGTACATCTCCTAGGGGTAAAATCTCAATTTAGGAAGTGCATCTCCTAAATAGTATAACCTGAAAGACCTATACTAGGACTCCTATGGGTAAAAATTCAATGACTCAAACTAGGAAGTGCGTCTCCTAGGAACGAACTTACATGACCCAAAACTAGAAAGTGCATCTCCTAAAACAAAAATATAACTTAAAAGACCCAGACTAGGAAGTGCGTCTCCTAGGGGTGAAATCTCAATTTAGGAAGTGTGTCTCCTAAAACGAAAATATTACTTGAAAGACCTAGACTAGGAAGCGCGTCCCCTATGGGTGAAACGTGAATGAACCAAACTAGGAAGTGCGTCTCCTAGGGGTGAAATCTCAATTTAGGAAGTGTGTCTCCTAAAAGAATAACTTGAAAAGACCTTGATTAGGAAGTGCGTCTCCTAAGGGTGAAACTTGAATGAACCAAACTAGGAAGTGCATCTCCTAGGGCTGAAATTAAATGACCCAAACTAGGAAGTAGGCTGAAATCATAATTTATGAAGTGCATCTCCTAAAAGTATATCCTGAAAATCCCAGACTTGGAAGTGCGTCTCCTAGGGGCAAAACTTCAATGACTCAAATTAGGAAGTGCGTCTCCTAGGGGTGAAACTTCAATGACTCAAACTAGGAAGTGCGTCTCCTAGGAATGAACTTAAATGACTTAAACTAGGAAGTGCGTCTCCTAGGGGTAAAATCTCAATTTAGGAAGTGCATCTCCTAAAACAAAAATATAACCTGAAACACCCAGACAGGGAAGTGCGTCTCCTTGGGGCATTACACCTGAATAATTCAAGCTTCCAAGCTTTGATATGAACATAGCCTTCATCCCTGTTTCAGACAAAGAGAACTTGTGATTTTAAAACATGGTGGTTAGTTTGTGGCCTTGACTACGAGGGCGATTTCTCTTGCACTTGTCACGATCAACTTGGACTTCAACTTGGAAGACCTTGCCTATTATTGACTAACCATTTTCTTTCAACCCTTATCATAGAAAACACCTCCGATCCATTCAAGCCCAATATCCTCTATCTGTTGCATTTTGCTCATGGATTGACATTTACCGAATCTTTGCATTTCACATGAATCCCAAAGAACGTTGATTGTTACCAACTCAGTGCGCATACTATTCTTTCCTGACTTATGCCGCTCTGATGTGCAAGCCATATTCCATTTTGTGCAATTGAAAAGCTGGTAGAGAATTCTGAAGTCATTTCTCACTTATTCTAACCAAACAGACTCAAGAAGAGGAAGTAAACAAAACAAAAGGAACAACGTAAGGGACAATGGAAAAAGATGATACCTAATAGGAAAATTACAAAGTAGAAACTTATCAGATATAGATACCAACTCTAATGATCATGACATGTACTTTTGGATTAAGTGGCCTAATCTGTCAAACAAGTCTAATATTCAACTCTTGTTTTACCTCTTCGCCGTGAAACTGGGCTTCAATGCTCCGATTATCCTATCTGACTCACTATCCTTATTCGAAGGGTTTTCACCATCAAACATTTCTCATTTTGTTCTTTCTCTCAACTTACCGTCTCCTTATGGTGCCTGTGAAAGTTTTCACCCGTAAGACTCTCTCATTTTGTTCTTTTCCTTTTTATTTCCTCTGATTCTGTAGATGACAAAGCATTGACCATAGTAAAAACATCATATGCTCCTGGCATGTCTAGATCGGCACTCTCAAAGATTATCTGGGAGGTCTTTTGGACTGTAATGTGGCTTTTGGACATGTTTAGAAAGAAGGAATATCATAAAGGCTCAAAATAACTAAGTCAACAGGGTTAATTTATCTACAACTTTTGGAATCCATTATAAAAGCTTGCCCCAATTTCTAAAACAAGGGAATTTGATTCTTTTTTTGCAGATGGAATTTCTAAGAAAGACTGTCCCACTCTCGACTTCGTGGGATTATGAAATATTTTATTTGGTGCGACCAAACCGTAAGGCTGCCTACGTATCTTGTTGTGACAAGAATCAGGTCGAACGTAGTTCAAAGGAATACTTTTTGCTACTATTTTTCTTTTTTTTTCTTTTTCCTTTTTTTGTCTTTATCTCTATTTTTCTTTATCTTTTTTTTTTTGAATTTTCCTTTTGGAATGAACTTTCTAAAACAAACCTATGGGGACATGAACCTTTTTTTTTCGTATGACTCTAACTTGATTCCAAAAAAGGGGAGGTCAAAGAAAACAGCACAGGCTCAAAGGGTATCCAAGGGTATAAAGTGTTTGGGTAGCTTAAAGAGGGCCTCCCAATCCCTGAAAATGCCAAGTACAACACATGCAACTTGAGGATGAAAATTGAAGCATACACAATATTTCTTTTGCAGCTTCGGCATTGATATTAGTGATATGCCTTCCACTTTTATTTAGTGCCTTGTCACTTACAAAACTCTCGTTGGGTGATTCCCTCTTCACAGTGGATATCCTTCGTTAATTCAGAGCAAACTCTCTTGACTTTATCTTGTAAATTGAGGTGCACTTGAACTCAAATCCGCTCACTTCAAATTGTATGGGATGCGCTCTCTTGTAATGAATTCTTGTCATCCTATTAACTTCCCAAACTATCTGCCCCAGTTTCACACAATTCGGGCTTTAAATGATCTCGAGATATCCAAATCTTTATTTATTTCTCTAAAGTGTCCCTATCATCTTCAAAATTGTTTCATTGCTTCATGACTAAACTAACTTTTAAGACCATGCTGAGAATTACGCGTGTATGTCATATCACTAGAGTCATAAGGAAAAGAATTATAAAAGGAAAAGAGAACTAAACAAAAAATGACTAGAAATAACAAAAAACAGAAAATTGCATTAGACAGACGGTGAAAGGGTTTGAACAACAAAACAAGCAAACTAAACTGGGGTTACAACCCGAAAACAAACCTAGATAACACTAAACGAGTTACTACGACTAAATGAACTAAACAACATTAAAGGATAGAAGGGTTTGAGTCACAAGACAATATCTGGATTACAACCCTGAAATAACCCGGACAACAAAAATGACAACAAAATAAACGACCAAGACTCCCCTTGGCTAACCAAGAGATGAGCGTCTTTCCAATTACCAAGCTCGACATCTTAGCCACTAACTTCCACATCAATATTACCAAGACCATTACCAATCTCAATATCGTTAACTTCAGTCAGAAAGTTCCCAAGAGGATTCTCATACTCCCTGTCACCACGCATCATCCCCACAAAGTGTGCATCATCATGTGCAAGTAAAGGATTCTGCGCGATATTCTGGGTGTCACTGTCCTGGATCACAATTATCTCTTCTTAAATCATTCTTTCTATTTCCCTTTTCAAAACACAGCAATCTTCAATGCTATGCCCTTGAATATTAGAGTGGTACATGCACCGTACAATAGGATCAAAACCTTTTGTATATGGGTCCGGAGTATAGAAGAGGAGCGACTCAATCAGGCCAGAATGTTTTAACTTTTCAAACAGGCTTGTGTAGGATTTTTCGATAGGCGTGAAACTATTTCTTTGCTTTTGTTCCC
This sequence comes from Nicotiana tabacum, assembly GCF_000715075.1. Lineage (NCBI taxonomy): Eukaryota > Viridiplantae > Streptophyta > Magnoliopsida > Solanales > Solanaceae > Nicotiana > Nicotiana tabacum. The sequence continues at coordinate 45,082,543 of NC_134084.1, forward strand.
CTCCATGCCCCAGTTTTCTAGGGTTTTGGATGCTCGAAAATGTTGTGACGGCAAAAGTGCATTATGCGGTGCTGGTTCTCGCCATAAGGAGTGACCCAGTTGTTGGACAAATAACCGGACGTTTTTTGGAGGATAATACTTGGGTGGATTATGTGGAGCTCGGGGATAGGTTTGGGGTTGGGGTTGAGGCTGAGTATATGGTGAGGTTGACCCGTTGGACCATGTCATGATCTTGAGACAACCATATAAACATCATCATGTTCCTTCTGACCCAGCAAGCTTCCTGTGTCATTCTGAATTGTTTGTGTTGTGGATTTTAAAGAAGAATAGCTCATGATCTTGCTCGACTTCAGCCCATCTTCTACCATTTCTCCCATTTTAACCACATCGTTAAAAGGCTTACCCACAATTGAGATCAAATGCCCAAAGTAAGTTGGCTCTTGAGCTTGAAGAAAGTACTCGACCATCTCATCTTCTTCCATCAGGGGATTGACTCGGGCAGCTTACTCTCTCCATCTAAGCCTGTTTTCCCTAAAGCTTTCATTAGGCTTCTTTTCCATCTTGGTGAGGAACATGCAATTTGGGATAATTTCTATATTGTACTGAAAGTGTCGGGCAAAGACCTGAACCGCGTCGTCTCATGTGTACCACCTGCTAGCATCCTGGCAGGTGTACCACTCTAGAGCTGCCCCACTCAAATTCTGACTGAAATATGCCATCAATAATTTATCCTTCCCACCAGTGCCTCTCATCTTACTGCAGTAGCCTCTCAAATGGGCCACGAGATCTCCATGTCCGTCATACAACTCAAACTTTGGCATCTTAAACCTAGCAGGTAGTTGGATGTCAGGAAATAAACACAAGGCTTTGTAAGACACACTCATCTGGCTCCGTATCCCTTGCATGTTTCTTAAAAACTACTCTAAGATTTCACCTTCCTGGATATCTCATCTTGCTCCACTGTCTTAGCAGTCTTTTCAGTTTCACTGGGAGGCTCAAAATGAGGAGCGTGAGAGTATGGATCCGAGACCTTAAAAGTTGGTTTTGGAGCATAGTGTTGGCCATCAGGGACTTTGAACATAGTCTCGCTAGAGGATCGAGGAAAGGTAGCTGGTGCATGAGCTACAAAAACATGATTGGTCAAAGGAGTGGGATATGAAGTGGTTTTGGCGGGTGGAGTGTGAAAAGGTTGTGGGGAGATATCAGCAGTAGTGGGAATCTAGATTTGTGACAGTGGTAGAATGGTGACAAGGCTTTCAGGGTAGTTAGTGGGAAATAATGGTGGAGGACGCCCACTAATCCAGGCTTGGTATATTTCGGCCATCTGTCCTTTCAACCTTAAGACCTCTTCTTTCAACTCAGATTCTGATTCAACAATCTCCTTAGACGGATTAATAACACATGTGTCCAAGTCTTTGCTAGTCGTGGCTACCTTGCTCTTTGGCATTGTGTTGTATGGAAGAGTTACCAGTTTAAGAACCACAAACCAACCACCCTTCTGCTATAATGAAGATAACGAAGAGGAACAAAATGAAGTCATCATGTTAGCGTTAGGGCATTTAACAACTAAAAATATCACATTGCGTGCAATGCACCCATCAACAATTAACGGTTCAAGAATGACTTCGAGGGTCAAAAAGTCACTTGGCATCTTCCCAATTTGTTCATTTCAATCTTCTCTTTTCTGTTATTTTCTAGCACTTCTTGGCTTGCTCATTTTCCTTCCTCTTTTTTTCTAATTATCACTCCTTTCTTTCCTCTCATTTCTCACATCCCATAATTCCATCCTTTTTTTTTGTTTTCCTTTTTTTCTTTTTGTTTTAATTTTAAAAATGATTCTATCGAACCCTATGTAAGTTGCCTACGTATCATGTTCAACATGAATTAGATCAAGCGTAGTTCTGTAAAATTAATGGATAAAATAAACTAAAAAATAAAAATCTTTTTGGAATTTTCATTTACAACTCTTTTTTTTGAATATAGAATCAAAAATACGATAACAAAAGACTTGACAAACTTAACTATACTACGACAAACTGTGATACCAACTAAAGAATCAGTACTACTGGATACGACTATAAAGTACAAGACAACATAAGAATATAGACTCAAAACATAAAAAGTCTCCTTAAGCCAACTCCTAAATGCAGTGATCCTGACTGGATGGTCCTGGAGTGTCTGTCATGCTCAAGCCCTGGTAAGTAGATCCATACCTGTATGAGAAAAATAAGATCAAATAGAGTTAAAGACTTAGAATACTATGTGAGACAATAACACTCCCTACTGGACACATGCAAGACATAATTGAGGCGATTTTTTCAAATTCCCTGCGTGGCCAAAAGTTGCTATTAGTGTAAACTCGACAAAGGTGACCTCAAAAACATGGAAAAATCACTTTGCTGAAATGACCCATTTTGTAGAAATGGCCTATGTGGCCAGAAAATGGCTAAGTATTGCAAATTCTACATAATGGACCCTAACAGAGAGGACACCTTATTGTGGACTTAGGACTCTAAGACATGGGTTAATTGAACCACTTTTGCGAAAATAGCCCTATTTTGCAAAACGGCCTATGCAGCCAAAAATGGCTAGACATGCAAATTCGACAAGGACAGACCTTAAAGTAAAGAGACACCTAATTGTGGATTGAATACTCTCCAGACACAATTAAACAAGCCACTTTGCGAAAATAGCCCTATTTTGCAAAACGGCTGATGTGGCCAAAAATGGCTAGAGATGCGAGATTTGGCTACGACCCTCGAAGTCAAGAACTTAAGACTCACTAAGAAGACCAAACCCTATGTGGGTTGCCGACGTATCCCACCCCGAAAGACGAGAATCAGGTATGCGTAGTTCAGGAGGATTTGATACAGGTGAGAATAATAAATAAATAAATAACAACTGATTTGGCGAAAATATTTTTTGTCTTTCTTTTTTTTAAAAATAAATGATGGGAAAATGCAAAATCTTTTTTTGGGATATTTCATTTTTTTGTCTTTTTTCTTAAAAAAATGTGAAAGAAAAACATAACTGGGCCCTACTTGCTTTATTTTCACATTTCACCCTCTTTTCTCTCTCATTTACCCCCAACCATCATTGGTCCGCTAAATGACCCTTTTTACCCTTGAAGAATGGAACATGTGGAACATAAGATGCATCAGGATAATCTTTTTATTTTTGGGTACACCTTTCCTAGACGGACCCAACTCCTGTGTTGAGTCCCCAAAGTCAAATGCACATGATGCAAACAAATGTTCCTACTAGGGATCCGACATGAGGCTCTATTATTCTAGGTTTAAACCTGGGGTTGTGTTATTCTAGACTTGGATTACCCGAGCCGACAACAGCTCGAGCCGAGGGGGGCAGCGTACCGGGAATACAGAAGCTTCACCGACTTTGCAACTTATCCGAACCTCGTTCTAACATTGGGATATGACTCTAATAGAAAAGAATCCACATGAAGTGCATGCTTCCTAGATGATTTAGAAGACTCAGAGAGAAGAGGGTTTCGTAATAGTTTATATACAGTCCAAGCAATATCAAAGCGGTAAAAGTGACATTTAGCACATTAAGCTCAAACACGTAAAAATCAGATAATAAATAAAAGCCAACTATAACAGTTATTCTAAGATTGAATTCTGAACCCCAAACCAGAAGTTCTGGGTTCTTTTCCCCAGTAGAGTCGCCAGATCAGTCACACATCCTTTTTTTACCCGAAAGAGGGTATAGGGAGTTTTTCCAATTAAAGTGACAATAACCGAAATGGAATTATTTATTCAGATTCAGAGTCGCCACTTGGAATTATTTATGGTGTCCCAAGTCTCCGGTTTAAAATATTGAATGGAGGAAGTTTGACTCTGTTTTACAGTCCGCGAAACACAGAAATCCGGGAGAAGGTATTAGGCATTTCTGGGTTCCATGGTTTTAGCATGACTACTCAACTATTAATAATTAGCCTAATCATCTGATTAATAACATATTTAAACCTATCGTGCATTTTTACTTTTTAACCGCTTTTAGTATTTATGGAATCATTTTCTGGAACAAATCACGATTGTCATACACTTGTCGTTATGGTACACATTGCAAACCGCATCACATGAAATGCACCTGCTATTTACAACATGTTTATTTTACTATTTGTATTCAAAGTTATGGTCGGGTCACATGAAATGCACACCCCAATGAGATTTACGTATCGTGACCATGCCACGGGAACCGTACCCATGGCCACGATGAATTGTTAATCGCGCCTATAGCATACTACGAATATTCATAAGAAAACCGTAATCATGTCACACGAACGTGTACATAATCACGATAATAAATTCAAAATGCGCCTAAAGGTTCACCTACCCGGGTGTGACTGGCCTAATCACGCTCCTAGCGATTAAAGCAATAGACAAGATAAGATTGAGTTTCTTTCCATTTTTTCAATATCCATCATTAATATACTAGGCATTTTTGCTTGTTTAAGAATTCAGACATCAATAAACATTTAATATACTAATGTGAGATAAAATATGCCATATGCACACTACTAGGTAAACTAAAAATCAAGCAGCATTTCATTCTCTACCAAAAGCACACAAGGAAGAACACTAAAATCAATTAAGCACAAGGTTTAGAAATGAACCTCAGAAACAAAATCTGACTGCGACTGTTTGAAATATTTGAAACGCGAATGCACAATATCACATACAAGTACTTGACCGAAACTTTGGAATAGGGCTAGACCGGAAAATCGGGCGAATACCTCAAATACATGACAAACTAAACGAACTTTTCGAAAGAACTCAAACTTTGCCGAAATCCCAGTGGAATTTGGAAACCCAATAGATGGCAGCCTTGTTTAGAATAATTCAACTGTGATGACACAGATGACTACAACAGCTAGAAAAACCAAGTCTACGAGTAGGTAATCTGACTAATTCCTTCCAAAATAACTTTTATTGCAATTCCAATAGCCATTATGCTGACAACCGAAGTGCGCCCGTTAAGGAACATATTCCCAAATAGACCAATACGTTCGTCTACCCATAACGAGGCTCAAAATACAACACTAAAGCTACTACTGTAGGTACTGTTGCTGCTACATAAATCAAAAAGGCTAGTTGTTGGTAGCCGGAGAAATGGATGTTTGGAGCGGCAATGGCAGAAAGTTTAGGGGTGGAAGAAATCCAGTGGCTGTGGTGTTTTTGTGGTTCTAGGGTTCAAGAAGAGATATATGGGTGGTCGTTCGGCGCCTGAGGAGTAGCGGAGTGCTGTCGGCGGTGGCTGGTTGTTGTGGTGATGGTGGGAGTTGCTATGGAGGATGGGGGGCAGCGACAGCTTCTTGGTCAAGCCATGTTAGGTTCAACTCCTAGGGTTTTTCTATGGCAGCTTCTTTGTGTGTGAAGAAGATGATATGAGGGATGTCTCTTGGAGAGATGACGGCTGGGAGCTTTTTTGGAGTCTAGGGTTTTTTGTCTTGTATTGTGAAGGGTGCTGAAGATCAGAAATGGCTGGGTCTTTTTACTAGGGTCCTCTAGGGTTAGATCTTAAGGAAGAAAAAGAAGGGTTCTTAGGGTTTAGGATTAGGTGGGCTTAGGGTTAATGGGCTAAGGGATCCGAAAATAGGCTTAAAAATGGGTTGTTTTAGCCCAAATTTGACTCTTTCTCCTTGAACAAGACTAAAAATACTACACCATTTACTAATTGATCCTACTTAAGTAAAATAACTATTAAAATAAAATTAACCGTTAAAACAAACCTATTTTTGGTATTTTTTCAAATATCATACTAAAAGATAAAATTAGATTAAAATCATTACAAAATTAAAATAATATACTTCAAAACAAAATGGAACTATTTTTGTATTTTTGAATTTTATGTAAGGTAGATAAATTAAAAGTAACTAGATAAAATATTAATTAGCTAAATAAAAGAAAATATTTTTGTAATTTTCATTTTTGTGATAAAATAGAGTAAAAGTGTCAAAACTATTTAGAATAGCGATACTAAACCTAAACTAAATATTTACACTAAAATGTGTAAAATCTGGGGGAGGGTAAAAAATTACATGTCTACAGAAGTACAGTGGCAGTGGGGAAAAAAATTAGCTAGCAGTAAGTGTCACGCCTCCTTTTTACCCACACGAGGGGGATATAAGGGAATTTTTCCAATTTAAGTGACATTATTCAAAAGGGGATTATTTATTCATTTTTATTCAGAGTCGCCACTTGGGATGGTTTGTTTTCTGGTGTCCCAAGTCACCGGTTTATTTTAAAATCCTAAATCGAGGAAATTTCGACTTTCCTTTTGAAGTCTACGAACCAGAAATTCTGAATACGGAATTATGTTAACCAGAGGGAAGGTGTTAGGCACCCCCAGATTCCGTGGTTATAGTACAGTCGCTTAAACTATTATAATTGGCATATTAACTGGTTTTAATACATGTTTTAGCCTATGGTACATTGAAACTTATTTAAACCGCTTTTAATTATTTTAAGGAAGATTTAACGTCGTTTAAAACATGTCTTTGGATCGCGCCACATGAAATGCACCTGCAATCTGAAACACATTTTATTCAATGTTGTTAAGATTTGGATTTGGGTCACATGATATGCACACCCGAGTTTAGGAAAGTAATATTATCAAAGTACACGCCTAAAGCAACTACGCATTTTAACTTTGCGAGGGCCATGGAAATTCACTAAATGGCACACCTCGATTTCTAAAAGATTAAAATTAATAAATGAGGTCCATGCATTTTGAGATTTTATTTGGCACGGTACACCTCGAATCCAATTTTTAAAAGGAACTCAAACTATGCTTTTGAGGGCCATAACTATATCTTACTTAATATGGCACGCCTCAAATCTACTTTTAAGAGCCCAACTAATTAATTAAGGAAGACTTAATGGAATTCTAGTTATTTTTAACTAAATGTTCCACCTTACTTATCAACTAACAAGCATCGTGTTGGATGTCCGATCAACTAAAGGAAGGTCTCTTCAGCAACGGCAACTAAACGAGCCTATTTGCTAATGCCTTCACGCTTGGGCCCAAAATGAGCCCATTTCTTAATGGAAGAAGGACGTCCAAAGACGTATAACATACAATCGAATCTGAGAATGAAACTTTCATCAACTGGGCCATCATTAGGCCCAACTTTCAGAACCAAACAATCGTACAAAAATCGATTAAATGCCAATCAACCAAGATTGTGTGAAACATGAAATTGAACTAACATTTACTTCTGAATTTTTAACTATTTAAGATAAATCCACTAGCTAAACATTCTGAATTTTAAATGCCAATTCCAACTTAAACATGTTCATAGGTAAATCAATGCATGTTTTTACTCTTAAAGTAACCTAAACCATTTCCTTTTCTTTTATCATGACTCTATGCTAACTACTACTTAAGAAACAATCAGCTGCCCATTGCATGAACACAACACTATGTTATAACATCCAAATGAATTACATTGCAGGAAAAGGTCTAATATAGCCTACCCTACTTAACATGATTGAACACAGAATCTAACTACTGATTCGATTAAACAGGTTTTCATCAAGCTTTTGTGACAGTTCAAGATCAAATACAATAATAAGAATTCAATTGTCAAAAACCAACATCTAACTATAAGATGCTTGGTAGAAAATATGGATTCCCACTAAGGTATAAACCAAATACAGCTCTTAGAAGAGTATTATGATCAACCAACAAAATATAGTGCATCAAATAAACTTTATTACCACATGATTCAGGAAAAAATGAAGCTAAGTTATGAATTAGAATAGGTTGAGGCTATGTTTAAAGCTCCAGATTTTCATTTCATGCTTCAAGTCAAACCTTACATGAGGTAGAATTCAGAAACATGTACCAGAGTATAGCAAAATAGATCAGAAATTTAGCCTGAGATTAGGAGGAAACAATAGCAGCAGAAAACAACAATGTAGCAGTGCAAAAACCAGCAACTCAAACCAAGCCTTTTAAAACTCCAAACTCAAGACCATTTTCAACCAACAATACCAAACAAAACCCAGCTACTTGATTTTGATCTTTCAGAAATTCTAATGAACCAAATGAAGCAAAAACCAAATTTTCAACCGAAATTTCTGTGTTTTTTTAGAGCTTGGAAAAGACCCCCCCCGTCGTTTCTTAATCTCCCTTTTTTTTTTCTAAAAAAAATCTCTCTTGAGCTTCAAGTAACAATGCCTTTATAGAAAAGCTTTTAGGACCACAGAAAAAGTTCAGGTTTTGCACTTTTACCCTTTTGAAATTTTTAATTTTGCTGTTCAATCCTTAGTCTAAAAATCAGTTTTTCATATTCATCCCAACACCTACCTTCTAGGCAGCTTCCCATTCAGTTATTAAAGATTCCCTAACTTAGAATTCCCAAAATAACCCCCAGACCCTCTGTTTTTACTTATGAAACCAATGAGTCAAATTAACCCAATGGTTCAAACCAGACCTGATCTACAAGACCCGGGCTGAATCCTTTCTCCTGGGCCTCTGTCTAACAGAGCCCATATAGAATCGTTGGGCTAGACGTAATTGCCCAAGAGAAATTCGGATTTCCTTTCTTTGGAAACTAAAAAAAATGAAATAACACAAAGAACAAAGAAATTAAACGACATGCACAAACAATCTTAATTTTAAAGCACATAAACAGAACTAATTTAAAATAAAACAGAAAAGACGAAGTGAAAGGGGATGAAGACTACAACTTAAAACAAAAATAGGAAGAAGAGAAAAAAATGAAAGGAAGGAAACGAAGCCGAAAATACCTAAAACCAGGCGGGTAAAATCTTGAAAACCTTCAAAGGAATCTTCGATTTTTAACCGAAACGGGTCTTAATCGTGTGTTCTCAAACAAGAACACACGAATAAGATCGATTTCGGCCTCAAAATTTCATCAACTTATTAATTTGGGGTCTTGGGATTTTAGGGCTCCGATCTTCGATTTAAGATTCGAAGAGGATTAGGGTGATTCGAGGAAAAATGGTGCCGGATTGGGGAAGAGGGAGCCATGGAGATTCCTTGGTGTAGATTTGGGGTTGAACAGAGGTGGCGCCGCCACCGGAGAGAACAAGGGCGGCGCTAGGGTTTCCCTTTTAAATCAAGATTCGAAGCATTCCAGACAGGTTCGAAAGAAACGGAGTGAGGATTCAGAACGGGGAGGTTAAGGGGAGTCTGGGGTGATGATCTGGTATTGATTGGGACCGGCGCCGCCACCGGAGATGACAAGGTTTTGAGGGCGGCGCTCTAGGGTTCGTGGTAACGATCTCTAAGGATGGGAGTTGAAAGAGACGGGTTGAAGGGGGGTACAGGCGTTTGGACATATATATATTAAGAGGCACCCCAGTTCCAGACCGTTGGATTAAGGAGATCCAACGGTCGTGATCAAAGGGTAATCAGAACGACGTCGTTTCGGTTCCAAGTGAGGCAGACCAGGTTAGACCCGGGTTTTGGGACGGGTTTGGGCCAATTTTAACGGGTAATGGGTGTTTAACACTTGGGCCTGGGGAAAGTTCAATTGTAACAGCCCAAAATCGGATTTCTTTTATTTCTTTTCTTTTTCCTTTTTCAATTTCAAATACTTTTCTTTTTAAATTAAAATAAAACCTAAATTAATTTTTTAACTAAATTAACCTACCCGATTAGATTAATCACTCATTATAGTATTTACAATGATTAATTAAATCCTAAATTTAAAGAAAAACTATAAAATTCAAAAATTAAAGACTTAAAATGCAAAAATAAACTATTTTTTATGATTTTCATATTTTATAAAACAAACTAATTTAATAATTAATCTAAAAAATATAAAATTAAATCCTAAACGCAATGCATGATATTTTTGCTATTTTTCATGATTTAAATAAAATTAATTATGCACACAAAATTTAAACAAACATGAAAGTTGAGCAATTAATTCCTAAAAACCAAATAATAAAAAGAAAAAAAATTCTAATTTCGGAGATTCTGTAGGAGTAATTTATGTGAGGCAAAAATCACGTGCTCACAGCTGCCCCTCTTTGCTCGGAGATACGAAGGGTTTTCGGGAAAAGACAAAATGAGCAATTATGACGGATTTTTGCCCGTTTAGAAACTCCATGAGAGGCATTTTTGAAAAGAGTCTGACCGGACCTTGCTTCAAGGCTGCCTACATATCCTTGGCTATAAAGGAATCAGGTCAGTGTAGTTCTGGAAGTTTCGGTAGCTGGGACTACCGGGAGCTGTGATTTCACTGCTGCTACTGCTGCTACTGCTCGCTGACCTCCTTATTACACCGAAAAGGAAAATCCAAAGCTAAGCAAGCTAGGCCTATCAGCTGCGAGTTACAAAATTCCTATCTATAAATCTCTTAAAACTTGATTTTGAGTCATACCTGATTTTGCTGTGGACCCCAATCGGAATCTTGATGCTCGCAAGCTATAGGTACTGATTCTTTCTTCAGCATTGGATCAAGGTGGGACAGGCGAAACTCGTGACTTCAATTATTTCTTGAGCGTCCGCATCTTTCTCCACTTTAACCTTTTGAATTCACTCATTTTGTTCTTTTTCTTCTTTTCTTTATTCTGAATCGAGACTTATTCTTTCGGTCATCTCGAGCCCTGTGTCTCGAGGTAAAACCTACTCAGACACCAAAACAAGCAAACAAACGAAATTTTTCTGCCCCAGTTTTCACTAGGAAAATTTTGTGAGTTATTTGCAACAAAATCTAAGATATTCAGGGGATGGATCCCTAAATCTAAAATGACAACTCAGGGATTGGAGCCCTAATGTTGTCAAAAGGCGACTAGGGAATGGAGGCCCTATGTCTAAAAAGGCTCAACTCAGGGATTGGAGCCCTAATGTAGGCAAAAGGAGACTAGGAAATGGAGGCCCTATGTCTAAAAAGGCTCAACTCAGGGATTGGAGCCCTAATGTTGGCAAAAGACGACTAAGGAATGGAGGCCCTATGTCTAAAAAGGCTCAACTCAGGGATTAGAGCACTAATGTTGGCAAAATGCGACTAGGGAATGTAGGCCCTATGTCTAAAAGCTCAACTTAGGGATTGGATCCCTAATATTGGCAAAAGGCTATTAGGGAATGGAGGCTCTATGTCTAATAAGGCTCAACTTAGGGATTGGAGCCCTAATGTTGGCAGAAAAGGTGACTAGGGAATGGAGGCCCTATGTCTAAAAAGGCTCAACTCAGGGATTGGAGCCCTAATGTTGGCAAAAGGCGACTAGGGAATGGAGGCCCTATGTCTAAAAAGCTCAACTCAGGGATTGGAGCCCTAATGTTGGCAAAAGGAAACTAGGGAATGGAGGCCCTATGTCTAAAAAGGCTGAACTTAGGGATTGGAGCCCTAATGTTGGCAAAAGGCGACTAGGGAATGGAGGCCCTATGTCTAAAAAGGCTCAACTCAGGGATTGAAGCCCTAATATTGGGGAAAGGCGACTAGGGAATGGAGGCCCTATGTCTAAAAAGGCTCAACTCAGGTATTGGAGCCCTAATGTTGGTGAAAGGCAACTAGGGAATGGAGGCCCTATGTTGAAAAAGGCTCAACTCAGGGATTGGAGCCCTAATGTTGGCAAAAGGCGACTAGGGAATGGAGGCCCTTTATCTAAAAAGGCTCAAATCAGGGAATGGAGCCCTAATGTTGGCAAAAGGCAACTAGGGAATGGAGGCCCTATGTCTAAAAAGGCTCAACTCAGGGATTGGAGCCCTAATGTTGGCAAAAGGCGACTAGGGAATGGAGGCCCTATGTCTAAAAAGGCTCAACTCAGGGATTGGAGCCCTAATGTTGGCAAAAGGCGACTAGGGAATGGAGGCCCTATGTCTAAAAAGGCTCAACATTGGAGCCCTAATATTGGCAAAAGGCGACTAGGGAATTGAGGCCCTATGTCTAAAAAGCTCAACTCAGGGATTGGAGCCCTAATGTTGGCAAAAGGCGACTAGGGAATGGAGGCCCTATGTCTTAAAAGGCTCAACTCAGGGATTGGAGCCCTAATGTTGTCAAAAGGCGACTAGGTAATGGAGGCCCTATGTCTAAAAAGGCTCAACTGAGGGATTGGAGCCCTAATGTTGGCAAAAGGCGACTAGAGAATGGAGGCCCTATGTCTAAAAGGCTCAACTCAGGGATTGGAGCCCTAATGTTGGCGAAAGGCGACTAGGGAATGGAGGCCCTATGTCTAAAAAAGCTCAACTCAGGGATTAGAGCCCTAATGTTGGCAAAAGGCGACTAGGGAATGGAGGCCCTATGTCTAAAAAGGCTTAACTCAAGGATTGGAGCCATAATGTTGGCGAAAGGCGACTAGGGAATGGAGGCCCTATGTCTAAAAGGCTCAACTCAGGGATTGGAGCCCTAATGTTGGCAAAAGAGTAACAGATTGAGGTTGGGAATCTAAGCTATCATTTTGTTTGGATTTTATTCTTTTTCTTTCTCTCTTTTTTCTTTTTGATTTCACTTTTAATAAAATGCAGGAAAGAACTTGGAGGAAACTTCCTTTTTGGATTGATCATTTGCTGCAAAGTTGTTTCTAGCTCTTGCGCATCTTTTCCTTTTCGGCTGCACCTGCTTCTTGCACGGTTGCTTTGATTGCACCTGTTTCAAACGAAGAACAATTGTTAGTTTGAAATGGTGGTCGGTTTTATGGCCTTGATTGCGTTGATCACTTGAACTCGGTCCAACTCTTTTGGTGAGAACCTCTGCTGTTTTCGGGCTTGCTGAACTTTTCAAACTTCCTAGACGATGACTTAACCGTGCGGGGCTTTGGCCTTTTCGCTTCATCCCCCCTTTTAGGTATTTTGACTTCGGATTTCTTTCATTTTCAAAAATTCTGGCTTCAGAGCATCAACTATCATGGCCAGTCGGGATCGACTGATGCACCCGCTGAGGCTAGGTACTCTTATTTGATTTTGGCTTTTATCAAACGGAAACCTGTAAAATCAATCTTGCCACCTTGTCTTTTGTATCAGTTTTGGAACGGAGTTAGACCGAAAGGGATTCACAGAAAAGTAGACAAAGGACAAAAGGAATGAATTTAAAGGAGGAGTGTCCATTTCAGGAGGGAAGGAAGGATTTATCTGGGGGTGCATGCGGGCTTCAACAAACATGACATGCTTCTTGGACTGGATGTCCGACCCGCACAAACTTCCCTAATTCCTTATAAACTCATTGTGAACCATATTTCCAAATCGAGAAACCTAGCAAGGACTCCAATGGTGGCAAGGGTGTCTTCTTCTCGATCAACAGCACCCTTTGCGGGTTTTCGCCAATCGACCTCTCTCATTTCTCTTCTCATCATCACCTGATAGTGCTCTTTACGAGTTTTCACTAACCAAGCTCTCTCGTTTTCAATTTCTCTGCTCACCGTCACCTTATGGTGCCCGTAGGTTTTCACCGATAAGACTCTCTCATTTTATTTCTCTCATTTTGATTGTATCAAATTCAAACAGTTGTGTTTTCTAATTCCGTCGCCTTTGCTGATTGATCAGAAGGACTTGAACAAGGTTTGAGTAAAAAGAATCTGGATGAAATTACAACTTTGGAATCGTTTAGGTAGGCTCATTGCCGAACCATTATAACATCTGCCCCAGTTTCACTTTTGGGGAAAATTGGATTTTTGTTTTGGTGTGACTGAACCCCAGGGAGAGACTGCCTACGTATCTTTTCGGAATCAAGTCGAACGTAGTTTAGGGAAACATTTGTTTTGTTGTTTTTGCTCTTGCTTTTTGCTTGCTTTTTTTTAAAATTTTACAGTTCCCAAGAGGGTAATCAAAGAAGAGTAACCGGCTCAAATGGGTTTGCAAAGGGTGGGGAGTTTTTGGGCGAGAATGAAAGCCATCGTCATCCCAATTGGATAAAGTTGTCACTACAGAAAAGCTAAACATAATACCTTTTGATTGCATCCGCATTTACAGCGGCTTCAAGATCATTCCCTTCGATATCGTGCAGATACAATGCCCCTTTTGGCAATATCTTTCTGATGATGTATGTGCCCTTCCAATTTGGAGCAAATTTTCCTTTCGCTTCTTGGTGATGGGGAAGGATGCGCCTTAAAACGAGTTGCCCTACTTCGAAATTTCTATGTCGCACTTTCTTGTTGTAGGCACGGGCCATTCTTTGTTGGTACAACTGCCTGTGGCAGACCGCAACCATTCGCTTTTCATCGATCAAGGTTAACTATTCTAGCTTGGTTTTAACCCACTCACTGTCTTCAATTTCATCTTCAACGATGATCCGTAGAGACGGGATTTCAACCTTCGCGGGTATTTCGGCTTCAGTGCCATAAACCAAAAGATACGGGGTGTCTCCAATTGATGTGCGCACAGTAGTGCTCTATCCCAACAATGCAAACGGTAACTTTTCATGCCACTGCTTGGAACTTTGAATCATCTTTCTCAAAATCTTTTTGATGTTTTTGTTTGCTGCTTCGACGACACCATTGGCTTTGGGCCGATAAGGAGTTGAGTTCCGGTGCATTATCTTGAATTGTTCGCATATCTCTCCCATCAAATGACTATTCAAGTTGGCAGCATTGTCGGTGATAATAGTTGCAGGAATGCCAAAACGGCAGATAAGATTGGAGTGCAAAAATCTGCCGCAACTTTCTTAGTGACGGATTTGAGAGTGATGGCTTCAACCTATTTCGTGAAGTAGTCAATGGCAACTAGTATGAATCTGTGCCCATTTGAGGCTTTTGGCTCGATTGGCCCAATGACGTCTATACCCCAAACAACAAATGGCCAAGGTGCTGACATAGGATGCAGTTCTGTGGGAGGTGCATGAATCAAATCACCGTGCACCTGACACTGATGACACTTCCGGACAAAGCTGAAACAGTCCTTTTCCATGGTCATCCAATAATAGCCCGCTCGAAGGATTTTCTTTGCTAAAACATGCCCGTTCATATGGGGTCCGCATACTCCCGCGTGTACCTCATGCATGATTCTTCTAGCCTCTTCCGCGTCAACACATCTCAACAAGTTGAGGTCCGAAGTTCTCTTGTACAAGACATCACCACTCAAAAAGAAACCACTCGCGTGCCGCCTAATTTTTCTCTTCTGGTCTCCATTGGCTTGCTCGGGATATTCTTGCATTTTCAAAAACCTTTTGATGTCATGATACCATGGTTGGGTATTTGGTACTGTTTCAACCGTATTACAATAACCATACCTTTCCCGAATTTGGATTTCCAATGGATCAATGTAGGCATTGCCTGGGTACGGCAACATTAAGGCTAAAGTGGCAAATGCATCAGCTAGTTCATTGTGGCAACGAGGAATGTACCTGAACTTTATTGACTTGAATCGTTTGCCAAGTTCTTCCTCATGTTGCCTATAAGGAATAAGCTTGACGTCTCGGGTTTCCCATTCTCCTTGAGCTTGTCGGATAATCAAATCCGAGTCTCCCATGATTAACAGTTCTTCAACATCTTGGTCGATTTCCATGTTCATTCCCATAATGCAAGCTTCGTACTCGGTAGTGTTATTTGTGCAGAAAAACCGAAGCCTAGCTATGGCCGGATAATGCTGACCGGTGGGCGAGATCAAGATTGCCCCAACTCCAACACCTTTTGCGTTTACCACTCCATCAAAGAACATTTTCCAAGTGTCGATGTCTTCGAATATTGCCTCAATTGAGTTTACCTCTTCATCCGGGAAGTAAGTATTCAAAGGTTGGTATTCATCATCGACCGGATTTTCAGCCAAGTGATATGCTAACGCCTGGGCTTTCATTGCCGTGCGAGTGACATATACTATATTGAATTCCGTAAGCAGGATCTGCCACTTTGCTAGCCTCCCAGTGCGCATTGGCTTCTGGAATATGTATTTTAAAGGATCCAACCTGGTTATGAGGTAAGTGATGTAGGCTTGCAAATAATGCCTCAGCTTCTGAGCGACCCAAGTCAAAGCGCAGTAGGTCCTTTCCAACAAAGTGTATTTGGCTTCATAACTGGTGAATTTCTTGCTCATATAGTAAATAGTCTGCTCTCTCTTTCCGGTCACATCGTGTTGCAGAAGGACGCAGCCGAAAGAATTTTCCAAAACTGTCAGGTACAAGAACAAGGGCCTCCCTGGCTCAGGTGGGACCAAGACTGGCGGATTCGAAAGATAAATTGATTGCTCATCTTCCCCGTAGACCACAATCTCTTGATCTTCATGCTCAAATTTTACCATCTGATGGAGGGTAGAGGGTATA
This sequence comes from Nicotiana tabacum, assembly GCF_000715075.1. Taxonomy (NCBI): domain Eukaryota; kingdom Viridiplantae; phylum Streptophyta; class Magnoliopsida; order Solanales; family Solanaceae; genus Nicotiana; species Nicotiana tabacum. The sequence continues at coordinate 45,098,729 of NC_134084.1, forward strand.
GCCCCCGATGCATGAATCCATGGCCTTCCTAAGAGAAAATTGTAGGATGTGTCCATGTCCAGAACCTAGAAGGTTACTTCAAAGTCTACTGGGCTGATGGTTAAAATCAGATCAATCTCTCCAATTGTGTCCCTTTTTATACCATCAAAAGCGCGTACACAGACATTGTTGGGTTGAATTCTTTCGGTCTCGATTTCCATACGCTATAGAGATGAGAGTGGGCAGATGTCTACCCCAGAGCCTCCGTCTAACATAACCCTTTTCACATAGTACCCTTCGCATTTGATAGTCAGGTGTAGGGCTTTGTTATGCGCGGCCCCTTCTGGGGGAAAGTCATTTTTGCTGAAGGAAATCTGGTTAATTGCAAAAACCCTTTCTGCCATCCTCTCCAACTGTTCTACAGAAGTCTCAATAGGAACATATGCTTCGTTAAGGGTCTTGATCAATACCTTCTGATGTTCGGTGGAGTTCATCAGCAAAGCCAACAAGGAGACTTGTTCGGGAAATTTTCGAAGCTGGTCGATCACCTCATAATCCGCCATTTTTATATTTTGAAAAAAAGTCTCCGCTTCTTCGGCACTCACGGGCTTCTTAGATGGGAAGCGCTTTCGAATGGCATTGTTCACCTCTTCTAAGTTAGAATACATTTCAACGGAGTTATTTTCTTGAACTTCTCTTGAGATTACTTTGCCCTTATAGGTCACCACCGTTTTGTTGTAGTTCCAGGGCACAACGGTAGGATCTGTCATGGGCCTCTGTGGCACGTGTCCAATAACCACGGGCTCACTTAGCCTTGGTGGATTAATTTCCCCCTGCATCACATAGGCTCCCTTGGGCACATACATTTGGGCTGCGTTGTTCAGCTCGAATCTCCTAGAAGGACTCAAAGTCATTTATTTTTCTTTGCGGCCCCGAGGGACATAGAGAATAGCATCTTTGGGAGGTGTTGCCCCAATCCCCGCTTCAACTTCCTTCTCTGATTTTGGAGGGGTGATTTTGTTCTTTTTCTCCCCATTTGTCTTGCTTCAGGTCAACTTTTGGTTTCTTTTCTACGTCAGCAATGGCAATGATGGCCTTCAATGCCGGGTCAAATTCCTTGTTCTCACAAATCATTCCGATTACCGGCTCGTTGTTGTGGGCCGGCAGCGGGTTGTTAGTCACATTGGGAATATCTTCATCCCTTAGCACTATCTTCCATTGTTCTATCAAGTTTTCCACAGCTCTCTTCAGAGTCCAACAGTTATTCGTGTCATGCCCTTCTGCCCCTGAGTGATAGGCGCATCGGGTACCGGCTCTATAAGTGGGTGATGCTGGGTTTTGCCTGGTTTGAGGAACCGGCTGTAGCAAACCCATTTGGACAAGCTTTGGAAACAAACTGGATTAGGATTCACCGATTGGTGTGAAATTTGGCCTTCTAGGTGGATCACTAGGGGGAAAATTGTTTTGTGGAGGACGGGGGTTGTAGTGGTTTTGGTTAGGAGGCTGGTTTCTAGGAAATGGAGCTTGGTTACGGTTGGCTTGTTCCTGTGGACAGACATATGGTTGAGCATTCATGACCGTGTATGGATGAGGAGCATAGGCCATGTCTTGGTGGGGGTAACAGTGTTGCGGGGTCCTTTCTGGGAGAAAGGATCTGGGAGTACGGTGTTTTCTTGTACTCGACGCTGCCATGGATGTTTCTTCCTTTTTCTTGCATTTTTCTATTCCTCCGGATCCACCCTGAATGGCTTGGGAAGTAGCTCTGATAGCGGATTGGCTTAGAATTTGACCCGTTTTCAACCATTTCGCCAATCTTGATGGCTTCAGCGAACGATTTACCCATGGCAGACATCATATTTTGGAAGTAGTCGGCTTCTTGAGCTTGTAAGAAAACTGTGACCATTTTGACCTCATCCATCGGAGGTTTTACCCTAGATTCCTGCTCTCGCCATTTAATTGCGTACTCTCGGAAGCTTTCCGAGGATTTCTTTTTCAAGTTCGTCAACGAGTTCCTATCTAGAGCAATATCAATATTGTACTGGAACTGCCTGACGAAGTCTTTAGCAAGATCATCCCAGATGTGCCAGCGGGATATATCCTGGTCCATATACCACTCAGAAGCGATGCCAACCAGACTTTCTCCGAAATAGGCCATGGGCAGTTCTTCCTTTCCACCGGCCCCTCGCAATTGATTGCAATATTTCTTGAGATGAGTATAGGATCACCGTGTCCATCGTACTTCTCAAAATTTGGGGTTTTGAATCCCAACGGTAGGTGCACATGGGGAAACATGCACAAGCCGGCATATGATACACTTTTCTGTCTACCTAGGCCTTGTATGCTTTTGAGACTCTGTTCCATACTTCTCATCTTCCTCACAATCTCTTCTTTCCTAGGAGTTTTAGCGGTCTTTTCTTACCCCGCAGTGAACTCAAATTGGGGTAGCTGAGAGTAAGTATAAGTGGTAAACTGAGGAGGTTCCATTTGGAAGGTGAAAGTTGAGGGGTCAAAACTGGGCCTAGGCAGTGTAGGTTGTGCCATGGCCGAGCATGGGGGAGCGGTGAAGATATTCAAAACTGCACCGGACATTGACACCTGGGGGCGAACCTCAGAAGGTGTTCCCACAAAATGAGCTGAAATAGTTGGGTGTCCTAGTGGGGTATTTGGGTGACTGATTGGTATGGTGGAGGTACCGCTTGCTCTAGGAAAGAGTTCGGGGAATCCCGAGATGGCGCTTGGCGGTTCTCTTCCCTTTGCCCAAGCGTCCCACATCTCCATAAACCGAAGACGCATGATTCTATTTTCTTCAGCGGCTACCGATTCTGAGGCCGGGATGCCCGAGATTGGGCTATCATCTGTGATGGGAATTGTTGGTAGAGTCATTTCTGAAGACACTCCGATGCTCCCCTTTGATCTAGTAAAGTATGGGTGCGAAGCCAGGTTACCACAAAACCAGCCACTGTTCTATAAAAACCTGGACTGAGTATAGCAGCAAATGGTTAGTTTGAAACAAATAACAGATAGGTTATCACATGTTGGGGTGTAATGCACCTATACAGTTAAATTTGTTTCTACATGTTTTGCAACGGTTGCATGTTTCATCCCAGCTTTACTTACTACTTTTTTTATTTCTTTATTTTTTCCTTTCCCTTTCCAGTTCCACTCTCTCTCTTTTCATCTCTCTTTTGCTTTTATCAACATTTTTCTTCTTTTCGTTATTCTTTCTCTTCTCTTTTTTTTGGGTTATGATCAAATCCTATGTAGATTGCCTACGTATCATGACCCCGCATGAATCAGACCAAGTGTAGTTCTGGGGGCATTAAAATGTAAAACTAAATAACAAAATATTTTGGGATCTTCAATTTTTCTAGTAAAAGGGAAATACTCTGGATTACAACGATTCAAAACTAAAAAGAAAAAAAAAAGACTCCAACAACAAAATGACAATACAGACTGAAGAACTGACTAACAGAATCGAAAATAAACTAACAGACTCCAACAGAAAAGAAAGATACAGACTCAAGTAAAAATCAAGAATACATTAATACTCTTGGTGCCGGCGGGACATCATTCGATCTCGCCGCGGGCCTAAATGCGAGATCCCCTTGCAGTCGCTCCAAATCACTCATAACTTGGCGGACAAAAGTCATTACTGTAGCGAAAAAGGTGGTACGAGTCATGTCTTCGCACGCTTGGCATTTCATGGTAATGTATTCAGCGATGGTTCTGATCCTTTCTCTAATTCTGCCTTTTTCCTGAAGCAACCGCCCTATCTGCTGATTCTGGGCTTCTAACACTTGAGAGTCATGAAGGTGTTGATCTTGCAACTGCTGCATTCCTTCCTTCATTTGAGCCATCAAATCATAACAGTATTCTCTATCGGCTTTGAAATCTTTAGCCTGCTTGGCTACCTCATTCTCAAGAGTGGTTACCTTTCTTCTTAGGCTAGTGATAGGCCCTTCATAGTTCCTCTTCATTTGTTGCACAAACCGTGCCCGCTCTTCTGCCTTCTTTGTCCATTGTGCCCAGATTTTTGGTAGACTAGCTTCAGACTTTTCTAGGTCTTCTTGACATTCGAGGGCTTTCTTTTTCAGACCTCTTATAAGTATTTCGTCAGCCCAGCTTCTTTTCGGGTTTCTGGCAGCTATTTTCATCTTCCGGATTTGAGCTTTGAGGGCCTCATTTTCTTGAGTTAGTTTTGTCTTTTCTCCCTCGTCTGCAGCGGTTTGAACACCATTTTCAAACTGAAGCTCCATGACTCGCCTTTCTAACTGGCTTATTTTGGCCCTTACTCGTTTTCTTTGGTCAACCAGTCCCACTGCACCTGGGCCCCATCGGTGAACTATTGGACATGGGGTCTCTTTGTGGGCCTTTCAAGAATCTAGAATCTTTTGCCGAACCAGACAATATACTTAGGGTCCACTTTACCTCTGGGTAGATCTCGCACCATGGTCTTAGGTTCAAGAAATCTACATTCATTCCACACTTGGCGAATTTTCCCTTCTGGAAATGTGGCTTTCGGGCCCAATTCAATGTCATGTTTACTCAAATGTTCATCACTGGGGACGGTTTGAAACCATCCTAATTGGCGCAAAGCCCTGTGTGGATCATAAGGCTGGATGTTCCGGATGCCCATCAGGAGGAGGTAACACACTTCAGCTAACATGTACACTGCTTCGGTGGCAGGAAGCCAACCGAATGCCCACTCAATTTTATCGTCAGTCAAGGATCTCAAATGTGCAAGCCAAGCTTCAGTACCTTTAAGGAATTCAACACCTGTCACTCGGCTTTCAAATTCTTCAATGCAGCTCAAACCGGTCAAACCGTAATTCATATACCCCACCCGGTGGCAGAGATGTTTTTGCATCCACAATTGCAGTAATAGATTGCAACCTTGGAAGAACTTTCCTCCTTCCCGACAGATAGTCAAGGCTCGGTAGATTTCAGATAAGATAAGGGGAATCATAGTGTTGTTGACTTTCTTGATTGAAACATCGATCATTCCCACGAGACCTATCTCTATATTACCATCTTTTCGCGGACAAACTACAACACCCAAGAAGGCTACCATAAAAGCTAAACCCCGCCTTGCCTCCCATTTGTCTTTATTTTCGACGTGGTTAGACCAGTGTTCGGCTCTTCAAAACCTCGGGGGGGTTAACATATCGATGATACAAGAACTGGAGCGTGCAATACCCTTCAGATAAGTTTCTGTCCTGAATATCCCGACTAATACTCAGCAAATCTAGAAATCTGTGGGGAGATACTGGTCTTGGTGACAATGGATATCGACTTCTAAGGTTTCCATTAAGGCCCGCATAACCTGCAACCTCCTCCAATGTAGGTGTAAACTCAAAGTCAGAGAAATAGAACACATTGCGAGTCGGGTCCCAAAAAGGTATTAAAGCTTCAATTATGTCCGACCCGGGCTTGACGTTCAATAGTCCGACAAGGCCTCCCAAAACTCTTACCACTGTTTCTCTACTTCCTTTTCCTAGATCATTCCACCACATGTACAACTTTAAGGGGATCTCATCAAAGACTGTGAAGGGTTTAATTTTGTTTGTGCTCATCCTACAAATTTATTAAGGTGATTTAATAACTCATTTTTACCCTATAGAGTAACACCATTTTTCAAAGTTTTTCTCCAAAAATAAAACCCGGTTTTGCAAATACGACCTTTCAGCACTTCGGGGAAGAAGATTTTAAGGCTGTGCCTGCTAACCGTTAAAAATGAACCAAGGCAGTTGTTCTTGCAAAAACAGCCTTCCGGGGCCCTTTTGGGGGACATTCGGCTTATTTAAACAAGAATGGCATCACCCGACTTATTTGTGACAAAAAACTAAAATTTTATTGTTTTTGGGCTTTATTTTGCAAAAAAAAAAGGAAAGTTGGACCCGATAAGAGTTGCCTACGTATCCCACATCCGGTGAGAATCAAACTGGCATAGTTCGGGCAGATTGGACGAAAATACAGCAACTGTTTTTTTTACAGAAAATTTTCGGCAGGGTTTCAGCATATTTTGGACACTGATTTTTCAAAACAAGTAATTATCTCTCCGGGCCCTCAAATTGAGTTTCTTTTCCCAAATTTTCTCCTATTATTCATAAGCCGGTCAACATGCAAATACGAATCAAATAAATGCACAAGTAGCAAGTAGGATGCATCAGGATGGTCTTTTCATTTCGAGTACACCTGTCCTAGACAGACCCAACCCCTGTGTTGAGTCTCCAAGGTCAAATGTACGTGATGAAAACAAACGTTCCTACTAGGGATCCGGCATGAAGCTTTGTTATACTAGGTTTAAAACCTGGGTCTATTGTTCTAGACCTAGCTTACTCGAGCGGACAACTCGAGCCGAGGGGGGCAGCGTACCAGGAATACAGAAGCTTCACCGGCTTAGCAACTTATCCGAACCTCGTTCTAAAATGGGAAAAGACTCTAGACAGAAGAGAATCCACACGAAGTGAACCCTTCCCCATGATTTAGAAGACTCAGAGAGAGGAAAGGTTTCATAGCAGTTTATATACAGTTCACAAAATATCAAAGCGGTAAAAGCATTTAGCACATTGGGCTCAAACATGTATGAAAATCAGATAATAGATAAAGCTAATCATAACAGCTATTCTAAGCTCAAATTCTTGAACTCTGAACCAGAGATTCTGGGTTCGATCCCCAGCAGAGTCGCCAGAGCTGTCATACCTCCTTTTTACCCACCCGAGGGGGATATAAGGGAGTTTTTCCAATTTAAGTGACATTAATCGAAATGGGATTATTTATTCATTTTTATTCAGAGTCGCCACTTGGGATGGTTTGTTTTCTGGTGTCCGAAGTCACCAGTTTATTTTAAAATCCCAAATCGAGGAAATTTTGACTTTCCTTTTGAAGTCTGCGAACCAGAAATTCTGAATAAGGAATTCTTTTAACCCAAGGGAAGGTGTTAGGCACCCCTGGATTCCGTGGTTCTAGCACAGTCGCTTAAACTATTATAATTGGCATATTAACCTATTTTAATATATGTTTTAGCCTATGGTACATTTAAACTTATTTAAACCGCTTTTAATTATTTTTATGAAGATTTAACGTTGTTTAAAACATGTCTTTGGATCGCGCCACATGAAATGCACCCGCAATCCAAAACACATTTTATTCAATGTTGTTAAGATTTGGATTTGGGTCACATAAAATGCACACCCGAGTTTAGGAAAGTAATATTATCAAAGTACGTGCCTAAAGCAACTACGTGTTTTAACTTTGCGAGGGCCATGGAAATTCACTAAGTGGCACGCCTCAATTTCTAAAAGGTTAAAATTAATAAATGAGGGCCATGCTTTTTGAGATTTTATTTGGCACGGTACACCTCGAATCCAATTTATAAAAGGAACTCAAACTAAGCTTTTGAGGGCCATAACTATATCTTACTTAATATGGCACGCCTCAAATCTACTTTTAAGAGCCCAACTAATTAATTAAGGAAGGCTTAATGGAATTCTAGTTATTTTTAACTAAATGTTCCACCTTACTTATCAACTAACAAGCATCGTGTTGGATGTCCGATCAACTAAAGGAAGGTCTCTTCAGCAACGGCAACTAAATGAGCCTATTTGCAAATTCCTTCACGCTTGGGCCCAAAATGAGCCCAATTCTTAACGGAAGAAGGAAGTCCAAAGACGTATAACATACAATCGAATCTGAGAATGAAACTTTCATCAACTGGGCCATCATTAGGCCCAACTTTCAAAACTAAACAATCGTACAAAAATCGATTAAATGCCAATCAACCAAGACTGTGTGAAACATGAAATTGAACTAACATTTACTTCTGAATTTTTAACTATTTAAGCATAAATCCACTAGCTGAACATTCTGAATTTTAAACGCCAATTAAACATGTTCATAGGTAAATCAATGCATGCTTTTACTCTTAAAAGTAACCTAAACCATTTCCTTTTCTTTTATCATGACTCTATGCTAACTACTACTTAAGAAACAATCAGCTGCCCATTGCATGAACACAACACTATGTTATAACATCCAAATGAATTCCATAGTAGGAAAAGGTCTAATACAGCCTACCCTACTTAACATGATTGAACGCAGAATCTGACTACTAATTCGATTAAACAGGTTTTCATCAAGCTTTTGGGACAGTTCAAGATCAAATACAATAATAAAAATTCAATTGTCAAAAACCAACATCTAACTATAAGATGCTTGGTAGAAAATATGGATTCCCACTAAGGTATAAAGCAAATACAGTTCTTAGAAGAGTATTATGATCATCCAACAAAATAGAGTGCATCAAATAAACTTTATAGCCACGTGATTCAGGAAAAAATCAAGCTAAGCTATGAATCAGAACATGTTGAGGCTATGTTTAAAGCTCCAGATTTCTATTTCATGCTTCAAGTCAAACATTACATGAGGTAGAATTCAGAAACATGTACATGAGTATAGCAAAATAGATCAGAAATTTAGCCTGGGATTAGGAGGAAATAATAGCAGCAGAAAACAGCAATGTAGCAGTGCAGAAACCAACAACTCAAACCAAGCCTTTTAAAACTCTAAACTTAAGACCATTTTCAACTAACAATACCAAATAAAACCCAGCTACTTGATTTTGATCTTTCAGAAATTCTTATGAACCAAATGAAGCAAAAAAAAGTAAAACTAGAAAACCAAATTTTCAACCGAAATTTCAGTATTTTTTTAGAGCTTGGAAAAGACCCCCCCTGCCGTTTCTTAATCTCCCTTTTTTTTCTAAAAAAATCTCTCTTGAGCTTGAAGTAACAATGCCTTTATAGGCAAGCTTCTAGGGCCACAGAAAAAGTTTAGGTTTTGCACTTTTACCCTTTTGAAATTTTCAATTTTGCTGTTCAATCCTTAGTCTAAAAATCAGTTTTTCAGATTCATCCCAACACCCACCTTCTAGGTAGCTTCCCATTCAGTTATTAAATATTCCCTAACTTAGAATTCCCAAAATAACCCCTAGACCCTTTGTTTTTACTTATGAAACCAATAAGTCAAATTAACCCAATAGTTCAAACCAGAACTGATCTACAAGACCCGGGCTGAATCCTTTCTCCTGGGCCTCTGTCTAACATAGCCCATATAGAATCGTTGGGCTAGACAGAATTGCCCAAGAGAAATTCAGATTTCCTTTCTTTGGAAACTAAAAAAAATGAAATAACACAAAGAACAAAGAAATTAAACGACATGCACGAACAATCTTGATTTTAAAGCACATAAACAGAACTAATTTAAAACAAAATAGAAAAGACGAAGTGAAAGGGGATGAAGACTACAACTTAAAACAAAAAGAAGAAGAAGAGAAAAAAATGAAAGGAAGGAAACGAAGCCAAAAATACCTAAAACTAGGCGGGTAAAATCTTGAAAACCTTCAAAAGGAATCTTCGATTTTTAACCGAAACGGGCCTTAATCGTGTGTTCTCAAACGAGAACACATGAATAAGATCGATTTCGGCCTCAAAACTTCATCAACTTACTGATTTGGGGTCTTGGGATTTTAGGGCTCCGATCTTCGATTTAAGATTCGTAGAGGATTAGGGTGATTCGAGGGAAAATGGTGCCGAATTGGGGAAGAGGGACCCTTGGAGATTCCTTGGTGTAGATTTGGGGTTGAACAGAGGTGGCGCCGCCACCGGAGAGAACAAGGGCGGCTCTAGGGATTCCCTTTTAAATCAAGATTCGAAGCGTTTTAGACATGTTCGAAAGAAAAGGAGTGAGGATTCGAAATGGGGAGGTGAAGGGGAGTCTAGGGTATTGATATGGTGTTGATTGGGAACAGCACCGCCACCGGAGATGACAAGGTTTTGAGGGAAGCGCTCTAGGGTTCGTGGTAATGATTTCTAAGGAGGGGAGTTGAAAGAGACGAGATGAGGGGGTATGAGCATTTGGACATATATATATATATATATATATATATATATATATATATATATTAAGAGGCACCCCAGTTCCGGACCATTGGATTAAGGATATCCAACGGTCGTGATCAAAGGATAATCAGAACGATATCGTTTCGGTTCCGAGTAAGGCAGACCAGGTTGGACCCGGGTTTTGGGACGAGTTTGGGCCAATTTTAACGGATAATGGGTGTTTAACACTTGGGCCTGGGGAAAGTTCAATTGTAATAGCCTAAAATCGGATTTCTTTTATTTCCTTTCTTTTTCCTTTTTCAATATAGAAGATTAAAAGAAAACTATAGAAGAGCAATTTAGTTTCCCCAAGATTGACAGTGCAAGCTATAGAAGATTAACCTTTAGTAATTATCGAAATGTGGTTTCCCCAAGATTGACAGTGCAAGCAGAGTTAAATTATTATGATTGTATATGATAGTTGTGAATACATTAGCTTTCCGTTATGTGAATAATTTAGTTTTTCCTAGTAAGAAAGATTTCTCACAAGTAAGTTGGAAGATGATTCGTTAGTGACGTAGAGTGCAAAGAAATGCAGAAAATAAGAAAGCTATTTGGATCCCATCAAAAAGAGAAGGATCCGTAAGTATAAGACCTATGGTCTAAGGGGTGATGTGAAAATTTTCAGTAAATCCAATTAGAGATTTGAAAACCGAATAGTTAGCATGGGATATGAAAAAGAAAATCAGTTCGGTAATGAGGGAAAATTGTATAATTACCACAAGGAATATGTCTAGTATGTGTAATGTCACGACCCAAACTAGAGGGCCATGACTAGCACCCGACCATACTTGCCGAGCACCAACGTACATTTTATCTAACCTTTTTTATTATTTTTTAGGGTTGACAAGATCAATATAAATGGTATACATGGATCATGGATAACCAACAATAAAATATGATGGCTTGAACATAAATAACATGGGATGACCAGACAATCAAGAAACTACATATAAGGTACGAGCTACCATGCTACCATGAAATACTATACAACAAAAACCAGCCGACAAGGCATACTAAACTATACATGAGTCGACACCTGTCTATGAGCCTCTAAATGAACATAAGTGCTGCAACATAGCCGGAACAGGGTCCCGACATACCCATAATGTCTATAACAAAAATGCATACCAAGACCACGGCAAGTCTGGAGAAGGGATCTCTCCAATCATTGCTGAACTGGACAGCCTACTGTGGTGGGGGAGCTGCACCTGCCTGTCTATCAGGGCCTGCAGCATGACATGCAGCGTCCATAAACAAAAGGAAGTCAGTACGAATAAAGTACTGAGTATGTAAGGCAGGGAACCATAAATACAAACAGTAATGTAAGCAGTGATAGAGAATATACAGCCTGTAACATCTGAGTACCTCTAAGGGCTACTGACATGAAATGCATGATACATATATATAAATACATAAACTTTTAAATCATACGCCTCTGTGGGCATCATCATCATCATATCGTACCCGGCCGTAATAGGCTCGGTAAAAAAAATATACCCGGCCATCATAAGGCTCGATAGTATTGTACCCGGCCACGTGGAGCTCGGTAAAACCCAACTGATCAGTGGTTGCATAATAGGTGCCTTACCCGGCCGACTATAGCACGGCTCGGTAGAGTAAAATAGATACATTTATATAATGCATGCTTGACTCATGGAATCACATTCTAAACCTTTCGGAGTGACGTAAGGTCGGTATCCTCTGTACACGTTATTAGGACTAACTCTTCACTATGAACCTTATAAGAATTAGGAAGTACCAACAACATTGATAACATAAGTATAAGAGAAGCAACATTAACATTAATCATTCTATAAGAGGGAAAACAATGTAAGTACTGCTAGCTTCTAATAGTAGAGTATCTTTGGAAGCTCGTTCATTACATTAACAATCAGAGTCGTGCAAAAGAAGGAAAGGGATAGCCTCACATACCTTGTATATACTGCCCCAATCTCAAGCTATGCAATTGTCACAACTCCTTAGTCTACAATAAGAGAAACGATACTATCGTTATTATTTAAGCGTCATAACTATTATGTCGACCACAACCTATTTTACAATGAAACGGACAGCACCTCCCCTATATATATGACTTCACACAATTCAAAATAATCACCAAACAGCCCAAACAACATCAATAATAATCATATTGTGCCTCCCAAAATAGTCCACGCACAACCTAATCACTTCATACATACGACGACCACCGTAGTTGTGTCAAACGACCCGGAAATGTTATGAAGAACTATCAGCACACAACCCTACATATATATGGTGTTTCTCCACCCCCTTCCACCTCCAAAACTCCAAAAAATAGTTGAACCACACAGCCCAACATCAACACAAAACAGTCCATAAAACAGTCCGCTACAAGTGAATAACTCGAACTCACGGCTTCCGATCACCGTCCCGTGAGTTCTTACATGTTTAGAACGAATTACCATGAATTCAAAGCAGAAAAAAATGTATGAAAGAGGGAAGTAACTTACCTTACTTGTTGGATAACTCAGCCCTTCCCTTGGTTCTTCAAACTCTAGGTTTTATCTTCAATTAGAACTTGAAAGAGAGGGAAAATCGATTAGGGTTTGTGTGGGATTTTTGGGGAGGAGTTGCAGGGGTTTAATTAGGTTTTAAAGGTCTGAAATAAGGGTTAAATAACTGAGTTTATAATCCCTTAAAATTCCTCTCTTGGCCGACTTTGAGACTTTTACTTTTGTCCTCTCATTTTGGCAAGTAGGTGATGCACCTACTTGTCACCTACCAATCTGCACAGACTTGCGAAAATACAAATATCTCTATACTTTGAGATCGTATTGACAAACGGTTTAATGCGTTGAAAACTAGACTCATAGATATTTAATTTGGTGGGTACATCACCCTGTAATTCCTTGTAAATTGGGAGAAAAGCTTAGAAGCATTAGACCTAATGTTCAAGTAAAATTATGAACCTAAGTTGCGACAACTTTTGTCGACTTTTGTTTCATAAGTCGTTTGACTTCAAGACTTATGATACAGATATTATATGATTCAAATACCTTAATACATGACTTCTTGAGTGTATTAAGAACCTCTAAGTTTACCTGAAAACACGAGTTACAACATCCTTGATTCGTTTAACTTCTAATACTTGTTAATCACCCTTATACACCCTTGTATCACTTAAGACCAATAGGATTAACTTCTTATCATCTCAAAGGTAATTCCTTCTTGGATTTATGTTAACTAATATATGACATGAACTAATGCGTGTGGATATGGGTTGTAACACCCTTCCCCCCCTAGGAACATTCGTCCTCGAATGTAAGGGTTCATGGGGCGTTTAAATCATCGTGGATTCCGGCCAAGTTTCTCCCATAAATAGAGGACAAACTTGCACGTAGTTAACTCAACGTATGTCCTTACAAGAGTATGCAAAGCATTACGGACATGTACATTATCTGCATATCGCCATTTTGTATTAAGGAAGAGTATTCTCAAGTTATTGCTTACCTCATAGAGCCATTTCACCTTCCAGTATATCATGTGTTCCACCAACATCCTTGTTATTTTCATTCTGGAATATGTACGGGTATTTAGACTTCATCTCCTCTTTTTCTTCCCATGTCATTTCTTCCATATTCTTGTTCCTCCATTAAAATTTTAATGGAAGCTACATCTTTTGTTCTCAGCTTGCAGACTTGTCGATCTAATATAGCCACTTGCATTTCTTCATATGATAGGTCCTCTATAACTTGAACATCTTTGATAGGGATGACTCGAGAAGGGTCTCCAATACATTTCCTCAACATAGATACATGGAATAACGGGTGGACAAATTCCAATTCGGATGGCAATTCTAACTCATAAGCAACCTGTCCAATCCGTCGAAGAATTTTATACGGCCTGATATACCTTGGACTCAGCTTACCTTTCTTCCCAAAACGCATAATACCCTTCATTGGTGAGATCCTCAGAAAAACCCAATTACCAACCTCAAACTCCAGATCACGACGTCGGACATCGGAATAAGATTTTTGCCTGCTTTGTGCCATCCTCAATCGCTCCTGTATCACTTTCACCTTCTCAATAGCTTGGTGAATCAAATCTGGCCCATATAATTCTGTTTCACCGACTTCAAACCATCCAACTGGTGATCTACATCTCCTCCCGTATAGTGCCTCGTATGGGGCCATTTTAATACTGGAATGGTAGCTATTATTGTAGGCGAATTCTATGAGTGGAAGATGATCATCCCAATTTCCCTTAAAATCTAGAACACATGCTCGTAGCATATCTTCTAGTGTCTGATTGGTACATGCAGCCTGTCCGTCAGTCTACGGATGAAATACAGTGTTGAGATTCACTTGTGTGCCTAAACCCTTCTGAAAAGACCTCCAAAAGTTATCGATAAATTGAGCTCTTCGGTCTGATATAATAGATACCGGCACACCATGAAGCCTAACAATCTCCTTGATATACAACTTCGCATAATCTTCAGCTGTGTAAGTTATCTTAACTAGCAGAAAATGGGCACATTTTGTAAGTCGATCAATTATCACCCAGATGGAGTCAAACTTATTATAAGAGCGAGGTAATCCAATAATGAAGTCCATATTAATCACCTCCCATTTCCAGGTCGGAATCTCTATATTCTGAAGTAATCCACTAGGTTTCTGATGTTCTATCTTTACATGTTGACAATTGGGACACTGGGATAAAAATTCTGCAATAGACTTTTTCATGTTATCCCACCAATACTGCTCCTTGACATCATGATACGTCTTTGTCGAGCCGGGATAGATGGAATATCGGGATTGATGAATCTCATTCATAATTTTCTCTCGCAACCCTGCCACATTAGGCACACATAATCGGCCCTGGTATCTTAGTGCCCCATCTCTTCCGATCTCAAAAGTCGTACTTTTACACTGTTGAATGCTCTCTATTAATCTTACTAAGATAGGATCTTCATATTGCCGTGCTTTTACCTCAGCTACCAAAGATGATTCTGATGTATTCTGTAGAGTAACACCTCCATCATCAAAGTCTAACAATCTGATTCTCATATTGGCTAGCTGATGAAGCTCTTTAGTCAACCCCCATCTACCTGCCTCAATATGTACTAAGCTTCCCATTGATTTACGGCTGAGAGAATCTGCCAAAACATTGGTTTACCGGGATGATACAATATCTCGATGTCGTAGTCTTTCAGTAATTCAAGCCACCTATGCCGCCTCAAATTCAACTCTTTCTGCTTGAAGATGTATTGTAAACTCTTGTGATCTGTGTAGATGTCAACATGCACGCCGTATAAGTAGTTCCCCCATATCTTCAAAGCATATATTACTGCAACCAATTACAAATCATGGGTTGGATAATTCTTTTCATGCTTCTTCATTTATCTTGATGAATAGCAATCACCTTCCCACACTGCATCAATACGCACCCCAAACCTATACCTGAGGCATCACAATATACCACATAACCTTCTGTTCCTTCAGGCAGAGTGAGCACTGGTGCGGATGTCAATCGATTCTTCAGCTCCTGAAAACTACGTTCACAAGTGTCAGACCACTGGAACTTGGTATCTTTCTATGTTAACTTAGTCAATGGTGATGATATAGAGGAAAACCCTTCCACAAACCGCCTATAATATCTTGCTAGCCCTAAGAAGCTGTGGATTTCTGATGGTGTTGTAGGTCTCGGCCAATTCTTTACTACATCGATCTTCTGAGTGTCGACACTAATACCCTCGTCAGATATCACATGGCCAAGGAACACTACTGAGTTCAGCCAAAATTCACATTTGGAGAGCTTAGCATATAACTTATCCTGAAGCGTCTGTAATACTATCCGCAAGTGGCCCGCATGTTCCGCCTCCGAACAAAAATACACTAGAATGTCATCAATGAATACAATCACGAACACATCAAGATAGGGCCTAAATACAGTATTCATGAGATCCATAAAAGCTGCTGGGGCATTTGTTAGCCCGAACGACATCACCAAGGACACAAAGTGCCTGTATCTTGTCCGGAAGGTTGTCTTTAGAATATCTTTCTCCTTAACTCTCACCTGATGATACCCTGAACGTAAATCAATCTTGGAGAAAAAGTTGGCACCCTAGAATTGGTCAAATAGGTCATCAATTCTTGGAAGTGGATACTTGTTCTTTATAGTAAACTTATTCAACTGTCGATAGTCGATACACATCCGCAACGACCCGTCTTTCTTCCGCATGAATAGGACTGGTGCACCCCAAGGTGAAGTGCTAGGCCTAATGAAGCCCTTATCCAGCAAGTCCTTCAACTGCACCTTCAACTCTCGCAACTCTGTCGGGCCATTCTGTTTGGAGGGATAGAGATAGGTAGAGTGTCAGGCAACACATCAATGCTAAACTCAATATCCCTTTCAGGAGAAAGGCCTGGGAGTGCATCTGGGAAAACATCTGGAAATTCGTTGACAATGGGGATTGATTGTAAAATAGGCGGCTTCGCCTCCGCATCCCTAACGCGAACGAGATGATAAATGTAACCTTTTGAGATCATTTTCCTTGCCTTAAGATAGGAAATAAACCTACCTTTCGGTGTAGCAATGTTCCCTTTCCATTCAATGAAGGGTTCAACAGGAAATTGAAACCTAACCATCTTCATACGACAGTCAACATTTGCATAGCATGAGGCCAACCAGTCCATTCCCATTATCACATCAAAATCAACCATTTCCAACTCAAATAAATTTGCCGAGGTTTGACGACTATAAATCATCATAGTGCAACCTCTATATACTCTTCTAGCAATCATCGAATCTCCTATCGGAGTAGATACCGCAAGGGGTTTACTTATCAATTCAGGTTCAATGCCAAACTTATTAGCCACAAAGGGTGTAACATATGATAATGTAGATCCCAAATCAATTATTGCGTATACATTATAAGAAAACACAGACAATATACCTATAACAACATCTGGAGATAACTCGAGATCCTGTCGACCTACTAGAGCATAGGTTCGATTTTGAGCACCACTCAAACTCTGCACTGCACCTCTACCTCTACCACGACCTGTCGACTGCTGAAAACCCCGTGCTGGAGGTCGAACTGATGAGGAAGAACTTGACACAGATCCAGTCGGATGGGCCATACCATCACCTCCTCTATTAGGACAATCTTGTATCAAATGGCCAGGCTGTCCGCAAGAATAACACGTATCAGAACCTCGACGACATAGTCCAAAGTGGGCCTTGCCGCACTGATAACAACGTGGTGTTAGGGGTCTCGTATGACTAGTATCCCTATGATGTTGCGAGCCTGATGCTCGCGAATTCTAACCTGTACCAGAATAGGTAAATCAATTATATTGAGGCCTCTGAAACTGTGGAGGAGCATTAGCTATTGGTGGCGCCGTACTACTTGAAGACCGGGGCCTGACGCTGCCTCTAATGTCATCAGAATACCCTGCAAATCTCGCCCTCTTATGCTGGCCCCTATCCTGCTCCCTATCAGCCCTCTGCTGGCGCTTACGATCCTCTAAGGTCTGGGCATACGCCTGAATACGGGAAATATCCATGCCCTCCACCAAGGAGGTTGTCGTACACTCATTTATCATATGTGGTCCCAACCCGTTCACGAACAGATGCACCCTATTGTGAGCACGTGATTTTTTGCCCTATATATGAATAATTCCCAAAATCCCAACAAATAATTTTTCTTTATTTTTACAATTTTTGTGCGTTTTGGTGCCATCTTTTGATAATTGTTGCATTTTACTTGAGCTTGTTAATTTTTATAAAATACAAAAATACGCATTTTTTCTGTGCTTAGGATTTAATTTTATACTTTAGTATTAATTAGGGATTAACTTGTTTAGAATGGATATGAAGAAAAGGACAAAAATAGTTCACTTTAACATTTTTATTATTTTAATTGTGAGACAGTCGCAAATAGTTATCAAGTTAATTTTAGGAATTAATTGGTTGTAGCTTAATTGTTAGTTTAGCTTCTCATCTTTGTAAAAATCAGAAAAAATAAATACAAAAAATACAAGATTGCAAAATGAAAAATGGAAAATTATTGTTTAAAAGAATAGAGGGGGTCTTGTTTGAAACCCGAAATTTGGGCCAAATGCACCAAATATTTCAGGCCCAAACGCATCAACTTTGTAAAGTGAGTCCAGCCCAAGTCCATACCCGGTCTGCCCCCCCTGAAATAAAACGGCATCGTTTCGGGGTCCTTGGATCAGGGCCGTTGGATCTCATCAATCCAACGGTCTGGAACTAACGAGGTTTCCAGTATATAAGTGTCCAAACCGTCCCCCCCACCCCCCATTTCCATCGTCTTCCTCACCCCACCCCTTCTCCCCAAACCCTAATCCGCGCCGCCCTAAAATCCCTTGCCGGCGGTGAACGCGAACTACGCCGTTCACCCTGAAATTAACACCATGGGTTCCCCTCACCCTCCTCTTTCTATTACACCCGATGGTTTACCTCGAATAAGGCCGGAACTCTTCGAATCTTGATTTGAAGTTTTCCGGCCAGGTGACAGTTTGTCCGAATCAGCCCAAAATCACACCCTACAACCCCCAGCCCTTCCTCAACACTAATCTGTGGTTGTTTTCTTTCAAATCACCTTGAAACAACCAAAAACTTAGATCTAAGAATTGCTGACCAAACCCTAAAATCAAATCCTTTTGATTTCGAACCGTAGCACCCTTAACCATGTGTTCTCGTGTAAGAACACATGGTTAGGGATGTTACGCGTCAAAAATCTGAAAGGGTTCAGATGTTTATGCCTGGCCGGAACTCCTTTTGCCTTTGTGAGTTTTTCTTTTCTTTTTTTACTGCTTCTTTTGCTAGCATGATTAAAATATTATTTGCAGTCGTTGTTTCATTATTATTATGTTAATTTTATGGTTTAATTGTATTAGTTTAGGTCCTGTTAATTACTGTTAATTCTGAGATTGTTAGTTGGTTGAATGATTATAAGTTCATGGTTTAATAATTAGTTTTAAGTTCATTTAATGTTAATCGTGGTAGCTTAAGCTCAGTTTAATTTCATTTTAGTTTGTTTGAGTTGGTTAATTGACCAGAATTGGTTCAGTCAGTCTGATTAGTTGGTTTCTGAGTGCTAGTTGATTAATTTTAGTTAGTTTCTGATTGCTAGCTGATTAATTTTAGTTAGTTTCAGACTGGGCTAGGGTATTGGGTATAGTTGTTAAGGATAAGGGTAGGTTCAGTGATTCTGGAAGGCTTTCAGGGGTAAGCTGGGTATGGAAAAGGGCAGTTCTGATAGGAATAGTAATATCAAGGTATAGAGAAGGGTAGTATGGGTATTGTATGGGTAGAGGAATGCTTTAGGTCCTTCTAGAATGGGTTTCAAGTGTAAATTTTAATAAGTGTACTGCAATTACTTGTTTAGCAAGATAAAAATAGAGGGACCAAAGTGAAAATAAAGAAGTACTAATTAGAAAATCAGAACTTAGTTTATTCTCTTTGGGGTTGCCTATAAAAGGGCATAAGATGCCTTGGGAAAGGAGACGGCTCTCAATCTTCTGCTTTGAGCCTTAAAATTTTAATTTGAGCTTTCATTTTTATTCAGTTAGCATTTCAATTCTGAGGGTATTCAAAAAATAAAAACATCAAAATATGGAAATCTGAAACAGTTTCAGAGTCTCATTACTAGTTTTGGACTTCAGCTGTGAGGGACAGGGGTATGTTAGACTGATCTGTGGGAATTGGCTTACATTTCAGATTTTCGAAGTAATCTGTCTGTGTTTCTGTGGTATCACATTGCTGGGTTTGTTGTTGTTGCTGTTCAAAGTGCCTGACTCCTCACCTTTTCTCTATTTCACATTCCAATTTCCAGGTACATTTCCCTGAATCTCACTGATGTATGTTCGTTGAAGTTGAATTGAAGTGTTCCAAGGCCTGTTATTCAACTGAAAGTAGCCTGTATCTTTAATGATAGTAGTAGTGTAGTCTCCTGTTATGTAATTGGCAGAATGTGTATAATTAAACTTGTTCAGTAGGGTAGATTACATGTTGAATGATGCATAGTTTAGAACTGTTGAATTGGACATTTGAATAAGCTTTGAGCATGGGCCTGGGCTGATCTGAAAATTCGTGTGAGTTCCCTTAGTCATCAGAAGCAATTAGACCTGTGTACATGACATGAAATTCATGAGCAAGTTTGATGACATTTAGCTTAGTCATTGGTATTTTGTCATTATAGTGTAATAGAAGGTTTGCTTTTGTTTTAAGATTCTGAAATCGTTTGGAAGATCATAATTATGGTAAGTGAATTGGTATAGAAATCAGTTGGAAATCATGAAGCAAACTCATTTATAATTGACTTAATTCATTAAAAACAGCAGGTCGTGGTAGGCAATGTGTAGGATAGATCATTTATGGATTCTGAGAATTCACGTTTTCAGTATAAGGATTCATTGTTACAATAGAAATAAACCTATCTTCATTGGGCCGCTCGGATCACGCTAAGGCCACGGGCAGGCCCAATTCTCTTTTAAATTTGGTCCTTATTTTATTTCATTACAATCCATTTCCAAATTAACTAGCCTTTTAGAGGCATACAAATAAATAGAAAATCGTAGCTATTTCGGAATTACTACTAGCCTTGTCGGAATACATCACATGCGCAAACTCCTTGATTAGAAATTGGGATGGCCATTTAGCAAATTCCATGGTCCTCTTTGAAATCATATTATATTAGAATCTTTAAGCACAACCCCCTTAAGAAATACCTTCCTAAACTCGGGTGCGCATTGATGCGACCCAAATCTAAATCTCGATGAAGTCGAAATGTGTTGACAATCACGGGCGCATTGATTGCGACGGGGTTCGAAACGCGTTTTCACGACATCGTAATTCTTATAAAATAAATAACGATAGAAAAGAGGTTCACAATTGAGACGAGCCTCACCACACAAAAATAAATAAATGTGGGGCCCTCAATAAATAATTATCGAAATAATTAGAATTTGGGATGACCGTTTAGCGAACTTCATGGCTGTTCCCCAAAATAATACTACGTTAGCATCTTTAGGCACGATTTAATTAAATTACTTTCCTAAATTCGGGTGCGCATTTATGCGACCCAAATCCAAATCTCAACGTATGTCGAAATGTGTTGACAACCACGAGTGCATTGATTGCGACGTGGCCTGAGACACATTTCCACAACGTTGTAATTCTTTTCAAAATATAATGATAAAAGTGGTTTACAAATAAAGGCACATAAGCTAGCATGTATTAAAATCGGATAAAATCAAATACAACAGTTAAACGATCGTGCTAGAACCACGGAACCCGGGAATGCCTAATACCTTCTCCCGGGTTAACAGAATTCCTTACTCGGATTTCTGGTTCGCGGACTGTTAACAGAGTCATAAATTTCCTCGGTTCGGGATTCAACCGGTGACTTGGGACACCATTAATATCCCAAGTGGCGACTCTGAATAATTAATAATCAAATCCCATTCCGATTGGAAAAACTCCTTTACGCCCTCTTCCGGGGATGTAGGATGTAAAAAGGAGGTGTGACAGCTTTGGCGACTCTGGTGGGGACCGAACCCAGAATCTCTGGTTCAGGGTTCAGAATTCGAGCTTAGATAAATTGTTGTATTTAATTATATCTGATTTTCCTACATATTTTATGTTGAATGTGCTAAATGTTACCGCTTTGATATTGTCTGAATTATATATAAATTGTGACGACACCCTCCTCTCTTCACCTCCGGGGATGTGCTTACTGGTTGAGACTTCTTATTCTGTTAGTGTCATACCCTGAAATAAGAAAGAGGTCGGACAAGTTACGAAGCCGGATGGCCTTTTGGTTCCCGGTAAGTTGCCCCCTCCTCGACTCGAGTTGTCCGCTCGGGTACACAGTCTAGTGCACTGACCCAGGTTTTGAATATAGAATAACGTGAATTCATGCCGGATCCCTAGTAGGAACGCTTATTTACATCACGTTGCATTTGACTTAGGGGACTCAACACAGGGGTTGGGTCCGTCTTGGACTAGCAACCTGAAATGAAAAGACTATTCTGATGCATCCTACTTGCTCTGTACATATATTTGTTTCGGACTTGCATGTTGACCGGTTTATGAATCTCGGGAATGTTGGAAGAGAAAAGAAAAATATATCAGTTAGGGAGTTAATTGATTATTTTAGAAAAAATCAATGACCAATTACTGGCGAAACTCTGCCGAAATTTTGAGAAAGAAAAAAAAGGAAAATGTTTTATTTTAAAAAAAAATATAGAAAAAAAGTCTTTTATTTTAGTTTGGAAAAATATATTGTTTTATTGTTTGTTGAAAATGGAAAAATCGTTATTTTGTCTTGTTTTCAAAAATAGAAAAGGAAAATAGTTTGTCTTGCCAGGGAAAAATAAAAATGGAAAAAGAGTCATGTTTTAAATAGTTCGGTTAATTTGCCCGAACTACGCATGGTTTGATTCTCACAGGGCGTGAGATACGTAGGCAACCCTCATCGGGTCCAACCTACCTTTTGCAAAAATAACCAAAAAAATATGTATCAAAATTTTAATTTTTGTCATAAATAAACCAGGTGATGCTGTTTTTGTCAAAATAGCCGAATATTCCCAAATGGGGCGCCGGAAGGCTGACTTTGCATAAACAGCCACCTCTGGTCGTATTTTGATTTTTTTACAGCCTTAAAATTTTCGCCCTCGAGGCATTGAAAGGTCGTGTCGCAATATAAGGGTAATTTTGAGTCGATAATATAGATAGTTTGTTTTATGTGGAGTTGAATAAAAGTTTTCTTTTTGCTTAAACGCTTTAATAAATGTGCAGGATGAGCACGATGGTAAATGAACCTTTTTCAATAATGACCAAAATCCCTTTTGAGCTGCAATTGTGGTGGAATGATTTGGGCAAAGAAGGGCAAGACGAAGTGAGAAAATATTTGAAAGACCTTCCGGATTTATTAGACATTCAGCCTCGGGGGATATCATCAGGGCATTGGTCGCCCATTGGGATTCAGCACATAATGTGTTTCATTTTTCAGACTTTGAACTCACCCCAACAATAGAAGAAATAGCGGGGTACATTGGAAGTGACCAAGCTCCATTGAGATTCAAATACTTGATTGCTCCTAGAGCCATTACCATACATCGATTCCTGGATTCCTTAAAAATGCCCCGGACAGTTCATCACCCAGATTTTGCAAAGGGTTTCTGCAGTTTCCGCTTTGTGTATGATAGATATGGCCATGTGGGCGGGTTCAATAATCCAGACTTTAAGCTTTGCAACAGAAATAGCCGACAAAAATGGGAGGAACACAGGAGAGTGGCATTTATGGTGGCTTTTTTGGGTCTCGTAATATTACCAAGGAAAGATGGTAATATTGATTTGAAAGTAGCAGGCGTCGTCAGTACTTTGCAAACCATGGGGAAAAGCACTTTAGCACCTATGATTGTGGCTGATATCTTCAGAGCTCTCACTGCGTGCAAAGCTGGGGGCGAATTTTTTGAGGGATGTAACTTATTGTTACAAATGTGGATGATTGAGCATTTGTGCCCGCGCTCTCAGTTATTGAGTTATGGTTCGGCTGAGAAAACTTGTATAGGGGAATTTTGTACGAGAATCAAAGGGGCTAGTCTACCTGAAGGAGTCACGGCTTAGGCATTATTATTTCGGAACCTCAAGGCTAGCCGGATACAGTGGGTGCTTGGATGGTTGTCTGTCGAGGAAGTCATATATATGCCAGTAGCCCGACCACATTTTTTGTTAATGGGACTCAAAAGTATACAACCTTATGCACCATATCGGGTTCTGAGGCAACTCGGTAGATATCAAGTAATACCGAGAGATGAAGATTTGAGTACCCAAGTGGTCGAAATTAGTCCTGACGGTCGATTCCCCGAGGAAGAGGTTCGTCAAATTTGGAGTGAGTGTCAATATCTGATGGAAAACACTTGTGTGTCTGATAGGGTCAAAGGGGAAATTGCTCCAGGGTATCACGAATGGTTCAGAGGTGACGTGGCATATGGGAGGCCAGCTAAAAGACCTTATCTCGAAGATTTCGCCAAGTCGTCCCCAGAGCATTGGGATTGGTTAGCAAAGGAAGAAAGCTATCGAGTTGAGATTGGTAAATTAAAGCAACAAGTCGATAGTCTGAAATTCGAGAACAGTGTACAAGTTGCCGCGGATCAAGGTGAAAAGAATAGACTAGCCAAAGAAAATGAAGCACTTAGGGCCCAGATCCGATAGTTGAAGATAACCGTTGATAAGCAACCCAGGAGCCGGTCCGATGAACAATTGGTAAAAAGATTGGAAAGCGAAGTCAGAGAATGGTGGGATGAGTTAGGAAAAGATGAAAACGTTATGGCAGAACTTAAAGCACAGTGGGCGACAAGAACCGAAGAGCGTCGCCAATACTTGAATCAGTTGAAAAGGGACCATGAGAAAATTGTTGCCAATTTAAATAGAAAAGTGGTTGCCCTTGAGGGTAAAGCGGTTAGGAAGGCTAGAGACTTCGAAGCTGAAAGCGGACATTGTTACAACTTGTTGGCCCAAATGGAGGCAGAAGTGCAACAGCTGCAAGACCAGCACTTGCAAGACTCTCGAGCTTTAAAGACATGCAGCGATCAGATAAGACGCTTGCTCATAGAAAAGAAGCAAACAAAAGACAGGATTAGAGCCATTGCTCATGCTATTGTCAGGAGATGCCGGGTTTGTGAAGACATGACCCGTACTACTTTTATCTCAGCAGTGATGATCTATGTGAAGTGAACCATGAATGAGTTAGAGCAGCTTGAAAGGGATTTGGATCCTAGACCCGCGGCGAGGCCGAACGACGCCCCGCGGATACCTAAGTTTGAAGCACTAGAACATGCATAGTCCGTGTCTGTGATTGTCTACCATTTCGAGTCAGTCTTTTGTACGTCCGTTATCTTTCTGGATTGAGTATGTTTGCAGGATTAGAATTTTTGGTTTGCTTTCAGATTACGTTTGTTAGTCTCTTCCCAAAACAAAAGATGTCGAGTTTGTAAGAGTCTGTTTATTAATGAAAATTGAGCATTTTATTTCCATTTATCTCCACGAACTACGCTTGGTTTGATTCGTGCGGGGTCACGATACGTAGGCAATCTCCATAGGATTCGACCATAACTGAAAGGAAAACAAAAAGAATGAAAAGGTAAATATAAAGAAAATCAAGGGAAAGAGAAAGAAAGAAAAGAGCGGAAAAACAAGGGAAAGAAAAGAAAAAGCACAAGAGAGGGATAAGGCGAAGAAAAAAAAACAAGGAATGAAATGCCGGGATGACGCATGCAATCGAGCAAACACATAATAGAAGGGAATAATTGTATAAGTGCATTCATATCAACGTGTGGTTGTTAAATCTGTTAAGACCTAATCGCTAACAAAGTGGTTGTCTAAATGTGTGAGTCCAGGCAGGTGGTTAGTTGATTGGCAATTCTGGCAACTCATCCATACAACACCCGGTCGAAAGATCAAGTAAAAATGACAGGACATGATTCGGAAATCAGCATCGTAGACCCTTCGAATGAGGTTGAGGTAACATATGTGGGTGCTATGAAAGAGGAGATGAGGAAATTAAAAGCACAAATGGCTGAAATGCATCGGGCATGGTCGCAGGGACACCCGGCACCACTATATCCTGCCAACCCATCTTAAATCCCACCCCTGGCTCAAGCTCAGGAGCCTACCACTCCCCACGCATCTTCAGCTTTCCCTTATCAGGCCCAGGGTTATGGTACCACGTCATACGCTCCCCCAGCTCCACCCTCTAAATAGAACCCTCCACCACCCATGGTTCCCATCTTTGTGGCACCTCCCCCAGCTCCACTACATAGATTATCCAGTGAGCCGCTATTCCAAGCTCACGACACCCAATATTACCCTCCCGAACCCATTTTCAAAGTGCCTGAGCCATATACCTACTCTCCCCATTTTGAAATCCCGGGAGAAGTTGAGAAACCAGTTAGGAATGCAGAGCAAGAGGAGGTGATTCGTAAAGTCAAAAGCCTGGAGCAATCCTTCAGGAACATACATGGTTTAGGAAACCAAGTTAGCGTCGCATACAAAGATTTGTGCCCTTTTCCTGATGTACAGTTGCCTGCGGCGTTTAAAATGCTGAAGTTTGACTTGTATGAGGGGCACGGTGACCTAGTAGCCCATCTGCGTGGTTTCTGTAGCAAAATGAGAGGTGGCTGGGGAAAGGATAAGTTATTGATAGCATATTTCGGGCAAAGCCTGAGCGAGTCAGCGCTAGAATGGTACACGAGGCAAGACCCCGGCCGATGGTATACATGGGATGATTTGGCCCAGGCATTCATTGGTCATTTTCAATATAACCTCGAGATAGTCCCTGATCGTCTGTCATTGTTGATACTAGAAAAGAAGCCTGGAGAAAGTTTTAGAGAGTTTGGTTTTCGCTGGAGGGAACAAGCTGCAAGGGTTGATCCTCCCATGAGGGAGAGTGAGATGGTAGATTACTTCTTGCAAACATTGGAACCTACCTATTTTGGTCATCTAGTGACATCTGTCGGAAAGTCGTTTAATGAAGTGGTAAGGATGGGAGCAATGATTGAGGAAGGGTTGAAATCTAACAAGATCTTTAGCTACTCGGCGTTGAAAGCAACCACCCAGGCTATCCAAAGCGGTACTGGTGGTGTGCTGGGGAAGAAGAAGAAAGAAGAAGTTGCTACAGTTGAAGCTAATGCTTGGTCCAGGCACAATAACCCTCCACTCTACTACAACCAACCCAGACCCCACTACCCAAATTACCAATATACCCCATATGGCCCACCGCAACACTATTATCCACTACCAGAACCACACTTTTCTATTCACCACGCCCAGACCTACACTCAGCCCCGGTGCACTCTCAATGGCGTGCACCAAACCCCCAAAACACACATCCACCCCCACAAAGCACTTATCCACCGCCCAGGGCAAACAGACCAGGAACCATCTTCCGCCCAAACCAAGCTTTTAGAAGTGAGAAAGCCCCAAGCAGAAAAACATTTACTCCGCTGGGAGAATCTTACACTACCCTCTTCCACAGACTGAAACAGTTGGGGATGTTAACCCCAATTGAATCCAAAACACCAAACCCCCTTCCCAGAAACCTTGACCATTCTGTTAGCTATGAGTACTGCTCAGGGATGCTGGGGCACGATACTGAAAAATGCTGGAAATTGAAAAACGCAATACAAGAGCTCATTGATAATCGCCGTATTGAGGTACAGGCTCCAGAGGCCCCAAAAATCAATCAAAATTCGTTACCAGCGCATTATGAGGCCAACATGATCGAACTGATACATAAGGGGGCAGAGCCTAAGAAACCTTCGCAGGTGGTTATGGTAATTCGTTCTACGGAAGCCAAAGAAAAGACAGTGAGTGCAAGGCCAGTGGTTCAGTTAAAAGCGATAAAAGACAAGCCAGTGTTAGTAATGGGAAAGGGACCGTTGGTGGCCGAGAAAAAGCAGGAGCCAGTCAAGATAGTGGTACCAGGGTCAGTATCAGCGCCCGTGGTGGTTGTGAAGGGAGCTTATGTAGAACCGGTTGTCATAAAACCGGTAGTCCAGTTACCCATGGTTGATAGCAAAGCCGTACCGTGGAAATATGACAAGGTAGTGGTGACATACAAAGGAAAGGAAATTGAGGAAGAGAGCTGTGAAGCACAAGGACTAACCCGGTCGGGACGTTATTTCGCTCCCGAAGAGTTGAGAAAGGCTAAGGGCACAAAAGACAATCCAGTGCCAATTAAAAAGGCTATAACAAAAGAAGAGGCAGAAGAGTTTCTGAAAAAGATGAAAGTACAAGATTATTCCATTGTTGAACAACTGAGAAAAACACCGGCCCAAATCTCGTTGTTGTCATTATTAATTCACTCTGATGAGCATTGCCGAGCTTTAATGAAGATATTGAATGAGGCTCGTGTGCCTGCCAAAATTTTAGTGAACCACTTAGAGATAATTGCCAGCAAGATCTTTGAAGTGAACAGGGTAGCATTTTCTGATGATGAATTGCCTATGGAAGGCACAGAACACAACAAGGCTCTGTACTTGACAGTCAAATGTGAAGGTTCAATGGTTACTCGGGCACTAATCGATAACGGGTCGAGCGCTAATATTTGCACGTTATCCACATTGAACAAGCTAAAGATTGATGAGGATAGAATCCGCAAAAATAGCATTTGTGTTCGAGGGTTCGACGGAGGGGGAACGAACACGGTAGGGGATATTGTACTCGAATTGACTATTGGCCCAGTCGAGTTCACAATGGAATTTCAGGTGTTGGATGCTGCAGTATCCTATAATCTGTTGCTGGGTCGACCATGGATTCATGCGGCCAAAGCCGTGCCCTCCACGCTGCACCAAATGGTCAAATTCGAGTGGGACAGACAAGAAATTGTGTTACATGGGAAAGATCCCTCATGCGCCATGAATGATGCCCTTGTACCCTTTATAGAGACTGAAGATGATAGGGGACCATGAGTTTATCAGGTCTTTGACACATTTCCGGTGAGCAGGGTGCCCGAGGGTAAAAGCATGCCATGTCCCAGGATGCCAGCTGCGACCATCATGGTAGTGTCAGAAATGCTGAATAACGGGTTCGTGCCCGGGAAAGGTTTAGGGGTCGAGCTTCAGGGCATTACTCAACCTGTGTCTTTGCCAAAAAATCTGGACACCTTCGGGTTAGGGTTCAAGCCAACAACGGCAGATGTCATAAGGGCCCGTAAATTGAAGAAGAAATCTTGGGTGCTTCCTAAACCAATTCCTTGATTGTCTAGGTCCTTCGTCAGGCCGGGTATCAAGAAACAGTTATTGGCAAAGGTGTCAGGTTCGTTGATTGGGGCAGAGGGGAATTTGGATAAAGTGTTCGAGAGAGTATTTGCTGAAGTAAACATGGTTGAGGTCCGAGAAGGGTCAAGCGGAGCAGACATACAGTACATCGGACCACATGTCAACATCAACAATTGGGAAGCTACTCCTCTTCCAGTCCGGAGGGAGTCGTGGTAGTGGGTTTTGTTTTTCCTTTTTGTCACCTGGATTATTCCAGGGTTTGTAATCCAGTTGCTATGTTCCGTCCGTTTGGATGAGTTAAAACCTTGTTGCCTTTACATTTAATGAAATGCAATTTTCTTTGTCCTTAATTCTCTTTCCATTTTCTTTTCTTTTCTTTCCTTGTACAGTTCTTTTTATGCTGATATCAATGACATGACATGCATGAGGAATCTTCGGCCCAGTTTTAAAAGCCAATCTAGCTCGGAAGTAGTAATACAAGAGATCGAGTGTGATGATGGGGTGGATTGTAACAATGATGAAGCTTATGAGAAAATTAGTAAATAATTAAGTCACTTTGAAGAAAAACCCAAACCTAACCTAAATGACACAGAAACAGTTAATCTAGGGGACCAAGACAATGTACGTGAGACTAAAATAAGTGTTCATCTGGAGCCACAACTCAAAGAGGAGATAATTAAAGTTTTGCATGAGTATAAAGATGTTTTTGCATGGTCATATGATGATATGCTGGGTCTAAGCACCGATTTGGTGGTCCATAAATTACCCACCGATCCAGCACTCCTTCCTATCAAGCAGAAGTTGAGAAAGTTCAAAACGGACATAAGTGTGAAAATCAAAGAAGAGATTACCAAGCAGTTTGAGGCAAAAGTCATTCAGGTGACACGGTACCCCACTTGGTTAGCCAATGTCGTGCCTGTGCCAAAGAAAGATGGCAAGACCAGGGTGTGCGTCGATTATCGAGACCTTAAGAAGGCAAGCCCAAAACATAATTTCCCATTGCCCAACATCTATATACTGATCGACAATTGTGCCAAACATGATATTGGCTCTTTTGTGGATTTTTATGCGAGTTATCATCAGATTCTAATGGACAAGGAGGATGCAGAAAAGACGGCATTCATCACGCCGTGGGGAATGTATTGTTATCGGGTCATGCCACTTGGCTTAAAAAATGCTGGGGCAACTTATATGAGGGCTATGACAACTATCTTCCATGATATGATACATAAAGAAATCGAGTTATACGTGGATGATGTGATCGTGAAGTCTAGGCAGCAATCCGACCATGTCAGAGATTTGAGAAAATTCTTTCAAAGGCTTCGCAGGTACAATCTTAAGCTCAACCCTACGAAATGTGCTTTCGGGGTGCCATCTAGGAAGTTGTTGGGGTTTATAGTCAGTCGGCGGGGTATTGAATTAGACCCGTCAAAGATCAAAGCTATCCAGGAGTTGCCACCTCCAAGAAACAAAACCGAGGTGATGAGTCTGTTGGGAAGATTGAACTATATCAGCAGGTTCATTGCCCAGCTCACGGCAACTTATGAACCAATCTTCAAGTTGTTGAAGAAAGATGCCGCGATCAAATGGATGGATGAATGTCAGGAGGCTTTTGATAAGATAAAGGGGTATTTGTCAAACCCACCTGTGTTGGTTCCGCCAAAACCAGGGAGGCCTTTGATTCTATATCTGACAGTTGTGGACAGTTCATTTGGCTGTGTACTGGGGCAGCACGATGTTACGGGCAGAAAGGAGCAGGCTATCTACTATCTCAGCAAGAAGTTCACATCTTACGAGGTTAAGTATACTCATCTGGAAAGGACATGTTGCGCCCTAACTTGGGTGGCACAGAAGTTGAAACATTACTTGTCATCTTACACTACTTACCTCATATCTCGCTTGGACCCATTGAAGTATATTTTTCAGAAACCCATGCCCACAGGAAGGCTTGCTAAGTGGCAGATCTTACTTACAGAATTCGACATTATATATGTGACACGGACTGCCATGAAAGCACAGGCATTAGCCGATCATTTGGCTGAGAACCCCGTCGATGAAGATTATGAGCCTTTGAAAACCTATTTCCCTGATGAAGAGGTGATGCACATTGATGAATTGGAACAAGCTGAGAAGTCGGGATGGAAACTTTTCTTTGATGGGGCTACAAATATGAAGGGCGTGGGAATAGGAGCAGTACTTATTTCGGAAACAGGTCAGCATTACCCTGTTACAGCTCGACTTCATTTCTACTGTACAAACAACATGGCAGAATATGAGGCGTCCATATTGGGATTGAGATTAGGTGTGGACATGGGTGTACGGGAAGTCTTGGTCATGGGTGACTCGGACCTACTGGTACACCAGATTCAAGGGGAATGGGAAACACGGGATTTGACGCTTATACCTTATCGACAGTGTCTGCATGAGCTTTGCCAGCGTTTTTAGGCCATAGAATTCAGGCACATTCCAAGGATTCATAATGAGGTTGCTGACGCTTTGGCTACTTTGGCGTTAATGTTGCACCATCCAGATAAGGCTTACGTTGATCCACTGCAGATTCAGGTCCGTGATCAGCATGCTTACTGTAATGTGATAGAAGAGGAAATCGATGGAGAGCTGTGGTTCCATGATATCAAAGAGTACATCAAAGCGGGAGTATATCCAACGCAGGCCACCGGTGATCAGAAAAGAACAGTTCGACGGTTGGCAATTGGGTTTTTCCTTAGTGGAGGGGTACTGTACAAAAGAACTCCAGATCTCAGGTTGTTGAGATGTATAGATGCAAGGCAGGCCACAACTATTATGACTGAGGTGCATTCCGGAGTTTGCGGACCGCATATGAGTGGGTATGTTCTAGCAAAGAAGATTCTCCGAGCGAGTTATTATTGGCTCACGATGGAGCGGGATTGTATCAGTTTTGTGCGTAAGTGTCATCAATGCCAAGTACATGGAGATTTGATTCATTCTCCACCATCAGAATTACATACGATGTCCGCACCATGGCCTTTTGTTGCGTGGGGCATGGATGTTATTGGGCCAATTGATCCAGCAGCATCAAATGGGCACAGGTTTATCTTGGTAGCTATAGATTATTTTACCAAATGGGTGGAAGCTAAGACGTTCAAGTCTGTGACCAAGAAGGCTGTAGTTGACTTCGTGCATGCAAATATCATCTGTCGGTTTGGGATCCCAAAAGTAATCATCACAGATAATGGGGCTAATCTTAATAGTCATTTGATGAAAGAGACATGCGAGCAGTTTAAGATTACTCATAGGCATTCTACTCCATACCGTCCCAAGGCAAATGGTGCGGTTGAAGCAGCCAATAAGAATATAAAGAAAATACTCCGGAAGATGGTTGAAGGATCCAGACAATGGCACGATAAATTGACTTTTGCATTGTTAGGATATCGCACCACCGTTCGTACCTCGGTGGGGGCGACTCCTTACTCACTGGTATATGGTACCGAGGCAGTAATACCAGCAGAAGTGGAAATCCCATCTCTACGAATCATTGCAGAGGCTGAGATCGATGATGACGAATGGGTGAAAAGCCGTCTTGAGCAATTGAGTTTGATCGACGAGAAGAGATTGGCATCAGTGTGTCATGGGCAACTGTACCAACGAAGAATGGCAAGAGCATACAACAAGAAAGTACGTCCAAGGAAATTTGAAGTCGGGCAATTAGTACTGAGGCGGATCTTGCCTCATTGGGCCGAGGCAAAAGGAAAATTTGCCCCAAACTGGAAGGGACCATTTGTAGTAACCAGAGTGTTGTCTAACGGAGCATTGTATTTGACAGATGTGGAAGGAAAATGTGTAGAAATGGCCATCAATTCTGATGCGATCAAGAGATACTATGTATGATTTCTTTATTTTATTTTCTGAATGTATTTGTTTGTATCTGGCGTATCTTAAAGATTGAAATGATGAAGACATTTTGTCCTGCTATCCAAACACTCTTATCCCTTGTTATCCCCTTCGAGCCTTACTTATTTTTCATATCCCTCTTCCAGAATCAGCGGCACTATCAGAGAACACAGGTGCCGAACATAAAGGAAAGAAGATAAAACAAAAGGAAAAGAAAGAAAAGAAAAGAGGGAAAGAAAAGAAAATAAAAAGAGAAGAAAAGAAAAAAAATGAAGAAAAGAAAAGAAAAAAAAAGAAAAGGAAAAAGAAGAAAAGAAGAGAAAAAAAGGAAAAAGAGAAGAAAAGAAAAAGAAAGGAAAAGAAAGAAAAGCGAAAGAAAGAAAGAAAATCACAACAACAAAAGTTAAATGCAGTGAACTACGTTTGACTTGATCCCGAAAGGGTACATAGGCAGCCTTACCCCGAGGTTCAGTCATACCAAAACAAAAATCCAAAAATCCCCAAGCAAGAAATTGGGGCAAAAGTTGTGATTGATATGAAAGTTGGATTCCGAAAGTTGTAATTTGAACCCATTCAATTTGTTTTGAGCCTTTTATACCTTTCTTTCTAACCCAATCCAAAAGCCTACATTACAGTCCAAAGAAAGACCTTTTGATCAATCTCTAAGAAATGCCAGGTCGAGCAGGTGACGGTAATTCGTATCAGTGGCGACACTCTGGTTCAAACAAGAAAGAACGAAAGCAAAAATTAGAGAGCCTTATCGGTGAAAACCCTCACGGGCACCGTAAGGCGACGGGAGCTGAGAGAAAAATAAATGAGAGTCTTATTGGTGAAAACCCTCGTGGGCACCTTTAGGCGAAAGTGAGTTGGAAGATGGTTAAAAGGCAAAAGGTTTGTGAGTGGAAGAATGTTTCGAGGTACCGCAGGAAAACAAGGGTAAGGTCTGGGTAATTCAAACAATTGTTGGAAGTTCTGGGCAACAAAGTATGGCAATTGAAAGCTGATTATTTGGACAGATTGGGCCGATTAATCCAAAATGGATGTCATGATCATGGGTACCAGCTGTTTCGCTCAGATAAGTTTCTTGTCTTTCGTTTTTTAAAAAACAGTCATCTGGTTTTGGATTATTTTTATCCTTAACTCAAAAATCGTCGCATTTCATTTTTTGTTGAGGTTTTTTTTATTTAGCAGGGATATTCTAGTGCTAGTTTCGGCCGAAGCGGGCAGAAGGGACTTCAGAGCTCACTACCAGCTTCCGGAATTGTAAAGCACAACGTGGTCAGAGCATGTCAAAAACAACATGATGTAAATGGAATAGGGGAAGTCGCCGGAAGTTGCATCGGCAGAATACTTGGGAAATGTTATGGAAATGTGAAAGTTCAGGCAAAAGGGTCGGAAAGATGAGACAACAGTATGGGTACAAAAGCATTCAGGTGGTCAGAAATTGGGGAATTAACAGAAGTTTCATCGGGGAAATGATTGGGAAATGTTGTGGGAAAGGCAAAAGCTCAAACAAAAGGTCTCAGAAAGTCAAGCGGTTCAGGAACAGTATGTGGAAATCAGTCAGCACAAAGCAATGCAGGGGAAGGATCTTTCAGTAGGAATGCCATCAACTAACCACCATTTTAAACTGACGAAATTTTCTTTGGTTGTAACAGGGGCAGAAAGTTAGTCGTTGAAAAGGAATTCTCCAAGAAAGAAAACAAGCAATAACCAGGATAATTGCAAAGTACGGTTTGATTAAATACAAGATAATCTTGAAGTGCATAAGGGGAATCGAATTTGATTACAAAGTTGGCATGATTAGAATAAGTGTAAGTTGTCAGGACCTTCCTGGATAATAGGATGCAGTTCAGAAACCCGAAAGTCAGGAGTCCGCCTGGAAAATAGAGACTGGAGAACAGAGACATGCATTTTTGAATTTTAGCAGTCAGGAGTCCGCCTGGAGAACAAAGACATACTTTTCAAGTTTGAAGTCAGGAGTCCGCCTGGAGAACAGAGACATACTTTTCAAGTTTGATGTCAGGAGTCCGCCTGAAGAACGGAGACACACAGTTCAAGTTTTGGGAAGTCAGGAGTCCGCCTGAAGAACAGAAACATATAGGCTACATTTTAAAAGTCAGTAGTCCGCATGGAAAACAGAGACACATATTTTGAATTTCAGCAGTCAGGAGCCTGCCTGGAAAATGGAGGTGCTAGATATTTTAAGTAGTCAAAGTCAGGAGCCCGCCTGAATAACAAAGGAATACATTCGAGTTCGAGTTTATTTAAGTTCAACAGTTGGGAGAGAGGGAATAACATCTCAATTAACCAGGGAATAGCAACGTGGATTTTTATCAAGGAAGAACAAGGCAACAAGGCAACAAGGAAGTACAAGAGCAAGTTTGAAGAATTTAGATAGGATTTTTACAATTAATAAAGCATAGTTAGTTTAGCTTCTTTTATCTTTGACACGATGTAATAAGGGAGGTCAGCAAGCAGCAACAGCAGCAGTAACAGCAACAAGCACAGCGCAATCACAGCTCCTGGTAGTCCCAGCTACCAGACACTCCCGAACTACACTGACCTGATTCCTGTTTAGCCCAGGATATGTAGGCAGCCTCCGAAGCAGGATGCGGTCAAGCTTTTCAAAAAACATGCTTCGCACGGAATTTTCAAACGGGCAAAAAATCGCTCATATTTGCTCACTTGTCTTTGCCCGAAAACCTTTCGCGTTTTCGAGCAAAGAGGGGCAGCTGTGAGCACGTGATTTTTTGCCCTATATATGAATAATTCCCAAAATCCCAAACAAAATAATTTTTCTTTATTTTTACAATTTTTGTGCGTTTTGGTGCCATCTTTTGATAATTGTTGCATTTTACTTGAGCGTGTTAATTTTTATAAAATACAAAAATACGCATTTTTCTGTGCTTAGGATTTAATTTTATACTTTAGTATTAATTAGGAATTAACTTGTTTAGAATAGGATATGAAGAAAAGGACAAAAATAGTTCACTTTAACGTTTTTATTATTTTAATTGTGAGACAGTCGCAAGTAGTTATCAAGTTAATTTTAGGCATTAATTGGTTGTAGCTTAATTGTTAGTTTAGCTTCTCATCTTTGTAAAAATCAGAAAAAATAAATACAAAAAATACAAGATTGCAAAATGAAAAATGGAAAATTATTGTTTAAAAGAATAGAGGGGGTCTTGTTTGAAACCCGAAATGTGGGCCAAATGCACCAAATATTTCAGGCCCAAACGCATCAACTTTGTAAAGTGACTATAGCCCAAGTCCATACCCGGTCTGCCCCCCCTGTTATATGAAACGGTGTCGTTTCGGGGTCCTTGGATCAGGACCGTTGGATCTCATCAATCCAACGGTCCGGAACTAACGAGGTTTCCAATATATAAGTGTCCAATCGTCTTCCTCACCCCACCCCTCATTTCCATCGTCTTCCTCACCCCACCCCTTCTCCCCAAACCCTAATCTGCGCCGCCCTAAAATCCCTTGCCGGCGGTGAACGCGAACTACGCCGTTCACCCTGAAATTAACACCATGGGTTCCCCTCACCCTCCTCTTTCTATTACACCCGATGGTTTGCCTCGAATAAGGCCAAAACTCTTCGAATCTTGATTTGAAGTTTTCCGGCCAGGTGACAGTTTGTCCAAATCAGCCCAAAATCACACCCTACAACCCCCAGCCCTTCCTCAACACTAATCTGTGGTTGTTTTCTTTCAAATCACCTTGAAACGACCCAAATCTTAGATCTAAGAATTGCTGACCAAACCCTAAAATCAAATCCTTTTGATTTCGAACCGTAGCACCCTTAACCATGTGTTCTCGTGTAAGAACACATGGTTAGGGATGTTACGCGTCAAAAATCTGAAAGGGTTCATATGTTTATGACTGACCGGAACCCCTTTTGCCTTTGTGAGTTTTTCTTTTCTTTTTTTACTGTTTCTTTTTCTAGCATGATTAAAATATTATTTGCAGTCATTGTTTCATTATTGTTCTGTTAATTTTATGGTTTAATTGTGTTAGTTTAGGTCATGTTAATTACTGTTAATTCTGAGATTGTTAGTTGGTTGAATGATTATAAGTTCATGGTTTAATAATTAGTTTTAAGTTCATTTAATATTAATCGTGGTAGCTTAAGCTCAGTTTAATTTCATTTTAGTTTGTTTGAGTTGGTTAATTGACCAGAATTGGTTCAGTCAGTCTGATTAGTTGGTTTCTGATTGCTAGTTGATTAATTTTAGTTAGTTTCTGATTGCTAGCTGATTAATTTTAGTTAGTTTCAGACTGGGCTAGGGTATTGGGTATAGTTGTTAAGGATAAGGGTAGGTTCAGTGATTCTGGAAGGCTTTCAGGGGTAAGCTGGGTATGGAAAAGGGAAGTTCTGATAGGAATAGTAATATCAAGGTATAGGGAAGGGTAGTATGGGTATTGTATGGGTAGAGGAATGCTTTAGGGCCTTCTAGAATGGGTTTCAAGTGTAAATTTTAATAAGTGTACTGCAGTTACTTGTTTAGCAAGATAAAAATAGAGGGACCAAAGTGAAAATAAAGAGGGACTAATTAGAAAATCAGAACTTAGTTTATTCTCTTTGGGGTTGCCTATAAAAGGGCATAAGATGCCTTGGGAAAGGGGGCGGCTCTCAATCTTCTGCCTTGAGCCTTAAAATTTTAATTTGAGCTTTCATTTTTATTCAGTTAGCATTTCAATTCTCAGGGTATTCAGAAAATAAAAACATCATAATATGGAAATCTGAAACAGTTTCAGAGTCTCATTACTAGTTTTGGACTTCAGCTGTAAGGGACAGGGGTATGTTAGACTGATCTATGGGAATTGGCTTACATTTCTGATTTTCGAAGTAATCTGTCTGTGTTTCTGTGGTATCACATTGCTGGGTTTGTTGCTGTTGCTATTCAAAGTACCGACTCCTCACCTTTTCTTTATTTCACATTCCAATTTCCAGGTACATTTCCCTGAATCTCACTGATGTATGTTCGTTGAAGTTGAATTGAAGTGTTCCAAGGCCTGTTATTCAACTGAAAGTAGCCTCTATCTTTAATGATAGTAGTAGTGTAGTCTCCTGTTATGTAATTGGCAGAATGTGTATAATTAAACTTGTTCAGTAGGGTAGATTACATGTTGAATGATGCATAGTTTAGAACTGTTGAATTGGACATTTGAATAAGCTTTGAGCATGGGCCTGGGCTGATCTGAAAATTCGTGTGAGTTCCCTTAGTCATCAGAAGCAATTAGACCTGTGTACGTGACATGAAATTCATGAGCAAGTTTGATGACATTTAGCTTAGTCATTGGTATTTTGTCATTATAGTGTAATAGAAGGTTTGCTTTTGTTTTAAGATTCTGAAATCGTTTGGAAGATCATAATTATGGTAAGTGAATTGTTATAGAAATCAGTTGGAAATCATGAAGCAAACTCATTCATAATTGACTTAATTCATTAAAAACAGCAGGTCGTGGTAGGCAATGTGTAGGATAGATCATTTATGGATTCTGAGAATTCACGTTTTCAGTATAAGGATTCATTGTTACAATAGAAATAAACCTATCTTCATTGGGCCGCTCGGATCACGCTAAGGCCACGGGCAGGCCCAATTCTCCTTTAAATTTGGTCCTTATTTTATTTCATTACAATCCATTTCCAAATTAACTAGCCTTTTAGAGGCATACAAATAAATAGAAAATCATAGCTATTTCGGAATTACTACTAGCCTTGCCGGAATAAATCACATACGCAAACTCCTTGATTAGAAATTGGGATGGCCATTTAGCAAATTCCATGGTCCTCTTTGAAATCATATTATATTAGAATCTTTAAGAACGACCCCCTTAAGAAATACCTTCCTAAACTCGGGTGCGCATTGATGCGACCCAAATCTAAATCTCGATAAAGTCGAAATGTGTTGACAATCACGGGCGCATTGATTGCGATGGGGTTCGAAACGCGTTTTCACGACATCGTAATTCTTATAAAATAAATAACAATAGAAAAGAGGTTCACAATTGAGACGAGCCTCACCGCACAAAAATAAATAAATGTGGGGCCCTCAATAAATAATTATCGAAATAATTAGAATTTGGGATGACCGTTTAGCGAACTTCATGGTTGTTCCCCAAAATAATACTACGTTAGCATCTTTAGGCACGATTTAATTAAATTACTTTCCTCAATTCGGGTGCGCATTTATGCGACCCAAATCCAAATCTCAACGTATGTCGAAATGTGTTGACAACCACGGGTGCATTGATTGCGACGTGGCCCGAGACACATTTCCACAACGTTGCAATTCTTTTCAAAATATAATGATAAAAGCGGTTTACAAATAAAGGCACATAAGCTAGCATGTATTAAAATCGGATAAAATCAAATACAATAGTTAAGCGACCGTGCTAGAACCACGGAACCCGGGAATGCCTAATACCTTCTCCCGGGTTATCAGAATTCCTTACTTGGATTTCTGGTTCGCGGACTGTTAACAGAGTCATAAATTTCCTCGGTTCGGGATTCAACCGGTGACTTGGGACACCATTAATATCCCAAGTGGCGACTCTGAATAATTAATAATCAAATCCCGTTCTGATTGTCCTTTAATTGGAAAAACTCCTTTACGCCCTCTTCCGTTGATGTAGGATGTAAAAAGGAGGTGTGACACCTATCACTCATCTCGGCCACCATATGGGGAGCATACCTTGCCAAAGAATCAAACTGCATACTATACTCTCGCACACTCATATTACCTTGTCGAAGGTTCAAGAACTTATCAGCTCTAGCTCGTCGTATCTCAACTGGCAAGTAGTGACGAAGAAAGGCCTCAGAAAATTCCTTCCACACAGATGGAGGAGCATTCAGACCCCTGGATCTCTCCCAACTATCATACCAGAAATTCGCTAAATCCCGTAACCGATAAGAATCCAACTCTACTGCCTCTGTATCGCTACCATGCATAACCCGCAGTGTACGATGAACTTGGTTAATAAAAGTCCGCGGGTCCTCTTTGGGGTCTGATCTGGTAAACACTGGAGGGTCCAAATTAATAAAATCACAAACTCTCGTACTAACTGGTTTATCAGCAACACCTATATTCTGCCTCTGAGCCTGAGCAGCTACCAAGCTAGTCAACAACTGTAAAACACTCCGCATATCCTGGTTTGTAGTGCCAGACGGAGAAACTGGAGGTGCTGGGTGCCTCCTAATATCCTTTGTAGGAGATGGAGTAGATGAGGTATGAGAGGACATCTCACTCTAAGCCTCACTTTGTCCTGCTCTGGCTTGGGGCACCTGACTGGTACCCTCTCCCGCTGTTGTATCATGCCGTCTACTAATCGTTTGCTTCCT
This sequence comes from Nicotiana tabacum, assembly GCF_000715075.1. Taxonomy (NCBI): domain Eukaryota; kingdom Viridiplantae; phylum Streptophyta; class Magnoliopsida; order Solanales; family Solanaceae; genus Nicotiana; species Nicotiana tabacum. The sequence continues at coordinate 45,138,661 of NC_134084.1, forward strand.
AGTCGAAGGCATCACTAAAAGAAAACAAGGTGAATATTAGAGACGAACACTTATGACTCAACTCTACGCACGATCTAGATTCATGAAGAAGGTAACAACCTTAGATGTCATGTAGCCTCCTGAGTATAAATGTGGCGCGCTACACATCCATAATCAAGACTCTACTAGACACGGCTCATAGACAACCCCTAGGACACACTTGCTCTGATACCAAGTTTGACACGACCCAAACTGGAGGGCCATGACTAGCACCCGACCATACTTGCCGAGCACCAACGTACATTTTATTTAACCTTTTTTATTATTTTTAGGGTTCACGTGATCAATATAAATGGTAAACATGGATCATGGACAACCAACAATAAAATATGATGGCATGAACATACATAACATGGGATGACCAAACAATCAAGAAACTACATATAAGGTATAAGCTACCACGCTACCATGAAAGACTATACAACAAAAACTAGCCGACAAGGCATACCAAACTATACATGAGTCGACACCGGTCTATGAGCCTCTAAATGAACATAAAAGTGTTGCAACATAGCCGGAAAACGGCCCCGACATACCCATAATGTCTATAACAAAAATGCATACCAGACCACGGCAAGTCCGGAGAAGGGATCTCGCCAATCACTGCTGAACTAGACAGCCTACTGTGGTGGGGGAGCTGCACATGCCTGTCTATCAGGGCCTGCAGCACGACATGCAGCATCCACAAACAAAAGGATATTAGTATGAATAAAGTACTGAGTATGTACGGCAGGGAACCATAAATACGAACAATAATGTAAGTAGGGATAGAGAATATACAACCTGTAACATCTGAGTACCTCTGAGGGCTACTAACATGAAATGCATGATACATATATATAAATACATAAACTTTTAAATCATACGCCTCTGTGGGCATCATCATCATCATATAGTACCTGGCCGTAATAGGCTCGGTAAAAAAAATGTACCCGGCCATCATAAGGCTCGGTAGTATCGTACCCGTCCACGCGGAGCCCGGTAAAACCCAACTGATCAGTGGTTGTACAATAGGTGCCATAACCGGCCGATTATGGTGCGGCTCGATAGAGTAAAATAGATACATATATATAATGCATGCTCGACTCATGGAATCACATTCTAAACCTTTCGGAGTGACGTAAGGTTGGTATCCTCTGTACACCTTATTAGGACTAACTCTTCACTATGAACCTTATAAGAATCAGGAAGTACCAACAACATTGATACCATAATAATAAGAGAAGCAACATTAACATCAATCGTTCCATAAGAGGGAAAACAATGTAAGTACTGCTAGCTTCTAAGAGTAGAGTATCTTTGGAAGCTCGTTCATTACATTATGTACAATCGGAGTCGTGCAAAAGAAGCAAAGGGATAGCCTCACATACCTTGTATATACTGCCCCAATCTCAAGCTATGCAATTATCACAACTCCTCAGTCTACAATAAGAGAAACGATACTATCGTTATCATTTAAGCGTCATAACTATTATGTATCGACTACAACATATTTTACGATGAAACGGACTGCACCTACCCTATGTATATGACTTCACATAATTCAAACCATTCACAAAACAGCCCAAACAAGATCAATAATAATCATATTGAGCCTCCCAAAATAGTCCACGCACAACCTAATCACTTCATACATACGACGGCCACCGTAGTCGTGTCAAATGACCCAGAAATGTTATGAATAACTATCAGCCCACAACCCTACATATATATGGTGTTTCTCCACCCCTTCCACCTCCAAAACTCCACAAATAGTAGTAAACCACACAACCCAGTAGCAACACAAAATAGTCCACAAAATAGTCCGCTACAAGTGAATAACTCGAACTCACGGCTTCCGATCACCATCCTGTGAGTTCTTACATGTATAGAACGAATTACCATGAATTCATAGCAGAAAAATTGTATGAAAGAGGGCAGTAACTTACCTTACTTTTTGGATAACTCAGCCCTTCCCTTGGTTCTTCAAACTCTATGTTTTATCTTCAATTAGAACTTGAAAGAGTGGGAAAATCGATTAGGGTTTGTGTGGGATTTTTGGGGAGGAGTTGCAGGGGTTTAATTTGGTTTTGAAGGTCTTAAATAACGGTGAAATAACTGAGTTTATAATCCCTTAAAAGTCCTCTCTTGGGCGACTTTGGCACTTTTACTTTTGTCCTCTCATTTTGGCAAGTAGGTGATGCACCTACCAATCTGCGCAGACTTGCAAAAATACGAATATCTCTATACTTCGAGATCGTATTGACAAACAGTTTAATGAGTTGAAAAATAGACTCATAGATCTTTAATTTGGTGGGTACATCACCCCGTAATTCCTTGTAAATTGGGAGAAAAGCTTAGAAACATTTGACCTAATGTTTAAGTAAAATTATGAACCTAAGTTGCGACAACGTTTGTCGACTTTTGTTTCATAACTCGTTTGACTTCAAGAATTATGATACGGATATTATATGATTCAAATACCTTAATACATGACCTCTTGAGTGTATTAAGAACCTCTAGGTTTACATGAAAACACAAGTTACAACATCCTTGATTCGTTTAACTTCTAATACTTGTTAATCACCCTTATACACCCTTGTATCACTTAAGACTAATAGGATTAACTTCTTATCATCTCAAAGGTAATTACTTCTTGGATTTATGTTAACTAATATATAACATGAACTAACGCGTGTGGATATGGGTTGTAACATGTAAGAAACACAAAGTGAGTAGAATGATCACCGAGCTTAGTTTTGATGATAAAGTGATCACAGAAAAGCTATAAAATCATGCCCATTTATATGTTATGAGGGTAGTGCCATTGCACGAGACTATAAAATTTGGAGTACAGGTCAAAGACTTAGTTCACAATAATACTATAAGTGTTTTTCAGGAAATTTTTAAGAAGATAATCAAGTGTGGGGAGTATAACTCATGATTGAGGTAGATAAGAGAACTCCGGTGAGAGAAGTTCACCGCTTAGCCTAGCTAGGAGTTCAATTTACGTACTCCAAAGATAGTAGAGTTTTTGTCTAGAATATGACTTGTTCCTCCTTAGTAGCCGAAATGAAGGAGATTTGTTGGTGGAACGACATAAAAAGGAACGTCGTAAAATTTGTGGCCAAGCATATGAATTGTCAGCAAGTGAAAGTCGAGCAGTAGGAAACCAAGTGTTTATCTCATAATACTCATATTCTTTAGTGGAGATGGCAAATATGGACCTTATAACAGGATTATATCGCTCATTACGAAAGCATGATTTGTATGGGCGAAAGTGTAGATCATCGATTGACTGGTTCAAAGTTGGCAAAGTAGAGTTGTTGGGAGCAAATTTGGTCTATCAAGCTATGGAGAAATTCAAGTTCATTCAAGAGAATTTAAAGATGGCTCAGAGTCGCCAAAAGTCCTATTCAGATGTGCAACATAGGGATTTAGAATTTCAAGTTGATGATTGGGTTTTCTGAAAAATTTGCCCATGAATGGTGTTATAAGATTTGGGAAGAAAGGAAAGACCAGTCCCAGATACATCGGGCCATATAGGATCCAATGAAGGATCAGGCAAGTAGCTTACGAGTTAGAGTTATTGCTAGAATCGGTGGTTGTACACCCAGTATTTCACATGTCATGGTATAACATTCAATTTTTCAGTATTTAGATCTAATGTCACGATTTTTATGTTTCCAGTATTCAGATATCATGTTAGAACATTCATGTCTATTCAGTACTCAGATAGTCATGTCAGTCCAGTACTCAAATATTCATGCCAGCTTAGTACTCAGATATTAATGTCAGTTTAGCGATCATATATTCATGTCAGTTCAGTACTCGATTATTCGTGTCAGTTCAATATTCATGTATCCACGTTAGTTCAGAATTCACGTATCCATAGCAGACTAGTATTCATGTATATGTTTCATGTTATGCGTATCATGATGCCATATTGAGTTAGTGTTATGCTCTATTAGCTGGTAGGAATTTTGGAGAAATGTCGAAGGTATCTATCCTTCTCATTCAGAACTTATATTATAATCTCCATGTCTTTCAGTATTCAGTCAGTTCAATAGCCATTTAGTTCAGTAGCTATTCAGTTCAGTAACTCAGCACATCAGTAATCATGTATTCATTCAGCTTAGTATGCATGTGTTCACGGCAATACAATGCCCACGTGTTTCCATCAGTCCCATTTAAGGTCTAAAGTAATCCATAGTTACAATCAGAACAATCATTTGAGGACGAATGATCCCAAGGGGGAGATAATGTAACACTCCGTAAATTCAGATTAGTTGTGGATGCATTAAATGAGTATTAATATGACCTTTTAGACATGTGAAATCCTATCGGGATGTGTATGGGTGGAAAGAATTGTTTGAGAATCATGATCGAGAGTGAAGTGCATAAAATTTGATAAAATCGACTAAGTTTATGGAAGGTACGTTTTATAGTTAGACGGTGCAAGGCCATAAAAATTCATGGCCATAGACAGTGCAAGGCACTATCCAGGGCATTAACATCAGCGCCCAAGACACTGTATCCTCAGCGCCCTAAACAGTGCAAGGCACTATAACCTCAACGCCGCAGACAGTACAAGGCACTATAACTTTAGCGCCCCAGATAGTGCAAGGCTCTAAAGTTTTGGCGCCTCTTATGGCGCCTTGCATAGTAAGTTTGGCGCCTCGGATGGTGCCTCACACCTATGTTGTTTATCCGAGCTATTTTTACTTCCTCCTCAGTTTTGGTACGTGTTCACTTGTTTAAAATCTCTACCTCGTTTCCCCACACCACGTTTCTTTTACAACATTATTAATTGCCTCAGAAATATAGTTAAGCTCAATTCATTGAATAGTTGCAGAACTTCTATTATCTTACTTCGTAACTTGTTCGTGGATTTTATTCTGAACGTTGTGAGCTTAGTGCATAATCAATATAGACTTGAATTTGATGCCAATGAGTCTCAACCTAGATTACTCAGCCTGTCATAAACAGGTGAAGTTTCAGTTTTCATAATCAGGTCATGAATACATGTCTCAGTCTAGTCCTATTTAGTATTCTAGTATCATGTAACCCAAAATGATTCAATATTTCAGTATCATGTATTGCAGTATGATTCTTAGTTCCTAATTTGAAATCCCTTAATATTGAACACCTGTATTTGGGCCTGAAGCTGCAATTTATGCTTTATGAATCTTTGGGCATGAGGCCGCAGTTTATGCTTTATGCATCTTTGGGCCTGAGACTGCAGTTTATGCTTTATACATCTTTGGGCTTGAGGCCACAATTATGTATATGTATACTTGGGCCCGAGTCCGCAGTTTGTGCACATATATTGGATCTGATGCCGCAGTTTATTTATTCAGATAAATAGGTTGTTCATCAATCAGAAGAGGGAGTATTCATATCCTTACTTCCTTTATTTAGTTCAATTATCAGTTATTATTTGAGTTATCAATTATCAATTCTTAGTTATCAGCTCAGTATTAGTTACAACGTTTATACTTCTTTCTTTCAGTTGCTTTATATACCAGTAGAATTCAAATGTACAGACGTCCTTTTGCCCGGGGACTGGATCTCACGGTGTAGGTAATGATTTATAGGTTGACGATTCAGAGCGCTAGGATTCTCGTGCCAGCTATTTGGTGAGCCCCATTTCTTTCAGGGAATTATCATTACTTTACAATCTTCAGTATTTTCAGGCGGTCAGTGTTTTCTATACTTTATTAGAGGCTTCATGGACTAGAGTAACAGTTAGACATAGTCACAAGTTTTTTATGTTAAGTAATGTTGGCTACAAATATATTTCAGACTTGTATTAGTGTTTTTACACTCTGATTGTTATCATTCAGAGTTTCAGTATATCAGTATGTGTTAGTTTATCTTCCGCATTTAGTATGTTATGATATCACATGTTGATTCAGCCATCTAGTTGGTTCGCTCGATCACATATAGTCAGGCACCGAGTGTTGTGTTACGTCCAGGCCCAGGTTTGGGCGTGACAATTACAATCCACAATGTCAACGACTTCGTGCTTTAATGCGGGTGATGAACACTATACCATATGCTTCTTCACCAAATCTTGAAGGATGAGACGTTAAAAAAAATTGTTCTATCAAGCCATAAGGTGGATGACATTCTATGAACTTCTTTACCAAGTTAGAAGAAAAGATCATTCACGCAAAGGCTCAATGGATGGGATGCTCCATTCACCTCTTGGCCTACAAAAAAGAGAGTTGTGATTATATACTTCTTTGTTTTATCTGGGATGGAAAACTCATCATGTACGTCTTCACCAAACTACAAGAAGCAAACACCATGAAACTCCTTTCTGAGTCAAAGATGGAGGATATGTCGTCATTATGAAGGTGAAGGTGGATTCCCATGTGATTGGAAAGGTGGATATGCCAAACTATTGTCTGTCAAAGACTCAAACTGAAATATGGATACACCAAATTTTTATCCACAAAAGCCTCGAACCAAAAGTGGAATTGCCAAGTTATTGTTCGAAAAATCCACAAAGATGGAGGATGGGCATCATCATGAAGCTGAAGGTGGATGCCCTGAGATTTCGCTCGTTGAAGATGTAAAAAAAAAGGTATGCTGCCAAACAACCTTCCTGATCTCATCATTTTATTCGAAAATTCACTACAACTGGTCAAAAAGGATGGATCTTCGAGTTTCAGATATGTATTAGCTGTCTGAGTCTTCTTTCAAACGGTGCAAATGTCTCATGATTTGGGCAATCCTATCTCGAGATACGATTTTTTTGCCGTGAGTGTGCAGAGCTATGAGATCAGCGGGCCAAATGCGTAGATCAACTTCAAAAATTAATTCCAGACAATCCAGAAGGAATTTAGTTAATTTTTGACATGTTGGATTTCTTCGAGTCTATCTTAGTAGAATGAAGAGGCTTGCAATTTGGAGCTTCCATCAACAAGATATGAATTTTTTGGTGAAGGCGCACAATCTGCATAAATAAATATGACAAAATCTAAAGCGAAATTTCAAAATAATACTTGGGATGGTACATAAGGTATTTCGCTCCAATTCATGGATACGTCATGGCCTTTTGTGTATAGTCTCATAAGAATTAATCCGCTTTGTTTTGCACACTCCTATAACAAGATGTGAATTGTTTTCTGTAAGCACTCCAAGTTTTCGGACCAACGGGAGGCATTCTAACTTAACTAAAGCATAAGAAAAGATAATTGCTAGTTGCTGGTTACTAGTTACTACAATGAGGCTGGAGGTATGAACTGCTCTAGTCTCCATATGTGGTTGTTTGACCACGTCTGAAAAATTTGTTAAGCATGGCCTCTTATATAGATTCTCAAAGACGATAGGTGCCCTTGATACGTTTTCAACAGAAAAAACCATAACTTATTGAACAAGGATTTCAAATATGGAAATGAATCCCAACACTTTTATAATGTGTTTGGTAAGAAAAGATTCCAAGTACTATTCTAGTCCTTGTTTAATGTCAGGTGCTGGAGTAAAATTCCTTCTTGCTGACAAAGATTCACTTACTATTTCAAGCACAATATAGGTATCATGATATTTGTTAAAGAAAATGATATAATTAAATCCTTCTCTAGAGGGAAAACAAATAGTTCACTTTGGTGCATAGGATCAATTGATTAAATGGTTCGTAAAGTTTGAGACCAAGTCATTCTTATATAGAATTCGATGACAAGTGTGCGTGAAGAGGTGACGGGTGCGTAAATATGGTTTTGGAAAAATGGACGACAAAAGTAATGTTATCTTCACTGGTACTTCAAGCCTCGCCTCTCATTTCAGCAAGTCTGAATCTTGACAAACCTTGAAGTAGGGAGTATTTGTAGACAGTTAGAATTTTATTAAATTTATATCATAGAAAATTTGGATTTTATAATACATCAAATATATATTAGTCCTACCAAATATTTTGGGCTAGTATAATCGAGTTATTTGTTTAAATCGAATCAAACTGATTTAAATAAAAGTCCAATATTATTGTGCTAACCTATTTAAAATAATTTTCTACCAAATGGATCAACCCATATAAAGCCCCTAAGCCCAATGGCCCACGAGGATTTTCTTGTAGGCTACTCCACCCCATGCCTATATAAAGAGGTCACACATTATCAAAAGAGGAGGAGGAGAAATCCCAAGGCTAAAGTACAGGAAGTAAGCAGAAGGAAGGCCAGAGAAACTCTGAAGAAGAATATCAAGGTCCCCCTTCTACATCTGCAATATTCGTCTGTGGTCAAATCCCAAAAGCGAACTCAAATCATAGGCAGGCGGATCCAAATCTTTTGTTTGTAACTCAACATCAAATCCTTGTTCATGACGATCTTCAAAATTGTTCGTGACACGCTACAAATCCGAAATCTATCAAGTTCAAGATCAAGCTCCTGACCCTTGAACCAACATTCGTGAAGAAAAACATTAGAGGACTACATACTTTTAGATGTGAGATACTCTATAGATTGTAACTCCATCACTTGAAATAGAGATAAAAAGAATTAGTTTTTAAAAGTTTATCCCATGTTTGGTTAGGATAAAATCGTGGTATAACTAATCTCGGGATTAGTTATCCAGGGATTGTAATATTTTTTTATCCCTATAGAAAGGTAGGATAACTAATCCTGAGATAACTAATCCCAGGATAATTAATCATGGGATAACTTGTTTCCGACCCCTTGTATTTATTGAATTAGCTCATTGAGCTCTATAAATGGGCTGACTCAAGTTTCTGTTGGGTCGTTGAGCAATATAATGGGGAGAAATTTAAAAATAGCCAGATTTACAAGTGGTCATTCAAAAATAGCCACATTTTTAAAATTAATCAAAATTAGCCATGTCGTGCCCCCTTTTTCCTTTGCGGAATTGGGCGTATGACATTTTGGTTGGGACAACTCTTTCCTTTTGGAGAGGGGATTTGCATTTTTGAAGAGTCACCACCTAATGATTTAAGTTGCGTTAGGACACCTATGGGGTTAAGTTATAACTACATTTGGTAACCAGAGACATGGTAAGGGCTTGAAATTATCCTAAGGGAAAGGTGTTAGGCACTCCTCAAGATCCACTAGTGTGGTTCTCGGCCAAACAGTTTTTGTGAATTGTACAAGTAGCAAATAAACAAGTATGACTCAAATAATAAGGGATTTAAGTTTAAATACACAAGTGCTTGAAAAACAATTAGTGAAAAAGCAAGAGTTTAAAAAAATTACAATCTAAGCACATTTGTGAATGTAAAGGGGGGTGTCCTAGGCTTGTTTATAATATGGATCACATAAATACAATACCCGATATGACACTCCTCAAAGAGGGGCTGCACGTGGTATTAATGCACCGGTCATCATATCCATATCTACCCTTTCCCGCCCCATGAAGGTAATTAAAGCGAAGGTTGGTCTCAACACTTATTGCATGCTGTTATCCGTCCTTTCCTATCAGTTCAGGAGGAATTTAGGACTCCTATCCTATAAAAGGGGGTTCTAGGTAGACCTTCAAGTTTAAAGGTAAAATACTAAGGCGACATAGAATAAACAAGTAGGACTTCAATAAAAGGGTGCATGGAAGACAAATGAAAGGCTCAGATATACCTCCACACATAGTACATATAAACATCATGACTCATACGCAATTAAGGTCGAAATTCTGATCCTATGCACTGTATCTAAATGATAACATCAGAACTAGATTTATTACTTGACTCAAAAAAGAAGTCTGAATCAGGCTTGCCTGCTGGTTTTAACACGTTGACATTCAAACACTAATCACAAAGATGATTATGGTTTTATTTTAAAGTTAATTTCCTAAGGTTTGCCTAGGCGTAAAATAACATGTAGTAGTTACCAGAATTATTAAAATAGTTTGGAAATTATTTTACCTAAAGCATGCTGTTCTAAATATTGCAAAGACATGCAGTGATTGTGACCTGTTTTACTTAAACAAGATAGTCGAACATGAGACTGTTTTATGTCCTTTTTCATGCATCAGCAGTTTAACTAGGTGTGACTGAGCGAGTGTGAACAAGATCCTAAAATAGGGTATATAATATGCACATATGAAAAATGCAGAATAATTTCAGGACATGCAGAATTTCTAAAGCATGATTTCTAAATTCCCAAAGGGTAAAAAATGATTTCAAGATATGCAGGAGCAACATTTTATATTAATGCGGTTTTTAGCCTAAAGCAGGATTTCTAAGAGTAAAGTGATGTGAAATGAGATGCTGAAGCGGTAAACCTAAGAACATGGTATCTAATGCATGACGTGCTTTGAATGGGTTGATCCTACACATGGACTCTAATTCACACATAGGAAATGTAAACATAAGACATGGTTTCTACCCATTGTGTTGATAGCATGTTTAACTACCCTCCCATTTTCACTAGCCAGCCCCAATACTTGTTTACAACAGGTTATTTCAGACCAACATTATAATGAATTACATTATCAGAAATGTAAAATAAGAAGTTACACTATAGAGAGCCTGATTAGGACTTTCTCCCTTAGTTATGTAATAAATCTCCTCAAGTGCCAAGATTGTTCCATAGTCTTTCTCATATCCGGGTGTGTCAGAGTTCTCTAAGGACCTTAAGGGTTCTCGGGCAGTGCTCACACCCAGATTTCATAGCTAAGACAGAGTAAGTGTAGTGTGGAAAGACTAGCTTTTATGTGTCTAAGTTCAGAGGGAGCTCAAGGGTCCCAAGACAAGGCTCACACAAAAGGGGCAGAACCTAGTGGTCTAAGAGTATATGTGAGAGTGCTTGACATGGATTTAAAAGAGTTGAGTTGGAAACAGTTTTGACAATGATTAGTTTGAAATAAATAAATTTTGGAAAGCAATAGAAACATTTACCTTGGTGAAAACCAATTTGAAGAATAAAAGAAACAGGACAATCAGCAACTCAAAACCAAATCAATTTGCATAGTTCAAACACAGACATGGAAAGGAGGAATTGTGGACAAGTAGCATATTTGCACACAGGTTAACACCGTAGAAGTACTACAAAATTTACATAGTCACAACAATAGTCTATCACAAAAGGTCATGCCAGGAGCTTAATAGTATTAGATTAAGGGGTGCTAAATAGAGTTACTCATTAGGGGGAAGGGTTCAAGATCCCATAGTGACTAGGTGTCACAAACACATGCTTATGATGTATTAAGGGTTAGGGGATAGGGCAGAAAGTAGTAGAAAAATGTAAAAAAACAGTAGACATGCTGAATTACAAGGAAGGGGTAATCACATGACAAAATAGGCATGCTATTTGCAAGGGATATAACAGAACCACAAGTAGAAGCATAATAGAAACAAAAGGAAGTGCAATACAAATAAAGACATGTTATTTTGGATGCTGTAAGTTAAACTGAAGACATACCAGTAAAAATGAGAGAATAAGTGCAGAGTGAGGAGTGAAGCATGATACAATGAAGGGAAGTAGAGCAGTAGAAAAATTGAGCAGTAGAGCAAAGTAACCACTCAGTTTTGGCTTGCAGCCGACTGAGTATCAAGTAAGAGACTGTGTATGTGTATAAGAGAGAGTTCAAAACAGTGTCATTGTTCGTGTCCCATGCTAAAGAGAGGGTACAGGATTTATAGTTTGAGAACAGGCAGGAAAATAAGGTAATAAGTACTGACTTAGCACAATTATAAAAATAATACAAATCAGAATCAATTAAAGACCCGGACTCCCTTCAATTAGGGAGTCATAGTTCAAACGGGTGCAAGTTGCATCAAATAGGGAAAATAATTGCTTATAAGACTGATTTTACCAAATAGGAGTAGTAAAAGCATGTAGCATGTAATAAGGACTAAGTACATAATATTTTCAAGTAAGGAAAGTACACGTTAAATAACTAACATCATATTTGTGCACATAAATAAGGTAGAGTACAATTTTAATTCTGAAAGTTGGTTCAAAGAATCACGAATGAGATTGAAAATCACAGGGAATCAACACTAACTAAGGAAAGTATCAGAAAAGTAAGGAAGCAATTCAAAAAATCAGTACAGGATTACAAGGAAAATACATAAAATCACAGATTTAGGAAAGATATTGCAGGCCTAAGGAGATTACACAAAATCAATATAAATTATGTGAACAATCAATAAAACAAATAGTTGGACCTATTAAATGATAAATAACACATGTTGAACAAAATCAGAGAAACCATAAGAACAAATTAGAGCAGGAAGCACAAAAGTATATAGAACATACATGAAACCTAGAATATTCATGAGAGACATGCAAACATATCGCAAACAGACTCAAACTTCAAATTGAACCCAGAAGTATTAGGGTTTCTTAACAAAAATGAATCAAGCAAAAGGAAAGACTCAAGTGATGTTTAAACATGCTAAAAATCAGAAAGAAATCGTTTTTGCAAAAGGGTTTTGAAACCCTAGTCTGGAAAATGACGAAATCATTTGAAATTAGAGAAATCTTTTGAGGAAAACAGGTGAGAACCTTAAAAGACACATAGATCCATCACAGATATAAAATGATTAGAGGATTTAAAGCTAGGGTTTCTAGAAAAGTAGTGAAGATGATAGAATAGGTCAAAAACCCATAGATTCGTAATAAAACAAGAAGAAGTTCTTACTCACAAAAGGAAAATGGCCTGAGACAGGCTGATAAACAAAGTTCCAAACGGGAACAAGTTGGGGTTCCCTTGAGAAAATCTCAAGGATCCAAGAAATCGAAGAGCCATGGCGTGTGGAAGACCAGGTCCGGTCGGAGAAGACATAGAAACATCGTAGGAGGGGTTCACACCGGTGTGGGTCGGGTTTTTTAATTGTAAAATTGGTCTGGGAGTTGGGGTCCGATTTGGCTATAATTGAAATCCAATTTGGCTATAATTTAAATAGCCAGTTTTTCCCTATTTAATTTATAAAAATAGTAGATAATTTATAAAAAATAATTTAAAATGCTAAAAGGATTTATAATGCATAATTAGAAATTTAAAAATACATGATCCAATTTTATGCATATAAAACATAATTAAATCTTAAAAGGGCTAATATTGTATTTATGTGCAATTTAGCTTTAAAAATAGTAAATGTAATTATGAAAATATATAAAAATTATATTAGCCATATTCTGCCATAAATATAGAAATATAATAGATGAATTATCAAAATAATAATTTTGGAAATAATTATTGGGGATTTTATGGATAAAAAGGGAGAAAATAAATTAATTTAAAACCTTAAAATTATGAAAAAAATAATAAAAACTTGGGCATACTTATAGATGCATATACATGCTATTTTGAAGGTATTTTGCATATTAAAAATATATAGGGAAAAATTAGGTATCATCAGCTGCCTCTCTTTACCCGTGAAGAATGAAAGAGTTTCCGGGTAAAGAAATAATGGCCAATTTTGACCTAGCGAAATGGTTTGAATAGGTTAGGATGTACCCTGGCTTCTGAGCTACCTACATATCCCTGGTTTCATAGGAATCAGGCCGTATGTAGTTCCGGATTCACCTGCGGAGTATATTGATGAAGACATTTCAAGAATGGACGCAATATCTAGGGCTGGGTGAGTGGATGGTTTACGGGAATGGTTAGGCATGTTATGGTTGAGGGAGCGGGAGTGGGATCACTCCTAGTGGGATAGCAGTTGCTCGCCGGCATACCTGCAAATAGAAGCAATACAAGCGTATACTGTGCATAAATTTAAACATGATGCAAATTCCCGTTGGACTATGAATGTTGTCTTTGGACGGTTAGGAATGGCGTCCTCAGACCATGATGTCCTGGGCCATGAAGCGTACGATAAAGGATTCGCAGGCCATGAATTGATGTTCTCGGGCTATGAGGATGGTGCCTCCGAACCATGACGTCTTTAAATAATGATATGCAAAAGATTGAAAGAGATCCTCTGGCCATGACATGGTGTTCTCGGGCTATGAAGATGGTGCCTCCGAACGATTATGCCTTTGGATGAGTTGGTGATATTTTAGCCCATGAAGGATGCAATAGTATGGTGCGGACAAAACAGAGCTTATTCTTGCGAATTGAAGGGCATAGCTTAGCCCATAAGAGAAGCGAGATAATTAAATAGTGCTTGGGATAACGCTTAGTTTCGAAGAAAATTGGAGGCAGAGCTTAGCCTCGGAAGGCAGAATGATAGCTTATGCAAAGATGCGAATGCACATGGAGGTAGAGCTTAACCTCAGAAGCCAGAATTGTAGCCTTATGCAAATCGGAAGGTAGACGAAGCCTTATGCAGATTGGATGGCAGAATGGTAGCCTTATGCAATGCAGATGAAGACAGTGTTTAGTCTCGGAAGGCAGAATGGTAGCCTTATGCAAATTGGAAGGCAGAATGGTAGCCTTATGCAATTTGGAAGGTAGAATGGCAGCCTTATGCCATGTAGATGGAGACATTGTTTAGTCTCGTAAGGCAGAATGGTAGCCTTATGCAAATTGGAAGGCAGAATGGTAGCCTTATGTGATGCAGATGCAGATGGAGACAATGTTTAGTCTCGGAAGGCAGAATACTAGCCTTATGCAAGAAATAAAAGAACAAACGATAGTAGAGTTTTCTTAGCTGATAGCAGATTACGGTGTTGTGATTACTAGGAACATTGTGACATACGGGACATCACTGGTGTGTGCTGAGAGCAAATGTTGGCAAGTGCAACTGTTCGGAGAGTCGTATTCTTGAACAATTGTTTGTTCCATGGGTGTACAATATGTTTAATGATTTCGCAATCCTAGTGCCTGCATCCAAAGAAAAATCGTGAATTTTTCAAGGGGGAAGGTTAGTTCGTATCCCCACTGGTTTTGCTTGACTCGTCTAGCTTTGATCTGGTGATACCGTTTGTATCATTGGGGTAGCATTGCCAAACAAAGCAATTTCAATAATAATCATTCATGATTTTGTAAAAGTATTACGTAAAATAAAAATAGCTTTTAGATGAACCGATGACTGTGACGTAGCTCGGGACATTACAACCTCTCCCACTACGAAATTTTGAGGATCCTCCTCAAAATTCTGTCCTAGTTTGATGGGTTAGCATTTCTGACTGCTGCTCATGTGGCAATTGGCTGAAATTACTTCGGAATTTTGAGGGTCCTCCTCAAAATTCTGCCCTAGTTTCCAATTGTGGGGGGGGGGGTGAAATTTTTATTGAATTGTGACTGAACCCATAGGGCTTCCTATGTATCCCCTCTTAAACGGGAATCAGGTCAGGCGTAGTTCAATTTACATCATATAAGGAAAACATAAAGATTAAACATAGTAATGCTTAACTGCATCTGAATTGATCGGCTTTGGCCAGACTTCTCCGTCCATTTCGGCAAGTATGAGGGCTCCTCCTGTCAAAACCCGGTGAACAATGTACAGACCCTGCCCGTTGGGAGAGAACTTCCCTTTGGCTTCATCTTGATGCAGAAAAATTTTCTTCAACACCAGCTACCTCGGTGTGAACTGTCTTGGCTTGACTTTTTTGTTGAAGGCTCTGGACATTCTGTTCTGATAGAGTTGACCATGGCAGACTGCATTCATTCTCTTTCCGCTTATAAGGGCTAGTTGCTCATAACAACTTTTTACCTACTCTACATCATCGAGTTCAGCTTCTTGTATGATTCTTAGGGAAGGAATTTCCACCTCAGCGAGAATGATAGCCTCTGTACTGTAAACCAGCATATAGTGGGTTGCCCCGGTTGATGTGCGAACTATGGTGTGATACCCAAGTAGAGCAAATGATAACTTCTCGTGCCATTGTCTGTGCTTCTCTATCATTTTCCTCAATATGTTCTTGATATTCTTGTTGGCGGCTTCTACAGCTCCATTCATCTGAGGTCTGTAGGCTGTGGAATTCTTGTGTTTGATCTTGAAGGTTTCACACATAGCTTTCATCAAGTTGTTATTGAAGTTGGAGCTATTATCAGTAATGATTTCCGAATCGACAAACAATGCGGTTGCGGACAAAGTTTGTCACGAATTTCTTAGTCACTGCTTTGTAAGATGCTGCTTCGACCCATTTGGTGAAATACTCGATGGCTACCAGGATAAACCTGTGTCTATTGGAAGCAGCAGGCTCGATTGGTCCAATAACGTCCATTCCCCAGGCGGCGAATGGCCACGGTAAGCTTGTTGTGTTAAGCTTGCTTGGAGGTACCTTTATCATGTCTGCATGTATCTGACAACGGTGAAATTTCTGGACATACTGGATGCAGTCCGTTTTCATAGTCATCCAAAATCGGGATGCAGTCCGTTGACAGGTCATAATAATCCTAAATCGGGAGTCCTCATATACAGGATTCCTCTGCTGTGAAAGAAGTTGTTGGACGATCTCCGAAGTCTGCATTTCTGAGTAGGACTCGCGAGCTTCGGGTACTTTCCCTTAGCTAAATATTCCATGATATCATGAAATCAAGGCTTTCCGTCTGCTTTATCTTCAACATAGGCACAGTAAGCTAGTTGATTATGGATTTCACCGGAATGAGATCAATGAAATTCTTGTCGGGATGCTATATCATAGATGATAGGGTAGCCAATGCATCGTCGAACTCATTCTGGATTCTAGGAACATGCTGGAATTCCGTCTTCGTGAACCTCTTTCTCAATTCCTTTAGATTATACAGGTATGGGAGTATCTTGGAGTTCTTGGTCGTCCATTCTCTTCGTATTTGATGTATAAGCAAGTTTGAATCTCCAATCAATCACTAGTAGATCTTGAATGTTCATGTCAATGGCCATTTTTAGTCCTAAGATGCAGGCTTCATACTCGGCCATATTGTTGGTGCAGGGGAACCTGAGTTTGGCAGACACCGGATAAAGCTGACCGGTTTCTAGTATTAGGACTGCTCCTATGCCAACTCCTTTGAAGTTTGCTGCTCCATCGAATAACATTCTCCAACCGTCATAGGATTCCGCAATGTCTTCTCCTATGAATGATACCTCTTCATCAGGAAAATACATTTTCAGGGGTTTGTATCCTCCATCCATGGGGTTTTCAGCAAGGTAGTTTGCCAGTGCCTATCCCTTGACCGCTTTCTGAGTTATGTAAACAATGTCGAACTCACTCAACAGGATTTGCCACTTAGCTTGCCGGTGGGCATGGGCTTCTGAAAGATGTACTTCAAGGGATCCATTCTCAATATGAGATATGTAGTATAGGTGCATAAGTAATGTCTCAGCTTCTAAGCTACCCAAGTCAAAGCACAACAGGTGCATTCCAATAGATAATATCGGGCCTCGTACGGGGTGAACTTCCAACTGAGATAATAAATGGCTTGTTCCTTCCTCCCTGTTTCATTATGCTACCCCAGAACACATCCGAAAGCTCCCTCTAACACTATAAGGTAGAGTAATAATGGTCTACCTGGCTTGGGCGGGACTAAGACTCGTGGTATTGATAGGTACTCCTTGATTTTGTCGAAGGCCTTTTGGCAGTAATCGGTTCATTTGGTAGCGGTGTCCTTCTTTAACATCTTAAAGATCGGCTCACAGATAACTGTAGACTGTGTTATGAATTGGCTGATGTAGTTAAGCCTTCCCAAGAAACTCATCACATCCTTCTTGTTCCTTGGCGGTGGTAGTTCTTGAATGGCTTTGACTTTCGATAGATCCAGTTCTATTCCCGGGAGACTCACAATAAACCCAAGTAATTTCCCAGCAGGAACATCAAATGCGCACTTTGCAGGGTTAGTTTCAGATTGTATCTTCGTAGTCTATTGAAGAACTTCCTCAGATCTTCTATGGGGTCAGTGGCCTTCTTGGATTTGATAATAACATCATCCACATATAACTCTATCTCCTTGTGTATCATATCATGGAAGATAGTAGTCATGGCCCTCATGTAGGTGGCATCTACATTCTTCAAGCCGAATGGCATCATCTTGTAACAGTACACTCCCCATGGCGTAATGAAAGCCGTTTTCTCAGCATCTTCCTCATCCATCCAGATCTAATGATAACCAACGAAGCAATCTATGAATGACTGTAGCTCATGCTTGGCACAATTGTCAATCAGGATGTGTATATTTGTAAAAGGGAAGTCGTCTTTTGGACTGGCCCGGTTGAGATCCCGGTAGTCGACACAGACTCTGGCCTTCCCATCCTTCTTTGGGACTGGCACAATGTTGGCTAACCATGTCGGGTATTCTACTACCCTAAGAACCTTAGCGTTGATCTGCTTGGTGACTTCTTCCTTGATTTTCAAACTTATATCATGCTTGAACTTTCTTAGCTTTTGCTATACTAGTGGACACATTGGATCGGTTGGCAGTTTGTGAGCCACAATAGACGTACTCAGACCAGTCATGTCATTATACGACTAGTCAAATACGTCCTTATACTCCTTTAGAAATTCTGTGTATTCTACCTTTTCTGATGGAGATAGGTGAATGCTGATTCGCGTTTCCTAGATGTTTTCTGCATCTCCTAGGTTGACAATCTCGGTCTCGTCCAGGTTGGACTTAGGTTTGTTCTCAAAGTTCTCAACTTTTTTGACAATCTCGTCAGGTATGTCATCTTTTTCGGAATCCATGTCTGTTTGTTGCATTGTCTCATTGCATGTCACAGTCATTGGTTCATCAAGACAAGTAATAGTAATGTTGTATTGGTAAAGCAAGGAGAGAAAAATGATAGCAATAAATATTAATGCATAATAAAAATCGAAAATGCTTTTGATAAACTGAATACTGCTTTGAACATCGAAGATCTTATTGCGGGAATTGAAAAATGCGAAAAGAAAATCATTTAGTAAATAAAATAGTGAATAATGCTTGTTTTAGCCTTGCTACCCCGAGGCAAGTTGGGCTTTGGTTGTCCTGATGTTTCAATTCTTGAGATGTGCGTTCCTCTGCTCACAGCCTTTATGGAAGGGCCTTCCTCCCCCTCCTCCTCGAGAATAATGCAACAGTCTATATCACTGTCCTCTAGAAACAAGTTCTTCACTACTGCAAGTGCTTCTTCTTCATCTGACCTATAAATAATGTCGGCATGTTGGAAGGTCTGCTCCAAATGCGGTATTGGCTGCTCTAGTGGGTAGTAAGGACCGCGCCATGGTGGCGACCAGTTATTGAATTCTTCCCAGGTGTATTCATATCCCAAACCGAAGGTAGTGCAATGTTTCTTGAGTTTTATGGGTTTAGAGATTCTTTGGAGGTTCTTGCCGAGCTCTTTGCCAGGCTCGTACCCATTCCAACTTAGTATACTCTAAATTTTGCTATCCCACCATTTGTCTTTGTCGATAGCATTGACTCGTTCAATGTGGTGGTAAGTTTTTCCACCCAGCTTCCTTCTTTCCTCGATCACCGGAATGGTCTGGAAACTATATATAGGGTTGCTACTGTGACCGTGAATGATCACTTCTTGGTGATTCCATTCGAAATTAACTGCTTGATTCAGCATTGATATTACGGCCTCAGCATCATGAATCCATGGCCATCTCAGCAACAAGTTGTAAGACGTTGGTACATCTATTACCTGGAAATCTACCTCGAACCAGGTTGGTCCCATCTGCATGCATAGATTAATCTCACCAATGGTGGACCTCTGAGAACCATCAAAAACTTTCACATTGATTGCTCCATCATTTATCTCATGCAGCCCTTTACCCAACTTCTTGAGTGTTACCAATAGACAAATGTTAATATCGGAACCTTCATCGATCAGGATTCTGGTGATGAAATAATCTTCGCATTGCATGGTGATGTGCACTACTTTGTTGTGCCTCAGCCCTTCAGGTGGCAGATCGTCCTCATGAAAGGTGATCTTATGGCTTTCCAGCAGTTGTCCTACAATATTAGCCACTTCCCCGCTAGTGATGTTACTTGGTACATACGATTCATTTAGCACTTTTAACAAAGCATTCTTGTGCGTCTTAGAATTTTGCAGCAAAGAGAGACTGGATATTTGTGTTGGCGTCCTGTTTAACTAGTTGATGACCGAATATTTCTTGGCCTGTATTTTCCTGCAAAGGTCGTCTGGACCTGTCTCAATGAGGGGCGGCCAGTTGGAGGCTTGCTTGCTAGATTCAGCCAGATGTTTTGGGGGATAGACTCTACCAGTTCTTCTTATACCCTATGCTACGACAGTTTCTTCA
Source organism: Nicotiana tabacum (assembly GCF_000715075.1). NCBI lineage: Eukaryota > Viridiplantae > Streptophyta > Magnoliopsida > Solanales > Solanaceae > Nicotiana > Nicotiana tabacum. The sequence goes on from NC_134084.1 coordinate 45,158,739, forward strand.
ATCCTGACCTTGCCTTTCTTTCTCTCCTCGGCTGTATAGTCCCAGGGTACAACATTTGTATAGAATGGTGGCATGGTAGGCATCGCCACTAGGACCGGTGCAACTATCCTTACTTTGAACGGAACATATGCCTTGTATGGCAAGACTGCAACCTCAAATGGTGCGAGTGCATTTGCCGGAGACTCGAATTCAACCTCAGTTAGTACCGGTATCTTTGCAGATGGCACTACTTCAAACTCAAGAGGTACATGCATATTCACTTCAGCATCCTCAGACAGTTGGATTTGGACTATGATTGGATTGAGAGTAATTGTTGGTTTCTTTAGGTCATCACCTTCTGCGATCAACCCGATTGATCCCTCGGGATCCCAGTCATCTTTTACTTCAATCATGTGGATACCTCCATCGTTATGGTCTGGCAAAGGGTTGTTATGGACGTTTGGAGCGGGTTCTTTTGCCACAATGATCTTGTTATCAATCAAGGATTGTATCTTGTCTTTCAAGGAGCGACACTCATCGATGGTGTGCCATTTTATGCCGGAGTGGTATGCACTGGACTTATTTGGGTTAAACTACCGAGAAGGATTCTCAGGGGTTATATCAGGGATGGGGGTGACATAACCAGCAGCTTTGATCCTCTCGTACATCTGGTCGGTGGGTTCAGCGATAGTTGTATACTGTTTTGGAGGTATGCGATCAAAATTATGTCAGGGTCTAGGGAAAGTTTGGCGTGCATGGGGTGATTGATAATGGGATGGTTGAGCATTATAATTTTGGTAGACATGAGCGGGTTGGGAGTATCTGGGTGAAGTAGGTTGATGTGTAAGAGGTGGAGATGACTGATAAGTTGGTGGCAAAGCTTGGTATGAGGGTGCTTGGTGATTTGGGGTTGGCTGGTATGTGAGTGGAGGTGTTGGGTAAGCTTGGTATTTAAGGGGAGACTTGGTCCTTTGTGCAACCATCATGGCCCCTACGTCCCTTTTCTTGGACACACCACCGGACTGTAAAGCCTTATTTGTAGCTTGCAAGGCCTCGAAATTTGTAACCATACCACTTTTAATACTTTCTTCAATTCTTTCACCTAATTTGATAATGTCGGAGAACTTGTGGTTCTAAATCAACATTAGCCATTCATAGTACTGCAGGTCCTGAGCCCAGACAAAGAACTTGTTCATTTGCTCCTATTCTAAGGCGGGTCTGACCTTATCAGCTTCGGACCTCCAGTGAGTAGCATACTCACGAAACATCTTCGTGGATTTTTCTTCAAATTTTGGATATAGAACACATTTGGTGTGTTCTCTGTATTAAACCTAAATCTGTCCATAAAGTCAGATACCATGCCTACCCAGCTTGACCATTTCTTGGGATCTTGGCTGATGTACCAAGATAATGCATCTTCTTTCAGACTCCTCATGAATAGCTTCATGTGGATCCCTTCATCCTTCCCTACTTCAACCAGCTTGTTGCAATATGTCCTCAGATGGACCCTTGGATCACCTATACCATCAAACATTTCGAACTTAGGAGGTTTGTACCCCTCAGGCAGTTCGACATCAGGCTGTATGCAAAGATCCTCATAGGTTAGCCCCTCGATTCCTTTGCTTCCCTCAATGCCCTGAATCTGGCTGGTCAGTTTCTTAAGTTCCTCGGTCAAGTTCCTAATAAGCATATCCTTTTCATTAGACTTAGGTGTGCATGAGGTATGTTGGGTGGAGTGTGGCATGGTCACCACGTAGATATGAGTGTTATGGTAGCCTGGTGTATGGGTGTGAAAATGGTCATTTGCGGAGTTCTGAGGTTCTGGGATGAGTAGTGGATTGTTGTTTGGGGTATGGCAGGTGTTGCATTGGTTCTTTGGTGGAGTAGCGTGATGATGACGCGCGGGGATGATTCTATTGTTTTGGGATATTTTGAGGAGTTGTAGGGTTTTGAGAATTGGGGAAGTTGATATTTGGGGTGCTGAGGGAAAATGACATGTTTACCAGATTCTAAACATGATCAAGCTCTTCTTGGAATTTCAACAGTTTCTGTTCAAGTTGTGACACATTCTCGTTAGGAACCTAAATACCCTGGTCATTAGTGGCCTCTACCCTTTTAGCTGTGTTCTCCTTCCTGATGTTGTTTAAACCTTCCATTTTGCCTTTTTTCTTGCCTTTAATGAGACTAAGAGGAGGAGTGGGTAGAGGGCCCTTGGATCTTGTGAAATAAGATAATGATGCCAGAGTGCACGAACTAACCTCTGGGGAGGGGGAATAGTAAAAACAAAAATAAAAACAAAAGGTAATCAAGTCAGTAAGGATTATAAAAAGTATTGCAATATTTAAACACATAGTGTGGGAATGTAAATCATTTCCTAATTTTGGAACCTCTTTGTGCCCGAGGTAGGCCTAGCGACAAATAAATTTGGAGAATTTTGAATGCCAATAAATGCTTCATTTCATAATATAAGAATAGAAGAATCCCAAGATAATAATAAGTCACTACTGGCACTTGGCCTTATTACATTTGGAAAGCGAGTAAACCTAATCTATTTGGTCTCAGAAGGACCTTCCTTAGGTTGAATTCTATCATTGATCAAATCCTCCAGTTCGTGTAGGTTCACCAGTAAAAATTCCTTTGCCAGGTGTTCTCTTTCCTTTCCCTCAGTGTTCTGGCAGTCGGCAGCTCTCTTCCTCACTTTTCCTTCCAATTCCAGCAGACTGTATTCCAGATATTCCAACTTTTCACTAGCTTTGGTGGTTCTCTCTTTCCACTCATTGATTTGGTCATTTGATGGAAGACTCCTCCACCAGTCTAGCAAGAGTGGGGGCGTGCTAACCATATCGAAACTGGGGACCTCATGCCTCATTTTCTGCAAAATAAAACGGGTTAGACCCTACCCCCACCGAACTCGACTATTCATACATTTATGATCAACACGAAGCACTTAGTTCTCCAAAATAAATGCATAGAACGTGGTGATGTTCGTTTGGGTTTAGGGAAACTCAGTGAACTTTTGGACAAGGCTATCTTAAAGGATCATTACGTGGACAACGTAACTGATCCGACTAGGTTTGACCATGATGCATGCATAATTTAAACAGAGTAAGGTTTCTATGGGGTTTTAGACTGGTATCCTTGAGAGAACAACTCAAGGGGGAAGGCAAGAAACTGTCGACTGCACCGCTGATCGACTAGTTTTACCGCAAATAAACCTTTCCGAATTTAGGGGGTAATGATATAGGAAGGGAGCAACCACTCATCAAGCATTGCTATAGTATTTGTTTGGCACGAGTGGAGTATGATGTTGAGCATGATTATGCAATAATTAAAAGCATGTTGACATGTATTTGCACATTAAGAAAGCGATAAATACAGCAATTTTATAATTTAAAGCAGTTATAAGGAAGGAAACAAGAAAGATATGTCAGTTTTGCTTTTGAAGAAGAAATTAAACGCTTAAAGAAATTAAACAATTGCACATAGGGAGGGTACAAATTCACATGAAAGGTATGAAATGGTAAAAGCCTAAATGTCCCCAGCAGAGTTGCCATGCTGTTGCGCTCCCTTTTTTCCTCGCGGAATCGGGTTTATGACATTTTGGTTAGGACAACTCTTTCCTTTTGGAGAGGGGGTTTGCATTTTTGAAGAGTCGCCATCTAACAATTTAAGGTGCGTTAGGACACCTATGAGGTCCATTTATAACTACGTTTGGTAACCAGAGACAAGGTAAGGGCTTGAAATTGCCCTAAGGGGAAGGTGTTAGGCACCCCTCAAGATCCACTAGTGTGGTTCCCGGCCAAACAGTTTTTGTGAATTTGTACAAGTAGCAAATAAACAACTATGGCTCGAATAGTAGGGGATTTAAGTTTAAATACACAAGTGCTTGAAAAACAATTAGTGAAAAAGCAAGAGTATAAAGAGAATTACAATTTAAGCACATTTGTGAATGTAAAGGGGGTGTCCTAGGTTTGTTTATAATATGGATCACATCAATGCAATACCCGGTATGACACTCCTCAAAGAGGGGCTACACGTGGTATTAATGCACCGGTCATCATATCCATATCTACCCTTTCCTCGCCCCGTGAAGGTAATTAAAGAGAAGGTTGGTCTCGACACCTATTACATGTTGTTACCCGTCCCTTCCTCTTAGTTCTGGTGGAATTTAGGACTCCTATCCTATAAAGGGGGGTTCTAGGCAGACCCTCAAGTTTAAAGGTAAAATACTAAGGCAACATACAATAAACAAGTAGGACTTCAATAAAGGGGAGCATGGAAGACAAATGAAAGGCACAGATATACCTCCACATATAGTACACATAAACAATATGACTCATACGCAATTAAGGTCTAAATTCAGATCCTATGCATGGTATCTAAGTGATAACAGCAGAACTAGATTTATTACATGACTCAGAAAAGAAGTCCGAATCAGGTTTGCCTACTGACTTTTACATGTTGATAGTTAAATACAAATCATAAAGACGATTCTGGTTTTATTTTAAAGTTGATTGCCTAAGGCTTGCCTAGGCGAAAAATAATATGCAACAGTTCCCATAATTATTAAAACAGTTTGGAAATTATTTTACCTAAAGCGTGTTGTTCTAAATATTGCAAAGACATGCAGGGATTGTGACCGATTTTACTTAAACAAGAACATGAGACTGTTTTATGTCCTTTTTCATGCATCAGCAGTTTAACTAGGTGTGACTGAGCGGGTGTGAACAAGATCCTAAAATAGCGTATCTAATATACACATGAAAAATGCAGAATAATTTCAGGACATGCAGCATTCCTAAAACATGTTTTTTTAATGCCCAAAGGTTGCATCATGATTTCAAGATGTGCAGGAGCAACATTTTAGATTAATGCTGTTATTTAGCCTAAAGCAGGATTTCTAAGTGGTAAAGTGATGTCAAATGAGATGCTAAAATGGTAAACCTAAGAACATGGTATCTAATGCATGACGTGCTTTGAATGGGTTGATATTACACATGGATTCTAATGTACACATAGGAAATGTAAACCTAAGACTTGGTTTCTACCCATTGATGTTGATAGCTAATAACTAAGGATTTTGATACATTTTATACTCCTTCTTGCTTATGTTTTGATTAGAAATTTGTACAAAATAGTCCCAAAAGGCTCACAAGTTGTGCTTGACTGCAGGTTTGATCAACAAAGTGACAAGATGTCAAAGATCAACTCAAAAAGGAGCGAAACTTGCAAAAGTACCAAGACAAGACAAAGCTCAGGCAAAACAGGCCAAATGCGGCCGCACACCATTATGTGCGGTCCGCATGAGTGAGGTTTAGAGAGTATGATATTCAGGCAAACAGGCAATGCGGCCGCACTAGGTTCTGTGCGGTCCGCACTAGGATCAACGTGGACGCACTCGATTTAGTGTGGTCCACAGTGAGAAGGATCAGAGAGTTGCCAGTTCCAAGTTTCAAGCCAATGTGGTCTGCGCTCCATTTCATGCGGACCACACTAGATGCCATCGCGGTCAGAGTCCATCATATGCAATCCGCATTGCCCCAGTTCAGAGAGTTCGATTTTCAAGTCTAGAGCCTTAGTGCGGCCGCACTAGCCCTGCAGGGGTATTTTTTCCAGATTTTTTAGCTTAGTATAAATAGCTTCTTTTCCCATTTTTAGGTCATCAGATAGTTTTAGCTGAGAGCTGCGCTCGTGGATTCAAATATTTTAGCTATTTTGGACAATTTTATCTACATTTCAACATTGAATGTTCTTGTTTATCTTAGTAATTAATTAATATGAGTTGTTATTCATCTATTTCTTGCTTTTCTTCTTTAATTATGAGTAGCTAAACCCATAAGCTAGGGTTGTGGCTCAACCCTAGTGGGGGTAATTGATGGGTCTTGTGTGTTAGGGCTAGATTGACTCTGGGTGTTTGGTATTTGGGCTAATTTAATATTTAATTGCTGAACTAGTGGTTGCAAACACTAGTTTGTGTTTAGTTGATTGAGCTCTTCTTGAGAAAGAGAGCTTGAGTCTCTGAAATTGGTCCAACAAGAAATTGGGGAGTACTCAAGAGATTGATAGCCCCAATTAAAAGGTTAAACCTCGAGAGAGTAATACCCGACTTGAACCTTGATTGCTGGTGCAAATTTTCATACCCAATTGGTCTTGAGAAAGTCAATCGTGCAAAATCACTTGAACCACCGAGAGGTGTAGAGTGAGTAAGGTCGTGCAACAGTTATATCATACTCCCCAAATATGTCCATCATGCCTTAGACTCAAGTATCCGTCAATTGACCACCTAGGCAAAAGTCACTACCCTGGTGCCTTTTAAACCATTTGAACAGCCCGCAACATTTTAATCATAGCTTATTCTAGTTTAATTTACCATTGTAGTTTGATAAAAGTAGAAGTAAAACAAAAACCGAAATATGTTTAGAAGTATAATTTGGAACACATACCCAACTCTAAATTAGATAGATACCTAACTCCGACATCTAGCTCTCTGTAGAAATTGATCCCGACCCTAAATCGGGTAAAAGCTGCTTCGACCCTCGCTCGCTACTCAATAGTAGTGCAGGGTAGATTTTGATCAACCTTTTGGTGCCGTTGCCGGGGAGCTAATGGTTTTGGATATCTATTTAAATAGTTTTGTGTATTGTTCTTCTTTCCTTTTTTATTACAAATTGGTTTGTGTCACAACTCAGGTACCAAATGGTAGCGAACAACGCAAATGACCCTCTTGGAAATGTGATTGCGGGGGAGAAGGTAGATGATGTCGGAGATGATGAGGTGCCTCTTGTACCTCAAGGACAGCGCAGAGGCCGCCAGGTTAATGCTAATGTTAATGACAACATTCCAGACCCTCCTCCGCCATCTCCAAGAGTGGTTCCTAGAGTGCTTCCGAACCAAAGCTATTCAAGTGCTATTGTCCCACCCCGAATACGGGTGGACAATTTTCAAATAACCAATGTGATGTTGACCTTACTAGAGCAACACGGGTACTTCACGGGCGCTGCAAATCAAAATGCTTACAAACATCTCAAGGGGTTTGTGGATACATGATGGGGGAGCAAGCAAACTAATGTGTCTGAGGATGCTCTTAGGTTGAGACTCTTTCCATTCTCATTTAGAGGGAAGGCATTGGATTGGCTCGAGCGACTTCCCAACCATTCCATTACTACTTGGGATGAGTTGGCGGACAAGTTCATTGCAATTTTTTTCTCACTGGGGCATATGGCTGCATTGAGAGATGAGATCTTGGCGTTCAAGCAAGAGCCCACGGAACCTTGGCATGCGATTTGGGAGCGTTATAGAATAATGGTGAAGGAATGCCCCAACAATGATATGACTGAGGTGATGATCTAACAAACATTCTACCGGGGCATTAATACAACAAACCAATGCATAGTGAACCAACTTACTGGGGGAAACTTCATGAAACTGTCGTATGATGAGGCTTGTGACATTCTTGACGAGATGGCTGACACTTCTTCTGCTTGGCAAAGTAGAGCCAATGTGCCCCAGGGTGAACCCACGGTTACCCATTTGCACAAGTAATTACATGATCATGGGGCAGGCTATAGCTGAGTTGACAACTACAATGAACCAACTAGCAAAGTCACAGTTGCAACAAGTTCAAAATCAGCGCCAAGCAAATGCCATGGAGGGTGTTAAGATGCTTGTCAAGAAAAGAAGACAAAGAGGGCAACAGAACCAAGGGAATTTGGTGCAACTTGATAATGATTATGGTGGATTTCAAAATGATGATTATGATGAACAAAGTGAAGAGGTGCAATACGTGAATAATTATCAAGGCCAAAGAGGTAATTCTTCCAACCAACAACAATGGAGACCCCAAGGCAATTGGGCAATCAACAAAAAGGCAAATGGTAATTGAGGGAACAACAACCAAAACAACAACTAGGGAAATCAGAACAACAATCAGATCAACCAAGGAAATTGGAATGGTAATAACTATAATTGGGGTGGTAATAATAATCAAGGTGGATGGAACAATGGAAACCAAGGAAACCGGGGGCAAATCTTTTAAAGGCCCCCAATGTACCAACAACCGACCAATCCACCCCCATTTCCATCTCAAGGTCCTAGTTCTTATAGCAATGATATGCGTATAATTGAAATAATGTTCGAACAGACGATGAAGAAGAATGCAGACTCGGATGCTCAGTTGGCTTCCCACAATACCTCTATCAGGAACTTGGAGGTGCAGTTAGGCCAAATCTCACAGTCTTTAAATACTCGCCCTAAGGGTGCGCTACCAAGTGATACGGTATTAAACCCGAAGGGTGGTAACAATCATGTTATGGCAGTAACAACAAGAAGTGGGAGAGGTGGTGATGTGCATGCCTCCAAACAAAAGCAAGTTGTAGATGATGATGTTGAGTTGCAAGAAGATGAAGTTCCTTTGGTGGTTGAAAATGTGATTGATGAAAATATGAATGAAGAAGTGAAGATTGATATTCAAGATGTCGGGGTGGAAACTCAAAATTATGTGAACCCGTCTAGGGAACACATAATAGACATGCTGGAGTCGGTTGTGCCTAAAGCCAAGGCTCCTTTGCCAAGGCCACCTCCTCCTTATCCTCAAAGGCCCGCGAAGCAGAAAAGAAAATTAGTTTAAAAAGTTCATTGACATGATGAAGAGCTTATCCATCAATGTTCCTTTAGTGAAGGCTCTTGAACAAATGCCAGGCTATGCAAAATTCATTAAGGACTTGGTAACAAAGAAGCGGTCTATGGATTGTGAAACTATAAAGATGACTCACCAAGTTAGTGCAATAGTGCATTCAATGGCCCCGAAGCTTGAAGATTCCGGTGCTTTCACCATTCCTTGCACCATTGGGAATGCGGATTTTTCTAAAGCTCTATGTGATTTGGGGGCTAGTATCAATTTGATGCCCTTTTCTGTTTTCAAGACTTTGGGTATTGGGCAGCTAAGGCTGACTTCCATGAGATTACAAATGGCAGATAGAACGATGAAGAGACCATTGGGTATTATTGATGATGTGCTTGTCCGGGTGAACAAATTTATCTTTCCAGCTGACTTTGTGATCTTGGACTGCGAGGCGGACTATGAAGTTCCTATCATATTGGAAGACCTTTCCTAGCTACGGAAAAGGCCTTAGTTGATGTGGAAATAGGGGAACTCACCTTCCGGGTGGGTGATGAAAAGGTGGTCTTTTATGTGTGCAAATCAATGAAGCAGCCCAACAGTACCGAGGTGTGCTCTTTTGTGGACCTCGTCACAACAGTGATAATTGATGACACCAATGCAATGATCAATGTGGAAGACCCATTGGAGGCCGTATTGTTGAATCTTGATTTCAATGAGGATGCAAGCCTAGTGGAGTGCGTGAATGCTTTACATGGAATGGGCTCTTACTCTTATGAGCCTAGAAAATTATCTTTAGATCTCGAGAATAGAAAGACTCCACCAACAAAACCTTCAATTGAGGAGCCTCCGGTGTTGGAGTTGAAACCGCTGCCTCCATACCTCAGGTATGAGTTCTTAGGCTCAAATTCTACTTTTCCAATTATTCTTTCTTCTTTCCTTACTAACATGCAAGTTGATGCCACATTCGCGGTGCTTCAAAAGCGGAAAAAGGCAATTGGATGGACTTTAGCTGATTTTTCGGGGTATAAGCCCCACATTCTGTATGCACAATATTATTCTGGAAGATGATGCAAAGCCCTCCTTGGAGAATCAAAGGAGGTTGAACGAGTCAATGCAAGAAATTGTGGAAAAGGAGGTGATCAAGTGGTTGGATGCCGGGGTTATGTCCCATCTCTGATAGCTCTTGGACTTCACCGGTGCAATGTGTATAGAAGAAGGGTGGCATGACCGTGGTTACAAATTCACAAAATGAGTTGATTCCTACAAGAACTATTACCGGTTGGAGTGTATGCATGGACCATCGAAAGTTGAATAAAGTGACCCGCAAGGTTCACTTTCCTTTGCCTTTTCTTGATCATATTTTGGATCGACTTGCTGGGCGTGCCTACTATTGTTTCTTGGATGGGTATTTTGGGTACAACCAAATCTTGATTGCTCTGGAAGATCAGGAGAAGACCACATTCACTTGTCCATATGGCACTTTTGCCTTTTTCTAGGATGCCTTTTGGGTTGTGTAATGCACCGGCTACATTTCAGTGGCGTATGACGTCTATTTTCACCGATATGGTGGAAGACATTTTGGAGGTGTTCATGGATGACTTTAGTGTTATGGGGGATTCATTTGATGAGTGCTTGAAGAATCTTGATAGAGTTTTGGCCCATTGTGAAGAAACCAATCTTGTCCTCAATTGGGAGAAATGCCACTTTATGGTGGAAGAAGGAATAGTTCTTGGGCATAAATTTTCGAAGCATGGTATTGAGGTAGATAAAGCAAAGATCGATGTAATTTCAAGGCTACCTCCCCCTACATCCGTCAAGGGAGTTCAAAGTTTTCTCGGGCATGCGGGGTTCTACCGGAGATTTATCAAAGACTTTTCGAAGGTAGTGAATCCTTTGTGCAATTTGTTGGAAAAAGATGCTAAATTCGTATTAGATGAAAAATGTATGAAAGCCTTTGAACTTCTCAAGCATAAGTTGACCACCACTCCTATTATTACTACGCCTAATTGAATCTTACCCTTTGAGCTCATGTATGATGCGAGTGATGTTGCGGTTGGGGCGGTTTTGGGTCAAAGAGTGAACAAATTGTTTCATTCGGTGTACTATGTGAGCAAGACAATGAATGATGCTCAAGTGAACTACATGGTGACTGAGAAAGAACTTTTGGCTATTGTGTTCGCAATGGAAAAATTCCCGCAGTATCTTATGGGTGCTAAGGTTATTATTCATACCGACCATGCCGCACTCCGGTACTTGATGACGAAGAAGGATTTCAAAGCTAGACTGATGCGATGGGTCTTGTTACTTCAAGAGTTTGATTTGGAGATTGTGGACCGGAAGGGTAGTGAGAACCATGTGGCGGACCACTTGTACCGCCTGGGGGAGGAGGGGAGGCCTCGTGACGGCCTAGCGATCAATGATTCATTTCCCGATGAACAAATCCTTTTGGTGTCGATGAATGATATGCCATGGTTTACCGATGTTGCTAATTTCCTTGTGACTGGTATAATCCCATGTGAGCTCTCTTCTAACCAAAGGAAGAAGCTCAAGCATGATAGTTTGGATTTCTATTCGGATGAGCCGTACTTGTTCAATATCTGCACGGATGGTGTGATCCGAAGGTGTGTCCCGGAGGAAGAGCAATTGAGTATCTTGGAAGCTTGTCATTCCACTCCCTATGGTGGCCATCATGGAGGGGCGATGACGGATTCTAAAGTTCTTAACTGTGGGTTTTATTGGCCCACTTTATTCAAAGATGTAGGTGATTTTGTGAAGAGATGCGACGAATGCCAAAGAACGGGGAATTTCGAAGAAAGATGAGATGCCTATCAATACCATCCTTGAGGTTGATATTTTTGATGTATAGGGCATTGATTTTATGGTCCTGTTTGTTAGCTCGTGTGGGAACACAAACATTCTTGTGGCGGTGGACTATGTTTCAAAGTGGGTTGAAGACGTGGTATTGCCCAATAATGAGGCCCAGAGTGTTGTTTCATTTCTCAAGAAGAGCATTTTTACAAGGTTTGGCACTCCTCGTGCAATCATAAGTGATGGGGGTCTCATTTTTGCAATAGAGCTTTTGACACTTTGCTTTCAAAGTATGGTGTCAATCACAAAGTATCTACTCCCTATCATCCTCAAGCAAGTGGTCAAGTTGAAGTCTCCAACAGGGAAATCAAAAGCATATTTCAAAAATGGTCAATGCAAATAGGACCGATTGGTCAAAGAAGTTGGATGACGCTCTATGGGCTTATAGGACTGCTTACAATACTTCGATTGGTGTGTCTCTATATTGGTTGGTGTTTGGGAAAGCTTGCCATCTACCGGTTGAGTTAGAGCACAAAGCCATATGGGCTTTGAGGAAGCTAAATCTTGAATGGGATGTTGCAGCTAATCTTCGTGTGGAGCAGCTTAATGAACTTGATAAATTCCGATTCCATGCCTACTCCAGTTCGTCCTTGTACAAGGACAAGATGAAATACCTTCATGATAAATATACTTGTGGCAAGGAGTTCAAAGTGGGCGATTTGGTTCTCTTGTTCAACTCCCGGTTACGTCTGTTTCCGAGAAAGCTCAAGTCAACATGGAGTGGACCTTTTGAAGTGGTGTGTGTGACCCCGTTTGGTGCTCTTGATTTAAAGAACAAAAATGGTGAAGTTTTCAGAGTGAATAGGCATAGGGTCAAGCACTACTTGGGAAAAATTGATGACAGACACATTGTCGCACTACTTCATCTCAAATGATGTGATGGTAACTTGTGTCGTGCCACGACGTTAAATCAGGCGCTCCTTGGGAGGCGACCCATGTATTTTTCTTCTTGTTTTTATTTGATTTTCATTGTAGTATAGGATTGATTTTTTGATTAACCGGTTGTGAGATGCTATAGGATTGTGTTGATGCAGTGCAGGACATAGTGGAAAAAGTGTTCAGGTCTCTGAAGTTGTCAACGCGGACACACTATATTTAGTGCGGACTGCATTGGTGGAGGGTGAAATATCGACCTCTCTAAAGTTTGCCACGGCGGCCGCACTACATTTTGTGCTGTCCGTGGTGGACCACTGCGGCCGCATGAAATTTTGTGCGGACCGCAGTGAGTTGCCTTCTCAAACTTAAATCAACCTATGTGGTGCGGACCGCAGTCGATTCTGTGCGGTCCGCATTGGTTGGTAAGACAGGGCCCCAGGTCATTTTCTATAAATAAGGCCTGAGACCCTCCTGTTACACTTTTCGAACTCTTGACTCTCAGAACCTCTAAAAACACTGTTCATCATTTCTTTTACTTGCAATTAACTGCTTGGACTTGTTCATCTTCATTGCTTCTTACATCTGGTATCATCACCTTCTTTTTAGTTGTTTTAATTTTATTATTTTTCTTTTACTTTTTGTTTTTCTTGCTTCTTATCCTGTTCTCCCCATATTTCTTTAATTTTGGAAGGTTTAGGTTAGTTATTTTCGTGGGTAATGTGGGCTTAAGCAATTAAAATCAGTGGGCAACTACTTAGGTGATAAAATTGGACTTAAAGTCAAAACACATGGAACCCTAAGTTAGTGCTGCTTCTGGGCACTTAGAGCAGACCGCGGTCGATTCTGTGCGGTCTGCAGTGCTTGTGTGCGGTCCGTAGTAACATTCTGTGCGGATCACATTGCTGACAGTCTTTAATCTGAACCTTGGGGACTACGGCCGCACTATATTTTGTGCGGTCCGCATTGGTCCTTTTACGGCCGCACTACATTTTGTGCGGTCTGCACTGCCTTGATACAAAGAGTGCGTAGTCTAAACCCCACCTCTGTGCGGACAGCATGGTCATTTTGTGCAGTCCGCATTGGTCTCTGTACGGCCGCACACCATTTTGTGCGGTCCACACTATGTGATTTTTGTAACTATCTGCAACCTTTATTCTTCTGCAACTGTGAACATAATTGAATCTACTGATACTAACAGAGCATACCTGAACTTGTTTGCAGACAATGGTGAAACAAAGGGGCAAGGGCTCTAAACAACCAGGCAGAGGAGAATCCTTCCGAGCAGGGAAACTGAAAATGGTAAGATTGACTGTTCAAGCCCGGCAAAACATTACAAACATGAGAAAGATGATTAAAGCTGTTGATAGGGCTATTAACATATCTGGGAGTGAGTACGAGCCCTCCTAGGAGATATCTTCAGACTCAATCCCAGACTACATCCCTGACTAGCCGAAAAGAAACAGACTAAGAGACACTCCTCTCACTTACCCCGCTGCCCAAGCGTCAGTAAATGTATCTTCTGGGTCATCTGAGAGTTCAGCTGAAGGCGGTGGGGATGAATACTCCACCTCTCCCACAACTTCATTATCTGGAGAGGGTGCAGTAGGAGATGAGGATGAAGTAGGAGGAGAAGAAGTAGTTGGAGAAGGGGGTGAACCTCAAGTGGGGGGTGTTGCTAGAACTAGGAAACCGAAGACGTGGCAAGACCGGTTCGTAAGTGAGGTAGCGTATCATAAATTCCGAGACTGGCGGCCGGTGAGGAAGTTGATCCCGGAGAGGAGTTTTGTGGATATAGACTTGCTACCTCACAACCCCAATGTGAGGAGGTAATTTAGGGAGAGAATTAACTGGGAGTACTTTTTGGGTGAATGTGTAAATGCCAACGAGCATTTGGTCAAGGAATTCTACACCAATGTTTCCCACATAAAAAAAGGGCACAAAAGTGACCAAGGTGCGAAATCTGAAGGTGTTGTTTGATGGGAAAACAATAAATGACTACCTTGGCTTTGATGAGGAGGATGAGACCCTATATATGGCAAAGATGGAAATGGGTAAGGAGGTCCGTCCCTGGTTGGTACAGTATCTGGCAATCCCAGGTACCACCCCCAATTGGTTGAATGCAGGCGTCAAGATTCTGAGAAGAAGTTTGAACTTCGAGGCAAGGGGGTGGGAAACACTTATGTGTGGAAGACTGGACCCAACTACTCATGACAACTACCTCCCTCTGCATCGGGAAATTTTGGTAGCTTCAATCATGGCGGGGTACCCGATAAATGTGGGAAATGTAATGTCTAGGGTAATCACACTTGTTGGCAGTGAGAATGACAGAAACTACCCTTTCCCCAGCTTCTTGACTATGTACTTCCGGGACCTCAAAGTTGAAAAGAGACCGTTTGATATAAAGGTCAAGGCGAAGGCCCCATTCTCGTGGTATAGCATGTAGGGGGATGACAACCCAAAGAGCAAGAACTTCAAGGGAACAACTAATACTCCAACTAGCCAATTTGAAGAGCCAGTTGTGGTATTGGCTCCTGCTCAACCTGCCTCCACCTCCACAGACATTCCTCCTGGCCCATCTGCTTTAGCTGACCTAGAGATACCCTCTTCCCGAGCGTATCTAGTGACTGCACACCGACTAAGCTAGGCTCTCCTCAATATCAACAATTGGATGCAGACAGCGTCATCCAAGTGGTCTATCCTCACTACTATAGTTGAGGCTCAGTTGGCACCTCCGCCTCCACAGGTCCCACAGTCCATAGAGGATGCCCTCAATGAGATTCTGGCCAACCAAAAGAAAATCCTCGACACTCAGAAGGTGCTCACATATGTAGTTGATTCACACAGTAAGGCTCTCAAGGAGCTTGCTAAGGAGCACAAGAAGTTTGGGAAGACGCGGGCTTCCAAGGAGTCCATAAAGGCGCTGAGGGTTGATGTTGATAGGATGAAGGCAGATCATCTTCCTTTGGACTTATTGCTACAGAACCCAGTACCATCAGCTCATCCCCAGCCCGAGCAGTCCCAGAGGCCTCCCAAGAGGAAGAGGATAATTCCCAGAGTGGACGATGCAGTCATTCAGTTGGCAAACCCACTAGAGGCCTCCTCTAGTTAACCACAGGATGCACCTCAGGAGCCCGTCCAAGTCCAGGCCCAGGTCCCAACAGCGGAGCAGCATGCCATATGTAACGAGTCTAAGGTTCCCAAGCATAGTGAGAACCCAGGGACCACTCAGGAGCTCATGCAGGCAGATGGGCCATGAGGAGTCTCTATATCGTTTTCCCTTTTCTTTTTGGTGCTTATTTAGTTTAGTTGCCATTGGGGACAATGCCAGCTTTCATTTGAGGGGGTATGCCCTACTTTTATGGATTTGAATTATTGTATATATTTGACAGCTTTTAGGCTTTCTTTATTTTTCATCTTTGGTTTGTATATAATTTTAACATTTCATTACATTTTGCTTACTTTTATTTTACTTTGGGTCTGTATATAAAGTTATTTACATTGTACATATTCATCCTATCTATTGTATATTCGACAAATCCCCTCTTGTATATATTCATTTTACTTTCCGCAATATTTCATTCTTAGCTTCTTATTTATGTTTGTAGCTTCTTGTTTTGAAAGTTTGCAATAGGCCTTTGGTTTTCTTAATGCCACGGTTCTTTCCAAAGGTGGAGTTTGTGTGAACCGGGTGGCTCTTCCCAATGATGGATGGCGTGACAACCTTCTTAAGGGTTTAAGTCCGTTTTTCTTTTTGTTTTAGTAGTTAGTGGTTAAGGGTGCCTCAAGCAAAGCTTCACTTGGGCCTAGCACATTTGCCTTTGATCTTATGGTCAAAAACAAATTGTTGTGTTTAGGATGGTAAAAGTTGTGACTTTGAGGCTCTTGGGTTGACCGATAATCATCAAGTGGTTTTTCGGGACCATTGCGTGCTCAAATCTTATCTAAGTTCGTTGTGGGCCCCCGACTCTGTGTCTTTAGCAATCCCATAGCTTGTGTGGTGAGAAATTACATTGCAAGTCCAAGTCCTGCGCCATTGGTCTAGAACTTGCCCTGAATGTTTGTTGAGGCGAAATCCTAAGTGAATTTTGACTTGAGACATGATTATAGGCTCTCCTTGGTCCAAATTATAGCTTGAACGCTTCCATAACCTACCAATGATAAGATCCATAGTCAACCCTTTTGAGCCTTAGACCTTTTTCCTTCAAAAGAACTATGATACAAGCCTTTACCCATTCTAAAAAAATATCCTCACGTGACACCTGATCTTTCCTTTAGCACATAGCAAAAGTATAAGTTTGGGGGGAGAGACGAGGATGGCAACAAAATGGTAAAAAGGTAGAATGAAGAAAAGGAAAGGCGATGAAAAAGAAAGAAAAGCAAAAAAGACAAAAAGAATACTCATGGTAGAATTGAATAAAAAGGGATTCAAGAAAAGCAAAGAATGAAAGGTGTGGAAAGTTGAGAAAGGAGAAAAGATTTGAAATATATAAGAAAGAGTGACAGTATGTCTCTCTAACCCCTTAGAAAGAAGTGAAATGACTCAAAGAGTCAAGGGAATGTATGCCGAATGAAACAAAAAGAAGTGCTTAAGGGAAGATGGAACCTACTTAGACCAAACATTTCTTGCCTAAACCAAAAGCCTTCACCATGACTCCACAAAAGCCCTATATGATCTTGAGTTGAATGAAACTTACATTAGTGATGACTCACATAAGGGGCAAGCATATGGTACTTAGAGCCGGACTTGTGACTTTTTCTTGAGAGAGATGAGTGAACTTCCATTGACCTCGTTCTGAGTGCCACTACTATAAAGGTGAGGTTTTGCTTAGGGAGAGTTGAGGATGTGTGAGTTTGGGTTCCACAATGACCAAAGTAATAAAAAGAGTTCTTTGATGTGTTGAGTCAACTCTTGATGCTCTTGTGTCACACTTAATCCATGGTGTTACAAAGAGTAAAAGTTGTTAATGATTCATTTGTATTAAGGGAAATTGTTATTCCCAATGATGCTAGATGAGGTTACTTTAGGACAGCTGAATTTTCTTGGATGTTCCCTTAAGAGGTGGGTCTTATTTTGTTTGCTTAAGGAAAAAACAAAAGCTTAAGTTTGGGGGAGTTGATAACTAGAGATATTGATACCTTTTATACTCCTTCTTGCTTATGTTTTGATTAGAAATTTGTACAAAAGAGTCCTAAAAGGCTCACAAGTTGTGCTTGATTGCAGGTTTGATCAACAAAGTGACAAGATGTCAAAGATCAACTCAAAAGGGAGTGAAACTTGCACAAGTACCAATCAAGACAAAGCTCAAGGAAAACAAGCCCAATGCGGCTGCACACCATTCTGTACGGTCCGCATGAGTGAGGTTCAGAGAGTATGATATTCAGGCAAACAAGCAATGTGGCCGCACTAGGTTCTTTGCGGTCCGCACTGGGATTAACGTGGCCGCACTCGATTTAGTGCGGTCCGTAGTGAGAAGGATTAGAGAGTTGCCAGTTCCAAGTTTCAAGGCAATGTGGTCCGCGCTCCATTTCATGCGAACCACACTAGAGGCCATCGCGGCAGCAGTCCATCCTGTGCGGTCCGCATTGCCCAATTTCAGAGAGTTCGATTTTCAAGTCTAGAGCCTTAGTGCGGCCGCACGTGATTTTGTATTGTCCGCATTAGTCCCGCAGGGATATTTTTGTCCAGATTTTTTGACTTAGTATAAATAGCTTCTTTTCCCATTTTTAGGTCATCAGATAGTTTTAGCTGAGAGCTACGCTCGTGGGTTCAAATATTTTAGCTATTTTGGGCAATTTTATCTACATTTCAACATTGAATCTTCTTGTTTATCATAGTAATTAATTAATATGAGTTGTTCTTCATCCATTTCTTGCTTTTCTTCTTTAATTATGAGTAGCTAAACCCATAAGCTAGGGTTGTGGCTCAACCCTAGTGTGGGTAATTAATGGGTCTTGTGTTGTAGGGCTAGATTGGTATGGGTGTTTGATATTTGGGCTAATTTCATGTTTAATTGCTGAATTAGTGGTTGCAAACACTAGTTTGTGTCTAGTTGACTTGAGCTCTTCTTGAGAAAGAGAGCTTGAGTCCCTGAAATTGGTCCAACAAGGAATTGGAGCGTACTCAAGAGATTGATAGCCTCAATTAAAGGGTTAACCTTCAGAGAGTAATACCCGACTTGAACCTTGATTGTTGGTGCAAATTTGCATACCCAATTGGTCTTGAGAAAGTCAATTAGGGCAAAATCACTTGAACCACCGAGAGGTGTAGATTGGGTAAAATCGTGCAACGGTTATATCATACTCCCCAAATATGTCCATCATGCCTTAGACCTACTCTTAGCTTATTCTAGTTTAATTTACCATTGTAGTTTGATAAAAGTAGAAGTAAAACAAAAATCCAAAAATGTTTAGAAGTGTAATTTGGAACACATACCTAACTCTAAATTAGATAGATACCCGACTCCAACATCTAGCTCTCTGTGGAAATCGATCCCGACCCTAAATCGGGTAAAAGCTGCTTCGACCCTCTCTCGCTAATCAATAGTAGTGCAGGGTAGGTTTCGATCAATAGCATGTATAACTACCCTCCCATTATTACTAGCCAGCCCCAATACTTGTTTACAACAAGTTATTACAGACCAACATTAAAATGAATTACATAAGAAGAAATGAAAAATAAGAAGTTACACTATAGAGAGCCTGATTAGGACTTCCTCCCTGAGTTATGTAATAAATCTCCTCAAGTGCCAAGATTGTTCCATAGTCTTTCCCATATCCAGGTGTGTCAGAGTCCCTTAAGGACCTCAAGGGATCCCAGGCAGTGCTCACACCCAGATTTCATAGCCAAGACAGAGTAAGTGCAGTGTAAAAAGGCCAGCTTTTATGTGTCCAAGTTCAGAGGGAGCTCAAGGGTCCCAAGGCAAGGCTCACACAAAAGAGGCAGAACCTAGTGGTCTAAGAGCATATGTGAGAGTGCTTGACATAGATTTAAAAGAGTTGAGTTGGAAACAGTTTTGACAATGATTAGTTTGAAATAGGTTTTGGAAACAATAAAAGCGTTGCCTTGGTAAAAACCAGTTTGAAGAAGAAAAGAAATAGGACAATCAACAACTCAAAACCAAATCAACATACATAGTTCAAACACAGACAGTGAAAGGAGGAATTGGGGACAAGTAGAACATTTGCACATAGGTTAACACTGTAGAAGTACTACAGAACTTAAATAGTCACAACAATAGTATATCACAAAAGGTCATGCTAGGAGCTTAACAATATTAGATTAAGGGGTGCTAAATAGAGTTACTCATTAGGTTTAGGGGGAAGGGTTCAGGATCACATAGTGACTAGGTGTCACAAACACATGCTTTTGATGTATTGGGGTTTAGGGGGTAGGGCAGAAAAGTAGTAGAAAAATGTAAGAAAGCGGTAGACATGTTGAATTACAGGGAAGGGGTAATCACATGGAAAAATAGGCATGCTATTTGCAAGGGATATAGCAGAACCACAAGTAGAAGCATAAAAGAAACAAAAGGAAGTGCAATACAAATAGAAACATGTTGTTTTGGATGTTGTAAGTTGAACTGAAGACATACTAGTAAAACAAATGAGAGAATAAGTGCAGAGTGAGGAGTGAATAATAGTACAATGAAGGGAAGTAGAGCAGTAGTGTGTAGAGAAGTAGTGGGTAGAGCAGTAGTGTGTAGAGCAGTAGAACAATAGAGCAGTAGAGCAATGTAACCACTCAGTTTTGGCTTGCAGCCGACTGAGTATCAAGTAAGAGAGTATGTATATGTGTAAGAGTGAGTTCAGAATAGTGTCATTGCTCGTGTCCTATGCTAAAGAGAGGGTAGAGCATTTATAGTCTGAGAACATGCGGGAAAATAAACATAGCACAATTATAAAAATAATACAAATCAGAATCAATTAAAGACCTCGACTCCCTTCAATTAGAGAGTCATAGTTCAAACGGGTACAAGTTGCATCAAATAGGGAAAATAATTGCTTATAAGACCGATTTTACCAAAGTAGGAGTAGTAAAAGCATGTAACATGTAATAAGGACTAAGTACAAAAAAATTTCAAGTAAGGAAAGTACACGTTAAATAACTAACAACATATTTCTGCACATAAAGAAGGTAGAGTACAATTTTAATTCTGAAAGTTAGTTCAAAGAATCACGAATGAGATTAAAAATCACAGTGAATCAGCACTAACTAAGGAAAGTATCACAAAAGTAAGGAAGTAATTCGAAAAATCAGTACAGGATTACAAGGAAAATACACAAAATCACAGGTTCAGGAAAGATATCGCAGGCCTAAGGAGATTACACAAAATCAATATAAATTACGTGAACAATCAATAAAACAAATAGTCGGACCTATTAAACGATTAATAACACGTGTTGAACAAAATCAGAGAAACCCTAAGAACAAATTAGAGCATTAAGTACAAGAGCATATAGAACATACAGGAAACCTAGAATGTTCATGAGAGACATGCAAACACATCGCAAACAGACTTAAACTTCAAATCGAACCCAGAAGTATTAGGGTTTCTTAACAAAAATGAATCGAGCAAAAGGAAAGACTCAAGTGATATTTAAACATGCTAAAAATCACAAAGTAATTACTAAAAATCAGAAAGAAATCGTTTTTGCAAAAGGGTTTTGAAACCCTAGTCTGGAAAATGATGAAATCATTTGAAATCAGAGAAATCTTTTGAGGAAAATAGGTGAGAACCTTAAAAGACACATAGATCCATCACAGATCTAAAAATATCGGAGGATTTAAAGCTATGGTTTCCAGAAAAATAGTAGAGATAATAGAATAGGTCAAGAACCCATAGATCCGTAATAAAATAAGAAGAAGTTCTTACTCACAAACGGAAAATGGCCTGAGACAGGTTGATAAACAAATTTCCAAACTAGAACCAGTTGGGGTTCCCTTGAGAAAATCTCAAGGATCCAAGAAATCGAAGAGCCATGTCATGTGGAAGACCAAGTCCGGTCGAAGAAAACATAGAAACATCGTAGGAAGGGTTCACACCGGTGACGACATTTTAGGGTTAGGGTTAGGTCTCAGAGAAAATTTGGAGAGGAAGGGATTCAAGGACGGTGCAAATGAGAGAATGGGGTAGGGTTTGGGGGGTCGTTGGATTAAAAAGGAAAGAAATAACATAGACCGTTGATCTAGGAGATCAAGGGTCGAGATTAAATGGGGAAGGTGAGTTCCGGGTTTGGATATGGGTTGATAGGGTGTGGGTCGGGTTTTTTAATTGTAAAATTTTGCTGGGAGTTGCGGTCTGATTTGGCTATAATTGAAAGCCAATTTGGCTATAATTTAAATAGCTAGTTTTTCCCTATTTAATTTATAAAAATAGTAGATAATTTCTAAAAAATAATTTAAAATTCTAAAATGATTTATAATACATAATTAGTAATTTAAAAATACATGATATAATCTTATGCATATAAAACATAATTAAATCTTAAAAGGGCTAATATCGCAATTATGTGCAATTAATCTTTAAAAATATTAAATGTAATTTTAAAAATATATAAAAATTATATTAGCCATATTCTAGCATAAATATAGAAATCCAATAGATTAATTATCAAAACAATAATTTTGGAAATAATTTTTGGGAATTTTATGGATAAAAAGTGAGAAAATAAATCAATTTAAAACCTTAAATTATGAAAAAAAACAAAAACCTTGGGCATGATTATATATGCATATATATGTTATTTTGAAGGTATTTTGCATATTAAAAATATATAAGGAAAATTGGGTATCAACAAGCCATTTTTCATGTAAAGATAAATGTGAACGAAAACACTATTCAAAATCCAGAAAATACTCTAGCATAATATACTAGAGTTCCAATATAATATACCGGTCCAACATAATATACTGGAGTTTGGAGCACCGGTGCTCCAGTATCCAGTATATTATATTGTAGCCAGCAACGTATACCGGTCCAGCGTAATATGCTGGAAGTTCATACACAAGTGCACTGAACTCTAGTATATTATGCTGGACCGGTCTCTGTTATAGCAAAATAGTGGCTATTTTTGAATGCCTTGACATACGCTGGCTATTTTTGAATGACCAGTCCGAAAATTGGCTAGACCGTACTATTTTGTCCAATATAATGGGCAGACTCGTATTTCTGTCGTACAGTAATATTAGCCAATCTAAATGGTTACAATTATCATGCATTTGGATTTTTAAAAAGATTTATAGCCTGTTTGCCCAAGTTTTTGAAATCTAAAGACACTTTTTCGAGAAAAAAAAGTACTTTAGATTTGAGGTGTTCGGGCAAAAACATAGATTGCTTTTAAATAGCAGCAGAGATTTTCCCTTGATTTATGTTAGTAATAGATAGAAAAAAAAATAGTCATATCATCTGTATGTCAATGTCAATTAAAATGCTTTAAATTCCAAATTTTTGGTGCTTGGAACTTTGGAAGTGTGGACAATCTCTCTAACAAATAGTTAGTAGGTCACAAGCTAATAAATAAAAAAGTCGGCCACCAATAGTTAGTTAGTAGATTGATCAATTTTCTGCATATGTATATGATTATGTATATTGTATAATAAGCATACTTGAATTATTAACAAAATATTTTATTTCTCTGTCAGTTCTCTCGTCCTCTCTCCCTTATTTTCTTGTTAAGTTACTCTTCTCACATTTTGTAGTTCCTGAAAGTTGATACCATTTGTAACATACTGCTATAAATTTTGTTTCCTTTCATGGTAACCACATCTTTACCCTTCATACCCCATGCCTATTTCTCCCCCTTCTTAGTATTTCATGTTTTTTTTTCTTTAGTTCATTTATTTCTTTTGAATTTTATTCCCTAGGCTATGATAGTAAAGACAATCAATTTTAACAGATAATAAATGAATGACTTTTTTCTTTCCAAATATCAACAAATTATAAACCATCATCTTTCCAAATTAAGAGAAGTTTCATCCCCAAAAAGAGCATTTTGGTTCCAATTGACGGAAGTTGAAATTAACTCAACCTAGTGAGTTTACTCATATTCATTGGGCAAAGGCTGCATAAAAAAGAAAAATTGCAATATATTGATAGTCAATGTAAACTTAGTCAACTTATGATGATTATTGAGTATTAGAATGAAATATGTATGAGCAAAATTTATCATATTCAGTATTTTTGATACAAAGCGTTATATGTGAAGAACTAATCATTAAAATTCCATTAAATATTAGACCTATTGTATATGGTCGAAATTAGGTATGCCCGATTTCGTGGGCTCAAGGGTCACTTCTAGAGCGAGATCGAAATAGACCAGGCGCGAGCCCGATGGCAAAGTACAAGCTTCGAAGATCGAAGTGCTCGATGAACACCGAGGCCAAGTATGACCTACCTCGAGATAATACTGTTATAGTTTCATAACAGAAAAGAGCGAGATTCCCGTAGTGGCCCTAAGATTGCGGCGTAAATTTCGGAATGAATTTGTACAAGGCGGTTAGATAGCTGTATAATAAGATTCCTCACTATAATTGGAAGTGTACCTTATTTACGATTCTCCTACTATATAAAGGGGACCCCAATCGAGGACGAACGTATGTTTTAAGAGGGGCAGGATGTCACGACCCAGCCTGTCATTTTGAGAATTTAAGCTTTGTTCAGCAGCGTAAGGTCTTGAACAGCTTCATATTATGTGTATCGACTCAAGTGCATGGTTGAATTCAGTTATCGGGGGATTTGGAGTCAAATTGGAAAAAGGATTCTAGTTTTTGAAGTTTAAGCGATGAGAATTTGACCGGAATTGAGTAAACGGCTCCGCAATGGATTTTTGATGATTCCAATAGCTCTGTATGGTTATTTTGGACTTAGGAGCATGCCTTGCTATTTTTTTTTTGGAATTTTGTAGTTTAATTAGACTTGAAATGGCGAAAATGAGAAGTCGAAGTTTGGAAGTTTGACCAAGGGATTGACTTTTTGATATCGATATCAAAATCCGACTCAAGGAGTTGGAATAGTTTCATTATGTCATTTATGACTTGTGTACAAAATTTGGGGTCAATCAGACTTGATTTGATAGGTTTTGGTGTTGTTTGTGGAATTTGAAAGTTTCTAAGTCCTTAGGCTTGAACCCGAGGTGGATTTGGTGTTTTGGTGTTGTTTTGAGTAATTCGAAGGCTCGACTTAATTTTTATGATGTTATGGGATGTGTTAGTATATTTGGTTGAGGTCCTGGGGGCCTCGAGTGTGTTTCGAGTGAGTTTTGAGCGAGTCCCGACATTGTGGAACTTAGGAAATGGCTCTGATTCTTAAATCTTCGCTGGGGGCGAAAGAATTTCCGTTGGGGAGGTGGTCTTACTACTGAGACGGAAGTTTTTCCGCGGTCCGCGGTGATGAAGATCTGCAGGTTCACTTGTCCGATTTCGGAAGCCTATATCTTTTGATCTACAAGAAAATTTTGAGATGATTCAAAAAGGACAATTGTAGCCCTTCGTGTCTAGTTTCCAGAAAGATAAAGAAATCATGATTTGGACATCTATAGAGAAAATTAGCGCCAAAATACTAAAGCCTATCACTGCAGTCAACATTTTCTGCTGCAGCGGTGGATTTACCGCGGTCAGCGGTGAGGGAATCTGGAAGGTGCATTATAAAAACGAGATTTGGGATTTTATTTCATATTTTGACCTAGAGAGGTCAGATCTTGGCGATTTTTCAAAGGTTTTTCAAGAAATTCATCGGGGTATGTGATTCTAACTCGGATTTGGCTAAAATATATGAATCTATCATTGAATTCATCATTTGATTCTTGATTTGGGATGGAATTTGGGAAAAACTTGTAAAGTATTTCAAAAACGTAAAATGATGATTTGAAAGACCAAATGGTATCGGAATTTGATAATTTTTGTATGGGTGAACTCGTAGCTGAATGGGTGTTCGGTTTTTGTAAATTTTATCGTGTTCCGAGGTGCGGGCCCGGGGTGTTGACTTTTGTTGACTTTTTTGCAAATTGTATAATAATCATAGTGTTATTAATTCAAATTATTTTCTCTTGCATTGTTTGATGTATTCAAGTCGTTTTTGGTTAGATTGAGCAGAGCGTTGGTGAATTGGTAAAGGAAAAGCTAAATTGAGTATTGAATTGGCCGGATTGAGGTAAGTATCTTGCCTAAATTCATGTGGAGGACTTCCCCTTTGGATTTGAGTCTTCTATGTTGATTGTAGTCCGTGTACGCAAGGTGACGAGTGCGTGATCGGACTTATTTGTGGAAAGTTGTCTCTTTAGAGTTCTTAGGTCCTTGTACTCACTGAGTATGAAGTTGTTCTTGATTTGATTAAGCTTCCATTTACTAGTTTCACCTCTACATGCTTTAATAGTAATTAATTGCTTTATGATTCATTCTTATTGCCTATATTACTCTTATTTTGCTTAATTGAAGATTTTTACCTCTTCTATTGTCATGCTATCTTTCATAACTGCTTGTCTTTATTGGAAACCATTATTATCTCTCCTGTAATTGTTTAGTCTTAATTGATGTTATGATTATCTTCCTTCTGCTCATCCTTAATTAAAATTGTCATATTTCGTAATTTGCCCAACCTTAAAAAAAAATTTAGGTATCCTATATTTAGTTGACATTTTCTTATTTGGAATTATTTGATTCGTGTTAGCCTCCTTGTTGTTGAACTACATATTGTGGGATCGTTGCTTTACATTATTTTCTCCCTTGTTGAGTTGTTCTTATTATGCTTAGTATTCCATATTGTGGTTATTCCTTATGAGCTAGTTTTATCGTCTCCTTGTGATCGAAAGTTCTCGAGTTGATTTACTTGTCGTGTTCTTGTATATATCGTCATTGTTGTTGTGGTACTTGTTGTGGTGGTGCACGAGGTTTCTACCGTGCGGCTATTGTTATGGGGTCGCACAAGGTTTCTGTCGTGCTATTGCGACTATTGACATATTGCACATGTGGAATGACAAGGCAGTATATGTATATGGGTTGTGCATGTGGCAAGACAAGGTGGGAACATTATGATGCAAGTGTGGTGAAACAAGGCAGACACTTATTATGTTATTATTTGCACACGTGGCGAGACAAGGTGGGCTATGTCAGGGATTGATTGTGATGATTTGTGATGGCATGGAGGCATTCTTGTTGTTTGATATTGTGTTGTGGTATGCTTACCTGTACGGGTTTTATCTTGTGGAAGTTTTGAGAAAACATCTTACGTGTTGTCTGTTCCTTTCCTTATGCTTATTAGCTGGTAAAAACTATGTTAGAGCACTTACACAAGCATACACGTAGTTGAACACTCCCATTAGACAAGAAGTTCTCCTGATATTGCTGAGTACAGATGTACACCCTCGTTTACTTGTCATATATGTAAGAGTATCTCTAGTTAACATGTCAGTTGTCAGCATAACCATGAGATGTGATGAGGGCACATGATGCCAAGTATGAGGGTCCAGGTATTGAGGCCCGTAAGTTGCAATTTATTCGAGATTTGGTATTTTATGGAATTTGTTGTCTAAGACCTGATGTGAACACTGTCGTAGATTCTGAGTTATGGCTTACCGTTACTGTATTTGTGAATTTAGGATTTGGGTTTGTGATTTCGCTCGCTCTCCTATGTTATTATTGTGGTATTTCCATTGTTACTTGTTGCTTTTCTTCCCTTATTGTGATTGTTGTATTGTTAGCCAAATCGTGTAGTCCTTATATCTACATCATGTTCTATTGTCCCGATGCTTATATTTGTACAGGTTTATTAGCCAGTAGGTGTCTTGACTATTCCTTGTCACTACTCCACCGAGGTTAGTCTTGATACTTACTAGGCACCGTTGTGGTGTGCTCATGCTATACTTCTGTACAATTCTTTGTACAGATCCAAGTATTGATCGTTAGTAGCTGTGCGGACTCATTGCTGATGAGACTCAAGGTAAACCTGTTGCTACATTCACAGGCTTCAGAGTCACCTTCCTATTTTGTAATCACACTGTTTAACTTATCTCCAAACAGTTCTATTCAGAAGTTATAGTAAATTCGGTAGAGCTTATGACTTGTACTACCGGGTTTTCAGAACTATGAAGTTTTTGTAAATATTTCTGCTTCAAGACTGTAAAGTTTCATTTATTATTGTTGTATTTCAGTATTATTTAGGCTTACCTAGTCCCTAAGACTAGGTGCCATCGCAATACCCGAACGGAGGGAAAGTTGGGTCGTGACAAGTTAGTATCAGAGCTCTAGGTTCATAGGTGCTACGAGTAATAAGCGAGTTTAGTAGAATCTTTTGGATCAGTACGAAGACGTTTGTACTTATCCTCGAGAGGCTACACAACTATTAGGACAATATCACTTCTTTCATTCCTATCGTGTGGCTTATTGATCTCGGTGTCTGAACTATTATCATTCCATTCTCTCATAGATGATGAGGACACGCGCTGTAGTTACCGATGACACTGCTATCGGAGCAGGTGTTGCCGGAGGCAGATATAGAGGTCGATGAGGAGTACGTGCCACAGCTAGAGCACCTACCAGAGCAGCTATTGAGGAGCCGCTAGTAGCTCCAGTTAGGGGGCAGGTACCGGAAGCACCTACTATTACCCCCGGACTTCAGGACACCTTAGCACAGTTCCTGAGCATGTTTGGTACATTAGCTCATGCGGGATTGATTACTATTTCACCAGCTACTTTACAGACCGGGGGAGGGACTCAGACTCTCACCGTCCACACTCCAAAGCAGCAAGTTCATGTTGGTCAGGTTCCAAGCGTTATGGCAGCACAACCTGTGGTTCCAGCTTAGCCTGTTGTCAGGGCAATAGCATCTGAAGAAGAACAGCTTAGGGTTGGGAGGTACAAGAAGTACGGCCCTCCTACATTCAGTAGTTTGGCTTCAGAGAGTGTACAAAGTTTTCTAGAGGAGTTCCATCGCATTTTCCGCACTATGGGTATTGTTGAGTTGAGTGAGGTTACTTTTACTACATTTCAGCTTAAGGGAGCGGCTTATTAGTGGTGGCGGGCATATGAGTTGGGTAGCCCAACCGAGTCAGTTTCACTTATATGGGTTCAGTTTTCAGAGAAGTTCCTGAGAGAGTTCGTACCCCAGTCCCTTCGGGATGCATGGCCCGTAGAGTTTGAGCAGCTGCGCCAGGGTACTATGTCAGTATCAGAGTACACCGTCAGATTTAGTGATTTGGCCAGACATGCACTGACCTTGGTTGCTACTGTTCGGGAGAGGGTCTACCGATTTATTGAGGGACTCCATCGCAGCATCAGGACTAGCATAGCCCGGGAGCTGGAGATAGATATTTTATATCAACAGACCGTGAGTATTGCTAGGAGGGTGGAGTGCATGCTGGCTTAAGAAAGAGAGGAGAGGGAGGTCAGGCGGGGCCATGAGAGAGAGGGCAGACAAGATCAGGAGAGAGAGTTTGAGGAGGTGAGGATGCCTCGTAGATCGGGGAGATCTGTTGGTCCTTATTTTGGAGGCAAGGTGCGACATGGTAGAAGTTTTGTAGGTCAGCTAGTTCAGTTCGCTCTTCAAGCTTTGCATAGTGATTCAGGTGTTCATGGGTCTCAGAGTACCTGTACCGTACAGTTACCACATCCACGTCCGTAGCGAGATTCCTTTGAGTATGGAGATACTAGCCATTTGGTGAGAGATTGCGCCAGACTTCAGGACGATGTGTCATAGGGAGGTATTTAGGTGATCAGAGGGCGCCCAAAAGGGGGAGGCCCGGCTCGTTGATGAGTTTTACATAGTAGGATTGAGGTCGTTCTGCCAGATGATGTCATTCAGGTATGCTTTCGGTTTGTTATAGAGGAGCACCATCCGTATTTCATTATTGTTCTGCTTATCGGGGCGAGTTCCCCTATCTGTTGCTCCACTTATGGTGTGTTTCATGATTAGCACTATGCTATGTGTTGCCCTGTTGAGAGATCTATGAGTAATAGCCCGTGTCTATTGTTTATTTAATTCATTGTTGAGAGTTATGAGACTAGTAGTAAATTTCTGTTGTCCTTTTCGGTATGCTTGATGTGATTTATGAGTATTTTTGGCTACGAGCTGTAATGTTTATGCTCCACCAGTGTGGGAGATAGTAATTGTTGTAAATTGTGACGGAATTTATCTAGTGAGAGTTTCTAGCCAGTTTGATGTGTACCCTACTTGCGATTCAGAATTAAGGGCGGGAGCCTCGTGATTTCATGTGATTTGATATGTTGACATCGGGCTGTGTACCGCGGTGGAAGTTATATCAGTGTGAGATCCTCGTGATTCTTTTATATGCTTTAATTCTTTCTGGTTAGATTATTTTGTAGATTAGTAATGATAGGAAAAATATTTGTGCTTGTCGGGCTTGTTTAATAGTTCCCTTATGTGTTTTCCCTTTTCATATTCAGTCATTTTCATTCTGTGCTTCTTGAGTTTTAGCTTGTGGGGTGTGTACCCGTTGGTATTAGCTGTGATTTGGTGATTCGAGTGTTTAGTTATGAGGTTTTCGTGGTTCTTGTATCATCGTCAATGTTGTGAAGGTTTGAAACGGGCTCCTATTGAATATGAGGGTTATGGCTAGTGTTGAATTTGATTTCGGGCAGATATTATGATCAGAAATATTACCGTGGGCTTATATGTGGTGTGTCATATTGTATGGTTGTACTATATGGGCGTTGGCATGAGTTGATGCAGCCGATTGTGACTGATATTGGATATGGATTTAGGATTAGGTCTTTCAGAAATGAATGAGAGGTGAGGATTATGGCTCTAAAGCTTATTGGTGTTGCTAGAAAGGCTAAATTTCAGTCGAGATGGTGTCATCAAATTTATATGAATTGGGGTGACGTAGGATCACCCGCGGGTGCATGTTGGAAGTGTGCATTCGGTAATTTGAGGGATTTGAGCTGAATCTTGGTACGTTCGAGGACGAACATATGTTTTAATATGGGGAGGATGTAATGACCCGGCCGGTCATTTTGAGAATTTAAGCTCCGTTCAGCAACATAAGGTCTTGAACAACTTCATATTATGTGTATCGACTCAAGTGCATGGTTGAATTCAGTTATCGGGGGATTTGGAGTCGAATTGGAAGAAGGATTCTAGTTTTGGAAGCTTAAGCGATGAGAATTTGATAGAAATTGAGTAAACGGCTCCGGGGATGGATTTTTGATGATTCCAATGGCTTTGTATTGTGATTTTGGACTTAGGGGCGTACCCGAAATTCTTTTTTGGAAGTTTGTAGCTTTATTAGACTTGAAATGGTGAAAATGAGAAGTCGAAGTTTGGAAGTTTGACCGAGGGATTGACTTTTTGATATCGAGATCAAAATCCGACTCAAGGAGTTGAAATAGTTTCATTATGCCATTTATGACATCTGTGCAAAATTTGGGGTCAATCGGACTTGATATGATAGGTTTCGGCATTGTTTATATAATTTGAAAGTTTCTAAGTCCTTTGGCTTGAACCCGAGGTGGATTTGGTATTTTGGTGTTTTTTTGAGTAATTCAAAGGCTCGACTAAATTTATGAAACCTAGTCACTATGTGATTCTGAACCCTTCCCCCTAAACCTAATGAGTAACTCTGTTTAGCACCCCATTATCTAATACTGTTAAGCTCCTGCATAAACCTTTTGTGATAGACTATTGCTGTGACTATTTAAGTTCTGTAGTACTTTTATGGTGTTAACCTGTGTGCAAATATGCTACTTGTCCCCAATTCCTCCTTTCCCTGTCTGTGTTTGAACTATGTATATTTATTTGGCTTTGAGTTATTGATTGTCCTGTTTCTTTTCTTCTTCAAACTGGTTTTCACCAAGGCAAACGCTTCTATTGCTTTCCAAAACTTATTTCAAACTAATCATTGTCAAAACTGTTTCCAACTAAACTCTTTTAAATCTATGTCAAGTACTCTCGCATATACTCTTAGACCACTAGGTTCTACCCCTTTTGTGTGAGCTTTGCCTTGGGACCCTTGAGCTCCCTCTAAACTTGGACACATAAAAGCTGGCCTTTCCACACTGCACTTACTCTGTCTTGGCTGTGGAATCTGGGTGTGAGCACTGCCCGGGATCCCTTGAGGTTCTTAGGGAACTCTGACACACCCGGATATGAGAAAGACTATGGAACAATCTTGGCACTTGAGGAGATTTATTACATAACTCAGGGAGGAAGTCCTAATCAGGCTCTCTATAGTGTAACTTCTTATTTTTCATTTCTGCTTATGTAATTCATTTTAATGTTGGTCTGTAATAACCTGTTGTAAACAAGTATTGGGGTTGGCTAGTGAAAATGGGAGGGTAGTTATACATGCTATCAACATCAATGGGTAGAAACCATGTTTTAGGTTTACATTTCCTGTGTGTGCATTAGAGTCCATGTGTAAGATCAACCCATTCAAAGCACATAATGCATTAGATACCATGTTCTTAGGTTTACCATTTCAGCATCTCATTTGACATCACTTTACCACTTAGAAATCCTGCTTTAGGCTAAATAATAGCATTAATATAAAATGTTGCTCCTGCACATCTTGAAATCATGTTGTAACCTTTTGGGCATTTAGAAATCATGCTTTTGGAATTCTGCATGTCCTGAAATTATTCTGCATTTTTCATATGTGCATATTAGATACCCTATTTTAGGATCTTATCACACTCGCTCAGTCACACCTAGTTAAACTGGTGATGCATGAAAAAGGACATAAAACAGTCTCATGTTTGACTATCTTGTTTAAGTAAAACTGGCCACAATCCCTGCATGTCTTTGCAATATTTAGAACAACACGCTTTAGGTAAAATAATTTCCAAACTGTTTTAATAATTTTGGTAATTGCTGCATGTTATTTTACGCCTAGGCAAGCCTTAGGCAATAAACTTTAAAATAAAATCAGAACCATCTTTGTGATTAATGTTTAACTGTCAACGTGTTAAAAATCAGTAGGCAGGCCTGATTCAGACTTCTTTTCTGAGTCATCTAATAAATCGGGTACTGCTGTTATCACTTAGATACCTTTTTAGGATCTGAATTTAGACCTTAATTGCGTATGAGTCAGGTTGTTTATGTGTACTATGTGTGGAGGTATATCTGAGCCTTTAATTTGTCTTCCATGCTCCCCTTTATTGAGTCCTACTTGTTTACTGTATGTCGTCTAAGTATTTTACATTTAAGCTTGAGGGTCTGCCTAGAACCCCCCTTTATAGGATAAGAGTCCTAAATTCCTCCGGGGCTGATAGGAAGGGACAGGTAACAACATACAATAGGTGTCGAGACCAACCTTTGCTTTAATTACCTTCACGGGGCGAGAAAGTGTAGATATGGATATGATGACCGGTGCATTAATACTATTTGTAGCTCCTCTTTGAGGAGTGTCATAGCGGGTATTGCATTGATATGGTCCATATTATAAACAAACCTAGGACACCCCCTTTACATTCACAAATGTGCTTAGATTGAAATTCTTTTTAAACTCTTGCTTTTTCACTAATTATTTTTCAAGCACTTGTGTATTTAATCTTAAATCCCCTACTATTTGAGCCATACTTATTTATTTACTACTTGTACAAATTCACAAAAACTGTTTGGCCGGGAACCACACTAGTGGATACTGAGGGGTGCCTAACACCTTCCCCTTAGGATAATTTCAAGCCCTTACCCTGTCTCTGGTTACCAAACGTAGTTATAAATGAACCCCATAGGTGTCCTAACGCACCTTAAATCGTTAGGTGGCGACTCTTCAAAAATGCAAACCCCCTATCCAAAAGGAAAGAGTTGTCCCAACCAAAATGTCATAAACCCGATTCCACAAAGGAAAAAGGGGGGGCGACAATTATTGCTAAGGTATGACCTTCCCCTCTTTTCCATTTGTATTTAAGACTAACTCATTGAAGATGTTCGATTGAAGACGTCGATGGCACCCTTCTACACGAAGACCTTAGGTTTTAAAGCATGTGTTGCACTCTTTTTCCCTTAGATTGGGTTTTATCCCAAATGGGGTTTTCCAGTAAGGTTTTTAACGAGGCAACAACTATGTGCTACATAAGGAGAATTCAATAGTATCCAAGGCTTATTTTCAATCAACCTCGAATACGGGGCGCATCACCCTTGGAGGCTATATTTTCGAGAAAAATACTTCACGCCAAAGAGGGCCTCGATAGGAAAACTTTGTAATGGGCCAAATGGTCAGATAAACCGTGTCCATATAGAATAGTCGAGCCTTGATGGCAAAACATGTACGCATGTATGAATTATTGAAAGAAGCATTCTTTCTATATCAAACACTTTGTGTCTTAAGGAAATTTGCTACTATACGAGCTCCATACTTGTGATTATGTGAGAAATGGATCAAGGTCCAAAACACAAATACACCTCGAATACTTGGGGACTATCATTGACAGTCAATACATTCGAGTTGTCTAAACTTGAATTCGTAAGACCTCAAAGAGGCATCCCTCGACGTAAAATCCAAGACTATCATACTCGGGGACTAACATTTCGAACAAATTCAAAATGTTATCGGGAAACAAGTTTAAGAGACACACCCAAAGGTTATGGCCATATTAAAGGCTATGGAAAAAATAAAGGCTACGACCGGAATAATGCGGCTCGGAGACGTCCGAATCCCGCAATAAAAACAGGCCTTCAAATTCTATAAAAACTGATTAATAAAGGCTACCCTCGACAGTAATCAAAGGGCTTCGATAAAATCAGCCCTTGAAAAACCTTAAGAGGTATCAAATTATTCAAATACAAACTTGTTCTAAGGCACAAAAAACAAAAGGGCTCCGATCGAGACTAAACTCTTAAAAAACCCAATGGGTAAAAAATGCATGCCAAGGCATAAAGAAATTTTTACTAAGTCTTTTAAGCCGAAAAGGGAAAATAATAGCCATCTTTCAAAGGCCATATCGGCCCAACCTAAAAGAACCTAAGGGCCAAAACATTTAGAGTTCGAGACCTTGTTCTCACTCAACTCGGACCTAAGGGTCCTACCATCCCGACACTACTAAAAAAATTAGATTTTAGCGATGGACAAATTCTATAGCTAAACAGAAAAATCCTTCGCTAATATCATTTAACGATGGATTATCTGCAGATTATCAAGAAATTTTGATATTTACGAGCGTTTTAGCGACAGATTAGTGACGATGTTCGTAGCTAATTCCAGTGTTTTTGGTTAGTGAGAGCTCACATCAAATAGACTTAAGAATAGATCGAGGATTCATCAAAAACATTATGATGTATTCTATTATAAGTTCAAAGATTTCCCATTGATTACTAAAAAACCCAAGGGTTTGTTTTACTCTGAGTCCGAGCTAGTGCTCACTCGATTATTGAAGTTATAACATCAAAAAATTTCACAAAACGAAAACGAAGTAGACTTTACAACAAATCGGATATGGAGCAGAAAGAAAAGGAATTCTTTATATACATAAAAGGTATTTACAATGCCCACAAGGGGCCTTACACAAAAAACGAAAAACAAAATCCTAAGGGCCTAGTCTACTTTGGGAACCGTATCGTTGGTAGCCACATCTTCGGGAACCTCCTCCTAGGGGACTTCATCCTCATCTCCTCCGCTCTCGGAGCCATTAGTGGAGTCTTCATCATCGGAGAGTAAAGCGGCAGCCTCATCCTCCAAAGTTTTTGCCTTTTCAATATCTGCTGAGAGGTCGAAGCCACGAGCGTGCACTTCCTCGAGAGTTTCTCTACGAGATTGTCACATGGCGTGATCGACAGCGTACGACAATTTGACTTCAGTAGCAATAGACATCTCCTGTGCCAAAATATTGGCAGCCTCAGCATCAGCTCGATAAGAGGCCACAAACGCCTCTGCCTCAGATTTAGAGTTTGCAAGCTTAACAGCTGATTTAGCTTCGAGCTCCTCAATATTTTGGCTCCGGGACAAGCTTTCCCCCTTTACATTTTGAAGATGGCGTTCGATCGAAGTCAGCTAGGCCTGAAGTGTGTCTTTCTCCGAGGCGATACAATCCATATGTTGCTTCCACCCCAGGGTCTCGGCCTCTTTCACCTTGAGCTCCTATCGAAGTTGCTCCATCAGCTCGCCCTTTTGCTGGGCCTGCAAAGTCAAAGTGTTAGTTGCTAAGTCAGATTAACACATCATAAACTCCCAAAACGTAACTTACCTGCTCAATGAGCTTGGTCTGTTCTCGATGAGCCTTCATCAAGTCGGCTCGAAGGTCCTTAATCTTCTCCTTTTTTGAACATAGAGGAGTTTGAGGTTGTCCCTCTCTTCCACGAGCTTCTTGATTTCGGCCTCATATCGGGAGAGCTCATCTCGAGACTTGGAGAATATTTGTCTATGGAGCATCATAGCCTTCTCACAAAGAAAGGAAGTCAGACGTAGAAAAATGAGAATAAAGTACGAACATAATTATGGAGGCGGAAAACTTACTTGTTTAAGAAGACGCTGAGCCTCATCAAAAATAAGCGAAGCATCCGGTTCGGGACCATCTTCGACCCCCGCAAAGTATTCCCGAAAAATATCATTCCCTTCGTGGTTCGTCCCCATGTCGGGAGTCTTCATAGCCCGGGCATCTCGAAACTGCCCTTCTAAGAACACAAGGCCAGACGGTGGCTCATCTATGTTAATTATCCCAAGTTATTCAATTGGGACATTCTCTTCTCTTTGGAGGGCCTCAGAATTAGGATCTTCGAGCTCACCCGCTAGATGTCCTCTAAGATGAGGTGCGTTTTTGCCGCCCAATGGATCCGGGACTTTGCTCGAGCTCCCCTCTGAGATTTCTTCGGTTCGAGATTGAACCACATCAATCACCGCCAGTTCAGCAACCTTCGAAGCTTCAGTGCTCCCCGTCTTCCGAGCTACCAGCAAGCACTCGTCATCCACTTCTTCTTCCTCATTATCCCGGAGGTGTTGGACCGTTTCTGCAAATTATGTTATAGGATCGGCCCTAGGCTTTTGAGCCTTATTTTTCTTAGGCATCGGGGAACTTGCTGGCGAAGCCCTTTCCTTTTCTTCTCCTTGGTTGGCTTCGGGGTTTCCTCTTTACCAGGCGGGGCGGCCTCATAACAACAGTGTCTTCGAGGCCTGCATATGGGGAAAGTAAGTATTTTACAGAGAAACGTCAACATATAAACAAGGGAACTCACCATGGTTTTTAGCTTCCCACTAACCCTTGGCCAAATCACGCCAACAACATTCTACATGTGAAGAAGTGGAGGCCAATCGTCGAACCCAACCTGCGAGGTTCGGAATCGCACCTGGAAACCAAGGGGAAGCTGCTCCATTAAAAATGTATTAGATCGAGGAAGAATAGAAAAAGCAGAGCAAACATCGTCGATAGGTTTGTACTTATGTTTCATGTTCCATTCATCGGGGAATGGCATCCTTTTAGCAGGAATTATGTCAGAGGTCTTGATTCGGACAAACCGGCCCATCCATCGCCGATCCTTGTCCTCATAGATACTAGAGAATAGCGCCTTCAAGGATCGATGCTGGAGCTTTATCAAACCACCTCGATAGAGGCGAGGGCTGTATAGCCTGATCAGGTGATCGAGTGTAAAAGACATCCCCTTGATATTGCCCGAAAAGTACCTGAGCAAATTGACGATGCGCCAGAAAGAAGGGTAGATCTAGCCAAGGGTCACC
Source organism: Nicotiana tabacum (assembly GCF_000715075.1). Classification (NCBI taxonomy): domain Eukaryota; kingdom Viridiplantae; phylum Streptophyta; class Magnoliopsida; order Solanales; family Solanaceae; genus Nicotiana; species Nicotiana tabacum. Next base: position 45,195,697 of record NC_134084.1, read on the forward strand.
CGATATTGGTGACAGAAATTGAGAATGATCGGATCTACATGACCCAATGTGAAAGTATAAGTATACACGCTTAAGTATCCTTCCACATGAGTGGTGATGTCCTCTTCGGGGGAAGGAATCACAACCTCCTTATCCTCCCAATTACTATCCCTTTTCACCTGCTCGAGATCATCTTCAGTTATCGAGCAGATATATCGTGACATGGGTTCGCATCGGCTGGGACTGATGCAGGCTTATCGATTTTGAAATCGAAAGATAGCTCGCATGGCCCAGGAATACACTCTTCCATACGAGGTGGCACCGTCGTTCTACCATTGGCCGACCTCGATGATGAGGAGGTTTTTTCTTTTTGAGGAACGATTTTAGATGTTTTAGTACTATTGAGAAACTCAAAAGAAGAGAAGAAGTCGATATTGTTGAAGAAAGAATGGATTCAGAGAAGATGAAGAAGCTAGAAAGGTTTTGGGAAAGATTTGAGAAATAAAGATTGAAAAAGTTGTAAAATTGACCTATTTATAGAGGTTGCTTTAATGGTTTGGGGAAGCCAATGGCTGACCATCAGCCGCCTTAAATTATGACCTTGGGAACTATGCAACGCGACCTTTCAATCGCTTTTGTCGCTGACGTCACGAGATTAACGTCATGATCGAGGCATCAGAGGATCGAGGATCAAATCGTTTCTTATCATCTTACTCTAAGAAACGCGGGGACTATCTGTATAGAGTCGAAATTAGGTGGTGTCGCACCTCCTTTTTACCGCGCCTGCGAGGGTGCGTGGGGAGTTTTCTCCAATTAAAGGACAGTCGAAACGGGATTTGTTTATTTGTTTCAGAGTCGCCACCTGGGAGTTTTAAGGCATCCCAAGTCACCAATTTTAATCCCTGAATCGAGGAGAATATGACTCTGTTTATTATTCTGCGAACCAGAAATCCTGAGTAAGGAATTCTGTTAATCCGGAAGAAGGTGTTAGGCATTTCCGAATTCCGTGGTTCTAGCACGGTCGCTTAACTGTTTTTATTATTGGTTTAATTATTTTGATTTTATTAAATACATTTTGTTACGTGATTTTTCTACCGCTTTTACTTATTGTGATTAAGGACCCTTCCTTGGATCGAATTACGCGTACGTATATTCGTGTTATAAAAATGCGGACTTGTGTCACGCGTACGTGTACACAATAACATTTGATAATATATTTATTAAGCAATCATTTTTCGAGATTGTGTTGAATCAAGAATATTTGTTTTTCTTAAATATTGAACCGCACATCGCGGGTTTTTATGAAATTAATTTAACGCCTTTGAAAAAATCCTTTTATTAAATATTCGCTCGAAATTGCGCGTACGCATAATCCGAATTTTGCTTTTGAAAATATAATCAGGGTACGCGAACGTATCCCTAATTGCGCAAAATATTTGCAATGATATTAGGAATTTTTCCACAAATTGTTTGTTGTATCTACACATTTTATATGAAAATACTGAGAAATTCATATTCAAGGGGTGTCTTTAAATTCTTTTAAAAGAAATTCACAATTTTTAAATATTGCCCGTTGACTATAATTTTCGAGTATTAATTATGTTCATCCCAGGACTATTCAAACTCTCAGTGAAAGGATAAAAATATGATTAATACTATTTTTGACAATTATAAAACATATATATGCCAAAGAATGAATTGTATATAAAACTGAAAATGAATTATAAAGGAAAGAATATTTTCAAGAACTTTTATTATCATTAATTAGTGCAAGTTCTATTCTAATTACCATTGATATAAAGTTTTGCAATTTGTATCTTACTCTCATATACTTGTTTTGATCCAATAGGAGAAATTAATTTAATTAATTATGCCTATGATTGAGTTATATATGTAATCAAACCCATTTGATTCTAAATCTATGTGAATTATTACAACCATTAACTTTCGCATCGTATAAGTTCCTAAACCCTTTTATTATTAAGAAAGAGAACAAGTCTAATTGACTTAATAAAATGATATTGCATGCAATATTACTTACCATATTTGACATCATAAACATAACGGATTATACTAACTCGTCTTTCAACTATAGATTATGAACACAACCAATGTTATGCCAAAAGATAGCTAATTGCAACCAATCATCATCTAGCTTTAAGCAACAACTAATTAACTAACAAAATAAACTGATAGCATATTTTCCTTGATATTTCCATATTATGCTATACCTATCTAACAATACCGCAAAAAATGTAAATAAAGCCAACTTTCTGCCATGCTTCCTATTTACACAAATCATAGATAACTAAACTAATGAAATTTGACATGGATAACATTATTACAAAGTTTTATATGAATTTCAAAAATAAGACAATTAACTTGTAGGCATGGATTCGAACTCACTACTGGTTAACCAGCATGAAACCAAAGCTGAAATTTTTTAACTAAAGAACTCAAATGAATAGAAGACAGTATTACAATTCAAACTTTGTTTATTTGTCATGTTGAATTTCTTTCCAACATAGAATTTAAAAGATAAGTACCTGAAAATGAAGGTAGAAGGAGTAAATTTCAGCAGTATCAGCAGTAACAAAATCAGTAGAATGTACCGATAACACAGCAAATCTGAACAAGAATAGGATTCGAGGAGCCCAGATGCACAGTAACAGGATTTTTGGAAAAACTTTCAGATTTAATCCAAGTAATATCAAACAAATAGACCCGGACAGATCCAAAGAAAAGTATGTTTCTGATTTTCTTTTCTGTTTCTATATCTGTTTCTGTTTTTCTTTTTCCTCTTCCTCTTCAGATTCCAAGAAGAATCTGATTTTTCTGCTGGATTTTTCTCTTTTATCTCACTCTAGGTGTATTTTTCTTAAATTCTCTTTCAAAATCTGTTATGAAGTCTCTCTAAACTCTCTTCTCTGTCTAATTGATCACTCTTCTCTCTGAAAACTCTTAAAGTCTCCTAAATTCTGTTTTCTGTCTCACTAAAAAACTCTCAAACTCTCTTCAAGTTCCCCTCATTAAGCTGTCCAGCTCCTGTATTTATACAGGCTGGTCCTATGCTTTTTTAAGTGCTTCTTGGACCCCTTTCTTCTTTTAAAACAGAAAGTTCCATTACAAACTACTTTTTAATACATTAAATGATCCTATCCTGATTTTAAGCAGCCCATTACCCTTTGTTCCCCATTATTACTCATTAACTAATAGCTATTATCACTCCACTATCAGCTCACTTTTATATCATATTACCCTCACTATTCTGTCCAAAAATGTCCCAGATTTTCTACTGTAATTAATGTTATTACTGTCTTAAATTCAGAATTTCACAATACAGATTTTAAAATCTGTTTAAGCAGCTATAACCAATCCTAAAGTTTGGACTGAATTCTGATTAAAAATGTAACTCCTAACACAATTACATCCAATCAAACATTGGTAGAATCATACTGAATTCAGAACCAATCATCATAGCAACATATTACACTGAGTTCAGTAACTGAGCTTTAACTTTGAACAATAAATCAAACAAACACAGGAGCATTGTCAATATACTGACAATGCCCTGTTCAGAAAACAATATATACACATCATACATTTGAAATTACTGATTTGCAAACAAACATGATTTAATTGACAAGTATTAATCAGTAGACTATTTACAACATTTGTCCATAATCAGTCTAAAACAATACAAGCAGACTGTTTTTATTAGCATTATCATAAATGAGAATTCATAATATAACTAATCGACGAACTTAATCGAGTCGATTACTTACATTATGAACAATCACAACCAACAGAAACAGTTTCATATTTTGATCATATAGACAGGCATGAAACAAAATGACAGAATTAATCAAAACAAAAAATATAAAAAAAAATTAACAAGTTATTAAAACAAACAAAAATACATACAGAATATGCAAACAGAAATAGAAAAGTACCTCTGAATTTTAATCAGACTCGAACTCAACTCGGCTTCGGATTTTGTTTGAAATCAAACAGACCTTAGTCGAAGTATTTTCTATTTTCCACTGAAAATACTTCGACTAAGGTCGATTAAACCTCAATCTTTATTCAATCTGAACGGAATCCAAAAGTTTGGTATTTTTAGGGTTCTTGAAAGTTCGATTTGGGATTTAACCATTTCTGGTCAGATTCGAGGAGAACCAAACATGATACAAGAGTGAGGGTAGCCTAGGGGTCATTTGGTGTCAGCTTAAAACAGATCTGAGTTTGTTCTTGTTTGGTCCGAATCTTCAAAAGAAGATTCGAGAAGCTTGGAACTGATTCGAGCCAAACAAACAATAGATCCATACTCAGGGTGGTTAGGGGAAGCTATGGTGTCGATTTGGGGCTGTTAGGTTTAGATCTAAACTCGGCTCGAATCTTCAAATGAAGATTCGAGAACCTTCAAGCAGATTCGAGCCAAGTGGCTAGCATAACTGGATAGAGGATGTTCAGGGGGTTCTAGGTTGTTAAGGTGGTGACCGGCGGCGTTGATGCCGCCGGGTTTCAGGCGGTGGGATCCTAGGGCGGCTAGGGTTAGTAGTGGGGTTTGGGGACGATGATGAACAGTGAGAGGAGGGGGGGTGTTCAGTTCGGGGCCGGGGTAGGGGCTTGGGACTTATATAGGGGTGGGGTGGATTGATCTCATCCGTTGGATCAATTAAGATGCACGGTTGAGATCAATCCACTTATCAAAACGGCATCGTTTGATTTAAGTTGGGGAAAGGGTCAACCCGGGTTGAAATGGATCGGGTTTGAGTGAGTTTTTTAAGACCGTGGGATCAAAATGGATGAACGGTTCAGATCTAGTTGCCCTAAACGTCGTCGTTTTATTTATGCAAGGGCTGAACTGGACCGTTTGATTGCAATGAATCAACGGCTCAGATTTGAGGTACCTCATGCGACGTCGTTTAGGCTTGTTCGAATTGGACCGGACAGGGGGATGTTGGATTGGGCTGTGGGATTCATTTCGTTTGGGCCTGGATTTTAATCCAGGTCCGATTTTCATATTCTAGTTTATATTTTTATTTTATTATTAATTAATAAAATCCTAATCAAAAATTATAAAACAAAATTATAATTACAATAATACTAATTATCTTTTAATAACCATTAACACGTAGATAAAACATCGACACATTTAAAAATAGAACGAATGCATATTTTTTGTGATTTTATTTAAATTATCTTTCAAATGCATAATTAAATCCTATATGCATGCAACATGTGTTTTATTTTAATTTTCATTTTATTTATGACAAAGTAAACATTTATGGTCATAACACAAATATTTAACACCATGCAAATTCAAAAATTACACAGTAAAAGAAATTTATTTTATTTTTTTGATTTTATTTTGGAGTAGTTTTCGTAAGGCAAAAATGACGTGCTCACAGCTGCCCCTCTTTGTGCGGAAACTCGAAGAGTTTTTGTGCAAAGATAAAGTGAGCGGATACGAGCGATTTTTGCCCGTTCGAATACTCCGTGGGAGACATTTTTAGAAAGATTTGACCGAACCTCTGCTTCAAAGGTTTCCTACATATCCTTGGCTATAAAGGAATCAGGTCAATGTAGTTCGGGAATTTTGGATAGCTGGGACTACCGTGGGACTGTGATGTTACTGTTGCTTCATGCCGTTTTTACTGCTTGCTGACCTCCTTATTACACCTTACTTCAAAGGTAATACAAAAAACTAAACTAGATTATGGTACAGGAATTATAAAAATCTTATCTAGATCATGCCCTTGCGTTTCTTGTTGTCTTGATATCTTGGTGACTCTTGGGCATTTGGCTTATTCCGTATTCCTTTTCATTGCATCCCGTATTTTCTTTTGGAACTCTTGTTGTTTCTTGCTGGGGATTCTGTTGGACTCCTCTGCTTTATTGATTCTAAGTGTGCTCCTTTTTCATATGAGCGGGCTTTTGATTTCAACACTTCAATTTCATTCTCTCGTTCTTCAGGTGGGTGCCTTGACTGCTTCTTTTCTTTCTTCATCCTCATTCTCCAGGTGGACGCCTGACTTCTTTTTTTCTCTTCATCCTCATTATCCAGGTGGACGCCTGACTTCTTTTTTTCTCTTCATCCTCATTATCCAGGTGGACGCCTGACTTCTTCAATTCTCATCCTCATTATCCAGGTGGACGCCTAACTTCTTCAATTCTCATCCTCATTCTCCAGGTGGACGCCTGACTTCTTCTTTTCTCATCCTCATTCTCCAGGTGGACGCCTGACTTCTTCTTTAATTCTCATCCTCATTCTCCAGGTGGACGCCTGACTTCTTTAATTCTTCATCCTCATTCTCCAGGTGGACGCCTGATTTCTTCTTTTCTTCATCCTCATTCTCCAGGTGGACGCCTGACTTCTTTTTCTTCATCCTCATTCTCCAGGTGGACGCCTGACTTCTTTAATTCTTCATCCTCATTCTCCAGGTGGACGCCTGATTTCTTCTTTTCTTCATCCTCATTCTTCAGGTGGACGCCTGACTTCTTTTTCTCATCCTCATTCTCCAGGTGGACGCCTGACTTCTTCTTTTCTCATCCTCATTCTCCAGGTGGACGCCTGACTTCTTTTAATTCTCATCCTCATTCTCCAGGTGGACGCCTGACTTCTTTGATTCTTATCCTCATTCTCCAGGTGGACGCCTGACTTCTTCTTTTCTTATCCTCATTCTCCAGGTGGACGCCTGACTTCTTCAATTCTCATCCTCATTCTCCAGGTGGACGCCTGACTTCTTCTTTTCTCATCCTCATTCTCCAGGTGGACGCCTGACTTCTTTAATTCTTCATCCTTATTCTCCAGGTGGACGCCTGTCTTCTTTTTAACTTCTTCATCCAGGTATTTCCTGACACAAATATTGTATTTGCCCCTGTTTCTCCAGGTGGATGCCTGACTTCTTCAATTCTCATCCTCATTCTCCAGGTGGACGCCTGACTTCTTTAATTCTCATCCTCATTCTCCAGGTGGACGCCTGACTTCTTTAATTCTCATCCTCATTCTCCAGGTGGACGCCTGACTTCTTCTTTTCTCATCCTCATTCTCCAGGTGGACGCCTGACTTCTTTAATTCTCATCCTCATTCTCCAGGTGGACGCCTGACTTCTTCTTTTCTCATCCTCATTCTCCAGGTGGACGCCTGACTTCTTCTTTTCTTCTCATCCTCATTCTCCAGGTGGACGCCTGACTTCTTCTTTTCTCATCCTCATTCTCCAGGTGGACGCCTGACTTCTTCAATTTCTTCATCCTCATTCTCCAGGTGGACGCCTGACTTCTTTAATTCTCATCCTCATTCTCCAGGTGGACGCCTGACTTCTTCAATTTCTTCATCCTCATTCTCCATGTGGACGCCTGACTTTTTTAATTCTTCATCCAGGTATTTCCTGACACAAATATTGTATTTGCCCCTATTTTAAATCAAAGAAAACTTCGTTAGTTTAGAGCAGGGTGGTTGATTGGGGTATTCTTGCCGATGGTGATGCTTCTCTTCGTTTCTCTTTGTTGCCTTGGAATGGTTGAAAAGACTGTTTTGTCCTTGTAATTGATCCTTGACTATAGGATTCCCCTCTGTATGTTTTCCTTCAAACCCTTTTAACTGTAATCATATGTCCCTTCTGACTTTGCTGATCCATTTTTAATTTCACCTTTCTTACACCCATATCTTTTATCTCCCACCTTTCGTGGCTGTATTTTGTAATCTTGAATCTCGGTAGTATACCTTGACATTCCTTCTTATTTGTTTGGAATAAAACTTATCTCAAAGCTTTTAGAAAAGTAAGATTATTAGTGACGAAACACGTTGATTTCGACAATTATAGAATGAAAAGAAAAATCCAATTTTGGATGACTGTTGGAGAAAGAATAAAAACTTATCTGATTGGAGTTACTGGCACCAATGATCATGGTATGCATTTCGGATTAATCAACCCAGTCTTTTAATCAATCTCCTTTCAATTGTCTCATTTTTTGTTTTTGCCAAAATTTCCATAACCCAACTTCATTTTTCATTTCACAGACCTGTTGGACTTGCAACGTCTCAAAGAGTTTTTACCGATAAACTTTCCTCATTTGTTCATTTCTCACTTCCTTTTCGCCTTATGGTGCCCACAAAGGTTTTCACCAATAAGACTCTCTCATTTTACTTTTCTCTCAACTTCCGTCGCCTTATGGTGCCCGTGCGGGTTTTCACCTATAAGACTCTCTCATTTTTAACTTTCTTTTCTTGTTTGTACCCGAGTGTTATGAACCATCTTCATTTGCTTGACTCAGCATTTTTCTAAGATTGATCGAAAGGTTTTTTTTTCGGTATGGGGTTAGAAATGGAAAAGGTATTAAAAGTTAAATGGCTTTGGTATGGGTTTAGAATTACAACTCTTGGAATCTTTTTCTTTAATACAATTCTTGCCCCAGTTTCTTGATTGGGGTCGCTTGACATAACTTTTTGTGCACATTATGTATATCGTGCACCCTATGACCGAGCCGTGAGGCACCTACGTATCCTTCTTTGAGGAATCAGGTCAAACGTAGTTCACCAAATAATAGTGATTTTTTTTTTTCTTCATTGATTCCAAGAGAGGGTAGGAAAGAAACAAGTATGGCTCAAAGGGAAAGCAAATGGTATAGTGTTTGGATAGCAGAATAAATTGCCTTTGTCATTTCAATCTTCGAAATAGTGCTAAATACAAACATTCAAAAAGTTATGCATAATATCTCTTTACCGCGTCAGAATTGATCACCATATCTATGCATTTGCCTTCAATATCTGTTAAACATAGTGCACCATTCGATAATACTCTGGTTACAATGAATGGTCCTTGCCAATTCGGGGCAAATTTGCCTTTTGCTTCAACCTGATGTGGAATAATACGTTTCAGCACATGCTGACCTACTTCAAACTTCCGGGGACGCACCTTTTTGTTGTATGCTTTTTCTATTCTTCTTTGATATAATTGACCATGGCATACTGCGGTCAATCGTTTTTCATCAATCAAGTTTAACTGTTCTAGACGGGTTTTGACCCATTCATCATCATCAATCTTTGCTTCGGCGATGATCCGAAGGGAAGGAATCTCAACTTCTGCAGGAATTACTGCTTCAGTGCCATATACCAACAAATAAGGAGTTGCTCCTACTGAAGTGCGAACAGTAGTGCGGTATCCCAATAATGCAAATGGTAATTTTTCATGCCATTGTTTTGAACCTTCTACCATTTTTCGAAGTATCTTCTTTATGTTTTTGTTGGCTGCTTCTACCTCTCCATTCGCCTTGGGCCGATATGGGGTAGAGTTACGATGGGTAATATTAAACTGTTGACATACTTCCTTCATTAAGTTGCTGTTTAGATTAGCACCGTTATCTGTGATGATCACCTTCGGGATTCCGAATCGACATATGATATTTGAGTGGACAAAATCGACCACAGCTTTCTTGGTCACTGATTTGAATGTCTTGGCCTCAACCCATTTGGTAAAATAATCAATAGCTACCAGAATGAACCTGTGCCCATTGGATGCTGCCGGCTCAATTGGTCCAATCACATCCATGCCCCAGGCAACGAAGGGCCATGGTGCCGACATTGTGTGCAACTCGGATGGTGGAGAATGAATCAAATCTCCGTGTATTTGGCATTGATGACACTTGCGCACAAAATTGATACAATCTCGCTCCATGGTAAGCCAATAGTAACCAGCTCGGATGATTTTCTTTGCCAACGCATATCCACTCATGTGGGGTCCACAAACTCCCGAATGTACTTCAGACATGACAGTTGTAGCTTGTCTGGCATCTATGCATCTTAATAATCCAAGATCTGGTGTTCTTTTATACAAAACTCCTCCGCTTAAGAAGAATCCATTTGCCAATCGCCTAATGGTCCTCTTTTGATCTCCTGTGGCTTGTGTGGGATATATCCCCATCCTGATATACTCCTTGATGTTGTGGAACCATGGTTCACCATCAAATTCTTCTTCAACCATATTGCAATAAGCGTGCTGATCGTGGACCTGAATATGTATTGGATCTACATAAGCTTTGTCCGGATGGTGCAACATCGATGCCAGGGTAGCCAATGCATCGGCAACCTCATTATGGATTCTTGGAATATGTTGGAATTCCACTGATTGAAACCACTGACAAAGATCATGTAGACATTGTCGGTATGGTATGAGCTTCAAGTCTCGGGTTTCCCATTCTCCTTGAATTTGATGTACCAAAAGATCCGAATCTCCCATGACTAAGATTTCTCGGATACCCATGTCTGCGGCTAGCCTTAACCCCAAAATATAAGCTTCATATTCAGCCATATTATTGGTGCAATGAAATCGCAATTGAGCCGTAACAGGATAGTGATGCCCTGTTTCAGAAATGATTACAGCTCCTATTCCGACTCCTTTCATGTTAGCGGCTCCGTCAAAGAAAAGTTTCCAGCCAGGCTTTTCAATTCGCTCCACCTCATCGATATGCATTGTTTCTTCATCAGGAAAATAAGTTTTCAAAGGCTCATATTCCTCATCGACCGGGTTTTCGGCCAAATGATCGGCCAGTGCTTGGGCTTTCATCGCAGTTCGAGTTACATAGATGATGTCAAACTCTGTGAGCAATATCTGCCACTTTACAAGTCTTCCTGTTGGCATAGGCTTTTGAAAAATGTATTTCAATGGATCCAACCGAGAAATGAGGTAAGTAGTGTAGGATGACAAATAGTGTTTCAATTTTTGAGCTACCCATGTTAGGGCGCAACATGTCTTTTCCAGATGAGTATACTTAACCTCATAAGCTGTGAACTTCTTGCTAAGGTAGTAGATGGCCTGTTCTTTTCTGCCAGTGAGGTCATGTTGCCCCAATACGCAACCAAATGAATTTTCCAAAACTGTTAAGTAAAGAATCAAAGGTCTTCCTGGCTCTGGCGGGACCAACACTGGTGGGTTTGACAAGTACCCTTTTTATTTTATTGAACGCTTCTTGACACTCATCGGTCCATTTGACCGCAGCATCCTTTTTCAACAATTTGAAAATTGGCTCACAAGTTGTTGTGAGCTGAGCAATAAACCTGCTGATATAATTTAACCTTCCCAACAAACTCATTACTTCAGTTTTGTTCCTGGGAGGTGGCAATTCTTGGATGGCTTTGATTTTTGATGGGTCTAGCTCGATGCCTCGTCGACTGACTATGAATCCTAGCAACTTTCCAGATGGAACTCCAAATGCGCATTTGGCAGGGTTAAGCTTGAGGTTGTACCTGCGAAGTCTTAAGAAGAACTTCCTCAAATCCCCAACGTGGTCGGCCTGATGCTTTGATTTTATGATCACATCGTCCACGTATACCTCAATTTCCTTGTGTATCATATCATGAAACACTGTGGTCATTGCTCTCATACATGTTGCTCCGGCGTTCTTTAAACCGAATGGCATTACCCGGTAGCAATAAGTTTCCCATGGTGTGATGAATGCCGTCTTTTCTGCATCTTCTTCATCCATTAGAATTTGATGATACCCGACATAACAATCCACGAAAGACCCTATATCATGCTTGGCACAATTGTCGATCAAAATATGGATATTGGGTAATGGGAAATTATCCTTTGGACTTGCTTTGTTGAGATTGCGATAGTCGACGCATACTCTAATTTTGCCGTCTTTCTTTGGCACAGGAACGACATTAGCTAACCAAACAGGATATCGAGTGACTCGAATAACCTTTGCTTCCAATTGTTTGGTGATTTCTTCCTTAATTCTCACACTCATATCAGGCTTGAATTTTCTCAGCCTCTGCTTGACAGGAGGCACCGTTGGATCGGTGGGCAATTTGTGGACCACTAAATCAGTGCTCAAGCCCGGCATGTCGTCATACGACCATGCAAACACATCTTTGAATTCTATGAGTGCTTTAATTAACTCCTCTCGGATCTTTGGTTCCAGATGGACACTTATTTTAGTTTCCCAGACATTACTCGTGTCCCCTATATTGACGTCTTCGGTATCACTCAAGTTAGATTTGATTTTTTCCTCAAAGTGAATTAACTCTTTACTAATCTCTTCAAAAACCTCATCTTCATCATATTCTGATTCATAATCACAATATATTTCTTGAATTATTACTTCGGAACCAGATTGATTTTTAAGACTGGGCTGAGGATTCCTCATGCATGCCATATCACTAGAGCCAGCGTAAAAGGAACTGTATAGAAAAGAAGAAAAAGAAAAGAAAACTATCAGGAATGATAATAAAAAGGAAACTGCTTTTTATTGGATGATGAAAGATAACACGGTTTTGCACACTTCAAACCAATTGTAAAATAAACTATGGGATTACAACCTTGAAATAACCCAAACAAACTGAAAGAAAATCAAAATAAACTACCAAGACTCCTTTCGAATTGGGAGAGGAGTGGCTTTCCAATTATTGAGCTTTGTTTCTGGTTCAACGAATTGAACTTCTGCGTTGCTACACCCTTCTCCGCTTTCCAACATATTCACATCACTAAACAATTTCTCGAACCTTTCAATTAATTCCTTCTCAGGATTGACCCGGGATTTAGGAATTGTTGTTATCGGGCGATTTTTAGCGCCGGTCTTGACAAAAGACTTTGACAGATGTGGTACTGGTTTTGGAAGAACCCATGCTTGGTGTTTCAACTTCCTGGCCCTTATCACGTCATTGGCGGTGGGTATGAACCCTAAATCGAATGTTCCCCAGTTCTCGGGGAGAGATACTGGTTGTACAATTCCTTGCAGAGATAAGCCCAGACCTTTGCCGAGTATAAAGCCATTCTTTAACATTTCATAAGCTACTATGACTGATGCAGAGGATATCTTTGGATTCAGAAGGTATTTCCCTTCTGGAATTTTCTCTACCGACACCGTGTCGGACACTTGGTATACCCATGGTCCTTGGTCAATTTCTGTTCCCTCGACCTGTACAATGGTGCTGTTGTGAGCATTTAAACTTTCTTCTCCATGCACGACTATTTCTTGATGATCCCATTCAAACTTGACAGCCTGATGTAGTGTTGACGGGACTGCTTTAGCAGCATGGATCCATGGTCGACCTAAAAACAAGTTGTAAGAAACAGTCATGTCCAACACTTGAAATTCCATTGTGAATTCAACTGGCCCTATAGTTAGTTCCAACACTATGTCGCCAAATGAATCTCTGCTTCCACCGTCAAACCCTCGTACGCAGATACTATTCTTCTGGATCCTCTCCTCTTTAATTTTTAATTTGTTTAAAGTGGAGAGAGGGCATATGTTTGCACTGGACCCATTGTCAACCAATACCCGGGTTACTACGGAGTTTTCACATTTCACGGTGAGGTAAAGAGCTTTGTTGTGCTCGGTACCTTCCACAGGTAATTCATCATCAGCAAATGTAATTCTGTTTGTCTCAAAGATTCTGTTGGCTATTTTTCCCAAATGATTTACAGAGATCTTTTCAGGAACATGAGCCTCATTCAAGATTTTCATCAAAGCCAGACGGTGCTCCTCTGAATAGATCAGTAATGACAACAATGAAATTTGAGCGGGGGTCTTTTTTAATTGATCCACGACAGAATAATCATGGAGTTTCATTTTTCTTAAAAACTCCTCCGCCTCTTCTTCCGTCACAGCTCTCTTTGTTGGCGTTGGATTGTTTTTAGTTTTTCTCAACTCTTCGGGAGTAAAACATCTTCCCGAATGTGTCAAGCCTTGCACCTCACACACTTCTTCCTTGATTTCTTTGCCCTTTTACATTACAGTCACCCGTTCATAGTTCCATGGGATGGCTTTGTTGTTGATGACCGGCAGCTGGATTACAGGTGCAATAATAACCCGATCTGTACGGACTCCTTCCACGAATATAATGGGTTTGTTAGCAACCCCTGGTACTATCACTTTCGGCCTTTCTTGTTTTGCGGCAACTTTGCTCGATGATCCCTCATCGACTATCATAGATAGTTCATCACCATTTCTGTTCTGCTTAGATACCGGCTTCTCCTCTGTTAACTGCTTATCTGGATTGGTTTCATGAGATTTGATCATCATGACAGTTTGTGACGGCTTTTTTGTCTCCCCATCAGCTTGTATGATTTCTATCATGTTAGCCTCTTGATGGGCTGGCATTGGATTTCTATTGATATTTGGGGCTTCGGGGGTTTGAACCTCGATTTTATTAGTATCAATCAGCTCTTGTATTGCATTTTTCAAATTCCAACATTTCTCCGTATCATGGCCTGGTGCACCGGAGCAATATTCACAGCTAATGGTGTAATCCAGATTCTTTGGAGGAGGATTGGGTAGCTTGGATTGTATTGGTCTCAGCATGTCTAGCTGTCTCAGCCTGTGGAACAGACTGGTGTAAGACTCTCCCAATGGAGTGTAAGTTTTCTATTTTTGTTCCCTTTCTCCCCTGAATGCTGGCCTAGGCCTGAAACTTGGTCCGGGATAGGCTCGTGGGTAAGTATTTGGTGTGACCGGAGCACGCCAATTGGTGTGAACAGGTGGCTGATTGTATGCTTGAGCATGGTTAATGGAAAAATGAGGCTCTGAAGGGTGATAGTAGTGTTGGGATGAATCATGGTGGTAAGCTGATTGGCGAGGTCGTGGTTTATTATAGTAAAGCGGTGAACCTCTGGGTCCCGACCAAATTCCTGAATCAACTACTGTTGCTTCCTCCCTCTTCTTTCTTCCGATTCCTCCTACCCCGCCTTGAATAGCTTTAGTAGTTGCCTTAATTGCTGAATAGCTCATGATTTTATTTGTCTCGAGGCCTTCTTCCACCATACCTCCCATCTTCACTACTTCGTTGAATGATTTCCCAACCGCTGAAACCAAGTGGGCATAGTAAGTCGGTTCCAAGGCTTGGAGGAAGTAGTCTACCATTTCACTCTCCTTCATAGGAGGATCCACTCTTGCTGCCTGTTCTCTCCACCGAAAACCATACTCTCTGAAACTTTCATTGTGTTTCTTCTCAAATTTGGTCAAAGATAATCGATCTGGGATGATTTCCAGATTGTATTGGAAATGGTATGCGAATGCCTGTGCCAGGTCATCCCAGGTGTACCATCTTCCATGGTCCTGGCGTGTATACCACTCCAAAGCTGATCCGCTTAGACTTTGATAGAAGTAAGCCATTAATAATTCATCTTTTCCCCCAGCTCCTCGCATCTTGCTACAGAAACCCCTTAAGTGGGCTACTGGGTCACCGTGCCCGTTGTATAAATCAAATTTGGGCATCTTGAAGCCAACTGGTAATTGTACGTTTGGGAACAAGCACAAATCTTTGTAGGCTACACTGACTTGCCCACCTAATCCTCGCATGTCTCTGAATGATTGTTCTAGACTCTTGACCTTTCTGAACATCTCTTCTTGCTCAGCATTTTTGGCTGGCTTGTCAATTTCGATTGGGAGATCAAAACGAGGAGGGGTTGAATGAATTTCGGAGGCTTTGAGGGTGGGCTCCGGGGGGTAATATTGGTTGTCCTGGGCCTGGAATGTAGGCTCACTAGGAGATTTGTGGAATGTAGCCGGGGGAGGTGCTACGAAAACAGGAGTCATAGGTGGAGGAAAATATGGAACAGGTTTTAGAGGTGGAGACTGTGGTGTTTGAGAGGTGGTGCCTCGGTAGTGTTGGTAAATGGGGAAGTTTGGGGATAATTCAGTGGTGATATTATCCTGAGCTTGGGTCATTGATGGAGCAGGGTTATTTGGGTAAGATGGGGGTAACTGTCCTGTAGACTAGGCTTGGTACATCTCAGCCATTTGCTGCTTGAGCTTAAACATCTCTTCTTTCATTTTCCCGACATCCATCTCCTCTATTTCCATACCTGTGTCAACATATGGGATAGACATACTTTCGGGTATTGGTCCTTTTGATCTTGTGTGATAGTGATAATATGCCAGTATACTCTTTAGAGAAACTAACTGCTTGAATTCTGGAAATGAACAAATTTGTTAGTTTTGAGAGTTTAACACACATATAATCACACGTTAAGATGCAATGCTCTTATACAAATAATCCCTTTCTATTATGCATTTGCTCGGTTGCTTGTGTCGTTCCAGCTTTCTTGAAATTGAAAATTGTCATTCACTTTTATTTACTATATATATCTTTTATCGTGGTGGTCGAATCTTAGAGATTGCCTACGTATCATGCCTCATATGAATCAGACCATGCGTAGTTCGGACCTAAAGGCAATCACTTTTATTCATTACACAAAGATGGAATTACATTTGAAAACTTTAAGAGAATGGCTTGAAACACACACACTTAAATCAAAATAAAAGATACAATTCTTAACATCTCACAAAATGCCCCACTTTCCACTTTTGTTGTCAAATATTGGATTATCTGCTCAATGTGGGGCTTGACCTGGATGGCCTCCCAGCGTACGATACATCCTTTCCAACTCCATTGCTAGATGACGAGCAAAAGTGGGTGCATGCTCTGTAAACCTTTCATAATCCATTCCTTGGCAGTTTACATAACTTTGAGATGTGAAGACTGCCAGGTCGTGGATTTGTGCCCTGAAACCTTGGAGACGTTGGTCTTGGTCTTGCAATTGCTGCTGACGAGTGGTGGCTATATCTCTGACACGGTTCTCACGATCTAGAGCTGATTCTAACAGAGCTCGGAGTCTGGCCTGCTCTAATCTTGCTTGCGCTCTTTCCCTGTCGAGGTCTGCTTGTTGGTGTTCTCTGTTGCATCTTCTTGCCTCTTCTAGTTGTGCACGAAGCTGGTCTTCTGATCGCATCCAATAGTCCTTTTCCTTCTTGAATTGTGCCTTGTCTTTTTCGGATTGCCTATCCTGGCGTTCCTTGTTAGATCTGGCTTCTTCGTTTAATTGTTGGATCCTTTCTTTTGCCTTGCTCAATGCCCTTTCGTTTTCCGCAAGAAAGGAATCATAATCTTGCATTCTTTCAAAGAGATTGGCGATGGTTTTTTGATCCTTCCATCTCCTCTTTGGCGTTTCAGAAACTCTTTTCATTTTTTGGAATCGGGCATGAAGATTTTCATTCTCACAAGCTAGACTCTTTTTTTCGCCTTCGGCTTCTTGTGCTTGCAAATCTTTCTCCAAACTGAGGCTTCTTAGATTTTCTTTTAGGGCATGGATAGTTGCTTTGTACCCTTTTTCCTTTTCTCCCCAGATCAACCGTTCTTGGATTTTATCATTGAAGCTTTGAATATGGGGTCTTTTTGTTGGCCTTCTTAGCTCAGGCTCTGGTACATCATCCACGCGAGACCGCTTTTCGAACCACCTTGCATATCCAGGATTTATCTCACCCTTTGTAGCGTCTAGGACTTGAGTATCACTTTTCAAGTATCGGCACCCATTCCACATTTGCTGAAGTAGAGCTTCGGGAATAGTGGCTTCTAGGTGTAATTCGATTACTTGCATACTCAAATCTTCATCATCAGGAATTATTTGATATCTCCCTAGTTGCCTTAGGACTCTTAGTGGTGCATACGGCTGAATGCTTCTTAATCCCAATAGTAGTAGATAACTATTTGAGGTTAACATATGTATTACTTCCCTCATCGGGAGCCATCCTAGGGTCCATTCAATTTGATTTGCTGTTAAAGCCTTTAGATGAGATACCCATGCTTCTATCCCTTCTGGAACCTGATAATTTTTTGTTTCCTCATAGCTTTCGATGCAATTATCATTGTTTGACCCATACTGTATGATCTTGGGCTGTTGTTGGAGATGTTCAATCACCCACATTTGCAACAAAATTTTGCATCCTTCAAAGACCTTTGCTCCTGATTTACATAAAGTCAAAGCCCGATAAATGTCTGATAGAATGATGGGGACAAAGGTGTGATTTTCTTTGGTGGTGAGGATTTGCACAATTTTTGCGGTGCGAATATCAATTGTTCGCTCTTTATTTGGGAAGACCATGACTCCTAGAAAAGCCACCATGAAAGCAAATCGACGGTGCATCTGCCAAGTGTCTTTGTTTTGCTTATTAGTAAGGCCTTTCTCATGAATTTCGAACCCATCTGACTTTCCGAACCTTGAATACAAAAAGTTGAAGGAACAACATCCATTGATGACATTGCTTTTCCTGATTTGACTGCTGATGTTCAGAAGACCGAAGAATCGATGTACCGAAGGAGCCTTTGTGAATATCAAGCTTTGATTTCTTAAACTTCCGTCAAAACCAACATAGCCAGCTATCTCCTCTAATGTAGGAGTAAGCTCGAAGTCAGAGAAACGAAAAACATTGTGAACAGGATCCCAGAAAGTTACTAACGCCGCAATCAGATCATCACGGGGTTTAACTTTCATAATGTCCGTGAGATTTCCCAAATGCTTGACGACCCATTTTTGACCGTCTTCGCCTAAATCATACCACCACATTTGAAGCTGACATAGAAATTCTTCCGTACTTGTGGATGAGGGGCTTTGTGTGGTGCTCATTTTGTATCTGAAATTTAATTTTGATAAAGTCAAAATTCATTTTGAAAATTTATAGTAAAAAAAAATTAATTTTCGAAAAATTTTTATTTATTAAATACCTTTATTTCAAAATTTAAAACTATATTGTTTTTCGAAATTTTTAAAACAACCCATTTTATTCCTCTCTTCTCACCATGATTTCATTTAAACTGGTCAACAAGCATGTTCGAGGCAAATGAATGCACAAGTAGCAAATAGGATGCATCATGATGGTCTTTTTATTTCGGGTTCACCTGTCCTATACAGACCCAACCCCTGTGTTGAGTCTCCAAGGCCAAATGCATATGATGCAAATATTCGTTCCTACTAGGGATCCGGTACATGGCTGAGTTATTCTAAGTGTAAAACCTTAGGTTGATTGTTCTAAACCTGGCTTACCCAAACGGACAGTTTGAGCCGAAGCGGGGCAACGTACCGGGAGCACGAAAGTCTGCCCGGCCTAGTTACTTGTCCCAACTCCGTCTTATTTGGTATGACTTTAACAGAAAGGTGGGTCACGCGCACGTGTACACCATAAATTCAGAAGACTCAGAAAGAAGGGGGTTTCGTAGCAGTTGTATATATTCACAATTCAAATAATATTAAAGCGGTAAAAAAAACATTTAGCATATTAGCATATAAACAGTTGAAAATCATATAGTAAATAAAGCCAATTAACACAGATATTTTCAGCTCGAATTCTTTAAACCCTGAACCAGAGATTCTAGGTTCGATACCCAGCAGAGTCGCTAGAGCTGTCGCACCTCCTTTTTACCGCGCCCGCGAGGGTGAGAGTTTTCTCCAATTAAAGGACAGTCGAAACGGGATTTGTTTATTTGTTTCAGAGTCGCCACCTGGGAGTTTTAAGGCATCCCAAGTCACCAATTTTAATCCCTGAATCGAGGAGAATATGACTCTGTTTATTATTCTGCGAACCAGAAATCCTGAGTAAGGAATTCTGTTAATCCGGAAGAAGGTGTTAGGCATTTCCGAATTCCGTGGTTCTAGCACGGTCGCTTAACTGTTTTTATTATTGGCTTAATTATCTTGATTTTATTAAATACATTTTGTTACGTGATTTTTCTACCGCTTTTACTTATTGTGATTAAGGACCCTTCCTTGGATCGAATTACGCGTACGTATATTCGTGTTATAAAAATGCGGACTTGTGTCACGCGTACGTGTACACAATAACTTTTGATAATATATTTATTAAGCAATCATTTTTCGAGATTGTGTTGAATCAAGAATATTTGTTTTTCTTAAATATTGAACCGCACATCGCGGGTTTTTATGAAATTAATTTAACGCCTTTGAAAAAATCCTTTTATTAAATATTCGCTCGAAATTGCGCGTACGCATAATCCGAACGTATCCCTAATTGCGCAAAATATTTGCAATGATATTAGGGATTTTTCCACAAATTGTTTGTTGTATCTATACATTTTATATGAAAATACTGAGAAATTCATATTCAAGGGGTGTCTTTAAATTCTTTTAAAAGAAATTCACAATTTTTAAATATTGCCCGTTGACTATAATTTCCGAGTATTAATTATGTTCATCCCAGGACTATTCAAACTCTCAGTGAAAGGATAAAAATATGATTAATACTATTTTTGACAATTATAAAACATATATATGCCAAAGAATGAATTGTATATAAAACTGAAAATGAATTATAAAGGAAAGAATATTTTCAAGAACTTTTATTATCATTAATTAGTGCAAGTTCTATTCTAATTACCATTGATATAACGTTTTGCAATTTGTATCTTACTCTCATATACTTGTTTTGATCCAATAGGCGAAATTAATTTAATTAATTATGCCTATGATTGAGTTATATATGTAATCAAACCCATTTGATTCTAAATCTATGTGAATTATTACAACCATTAACTTTCGCATCGTATAAGTTCCTAAACCCTTTTATTATTAAGAAAGAGAACAAGTCTAATTGACTTAATAAAATGATATTGCATGCAATATTACTTACCATATTTGACATCATAAACATAACGGATTATACTAACTCGTCTTTCAACTATAGATTATGAACACAACCAATGTTATGCCAAAAGATAGCTAATTGCAACCAATCATCATCTAGCTTTAAGCAACAACTAATTAACTAACAAAATAAACTGATAGCATATTTTCCTTGATATTTCCATATTATGCTATACCTATCTAACAATACCGCAAAAAATGTAAATAAAGCCAACTTTCTGCCATGCTTCCTATTTACACAACTCATAGATAACTAAACTAATGAAATTTGACATGGATAACATTATTACAAAGTTTTATATGAATTTCAAAAATAAGACAATTAACTTGTAGCCATCGATTCGAACTCACTACTGGTTAACCAGCATGAAACCAAAGCTGAAATTTTTTAACTAAAGAACTCAAATGAATAGAAGACAGTATTACAATTCAAACTTTGTTAATTTGTCATGTTGAATCTCTTTCCAACATAGAATTTAAAATATAAGTACCTGAAAATGAAGGTAGAAGGAGTAAATTTCAGCAGTATCAGCAGTAACAAAATCAGTAGAATGTACCGATAACACAGCAAATCTGAACAAGAATAGGATTCGAGGAGCCCAGATGCACAGTAACAGGATTTTTGGAAAAACTTTCAGATTTAATCCAAGTAATATCAAACAAATAGACCCGGACAGATCCAAAGAAAAGTATGTTTCTGATTTTCTTTTCTGTTTCTATATCTGTTTCTGTTTTTCTTTTTCCTCTTCCTCTTCAGATTCCAAGAAGAATCTGATTTTTCTGCTGGATTTTTCTCTTTTATCTCACTCTAGGTGTATTTTTCTTAAATTCTCTTTCAAAATCTGTTATGAAGTCTCTCTAAACTCTCTTCTCTGTCTAACTGATCACTCTTCTCTCTGAAAACTCTTAAAGTCTCCTAAATTCTATTTTCTGTCTCACTAAAAAACTCTCAAACTCTCTTCAAGTTCCCCCCATTAAGCTGTCCAGCTCCTGTATTTATACAGGGCTGGTCCTATGCTTTTTTAAGTGCTTCTTGGACCCCTTTCTTCTTTTAAAACAGAAAGTTCCATTACAAACTACTTTTTAATACATTAAATGATCCTATCCTGATTTTAAGCAGCCCATTACCCTTTGTTCCCCATTATTACTCATTAACTAATAGCCATTATCACTCCACTATCAGCTCACTTTTATATCATATTACCCTCACTATTCTGTCCAAAAATGTCCCAGATTTTCTACTGTAATTAATGTTATTACTGTCTTAAATTCAGAATTTCACAATACAGATTTTAAAATCTGTTTAAGCAGCTATAACCAATCCTAAAGTTTGGACTGAATTCTGATTAAAAATGTAATTCCTAACACAATTACATCCAATCAAACATTGGTAGAATCATACTGAATTCAGAACCAATCATCATAGCAACATATTACACTGAGTTCAGTAACTGAGCTTTAACTTTGAACAATAAATCAAACAAACACAGGAGCATTGTCAATATACTGACAATGCCCTGTTCAGAAAACAATATATACACATCATACATTTGAAATTACTGATTTGCAAACAAACATGATTTAATTGACAAGTATTAATCAGTAGACTATTTACAACATTTGTCCATAATCAGTCTAAAACAATAGAAGCAGACTGTTTTTATTAGCATTATCATAAATGAGAATTCATAATATAACTAATCGACGAACTTAATCGAGTCGATTACTTACATTATGAACAATCACAACCAACAGAAACAGTTTCATATTTTGATCATATAGACGGGCATGAGACAAAATGACAGAATTAATCAAAACAAAAAATATAAAAAAAAATTAACAAGTTATTAAAACAAACAAAAATACATACAGAATATGCAAACAGAAATAGAAAAGTACCTCTGAATTTTAATCAGACTCGAACTCAACTCGGCTTCGGATTTTGTTTGAAATCAAACAGACCTTAGTCGAAGTATTTTCCACTGAAAATACTTCGACTAAGGTCGATTAAACCTCAATCTTTATTCAATCTGAACGGAATCCAAAAGTTTGGTATTTTTAGGGTTCTTGAAAGTTCGATTTGGGATTTAACCATTTCTGGTCAGATTCGAGGAGAACCAAACATGATACAAGGGTGAGGGTAGCCTAGGGGTCATTTGGTGTCAGCTTAAAACAGATCTGAGTTTGTTCTTGTTTGGTCCGAATCTTCAAAAGAAGATTCGAGAAGCTTGGAACTGATTCGAGCCAAACAAACAATAGATCCATACTCAGGGTGGTTAGGGGAAGCTATGGTGTCGATTTGGGGCTGTTAGGTTTAGATCTAAACTCGGCTCGAATCTTCAAATGAAGATTCGAGAACCTTCAAGCAGATTCGAGCCAAGTGGCTAGCATAACTGGATAGAGGATGTTCAGGGGGTTCTAGGTTGTTAAGGTGGTGACCGGCGGCGTTGATGCCGCCGGGTTTCAGGCGGTGGGATCCTAGGGCGGCTAGGGTTAGGAGTGGGGGTTTGGGGGACGATGATGAACAGTGTAGGAGGGGGTGCTTAGTTTGGGGCCGGGGTAGGGGCTTGGGACTTATATAGGGGTGGGGTGGATTGATCTCATCTGTTGGATCAATTAAGATGCACGGTTGAGATCAATCCACTTATCAAAATGGCATCGTTTGATTTAAGTTGGGGAAAGGGTCAACCCGGGGTTGAAATGGATCGGGTTTGAGTGAGTTTTTTAAGACTGTGGGATCAAAATGGATGAACGGTTCAGATCTAGTTGCCCTAAACGTCGTTGTTTTATTTATGCAAGGGCTGAACTGGACCGTTTGATTGCAATGAATCAACGGCTCAGATTTGAGGTACCTCATGCGACGTCGTTTAGGCTTGTTCGAATTGGACCGGACAGGGGGATGTTGGATTGGGCTGTGGGATTCATTTCGTTTGGGCCTGGATTTTAATCCAGGTCCGATTTTCATATTCTAGTTTATATTTTTATTTTATTATTAATTAATAAAATCCTAATCAAAAATTATAAAAATAAAATTATTATTACAATAATACTAATTATCTTTTAATAACCATTAACACGTAGATAAAACATCGACACATTTAAAAATAGAACGAATGCATATTTTTTGTGATTTTATTTAAATTATCTTTCAAATGCATAATTAAATCCTATATGCATGCAACATGTGTTTTATTTTAATTTTCATTTTATTTATGACAAAGTAAACATTTATGGTCATAACACAAATATTTAACACCACGCAAATTCAAAAATTACACAGTAAAAGAAATTTATTTTATTTGTTTGATTTTATTTTGGAGTAGTTTTCGTAAGGCAAAAATCACGTGCTCACAGGTGGGCTCGAGGGTCACTTCGAGAGTGAGATCGAAAAAGATCGGGCGCGAGCCCGATGGCAAAGTACAAGCTTCGAAGATCGAAGTACTCGATAAACACCGAGGCCAAGTATGACCGACCTCGAAATAATACCGTTATAGTTCCATAACAGAAAAGAGCGAGATTCCCATAGTGGCCCTAAAATTGCGGCGTAAATTCTGGAACGGATTTGTACTAGGCGGTTAGACAGCTGTATAATAAGATTCCTTACTACAATTGAAAATGTACCTTATTTAGGATTACCCTACTATATAAAGGGGACCACAATCATTTGTACCGCATCAATCATTAAGAAGAGAATATACATTTTTATTTTCTTGCTTACTGCTCATCAGAATTGTCTTTTAGCTTTATTGTTCTTACTGACCTACCTCGAGACCACCTTAGCTCGAGATCGAGACTGGCTTGTTCACTGGTTTGATTCAACTTATTTCTTTAACTTATACGTTTGATTCTTTGATTATCAGTTGGTATTGAACTAAATCACATATCTTTAAAACCACAATACAAGTTTAATTGTTACTCAGATTTTAGGGTAAACACCTATAATTTGAAAAGTACAATGGGTTCAGCGGTAAAGAACTTTTAAAGTTAATTATGAAGTTTAAATATTCCTAAATATTCGTCTCTAGAAACATATCTGAATGAAATGGAAGAAATATTTAAGGATTTATACAATCGATCAACTAGTTTCGAATTGAAATGTACTAATTTTACTTTTTTCAAAACCTCATATAAGTGATATTGTGATAATGCTAAAAACTTTATTCTTGTACTTACTTTCTAAATGTATCGAAGTCCTGGCCATCATGAGGAGCGCTCAATAGCAAATCTACATTGCCACTTTTGGGTGCTCAAGCACCTATTGTTTTTTTGACTCGAACAATATTTATTCTATGCAGAAAACTAGTAAATGCAGGAGATTTATCATGCAATCTTAGAAAAAAGTATTTAATATTAAAAATAGTTGAGCATTTATGATTTAAATAAGGATAAGTGTCGAATTTATCCCTTGCTATACGAAAAGGATTAAGTTTACCCTTTATTGTACTTTTCACCTAAAAATGCCCTTGATGTTACATATTTGGATTAAATATACCCTTTCTCCGTTAAGGTTATCCAAAATGAATATCAATCTCACGTGGCACTGAAATTTGACGGCGTGGCATGCCAGCTCATTGCCTCGAAGCTAATTTACCCTACACCTTTCAGAATAGGCTCCCCTCCAGTATGGTATATGTCTCTCCAGTTGTGTAATGCACAAACACCTGTTCACTTTTTAATCCAGCAGTTAACTTTTATTTAATTAAAAAAACTCTTCCAACCATGATTAAATGCCAGTAGTTCCTCTTTGCTGCTTAGAGATCAACTAGTTATGGTTTGTTTATTTTCATGTGGCATGCCAGGTGGGCAAAATATTAGTGCCACGTGATATTGAACATTTACGTTAAACAATTATAATGAATGAGGGATAAATTTAATTCAATAGTATAACATCAAAAGTATTTTTATACAAACGGTATAATAAAGTAGTAAATTTGAGCCCTCTCCCATTTAAAAATCCTGACTTTGTCATTGGAGCATTTGGTGGTGAGGAAATGCTCAAAGTTCCATCTCCCGATCACAAAAGGACAAAATGAAGAAAGTAGGGGTAAATTGAAACAGGGCAAGTTTAGCGCCAGTCTTATCTAAATCAATAAAAGTGGTTCGCCACTAACTCATGTTGGCCTGTGGCTATTGTACGTAAATGGAAAATCAAACTTATGCTATTCATATCACTAGACATAAAGGCAACCATGGGATCAAGTTGGTATGCTTCTGCTTGCCACCAATTTCCCTTCATAGGGTCCCCTTCTTTTTTATTTTTTTCTTTTCTTTCCTATCCTTCTTTTTTTCGATATTTTCTTGTTAAATCTTTGTATCACTTGATATTTCTTTTCTTTAATTTGCAAAAAAAAAAAAAAAAAAAAAGAATCTTCATGACAAATATCAATAAGTAGACCTTCTATGAAAAATATATTATTCATAATAATTGCTACGTACCATCTCTCCTCCTCTATTCGTATGCACGATTAGCTTAACTGCCATTTTAGGCACATTCATTAGAAGACTATGTTAGGGAAAAGAGGAGGAATGAGTTAGAATTTTTTTTCTTTCTTTTCCGTCTAATATATTCTTAAAGGAGAATCTAAATTTATTTGTAATAATAAGTACTGCCAATAAGAAAAGGGGAAAACAACCTCCAATTTACATTATAATTAATTGCGGAGAGGTCCCCTATACCAAAGGCTAATTAAAGTGTTGGAGTACAAATGACCAATACCAAGCAAAAAGATAAGTGAAAAAGAAACCATAATTTGAAAAAGCTAGTACAGATGCAAAAACTTTCACCAAGAAGAGATTGAGAAAAACAAGCAAAAAGAAAGAAAGCAATACAAACTCCCAAGCACAAAGCATTATAGTGTTGTTGAATCTAAAAGGTAGAAAATGAAATGAAGGTTATAATCTAGTAGTAATAGTCCTATATATATGTTTCCAAGATCCATTAGAAGAGAAAGATAGAAAGGAATTGAAAAAAAAAAAAAAAAAACCAAAAAGGAACCTCCAGCTTATCTATGCTCTTGGGTTCCAAAAAATAGAAAAATCAAATGCTATCAAGCTTGTTGTAAGCTAAAGGCTATAATTACTATGCTGCAATCCTAAGCAGGTCCGATTCAGCATTACGAATCTTCACTGATCATATCGCTCCATTGATTTTTCCTGGGGTTTCCATGCTGAAGCCCATACCACAGGTTCATCTCTCCAAGTCAAGTAAATTCCAGGTGACTCTTGATTTTCTTGTGGTAGCACAAGTGACCATCCAGCTTTGTATCTCTTAAGCAAGGACCTAACATCATCAACAGCATCATCATTGAGTGGAAATGGAGAAAACAACTCTCTAAGCCTTTCAGACCATTGATTTCCTCTTTCTCTTGTTTCACCATCTCCTTCACCAATTTGATCATCACAAGCCAAAACCTTAACTATGCTTTTGGAACATTCCCTTTCGATCACAAGCCTTTCGTTGCTCGTGATTGGAAAGCTTTCATCAAGCATCTCAAAGTATAATGTGTAGAACCTAAGGCATTCTTCAAAACACTTAACAAAGTCATTCCTTGTGCTAGAAAAATCAGCCTCATGTTCTACTATTGTCACAACTTTAGGGTTAAGTGATTGAAGAATTCTTATAACATCTCCCCTTTCTTCTACTTCAACTTTTCTCAAGGCACCAATGCAATTAACTGCCACTGCTTCTTCTTCTTTAATATTCAAACTCTCCTTTGTGAGTTCTTTCAAGTTGTTCAATCCACCTAAAACATTGAACTCAAAAGGCACTCCCATTAACCTAGCAAATTTCTCCATTCTTTGTGCTACTTCTTTCATAACTGATTTCACTAACGTACTTTCCGTGACAACAACTGTGAGTTTTAGATGTGGTGTTTCGTCGTTTCGCGTGGCTAAAGCTTCTAGTAAAGTTGGCCATTGAGTACAAAAAGTGTGACTTATATCAATTATATGAAGCTTACTCTCACCATCTAATGCTTCTAAAATTGCACCATTTGATGCAACGTGACCAAAAGTTGTCCATGGACTTACCTCTTGAAACTTTAGGATCAGTTTCCTAGATGAATCAAAAGATTTGCTCTTTTCAGCAGCTGAAGTTAGGGTTTTGTAACACCTCAAGCCAGTATCAGTGGCCTTACAAAAAAGGGCTTGCAAGAAATAAAATGCCAATTTTTGATTGCAATCACCATAGGGAGAAGCAAGTTCATTTAACATCCACAACAAGTGATGGATCTTGGTTGAATCTTTCTCAAAAATTGCGGTAGCACACTCCCGGAGAAGCCTAGAAGCCCACTTGGCATCAGAAACTGGATCACCATTTTCTGGTGATTGACTTCTTGATGAGTTCTCATGAGGCTGTTGATTGGGGTTTTGCATGTTTATCAAATGATGAACATAGTTGGTTACTAAGAAATTATTTGTAGGTTTGGAAAAGAAAAGACTTTTTTCCATGTGTTATGGAGCCCTCTTAGAAGTGGCTCTAAGAAAGCACTTTTGCAGGTTTAAAGCATTTTGATTTCAGTGTGAAATAGTAATTAAAGTAGGAAAATTAATTATGCTTTTCGAAGGCCTTATAAGCTTCTAGCAACATAATTGGGCATATATTCGTCATGTATCGTCACAATATGGACTTTTCTATTTTTAATTTAATTTCATTAACTAAATAAATTTTTATATCTGTGAGCTACGCTATACTTACTGGTAGATCGACTATACTCGTTTACTCTTACATTGAGAGAGACTATATATGCTCCTCAACTATATTGACAAGTATAGAAATTCCTTTTCTCTATTGAAAAATTAAAATAACAAAAAAAAAAAAAAAAGAGAGAAAAAATCGTTTAAACTTCCATGAAATTAGCTGCTTCTTGGTCATAAACTCACAATCTATTTGATCTTATTAGAATTTGCAAGAGTCGATGATATTACTTAACTAAGTTTAGTTTGAACTATTTAGATAATACTTTTGGTTTGGTGTTAAACTAATCAAAACTTTGTTAATTTAGCTCTTGTAAACTCAATACTTGTTCTTTTTAGATAGGATGAGCATTTTTTAAAAATTGAACTGCTCAAAAGAATGATAGAAATGAGTAAATGTATATTCGACATTTAAGCAAAGAAGCATTCAAGAATAAATCAGAAAACCGTTTTGCCTATTTATTGTTTTTCCTCTTTCTTATAGATAATAATAGATAAATGCTTGATGTCACGTTAAGATATGAAAAGTTTCTGAATTCTGTAATTTATTTTTGAACAGCCGGTTTTGGTGCATAGGATTATGGAGCACTAAAAATTCTTGTGATATAGAGAGAAACAAGAATGTAGAAGGAAAGTTGAATCGTCCAATCATCATTATTATTAATCAATATCAAGGTTGTTTGGTAAGGAATAAAACAGTTATTCCTAGAATAAAATATAGTTTAAAAAAGGATTCTCCATTAATTAATTGCAGACGTCTATGTGTGTGCGAGTACGACATAGATAAATCCCTTGCTATTTAAAACAAACAGATGATGATAAAAGCAATGTGTATAAAGACAGATTATGACTTACTAGATTTTAACAAAATTTAATCGATTAATCAATTCTTCTTCTTTTTCTTTTTCTTTTTCTAACTGTTCATATACTAACTTCACCACTATTACTTTTGGCGTAAATTAATCAATACTAGACAGATAAAGTATAGATTACCAAAAAAAATAAAAAATGCTAGTACTCGAATAGTCGAATGTCAATATTTCTAGATTTAAATTTGGACAATGATATGTTTCATCGTACGAAATAAAAATTAAATTCTTTGAAATTTCATGGTAAATACTACATTGACCACAATGAATATATAGCTCTGATTTCAAATTACTACAAAATGATATAATTGAGAGAAGTGTGGTCGAATATCACATCAAGGTAACCATATAATAATAATTATAACACGAATTCCATAGTTGATTCATGCTTTTGGTTAAAATAATAGTTACGATTAACGATTAGAGAATATCAACTTCAAAGACGACTGGTGATATTTTAATGTTAGAGTTCCAGTCAGCATTATTTCTTTGCGGTTTTAATTTCTTTAAATAAAGAAGAAGAGGGCAACAAATTGTCGTTATACCTGGCTTCATCTGAAGTTGTAAATCAAATCAAAGTTCAGTGACTAGGAACTAGTCTGTTAAGGAACAGTTTAATGCAGGCCTGGTTTTTCCTAAAATCTTAGGAACACTACCTAGGAAAAACATTATTCCTTTTCTAGATTATTCAGTCTGAAATGATGGTTAAGATCTAGAACAAGACAGCTGCTCAAGTTGAATGGTTATCCTTCCAGGAAAATGAGTCTAGCTTCTAGATAAAAGCTAACTCATGCATGGCTAGCAATTTGGTACAGGATTTTTTTAAAATCTTTTTCTTTTCTTTTCTATCTACTGCAAATCAATCCAAAATCCTATTACACCTCATTCTCACCACCAATATCGTTTACCCTTAAATCGGATAATAATAAAATTTGTACGTGATTTTAATGATATGCAAATTGATTTAACACAAATAATCAAGAGTATTAGAGAAACAATTCAAATACAAAATAAATGATCAAACCAGTTATAATGTCATGGCCTAGCCTGAACCTATGTTGAACAATAACTTTGCCAGGTTCGAGCCCAGTTGTGAATGAAAAACAGAACAATCAATTAAGAACTTTAACAGTAGCTAGAAAACAGAAGGTAAATTTGTATTGCTTTGATTCTCGTGTTACCATGTGTATTACAAAAGAAAAACTTATCCTTTATATAGCAGGAGAGTTTCATCCCTAATACAAGTCTACAAAAATAAAAATCATCCTTTCTCGTCAATTAATGATCCGCAACCGATATCGAGCGAGATCTGCGTTGTGATATCAGGTTAGGCACGAATATCACGACACTCTATCTGTCATGTGTAACGGTTTACCGTGTTTCCCGAGGTTTAGAACTCGTTCTGGGTCCGGGGAGCATCGTTTTATTATGACTGATGATGAACACATCGTTCACCTTCTATGGGTCTCGATACGAAGGGCTCCCAACCTTTATTTTGATCTCGTGCGTCCATGCCCTTCTTCTGTTTTCTTCACCGGGAAATCGGGGTATGCATTATTCTCGATTTTATCCGTATACAAATAGTCCCCTCGTTTTTCAGAGAGTAGGCTTGTTGAAATGATGGGAAACGATAGATGAACCCCGATTCCTTCCTTCGTACGTTACAACTGAGATGATGGATAAATCAAAATGTCCTATCAGTCGCATCGTTCTGACTTCGGACACGTGTCAGTCACAGGCTAGCTGCCTTCGAATGCGAAACGTCGCGCATTGATTGTTTTTTTTTCCTATAAAAGCCTCAAGCCTTTTCATTTCTTCCACTTTCTGATTCTAGACTTTACCCTCGAACTCCCTAACGGCTTTCAACTTCTCCAAATCATCATACATTGTTCTTTGAGCCTTCATACTTTCATCTTCAATCCCCATATATCTTCTTTGAATCTTCAACCCAGACCTTCATACTGTCATACCATCTTCAAATCTTCATATTTTTCTTCAGACCTTTTTATTTCCCAGTTTGCAATGGCAGAAACCTCCAAGTCAGTGCCTCAGCAGGCTGCTCCTTCATCTTCCCACTCGGTCGTAGATGTTGAGGTGGCCATTCCTGAAGAGGCTCAGGAGCCTCCTATGAAGATCTAGACACGGGGGATGCTCTATCGGGGACGACTTCAAGGTCGAGAAGGCCTCTAGTCAACAAGACCGAGGCGAGGGAGCATGGAGATACATATGCTCTGTCACTGAATAAACCCTACCCATAGTCCGAGCAGACTGTAAATGAGAGGGTAAGGATGTGGTCGTTCCCGGGCCTAACGACGATATTACTAGGTGTGCCTCATAGTCCTTAGTCCTTGCTACTTACCCCTTCATGCTCGCCCCAGTGGACCCCATAGTCCTTGCTTTTTGCAAAAGGTACGAAGTGTGCCTCAGACAAATCCACCCATCCTTCTAGAGGATCGTGATCCTCTTATGCCATTTCGTGAGCAGTACCGAAGCCCCTCGATTCACCCTAGACCATCTACTCCACCCTTTGGCTCAAGCTTTCAAAGGGCAAATGAGAGGTCGTTCTCATGGTGAAGTTCTTCCTTGAATAATCATCACCATGCTCTTAACTTACACAGAGATAACCCTTTTTCTTTTCTTATAGGTTTGCCTAAGACCACTGAACTTGGGCCGTTGGATAAGGATAAGGATCCATCCACGCTTACCGAGCTCTCTGTTTTGGTCCAGCATAGGGCTTCCACGAAGGAGGAGCAGAAAAAGAATAGAAAGTCCTCAGGTTCCCCAGAAGCCGAGGTGAAGAAGAAGAAAAAGGTGACCATCCGGGACCGGAAGCCCAAGAAAATCACCTAATCCAAGGTACCGGACCCCGATTCTCTCTACTAGCCCAGGGATGAGCCCAAAGATGATGACCTTTTTATCGCTCATGAGTTGACCCTTACTGAGGGGGAGCAGGTGACGACCGAGAAAGAGGACCATGAGGTCGATCCTCTTCTAACTCGGGAATCGGAGAGAGAGAGACGGAGGATGTGGCCTCCCGGGAAGTAGCCCCTATTCCGAAGGAGGAAACTGGTGTCATTGACATCGTGGAGACTCCCTCATATACCGAGTCCATGCTCGAAGTGGCCCAACCGGTCATAGAAAAGTCAAGCGAGGGAGCGTAGGGCCCAGACGATACCCTCAACACATTTTTTGATGGCATGGATATGGCCGTACTAGAGGATTTTTTTGGCTTGGTCACCTGGAGGTCCCGAAGAAGGATATGCCCTTGGGAGCTAGAAGGCCGAGTTCGAGCCCCAAAACTAGTAAAGCGATTTCCTTCTCTAAGCGTGGACCCTGAGTGCAAGAGAACGGTCGTTCTTACAATCTCAGAGGATGCTTGGGTCTTGTTTGATCCAGTGGACGTAGCCAGATACCTCTAATGTCTGGTGACCGAGGAGGACCAGGCAAAGATGAACGAGGTGGGTGTGTTGAGCCTCTTCAATGAGGTACAACTGGTGCTAAATCGGGTAAGGCGTCACCCCTTTGTACCCCTTTATGAATCTCACTTTGGTTTTTATGTCCTCTACTAACTTCATTATTTTTCAGGCTTCAGTGCTTCACCATAAAAGCTTTCTTCCGTACCGCTTAGAGATTAGCCAGCTCGAGTTTGAGACCAAAAAGCATGTCTAGAAGAAGGACATGTACAGGGCTCTTAGTGAGCAATAGGATGAGGCCCTCAAAGACCACCCGATTCTCAAGGACGAGCTGGAAAAAGCTCAGGAGGAGGCCTCGACCCTGAAGTGGGACCACGCCGACCTGGTTGAGAAGGTAAAGATCTTTGAGGCTAAAATGAGTAGTTAGTCATGGTGACTAAAAACACAACTTCACAGGTCCAACAGAAGATTGACCTGATCGACCAGCCTCGGGCTGAGATGGATGAGGCCAAGGCCATGACCGAAGTGTGGAAAGGCAAGATAGACCTACTGGCTTTGGAAAGGGAAGCCGCGAAAGTGGAGCTAGCATCGATCGAGAACAAACTTCGGGTGGTGAAGGAAAAGGCCGATAAGTGGTCTTGGTTGAATGATAATCTCCGGGCACAACTAAGCTTGGCCGTCACAGAACGGGATGCTCTTGACAAGAATATGCGGCACTGAGGTCCAAATTGGATGCAACCTCTACTGATGCCGAGGAAATGGTGGACCAATACAAGGCTGATATAGAGGCAGTCGAGACCCACTTAAAGACAAAGACTGAGTACATAAAGCTACTATCTCGGAGAATGACCCTCGAAGAGATCCATACCCGAGGTTTTAACCTATCGACCAAGATTGAAGAAGTTAGAAGGCTCGAGGATGAAGCAAAGGATCTCTATAAGCCTGAGGGTCCAAAAGGCTTCGAGGGATCCGAGGGCTCCAACGGTTCTAGCGATGAGTCGGGCCCCAGTGCAGACCAGGCATAGATGCCTTAGTATTTTTCTAGTTTTTCCTTATGTATTTTTTTGGTTTGTTTTGAGGCCGTTCTATTGGGTCTTTGTAAATATATTTTGGAGTATATAAAATTTTTCCCTTTATGGCAATACTGTGTCTTTACCTTTTCAGCATCTTCTTATAATTTCTACTTGCGTACTACTTTTGATGCCTTAGCATAAAATCAGATGTAGTTTTGGAGCATCTATTATTGGAGGTTCAAACGGATCCCGACTTCAATGCAACTTTGGTTTGCTTATGGCTTCGAACCTACGATGAGACCGAAGGTTTTTAAGATGCTTAAGTGTTTTTAGATGATATATTTGTCGAGGGTAACCATTTAGTAGGTTTCAAATTTTATAAGGGCCTTACTTTCTCGTTACAGACTCCAGAAGTCTTCGAGCCATTTTTAGGGTGGCTGTAGCCTTTTATATTTGGGAACCACCTAACGATTTAGTGCCTCCGGAATTTGGTAGCCCAGGTCGTCCAAATTTTTATCGGGTGACAGTCCCCGAGTAGGGGGATCCCGTGGGCTTGACAGTCCCCAAGTAGCGGTAGCTCATGGACTTTAGGATCCAGGATGGAAGAAGCAAAATGTATAGTAACAAAGTGTAAGGGAATTAGAAATTTCTTTCATTGCTCAGTATGCAGGGTACATGATCAGAGGCGCATAAAAACTTGTGCTATGGCTAGAGTGGACTATGTGCGCATAGTTTATATGACTGTTTGGCCCTTACAATGAATTCTAACCACCAAGACTTAGCTTTTAGCACATATAATTTTCTTTTTACCTTGCTAAAGATCTTAATCCGAGGGTAATGGCCTGCAGTATTCGAGGTCGAACTCATGAGGGCTCGGATACTGTTGACCTAAACCAAATGATCATTGACTTTGATTTGAGACCAGTCCTCAAATCTAAGGTAGAATGTTTTAATATTGCCTTGTTAAAAACCTTGTCGGAAAACCCACATCGGGACAAAATCGGTTCGAGGGAAAAAGAGTGCAACACATGCTTTTAGACTTAATAGCCACATCTGTCCTAGGTAATTACCTAGATACGTTAGTTCGATTTAAAAAGTAACTGATTTCGTACCTTAGCCGTAGTGCCACTTTAAGTGTGTCACGTTCTAGTTGTTTGGTAGTTGCACGTCGTATCCCGCTTCGAGTTTATATGAGCCTTTGTCGATTATTCTAATGACTCAATATGGTCCTTCCTTATTCATGCTCAGTTTCCCTTCATTCGGGTTCCTAGTCTGTAGTGATACTTTTTTCAACACCAAGTCCCCAACTTGAAAGTTTCAGAGGCTGGCTCTTTGGTTGTAATACCTTTCTATTTACTGCTTCTAGGTGGCCAACCGGACGAGGGCGGCATCCCGCCTTTCATCCAATAGTTCCAAGCTCGTGATCATGGGCTCGTCGTTTAGCCCTATGGTTGCATATAAGAACCTTAGGCTTGGTTCTCCAACCTCGACTGGTATTAAGGTTTTGGCTCCGTATACCAAAGAAAATAGGGTGGCCTCAGTGCTCGATTTTGAAGTCATACGATATGCCCACAGGACTTCGGGAAGGATCTCCTTCGATTTCCCTTTTGAACTGATCTACCTCTTTTTCAGGTTTTGAAGTATAGTCTTATTCATTGATTCCACCTGCCCATTGCCACTAGGATGATAAAGCGTCGATAGTATCTTCTTGATCTGGTGGTCTTCGAAAAACTTACTCACCTTGCTGCCGGTGAACTATTTTTCGTTGTCACAAACAAACTCGGCAGGCATCCCAAATCAACATATTATATGGTCTTGGATGAAGTCAGTGACTTCTTTCTCTCGTACCTTTTCGAATGCTTGGGCCTTAACCCCTTTGGAAAAATAATCAGTCATGAATAGTATGAATTGAGCTTTACCAGGTGCCTATGGCAGGGGATCAACAATGTCTATTTCCCACTTCATAAATAGCCATGGGGACGGGACTAAGTAGAGCATTTCCCCGGGTTGATGGATCATCGGGGCGTGTCTTTGGCACTCATCGCATTTCCATATGAAGTCACTTGCATCCTTCTCTATTTTAGTCTAGTAGTAGCCAGCCCTAATCAATTTCTAAACCAAAGATACTGTCCCCGAATGATTCCCCCAAGTGCCTTTGTGAACTTATATCATGGCATATTCGGTCTCTCCTGGTCCTAAGCATCTGGCTAGTGGCCAAAGAAGGTTCTCCTAAACAATGCGCCTTCGACCAAGCTAAATCTGATAGCTTTAGTGCGCAGGGCTCTCGATTATTTGGGATTCGAAGGTAGTTTTCCTGTCTTCAAGTAGTTTATGTATTTGTTTGTCCAATCCCAAGTTAAACTCGTTGGGTTCACTTCGGCGTGGCCCTCTTCTATCACCGAGTTCATTGCTGCACTATTGCTCCCAAGCTGAATTCGTCAGAATCGACTGACGACCCCAAGTTAGCCAGTGCATCGACCTCCCTATTTTGATCTTGGGGTTCATGCTGCAGGATCCATTCCCTGAATTGATATAGGGTTACCTCTATTTTGTCCATGTACCTTCGCATCCGTTCTTCTTTTACTTCGAACATCCTGTTAACTTGATTTACCACGAGGAGGGAATCGCACTTGACTTCGAACCCCAAGGCTTTAAGCGAATTCTAAACCTGCAATCATGGCCTCATACTCGGCCTCATTGTTAGTCAATTTCATAGTTCTAATAGATTGCCTAATTATGTTTTTTGTAGGCGGTTTTAATACGATACTAAGCCTGGACCCCTTCACGTTCGAGGCACCATCCGTGAAAAGAATCCAGATTCTCGAATTGGTCCCCGAGGTTAACCTTAATTCTCTTTCGACTTTGGGTACTAAGCCACAAAGTCCGCCAAAATCTGAGATTTTTGGCGGTTCAGGGTCGATACTCGTTATCGTACCCGCTAATTTCCATGGCCCATTTAGCCAATCGTCCTGAGAGCTCTGGCTTGTGCATGATGTTCCTTAGCGGGTAAGAGGTCACGACGCATATAGGGTGGAATTGAAAGTACGACTTTAGCTTTCTAGAGGCTCTTAGCAAATCAAGCACCAATTTTTTCAGGTGAGGATACCTTGATTCGGCCTCGTCTAGAGTTCTACTATCATAGTAAATAGGAAATTGCGTACTAAGACTCCACTTACTGCCACCTTGGAAACCTCCAAGTAGAGGTTCAATTGTTCGTCTTCCTTCAAAGTGTGCAGCAGGGGTGGACTCGATAGGTACCGTTTGAGTTCTTCCAAAGCTCTGCATTCTGGGATCTGGGAAAAGTTATTCTTCCTCTTTAACGGTGAGAAGAATTTATGGCTTTTGTCTGAGGACCTCAAGATGTACTGGCCCAAGGCGACTATACACCCAATCATTTATTTAACGACCTTGATGTTGTCTGACATGGTGATGTACTCTATGTAGGGGTTGATTTTGATCCCCCGATTGGACACCATGAACCCAAGGAATTTTCTCGATCCAACCCTGAATGCGCACTTCTCCGGGTTTAGCTTCATGTTGTATTTCTTTAGTATGTCAAAGGTCTCCTGCAAATGTTTTAACTGGTCCTCTACTCACAGGGACTTAACCAACATTTCGTCAATATAAACTTCCATTGATTTTCCTATTTGTTCTTCGAACATCCGATTTACTAGGTGTTCGTAGGTGGCACTGGCTTTCTTTAATCCAAACAGCATCCAAATGGCGTCCTTTAGTAGGTGCCGAATTTAGTGATGAAAGAAGTCCTTTCTTGATCATCGGGGTCCATCCAAATTTGGTTGTACCAGGAGTAGGTGCCAAGAAAGCTGAGTATCTCATGCCCGACCATTGCGCCAATCATTCGATCGATTTTAGGCAAAGGAAAAGAATCTTTAGGGCATGATTTGTTCCGGTATTTGGAATATACACACATTCTTAGCTTATTCCCTTTTTTTGGTACTGCTACTACGTTAGCTCACCAATTCGGGTATTTAACTTTTCGGATGGATCCTATTTTCAAAAGTTTGGATTCCTCATCCTTGATGAATGCCTGTTTGGTCTCGGACAATGACCTCCTCTTCTGCTTAACTGGGTGGAACTTTGGGTCCAAACTCAGCTTATAAGTGGTTACCTCCGATGGGATCCCTATCATGGCAAGATGGGACCTAGAGAAACAGTCTATGTTAGCTTTAAGAAAATCAATAACTTTTTTCATGAGCTCGGGGGTTAACCCCGTGCCCAAGTATACCTTTCGATCTGTTAGGTTTTTGATTAATACGACTTGCTCCAACTCTTCAACCGTTGATTTGGTGGCATCAGTGTCATTAGGAGTTATGAACTATCTCGGGACTCCGTAATCATCCTCCTCGTATGCTCCTCGTTCCTCTAGTTCGGCCGAGGCCGACATCAGTGATTGCTATTTAATTTCTTCCTTTCTGATCGGCTGTGTGTTCCTTGATGTCGAAACCGTGGGCATAGGATTACCTCATCGACTGCAAACATCTCCTTTGCGGCCGGCTGTTCTTAGTAGACCATCTTGACTCCTCCCGATGTAGGAAATTTCAATGCCTAATGCAAGGTCGAGCGTATCGTCCTCATGTTGTGAACCCACGGACTTCCTAATGGAGCGTTACACCTCATGTCCCCTTCGATCACGTAGAACTTTATCTCTTGGATCGTCCCGGTAGTGTTTACTTGAAGGGATTTATCCCCTTTAGTGGTTTCGCATTCCATGTTAAATCCATGCAACACCCGGACTGCTGGCACTATTTGGTCCTGTAACCCCAATTGCTCTACAACCCTCGACTTGATGATGTTGGCCGAGCTACCTAGATTAATCAACACACATTTGACTCAAGATTTATTGATAAGTACAGATATTACCAGCGCATCATTGTGAGGTTGCACGATGCCCTCGGCATCCTCATCACTGAATGAAATAGTTCCCTACAAAACATAATCTCGGGTGAGTTTGTTCCTTGTGATAGATACTTTAGTGCGCTTTATCATTGGACCTTGGGGGACATCGATCCTATCGTGCCCTCTTTTTCTCGCGAAATCGGGTTTCAACATTTTGACAACTCTTTTTGAGAGAGTAGGGAAAAGGAATTGGTTGTTAGAGTCGCCACCTAACGGATTAAGGTGCATTAGGGAACCTATAGCAAATAACTCATATTATACCAATTTGCATTACCAGAGATCGGGTAAGGGCTCAAATTATCTTTAGGGGAAGGTGTTAGTCATCCCTCGAGGTCCACAACGGTGGGTCCCGGGTGAACTTAAATTATGCGAATTACTCTAAGGAAGCTAATAAACTATTTAATAAGGATGGGGGGTCCTAAATTTTTTAGCCTATAGGATCACCCCGTGCAACATAAATAATACTTCGTAACTCCCCCAAGATGGGGTGTTACTCATATTATCCAGCGGGCACCGACTATCATCTCCTGCTACCCGATTACTATCTTTGAGTTTTTTACCTAAAGCGCTCTAGTTGATTCTAACTCGTGTCCTATACGTGCACTACCCGTCCCTTACCTAAGGTCCTGGAGGTATTGGGACCTCTATTTGAGGAAGTTCTAGACTAGGCCTAAGGTTCTCAAAATTATAAAATACTAGGCGACA
This sequence comes from Nicotiana tabacum, assembly GCF_000715075.1. Taxonomy (NCBI): domain Eukaryota; kingdom Viridiplantae; phylum Streptophyta; class Magnoliopsida; order Solanales; family Solanaceae; genus Nicotiana; species Nicotiana tabacum. Next base: position 45,234,729 of record NC_134084.1, read on the forward strand.
ATCAAAACAATTAAGACTTCTCAAATAAAGATAGATATGGGCTCATGTTAACCTCTGCATGTAAACAGCAAATGCACGCAACCAATTTAGCAGGCTTTATTAATCTTGGAGTCCAATGGGCAGGATATCTATGTGTGGCGAACAAGAGAGCAGTAGTGTGTGGAGTCAGGTCTTAATCCGGGGTTAGGGCCGACATAAATTTGCCTACTGATTTTAATTCACTACCATATCTGGGAGTTTTCAACAGTAAATCACAATCATAAGTCCAAAATTATTGTTAAACCCTATAGGCATATTGTCTAAGTGATTGGCAGTGATAATCACAGAAACACATTCAGAATCACTTAATTGAATCCTATAGGCATGATTTCTATAATTGAACTGATTTTAACCCTAGAGACATGAGACTTTAACTCTATAGGTATGATTTCTACAAGTGAACTGATTTTAACCCTATACGCATGTTTCTACAAGTGAAACTGATTTTAATCTTATAGGCATGATTTCTAGCATTGAGCCGATTTTAATCCTATATGCATGAATTCTAGCATTGAGCTGATTTTAATCCTATATGCATGATTTATATCATGAGCTGATTTTAATCCTATAGGCATGATTTCTAGCATTGAGCAGTATATGAGCAGGAATTATACACATTGAGCCGGAAAACAATTAAGCCAAATATTGATCCTGTAGGCATGATTGCTAACACATAATTACTGGACAAATTGACATACCTAAAGTCATGATTTCTAATAGATCACGGTGTTAGTCCTATAGGCAGGACTTCTAACATGTAAACACAACATAGAACCTATAGGCAAGATTTCTAACACATAACAACATAACATGGAACGTATAGGCAGAATTAACAGCACAAATAGAGATCCTATAGGCAGGATTTCTACCCCACTTTGTAAATGAAAATAAGAAACCCTTCCCAATTTACTAAATATCCCAGAGTTGTTTGTTACAAAATTATTATAGACCAGATTAATGCATGCCTACAACAGGCCTAAATACACCGGGGCAACCTAAGCCTTCAAACTATAACAGCTCCAAGGCTCATTTTCATAGATACACAAAAATCAGTGGTAAATGATTCACCCATTGCCCACAGAACCCAAATCTCTAGTGTGTTAAAGTTCCCAAGGGCTTCAAGAATCAAGGGCAATGCTTGTTGATACCAATTTTTTTTATATATTTTAAATATGCATAAATACCTTCAAAATAGCATATATATATGCATATATAAGCATGCCCAAGGTTTTTATTATTTTTTCCATAATTTTTAAGTGTTTAAATTGATTTATTTTCTTCCTTTTATCCATAGAATCCCCAATAATTATTTTCAAAATTAATGTTTTGATAATTCATCTATTCAATTTCTATAGTTATGCCAAAATATGGCTAATGTAATTTTTATGTATTTTTACAATTATATTTGGTATTTTTAAAGCTAAATTGCATATAATTGCAATGTTAGCCCATTTTGAGATATAATTATGTTTTATATGCATAAAATTGGATCTTGTAGTTTTAAACGTATTTTAAATCATTTTGGCACCTTAAATTATTTTTCAGAAATTATCTATTATTTTTATAAATTAAATAGGGGAAACTGGCTATTTAATTTATAGCCAATTTGGCTTTCAATTATAGCCAAATCGGACCCCAAATCCCAACCCAATTTTAGAATTAAAAATCCCGACCCATACCCTATTAACCCTTACCCAAACCCGAAACCCACCTATCCATTTTAATCTTGGCCGTTGATCTTCCAGATCAACGGTCCAAATAATTCCTTTCCTTTTTAATTTCCAAGTGACCTATAAACCTAATTCATTTCCCCCAATTCTCCTCCTTCAGATGCTTTCTCATCTCCATTCTTCTCTCAAACCTAACCCTAGACTCCTCCACTCCCCTTCGTCTCCGGTCATCTCCGGCGACTATCCCTTTCAACCCAAGCCTCCAATGGGTCTCCCATCACCCTGCTCATCATCTCTAAGGCCTTCAAGGATCCTGGGCCATGTCGATTTGGACCTAGGGTTTCTGTTTCTGTTACTTATGGATTCTCTGGTGTGATTTTGGGCAAAATCACACCTTATATGTCACGATCGGTGAAGTTTCAACAGGTTCTTTTGATTTTTACTTGGGTTTCTTTTTGAAACCCTAACTCTCTTCTAAATTTCTCATATCTATGTTATTTTTATACTTTAAGCCTATTTCCTTCTGTGATCTTCTTATTCTCGAGGTTTCTTCTAAAAGATCTACTCTAAACCACTTTTACTCCCTTTGAAAAACTAGGGTTTTCAGAGTTCTTTCTATACTTGTTTCGACTGATTTCTTTATGATTAAACCTTTTTCCTTGTCTATCTCGACCAATTCTAAGTTCTTACTGCTTTTTTAACTCAACTTTGTTAAAAATCCCTAATTTCTTAAAGATTTTCTTTACTTGTTTTTGTGAGTTGGCATGATTTTCTTTACTTGTTTTTGCGTGTTAGCCTGATTTTCGTTACTTGTCTCTGTGTGTTAGCTTGATTTTCTTTACTCTGCTTCTGTGTTAGCATGATGTTCTCCACTTTGGTTTTGTGTGTTAGCATGACTTTCCTTTACTTCGTTTCTGTGTGTTAGCTTGTTTACCTAGTTTTTTTTAATCTCTTGTGGTCACCATGCTTCGAATATGTTCTGCTGAATCTCTAGCCTGCTTACATCACCTCTACATGGTTGTGTTTCTCATATTTTGTTTCTTTCTGCCTATATAATCGACCTTATTTGTTTGCTACTTCTGTTCAATCGTCTCTATTTATATGTTGAGGTATGCAGAATCATAACTCCCCGTGATTGATTCTGATTTTCCTTAACTTTTGGTAATTGAAACATTTTCCTTCAAAGTCCTAGTATTCTACTCTTCTGTTTGAATTAACTGATTGCATTACCTTATTTACTATGGTACTTTGTTTTACTTAGTCTTTCCTTAATTGGGTCCTTCTGAATTTGGTCCTAATTGACTACTTTATGCCTACTGAGTCTTGACCCTTTCCTTATTTAATCATGCACTGATTTTTATTCCTCTCTTATATGGTACTGAATCTTCCCGTTTGGCCTTGACTCCCTTAGCTCAAGGAAGTACTTCCTTGATTCTCTAGATGATTTATTCTGAGTTCTTAAAGTAGTATACTACTAAATTTTTACTTTATTTCACTACCTACTATAAATAGGGCCTTGACTCCCTATTCCTTTCTATGTGTTCATGACTGGTTTGTGATTATGCCAGTGTCATACCATCTCTGAGCAGGTCCAAACCAGTCCTAATACTCCTGTTGAGGTCAGGTGTCTGCAGTCAATGTCTATGTATCCCTAAACCCCTTAACCCATGTATGATTACTAAATTCATTTACTTACTGTATGTGGTACTATCCTGAAATGTTTGAACTCTGTTTACTAAGCCAACTTCTTTTCAACAACCTCTGTTACTAATTGCTTTCAAAATAGACCTTTCAATCCAGTCTTTAATAAACTCTTTTAAACATGTGTCCTGCACTTTCACTCTACTCCTAGTTAATAAGTTCTGCCACCTCTAGTATGTGTACTGCCTTGGGATCCTCTTGAGAACCCTTGGAACTCTGGCATACTGAGGCTGGCTTTCCACACTGCACTGGTTCAATGCTTGTCTATTAAGTATAGATGTAAGCATTTCCCGGGGTCCTTGAGACCCTTAGGGAACTTTGATACACCTAGACTCTTATTTGTCTATGGAAATGAGGCTTTGAAGACCATTGGAGGCTTTGGGTAACTATGGCCTGATTGCAGGCTCTCTATAGAATAGCTTCTTAATTTTCTATTTCACTTTTGTAATTCATTTGTTGGCCTGTAATAACTTATAAACAGATATTTGGGGTATTTAGTGAAAAGGTGGGTAGATGTATACTCTGTGGGGTAACCTGGGTAGAAATCCTGCTTTTAGGATTTATTTTCAAATCTGCTTGCCTTACTCGATAGAAAATATGCCTATAGGGTTTTCTTCCTGTTGAATCTGATTACTTTTGCATAATAGAAAACATGCCTATAGGGTTTTTATTCCTATTGAATCTGATTGTTCTTGCATAGTAGAATCATGCCTACAGGTTCCACTTTTAATTTCATAATAGAAATCATGCCTATAAGGACTTCACTTTTAATGTCACTTGCATCAGATACAAACCATGTTCTTAAATCCTGCACCTGTCATGTTAGAAACCATGTTTCTAGGTTCCAAGCCATCATGTTTTAAAATCAACTCAAGTATAGATATTATGCCCATAGGATGTAATTCCGATTTAGTAAGTCTTTCATATGCTACTATAAATTGACTAAAAACAGTAATACGCCTAGATATCATGTCTATAGGGATCTAACTTGCAATTATGTCAGGTAATTTTAATTAGCCCAATAGAACAATTGTGCCTCGCCTAGTTTACTTCTCAAACTAGCCTTATTAAGCGATAACTTTTCTAAAATTAGTCCTTTCAAAACTGCTATAATCTCATTAGATATCATACCTATAGGTTTAAAAAGGGACTATTTCTGACTTATTTTGTTTCTACATTAACATAAATATCAATCCTGTATATAGGCAAGCCTTAGGGCATTTTCAAAACTTGCACCTCTCTGAAGTTGTTTCTGCCGCTCAACATTTCTGAATTCTAATGGGTTTTTAAAAGAGATCCTAGGCAACTAATAGGTTGTGACTTACTGTATCTGAAAGTGATTTATTCCTGCATAATCACTTAGAAATTCTGCTTTAGGACTCTGATTACTAAAGACCTTACTTGTGGTTGAGTCGTGCTCCGTGTATGCTTGTTTGCGGAGGAAACTATGAGCCTTAAATTATCCACTTATGTGAAAGTCCTAAATGCTTTTCTTTGACTGTCGCCTTATAGTTTTGCCTTTAAAGCCTTAGGGGTATGTCTAGAACTGCCTATAGGTAGAGGTCCTAACTCCCTTTGGGACTATTAAGAAGGGATGGGTAGCAGCACGCAATAGGAATCAGTGACCAACACTCGCTTTGCATGGCCAATAAGGGGATGGGAAGGGTAGACATGGGATATGATGACTACGCGTTAATGTCACGTGTATCCCCTCAATGAGGAATGTTTACCGGATATTTCGTGGGGTGATCCTATAGGATAAACAACCTAGGACCCCCCTTTACCCCAAACCTTCTCCTTGTTTAACACTTTCCTTTATAATTTGTTCAACATTTATTTCACTACATGACTTGTTCAAACGTGATGTACTTATTTGATTCAACTATTTGTATGAACTAATTTGCAAATATAAGTTCGGTCGAGACCCGCAGTTGTGGACCAAGAGGGGTGCCTAACACCTTCCTCTCAAGGTTATCTCGAGCTCTTACCCTAATATCTGGTAATACAGACCAACCCAAGAGTTAATCACTCTAGGTGTCCTAACGCACCATAATTCGTTAGGTGGTGACTCTTCAAATACCTAATTCCCAAAAGGAAATGAGTCACTACACCCCATGGAATGTCGAAACCTAGACCTCTCTCCGCGAGGAGGGAAAAAAAAGGATGCGACAGCATGGCGACTCTGCTGGGATATCTTTAGGCTCTTACTATAACGAACTTGTTTTTATAAATTAGTCCAAGCATGCTTATCCCATACCCCACTCCCTTATCTAGATTTAATTGTCCATTTTGTTTTTTCCAAGTGTTTATGATTCCTTTATTACCCTGAAAACTGACTTGTCTCTTTGTTTTCTTTTTTATGTAGCTGTCTTTTCAATTATTTAAATGTTGTATTTATTTTTTCCTACTAAAAATACTTGCCTACATGTTATTAACTGCTGGATAAATCATGCTCCACATCATATTCCACTCGTGCGTCTCAAATCCTATAGCAACACTTTAATGAGTGGTTACGCTCTTTCTATTTGTTACCCTTAAATTCAGAAAGGCTTATTTGCGGTAAAACCAGTCGATCAGCGGTGCATTCGACGGTTCCGTGCCTTCCCCCTCAAGTTGTCCGCTTGAGGGTACCAGTCTAAAACCCCATAGAAACCTTACTCTGTTTAAATTGTGCATGCATCATGGTCAAACCTAGTTGGATCAGTTATGTTGTCCACATAATTATCCTTTAAGATAAGCCTTATTCAAAGTCCATCGGGTTTTCCATAATCCCAACAGATGCAATCACGTTCTGTGCATTAATTTGGAGGACTAAATGTCGATATGTTGATCGTAAATGTATAAGTAGTCGAGTCCGATGGGGGTAAGGCCTAACCCTTTTGTTTTGCAAAAAATGAGGAACGAGGTCCCCAACTTCGGTATGGTTAGCACACCCTCACTCTTGCTAGACTGGTGGAGAAATCTTCCGTCAAATGATCAAATCAACGAATGGAAAGAGAGGGCCGCCAAGTCTAGCAAAAAACTGGAATATCTGGAATATAGCCTATTGGAATTGGAAGGAAAGGTGAGGAAGAGAGTCACCGATTACCAGAACGCTGAGGGAAATGAAGGAGAACATTTGGCAAAGGCATTTTTACTGGTAAACCTACGCGAATTGGAGGATTTAATCAACGAGAACATTCGACCTGAGGAAGGTCCTTCTGGGACCAAATAGATTAGATTTACTTGATTTTCTTAAAATGTAATAAGGCCAAGTGACAATAGTGACTTGTTTTTGTTATTATGTTAGTGTCGTTTTAGATTCGTCTATTTTATATTATGAAATGAAACATTTATTGGCATTTTAGTTTTCCAAATTTATTTGTCGCTAGGCCTACCTCGGGTACAACGAGGCTCCCAAATTAGGATACGAATTTATATCTCGCACTATGTGTGTTTAAATACTGCAAACATTTCAGGATCCTCGCTAACTAGTTACCTTTTTGTTTTGTTTATTTTATTATTATTATTATTATTATTCCCATCCCCATATGTTGGTTCATCTATACTAGCCTTATCAACGTATCATATCAGATCCAGAGGCCCTCCACCTCCTCCTCCTCCAAGCAACACAAAAAGTAGAGGGAAAACAAAGATGGACGACTTAAGTGAGATACGAAAGGAAAACATTGAGAATGCAGAGACTTCCGATGGCCGTAGTACTCCAGTCCCGAATGACCTGGTTTTGAGACTTGAACAAAAGATACTATAACTGCAAGGAGAACTTGAGCAGGTCCGCAATTTGGCAAATTTGTCACTCACCCTCAATGTCCCTGATATCCACCAATAGAACACAAAGAACCCAATACCTCCTCAAAACACACAAAACCAACAGCCGTAAAATCCTACCATACCAAATCAATACACTACTCCACCACAAAATATCAATCCATTATCGATACCAACTCCACCACAACAACATCAACCAATCTCGTACCCATCGACCACCACTTACCACACTCCCCAAAATACACCACCACTCATTCCCGATCCACAAAACTCCACCAATGACCATCACCATACCCAGGTTCCTGGCATCTAACAGAGCAACCCCATATACGTGGAAACTATACCACATTTTACCCAGCCAATCTCCTGTGCCCCAGAACCCTCCGAAAAGGACCTGCTCATTAAGAACATGGACGAAGAACTCAAGAAGTTAACAAGCCGAGTTCAAGGTGTTGAAGTTGATAGGGGGATAGAGGGTTTGAATTATGAAGATCTGTGCATATAGCCCGATGTGGAATTGCCAGAGGGGTACAAACCTCCCAGGTTCGAAATGTTCGATGGTACGACTGATCCCAGGGTTCACTTAAGGACTTATTGTGACAAGCTTGTGGGGGTTGGAAAAGATGAAATTTTTTGAATGAAGCTCTTTATGAGGAGTCTTACTAGGGATGCATTGTCTTGGTATATTAGCCAGAACCCCAAGAAATGGTCCAATTGGGTGAGCATGGCATCAGATTTCATGGACCGATTCAGGTTCAACACAGAAAATGCACCTGATGTTTTCTACATTCAGAATGCCAAGAAAGAAACCTACTGAGACCTTCTGCGAATATGCTACTCGTTGGAGGTCGGAAGCCGCCAAGGTCATGCCTACTTTGGATGAAGAACAGATGAATAAGTTTTTTGTCAGAGCATAGGATCCACAATATTATGAAAGGTTTATGGATATCAAAAATCACAAATTTTCTAATATCATCAAACTCAGGGAAAGCATCGAGGAAGGAATCAAGAGCGGAATGGTAACAAATTTCGAGGCACTACAAGCCACGAACAAAGACTCCAATCAGGTGGCATATCGAAGAAACGAGAGGTTGGGGAAGTAATGGTGGCCCAAGGCCTAAAAACTCCACTCACATACCAAACACCCCTACCCGCATACCAAACACCTCCACTAACATACCAAGCCCATCCACCTACATACCAAGCACCTCTACCCACATACCAAGCATCACCACCTACATATCAACCCTCATCTCCCAGATATTCTCAACCATCCACTATCCATCACACCAATAATTCACCATCCCACTTCCAATCACCACCAAATCGCCAAAATTATCCAAGACCAAGACCCAATTTCGACCGCAAGCCACCTAGACAATACACCGCCATTGCTGAGCCTATCGACCAATTATATGAAAGATTAAAGGCCGCAGGTTACGCCACTCCTATTCCCGTCGTGGCGCTAGAAAATCCATCTCAATAGGTCAATCCAAACAAAACTTGTGCATACCATTCCAGTATGAAAGGGCACCACTGTTAAGTGCCGAACATTGAAGGATAAGATCCAGACACTCATCGATAACAAGGTCATCCAAGCAAAGGAAGCTGGACCCAATGTCCGCAACAATCTCCTCCCTGATCACAGAGGTGATAGTGTACATATTATAGAAACAAATGGGGACTGGAATCCTGAGGGATCAATCGGGCTTATCCGAGAAGGCGATGACATTAAGGTTGCAGTTACACTTACTCCTATTGTGGTTCAGACTCCAGCACCCATTGACGTTGAGGTAACTTCATCAATTCCATTCGAGGTGGAAGTAGCTCCGCCCGCAGCCACCTCCACTCCATTTGAAGTAGAAGTGGTCACACCTTTTACTGTGACGGTGTCAACTACACCCCCATTCAAATCAAAGGCAATACCCTGGGATTATGTCACTGAGGCTCGACGAAAAGGGAAGGCTAAGATAGAAGAATATGATGCCGCACAAGGGATGACTAGAATTGGAAGAGTCTATACACCTGAGCACCTGGGAGATTCGAGTAATGATGCCATTGCTAGACAGCCTGTCATTGAGACCGGAACGGATGACTTCTGGAGGAAAGTACAGGTGAAAGAATATCCTGTTGTTAATCATCTGAACAAAGTCCTTGCTCAGATATCCATCCTTTCACTACTACAGAATTTAGAGGCACACAAGAATGCCTTGATAAAAGTACTGAGCGAGGCTTATGTACCTAATAATATCACCGGTGGAGAAATGGCCAACATGGTCGGACAGGTGCTTAAGAGCCATAAGATTATCTTCCATGAAGATGAGCTACCGCCCGAAGGTCTGAATCATAATCGAGCACTGCATATTATGGTACAATTTGAAGACAAATTCATTACCAGGGTCCTGGTTTATGGAGGTTATAGTCTAAATATTTGTCCACTAGACACCCTGAAAAGGTTTGACAAAGGTTTCCATGAAATATGGACCCGAAGCATGAATGTGAAAGCTTTCTATAGGTCCTAGAGGTGCACGATCGGAGATATCAACCTTTACTTGCAGATAGGGCCAACTTGGTTCGACGTTGAATTCTAAGTGCTTGACATACCAGCCTCATATAATCTTTTGTTGGGCCACCCATGGATCCATGCTGGTGGAGCTGTACCCTCCACACCACATCAAGTCGTGAAATTCGAATGGAACCGCCAGGAGGTAATCATTCATGGAGAGGGGAGTAATCCCATCTACACCAGTCAAACCATCTCGGCCATTGGACATAGAAGAAGGCTGGGAGGAGAAACCTATCACCATATTGAAAGGGTCAATACCGTCGAGAAAGATAAGTGGTGGAGCAACAAAATAGAGAGCATACTAGCATGGTCTGGATATGAACCCGGCAAAGGATTGGGAAAGAACCTTCAGGGTATCACCAAGACAATACGGCTGAAAAATCATGGTACCACCTTTGGGCTCGGATACCAGTATACATGGCAGGAATATACAGAATGGTCACCTCCATGGTGTAGACCGTATTACCCTCTTGAACAACTAATACCCCGTTTGGAACAGGATTTCCATCAGGCAGATACAATATGGGGAACTGCTGAATAAGAAGCACTAGCTGGGCTGAAGGATTTGTTCTTGGAAGATGAGGATATGGACTGCAGTGCCATAATTGAGGAGGAGGAAGAAGGCCTCTCTATTTAGACAGTGGCAAAGGGAGCCGTTCTCAGGAACTGGATCGTTACACCATCCCGAGCCCGCCGAGTCCCTGGGTAGCTTAGCAGAATTTATAGTCGTTCTAGGCATTTTAAATTTCCAGCATTTTTGTTTTAAGATTTCTTTGTTTCAAAATTAACGCTCGATTCATCGAGCCAAGCTTTATTTGAACAATTTTCTCAATTTTAATCAAATACATTTATCCTTTATCATTATTCATTATTATTTTTTATGCTTTTCCCTTCTACAGTTTTATTATTACTTTTCTTGATGAATCAGTGACTGTGACATATAATGAGGCAATGCAACATGAGAATAGTGACTCAAAGGAAGAAGATGAGATATCCCAGTAAATTGTCAGGGAAGTTAAGAACTTTGAGAGCAAGCCTAAATCTAACTTGGACAAAATAAAAGCAGTAAATTTGGGAGACGCCAAAACCATCAAAGAAACCTGCATCAACATTCACTTGTCGCCAACAGAGAAGGAAGAATACATCCATTTTCTAAAGGAATATGAGGATATCTTCACGTGATCGTATGACGATATGACCGGTTTAAGCACATCTATAGTAGGTCACAAGTTGCCAACCAATCTTATGTGTCCGCTAATCAAGCTGAAACTCCAACAATTGAAACCGGACATGAGTTTGAAAATCAAGGAGGAAATTACCAAGAAAATTAAAGCCAAGGTTCTCAGGGTGGTTGAATACCCAACATGGTTAGCTAATATTGTGCCTGTTCCAAAGAAAGACGGGAAGGTTTGAGTATGTGTTGATTATCGAGATTTAAACAGAGAAAATCCCAAAGACAACTTCCCACTACCAAATATACACATCCTGGTCGATAACTGCGCCATGCATGAGCTCCAATCCTTTGTAGATTGCTTCGCAGGTTATCACTAAATCTGTATGGATGAAGAAGATGCCGAGAAGACAACTTTTATTATGCCTTGGGGATTATACTGTTACAAGATGATGCCATTCGGTCTGAAAAACGCTGGAGCTACTTACATGAGGGCCATGACAATTATTTTCCATGATATGATACACAAAGAAATAAAGGTATATGTGGACGACATCATCATCATATCCAAGAGAGACACAGATCACATAACAGACTTGAGGAAATTCTTTGACAGGCTCAGGACATACAATTTAAAGTTGAACCCCGTAAAGTTTGCATTCGAGGTTCCTGCAGGAAAGTTACTGGGATTTATTGTCAGTCCCGAGGGATCGAACTGGATCCGACTAAAGTCAATGCTATTCAGGAGTTACCACCACCCAAAAGCAAGAAGGAGGTGATTAGCTTCCCGGGGAGGCTCAACTACATCAGCCGATTCATAGCACAGTCCACAGTAATATATGAATCCATCTTCAAGATGCTGAGGAAATATGCCAAGACAAGTTGGACCGAGGATTGTCAGAAAGCTTTTGACAAGATTAAGGAATACATGTCCCCATCGCCCGTTTTGGTCCCGCCAGAACTAGGACGACCTTTGCTGTTTTATCTATCCGTGTTAGATGGGGCCTTTGGATGTGTTTTGGGACAACATGATGAGACATGAAGAAAGGAGAAAGCCATATATTACCTGAGTAAGAAATTCACACCTTATGAAGCCCGATATTCTCTACTTGACTGCACTTGCTGTGCTCTGACCTGGACAGCCCAGAAGTTGAGGCATTATTATTGTGCCTACACTACATACTTCATATCCAGGATGGATCCCCTAAAGTACATATTTCAGAAGCTCATTCCTACTAGGAAGTTGGCTAAATGGCAGATACTACTGAGTGAGTTCGACATCATTTATGTAACTCAAAAGGCAGTCAGGGGACAAGCATTGGCAGATCACCTCGTCGAAAATCCAGTGGGAGGAGAATACGAAACCTTGAAAACGTATTTTCCTAATGAAGAAGTATCATTCGTAGGAGAAGACATTAATAAAGCATATGACGGTTGGAGGATGTTCTTTGACAGGGCCGCAAATTTCAAAGGAGTAGGCATTGGAGCAGTTTTGGTGTCAGAAACGGGTCAGCATTATCCCGTATCTGCTAAACTCAGATTTTCTTGCACCAATAACATGGCAGAATATGAGGCCTACATACTAAGGCTCAACATGGCAGTCGACATGAACATTCAGGAGTTGTTGGTGATTGGCGATTCAGCTTTGCTTGTGCACCAGGTGCAAGGAGAATGGGCTACCAAGAATTCCAAGATATTGCCTATCTGCACCATGTGCAGGAATTGAATAGGAGGTTCACAAAGATAAAATTCTGACATGTGCCTAGAATTCAGAATGAGTTTGCCGACGCATTAGCCACTTTGTCACCAATGATACAGCATCTAGATAAGAACTATATTGATCCTATCCTGGTGAGGATTCATAATCAGCCGGCATATTGTGCTCATGTCGAGGAAGAAGCTGCTGGAAAACCTTGGTTCCATGACATCAAGGAGTACCTATCAAAAGGAGAATACTCGGAGCATGCAAATCACATTCAAAAACGCATGCTCGGGAGATTGTCAAATCACTTCTTCCAAAATGGAGGGAACTTGCACATAAGAACTCTGGATTTGGGTTTGCTAAGGTGTGTCGACGCAAAGGAAGCTTCTAAGCTACTTGAGGATGTGCATGCCGGCACATGTGGCCCTCACATGAATGGTTTCGTTCTGGCCAAGTAGATACTCAGGGTAGGTTACTTTTGGATGACCATGGAGACGGATTGTATTCAGTATATCCGCAAATACTTTCAATGTCAAGTGCATGCCGACATGATAAAAGTGCCACCAAACGAGCTCAATGCAACAAGCTAACCTTGGCCATTCGCCACCTGGGGAATGGATATTATTGGTCTAATTGATCCCACTGCTTCGAATGGACACCAGTTTATTCTAGTAGCCATTGACTACTTCACAAAATGGGTAGAAGTTGCATCTTACAAAGCTATAACCAAGAAGGTCATCGCAGATTTTGTCAAGGATTGTATCGTCTGCCGATTAGGGGTTCCTAAGTCCATTATCACTGACAATGCCGCCAACCTCAACAGTGATCTGATGAAGGCTATATGTGAAGCTTTCAAAATCAAGCACAAGAATTCCATATCATACAGACCTCAGATGAATGGAGCCGTAGAAGTCGCCAACAAAATTAAGAAGATACTAAGGAAAATGGTAGAAAATCACAAGTAGTGGCATGAAAAGTTACCTTTTGCTATGTTAGGGTACCGTACCACAGTTCGTACATCAATCGGGGCAAACCCCTACATGTTGGTTTATGGTACCGAGGCTGTCATCCCAACCGATATAGAGATTCCTTCTTTAAGAGTCATACATGAAGCTGAACTTAACGATGCGGAATGAGTAAGAAGTCGCTATGAACAGTTGGCCCATATCGATGGAAAGAGGATGAACATAGTATGTCATGGCCAACACTATCAGAACAGAATGGTCAAACCAAGGTAGTTCGCACTAGGACAGCTGGTATTGAAGAAGATTTTCCATACCAAAATGAAGCCAAAGAAAAATTCTCTCCCAACTGGCAAGGTCCATATATGGTTCACAGAGTACTAACAAGAGGAGCACTCATACTTGCAGAGATGGATGGAGAGATTTGGCCAAAACTGATTAATTCAGACGCATTCAAGAGATACTATGCCTAGATTACTTCCCATTTTCTTTCCTGATATAATTGAACTACGCTTGACCTGATTATCATTTAAGAGGGGATACATAGGCAGCCTTATGGGTTCGGTCATATCATAATAAAGTTTTCATTGCCCCAAAATCAGAAACTGGGGCAGAATTTTGAGGAGGGTCCTCAAAATTTCGGAGCAAGTCTAGCCAATTCCATCACATGTCAGGAAGCCAGTAATCAGTCAAGAACTGGGGCAGAATTTTGAGAAGGATTCTCAAAATTCCGAAGAAAATTCAGCGAGGTCCACCATTCGCAAACAGTTACAAAAAGTCTACTAAACTGGGGTAGAATTTTGAGGAGGACCCTCAAAATTCCAACATAAGAGAGCTGCAATGCCTTTGAAATATGTTATAGTCGCTAGTTCATCAAAGTTACTTGATATATCAAAAACGATCCTACTTTTATCAATGAATGCATATTTTTCTAAAATTCTATTTTTTAATAGCCAGGTCCTACCTAGGGGAACTCAAAAGGGGCTTCCAGAGCGGCACGAAGCAAGGTCGACAGACTAAGCAAGAACCAACATCCCCTCATGAAACGTATGATTTTTCTTTGAGCACAAGCACATTTTGACGATAGCTTTCAGATTCACCATCCATCCGGCTGTTAGACGCTGAACTTATCCTAGCTAAGATATACTCTACCCTTATTTGCTATTTCCTCTTCGCATGAGTCTAATCCTTGACTACACATTTTGCATGAGTCTAAGCCCTGACTCCATATTTGCATGAGTCTAATCCTTGACTCCATATTTGCATGGGGACTAAGCCCTGTCCCGCATTTTGCATGAGGCTAAGCCCTGCCTCCATATTTGCATAAGCCTAAGCCTTGCCTTTCATTTGCATGGGACTAAGCCCTGTCCCGCATCTTGCATGAGATTACGCTCTACCTCCAAATTTGCCTTCTCTTTTCATGAGACTAAGCCTTGTCTCCAAATCCTGCATGAGTCTAATCCTTGACTCCATATTTGCATGGGGGACTATGCCCTGTCCCGCATTTTGCATGAGGCTAAGCCATGCCTCCATATTTTCATAAGGCTAAGCCTTTTCATTTGCATGGGACTAAGCCCTATCCCACATTTAGCATGAGGTTAGGCTCTACCTCCATATTCTCCTTCTCTTTGCATGAGACTAAGCTATGTTTCCATTCCTGCAGAGTCTAATCTCTGACTCCATATTTGCATGAGGCTAATCCTTGCCTCCTCATTTGCATCATAATAACCCTTGCCTCCCCCGCTTGCGCGGGACTAAACACTATCCCTCTTTGCACCAATGTTGCTCTATTTTATACTACTATTTACTTGCTTTTCAATCGGGCTAAGCTATGCCCTCCATTTCGCAAGACTAAACCTTGTCTTATTACATCATATTATTGCATATCATGGGCTGAAACATCGCCAATCTGTCCAAGGGCATCATAGTCTAAAGGCACCATCCTCATAGCCTTAAGACACCATGCCATGACCTGAGGATCTCTCAAATTTGCATATCATTATTCAAAGGTGTCATGGTTCGGAGGCACCATTTTCATGGACCGAGAACATCATTTCATGGCCTACGAATCCCTCATTAAACAATTCATGGCCCAGGACGTCATTTTTTACCGTTCGAGGACAACCTTCATTGTCCAAAGGGAATTTGCATCATGTTTAAATTTTCGCAAATACGTTTGTAGCATATTTTATCTACAGGTAACCAGTAAGAAACCGCTATCCTAGCACGAGAAATCTCGCTCCAGTTCACTCCAACCATCCTGAGCGTTAAACGCTCACCATAGCCGCTTCCATATCTCGTGTCCATTCTTACAAAATTTCATCGACATACTCCGCAGGTGAATCCAGAACTACACATGGCATGATTCCAATAAAACTAGGGATATGTAGGCAACTCGAAACTGGAGATTGGCCTCTGTCTTTTAAAACATCCCGTCCGATCAAAATTGGCCATCATTTCTTTACTCGAAAACTCTTTCATCCTTCCCGGGTAAAGAGGGATAGTTGTTGATACCCAATTTTTCCCTATATATTCTTAATATGCATAAATACCTTCAAAATAGCATATATATATATATATGCATATATAAGCATGCCCAAGGTTTTTATTATTTTTTCCATAATTTTTAAGGGTTTAAATTGATTTATTTTCTTCCTTTTTATCCATAAAATTCCTAATAATTATTTCCAAAATTATTTTTTTGAAAATTCTTCTATTTAATTTCTATATTTATGCCAAAATATGGCTAATGTAATTTTTATGTATTTTGCCAATTACATTTGGTATTTTTAAAGCTAAATTGCACATAATTGCAATGTTAGCCCATTTTGAAATATAATTATGTTTTATGCATAAAATTGGATCTTGTATTTTTAAATTGTTAATTATGTATTTTAAATCGTTTTGGCACCTTAAATTATTTTCCAGAAAATATCTGTTATTTTTATAAATTAAATAGGGGAAAACCGGCTATTTAAATTATAGCCAATTTGGCTTTCAATTATAGCCAAATCGGACCCCAATTTCCATCCCAATTTTACAATTAAAAAACCTGACCCATACCCTATTAACCCTTACCCAAACCCGAAACCCACCTACCCATTTTAATCTTGGCCGTTGATCTTTTAGATCAACGGTCCAAATAATTCCTTTCCTTTTTAATTTCCAAGTGACCTATAAACCTAATTCATTTCCCCCAATTCTCCTCCTTCAGATGCTTTCTCATCTCCATTCTTCTCTCAAACCTAACCCTAGACTCCTCCACTCCCCTTCGTCTCCGGTCATCTCCGGCGACTATCCCTTTCAACCCAAGCCTCCAATGGGTCTCTCATCACCCTGCTCATCATCTCTAAGGCCTTCAAGGATCCTGGGCCATGTCGATTTGGACCTAGGGTTTCTGTTTCTGTTACTTATGGGTTCTCCGGTGTGATTTTGGGAAAAATCACACCTTATATGTCACGATCGGTGAAGTTTCAATAGGTTCTTTTGATTTTTACTTGGGTTTCTTTTTGAAACCCTAACTCTCTTCTGAATCTCTCATATCTATGTTATTTTTATGCTTTAAGCCTATTTCCTTCTGTGATTTTCTTATTCTCGAGCTTTCTTCTGAAAGATCTTCTACTCTAAACCATTTTTACTCCCTTTGAAAAACTAGGGTTTTTGGAGTTCTTTCTATACTTGTTTCGACTGATTTCTTTATGATTAAACCCTTTTTCTTGTCCATCTCGACCGATTCTAAGTTCTTACTGCTTTTTAACTCAACTCTATTAAAAAGCTCTAATTTTTTAAAGATTTTCTTTACTTGTTTCTGTGTGTTAGCCTGATTTTCTTTACTTGTCTCTGTGTGAATTGATACCCAATTTTTCCCTATATATTTTTCTAATATGCAAAGTATTTTTAAAATATCATATGTGTGCATATATAAGTATGTCCAAATGCTTTATTATTTTTCCTTAATTTTTAAAGATTTTTAACCAATTTATTTCTCTATTTTGTTAATAAAAAATCCAATAATAATTCCCAAAATTATCATTTTGGTGATTCATTTATTGGATTCTCATATTTATGCCAAAATATAGCTAAGATAACTTTTTCATGTTTTTACAAATTTATTTAGTATTTTTGAAGCCAAATTGCATATAATTGCAATATTAGCCTCTTTTAAGGTTTAGTTACGTTTACATTTATAAGAATTAAGTCCAGTATTTTTAATTTGATAATTATGTACTATAAATCATTTTAGTACCTTTAATTTATTTATAGAAATTATTTTACTAGTTTTTATAAATCAAAAAGAAACAATTGGCTATTTAAATGTTAGCCCCATTTTATTTCAATTATAGCCCGGTTTTGAACCCCAATTGAATTCAATTTGAAGCCCAATTACTCTAACCCAATTTCCATTCAAACCGACGCACAACCCATTTAAATGATCCACCCGGACTCCTATCTAATCCCAGTCGTTGATCGTTTAGATCAACGGTTCCCATTAATCCTTTCCTAATTAAAGCCAAGACCCCCCAAACCCTTTTCATTGTTCATAATTCGCCGCCTCTGAAACCCTTCCTCTCCCAAATCCTCTCTATAACCACATCAAACCCTAGCCGCCGCCACCTTAATCCGCTCTAATCCATGGTCTTCCAAGGTCATCGGAGACTTGTATCAACCTCCCACGGCCCCTACGTGTTTGTTCCTGTGGTCTCATGACTAGATCCTAAAAGGGTTTTGTCCAGTCTTTGCTCGATGACTATTCTCTAGTTATCTCTGAGCTTTCTCCGGCCAGCCATGGCTATTCGAGTCAGACTTTTGACTCTCCTGCTTAAATCGATGGTTTTCAAGGCCTTTCTCATCACTTGGGGTTCTTCTGAAACCCTAACCTCTAAGGTTCTTTTGATTTCTCTTAGATCTGCTTCAGATCTATGTTTTCTTTGGACTTCTAAGCATTTTTCTCGAAGTTTCTTTTTAAAACTCTGCTTTCAAAACCCTTTATCTTTTCCGATTAGGGTTCTTGTTAAGTTATTTCAAAACTTTCCTCGGATTTTTGACATGTTTTGCTATGTTTTCTCATATCGTTCTTCTGCCTAAGTTTGCATGTTAAAAGCCCTAATTTCTTTTGACTGTTTATTAGACGAATGCTTGTTTTCTTAAGTTTTGTTCGATTTGTTTGTTTATCCTCTTTTAAAACTATACTGTTGTTGAAAATCCTATGGCTTTGAGTCTGAGACTGTTCGTTTAAGTGCATGACCCTATTTGAAGTTCTCTATTTCAAACCTTTTATTATTTTGTGTGATTCTTCTGACTCTGGTTTTCTATCATCTCTAAAACTCTATTATGCTTGAAACCCTAATTTTTAAAAGGGGATTTTCCTCACCTGCTACTGTGAGATCTTCCCATGCCTTCGATATTCTATGTTTTCTTCACTACTGGTTCAATATGACTTGACCTACTAGACTATCATGCTTCGAATGATACTATCTACTGAATTTTGTGCTACTATTGTATGCTATTTCCTTTTGCCTACAGGCTTGGCCTCGCACGTATAGTGTTTATGCACCTTATTTATATGCTGAGTTTCCTTCTTTGACTAATCTTCAAACTTGTGACTGATTTCAAACTTTTCTTTTGCGAAATTCTAATTTCACTCGCTTGTTAAGGTTAACTGATTTCTTTTCCTATTTTGCCTTACTGAATCCTTTCCAAAATTAGAGTATTTCTGTACCTAGACTCGATTGCTTACTTAATGTTTTACTTCTTCTTTTATGGCAACTGTCAGCCTGCTGACAAATTGATTTTCTTCCTTATTTTGAACATGTCACTGTCCGTTAAGCATGTGATCCCTTAATTAAAGGCAATCACTTGTATAATTGATTATGAATCATGATTGTTTCCATATTTGTAGCTTATTACCTCTCTCTTACTCATTTTCAAAAAACTATAAATACCATGTACTTCTTTTCTTTCAAGGATACAAACACAAGGCATAAACAATTGAGTTGAAACACACACTCCACTAAATCTCTTTTTTTTTTCTCTGTTACTACTATATTGCTGCCTTACCTAGCCGGCTGAAAGCCAAGGCTAAGTTGTGGGAAACTTGCTTATTTTTCTCTGCATTTGCATTTCTTACTGGTATGTTCTAATTAAGCTTCTTCACCAACAACAACATGTTTATTTACTGTTTCTTACATACTTGCTTGTCTACTGTTTGTATTTAACCTAATACCATTTGTAAGCACGTGATTTTTGCCCTATATGAGAAATACTCCCAGAAAATGCAAAATAAAATAATTTTCCTTGGTGTGCAATTTTGAGTATTTTTGTGATATTTTGGATAATTATTTGTATTTGTCTGTGTTTGCTTATTTGTTAAATTAATAAAAAATATAAAAATATGTCGCATTTTGCATGTAGGATTTCATTCTACAATTGTTAGTAATTAAATTAGTTTTACAAAAATTAAAAAAAATTACAAAAAAGACATCTTTTGCATTTTTAGCATTTAATGTCCAAATGAATAATTTTATGCTTAATTATTACTTAATTGTGCGTTAATTGTTATTGGGAGTTAATTTGCGCTTTTATAATTTAATTTAGTTCTTAATAATAATTTAAGTATTTTTATAATTTAGTTTTAGAAAATAAAAGAAGAAAAGAGAACAAAAATACAAAGAAAAATCGGATTGGGCCACTTCTTCAAAATTCAACCCCAGGCCCAAACATTTGTCCAACCTTCTCCATGACCCAGTCCATCTCAACATGGGTCGACCCGGTCCGCCCCATTAACCCAATCTATAACCCAATACCCCTATCTTGCATTTCAAAGACACAAAAAAAAAGAAAAAAAAAGAAAAGAACAAAAACCCTAAAAAAGGGACCTAAACCATCCGCCCCCATTTTGGCTTCTTCTTCTCCAAACTCCAAGAACACCCCATCCATGGCTGCCCAAACCAGCTCCCTTCTTCTGCGTCCACCACCCATCACCTTCCCACCGCGAACACCACCACCATGGACGCAGTCCGGACTCCCTCACGTCCAAACACCACCACCCGAGCTGCCTTCCCGCCATTGACGCTGCTTCAAGCTCGAGTTTTCTGCGTGCTGCGTCGACCAACTTCCTCCTCCTCGTCAACCAGCTGTTGCTTCATCTTCTCCGAGTTTCATCTGCTCCAAGCTGCTGCTCCGCTCCGTCGAGTTCGTCGTCGTTTGGTCGAGCTTCATCTTCTCCAAACTGCTTCACCATGAACGACGAAAGCAGCTCACCATGACTGTTGTTGCTCGACGTCCAGTCCCCCCCAGCTGCTGCTTCTTCACCTCCAAACAGACTTCGTCGACCGTTCGTTTCCATGGCCAAATGACCTCCGTTGCTGTTTCGTTCTCTTCGAGCTTGGGCATCACCATGGCCAAGCTGTCTTCACGCTATTGTTGCTGCCCTCATCTTCTTCGCGTGAACAAACCAAGCACTTCCAGCTGCTGTATCTTCAGACGAGCTGCTGCCACCTTTTCGTTCGGTCGAGTTTTAGTCTAGGTCGTCGAGCGTCGTTTTGAGTTCGTTCAAGTTTATAAGAAAGGTGAGTTCGTCGTTGAGTTCGCCGTTGAGTCCGGACATATTTATTCCCATGTTTGAGGTTCATCGAAACAGTCCATACGATCGAATTCATCGTTGCTCATCTCCGGTTAGTAGATTTTTGAGTTTTATTTTGTCCGTATTTTGTTTTGATATTTTCGGATCTAAAATCGGCAAATGTTTGTTTTGTTTATCGTTTGAATTAATTTTTAGTTCATGTTCATGTGTTGTTTGTTAAATTAATTTTTCAGATTCCAAATGAAAGATTAATTAATTGTTTTTCATGTTTATTTCATGTTCGTATTGTTGTTTTAAATGAATATTTGTTAGTTTAATGCTTGTTAGATTTAAATTGAAATTTAATTAATTATTTCTTCAATTTGTTTCATGTTGTTATAAATTTTCCAGAAAATGTTAATGTTGTTTGAATCGTTAGAATCCGTCATGTTTGTCGCTTAAAACAGATTTAATTCATGTTCATCTTTGTTTGAAGTTCATGTTTAAATCCAGTGATTTAATGTGAATTCATGTTTGTTTGTGATTTGCTTGATTTAATTTGAATCATGCATATTGTTGTTTGTATCATTGTCTCTTTGTTCATCCATTAATGGTCTAAATTAACCAGGATTGGTTCCCGATATGGTTGATTTATTTCCATTAATTTGGAGTTTGTGTTGTTCATCATGTTCATGTAAATTGTTGTTGAAGATTGTTGAGAAATTGGTCATCTTGACTATATTTTGGTTGAGTTATGATTAATTGATTGTTTAGAGCAGAGGGGTAATTTGGTAAATTGCATTGCATTCGGGGATAAATTTGTAATTGCAATAAGGTCGGAGGGGTAATTTGGTAATTGAATATTATTTTGATTCTTTATGTTAAGTATGGGGGACAAATATAATGGGGTGGGGTTTTTGATGTACTTGTTTAATATAATGGGGGACAAGACAAAACATAATGGGGAAGAATCTTTCACTTGTTTAATGTAGGCATGGGGGACATATTGTAATGGGTTGGTAATGTGGCATTTATTTAATGTAGGCGTGGGGGACATATGGTAATGGGTTGGGAATGTGATATTTATTTAAAGAAGACATTTAATAGTGGGACACAACATGCCATTGGGGGAATAATTTGGGGTTGGGAATTGAAGACTTGTCTTGCTATATATAGAGTCATTCTTGACATTAAAAGGGGAGAAGACTTGAGAGTTTTAAGAGGGATTTTTGGGGGGAGAGAAAAAGAGTTGAATATTATTGAGAGGATTTTTAGAGAGAGTTGACAGATTCTTTTTACACTTGAGAGTCGACATACTTTTATACTTGAGAGAGTTTGTGATAGTAAAAGAGAAAGACAATTTGAACTTTCACTCGAACAATTCTGTTTGCTTTTCTTCGAGTGTTATTCAAAAGTCAGAAACTACTGCATCTCGTATCTTTTCTCTCTTCTGCTTTGACTGCGATTGTACTTTTGCACTGCTGAGTTTTCAATCTGTTACTGGGTTATTCTACTGGTTGTTACTGGTTTTGCGGTGTTGCTGAACATGCTGTTGCTGCGTTATTACTGTTGCTGACTCCTACTTCTTTTGTTCTTGTACTGCTGTTTCCAGGTACACATTTGTACACTCTTGGCTTGAAGCGAAAAAATGAACTATTAATCAGGCTCCTGTTCCTGTTGAATTCTTTTGTTTGGATCTGTGTTTGAATATTAATCTTCCTCTCTTTGTATAAAAATGTAGTCGATTAATTAATGAGTAATGAGGTTGCATATGTATGATTTCTTCATCTAATAATGCTAGTTTAAATTACTTGAAGAATAGTTAATCGGCTTTGATATTATTGTGTATCCCTCTCATGTTCCAGCATTAGTAAATAATAGAATATAAAAATGAAAGCAGTTTTTCTTTGTACAAACTCGATCGCAATTTTCCAATCGCATTAGCCGTAAACTAATAACTAATAGGTTACGTTTTCAGCATGTAAATAATTAAGAGATTTTCTTTTATTTTTAGAGACAAACTTAATTGAAAATATAGTCACTATAGGTTTATCCTTTAAAATAAAAATGAGACGAGCCTCGCCAAATGAATCACAAATCGCCGGGGCCCTCAATAATTGATCATAATAAATACTTAGAATTTGGGATGGACTGTTTAGTGAATTTCACTGCCTTCCCCAAAGATAATAACGCGTTAGACTCTTTAGGCGCGACTTAATTAAATTACATTCTTAAATTCGGGTGCGCATTTATGTGACCCAAATTCAAATCTCAACGGAGTCGAAATGTGTTAACAACTACGGGTGCATTGATTGTGACGTGGTTCGAGATGCATTTTCACGACGTTGCAATTCTATAAAAATAAATGATAATAATAAAAGCACATAAGTCACAACATGTATTTAAATCAGATATTTAGCCATTATAACAATTTAAGCGACCGTGCTAGAACCACGGGATTCGAGGGTGCCTAACACCTTCCCTCGGGTCAACAGAATTTCTTACTTAGAATTTCTGGTTCGCAAACTTCATTTGGAAAAGTCGAAAATTTCCTCGATTTGGGATTCAAGATAAACCGGTGACTTGGGACACCAAAAACCAAACCTTTCCCAAGTGGCGACTCTGAATTAAATAAATAATCCCATTTCGAATATTGTCACTTAAATTGGAAAAACTCCCCTCGCGCATTTAACCCTTCGGGGTGGGGCGCGCAAAAAGGAGGTGTGACAGCTCTGGCGACTCTGCTGGGGAATTCGAACCCAGAACCTCCGGTTCAGGGTTCAAGAATTTGAGCTTAGAATAATTGTTATATTTGGCTTTATTATCTGATCTTTATTACATGTTTTGGCATAACGTGCTAAATGTTGTCTTTTACCGCTTTAATATTATCTGAACTGTATATAAACTGTGCCGAAACCCTTCTCTTCTTACCTCCGGGGAGAAGCTCGCTGGTCGAGACTCCCTATTTTGTTAGTGTCGATACCTGAAATAAGAAAGAGGTCGGACAAGTTACAAAGCCGGACGATCTTGCGGGTCCCCGGTACGTAGCCCCCTCCTCGACTCGAGTTGTCCGCTCAGGTACACAGTCTAGAACATATACCCAGGTTATAAACCTAGTATAACGAAGCCTCATGCCGGATCCCTAGTAGGAACGCTTATTTGCATCATGTTGCATTTGACTTAGGGGACTCAACACAGGGGTTGGGTCCGTCTAGGACTAGCAACCTGAAATGAAAAGACCATCATGTTGCATCCTATTTGTTTCCGTGCATTTATTTGTCTCGGACATGCATGCTGACTGACTTTGGAGTATTTGAAAAATATAAACAAAAAAAAATATAGCAGTGTATAGGGTTAATTTTCTACTTTGGAAAAAATAACAATGCCCAATTACTGTCAAAACTCTGCTGAAATTTTGAGATAATAAAAAGGAAAAATGTTTTATTTTCAGTAATTTGCTTTATTAAGAAAAAGAAAAACAAAAAGATAGAAAAATAGTCTTTTATTTTTGGAAAGTTGTTTGTTGAAAAGGAAAGAATTTTGTTCTAAAATAATTCGGTTAATTTGACCGAACTATGCGGGTCTGATTCTCACCGGATGTGAGATACGTAGGCAAACCTCATCGGTTCCGCCCCCAATTTTTAAAAAATCCAAAAAAAAAAATATATTTTTATTTAGTTCTTTCTTTATAAATGTTTCTTTAGAAAATACAAAAAAAAAGAAATAAAAATAATATAGAAGTTTTCTTTAAACTCAAATAAAAAAAATAAAAAAAAATAAATAGTCTCCTTCTTTCTGAAGTCTTTCATATGAAAAATGAAATAAGAATTAAAAGCAGCAACAAAATCCAAAAAAAATACTCTTTGCTTTTTAGTCTCTTTTTTGTAAAATGTCCAAAAAAAATATTTGAAAAATTGAATTTCAAAATATTAGGATTTTTCTTTAGAAGTGCTTTTGTAAATAAATAAAACTCAGAATTCCACATCATTTTCTTAAAAGACCCTCTTTCAAAATTTAAGAGGCAACATCATATACATTCTTTCTTCCGTAGAAAAGGTAAAACAAAAAAAAAATCAACCAAACACATTTTCTTTTTGTTTAAAAAATAATAAAGAAAAAAAAACATTTCCAAAGTTCAAGTCAGAAGCAAATAAATTATTAGAAGTCTTTCTTTAAAAAAATAAAACAAAAATCAAAATAAACAAAATTTTCTTTCTTCTTTTAAAGCATTTCTTTCAAAAATTCCAAAAAAAAAGGGTTAGTCTAGTTACTCCATTTTCGATGCCGAACTACGCCGGTTTGATTCTCACCAGATGTGAGTTACGTAGGCAACCCTTGTCGGGTTCAACCCCACCTTTTGCTAAAATAGCCAAAAATCAATAAATAAATAAAAACGTGTCAAATTTTAAATTTTGCCATAAATAAGTTGGGTGGTGTCCAACCTTCCCTTTTGCTAAAAATAGCCAAAATATATGTCAAATTTTAAATCTGTCATAAATAAGTCGGGTGATGTTGTTTTGTCATAAATAGCCGAATGTTCCCGAAAGGGACGCCGGAAGGCTGACTTTGCATAAACAACCACCTTTGGGTCATTTTTTAAGGTTTGGTCCAGTTGACTCACACAGCCTTAAAATCTTCGTCATCGAGGCGTTGAAAGGCCGTGTTGGCAATATTGAGTTTTCTAATTTGAAACACGATAAAAAGAGTCATAAATAAGTCAGGTGATGTTGTTTTGTCATAAATAGCCGAATGTTCCCGAAAGGGACGCCGGAAGGCTGACTTTGCATAAACAACCACCTTTGGGTCATTTTTTAAGGTTTGGTCCAGTTGACCCACACAACCTTAAAATCTTCGTCACCGAGGCGTTGAAAGGTCGTGTTGGCAATATTGAGTTTTCTAATTTGAAAAAAAAATGATAAAAAGAATCATAAATAAGTCAGGTGATGCTGTTTTGTCATAAATAGCCGAATGTTCCCGAAAGAGACGCCGGAAGGCTGACTTTGCATAAACAGCCACCTTTGGGTCTTGTTTAGTATTTTTTATCCAGTTGACCCACACAGCCTTAAAAACCTTCGCCCCGAGGCACTGAAGGGTCGTGTTTGCAACACCAGGTTTTTATTGTAATTTGAAAAAAAAAACAAAAAAAAAACAAAGAGTCAGCGGTCGGGTGAATACCGTTTGAATTCTGTCATAATAAGCCGAGCCAGCTTCGGTCGCATCTTAAACCGTTCTTGCCGAAGTAGCCTTAGAGTATCTTTCAGTTGTCGAAAGGTTATTTTCGTAAAAGAACGGACAAGTTTGTAAAATGATCCTCCCCGGCCTCAAAATTCATGTGAAATTTGGAAGGGGCCACGTTTGCAAAAATAACCGTTCGGTTGCATTTTGTGAGTGTTGAAACCCAATTTTTTATTATGAAGAAAAAAAAATGTTTCATTGCTTTTACCTTTCATTCGGCCCGAACTACGCAAGATCTGATTCATGCGGGGTCATGATACGTAGGCAATCTCCATCGGATTCGATCATAGCTATAAAATAAATTGTAAAAAACAAACTGAAAGAAAAGGAAAAAGAAAATCGAGTGAAAAAGAAAATAGAAAGAAAAGGAAAAAAGAAAAAAAAAGAGTGCAAAAAATAAAAGAGCAGCAAAAACAAGATCAAGAGTGACTAAAGAGAGGCAAGAATAAAAGAAAAGAGGTACATAGTGAAGAGGGCAAGTTTAAGGTCGGGATGAAACATGCAACCCGTTCAAACACATGGTAAAAGCGTTTAACTGTTTAGGTGCATTGCATCCCCATCTTGCGATTTCCTATATGTTATATGCTTCAAAACTAACAAGGTTGTGTGTGTGAGTAAATTAGCCAGGTTCTGTTCAGGTGATTGGTTTTGTTGGTATGCAGTAATGAGCAGCCTTGCACGCGGCCACAACATTATACACAAAACTGAGCTCCACCTCCCAGAAACGCCCATCCTTACCAAGATCCATATAATCCCCCAATCAAATGTTCATCAGTACAATCCTCACCCACGAGAGTCTTTCAAAAGGAATCAGTTCACCTCTATTGGTGAATCATACTCAGGCTTGTTCCAAAAGCTAGTCAGGCGAAGTCTGCTGCAGCCAGTGGCCCCAAATCGGCCAAACACCGAGTCCCCCCTCCCCGCATCGAGCTGATACTAGATGTGAATGCCACTCTAGAACAGTGGGGTATGGTACAAAGGACTGTTGGTCATTGGACCCTCAAAATAGCAGTTGAGCACTTGATTGAAGCTGAAAGAATCGTTCACCTGGACGAAAAGGTTCCTAACATAATGAACATTCCCCTACCTACTCTCACAAATGGGCCAATAGATGGAATGATCTGTGAAGTTGAGGAATTTGATCCGGCACTGAAGGCTATTGCAGCCATTGCCGAGACAGAAGAAAAGCCAAAAAAAACGATTGCCATGCCTGAAAGTTCCCCATCAGACGGGAGTCTCGGTAGCCAGTCTTGCTATCCTTTCTGCATCTGGATTGTCTCAGGGTGTGATCCAGATGTTTTACTTTATTGTCTTACTTTCCAATGTAAACCCTTCTATCTTCAAAAAATAAAAAACAAAAAAAAAATCAAAAAATCAAAAAAAAATCAAATGAAATCGATATTTCATTTTCCCGGAATGTCTCTTTTCTTAAAATCTTTTCAGTTTTCTCATTCTCTTTTAGTTCTGTTAAATGCAGATTTCAATAATATGACATGCTTGCGGACTTCATGCCCAGATCTTAAAACTCTGTCAGACCTCGAAATATGAATCAAGAATTGGGTCGCAATGAAGAATAGCTTAAGGAAACAACACAAAGAGTTAGAACAACTGAATGAAAATTGATTCCCAAAATTGGAAAGGTCCATACATTACAACAAAAGTATTGCCAAAAAGAGTGCATTGTACTTGGGACACATCGAAGGAAATGTCCTTGAAATAGCTGTCAATGCAAATGCAGTCAAAAGGTACTATGTTGGATCCTTTATATAATAAAATCTTTTCCGGTTGAGATGACGAAGGCTTTCATTCTCGCTACCCAAACACTATCAACCCTTTGCAAAACCCATTTGAGCTGGTTACTCTTCTTTGATTACCCTCTTTGGAACCTAAAAATATTATTGAAAATAAAATGAAAAAAAATTGAAATGAAAAAGAAAAATGAAAAAAGAAGAAGAAAGAATTGGAAAAATAAGAAAATATATATACAAAAAAGCAAATAAAAAAAAATCCAAAAACAAAAGTTGCCTGAACTACGTTTGACTTGATTCCGAAAGGATACGTAGGCAACCTCTCCTTGGGGTTCAGTCACACCAAAACAAAAATCCAAGAAGTCCCCCAAAAGTGAGACTGGGGCAGGAGTTATAATGGTTCGGCAATGATCCCGACCAATAGGTTCCAAAGTTGTAGTTCAATCCAAATTCCTTTTACCCCAAACCTTGTTTAAGTCCTTCTGATCAATCGGCAAAGCGGTTCAAAATGGGAGGATGGAGTTATTTGGACCTGATACAACAAAATGAGAATAATAAAATGAGAGAGTCTTATTGGTGAAAACCCACACGGGCACCGTAAGACGACGGTAAGCAGAGAAAATCAAATGAGAAGTCTTGTTAGTGAACACCCACACGGGCACTATAAGGAGATGGTAAGAAACGAAATGAAAATGCCAGCTCGTGAAAACCCACAAAGGGCGCCCATGACCGAAAATGAGATCCTCACAACCACCGTCATCAACAGAGTCCTAGCAAGGTTCCTCGGTATTCAAGGCAAAGTTGTGATAAATTTTTGGGAGTCAGACGGTTTACAAAGATCAGGCATCCAGTCCAAAAGGCATGTCATGTTCATTGAAGTCCGCATGTACTCCAAATAAGCCCTTCTCTCCTTTCCCCGAAAGGGACACTTCTAGTTTTAAACTCATTCTCCATTCAATTATTTGTTTCTCTTTGAATCCCTTTTGGTCTAACACTGTTCCAAAACCAAGACAAAGAAAGGATGGCAAGACTGATTTAAAGGGCTTTCGTTGGATACACGCTAATGTGCAAAGGGCACCCAGCCTCAGCAGGGGGCATCAAGACGACCTCGACTGGTCATGGCAGCCTATAAAGGCAATTGAAGTTGAAAGGTTTGGGTTTCACATAGTTAATCGCCTCCACGAAGTTAAAAAAAAAAGAACGAAAAGAAAAAAAAGAAATCCCCACAAAGCCTCCCCTTGTAAAAATTCCCCAGCAAGCTTGCCCCAACAAATCCCCAGCAAGTCCGTTCTGTACAAATCCCCACAGAGTCTCCCCTTGTACAATCCCCCACAGAGTCTCCCCAATATAAAATAAAATAAAAATCCCCCACAGAGTCTCCCCAATATATATATAAAAAAAACCCATTGGAATTTCCCCAGCACATCCCCAGCGAGTCCCTTTGTAAAAATTCCCCAACAAGCTTACCCCAACAAATCCTAGAAAGCCCGCTTTGAAACAAATCCCCAGCATGCCCCGTTGTACAAAAATCACACAAAGAATCCACTTTGTAAATATTCCCCCCACAGAGCTTCCTTTTGTACAAATCCTCACAGAGTATCCCCAATAAAATCCCTGTTGAGAATCTCCAAGCAAGATGGGACACAAAAAAAAAAGAAAAAAAAAGAGAGCCTTACGAGGCAAATCATCACAGAATTTGGAAATACAAAGCCTGAGAAGTCAAAAGAGTTTCGCCATTGGAATTAAATCAATGGCAGGATTTCGCAACAGGAATGAGGATGCAACAAAGCAACTGGGAACGATCAAGGTCACCGAACCGACCGTCATTTCCAAACTAACAATTGTTCTTTGTCTGAAAAGTTGAAACAGGTATAATCCAAGACAACCGTGCAAGAAGCAGGTGTCGCCCGAAGAAGGAGGTACATGGGTACAAGAAATATCTTGGCAATAAGGAACTCACTCGAAAGGTAAGTTTCCACGAGACTCCCTTTCATCTTCTACTAAAACAAGAAAATCCAAAAAAAGGGTAGCTAGCATTCTCGAACTTTACCCCCAACCAGTCAGCATTAGGGTTTTAAACCCTAAACTGAACTTTTTTCAGCCAGCATTAGGGTTTTAAACCCTAAACTGAGCTTTCCCATACAGTCAGCATTAGGGTTTTAAACCCTAAACTGAACTTTTCTAATCAGTCAGCATTAGAGTTTTAAACCCTAAACTGAACTTTTTCCTTTAATCAGCATTAGGGTTTTAAACCCTAAACTGAACTTTTCCTTTTAGTCAGCATTAGGGTTTTAAACCCTAAACTGAACTTTTTCCATTCAGCCAGCATTAGGGTTTTAAACCCTAAACTAAGCTTTTCCATGCAATCAGCATTAGGGTTTTAAACCCTAAACTGAATTTTTCCTTTAGTCAGCATTAGGGTTTTAAACCCTAAACTGAACTTTTTTCCATTCAGCCAGCATTAGGGTTTTAAACCCTAAACTGAGCTTTTCCATGCAATCAGCATTAGGGTTTTAAACCCTAAACTGAATTTTTCCTTTAGTCAGCATTAGGGTTTTAAACCCTAAACTGAATTTTTTTCCATTCAGCCAGCATTAGGGTTTTAAACCCTAAACTGAGCTTTTCCATGCAATCAGCATTAGGGTTTTAAACCCTAAACTGAATTTTTCCTTTAGTTAGCATTAGGGTTTTAAACCCTAAACTGAACTTTTTTCCATTCAGCCAGCATTAGGGTTTTAAACCCTAAACTGAGCTTTTCCATGCAATCAGCATTAGGGTTTTAAACCCTAAACTGAAATTTTTTCCATTCAGCTAGCATTAGGGTTTTAAACCCTAAACTGAGCTTTTCCATGCAATCAGCATTAGGGTTTTAAACCCTAAACTGAATTTTTCCTTTAGTCAGCATTAGGGTTTTAAACCCTAAACTGAACTTTTTTCCATTCAGCCAGCATTAGGGTTTTAAACCCTAAACTGAGCTTTTCCATGCAATCAGCATTAGGGTTTAAAACCCTAAACTGAATTTTTCCTTTAGTCAGCATTAGGGTTTTAAACCCTAAACTGAACTTTTTTCCATTCAGCCAGCATTAGGGTTATAAACCCCAAACTGAGCTTTTCCCCAAACTGAGCTTTTCCATGCAATCAGCATTAGGGTTTTAAACCCTAAACTGAATTTTTCCTTTAGTCAGCATTAGGGTTTTAAACTCTAAACTAAACTTTTTTCCATTCAGCCAGCATTAACGTTTTAAACCCTAAACTGAGCTTTTCCATGCAATCAGCATTAGGGTTTTAAACCCTAAACTGAATTTTTCCTTTAGTCAGCATTAGGGTTTTAAACCCTAAACTGAACTTTTTTCCATTCAGCCAGCATTAGGGTTTTAAACCCTAAACTGAGCTTTTCCGTGCAATCAGCATTAGGGTTTTAAACCCTGAACTGAACTTTTTCCTTTGATCAGCATCAGGGTTTTAAACCCTGAACTAAACTTTTCCATTTAGTCAGCATTAGGGTTTTAAACCCTAAACTGAACTCTTTCCATTCAGCCAGCATTAGGGTTTTAAACCCTAAACTGAGCTTTTTCCATGCATGTCAGCATTAGGGTTTTAAACCCTAAACTGAACTCTTTCCTTTAGTCAGCATTAGCGTTTTAAACCCTGAACTGAACTTTTTCCTTTAATCAGCCTTAGGGTTTTAAACCCTAAACTGAACTTTTTCCATTCAGCCAGCATTAGGGTTTTAAACCCTAAACTGAGCTTTTCCTTCCAGTCAGCATTAGGGTTTTAAACCCTAAACTGAACTTTTCCTTTCAGTCAGCATTAGGGTCTTAAACCCTAAACTGAACTTTTCCCTTTCAGTCAGCATTAGGGTTTTAAACCCTAAACCGAACCTTTCCCTTTTACTCAGCATTAGGGTTTTAAACCCTAAACTGAACTTTTTCCTTTAATCAGCATTAGGGTTTTAAACCCTAGACTGAACTTTTTCCTTTAATCAGCATTACGGTTTTAAACCCTAAACTGAATTTTTCCTTTAGTCAGCATTAGGGTTTTAAACCCTATACTAAATTTTTCCTTTGGTCAGCATTAGGGTTTTAAACCCTAAACTGAACTTTTCCTTTAGTCAGCATTAGGGTTTTAAACCCTAAACTGAATTTTTCCTTTGGTCAGCATTAGGGTTTTAAACCCTAAACTGAACTTTTCCCCTTTTGGTCAGTATAAGAGTTTCAACTCTAAACTGAACCTTTCCCCAGCTAGTCGATATTAGGGCTCCAACCCTGAACTGAGCATGCATATCCTCTTTCATCAATTTTATGAACTTCCTGGCGAATAATTCACGAAATTTTCCTAGTGAAACTGGGGCAGAAAATTTCGTTCATTTGTTTTTCCCGCAGGTCTAACCTCGAGCCACACGGATCGAAACGACCCACAAGATGAGTCTCAACTCAGAATCTAAGAAGAAAAAGAAAAAAGATGTCCCGAGACACCGGAGAAAATGGAAGGCGGATCGCTCCAAGATTTGATCAAGGTCCCGAGTTCTACCAACCCCGTCCTATTCAGTATCGCAGAAATAAATAGGCGCCTACAACTTGCAAGCATCAAGATTCAGATCGGAGTCTACAAGCAGAATCAGCTAAGACCCAAGATCAAGTCGCAAAAGAATCATAGATAGGAATCTTGTAACTAGCAGTTGACATGCATATAAGTGTTTAGTTCAGTTTCAATTTTTCTTTGGTTGTAATAAGGCGGTCAGTAAAGCAGCGGTGACAACAGTAACAGCAGTAACAGCAAGCATTGCAATCCCATGGTAGTCCCAGCTACCAAAACTTCCCGAACTACATTAACCTGATTCCCCTTTAGCCAGGGATATGTAGGAAACCTTTGAAGCAGAGGTTCGGTTAAATCTTTTTCAAAAAAAATGCTTCACACGGAGTACTCGGATAGGCAAAAATCGCTCACTTTATCTTTGCGCGAAAACCCTTCGTGTCTTCGGGCAAAGAAGGGCAGCTGTAAGCACATGATTTTTGCCCTATATGAGAAATACTCCCAGAAAATGCAAAATAAAATAATTTTCCTTGGTGTGCAATTTTGAGTATTTTTGTGATATTTTTGGATAATTATTTGTATTTGTCTGTGTTTTCTTATTTGTTAAATTAATAAAAAATATAAAAATATGTCGCATTTTGCATGTAGGATTTCATTCTACAATTTTTAGTAATTAAATTAGTTAAATTAGTTTTGCATGTAGCCTTGCACGCGGCCACAACATTATACACAAAACTGAGCTCCACCTCCCAGAAACGCCCATCCTTACCAAGCTCCATATAATCCCCCAATCAAATGTTCATCAATACAATCCTCACCCAAGAGAGTCTTTCAAAAGGAATCAGTTCACCTCTATTGGTGAATCATACTCAGGCTTGTTCCAAAAGCTAGTCAGGCGAAGTCTGCTGCAGCCAGTGGCCCCAAATCGGCCAAACACCGAGTCCCCCCCTCCCCGCATCGAGCTGATACTAGATGTGAATGTCGCTCTGGAGCAGTGGGGCACGGTACAAAGGACTGTTGGTCATTGGACCCTCAAAATAGCAGTTGAGGACTTGATTGAAGCTGAAAGAATCGTTCACCGGAACGAAAAGGTTCCTAACATAATGAACATTCCCCTGCCTACTCTCACAAATGGGCCAATAGATGGAATGATCTGTGAAGATTAGGAATTTGATCCGGCACTGAAGGCTATTGCAGCCATTGCCGAGACAGAAGAAAAGCCAAAAAAAAAAGATTGCCATGCCTGAAAGTTCCCCATCAGACGGGAGTCTCGGTAGCCAGTCTTGCTATCCTTTCTGCATCTGGATTGTCTCAGGGTGTGATCCAGATGTTTTACTTTATTGTCTTACTTTCCAATGTAAACCCTTCTATCTTCAAAAAATAAAAAACAAAAAAAAAATCAAAAAAAAAAATCAAATGAAATCGATATTTCATTTTCCCGGAATGTCTCTTTTCTTAAAATCTTGTCAGTTTTCTCATTCTCTTTTAGTTCTGTTAAATGCAGATTTCAATAATATGACATGCTTGCGGACTTCATGCCCGGATCTTAAAACTCTGTCAGACCTCGAAATATGAATCAAGAATTGGGTCGCAATGAAGAATAGCTTAAGGAAACAACACAAAGAGTTAGAACAACTGAAGGAAAATTGATTCCCAAAATTGGAAAGGTCCATACATTACAACAAAAGTACTGCCAAAAAGAGTGCATTGTACTTGGGACACATCGAAGGAAATGTCCTTGAAATAGCTGTCAATGCAAATGCAGTCAAAAGGTACTATGTTGGATCCTTTATATAATAAAATCTTTTCCGGTTGAGATGACGAAGGCTTTCATTCTCGCTACCCAAACACTATCAACCCTTTGCAAAACCCATTTGAGCTGGTTACTCTTCTTTGATTACCCTCTTTGGAACCTAAAAATATTATTGAAAATAAAATGAAAAAAAATTGAAATGAAAAAGAAAAATGAAAAAAGAAGAAGAAAGAATTGGAAAAATAAGAAAATATATATACAAAAAAGCAAATAAAAAAAAATCCAAAAACAAAAGTTGCCTGAACTACGTTTGACTTGATTCCGAAAGGATACGTAGGCAACCTCTCCTTGGGGTTCAGTCACACCAAAACAAAAATCCAAGAAGTCCCCCAAAAGTGAGACTGGGGCAGGAGTTATAATGGTTCGGCAATGATCCCGACCAATAGGTTCCAAAGTTGTAGTTCAATCCAAATTCCTTTTACCCCAAACCTTGTTTAAGTCCTTCTGATCAATCGGCAAAGCGGTTCAAAATGGGAGGATGGAGTTATTTGGACCTGATACAACAAAATGAGAATAATAAAATGAGAGAGTCTTATTGGTGAAAACCCACACGGGCACCGTAAGACGACGGTAAGCAGAGAAAATCAAATGAGAAGTCTTGTTAGTGAACACCCACACGGGCACTATAAGGAGATGGTAAGAAACGAAATGAAAATGCCAGCTCGTGAAAACCCACAAAGGGCGCCCATGACCGAAAATGAGATCCTCACAACCACCGTCATCAACAGAGTCCTAGCAAGGTTCCTCGGTATTCAAGGCAAAGTTGTGATAAATTTTTGGGAGTCAGACGGTTTACACAGATCAGGCATCCAGTCCAAAAGGCATGTCATGTTCATTGAAGTCCGCATGTACTCCAGATAAGTCCTTCTCTCCTTTCCCCGAAAGGGACACTTCTAGTTTAAAACTCATTCTCCATTCAATTATTTGTTTCTCTTTGAATCCCTTTTGGTCTAACACTGTTCCAAAACCAAGACAAAGAAAGGATGGCAAGACTGATTTACAGGGCTTTCGTTGGATACACGCTAATGTGCAAAGGGCACCCAGCCTCAGCAGGGGGCATCAAGACGACCTCGACTGGTCATGGCAGCCTATAAAGGCAATTGAAGTTGAAAGGTTTGGGTTTCACATAGTTAATCGCCTCCACGAAGTTAAAAAAAAAAAAAAGAAATCCCCACAAAGCCTCCCCTTGTAAAAATTCCCCAGCAAGCTTGCCCCAACAAATCCCCAGCAAGTCCGTTCTGTACAAATCCCCACAGAGTCTCCCCTTGTACAATCCCCCACAGAGTCTCCCCAATATAAAATAAAATAAAAAAAATAATAATAAAAATCCCCGTTGGAATTTCCCCAGCACATCCCCAGCGAGTCCCTTTGTAAAAATTCCCCAACAAGCTTACCCCAACAAATCCTAGAAAGCCCACTTTGAAACAAATCCCCAGCATGCCCCGTTGTACAAAAATCACACAAAGAATCCACTTTGTAAATATTCCCCCCACAGAGCTTCCTTTTGTACAAATCCCCACAGAGTATCCCCAATAAAATCCCTGTTGAGAATCTCCAAGCAAGATGGGACACAAAAAAATAAAAAAGAAAAAAAAGAGAGCCTTACGAGGCAAATCATCACAGAATCTGGAAATACAAAGCCTGAGAAGTCAAAAGAGTTTCGCCATTTGAATCAAATCAATGGCAGGATTTCGCAACAGGAATGAGGATGCAACAAAGCAACTGGGAAAGATCAAGGTCACCGAACCGACCGTCATTTCCAAACTAACAATTGTTCTTTGTCTGAAAAGTTGAAACATGTATAATCCAAGACAACCGTGCAAGAAGCAGGTGTCTCCCGAAGAAGGAGGTACATGGGTACAAGAAATATCTTGGCAATAAGGAACTCACTCGAAAGGTAAGTTTCCACGAGACTCCCTTTCATCTTCTACTAAAACAAGAAAATCCAAAAAAAAAGGGTAGCTAGCATTCTCGAACTTTACCCCCAACCAGTCAGCATTAGGGTTTTAAACCCTAAACTGAACTTTTTTCAGCCAGCATTAGGGTTTTAAACCCTAAACTGAGCTTTCCCATACAGTCAGCATTAGGGTTTTAAACCCTAAACTGAACTTTTCCAATCAATCAACATTAGGGTTTTAAACCCTAAACTGAACTTTTTTCTTTAATCAGCATTAGGGTTTTAAACCCTAAACTGAACTTTTCCTTTTAGTCAGCATTAGGGTTTTAAACCCTAAACTGAACTTTTTCCATTCAGCCAGCATTAGGGTTTTAAACCCTAAACTGATCTTTTCCATGCAATCAACATTAGGGTTTTAAACCCTAAACTGAATTTTTCCTTTAGTCAGCATTAGGGTTTTAAATCCTAAACTGAACTTTTTTCCATTCAGCCAGCATTAGGGTTTTAAACCCTAAACTAAGCTTTTCCATGCAATCAGCATTAGGGTTTTAAACCCTAAACTGAATTTTTCCTTTAGTCAGCATTAGGGTTTTAAACCCTAAACTGAATTTTTTTCCATTCAGCCAGCATTAGGGTTTTAAACCCTAAACTGAGCTTTTCCATGCAATCAGCATTAGGGTTTTAAACCCTAAACTGAATTTTTCCTTTAGTCAGCATTAGGGTTTTAAACCCCAAACTGAACTTTTTTCCATTCAGCCAGCATTAGGGTTTTAAACCCTAAACTGAGCTTTTCCATGCAATCAGCATTAGCGTTTTAAACCCTAAACTGAATTTTTCCTTTAGTCAGCATTAGGGTTTTAAACCCTAAACTGAACTTTTTTCCATTCAGCCAGCATTAGGGTTTTAAACCCTAAACTGAGCTTTTCCATGCAATCAGCATTAGGGTTTTAAACCCTAAACTGAACTTTTTTCCATTCAGCCAGCATTAGGGTTTTAAACCCTAAACTGAGCTTTTTCATGCAATCAGCATTAGGGTTTTAAACCCTAAACTGAACTTTTTTCCATTCAGCCAGCATTAGGGTTTTAAACCCTAAACTGAGCTTTTCCATGCAATCAGCATTAGGGTTTTAAACCCTAAACTGAATTTTTCCTTTAGTCAACATTAGGGTTTTAAACCCTAAACTGAACTTTTTTCCATTCAGCCAGCATTAGGGTTTTAAACCCTAAACTGAGCTTTTCCATGCAATCAGCATTAGGGTTTTAAACCCTAAACTGAATTTTTCCTTTAGTCAGCATTAGGGTTTTAAACCCTAAACTTAACTTTTTTCCATTCAGCCAGCATTAGGGTTTTAAACCCTAAACTTGAGCTTTTCCATGCAATCAGCATTAGGGTTTTAAACTCTAAACTGAATTTTTCCTTTAGTCAGCATTAGGGTTTTAAACCCTAAACTGAACTTTTTTCCATTCAGCCAGCATTAGGGTTTTAAACCCTAAACTGAGCTTTTCCATGCAATCAGCATTAGGGTTTTAAACCCTAAACTGAATTTTTCCTTTAGTCAGCATTAGGGTTTTAAACCCCAAACTGAACTTTTAAACCCTAAACTGAGCTTTTCCATGCAATCAGCATTAGGGTTTTAAACCCTAAACTGAATTTTTCCTTTAGTCAGCATTAGGGTTTTAAACCCTAAACTGAACTTTTATCCATTCAGCCAGCATTAGGGTTTTAAACCCTAAACTGAGCTTTTCCATGCAATCAGCATTAGGGTTTTAAACCCTAAACTGAATTTTTCCTTCAGTCAGCATTAGGGTTTTAAACCCTAAACTGAACTTTTTCCCATTCAGCCAGCATTAGGGTTTTAAACCCTAAACTGAGCTTTTCCATGCAATCAGCATTAGGGTTTTAAACCCTGAACTGAACTTTTTCCTTTGATCAGCATCAGGGTTTTAAACCCTGAACTAAACTTTTCCATTTAGTCAGCATTAGGGTTTTAAACCCTAAATTGAACTCTTTCCATTCAGCCAACATTAGTGTTTTAAACCCTAAACTGAGCTTTTTTCCATGCATGTCAGCATTAGGGTTTTAAACCCTAAACTGAACTTTTTCCTTTAATCAGCATTAGGGTTTTAAACTCTAAACTGAATTTTTCCTTTAGTCAGCATTAGGGTTTTAAACTCTAAACTGAACTTTTTCCATTCAGCCAGTATTAGGGTTTTAAACCCTAAACTGAGCTTTTCCGTGCAGTCAGCATTAGAGTTTTAAACCCTAAACTGAATTTTTCCTTTGGTCAGCATTAGGGTTTTAAACCCTAAACTGAACTTTTCCCCAGTTGGTCAGTATTAGAGTTTCAACTCTAAACTGAACCTTTCCCCAGCTAGTCGATATTAGGGCTCCAACCCTGAACTGAGCATGCATATCCTCTTTCATCAATTTTATGAACTTCCTGGCGAATAATTCACGAAATTTTCCTAGTGAAACTGGGGCAGAAAATTTCGTTCATTTGTTTTTCCCGTAGGTCTAACCTCGAGACACACGGATCGAAACGACCCACAAGATGAGTCTCAACTCAGAATCTAAGAAGAAAAAGAAAAAAGATGTCCCGAGACACCGGAGAAAATGGAAGGCGGATCGCTCCAAGATTTGATCAAGGTCCCGAGTTCTACCAACCCCGTCCTATTCAGAATCGTAGAAATAAATATGCGCCTACAACTTGCAAGCATCAAGATTCAGATCGGAGTCTACAAGCAGAATCAGCTAAGACCCAAGATCAAGTCGCAAAAGAATCATAGATAGGAATCTTGTAACTAGCAGTTGACATGCATATAAGTGTTTAGTTCAGTTTCAATTTTTCTTTGGTTTTAATAAGGCGGTCAGTAAAGCAGCGGTGACAACAGTAACAGCAGTAACAGCAAGCATTGCAATCCCATGGTAGTCCCAGCTACCAAAACTTCCCGAACTACATTAACCTGATTCCCCTTTAGCCAGGGATATGTAGGAAACCTTTGAAGCAGAGGTTCGGTTAAATCTTTTTCAAAAAAATGCTTCACACGGAGTACTCGGATAGGCAAAAATCGCTCACTTTATCTTTGCGCGAAAACCCTTCGTGTCTTCGGGCAAAGAGGGGCAGCTGTAAGCACGTGATTTTTGCCCTATATGAGAAATACTCCCAGAAAATGCAAAATAAAATAATTTTCCTTGGTGTGCAATTTTGAGTATTTTTGTGATATTTTTGGATAATTATTTATATTTGTCTGTGTTTTCTTATTTGTTAAATTAATAAAAAATATAAAAATATGTCGCATTTTGCATGTAGGATTTCATTCTATAATTGTTAGTAATTAAATTAGTTTTACAAAAATTAAAAAAAATTACAAAAAAGGCATCTTTTGCATTTTTAGCATTTAATGTCCAAATGAACAATTTTATGCTTAATTATTACTTAATTGTGCGTTAATTGTTATTGGGAGTTAATTTGCGCTTTTATAATTTAATTTAGTTCTTAATAATAATTTAAGTATTTTTATAATTTAGTTTTAGAAAATAAAAGAAGAAAAGAGAACAAAAATACAAAGAAAAATCGGATTGGGCCACTTCTTCAAAATTCAACCCCAGGCCCAAACATTTGTCCAACCTTCTCCATGACCCAGTCCATCTCAACATGGGTCGACCCGGTCCGCCCCATTAACCCAATCTATAACCCAATACCCCTATCTTGCATTTCAAAGACACAAAAAAAAAAAAAAAAAGAACAAAAACCCTAAAAAAGGGACCTAAACCATCCGCCCCCATTTTGGCTTCTTCTTCTCCAAACTCCAAGAACACCCCATCCATGGCTGCCCAAACCAGCTCCCTTCTTCTGCGTCCACCACCCATCACCTTCCCACCGCGAACACCACCACCATGGACGCAGTCCGGACTCCCTCACGTCCAAACACCACCACCCGAGCTGCCTTCCCGCCATTGACGCTGCTTCAAGCTCGAGTTTTCTGCGTGCTGCGTCGACCACCTTCCTCCTCCTCGTCAACCAGCTATTGCTTCATCTTCTCCGAGCTTCATCTGCTCCGAGCTGCTGCTCCGCTCCGTCGAGTTCGTCGTCGTTTGGTCGAGCTTCATCTTCTCCAAGCTGCTTCACCATGAACGACGAAAGCAGCTCACCATGACTGCTGTTGCTCGACGTCCAGTCCCCCCAGCTGCTGCTTCTTCACCTCCAAACAGACTTCGTCGACCGTTCGTTTCCATGGCCAAACGACCTCCGTTGCTGTTTCGTTCTCTTCGAGCTTGGGCATCACCATGGCCAAGCTGTCTTCACGCTATTGTTGCTGCCCTCATCTTCTTCGCGTGAACAAACCAAGCACTTCCAGCTGCTGTATCTTCAGACGAGCTGCTGCCGCCTTTTCGTTCGGTCGAGTTTTAGTCGAGGTCGTCGAGCGTCGTTTTGAGTTCGTTCAAGTTTATAAGAAAGGTGAGTTCGTCGTTGAGTTCGCCGTTGAGTCCGGACAGATTTATTCCCATGTTTGAGGTTCATCGAAACAGTCCATACGGTCGAATTCATCGTTGCTCATCTCCGGTTAGTAGATTTTTGAGTTTTATTTTGTCCGTATTTTGTTTTGATATTTTCGGATCTAAAATCGGCAAATGTTTGTTTTGTTTATCGTTTGAATTAATTTTTAGTTCATGTTCATGTGTTGTTTGTTAAATTAATTTTTCAGATTCTAAATGAAAGATTAATTAATTGTTTTTCATGTTTATTTCATGTTCGTATTGTTGTTTTAAATGAATATTTGTTAGTTTAATGCTTGTTAGATTCAAATTGAAATTTAATTAATTATTTCTTCAATTTGTTTCATGTTGTTATAAATTTTCCAGAAAATGTTAATGTTGTTTGAATTGTTAGAATCCGTCATGTTTGTCGCTTAAAAACAGATTTAATTCATGTTCATCTTTGTTTGAAGTTCATGTTTAAATCCAGTGATTTAATGTGAATTCATGTTTGTTTGTGATTTGCTTGATTTAATTTGAATCATGCATATTGTTATTTGTATCATTGTCTCTTTGTTCATCCATTAATGGTCTAAATTAACCAGGATTGGTTCCCGATATGGTTGATTTATTTCCATTAATTTGGAGTTTGTGTTGTTCATCATGTTCATGTAAATTGTTGTTGAAGATTGTTGAGAAATTGGTCATCTTGACTATATTTTGGTTGAGTTATGATTAATTGATTGTTTAGAGCAGAGGGGTAATTTGGTAAATTGCATTGCATTCGGGGATAGATTTGTAATTGCAATAAGGTCGGAGGGGTAATTTGGTAATTGAACATTATTTTGATTCTTTATGTTAAGCATGGGGGACAAATATAATGGGGTGGGTTTTTTGATGTACTTGTTTAATATAATGGGGGACAAGACAAAACATAATGGGGAGGAATCTTGCACTTGTTTAATGTAGGCATGGGGGACATATTGTA
The DNA here is from genome assembly GCF_000715075.1 of Nicotiana tabacum. Taxonomy (NCBI): domain Eukaryota; kingdom Viridiplantae; phylum Streptophyta; class Magnoliopsida; order Solanales; family Solanaceae; genus Nicotiana; species Nicotiana tabacum. The sequence continues at coordinate 45,276,560 of NC_134084.1, forward strand.
ATGGGTTGGTAATGTGACATTTATTTAATGTAGGCATGGGGGACATATGGTAATGGGTTGGGAATGTGATATTTATTTAAAGAAGACATTTAATAATGGGACACAACATGCCATTGGGGGAATAATTTGGGGTTGGGAATTGAAGACTTGTCTTGCTATATATAGAGTCATTCTTGACATTAAAATGGGAGAAGACTGGAGAGTTTTAAGAGGGATTTTTGGGGGGAGAGAAAAAGAGTTGAATATTATTGAGAGGATTTTTAGAGAGAGTTGACAGATTCTTTTTACACTTGAGAGTCGACATACTTTTATACTTGAGAGAGTTTGTGATAGTAAAAGAGAAAGACAATTTGAACTTTCACTCGAACAATTCTGTTTGCTTTTCTTCGAGTGTTATTCAAAAGTCAGAAACTACTGCATCTCGTATCTTTTCTCTCTTCTGCTTTGACTGCGATTGTACTTTTGCACTGCTGAGTTTTCAATCTGTTACTGGGTTATTCTACTGGTTGTTACTGGTTTTGCGGTGTTGTTGAACCTGCTGTTGCCGCGTTATTACTGTTGCTGACTCCTACTTCTTTTGTTCTTGTACTGCTGTTTCCAGGTACACATTTGTACACTCTTGGCTTGAAGCGAAAAAATGAACTATTAATCAGGCTCCTGTTCCTGTTGAATTCTTTTGTTTGGATCTGTGTTTGAATATTAATCTTCCTCTCTTTGTATAAAAATGTAGTCGATTAATTAATGAGTAATGAGGCTGCATATGTATGATTTCTTCAACTAATAATGCTAGTTTAAATTACTTGAAGAATAGTTAATCGGCTTTGATATTATTGTGTATCCTTCTCATGTTCCAGCATTAGTAAATAATAGAATATAAAAATGAAAGCAGTTTTTCTTTGTACAAACTCGATTGCAATTTTCCAATCGCATTAGCCGTAAACTAATAACTAATAGGTTACGTTTTCAGCATGTAAATAATTAAGAGATTTTCTTTTATTTTTAGAGACGAACTTAATAGAAAATATAGTCATTATAGGTTTATCCTTTAAAATAAAAATGAGACGAGCCTCGCCAAATGAATCACAAATCGCCGGGGCCCTCAATAATTGATCATAATAAATACTTAGAATTTGGGATGGAATGTTTAGTGAATTTCACTGCCTTCCCCAAAGATAATAACGCGTTAGACTCTTTAGGCGCGACTTAATTAAATTACATTCTTAAATTCGGGTGCGCATTTATGTGACCCAAATTCAAATCTCAACGGAGTCGAAATGTGTTAACAACTACGGGTGCATTGATTGTGACGTGGTTCGAGATGCATTTTCACGACGTTGCAATTCTATAAAAATAAATGATAATAATAAAAGCGGTTTAAACTTAATAAAAGCACATAAGTCACAACATGTATTTAAATCAGATATTTAGCCATTATAACAATTTAAGCGACCGTGCTAGAACCACGGGATTCGAGGGTGCCTAACACCTTCCCTCGGGTCAACAGAATTCCTTACTTAGAATTTCTGGTTCGCAGACTTCATTTGGAAAAGTCGAAAATTTCCTCGATTTGGGATTCAAGATAAACCGGTGACTTGAGACACCAAAAACCAAACCTTTCCCAAGTGGCGACTCTGAATTAAATAAATAATCCCATTTCGAATATTGTCACTTAAATTGGAAAAACTCCCCTCGCGCATTTAACCCTTCGGGGCGGGGCGCGCAAAAAGGAGGTGTGACACCATTATTTAAGCATGATGTAGCTTCCCTTCTTTCCTGTTCTGAATTAATGTATCATGACTTGTGAATCCTAAATCCCTACCCCAATGTGTTTAATACTTGTGGTTGGTTTGGGGCATGACAATATTGGACATTGTTGTGCATGACCCCAACCTAATTCCCCCGGGATCATAACCTCCATGTTTATCTGATATGTTGTGATTGGGTTACAAGCATGTCAGAACTTCCCATTGTTGTGCATGCCCCCAATGCTAACCCATACCTAAATGTATAGGCTCATTGCAATGGACTCCCAATCCCCTGACCCCTTTGTATGAAATTGTTAACTCTATAAAATGCTAATGGCTATCTCCCTATCATCCGTTCCCCTCCTCTATTCCCTCAGTTATTGAAACTCTGTTTCTGCACTTTCACCATCTTCTTAGACTTAAGTTCTGCCCCCCCCCCCTACCTTATGTGAGCCCTGCCTTGGGACCCATGAGCTCCCTCTGAACTTGGACACATAAGGGCTGGCATTTCCACACTGCACTCATACCTATTCTCATTATGTAACTTGGGTGTGAGCACTGCCCAGGGTCCTATTGAGACCCTTAAGGAACTCTGACACACTCAAGTTCGAGAAAGGCTTTGGATCAATGGCATATTTGAGGTGCTTTATTCCATAACTCAGAGAGGAAGTCAAGAATCAGGCTTCCTTTGGTTGTAACTTTTCTTTGTACTTTTCTGATATAATTCATTATTTCTGGTTTGTAATAATTTTTAATAAACATTTGGGGTCTAGCTAGTGAAAAAGGTTGGGTAACTATGTATGCTCAAGGGTAGAAAGCATGCTTATAGGACTGTTTTAAATTCTTTGTGTTTGATTCTGCATTTTTTAGACACCATGTCTGTAGGGTTTATCTCAATTTCTTCATGGTCAATGTCACACCTAGATAACCTGCCTATAGGACTTATTTACATATTGCATGCCACTTAGATATCATGCTTTAGGTCCTAAATGTCTATAAATAAGTGTTATGTTCATAATATCGAATTCAATAACATATAAAAATCATGCCAATAGGGATTCCCAAGTAAATTTGGTTTGTTTCCATTCACATTCAATATTAGATATCATATCCATAGGGTTTAAAATCAGCAATAGTAGATACCATCGCCTGCAGAATCTGAAACTAGTTCACTTTAAGATCAGTCTATTCTAAATCAGTTTTAAATAATCTAATTCCCTTCTTTAACGAGGTTTAGCAAGCATGCCTATAGGATTTCAAACAATTCATTTTGAGCTATTACCTTTTTGCCACATTCTAAATCAATTAGATATCATGCCTATAGGATCCCATCTAAACACTTAGGCAAGCCTTAGAGTAATAACCATAAAAAAACTAAATCCGCCTTTGTTAATTACTACAACCAGCAGGCTGGCCTGATTCGGACTTCTTATCTGAGTTATGTAATAAACAGATCTGCTTCAATAATCAAACTCCCGTCGTCTTTGGTATTTTAATCAGACCTAAAAAGTATGTGCAAGTCATGCTAGTTATGTGCTTTTCTGTTTAAGGAGGTGTATATGGGCCTTTATCTGTTTATATGCTTTCTACAACATACAGTATGTGTTTTGTATGTCGCCTTAGATTTTTACCCTTTCAAACAAATCAGCCTAATATCCCTCCCCTTTAGGAATAATAGTCTTAAGCTCCTCCGGGACTGATAAAATGGGACAGGTAATAGTATGCAATAGTAATCGATACCAATCCGCGCTTTAATACCTTAATGGGGGGGGAGGGTAGATATGGATATGATGACCAGTGCGCTAATACCACGTGTATCCCTTCTTTTGAGGAGTGTCATACCGGGTATCGCATTGATGTGATCCATATTTAATATAAACCTAGGACCCCCTTTCCCTTTATTTGCAAATTCCATTTTTAAAACTCTTCTTTTAATCGTTCTTTCTTTTTATGCGTTTAAATCCCCTAATATTTGAGTCCATACTTGCCTATTTGCTAAATTCACAATAAACTCTCTGGTCGGGAACCACACTAGTGGAACCCGAGGGGTGCCTAACACCTTCTCCTTGGGATAATTTCAAGCCCTTACCCTATCTCTGGTTATTCAAATGAAACTTAGAATTGAACCCCATTGGTTTCCTAATGCACCTTAAATCATTAGGTGGCGACTCTTCCAAATTGCAAAAACTCAGCTCCCAAAAGGAACGAGGTGTCCCATACCAAATGTCATAAACCCGATTTGGCAATAAAAAAGGGGGCGCGACAGCATGGCAACTCTACTGGGGACTTTAGGCTTTTACCATTTCAGACTATTATTGTGAATTTATACCTCTTTATGAGGCAATTACTTGTTTAATTTCTTTAAGCATTCAATTCCCTTTTCAATTGCAAAACTGACTTGTCTTCTTTGTTTCTTTCCTTTACTACCGCTTTAAATTATGAAACTAGTGTATTTACTGCTTTCTTAACGTACAAATACGTGCCAACATGCTTTTAATTATTACATAATCATGCTCAACATCATATTCCACTCGTGCCCAAACAAATACCATAGTAACGCTTATAATGAATGGTTGCGCTCTTCATATATTATTACCCCCTAACTCCGGAAAAGGCATATTTGCAGTAAAGCCAGTCGATTAATGGTGTAGTCGACGGTTCTGTGCCTTTTCCCCTTGAGTCGTCCGCTCAAGGGTACTAGTCTAAAACCCCATAAAAACCTTACTCTGTTTAAACTGTGCATGCATCATGGTCAAACTTAGCCGGATCAGTTATGTTGTCCACATAATGATCCTTTAAGATAACCTTGTCCAAAGTCCACTAGGTTTACCTAAACCCAAACAGACGTCGTCACGTTCTGTGCATTTATTTGGAGAACTAAATGCTTCATGTTAATTGCTGGTATTAAATAGTCGAGTCTAATGCGGGTAAGGGCCTAACCTTATTTGTCTTGCAAAAATGAGGCACGAAGTCCCTAGATTCGGCACGGTCACTAACTTCCACCCATGACTGATAAGCTAGTGGAATGATCTTCACTCCAGTGATCAAACTCTTGTTCAAAATATTTGGGAAATTTGCCTTCTCTCCTAGAGATCCAACCCAACAACAAGATCATAGAAGCTCCTACTTTGTTCTGGGATTGTGAGAGGGTTGTATTCCACTTCGGGGACATTGAGATGACATCCTTGCTAGAGGAGATAGGAGGATTGGCCGGTATAGCATGGGAAACTCTGGGTTTGTTAATGCCTGAGAACCGCAAGGGTAGGGGCTTCCTTAAAATGATGGGTTTGAAGAAGAACCCAGAATTGACATGTTTGAAACAATGCTACATCCCTTTTGACTATTTGTATGAGAGGTACGGGCACAACAAATCCTACCGTACCTATCCTGACGAGTTTGCCATCACATCATTAGGGCATATTCACCGAAAAATCTTTGTATTCATGTTTTGTTTCCTGGGGTTGATCGTGTTTCCAATGAAGAAAGCAAGAATCCATACTAGGCTGGCTATGGTAACTAAGACTCTAATGGAAGGAATTGGTGGGCAACCCTTCAGCATTGTGCCCATGATCATTGCAGAAATATACCGAGCCTTGGAGAAGTGTCAATGAGGAGCCAAACACTTCGAAGGCTGCAATTTGCTACTTCAACTCTGGCTCATGGAGCATCTCCAAAGGGGTGAATACCGACAAGAGATTCAGCGAAGAGACTGGGATGATCATATCGCTTTCCATCATCCGAGGAGAACGAATTACATGCCCAATATGTTCGCTTATCCAGAAGATGCCAAAGGATGGGTAGAGCTATTTGACAATCTAACTGAGGACAAGGTACAATGGATGCTCGAGAGGTTTCCTACCGAGGAATTCATCGCCCGATCTAGAGATGCACCTTTCCTGATATTGATCGGCCTAGGAGGAATTTACCCTTACGTCCCTCTTCGGGTTATGAGAAAAAGCTGGTAGGAAGCAGGTTATACCCAGGGTCGACAAGATGAGTCATTTTCGGACTGACTTCTAGAATGAGGATAGTCCTTATAAGTGCCAAGCTCAGCATATGTGGCACTGCAAGATCGTCATGGGGAGAAATACCATCGAGCCAGACAGATACCACGCTGGCTACGCTCCCTACTATTCAGGCTGGTTGGAAGATAATCATGATAGTCTAGGCCAGTCAGAGTTTGCTAGGGGCCACAGGATCATAGATGAAAGGGCCGAGGCACAGGTCAAGCACAACCAACTGCACAAGACGATCCGGGAGTGCGAAAGCGAGCACCGTGAGATACAAGAAGCCAACCAAAAACTGATTGAGGAATGGAAGGATATGGCTGTCAGTGCCAACAAGCGACTGGGATACCTGGAGTGAGGCATAGTGAAATTAGAAAGAAAGTTTCTCAAGAGGGTCGAAGACTGCCAAAATGCTGAAAGAAACGAAGGCGGACATCTAGCCAGAGCCTACCTATTGTTGGGACTTCGTGAGCTGGGAAAGTTGTTCAACGGAGCTAAGGATGCCGAATCTGGGAAGGTCCTTCTGGGACAAAATAGATAGGAGTTTGTCTTTTCGCTTTATAAAATGTAATAAGGCCAATGGTCATTAGTGACATTTATTTCCTGTTTTTAGTGTCGATTTGGGATTTGTCTTATTTTTTATCAATAAAATGAGGCATTTGTCATTATAAATTCTCCAAATTAATTTATCGCTAGGCCTACCTCGGGTACAAAGAGGTTCCCAAATTAGGACACGTTTTACATTCCGCACCATATGTTTAAATATAGCAACATTTTTATGATACTCACTAACTTGTTACCTTTTTGTTTTTACTTTTGTTTTATTATTTCCCCTCCCCAAAGGTTAGTTCGTGCACTCTGGCAACATCATCTTATTCCACAAGATCCAGAGGCCCACCACCCACTCCTCCTCTTAGTCCTGTCAAAAATAGGAACAAAGGGAAGATGGAATTTGAACAATGTCAGAAAGGAGAACTCAGTTGAACGGGTAGAGGTCACTCATGGTCATGGTACTCAGGTTTCCAAAGAAAATGCATCCCAACTCGAACAAAAGCTGCTGAAATTCCAAGAAGAACTTGATTAGGTTCGGAATCTGGAAAATCTGTCATTTTCCCTCCCCACTCCAGACATCAATTTCCCAAATGCTCAGAACCCCACACCTCCACAGAATATCCCAAAGCAACAAAACCATCCCGTGCCTCACCATCACTACAACACCTGGCATACCTCAAACAACACCCCGTTACTCATCCCAAAACTCCAAAACCCCACAAATAACCACTTTCACACCCACCATAACACCCTTATCTACGTGGAGACTATGCCACAGTCTACCCAACCCTTCTCAAGCACACCCGAGTCTGATAACAAGGATTTTCTCATCAGGAATTTGGCTGAAGAACTTAAGAAATTGACTAGCCGAATTCAAGGCGTTGAAGGAAGTAAGGGGATTGAAGGGCTGAACTACGAGTATTTTTGCATACATCCTGATGTCGAACTGCCCGAGGGGTACAAACCTCCGAAGTTCGAAATGTTTGATGGTACAGGGGATCCAAGGATCCATTTGAGAACGAACTGTGACAAGCTGGTTGGAGTAGGGAAAGACGAGAGAATCCGCATGATGCTTTTCATGAGGAGCTTGAAGGGAGATGCTTTGTCTTGGTATATTAGCCAGGATCCAAAGAAATGGTCAAACTGGGTAAGCATGGCATCCGACTTTATGGACAGGTTTAGGTTTAACATAGAAAATGCGTCGGATGTGTTCTATATTCATAATATAAAGAAGAAGCCTACAGAAACATTTCGCGAGTATGCTACTCACTAGAGGTCCGAAGCTACTAAGGTCAGACCCGCCTTAGAGGAGGAACAGATGAACAAATTCTTTGTCTAGGCTCAGGACCCGCAGTATTATGAACGACTAATGATGATCGAAATTTTCTGACATTATCAGGTTGGGTGAAAGGATTGAAGAGGGCATCAAAAGCGGTATGGTTACAAACTTCGAGGCCTTGCAAGATACAAATAAGGCATTGCAGTTAGGTGGTGTGTTCAAGAAAAGGGATGTAGGAGCCGTAATGGTTGCACAGAGAACCAAATCTCCTATCAAATACCAAATTTACCCAACACCTCCACTCATATATCAACCAACTCTAAACTACCAAGCACCCTCACCCTCCTACGAAACTCCACCACCCACTTATCAATCACCTCCACCTCCCGCATATCAGCCTACTTCACCCAGATATTCCCAACCCGCACATGTTTACCAAACCTACAATGCTCAACCTACCCACTATCAATCACCTCCTACATGCCAAAACTTCCCAAGACCTCGACCAAATTTTGATCGCAGACCTCCAAAACAATATACAACCATTGTTGAACCTATTGACCAATTGTACGAGAGATCAAAGCTACTAGTTATGTCACCCCCATCCCTGTTGCAACTCCTGAGAACCCTTCTCAGTGGGTTAATCCGAACAAATCCTATGCATACCATTCCGGCATAAAGGGACACAGTGGTGATGTCGACCATGACACCATTCCATACAAAGGCTATACCATAGGACTATACAGCTGAGGCAAGGAAGAAAGGCAAGGTTAGGTTTGAAGAAACTATTGCGGTACAGAGTATGACAAGAACTGGCAGAGTTTATACCCCTGAACACTTAGCTGAGTCAAGCAAGCATGCCTCCAATCGGCCACCCATCATTGAGATAGGGCAAGGAATACTCGGTTGTCGACTAGTTGAACAAAACACCGACACAAATCTCCATCCTTACTCTGCTACAAAATTCTGAGGCACACAAGAATGCTCTGTTGAGGGTGCTGAGTGAAGCATACGTGCCAAGCAACATTATTGGCGGGGAAATGGCTAACATGGTAGGACAAGTATTGGAAAGTCATAAAATTACTTTTCATGAGGATGAGCTGCCACCTGAAGGGTTGGGTCACAACAAGGTGTGAGCATGTGATTTTTGCCCCACATATGAATTACTCCCAAAAAATTTAAAATAAAATAATTTTTAATTTGTTTGCAATTGTTGTGAATTTTCTGTTATTTTCCTTGTATTATTTGCATTTTTTGTATGACATGTTTATTTGTTAAAGTAATAAAAAATACAAAAAATATGTCGCATTTGCATTTAGGATTTAATTCTACAATTAGGAGTAATCAAGTTTGTTATACAAAAATGGAAAATCACAAAAATATGTATTTTTTGCATTTTTTTACATTTAATGTCCAAATTGTGTGATTTTATTTTAATTGATGTTTAATTTTATGTGATAATTATTATTAGGAGTTAATTAGTATTTTAAGATAATTTTGGTTTTTATAATTTAATTTTAGCATTTTAGTTTTATTAATTAGTAAAAGAAAAGAGAACAAAAAATAGAAGAAAATCGGAATTGGGCCTCTTCTTCAATTCTAAATTTAGGCCCAAAAAACCTCTACCCAACCCAAAACCCCTTGACCCGTCCCATTTCCACCCCATCCCTTTTGATTTTTCAGATTTTTTTCATTTTTTTCACTCAACCAAACAACCCAAACCCTAAACACACCCTAAACTCTCTAGCCGTCACACCTCACACCCCCCCCTTCTCTCTTCTTCTTCTCCCTAACCACCCAACCCTAAAACCACCCAAACCTTACTGCCATGCCCGCTTACCACCCACTGCCCTCCCCTGATAGTTCTTCGTCATCGTCCCCATTCGAGCAACCGGCGACCACCCAAGCCGCCAGCTTCGTCTTCTTCTCTGTCGTGAACCAGCGGCAACCACGAACAGCCTTCGTCGACCACAACCATCGTCCATCTTCCATGCAACCAACGAACAGCCCAAACGACCTCCCCATCGCTGCTGCCTCTTCTTCATCTGCTGCCCAAGCTCTTCATCTTCTTCGTCCAAACGAACCAGTCCAAAAAACCAGTCGACCCCCGCCCCTGTCCGCCATTGACGAGCTTCGTCGAACTACCATGGCCGCTGCTTCATCTGTTTTGTCTTCATGGCTGCCTGTGTCGTCCAAACAAACCCCCATCACTGTTGCCTCTTCTTTGTCATCTCCCTCAGCTCACGTCCAAACGAACCCCGTCGACGACCATAACACCATGGTTGTTGCCTTCATCGACCTCCAGCAAGGAACGCCAAAGAACCCCCCGCTGCTGCTTCCACGACCACACGCACACACACGGAGGAAAAGCGAGGCAGTCCGGTTAAAGTCCGACGAAGTTCTGTCAAGGTTTCGTTTGGTTTTGTTTGAGTCCGTTGTTGTTCGTCGTTCGGTGAGGTCCAGTCTAAGTTCGTCAAGGTTAAAAGAGAAGGTGGGTTTTCATTGAAGTCGAGATCCATTAGGTCGTTGGCAGTCTTGGTTCGAGTTTGCCATTTCCGTTCGAGTTCGTCGTTGTTCATTTCCGGTTAGTTGGTTTAAGTTTCATTTCTGTTCGTATTTTGTTTGATATTCTCATATTTAAAATCAGTATATGTTTGATTCTTTTCTTGTTCGTTGTTATCATTTCTTGATTATTTCTTCAGTTTGTTTTATGTTCTTGTTTAGTTTTAATATAGAAGTGTTTAGTTTAATCATGTTGTTAGATTTAATTTAAAGTTCAATTGATTATTGAGTTTAGTGATTTGAATCTACATGTTTGTGATATTCAATTTGTTACTGTTATTGAATCTGAAAGTATGTTTGTTGTTAAAAATATTGTTCAGTCAAAAATATTGAGTTTCTAGCCTAAATTTGTTCATGAAATTTGATTAGGAATTGGTTATAGATGTTGTATGTTGGTTAGAATTGATTAGGTGAATTGGTTATAGCTGATGGGGGTAGAATGGTAAATTGCAGTATTTTCAGGGGTAAAATGATAATTTCAATAATTTCAGAGGGGCATTTTTGGAATTAAAAATTTGAACAATTATTTAATCCGAGTGTTTTGTCCACTAAGCGCTAATATATTAAAATAATGCATAAAATAATACGTAGTGGGGGACAAGACATAATGTGAGGGACAAGACATGTGATAGTGGGGAATAATGCATTTGTTTAATCAATAATGGGGAACAAGACATAGTGGGATTACGGGGCTCAAGAAAAGTTGATTAAATAAAATAACAATTGCATTTTTTATGTAGTAGTGGGTTTGGTAAGAGAAAGTGGATGATTTTATTTTTTGTTAAGGGGTCTGTTATGAGGCATAAATAGAGCAGACTTGGACATAATTAAGGGGGAATTTGATCATCATAAATTCAGAGCTTAAGTTGAAAAGAAAAATGATTTGTCAGAACATAAAAAATTCAGTCTTTGAGAATTAAAAATGAAAGAAAAGCCTTTCTTTACTACTGAGAATCAGAATATTGTTACTGCTTATGTGGTTTGCATTTGGTACTATTGATTATCAGATTGGTCTTCTTGGGTTTTCTTTTGGTTCTGGAGTGCTGCTTCATTGAATTCTTGGGTTTCAGCTTGGGTTTCTGGTATTGTTTGCTGTTGGGTTATTCTTGAATCTGTTACTGGTTGTGGAATCATCTCTGTTGGTTTTAAGATCTGTCCCTGGGTGTTCAATTTGCTACTGTTGTTGCTGTTGTGGCATGCTACTGCATTTCTGCTGATCTTCCTCTTCTTTTACTTCCAATATCAGGTACACAACTGACACGTCGGTTACTGTAAGCTGAAACATGAAGCATGAATATGAAATGAAGAGTTGAAGTTCTGAATTTATCTTAGTTATATTCTGAATTTTAGTTGTGTATATACATTATTTATTTTCCTCTAATCAGAATCATGTAGTAACTATGTTCAGATAGTTCGTTATTGTTTGATGATTATCATATCTCAAAAAGCATGTTAGCCGATTTAGACTATTCTTAAACATTCAACAGTTAGCTCATTAAACGAATAGACCGCTTCGGAACTTGTAGGAATATTGTTTAGCTAGATACTATTAGTTAATTTCAGCATGTAAATGGTTTAGGATTAAAATTAGATTGCCAAGTTTTTAATTTATTTGACAAACTGTGAGCATGCCTAGTATAATGTAACTAGGTAGTAACATGTGAATGAGATGGCCCAGGTCCAGTTTTGTGCCATACACGTTGGGCCTGGGTCCACGTTGGCCAACGGGTTGTCCATATTGTGCTTACATTCTGATTTAACAAATTGCGTTCGGAACCCGACTATAACAACTCGTAAGCATGTAAATAAATTAGGACCTTTTCTATTTAAATTTTTTAGAGACAAATTTAATAGAAAAAATGTAGGCACTTTAGGATTATCCTTTTAAAATAAATGAGATGAGCCTCACCCAATAAAACGCACAAGTTGCGGGGCCCTCAATAAATGGTTAATAATTGTATAGACTTCGGGATTGGTTGTTTAGCAAATTTCACGGTCTTACCCAAAATAATGATACGCTAGTCGCTTTAGGCGCGCCTTTAAATTTGGAGTTATCTGATTTTGTTACATGTTTAGGCCCAATGTGCTAAATGCTGCTTTTACCGCTTTGATATTATCTGAATTGTATATAAACTGTGCCGAAACCCTTCTCTTCTTACCTCCGGGGATGTGCTTACTGGTTGAGACTCCCTATTCTGTTAGTGTCATACCCTGAAATAAAAGAGGCTAGGAAAGTTTCGAAGCCGGCTGGCCTTTTGGTTCCCGGAAAGGAGCTCCTTCTTCAACTCGAGTTGTCCGCTCGGGTACACTGTCTAGAACATATACCCAGGTTGAATCTAGAATAACTTGACTTCATGCCGGATCCCTAGTAGGAACATTTATTTGCATCATGTTGCATTTGACTTAGGGGACTGAATATCTACTAGGGAGGTAACCCAGAATCTCTGGTTCAGGGTTCAAAAATTCGAGCTTAGAATAATTGTTATTATTTGGCTTCATTTATTATCTGATTTTATTATATGTTTTAGCCTAAATGTGCAAAATGTTACTCTTACCGCTTTGATATTATCTGAATTGTATATATAAACTGCTACAAAATCCCTCTCTTCTCTGTCTTGAGGAGTGCACGTTGGTCGTGACTTCTTTCTGTTAGTGTCATATTCCAAAATAGAACGAGGATTCGGAGGAGTTGCAAAATCGGATGATCTTTTGGTTACCGGTAAGCAGTTCCCATCCTCGGCTCGAGTTGTTCGCTCGGGTAAGCCAGGTCTAGAACAAACACCCAGGATAAACCTAGTATAACAAAACCTCATGACCGGATCCCTAGTAGGAACACTTATTTGCATCATGTTGCATTTGACTTAGGGGACTCAACACAGGGGTTGGGTCCGTCTAGGACAAGCAACCTGAAATGAAAAAGATCATCCTGCTGCATCCTGTTTGTTTTGCGCATTTATTTGTCGTAGACTTGCATGCTGACCGGCTTCTAAAAAAAATAGCAGTGTAGAGAGATAATTCTGAGTTACCGGCAAACTCCGCTAAAATTTTGTGAAAAAAAATGTTTTTTAGGGTAATTTATTTAAACAAGTCTTGTTGTCAGAATTAGTTTATTGGTCGTGGCGAACTACGCCGGTTTGATTCTCACAGGATGTGAGATACGTAGGCAGTCCTCATCGGGTCCAACCTCCCCTTTTGCAAAAATAGCAACAAAAAAAAACACATGTCAAAATTTTAATTTTTGTCAAAAATAAGTCGGGTGATGTCCAACCTCTGCTTTGCAAAAATAGCCATAAATGTCAAAAATTTTAATCTTTCATCGTAAATAAGTCGGGTGATTTCATTCTTGTAAAAAATAGCCGAATGTCCCTAAAAAGATGTCGGATGGCTGTTTTTGCGAAAATAGCCACTTTTGGTCATTTTTAATGTTTTGTCCGGTTGGTAAAACACAGCCTTTAAAATCTTCTTCGAAATGCTGAAAGGCCGTATTGACAAAACCGGAGTTTTATTTTAATGTGTGTCAATTTTAGTTTATTCTTTCTTTGAGTCCAATGAGTGTTAATCACCCCAAACAAACATACAGAATGAGCCCGGGTCCAAGTTTGCCGGTAACAGTTAGGAGCAAGATCCCTTTGGAGTTGCGCTTGTGGTGGGAGGATTTGGAGAAGTCAGAGCGAGATAAGATCAAACTACATCTGGGAGGTCTCACCAGTTTGTTGAACGTCAGACCCAGATGTGACATCATAAAGGCCTTGATTACATTTTGGGACCCGGCCCACAACGTATTCCACTTCTCGGATTTTGAACTCACCCCAACCTTAGAAGAAGTAGCAGGATGTATGGACATTACTGAGGGGCTAAGGCACAAATATCTGATTGCACCAAGAGCCGTCAATTCGTACAAGTTCATGGATCTGCTGAAGATAGGCAAGGGAGTCTCGTACTCTGAATTGGATAAGGGTTTTTCTACTTTGCAGTTCATATACCAGAGGTATGGGCATATAGGAGGGTTCGACGATCTGGAAAGCGGGGTTTGTAGCAGAGGGAATCGGACAAAATGGAATGAACATAGGCGGTTCGCCTTCATGGTAGCATTCTTGGGCATTATGGTGTTTCCTCAGAAAGACAGAAATATAGATTTAAAGGTGGCTGGAGTCGTCAAGGTCCTAATTACCAACAACAAAAGTACGTTGGCTCCTATGATAGTGTCCGAGATATATCGAGCTCTCACAGCCTGTAAAGTCGGGGCAGACTTTTTCAAAGGGTGCAACTTGTTATTGCAAATGTGGATGATCGAGCACTTGTGTCATCATCCTCAGTATATGAGTTGTAGATCTACAAATGAAGGTTGCATTGAAGGATATAACACGAGGGTTTCAGGTCTCAAATTGCCAGAAGGGTCTGAAGACTGGGTATCTTGCCTTCGCACCATCACAGCAACACAAATAGGGTGGACATTGGGTTGGCTTCCTGTTGAAGAAATTGTATACATGCCCGTCACGGGTCCTTACTTCCTCCTAATGGGACTCCGATGCATTCAGCCTTATGCGCCTTACCGGGTGATGAGACAGTTAGGGAAGTGCCAGGTGGTACACCCAGATAAAGATCTCAGTATTTATACAATCGAGGTTGGTATCAACGGCCAATTTCATGAAGAAGCCGTTCGTTCTATATGGAATGAATGCCAATATTTAACGGTAAACACTCGAGTGCACGACCTATCCTGAGGTGAAGTCTCACCGGCTTATATCGCCTGGTACAGGAAGAGAGATGTTGTAAGAGATGAGCCAGAATGACTAGCCAAAAAAGCCCACATTCAAGAGTTCATTGAGGCGTCGCAAGAACCGTGGGACTGGTTGGCTAAAGAGCGGGAATACCGGGCCGAAATAGGCAAGCTGAAACAACAGATTAAGGATCTGAAATTTGAGAACAAGGTGCAGGTTGCTGCCGATGAAAGAGAAAAGAACAAATTAGCCCGAGAAAGCGAGATCCTCGAAGCTCAAATTCGGAAAATGAAAATGGATGCCGACAACCAACGGAGAAGCCAGTCCGATAAAAGGCTGATAGAAGGGTTAAGGAATCAGGTCATTGAAAGCCGAAAAGACTTGGAAAGATCCGAGGCTAGCATAGTAAGAATGCGGGCCAGATGGGCAAAAGGTGCAGCAGCACAGAAAAAGCACTTATGGCAAGTGAGAAGGGATTATGAAGGGAGCATTGCAATATTGAGAGAAACAAATTCCACTCTCAGGGATCGGGTCTTTAAACAATCCCGAGATGTTAAGACGGACAGGGAGCGCTGCTATGATTCAATAGCCCGAATGGAAGAACAAATAGAGAGGTTCCAAGATCAGCTCGTTGACAACACTCAAGTATTGGTACTAAAGAATCAACGAATAGAACAGCTGTGTATGGAAAGGGATAGAATCAGGGGTAGGATCGATGAGATTGGGCACTACATCACCACGAAGTGCTTAACATGTGAGGAAATGCCCCGCGACACCCTTTTTGCCTCAGTCATGGGTTATGTCCACCGGATTATGGAGGAATTAAAAAGCTTGCAAAGAGGTTTGGCCCCAAAGCCCGCGGAAAGGCCGAACTTTGCCTCGCGGGCACCAAAATTCAAGGCTTTAATGTATCCCTAGTTCAAGTCTGCACTTGTTTGTTTTTAAGAGTCTGTTGTCTACCCCTCTGTTCTCTTTTCATATCAAACAATGTTAATAGTATGGAGTCTGTTTTTTTAATGATAGCTTGTAATAGCATATTTTGGTAATAAAATGCAAAATTGTGTCTTTATTTTTACTATGGCAGAACTACGCCCGGTCTGATTCATGCGGAGACATGATACGTAGGCAATCCACATAAGATTCGACCACCACTAAAAGATAAAAAGGAAAGGCAAAGTGAATAAAGAAAGGACATAAGTCGGAATGACGCATGCAGTCAAAGCAAAAACATGTTAGAAATGGTTAACTGCCTAGGAACATTGCATTCCCCAATGTGAAATTGCAATATGTGTTAAACTCTAACGCTAACAAGTTTGTTGTTATTATCAGAGAAAGAGATTTCAAAATAGTTAGCTTGTTAGAACGTTCTGGCAAATTAGCATTACCACACAAGATCAAAAGGGCCCATTCTGGAAAGTATGTCTGGTTCGGACAAAAGTGTTGAGGAGGAAAAAACGGAGAAGCAAATGATGAAGGAGGAAGTAGACAGGTTGAGACAAGAGATAGCTGGGATGCACCTAGCCTGGGCTAAGGGACAAATACCACCAATACTTCCCCCTACTCCTACCCTTTCACCAGCTCGGACTCCGGAACACCCTTCCACTGGTCCATCAACGAGCTTCACCATTGCCCAATACTATCAAGGGGAAACTTCCTATAATCCCCAAGCTCCACCACCCAAACAAAACCCTCCTCCACCAGTTGTTCCTGTTTTCGTGGCACCTCCACATTGCAAAAATCATCCGATGAACCAGTGTTTCAGGTTCATGACAATCAATACTATCCCCCTTAACTCACCTTCAAAGCACCCGAGCCATACACTTACACCCCTTACCTTCAACTCCCAACAGAAACTGAGAGGCCAGTTAAGAATCCGGAGCAGGACGAAGTGCTTCGTAAAGTGAAAAGCCTGGAGCAATCCTTCAGGAATATGCATGGATTGGGCAGCCAAGTCAGTGTGTATTACAAAGACCTGTGTCCCTTCCCCGATGTTCAATTGCTGGCAGGTTTTAAGATGCCAAAATTTGATCTATATGAGGGACATGGTGATCCCATGGCGCATCTACGAGGTTTCTGTAGTAAGATGAGAGGGGGAGGTGGAAAGTATGAGCTATTGATAGCCTATTTCGGTCAAAGTTTGAGCGGGCCCGCATTGGAGTGGTACACGAGGTAGGATCCTAGCAGGTGGTACACCTGGGACGATCTAGCACAAGCATTTGCAGGTCATTTCCAGTATAACTTTGAGATCGTCCCTGAACGTCTCACACTGTTAAAACTGGAGAAAAAGCCTGGAGAAAGCTTCAAGGAATTCGGATTCTGTTGGAGAGAACAAGCAGCAAGAGTCGATCCACCAATGAGGGAAGGTGAAATGGTGGACTACTTCTTACAAACTTTGGAGCCAACTTACTTTGGTCACCTGGTGACGTCAGTTGGTAAATCTTTCAATGAAGTAGTAAAAATGGGAGGCATGGTTGAAGAGGGACTCAGGTCCAATAAGATAATGAGTTATTCGGCGATCAAGGCCATAACTCAGGCTATCCAAAGCGGCACGGGAGGTGCGCTCGGGAAAAAGAAGAGAGAGGAGGTCGTAACAGTCGAAGCAGGTACTTGGTCCAGATCAAGAGGTCCATCCCCTCGCTACCAACCTATACCCCATACCCCATTACCCAAACTATCCACAAAATCCATACAACCCTCCACAACCCTATTATCCATCCCAAGAGCCACATTTCTCCGTCCATCACGCCCAAACTTACACCCAGCCTCCGGCTCGCCCGCAATGGCATGCGCCGGCTCCCCAACACACATATCCACCTCCACAAAACACATATCCACCACCGAGGGCCTACAGGAATCCTTCAGGGCCAAGCTTCCGCGGAAATCAGGCTTTCAGGAACGAAAGGATGCAGAAGCCGAGAACATTCACTCCGTTGGGAGAAACCTATACTACTCTGTTCGACAAGTTGAGACAGATAGGCCTATTAAGTCCTGTTGAACCCAAATTGCCAAATCCCTTCCCAGAAATCTGGACCACTCATTAAGCTGTGAATATTGTTCGGGGGCTCCCGGGCATAATACTGAGAAGTGCTGGAAGTTGAAGACTGTCGTACAAGATCTTATTGACACAAATAGGATCGAGGTTCAGGCACCAGAGGCACACAACATCAACGAAAACCCGTTACCGGTACACCATGAGGCCCACATGATTGAACTAGTGCACGAAGGAGGGAAACCTAAAACACCCTCACAAATGGTAATGATGATTCGTGCCAGTCCAATCGAAAAGTCGATCAGTGGAAAGGCAGTGGTACAGTTGGGAAAGGTAGATGACAAGCCATTTGTGGTAGTGGGGAAAGGTTCGTCTGTTGCTGCGAAGAAGCCAGAGTCAGTCAAGGCAGTGTTACAGGGAGTATCAAGCACACCAATGTTAGTGGTGAAGGGGGTCCACGTAGAACCAGTTGTTATCAGGCCAGTCATGCATTTGTCGATAACAAGTGAGAAAGCTGTGAGGTGGAGCTACAGTCAAGTGACAGTGATACATAAGGGGAAGGAGGTTGTGGAAGAAGTATGCGAGGCTCAAGGGTTAACTCGTTCGGGAAGGTGTTTTGTTCCTGCAGAATTGAGAAGGGCCAATCCTGTAACAATCAAGAAGCCAGTGGCTGATGAAGAAGCAGAGGAGTTCTTGAAAAAGATGAAGGCACAGGACTACTCAATTATAGAGCAGTTGAGAAAGACCCCAGCCCAGATTTCGTTGCTATCCTTGTTGATCCATTCAAGCGATTATTGTCAGGCCTTAATGAAGATTCTAAACGAAGCCCATGTCCCGGACAAGCTCTCAGTGAACCATTTGGAGAAAATAGTGCACAAGATCTTCGAGGTAAACCGAGTGACATTCTCTGACGATGAGTTACCGGTAGAGGGTACAGAATACAACAAAGCACTCTACCTGACTGTGAAATGCGAAGACTCGGTGGTCACTCGAGTACTAATTAATAATGGGTCAAGTGCCAATATTTGTCCTTTGGACACTCTTAACAAACTAAAGGTTGCTGATGATAGGATCCACAAGAACAGCGTCTGCGTCCGAGGTTTTGATGGTGCCGGTACTGACACAGTGGGTGATATTGTATTGGAATTAACCATTGGTCCAGTCGAGTTCACCATGGAATTTCAAGTGATAGATGTGGAGGTGTCGTACAATCTTCTGTTGGGACAACCTTGGATCCACGCAGCCAAAGCAGTGCCTTCTACACTGCATCAGATGGTCAAATTTGAATGGGAAAGGCAATAGATTGTGGTACACGGGGATGACGGCACACATGCCGTCAGTGATGCTATTGTGCCCTTCAGAGAAACCGACGATGACAAGGGCCCATGGGTTTATCAGGTTTTTGACGCAGTCTCAGTAGATAAAATTTCTGAGGGTGGGGGCCTTCCACTTCCCAGAATCACAACTACAACCTTTATGATAGCCTCAAAGATGTTGAACAACGGGTTTGTACCAGGAAAAGGTCTGGGGATTGATCTGCAGGGAATGGTCCAACCAGTTTCTTTGCCCAAGATCCTGGAAACTTTTGGGTTGGGATTCAAGCCTACCGCAGCGGATGTAAAGCGGGTCCGCAAGTTGAAGAAAAGAGTTTGGGTCCTTCCTAAGCCAATCCCACGCCTGTCCAGATCATTTGTCAAAGCAGGGTGCAGAAAGTTGCCAGTCCCAGAAGTTCTTGGACCCTTGATCGGGCCAGATGGAGATTTGAACGAGGGCTTTGAAAGGATGTTCGTTGATGTCAACATGATAGAAGCTAGAGAGGGATCCTGTAAGGAAGACATACAGTTTGTGGGGCCTAGGGCCAATGTCAGCAATTGGACGGCTACTCCTCTTCCTACTCGGAGGGAGTCCTGGTAGTTGGCTCTGATTTTCCTTCTTGTTTTCTAGATTATTCCAGGGTTGTAATCCATATTCCTTTTTATTTTTATTATTGCTCAAAAAAGTGTGAAACCTTGTTATCCCATAATTCAATAAAATGAAAAGTTTCTTCTTCATTCCTTATTTTTATTTTTAATTTTTGTTTCTTTCTTTTCTTTTTCTGAACAGTTCTTTTCATACTGGTCTTAATGACATGGCTAGCACAACGGATCTTCAACCTAGTCTAAAAGATCAATCTGATTCCGAACTAATCATACAAGAGGTCGATTATGATAATGAATCGGAATACGATGAGGATGAAGCCTTCGAAGAGATAAACAGAGAGTTAAGCCAGTTTGAAGAAAAACCCAGGCCCAACTTAAATGACACAGAAGCCATCAATTTAGGGGATGCAGTCGATATTAGAGAAACTAAAATAAGCATCCACATTGCACCAAATATCAGGGAAGAATTGATCAAAACACTTATTGAGTCCAAAGATGTTTTTGCATGGTCATATGATGACATGCCGGGGTTAAGCACGGATTTAGTAGTTCATAAATTTCCTACCGACTCGGCATTCCCTCCCGTCAAATAAAAGTTGAGGAAGTTCAAAACGGATATGAGTGTGAAGATTAAAGAAGAAGTAACCAAGAAGCTGCAAGCAAAGGTTATTCGTGTCACTCGATATCCTGATTGGTTGGCTAATGTGGTGCCGGTGCCGAAGAAAGATGGGAAGATCAGGGTGTGTGTCGATTACCGCAATCTGAACAAGGCAAGCCCTAAGGACAACTTTCTTGTACCCAACATCCATATCTTGATCGACAATTGTGCCGGACGTGAGATCGGATCTTTTGTAGATTGCTATGTCGGGTATCATCAGATTCTGATGGATGAAGAACTTCTTGCTCAAATAATAGATTGCCTGTTCCTTTTTTCCTGTTGCATCATGTTGCCCCAGAACGCATCCAAAAGAATTATCCATCACCGATAGATATAAAAACAAAGGCCTACAAGGTTCAGGTGGGACTAGTACAGGGGGTTTTGATAGATAATCTTTGATCCTATCAAAGGCATTTTGGCAATCGTCCGTCCACTTGATATCAGCATCCTTTTTCAGCAACTTAAACATGGGCTCGCACGTGGTTGTTAGCTGAGCAATGAACCTACTGATGTAGTTCAACCTCCCGAGCAAACTCATGACTTCCTTTTTGTTCTTCGGGGGTGGCAGATCTCGAATGGACTTTATCTTAGATGGATCCAATTCGATGCCTCTCCAACTGACTATAAAACTGAGGAGTTTCCCAGATGGAACCCCAAATGCACACTTGGCTGGATTAAGCTTAAGGTCATAACTTCGAAGCCGTTCAAAGAACTTTTCCAAGTCAGACACATGATCAGCCTGTGTCTTTGATTTTATGATGACATCATCGACATATACTTCAATCTCTTTGTGCATCATGTCGTGAAAAATGGTGGTCATGGCCCTCATGTAAGTTTCCCCTGCATTCTTTAAACCGAATGTCATGACCCTGTAACAATAAGTACCCCATGGAGTGGTGAAAGCGGTCTTTTCTGCATCATCCTCATCCATTAAAATTTGGTGGTACCCAACATAGCAGTCCACGAATGATTGTATCTCATGCTTTGCACAATTATCTACAAGAATGTGGATATTTGGTAAAGGAAAATTATCCTTTGGACTTGCTTTGTTCAGGTCCCTGTAGTCAACACAAACTCTGGTCTTTCCATCCTTCTTCGGCACAGGTACAACATTCGCCACCCAGGTGGTGTATCGGACAGCTCTGACCACATTGGCGCTCAGTTGCTTCATTATTTCCTCTTTGATTTTGTCACTCATATCTGTTTTAAATTTTCGTTGCTTTTGTTGGACAGGTGGAAAATCAGGATACGTAGGAAGCTTATGAACCACTAGATCAACACTTAAACCTATCATATCATTGTAAGGCCAAGCAAACACATCTCTGTATTCAAATAAAAGTTGAATCAAGGTGTCTCTGGTTTTTTGTTCAGTGTGAATGCTTATCTTCATTTATCTGACTTCTTCATGACTTCCGATATTAATCGTCTCAATTTCATTGAGGTTAGGCTTAGGCTTGTTTTCAAATTGTTCCAACTCTCTTTTTATTTCCTCAACAACCTCATCTTCATCATATTCAACCTCTTGATGCATTATTTCGATATTAGACAGCTTTTAAGATCTGGGCGTGAATTACGCATGCATGTCATGTTATTAAAGCCGACATTAACAAAACTGAAAATGAAATGACAAGAATTAGGAAAAATCAAAGATACGAAACTTAATAGGAAACTGAATTGTATTTCATTGAATTCGAAAGGATAGAAGGGTTAACATCAAAACATAACAATCATACTGAGACGTTTGGATTACAACCCTAAAAGTAACCCAAAATACAAAAAAGAAGCTGCAAAAGCAAACTACCAAGACTCCTTCCTTGTGGGGAGAGGAGTTGCTTCCTAGTTGGTGAGCATGGTGTCTGGGTCAATTAGTTGCATATCGGCACGACTAGTGCCTTCACCAGCCTGGATCATATTTACTTCAGAAAACATCTGGCCGAGGCCATGGCAAATTTCATCAATGTTTGCATGCGCCGAGGAATTTTGACCCTCTTGGAGTAGTGGCTTGACAAAAGTGTAGAAAATGTAAGGGATAGGTTGTTGCATGGCCCATCTATGCTTTTTGCGGTGTTTGGCTTTGTTTTTGTCTGCTTGTGTTGGCCTGAAGCCTAAGCCAAAAGTACTCTGGTTACTGAATGGAGAAATAGGCTTCGAAATTCCTTGCAATGATTCCCCCAAGCCTTTTCCTGGCTCATAACCTTGTCTCAACATAACTGCAGCCACCATTACAGATGCGGCAGAAAGACGAGGATTTAGAATGGGCTTTCCTTCCTTAACATGGTCCATATCAACCACTTCAAAAGCATGATAGAAAATGGACTCACACCCTTCCTTGGCCTCAATACAGGGGATTAACGGGTCTTTATAAATGGAAGACTCATCTTCCCTGTGAACAATAATTTCTTGCCTGTCATGTTCAAATTTAAGCATCTGATGCAAGGTGGATGGCACAACTCGAGCCGTATGGATCCATGGCCTTCCAAGAAGAAAATTATAAGAAGTGTCCATGTCCACTACTTGGAAGACAATCTCAAAGTCAACCAGCCTAATTGTCATAGTGAGGTTGATCTCCCCAGTGTTATCTCTTGCTGAGACATCAAAGGCCCGGATGCGAACATTGCTGGGTCGGATTCTATCTGTATTGATCTTCATGCTTTGCAAGGTAGAGAGAGGGCATATATCTACACTTGAGCTTCCATCAACCATGACTTGCTTTACATAATTCCCCTCACATTTGACCATCAAGTTCAAAGCCCTATTGTGCCTGACTCCCTCCTCGGTAAGTTCATCATTAGTAAAGGAGATTCTGTTCACCTCAAAAAATCTATTGGCCATCTTCTCTAACTGATTCACTGTGGTGTCCTCTGAGATATGTGCCTCGTTCAGGACCTTGATTAGTACACGGGCATACTCTTTGGAATGTATGAGTAGAGATAGTAGAGAGATTTGGGCAGGAGTCTTTCTTAGCTGGTCAATGATTGAGTAATCCTGAACTTTCATATTTTTCAAAAGCTCTTCCGCCTCTGCTTCAGTGACTGGTTTCTTATTGGCAATTGGCCTTCTCTGATTTGGTTGGCCTTCCTCAGCTCTTCTAGAGAGTAACACCTCCCCGATCAAGTCAAACCTCCAGTTTCCCCCACTTCCCTTGCCTTTGTAGGTCATCACGGTTTTGTTGTCGTTCCAAGGAGTGGGTTTTGTGTTGGTCATAGGGGGTTGCACAGCAGGTTTGATTATGATCGGCTCTGTTATACCTTTCGTACCTCCCTGCTTCTGCGTTATGACGGGGAGGCCTCCAAGTACATATAACCTTCGGCTTGGAACACTGGAGTGATCTTCCAACCTCGAGATTTTCAGAACAAATAAAGTTACCTTATTTGAGCTTTGGGCGCCTTTCACAATCAATGACATATCTCGGCTGGGACTTACTTACAGACTTGTTCCTTCTTGAATTGCACCCACTGTCATTTCTGCTCGACCGATCGGCTTGGATTCTTGATCTCAGCTAATCATTCCCACAAAATGAACATCATTGTGTGCTGACAACGGGTTGTTTATCACATTAGGAGGGTCCTTGCCATTCGTTACTACAATCAATTTTTCAGAAATAAGCCTCTCTACTGCTCTTTTCAGAGTCCAACAGTCATCAGTGCTATGCCCCGGGGCACCTGAATGATATTCACATCTAGCATTCGCTTGAAATCCATATGAATCAGGATGTATATGGTGGGGAGCGATGGGTCCAATCACACCCATTTGCTTCAGTTTCTGGAATAGACTAGAGTATGATTCGGCCAATGGAGTGAATTTTTCTGCTGGCCTCTGCTCTCGACCATATTCCTGCCTGGGACGAGCATTGTAGGTTGTCCGAAAATTTTGTTGCTGAGGTCAGGGGCCCCTTGGAGCTGGTGCCCGTACCTGCTGATTGGGAGGCCGAGCATATGATTGAGCATTGAACACTGTATATTGTGGTGGGCCCATAGAGTATTGAGGAATTGGCTGGGGGGGGTAATAATGTTGAGGGTAGCTGGATTGCCCCTGCTGAACTTGCACATAAGGGTGAAATGCCCCTCCTTGAACTTCCCTAGATCCCGAAGTCATCATGGACCTTTCATCTCTTTTCATTCTATTTGCCAAACCCCCCGACCCATTTTGGATAGCTTGGGTGGTGGCTTTGAGAGCAGCTTGACTTACAATTCTGCTAGTCTTGAGGCCATTTTTGACCATCTCCCTTATTTTGATTGCTTTTGCAAAAGGTCTACCCATCGCGAACATCATATTCTGAAAGTAATCAGGCTCTTGAGCCTCCAGAAAAACAGTGATCAACTCATGGTTATCCATGGGTGGCTTAACTCTAGCTGCTTTCTCCCTGCACTTGATGGCATACTCCCTAAAACTTTTGGTCGGCTTTTTCTTCATATTAGACAAGGAATTATGATCCGGCGCAATATCAATATTGTACTGAAATTGTTTGACGAAGGCCTAGGCCATGTCATCCCAAACATGCCAGTGAGAGATATCTTGGTCAATGAACCGTTCGGAAGCTACCCCCACAAGGCTTTCTCCAAAATAAGCCATCAACAACTCTTCTTTTCCTCTTGCACCCCTCAGCTGGTTGCAGTATCTTTTCAAGTGGGCGATAGGGTCGCCGTGTCCATCATATTTCTCAAATTTTGGGGTCTTGAACCCTCTTGGCAAATGGATGTGATGGAACATGCATAGATCACTGAATAAAACACTTTTGTGACCACCTAGTCCCTGTATATTCTTTATATTCTGTTCAAGACTTTTCATTTTCCTGGCCATCTCATCTGGCTCAACCGTCGTGGAAAGCTTTTCATTTTCCACTGGTGACTCATACTGAGGAGTCTGATTGTATGGAGCCGAGACCCCGAAAGCCATATTTGGAGGGTAGTATTGGCCATCATAAGCATGAGATGATGGCTCATTGTTTGGCCTCATCACAGAAGGTGGTGGCAGGATTTTATATACCGGTGCGCCAGACACGACGAGAGGGGTGTTCCTGACTGGTGCGACTGGAGGTCGCATGTTAGAGGTACCGGGGGCAGCTTGGAGGCTGTAGTTCGGCACATACCCTGGTGGTAGAATATGATCGCTCATTGCATGGAGCGGTGTTTGAGTAGCCTGGGGTATGGTGGAAGTTCCCTCTGAAGGACCCTGGGGTTGAGGTCGACCGAAAACCCAAGCTTGATATACATCTGATAGTTGTTGTCTCAATTTTCTTATCTCCTCCGACTCTTGCTCAACTAACTGACCCTGCGGATTGTCACTGACCAACTCGATTTCATCACTGTTATCCATTACCACTGCTCCCTTAGATCTTGTGAAGTAATGATATGTTGCCAGTTTCACCACAAACCAACCACCTTAAGTTTACTAATAAGAGGTAACAAATGTGTTAGGGTTAAGCATTTTACAGATAGGAATCACACGTAGATATGCTATGCTCCTAAAATATTACCATCTCTAACATGCTTTTGGAAGGCTTCATGTTTCATTCCGGCTTATCAGCTTGTTGCTTATTGACACTGTTATTTCCTTCTCTCTTTTTTCCATTTTTTTTCTTCGCCTTATTTTGATCCCTTACTTTAGAGTCAAAAAATTATTTGATCGAACCTTTTGTGGGTTGCCTACGTATCATGTCGCCGCATGAATAAGATCATTACGTAGTTCAAGTACATGACCATTTTGTTTTACAAAACAAACATCTTTTGGTTCATTTTAAACAAAAATCTTTTTCATTGATTTTCAATATAATTTTTTTTACAAGACTCAAAAAGCAAGAGTTACATAAAGATAAACAAGACCAAACCTGGCTTAAACAGATTTTTTAGGATAAAAGGTAAAACAACAAGACTCAAAACACCAAAAGACTCTTACAGACTCAGAAACAACAAAAGCATAATGAAAAAGGACTAATAATTAAAAGAAGACTTTGATATCTACAGTAGAATCCACCAGCATCACTATAATCAAGGCTCTTGTTCCTGCGGCTGACCGCTAACAATGCGGTATATCCTCTCCAAGTCTGCAGATATATGACGAGCAACGTTCAATGATACTTCTGCAAACCGCTCGGGCGTCATTCCCTGGCAACTCCTGCATACTCTTGAGGTATATGTGGCTACCTCGATGATCTTTCCCTTAATGTATTCCTAAGCCACATGCAACTTTTGATTTTGATGACCACAGGTCTCAGCTAGATCCAGCGCATCACGCTCGCGGTCCAAGGCTATATCTTTCTAGCGCTGAACTTCTAGCGACTCCGCTTCTAACTGATTGATCACCTTGTGGTAGTGGTGTCTTTCTATTTCAAATTCTGCGATCTGGCTCTCCTTGCTTGACTCAACTCCCCCTATCTGATCCCTCAGACCTTGGATTAATGGAGCAAAACCTCTACGCTCAAGATCACGGACTACCCTGAACTGGGCTGCTTTCTCTTCTTGTTGCTGAGCGGTTGTGACTATGTTCTTCTTTCGAATTTGGGCTTTGAGTGCTTTCTTCTCTCGTGCCCACTGAGCCTTTTCTCGCTCAAAATCAGCCTGGTGTATGTCCATGGCTGTCTCCAGAATGCCCTTATCTTCTTGTAAAGTGTCAATACGAGATTGGAACTCTTGTGCCATTTCCTTTCTGGTTTCTCTAACTCTGACCTCAATCTCCTCCTCCCAATCAACTGTGTTCCGTATGGACCTTTCTGTCCTTTGATCGGGGATAGCCTGGTTGTGAAACCACTCAAGGTATGCGAGGCTTACCTCCCCACGTTCACGATCAGCTACCATCTCGTCTAAATCAGAAAATCGACTACCAAACCAAACCTTTTGTGCATATGACTCCCTTGGAGGTTCCTCTCCCTTGAATTCCCACACGAATGGGCGCATGTCCTCAATCGGGGGCCTCTTTTTCTCTCTCCCTAGCTGGCGCATGACGCGTAGGGTTGGAAACCTCTGAAACCTATGAGTATGAAGAATGAGCGATACGTCGACATATACATGACCCTAGCAGAAGGGAACCAATAATAGTTCCAAGTGATTCTATCAGAATTCAATGAACCAAGTAATTCCCACTAGGCCCTCACCCCCTCTGGAAGATTACAACTTGCGGCCCTGTCTGGGTGACATCCAATGTAATTCAGCCAGTTTTCATTGAAATTTATTACTATTGGATGATGATAAAGGTGCTCTATGAACCACATATGCAGTAGAATGTTGCATCCCTCGAAGTAATCTTCACCCTCTTGACAGCGGGTCAATGCTCAAAACATATCTCCCAAAATCATGGGAAGAATGGTATGATCCTCGCTACTTTGCAAATACGAGACTACCACAACCAATCGAATTCTGATGCGCCCACCACGCTCTGGAAAGACCATGATCCCTAGAAATGATATCATGAACGCAAAGATTCTCAACTCCCTCCAAGCGTCGTAACTCAACTGGTTGACGAATTCTGTGCCCGAGAAGTTCTCAAACCCTTTCTCGTCCTCAAATCTGTCATAAAGATATTCCAACGGAACCCATCCTTCGTTTAAGCAAACCATTGGAATCGATGGAGGCATAACTTCTTTAAAAAGTTGTTTACACCAACTTTTCTCGGAGCAGCAGGCTTTTTCCCACGAAGGTTTCTCACCAATCCGGTGAACCCACCTAATTCTTCCAATGTGGGCATCATTTCACAATCTTTGAACCCGAAGACATTGTTCGCGGGGTCCCAAAAACCCACTAGAGCCTTGATTAAATCTCTGTTAGGCTTAATTCCCATGATGTTTGTGAGGAACTTGAGGTGCTTAAATACTCGATTTTGTTCCTATGTAGCAAAACTAACCCACCAATTACAGAGACTACTCGGGGTCTTATCTCTGATCAAGAACATAGGAGGTGTCTCGTCCCTTACCCTTTTCTGACTGCTTCTTTGTGGAGAATTCATGATGATCTTAAGAATAAGGTAAAAAGGGTTAGGACATACCTAAACTATATGCAAATTATGATCATTCTTTTTTTTCTTTTTCTCTTTTTTTTTTGTCAATTTAGGACTCAATCTATTTTTTTCTTATTATTATAATATATATTTTGAAATTACTAGACACAAAATTTGATATGATAAAAGCGGGGAAAGTGGCTACTATTACAAAGACAACCCTTTGATACTTCCATAGAAGGCATAAAGGATGTTTCGACAAAAACAGCCAAATAGAGGAACAAAATGATAAAACATACACAAAATAATAAATAAATTTAAAAAAACTATTTTTACGAAAATGACCTTTGCTACTCCGAGAGGGGTTCAAAATCTGTCTCAGCAAATATAACCAGACAAAATTAGATAAAATAACTACTTTTGCGAAAATAGCCTTTCGGTACTTCCGGAAAGGTTTAAAGCTGCTTCGACAAAAATGGCCAAACATGAGGGCAAAATGGTAAAGGGTGAATAAATACGGATAAAGTAGCTACTTTTACAAAAAACGGCCATTCAGCACTTCCCGGGAAGATTTTAAGGCTGTCTTGGCAAAACAATCGGAACATGAGGGCAAGACAGTAAAAAGGTGGCCAAAATAGGCTCTCTTTTTTTTCGAGAATTTTATGCTCCTTTTTTTTTGAAAAGTGTGGGTTGAACCCGATGGAGGTTGCCTATGTATCTCACATCCGGTGAGAATCAAATCCGCGTAGTTCGATAAAACTGGGTACTTTCCACCCCCCCCCCCCTTTTATTAATGAAAATTAATCTTTACAACCCACACCAAACTACTACAAAATCTTTTTTTTAAAGGTTTATTTGCACTAAACTAGGAGAATTATTTCTCTTTTTTTTAATTACACTAATATTTTTTAAAGCCGGTCGACAATGCAAGTAATCCTTCCAAATGATGTATCAAGTAACACATAAGTGAACATGATGGCCTCAAGGAGGATACCTGTCTTATATGGACCCGACCCCTATGCCGAGTTTCGCTAAGTCAAATGCACGTGATGCACATAAAGCGAACCTACTAGGGATATCCGGTATGAGGTTTGTTCTTCTAGGTTTAAATCCTGGTGGAGAAGGTATCTAGACTGGCTTACTCGAGCAGACAACTCAAGCCAAGGGGGGTCAGTGTACCGGTAGCATTGCTTTCCGGCTTAACTGGTGGTGCTCCCCGCCTAAAAAATGTGTGACTAAAATCCTTCACCGGGTGACAAACACCTCGGCTATCTCAAAGAAAGTGGTCTATGTCAAGCAAATGCCCAATTTTTAATTTAGAAGACTCAGAGGGGGTGCGTGAGAAGACAGTTTATATGTACAATTCAACAATATCGAAGTAGTAAAAAGAAAACAGGTAGCACATTAGGCACAAATAAATCACAATATATACAAAATTAATAAAGCCAAATAAAAGTCAACATGTACAAGCTCGAATTTTGGTTGTCCCCAGCATAGTCGCCAGAGCTGTCACACCTTCTTTTTTTACCCATCCAAAAAAGATATGTGTATGTTATATTATGGATTGTGGGTTAAAGAGTTTTTCCAATTGAAGTAACAAATTTGAGTAGGGATTATTTTATTTACAAAGTCGCCACTTGGAATTGGTTTTCGGTTTTCCAAGTCACCTTTTATTTGAATCCCTAGTCAAAGGAAGGTTTGACTCTATTTTTATCGGTCTGCGAAAACAAAGTTCGGGTAAGGAATTCTGTTGACCGGGGAGAAGGTATAAGGTATTCCCCAAGTTCCGTGGTTCTAGCACGGTCGCTTTATTGACTTAAAACTTTGCTTGAACTAATTTTGGACAAACTGAGATTTATACTATTTTCATGTTTTACCTATCCGCTTTTATCTCTTGATTATTAGAAAAATTAAAGAATACTTTGAATAATAAGATACATAACCACACTACGCAAGCGAATTCGTGATCGAAGAAATTTATTATTTATTCATAACAGCGCTACACAAGCGAATCCGCGGTCATGACAAACGATTATTAGCACGCTATTTACTTTTGAAAAATTACTACAATTGTGCTTTGAGGAAAAATTAACTTTTTGGAAATTTATTAAAAGTTACTATCGCGCTACGCGAGTGAATCTGCGATTATGGGAATTAAATAAATTAAAAATAAACTAAAACTAATGAATATGATATTAGATTATTTAGTTAATTTATTCAATGTTAAACATCATGCTACGCAAGCGAGTCCGTGAATAAAAAAAGTTGAAGCACGTCTATTAATTGCCTAGCGGTTAGATTAATTATTTGGATTACTTGTTCTGATTTATTATTGTAGGAACATGACACTTTAAAGTTTGGGCTAACTTGGACAAGTAGTAGATGCTAAAACTATTGGGCCTGGCCAAATTATTTTGGTCCAATTTCTCTTTTTGAAATGTCATCATACTGCCTAATGAAATTAACAAGAAGCAAATACTGACCTACTTCGATTCTAATGTCCAGGTTATTAGACTTTCTAAAAGCTCAAAATTTCCTTCTTTAGCCAATGACCTTTTCCTTATCAAACAAACCTAGTGAATACTACACAAGGATAACCCAACATTCTTAAACATTCAACATTCTTAAACAAATGAAGATTAATAAAATATTGACATAAAATGGCTAAAATACAATGTATAAGGCCAACTCCAGTTTCCAAAGGATTAATGTTTTGACTCAGTTAATAAACAAAATTCACTTTACAACTTAAAATGAATCACTGCCTCCACTTAGTTCTTAATTATTATTCTAAAACTACTTTTCATGAAGTTAACCAAAGATTCATATGTTGAACGAAAGACTAGCATACATGGTTACACTAACAGAAACTAAACTTCACAAACTAATAAGATCTAGCACTGGAAGAGATCAACATAACTAGACACAAAACTACAAAGCAAATCTTAACGCTTATCAGTTAAACAAAGATAGAGGAGTAATGAAACTCAAACAAACTCTAAAACTGCAACCTCTTCTCATGTTTATTTAGATGTTAACCCTTTCTACCAACTGGACGTAACTTTTTTACTAATTAATCTTACTTGCAGATATAATAAAAATAAGCTATACTATCGATCTGCAGAACATGAAGATAGAAATTTTGGTACTCAATCATTCATCTCTAGACAAGTTAGATAAAAAAACATGCTTAATAAAAAAAGGACACATCAATAATAGTCAATACAAGCAACATTCCTTCATAATAACATGTCATTACCATTTATTGAAGCTGAAAATTTAACGACATGATGAAAAGTTACCTAATTAGCACAAACGCGTGACTTAGCTAGTGATAAACTCAGGTGTTCACAACTGTTTAACTCAACACTTTCTAGCCAACAGCAACAAACAACTAGTCAGGAAAACCAGAGAAAATGAGCACCAAAACCCAGAAGAATTCCTTTTGAACCAAGAAACAACTTAGAGAACTTTTATGAAGGGCTTTTCTAAGTAAGAAAGGGCTGCCAGAGATATCTTTTTTGAAGCTCTAGCTGCTCTCATTTACACTCAAAGTTGTATTCTTTTCTAAGTGTGTAAGATGTGTCCTTTTTTAGAGTAAAAGATCCTCTTTGGTGTTAGGGTGTTCAAGAAACTCTCTAATTGAAAGAAAGACCTCCCTTTTATAGGAGAGGGTGGCCATCAATTATTATTGCAAACCTATCCAAAGGATAGATTTTCTACCAAAATCTGTCCCAACAGTTCAATGGACAGATTTTTGGTGAAACATCTGTCTAAAAGACCATTTCTTTACCAACTGTGTATAGTGTTTGGAATAGTGTGCTCAAAATAGCTATTAAAATAGTAAAAGCAACCAAACATGGGCCCTACTGTTATGCCCCGCAATATTACGTCAATATTATGTCCCACAGTATTATATTACGACGATATTATGCTCTGCAGTAATATATTATGATTGATGTTACGTCCTACAGTATTAAGTTACGACAGTATTGTACCCGACAGTATTACATTACGGTAATATTACGCTTCACAGTAATAAGTTACGACGATGTTGTATCTTGTAGTATTTTATGTTGAATTTGTCGTAAGGTAATTGACATCAGTCCAAGGAAAAGATTATTTGGGGATTATAAGGATTATGCTATTTCACAAGTGATTAGTAAATTCATGAAGGTGAAATGGGGAGCAAGTCTAAGAAAACAAATTTTGTCAAAGTTTGGTATTTTGGGATAAAATACGGCCCGAGCTAAAATACCCGGTACTTATGGACTAGTGCCATACAAGGTACTATATGGCCATGATAGAAAGGTGTATAAGGTATGTAAAATATGAGTAATAATTTAAGTAAGTTGGAATAATTCTTAATTATAGGGGTAATTGGTTAATTATCGGGTAGCGAGATATTACCTAATTAATTAATTGATTATTGGATAAAGTTTAAATCCCCAATAAGAGGATTACGTGGCAGCCCTTCCATGCCAAGAGTGTGACTCTTAAAGTCATTATGTGACGTGGCTAGCTTAGACATGTGCTATTATGCAACAATGTTTACAAGTTGTACACATTTCAGTTAATATATATAAAGACATTTTGTCATAATTTGCCAAGCTTTCTGGCTTGTAGTTGATTGCTATTATCATTCAAATAGATAAATACACTACTAGCACAAGTAGCTTGAGAAATGGAATTATTAACTTTGCTTTGTTTAGTATTTCTCTCAAGGGAGGAAGAGCAGTTGAGTTTGCCGGGATTCAATTCTATACAAATAAGGAAATATACAGTGATTTAATATAAGAGGTTTATATATACACATGAATTTCCGGTGACCTCTGTTCTTTAATTGAACAAGTTGCTCCATCTTGTCAATATAGCATGAGATTTTTGCAAATTTTAGGAAGTATGGTGTAATCTTTCACAAGAGAATCGGCTCAGGTATGTTAAGGCTATCCCTTCTTTCTTTTGGCATGATCCATACGATACGAACGAAACGTGCAAATGCGCAAATTCCATAAATGACTCTATTCATAGAAGTATTAGAGATATCTATGTTCCTGAATTTCCATGTGTCATAATATTTTATCAGATGTTCATGGGTCTCAGAAAAATATGAAAGTTGAGAAAACAAAAGTTTACTTTATAAGATTGCTCAAGACAAAATGGTCTTATGAAATTCTGAAAGATTTTATTAACGTACTTTTCATGTATTGCATTCATGTGCATTGAACCATGACCATATGACGTTATATATGCATATATATATAAATATATGTATATGGGATATGGGAAAAGGTTACGACATTATATACGCACCACCACCTGATCAGCTGGTATATGATGATGATGTTGCCCATAGTAGCTAAAATATGATTCAAACAGCGTTATATATGCATATACATATGTAAATATGATTCAAACGGTGTTATATAAGCGTATATATGTATGTATATATGTATATGGGAAATGAGAAAGGTTATGGCGTTATATACGCACCACCACCTGATCAGCTGGTATACGATGATGATTTTGCCCGCAGTGGAAAATATGATATGATGGGATGCCCTCAGAGGCTGATGATGTTATGAAATATATACCTATGCACGACATGACATTCATACGCATATGCATGATGCTAAAAGTAATTGATGATTTACAAAGTTATTCAGACTTACAGGTTGAGTCATGTACTCATATGTCTTCCATGTCTCTTATGTCTTTATTTATGTACCTTACATACTCAGTACATTATTCGTACTGACATCCCTTTTGCCTAGGGATGCTGTTATTCATGTCCGCAGGTCCCGATAGATAGGTTGAGAGCCCTCCATGTAGGCTATTAGCTCAGCAGCAGATGTTGGTGCGCTCCATTTGCTTCGGAGTTGCTGTTTTGATTAGTACGAGTTAGATGTATATTGTTTGGTATAGAGGGACTCTGTCTCGACCTTTACGATATTTATGTATTCTTAGAGGCTTGTAGACATATGTCGTATACATAAAAGATTGTACGGCATGTCGGCCTATGTATCGAGTTTATAAAGAATCATGTTGGCCTATTAGGCCCGTATGTCATGTGTATGTGATGATGTAATAAGAAAGATATGTTACGTTGGTGCTCGTTTGAGTAAGGTACCGGGTGCCCGTCGCAGACCATCGTTTTGGGTCCTGACAAAAGTGGTATCAGAGCAGTTCTATCCTATAAAGTCTACAAGCCGTGTCTAGTAGATTCTTTTTTATGGGTATGCCATGTACCACACTTATATGCATGAGGCTACAGGGCATTTTAGACTGTCACTCTTTTTTCTTACTCTAGATCGTGTGGTAGAGCTCACTTATAAGAATTCGAGTCCCTAACTTCTATTCGTAATAAGACGATGCCTACATTCAGAAAGACGATCGATAAGAGATACAACTGTGGGATTATTGATTTAGAGGAACTCGATTTTGCATCTTGCTTATGATAAGTAAATGTGAAATCTTTAGCAAATCATAGATGTATTGAAAGGTGTAAGCCTCTTGGTAAGGATCTTGAGGCAAGAATACATATCCACCTTAATGGTGAAAGACAATGAGAGATTTAGAAGGTAAATACAAGTGTCAACAAGTAAAAGAAGTAAGATGAAGAAAAGTATGAGGCGCCCAGTTAATGAAGGTTAACGGTGTTTATAATTCAGGCAGAGGAATATAAGCTTTTTGAGTTATATACTATGGTAACAGAGGTATGTATAATTGGTCGTATCCATCTCAGTGATGCCCTATGGGGCTATCAGACATAGTTTAAGAAAAGGACGAGTTATCAGAATCCGACTAGGGATATAGTAACCCAAAATAGTGAATGGATTGGTAGAGTTAGTTGACGTTTCCGAAGCATAGTGCAAACGTGGTAATGGATCTCCCTGTGAGACACCTCGATGGTGCACCCTAAAATAGTACAGCTAGATATGAGTACTACAAAGACATGCACTATAAGCCTTGATGGGATAAATATTACCTTAGTGTGGCTCGCGTCCCTATTAAAGCAAGAACGTTAAGCAACTTGAAGAGCCACTGGATGGAGCAAAGGAAATCAAAAAGCGAAAGAATATCGTATTGAAATTTTCACAAGAAAAGGGATATGTAAAAATAATAGCAGAGTAATGAGAATAGAGATAAGGAAGCATTACGAATAAAGTGTGATACATAGATGAAAACGGTAGAGTGTTACAGAACCTATAATCAAATGAAGGAAGAGATAAAAGGTGATAGGCCTCAAGACAACGAAAGAGTATAGGCCATAAGGTTATGTCCTCATTTCGAGAAATAAGTTCGTGACTCCAACGCGACTACCAGAGGGGAGAGTTAATCCCAGAGTAACAGAAATCAATATGGACTGGTAAACAAGATAAACCAAATATGAATTAGGGACTGAATAATTGGAAAGTACTCGGCTTCATGGGAATTTCAGATTTCATTCCGGCGGTAATATAATGGACCACAGAAGAAGATTCACGATGAATTCAGAGAATAGTCATTCAGGGAGACGCTTCCTTAGAGCAAGCAATATGAGCAAAGTTATTAAGAGACTGTATGTGCCAGTTACGCTAAGTGTCACCCTCGCGATTAAGGGAATTTGTCATCCTTGGTACAGGAGAATTGCTGCAAGGCGAGTAAGGATCATTGATGTTAAGAAACGACGCCAAAGATGAAGAGGAAAACATCTATAGGTAGATCCTCGTAGCTCCAACTCTTAGTACTCCCCTAAAGGGGGGAATATGGAATGATAAAAGGAAGAATGCGATAAAAATGAGAACGGGTTGAGATTGCACTTATCCAAATGCTACAGGTATGCTACGATTCCAGAACATTATGTAAACGCAATGTCAAGGAGAAGAAGTAAGGGTTCCTGCCCGAGATGTTATTGATAATTAAGGAGCCAGTGCGAGACGTAAGTTAAGACCAAAGAAATAACCCAAGAAAGATTTCACCGAATATTGACACGAGGATGGGCCAACGAATAGTGAGTAATTAATTAAGGAAGAGCCTAGTCATGGCTAGTCAAGAGGATACAGACAAGACAGTAGGTCATGCAAGATAAAGATAGTAAAACCTAATATAGTGAATTTAGACCCACAGTTATGACATTGTAATACATGAGAAGTATTCAAATAGGAGTTGGGGTAGTTAAAGGTACCGTATGAGTATTACAGAAATAAAAGATAGTTCCACTGGAAAGACAGTCAAAACTTCAGTTCAGAAGCAGCCGAACGAGCAGATGAGTATGGAGGTAAGTAACTAAAGATAATTACAAGTGAGCACGAACATCAAAAATTCTATCGGGGAATATGGTATAATAAGCTCACAGCTTTACGAGAGTCAAGGGTTCTCCCTAAGTACTACAACGAAAGACTAGCTGAGGAGATAAGAAAGAAGGCTTCAACCTAAGCACAACGACCTAAAGAGAAAATGGTCATGTAACAACAATCTCGCAACAACATTGTAAGCATTCCAAAGGAAAGTGGCATCTACCATGGCTAATGAACGGGGAGTAAGAATTAGAACTAATACTTGAGATCATATGAGTTGTGTGAAAACTCTGGAAAGTGTGGGCACTAAGATAAGCTAAGTAGGGACGCAACAAGGGGCAGAAAGACTAGGAAAAGTAATTACACATGTTTAAAAAAAGCTGAGATGGAACAAAAGGAATTATTTGATCAATGATCCCGAGTTACTACTTTATGGATACACTCAAGAATTTGGAGCATTATGTAGGCAACATATTGTTGATAATCATACAGCCATAGAAGAATTCGATACAAGTTAAAAGAAAGAATTGAGCCCAGGGCATAGACAAAGGATTGAATTGTTAGAAGATTGTATCATGGATATTCCATAACGCCCATGAAAGGCTAAGGTAATAACTGATACCATGAGCCACGGATCAGAAGATAGTTTAAGCCTACATAAAGGCTGATCAGAATAAAGAGGAAACTAAAGAATTACATCACCGAAGTAAAATAGGAGTCTGATTATTGGACCTAGAAAAATTATAGAAGTTGTGCTGGAGAACATGACAGAATCACTCTTAATATTAGATGTTCAAGAGAAATAACACAACAACCATAATCTATAATGGCTCTACAAGGAAGCCAATTAGAAGAAGTACCTGCCTCATAAGAAGTCAGTATGAAGCTCCCACCGGATTGTTTATGTACCAGAGTTGCGAATATTATAATAGAGTTTCAAGTTATGGATGTGAATTACACCTAGGTGGAAGGGAGGTTATGAAAGAGATAGAAGATATGATATGAGATTTTAAGTAAGTAAGGTAAAAGTGAACAACGTACGAGGCACTAAAATGCAAAAAGTTGTGAATAATCCATACTTCGGATAGAAGGTTATAAGCAGGGGGATTCAATATCCAGGAATAATAGCGGCATCGTTAGTGTCATATCTTCCAGCCTATGGTTTCTGCATATCGAGAGGTGTAGTTAAAAGAGTATAGAAGAGTTAGAGACGATGTGACGTCTCGTTTGATATTCTGGAATAACATAAGGAAATCTATGGTGCAAGCAAGTTAAAGAAAGGTTGCAAGTAGTATAAATGGATGTGTGTAGGTTGCAAGATAAAATATAGTAGGGTGACAAGGTTTTAGGAAGACAGGAGTAAGGATAAGAAAAGGCGAGTGAGAATGTGACGAGAATGGATAATTCCTCGGGATTAAGCCCATGAAAACAAGAAAAGCTAATGGTTTCTCTAAAGTTATAGAAAGATCAGTATAGCATGAATGAACTCAAATGAGTCTAAGACTAGTAGCATTTAGAAAAGATGGGATGCTGCCCTGATAGTACCATAAGGGTGTAATTATGATGGATAAAGGATGACGTTTAGGTCTTCGAGTGAGTAATGATTTGAAGAGGATTTCATGGATTGTACGAAATTAGGATACCCCCATAAGGTGAATAACATTTAGACACTATGAAATATGATTATGGAAATCACTTCAAATATTCCTCAATGCAACGTAAGCCCTAGCGATAATGTATTACGTAAAAAGTTTCAAGTCTTCAAGTAGAGGATTATAGATCAACATTGAGGCAAATCAACAATGGTTAGATACAAGTTATAAAGTTGACATGAGATTAGGCCATGATTCTTAAGACGAACGGTAATGAAGGAGCATTGAGGGACTGAGATTTATACCTAAAAGGATAGGTAACAAAAGTAACTGGGAGCTTGGTAAGCATACCTCAGTAAAGATAGATTGAAGTAAAAACAATTATGGTATAGTATAACCCATGGAAATGCAGTAAAGTCATATGAATGGATAACTAGATCTATGAAATAAGATATAGCCATATTCACAAGTTCTACAAAGCATCGAGCAAAGGACTTCAGTATACCTATAGAGGCCTAGAGAGGCATCATATTAAGCCTTGTATATACAAAGTAAGGCCTAGAGATTGACTAAAAGATAAAAGGAAAAAGGAAAGATGAATCGCATAAGTGCACCTACAAAGCCAGGGTCATACAGACTGCATGACAGGAGGTAACAGAAGTTGCAAGATTAGGAAGATTTCGACCACATGTCATGATATGAGCAAAAAGACTAAAGGGGGGAATACCCAAGACTTTGGATTTATTCACAGAGCAACTGCTTAAATGGAAAGAAGAGTATTAAGGTATTCACAAGAGCTATAAGTTACAAAAATGATAAGAGCATCAGTCCACATTCGAGGACGAATGTTCCAAGGGGGGGATGATGTTACGCCCCGCAATATTACGTCAATATTATGTCCCGCAGTATTATATTGCGACGATATTATGCTCTGCAGTAATATATTATGATTGATGTTATGTCCTACAGTATTAAGTTACGACAGTGTTGTACCCGACAGTATTACATTACGGTGATATTACGCTTCACAGTAATAAGTTACGACGATGTTGCATCCTGTAGTATTTTACGTTGAATTTGTCGTAAGGTAATTGACATCAGTCTGAAAAGATTATTTGGGGATTATAAGGATTATGCTATTTCACAAGTGATTAGTAAATTCATGAAGGTGAAATGGGGAGCAAGTCTAAGAAAATGAATTTTGTCAAAGTTTGGCATTTTGGGATAAAATATGGGCCGAGCTAAAATACCCGGTATTTATGGACTAGTGCCATACAAGGTACTATATGGCCGTGATAGAACGGTGTATAAGGTATGTGAAATGTGAGTAATATTTTAAGTAAGGGGGGATAATTCTTAATTATAGGGGTAATTGTTTAATT
This sequence comes from Nicotiana tabacum, assembly GCF_000715075.1. Taxonomy (NCBI): domain Eukaryota; kingdom Viridiplantae; phylum Streptophyta; class Magnoliopsida; order Solanales; family Solanaceae; genus Nicotiana; species Nicotiana tabacum. The sequence continues at coordinate 45,316,174 of NC_134084.1, forward strand.
ATCGGGTAGCGAGATATTACCTAATTAATTAATTGATTATTGGATAAAGTTTAAATCCCCAATAAAAGGATTACGTGGCAGCCCTTCCATGCCAAGAGAGTGACTCTTAAAGTCATTATGTGACGTGGCTAGCTTAGAGATGTGCTATTATGCAATAATGTTTACAAGTTGTACAAGTTTCAGTTAATATATATAAAGACATTTTGTCATAATTTGACAAGCTTTCTGGCTTGTAGTTGATTGCTATTATAATTCAAATAGATAAATACACTATTAGCACAAGTAGCTTGAGAAATGGAATTATTAACTTTGCTTTGTTTAGTATTGCTCTCAAGGGAGGAAGAGAAGTTGAGTTTGTCGGGCTTCAATTCTATACCAATAAGGAAATATACAGGGATTTAATGTAAGAGGTTTATATATACACATGAATTTCCGGTGACCTCTGTTCTTTAATTGAACAAGTTGCTCCATCTTGTCAATATAGCGTGAGATTTTTGCAAATTTTAGGAAGTACGGTGTAATCTTTCACAAAAGAATCGGCTCAGGTATGTTAAGGCTATCCCTTCTTTCTTTTGGCATGATCCATACGATACGAACAAAACGTGCAAATGTGCAAATTCCATAAATGACTCTATTCATAGAAGTATTATAGATATTTATGTCCCTGAATTTCCATGTGTCATAATATTTTATCATCTGCTCATGGGTCTCAGAAAAATATGAAAGTTGAAAAAAAAAGTTTACTTTATGAGATTGCTCAAGACAAAATGGTCTTATGAAATTCTGAAAGATTTTATTAACGTACTTTTCATGTATTGCATTCATGTGCATTAACCCATGACCAGATGGTGTTATATACGCGTATATATGTAAATATATGTATATGGGATATGGAAAAAGTTTATGGCATTATATACGCACCACCACCTGATCAACTAGTATATGATGATGATGTTGCCCACAATGGCTGAAATATGATTCAATACGCGTATATATGTATGTATATATGTATATGGGATATGGGAAAGGTTGTGGCGTTATATACGCACCACCACCTGATCAGCTGGTATACGATGATGATTTTGCCCGCAGTGGTCGATATGATATGATGGGATGCCCTCAGAGGCTGATGATGTTATGAAACATGTACCTATGCACGACATGACATTCATACGCATACGCATGACGCTAAAAGTAATTTATGATTTACAAAGTTATTCAGACTTACAAGTTGAGTCATGTACTCTATATGTCTTCCATGTCTCTTATGTATTTATTTATGTACCTTACATACTCAGTACATTATTCGTACTGACGTCCCTTTTGCCTGGGGACGTTGTGTTTCATGTCCACAGGTCTCGATAGACAGGTCGAGAGCCCTCCATGTAGGCTATCAGCTCAGCGAAAGATGTTGGTGCGCTCTATTTGCTTCGGAGTTGTTGTTTGATTAGTATGAGTTAGATGTATATTGTTTGGTATGGCGGGACTCTGTCTCGACCTTTATGATATTTATGTATTCTTAGAGGCTTGTAGACGTATGTCGTGTACATAAAAGATTGTACGGCCTTGTTGGCCTATGTTTTGAGTTTATAAAGAATCATGTTGGCCTATTAGGCCCGTATGTCATGTGTATATGATGATGTAATAAGAAAGATATGTTACGTTGGTACCCGGTTGAGTAAGCTACCGGGTGCCCGTCGCAGCCCATCAGTTTGGGTCGTGACACCTACACTCAAGTACCCTCTGACTTTATCAACAAATAGCTGAGTTCAAAACTCACACCTTCAAACTAACCAAACTATGAATTGAAACCGTAGAAACAAGACTTAAAAGATAACTGAACTAAGTATTCAAACTAAATAGATTGAAATCAATTCGATTTATACAAACTAACATGAAGCGACTGAGATAACAAATTGAAGCGCAAAACAGAAGTTAAACGAGCATCGTTAAACTAACAGAGAATGATTAACAACAACTAAACAAACAACTAATTAAACGAACGATTCAACCAATCTTGTTGGTTGATAACAATCTGATAAATAGAGATAACTAATCAACATACGCACTAATTCCACACTCTACTTAACAATAATTGACAAAAAGAGAAATCAAAGTTGCAAACTAAACCTATCACTATTAAAAATCAAAACTTAGTGAGGGAATGAAGGTTATACCCTACAAGCGCGCTTGAAACTGATTCGAGCCACTAGAGGATGCCCGGTGGTGGCTGTCTGACCCCAAGCACACGGTTCTTTTGGAAGACGCTAAAAAAAGGAATTGCAGCATCTTGCCAAGAAGAAACAAGTGCCTTTGGATCGAAAAATAGGCTAAGACGGAAGGGCAGTGGTGGTTTTGGCACGTCGCAGCAGTTGAGCAGTGGTCGCCGGAAAAAAGTTCACCGGAAAATGACTATCAAAATTCGACTCCAATACCAATGCCAAATGGTATCGAGTCGAGTTATGAACATCCATGTAAGTGGTACGGGGTGAAGTAGCCTGAAAACTTACTAATTTGGGAAAATATAAGGGGTTAGGGTTTCGGGTTTTTGCCTATTCGTGGAGATTCATGAAGTTTTGGGGGATTTGAGTTGAAGATATGGAAAGAGGAGAGAAAGATGAGCAGATGGTGAAATTTTGAGGGCATTTGGACCACTGCCCGTGGCGCCGCCGCCGTGGGGTATGGGCAGCGACGATAGGAGTAGAAGAAGAGAGGAGAAGGGCTTCTAGGGTTTGGGTTATGGAGAAATGGCCAATTTTCTGATTTTAGAGGGCTTATATACCTCTTGGGAGATCAAATGAGGGCCATTGGATCAAATACCATGGATGGATGAGATTGATCTTTGTCACTTAACTAAAACGACTTAGTTTCGATATAAAACTACGTCGTTTCAACCCTCCTATGGCAGTCCCCATTTGGACCGGATCTGGGCTCTTTGGGCTTCTAATTTTGGGCCAATTTTGGCTCAATTTCAATTGAAATATACTAGCCCAATCCCCTAACCCCTAATTATCTTATTTAGTCCTAAAGAAAATATATAAGTAGAAAGAAAAAATATTTTTTGGAATATATAATTTAAAGATGCAAACTAAAATATACAAATAAAAGGTAAAAATATTTTTGGTATTTTTAATAAAGGAAATGCAATATAAAAAATGCACAAATAACTAAAAATCATCCAAATACTAGTATTTCTAGTAGAATTAAAAGGATGCAAAAATTAGGTATTCACAGATAGTATGAAACGAAAGATATGTTACCTAGGTACTCGGTTGAGTAAGGTACTAGGTGCCTGTTGCGGCCCATCGGTTTAGATCGTGACAAAAGCGGTATCAAGGATTTAGTGATTTGATAATAGCCGACATCATGAGAATTTTGGATTTTGTTCCGGCGATAGTAGAATGGACAACAGAAGAAGATTCAGGAGAAATTCGGAGAATGGTCATTTAGGAAGACGCTTCCCTAAAGCAAATAATGTGAGCGAAGTTAAGCTTAAGGAACTGTGTGTGCCAGTTACACTAGGTGTCACCATCGTGAGTAAGGAATTTTGTTATCCTTGGTGTAGAAGGATTACCACAAGGCGAGTTAGGGTCACCGATGATGTGAAAAGACACCAAAGATGAAGAGGTAAAATATCTATAGGTAAATTGTCATAACGCTAAATCTTTGTACTCCCCTAAAGGGGGGAATATGGAGTAATGTGGCATTAAGTCAGAATTAAGTAGTTCTAGTAATTATGGAATAGTAAAGGAAGAATGCAAAAAAAATGAAAAAGGGATGAGATTGCACTTATTCAAACCCTACAGATATGCTACGATTCCAGAACATTATGCAAACACAACGTCAAGGAAAGGAAGTAAGGGTCCCTGCACGAGAGGTTATTGATAGATAAAGAGTCAGTGAAAGACGTAAGTTAAGACAAAGGAAATAACCTAAGAAAGATTACGTGGAATATTGATATGAGCATGGGCCAACGAGTAGTCAGTAATTGATTCAGGAAGAGCCTGGTTATGGATAAACAGGAGGTTACAGACAAATCAAAAGATCGTGCAAGACAAACAAAGTGAACCCCAATATGAGGAATTCAGTCTCGCAGATATGACATCGTGACCCTTGAGAAATATTCAGATAGGAGTTGGGGTGGTTAAAGGTGTCGTATGAGTGTTACGGAAATAAAAGAAAGTGCCACTTTGAAGTCAGTAAAAATATCAGTTTAGAAGCATCCCTACAAGTACAAGGGCGTGGAGGTAAGTAACTATGGATAATTATAGGCGAAGAAGAACATCAAAAATTTTATTGGGTATACGATGTAATAAGCTCGCAGATTTACAAGAGTCAGAGGGTCTTCCCTAAGTACAACAACGAAAGACTAGCTGAGAAAATAATGAAAAAATGCTTCAACCTAAGCACAATGACCTAAAGAGAAAATGGTCTTGTAACAACAGTCTCACAACAATATTATATGCACCCCATAAGAAAGTGGCACCTACCGTGGCCAATATCTGTGGGCACTAAGATAAACCAAGTATTCATGCAACAAGTGGCAGAACGGCCAGAAAAAGCAATTGCTTGCATTTAAAGAAAGTCGAGAATGAATGAAAGGAATTATTCGATCAATGATCCAGAGATAATTACATTATGAATGCACCTAAGATTTCGGGGTATTATGCAGCATATATGTTGACAATCATACAGCCGTAAAAGACTCTGGTATAATTTAAAAGAAATAATTGAGTCCAAGTTATAGACAAACGATTGAATTGTTAGATGATGGTATCACGAATATTCCATAAAGTCCATGAAAGGCTAAAGTAATAACTAATGCCATGAGCCGTAGATCAGAAGATAGCTTAAGCCTACATAAAGGTTGATCAGAGGGAAGAGGAAACTAAAGAGTTACACCAACTAAGTAAATCAGGAATTTGATTATTGGACCTAGAAAATTATGGACATCATGATTGAGAACATTGCAGGATCACTCTTAAATATTAGAGGTACAAGAGAGAGATAGTATAATAGCCATATTCTATAAGGGCGTCAGAAGAATATCAGCCTCATAAGAAGTCAGTATGAAGCTCTCACCAGATTATGTATACACTAGAGGTGCAAGTATTATAATAAACCTTCATGTTATGGATGTAAATTATACCTATGTGGAAGGGAGGTCATGAAAGAGATAGAAGATGTGATGTGAGATTTTAAGGTAAGTAAGCTAAAGGTTAACAACGTACGAGATACTCACGTGCAGAAGGTGGTGAATAATCTATACTTCAGATAGACAGCTAAAAGCGTTAGGATTCAGTATCCATGAATGATAGTGTCAGTGGCATGCCTTACAACCTATGGTTTCTAAATATCGAGAGGTCTAGCTAAGAGAGTAAAGGAGAGTTAGAGACGATGCGATATCTCGCTTGATGTTCTAGAATAACACAAGGAAATCTATGGTGAAAGCAAGTTGAAGGAAGGTTGCAAGTAGTATAAATGGATATGCATGGGTCGCAAGCTAGAGTATGCTAGAGCGACAAGGATAAGAAAGGACGAGTGAGAAGGTGACGAAATGGATAAGTCCTCAAGATTAAGCCTATGAAAACAAGAAGATCTGATGGTTTCTCTAAGTTACACAAAGCTCATTATAGCCTGAATGAACTCAAAGGGGTCAAAGACAAATGGCATTTAGAAGAGGTGGAACCTTGCCCTGGTAAAAGAATAAGGTTGTAATTGTTGTATATAAAGAATGACGTTCGGGCCTTCGATTGAGCAATGATTTGAAGAGGATTTCACGAATTGTACGGAATTAAAATACCCACGTAAGGTGAATCACATTGGGATACTATAAAATATGATTATTGAAGTACATTATCGCCCCCAAGTGGATAAGGAAAATCACTTCAAATATTCCTCGATGCAACATAAGCCCTAGTGGCAATGTATTACGTAAGAAGTTTCAAGTTATCAATAAAAGATTGTAGATCAACATTGAGGTGAATCAACAATGAATGGATAAAAGTTACAAAGTACAAGATGAGATTAGGTCATCAAACTTAAGATGAACAGTAATGAAGAAGCGTTAAAAGACTTAGATTTATGCATATAGAATAAGCAACGAGAAAAAGATGGAGTTTGGTAGCAGACCTTAGTAACGATAAATGGAAGTAAGATTTATGGTATATTACGACCTACCTAGGTGCGGTAAAGTCATACAGATGGATAAACTGATCTATGAAATAAAGTATAGCAATATTTGTAAGTTCAACAAAGTACAAAGTGAAAAACTTCAGTATACTTATAGATGCCCAAAGAGACATCATATAAAGCTCTGTATATGTTTACCAAGTGAGGCGTAGAAGTTGGCTAAAAGATGGAGGAAAATGAAGAGAAGATTCGCATATGCGTACTTATAAAGTCAGAGTCGTACAAGGTACATGATAGAAGGTAGCAATAGCTACGAGATTGGAAGAATTTCGACCACAAGTCATGGTGTGAGAAAGAGGCCTAAAGGGGGGAATGCCCTGGACTTTGGATTTATTCACAGAACAGTTGCCTAGATGGCAAGGAGAGTACTAAAGTACTCGCAATAGCCATAGGTTATGAAAATGATAAGTGCATCAGTCAATATTCGAGGACGAATGTTCCAAAGGGGGGAATGATGTTACACCCCATCTTTTCGTACGTGAAAGTACACCATAAGTAAATTAATGAAAGCTTGGAAATGAGATGTTACATTTCACATTATTATACATTAAAGATTCGTCGTAAGTTAATCGATGTTAGTTCGGGAATGAGATGATTTTGGGATTATAAGTATTATGCTATTCCAAACAAGTGATGAGTAAATTCATGAAGGTGAGAGGGTAGACAAATCGAAGAAAAGTAATTTCGTCGAAGTTTGACATTTTGGGATAGAATACGACCCGAGCTAAAATATTCGGTATTTATGTACTAGCGCCATACAAGGTACCACATGACCATGATAACAAGGTGTATAAAGTGTGTTAAAAAGAGTAGCATTTTAAGTAATTTGAGATAATTCTTAATTATGTAGGTAATTGGTTAATTATTGGATTTGTGGATAAATATTTAAGGGATATTTGTTGGATAATTATAAGGGGGGGAGGGTGACAATCCATGTGGGTTTTAGAAAGTTTGCAGCAAGTTGACATCTAGACATATGCTTAAGGAGGTGGTGTCTTGTGTAGAGGATTTTGTTGCTTAATCACCACATAAGTGGGGCCCACACCCCCTAAGATTAAAGAACCCCTCTAAATCATTTAAGGGAGATGCATATATTTCTAATGTAAGGAACTATGTTTCAACAAACTCACATATGTGATAGCAACGTGATTTGTTATAAATTCCATAGAAGGCTACTCAATAACGTGAAAATTTTGAACCTAATGGAGCACGGTACAATCTTTCTCAAGAATATCATACGGATTTTTCCATACTTGGATCCGCCGTTACGCGTTTTATCACAATTGATGTGTGTCAGAGGGATTTTCAAAAGATCGGCTCGGGTATGTTAAGGCTATCCCTTCTTTCTTTTGGCATGATCTATACGACAAACGAAACGAGCAAATGCACAAGTTCCATAAATGACTCTATTTATAGAAATACTAGAAATGCTTATGTTCTTGATTTCCCCATGTGTCATATTATTATATCATTTATTCATGGGTCTTAGAAAAATATGTAAGTTGAAAAAGTTTATTTTATGATATTACTCAAAGGCATAATGGTCTTATGACATTCCAAGAGATTTTATTGGCGTACTTTCATGCATTGCATACATGTACATTGACCCATGACCAGTCGATGTTATATATACACACACACACACACATATATATATATATATATATATGGGATATGGGAAAAGGTTACGGCGTTATATACGCACCACCACCTGATCAGCTGATATACATTGATGGTTTGCCCACAGTGGCCGAGATGATATGATGGGATGCCCTCAGAGGTCTGATGATGTTATGAACGCATATACTCATGCATGGTATGGCATTTATACGCATATGCATGACATTTTAAATATTAAAGGATTCACAGAGCTATTCAGACTTACATGTCAAGTCTTTTACTCCATGTTTCTCTCATGTCTATTGTTTACTAATTTTCATTCCTTACATACTCGGTACATTATTTGTATTAACGTCCCTTTTTCCTGGGGACGCTGCGTTTCATGCCCGCAGGTCCTGAGAGACAGGTCGAGAGTCCTCGAAGTACGCTATCACATCAGCAGCAGATGTTGGTGCAGTCCATTTGCTCCAGAGTTGCTTATTTGGTCAGTATGATTAGTACATGCATTGATTGGTATAGCGGGGCTCTATCCGGACCTTTATGATATTATGTATTCTTAGAGGCTTGTAGACAGATGTCATGCATACGAATTCCTTTATGGCATTGTTGGCCTATGTTTTGAGTATATAAAGAATCATGCCGGCCTTATAGGCCCGTACGTCATATGTATAAGTTTGGATTACATGTTGGGCTATCTAATGTCGAGTATTTCCACATGTTTTATTCTACATATATCACGATAGCCTCTCTAGCTCATTTACCTATGATAGTATGATACAAAAGATATGTTACGTAGGTACTCGGTTGAGTAAGGTACCGGGTGCCCGTTGCGGCCCATCGGCTTGGGTCATGACATGAAACGCATAGATAAAAAAATGTTTTACTAACTTAAAACCCTGAGAATATAAGGAAGAAAGGAATTTTACATTTCAAACTTCTGGACCAGAAAGAGTGCTCAGAATAGTTACAAGGGTTGTTACAAAAAATAATTTTGTAAAATACATCAATCTGCTTTATTAGCATAGGTTGAAGGTTGGAGAGCTTCTTCAGCATCGTTTGGAGTTTAAGATTTCTCATCTTCGAGCTCAACATCTTTACCTTCCTCTTTAAACTTCAAGGATCCAGAGAAAGTTTTCAAAGAGCTTGAAGTTGTGGGTCGGGAAGGAATGTTCTCAAAGGTAGTTAATTCCAAAGCACACGCCTAGGTAATGCAATCATCTACATTTTCAATGCCAATTTTGGCATCCTCCAAGAGTCTTCCTTCGCATACTATAAACAACATGAGTTTTATGAAGCAAGAAACAATTCTCTTGAGCTTGAAAACTGGCTCGGAGTTATTGGATTTTTTATTGCAGTCGCTCGTTATCAACCTTTAAAATGTTTAAAAGAGTTGTCACACCTCCTTTGTCCGTTTTTGTGACGTTAAAAAAGATGAAAATTATTGAAGGATCAACCTTTATTTTTCTGAAAATGGAAGTTCCTCCATCTCCAAAGGGCTGACGTTCTTCGGGGGTCTTTTAGGCGTGGAAAAGGCTGATCCCTAGAGGTCTCGGTGTTGAAGGGTCTAGGTTAGTTTTGTAGGGGTTTTTTAGGTTATGGGGTATGGTCCTAGGAATTATGGGCTAGGTCCGAAAATTAAGCTTAAAAATGGTTTGTTTGAGCCCAAATTTTATTCTTTCTCCGTGAATAAAACTAAAAATACGACCTCGTTTACTAATTAATCCTACCTAAGTAAAATAACTATTTAAATAAGACTGACCGTCAAAATAAAACTATTTTTGGTATTTTTTCAAGATTAAAAATGACTACAAAATATTAATAAAACTATTTTTTTTTAATTTTCATTTTCTTGTAATAAAATAAAGTAAAAGAGTTAAAATTAGTTGAAATAGCGATATTCGGCCTAAATTAAATATTTATCTGCTAAAATATAAATTTTTTTAGGGAGGTTCAAAAATCACATGTCTACAACTGCCCCTCTTTGACTAGAAATATGAAGTATTTTCAGACAAAGAACGATTAGACAGATTTTTTGACCCGACCCTTATTTAGAGAGACCAAAAACTAAGAGAAAGGAGAATGTGACCGAACCTTGGTATCTGAGCTGCCTACATATCCTTGGCTAAAAGGAATCAAGCCACGTGTAGTTCAGAAGTAGGAAGAGTGATGGAGTATGCCGAAAGGGAGAGCCGGTAGAGGTTCCGGTCCGCGGTCCTGTTATTACATCAAAATCAAAAAATAAAAAAGACTAACTAAGCCTGTCAACTATGAGTTACAAGATTCCTATCTATAAGTCTTCTGAAACTAGATATTGAGTCTTGAATGGTTCTTCATGCAGACTTTGGATTTGAACCTTGACCCTTGCTGGTTGCAGGTGCTAGTTCATTCTTCTTCGGCTTTTCGGATCAAAGCTGGACATACTATGCTTGTGACTTCAGTCATGTCTTGAGCAACCCATATCTTTCATCAACTTCTGCATTTGGGTTCACTTCTTGCCTTTCTCTTTTTTTATTCTGGATTGTGACTAACTTCCGTTGATCATCTCGGACTGTTGACTCGCATTCTTACTGCGAGCTTCTTTTGTTGCTGACTTGAATTGCATTCTGAAGTGAATTCCCTTATTTTCCAGGTGGGTGCCTGATTACCAAAATTTGAACTGTCTTCCTTCGAAACTTTAACTGTTTTCCCTTGTTTTTCAAGTGGGCGCCCGATTGCTGAAACTCCAATTGCTTTCCTTGAAACTTGAGTTGTTTTCCCTTGTTCTCCATGTGGGAGCCTGACTGCTGAAACTTTTTGTGTTCCCTCGAACCTACTTTCCCTTGAAACTTGAATTGTCTTCCCTTGAAACTTGAATTGTCTTCCCTTGTTCTCTAGGTGGGTGCCTGATTGCTGAAGTGTCTTCCTTCGAAACTTGAGATGTCTTCCCTTGTTCTCCAGGTGGGCGCCTGATTGCTGAACTCGACCTGCTTTTCCCTAAAACCTGAGCTATTTTCCCTTGTTCTCCAGGTGGGTGCCTGATTGCTGAACTTGAACTGTCTTCCTTTGAAACTTGAGCTGTTTTCCCTTGTTCTCCGGGTGGGCGCCTGATTGCCAACACTTGCACTGTTTTTCCATGAAACTTGAACTGTTTTCCCTTATTCTCCAGGTGGGCGCCTGATTGATGAACTTGATCTATCTTTCCCTTCCCCTGAAACTTTAACGACTTTCCCTTGTTCTCCAGGTGGATGCCTGATTGCCAAACTTGAATTGTATTACCTTGTTCTCCACGTGGAATCCTGATTGCCAAAACTTCAATTGTATTCCCTTGTTCTCCATGTGGGCGCCTGATTTCCAAAACTTTAACTGTGTTACCTTGCTCTCCAAGTGGGCGCCTGATTGTCAAACCTTGAACTGTATTCCCTTGTTCTCTAGGTGGGTGCCTGATTACCAAAACTTGAACTATATTCCCTTGTTCTTCAGGTGGGCGCCTGATTCCCAACACATGAATTGTATTCCTTTGTTCTCCAGGTGGGCGCCTGATTGCCAAAACTTTAACTGTATTCCCTTGCTCTCCAGGTGGGCGCCTGATTGCCAAAACTTTAACTGTATTCCCTTACTCTCTAGGTGGACGCCTGATTGCCAAAACTTTAACTGTATTCCTTTCCTCTGAAACTTAAAATATTTTCCTTTTGTTCTCTAGGTGGGCGCCAGAGCTGTCACACCTCATTTTCTACCACTCGAAAGGGAGCATAAGGGATTTGTTCCAATTTAAGTGACAATCAAAACGAGATTATTATATTAAATTCAGAGTTGCCACTTGAGATAGTTTATTGGTGTCCGAAGTCACCGGTTTAAAATCCCGAATCGAGGAAAGTTTGACTCTATTTTACAGTTCACGAACACAGAAATTCGGGTAAGGAATTATGTTAACCCGGGAGAAAGTGTTAGGCATTTTCGGGTTCCATGGTTTTAGCACGGTTGCTCAACTATTATTATTGGTCTATTGATCTGATTTTAAAACATTTTTGAAACCTATGTACATTTTATCCCTTTTAACCGCTTTTAATAATCCAATTGCCATACAACTAGTTATTTGGTTACACATTATGAATCGTGTCACGGGAACCGTACTCACGATCTACAACATGTTTGTTTTATTAATAAGATTAAATTGTGGTCGGGTCACATAAATGTACCCCCGAATTTTAGAAATTACGTATCACAACTACGTCATGGGAACCGTACCCGTAGCTATGATAATTACTTACGCACTGAAAAGTTTACCAACCTACGTGACGACGGCCTAGTATGCTACTAGCGGTCTAATTAACGAGAGTAAGAATAAAGAACGACAAAATTATATCAAACTCAATCTCAAAACATATGACAGGCCAAAATTTACATGTATCCCTTAGTCCAATTCCTTATTTAATTTCAGCACACATTAAAATTAAAATTTCAGCACAAGCTAGTTCATAAGTAGTTTATTTCATATTCAGTTCTCAATATTTAACTTCCAAATTCGTCGAGTTCCAAGTAAGACAAATGCAACACAATTAAGAACTGAACGAAACTTGCTCAAATAGTGATAGATTATTCATTCAATTTAGCCAACCAGACTCAGCATGATTACTAAGATAAAGTTCATTCAATCAACAGTCAAACATCAAAATATTTACTAGATTATGCCAAATAAGGCATCACTTATATGTGAGATCAAAGGAACAACACATAAGGAAAGGAGATGGACCTTTATTGCTGCTTATTCCTCAAAGTGTATAACGAACGAAAATCTCCAATGCAACAATTCACTAACAAACTAAAGACCTGAACCTTGAACCGGAAACGGAGCTTTGAACGAAATCTCTGACGAACTCAAACTCGATGGCAATCGGACCCAACTTCAGTGACTCGAACCACGACCAAACTGATGCTCGTACTTGAACGGTTTGAGAGCTATTTCTGAGGTGTGGCTTTATAGAGGTTCGAGATGGAGCGATGGGGAGAAGCTAGGCCATAGCTGCCGATTTTGGCTGAGCTCGCCGGGGATGGAGGCGCGATAGAAAAACGAGAGAGAGAGAGAGGGAAGGCTTTATAGAGTGACGATGGGGAAGGGTATCTCTAGGGCGTTTGTTTTTTGTTCTGAGTTCAGAGAAGAAGATGACATTCGGCTGCTTATAGTTTTGAGGTGAAGAGGAGTTCTGTTGTTTCTGGAGAAAAAGAACGGGGGGAAGCATCTCTTTTGTTGTTCAGCGGCTGAAGAGGAGTTCTTCTTGTGTTGTATTTGGTGAGGAAGATGAAGGGTCTCCTCTAGAGTTTATGCTGTTAAGTTTCCATAAAGAAGAAGAGAGCTCCAGGTTCATGGAAAACGGCTCCAGTTCCGTTGAAGAAGAGGACCAAAGGGGGGGGGGGGGGGGGTCGTGTAAAAAAACGGCTGCTGTAGCTTTTTGTGTATATGTCCAGGCTAATTTTTAGGTCTTAGGTCTTGTGTATTCACGACATATGCTTCTTTTTGTTAGGTTAGCTCATTTTTATAGGTTTATGATTTTAGAGCTATATTTAAGTGAAGGGGTATGAACCTAGATATTATGGGCTTGAGAATTATGGGCTTGATCTGAAAATTAGGCCTAAAAATGGGCCTTTTGAGCCCAAATTTTATTCTTTCCCCGCGAAGGAGACTAAAAATACGATTTCGTTTATTAATTAATCCTACTTAAGTAAAATATTTATTAAAATAAGACTGACCACTAAAACAAAACTATTTTTGGTAATTTTCAATATTAAAAATGACTACAAAACATTAATGAAACTATTATTTTGTAATTTTTATTTTTCTTGTAATAAAATAAAGTAGAAGAGTCAAAATTAGTTGAAATAACGATATTAGGCCTAAATTTAATATTTACATGCTAAAATATAAAAACTCTTGGGGAGGGTCAAAAATCACATGTCTACAGCTACCCCTCTTTGACTGGAAACGCGAAGAGTTTTCAGACAACGAACGACTAGATAAGTTTTTGATCCCACCCTTATTTAAGGAGACCAAAAACTAAGAGGAAGGAGAAGTTGACCGAGCCCTAGTATCTGAGCTACCTAAATATCCTTGGCTATAAAGGAATCAAGTCACGTATAGCTCATAAGTGAGTGAGATGATGGAGTATACCGAGGTGGAGAGCCGATCGAGGCGCCATTCCATCGAAGTTCTGATCCGCGGTCCTGTTATTACATCAAAATGAAAAAGTCTAACTAAGCCTATCAACTATGAGTTACAAGATTCCTATCTATAAGTCTTCTGAAGCTAGATCTTGAGTCTTGAATGGTTCTTCATGCAGACTTTGTATTTGAACCTTGACGCTTGCTGGTTGCAGGTGCTAGTTCATTCTTCTTCGGCTTTTCGGATCAAAGCTGGACATACCATGCTTGTGACTTCAGTCATGTCTTAAGCAGCCCATATCTTTCATCAACTTCTGCATTTGGGTTCACTTCTTGCCTTTCTTTTTTTTTCCTGGATTGTGACTAACTTCAGTTGATCATCTCGGACTATTGACTCGCATTCTTGCCGTAGCATCTTTTGAATTGCATTCCAAAGTGAATTCCCTAATTCTCCAAGTGGGTGCCTGATTGCCAAAACTTGAACTGTCTTCCTTTGAAACTTGAACCGTTTTCCCTTGTTCTCCATGTGGGCGCTTGATTGCTGAACTTGAACTGTCCTCCTTCGAAACTACTTTCCCTTGAAACTTGATTTGTCTTCCCTTGTTCTCCAGGTGGGCGCCCGATTTCCAACACTTGCATTGTTTTTCCTTGAAACTTGAATTGTTTTCCCTTGTTCTCCAGGTGATGCCTGATTTCCAACACTTGTACTGTTTTTCCTTGAAGCTTGAACTGCCTTCCCTTGTTCTCTAGGTGGGTTCCTGATTGCTGAACTTGACCTGTCTTTCCCTGAAACTGGAACTGCTTTCCTTTGTTCTCCAGGTGGGTGCCTGATTGCCAAAACTTGAACTGTATTCCCTTGCTCTCCAGGTGGGCGCTTGATTATCAAAACTTTAACTGTATTCCCTTGCTCTCCAAGTGGGCGCTTGATTGACAAAACTTTAACTGTATTCCCTTGCTCTCCATGTGGGCGCTTGATTGCCAAAACTTTAACTGTATTCCCTTGCTCTTCAGGTGGGCACTTGATTGCCAAAATTTAAATCGCTTTTCATTGAAACTTGACTTGTTTTCCCTTGTTCTTCAGGTGGGCTCCTGATTGCTGAACTTGAACCGTCTTCCTTTGAACATTGTTGTTTTCCCTTTAATCTCCAGGTGGGTGCATGATTACCAGCATTTGAATTGTATTACTTTCCTCTGAAACTTGAATTGTTTCCTCTTTTTTCAGGTGGGCGCCTGATTGCAGACACTCGAACCAGCTTCTCCTGCTACTTGAAACTGTTTCCCCTTGAAACTTGCACCATTTTCCCTTTCTCTCCAGGTGGGCACTTGATTGCCAAAACTTTAACTGTACTCCTTTGCTCTCCAGGTGGGCGCCTGATTGCCAAAACTTTAACTATACTCCCTTGCTCTCCAAGTGGGCGCCTGATTTCCAAAACTTTAACCGTATTCCCTTATTCTCCAGGTGGGCGCCTGATTACCAAAATTTTAACTACATTCCCTTGCTCTCCAGGTAGGTGCCTGATTGCCAAAACTTTAACAGCATTACCTTGCTCTCCAGGCGGGCGCCTGATTTCCAAAACTTTAACTACATTCCCTTGCTCTCCAGGTGGGCGCTTGATTGCTGAAACTTTCTGTGTTCCCTTGTTTTCCAGGTGGGTGCCTACAATCAAAACAAACAAAACAATTAAAATTTTCTGGCCTAGTTTGTACTAGAAAGATTTGTGAGTTGTTAGAAATATTGTAAACCACTTATACTATTGATGCAATGATGAGAGTAAACTAAAGACTAGATTAATATGTGCGTCTCCTATGAGTAAAACCAAAAACTTTGACTAGAAAATGCGTTTGCTAAAAATAAAACCTGAATGAACCAATTTAGGAAGTGTGTCTCCTATAGGTGAAATTTGAATGAACCAAACTAGGAAGTGCGTCTCCTATGAATGAACTCTCAATTATGGAAGTGCGTCTCCTAAAAGAATAACTTGAAAGACCTTGATTAGGAAGTGCGTCTACTACAGGTAAAACTTCAATGAACCAGACTAGAAAGTGCATCTCCTAGGGCCGAACTTAAATGATTCAAACTAGGAAGTGCGTCTTCTAGAGGTGAAATCTCAATTTAGGAAGTGTGTCTCCTAAAACAAAAATATAACCTGAAAAACCCAGACTAGGAAGTGCGTATCCTAGGGGTGGAACTTCCATGAGTCAAACTAGGAAGTGTGTCTCCTACGAATGAACTCTCAATTTAAGAAGTGTGTTTCCTACAGGTGAAACTTGAATGAACCAAACTAGGAAGTGCATCTCCTATGAATGAACTCTCAATTTAGGAAGCGCGTTTCCTAAAAGACTAACTTGAAAGACCTTGATTAGGAAGTGCGTCTCCTACAGGTAAAACTTCAATGAACCAAACTAGGCAATGCGTCTCCTAGGGCCGAACTTAAATGACTCAAACTAGGAAGTGCATCTCCTAAGGGTGAAATCTCAATATAGGAAGTGCGTCACCTAAAACAAAATATAACTTGAAAGGCCCAGACTAGGAAATGCGTCTCCTAGGGGTGAAATATCATTGACTCAAACTAGGAAGTACGTCTCCTATGAATGAACTTAAATGACACAAACTAGGAAGTGCGTCTCCTATGAATGAACTTAAATGACACAAACTAGGAAGTGCGTCTCCTAGGGGTAAACTCTTAATTTAGGAAGTGCGTCTCCTGAAGGTATATCCTAAAAAAAACCAGACTAGGAAGTGCGTCTCCTGGGGGTGGAACTTCAACGCCTCCAACTAGGACGTACGTCTCCTAGGGGATAAACTCAATTTAGGAAGTGCGTCTCCTACAACATTATAGGACTTGACAGACCCAGACTAGGAAGTGCGTCTCTTAGGGGCGAAACTTCAATGACTCAAACTAGGAAGTGCATCTCCTATGAATGAACTTAAATGACCCAAACTAGGAAGTGCGTCTCCTAGGGGTAAAATATGAAAGATCCCTACTAGGAAGTGCGTCTCCTAACGGGTAAAATCTCAATTTAGGAAGTGTGTCTCCTACAACAAAATATAACTTGAAAACCCAGACTAGGAAGTGTTTCTTATGGTGGTGATGTGTGATCTTTTCAATAGCCTTTACGTACACAGAATTGGGGCATTACACCTAAAAATTTCAAGCTTCCAATCTTTGATATGAACATAGCTTTTATCCATGTTTCAAAGAAGAAAACTTGCGAGTTTAAACACGGTGGTTAGTTTGTGGCCTTTGACTTTGAGGGCGATTGCTCCTTCACTTGCCATGATAACTTTGATTTCACCTTGAAAGACATCGCTTGCTTATTGACTAACCACTTTCTCTATCACTCTTATCGTAGAGAATACCTCTGATTCGTTCAAACTCAATACCATTTACTCGTTGCATTTTGCTCATGAATTGACATTTACCGAAACTTTGAATTTCACATGAATCCCAAAGCACGTTGATTGTTATCGACTCACTGCGCATACTGTTCTTTCCTGACTTATGCCACTTTGATGTGTAAGACCGATTCCGTTTTGTGCAATTGAAAAGCTGGTAGCAAATTTTGACGTCATTTCTCACTTGTTTTGGCCAAACAGACTCAGGAAGAGGAAGTAAACAAGAAAAAATGAACAGAGTAAAGGATAATGGAAAGAGATGATTCCTAACAAGAAAACTACAATGTAGAAACTTATCAGATGTCGATACCAACTCTAATGACCATGACATGCGCCTTTGGATTAAGTGGCCTAGTTTGACAAGCAAGTCTAATGTTCAACTCTTGTTGTACCTCTTTGCCATGAAACTAGGCTTCAATGCTCCGATTATCCTATCTCATTCACAATTCTTATTCGACGTGTAGTGCCCGAAGGGTTTTCACCATTAAGCCTCTCTCATTTTGTTCTTTCTCTCAACTTACCGTCGCCTTATGGTGTCTGTGAAGGTTTTCCCGATAAGACTCTCTCATTTTTGTTTTCCTTGTGCTGAACAGAGTGTTGCCCCTAATGTGAATCATTCTTCTAACTTGCTTAACTTGGAATCCCTTAAAGATTGATCGGAAGGTCTTTCTTTGGACCGTAATATGGGTTTTTGGATAGGATTAGAAAGAAAGGATATCATAAAGGCTCAAAACGACTTGAATGAGTTCAAAATTACAACTTTTGGAATCAGGTCTTTTTCAGAACCACAACTTCTGCCCCAGTTTCTTTGCCTGGGGGCTTTTGAATAATTATATGATGGGATCAAACCGTGAGGCTGCCTACGTATCCTTAAAAGGAATCAGGTCAAATGTAGTTCGTGACATAGGAATTGCTTTGTTTTTGTACTTTTCTCTCTATTTTTTTTTCTTTTCTTTTTTTCTATCTTTTTCTTTTCTTTTCTTTTCTTTTCTTTACTCTTTTTCCAATTTTTCTTTCTCTTTTTCTCTTTTTTTTTTATTTTTCTTTTCTCTCCTTTTTTTCTATATCATGTTTCTAAACTCTGCTTCTGATTCCAACAGAGGGATATGAAAGAAAATAAATAAGGCTCAAAGGAGTAACAAAGGATAAAGTGTTTAGATAGCAGAACAAAATGCCTTCGTCATTCCAATCTTCAAAACATGCCAAGTACAAACACCACAATTAAACAAATCAAAGAAATTATACATAATATCTTTTGATTGCATCAGAATTGATAGCCATATCCACACATTTGCCTTCTACATCTGTTAAATACAAAGCACCATCGGACAACACTCTCCTTACCAACACGGCCCCTGCCAATTTGGGGCAAACTTGCCTTTAGCTTCAGCCTGATGCGGTAGGATGCATTTCAATAGTGTTTCTTTATGTTCTATCTGCCCCAGTTTCACACAATTTGAGATTTAAGTGATCTCAAAATGCCTTTACTTATTTCCCTCAAATGTCTTTATCATCTTCAAAACTGTTTCATTGCTTCATGACTAAACTAACTTTTAAGACCAGGCTGAGAATTGCGTACATGTCATATCACTAGAGTCAGCAGGAAAAGAACTATAAAAGGAAAAAAGAACTAAACAAACACTGACTAGAAATAACAGAAAACAGGAAATTGCACTAGACATATGGTGAAAGGGTTTGAATAATAAAACAAGTAAAATAAGCTGGGGTTACAACCCTGGAACAAAACCAGACAACACTAAACGAGCTACTACGACTAAACAAACTAGGCAAAATAAAAGGATAGAAGGGTTTGAGTCATAAGACAATATCCGGATTACAACCCTGAAAATAACCCGGACAACAGAAATGACAACAAAATAAACCACCAAAACTCCTCCCCGACTAACCAAGAGAGGAGTGTCTTTCCAATTATCAAGCTCTATATCTTAGACACTGAGTTCCATATCAATATTGCCAAGACCATTAACAACTTCACTATCATTAACTTCAGTCAGCAAGTTCCGAAGAAGATTCACATGCTTCCTGTCACTGTCCTTAAACACAATTACCCCTTCTTGAATCATTCTTTCTATTTCCCTTTTCAAAGCACGACAATCTTCAATGCTATGCCCTTGGACGTTAGAGTGGTACATGCATCGTACAGTAGGATCAAAACCTTTTGCATATAGTTCTGGAGTATAGCCAAGGAGCGGGTCAATCAGGCCAGAATGTTTTAACCTTTCAAACAAGCTTGTGTAGGACTCCCTGATTGGCGTGAAACTATTTCTTTGCCTTTGTTCCCCTCCCTACCACTTTTTTCTAGGGTTGTTGGGTACTCGAAAATGTTGTGAAGGCAAGAATGCATTCTGCGGTGCTGGCGCTCGCCACAGGGAGTGACCTGGTGGTTGGACAGATGACCGGACATTGTTCGGAGGATAATACTGAGGTGGATTATGTGGAGCTTGGGGATAGGTTTGGGGTTAGAGTTGAGGCTGGGTATATTGGTGAGGCGAACCCTTTGGACCATGTCGTGACTCTGAAACAACCATGGCAACATCATCATGTTCCTTCTGACCTAACAAGCTTCCTGTGTCATTCTGAATTGCTTGTGTTGTTACTTTTAAAGCAGAATAGCTCATGATCTTGCTTGACTTCAACCCATCTTCTACCATTTCTTCCATTTTTACCACATCATTAAAAGGCCTACCCACAATCGTGATCAAATTCCCAAAGCAAGTTGGCTCTTGAGCTTGAAGAAAGTACTCAACCATCTCTTTTTCTTCCATCGGGGGATTGACTCTGGCAACTTGCTCTCTCCATCTGAGCTCGTATTCCCTAAAGCTTTCATTAGGCTTCTTTTCCATCTTGGTGAGGGATATACAATCAGGGACGATCTCTATATTGTACTGAAAGTGCCAGGCAAAGGCTTGATCCATATCGTCCCATGTGTACCACCTGCTAGCGTCTTGGCGGGTGTGCCACTCCAAAGCTGCCCCACTCAGACTCAGACTAAAATATGCCATAAATAATTTGTCCTTCCCAGCAACACCTCTCATCTTACTGCAGTAGCCTCTCAAATGGGCCACGGAATCTCCATGTCCGTCATACAAATCAAACTTTGGCATTTTGAACCCAGAAGGCAGTTGGATGTTAGGAAACAAGCATAAATCTTTGTAAGTCACGCTCATCTGACTCCCTATCCCTTGCATGTTTCTTAAAGACTGCTCTAAGATTTTTACCTTTCTTGATATCTCGTCTTGTTCCACTGTCTTAGTAGGCTTTTCTGTTTCACCGGGAGGCTCAAAATGAGGAGCGTGTGAGTATGGATATGAGATCTTGAAAGTGGGTTCTGGAGCATAATGTGGGGCATCGGGGATTTTAAACACAGTCTCGTTAGAGGATCAAGGAAAAGTAGCTGGATGAGGAGCTACAAGAGCATGAGTGGCCAAATGGGCGGGATATAAGGTAGTTTTGGCGGGTGGAGTGTGAAAAGGTTGCAGGTAGACATCAGCAGCAGTATGAAGCTGGATTTGTGACAGTGACAGAATGGTGACAAGGCTTTCAGTGTAGTTAGTGGGAACTGATGGTGGAGGATGCCCACTAATCCAGGCTTAGTATATTTCGGTCATCTGTCCTTTCACCCTTAAGACCTCTTCTTTCAACTCAGATTCTGATTCAAACAATTCCCTTAGACGAATCAATAACCTTTATCTCCACTCTTTGCTAACCATGGCTACCTTGCTCTTTGACCTTGTGTTGTATGGATGAGTTACTTAAGAACCACAAACCAACCACCCTTCTGCTCAATGGAGATAACAAAAAGAACAAAATGGGGTCATCCTGTTAGCATTTAGGGCATTTAAGAGTTAAAAAAATCACATTGTGTGCAATGCACCTAGCAACGATTAACGGTTCTAGAATGACTTCTAGGGTCACAAGTTCATTTGGCATCATCCCAATTTTGTTTATTTCAATCTTCTCTTTTCTTTCTTTTCTAGCACTTCTTGCCTTGCTCATTTTCCTTCCCCCTTTTTTTCTAATCATCACTCTTTTCTTACCTCTCATTTCTTACATCTTATAATTTCACCTTTTTTTTTTCTTTTTATTTGTTTCCTTCTTTTTTTCCTTTTTCTTTTAATAAAATAAAAAAATGATTCGATCGAACCCTATGTAGGTTGCCTACGTATCATGACGCCGCATAAATCAGATCTTTGTGTAGTTCGGGAAGATCAGGAATAAAGGAAACAAACTAACATTCTCATTTTCTCTTTGTTTTTTTTTTATTACCTTAATGACTACTCTGATGAGAAAAGAGAAATAAAAGAAGCAAATCCTTTTTTTGAATTTTCTAGACTGAATGTTCTATAACCTTTCTAAACTCAAGCTTAACGAGTATGTATTTTTTTTCTTTTTGAAACAAATACTCTATGGGAATTATTAAGGAAAAAACCCTAGAAGAGAAAAATATTTTTTGATTCTTTTTTTAAGGACGGAAGTCTAAAGAATAAACCAAAGAAAAATATTTTGAATTTTCTTTTGATATCCCTGAAGAAAGATTTCGAAACGAGAAATGAAAAATAAAAAAAAACTGTTTTTGGATTTCAATTTTTAATTACCTAAAGGAGAAATTCTAAAGATAAACAAAAGATAAGACATGTTATTTTCTTTCTTTTATGTACAATATCCTAAAGTTCTAGTGAAAATAAAAAGATTTTTTTTTCCGTTAATTTCCCAAAGAAGAACCTCAAAAGAAAATCTTTTTGGTTTTTTTGGAATTAATATCTTAAAAGAAAACTTTTAAAGAGGTACTAAAAGATTATTTATTTATTTTTGAATTTTAGTCTTAATATACTAAAGGAAATATAAAAGAATTTTTTTTCTATTTTGAGCTCTAAATATTAACTTTTTAAAGGAAAACCACCTCAACTAAATTTTTTAAATTTTTTTTTTAATTTCTAGAATTAGTATTCTAAAGAAAACTTCTAACGAAAATATAAAAATGCATTTTTTGGATTTTTGATTTATAATACATTTTCAAATACAAAAAAAGAAGTACAATAACCAGAGACTCGACATTACTGTACAAAGTTAGAAGTTAAAAGACGATATAAAAAAGAACAACAGACTCAAAGCATAAAAATGAAAAGAAAATCTCCTTTTAATCCACTCCTGAATGAGCGATCCTAACTATATGGTCCTAGGGCTCTGTCATTCTCAAACATCAATAAGTAAATCCACACCTGTATGAGAAAAGTAAGACTAAATAAAGTTAAAGACCTAAAACTCTACGTGAGACTATAACCCTTTCCTGTTAGACATATGCAAGACATGATTATGACTACTTTTCTAAAATTGACCTATGTGGCTAAAAGTGGCTTAAAAATGTAAAATTTGGCTAAGACCCCGCAAAGCCAAGAACCTAAGATTTACTAGGAAAATCAGACCCTATGTGGGTTACCTACGTATCACGCCCCTAGAGACGAGAATCAGGTATGCGTAGTTCGGGCAGATTGGATAAGGTCGAGAAATAATAAAATAAACTAATTAAGAGAAAACATATTTTTGTCTTTTTTTTTTTTGAAAAATAAAGGGAAAATGCAAAATCTTTTTGGATTTTTTTCCATGTTTATTTTGTCTTTTTCTTAAAAAAATGAGAAAGAAAAACATAACTGGGCCCTACTTGCTTTATTTTCACACTTCACCCTCTCTTTTTTTCATTTGCCCTCAACTACCGTTGGTCCGCCAAATGGCCCTTTTACCCTTGAAGATTGCAACATGTAGCATATAGGATGTATCAGGATGGTCTTTTATTTTTGGGTACAACTGTCTTAGACGGACTCAACCCCTATGTTGAGTCCCCAAAAGTCAGATGCACATGATACAAACACGCGTTCCTACTAGGGATCCGATATGAGGCTATGTTATTCTAGGTTTAAAACCTGGGTGTATTGTTGTAGACCTGGCTTGTTCCGAGCGGACAACTCGAGTCGAGGGGGGCAGCGTACCGGTAACTAAAAAATCATCCGGCTTTGTAACTTGTCTGAACCTCATTCTAAAATTGGGATATGACACTAACAGAAAGAAGTCACGCCAGCGTGCACTTCTCATAAGATTAGAAGAGAGGGGTTTCGTAGCAGTTTATATACAGTTCAGATAATATCAAAGCGATAAAAAACAACATTTAGCATATTAGGCCCAAACATGTAAATAAAAATCAGACAATAAATAAAGCCAAATATAATAATTATTCTAAGCTCGAATTCTTGAACCCTGAACCAGAGATTCTGGGTTCGATCCCCATCAGAGTCGCCAGAGCTGTCACACCTCATTTTCTACCACTCGAAAGGGAGCATAAGGGAGTTTGTTCCAATTTAAGTGACAATCGAAACAGGATTATTATATTAAACTCAGAGTTGCCACTTGGGATAGTTTATTGGTGTCCCAAGTCACCGGTTTAAAATTCCGAATCGAGGAAAGTTTGACTCTGTTTTACAGTTCGCGAACACAGAAATTCGGGTAAGGAATTCTGTTAACCCGGAAGAAAGTGTTAGGCATTTTCGGGTTCCGTGGTTTTAGCACGGTTGTTCAACTATTATTATTGGTCTATTTATCTGATTTTAAAATATTTTTGAAACCTATGTACATTTTATCCCTTTTAACCGCTTTTAATAATCCAATTGCCATACAACTAGTTATTTGGTTACACATTATGAATCGTGTCACGGGAACCGTACCCACGATCTACAACATGTTTGTTTTATTAATAAGATTAAATTGTGGTCAGGTCACATAAATGTACCCCCGAATTTTAGAAATTACGTATCACAACTACGTTATGGGAACCGTACCCGTAGCTATGATAATTACTTACGCACTGAAAAGTTTACCTACCCACGTGACGACGGCCTAGCATGCTACTAGCGGTCCAATTAACGAGAGTAAGAATAAAGAACGAACAAAATTATATCAAACTCAATCTCAAAACATATGGCAGGCCAAAATTTACATGTATCCCTTAGTCCAATTCCTTATTTAATTTCAGCACACATTAAAATTAAAATTTCAGCACAAGCTAGTTCATAAGTAGTTTATTTCATATTCAGTTCTCAATATTTAACTTCCAAATTCGTCGAGTTCCAAGTAAGACAAATGCAACACAATTAAGAACTGAACGAAACTTGCTCAAATAGTGACAGATTATTCATTCAATTTAGCCAACCAGACTCAGCATGATTACTAAGATAAAGGTCATTCAATCAACAGTCAAACATCAAAATATTTACTAGATTATGCCAAATAAGGCATCACTTATATGTGAGATCAAAGGAACAACACATAAGGAAAGGAGATGGACCTTTATTGCTGCTTATTCCTCAAAGTGTATAACGAACTGTCACACCTCCTTTTTGCGCGCCCTGCCCCGAAGGGTTAGATGCGCGGGTGGAGTTTTTCCAATTTAAGTGACAATATTCAAAATGGGATTATTTATTTAATTCAGAGTCGCCACTTGGGAAAGGTTTGGTTTTTGGTGTCCCAAGTCACCGGTTTATCTTGAATCCCAAATCGAGGAAATTTTCGACTTTTCCAAATGAAGTCTGCGAACCAGAAATTCTAAGTAAGGAATTCTGTTGACCCGAGGGAAGGTGTTAGGCATCCTCGAATCCCGTGGTTCTAGCACGGTCGCTTAAATTGTTATAATGGCTAAGTATCTGATTTAAATACAGGTTGTGACTTATGTGCTTTTATTAAGTTTAAACCGCTTTTATTATTATCATTTATTTTTATAGAATTGCAACGTCGTGAAAATGCACCTCAAACCACGTCACAGTCAATGCGCCCGTAGTTGTTAACACATTTCGACTCCGTCGAGATTTGGATTCGGGTCACATCAATGTGCACCCAAGTTTAACAGTGTAATTTATTAAGGGCGCCTAAGGGGGTCTAGTGCGTTATTATTTGTGGAAGGCCATGAAATTTATTAAATGGCCTATCCTGAATTCTAGATAATTATCAAGGTTATTTATTGAGGACCCCGCGATTTTCATCTCATTTGGCGAGGCTCGTCTCATTTTTTAGAAGGAACATCCTAAAGCGATTACATTTCTAATGTGTTTATCTCTTAAAAAAAATAGAAGAAAAGATGCGTGCTATTTTTACTATGTGTTTGGCCCAAATCCAGATTTTTAGCTAATCATCCAATTAATTATTTACGGGATGAAGAAACATTGTACCTCATGTAAACATGCTTTGAACTTGATAAAAGAAACGTATATGGGATTGATGAAATGCTATGACTGTTACAAGAGCTCCTTAACTTTGACTTATTCAGACAAGATTAATTAAGATTGCTTGTTAAGAAATGCGACTAATGGTATTTTACTCATCCTATAAACTGCTTCACGCAAACTGAAACTCAAGAGTTTGAAACTGTATTGTCTTTAGCTAAATCTTAAACAATCATTTGCCCCTACATATTCAAAACATGCTGAAATGGCGATTTTGAGTTAGCAATTGTATTAAAATGGCTGCACATTTCATGGATTGTATTTACATCTTATGTACTACCAAACGAATAAAATGTCACAGCTCCAGATGGGCATAAACTTTAATTAAGTACAACCTTACTAATGTGTCTCTATTAGGCTAACAGACCAAGAAACTGCATATCTTAACAACATTAAAAAAGGCAATTCGTAAGCAATACAACAGGTGATTATAACTCCTTCAAATCTTTTGATTCATGCTTTCATTGTTACATCAAATGCGAGTCTTAGTATGTACCTGGATATTGGATACAACAGGAGAAGCAAGGGGTCAGTAGGGCAATAGAAGCGATACCAAACAACAGCAGTAACAGCAGGTGCCAAATAGAACAGAAATCCCAGTGCAAGAGGCCAATAAAGCCAATGGAGGAGAGGTAGAATGAGACAAATTCCCAGTAGTAATGGAGTCAGAGAATCAAGCAATCCAATTCCAGGGGAAGCCAACAACACAAATCCAAACAATAGACTTAACTGACACTTGAAGGAAAACAGGACTAACTTGGACAGTTTGAACAAAATGAGAATCGAACAAACAGTAGGGAGAAGACAATTCCTGATTTTTGTGATATCTCTTTCCCTATCTCCTTTCTTTTCCAGTTCTAATATCAGTCCTCAATTTGAAATCTATTTGGTTTATCAAAGAGAAAACTTTTCCAGTTTCTGTTTTCAGAATTTGAAACTTTCAGATGTTCCCTCTCATTGTCTCTCTCTATCTCTGTATGCTTTTTCTGTGTATCTCTATCAACTCTCTCTTTCAAAACTCCTCACAGTGTGTGTATTTTTCTTTTTCAGTTCTGATTCTCTCTTCTATCTATGCCCTCTCTGACCTCTATTATCAGATGGTCTTCCTCCCTCTCTCTCTCTCTCTCTGTGTGTATGTCTATCTCCAGAACTTCCCCCTCTTTTCTCCTCCAAAACTCCTCACAGTCCTTTATAAGCCTCAAACCCCCACCTTTATCAGCCTGTTGGATTAAATCAAATAACCCCTCCCATGTGCTCCCTTTTTCAGTTCCACTTTAGCTATTTAAGTATTAATCCCATGACATTCCCTTGGCAGGCTTTAACTTTTCATTTTATTATCTAAAAGCAAGTATGGGCATTAAAATATATCTGACAGCATATACTGTCAGATTGTTTAAACTTAAGAGCTTCTTAATGCAGAAAAACAGGCTGTGCACAAGGCACATGAGGTGCACCAATGCACATGCTGTGCACCAGTGCACATGCCTTCCAATTCAGAATTTAAACATAAACAATCCTTTTCACATTGACTGATCCAAATCAAACAGCTATAAGTAAACAAAACTGGTTCTGAATTGATTTCAACAAATGTTCAACAGAAGCAAATCGATTTACTATGCTCAGACAGTTGAAATTAATTGACGACACATGTCGACTCGACTATATTAGTATTAACATACACAATCGTAACCAAAAATAAGACATTTAAACAGTATTGATACATGGTTCGCATTATACTGACTAAGCAGAAATACACTCGAGGAGTCAACTAGTCAGTCCAAACTCGAAAATCAGCTACTTGCACAAACAAATACATAATGCCTTATCAGAATAGGAGGGGGAATTTAGACAAACAAACAGAGGTTCAGGCGAAGTGGTTGAAGCACAGTTGATAGAGGTCAAGGACATAAACAGCAAATGAACAGACCCTTACAACAATCAAACAACTAAAAAAAAAAAGAAAGAAAACTCACCTTAAACCGCAAAAAGATCAAAACCTTAACTCGGACTTGGTCAAACTTTTCTTAAGGCTGAACGGACTTTAAACGAAGTGTTTCTCAGACGAGAAACACTTGGATTAAAGTCCATTAGACCTTAACCTCTTCGGTTCGAACGGATATGGACCAGTGACGAAGAACCCACAAATTCCAAAACTCAGATCTGGGATTCACGCTTCCCTGATCAGACTCGGACCAAACCAAGTATGGTTTGGTCACGAGGGGGGTCTGGGGAGTGTCTGGTATGAAACTGGGGTTGGTTGGGTTAGATCGAGTTTTGACTCGAATCTTCGAATGAAGATTCGAGGACCTGGGGGGTTATTCGAACCATGGGGTTGGTAGATTTGGGTTCAGGATGGCATGGGGGTTCTATGGTGTTCAGGGGAAGGTCACCGGCATCCATGCCGCCGGCTTTCATGGCGGAAGTATGCAGAGGCGGCTAGGGTTTAGGGCTGTTCGTTTGGGGAGACGAAGCAGCTGGGGTATTGGATAGGGGGGTAGGGTAGTGTTATGTACTTATATAGTTAGTGGGCAAGTGGATCCTGGCCGTTGGATGAGACGAGATGAAGGGCCAGGATCCTTCGGCTAACAGGGAACGACGTCGTTCCAAGGGTGAAGGGTTAGGGTCGGTCCGGGTGAGACGGGTCGGGTTTATTGGTGGGTTATGGGGATTGATCTTGGACCGTTGGATCGGCTTGGTTTAAACGGTTGTGATGGGTTGGCATCGAAACGACGTAGCTTTGGTGTTAAACTACGTCGTTTCATGGCCTGGGGGTGGGCTGTTTGGACTGGTGGCTTGGGCTGTCCGCTTGGGCTGAGTTCGTTGGGCCAATTTTAACAAATTGGCCCAAGTCCGGAAGGGCCTTTTCTTTCTCTCTTTTTTTTTTTTTTTATTTTTTATTTTTATTTCTTTTCTTATTTATTTTAAAACAAAACTAAAAAAAATCAAATTAAAATTAAATACACACTCAAATATAATTATTTGCGCACATACTAAAGTATTTCAAAACCGGTAAAGTCAAACCAAACAAAATCATGGACGAAAAATGCCTATTCACGATTTTCTATTTAATGACCGAATTACGGTTTGAATTACGCAGGACACATATATATTTTTTGAATTTTATTTTAATAAAGTAAATAAATAAGAATGGGCCAAAATCACAAATAAATCCACAAGGTGCCGCACAGAAATCCGAAATTGTACAGCGGGGCCAATTATATATTTTTTTTATTTCTTTTTGGAGCGATTGTCGTGTGAAGCAAAAATCACGTGCTCACAGCTGCCCCTCTTTGTTCGGAAACACGAAGGGTTTTCGTGCAAAGATCAAGTGAGCGTGTATGAGCGATTTTTGCCTATAGACCACTCCGTATGAAGCATTTTTTGAAAGATCTGACCGAATCTTGCTTCAAAGATTTCCTACATATCCTGGGCTAAACAGGAATCAGGTCAATGTAGTTCGAGAAGTTTTGGTAGCTGGGGCTACCGTGGGACTGCAATGCTTGCCGCTACTGCTGCTGCTGTTGTCACTGCTACGTCACTGACCGCCTTATTACAACCAAGCGAAAATTGGAAACTGAACTAACTACTTTTATGTATGTCAACTGCTAGTTACAAGATTCCTATCTATGATTCTTTTACGACTTGATCTTGGGTCTTAGCTGATTCTGCTTGTAGACTCTGATCTGAATCTTGATGCTTGCGAGTTGCGGCGACTTGTTTTTTAATCCCCAGGATACCGAATAAAATGTGACCGGCAGAGGTCAGGACCTTAGTCGAATGTTGGAGTCGATCTGCTTTCCCTTTACTCTGATATCTCGGGATATCTCTTTTTGTCTTTTTCTTCTTTGATTCCGAACTGGGATTTATCTCGTGGGTCATTTCGATCCATGTGGCTCGAGGTCAGACCTGTGGGAGAAAAGAAACAAACAAACGAAATTTTCTGCCCCAGTTCCACTAGGAAAATTTCGTTACTTATTCACCAGGAAGTTCATAAAATTGATGAAAGAGGATATGCGTGCTCAGTTCAGGGTTGGAGCCCTAATATCGACTAGCTGGGGAAAGGTTCAGTGTAGGGTTTTAAAACCCTTACGCCAAACAAAGGAAGAATTCAGTCTAGGGTTTAAAACCCTAATGCTGCCTAAAAGGAAAAAAGTTCAGTTTAGGGTTTAAAACCCTAATGCTGACTAAAAAGGAAAATTCAGTTTAGGGTTTAAAACCCTAATGCTGATTGGCTGGAAAAGCTCAGTTTAGAGTTTAGAACTCTAATGCTGGCTAAAGGAAAAAGTTCAGTTTAGGGTTTAAAACCCTAATGCTGACTAAAGGAAAACTCAGTTTAGGGTTTAAAACCCTAATGCTGATTGCATGGAAAAGCTCAGTTTAGAGTTTAAAACTCTAATGCTGGCTAAAAGGAAAAAGTTCAGTTTAGGGTTTAAAACCCTAATGCTGACTAAAGGAAAATTCAGTTTAGGGTTTAAAACCCTAATGCTGATTGCATGGAAAAACTCAGTTTAGAGTTTAAAACTCTAATGCTGGCTAAAAGGAAAAAGTTCAGTTTAGGGTTTAAAACCCTAATGCTGACTAAAAGGAAAATTCAGTTTAGGGTTTAAAACCCTAATGCTGATTGCATTGGAAAAAGCTCAGTTTAGAGTTTAAAACTCTAATGCTGGCTAAAAGGAAAAAGTTCAGTTTAGGGTTTAAAACCCTAATGCTGACTAAAGGAAAATTCAGTTTAGGGTTTAAAACCCTAATGCTGATTGCATGGAAAAGCTCAGTTTAGAGTTTAAAACTCTAATGCTGGCTAAAAGGAAAAAGTTCAGTTTAGGGTTTAAAACCCTAATGCTGACTAAAGGAAAATTCAGTTTAGGGTTTAAAACCCTAATGCTGATTGCATGGAAAAGCTCAGTTTAGAGTTTAAAACTCTAATGCTGGCTAAAAGGAAAAAGTTCAGTTTAGGGTTTAAAACCCTAATGCTGACTAAAGGAAAATTCAGTTTAGGGTTTAAAACCCTAATGCTGATTGCATGGAAAAGCTCAGTTTAGAGTTTAAAACTCTAATGCTGGCTAAAAGGAAAAAGTTCAGTTTAGGGTTTAAAACCCTAATGCTGACTAAAGGAAAATTCAGTTTAGGGTTTAAAACCCTAATGCTGACTAAAGGAAAATTCAGTTTAGGGTTTAAAACCCTAATGCTGACTAAAGGAAAATTCAGTTTAGGGTTTAAAACCCTAATGCTGATTAAAGGAAAATTCAGTTTAGGGTTTAAAACCCTAATGCTGATTGCATGGAAAAGCTCAGTTTAGAGTTTAAAACTCTAATGCTGGCTAAAAGGAAAAGTTCAGTTTAGGGTTTAAAACCCTAATGCTGACTAAAGGAAAATTCAGTTTAGGGTTTAAAACCCTAATGCTGATTGCATGGAAAAGCTCAGTTTAGAGTTTAAAACTCTAATGCTGGCTAAAAGGAAAAGTTCAGTTTAGGGTTTAAAACCCTAATGCTGACTAAAGGAAAATTCAGTTTAGGGTTTAAAACCCTAATGCTGATTGCATGGAAAAGCTCAGTTTAGAGTTTTAAAACTCTAATGCTGGCTAAAAGGAAAAGTTCAGTTTAGGGTTTAAAACCCTAATGTTGACTAAAGGAAAATTCAGTTTAGGGTTTAAAACCCTAATGCTGATTGCATGGAAAATTCAGTTTAGGGTTTAAAACCCTAATGCTGATTGCATGGAAAAGCTCAGTTTAGAGTTTAAAACTCTAATGTTGGCTAAAAGGAAAAGTTCAGTTTAGGGTTTAAAACCCTAATGCTGACTAAAGGAAAATTCAGTTTAGGGTTTAAAACCCTAATGCTGATTGCATGGAAAAGCTCAGTTTAGAGTTTAAAACTCTAATGCTGGCTAAAAGGAAAAGTTCAGTTTAGGGTTTAAAACCCTAATGCTGACTGCATGGAAAAGCTCAGTTTAGAGTTTAAAACTCTAATGCTGGCTAAAAGGAAAAGTTCAGTTTAGGGTTTAAAACCCTAATGCTGACTAAAGGAAAATTCAGTTTAGGGTTTAAAACCCTAATGCTGATTGCATGGAAAAGCTCAGTTTAGAGTTTAAAACTCTAATGCTGGCTAAAAGGAAAAGTTCAGTTTAGGGTTTAAAACCCTAATGCTGACTGCATGGAAAAGCTCAGTTTAGAGTTTAAAACTCTAATGCTGGCTAAAAGGAAAAGTTCAGTTTAGGGTTTAAAACCCTAATGCTGACTAAAGGAAAATTCAGTTTAGGGTTTAAAACCCTAATGCTGATTGCATGGAAAAGCTCAGTTTAGAGTTTAAAACTCTAATGCTGGCTAAAAGGAAAAGTTCAGTTTAGGGTTTAAAACCCTAATGCTGACTGCATGGAAAAGCTCAGTTTAGAGTTTAAAACTCTAATGCTGGCTAAAAGGAAAAGTTCAGTTTAGGGTTTAAAACCCTAATGCTGACTAAAGGAAAATTCAGTTTAGGGTTTAAAACCCTAATGCTGATTGCATGGAAAAGCTCAGTTTAGAGTTTAAAACTCTAATGCTGGCTAGAAGGAAAAGTTCAGTTTAGAGTTTAAAACCCTAATGCTGACTAAAGGAAAATTCAGTTTAGGGTTTAAAACCCTAATGCTGATTGCATGGAAAAGCTCAGTTTAGAGTTTAAAACTCTAATGCTGGCTGAAAGGGAAAAGTTCAGTTTAGGGTTTAAAACCCTAATGCTGACTGGCTGGGGATAAAGCTCGAGAATACTACACGATCTATTTTTGAGTTTTCTTGTTTTAGATAAAAGGGAGTTTCGTGGAAGCTTACCTTTCGAGTGAATTCCTTATTGTCAAAATGTTTCTTGTACCTTCCTCTTTGGGCGACACCTGCTTCTTGCACGGTTGTCTTGGATTATACCTGTTTCAACTTTTCAGATAAAGAACAATTGTTAGTTCGGAAATGACGGTCGGTTCGGTGACCTCGATCGTTCCCAGTTGCTTTGTTGCGTCTTCATTTCTGTTGTGAAGTCCCGCCATTGATTTGATTCATATGCCGAAACCCTTTGGACCGCTCCGGCTTGTATTTCCAGATTCTGTAATGATTTGCCTCGTAAGGCTCTCTTTTTTTTTGTGTCCCGTTTTGCTTGGAGGTTCTCAACGGGGGTTTTATTGGAGGTATTTTGTGGGGATTTGTACAAAAGGGAAGCTTTGTGGGGAATATTTACAAAGTGGATTCTTTGTGTGGATTTTGTACAATGGGCATGCTGGGGGATTTATTTCAAAGTGGGATTTCTAGAATTTGTTGGGGTAAGCTTGTTGGGGATGTCTACCAAAGGACCCGCTGGGATGTGCTGGGGAGATTCCATTTTTTTCTTTCTTTTTTTTTCTTATAATTTTATAATTTGGGGAGATTCTGTGGGAGATTGTACAAGACTCTGTTGGGATTTGTACAAGGGGGAGACTCTGTGGGGATTTGTCCGAAGGTGGACTTGCTGGGGAAGATTTCAAGATTTCTCTCTTTTTCCTTTACTCCGGCACACCATCAAATGTCATGATCCATCATGTTTGGGTAATTATATCAACGAGATGAGGTGCTTTCCTTCATGAGACGGGATTCCGTGCAGACAAACCATGCCACCTACTCTTTCCGGTGCATCCTGAACTCTGGGTTAAAATGCAAAAAGGGATTCGAAAAGAAACAAAGCAGGGGAAAACAAATCAGAAAAGGAATACCCTTTTCGGGACGAGAAAGACTTATCTGAGGAAGATAACGCTGGCTTTAAATGACATGACATGCCTTTTGGACTGGACGTCTGACCTTCTAAGAGCTTGCGTCTTCCTGAACCAGAACGGACCTGTGATTCCAAACTGGTGGGACTCTGCCGAGACTTTCTTGGGGTGGCGTCATTCTTTTCGGCCAACAGCGCCCTTTGCGGGTTTTCGCTGGCTGACCTCTCTCATTTCTCTTCCTGTCGTCGCTTGATAGCACTCTTTGCGAGTTTTTACTAAACAAGCTCTCTCATTTTGGTTTCTCTTCTCCCGTCGCCTCGTGGTGCCCGAAGGTTTTCACCGCCGAGACTCTCTCATTTTCTTTCTCTCAACTCAGGGTGTGCTGGTTTCCTTTTGTGATGCTTATTGGTTTCCCACCATCTTTGGTAATTGATTTGAAGGCTTGTACCTGGTAAAGAGAGGTAGCTGATACTAAACTTCTTAAGTGTCTGACATGCCCCGGTTTTCAATTTCAGGGTGAATGGGATTTTGTTGTTGGTGTGACTGAACCTCAGGGAGAGGCTGCCTACGTATCCTTTCGGAATCAAGTCAAACGTAGTTCAGGCCTCAATCAATGTTTTTTTTTTTTTTTTTTTTTTGAGAGGATTGGGTAGTGTTTAGGGAGTAGTGGGGAATAAAACCTTTGCCATTTTCGAATGTGTCAGGACCACCGGAGTATGATTTAGACGTAGTACCTCTTGACTGCATCTGCATTTACTGCTGTGTCGGGGTCATTTCCTTCGATATCACCTAAATACAATGCTCCCCGCGGCAGTATCTTCCTCACAATGTATGGGCCTTTTCAATTTGGGGCAAACTTTCCTTTTGCTTCTTCATGATGCGGCAGAATACGCCTCAGTACCAATTGTCCTACTTCGAAATTCCGAGGTCGGACTTTCTTGTTGTAAGCACGGGCCATCCTTCGTTGGTATAACTGTCCGTGACAAATTGCAGCCATCCGCTTTTCATCAATCAACGTCAATTGCTCCAGTCGAGTCTTAACCCACTCGCTGTCCTCGATTTCTGCTTCGACAATGATTCGAAGTGAAGGAATCTCTATCTCTGCCGGTATTACGGCCTCGGTTCCATAAACCAAAAGATAAGGAGTCGCTCCCACCGATGTGCGCACCGTAGTGCGATACCCCAATAACGCAAAAGGTAACTGCTCATGCCACTGTCGGGAACTTTGTATTGTTTTCCTCAAAATCTTCTTGATGTTTTTATTTGCAGCTTCTACAGCACCATTGGCTTTTGGCCGATAAGGAGTGGAATTCCTGTGTGTTATCTTGAATTGCTCGCACACATCTCCCATCAAGTGACTGTTCAAGTTTGCTGCATTATCTGTAATGATAGTCGCAGGAATGCCGAAGCGACAGATAAGATTTGAGTGTACAAAATCCACTACAGCTTTCTTGGTGACCGACTTGAGAGTGACAGCCTCTACCCACTTTGTGAAGTAATCGATGGCAACCAGTATAAACCTGTGTCCATTCGAAGCCTTTGGTTCAATTGGTCCAATGACGTCCATGCCCCAAGCGACAAATGGCCAAGGTGCGGACATGGGATGCAGTTCTGTGGGAGGTGCATGAATCAAATTATCGTGCACCTGACACTGATGACACTTCCGGACAAAGCTAAAGCAATCCTTTTCCATGGTCATCCAGTAATAACCTGCTCTAAGGATCTTCTTCGCTAAGACATACCCGTTCATGTGAGGTCCACATACACCTGCGTGTACTTCGTGCATGATCTTTCTTGCTTCCTCGATATCGACACATCTTAAGAGATTGAGGTCCGGAGTCCTCTTATATAACAATTCACTGCTCAAAAAGAAACCACTTGCATGTCGCCTAATGGTCCTCTTTTGATCTCCAGTTGCATGCTCGGGGTATTCTTGCGTCTTCAAGAATTTCTTGATGTCATGGTACCAAGGCTGCGTATTTGATCCCGCCTCGATTACACTGCAGTAACCGTGTCTTTCCTTGATTTGGATTTCCAAAGGATCGACGTGGGCGTTGCCCGGGTAGGGTAGCATAGAAGCCAAAGTAGCAAGTGCATCTGCCAGTTCATTGTGAAACCTCGGAATATACCTGAATTCTATTGAGTTAAAGCGCTTGCTGAGGTCCTCCACATGTTGTCGGTATGGGATAAGTTTGACATCCCGAGTTTCCCATTCGCCTTGAACTTGCCGGATGATCAGGTCAGAGTCTCCCATAATCAGTAAGTCTTTGACATCCTGATCGATTGCCATATGTATGCCCATAATGCAGGCTTCATATTCAGCTGTATTATTTGTGCAGAAGAAACGAAGTCTAGCCGTGGCGGGATAATGCTGACCGGCAGGTGAGATCAAAATTGCCCCGATCCCTATACCCTTGGTATTCACGGCTCCGTCAAAGAACATCTTCCAAACATGAGCTTCCTCCGAGATCGCTTCTACGGTGTTTACCTCTTCATCTGGAAAATAGGTATCCAATGGCTGGTATTCCTCATCGACCGGGTTTTCGGCCAAATGATCTGCTAACGCCTGGGCTTTCATTGCCGTGCGAGTGATATAAACTATGTCGAACTCCGTAAGCAAGATTTGCCATTTAGCCAGTCTCCCAGTAGGCATTGGTTTCTGAAATATATATTTCAAGGGATCCAACCTGCTTATGAGGAATGTAGTGTGGGCTTGGAGATAATGCCTCAGCTTTTGAGCAACCCATGTGAGAGCGCAGCATGTCTTCTCCAACAGAGTGTATTTGGCCTCGTAGCTGGTGAATTTCTTGCTCAGGTAGTAGATCGCCTGTTCCCTTTTCCCGGTCACATCGTGTTGCCCCAGGACGCAGCCAAAGGAGTTCTCCAAGACTGTCAGATACAAGAAAAGTGGCCTCCCTGGTTCGGGAGGGACCAAGACTGGGGGATTCGAAAGGTACTCTTTGACTTTATCAAAGGCTTCTTGACACTCCGTTGTCCACTTAATCGCCGCATCCTTTCTTAACAACTTGAATATGGGCTCACACGTACTTGTCAGCTGGGCAATAAACCGACTGATGTAGTTCAGCCTGCCCAAAAGACTCATCACGTCTTTCTTCGTTCTTGGGGGAGGTAGATCTTTGATAGATTTTATCTTAGTCGGATCTAGCTCGATACCTCTCCTGCTTACGATGAAACCCAAAAGTTTACCTGACGGAACTCCGAAAGCGCATTTTGCTGGATTTAGCTTCAAGTCATACTTCCTTAGTCTCTCGAAGAATTTCCTCAAGTCTTGGATGTGATTATCCTGTGTCCTGGACTTGACTATTACATCGTCCACGTACACCTCTATTTCCTGATGCATCATGTCATGGAAAATGGCGGTCATGGCCCTCATGTAAGTAGCCCCAGCATTCTTTAAACCAAACGGCATGACCCGATAACAGTAGGTGCCCCAAGGCGTGGTGAAGGCAGTTTTCTCGGCATCCTCTTCATCCATCAATACCTGATGATACCCAGCGTAACAATCTACGAAAGACTGTATCTCGTGCTTGGCGCAATTATCAACGAGGATGTGGATGTTGGGCAGCGGGAAATTATCTTTAGGACTTGCTCTGTTCAGATCTCGGTAATCTACACATACTCGAGTTTTCCCGTCCTTTTTCGGTACTGGAACCACATTCGCCAACCATGTTGTATATTGGACTACCCGGATCACTCCTGTTTTCAGTTGCTTGGTGATCTCCTCTTTAATTTTGTCACTGACCTCGGTTTTGAACTTTCGTTGCTTTTGTTGAACCGGAGGACAATCAGGATGAATCGGCAATTTGTGAACCACTAGATCGACACCTAGTCCCGGCATGTCATCATATGACCAAGCAAACACGTCTTTAAATTCAAGAAGAAGTTGAACTATCGCCTCTCGCGTTTTCTTGTCCGTGTGAATGCTTATCTTGGTCTCCCGGATTTCTTCCGGGGTTCCTAAATTTACCGGTTCAGTGTCATTCAGATTTGGCTTAGGTTTATTCTCGAAATATTCCAACTCTCGGTTTATCTCCCTAAAAGCCTCTTCCGCATCATATTCTGGTTCTGGATCCATTAATTCGCAGTTGAATAGCTCATTGTGATCCGGGCGTGAAGTCCGCAAGCATGTCATATTTAAAGCCGCATTATTAGGACTGAAAAGGAAGATAAGAGGAAAAGTAATAAAATCAGAACGAAAGAAAGAAAGGAAAGCAATGAAGATTTTTTTTTCATTTTCTTTGGAAAATTGGAAGACAACAACGTTTACAACTAGGAATTCGGAATAACAAATGAAAAGAAGAAAACGTTCAAGTTATGTCCCGGGGATAACTTGTGATACAGGAAAGGTGGCAGGACAAGTCTACCCGGACTTCCGTCTAGTTGGGAATGGCGTGATCTCCCAGTTTTGGAGCTTGGCGTTTGGCCCCATGTATATCATCTCAGCAGTGCTCGTGCCTTCGCCTGGTTGAACCATGTGGACCTCGTAGAGCATTTCCCTCATTGCCCCACATATTCCCTCGATTTCCTCAACTGTGAAGACCTCATCTTCTTCTTCTTCAGTGTACCCTGGCCTGACAAAAGTCGCATGTAAATCCGGCAGTGGTTGAGGCAACTTCCAGCCCTCATTTCTCCTTTTCTTTGCCCATTTTTCGTCTGCTGGAGTAGGTTTGAAACCTAGTCCAAAAGGTTTCTTGATGACTGGTAAAGTAATGGGTTCCGTCATTCCCTGAAGGGTTCGTCCAAGCCCCTTCCCTGGCCTAAATCCGTGTCGGATCATCTCTTTGGCCACCATAACCGAAGCGTTAGACAAGAAAGGCTGGGGGCAAGGTACTCCCTCTTCGTGCTGCTCTGCCAATACCACCTCGAAAGCTTGATAGACCGTATGCTCACTCCCTTCTCTTGGTTCAAGATACGGGACAGATGGGTCCCGATAAATGGCATGTTCATCTTCTCCATGGACCACGATCTCTTGGTCTTTATACTCGAACTTCACCATCTGGTGAAGAGTAGAAGGCACGGCTCCTGCCGCATGGATCCAAGGCCTGCCAAGGAGGAAATTGTAAGATGTGTCCATGTCGATCACTTGGAAAGTGACTCGAGATTCGACTGGTCCTATGACCAGCAACAGGTCTATTTCTCCCATGGTGTCTCTCTTGATACCATCGAAAGCTCTCACGCAGACGTTGTTGGGTCGAATTCTTCCGGTCTCAATTTCCATTCTTTGCAGCGTGGAGAGCGGGCAGATGTCAACACCTGATCCCCCATCCAGCATCACCCGCTTGACATAGTAGTCCTCACATTTGACTGTTAAATGCAATGCCTTGTTGTGTGCTGCTCCTTCCGGGGGTAGATCGTTCTTGCTGAAGGAGATTTGGTTGACGGCGAAGAATCTTTCGGTCATCCGCTCTAGTTGCTCCACCGAGGTTTCGACCGGTACGTATGCTTCATTCAGGGTTTTCAGCAGGATCTTTTGATGCTCGGTTGACCTCATTAATAGTGACAGCATGGACACCTGCTCAGGGTGCTTGCGCAGCTGGTCTATCACTTCATAATCTGGCATCTTCATCTGCTTGAAGAACACTTCCGCTTCTTCAACACTCACAGGCTCCTTTGGAGGGAAGCGCCTTTGTGTGGCGTTGTTCAGTTCTTGGGTATTTGAGTACCCTCCAACGAAAGTATTTTCTGGAAGTTCTTCCATGACCTCCTTACCTTTGTATGTTACCAAAGTCTTTTGATAATTCCACGGTACTGTGGACGGGTTGGTCATTGGCTTTTGTGGCACGCGTCCGATAACCACTGGCTCATTCAGCCGAGGTGGTTGAATCGTCCCCCGGACCACATAGGCCCCTTTTGGCACATACATAGGTTTTGTCTTTTTGATCCCGAAGTTCTGCGTCTTCTTGGCTTGACCTCGCGGTATGTAAAGAACTCCACCCTTTGCCGGTACCACTTTCTTCTCCACCTTCTTTTCAGGCTTGCTTTCTGCAGCCTTGGCCTCCTCCCCCTTTCTGATTTCTGGTCTGTTTCAGGCCTCCTCGCTGTGTCGACAATGGCAATTATGGCTTTCAAGGCAGGGTCGAACTCTTTGTCTTCACAAATCATGCCGATCAGCGGCCCATTATTGTGAGCGGGCAATGGATTGTTAGTTACATTTGGGATCTCTTCGTCCCTTAGCACTATCTTCCCCTGCTCTATCAAATTTTCGACCACTCTTTTCAATGACCAGCAGTCGTTTGTATCATGACCCTCGGCCCCTGAATGATAGGCGCATCTGACTCCGGCTTTGTAAGAAGGAGATGTCGGGTTTTGCCTTGTTTGAGGGATGGGTTGTAGGAAACCCAACTGAACCAACTTTGGGAACAAAGTCGAGTATGGCTCACCGATGGGCGTGAAAGTCCGCCGTCGAGGTGGCTCTTGGGAGCGGTAGTTATTTTGAGGGGGTTGTGGGTTATAGTGGTTGCGGTAAGGAGGCTGATTTCTGGGAGGTGGAGCTGGGCCTCGGCTGGCTTGTTGTGGTGAATGGTTATAAGGTTGGGCATTCATGACCATATAAGGTTGATGAGCATATGCCGCATTTGAGTGGGGGTAGTAGTGTTGTGAGGCCCTTTCCGGAAAATGGGGCCTGTGATGACGATACTCCCTTGCTTCAGAGGCTGCCATAGCCGTTTCTTCCTTCTTCTTCCCCCTTGTCGTTCCTCCAGACCCACTTTGGATGGCCTGAGAGGTTGCCCTTAGGGCTGCTTGACTCAGAATCCGACCCGTTTTCAGCCCATTCTCTACCATTTCTCCTATCTTGATTGCTTCCGCGAATGGCTTACCCATGGCCGACATCATGTTTTGGAAATAGTCAGACTCTTGAGCCTGGAGAAAGGTAGTGACCATTTCCACTTCATCCATGGGAGGCTTCACTCTCGACGCCTGTTCACGCCACTTAATAGCATACTCTCTAAAACTTTCCGACGGCTTCTTCTTCAAATTCGACAGAGAGTTTCGGTCTGGCGCAATGTCGATGTTATACTGGAATTGCTTTACAAAATCTCTGGCGAGATCATCCCATATATGCCATCGGGACATTTCCTGATCCATATACCATTCCGAAGCTATCCCTACTAAGCTTTCCCCAAAATATGCCATGAGCAGTTCTTCTTTTCCGCCGGCTCCCCGCAATTGGTTGCAGTATTTCTTAAGATGTGCAATGGGGTCACCGTGCCCATCATATTTCTCGAATTTGGGGGTCTTGAAACCCGTTGGCAGGTGCACGTGAGGGAACATGCACAGATCGGCGTAAGAGACGCTCTTTTGTCCACTCAACCCTTGCATATTCTTCAAACTTTGTTCAAGGCTTCTCATTCTCTTAGCAATCTCATTTTGTTCTGCAATCCTGGGGTTCTGATCCTGTCCCGGTGCGAGTTCGCACTGAGGCGGTAGAGGATTATTGTTGGTAGCGAACCTGGTTGGTTCCATTGAGAACGATGGTGCTTGGAATGTAAAAGAGGATGCGTCAAAGCTTGGCTTGTATGTGGCAGGCTGTGCCGTAGCTGGGCAAGGTGATGCAGTAAAGATGTTCATGCTTGCATCAGTGGCCGACATTCGGGGATGAGGCTCAGAAGGTGATCCTGTGGAGAAAACGGAGTTGGCTGGATACCCGAATGGGGTAGCAGGGTAATTTATGGGGACATTAGAAGTCCCACCTGACCTGGAGAATAATTCAGGGAATCCGGGGACGACACTTGGCGGCTCTTTCCCGTTGTTCCAATCATCCAGCATTTCCAACATGCGGAGCCGTAGGATTCTATTTTCTTCTGCAGTTGCGGATTCAGGCGTGAGGACGGCTGAGATCGAGCTCTCCTCAGAGACGGGGACTGTTTGCAATGGAATTTCCGAAGACATTTCCACACTTCCTTTTGACCTGGTGAAGTAGGTGTGAGTACTGTTTCTGGTCCTAACAATAGGTAGTTGAACACCTCTCTTTGACCTCGTGAAGTATGAGTGCGAGGCCAGACTTTCACCAAACCAACCGTCTTTTCAAAAACCCTGGATATGCTCAATGACAAACGCACGGTTAATTTGCAGCAAATAACAGATAGTTAGTCTCACGTAGGGCATGATGCACCTATACAATTAAGTGGATTACTATATGTCTGCTACGAGAGCATGCGTCATTCCGGTATTTTTCCTTTTATTTCCCCCCCCCCCCCCTTTTGTTTTCATTTATTTTTCTTTTATATATTTTTTTTTTTATTTATTTTCATTTATTTTTCTTTTATATATTTTTTGTAGCAAAATAAAATGCGATCGGATCCGATGAGGATTGCCTACGTATCACGATACTCACGTGAATCAGATCATTACGTAGTTCGAAAACACAAATGAGCATGAAAGAAGCAAATTCTTTATTATTGAAGCAGTCTATTACAAACTACATTTTGCAAAAGAAAAAGCAAACTTTGAAAATAAACCTAGACTCAAAAAAATAGACTAAAAATCACCCTGATGAAAAAAAAACAGGCAGAAGATGCTAAGATACAGATTTGACCTATGAATGCATTATGGTTTTAAAAATTGGTTTCCGCGGGGCGTCGTTCGGCCTCGCCGCGGTCCTAGGCGTGAGATCCCTCTCAAGTTGCTCTAGCTCGTGCATAGTCTGCTTGACATAAACCATTACTGCCGAGAGGAAGGTAACACTAGACATGTTCTCACATCGTAGACATCGTCTGGTGATGGCGTGGGCAACGGCTTTGATCCTATCTCTGGTTTGCTTCTTCTCTACAAGCAGGTGCTTTATCTGATCGCTGCATATCTTGAAGACTTGAACATCTTGCACGTGTTGATGCTTCAATCGCCGTACTTCCAATTTCATATGGGCTATTGTGTCATACCAGTATCTGCTTTCCATTTGGAAATCCTTGGCCTGACTAGCTGCTTTGATTTCAAGTGCTGCCATCTCTCTCTTTATTTTAGCAATAGTCTTCTCGTGGTCGCCTTCCAATTGATTCAGGTGTCTGCGATGTTTATCTGCTCTTGTATCCCACTGTGCCTTGAGCTCTGCTATGATGTTTTCAGATTTTTCCAAACCATCTCGCCATTCCCTGATTTCACCTTTTAGCCCTTTTATCAGCTGCTCGTCCGATCGACGCCTTGGTTGTCTATCTGCATCCAACCTTATCTGTTTGATCTGGGCTCTGAGCATTTCATTTTCTTGAATCAACCTGTTCCGTTCTCCCAGATCGGTAGCAACCTGCACGTTGTGTTCATATTTCAATTTTTCCACTTGTTGCTTTAACCTGCTGATTTCGGTGCAATAGCCTCTTTCTTTTGCTAACCAATCCCACTGCTTTTGTGATGATTCGGTAAAATTCCGGATGTGGGGTCTCTTAGCTGGCCTTTCGTGCTCGAGTTCCCTTCTGTACCATGCAAGGTAACCTGGCGCCGTTTCTCCTTTGGCTTGATCCCGCACGCAAGTATCTGATTTCAAATATTGACCCTCATTCCAGATTTGGCGAATCTTTGCTTCTGGGAACTGTCCGTTAGGACTTATCTCGATTGCTTGAGTGCTTAGATCTTCCTCATGAGGTACTGTCTGGCATTTTCCGAACTGTCTTAAAACTCGGCCGGGTGCGTAAGGTTGAATGCTCTTAAGCCCCATCAGCAAGAAATGAGTTTTAGTCGCTGACATATATAAGACCTCATCAACGGGCAACCATCCCAACTTCCATTGTATTTGGCTGGCAGTAAGAGCTTGAAAGAACGAGGTCCAAGCCAGGACTCCTTCGGGCAAACTGATCTCTTTGGCTCTTGCGTAAGATTCTTCTATGCGGGTCTTACCCGGGGAACCACGGCTCAAAATCTCGGAATGATGGCAAAGGTGCTCGGTCATCCATATCTGCAGGAGCAAGTTACAACCTTCGAAGAAATTTCCCCCAGCTTTACAAGTTGTGAGAGCTCGAAAGATGTCGGATACCACCATAGGCGCGAGAGTACTGTCACTTTGCGTGAGTAAAGTGCTGACGACCCCCGATATCTTCAAATCAATGTTTCCATCTTTCCTGGGAAATACCAGAAGTCCCAGAAACGTTATCATGAACGCCACCCGTCTGTGCTCGTCCCACTTCTGACGAACTCCTTTGCTGCACAGTTTGTTGATTGGATTATTGAATCCCCCCTCGTGACCGTATCTATCATATATGAAGCATGGAGTACAGAATCCGGCTGCTAGATCCGGGTTGTGGACTGTTCTAGGTATTTTCAATGAATCCAGGAACCGATGTACCGTGACGACTCTCGGGGCGACCAAGTATTTTTGCTTCAACGGAAGTTCAGTATTCCCGATGTATCCGGCCATTTCTTCCAAAGTTGGGGTGAGCTCAAAATCAGAGAAATGGAAAACATTGTGCGCCGGGTCCCAATAGGTAACCAAAGCTCTTATGATATCTCCCCGAGGCTGGATTTCCAACAGACCCACAAGACCTTTCAGATTTTTCTTAACCTCATTTTGCCCTTCAACACCTAGATCATTCCACCATAGCCGTAACTTGATAGGGATTTTGGTCATTATTGAAAAATGTTCATTTTGCATCGTGCTCATCCTGCACATTTATTAAGGTGATTTTAACAAAAATGACTGACTCAAAATATTTTACAGAGGGGACCAAGCTTTGAACACGGCCTTTAAGCACTCCGGGGAAGAAGATTTTAAGGCTGTGTGGGTCTAAAAATGCTAAGCAAAACCCAAAAGTGGCTATTTATGCAAAGTCAGCCTTCCGGCGTCCCCTTTCGGGAACATTCGGCTATTCATGTCAAAACAGCATCACCTGACTTATTTATGACTCTTTAAAAATTTGAAACATATATTTTTTTTGATTTTGGCTATTTTAGCAAAATGGGGGTTGAACCCGACGAGGGTTGCCTACGTATCTCACATCCGGTGAGAATCAAACCGGCGTAGTTCGGGGATATCGTAAAATAGGGAAAAAATCGAATAAACCTAGAAATCAAGAATGCGTATTTTTTACATTTTTGAAAAGAGATAAAGATTATATTGTATTTCTTTTTAGGAAAAATTTGGACCTTTAGTCTGAATTCATAAAAGGGGCACTACGAAAGAAACAACACATTTTTTTTGAATTATGAATTTTTTTTTTTTTTTTTTTTTTTTTTTTTACTTTAAAAATAAATAACCCCTTTTTTTTGATTTTGAAAGTGATAAAAGAAGATTTTTATAAATTTTTTTTTTAATGACTCTCAATAAACAAGACAGTTTTTTTTTCTTTTTTTTTTTTTAAGAAAATTTCGGCAAGGTTTTGACACTACTTGGACATTGGTTTTATTTTTCCAAAATTAAGTAATTATCTCCCCTACGCTGTTACTTTCCCTTTTTTTTTTATGAACCGGTCGAC
The DNA here is from genome assembly GCF_000715075.1 of Nicotiana tabacum. Taxonomy (NCBI): domain Eukaryota; kingdom Viridiplantae; phylum Streptophyta; class Magnoliopsida; order Solanales; family Solanaceae; genus Nicotiana; species Nicotiana tabacum. The sequence goes on from NC_134084.1 coordinate 45,360,916, forward strand.
ATGCAGAATCGAAGCAAATAAATGCATAACACAGATAGGAATGCAGCATGATGGTCTTTCCATTTCAGGTTGCCTGTCCTAGACGGACCCAACCCCTGTGTTGAGTCCCCTAAGTCAAATGCAATGTGATGCAAATAAGCGTTCCTATTAGGGATCCGGCATGAAGTTTCGTTATACTAGGTTTAAACCTTGGTATTTGTTCTAGACTGTGTACCCGAGCGGACAACTCGAGTCGAGGAGGGGGCTACGTACCGGGGACCCGCGAGATCGTCCGGCTTTGTAACTTGTCCGTCCTCTTTCTTATTTTAGGTGTTGACATTAACAGAATAGGGAGTCTCGACCAGCGAGCTTCTCCCCGGAGGTAAGAAGAGAAGGGTTTCGGCACAGTTTATATACAGTTCAGATAATATCAAAGCGGTAAAAGACAGCATTTGGCACATTATGCAAAAACATGTAATAAAGATCAGATAATAAAGCCAAATATAATAATTATTCTAAGCTCGAATTCTTGAACCCTGAACCAGTGGTTCTGGGAACTTTTCCCCAGCGGAGTCGCCAGAGCTGTCACACCTCCTTTTTGCGCGCCCTGCCCCGAAGGGTTAGATGCGCGGGTGGAGTTTTTCCAATTTAAGTGACAATATTCAAAATGGGATTATTTATTTAATTCAGAGTCGCCACTTGGGAAAGGTTTGGTTTTTGGTGTCCCAAGTCACCGGTTTATCTTGAATCCCAAATCGAGGAAATTTTCGACTTTTCCAAATGAAGTCTGCGAACCAGAAATTCTAAGTAAGGAATTCTGTTGACCCGAGGGAAGGTGTTAGGCATCCTCGAATCCCGTGGTTCTAGCACGGTCGCTTAAATTGTTATAATGGCTAAGTATCTGATTTAAATACAGGTTGTGACTTATGTGCTTTTATTAAGTTTAAACCGCTTTTATTATTATCATTTATTTTTATAGAATTGCAACGTCGTGAAAATGCACCTCAAACCACGTCACAGTCAATGCGCCCGTAGTTGTTAACACATTTCGACTCCGTCGAGATTTGGATTCGGGTCACATCAATGTGCACCCAAGTTTAACAGTGTAATTTATTAAGGGCGCCTAAGGGGGTCTAGTGCGTTATTATTTGTGGAAGGCCATGAAATTTATTAAATGGCCTATCCTGAATTCTAGATAATTATCAAGGTTATTTATTGAGGACCCCGCGATTTTCATCTCATTTGGCGAGGCTCGTCTCATTTTTTAGAAGGAACATCCTAAAGCGATTACATTTCTAATGTGTTTATCTCTTAAAAAAAATAGAAGAAAAGATGCGTGCTATTTTTACTATGTGTTTGGCCCAAATCCAGATTTTTAGCTAATCATCCAATTAATTATTTACGGGATGAAGAAACATTGTACCTCATGTAAACATGCTTTGAACTTGATAAAAGAAACGTATATGGGATTGATGAAATGCTATGACTGTTACAAGAGCTCCTTAACTTTGACTTATTCAGACAAGATTAATTAAGATTGCTTGTTAAGAAATGCGACTAATGGTATTTTACTCATCCTATAAACTGCTTCACGCAAACTGAAACTCAAGAGTTTGAAACTGTATTGTCTTTAGCTAAATCTTAAACAATCATTTGCCCCTACATATTCAAAACATGCTGAAATGGCGATTTTGAGTTAGCAATTGTATTAAAATGGCTGCACATTTCATGGATTGTATTTACATCTTATGTACTACCAAACGAATAAAATGTCACAGCTCCAGATGGGCATAAACTTTAATTAAGTACAACCTTACTAATGTGTCTCTATTAGGCTAACAGACCAAGAAACTGCATATCTTAACAACATTAAAAAAGGCAATTCGTAAGCAATACAACAGGTGATTATAACTCCTTCAAATCTTTTGATTCATGCTTTCATTGTTACATCAAATGCGAGTCTTAGTATGTACCTGGATATTGGATACAACAGGAGAAGCAAGGGGTCAGTAGGGCAATAGAAGCGATACCAAACAACAGCAGTAACAGCAGGTGCCAAATAGAACAGAAATCCCAGTGCAAGAGGCCAATAAAGCCAATGGAGGAGAGGCAGAATGAGACAAATTCCCAGTAGTAATGGAGTCAGAGAATCAAGCAATCCAATTCCAGGGGAAGCCAACAACACAAATCCAAACAATAGACTTAACTGACACTTGAAGGAAAACAGGACTAACTTGGACAGTTTGAACAAAATGAGAATCGAACAAACAGTAGGGAGAAGACAATTCCTGATTTTTGTGATATCTCTTTCCCTATCTCCTTTCTTTTCCAGTTCTAATATCAGTCCTCAATTTGAAATCTATTTGGTTTATCAAAGAGAAAACTTTTCCAGTTTCTGTTTTCAGAATTTGAAACTTTCAGATGTTCCCTCTCATTGTCTCTCTCTATCTCTGTATGCTTTTTCTGTGTATCTCTATCAACTCTCTCTTTCAAAACTCCTCACAGTGTGTGTATTTTTCTTTTTCAGTTCTGATTCTCTCTTCTATCTATGCCCTCTCTGACCTCTATTATCAGATGGTCTTCCTCCCTCTCTCTCTCTCTCTGTGTGTATGTCTATCTCCAGAACTTCCCCCTCTTTTCTCCTCCAAAACTCCTCACAGTCCTTTATAAGCCTCAAACCCCCACCTTTATCAGCCTGTTGGATTAAATCAAATAACCCCTCCCATGTGCTCCCTTTTTCAGTTCCACTTTAGCTATTTAAGTATTAATCCCATGACATTCCCTTGGCAGGCTTTAACTTTTCATTTTATTATCTAAAAGCAAGTATGGGCATTAAAATATATCTGACAGCATATACTGTCAGATTGTTTAAACTTAAGAGCTTCTTAATGCAGAAAAACAGGCTGTGCACAAGGCACATGAGGTGCACCAATGCACATGCTGTGCACCAGTGCACATGCCTTCCAATTCAGAATTTAAACATAAACAATCCTTTTCACATTGACTGATCCAAATCAAACAGCTATAAGTAAACAAAACTGGTTCTGAATTGATTTCAACAAATGTTCAACAGAAGCAAATCGATTTACTATGCTCAGACAGTTGAAATTAATTGACGACACATGTCGACTCGACTATATTAGTATTAACATACACAATCGTAACCAAAAATAAGACATTTAAACAGTATTGATACATGGTTCGCATTATACTGACTAAGCAGAAATACACTCGAGGAGTCAACTAGTCAGTCCAAACTCGAAAATCAGCTACTTGCACAAACAAATACATAATGCCTTATCAGAATAGGAGGGGGAATTTAGACAAACAAACAGAGGTTCAGGCGAAGTGGTTGAAGCACAGTTGATAGAGGTCAAGGACATAAACAGCAAATGAACAGACCCTTACAACAATCAAACAACTAAAAAAAAAAAGAAAGAAAACTCACCTTAAACCGCAAAAAGATCAAAACCTTAACTCGGACTTGGTCAAACTTTTCTTAAGGCTGAACGGACTTTAAACGAAGTGTTTCTCAGACGAGAAACACTTGGATTAAAGTCCATTAGACCTTAACCTCTTCGGTTCGAACGGATATGGACCAGTGACGAAGAACCCACAAATTCCAAAACTCAGATCTGGGATTCACGCTTCCCTGATCAGACTCGGACCAAACCAAGTATGGTTTGGTCACGAGGGGGGTCTGGGGAGTGTCTGGTATGAAACTGGGGTTGGTTGGGTTAGATCGAGTTTTGACTCGAATCTTCGAATGAAGATTCGAGGACCTGGGGGGTTATTCGAACCATGGGGTTGGTAGATTTGGGTTCAGGATGGCATGGGGGTTCTATGGTGTTCAGGGGAAGGTCACCGGCATCCATGCCGCCGGCTTTCATGGCGGAAGTATGCAGAGGCGGCTAGGGTTTAGGGCTGTTCGTTTGGGGAGACGAAGCAGCTGGGGTATTGGATAGGGGGGTAGGGTAGTGTTATGTACTTATATAGTTAGTGGGCAAGTGGATCCTGGCCGTTGGATGAGACGAGATGAAGGGCCAGGATCCTTCGGCTAACAGGGAACGACGTCGTTCCAAGGGTGAAGGGTTAGGGTCGGTCCGGGTGAGACGGGTCGGGTTTATTGGTGGGTTATGGGGATTGATCTTGGACCGTTGGATCGGCTTGGTTTAAACGGTTGTGATGGGTTGGCATCGAAACGACGTAGCTTTGGTGTTAAACTACGTCGTTTCATGGCCTGGGGGTGGGCTGTTTGGACTGGTGGCTTGGGCTGTCCGCTTGGGCTGAGTTCGTTGGGCCAATTTTAACAAATTGGCCCAAGTCCGGAAGGGCCTTTTCTTTCTCTCTTTTTTTTTTTTTATTTTTTATTTTTATTTCTTTTCTTATTTATTTTAAAACAAAACTAAAAAAAATCAAATTAAAATTAAATACACACTCAAATATAATTATTTGCGCACATACTAAAGTATTTCAAAACCGGTAAAGTCAAACCAAACAAAATCATGGACGAAAAATGCCTATTCACGATTTTCTATTTAATGACCGAATTACGGTTTGAATTACGCAGGACACATATATATTTTTTGAATTTTATTTTAATAAAGTAAATAAATAAGAATGGGCCAAAATCACAAATAAATCCACAAGGTGCCGCACAGAAATCCGAAATTGTACAGCGGGGCCAATTATATATTTTTTTTATTTCTTTTTGGAGCGATTGTCGTGTGAAGCAAAAATCACGTGCTCACACCCACGGAGTATTCAAACGGGCAAAAATTGCTCGTATCCGCTCAATTTATCTTTGCCCGAAACGGAGCTTTGAACGAAATCTCTGACAAACTCAAACTCGACGGCAATCGGACCCAACTTCAGTGACTCGAACCACGACCAAACTGCTGCTCGTACTTGAACGGTTTGAGGGCTATTTCTGAGGTGTGGCTTTATAGAGGTTCGAGATGGAGCGATGGGGAGAAGCTAGGCCATAGCTGCCGATTTTGGCTGAGCTCGCCGGGGATGGAGGCGCGATAGAAAAACGAGAGAGAGAGAAGGCTTTATAGAGTGACGATGGGGAAGGGTCTCTCTAGGGCGTTTGTTTTTTGTTCTGAGTTCAGAGAAGAAGATGACGTTCGGCTGCTTATAGTTTTGAGGTGACGAGGAGTTCTGTTGTTTCTGGAGAAAAAGAACGGGGGAAGCATCTCTTTTGTTGTTCAGCGGCTGAAGAGGAGTTCTTCTTGTGTTGTCTTTGGTGAGGAAGATGAAGGGTCTCCTCTAGAGTTTATGCTGTTAAGTTTCCATAAAGAAGAAGAGAGCTCCAGGTTCATGGAAAACGGCTCCAGTTCCGTTGAAGAAGAGGACGAAGGGGGGGGGGGGGGTCGTGTAAAAAAACGGCTGCTGTAGCTTTTTGTGTATATGTCCAGGCTAATTTTTAGGTCTTAGGTCTTGTGTATTCACGACATATGCTTCTTTTTGTTAGGTTAGCTCATTTTTATAGGTTTATGATTTTAGAGCTATATTTAAGTTAAGGGGTATGAACCTAAATATTATGGGCTTGAGAATTATGGGCTTGATCTGAAAATTAGGCCTAAAATTGGGCCTTTTGCGCCAAAATTTTATTCTTTCCCCGCGAAGGAGACTAAAAATATGATTTTGTCTATTAATTAATCCTACTTAAGTAAAATAATTATTAAAATAAGACTGACCATTAAAACAAAACTATTTTTGGTAATTTTCAAGATTAAAAATGACTACAAAACATTAATGAAACTATTTTTTTGTAATTTTTTCTTGTAATAAAATAAAGTAAAAGAGTCAAAATTAGTTGAAATAACGATATTAGGCCTAAATTAAATATTTACATGCTAAACTATAAAAAATCTTGGGGAGGGTCAAAATCCACATGTCTACAGGTCCTCGATATGTCACAATTGGTTTTTGTGTCTTCACGGTTTTGTTCCATTACCTTTTGGAGCCTTTCTTCCATTTTTTGCCCTTTTCTCTTGGCCGCAGTAGCTTTCTTGGTCTTGGTGCTTAAGCTAGCTTCCAAGTTGCTGATTGTATCTATGGAAGCAGACTCATGTTCAGCAGCTGGAGTAAGAATATCCTACAACTCTGCCCATTTAACCTTTAACCTGGCAAGTTCGGCATGTAGCTAAGTGGTTCCTTGGCTATGAGCCCTCTTTTCTTTCTCCGTTTGTTCTAGCCAGGCCTCTAGTTCTTCCATTAGAGCAAGTTTGGCCTCTAGGACTGGAAGGCGCTCATCCAGTTGATCCCCCTCAAACAGAAGAACTTCCTTGTCAAGTATCATTCTTTGTAGACCCTCGGGGGCCAGAAGGTTGGCCTGTAAGGTTAATCTTAAAATTATCAGAGATTGTGGTGAAATATAAGCATAAAAACGGAGAGCAAAACAAAAGGAACCTGAGCAGAAAGATGCATGTTGTTGTTGATTAAACATTCAGTAGAAAGAGCATCCATTTTCCTTCAATCTTTTTGCATAGCCAGAAATTTCAAATAATTGGCTACCCAACCAGTTTGGTGAGAATATGTCACTCATTTGAGACGTAATAGTAACACAAAATTTACCATTAGTGTCCCGGATGGAAGCCGGGAAGATATTTTTATGATCTTATGATCAGGAAATCGGGAGAACGACCATCTTGATCTCGAGTAGTAATGATCGGTGGTGGAGTAGAAGTAGATGGTAGAGTAAAAACTGGGGCAGTACTTGAAGCGGTACCCTTCTGGCCGGTGAGAACAATTGGAGACCGAAAAAGACAGTCATCTATTTTAGCCATTCTAGACTCTCGAAATAGTCTGTCCACGTCCTCCAGATGAACTATTGGTGTTCTTCTTCTTCTTTGAAGAAAAATCATTTCAACATCATCCTTGATTTCTTCTTCATCGAGGACCACATTGTCTGGTCCTTCTGGAATCTCCTTTGTAACCGGGGGCTTCTCGTTACCCTAAGTCTTAGAGGAATTCCTCCTTTTTAATCGGGGACAGATGGATGGTGCAGCTTCACCGGAAGCAAAGGCTGCATCATGAGCCCTTTCCGGTCAAAGGCTTCTTGAAATTGTTGATGGGCCACCTTCGGTCGTATGAAACCTCGACCATAAACAAACATATGATCCCTTTGAAAGGCCTTAGGTTGCACAATGAAAAGGGAAAAGTCAATAATCTATGACTAAATAAATGCACGCGCCAACCAAAAAAGAAAGATGAAGGTGTTGTCACCGTGATTCTTGCACTTCCAGTTTCTCTTTATTGAAATTTCCTTCAACATACAAAGTTTCAGCGTGAAAGTATCCAAAATCTTTTGAACCCATTGAATTATGTTTTTGACTACTGGGGAACCCAGAGAGTAGCTAAAATAAGAGGGAGCAAAGTTTAGAAAAGAGTGAAAATCCTTTCAAAATGAATTTTTTTGTTATTGAAAACTTATGAGTATAGTTCCTAGCTTTGAGAAAAATGGATGTTAATGATGATATAATATCCTTGGGAGCGATAATAACAAACCTCTGTATCCATCCATGATCATTATCATCATTTATGCTGGTGATGATATCATTGTGATCTTTGTTGAATTTGATCATGCCTCATCGGAAGATCTTGGGAGCATAGAGGCCGATCAGGTGTGCAAGAGTGAGGTTTTCTTGTGCCCAAAACCATAAATATCAGAGACAAGCTACCATACATTATATCACCAGACCCATTTGAGCCAAACAAACTTGGTAGTTCTGGTAAAACTCAAGAATAATAGAGTCTATTTCCTTTCCAAGTCTGAGGGTCAAAAGGATATGTACAAATAAAATCAGACCCTGGTTTACTGAAAGTTACCATCTCCACTTCGAGGGGGCCAAAACCTCAATATTTTTCTAGTCACAATCCTCCTTCACAACAGGAATGCTAGCCAGGAAAATAGATGAAGGACACTTGCCAACCGCTCTATTTTTGTCATTGTCAGGGTTAGAGGAGGTATCTTGTACCTTGAGATCCTTTTTAAAATACCATTTAGAAGGAATTATTGTATTTGTGTGGAAGGTTCAACATAAGAGTTCTTGGGTTTGCTATTCTTGGATGGTCCACTATTGATGCAAATTCCAACATTGGTAGAATAAGGAGGAGATGAAATCATAACAAGATTATGGTGTTTGATAGCTGAAGATGACGTACTGGAGAAGGAAATAGCAAAAGACATGGTGGTAGCAACAGTGAAATTAGCTATTCAAACTCGAAAATTTCGAATAGAAAAGGGAATTGAAGAAAAATATAATTAAGAGATACATAAAAGTAAAAGATAAAATTGGTAAAAATGGGGTAAGTTTATAGGCGGTTCAATAAAAACCATTATTACCTAGGTAACTGGTGAAACTGTTCATCAAATAATGGAGGAACACGTGTTAAGCTCATTGAATATAAAGAGATGTGCGCCATTTTAATTGTGAGAAGCTTCTCAAAAACTTTCCTCGCCAAGAAAAGAGAAGTCACAAAAAAGTAGGGGGACTATTTGTATTAGGTAAATTTTGCAGTCTACACATGGATGTCTCTCAAACATACATGTGGTAGTGATGAAGAATGGAAATGAGTCAGCAAATAGTTAATATCAGATACAGTTATATGATCAGTATTGTTCAGATTTCGAGAACATGATGATCAGAGAAGAGAATTTAAAAGTAAGGTACCGGTTGGAAAGAACAACATTAAAAGAGCAGGCATTACATAAAAATTACAACATTTATTCCCAACTTTATGCTATCATCAAGAGGAGTTTTTATTAGCATGATTTTGGGATCTTGTCTTCTTCATTTTGCTATAAATTACAATATTTGTACTCATTGCGTGGACGGAAAATACTAAAATCACAAAGGCTATCTCTCTCCCTCTCTCATATTATTACTAAGTTTTACAAGGCTAATATCGAAGCTTTCTCATCATCTTTGATTTCGGTGTGATCAATCTGAATTTCAGGTTTGTTCTTCCTAAATTATATTTGTTTTCTTTTCTTTATTCTTTGTTATTTTAACAATCAAATCAACTTAATCCACGTATGTATAAACCAGATATACATATTCAATTGTACGGGTGAACACTTCTAATACAACATCTAAGAGTAGTAATTAAGTTGTGCAACTACCCTATATAGAAAACATCATGCACTACATGTCTAACCAATGTCTGCTCATTCTTTTACCTGTTTTGAAATATTCCAAGGTTCCTTTCCACCAAAATATGATAAATGCATCCAGCTAAGGACAATCTATATATTTTCACTACTGTAGATTTGCCTCTCATATGCTCAACAATCCACTCCAATTCACCATGCCAATGTGAAGCTTGTCTAGGAATTCCTTGCCAACTACGAATTTTGTAGCAGCAGTAAAGTCACACTTAAAAAATAAGTGTGAAATTGATTCCGCAAATTCCCCGTACAGAAGACACTCCTGGTTCTTTACACCCTACTTTGACAATCTATCTTTTGTGAGGATCTTACCTTGAGAAGCCATGATCAATATAAACAACCATTTTGGAGATGCTAAGTTGTTACATACTAGTTTTCTCCAGAGAACTTTATGGTAACTTCCTCTCATATTTTGGTATAATCTTTTAATGAAAAAGTTCTCCATTTGTTGTAGCTACTTCAGATCAATACCAACATGCTCTATATGTCTTTTAACCTTTAGAATCTACTAAATCATCCATGATACTTGCTTAGCCTCCACCTCCCATATCTATCTACTCTTCCCATGGTAGATATGTACCTATTGAAACCATAATTTATCCTCATTCCTACATAAGTTCCAAAGTACCTTATAGATTGCAGCTTCATTCCAAAAAATAATATCTATCACATTGAATCCACCAGCTATTTTAGGGAAGCACATTTTCTCCCAAGCAAGAAGTTTTAATAATTCAACTCCTCTTGTCCATAAGAATCTCCTGCGAGTGGCTTCAATCAAGTGCATCACTTTTTTGGCAAAACAAAAATCCAAGACTAGTATGTCTGAATAGAGAATAGAACATTTTTAGGCAACTTCAATGTTCCTGCATATGATAGATGTCTTGTAGTATATGAAGTAATCTTGCCAATCATTTTTCTTTATTAAGGGTTGACATTGAAAAAATGGAGATCCTTTTAGTACTCAAAAGTACCCCCAAGTACCTTATAGGTAGTTCCCCCACTATAAAGTCTAGTGCATTTGGATATCCTATTGAACCATATGACTAACTCTACCAAAATAAATAGATCTCTTATCAAGATTTACAATCAACCAAGAAGCTTTAGAGAAACATTCAAAGCACTCATATAACATATGGACTGAAACTTCATCACCCCTGCAGTATAAGAGTAAATTATATGCAAACCCCAGTTGAACACTATGTCGCTTCACACACTTTGGATGATAATCAAGATCATATTTATCTCTTAATATCTCCGATAATCTTGAGCAATATTTAATTACCAGTACAAATAAGAAAGGGGAGAGGGGATCCCTTGCCTTAAACCTTTTCCGGCAAGGAAAGAACAAACAGGAACACCATTAATTACAATTGAGTAGGATACAATACTCTATACAATCCATAATCCATTTAACAGAAAAGCAGAGAAATTCAGACTTGTCAACACTTGCTCCAAGAATGACTACACCACAAAGTCGTACGCTTTCTGCACGTCTACTTTCATCGTACACCTAGAAAAGATATCTTTTCCTTCCATATCCCTTTACTAGTTCATGGTTGAGAATTACATTATCAATTATGACCCTACTTGGCACAAAGGCTGGTTGACTGTTATCTACTAACAAGTCCATCATCTTTTGAAATCTTGTTGCCAAGATTTTAGGTATCAGCTTATACAATACTGTATAACAAGAAATAGACATATTAATAGTGGTAGGATTTTTCACTTTAGGAATAGGAGTGACAGATGTGCAGTTTATAGGTTTATAAAGATAACATGTGCTAAACAACAGTAGGAGATCATCAATAACTTAATCCCCTATGATATCCTAGATTTTATTAAAGAAAGGGGAATTACTGCCTGGTGCCTAATAATCATTAATTCCATACAAAGCTGCATTAACTTCCTCTCTTGAAACTAGTTCAAGTAGTTGCAGCTGCTTCTCTCTAGTAAGGATGTAACCTTCTTTCATTATTGATGGATTTATAGTTGGTTGCCAATCTGCGGCGGAACTAAACAACTTCTTATAGAATATCAAGATCTCTTCTTTAATAGCCTCTTTAGATTGTAATAGAAAACCATCAATTGACTGCAAGCTATTAATTCTATTTTGTGCAATTTTGCTTTTCACTATTGCATAAAGGAAAGCAATATTGAGTCTCCTAGCCTCAACCATTTGTTCCTTGAATTTCGCTTTGCAATGCTCTCTTATATCAATATCCACTTTTCAAGCTTCGATTTGAGCTCCTCCTCTATCTCATATAGAGAAATATCATGATTGGGGGATCTCATTTGCTCTTGCAATCCCAAAAGTTGTTGTAGTATTCAAAATCTTTAGAACTTTCTTCAATTGCTTCAATTTATCCCAGACACCCTTCATATTATAAGCTCTTCCTAAACACTTTTAGGCCACTGTAACCAGTTGATGGAAATCTTTGTGCTCTACTAAGTGGTTAAAGAATCTGAAAGGTTTTTTTTGCTTGTACCTGACTCTCCATTAAAGTAATACAAAGAGGAGATTAATTAGAAAAGCAAGGCTCCATAGCTACCACCTCCAATCGAGGGAACAAATTCAGCCATTCAGCATTTGCAATGGTTCTAGCAATTTTACTATGTATCTACTTATTTGTCCAGGCTAGTTCCTTCCCACTGTTTTCACTTCATTTATGCTTGTGTATATCAAAAATTCGTTGACATTCATTCTATACAATGTTTCTATTCATTCTGTTCTCTCAAGTTAAATGGTGTTAAAGTCTTCCATAATTAACCAGGGTTTTTGCTGATTGATGTTGATCTTTCTCAAGTCCTCCCATAGGCTTTTCCTGCCTCCAATAGTATCCAGTCCATAAACTGCTATAAAGCCTATTTCACCTGTTCCGTCGTATTTATTGACACTACCATGAATGCATTAAGAATTTTCCCCCAGTTATATATACATATATACCTTACTGCATTAGGATTCCATAGTAACTATGTACTACCTCTCCCAAAATTTTCATAATTTGTGCATCAACACCACCTAGTTACCACTTTTTGTATGATATTACAGGCTACTTTTCTCCCCTTTATTCTATGTTCTACTATAGTTATAGCTGTAATCTTATTTACTCTAAGAAACTCTTTTAACTCCTTTTGCTTGTAAACTTTATTCAAACCTCTTATATTCCAGGTAACTATTCTCATACTGGTATGAAGAAGAAATTACCAATATTACCATCACTCTTACTGCTATTACATTAGCCTAATTCCTGAATGCTTGTCATTACCTGACCAGTATGTATATTTTCTTGAATTCCCAATGGACTGAATCCATTATGTTATATTCGTCATTGGAACCCTAGTGTTGGATACCTGACTCCCTTTGCTGGCCGACTGTCCTTTAACCTAAATCCAACTCTTCTTTTTCCTATGTATCATTTGTGCTAGGTACATTTGTGTTAGGAACCAAAGAAACTGGTTTAGGTACCTCTTTCTGTGTCACTTCACCTACCACTCCCTTGGCATGCTATTCCTGCCTGTATCAAGGACTCATATATTAATATTCATAAAAGAGTTGCCAATTAGAGTATTGTTGGTAGTGTTTGACCAAAAATATATTAAAACCTTTTCAATTAAATCAATAGAAACAATGAAGGGGTAAAACTTAGTTAAACGTAATAAACTCCAGATCTATAAACTAATCAAAAAATAATGTATAAGAGGAGATAGGGATAATCAATCTTATTGATACTTTTCATTTTGTCCCCCATTGATCAATGAAGGAAAATCATTTTACATATTCTCTTGGAGATTGCCTTGCTCTTCCTTCTACTATGAAGGTTATAGAGGAGAGAAAAGAGAGAGAGAAGCCACCCCCTTTTTCCAGAAGGTTTTTCCCCATATATATAGTTATGGAATTTTTTCTATGTTCTTGGTTTGATACTCTTTTATACTATGTCCGCCTTTGTCATACCCTGAGCGTTATTTTTTGACTTGGCGGGTATTGTGAGTACCGAATTTGAAATAGACCATATCGTTTTTCACTGCCTCGTCGCTTGGATGGGATGTCAGTCAGATCGATCGTAGCGATCAGATTTTGACCAATACAGTTAGTCCCTCCATCTGTCGGGGTCATCCCCTGTCGAGCCTGGTATACAGACTATGATTGATACATATCTAAGAGAAATCTGACTACTTACCCCTTAGGTTTGATCCTTAGGCTCAAATAAGGTAACGACGCCCTTTCGATATCCTTGGACCGTTGTGGCTGTTTCAGAACTGAAACATCTTTTGGATTGAAACATTGTTCGTGGTTGCCGCTATTATGACACACGTTTCTAGGGAATTGAAATGTTTCGTGCCCTATCAGATTTGATTTGCGACTCTTGGGTTTCATGCTTGGGGGATTTATGTCTCTTATAAATAGAAGGAGCACATCATTCAATTGACACACTTCTTTGCCCTTTACTTGAAAGAACTTTGCGAATATCCTTTCTTCCTGATACTTTGAATTTTTAATTTTCCCCAGTTAACCGAAAACTTTAATCTTTCTTTCTCTTTATCCCTTTGCTTTACCAAATTGACACAATGGCTGGTGATTCTTCTTATGCTGACCTCCTTGTCACAACTCCGACGCCAGAAAGTGATGTTCTAGCCACTAGAGAAGCAGAAGTAGTGGAGGATGAAGAGGTCCCGTCGGTGGTCGAGATCTTGCCTGGCCCGGGGAAAGCATGGACCCACTTCTGCAGTCCCACCGGGAAGGAGCTGGAACCTGTTCACCCGGTTATGAATGAGGAGGTGATCACATAATTGAAGGCTAGGTGGGAAATTCCTCGCTACGTCAAAATACTGCCGGCGGTAGGGGACGACATAGTCCATTTTGACCGCCTAGGGTACTGTTTGTTCTACGCCTACCCTTTTCTTGTTGGATACACGCTTCCTCTCCCTCCCCTGGTGGCAGATTTCTACCGCTTTTACGAGGTATGCCCCGCTCAACTTTTGTTGTACCTGTATAAACTGTTCCTTATGTTGCCCAAGTTTGCAGAGCTCACCGGTCGTGAGATCACTTTGGGGCACATGCTCAATATCTTCGCCTCTCAGCTCATTTGTGGCACGATGATTCATATGCGCCATCGAGAGTCAAAGAGTTTGGTGGTGAAGAGGGACGATAGGGCTAGCCGTTGCTTCTACGAGAATTACTTCTATGTGCGGACCGAGCACCTTGTGGCGGATCCTACGGGGTTCCCTGAGAAGTGGAACTTTGAACGTAAGTTTCTATACTTTTAGTCGGAGATATGTCCGACCGCTTTCTATTGTACTAAACCCTGTTATGCTTTTCGCTAGCCTGCATCATCTGCTCGCCATACTGCAGTGTCTACTGCTCGACCTTTGTCGAGGGCTGCTTTAGTTGAGTCTATGGATTTGGTCAAACCTACGGAGGCCACCCCTCAAATTGAGGCTCCGACCCGTGCCGCATATCCTACGGGTGAATTTCATGTACTGAGGAAGGAGAGGGGCCGTCCAAGAGGCGACGGGTGGAGTCCGGGACAACATCTCCGACTATAATACATCTGGAAGAAGACTCTCCCTTGGCGGGATCTAAAGTGGGGGTTGATACCATTCCGCATATAGAGACGGAGCTAGCCATTGTATCTGCCCCATTGACGAAGATTCCTGCCACAGTCATTGATTAGCAACCTTCCTCAACGAGGGATCAGATTTTTAAAGCCATTGTTATAGTTTCGAACGGGCCTTCATCCTCGATACCTTGTCGAGCTTCCTCCCCGGCTGTTGAAAGGGAAAAGGGCGTCGTGGTCGATGACTACGAATTCGAATCGGACCTCGATCCTAATGATGTTAGGATGCTTGAAGAGGATCTTACCCACTCGGTGGTTCATGCGGTAGGCCCGTCCCGTATTCTTGAGATCCCATCGGATATTAATCTCTTGGGGGACACAGAGGATCTGGTGCCGCAGTTCGACCTTTTGTGTTCCGCTGCCGAGAACGAGGCTCTTCATAATGTTCCTGATATCGACTTGATGCATGAAGTGGCCGCTACGGGCCTGGGGGTACATTTTGCCTTTCTTTCATGTTTCTTTTATTTTTCTGGACGATACAGTCTTGAATCATCTTTTCGTTTTTCAGACGTACATGTTGGAGATTGAGATAGCTCGTAGGGCTGACACTCGGACACATCTCTTTCCTAAAGGCATTGGATAAATATCGATGCTATTGCAATAAGTGCCATGAGATGCACGAGCAATTGAAGGAGAATCCCGGTGCTCGATCCCTTGGTAAAGAATTGGAGAAGAGGGACCAACAATTGATGGAGGCCATTCGCAGAAGTAGCGTGATCGAGGAGCAACTTCATGCGAAGGACGAAGAGCTTGAGTTAGGCAAAGGGATTGCCGCAGAGTGTGACTATATTTAGGGAAAGCTGAGTTCAATGCAGTCTGAAATTGATTAGAACCTTATCCGAATGAGGCGATGAGCGCAGAGTGGATGGGAAAATTGGCTGAGTTGGAGAGAAAGGTTGCCAGGTTAGAAAGCATCGAGAGTGCCTGGTCTTCGTCTTCAGCAAGGGTGGTGGCCTTGGAGAACACTATCCGCGTCCTCCAATCTGAGCAGGAATCGGAGAGGGCGACGACGACGCTAATGGAGGCAAGGATTAAGGAACGCTTTGATGAGATCGATCGGGAAGCATCGACCTTGGGAGATCGGGTCGCTGCTTTGGAGGTTGAAAAGGAGAAACTGTTGGCTCAAATCGAGTTTTCCTCCGCCGCCGTTCCCCACCACTTGCACGAGCTTTGGGTTCATACTGAAGCCTAGCGGGATATATATTAGAGTTTGTAGGAGGTGGGTAATATTACCGAGGCCGCATATGAAGGAGCACGGGCGAAAGCGCGAGAAGCTCGTGTTAATTGTGGATATGACTCCGCGACGCTGGAAGCTAATGAGGGCATGGATGACGAGGGAAGACTTCCTGGAGATGGTGGTGAAGAGGGTGGTGATGATGACGCCGAGTGAAAGAATTGTTGTCTTTATCTATTTTCTATCTTGTTTTTTGTTTGTTGTCATTGTTTTTCTCCCTTTTTTGATTGTTGGATCAAGCCGCATGTAATCTACGGCTATTTACGTAGTGACTTTGTATAAAGAGGAATTTTTCATTGTTATATGCCCTGCACTTTTTCTCTATTTTTCTTTTCATGACTTTGGTAAGAGGTCGATTCCTGCATGACGAGTTCCCTACTCTTCGGGAATTTAATGCCATTTGGATTGAATGAGATCTTGATGATGGCTTTCGTTGGCGGGATGGTATTTTTGAATATGTGTCGAGATGCTATCCCATCATAGTTCGAGTGGTATCGAACTCTTTTTTTATAACTACCTTAGCCGTAGGGATGTTATTTTCGGGCTTATATCAAAGTATTATCCCGTCGTGAGTCCCAGTATTTCTTTCCCATTCTATTTTCTGATGGCCCTTGGCCTTAGGAATATTTCGAACATTCTCTTCGGCGATGTATTTTGGCCTCAAGGGTGTGATTTCGAACATTTGTCAAAGTATTACATTGTCGTTGTTCGGTCGAGGTTGAACTTCCTTTTTTTTGGGCGAAGGTCATTGGTCTTAAGGGTGTTATTTCGAACTTTCGTCGAAATATTAACCCGTCATTGTTCGATCGAGGTCGAACACATCTCTTTTGGCAAAGACCCTTGTCCTTAAGTGTGTTATTTCGAACTTTTGTCAATATATTAACCCGTTGTTGTTCGATTGAGGTCGAACACACCTCTTTTGGCAAAGGCCCTTGGCCTTAAGGGAGTCATTTCGAACTTTCATAGAAATATTAACCCGTCGTTGTTCGATCGAGGTCCAACACATCTCTTTTGGCAAAAGCCCTTGGCCTCAAGGGTGTTATTTCGAACTTTCTTTAAAATATTAACCTGTCGTTGTTCGATTGAGGTCGAACACATCTCTTTTGGCGAAGGCCCTTGGCCTTAAGGGTGTTAGTTCGAACTTTTGGCAAAATATTAACTAGTCGTTGTTCGATCAAAGTCGAACACACCTCTTTTGGTGACAGTCCTTGGCCTTAATGGTGTTATTTTGAACTTTTGTCAAAATATTAACCTGTCTTTGTTCGATCGAGGTCGAACAGATCTCTTTTGGTGAAGCCCCTTGGCCTTAAGGGTGTTATTTCGAACTTTCATCGAAATATTAACCCGTCGTTGTTCGACCGAGGTCGAACACACCTTTTTTGGCAAAGGCCCTTGGCCTTAAGGGTGTTATTTTGAACTTTCGTCGAAATATTAACCCGTTGTTGTTCGATCGAAGTCGAACACATCTCTTTTAGCGAAGGCCCTTGGACTTAAGGGTGTTATTTCAAACTTCCGTTGAAATATTAAATCGTCGTTGTTTGATCGAGGTCGAACACATCTCTTTTGGCGAAGACCCTTGTCCTTAAGGGTGTTATTTCGAACTTTTGTCGAAATACTAAACCGTTCGTTGTTTGATCGATGTTGAACACACCACTTTTAGTGAAGGCCTTTGTCCCTAAGGGTGTTATTTCGAACTTTCGTCGAAATATTAACCCGTCGTTGTTCGATCGAGGTCGAACACATCTCTTTTGACGAAGCCCCTTGGTCTTAAGGGTGTTATTTTGAACTTTTGTCAAAATATTAACCCGTCGTCGTTCGATCGAGGTCGAACAAACCTCATTTGGCGAAGGCCCTTTGCCTTAAGGGTGTTATTTCGAACTTTCGTCAAAATATTAACCCATCGTTATTCGATCGTGGTCGAACACATATCTTTTGGCGAATTCCCTTGGCCTTAATGGTGTTATTTCGAACTTTTGTCAAAATATTAACTCGTCGTTGTTCGATCAAAGTCGAACACACCTCTTTTGGTGAAGGTCCTTGGCCTTAATGGTGTTATTTTGAAATTTCGTCGAATTATTAACCTGTCGTTGTTCGATCGTGATCGAACACATTTCTTTTGGCGAAGGCCCTTGGCCTTATGGGTGTTATTTTGAACTTTCGTCGAAATATTAACTCGTCATTGTTCGATCGAGATTGAACACACCTCTTTTAGCGAAGGCCCTTGGACTTAAGGGTGTTATTTTGAACTTTTGTCAAATTATTAACCCTTCGTCGTTCGATCGAGGTCGAACATATCTCTTTTGGTGAAGTCCCTTGGCTTTAAAGGTGCTATTTTGAACTTGCATCGAAATATTAACCCGTCGTCGTTTGATTGAAGTCAAACACATCTCTTTTGGTGAAGGCCCTTGGACTTAAGGGTGTTATTTATAACTTTTATCGAAATATTAACCTGTCGTCGTTCGATCGAGGTCGAACACACCTCTTTTGGCGAAGGTCATTGGTTTTAAGGGTGTTATTTCGAACTTTCGTCGAAATATTAACCCGTCATTGTTCGATCGAGGTTGAACACATCTCTTTTGGCGAAGACCCTTGTCCTTAAAGGTGTTATTTCGAACTTTTGTCAATATATTAACCCGTTGTTGTTTGATTGAGGTCGAACACACCACTTTTGGCAAACGCCCTTGGTCTTAAGGGTGTTATTTCAAACTTTCGTCGAAATATTAAATCATCATTGTTCGATCGAGGTCGAACACATCTCTTTTGGCGAAGACCCTTGTCCTTAAGGGTGCTATTTCGAAATTTTGTCGAAATACTAACCCGTTGTTGTTCGATCGAGGTCGAACATACCACTTTTGGTGAAGGCCTTTGGCCTTAAGGGAGTTATTTCGAACTTTCGTCGAAATATTAACCCGTCGTTGTTTGATCGAGGTCGAACACATCTATTTTGGCGAAGTCCTTGGCCTTAATGGTGTTATTTTGAACTTTTGTCAAAATATTAACCCGTCATCGTTCGATCGAGGTCGAACACACCTCATTTGGTGAAGGCCCTTGGCCTTAAGGGTGTTATTTCGAACTTTCGTCGAAATATTAACCCGTCGTTGTTCGATCGAGGTCGAACACATCTCTTTTGGCGAAGGCCCTTGGCCTTAAGGGTGTTATTTCGAACTTTTGTCAAAATATTAACCCGTCGTCGTTCGATCAAAGTCGAACACACCTCTTTTGGTGAAAGTCCTTGGCCTTAATGGTGTTATTTTGAACTTTCGTCGAAATATTAACCAATCGTTGTTCGATCAAGGTCGAACACATCTCTTTTGGGGATGGCCCTTGGCATTAAGGGTGTTATTTTGAAATTTCGTCGAAATATTAACCCGTCGTTGTTCGATCAAGGTTGAACACACCTCTTTGGCGAAGGCCCTTGGCCTTAAGGGTGTTATTTTGAACTTTCGTCAAAATATTAACCCGTCGTCGTTCGATCGAGGTCGGACATATCTCTTTTGGTGAAGGCCCTTGTCTTTAAGGGTGTTATTTTGAACTTGCATCGAAATATTAACCCGTCGTCGTTCGATCGAAGTCGAACACATCACTTTTGGTGAATGCCCTTGTAGTTAAGGGTGTTATTTCTAACTTTCATCGAAATATTAACCTGTCGTCGTTCGATCGAGGTCGAACACACCTCTTTTGGCGAAGGTCGTTGGTTTTAAGGGTGTTATTTCGAACTTTCGTTGTAATATTAAACCGTCATTGTTCGATCAAGGTTGAACACATCTCTTTTGGCGAAAACCCTTGTCCTTAAGGGTGTTATTTCAAACTTTTGTCAATATATTAACCCGTTGTTTTTTGATTGAGGTTGAACACACCTCTTTTGGCAATGGCCCTTGGCCTTAAGGGAGTTACTTCGAACTTTCATCGAAATATTAACCCTTCGTTGTTAGATCGAGGTCCAACACATCTCTTTGGGGGAAGGCCCTTGGCCTTAAGGGTGTTATTTTGAACTTTCGTCAAAATATTAACCCGTCGTCGTTCGATCGAGGTCAAACACACCTCATTTGGCGAAGGCCCTTGGCCTTAAGGGTGTTATTTCGAACTTTCGTTGAAATATTAACCCGTCGTTGTTCGATCGAGGTCAAACACATCTCTTTTGGCAAAGGCCCTTGGCCTTAAGGTTGGTATTTCGAACTTTTGTCAAAATATTAACCCGTCATTGTTCGATCGAGGTCGAACATACCTCTTTTGGTGAAGGACCTTGGCCTTAAGGGTGTTATTTTGAACTTTCGTCGAAATATTACCCGTCGGTGTTCGATCGAGGTCGAACACACCTCTTTTCGCAAAGGCCCTTGGCCTTATGGGTGTTATTTCGAACTTTCGTCGAAATATTAACCCTTCGTTGTTCGATCGAGGTCGAACACACCTCCTTTAGCGAAGGCCCTTGGCCTTAAGGGTGTTATTTTGAACTTTCGTCTAAATATTAACCCGTCGTTGTTCGATGAAGGTCGAAGACATCTCTTTTGGTGAAGGCCCTTGGACTTAAGGGTGTTATTTCTAACTTTCTTCGAAATAATAACCTATCGTCGTTTGATCGAGGTCGAACACACCTCTTTTCGCGAAGGTCGTTGGTCTTAAAGGTGTTATTTCGAACTTTCGTCGAAATATTAACCCGTCATTGTTCGATCGAGGTCAAACACATCTCTTTTGGCGAAGACCCTTGTTCTTAAGGGTGTTATTTCGAACTTTTGTCAATATATTAACCCGTTGTTGTTCGATTGAGGTCGAACACACCTCTTTTGGCAAAGGCCCTTGGCCTTAAGGGAGTTATTTTGAACTTTCATCGAAATATTAACCCGTCGTTGTTCGATCGAAGTCCAACACATCTCTTTTGGCGAAGGCCCTTGGCCTTAAGGGTGTTATTTTGAACTTTCGTCAAAATATTAACTCGTCGTCTTTTGATCGAGGTCGAACACACCTCTTTTGGCAAAGGCCCTTGGCCTTAAGGTTGTTATTTCGAACTTTTGTCAAAATATTAACCCGTCGTTGTTCGATCAAGGTCGAACACACCTCCATTGGCAAAGGCCCTTGGCCTTAATGGTGTTATTTTTAACTTTCGTCGAAATATTAACCCGTCATTGTTCGATGAAGGTAGAACACATCTCTTTTGGTGAAGGCCCTTGGACTTAAGGGTGTTATTTCTAACTTTCGTCGAAATATTAATTTGTCGTCGTTCGATCGAGGTCGAACACACCTCTTTTGGCGAAGGTCATTGGTCTTAAGGGTATTATTTCGAACTTTCGTCGAAATATTAACCCGTCATTGTTCGATCGAGGTCGAACACATCTCTTTTGGCGAAGACCCTTGTCCTTAAGGGTGTTATTTCGAACTTTTGTCAATATATTAACCCGTTGTTGTTCGATTGAGGTCGAACACACCTCTTTTGGCAAAGGCCCTTGGCCTTAAGGGAGTCATTTCGAAATTTCATCGAAATATTAACCCGTCGTTGTTCGATCGAGGTCCAACACATCTCTTTTGGCGAAAGCCCTTGGCCTTAAGGGTGTTATTTCGAACTTTCGTCGAAATATTAACCCGTCGTTGTTCGATCAAGGTCGAACACACCTCGTTTGGTGAAGGCCCTTGGCCTTAAGGGTGTTATTTCGAACATTAATCAAAATATTAACCCGTCGTTGTTCGATCGAGGTCGAACACACCTCTTTGGCAAAGGCCCTTGGCCTTAAGGGTGTTATTTCGAACTTTCGTCGAAATATTAACCTGTCGTTGTTTGATGGAGGTCGAACACATCTCTTTTGGTGAAGGCCCTTGGCCTTAAGGGTGTTATTTCGAACTTTCGTCGAAATATTAACCCGACGTTGTTCGATCGAGGTCGAACACACTTCCTTTGGCGAAGGCCCTTGACCTTAAGGGTGCTATTTTGAACTTTGGTCGAAATATTAACCCGTCGTCATTCGATCGAAGTCGAACACACCTCTTTTGGTGAAGGTCTTGTCCTTAAGGGTGTAATTTCGAACTTTCGTCGAATATTTACCCGTCGTTGTTCGATCGAGGTCGAGCATATCTCTTTTGGCGAAGGCCCTTCGCCTTATGGGTGTTATTTTTATTTTTCGTTGAAATATTAACCCGTTGTTAGTCCCAGTTTTTTCTTTTTTTTTTAGAATCGGGTATCCTCTGGGGGAGTCCCAGTTCGCTTGATTTTGTTTGCATCAATGAGTGTAATGTCGGAGAGTATGGAACATTGCTATTTTGCTCACGTTCGTTTCGCACATACATTTGAGTTTCCTTGTCTAATCTTTTCACTTTCCGGTCTGGAGATGTCATTGGTGGGCGGGACGATGAATTATACTTTGAACTTGGGGACGTCTCCCTCGTCGACTCGGTCCCTAAGTTCCCGGAAAACCCTATTGGGGAAACTCCTAGGTGAGGGGGAGAGAGTACAACTTAAGGGGCGTCATATTCTAGAAACTGGATTGTCAGGTAGGCGATATTTCGGTTGTTTTGTAGTAGTTTCCTATTCTCTGGTTGAGATGTTTCTTTGCTCGCTCGCCTGCGCGGCGCTGTTGTTCCTGTTTGAGCAAAGTGCAGAAGGTGAGTCGAAATGACATTTTCCTTACCCCGATCCGACGAGTCGGTAAATGAGGGTTGATTTATAATGTTGCTCGTTTTGCCTGGCATTTCAATGGTTGATGGGGCGATGGTTTCTAAATTCGGTGGCCGTATTCAGCTCTCTTTCCGCTTCTATGTTGCGCTTTTGCCCTGCGTGGGTTGGTCTTTTCCTTAGCGCTCTTTTCGGTGGGTATCATGTTTCCGGTTATTGATCTGGAAGAGACTAAAAAATTTCACTAAGAAATCCCCACAGACGGCGCCAAATTATTTGACCGAAAAGATATTAAAACCTTTTCGATTAAATCAATAGAAACAATGAAGGGGTAAATCTTAGTTAAACGTAATAAACTCCAGATCTATAAACTAATCGAAAAATAATGTATAAGGGAGATAGAGATAATCAATCTTATTGATACTTTTCATTTTGTCCCCCATTGATTAATGAAGGAAAACCATTTTACATATTCTCTTGGAGATTGCCTTGCTATTCCTTCTACTATGAAGGTTATAGAGAAGAAGCAACCCCTTTTTTCTAGAAGGTTTTTTCCCATATATATAGTTATGGAATCTATTCTATGTGCGGTTTGATACTCTTTCATACTACGTCCGCTTTTGTCGTCCCCTGAGCGTTGTTTTTTGACTTGGTGGGTATTGTGAGTACCGAATTTGAAATAGACCATGTCGTCTTTCACTGCCTCATCGCTTGGACGGGATGTCGGTTGGATCGACAGTAGCGGTCAGATTTTGACCAATACAGGTAGGGGTTGCAATAATAACCCAACCCCCATTTGACCCGCCTAACCCGCCCAAGTTTTAATGGGTTTGGGCTGGAATAATTTTAAAGATGGGCTATTTTGGGCTAGCCCAAGTTAACCCATCAAAAAGCTTTAGCCCAAATGGACCCATGATGATGCCCAATCTTGACCCACGAAAATGCTCAATTAATGTTCCACCTAGACCCATGGTCTGAAAAGTATTTTCTAATTTTTTGTGTTTGGTTGGTTTACATGTTTGAAAAATATTTTCTTCATGAATTGGTTTTTCTCCAATTAGTGGAAAATATTTTCCATATCAAGAGAATGAAAAATATTTTCCAATTGTTTTTTCAACATTCCCCATCTCCACCAACCCCAACCACCCCTACCCCTACCCAACCACTAACCCCACCCCCATCCCCACCTCACCCCCACTCTCATCCACGCACCACCCAACCCCCGACCCCCACCCTAAATATATGAAATGATAATTTAGAGTACTTTCTTTTCATGATGTAGAAAAGATATTTTTTTTCATATCAACAACATGAAAAGAAAGTACTCATTTTGTGAAAAGGAAAATACTTTTTCTACATCATGAAAATAAGTACTCTTTTTGTTGAAACAAAAGAAAATATTTTTTATGCAACATGATAAGAAAATATTCATTTTTTGAAATAAAAAAAGAAAATACTTTATCTATAACATTAAAATAAAGTACTCTAAATAATATTTTTATTTAGGATGTGGTTGGGGGTTGGGATGGTGGGAGGTGGGTTAAGGTGGCTGAAAAATTCTAATTTTGTTGCTTTTTTATTATTCTGATCTTTGTTATTATTTTAAAATGAAGAACTATCAAATAAAATTCTAATCCAAATTGAGGAAATAAATCATTTGGAATGAATTGACATTTATTTCAAAACATAAGATAATTTTTATATATGCTTGTTTAAAAATTGAGAATATTGCAAAGATTTAGGTCAATTTGAGTGGTTGAGTTACAACTCATTGTTTAGCCCATCTTGACCCTAGCCATCTTAACTTACGTGAACTTTAGGCAGGATTAGGCAATAATCTATTTAATGAGTCGGCCCATCATAACCAGCCCAAATACAATCTAAACAACCAATTTGCCACCCTAATTGTTGGTATTAGGAACTCCTGTTATTGGATCCCTGGTCCCTTCCATAATTAAGTTCGAGGGATTGTTTTGGCCATTTAGGTTCCCTAGAAGAATTATCCCAAATAGTTGTTTATTTAACTATTTAAATTAAAATAGCGGACGGATTATTTAACTAGAATATTTATACTATAAATTTGGCTGATTATTTATATATAGATTCCTAGTAATAGTTTTGCAGTTGTATGCAATTTTTGGTCAAAGACACAAATAACGAATTGCAAATTTGTTTGCGAACAAGTTGATTTAGACACTATTACATTCGAAATATGAATCACAAGTTGTCTAACAAGGTGACTTATCGTTGTTGCTTCGTACGAATATGGGTCTCTATGTATATCGAGTTTTTATTTTTGGTCTAACTCTATATACATTGAGTTTCTCAAGAATACTTTGCAAATTGCATTTTTTTATAGTTATTTATGTATGTTAGTTATACTCCTCATTGTCATAGTCCAAAAGTTGCCTTTAATATCTGCCAAAAATATTAGTTAGATATACTAAGCAGAAAAAAGGGTGATTTGCACATATAGGATACTTTTGTGCCATTATGATTTTTTCAACCACGGTAACAAAAATTTTGAGAAAAAAGACCAATGCTTGAATTTTAAAGTACGTTAGGTAGAATTTTTGCCATAAATTCTGACGGATCAGCATAATTTTTCAGCATCGTGGATAAAGAATATGGTGATCATCAAATTTTCTGGTGCTTCAAAATTCTGACGTTCATCGGGAACATGCTTAAAATTCTTATGCGGGGTTATTTTCCCTAAATATTTCTTAACATAATCAAAATATAAATAATAGCTTTAGAAAGTTCATCCACCATAATTTCTTGGAAAAAAAAAACTACACCAATCCCATTAGAGCAATGGGGCTCTGGTCGTCAAAATTTCAAATATTAGAGAGTTGCTTCTCAAAAATTCCTTTTCAGGATTTTGCTTCCACAGTGTAATCTTTTCCCAAAACTTAAAACGAATGAAAATTAAAGCATTACTAAACCGTCTCGATATGATTTTGCAAAAGTTTTAATCTTCTAATTAGTAGATCTACTGATTGACCCGATTTTCAAATTACTCGATGCAGCACTAGGTAAAATGCATTTTTGAATTGAAACCAAATTCTTTTTCTTGATCATATATCAGATTATTTTTAAAGTATTATTATTAGGTACTGAATTTTAAATACGAGATTGCTCACTTTTCACAACCGAAAGCAAGTGCGAGTGGTCAAAAATAAAATTTAAGTGAAAATAACACTGCGCTTACTTTGATGATTAATATATTTGTTTTATTCACTCGGTCCAAATTTATGTGGCACTATTCCTTCTTAATTAGTCCAAATCACATTTCTTATTTAGAAACAATTTATCTTTAAATTTTTTACTTTACTCTGAATAAATTAATTTATGGCCACACAATTATCTGTGATTCTTTTTACACCATAGGTCATTTTTTTTTCTTTTTTAAATTTTGTGCTGGGTCAAACAGTGCCCATAAATTGAGAGGAAGGGATTATCCTAGTCAATGTAGTATAATTTCATTGACAAGGCTATGAAAAAGTCATAATCTTTTGCCAATGTGGCTGCTGTATATTATGGAAAATTGCTGGTAGTGTTTTGGTGATCAGTCAAAGGTCTTGAGCGACTACCACGGAAGGCTGGCCAAATTTGGTAAATTTTTACTCCTATATTTCAATAAATTCGGAAACAAAAAGCTGGACTAAATTTCAATGTATAACTAGGTAGATTCAAGGTTTATATTACTACTTCGTTTTCTTATAGTAATTAATTTACTGGAGAAAATGTTCTTATACTAGTTGATTGATTTGCATTAATTTAGACCCCTAATCTATTTAGTCAGATCTTCACGGCGAGTGTAACAAAACTTGTCATCAGTTATAAAAAAAGATGGGCTTTTGAACCTGTAATTGCGTAACCAGATAGACAAATATTTTAGAAACATGATACTTTTCCATTTTTTGGTTGGGATATATTTGTTGATGAAATAATATATCCATTGTGAGTTCTCGGGCTCGATTTCTTAAGTACAATATCGTCTTTGGTAGAGAGCCAGCGGCGTAGCTATCCAATATCAAGGATGGTCAAGCGCACAACCTTAGCCAAAAAATTATATTGTATATATAAGTTAAATATTACTTGACATGGTTATATATTCTATTTTGAACGCCCTTAACACAATTGAGGAATCTAAAAAAAATAACTCTTATTAAAACTTAAATTTTGGGAAAAAATAAACAACTAAACTTAAAAGTAATTTTTTAACTAAAAGTTATTTCTTAAATACATTTTATAATTTAAAAGTCAAACTCTACAAAAATTTCTTCAACAAAAGCTCTCTACAAACTACAAATCCTATCGATTCTCTCTCTCTCCTTTGGTTTATGCTTATTTTTATTAACAAAATTTCTAATGTTGTCTTTTTGTTATTTTAATTTTGAACTATAAAATTATAGTTCTATTAAAAGTTCTTTTATTGTTTAGCTAAATATTGTATAGTTTGATTTAAAAAATTTGGTACAGCATTCATCGAAAAAAATAATTATTAATTTAATTTAAAGCTTGAACACTCTTAACGGAATTTCTGACTTTGCTATTACTATAGAGAGCGCTTTATCTTTCAAACTTCCAAGTATAAATCCTAATTAATGGAGCCCCAAAATGGAAGCCGGTAACCAAAAAAATATTCATTGTGAGAGTGTAGAAAAGTATAGCTACTAGATACGTAAAAGGGCAATAACGTAATCTCAGGCTTATTCATACTCCGTCACCAAGCGCCCGTACAGTTCAACTCCAAGACTTTCAAACATGTGGACTATTTAAACTTCTTACGCTGTTCCCACATCACCCTTCAAAATCCAATCCCTATCTTACCCTCACGTTTGAAGCATCAAACACAGAGAAATAAGGGCATTTTTGGAATTCGAAAAATTATTTAATGCATGACCTTTTCATGTTTACTTGGTCAACACGTCCATCTACTACATGAATTTCAATTCAACAAATATTAATTGTTCAAAGTTAAACAAAAGACACCTATTCATACATTGCTATAAATACCAAAACCCATGCATAACGTTCTTCATCCACATTCACTAGCAAAACTAGAGAAAATAGAGCACAATCCTCTCATTTCTATCAAAAGCATTACCAAATTCTTGTGATATCGACTAAGAAATATCTTGAAAGAGGACGAGAGAAATCATTTGAATTTGAGGCAAACTCGTCTTCACGTTATAGTGCTTTGATCTCTGAATTATTTGAGTATGGATTATCGAAGAATCACCTCTTTGTTGATAATTTTTGCCATCTTTGTTTTCATTACGAGTCAAAACCATGTTGAGGCAGCTAGAGTATTGTCACAAGATTTTCCTGGTGAAATTCATCTCGCAACAATCCCATCGATATATGAGAAGGCGAGGAACAATTTGTCATTTTGGCTTGAGAGACTACCTTCTGGACCTAGCCCTAGAGGACCTGGTCATTAAGCCGAGGAACAAGAAGTTTTTAAGTGCTGAAAGGAACAGAGTAGCATAGCTTATTACCTCCTTTATTTTTGGCTAGATATAGAAAATACATGATTGTTTCATTCTTTTTTTTTTGTTTGTTATTTACCTCATTTATTAATTCATTTTTCTTCCCTTTTCTGTAAAAAGAAAGGGAAGATGGTCTTGTAAGACTTAACTGTAACTGAAATGAATATTTTTTTTTTTCGGAAAGAAATTGTTTGTTATGTAAGATATAGCCATAATAAAAGGATTTTTTTTTCTAGTTTTGTCTGGTAATTAAATAAATTATATGAATTCAAACAAATTTATTCAAACTTGGTTAGACTTAGATGGATTGTGTTATGACCAATGTTAGCCTATTTTGACCCAATCAATCTGTCCAAGTAACATTAGGTAGGTCAATGAAACCTATCCATTTGACACCGAAAACTTAATTTACTATGGTGTTTGCTTGACATCATCCATATATACATAGTAACCCAAAATCACATGTCGTGTCTAACATCTAAAGAGCTACCCACTAGATGAACCATCGAAGTTAAATTAATAAGATCAACAAGAATATCATAATAGATCCATAAGATAGATAAGAATAATATTTCAATACAATAAAAGTCTAGAAAACGTACAAGTCTGAATAAACACCATAACCTTATAAAACTAGTCAAGGAGCCTGAGTCCGGAACCAAAGTGCGGTTTATTAGGACTCAAGCGACCATAATAGGTTAAAAAAAAAGATTGGACACCATAATATATATAGTGCGGTTATTCGCCGCGTTATACCTTAACAGACACGTTATCCGTTAAGGTATGGCACGATGAATAAGCGCACTATATATAAAAGTTGGGCCCACCAATAATTCTCCTGTAGTTAACTGACACAGTAATAATTCATAGGGGTATAGTGCGCATATATAATGCGCTATACATCAAATAATTGTACCCCCAGATTAGTTTTTTCCTTATTTAAGGAGTTTCATGGTTTTAGTAAAAATCCATTCCGGATCCTTCAAGTCTTCCGAAATATATGTTCGTTAAATATTTGTTTGTTAAGTTATTTTGCATTTTTCATAATGTCCGAAGAGCGAAAAGTTAGGGTTTCATTATATTTGGAGGGTGAGGTTATGGTGGTGAATAACTCAGTACGCTATAGTTGTTCTCCACAGTGTCATGTTAAGTTACCACTTACAATGGAGTCTGGTACATTGGTATCGTTGTTATATAAAAATGAGTGTGAGCAAACATTTGGTGAATATTAAAGTAACCGGAAGATATTCGTATTCTATTACTCCGCAAGGGGTTGCTTGTTATGCCGATGTTAACATTGAAGACGATGAAACTTTGAAAGATTTTTTAAGGACTCCGAATGAATACTAGGAATTTCTTGTGATAAAAATGTTAGAAATGTACGTCAAGGCTGAAGACGTTTGCAATAATGAGGTTCTGCAAAGTAGGGATATCCCTCAATCATCGGTAGTTATTTTGGAGTAGTTTTAGCCGAATAGGTTCCGAGTGAAAGAGTTTGGCCTGATCTAAATTTATCTCCACGAGCAAATGAGGAGCGAGGAAATAAGTTTTCCCTAGTTTAAATAATTCACAAGCCGAGTGGTATACTTCAATTTTCCTTTATGTTACGATATTTATATTTATGTATTGAATTTGTATTAACACTCATATATTCCATAAGGGGTACCGGCCAGATATGAATTTTACTAGTTATGAACCAACGGTCAGTTAGAATATGCCTAGTTTTGGTGTGTTGGATCATGGTGGTCCATCCAGGAGTCATCATCAACAGGATAATAAGCATTATGTGATATCAACACATTATGATTTGTAAGTGAAGTGATAAATTTATATGTAAAGTTTGGATCAATTTGAGAAACTCATTATTTTATTGGTTATGCAGTGAAAACGAGCAACTTGAAGGTCCTGTCCTTACTCAATTACCTAATGACGACATATTTAATCAGGATCTGACAGATGCGCAGAGCGAGGAAGAGAATAGTAATTATGACAACAATGCTGATGAGTCTGGAGATGACACACTCTTCCCTGATGAGAGTGATGATGATAAAGACGAGGATGCTGAACCTGATTTGATGAAGGAGAATGCTCCACCTCCCGTTAGACCAAGAGTGTACGAGTCTCATGTGGCGTTTCATTTAAGGAAGATTTTCTACCTTGATCATTTTGCAAGTATGCCGGATGTAGATGCCCTCACAAGGGATCTTGACGAAATTCCGACAATAATGCAGGATGAATCTAGAGCAACGGTGCTGTCAAATGGCATACTTTTTGCTGGTAAAGCGCGCCTAAGCAGGGCAGTGCAAATGTACAGCATAAAAGAGTGTCGTGAGAACGTGGTTCATGAGTTATCTCCGGATATACAAGGTTATTTGTCGTAGATGATTTCAAGGTTGTAATTGGATGTTGTGTGCGAGAAAGATGAAAACAAATATGTGGATTGTGGGTAAATACTTTGGCACCCACAATTGTGAGATAAACACATTCAGTGGGAATCATTTTAACTTGAATGTTGACTTGATTTCTCTTTTGTTGATTCCACACATTGAAGCGTCCATAAGGTACAAGATCAAAGAGTGTATAACATCTATCCACCAGGTATATGGGTGTACCATTACCAAAATAAAGGCGTTTCTCGAACGCAAGCATGCATTTGAAATTGTTTATGGCAACTGGGATAAGTCCTTTGCATCTCTACCCAGGCACATGGCCGCATTGCAACACTTTAACCTCGGGACTGTTGTTGAATTGAAGCTTGAGCGGAGTCTAGGAATACCAAAACACATATTCATATATGTGTTCTAGGCATTTAAACCAGCCATTGATGGTTTTATGCATTGTCTGCCGACAATATCCATAGACGACACTCATGTCTATGGAAAGTACGATATTAAGTTGTTGATCGCCATTGCATTAGATGCTAATGGAAGTTTATTTCCCCTAGAATTTGCTATTTGTGCTAATGAAAGCACAGAGACATGGACATTATTTTTAAACCACTTGAAGGAGCACGTTGTCGCACAATATTCAGGTCTTTGTCTAATATCTGACTGACATGGCGGTATTTTAAGTTCTGTATAGAATTTGCGTGCATGGCAGGAACCGTATGCCTACCATTGTTATTGTGTAAGGCACCTGAAGGCCAACTTCCAGAGGGCTTATCCGAACAAGGACTTGCATGATTTAATATGGATGGCTGCAACAGATCACCAAGAGTGTAAATTCAGGAGATGAATAGAATTGATCAGACAGGAAGACCAAGGAGCCTGTAGTTGGTTAATGCGACATGAGCTTGACAAGTGGAATTTGCATGCGGATGGTGGGAGAAGATGTGGAATTCTGACTACAAATGTGTTAAAGTCTTTCAATGGGTTATTAAAGTCTGCACATGGATTGCCTGTCAC
Organism: Nicotiana tabacum; assembly: GCF_000715075.1. NCBI lineage: Eukaryota > Viridiplantae > Streptophyta > Magnoliopsida > Solanales > Solanaceae > Nicotiana > Nicotiana tabacum. Next base: position 45,392,422 of record NC_134084.1, read on the forward strand.
TGCCATGGTGCGGATGTCATTCAAGTAGATAGCGAAGAGGTTTGTTGAAAGATCTAGAGGTGCCTCATCATTTATGGAAAGGGGTGTTGAATTTATGCCAATACCAATGAAAAGATTTGAAAAATACAGGAAGAGAGCACAATGGAATTCATTTTTTGTAGTATTGCAACGAGCGAAATATTTTTGAAGTTCGCACTGCTATTCATCACAACTGGGGGAATAATACACACACCGTCAATGAAACCAGAAGGTTATGCTCTAGTGGAAAATGGTCTATCTATCACATGCCATGCTCACATGCCATGAAGTGCTTTCAACATACAGGTTTCGCGGCAATGAGGTACGTTGATAAAGAATATAGTGTTGCTACATACTTAAACGCCTATAGTGGAGAGTTGCATCTAGTGGGTGCTGAGCATTATTGGCCGTCAGAACCATTTAAAATGGTGTGTAACAAGGATTATATGTGTCAGCGACAAGTGTAAAAAGAACGCGTATACAAAATCAAATGGATATTAGTGATACCGTTTATGTGCATAAATGTGGCATATGTTCGCAAACAGGACACGATCATCGTAAATATCCTTCAACTGATTTGGGTAGCAGTGGTAATTCATCTCCCGATGGAAAGTTCATCCGATGTACCTAATTATCAAGGATACACGTATTGTTTTGTTGTAGTAATTTGTTATAATAAGTGTATGTAAATGTTCAGCTGAAAACTATATGAAATAAAATTATGTTTCCATTGGGGTTAAATCTAATTGATATTTAGCATTAATATTTTAGTACTACAATGTAACATACACCCCAAGAAAAAAAAACAATTGCCATTCCCCATTATCGTCACTGTTTAGCACTATTTTATTGTCGTTGTCTTCATCTCTTTTGTCAACATTGTGTACGTACCCTTCGGGACCGAGGGCATCGTAATCTAGGACCTAGTTGATACACATTCCTCATATTTCATATCTATCATCAATAAGACCACTTGCTTGATTTCTACAACAATATAGGACTCCTATGTCCAACATCTGTGGTAGAAACCAGTCCCTCCCACTCGACAACTATTAGGAAAATAGGATAATCATTGTGTCTATTCAATTTTTTATTTTCTAATAAATCCCAGTACTGATCCTCCGTTTCTCCCAGGTAGTTAAGATCATCTATTGCATGATGAACAACTAGTGCCTTTTCCATCTCTAGAATCTCCTTTATCAAATTCTGAATCACTTTTGGTTCATCTTTGTGTGCGTTTGTTTGGAAGGTTGCAGACAATGCTTGTGGCATAACAATCCCATTCCAGTGACATAGTACTTGATAATCACATCACTTTGAGTAAAGGGGAACCCATTATAGTTTTTTACCCCAAATTCACATACCTTCAGGCTTTGTAGAATGCGCTTTCGCCTTCAATAATGTGCCCTGCAACTTTGAGATCAGTGTGTATATTGATAAGCTTATTTTCCAAGTGATGCAGAACATCATACCACTTGTCATCAACCAAATCCGTATTGCAACCTAGCATGTTTTTTTCAAGGTAGGGATTGATAGTATTAAGACGTGTTCCATGGGGATCTGTTGAACAACCTTCACCCTTTTGCCTCTTCTTGAACCACTTATTAAATGTTAGTGTCATTTTTTAAATCGATGTTGTAATATTTCTTCAAATGGTCTTTGAATACAGATCTCTTGAATAATATTAAGAAGTCGTCTTATACCTAGCGCGCAACCAATATGCGTTATGTGCATTGTTTTGTCGACCTAAAAAAGCTGCCATTCTGGAAAAGCTGTCGTTCTGGAAAAGTTATCTTGTACCCTAAAGAATCATTATCATGCGAAACATAGTGCGCCACCAATATGCATTATGTGTATTGTCTTGTCGACCTGAAAAAGCTACCGTTCTGAAAAATTTGTCTTGTACCCTAAAGAATCATTATCATGCGAAACACATTGCGCCACCAATACGTGTTATGTGTATTAGCTGCCTATAAAAGCTTAGCGAACTTTAGTTATTATTTTTGCTTAATGAAACAAATAGAAAAACTTTTCATTAATTTTTTATTTTTCTTGCATTACGAAATGTTTGGACGCAATGACATACCAAGGTGTTATTGTGGCAAACTTGCGATTTTGAAGCCATGTTGGTCAAATTGCAATATGGGCTGCAGATGCTGGATCTGTCAACAACTTGTAAGTTATTATTTTGGAAAAAAAGATTTATTAATATTTTTTATATAACATGTTAATTAATATTGTTGTGTTATGACAAGAATAAATGTGGATTTCAAGAATGGTATGATGAACCCATTAACTAGGAATACTACAAATCATATTTGCACTATGTTTGGAATATGACCGGTGAATACGAACTCCAGATCTTTAAACTACAACATCAACTTATGGCAGTGAAGGAGAAACTAAAAGAGGCAGAAGAAGAAAAAAAATAGGTTGGAAGAGAAATTTAAGTGGTTGAAGCACAGAATAATGGGCGATAGTGACTAAACAAACACATAGATGTGTTGAGTGTAGTATTTTATCTTTATGTTTTATGTGTCATGTATATCATTAATTGTACCGAATTTAAGTTATGTTAAGTTGTCGTTTTTGTTTTTGTGGTGTAGTATTAAACTAATAAATAACCCGAAAAATAAAAATACATGCGCAAATTATGTAAAACATAAATAATGTTGCTATTGTATATTTAATGTCATTGTAGACATGTAATTTTTCACCCTCCCCGAAATTTATACCTTTAATGCTTAGATATTAATTTTAAGTCTAATAGTACTATTTTAAAAAAAAAAACTACAAAAATATTTTCCTTTATTTTAGGTAGTTTATATTTTGTCTTGTTAGTGATACTCTTATAAAATATATACAAAAATAGCCTTGACATTTAGTTTCCAAAAGAAAAACAAAAATAAAATAAATTTATTTACTTATTTTAGTATTTAAGTTTTAGGATTGGATAAATATCAAGTAATGTTTAAATTACTTTAATATTTCTCTTAGTTTCTTTTAATATTTCTTAGTTAAGCTCAAAACAATGAAAAAATGAAAAGAAAAAAATGAAAACGAACAAAAACAAAAATAAACAAAAGAAGATTGAAACAAAATAAGAAAATAAAGAAAAAAGAAAAAAGGAGTAAAAGTCTTGAAAAGGAACGAAAGAAACAAAGAAAGGAGGGAACGAAAGAATTCAAGAAGGAATATTGAAGTAGTCCCCCTTCCCCTTGTTTTTTGCTCCACATCATGTGTCATTTTTCTTATTCAAAGATTCTTTTTTTAGAACCAATTGCTTTGTGACACCTAGCTTTTTTTATAACCACTTTTATTCTCTCCTATCCAAATTCACATGCACACTCACGTCCTGAAGAAGGGAAAAGGGTTGAGAAATCTTTCCTTTCACGTTTTTTCCTTTCTATATAATACATGCACAGACTGAAAAAAGAGGAAAAAAAGGACGGAAAATAGATCTGGGCAAAGTTGGGAATGAGAGAAAAAAGCAGAGTTCATCTTCTTCTTCTTAAAGATAGTTTTACCCATTTTCTATGGGGGACAAAAACTAAGCAACCTCAACCAATCAGAACCCTCCAACACCACCCTACATACTCACGCACAGCGACAACACAACACCTCACGGCAAAGCTCCAAAATCAATTGCTATTTTCTCCATAGACCTGGACCTTAAAACTCTAGCGTTACAACTCATTCTTCAAGGAATAACACAACAACAAAGCTAGCAAATTCAGCAGTTGTAGCTTCCCTATTTCACGTCAAAAAAATATATATATACACGTCGGAGTCGATCCAAGTAATGCGCGGAGTTACGAGATTTTCCAGTGAGTTTTCCATGTTCTAGTCGTGGTTCGATCGAAGCTACGATCTATCGAAGTTCTGTTTGCGCTCCGGAGATGGGTCATTTCATGCATATCTAGAGCTTTGTTCCACTGTATGCAATAGAAAAGAAAAATTATCAATAAAGGTCTGTTTTCATCTTTCCCTTCATTTTAGTTCCTCGTCTCTATTTTTGATCATATTTTATCCATGTTTTTACTCATTTTCTCTAATTCACTTGAATAGTTCTGAGTATAGTTTGTCCTTTGTTTTTATATGGTCATTATTGCTAAATATTATTGTGACTGCTTTGTTTGTCTGAATAGCTTAAAAATCTATAACTTGGATCCCTCTTGTTTGTTATTCATCAATAGAAATGGGGCTTAAGTTGCTGAACAAATTAGTTTTTTGGAACACAAAAGATTTTTCTATTTATTATCTTTATTAATTTATGGTTTTGAAATCTTGTTCAAGTTCGTTTATGAAGCTGAATAAAAAAAACTTTAAGAATTAGAGCTAGATGGATATAGTGCATTAAATAAGCTCAATAATGGGCCAAATAAATTTTTTTAGCCTAATTCAACAAGAGCTATAGTGAATCTAATCCTTGTAAATATACGTTGTTGGCCCATTTCGTTCTTTTAGTTCATAATAAATAGTTACTGATTCCAAAATTATTAGCATGCCTTAGGAAAATTCTTAATAAATAAATTATCGTGACTATGGGTATGGTTCCCGTGACATGGTCATGATACATAATTCCCAACTCGGGTGTACATTTTATGTGACCCAAATTCGAATCTCAACAACGTTAAATATAACGTGTCGCGAACCGCGGGTGCATTTCATGTGGCATGGTTCAAGGCTTGTTTTAAATAACGTTGAATCTTTCTAAAAATAATTAAGAGTGGTTTAATAAGTTAAAATTGTACCATAGGCTAAAATATGTATTAAAATCAGATAGTAGGCCAATTATGATAGTTTAAGCGACCGTGCTAGAACCACGAAACCTGGGAATGCTTAACACCTTCTCCCAGGATAACAGAATTCCTTACCCGGATTTCTGTGTTCGCAGATTATAAAACAAAGTCAATCTTTCCTCGATTCGGGATTTGAACTGGTGACTTGGGACACCATATTATCCCAAGTGGCGACTCCGAATTTGATTAAATAATCCCGTTTCGATTGTCATTTAAATTGGAAGAACTCCCTTATATATGCCTTCGGGTGTGTAAAAAGGAGGTGTGGCAGCTCTGACAACTCTGATGGGGAACCAAATCCAGAACTTCGGTTCAGGGTTTAAGAATTCGAGCTTAGAATAACTGTTATAGTTGGTTTGTTTTATCTGATTTTTACATGTTGAGTCTAACGTGCTAAATGTAACTTTTACCGCTTTAATATTGTTTGGACTGTATATAAATTGCTACGAAACCCTCCTCTCTCTGAGTCTTCTAAATCATCTGGGAAGTGTGCACTTCGTGTGACTTCTTTTCTATTAGAGTCTTATCCCAATTTTAGAACGAGGTTTGGACAAGTTGTAAAGCCAGTGAAGCTTCTGTATTCCCGGTACGCTGCCCCCCTTGGCTCGAGCTGTCCGCTCGGGTAAGCCAGGTCTAGAACAATACACCCAGATTTTTAAACCTAGTATAACACAGCCTCATGCCGGATCCCTAGTAGGAACGCTTGCTTGCATCACATGCATTTGACTTTGGGGACCCAACACAGGGGTTGGGTCCGTCTAGGACAGGTGTACCCAAATTAAAAAGATCATCCTGATGCATCTTACGTGCTACTTATGCATCTGTTTGTTTTGGCGTGCATGTTGGCCGACTTCTAGAATAGGGAAAGAAAATGAATAAAAAAGGAAAAAAAAAAGAAAATCAAAGAAAAAATCAAGAGTGAGAGGTAGGTATTTGAAATTTCTTACACTCTCCCGAAATTCAAAAAAAAAAAAGAAAAGAAAAATAATCCAATGTCTTCAAAAAGTCATGTTTTCCAGTTCCGTCAAAAATGGGCAAAACTACGCGGGTCTGATTCTCACCGGATGTGATATACGTAGGCAAACTTCATCGGTTTCAAAACATCAGTTTAGAAAAGTTTTTCTTTGCGACCCCAACTTTTAAAAATACAAAAAATATTTTCTTTTAATTGCTTCTCTGTGACGACCCAAGGGGTCATCACCGTAATTCTTCCTTGTTCCGTGCTCCCAAGGCCTTGAAAACCTCGCTTTTAGTCGCCTCGATTTGCATGCGTAGTTCGGGCGCGTAGCCGGAAAGTTTTATGTTAGAATATGTGGATTTTGTGAAAAATTTGATGAATTTTGGTATTAATATGCATAATGTTGACTTTCGTCAACATTTTGGGTAAACAGACCCGGACCTGTGATTCGACGGTCCCGGAGGGTCCGTAGAAAAATATGGGACTTGGGCGTGTGCCCGGAATCAAATTCTGAGGTCCCAAGCCCAAGAAATGAATTTTTGAAAGAAATTGTTTTTCTGAAATTTGATATGAAAATTTGAAATGAAAAGGAGTTAGAAAATATAGGTATCGGGCTCGTATTTTGGTTCCGACAGCCGGTACAAGTCTTAAATATGTGTTAAGCACTATCTGTAAAGTTTGGCTAAAAACGGACGTCATATGACGTGTTTCGGACTAAAAATGGAGAATTTGAGTTATGAAAGTTGAAGAAAGAAAATCATGTGTTTGAGGCTTGATCCTATGTATATGATGTTATTTTGGCGATTTGATCGCACGAGTAAGTCTGTAAGATGTTTTTAAGGTTGTGTGCATGTTTGGTTTGAAGCCCCGAGGGCTCGGGTGAGTTTTGAATGGGGCCCGGGAGGTCTTGGACTTAAGAAAATGCAGGTTCAGGTGTTGCAGACACCAGCGTGGCCGCGGTCATTTCCGCGCGGTCCGCGCTGGAGCCGCGTGGCCACGATGCATTTTTGTGCGGTCCGCGTGGCTGAGTCTGAGGGCTAGGGTTTCAGGTCAACCAGCGCGGTCGCGCACCAAAACAGTGCGGTCCGCGCTGGAAGGGTTCAGAGAAGCCCCGATTTTTCTCCCACTCGGCGCGGCCGCAACATATTTTTGTGCGGTCCGCGCCAGGTCCTCAGAAAGGTATACAAGTTCGGAAATCTCAGTCATTTTTCACTTTTCAAAAACCCAAAACCTAAGAGGCGATTTTCCAAACAACTTTTCTTCTCCAAAACGATTGGTAAGTGATTTCTAATTTAATTTCTTTATCCCTTAACATCTTTTAACATAATTTCAACTTCAAATCAAAGATTTTTATGGGGAAAATTGGGTGTTTTGGGTAGAATCTAGGTTTTCTACAAATTGAGAAGTTGGACCTCAATTTGGGGTCCGATTTAAAAACAAATCATATATTTGGATTCATGGGGGAATAGGTAACCGGGTTTTGGTTCGAACCTCGAGTTTCGACCACGTGGGTCCGGGGGTATTTTTGACCTTTTTGGGAAAAACCTTGAAAAATCTATTTTCATGCATTGGGGATGATTCATTTAGTAATTATTAATGTGATTAAGTAACTTATGACTAGATTCGAGCGGATTGGTGGTGGAATCAAGAGGTAAAGCTATACTAGAAGCGTGAGTTGAGTTTGGAGCATTCGAGGTAAGTGTTTGTTCTAACTTTGGCTTGAGTTAATAGGATTAAGATAATATTTGCTACTTGATAATGTGGAGTACGATGTATAGGCATGGTGACTGTTATCTATGCACCAGAGTCTAGCATGACCGTGAGTCTTGATTGCTTTTAATTCGAATAATGTGACACAAGCTCCTTGTTTATTTGATGAGTTTCATATAATATGAACGGTTGAGGTAAAATTGTGATTGGTGTACTTTTGGAGCGTTAGCTCGAACATGAATGTGTTAGTTGAGGAAGAATGGATTTAAAAAGGAGAATGTGTTGTGAATACTCCCTTGCCGGGATGTGTAGACTGATATATATATATTCTCCTTTGTCGGGATATTTTGGTCTGTTAGCTGTACCCTTGCCGGGATAAAGGTATTGAGTTGTTATTCTCCCCTGAAGGGGTCTACTATATGAAGTCAGATATTATGATCTATATTATGGGATCGTGTGGCACGCCGTCCACTTATATATGATATTATGGGATCGTGTGGCACGCCGTCCACATATATATGATATTATGGGATCGTGTGGCACGCCGTCCACTTATATATGATATTATGGGATCGTGTGGCACGCCGTCCATTTATATATGATATTATGGGATTGTGTCGCACGCCATCCACTTATATATGATATTATGGGATTGTGTGGCATGCCGTCCACTATATATATATATATATCATGGAAACCGGAGTTTCTTCTGTTTATTTCCGATATTTCATTTTTATCTGTTACTCCCCGATAGCATGTCCCCTCCCAGTTTTACTTTGTATTATCTTGTCATTGTTTTCTTGCACTTGTTGTATATATATCTGTACAAGTTAATTGTGGTAGGTACTGTCTAGCCTCGTCACTACTTCGCCGGGGTTAGGCCAGGCACTTACCAGCACATGGGGTCGGTTGTGCTGATGCTACACTTTATGCATTTTTTGTGCACAGATCAGGGAGCAGCTTACGGACCACAGCAGTAGGATTTCTGGGAGTTGTCTTCAGTCCAGGGACTCTCGAGGTAGCCTAGATGGCGTTCGCAGGTCGAAGTCCCTTTCCATTTTTTTTTCATTTATTCATCTTGTATCAGACAAACATGATGTATTTCCTTTCAGACATTGTTTGTAGTATTCTGTAGTAGTCCGTGAGCTAGTGACACCAGACCTTGGGTAGTGATGTGTATTAAACTTCCGCACTTTTGGTTTTCAGTTGCTTTAGATTTAAAGTCTTCCGCTTAAATTTTGTCTCATTTATTAAATTGTTTGAAAGAAAGCAGGAAAGGTGTTTTAAATATTTGGCTTGCCTAGCTCCGATAGTAGGTTCCATCACGGACCCGATGGTGGGAAATCCGGGTTGTGACAAGTTGGTATTAGAGCACTAGGTTACTGAGGTCTCACAACTCACGGACAAGCTCAGTAGAGTCTGAGGGATTAGTACGGAGACGTCTGTATTTATCCCGTAGAGGCTACTGAGTTAGGAAAACTTTACTTTGTTCATTATTGTCGTGCGATTCTGTTTCTCAAGTACTGATTGTCCTTCCACTCTGTTCTTTCGCAGATGGCGAGGACACGTGCTTCCTCTTCTACCGCGCAACAGCCTGAGCCCCCAGCAGCAGCCTCTATTAGAGGCAGAGGGCGAGGCCGAGGCCGTGCTAGAGGCCGAGGCCGGGGCAGAGCTCAGCCCCGAGCAGCATTTCCATCGACGGAGCCTTAGGTCGATTTTGAGGAGGAGGTTCCGGTCCCAGCTATTCCAGTGGGCCCAGCTCAGGTCCTAGAGGGTTTCATAGCCACTCCAATGCTTCAGGACGCTTTGGTCCGACTGGTAGGCTTTTTGGAGGGCATTTCTAGAATGGGTTTGCTTCCCGCAGCTCCAGCCACATCTCAGGCTGGGGGAGGAGTTCAGACTCCCGATACTCGTACTCCAGAGCCGGTAGCTCCTCAGGCTCAGGTTCCAGCAGTTCAGCCAGCTGTGGCAGCCCAGCCAGGTATTGCGGCTCAGTCCAGTGATGGTGCGGCTATGTCCGCGGATGCTTTGTGGAGGCTTGATCGTTTCACCAAGCTCTTCACTACTACATATAGTGGCACTCCCTCAGAGGATGCTCAGGATTTCATATTCAGCTGTCATGAGGTTCTACGGACTATGGGCATTGTAGAGACCAATGGGGTCGACTTCACCACTTTTTGCCTGGCAGGATCCGCCAAGACTTGGTGGAGGGATTTCTGTTTAGCTAGGAGAGCAGGGTCGCCATCATTGACCTGGGATCAATTTTCAGAGTTATTTCTAGGGAAGTTTCTCCCAGTTACTCAGCGAGATGCTCTTCGCAGGCAGTTTGAGCGTCTCCAGCAGGGTCCTATGATGGTCACCCAATATGAGACCCAGTTCATTGATCTTGCTTATCATGCCATTGTGATACTCCCCATCGATAGAGAGAGGGTGCGGAGGTTTATTGATGGGTTGGCTCAGCCGATCCGTGTTCAGATGTCCATGAGTGCCGGTAGTAAGATTTCATTTCAGGAGGCGACAGATGGTGCCCGCCGGATAGAGATGGCACTTACTCAGGGAGGTGGTCATGGGTCTGATAAGAGGCCCCGTCATTCTGGTAGATTCAATGGTACCTCGTCTGGATGTAGGGATTCTTATGGTAGAGGCCATCCTTCGAGGCCCTTTCAGTCAGCTCTCTAGGCTTCTCATGGTACACCAGGTGGTCGTGGTTCTCAGCCGCAGTATTCTGACCAGCAACACTTCAGTTCACCATCAGCACCTATCAGTGCACCACCACTTCGTTATTCTTAGCAGCTGAGGGCTTATTATACTTGCGACGATGTGAGTCACATTGCCAGATATTGCCCTCAAGCTTCCAGTAGCTCGCAGCAGCAGGGTCCTCGCCCGATGATCCACACACCAGTTTCCCCACAGCCTACCCAGCCAGCTAGAGGCGGGGGTAGAGGACATAAAGGTGGAGGTAGAGGTCTTAGAGGTGGAGCTCAGACCGCTAGAGGTAGGGGTCAACCAGCAACAGATCGTCCCAGGGATATGATTCAAGGAGGTAGGGCCCATCCCCGTTGTTATGCTTTGCCAGCCAGGCCAGAGGCTGAGTCATCAAATGCTGTGATTACAGGTACTATTCTGGTCTGTGATAGGGATGCTTCTGTGCTATTTGATCCCGGATCTATATATTCATATGTGTCGTCCTATTTTGCACCCTATTTGGTTATGCCTAGTGACTCATTGAGTATTCCTGTTTATGTGTCAACACCGGTGGGTGATTCTATTGTGGTCGACCAAGTTCATCATTCTTGTATCGTAGTGTTTGGGGGGTCTTGAGACCCGTGTTGATTTGTTGCTTTTGGACATGGTCGACTTTGATGTTATATTGGGGATGGATTGGTTATCCCCGTACCATGCTATCTTGGATTTCCATGCCAAGACCGTGACCTTAGCCTTACCGAATTTACCCCGTTTAGAGTGGAGAGGGACTTCTGGTCATTGTACCCGCACTGTTATCTCGTATGTGAAAGCTCGGCGTATGGTCGAGAAGGGATGTTTGGCCTACTTGGCGTTTGTTCGCGATTCTAGTGCGGAGGCCCCTTCTATTGATTCTGTGCCCGTTGTTCGGGAGTTTCCTGAGGTTTTCCCTTCAGACTTGCCGGGTATGCCGCCCGACAGGGATATCGACTTTTGTATTGATTTGGCCCCGGGTACTCAGCCCATTTCTATCCCGCCATATCGTATGGCCCCGCCGAAGTTGAAAGAGTTAAAGGAACAGCTGCAGGATTTGCTTGAGAAAGGTTTTATTAGACCTAGTGTTTCGCCTTGGGGTACGCCGGTGTTGTTTGTTAAGAAAAAGGATGGTTCGATGAGAATGTGCATCGATTACCGGCAATTGAACAAGGTTACAATTAAGAATAAGTATCCACTACCGAGGATTGATGATTTATTCGACCAGCTTCAGGGTACGAGGGTGTTCTCGAAGATAGATTTGAGATCTGGTTATCATCAGCTGAAGATTAGGGCGTCTGATGTCCCTAAGACAGCATTTCGCACTCGGTATGGGCACTATGAGTTTTTGGTCATGTCATTCGGATTGACTAATGCCCCAGCAACGTTCATGGAGTTGATGAACCGAGTGTTCAGACCTTATTTGGACTTGTTCGTGATAGTCTTCATTGACGATATTCTTATATACTCCCGCAGTCAGGAGGAGCATAAGCAGCACCTCAGAGTGGTCCTTCAGACCCTAAAGGATAGTCAGTTGTATGCTAAGTTCTCAAAGTGCGAGTTTTGGTTGAGTTCAGTCGCATTCCTGGGTCATGTCGTATCAGCAGCAGGTATTCAGGTAGACCCGAAGAAGATAGAGGCAGTCAAGAACTGGCCTCGACCAGCTTCAGCTACGGATATTCGGAGTTTCCTAGGGTTAGCAGTTTACTACCGTCGGTTCATGGAGGGGTTTTCATCCATTGCAGCCCCTATGACCAGATTGACCCAGAAGGGTGTCCAGTTCAGGTGGTCGGACGAGTGTGAGGCAAGCTTTCAGAAGCTCAAGACGGGTCAGACTACGGCACCAGTATTGGTTTTTCCCATAGGTTCAGGGCCATATACGGTCTATTGTGATGCGTTTCGTATTGGGCTTGGTGCAGTGTTGATGCAAGAAGGCAAAGTCATTGCTTATGCTTCGAGGCAGTTGAAGATCCACAAGAAGAATTATCCGTTCATGATCTCGAGTTGGCAGCCATTGTTCATGCCTTGAAGATCTGGAGGCATTACTTATATGGCGTGACGTGTGAGGTTTACACTGATCACAAGAGTCTTCAGTATATGTTCAAGTAGAAAGAGTTGAATTTGAGGCAGAGGAGGTGGTTAGAGTTGCTAAAGGATTATGATGTTACTATCTTATACCACCCGGAGAAGGCCAATGTGGTGGCCGATGCATTGAGCAGGAAGTCCACCAGCATGGGTAGTCTTGCTTATATTCCAGTCAGCCAGAGATCACTTGCTTTGGATGTTAAGGCCTTGGCCAATTGTTTTGTGAGGTTGGATATTTCTGAGCCTAGCAAAGTGTTATCTTGCACGGTTGCTCGTTCCTCACTATTAGAGCGTATCCGCGAGTGGCAATTTGAGGATCCCCATTTGTGTGTCTTGAGAGACACGGTGCAGCGTGGAGGTGCCAAGAAAGCAACCTTAGATAATGATGGTGTATTGAGATTGCAGGGGCGAGTTTGTGTGCCCAATGTTGATGGGATTCGAGAGTTGATCTTAGTGGAGGCCCACAGTTCTCGGTATTCTATTCACCCAGGCGCCGCGAAGATGTATCAGGATCTGAGGCAGCACTATTGGTGGCGTAAGATGAAGAAAGATATCGTTGCGTATGTGGCTCGGTGTTTGAATTGTCAGCAGGTTAAGTACGAGCATCAAAGACCTGGTGGTCTATCTTAGAGGATTGCACTTCCCGAGTGGAAGTGGGAGAGGATTACGATGGATTTCGTTACTGGACTTCCGATGACTCGGAAAAAGTTTGATGCAGTTTGGGTCATTGTTGATAGGCTGACCAAGTCAGCGCATTTTGTTCCTATTGCAGCCACCTATTCGTCCGAAAGGTTAGCCGAGATTTATATCAGGGAGATTGTTCGCCTTCATGGGGTGCCGCTATCTATCATTTCGGATCGGGGTACACAGTTTACCTCGCATTTCTGGAGAGCGGTTCAGCGAGAGTTGGGCACCCAGGTTGAGTTGAGTACAACATTTCATCCCCAGACGGACGGTCAGTCCGAGAGGACTATTCAGATTCTTGAGGATATGCTCCGAGCCTGTGTCATTGATTTTGGAGGCTCATGGGACCAGTTTTTGCCTTTAGCAGAGTTTGCCTACAACAACAGCTACTAGTCCAGCATTCAGATGGCTCTGTACGAGGCGTTGTATGGTAGGCGATGTCGGTCTCCAGTTGGATGGTTTGAGCCGGGAGAGGCTTGATTATTGGGTACGGATCTGGTTCAGGAAGCCTTGGACAAGGTCAGGATTATTCAGGATAGACTTCGTACAGCTCAGTCCAGACAGAAGAGTTACGCAGACCGCAAGGTCAGAGATGTTGCCTTCATGGTTGGTGAGCGGGTATTGCTCCGTGTATCGCCTATGAAGGGCGTGATGAGATTTGGGAAGAAGGGCAAGCTCAGCCCTAGGTTCATTGGTCCATTTGAGATTCTTGATCGTGTGGGAGAGGTGGTTTATAGACTTGCCTTGCCACCTAGCTTGTCAGCTGTGCATCCCGTGTTTCATGTGTCTATGCTCCGGAAGTATCGCGGAGATCCATCGCACGTGTTAGATTTCTGCACTGTCCAATTGGACAAGGATCTGTCATATGAGGAGGAGCCGGTGGCTATTCTAGACCGGCAGGTTCGACAGTTGAGGTCGAAGAGTTTTCCTTCGGTGTGTGTTCAGTGGAGAGGTCAGCCTCCTGAGGCATCCACCTGGGAGTCCGAGTCCGATATGCGGAGCCGTTATCCTCATTTATTTCCCGACTCAGGTACTTCTTTCTTTTGTCCGTTCGAGGACGAACAGTTGTTTTAGAGGTGGAGAATGTGACGACCCAAGGGGTCATCACCGTAATTCTTCCTTGTTCCGTGCTCCCGAGGCCTTGAAAACCTCGCTTTTAGTCGCCTCGATTTGCATACGCAGTTCTGGCACGTAGCCGGAAAGTTTTATGTTAGAATATGTGGATTTTGTGAAAAATTTGATGAATTTTGGTATTAATATGCATAATGTTGACTTCGGTCAACATTTTAGGTAAACGGATCCGGACCTGTGATTCGACGGTCCCGGGGGGTCCGTAGAAAAATATGGGAGTTGGGCGTGTGCCCGGAATCACATTCTGAGGTCCCAAGCCCGAGAAATGAATTTTTGAAAGAAATTGTTTTTCTGAAATTTGATATGAAAATTTGAAATGAAAAGGAGTTAGAAAATATAGGTATCGGGCTCGTATTTTAGTTCCGACACCCGGTACAAGTCTTAAATATGTGTTAAGCACTATCTGTAAAGTTTGGCTAAAAACGGACGTCATATGACGTGTTTCGGACTAAAAATGGAGAATTTGAGTTATGAAAGTTGAAGAAAGAAAATCATGTGTTTGAGGCTTGATCCTATGTATATGATGTTATTTTGGCGATTTGATCGCACGAGTAAGTCCGTAAGATGTTTTTAAGGTTGTGTGCATGTTTGGTTTAGATCCCCGAGGGCTCGGGTGAGTTTTGAATGGGGCCCGGGAGGTCTTGGACTTAAGAAAATGCAGGTTCAGGTGTTGCAGACACCAGTGCGGCCGCGGTCATTTTCGCGCGGTCTGCGCTGGAGCCGCGCGGCCACGATGCATTTTTGTGCGGTCCGCGTGGCTGACTCTGATGGCTAGGGTTTCAGGCCAACCAGCGCGGCCGCGCACCAAAACAGTGTGGTCCGCGCTGGAAGGGTTCAGAGAAGCCCCAATTTTTCTCCCACTCGGCGCGGCCGCAACACATTTTTGTGCGGTCCGCGCCAGGTCCTCAGAAAGGTATACAAGTTCGGAAATCTCAGTCATTTTTCACTTTTCAAAAACCCAAAACCTAAGAGGCGATTTTCCAAACAACTTTTCTTCTCCAAAACGATTGGTAAGTGATTTCTAACTTAATTTCTTTATCCCTTAACATCTTTTAACATAATTTCAACTTCAAATCAAAGATTTTCATGGGGAAAATTGGGTGTTTTGGGTAGAATCTAGGTTTTTTACAAATTGAGAAGTTGGACTTGGACCTTAATTTGGGGTCCGATTTAAAAACAAATCATATATTTGGATTCATGGGGGAATAGGTAACCGGGTTTTGGTCCGAACCTCGAGTTTCGACCACGTGGGCCCGGGGGTATTTTTGACCTTTTTGGGGAAAACCTAGAAAAATCTATTTTCATGCATTGGGGATGATTCATTTAGTAATTATTAATGTGATTAAGTAACTTATGACTAGATTCGAGCGGATTGGTGGTGGAATCAAGAGGTAAAGCTATATTAGAAGCGTGAGTTGAGTTTGGAGCATTCGAGGTAAGTGTTTGTTCTAACTTTGGCTTGAGGGAATAGGATTAGGATGATATTTGCTACTTGCTAATGTGGAGTACGGTGTATAGGCATGGTGACAGTTATCTATGCACCAGAGTCTAGCATGACCGTGAGTCTTGATTGCTTTTAATTCGAATAATGTGACACAAGCTCCTTGTTTATTTGAAAGTTTCATATAATATGAACGGTTGAACATGAATGTGTTAGTTGAGGAAGAATGGATTTAAAAAGGAGAATGTGTTGTGAATACTCCCTTGCCTGGATGTGTAGACTGATATATATATTCTCCCTTGTCGGGATATTTTGGGATGTTAGCTGTACCCTTGCCGGGTTAAAGGTATTGAGTTGTTATTCTCCCCTGAAGGGGTCTACTATATGAAGTCAGATATTATGAACTATATTATGGGATCGTGTGGCACGCCGTCCACTTATATATGATATTATGGGATCGTGTGGCACGTCGTCCACTTATATATGATATTATGGGATCGTGTGGCACGTCGTCCACTTATATATGATATTATGGGATCGTGTGGCACGCCGTCCACTTATATATGATATTATGGGATCGCGTGGCACGCCGTCCACTTATATATGATATTATGGGATCGTGTGGCACGCCGTCCACTTATATATGATATTATGGGATCGTGTGGCACGCCGTCCATTTATATATGATATTATGGGATCGTGTGGCACGCCGTCCACTTATATATGATATTATGGGATCGTGTGGCACGCCGTCCACTATATATATATATATCATGGAAACCGGAGTTTCTTCTGTTTATTTTCGATATTTTATTTTTATCTGTTACTCCTTGATAGCATGTCCCCTCCCAGTTTTACTTTGTATTATCTTGTCATTGTTTTCTTGCACTTGTTGTATATATATCTGTACAGGTTAATTGTGGTAGGTACTGTCTAGCCTCGTCACTATTTCGCCGGGGTTAGGCCAGGCATTTACCAGCACATGGGGTCGATTGTGCTGATGCTACACTCTGTGCATTCTTTGTGCACAGATCAGGGAGCAGCTTACGGACCACAGCAGTAGGATTTCTTGGAGCTGTCTTCAGTCCAGGGACTCTCGAGGTAGCCTAGCTGGGGTTCGCAGGCCGAAGTCCCTTTCTATGTTTTTCGTTTGTTCATCTTGTATCAGACAAACATGATGTATTTCCTTTCAGACATTGTTTATAGTATTCTATAGTAGTCCGTGAGCTAGTGACACCAGACCTTGGGTAGTGATGTGTATTAAACTTCCGCACTTTTGGTTTTCAGTTGCTTTAGATTTAAAGTCTTTCGCTTAAATTTTGTCTCGTTTATTATACTGTTTGAAAGAAAGCAGGAAAGGTGTTTTAAATATTTGGCTTGCCTAGCTCCGATAGTAGGTGGCATCACAACACCCGATGGTGGGAAATCCGGGTCGTGACATTCTCAAAATCAAAAAACACAAAAATATTTTGAAAAGAAAATTCAAAATTCAGAAATATTTTTTTTAGAAGCATTTCTTTCATAAATTCAAAATAAAATTCCAAAAATGTTTTCTTTCTTCTTTAGAAGTTTTTCTTTCAAAATTCCAGAAAAAAAAAATCTTTCTTCTTTAGAAGTCTTTCTTTGCAAGATTCTGAAGAAAAATCAAAACCCAAAAATATTCCCTTTCTTCTTTATAAGTCTTTCTTTCAAAAAAATAAAATAAAAAATTCAAAAAAAAGTTAGTTTATTTACTTTATTCATGATCTTCCCGAACTACGCAAGATCTGATTCATGTTCCCACATGATATGTAGGCAACCCACATCAGGTTCGATCACCATTAAAAAGAAATGAAAAAAATGAAGAAATGAAAAATATTGATAATAATAAGGACCGACTGAGTATATTCTAACATGTTTTATTTTGAATTGTGAAGAAAGTTGAGGTGGTCGGTTTGTGGTAAGCTGGAAACACAAGATCCAAGGAAAAATGATAACTGACATCGAAGCTGTTACACGTGCTAAAGAGACTCAGGGTCAGGGGGTTCAACCATAGTCTACTGTGTTGGAGAAAAATAGAATGCTGAAATAGCAAATAACCGAAATGTGTCAAGCATGGGCCAGTGGTCAAGAAAGAGCCTCGTCATGAGTCACAATTTGCTACACAACAAGAGCAATACCACTCTCCTGAGTACCACTCGTACTTGTTTGATCTTCCTGCAAACATTGAGAAGTCTGCCCGAAAGATGGTACAGGAAGAAATGACCCAAAGAGTGAAAAGCTTAGAACAACGGTTGAAAAACATGCAAGGGTTGGCATGTCAAAAGAGTGTTGCCTTCAAAGATCTATGTATGTTCCCCGATGTCCACTTGTCGCCTGGTTTCAAGACTCCCAAATTTGAAAAATATGATGGACATGGATATCCCATAGCCCACCTGAAAAGGTATTGCAATCAACTGAGAGGTGCGGGAAGAAATGAAGAATTGTTGATGGCTTATTTTGGGGAAAGCCATACTGGAGTAGCCTCCGAATGGTTTATGGATCAAAACACGTCCCGCTGGTATGGCTGGGATGACATGGCACAGGCCTTTGTTAAACAGTTCCAATACAACATCGATATTGCCCCGGACCGCATTTCCCTTTCAAACCTGAAGAAGAAACCAAGTGAAAGTTTTAGGGAATATGCCATTAAATGGAGAGAGCAAGCAGCTCGAGTTAAGCCACTCATGGATGACCACGAGTTAATCACTGTCTTCCTTCAAGCGCAGAGCCAGATTACTTTCAAAACATGATGTCTGCAGTTGGCAAATCCTTTTTGGAAGCAACAAAAATGGGAGAAATGGTAGAGAATGGTCTTAAGACAGGCAAAATTATAAGTCAAGCAGTTTTTAAAGCCGCAACTCAGGCTGTCCGGGTTGAATCTGATAATTTTAGCGACAAAAATGAGAAGGTTGAAGAAATCATTATGACATCAGGGCCGAGAAGAGGTCCCAAGAGAACATCTCGAAGGTATGAGCAGCCTCCTCAAGTTTTCCATGACTCCCCTGAGCAGTATTATCCACCTCAGAACCCTCAATACTCTGTCGCTCCACCTCAGTATGTTGTCCAGCCACCAAAACACCCCAGAAGGCGAGCACAAGCATCACGAAATCTCCAACAGCCTCCAAAAAATTTTCAGGTGTCCTATAGCCCACATCCAAGCCAGAGGTATAAAGGGAAACAAAGGTTGAAAGATAATTTTACACCAATAGGAGATTCTTATGCAAGCTTATTTGTGAAGTTAAAGCATCATGACATGATTGCACCCATTCCTCCAAATCATGTTGACCCACGCGCAAGAACTTTGACCCTTCCAAAAGGTGTGAATAGCATTCTAATGCCCAGGGGCATAATATTGAAAGCTGTCGGGATTTGAAAAGAGAAATAGAAAGGATGATCCAGGAAAACCTGATTGTGATCCAAGACAGTGACGCCCAAAATATCGCGCAGAATCCTTTTCCTGCACATGATGATGCATACTTTGTGGGGATGATGCCCAGTGACGTGGAGTATGAGAATCCTCTTGGAAACTTGTCGACTGAAATTGGGGAAGGCCATGGTGATTCTGATTAAATGTCAAGCTTAGCAATTGAAAAGTCATTCTCTCCTCATTAGAAAGGAATCTTGGTAGCTTGTTTTGATGTTTTTTCTACTATCTGGGTTATTTCAGGGTTGTCATCCAGATTTTATTTGTTTGAGTCAAACCCTTCTATCCCTCCATTCTATTTGTGTGAGTCTCGTCTGTCTGTTATGTTAACTTGGATTTTAGGTTGTTTGTCTTGTTGTCAAACCCTTTCTTCCTTTACTCAATAAAATACAGTTTGTCCTTTTGTGTCATTCTGTTCTTAGTTCTTTTCATGCTAGTTCTAATAACATGACATGCATGCGGAAATTTTGGCCAGATCTTAGAAACTGATTTATTCTGGAATTGGATAACTGAAAAAACACTTTTGAGGATCAATAAAGAGTTGAAATACTTTGAAATTAAAGTCGAGTAAAATGCACCTTCAAATCATTGTGAAGATCGGGCTTCATGATATTTAATTAATTAAAGTTTGTTGGAAAGTTTGACATTAAGGTATGGAAAGTGTCTTGTGACCACGACACACCAAGAAGACAGACATGTTCGTCAATGTTGTAATCGCAGAAAGATAACATGATTAGCATTCTCGAGGCTGGGAGGCCCTTTTTTCGCTACCCAAACACTTTATACCCTTTATTACCCCTTTTGAGCCTGTGTTATTTTCTTTGACCACCCCCTTTTGGAATCAAGTTTAGAGTCAAGAGTCAAAAAAAAAATAAAAAAAAGAAAAGTCCATGCCCCAAGAGTACAAACTGGGGCAGCTCTTTGAAAGTTCAAGCAAAAAAAAGAAGAAGAAAAGAACTGTCGAAGGTCCATGCCCTCAAAAATAGAAACTGGGGCAACTAAAAAAAAGAAAAAAAAGAAAAAAAAGAAGAAAAAAGAAAAAAAAGAGAAAAAGAAAAAAAGAAAAAAGAGAAATAGAAAGAAAGATGAAAAATAGTTTAGGTCAGATGTTTGAACTACGTTCAACCTGATTCCTTAAAATAAGGATACGCAGGCAGCCTCACGGTTCGGTCCAACCAAATAAGAATTCAAAAAAAAAAAGAGAAAAAGAGAAAAATCCCTAATAGCTGAAACTGGGGCAGATATTTTATTTCACTTTTGAAAGAGTCGATTCCAAGAGTTGTAAGTCCACAACCCCCTTTACTTTGAGTTTATTTTGAGCCTTCATGACGTCCTTTCTTTCCAACCCTATCCAAAATCCTTCCAAATAAAGACCTCCTAATATGCCTCCTAACATGCCTTCAAGAATGCGAAGAGAATCATGCAATGAGCAACGGGTATCACATGACGTAGAACACTATCAAGTTGCTCGCACAAGAAAGCAAAAGAAAAAGAAAAATAAAAGAAAATGAGAGAGTCTTACTAGTGAAAACCTTCACGGGCACTGTAAGGCGATGGTAAGAAGAGATAAATAAATGAGAGAGACTTGTTGGTGAAAATCCCCCGGGGCACCACTAGTCGAAAGCGAATCGTGAATCTGATGCAAAGAATTGACATAAACAAGCCCGAATTCAAAGGTCATAAGAATGTTAAAAGGGAAGATTGGATTAGTTTGATAGATCAGGCCGTTGAGTCCAAAATGCATGTCATGTTCATTAAGGCTAGTTATTGAAAAAAAAAACTCTTCCTTCTGTCCTTCCGACAAGGGCATTTCTTGTTGATACTTGTTTCTTTGCATCATTGTATCCTTCACTCTGAGTCGGTCCTTATCAAAACAAGCAAGAAAAGACTTCAAAATCTGCTACAAGCTTTTCAGTTGCACAAAGGATTCATGCAAAGGCTTCCCCAAAAGACTCTTGTCAGCCTACTTGGCGCAAGCAAAGATAACTGGTGATTCTCTCTGATAGACAAATTGCTCAAAAGAAGGAAGTCATTCAAGATGTCAGAAAAGGTCATCTAAGAAAAGATCTCCAATTGGGATAAGGCTGTTTGAGCTGCAAATACAAATGGTACTGGTGTGAAACAATCAGAGTTGGTGCAGAACAAAAGTCTTTTGAGACTGGCTCAAGCTGATTGAGCAGAAGCCAAGCTGCCAAGACTCAAGGCCACAAACCGACAACCCTTTTCAAAACTGACAAATTTTTCTTTGTATGAAACAGGAACAAAGCGGTGCAAGGAAAGTGATTCAAAAAGAGAAAAAAATGAAAAAGAAAGAAAGAAAGAAAAAAACAACAAAAAAAAAGAGAAGAAAAAGAAAAGACGAGGAAAACCGACAAAGGGAAGTTTCTCAAATCCTTTCCTTTATTTGTCTTGCTATTGTGCATAAAATCTTGCCATTGATCGTCACATTTTTCCTTCTAGGATAAAAAGTCCTAGTCTGATGGATTTTTCTCCCAATCAAAATCTTAGTATGATGAATCTTTCTCCTAAGATAGAAAACCTAGTCTGATGAACTTTCTCCTAGGATAAACATCTTAGTCTGATGAATCTTTCTCCTAAGATACAAAAAAAAATCTTAGTCTGATGAATTTTTCTCCTAAGATAGAAGACCTAGTCTAATTCTTTCTCCTAGGATAAAAATCTTAGTCTGATGAATTTTTCTCCTAAAATAGAAAACCTAGTCTGATGAACTTTCTCCTAGGATAGAAATCTTAGTCTGATGAATCTTTCTCTTAAGATACAAAAAAAAACTTAGTCTGATGATTTTTTCTCCTAAGATAGAAGACCTAGTCTGATGAACTTTCTCCTAGGATAAAAATCTTAGTCTGATGAATTTTTCTCCTAAGATAGAAAACCTAGTCTGATGAACTTTCTCCTAGGATAGAAATCTTAGTCTGATGAATCTTTCTCCTAAGATAGAAAACCTAGTCTGATGAATTTTCTCCTAGGATAAACGTCTTAGTCGGATGAATCTTTCTCCTAAGATACCAAAAAAAACAAAAAAAAGAGAAAAAGGACCTAGTCTGATGAATTTTCTCCTAGGATTAACGTCTTAGTCTGATGAATCTTTCTCCTAAGATAGAAAACCTGGTCTGACAAATTTTCTCCTAGGATATTTTGAAAAAAAAGGAATTTTAAATTTGAAAAAAGGGGGAGTCATTTTTTTTTTCATATTTCGTATCTCTTATATATTGTTGTTATTTTATTACGCATTTTTATGGTACTAATATATTATCTCCTATTGCTTTTTTGAGCCGAGGGTCTCCTGGAAACAGCCTCTCTACCCTTCGGGGTAGGGGTAAGGTCTGCGTACATATTACCCTCCCCAGACCCCACTTGTGGGATTATACTGGGTTGTTGTTGTTGTTGTTGTTGTTGTTGTTGTTGTTGTTGTTGTTGTTGTTGTTGTTGTTGTTGTTGTTGTTGTTGTTGTCAGGGGCCCCGCCTGGAGAATAGGGTCAGTCTTTACTTCAGTCAAGCTTAATTTATAGTTTTCCCAGTCAAGTATTTAGTTTTACTCTCATCATTGCATCAATAGCATAGGTGATTTACAGTTCTGTTAACACTCACAAATGTTTCCAGTATCAAACTGGGGTAGGAAAATTTCTTTTGTTTTTTCTATTTTGTTGTAATCAGGCGCCCACCTGGAGAACAAGGGAAGACAACTCAAGTTTCTAGGGAAAGCAGTGTCGAAGGAAGACAACTCAAGTTTCAAGGGAAAGCAGTTTCGAAGGAAGGCGGTTTAAGTTTCAAGGGAAAATGGTTCAAGGTTCAAGGGAAAACGGTGTCAAGTAACAAGAGAAGACGGTTCAAGTTCAACTATCAGGCGCCCACCTAGAAAAAAAGGGAATTCAATTCAGAATGCAATTCAGGTCAGCAACAAAAGAAGCTCGCATCAAGAATGCGAGTTAGCAGTCCGAGATGATCAACAAAAGTTATTCACAATCCAAAATAAAAAGAAAAAAAACAAAAAGAAAAACAAGAAGTGAATCCAAATACAGAAGTTAATGGAAGATGTGACCGCTCAAGACATGGCTGAGGTCACAAGCTCTGCATGTCCCGTCTTGATTTGAAAAAGCTGAAGAAGATTGAACCAACACCTGCGGCTAACAAGCATCAAGATTCAGATCAGGGTCTGCATGAAGAACCAACCAAGACTCAAGATCAAGCTTCAGAAGACTCATAGATAGGAATCTTGTAACTCGTCGTTGATAGGCTTAGTTAGTCTTTTTCATTTTTGATTTTGATGTAATAACGGGACCGCGGATAGCCAAGGATATGTAGGAAGCTCAGATACCAGGGCTCGATCACATTCCCCTTTTCTCTTCATTTTGTTCTCCTTAAATAAGGGTTGTAAGCACGTGATTTTTGCCCTATATGAGAATTACTCCCAAAAATTTCAAAGACATGTTTTTAAACGATGGAGATAGGATGGTCGATAGAGGGGCTGTGCGTGTGTGTGTTTGTGTCGTGAATAAAAATGTGTTCCGGATTGCGGGTGCATTTCATGTGACGTAATCCAAAGACATGTTTTAACGATGTTCACATTTTTTTTAAAAAAAAATATAATAATAAAAGCGGTAAAGAGTTAAAACTTGCACATAAGTTCATATTTGTATAAAAATCAGATAATCAAGCCGAATATGACAGTTGAGCGACCGTGCTAGAACCACGGAATTCGGGAATGCCTAACACCTTCTCCCGGGTTAACAGAATTCCTTATCCGGATTTCTGGTACGCAGACTGTAATATGGAGTCATTCTTTTCCTCGGCTCGGGATTAAAATTGGTGACTTGGGACACCCTAAATCTCCCAAGTGGCGACTCTGAAATAAATAAATAAATCCCGTTTCGATTGTCCTTTAATTGGAAAAAACTCCTTAACCCCTCGCGGGGGCGGAAAAAGGAGGTGTGACAAGGGTCGGGTCAAAAAATCTTTCTAGTCGTTTTTTGTCCGAAAACTCTTCATATTTCCAGTCAAAGAGGGGCAGCTGTAGACATTAAATTTTTGACCCTCCCCGAAATTTTATACCTTTAATGCTTAGATATTAATTTTAGGTCTAATAGTACTATTTTAAAAAAAACTACAAAAATATTTTCCTTTATTTTAGGTAGTTTATATTTTGTCTTGTTAGTTATACTCTTAAAAAATATATACAAAAATATCCTAGACATTTAGTTTCAAAAAGGAAAACAAAAATAAAATTAATTTATTTACTTATTTTAGTATTTAAGTTTTAGGATTGGATAAATATCAAATAATGTTTAAATTACTTTAATATAGCTCTTAGTTTCTTTTAATATTTTTTAGTTAAGCTCAAAACAATGAAAAAATGAAAAGAAAAAAATGAAAACGAACAAAAACAAAAACAAACAAAAGAAGATTGAAACAAAATAAGAAAACAAAGAAAAAAGAAAAAAAAGAGTAAAAGTTTTGAAAACGAAAGAAAGAAACAAAGAAAGAAGGGAACGAAAGAATTCAAGAAGGAATATTGAAGTGGTCCCCTTTCCCCTTGTTTTTTGCTCCACGCCATGTGCCATTTTCCTTAATTCAAAGATTCTTTTTTTAGAACCAATTGCTTTGTGACACCTAGCTTTTTCTATAACAACTTTTATTCCCTCCTATCCAAATTCACTTGCACACTCACGTCCTGAAGAAGGAAAAAGGGATGTGGAATCTTTCCTTTCACGTTTTTTCCTTTCTATATAACACATGCACACACTGAAAAAAGAGAAAAAAAGGATGGAAAATAGATCTGGGCAAAGTTGGGAATGGGAGAAAAAAGCAGAGTATCATCATCTTCTTCTTCTTAAAGATAGTTTTACCCATTTTCTATGGTGGACAAAAACTAAGCAACCTCAACCAATCAGAACCCTCCAACACCACCCTACATACTCACGCACAGCGACAACACAGCACCTCACGACAAAGCTCCAAAATCAATTGCTATTTTCTCCATAGACCTGGACCTTAGAACTCTAGCGTTACAACTCATTCTTCAAAGAATAACACAACAGCAAAGCTAGCAAATTCAGCAGTTGTAGCTTCCCTATTTCACTCTCAATACAATTCAAAACAGTCACTAATTTCACGTCAAAAAAAATAAATATATACACGTCGGAGTCGATCCAAGTAATGCGCGGAGTTACGAGATTTTCCAGTGAGTTTTCCATGTTCTAGTCGCGGTTCGATCGAAGCTACGATCTATCGAAGTTCTGTTTGCGCTCCGGAGATGGGTCATTTCATGCATATCTAGAGCTTTGTTCCACTGTATGCAATAGAAAAGAAAAATTATCAATAAAGGTCTGTTTTCATCTTTCCCTTCATTTTAGTTCCTCGTCTCTATTTTTGATCATATTTTATCCATGTTTTTACTCATTTTCTCTAATTCACTTGAATAGTTCTGAGTATAGTTTGTCCTTTGTTTTTATATGGTCATTATTGCTAAATATTGTAGTGACCGCTTTGATTGTCTGAATAGATTAAAAATCTATAACTTGGATCCCTCTTATTTGTTATTCATCAATAGAAATGGGGCTTAAGTTGCTGAACAAATTAGTTTTTTGGAACACAAAAGATTTTTCTATTTATTATCTTTATTAATTTATGGTTTTGAAATCTTGTTCAAGTTCGTTTATGAAGCTGAATAAAAAAAACTTTAAGAATTAGAGCTAGATGGATATAGTGCTTTAAATAAGCTCAATAATGGGCCAAATAATTTCTTTTTCAGCCTAATTCAACAAGAGCTGTAGTGAATCTAATCCTTGTAAATATACGTTGTTGGCCCATTTCGTTCTTTTAGTTCATAACAAATAATTACTGATTCCAAGATTATTAGTATGCCTTAGGCAAATTCTTAATAAATAAATTATCGTGACTATGGATATGGTTCTCGTGACATGGTCATGATACATAATTCCCAACTCGGGTGTACATTTCATGTGACCCAAATTCGAATCTCAACAACGTTAAATAGAACGTGTCGCGAACTGCGCGTGCATTTTATGTGGCGTGGTTCAAGTCGTGTTTTAAATAACGTTGAATCATCGTAAAAATAATTAAGAGTGGTTTAATAAGTTAAAATTGTACCATAGGCTAAAACATGTATTAAAATAAGATAGTAGGCCAATTATGATAGTTTAAGCCACTGTGCTAGAACCACGGAACCTGGGAATGCCTAACACCTTCTCACGGGTTAACAGAATTTCTTACCCGAATTTCTGTGTTTGCATATTATAAAACAGAGTCAATCTTTCCTCGATTCAGGATTTGAACTGGTGACTGGGACACCATAAATTATCCCAAGTGGCGACTCTAAATTTGATTAAATAATCCCGTTTCGATTGTCACTTAAATTGGAAGAACTCCCTTATATATGCCTTCGGGTGTGTAAAAATAAGGTGTGACAGTCATATATACAGATAATCATAAATGTCAATTTGTCCCACAACCTGTATGCTTTAAAGCATTGGCTAGGCTGAGGCGCATCCTATCTCGCCCCGGCTACACTATCAGGATCATTCTCATCATGTCGCCTCTTTATCGGAGGATGCGCTGCAGCATGATCGTTGGTAAGGCCGTCAGACTCGATAGAAGTGGCCGTCGGTCCAGTAGTAACCTACAAAATAATAAGATATTTTAGTAGATGAAATATATATTACTAACGTACATGTTAGCAAATTTTTCTAATGGTCTTACCATGGTCTCGTTGGGCTCCTGAATATAATCATCCATCTCCGGCATGTCAGTATCGCACAAAGTAGCCTCCGTGATGGGCGAGGATGTTGTCTTTAAAAAAACGCTTTAGATATGGATGACTAATCAATGAGATAAAAACAAATAAAAAAATTGTGATACAAACAAACCTGCACCTGTGAAAGATCCTCAGCATCCCTCGATGATGATCCATAACTCAATCGGCACCCACTATGCACATCTCGTGTTGGACGATCATCAGCAGTCGTCGATGGCTCTGGGGGACCTACTGATCTCACTCCTTGTCATGACCCAAAAATTGGCCTGGTCGTGATGACGCCTATCGTGAAACTAGGGCAACCAACCTTTTTCAAAATACTCCATATTTCATTTAAAACTTTAAGAAAATAACATTTTTAACAGAAATCCGATAAATGGTAAAAGTAGAAATCAAAACAAGCATAAAGAAAGTACAAGCCCGACATCGGGTGTCACTAAGTCATGAGCAAAATACTATAACTATTCGAAATAAACAAGACTACATAGTTTGAGAATATCCAACAAAACTACTACAAGGAACATAAGGAAGAGAAGGTGGAACTGCGGTCGCCATGCAGCTACCTCGCAATCTCCAAAGAAGAGTCTCCAACTGGTATGATTAGCTATCGCTACTGTGCCCCGATACCTGGATCTACACATAGGGGTGCAGGGGGTAACGTGAGTACACCAACTCAGTAAGTAACAAGTCCAAACTATAGACTGACGATAGTGACGATCCAAACCTCAATAGTATACAAATAAGCTGTACGGAAAAGTAGGCATGCTTGAAGTTCAAGTAAAAGCTCAGCAGTAAGTAAATACAACATGACCAGTATAGAGTATAAGGCTCAGGAAATTACTAAGTAACAATGCACAAATAGTATGATCAATGTTCTGTATACCTCCACTCACAAGTGCTCAACCACTCGATAGTGTATATTGCCGCCCGGCCTAGGGAAGATCCATCCCGCAATATATACACATCACTAACCGTAGTCATCCAGTACCGAGGGAGCCCATATGGCCCCATGGAGAAGATCCATCTCCAGATATCAATACTTCGGACAAGATTCATGTCCAGGGAAGATCCATCCGTCAATATCATCAACTACGCTCACTGGGGGTGTAAAGACTCCGGAGGGGCTTTTCTTAGCCCAAACACTATATCAAGCCAATGAAGGCGTGATCAATATCTCGTTGCGGCGTGCAGCCCGATCCCATATTGTCACTCAATATCAGACTCTCGGCCTCACTAAGTCATTACTCTCCAGTCTCACACACACGGGCTCAAAAATGTCATAATACTAGCCCGAATAATGATATGATATGTCAAATAGCAATAATCGAGACTGAGGCATGATATAATATGCATGAACAGGACTGAGTACATAATATAAATGAAGCAAATGACATGACAGCAAGAAACAACCTCTCAGGTCTCAACAGTGTTGGCGTGAAGCCTTAACATGATTATTAGTATGATTTGCAGCTCATTAACTAAATCACATAATTTCAACACAGATGTCAACATGAAAGAGTCACTAAGCGGTGCCATGGAATGACCCAGGTCACAATTCTCATGGTGCACGCACTCACACCTGTCACTTGGCATTTGCGTCACCTCAATAGTAATCATAGAACACATAGTTCGGGGTTTCGAACCTTCAGAACCAAGTTTGGAAATGTTACTTACCTCAAGTCAAGCCAAACTCTAGCCCGCGATGCCTTTGCCTCTCGATTCGGCCTCCAAATTCCCCAAATCTAACCAAAATTAGTATATAACCATCAATATACGCTAAAGGAATGAAACCCATATGAAAATTATCAATTTAACTCAAAAATCCCGAAATTGGGCAAACCCGACCCCCAGGCCCATGTCTCGAATTCCGATAAATTCACAAAACTAGAATCCTTACACTTTCACGAGTTTATACATACCAAATACACCAAAATCCGACCACAAACGACCCCTTAAATCCCTAAATCAAAGTCTCCAATTCCAAGCCCTAATCTCCCAACTTTCTTCCATAATTTTCCACTAATACCATAATTAAACAATGGAAAAATGTCCATTAACACAAATAATAAGGCTTAAAAGCTTACTCAACTGAAACCCTTCGATTTCCTTGAAAAATCACTGCCCTAGCTCTCTTCCGTCTTCAAAGATGGCAAAACTTAGTAAAATTCACGAAGGGGTCCTTTTTATACCTTTTGCCCAGCGATACCGCATCTGCATTCCATTTCTCGCACTTGCGGGATTGCTTTTACTCTTATCCAACCACTTTTGCGGGTTTTCATTTAATTTCCCTGACCACACCTGCGACGAAATACCCGCACCTGTGGTCACGCAGGTGCGTCCCTTTCTCTACATCTGTGACTTCTGCCTTCTTCACCTATGGCCGCATCTGCGATCATTGCACCTGCAGTCTCCTAACCGCAGGTGCGGTTATGACAGAACCTCAGCAGCTTCAGCTGCAAACTCCAACTCCCAAACTTCTTGATAACTATCCAAAATCATCCCGAGGCCCCCGATACTAAAAGTTCGAACAAGTCATATACCACTATTCAAACTTATACCAATCTTCGAAACACTCAAAGCAACAGCGAAATACCAAATCACCCTCGGATTCAAGCCTAAGGATTCCAAAACTTTAGAATTCCGCAAACGATCAAAAAGTCTATCAAACCTCCTCCAAATGACCTGATATTTTGCACACACGTCAAAAATAACACAACAGACCTACTCCAATTTCCTAAATTCCATTCCGACCCCAATATCAAAATTTCCACTACCAACCGGAAAGTGTCAAAATTCCAATTTCGCCTATTCAAGACTAAACCTACCACGGACCCCCAAATTACATTCCGAACACACTCCTAAGTCTAAAATCACCTCAGGAAGCTATCCGAATCATAAAAACCGAATTCCAAGATCGTTTACTCACAAGTCAACTTTCGGTTGAGTTTTCCAACTAAAAGGCCAACTTAAGAGACTAAGTGTCTCATTCCTCTTCAAAACCATTCTGAACCCTAACCGAGCAACTCGATACAACGTAATACAACTGAACAATACATAAAGAAGCAGAAATGAGGGAAATGGAGCGGTAACACATGAAATGACCAGCTGGGTCATTACACCCTGTCGCATAATGGCCGTGCCCGCGATCAACAATGGAGCTCATGGGGTCACCTGCAAAGTCGCTGGCATCAGTTGAAGGCTGAATGACGGCATATCATGAGGAGCATCGTCTGGCTCAGAGTGGTCACCCGGCTGACCATCTCTAAAATCCTCAACATGTGCCTCAACGCCCCTTGCTAGGAACCACGTCCTCCCCTACCACCACGACCTCGTGGGACACCCCTTCCTCTCTGGGCACACCTGCCATGGCTACCACGTTCAAGCTCCACTAGTGGCCTATGATGGTAGTCCTCTGGCGCCATATTAATAGCCTCGTATCCTAAGCGCTCATCATCTCGGGCATTCCTTAATGTCCGAGAAGCTAGATCTGTAACCTGCCGGCCATACTCATGCAAAGTTGTCGCTCCCTCTCCAGTATGATGCTACATCTGCAGTCCCAACTGGTAGAACAGATGTAAGCCAACAGCCTGCACAACATGTAAAATATTAATTATGGAAAGATAAGTTAACGCTATAAGTAAGTATAACAAATTACATACCAGTGCCTCATGCCTCCCAGCGTATAGAATGTACTGACCACCAGCGCGATGAATGAGATTCCCAACAAAAAGTCAGGTAACGCTGCGATACCAGCCTATATATTCATTCTCACCATCCATATGCTCAGGTTGAGGGGTGGCGGAATCATGTCATACCTACACTCCCAAATCTCAATCTGCGCCTTTAGCCAGACCACGTATGTCTGGTCAACTTTGGAATGATCATCCCACTGGTAATGTGTCCTAAGCCAAGCAGGCGGAGTAGGTACAAGATGCGGTCGACCAAACTGGCGAAAAACTCGCTCGGTGGCATGATGCTCGACAATATCGAGACACATCAATGGGACGTTAGAGATCCACATAACTCTGTCGCGGGAGCAATAATTGGGCAAACTAGCTATTAGCTCGTTGCTGTATGGCCTCCATATGAACTATTAAGTAAACACAGGAATTGTGAGTAAACACAACACATATAAAGCCAGGCCAAGTAAACTTAAGTATACATGTAGCCTTCAAGCAAATCCAAAAAATCCCTGTAATAGGGGAGATGATGTCGAGCCTCGACCTCGCGTCCGTAGCCTCGCCTATCAACTCACCACCTAGCTAAAGGGAGAAATGGTGGAGGTGGTACATCTAGAGCGATGGGTGGTAGAGGTGGCTAGAACTGCAGGAACCGCTCCCAGGCCAAACCTAATATACATTGTGGAAGTAAAATTGAAGATATATTTTTACTATGTATGTTATAATCATGAAAAGAATTGACTATGGTTTCACTTGCAGCAGCGGCAAAAATACGGCAACGTCTCTCTGGGTGCCCATGCACGCCCGACACATCTGCCTATACAGGTAACCTAGAACAGCTGCACCCCAACTGTAACCAGGTAAATCATCTAGCCGCTCAAGATGATGAAGAAATCTCAAGTTGACTAGATTTCCCGAAGTGTTTGGGAACAATAACCCACCAAACATAAGCAACATCAACAATCTCGTGTACCAGTCGATAACCTTTGCCGGCGAATCATCTGTAATGTCCGCATCCATTGCCTCCCGATGATGGTGGACAGGCGTCAACTATAAATGACTGGCCCTACTCAATGCAGTCCCCTCCTTTGTCTGGAAATCGGTGAGCCGTTGCAACATCTACAGGTAATGAAATTCCGTATATTTTCTAAGAGCATGCAGGTAAACTACAGGTAATCCATCAACTAGCAGCCCAAAAAGAACCTCCAAGTCCTCAAGTGTGATGGTAGCCTTACCGATGGGTAGATGAAACGTGTGCGTCTCCGGTCACCACCGCTCTATCATAGTCGTGATCAATGCCCAGTTGAACTACAACCGGCCAATCTCTATGATCCTGTAGATACCCGTATCCTAGTGGCGTCTAACTATACGGGGATGGAATGGGTGAGCCTTAATGATCTCCCACATATCGACTATAAGTCTGGCCCGGAATGTCGAGGACAAACACTGTCCATCCCATATGTATGAAGACCTATGCTCGGCCTATAGCAACAGTAGCTCTAGCGATGCAGGTCTGGGATGCACATGCGAAACCTCCATGCGACTACTGTAAATTGAACAATATTAATTAAAGTATTTTTCTTTTTAATTGGTTAATATCTTTAGGTATATTGCAATATCATTAATATTTAAATTTATTCGATATTTTCATTATATTGTTAATTAGGTTGATACATTTTTTATATTATAATTTTATATTTTATATGTTAGTTTATTATTTTATATGTTAACCGAAAATATTGCAATCATCGTAGTATTTGATTTCAAATAATATAAGTGTACAATCTCTATGAATCCTCTGTCTTCTTTTCGATAGTAAATAAATTCAAGAGCCTTTGAGCTTGATCTTGAATATGTAATTGTTTCCACAAACGATGATCTTGTTCTTAAGCTTGAGCATGATTGCCTGAACTTAACCTTGATTTGTTCTTTGTTCTTGAGCTTGAACTTGATTGCTTGAAGATTGAAACTTGTGGAGGAATTCGCAACGTTTGATTCACGAGATCTTTCTTGCTTTTTGCTATAACTTCTAGTGCCTTTTCTCAGTTATGAAGACCCCTATTTATAGTTGTAGGAGGGAAGAGATATGATAAGAAAATTTTTTTTCCTACCAATCAGATTGAAGAGTGAAAAGGTCACATTTGATTGGTCAGAACATGTCACTTGCACACGTGGCGCGATTTCATTGGCCTTTTAATTTGATTTGGCATGCCTTATAATTTTGGCACGTGGCATGATCCTATTGGCTCTTCCGCTTGACTTGGTGTGCCACGTTGTAAACATGTAATTTTGACGCGCACATTAGAATTACCCTTAAAAGTCCTAGTATTTTTTAGGATATTTATATGAGTTATTTCTATAGCATTTTACTTTATTACTAATTTTAATTCCATTTTTAAGGCACAAAAATTGAAAATACAAAACTAGTTTCATGTTCTATCTTATCCTATTTAGTTTAGGTTATTAATATTTTTATGGCAATATATTTTATTTTTACCATGATTTTCACTTATATTTTGAATATAATAATATATTTAAAAAATGATATATAAAAATATACTTACATAGTATGATATATCTTACTTTAATTAATCATAATTAATTTTAAATCATTTTTGTAAAGAAAAGGTTTAAGTTTTCTTAATTGGTAGATTTAAAAGGGTTGAATCCCAAATTACAAGCCCGATTTCGGGATAAGAAGAAGCCCAACCCGAACAAACCCCAATATCCCTGGCCCATTTTCAACCCACGACCCGCCCTGATTCTGTCATAATCTTGGCCGCCCATCACCTCAGATCCTAGGACCAGGATTATTTCCCCACACCCATATATAAACCTAATGAACCAAACCCTAAACCTATCTAACAAACAGCCGCACCCAGCTCCATCTCCGATTCTGCCGGCGCATCAGCTCGCCAAACTCGCTGGAAAACTCAAAAAAATAGAAAGTTCACTCAGCCGAGTGCCATGGTACCCCCTCTCATCTTCGTCTCTCTCCACGTCATCAACACTATAATGACTTCTGACACACAATATTCTCATCTTCACCCTCCTCACGCGCTTTTGATTTTTTGAACGGATCTCGGATAAATGGGAGTGGTTGGATATGATTTTAATCACATCCACGCCTTCCATTTTTCCGATTTTTGTCTTATGGCAATTTTAGGAGGATTTTCGGATTTTTGGGAACATTTTCGGATTTTTCTTGGAGAAGAAGAATAGAAGTTTCTAGGCTTCCTATAAATAGGGGGTTCTGGAGACGGAAAAGTGAGGAGAAAAATTTCAGAGACGGGGGAATGCTAGGGTTTTAGCTTTAATTTTCCGACTTTTCTTCTGATTTTTCATTTTACATAATCAGAGAAAAGTGGGAAAAAGAAGAGGGCTAGGGTTTTCTTATTTTCATGTTCTTCTTTCCGATTTTCTGTTTATTGGCAAACAAAAATCTTAGAGTTCTCTATTAGTTTTTCTTTTGATGTTTGAAACAGAAAATACCAAAAAATATATATAGCTTCTGATTTGTTTAAAAAGAAATGGATTTTAGCTCAGGTCCATCGATTTTTCGAGAGGTTTTGCTCGTGGTTCCTGCAGCTGCTGTGTCGCTTGTTCGTTTCAAAAATTCACTAGAAAGTCAGCTTGTAATTGTTTACAAACAGAACCAATCAAAAGCTTTGTTATTCAGGTTCATCTTCTTACACTCTCTTTCATTTTAGTGTCGATTCAAAGTATGATAAGAGCCAAGGTCTGGTTGGATTAGAAAGGTGATTAAGAGTTGGTTTAGATAGGGCTAATTTGGAGTTGAATTGGTTTGAACGTTTGTTAGTCGAATTTAGATTTCTATATTGTGTTAAATGTCCGTTTTGCTTTGTTCTATGTTGTTCTAACACAAGCAATCGTGATTTTGTGATTTTGTTTGCCGAGTAGTGTTTGTTACCAGGATTATGAATTAGTGATGCCTTCATTCGTAGTTTCGTCTAGTATCTCGTAAGTTGGATTGAAATAGAGATTGAAAAGAAAGGTATATGTGAGTCTGCTTTGTTGAAACCTGTTATAATTCTGTGTTTAAACTTAACTACTCTTCTTCAATACAGTTTGATCTTTATCACATCCTATTTAATTTTGTTGACCATGAAACTGATTTCTTATGATGCTACTTTCATGTCCGTGTGATGCGTTGGGAGTTGAATATGATTTATATTAAGATGCGATAGATTGATCAAATATTAGTTAAAATCACTCTTGTTTAGAGGCTGCATCAATTTCGACCCTTCAACTAAAGCAGATTCACACGGGTTAATACCATTCTGTTTGGTCATTTAGATTGGCATTGCATCTTGCTTCATTTTCAATTTGGTTTCCAATCTTGAGAGATGCGCACTTAGCGTACATTCAGTCCTTCTTGTCGGTCTATTTGAGTTTGGGGCATTAAGTGATTCTTGGGGTTGTCTTCCGATGATTTATATTTGTCGTTGCTTCTGTTGGTCTCTTCTAATGTGAAGAAACATACTGTGAATTCCTGCTAATCTTAGTTGAGTTTCCTGGTGAGGTATTTGTTACTATCCTCTGTCGAGATATGCGCTAATTTGGTCTCTCTTTGGTCATATGTTGGGTGCGACAAATGAAAGTTTAATTAGTTGTAATTCCAATTGTCTTCTCGTGATTGTTAGCCGTTTATCTGTTTGAAGCATTTCATGGTTTGTGGTTAAAATTGGCATGATCAATTTCCGTCAACATAAAAATCAGTATGAGCATTGAGTGATTTGAAGATGATTTGTAAATACTAAAATTTTCCATGTCTTTGTGTTCAAATAAACTATCATTCCCTAAGGCAAATTTGACTAGTTTCGTGTTCAAATAAGTGTGGATCATGGTGCCTTGCTTCAGAATTTTAGGAAATGTGACTGTTGGTCTGTTAGCTACGTAGATTATAGCTTCATGCGCACTGCTTTTTGAGCTATAAATGGAAGTTCTCTTATGTTAGTTTCTTGCTAAGTGAATTTGCACCCCTGTTGTTGTTGAAGTGATGGTAATGTCAAATTGCATTTGTTTTGATTTGGGTCATTATCAGATTAATTTCTGGCTTTGATTGGCTCACTGGTTCTTAGATTTTGGTAGTATCATTAGAGATGAAGCATATTTGCGCATGAGCCATAGTTTAAGGTTCTGTTAGTTGTTTGTTCTTGGATATTGACAGGGTTTAAGAGGGTTTTAGGAGGCTCTTATCATATTCGAATCCATCATTTATTTCTTTTATTTGTTATGCATGTTTTTTCTAGCTTCTATGTTCTGGATGCTTATTTCTTTTGATTGGTTCATATCTGTTTGAATGATTGGTCTACCGTGGGAGGGGAAAGGTCGAAGCCCATTAGTAATTAATTTATTCCATGCTTTAGGTATCGGGCTCGGCCTAATAAAAATGAAAAGTTAAAAAACAAAACATGAGCATGAATTGAATTGTTCTTATACTTAGTTCTTTTATTTAATTCCTTTTATTTTCTTTATTGATGATATTATTCGTTAGGAGCATGTTTAGGCCGACCACACCCGGGTAGGCATTCTTTAGGATTTGTTCGTTCAAGGTGAGAGGTCGTCCCTTCTAGTTAGTCAATTCATCAGGGGAATGCCCCGTAGAGTTTGTATATATATTTTGTGTTCTTTTATCAAGGGTATTCCCCTAAGTGAATGTAATTGAAGGTCGTGACGGACATGGTAGAGTGAGCGTAGTATAGGCTTTTATTATTTTCTTATTTTATTTATTTATTTATTTATTTTTTCCTTTTATTAGGAGGGGGACGACCTCGAGCTCTTTTGTGTGTTTATTTTTCTGTGTTTGTTTTTACCTCAATTTGAATATTCTAAGAGCCAGCTAGACCAAGTACGCAACCGTGACATTCACGGGACTCGGGGAATGCCTAACACCTTCTCCCCCAGTCAAATGAACCCCCTTACCCGAATCTCTGGTGTAGATTTAGTTTTAGAGTTCAAAGTGTTTTGAAAGGAAAATTATTATTTTTGGAAAAAACGGTGACCTGACATACCGAAATCAAATGTCAGGTGGCGACTCTGAGTAATTTCCTTTTGAACACAATTCTTTGTCACTTTTTAATTAAAAACACTTTTCAAGCTTTACTAAATATTTTTTTATTTATTTAAGAGGGCTTAGTGAAGTTTGGTAAAAAAGGGGTGTAACATCCCTGGCGACTCTGCTGGGGACTTGCGGGTTTGAGCTAGTACTTGATCTTGTTGGTTTTTAGCATATTCAGTTGAGGGTTTTATGTGTTTTGTTTGCTTTTTATTTTGTTTATGTCATTTTTATTTGCTAGTTGCTTATTTGTTTACAGTTTTTCCTTTATGTGTTACTGCTTTATAAATTGTCATTATTTACATAACCATAGGTCTTCTTTCTGCAACAAGTCTTGGAGCACGCGTCGCGTGCACGAACTCTTTGTTGAGTCACCCTTAAT
Source organism: Nicotiana tabacum (assembly GCF_000715075.1). Lineage (NCBI taxonomy): Eukaryota > Viridiplantae > Streptophyta > Magnoliopsida > Solanales > Solanaceae > Nicotiana > Nicotiana tabacum. The sequence goes on from NC_134084.1 coordinate 45,429,344, forward strand.
TTAGGAGGGGGGAGGGCGTCAGACGTATAGAGTGGGTGGAAAGCTTGAGAAGCCACCATCGACCATACACTCCCCTAAATTGCCTTGTTAGTGAACCCCAAACTTAGTTCAGCCTTTAGGTCATTTTATTTGCATCATGTCATTTAGACCTAGTAGGACTCGGTCCCAGGTACCATGTTCCTGTGTAGGAAGCCTGTCCAAATTTTGTCAAAATGGGCTCGTAGCCCGAAATGACATTTAATCATCCTATGTGCTAAATGTTGCATCTGTGAGGGTAGGAAGGTCATTTGGCGGACCGATGCTTTGGAAAGAATGTTGAAACATGAAGCAAGTAGGGCTCACTCACATTTTTCTTTCATAGTTTTCCAAAAATCAAAAAATAAAAATGAAAAAAAAAAAATCAAAAAGAAAATCCAAAAAAGATTTTACATTTTCTATCATTTTTTTTCAAAAGACAAAATATAGTTTTTTCAAATTACATGCATTTTTTTTAAATTCTATACTGTATCCAATCTTCCCGAACTACGCGAACCTGATTCTCTTCTCCCGGGGCAGGATACATAGGCAACCCAAATAGGATCTGGTCTTCCTAGTAGGTTCTAAGTTCTTGGCTTCCGGGGTGGTAGCCAAATCTTGCATGTATACATATTTGGCCACATCGACCGTTATTGCAAAAAATAGAAGTATTTTCTCAAAGTAGTTTGTTATCTCCTATCTTAGAGCCCTGAGTCTACCATAAATTGTCCTCTCGATTCTAAGGTCCATTCCTATTAAATTTGCGTGTCTAGCCACTTTTGGCCACATCGACCATTCTTGCAAAATAGGGTTATTTTTGCAAAAGTGGTTCAATTACCTATGTATTAGGATCTTGAGTCTACAACTCGGTGTCATATCACTTTAAGGTCCATCCATGTCGTGTTTGAGTCCCTAGCCACATTTGGCCATATCGGCCATTTTTGCAAAATAGGCCATTTCCGCAAAGTATTTTTTAAGGCCATGATAGTTGGGATGTTGGAGTCATGTAAGATTTAAATGGAGTATTTTTCATGCATTAGGGGTCAACTTTGTCAAGTTTGCACTAATAGACACTTTCAGCCACTTAGACCATTTTGCAGAATATAGCCAAATCGTGTTTTGCATTCGTCCACTAGGAAATGTTGTGGTGTCACGTAGTGTCCCGAGTCGCTAACTATATTTTTTTCATTCAGTTATGGACCCGCTGATTTGATCCAAAGTGCTGATGGTAGTAAAGATTCCTAGGAAATAATCAAGTGGTGGAAAATGTTTTCGTTGTTAGAGCAGCATGAGTTAATGCAGAAATTAGGCACCCTCACTTCCCTTCTTGATATCAAACCTCGCCCAAACTTAGTGGAGGCGATGCTGACTTATTGGGATCCACAAAATTTGATTTTCAGATTTGAAGAGTGTGAGATGACCCCTACCTTGGCAGAAATGTATGGTCTCACTCGTTTAAGCTATATAGGCAAAGACATGATACTTCCCCGAGACCATTCTAGGACAAGATTCCTCAGCGACCTGGGCCTGAAAGATAACAAGCATTTAAAATGCCTCGAGCAGTCCTGGATATCCATGAATTATTTTTTTGCTAGATTTGGACTACAGGATAGTTTTGACGTCTTTTGGGATGAGTTCTGCACAACCAAGGCAAAATGGAAAAGACGTCGCCTCGAAGCTTTCAGCCTTACTTTGTTGGGATTATTGGTTTTTACATTAGATGAGAGGCACATTAGCACCCGTCTGTAGTCAGTGGTAATGGAACTATTTCATGAGAAGCAACGCAAAACCGTTACCGTTGTGCCGATGATCTTAGTAGAGTTGTACCGAGCCCTGAGTGAGGTTAGGGAGGTGTCAGGTATTTTGAGGGAAGTAGCCTTTTTCTACAATTGTGGATGATGGAGCATTTGCACATCGCTTCCTTACTTTGTCCCATAAACCGTGCCTTGAGGGATCAGGTGGTATGCATCGAGCGTAGGATGAAATATCCTAAGTTTACATACCCAGTAGGCGTCACAGCTTGGATTGAGTTCCTTGGTTTGAGGACGAATGGGAATGTTTTGTGGGCTTACCTTTGGCTTCCTTTATATGATATCTTGGTAGGATGCCTCATGCAGCCTTTCTTGATGCTGATAGGACTTAAGTGTGTCAGGTCATACACTCCCGTTAGGGTAATGCGACAGTTGGGAAAGAGATAAGAGGAGCCTCCAACTTTTAATCTTCAGAGGCACATCATGAATTTTAGCAAAAAGGCGGCTGACGAAATCAAGTACGTGCAATACTGGAACAATGCAAAGAGGATGAAGAAACATACATTAGTAGAGGACGTTGGCAGGCCCAAGTGTACTCAGGAGTACCTGACTTGGTTACAGTCCGTCCCACCAGGGGTCAGTACCCCATTGCCAGCACAACTTAGGGGTCAGGCAGTTCAGACAGATGATGTTGATGAGGGATCAGACCAAGATCCTTGGGATAAGCTTGAGTTTATAAAGTTTTAGTTAGCGGGATTGGCAGTAAACGTGGAGCAGCATTGCCAGTATTTGTTTAGGGCCGGCCTTCAGGATGCAGGGGCATACGCCAAGGCCTTTATTCCCAGCATCGGTGTTTATTTAGGAGGCATGTTACAGGGTTTGAGCATGACGGACAGCCCAAGACCATCCTAGCCAGGACCGTCGCATTCAGGAGTAGCTTGATGAGTCATTCTATGTAGGTGTTTTGAGATTGTCTTATGTTGTCTTTTACATTCGTGTCTTGTCTAGAAATACTAAGTCCTTTAGGTAGTGTCAAAGTTTGTCGTAGTATAGTTGAGTCTGTCATGTCTTGCATTATCGTACTTCCTATTGTATTTTAATATTGAAAAGTTTTTAAACGAAAAATCCCAAAAAGATTTTATTTTTAATTTATTTTCCATCACTTTTACAGAACTACACTTGGTCTGATTCATGAGGGACATGATACGTAGGCAACCTACATCGGGTTCAATAAAATCATTTTGCATCAAAAAAAAAGAAGAGAAAAAAAGAGAAAAGAGTGATAAGAGGTGTTGGAAAAGAAAGAGAAGGAAGGATTGAAATGAGCAAATTGGGATGATACCATATGACCCTGCGACCCTCAAAGCCATTTTAGAACCGCTAATTGTTACCAGGTTCATTGCACATATTGTGATATTATTATTTGATAAATGCCCTAACGCTAACATGGTAGTTTTGTGTTGTTGTCCTCTGTCATCTTTATTTAATAACAGAAAGGTGGTTAGTTTGTTGGCATCCTGACAAGTCATCCATACAACACCCAATCAAAGCGTAAAACAATCATGGCTAGCAAGGAAACAGGCACTGGAATTGTAGACCCACCAAGGGAGATTGTTGAGTCGGAATCAGAACTGCAAGAGGAGGTCCGAAGGCTGAAGCATCAGATGACAGAAATGTATCAGGCCTGGATTAAGGGACACACTCCACCCTCGCTCCCCACCAACTACACAGAAAACCTTTCTTCCATTCCACCACTTTCTCAATACCAGATGCCCAATACCATTAATCTTTCCCCACAACACGCACCTGGCTTTACCCCTTACCACAACTACCCCGGCACTTAGGCCCAAACTTTTCATGCCTCACCAGCCAAAACAACCTCGTACCCTACTCCGACATCTGCTCCTATTTTTGTACCCCCTCCACAAGCTACCCTCCACCGATCCGATCCTCTAGTGAGCCCGCATTCCCCGCTCCAGATACCCACTACTATGCACCGGAGCCCACCTTCAAAGTCCCAGATCCTTGCTCTTACACTCCCCAATTAAGCCTCATATTGAAACTGACGAACCACCCAAGAATGCAGTGCAAGAGGAGATGTTTAGGAAGGTAAAGAGTCTGTAGTAATCATTGAGAAATATGCAAGGGTTGGGCAACCAGGTGAGTGTGGCCTATAAGGATTTGTGTTTGTTCCCCGATGTCCAACTGCCTGCCGAGTTCAAGATGCCCAAGTTCGACTTGTTTGACAGACATGGGGATCCTTCTGCTCATCTGAGGGGTTATTGCAGTAAAATGAGAGGTGCCGGGGGAAAAGACGATTTACTAATGGCCTACTTTAGCCAAAGTCTGAGTGGGGTAGCTTTAGAATGGTAACCCGCCAGGACGCTAGCATGTGGTACACCTAGGATGATATGGCTCAGGCCTTCGCCCAACACTTCCGGTATAATATAGACATTGTTCCAGACCGCCTATCTCTGACCAGGGTGGAAAAAAAACCCAGTGAAAGCTTTAGAGAATATGGGTTCCGATGGAGGGAGCAAGCTGCACGAGTCAATCCTCCGATGGAAGAAGACGAGATGGTTAAATACTTTCTTCAAGTCCTAGAGCCCACTTACTATGGCCACTTGATCTCAACCATTGGTAAGTCTTTCAATGATGTGGTAAAGATGGGAGAAATGGTAGAAGAGGGGCTCAATTCGAGTAAGATCATGCGCTATTCTACTATAAAAGCAACCACCCAGGCAATCCAAAGTGGTACCGAAAGTTTTCTAGGCAAGAAGAAGAAGGAAGATATCGCTATGGTTCTGTCTGGACCATGGCATGGCCAAAAGGGTTAACCTCATCAGTACACCCATCCTCGACCCCAACCTCAAACCTACGCCCAAGCTCCATATAATCCACCCCAACATTACTTTTCCCCGCAAAACCCCCAATACTCAGCCATGCCATCCCAATACCTTGTTCACCATGCACATGCATATGCTCAACCCCCTCCTTACCCACAATGGCGTGCCCCAGTCCCACAGAATACCTACCCAGCTCCACAAAATGCCTATCCACCTCCACAACCTTACCAAAACCCCAATGGTTCAAATTTTCGATCAAGGCCAGAGTATAGAAGAGAGAGGCAGCAGCGAAAACAAACTTTTACCCCGCTTGGAGAGTCCTATGCTAGTCTATTTCAAAGGTTAAGGCAGTTGGATGTATTGAGGCCGATTGAGTCAAAGATACCAAATCCTCCTCCAAAGAACCTCGATTATTCCCTGAGATGTGCCTATTGTTCTGATGCTCCAGGGCATGACATAGAGAAGTGCTGGAATTTGAAAAGGGCAATCTATGAGCTCATTGATACAAACCAAATTGTAGTCCAAAGCCCAGACGCATCAAGCATCAACCAAAACCCTTTGCTAGCCCATGAAGAGACACATATGATTGAAATAGTTCACAAGGATGGGGAGACCAGGAAGTCTTCTAAGTCCATCACGATGATTCAGGCTAGTGAAAGTAATTTGGTTAAAGCTCCAGACTCTACCAAAGCAAAGCCCTTGACAGTTGAAGGGGCTATAGAAAAGCCGAGCTCACTCAATCTAAAGCCACCGGTGTTGGTCGTGAAAGGGCCTTCAAAAGATATTGGGGCAAATCCGGAAAGTTCAAAGGTGGTAGTGCCAGGGATTCCAAGTAAGCCTATCATAGTTGTGAAAGGGGCTCCTATCACCCCTATCATCACTAAACCAGTGACCCAGCTACCAGTGGTTGATTCCAAGGCTGTTTCGTGGAATTACAAACAAGTGATAGTGATATACAAAGGAAAAGAAATAGAGGAAGAAGTTAATGAAACTGGAGGATTGACTTGTTCCAGGAGATGTTTCACCCCAGAAGAATTAAGGAAAGCCAAGCCATTCAATGATAGCCAAATGCCAGTAAAGAAATCGGTCACCAATAAAGAGGTTGAGGAGTTCCTAAAAAAGATGAAAGTGCAGGATTTTTCCATTGTGGAGCAGTTAAGGAAAACACCAGCTCAGATTTCCCTTTTGTCTTTGATGATACATTCAGACGAACATCGTACGGTCCTAATGAAGATTTTGAATGAGGCACATGTTCCTGGTAAGATCATAGTGAATCACTTAAAAAAGATAGCTAGTAAGATCTTCGAAGTAAATAGGATCACTTTCTCTAATGATGAACTTCCTGTGTAGGGTACAGAACAAAATCGAGCTCTTTATCTCACGGTGAAGTGCGAAGATTCTGTTGTCTCGAGGGTTTTGGTTGACAATGGCTCTAGTGCGAATATTTTTCCCTTGTCTACTCTGCAAAAATTGAAGATTGGCACCGAACGAATCCACTTTAACATCGTGTGTGTTCGAGGCTTTGATGGGGGAGGTAAAGATTCTGTTGGAGATATAATGCTTGAATTGTCGATAGGGCCAGTTGAGTTCACCATGGAATTCCAAGTGTTAGATGTGGATGTTTCCTACAATCAGTTATTGGGCAGGGCCTAGATACATGTTGCTAAGGCAGTCCCATCTTCTCTACACCAAGTGGTGAAGTTCGAATGGGACATGCAGGAAATAGTTGTGCACGGTGATAATGACCTGTCAGCTTGTAATGACACAATTGTTCCTTTTATCGAAGCTGAAGATGATAAGGGACCTTGGGTCTATCAGACTTTTGAAACAGTGTCTATTGAGAAAATTCCTGAAGGAAAATGCATTCAGGGTCCTAAGCTATCCTCCGCGTCCGTCATTGTTGCGAATGAAATGTTGAAGAATGGTTTTATACCGGGCAAGGGTCTGGGCTCATCTCTGTAGGGTATTGTGCATCAAGTGCGCCCCAGTGGGAATCCTGGTACATTTGGTTTGGGATTTATGCCCATAGAGAAGGACATGAAAAGGGTTAAAAATCTGAAACAGAAGGTATGGTCGCTCTCCAAGCCCGTCCCACACATCTCTAAGTCTTTTGTCGAACCAGGGGCCGAAAAACCTCCAACCTCCTCAATCCCAAAACCTGTGGTCGATGTTGATGAAGAGCTGATCAAGAGGTTCCAAAGTCTGTTCAAAGAGGTCAATATGGTAGAAGTTGGTGAAGGCTCTAGTAAAGCAGATGTGCAGCTTATTGGCCCAAACATGAAGCTTAGCAATTGGGAAGCTACTCCTCTCCCCACTAGGAAGGAGTTTTGGTGGTTTGCTTTGTTTTCCTTTTTGTTATTTGGGGTATTCCATGGTTGTAATCCAAATTTTTAGCTTTTGCTTGTTTTGATGTTCAAACCCTTTTATCCTTTTATTTTCAATGAAATGCAATTTACCTTTTTCTGTTATTCTTAATAGTGTTTTATTTTGTTCTTTTTTCTTTTGTATAGTTCTTTTTATGCTGGTTGCAGTGACATGACATATATGAAGAATTTTCAGCCGAGTCCTAAAGCCTATCTAATTCTGAAATACTAATACAAGAAGTATAATATGATGATGAAATAGAATATGATGAAGAAACAGCATTTGAGGAAATCAGTAAAGAGCTAAAACAATTTGAAGAAAAACCAAAGCCTAATTTGAGTGAAACTGAAGCAATCAATTTAGAGGACCAAGATAATGTTAGGGAAAACAAGATAAGTGTGCATTTAGAGCCGCAAGTTAAGGAGGAAATAATAAAGACATTGTTTGAGTACAAATATGTCTTTACATGGTCGTATGACGATATGCCGGGCCTGAGCACTGATCTAGTAGTTCATAAATTGCCAACTGATCCAGCATTCCTTCCTATCAAGCAAAAGTTGTGAAAGTTCAAGACCGATATGAGCGTTAAGATCAAAGAAGAAATCACAAAGCAACTTACTGCAAAGGTCATTCGGGTCACTCGATATCCCACTTGGTTAGCCAATGTTGTGCCAGTACCAAAGAAGGATGGTAAGACCAAGGTCTGTGTTGATTACCGTGATCTTAATAAAGCAAGCCCAAAGGATGATTTTCTATTGTCGAACATTCACATTCTGATCGATAATTGTGCCAAGCATGAGATTGGGTCTTTTGTGGACTGTTACGTGGGACATCACCAGATCTTGATGGATGAGGAAGATGCAGAAAAGATAGCATTCATCATGTCATAGGGAACATACTGTTATCAGGTAATGCCATTTGGTTTGAAAAATGCTGGGGCAACTTACATGAGGGCGATGACCACCATATTTCATGACATGATACATAGGGAGATCGAGGTTTATGTAGATGATGTGATCATAAAGTCAAAGAAGCAGTCTGACCATGTCAAGGATCCGAGGAAGTTTTTCCAAAGGCTCCGCAGGTACAACCTCAAGCTAAATCCAGCGAAATGTGCATTTGGTGTCCCGTTTGGGAAACTGTTGGGATTCGTGGTCAGTCGACGCGGTATTGAGTTGGAACCGTCGAAGATGAAAACCATTCAAGAGTTACCTCCTCCAAAGAACAAAATAGCGGTGATGAGCCTACTTGGAAGGTTAATTTACATCAGCAGGTTTATTGCCCAACTCACGACAACATGTGAACCCATCTTTAAGCTACTGAATGCTGCAGTCAATTGGACTGACAAGTGTCAAGAAACATTTAATAAGATTAAGAGGTACCTGTCGAATCCACCTATGCTGGTCTCACCAGAGCCTGGAAGACTTTAATTCTCTATTTGATAGTCTTGGATAATTCTTTTGGCTGTGTATTGGGTCAACATGACATCACGAGAAAGAATGAGAAAGATCTATTATCTTAGTAAGAAGTTCACTCCTTTTGAAGTTAAGTACACTCTGCTTGAGAGGACATGTTTCGCCCTGACTTGGGTGGCACAAAAGTTGAAGCATTATTTGTCGTCTTACACTACTTACCTCATTTCGCACATGGATCCTCTAAAGTATATCTTTCAGAAGCCTATGCCTACGGGAAGACTGGCAAAGTGGCAGATTTTACATACAGAGTTTGACATCATCTATGTGACTCGAACCGCGATGAAAGCCCAAGCCTTGGCTGACCACTTGGCCGAGAATTCGGTGGATGATGAATATGTGCCACTGAAGACTTATTTTCCTGATGAAGAGGTCATGTGTGTTGACGAGGTTGACCACGATGAAAAGCCAGATTGAAAACTCTTCTTTGATGGAGCTGCTAACATGAAAGGTGTCGGAATAGGGGCTGTACTTATCTTTGAAATTGGGAAACACTACCCTGTAACAACCCAACTTCGATTTTATTGCATCAATAATATGGCTGAGTACGAAGCATGCATTCTAGGTTTGAGGTTAGCTATAGACATGGGAGTCCAGGAAATACTTGTTCTGGGAGATTCAGATTTGTTGGTTTACCAGATTCAAAGAGAATGGGAGACTCGAGAATTGAAGCTCATACCATACCGATAGTGCCTGCATGATCTTTGTCAACCATTCAAGTCAGTTAAATTTAGACATATTCCCAGGATTCATAATGAGATTGCTGATGCCTTGGCTACTCTGGCGTCAATGTTACATCATTCGGACAAGGCTTATATCGACCCCGTACATATCCAAGTTCGTGATCAACATGCTTATTGTAATGTGGTGGAAGAGGAAATCGATAGCGAACCTTGGTTCCATGATATCAAGGAATACATTAGGTCAGGGGTATATCCAGTACATGCCACAGGTGACCAAAAGAGAACCATTCGACGTCTGGCTAGTGGATGTTTCTTAAGTGGGGGAATCTTGTTCAAGAGGACTCCGGATTTGGGACTGTTGAGGTGCATAGATGCTAAAGACGCTTCAACTATCATGGCCGAAGTACATTCTGGAGTTTGCAGGCCGCATATGAATGGGTATATGTTGGCAAAGAAGATACTTCGAGCAGGTTATTATTGGATCACCATGGAATGGGATTGTATCAGTTTTGTTCGCAAGTGTCATCAATGCCAGGTACATGGTGATTTGATTCATTCTCCCTCATCTGAGTTACACACAATGTCTGCACCTTGGCCTTTTGTTGCTTGGGGCATGGATGTCATTGGACCAATTGAGCCGGCAGCGTCAAACGAGCATAGGTTTATTCTGGTGGCCATTGATTACTTTACCAAGTGGGTCGAATTTGTAACTTTCAAGTCCGTGACCAAGAAGGTAGTGGTGGATTTTGTTCATTCAAATATCATTAGCCGGTTTGGAATTCCCAAGGTGATCATCACAAACAATGCTGCTAATCTCAACAGTCAATTGATGAAAGAGGTATGCCAATAGTTCAATATCATGCATCAGAACTCCACTCCGTATTGCCCCAAGTCAAATGGAGCTATTGAGGCTGCTAACAAGAACATAAATAAGATACTTTGTAAGATGGTGCGAGGTTCTAGGCAATGGCATGAAAAGTTGCCTTTTGCCTTACTGGGTTATCACACTATTGTTCGCACTTCAGTAGGTGCAACTCCTTATTTGCTGGTATATGGAACTGAGGCAGTTATACCTGCAAAAGTTGAGATTCCACCCCTTCGGATCGTTGCAGAACAGTTGAGTTTTATTGATGAGAAAAGATTGGCTGCAGTATATCATGGTCAATTGTATAAGAAGAGAATGGCAAGAGCATACAACAAAAAAGTGCGTCCTCAGAAATTTGAAGTGGGCCAGATGGTATTGAAACGCATCCTCCCTCATCAGGTTGAAGCTAAAGGCAAGTTCGCCCCAAACTGGCAGGGGCCGTTCATAGTGACCAGAGTGTTGCCCAATGGTGCTTTGTATTTAACAGACATAGACGGCAAATGTGTAGATATGACTATCAATTCTGATGCAGTTAAGAGGTACTATGTATGATTTCTTTGCTTACCTTTAGTTGTATTTTGTACTTGGTATGGTCAAAGTTGAAATGACGAAGGCATTTTATTCCACTACCCAAACACTTTCATCCTTTGCTACCCCTTTTGAGCCTTGTTTATTTTCTTTTATACCCCTCTTTTGGAATCAGTAGCAGAAGTAGAGAATGAAAAATGATGATGAATGAGTGAAAATAAGAAAAATGGAAAAAGAAGGAAAAAGAAAAGGAAAAAAAGAAGAAAAAGAAAAAGAAAAAAAAAAGAAAAGAGACAAAAACAAACAACTTTCTTTTGAACTACGTTCGATCTGATTCCTTTTAAGGATACGTAGGCAGCCTTACGGTCAGGTCCCATCAAAATAAAAATAAAAAATTCCCCAGACCTAAAGAAACTGGGGCAGAAGTTTTGGTTTCGAAAAGATCTGATTCCAAAAGTTGTAATTTTAGCCCTTTTTCATCTTAAATTATTTCGAGCCTTCATGCCACCCTTTTCTTTCTAACCCTGTCCAAAAGCCTACATTGCGGTCCAAAGAAAGACCTTCCGATCAATCTTTGAGGATGCCACGTCAAGCGAGATAGAGGTATGATTTACATCATGGGTAAAACTTTGTTCATGGGCACAAGGGAAAAATGAATAAAATGAGAGAGTCTTATTGGTGAAAACCCTCATGGGCACTGTAAGCGACGGTGAGTTGAGAGAAAATTTAAAATGAGAGAGTCTTATTGGTGAAAATACTCGCGGGCATCGTAAGGCGATGGTGAGTTGAGAGATAAACAAATGAGAGAGGCTTGTCGGTGAAAACCCTTCGGTGCACTATAAGTCGAATGAGGTTCATGTCTTTACAGAGGAATTGGATCAGTGAAAGCCCGGTTTGAAGTATGAAGACATGACATGAACTGAAAATATGATTGGTTGGACGGATTAGGCTGATCAGTCCAAAATGCATGTCATGATCATTGGAGCTGGCTGCTTCCCTCAGATAAGTCTTCTTTATCTCATTCTTCTTCACATAGTCATATGTGTTCAAAATTTTCATTTGTTCCTTTTGTCAAAAATTATTTCACTTTGCTCCTTGAGTCTATCTTTATGAGTCTCTTTCGAATCAACCCTTGTTGAACAAGCAAGAAAGGATTTCAAAGCCTACTACCAGCTTCTAAATTGCACAAAGCGGAGTTCGGCCAGATACAACACAATTGACTTGATTTAGAATAAGCAGTATGGTGATAATTGAGGTTCAGGCAATCAAGTGAATCTTGAATTTTGAGAAAATACAAGGATTCAACAACTTTCAAAATGAAAATACAATGCAACAATTGAGTGTGATAGATTCAGGTCATGCAAAGGTTTTGTGGTCTAGTTCCAATCAAAAGGTCAAAAAAATCCTTGCTAGCCCGAACCAGCTCATAAGAATGAAGCACGGCAGTGGCGGAAGCAGACACTCAGCAATGATGCCACAAATTAACCACCACATTTTCAAACTAACAAAATTTCATTTGACTGAAACAGGGGCAAGAAAATTTGTCAATCCACAGGGACCCTCCCACGAAGAAGACATGGCTTAGGGGCAAGAAATTCTGTTCAGAATCCTCTAAGACGAGAGCATGGCTCGGGTAAGTTCATTCTAAGTTTTCAGGACCCTCATGGATAATGGGATTTAGTTTTAAATTTTCAAGACCCACCTGGATAATGAGATTTAATTTTAAAAGTTTCAGGACCCTTCTGGATAATGGAATTTAATTTTAAAAGTTTGCAGGATCCTCCTGGATAATGGGATTTAATTTTAAAAGTTCTCAGGACCCTCCTGGATAATGAGACTTAATTTAAAATTTTCAGGACCCTCCTAGATAATGGGATTTAATTTTAAAAGTTTTCAGGACCCTCTTGGATAATTGGATTTAATTTTAAAAGATCTCAGGACCCTCCTGGATAATGTGACTTAATTTAAAATTTTCAGGACCCTCCTAGATAATGTGATTTAATTTTAGAAGTTCTGAAGACCCTCCAAGATAATGTGACTTAATTTAAAATTCTCAAGACCCTCCTGGATAAAGAAATTTAATTTTAAAAGTTCTCAGGACCCTCCTGGATAATGGGAGTTAATTTAAAATTTTCAGGACCCTCCTGGATAATGAGATTTAATTTTAAAAGTTCTCAAGACCCTCCTGGATAATGGGACATAATTTAAAATTTTTAGGACCCTCCTGGATAATGGGATTTAATTTTAAAAGTTCTCATGACCCTCCTGGATAATGGAATTTAATTTTATAAGTTTTCAGGACCCTCCTGAATAATGTGATTCAATTTTAAAAGTTCTCAGGACCCTCCTGGATAATGAGACTTAATTTAAAATTTTTATGACCCTCCTGGATAATGAGACATAATTTAAAATTTCCAGGACCCTCCTAGATAATGGGATTTAATTTTAAAAAATTTCAGAACCCTCTTGGATAATGGAATTTAATTTTAAATATTTTCAAGACCCTCCTGGATAATGGGTTTTAATTTTAAAAGTTCTCAGGACCCTCCTGGATAATGGGATTTAATTTTAAAGTTCTCAGGACCCTCCTGGATAATGAGATTTAATTTAAAAGTTCTCAGGACCCGCCTGGATAGTGGGATATAATTTTAAAATTGTCAGAGCCCTCTTGTATAATGGGATTTGGTTTAAAATTTTCAGGATCCTCCTGGATAATGGGATTTAATTTTAATTTTTCTGGACCCTCCTGGATAATAGAATTTAATTTTAAAAGTTCTCAGGACCCTCTTGGATAATGAGATTTAATTTTAAAAGAGTTTTCAGGACCCTCCCGGATAATGGGATTTGATTAAAATTCTCAGGACCCTCCTGGATAATGGGACCTAGTTAAATTTCAAGACCTTCCTAAATAACAAGATTTAGCATAAGTTTTACCTTTAGGAAATATTATTTAGCTTTAAAGTTGTCACTCTTAAGATGAGATTTAATTTGAAGTTTTCAGGGCCCTCCTGGATAATGGGATTTAACTTTTAAATCCTTAGAGCTCTTTAGGTAACATGATTCGACTAACACTCACAGATGTGCCTAGATTCCAAATTGGGGCAAAAAACTTTTTTTGTTTTGTTTGTTTTATTGTAATGTAAGGCGCCCACCTGGATAACGAGGGAATATAGTTCAAGTTTTAGCAATCAGGCACCCACATATATAACGAGGGAATACAGTTCAAGTTTTTAGAAATCAGGCGACCACCTGGATAACAAGGGAATACAGTTCAAGTTGTTGGCAATCAGGCGCCCACCTGGATAACGAGGAGGCGCCCGCCTGGATAACAAGGGAATACAATTCAAGTTTAGCAATCAGGCACCCACCTGGATAATGATGGAATACAGTTCAAGTTTTAGCAATCAGGCGCCCACCTGGATAACGAGGGAATACAATTCAAGTTTTAGCAATCAGGCACCCACCTGGATAACGAGGGAATACAATTCAAGTTTTTAGCAATCAGGCGCCCACGTGGATAACAAGGGAATATAGTTCAAGTTTAGCTATCAGGTGCTCACCTCGATAACGAGGTAATACAATTCAAGTTTAGCAATCAGGCGCCCACCTGGATAACGAGGGAATATAGTTCAAGTTTTAGCAATCAGACGCCCACCTGGATAACGAAGGAATACAGTTCAAGTTTTTGGTAATCAGGCGCCTACCTGGATAACGAGGGAATGCAATTCAAGTTGTTGGCAATCAGGCAGCCACCTGGATAACGAGGGAATACAATTCAAGTGTTGGCGATCAGGCACCCACCTGGATAACGAGGTAATACAATTCAAGTTTTGGTAATCAAGTGCCCACCTGGATAACGAGGGAATACAATTAAAATTGTTGGTAATCAGGCGCCCACTTGGATAACGAGGGAATACAATTCAATTTTTGGAAATCAGGCACCCACCTAGAGAACGAGGGAACTCATTTTATACCAAAGTCAAGCTATTGGCAGGTGCCCACCTGGAGAATGAGGGAAGTCATTTCAAGTTAAGTCATTGGCAGGCGCCCACCTGGAGAATGAGGGAATGCATTTCAAGTTTCAAGTTGGTCGCATGCGCCCACCTAGAGAACGAGGGAATTCATTTCAGAGTTACTTCAATTCGCAAATTTAAGAAGCATCAGGAGCCCGCCTGAAGAACAAGGTCCTTTTTTTTCAGTTTCATATTGAAGATCAAGTAGAGATTCAAGGAAGATTCAAGACAAGAAGTAGATAGGATCTTGTATTTTTCTTTTACTTCTGCTGTAATTTTTCCTTTTATTTTTGATGTAATAGCCGGAACCGCGGACCGGAACCTCGACGGCACTTCAATCGGCTCTCCACTTCGGTATCCTCCATCGCTCTTCTCACTCCGAACTACACGTGGCCTGATTCCTTTATAGCCAAGGATATGTAGGAAACTCAGATATCAAGGCTCGGTCACATTCCCTTTTCTTTAGTTTTGTCTCTCTAAATAAGGGTCGGGTCAAAAAACATGTCTTGTTGTTCTTTGTCTGAAAATACTTCGTGTTTCCCGTCAAAGAGAGACAGCTGTAGACATGTAATTTTGACCCGCACATTAGAATTACCCTTAAAAGTCCTAGTATTTTTTAGGATATTTATCTGAGTTATTTCTATAGGATTTTACTTTATTACTAATTTTAATTCCATTTTTAAGGCACAAAAATAGTTTCATGTTCTATCTTATCCTATTTAGTTTAGGTTATTAATATTTTTATGGAAATATATTTTGTTTTTACCATGATTTTCACTTTTATTTTAATATTAATAATTTATATAAAAAATGATATATAAAAATATAGTTTCATAGTATGATATATCATACTGTAATTAATCATAATTAATTTTAAATTATTTTTGTAAAGAAAAGGTTTATGTTTTCTTAATTGGTAAATTTAAAAGGGTTAAATCCCAAATTACAGGCCCAATATCGGGACAAGAAGAAGCCCAAATCGGACAACCCAAACAAACCCTAATATCTCTGACCCGTTTTCAACCCACGACCCGCCCCGATTCTATCTTAATCTTGGCCGTCCATCACCTCAGATCCTAGGGCCAGGATTATTCCCCCACACCCAAATATAAGCCTAATGAACCAAACCCTAAACCTATCTAACAAACAGCCGCACGCAGCCCCATCTCCGCTTTTGCCCGCGAATAAACTCGCCAAACTCGCCGGAAAACTCAAAAAACTAGCAAGTTCACTCAGCCGAGTGCCATGGCCCCCCTTTTCATCTTCGTCTCTCTCCATGTCATCAACACCATAACGACTTCTGACACACAATATTCTCATCTTCACTCTCCTCACACGCTTTTGATTTCTTGAACGGATCTCGGATAAATGGGAGTGGTTGGATGTGAGTGAAATCATATCCGCGTCTTCCATTTTTCCGATTTTTGTCTTATGGAAATTTTAGGAGGATTTTCGAATTTTTGGGAATATTTTTGGATTTTTCTTGGATAAGAAGAATAGAAGTTTCTAGGGTTCCTATAAATAGGGGGTTCTGGAGATGGAAAAGGGAGGAGAAAAATTTCAGAGACAGGGGAAAGCTATGGTTTTAGTTTTAATTTTCCAACTTTTCTTCTAATTTTTCATTTTACATAATCAAAGAAAATTGGGAAAAAGAAGAGGGCTAGGGTTTTCTGATTTTCATGTTCTTCTTTCCGATTTTCAGTTTATTGGCATACAAAAATCTTACAGTTCTCTATTAGTTTTTCTTTTGATTTTCGAAACAGAAAATACCAAAAAAATATATATAGCTTCTGATTTGTTTAACAAAAAATGGACTTTAGCTGAGGTCCATCGATTGCTCGAGTGGTTTTGCTCGTGGTTCCTGCCGCTGTTGTGTCACTTGTTCGTTTCAAAACTTCACTGGAAAGTCAGCTTATAATTGTTTACCAACAGAACCCATCAAAAGCTTTCGTTATTCAGATTCATCTTCTTACACTCTCTTTCATTTTGGTGTCGATTCAAAGTATGATAAGAGTTGGGGTAGGGTTAGATTAGAAAGGTGATTAAAAGTTGGTTCAGATTGGGCTAATTTGGAGTTGAATTGGTTTGAACATTTGTTAGTCGAATTTAGATTTCTATATTGTGTTGAATGTCGCTTTTGCTTTGTTCTATCTTGTTCTAACATGAGCGATCGTGATTTTGTGATTCTGTTTGCCGAGTAGTGTTTGTTACCAGGATTATGAATTAGTGATGCCTTCATTTTGCAGTTTCGTCTAGTATCTCGTAAGTTGGATTGAAATAGAGATTGGAATGAAAGGTATATGTGAGTCTTCTTTGTTGAAATCTGTTATAATTCTATGTTTAAACTTAACTACTCTTCTTCAATACAGTTTGATCTTTATCACATCCTATGTGATTTTGTTGACCATGAAACTGATTTCTTATGATGCTACTTTCATGTCCGTGTGATGCATTGGGAGTTGAATATGATTTATATTAAGACACGACTGATTGATCAAATATTAGTTAAAATCACTCTTGTTTAGAGGCTGCATCAATTTCGACCCTTCAACTAAAGCAGATTCACATAGGTTCATACCATTCTGTTTGGTCATTTAGATTGGCATTGCATCTTGTTTCATTTTCAATTTGGTCTCCAACCTTGAGAGCTGCGCACTTAGCATACATTCAGTCCTTCTTATCGGTCTATTTGCGTTTGGGGTGTTAAGTGATTCTTGGGGTTGTCTTCCGATGATTTCTATTTGTCGTTGCTTCTGTTGGTCTCTTCTAATGTGAAGAAACATACTGTGAATTCCTGCTAATCTTAGTCGAGTTTCCTGGTGAGTTATTTATTACTATCCTATGTCGAGATATGCGCTAATTTGGTCTCTCTTTGGTCATATGTTGGGTGCGACAAATGAAAGTTTAATTAGTTGTAATTCCAATTGTCTTCTCGTGATCATTAGTCGTTTATCTGGTTGAAGCATCTCATGGTTTGTGGTTAAAATTGGCATGATCAATATCCGTTTCAACATAAAAATTAGTAAGAGCATTGAGTGATTTGAAAATGATTTGTAAATGCTGAAATTTCCCATGTCTTTGTGTTCAATTAAACTATCATTCCCTGAGGCAAATTTGACTAGTTTCGTGTTCAAATAAGTGTGTATCATGGTGCCTTGCTTCGGAATTTTAGGAAATGTGACTGTTGGTCTGTTAGCTACGTAGATTATAGTTTCATGCGCACCGCTTTTTGAGCTATAAATGGAAGTTCTCTTATGTTAGTTTCCTGTTAAGTGAATTTGCACCCATGTTGTTGAAGTGATGGTAATGTCAAATTGCATTTGTTTTGATTTGGGACATTATCAGATTAATTGTTGGCTTTGATTGGCTCACTGGTTCTTAGAATTTGGTAGTGTCATTAGAGATGAAACATATTTGCGTATGAGCCATAGTTTAAGGTTCTGTTAGTTATTTGTTCTTGGATATTGCCAGGGTTGAAGGGAGTTTTAGGAGGCTCTTATCATATTCGAATCCATCATTTATTTCTTTTATTTGTTATTCGTGTTTTTTCTAGATTCTATGTTCTGGATGCTTATTTATTTTGTTTGGTTCATATCTGTTCGAATGATTGGTCTGCCATGGGAGGGGAAAGGCCGAATCCCATTAGTAATCAACTTGTTCCATGCTTTAGGTATCGGGCTCGGCCTAGTAAAAATGAAAAGTTAAAAAATAAAACATGAACATGAATTGAATTGTTCTTCTACTTAGTTCTTTTATTTAATTCCTTTTATTTTCTTTATTGATGATATTGTTCGTTAGGAGCATGTTTAGGCTGACCACACCTGAGTAGGCATTCTTTAGGATTTGTTCATTCAAGGTGAGAGATCGTCCCTTCTAGTTAGTCAATTCATCAGGGGAATGCCCCGTAGAGTTTGTATATATATTTTGTCTTCTTTTATCAAGGGTATGCCCCTAAGTGAATGTAATTGAAGGCCGTGACAGACATGGTAGAGTGAGCGTAGTATAGGTTTTTATTATTTTCTTATTTTATTTATTTATTTATTTATTTTCCTTTTATTAGGAGGGCGACGACCTCGAGCCCTTTTGTGTGTTTATTTTTCTGTGTTTGTTTTTACCTCAATTTGAATATTCTAAGAGCCAGCTAGATCAAGTACGCAACCGTGACATTCACGGGACTTGGGGAATGCCTAGCACCTTCTCCCCGAGTCAAATGAACCACCTTACTCGAATCTCTGGTGTAGACTTAGTTTTAGAGTTCAAAGTGTTTTGAAAGGAAAATTATTATTTTTGGAAAAAACAGTGACCTGACACACCGAAATCAAATGTCAGGTGGCGACTCTGAGTAATTTCCTTTTGAACACAATTCTTTATTACTTTTTAATTAAAAACCCTTTTCAAGCTTTACTAAATCTTTTTTATTTATTTAAGAGGGCTTAGTGAAGTTTGATAAAAAAAAAAAAGGGGTGTGACACACGTCATTTGACATGTGGCACCAAACTGGGCCTCTAGAAAGATGACATCTTGGGCTTAATAAAGTGGGCTCATCACTTTAGCCCAATTAAATGGGCTAACCCAATGAATTAAGACTTATTTATTTAGTTTATATATATTTATATAATTAATTCAATTATATTAGCCCATAATATTTATTAGGACCAATATGTCTTGAATTTTAAAATATAATCTAAATTATTTTATTTTTAATAAAATTTATATGCCTGCAAATGCTCCCTACTTCAAAACTTGTCGGGATGTCTAAACTTTTGAAGACTAGGCTTGAAGTATTCATATTAGTGTACTTGAACTGGCTTGAATTAATCATTTGAAATGTTAAAGTATTTGAACTTTATATTTTAAATATCACTGTTACATGCCTCAAACACATGGAATGTAAAAGCTATTAAATTTAAATTCCAAGATCATTGTTGCACTCGGTCACTTGGCTTTGTAATCCTTATTGAACTTGGTTTGCCATCTTTTCTTGGCAAAGCACTCCATTTTTGTCTCTAATAAGAGCACTGCCATGACTATTAGAATTTTAAAAGGCAACTACAAACAATTTATTCCCTTTTCATGTTGGGAACGAAATCTCGTCCCACATCGCCCAAATAGAATTTTAATGTCAAATTTTGACAGTTATATAAACCTTACACCCATACGCTTATTGAGCATCAAATTGCAATGCTAGCAAGTCACCCCCGCTTCGTGTTTTGAAAATCAGGAAGCACTAGTGCGAAGGTAATTTTCTCCTTCTATTATTTTGCACTTTTTTTTTTTTAGATCAAGCAAAAATGATATGTTCTTGTTTAATAAGATAGTTCATGCATGAAGAAGACAATCTTAGGGTACTCTCAGTCCCGAATATTGGAGAGATTACTCTCATGGCCCAATTGTCGGAGAGGTTACTCTCAATGTGGCTCAACTATCGGAGAGATTACTCTCAATGTGGCTCGACTATCAGAGAGATTAATCTCAAAATGACCCGACTATCGGAGAGATTACTCTCAATATATCTAGACTATCAGAGACACTACTCTCAAAATGACCCGACTATTGGAGAGATTACTCTCAAGGTGGCCCGACTATCAGAGAGATCATTCTCAATGTGTCCTGACTATCAGAGAGATTACTCTCAATTTGGCTCGACTATCGGAGAGATTACTCTCAAAATGATCCGACTATCGAGAGATTACTCTCAATGTGGTCCGATTATCGGAGGCCATTTCATCCAGTTAGACCTTTGTGCCCATTCTAATATTCTTGATTTGGACTTTGATGACTTTTTTTTTCCTTTTTCATTTGCAGCCCGAAGAGATGGTAAATATTAGATACTATACCTCACCTTCCTCCAAACTTAGATATCTCGCGAGACTGAAGATGGCATAGAACAAACCAAGCTTTTGGTTCACACCTCACAAGCTGGCCGGTATGCAGCATCATGGCCTTCTTTGAAGGAACTCCCTTAATGTAGAAAACTGGACCTTGGAGCACAAGGATACTTCTAATCCATTGTCCAAGATGTGGTCTCTCCAAGTGCCAATCCATCGCCACATAAACATTGCTAGCACCCTTCCAAATTTAGGGCATCACATAATTCAAGGCGATTTACGTTGGGGAAACACAACAACAATCGAGGGAGAGTCTCGTCATATTCCAGGATATTGGGAATGGGATGAAGATGTACTTGGCGGAAGCCAATAAACACTGGGTATAACAAAGATTTATGATGCTGTTTATGCCTCACTTTTCACTTATGATCGAAAATCAAACATTTTGCAAGCATTTTGTGAGGCTTGGTGCCCCAAGACGAACATGCTTCTCACATGAGCTAGGGAACTATCTATCTCTCTTTGGTGACATACATATCCTTGGAGGTCTGCCCATTGCGGGTTCTCCGTACAAAGAAGTGGTACCATAGACATGAGAACTCATCGGTTTGGACGAAAAACAGGTGAGATTTATTCCTCGATCTTGCGAGTATTTATTTGCTGCCTTCCATCACCTTAAGGAAGGTACATGTGTTAACCAAAAGGTCTCCTTGAACATGTGGACAAATTTTTGGTATAAAAAAGCTTTAATATATAAACCTGCCCCACTGCGAAAGGAAAAGAACTCTGCGCGCCTAAAGTCGACACATAATCCTAATGGAGTTATTCCTGAGACAACTAGGTGGTCGAGTGATCAAAAAGCTATATTCTCCAAGCTTAGGGTAAGGTCTGACAAGAAAGATGAAACATATATATCACCCTTCTTATCAATTTGGTTATGTGCTTTTGTGTTTTCCTATAAGGCATAGAACTTCATTCGTCCCAAGACTATTAAGATGGCAAGCGGGCAAAAGATTAGCATTGCATTCCCAGTTTTGGCAAGTATTTATCATGGTTTGAATAAGATTTCGTGTTCTTTTCAATTGATCAGGTCAAAGTTTGTTTTCCCATCCATTATGTTTACGACTGGCTTGCACATTACCTTAAAACTCATTATGCACTTGCTAAGGGTCCATCTGTACCTTTGATGGTGGCATACTTAGGAGAGGGAGCTGCGAGGTACTTTGACGAGAAGGATGCAAGAAAACGCATCTACAATGGAGAGGATATAGTTTGGACACCAACAATGTTAACCAATTCTCGTCCTTATTATTATGTGGATAACGATGCCCCTCAAGAGTTAGAGTCAAATTATTTCACGAGCTTATGTTTTAATTACTTCCCTTTTAGGTATGATAACTCATTCATCATCAAGCCATATAGCCCGCATCAATTTAGTCGTCAATTTTGGTTTTACTAGAACATCCCCGATTTTTAGGAGAATGATATCTGTAGAGCCTCTCTAGATGAAGGACTTAGAGTTTGGAGGATTTTCACACTGTATCGGTCTATGTCACGTGCGGCTTCCCCCCCTCCCCAAACGGGAGATCTAGTGGAGAAGATTTTCTACACCAATTATAGGTCTTGGTGGGAGAAAACGCGTTGGAAGTTTCTCGAGAATAATTTACAAGCTCTGGTAGATAATGTTGGGGTAAAATCTACTACTCCTTTAGGAGATGAAGATCAAAGTGTTGGAAATGTGCTCTCACAAGTCAAAGAACCATCTACTCCAATCCCAAAAGTAGTTACACAACATAAGAAAAGGAAGCTTAAATCCTCAAAGGCAGCTTTGAAAGAGGTGGTGTGCACTTCAACAGATATACAGAAACACCCTCCAGTTCTTCCATTTAGCACCCAAGTTCCTTGAGATACAAGCCAGAGTACCAATGAAGATCAAAATTGGAAAATAAAATGGCCTAACCCAGTAGAGATTGTAGAGGTTCCACGTGTTTATAGTTACTCAAGGATGCATACGACTTGTAACAAAGAGGTAAAAATACAATCACCTTGCCTTTTTTTAATCGAACGAATAGCTTCACTAAAAATTACCTACTTTCTTTACCTTTTCCTTATGCAGTTAAATGCCATTGGGCATCCGATGGCATCTCCACGTGACAAGCTGCAAGTGAGTGATGAATCTATTAGAGGGCCTATGTTTAAAGTGAAGTCGTCTTCAAAGGCATCGTCTCTTCCTCACGACAAAACCCTTAAAAGACGAACTCCAAATGGGATAACTCGCGTTCCACCAATGACAAATGCATCAATGTCTATTTTTGAAGGAAAAAGCATTGTCTTTAATCGCAAAAAGGAATTCATCTTGGTACTTTGGGAGGATATTTGCAATAGACTCTCCAAAACTCATGCACAACTACTCTTATCTTATAGGGAGCAAATTACTGAGATTTTCGAGGATATGAAAAAGGCAAATATTTTAGATCTTTCTCCATTATAGTGTACTGGATTCTCTTTCCAAGCTTGCTGCTTCATATGACCAAGAGCTATCCAATTTGGCTAATAAAACGAGTCAAGATGAGAAGCTGGAGCTGATTTCCAGAGCTAAGGAGCGTCTTGAATCGTTCAAACTTGAAACAAGTGAGAATGTCAAGAAAGTTTACTCTAGTGAAAAGAAACTGAAAAGAGTTGTGAAGAAGTTGCAGATATTACAACAAGAGAGGGAGAACCTCGAAGGTATTATAGAAGCAACTCAAAAGGAGTTTGAAGAGATTCAGGCAAAAGTTTCAGCTGCCGAGACTGAGGTCTCTCCCTATGACAACGTAAATTTACTGACTGTTGATGATTCGGCCAATTTGGAGGAGAAGAAGAAGAACTTGTAGACTAGCTGTCAAGAATTGATCAACTATAAGTTTTATTTAGATTAGGCTATTAGCATTATCTCCCCTTTTATCTTTATGTTATATTAACCTAGTGGATATTTATTTCATCTTAAATAAGATTGCTTCTCTTTTTCTTTACATTGTTCGATTTTTATCTTAGTCGCATAATTTTTAGCTTTACGCGCTTGTAACGAAAGATTCATATCTTGTCGTGGGAGAGCCCAAATAACGAACCGTTTGATTTCTCGAAAATTAGAATTCAATATCTAAAACAAATCCAAAACTTAGAATCAAACACCTTCAGAATCGCCCCAGATAATATTTTGAAACCAACTTTAGATTCCACCACATTGGAAATTTCAGATTTGTGCAGTCTCACAAAAACAAAATCTTGGTGTAGGAAAGTCAAAATCACAAACCGTTTAATTTTTTGGAAAATTAACTTACAAATCTGTAATATATCTAAAATGCAAGATTTAATGCCTTAACGATAGTTTCAGATCATAGCTCAAAATCACTATTAAATTCTGACATACTGACGATTTCAGTTGTGCGCGACTTCACCAAAAGTTTGTATTTTGATGTAGGGACGTTAAAATCATGAACCGCTTGATTTCTTGGAAACTAAACTTCAAAATTTAAAACATATCCAAAATTTAAAATTTAATGCCTTAAGGATAGTTTCAAATGATAGTTCAAAGTCGACATTGGTTTCTGATATATCGACAATCCCAAATTAGCGTGACTTCACCAAATTTTTTGTATCTTGATGTGGAAGCCTCGAGATCGCAAGACCTTTTTAATTGCCAAAAACTGAAATTCAAGAGCTTCATTCTCATCAAATATCTTGGGTTCAAGTCTCACTGAATTTGAAAGATCATGAAGGCTCACCAAAAAAAACTTGAAGGTTTGGTGAACATGAAGGAATAGCGAATCCCCAGACTTCAATGTAAATGCTTGGCAGCCTCCTAAAAGAGATTAATCATTTTTATTGAAGACACCAATTTACCATAGCGGCTTGCCTCTTTTAAATTAAATGTGATCCAAAGTCTAACAGAAAAATGGTATCTCAACTCAATTTTTAAGTGCCGATTGAATGGATTACATTCCATTGTACTTCATTCATACAACGATTGGGAGATTATGTATCTTTTGAACTTATGAGACTGAACTCAGAATGAAACTCTAAGCTGCCTACGTACCTTGGTGAAGAGGATCAAGTCATACTGTAGTTCATAATGGGTGATTTTTTGTTTTATTTTTTTTTTTAATTTTTTATGTCCTAACTTTATCTTAGGCCGCATTTTTCGAGGTTTTCAACCTAGCAGATTTTTTTAAAATTGTTTTTATGTTCTAACTTTTGCTAAGCCACCTCTTTCGAGGTTTTCAACCTAGCAGACTCTTTTTTTTGGTGGGTCGTACATAGTTTAGACTCATGTGGGCCAGAAGTGTAGGAACATGCAGTTTAGGCTCATGCATCAAGGAGCGTTGAAACTTCAAGGATAATACTTCTTCGAAAACTTGCCATTGATAGGGTCGATTCTCATGCCATCTGCATCAACTAACTTGTAAGCCCTACTTGAGTAAGCTTCTTGTATGACATATGGCCCATTCCATTTTAATGTGAACTTCCCTACAGGTTTATGGGAAGTAATAATAGGTCTTCGTATGGCAAGGACTTGATCTCCTACTTGAAAGGATCTCGGACGAACTCTTTTATTGAAGGCGCGAGACAATCGAGCTTGATAACATTCAAGACTTTGTTGAGCTTCCAACCTCTTCTCATCAAGATCCTCCAACTCTGCTAATCGAAGTCGAGCATTTTCTTCATCGGTGATCCCTTCTTGAATGGCAAGTCACAATGAAGGTATTTGACGCTCGAGTGGCAAGACGACTTCGACTCCATAAACGAGTGAATAAGGGGTCGCTTGTGTTGGAGTGCAGTGAGTCGTCCTATATGTCCATAGACCTTCTTCCATACGGTCATTCCAATCTCTTTTTGATTTGGAGACACTTTCTTTAACAAGTTGCATAGGGTCTTGTTGAATGCTTCAGCTAGACCATTAGTAATAATATTGTACATCGAAGAGTTATGTTGCTTGAAGCCAAAGAGATCACAAATCTTGTTCATAAACCTATTATCAAATGACTTTCCATTACCCGTTATTGTGTAAGGAGGAATGCCAAAGCTATAGATTATGTTTACCCAGATAAAACTTGCAACATTTTCCTTCTTTACCTTCTTATGAGCAACAGCTTCAGCCCATTTTGAGAAGTAGTCAGTTGCAGCCAAGATGTATAGGTGCCCACTAGAGGACTTTGGTAGTGGTCCAACAACATCCAATCCCCAAGCGTCAAATGGCCAGGATGTCACAGTCGGGTGCAACACTTCAAGAGGTTGATGAATAAAATTCGCATGGAATTGACAAGCCTTGCATCTTCGAGCGTAGTCCAAGAATTCTTTTACCATCATTGGCCAATAATATCCCATCCTTTTTATATGGAAGTGGAGCTTTGATCCAGACTGGTGTGACCCACATACCCCAGAATGTGCCTCTTGCAAAGCTTGGAGTGCTTCTTCTTCCCCTAAGCATTGCAAGAGTATTCCCTCGAATGACTTTCTATATGGAGTATCTTTGTAGTAAAGGAAGCGAGGTGTACGACGACGAATTTCTGTCCTTCTCCTCGGATTTTCTGGAAGTATCGCATAGCTTAAGTAGTCGATAATGGGTTGTCGCCATTCTTTTTTCTCAGCTTCAGAAATAGTGACAAGATGCTTGAGTTCATTTTCTTCACCTTCAGCCTCATTTGGTGGCGGTACTACCCATTTTTGGCTGACAGAAACTTGCACTTGATCAGACAAGGTTAAAGATGAAGCTAGGGTAGCTAAAGCATCAACCTAGTTGTTTTTCTTTCCTTGGCACATGTTGAATAGTCACATCACCGATCCATCCTATTAATTTTGTAGCATAATCATGATATGGGCGTAGTTTAGGTTTCTTGACCTTGTAACGACCTAAAAGCTGTTGATCACCAACTGAGAGTCACCAAAGACTTGCAATCGAAACCGCTTCATTTAGACAGCCATTTCAAGCCCAAATATTAGTGCTTGATACTCAGCAACGTTGTTAGAACAAAGTTGCATCAACGTAAAAGAGTAGGGAAGAACTTCACCTTGAGAACTGACAAATACTACACTAGCACTAGCTCTTCCGCGATGTGCAGCACCATCAAAATACATTTTCCATGGAGGTTGAACTTCAATGACCATTGCGTCCTCATCAGGTAGTTCGTCAGTTAGCTCCCAATCATCAAGTATAGGGTGATCTGCCAAGAAGTCCGCTAACACTTGTCCTTTTATAGCCTTTTCAGGGATGTACACAATTTCAAATTGTTGAAACTGGAGGTACCACCTTGCTAGTCGATCACTAAGGACAAATTTTGACATCACAAACTTGATGGGATTTTCTCTAGAAACCAAAAGAACGACATGAGCTTGAAAGTAGTGCTTCAACTTTTGGATTGAGAAGACTAGTGCCAAACATAACGTTTCGATTGGGGAATAATTCAGCTCATTTGATGTCATCATCCTGCTCAAGTAGTAAAGGGAGTTTTCTTTTCCTTCACTATTTTCTTGGGCCAACAAGCGCTCCAATAGACCTTTCTTGTGCTGAAATATACAGTATCAGCAGCTTTCCAAGTATGGGGGCTGCCAAAATGGAGGCTTCGTACGTTAAAATCTTCGCCTTCAGTTAATTGACGTAGACTCAGGGATAAGATTATCTTGAGATTAATTTATTTACGCTTTATAACAAGCGATAAGTAAGTGTCATGAAAGATAAAGGGTATACAAATTAAAGAAATTAAGTTTCGTTGAATGTTGCCGATTTGGGATAAAATACGGGACGAACGTTAATACCCGATAATTACGGACTAGTACCATATAAGGTACCATATGACCACGATAGTATAATGTATAAAGTATATTAAAAATAAGTAAGTAGTATTTTAAGTAGTTGTGATAATTCTAAATTATGCGGGTAATTGGTTAATTATCGGGTAGCGGAATATTACCTAATTAATAAATGAATTATAAGATAATATTAAGAACTCCCACGTGGCAGCACCACCATAATCTTAGAAATGACTCTTAACGTCATTTGTCTATGTGGCAACTTGTCTTATGACTTAAATGATATACCTTTTTGCAAAGGAAATCACATGTCTTATGGACAAAAAAGGATCACATATCCATTCCATTCATCTGATAACGTGAGAATTCAAGAACTGGGAGAAATTCAAATGTCTGACATTCTACAGCGTCTTCAACGCTTCAAGACCCGGGATTTAAGAGAAACTTACTTAACGTGACATTTTGCAATATTAAAGGAGTACGGTATAATCTCTCTGAAAAGAATCAACTCAGGTATGTAATGGCTATCCCTTATTTCAATTGGCATGACAATAAAATGCGTACTTGACTAAAGAGGTTAAAAAAAAGCATAATTCTTATAGATATTCCACTCTTATAGTTGATGGTTGTTATATTGTTGATTATGTTGTGAATAGTTTGATTGTAAATGGGTACAAATTTGTTCTTAAGTTTCATAGTCCTACTCAGAACTAATGGCAGCAAAAGGGGTCTAGGAATTCATCTCTTTTTATTTTTTTATGTTGGATAAATGGAACAAAGATCCATTTGCTGTTCTAGAATATGTTGGAGACAAAAGTTGTGTATACCGTGCACTTGCTTCTTTATCAAAGATATGAATGTGTTACTGATTCAAAAAAATAAAGTTATAGTGGCAGCAAGAAGAAGATAAAATTTGAAACTGAAGAAGGTTTTGTTAAATTTATTTTTTTCTTCTGCAGATGGACAACGTTTATTGAAGTACTTGGGGGTAGTTTTTAGTTCTAATTGTGGGAAAATTCTTCTGGACATCATACTCTGTATGCTTATGTTTTCTTCACTATTGTAATAAGCAGCTGACTACATTGTTCTTTGTAAGAGGAATCTGCAGATTCTATAAAGATATAGAAAAGTATGCGTAAGTGTATATGTATAGTAAAGAGTAGGTGAGTTATAATTGTGTTCCATAAGTTGAATCCATTCCAAACTATTAGATCTATATTAGACATAATAGCATACGAGGTAGCCCTAAGGTAACCGGGGTTGTTAGTTGTCCTTTCGGAGATAGGTACTCCAAGAGGGTAATTGAAAATAAGGATTAGAATACATATTTGTTACTTCCATTAGTGGCATGTTTTCACTAGTCGGGCAGTTACCACCGGTTGGGCAGTTATGTATCATTATTTACCACCGGTTGGGCAGTCATGCATATTTATTTACCACTGAGTCACGACCGATTGGGCAGTTACACGTTTACCACCGAGCTACGGCCGGTCGGACAGTCATGCATTTACCACCGTATTTACGTTCGTTAAAATTTCATTTTCAGTTAACCGGCGTGGACTCGGGGATGAGATTATTTTGAGGTTGGCGTATTTAAGCTATTTGTAACAAGCAATAAATAAGTGTCATAAAGGATAAAGGTTATAGGAATTAAAGAAAACGAGTTTCGTTGAAAGTGGCCAATTTGGAGTAAAATACAGGTTGAACGATAATACCCGATAATTATAAACTAGTACCATGCAAGGTACCATATGAAAACGATAGTATAATATATAGAGTATATTAAAAATAAATAGAATTTTAAGTAATTTGGGGCAATTTTTAAATTATACAGGAATTAGTTCTTTACCGGGTAACGAGACTTTACCCAATTAACTAATAAATAGGTAAAGATTACTAATATTTACCCACTCTTCAGCGTGGCATAAGGCCACCAATTTAAAAAATGACTCATACCTATTGTAAATAGGTGTCTTACACCTAAGGAATAAGAAAAGTTTAAAGTTTATCAAGATAATTCCTTGAAGAAATCTGACAATCCACAAAACGTGATACTATCACAAATTAGTATCAAAGTCCATCCAAAGGCTAGTATCCAGAAACATTATCTTTCCAAAACTTCAAAGGAGAAACGTTATTCCTTCCAAACAAAGAACCAGAAAAGTTTTCTTTAAAATTGAAAACGTTATTTCGTTCCAAGATTTTTAGGAACCAGAAACAAATTTCGTCCGTGAATTTCTAAGGTGCAGAGGCAAATTTCGTTCAATCAACAAAAGTTTTCCAACGAAATATTATACGGAGTTTTCCCTACTCTAGGTATGTTAAGGCTAAGCTTTTCCTTCATTCTAGCATGATATCGTAATTACACAATATTGATAACGAGGCATCAAGAAAATTTCGTATCCCGAAATTTACATATATTTTTCTAGTCTCGCGAATTACATATATTTTCCTAGTTTTTTAAGTTACCATATTCTTCTTATTGGGATTTGCATATTCAGTTGAGTATTTCCTTCTTCCGGTCAAAGAGCAGAGAGTTTACATATATAGAGTATTAAAAGTATTTTCACTACCATCGAGCTATAATCGATGGGCAGGCCTCTATTGGGAAACCTTTGATCAGATGGTAAGTTATATAACGAGCCTGCTGTGGCCGAGCACGTATGAGCGAGCCCAGGTGGTCGAGATACAGAGCCTAGTATGGCCGAGCGCCTATGAGCGAGCCTATTACGGTAGAGTATTTATATATATATATATATATATATATATATATATATATATATATATATATATATATATATATATATATATATATATATATATATACACACACACACAGGGCCGGACATCTATTTTACTCACTATATCGAGAGAGTTCAGTCAGTATCAGGAGATGAGCATATCTTCAGATTTTCTTTAACTCCCAATTATTTTCAGTTATTATATTATCAGATCAGTTTCAGCTTCGGTATATTGCCTTACATACTCAGGATATTATTTCGTACTGACATCCCTTTCTGGGGCACTGTATTTCGTGCCTGCAGGTTCAGATAGATAGACGGGTAGACCTCCTCAGAAGGTGTTGTCCGAGTGCAGCTTTATCAGTAAGCTCCCCTTCTTTCGGAGTTGCCGAGTCTAGCAGTGTGATGTATATCTTGTGTATATATGTAGATAGGTTATGGGTAAGTCGGGGACCTATTCCGATCACAGTACGTCTATCAGTAGAGGCTTGTAGACATATCATATCGGTTAAGTGCAGTATGTTGGGATTGTAGGCCCTGTGCGAATATTTTGTTAGCTTGTCAGTTGTAGTAATTATGACGGCCTTGCCGGCCCAGCTTATGTTGATATCAGTCAGCGTTAGTCTCCATTTAGTTTTATATTTTATATCACACATTATCTTGTAATGTGGCCCATACTCAAAGTATGACATTATAGGTCCAGAGTCTCTTAGTCGCAAATGGTACGCAAGGATAGATGATGCACTAGGTGTCGGTCTCGCCCCAGGCTCGGTGCTTGACACTGTATGGTTATGATTTCTTCACTATTGTAATAAGCAGCTGACTACATTGTTCTTTGTATGAGGAATCTGCAAATTCAATTAAGATGTAGAAAAGCATGCGTAAGTGTATATGTATAGTAAAGAGTAGGTGAGTTATAATTGTATTCCATAAGTTGAATCCATTCCAAACTATTAGATCTATATTAGACATAATAGCATACGAGGTAGCCTTAAGATAACTGGGATTGTTAGTTGTCCTTTCTGAGATAGGTACTCTAAGAGGGTAATTGAAAATAAGGATTAGAATACATATTTGTTACTTCCATTAGTGGCATGTTTTCACTAGTTTGGCAGTTACCACCGGTTAGACAGTTATGTATCATTATTTACCACCGGTTGGCAGTCATGCATATTTATTTACCACAGAGCCACGGTCGATTGGGCAGTTACACGTTTACCATCGAGCTACGGCCGATCGGACAGTCATGCATTTACCACCGTATTTACGTAAGTTAAAATTTCATTTTTTTCAGTTAACCAACGTGGACTCGGGGATGAGATTATCTTGAGGTTGGCGTATTTACGCTATTTGTAACAAGCGATAAATAAGTGTCATAACGGATAAAGGATATACGAATTAAAAAAAAACGAGTTTCGTTGAAAGTGGCCAATTTGGAGTAAAATACAGGTCGAACGATAATACCCGATAATTATAAACTAGTACCATGCAAGGTATCATATGACCACGGTAGTATAATATATAGAGTATATTAAAAATAAATAGAATTTTAAGTAATTTGGGACAATTTTTAAATTATACAAGTAATTGATTCTTTACTGGGTAACGGAACATTATCCAATTAACTAATAAGTAGGTAAAGATTACTAATATTCATCCACTCTCCACGTGGCACAAGGCCACCAATTTAAAAAGTGACTCATAGCTATTGTAAATAGGTGTCTTACGCCTAAGGAATAAGAAAAGTTTAAAGTTTATCAAGATAATTCCTTGAAGAAATCTGACAATCCACAAAATGTGATACTATCACAAATTAGTATCAAATCCATCCAAAGGCTAGTATCCAGAAAAATTATCTTTCCAAAACTTTAAAGGAGAAACGTTATTCCTTCCAAACAAAGAACCAGAAAAAGTTTTCTTTAAAATTGAAAACGTTATTTCGTTCCAAGATTTTTAGGAACCAGAAACAAATTTCGTCCGTGAATTTCTAAGGAGTAGAGCCAAATTTCGTTCAATCAACAAAAGTTTTCCAACGAAATATTATACGGAGTTTTCCCTACTTCAGGTATGTTAAGGCTAAGCTTTTCCTTCATTCTAGCATGATACCGTAATTACACAAGTTTGATAATGAGGCATCAAGAAAAATTCGTATCCCGGAATTTACATATATTTTGCTAGTCTCGCAAATTACATATATTTTCCTAATTTTTAAGTTACCATATTCTTCTTATTGGGACTGCATATTTAGTTGAGTATTTTCTTCTTCCGGTCAAAAGAGCAGAGAAGTTTACATATATACAGTATTAAAAGTATTTTCATTACCATCGAGCTATAATTGATGGGCAGGCCTCTATTGGGCAACCTCTGATCAGATGGTAAGTTATATGACGATCCTACTGTGGCCGAGCGCATATGGGCGAGCCCAGTTGGTCGAGATACAGAGCCTAGTATGGCCGAGCACCTATGAGCAAGCCCAGTTGGTCGAGATACAGAGCCTAGTATGGTCGAGCGCTTATGAGCGAGCCTACTACGAAAAAGCAGATATATATGTATACCGAGCCTTATAGGGCCGGACATCTATTTTACTCACTATATTGAGAGAGTTGAGTCAGTATCAGCAGATGAGTATATCTTCAGATTTTCTTGGACTCCCAGTTGTTTTCAGTTATTATATTATCAGTTCAGTTTCAGCTTCAGTATATTGCCTTACATACTCGGTACATTATTTCATACTGACGTCCTTTTTTGGGGGAACTATATTTCATGCCTACGGGTTCAGATAGATAGACGGGTAGACCTCCTTAGAAGGTGTTGTCCGAGTGCAGCTTTATCGATAAGCTCCCCTTCTTTCGTAGTTGCCAAGTCTAGCAGTGTGATGTATATCTTGTGTATATATGTAGATAGGTTATGGGTAGGTCGGGGCCCTGTTCCGATCACAGTACATCTATCAATAGAGGCTTGTAGACATATCATGTCGGTTAAGTGCAGTATGTTGGGCTTGTAGGCCCTGTACGAATATTTTGTTGGCTTGTTAGTTGTAGTAATTATGACGGCCTTGCCGACCCAGCTTATGTTGACATCAGTCAGCGTTAGTCTCCATTTTGTTTTATATTTTGTATTGCAGATTATCTTGTAATGTGGCCCATAGTCAAAGTATGACATTACAGGTCCAGAGTCTCTTAATCGCAAGTGATATGCAAGGATAAATGAGGCACTAGGTGTCGGTCTAGCTCCTAGGCTTGGGGCTTGACATTGTATGCTTATGTTTTCTTCACTATTGTAATAAGCAGCTGACTACATTTTTCTTTGTAAGATGAATCTGCAGATTCTATTAAGATGTAGAAAAGTATGCGCAAGTGTATGTATATAGTAAAGAGTAGGTGAGTTATAATTGTATTCCATAAGTTGAATCTATTCCAAACTATTAGATCTATATTAGACCTAATAGCAAACGAGGTAGCCCTAAGGTAACTGGGATTGTTAGTTGTCCTTTCTGAGATAGGTACTCCAAGAGGGTAATTGAAAATAATGATTAAAATATATATTTGTTACTTCCATTAGTGGCATGTTTTTACTAGTCGGGCAGTTATCATCGGTTGGGCAATTATGTATCATTATTTACCACCGGTTGGGCAGTCATGCATATTTATTTACCACCGAGCCACGACCGGTTAGGCAGTTACACGTTTACCACCGAGCTACGGCCGGTCGGGTAGTCATGAATTTACCACCGTACTACGTCCAGTCGGGTAGTTGCCACTGATCAGTTGGGTAGTTAATGCTACGAGAATGATGTAATCAGAACTACTAGATCGTAGTTTTATTTATATATATGAATAGGTTTTATTCTACATGTTATGCCCCTCAGCGGCAAGTCAGAAGTTATAAGTTGACTCTTATCTCTCCTCGAGATAGTATCTTGTTATTATTATATTTTATTTTTGCCTTACATACTCGGTACATTCTTCGTACTGACGTCCCTTTTCCTGAAGCACTGTGTTTCATGCCACGCAGGAGTAGATAGGCGAGGTGAGGACCATCCACTGTAGGCTGCCTCCATATATCAACTTTTGGTTGGTGAGCTCCACATCTTCCTGGAGTATTACCGAGTCACGTTCTATATATGTTACTTTGTTTATGATGATGTCGGGGACCCTGTCCCAACTTATATATTGTGATCATGTTTTCTTAGAAGTTTTGCAAACAATGTCCTGCGTATAGCTTTAGGCATGATATGTCAACAGCCTTGTCGGCTCCTATGTATCTATATAAATCTTTTTGAATTAGATATGTGAGTTAAGTTCTAACATTATTAATTATATATATAACTATGGCCTACCATGGCCGTGATGAATCTTATAAAAAAAAAGTATGTGGCGCTCGGTTGAGTAGGCACCGGGTACCCGTCGGGCCCTCTGATTTGGGACGTGATAAAGTGGTATCAGAGCAGTTCTATCCTAGGGTTGTCTGCAAGCCGTGTCTAGTAGAGTCTTGTTTATAAATGTGTTGTGCACCACGTTATATAAACAAGAAACTATAAGGTATTTAAGGATCGGTTACCCTTCTTTCTTGATATTAGACCGTGCAATATAGTAGAGTCATAGGGAATAAAGCCCTTGACCTTTGACTTGTTTTATATATGCAGCAATGCCTATGACCAGGAACGCTATGGCTAGTCAGAAGGGTAAAGTAGTGGCAAATGATGGCATAAGTAGAGTACCAATGTCTAGTGAGGGCCAGAGTGAGGCCCCGAGGGGAAATACAACACCCTCGCATAGTTCTCCGATTTTGCCAGCACCCGAGGAGAT
Organism: Nicotiana tabacum; assembly: GCF_000715075.1. Taxonomy (NCBI): domain Eukaryota; kingdom Viridiplantae; phylum Streptophyta; class Magnoliopsida; order Solanales; family Solanaceae; genus Nicotiana; species Nicotiana tabacum. Next base: position 45,464,044 of record NC_134084.1, read on the forward strand.
GAGGAGGAACCCAGTACCTCCACCTATTGTTCAGGATGAGGATATGGATATGCGGAGTGCAGTACAATTGTTGACTATATTGGTAGCCGCTCAGGCTCAGCGCCAGGTAGGTATAGGTGTTGGTTACGTTGATAGGGCTATTAGCACGAGAGTTCGCGACTTCATCAACTTGGACCCTCCAGTGCTTATCGGATCCAACAAGGATGAGGACCCGCAAAACTTTATTGATAGTATACAGAGGATATTGAGGGTGATGCATGCATCAGACACTGAGTTAGTAGAATTGGCTTCGTACCAATTCCAGGATGTTGCGGTTTAGTGGTATGAAACTTGGAAATTGTCTAGAGGGACAAATGCATCTCCAGCGGTGTGGGAAGAGTTCTCAGGGGCTTTTTCTGCGTCATTACTTGTTGGCAGAGATTCGCCAGGCAAGGGTAGACAGGTTCTTGGCTCTTAAATAAGGGAATATGAGTGTGCGGGAGTATAGCCTCCAGTTTGATTCCTTGGTGAGGTATGCCCCCTCGATTATGGCTAAAATGAGTGATCGAGTGCATCGGTTTGTGGTAGGACTTGGGCCACACCTGATTAATGAATGCTCCACAGCCGCTCTACTTGATGGTATGGATATTTCCCGTATCCAGGCTTATGCTCAGAATTTAGAGGATCGGAAACGACAACAATATGAGAATCATGATCGGGGTCAATGTAAGAAGGCTAGGTCTGCTAGGCGACCTGAGGATTTTTCGGGCGATCCTATGTCACCATACCGTGTTGAAAGTGTCCGACAGTTATAGAAGTCGTATTATGATGGATCTGTCTATTCTGAGTCAGTTTAGGGCTCGAGAATTTTGGGTTTTCAGAATCATAGGGATTCAGTGCAAATGAGGGTGCCTCCTCCGCAGTGCAGTCAATACGATCGATCTCATTCTAGACAATGTCTTCAGGGGTCTAATATATGCTATACCTGCGGAGACCCTAGTCATTACATGAAGGATTTTCCTATAAATGGCAGAAGCGGGATGGTTCAACCCACCATACCTATAACAGTCTCCTCCTCTTCAGTACGCCCTTAAGAGCGAGGCCCTCATGCATCAACTGGAAAAGGTAGAGGTAGGGGTGGTGCATCTAGCTCAGGTGGTAGTCAGAACTGCATATATGCTTTGGCTGGTCGTCAGGACCTAGAGGCTACACCGAATGATATGTCAAGTACTGTGACTATGAGTAATGTTTGATCTTATTAACACAAATTGTCCAGTTAATATGATTAAAATATGATTGCGTTGGCATTAAGTCTGAAGGGTTAAGGAAAACCAAGGCTAGCTTGAAAGCAAAGTACGAACCAGGTATTAAGATTACAACTAGTAGGTATCAACGCCTAGAAGATAGATTAATAAAATCATAGGCGACAAATGGATTAGGAAGTAGTTTTAGGGAGGGACGACGTCCTGACCTCGTGTGAGCATGATAATTGTTTCATTGGAACATACCCAGCAAGATATATACATTTATAATTAATGAGTATGTATGTACATCTTGCAAGTTTAAACATTCGAGGACGAATGTTTCTAACGGAGGAAGGATGTTACATCTCGCGTTTTCTTACGTTAAAAGTTTCGTCTTCAGTTAATTGACATAGACTCAGGGAGGAGAATATCTTGAGATTAACGTATTTACGCTTTATAACAAGCGATAAGTAAGTGTCATGAAAGATAAAGGGTACACGAATTAAAAAAAATAAGTTCCGTTGAAGGTTGCCGATTTGAGATAAAATACGGGTCGAGCGTTAACCCGATAATTACGGACTAGGACCATACAAGGTATCATATGACCCCGATAGTATGATGTATAAAGTATATTAAAAATAAGTAAGTAGTATTTTAAGTAGTTGTGATAATTCTAAATTATTCGAGTAATTGGTTAATTATCGAGTAGGAGGATATTACCTAATTAATAAATGAATTATAAGATAATATTAAGAACCCCACGTGGCAGCACCACCATAATCTTAAGAATGACTCTTAAAGTCATTTGTCTATGTGGCAACTTGTCTTATGACTTAAATGATACACCTTTTTACAAAGGAAATCACATATGTCTTAAGGACAAAAATGGATCACATATCCATTCCATTCATCTGATAACGTGAGAATTCAAGAATTGGGAGGAATTCAAATGCCTGACATTCTACAGCGTCTTCAACGCTTCAAGACCCGGGATTTCAAAGCAACTTAATTAACGTAAGATTTTGCAATATTAAGGGACTACGGTATAATCTCTCTAGAGAATCGACTCAGGTATGTAATGGCCATCCATTCTTTCAATTGGTATGACTCAATAGAATGAGTACTTGACTAAAGAGGTTAAAAAAAAGCATAATTCTTATAGATATTCCACTCTTATAATTGACGGTTGTTATATTGTTGATTATGTTGTGAATAGTTTGATTGTAAATGGGTACAAATTTGTTCTTAAGTTTCATAGTCCTACTCAGAACTAATGGCAGCAAAAGGGGTCTAGGAATTCATCTCTTTTTATTTTTTTATGTTGGATAAATGGAACAAAGATCCATTTGCTGTTCTAGAAAAGGGGTCTACGCAGGTGTAGATAGGCGAGGTGAGGACCATCCTATGTAGGCTGCCTCCAGATATCAGCTTTTGGTTAGTGAGCTCCACATCTTCCTGGAGTATTACCGAGTCACTTTCTATATATGTTACTTTGTTTTATGAAGATGTCGAGGACCCTGTCCCGACTTATATATTATGATCATGTTTTCTTAGAAGTTTTGCAGACAGTGTCCTATGTATAGCTTTAGGCATGATATGTCAATGGCCTTGTCGGCCCCTATATATCTATATAAATCCTTTTGGATTAGATATGTGAGTTAAGTTCTAATATTATTAATTATATATATAACTGTGGCCTATCATGGCCGTGACGAGTCTTATAGAAAAAAAGGTACGTGGCGCTCGGTTGAGTAGGCACCGGGTGCCCGTCGTGGCCCTCTAATTTGGGTCGTGACATAGGGGTTGCCAAAACTGGAGGCTTCACCAAGTAAGTTTTGATACTTTCAAAGTCATCGTGACATGTTTGGTCCCATTTAAAAGAAACACTTTTCTTCATGAGGCGACTGAATGGTTGGCTCATCCCAGCTAGGTTTGAGATGAATTTCCTAATGTATACTAGCTTTCCTTGCAGACTTTTTAATTCATGAATATCCCGAGGTTCATGCATTTTCAAGATTGCATTTACTTTGGCTTGATCAATTTCAATCCCTCGATGCTGGACAATGAAACGAATTAACTTTTCAGAAGTAACTTTAAAGGCACATTTCAATGGATTCATCCTAATTTGGTTCCTCCGGAGCAACTCAAACACCAATCTCAAGTCCTTCAAGTGGTTGCTCTTCTTTCCTGATTTTACAACCAAGTTTTCAACATAGAATTTGACATTCTTATGGAGAAGCTCATCAAAGATATTCAGCATAGCTCTTTGGTAAGTAGCACCAGCATTCTTCAAGCCAAAAGGCATTACCTTTTAGCAATAAATACCCTTCGTGGTACGAAATACAGTAATCTCTTCATCTTTTGGTACCGTGCAAATTTGGTTATAGCCCGATGAACCGTCCATGAAAGACATTGCCTCATAACCAATAGTAGCGTCGATCATTATCTCTGGAATAGGAAGTGGGAATTCATCTTTCGGACACGCATTGTTGAGATCCCTAAAGTCAACGCACACTCGAATCTAGCCATTTTCCTTCCTTACAGGGACAATAGTTAAAGCCCATGTTAGGTATTTAACTTCACAAATAAAACCAACTTCGATGAGTTTGTTAACCTCACTTTCAATCAAGGGAACCAAGTCCAGCCTAAAGCGCCTTTAAGATTGCTTAACAGGACGAGCTCCCTTCTTGACTACGAGGTGATGGACTGCTGGGTCCAAGCCAGGCATCTCTTTGTAACTCCAAGAAAAAACATCTTTAACCTCCTTGAGTAACTCCATATAAGTTCTTTCTTCATCGGCTGCTAGTAAAGCACTTAGATAAGTAGGCCTCGGTTCTTCATCAGTGCCAAGGTTTACTTCTTTCAAAGTGTCCAATGTTGTTTTTACCCCTTCTTCAAGTTCAGACGGAGTATCCTTTGCATATTCATCTTCTTGAGGGTCCCCATCATTGAAGGATATGTGATAACACGGTGAAACATCTTCCATTGAAGATGGAACACCATTCTCGCCTTGTATAGTAACATGATACGAAGAACCCACACTTTCTTCGTCTTCATCACATCCTTTAGTGTAGAACATAATGTATGGCTTCATCTTTAGTACCTCATCATACAAAATCATGACTTTTGTTTGTCTCCTCATCCTAGAAGGATCCAAACTTTGGAAATCCTTAGAGATCTTCTGAATTTCAGGCGAACCGGGTGTCCTCGTATTTCGATAATTTCTCTGGAACTTATTCCCTTACTTTAATGGAGCCAATCTCTCAAATACGGAAGTCCTCACAGTTGATTTTTCAAGTCGATCAAAGATAGAAGGCTTGCTAGAAACGACAGATTCATCTTCTACAATGATATAATTGCTACTCGCCCTTCTTATAGAGATGCGCACCGGTGACAGTTGTTTGTATCCCAAACCTTCACATGGTTTCCTCATCACAACTTTTGATGGGAGCTTCCCTAACATTTATGGCTCATTAGGATTGTATCCAGCTTTTGCAAATAGCCTGTAAGCGTTAGGATCAAAACTTTAATCTATTTGCTTTGTAGGGAGTGCCACATTCTGCAAATGATTTTAGGCCACAAACCCTGTAAGTGGCTTTTAGGACAAATTTATTGCCTCAATTCGTTTTACCAGAAGAGTTAACTGCTTTAGCATGTTAGTTTGGAGATTAGATGATTCACCTTCATCTTTCTTCTTTTTAGGGACATATTGGAGTGCAGGAGTTACTTTCTTTCCATAAGACGCAATATCCCCTCTATAAGAGTTATTCGCGTTGGGTTGTACCTCATCACTAACAGCTTTGGCTCTACCAGCAGTCACCTGATCTCTTTTAGTTGTGGGCTCATCATTCTTGCTTTTCATTCCATAATCAGCTTTTAGTTCCTTCACTATGTGGTTCTTCAAGTAGAACTTTGCATCGACGAAGTGTGACTCAGCCTCGGTGAATGGCTCATCATCAGCAACTATCTTCTTCTCGACTTCACCCTCATAATATTTTAAACATTGATGGTAGGTAGATGGAACTACTTTATTCTCACGTATCCAAGGACTTCCAAGCAAGATGTTGTATGAAGTCTTTGGATCGATCACATCCAGCCATGCACTTGATTGTATATCTTCAATGGTGACTCCTAATCTAATCGCGCCTATGGATCTTTTCCCCCCTTGGTTGAATCCTTGGATCATCATACGACTTTCTAAGAGTTAGCTTATGGAAATACCAAGTTTTTCACAGTGCGAATTGGCAAGATGTTCATTGAGGATCCTCCATCAACCAAAATTCGATTTACCTTTTCATAGCGCATATAGCCAACCAGGTACGACATGCCGTTATGAAGAGTGTCACCTAGCATAATATCGTCATTTCTAAAAAATATTCCTCGCACGCGTTAACTTCTTGAGGAATAGACTTGATGAGATTTTCTGAAGATGTTGCCAAGGGTTGATCATCACTCTTTTCTTCCCCTTTATCAGCATTGCAACAAGAGGCCTCAATACCATCAGGAAATATCTTCATGCGGAACTGACATGGCAATAACTCCTCCAACCTCACTGGATGTCGTGGCTTTTGAGGGTGGTGCACCTCCACTTTTGCTTTCTTCAAATGCCTAACTGGATTCCGTTTCCTTAGTCCTTTTACCATCATTTTCCTTGTCGGATGTTCTATTGATTCTTTTCGTGGGCTCCTTTTGTGGTACCTTCGACGAGTCACCAACTTACAACCTTTATCATAACCAGGCTAATAAACTTCAACCTTGTTGGTCTCCAGTAATTCTTCATCTTTACTTTCTTTGAAACTACATAATTCATTTGGAATGAATGAGCCAAAAGTGATAGAGACTTAGTTTGCGCTTGCTTTCTCATCTTCAAGCACGATCTTCTTTTCACTAGCCAAGTCCATAACTTTGTCCTTGAAGACAAAACAATTCTCCAGAGGGTGGCTCACAAGTCAATGGTATTTGCAGTAATTTGGGTCTTGTTTTACCAACTTCATTTGGCCGCTTCATCTCCGGAAGCTCAACAGGATTTAACTCGAGGAGTTCTTCAAAAATTGCTGGCACATCAGAATCCAAGAATGGGTACTCCTTCTCTTGCATTTCTTTTAGTTTCAACTTCCCACTTGGTTTATCTTGAAAAGAAGTGGACTTCGTACTCTGCTTCTTGTTAATATTCATTGTGAATTTCACATGTGATGTGTTGACATTCATAGCTTCTTTGTGTTCAGAACTTGGTATAAACTTGATCCATTTCCTGACTCCTTGCTTGTCATTCTCTTTGCGAGGCTCATAGATAGGCATCCTTTGATTTCTAGCGGGGGCCATGCTTAACTCCATATCGTGGGCACGAGTCACAAGTTCTTCAAATGTGCTAGGTTTGATACCTTGCAAGATGTAGCGGAGTCCTCAATGCATGACTTGGATGCACATCTCTACGTCGGAAGCTTCACTAAGTTCTCTCTTTGCAGTTGAGGCTTGCGTTCCTCCAACGATTGATAAAATCGATAACTGGTTCAACATTTTGTTGATGAGTATTTGTAAGTTCTATCACACTCACAGTACATCTCGTGTTATAAAAGCTATTGAGGAACTCTTGCTCTAGTTGATCCCAACTATCAATAGATCTAGCCTCGAGTTCTATGTACCAGTCAAAAGAATTTCTTTTTAGCAAGCGGACAAATTGCTTGATAAGGTAATCTCCATAAGTCTCAGCATTGTTGCACGTCTCAACGAAGTGCGCCACATATTGCTTTGGATTAACTTTACCATCAAACTATTGAAACTTTGGAGGTTGATAGCCAGCAGACATCTTCAACATATCGACCCTTGAAGTGTACGACTTTGCATATGTAAGGGAGGACTTGGCAGCAACTTCATACTTGTTCTTAATAGTTCCTTCAATGAATTCCTTCAGTTGATCGATTGGAATCATCCCTTCAGATGATACATGGATAGCCTTAGCGGATGCTACTTTTCTTGGGGGAGAATCATTCTCTGGAACTTCTGGGAACTTGCCAGGTGCGTGTGTGGATTCTTCTTCCATCAAGATTCCCAGCCCATCTGTTAGCTTGTAGATTCTAGCATCTTGATTTTGCATGCACTTGGTCAAGCCAGCGATTACTTCCGTCAAGTTTGCCAACTGCTCCTCCACAGATGAAGTGTTTGTCACCATGACTTGCATGATTGTCGTGGATAATGGAGAGTAGCATGGATTGTCACACAAATTTATCCTCGATTGGCTCACACTATGTGGTGTAAGTAGGGAAGATCCATCACTTGAAGCATCATCATCTTCCTTCACAGCAGAGTACTTGGATCCGGAGAGGTCAAGTAGAGCAAGAGTTTTCTTGATCTTTTCAGCAACATCGCTTCCTCATTCGGTGTGTTTGTGAAAGATCTTGCTCCTTTTGAGGATGAACATCTGAAAATAGAGGTTGATGCGGACGACACTTGCAGTGCTTGTTGTCCTAACAAGCTTTCTTTACTCCTCGTAACTGGTCTAAAACTTTCAAAGGTAACATCGTGGATGCTTTCCACATCAGCATAAAACATGGAATTAACAGCCTTGGTGGAAGTTGAACTGGAGTTGATTTTCTTTGAAGCCATTTCAATGTTCTTGAACTTTGATGAATGAAAAGTTGAGATGAGAGGTCGAGATTGTCCCACTGAGAGTGCCAGAATTTGTAGACAATAAATTGCGCCGAGAAAATAAAATCAAGACTGAAAATGTTGCAACAATTGTAGTATTTGATTTCAAATAATATGAATGTACAATATCTATGAATCCTCTGATTCTTCTTTCAAATAGTAAATAAATTCAAGGGTCTTTGAGCTTGATCTTGAATGTATAGTTATTGCTACGAACGATGATCTTGTTCTTGAGCTTGAGCTTGATTGCCTGAACTTGACCTTAATTTGTTCTTCGTTCTTGAGCTTGAACTTGATTGCTTGAAGCTTGAAACCTATGGAGGAATTTGCAACGTTTTATCCACGAGCTCTTTCTTACTTCTTGTTTTAACTTTTGGTGTCTTTATTGAGTTATGAAGACACCTATTTATAGTTGTGGGAGGGAAGAGTTATGATAAGAACAAACTCTTTCTGACCAATCAGATTGAAGAGTGACAAGGCCACATTTGATTGGTCAGAACATGTCACTTGCACACGTGACGCGATTTCATTGGCCTTTTAATTTGATTTGGCATGCCTTGTCATTTTGACACGTGTCATGATCCTATTGGCTCTTCCGCTTGACTTAACGTGCCACGTCATCTGACCCGTGGCACCAAACTGGGCCTCTAGGAAGATGACATCTTGGGCTTATAACTTTAGTCCAATTAAATGGGCTAGCCAATGAATTAAGACTTATTTATTTAATTTGTATACTTATATAATTAATTCAACTATAGTAGCCCATAATATTTATTTTAACCAATATATCTTGAATTTTTAAATATAATCCACATTATTTTATGGATTTAATTTTAATAAAACTTATATGCCTACAATTAGTTTATTATTTTATATTTTACTTTGTTATTTTATATGTTTGTTTACTATTTTATATGTTTGTTTATTATTTTATATGTTAGTTTCTTATTTTATATGTTAGTTTATTATTTTATATGTTTGTTTCTTACTCACCTATTTTTGACTATAATAGAATTAAATTATTAATTTTCATAACTATACATGATCTAATTATTAAATATTCATATAAAATACTTAGTTTGACAAATATTGTTGTATTTAATGTTATTTTTTACGTTTTTGTTGACTAAAATTCGAGGGAGTTTGTGTTTGAACTATCATATTTTTTCAGATATTTTTGGATTTAACAGATAATTAAATAATTAATTTCAATAACTATAAAGATACTACGCTAAAGGGCACTACATTCTACTACGCTAAAGGGCACTGCATTGCAAATAGGGGCACTAAATTAAAATTACGGGAATAACATAACACTACAGGGAACTAAACAACATTAAAGTCACATATTAATATATGTACAACAATAACATCTAAATAAGATTAATTATTCCTAAAATAACAATTTATCTATTTTACTAATCTTTTAGCAGATAAATAATCTAATCCGGATAAAAGATAAAAATTTGATTAATCACAAAACAATCACAAAATTACATATACCACAGTAATGTCACGCCCCAACCTCGGAAGGCGCGACCGGCGCTCAATTGAGTGAACCCAACTAAGAAGCCTTATCGAACACTTTCTACCCAACTCAATATGCTTAAGGAAACCATGCTTTCGTTTATTTAGACAATAGGAAAAAGTTGTACATTCAACATTGATAGTATATTTTATATCACAACCTTAAACCGTAGTTAAGTTTCCAAGGATCCATCCAGTTACAATCTAGAGAAACAAGAGTTTAGATTTATAACATAGTTCATAGACCCTTCCAACACCCGTACATAACCCACACAAACGTCTACGGAGCCTCTAAGGATACAAAAGATAATTATGACAACGCCGACAACAAGGCCCCGACTATACCTCAAAAGTGGATATCTACAACAAAATATGTACAACATAACCCCTTGAAGGAGAAAGGAGCTCACCAAGGCTTTGAGAGGAGGATACTCTGCTACACGCAATCGGCACTATCCGCTATGGAGCCACCTATATTCATTTAAAAATGTAGTGCCCCCGGCAAAAGGGGCATTAGTACCATGGAATAGTACTAGGATGTATAACTAAACACCATTTTATTAGAAAGAACTACCATACAAGAACAAGGAAATCACAAGATACAATCGAAAGCTTTTAGTCGAACACCACATCATCAAATACAAGAATCATATAATATTTCGCATAATTTCCATAGCTTTAGTTTGGGGCACTTTATATTGTCCATCATCACTCATAATACCACCGCTTTCTAGAGCGGAGTCTGATCACGACCCGATCAGCTAGGTTACATCAATTGCGACATGTATTTCAGTCACATTCTTATTCTCCCTTTCCGGAATTCAATATCAGCACAATACTACCATATGTGTGGCATGGCGTCCGATCACGACTTGATCGGCTAGGCCACCTTACTGAGGCGTTGTTCCTTTCTCATTAATCATCTCGTTTCAAACTTTTATTTCACATATATCAATTCATAGGCACTTAGGGCCACAATTATCACATCATTTCTATTTTCAATGTTAACCATGCAATTTGGGACCACAAGCACATACAAAAGAAATTCAAGTTGTAAGCACAGGTAAGATTTCACATAGTTGGCATAACAATCTCAGTTTTAATCTTGATGTGAAGTCTAGGCATTTCAATACATAGTTCATATTCTTCGCACATCTTTAAATATCTAGAATAGTACATTACACACACTGAGGCACACCTTTCATGTATATATACATATAATTTAAAACCAATTCATGTGAAGTAACAATCAATACATCAATCAAGTTTTCAGCCTTACCACATTTGCACATACACCAACGGAGCTCAATTTCTAATAAGAGGGGGTTTTAGCCATACGTACCTAAACTGAGATTTCTTTAAATTCTTACAAAATTCCGGTACTCTTATCAACTTCAATCTATTTTATGAAAATTACAAATTGAACCAAGAATTAGAGACATGATTAAGATTCTAGTTCATTTGAGCACATTATCAAGCACCAGGTGTGCATTGTGATTATAGGACCCTTTTGTGAGAGATTTTCATTATCTTACACCCCAATTGCTATCATTTTAGTTCACAACCTCCCCATACCCTATTATATTTTATCCATGCAAGAAAATCTATTTTTATACCCATGAAACCCTAAGCTAATTACTCATTCTTTTGTGAATTTCGAAACCAAAAGTTAGGGCTCAAGTTCTTACCTCTTGGGGTGAAGGTCTAGCAGCTTCACTTGATAATCTTCAAGGGGTTAGGCAAGGATTGAGTGTGGACTTGATGAAGATCACCCTCTCTCTCTAGAACTCCCTCTCTCACTATATTTGCAACAAAATAACATAAAAGGGGTCTAATGGGGTGTTTTTAATGGGATGTGGTCGGGTTTTTAAAAGTTCAAAAATAGGAGCCCCTGCGAAATCCGTGACCGCGTATGCGATCGCATAATGGACATGCAGTCCGCAAAAATCACCGCAGAACTGTGGTCCGCATACCTGTTCTGCGATCACATAATACACTGCAGAACTGCCCCTTACAAAAATTCCAAGGGGATTATGCAATGACTATGCGGCCTGCATATTGATTATACGATCGCATAATTGGCCGCATAATTGACCTTAAATTAACCATCACACTGTCTGGTTCTACGGTGACTATGCGGTCCGCATAGCTATTATGCGATCGCATAATGGACCGTAGAAATGCACTTTTCTGGAAAACATTATTTCTTAACTTTTTAATGCACAGATCGATCAAAAGGGATCTGAACCGCATATTCCTAATTTGGTACTACGAGCTTTCGAGTTTTTGAGTAGAAATTTCACGGGGCCTTACATCCTCCCCCACTTAAGATCATTCGTCCTCGAATGAGGATTAAGGTTCACTCATTAGCAATCTTTATGCAACCTCAGCTTTTCACAACATGAAACATATCAACAACCCCAAATTTGGCTAACTCCCTAAATTTCCAAAAACAATTGCCAGATTTTCCTTTGTATCTAGGCCTATCCACCCGTCAGAGAGCCCCAAAAACATATCCTAACATCATATACACATTCCATAGACATAACATAACTTGTACAATACTAACCATGGCCGCATATGCAACATATAACCAAAACAGGATAGTCTTACATATATCCTAATCAAAAGATAAAAGTTCATAGGAACCAAATGCATATAAGCTATTACATGACTATTTAAACAAATGTGGGTACTTCCTTCTCATTTCTTCCTCGGCTTCCCAAGTGTCTTCCTCAACCTGCTGGTTCCGCCACAACACTTTTACGGAGGCAATTTCCTTATTTCTCAATTTCCGGACTTGCCTGTCAAGAATGGCAACTGGAACTTCTTCATATGACAGTTTCTCATTAACCTCAATAGTGGATGGATCTCCCACTACCTTCCTCAACATAGACATATGAAAGACTGGGTGTACCAATGACATCTTGGGTGGCAGCTCGAGCTTGCATGCTACCTGACCAATCCTGTGAATGATTCTGTATGGTCCGACATATCTCGGACTCAATTTTCCTTTCTTTACAAACCGCATGAAACCCTTCAAAAATACCCAATCATCTTCTTTGAACTCCAAATCTCTGCGACTAACGTTCGAATAAGACTTTTGGCGACTTTGAGCAGTTTTCAACTTCTCCTTAATCATTTTGACTTTCTCTATGGCCTGATGCACAAGGTCCAGCCCTATCAATTCCGCTTCTCCAACCACGAACCACCCAATGGGAGACCTACATCTCCTACCATATAACGCCTCAAATGGTGCCATCTGGATTCTAGCATGGAAGCTATTGTTGTAAGCAAAATCTATGAGCGGCAAATGATCATCCCATCTACCTTTGAAATCAAGAACACAAGCATGCAACATGTCCTAAAGCGTTTGAATAGTCCGCTCTGCTTGCCTGTCGCTCTAAGGGTGAAAAGCCGTGCTAAGATTTACCTGTGTAGCCAAACCCTGCTGAATTTCTTCCAAAATTTAGCTGTGAACTGAGCCCCTCGATCTGAAATGATTGGGACTGGGGTGCCATGAAACCTGACTATTTCTTTGATATACAACTGAGCATACTGTTCCGTTGTGTCGGTAGATTTAACTGACAAGAAGTGCGCTGATTTCGTGAGTCGATTCACGATAAACCAAATTGAGTCGAACTTGCGTTGAGTGTGCGGTAACCCTACCACAAAATCCATGTTGATCATCTCCCATTTCCACATTGGAATTTCTATGCTTTGAGCCAATCCACGGGCCTTTGATGTTCGGCCTTCACTTGCTGACAGTTCAGACATTTTGCCCCAAAGTCTGCCACATCCCTTTTCATGTTGTTCCACCAATAAACTTCCTGGAGATCATGATAAATTTTCATAGAACCTGGGTGCACGGAATACCTGGAAGCATGAGCTTCTGCCATGATCCATGCAGAAGGAAAAAGTTGCGGTCTTGTGTTTATGAATCCCCTCTTTTAGCTGTGCTAACAATGGATTATTGAATTGCTTATCTTTCACTTCCGTCACAAGCGATGATTCAACCCTATTCTGCACAATCACTCCTCCTTCATTAGAGTCCGCAAGGCGAACTCCCAAACTAGCTAACTGGTGAACCTCCCGGGCCAAGGGCCTTTGATATGCCTCTAAATGAGCCAAACTACCCATAAATTTTCGACTAAGAGCATCCTCCCCAACATTAGCCTTTCCCGGGTGATAGAGAATATCAATGTCATAGTCCTTGAGTAACTCCAGACATCTTCTCTGTCTCAGATTCAACTCCTTCTGCTTGAAAATATATTGAAGGCTCTTGTGGTACATAAATACATCCACATGGACCCCATACAAATAATGTTGCCAAATCTTTAGCGCAAACACCACTGCCGCAAGCTCTAAGTCATGGGTTGGATAGTTCTTTTCATGGTTCTTGAGTTGACTAGAGGCGTAGGCTATTAGCTTGCCGTTCTGCATTAATACACGCTCAAGCCTGATCCTCGAAGCATCATAATACACCACAAATCCCTCTGTACCCTCTGGTAGGGTTAATACCGATGTTGTAGTCAATCTTGATTTCAATTCTTGGAAGCTCCTTTCACAAGCATCGAACCACTGGAACTTAACTGCTTTCTGCATCAATTTAGTCAATGGAGAGGCAAGAGTAGAAAACCCCTCCAAAAATCTCCTGTAGTACCTAGCCAAACCCAAGAAACTGCGAATCTCTGTTGGAGTGGTAGATCTAGGCCAATTTTTCACTACTGCAATCTTTTGAGGATCAACCATAATTCCCTCCCTGGAGACGACATGACCCAAGAACGTGACAGATTCAAGCCAAAATTCACATTTTGAAAATGTTGCATACAGTTGATGTTGCTGAAGAGTTTGCAGAACTACCCTGAGATGGTCAACATGGTCCTCCTGACTTCGGGAATACACAAGAGTATCATCAATGAACACTATCATAAAGGAGTCTAGAAAAGGTTTGAAGACTCGATTCATAAGATTCATGAAAGTTGTCGGGGCATTTGTGAGCCCAAAAGACATCACCAGAAATTCAAAGTGCCCATTCCGAGTCTTGAAAGCTGTATTTGGAATATCCTGCTCCCTATCTTCAATTGATGATATCCGGATCACAAGTCAATTTTTGAGAAACACGTAGCACCTTGCAATTGATCAAACAAGTCATCTATCCTTAGTAGAGGGTATTTATTTTTTATTGTGACTTTTTTGAGTTGCCGGTAGTCAATACACATCCGTAGCGACCCATCTTTCTTCCTTACAAACAAGACCGGTGCGCCCCATGGTCACACACTCGGCTGGATGAAACCTTTTTCTAGAAAATCCTTCAATTGTTCCTTTAGCTCTTTCAATTCTGCCAGTTCCATTCTATAAGGTGGAATTGATATAGGTTGCATGCCTCGCATCACGTTAATCCCAAAATCAATCTCCCTGTTCGGTGGGATCCCAGGGAGCTCATCTGGAAAGATATCCAGAAATTCATTCACAACTTGTATAGACTCAAGGCTAGGTGCCTCGGTATCGGTGTCCGTAACATGGACGAAATGATAGATACACCCCTTCTTGATCATCTTAGCAGCCTTAAGGTAAGAAATAAACTGACCTTTTGGCACTACATTATCTACCTTCCATTCAACAACGGGCTTATTAGGAAATTCAAGCCTCACAGTTCTAGTCCGACAATCAAGTTTGGCAAAACATGAATAAAGCCAATCCATTCCCATTATTACATCAAAATCGACCATCCCCAATTCAATAAGATCGGCCATGGTATCCCTACCACACACCATGATAGCACAACCTCTATAGACTCGATCAACCGTAATTGACTCACCAACCGGAGTAGACACCGAAAATGGCTCATGAAGCTGATCCGGTTTTATCCCAAATTCCATAGCAACAAAAAGGGTAACATAGGACAAGGTGGAACCAAGGTCAATAAGTGCATACACATCATGAGATTAGACAGCCAGAATACATGTAACAATATATGGAGAAGCCTCTGTAGTCTGGCGGCCACTCATCGCATAAAACCGGCTAGGTCCTCCTGAACTCTACGCTCCACCCCTAGCTGCACCACGCCCTACAGGTGCTGGGGTACCTCGATCTGGAGAGGGGGCTGAAGATGTAGCAGCTGCTGGGCTGGCTAACTGAGTTGTGCCCCTACCCGCTCCCTGGCGGGATACACGACAATGCCTCTGAATATGATCCCTCATCCCACATCCATAACATATAGGTAACTCCAAATAGCAAATCCCTCAGTGCATATTCCCGCACCTGGGGCACGGGGACCTCTGCCGCTATTGGGACTTTTCTCCTGATCGACCCCACTGGTAGGATCCCCTATTGCCCTGACTGGGCCCGAAATAACTCCACTGTTGCTGCTGGCCGGGCCTTGTTGGTGGTGCACTGGCTGTAGACTATGCAACAGACTGGGATGACCCTAATGATCCTCCCCTGAAAGCTTATCTTTCCCCACCTAGTGACTCTCCCATGTTGCCCGTAGACCGAGCCTTGCTGTTACCCTCTCTCTTCATTCTGTTTTTCAGTTTACGGTTCTCTGTTTCCTAAGCAAATGCTACCATTTTCCTATAATTCATGTCAGAATTTAAGGCAGCTGTAGAAGCCTCATAATAGTCAAAGGATTAAGGCCTTGTACAAACCGGCACATCCTGGCCTCCATTGTGGTCAACATGTGAATGGCATACTTGGATAGGCGAGCAAACTCCATGTGGTACTCCCACACACTTCTGCTACCTTACTTCAAATTTTCAATCTCTGCTGCACGGGCTGCCCTTGTCTCAGCATGTAGGAAATGATCTATAAAGGCATCAGCAAACTCGCTCCACCTCGCCGGAGGGCTCCCCTCCTCATGGGAATCTTACAACAATTCAAACCATGAATAGGCCACGCCTTTCAGACAGTAGGAAGCCAACTCTATTCCCTATGTCTCAGTTGCACGCATAACCCTGAGGGTCTTGTGCATCTAATCAATAATTCTAAGGGTCTTTTTATGGATTGGCACCCGTAAACACCGGGGGGTTTAATTGAGGAAACCTATTCACCCTAGAACTGGTGGAATTCCCTTACTGGCTGGATGAACTAGGCGCAACATTGGACCTCTGGGCCTGAGAGGCCACTAGCTAGGTCAATATCTGAATAGCTCCCCTAAAATCCCCATCAAAAATACCAGAACCTGAAGCTGGGGCTGGAGGCAGAACATGAGTATCAATGAGAGGGATAGTGGTACCCTCCGCAGGTGTAGGAACTGGGGTAGTCTACTCTGGAATAGAAGAACCAGGCAGGGTGATAGCAGGACGACTACCCTCACCCGCATTATCAAGCAGTGATTCATCAGCCACTCCTGAGGTGGCATTGGCTTCTTGGCCAATTATCGCTTTCTTCTTAGGTGCCATTTACTGAAAGATAGAACAATGCACTAGTTAGAGGGGGAATAGTTTCATAACAAGTCTTGCCGCACGATCTAGAATTTTAAAGAAGGATGTTATTTCTTAATGCGCAAGTAGCCTCCAACTTATAGATGTGGTTGACTACACACCGATAAGGAGGACTCTACTAGACACAGCTCCAAGACATCCTAGGACACTTCAAAACCTTAGGCTCTGATACCAAGTTTGTCACGCCCCAACCCCGGGAGGCGCGACCGACGCTCAATCGAGTGAACCCAACTGAGCAAGACTCATCAAAGACTTTCTACCCAACTCAATATGATTAAGAAAACCCTGCTTTCGTTTATTTAGACAATAGGAAAGATTGTACATTCAACATTGATTGTTCATTTTATATCACAACCTTAAACCGTAGTTATGTTTCCAAGATTCAATCCAGTTACAATCTAGATAAATAAGAATTTAGATTTATAACATAGTTCATAGACCCATCCAACACCCATACATAACCCACACAAACATCTACGGAGCCTCTACGGATACAAAAGACAATTATGACAACGTTGACAACAAGGCTCCACTATACTTCAAAAGTGGATATATACAACAAAAGATGTACAACATAACCCTTGAAGGAGAAAGGGGCTCACCAAAGCTTTGAGAGGAGGATACTCTGCTACGCGCGATCAACACTATCCGTTATGGAGCCACCTACATTCATTTAAAAATATAGCGCCCCCAGCAAAAGGGGCGTTAGTACCATGGAATAGTACTAGTATGTATAACTAAATACCATTTTATTAGAAAGAACTATCATACAAGAACAAGGAAATCACAAGAGACAATCGAAAGCTTTTAATCGAACACCACATCATCAAATACAAGAATCATTTAATCTTTCGCATAATTTTCATAGCTTTAGTTTGGGGAACTTCATATTGTCCATCATCACTCACAACACCACCACTTTCTAGAGCGGAGTCCGATCACGACCTGATCGGCTAGGTTGCATCATTTGAGACATGTACTTCAATCACAATCTTATTCTCCCTTTCCGGAATTCAATATCAGCACAATACCACCATGTGTGCGGCATGACATCCGATCATGGCCCGATCGGCTAGGCCGCCTTACCGAGGCATTGTTCCTTTCTCATTAATCATCTCGTTTTAATATTTTATTTCTCATATATCAATTCATAGGAACTTAGGGCCACAATTATCACATAATTTCTATTTTCAATGTTAACCTTGCAATTTGGGACCACAAGCACATAAAAAATCAATTCATGTTGTAAGCATAGGTAAGATTTCACATAGTTGGCATAACAATCTCAGTTTTAATCTTGACGTGAAATCTAGGCATTTCAATACATGGTTCATATTCTTCGCACACTTTTAAATATCTAGAATAGTACATTACACACATTGAGGCACACATTTCATGTATATATATATATATATATATATATATATATATATATATATATATATATATATATATATATATATATATATATATATATATATATATATATATATATATTCAAAACCAATTCATGTGAAGTAATAATCAATACATCAATCAAGTTTTCAGTCTTACCATATTTGCACATACACCAACGGAGCTCAATTTCTAATAAGAGGGGTTTTTATCCATACATACCTCAACAGAGCTTTTTTAAAATTCTTACAAAATTTTGGGACTCTAAGCAACTTCAATCTATTTTATGAAAATTACATATTAAATCAAGAATTAGAGATACGATTAAGATTCTAGCTCATTTGAGCACATTATCAAGCACCAGGTGTGCATTGTGATTATAAGACCCTTTTGTGAGAGATTTTCATTATCTTATACCCCAATTGCTATCTATTTAGTTCACAACCTCCCCATACCCTATTATCTTTTATGCATGCAAGAAAATCCATTTTTATACCCATGAACCCCAAGCTAATTACTCATTCTATTGTGAATTTCGAAACCAAAAGCTAGGGCTCAAGTTCTTACCTCTTGGAGTGAAGGTCTAGCAGCTTCACTTGATAATCTTCAAGGATTTAGGCAAGGATTGACTGTGGACTTGATGAAGATCACCCTCTCTCTCTAGAACTCCCACTCTCACTCTATTTGCAGCAAAATAACATAAAAGGGGTATAATGGGGTGTTTTTAATGGGATAGGGCCGGGTTTTTAATAGTTAGAAAATAGGAGCCCCGACGACATCGGCGATCGCATATGCGATCGCGTAATAGGCATGCAACCCGCAAAAGGGACCATAAAAATGATCCTAAAAACCTAAACAAACTGTCCGGGTATGCAACAGAAATGCGGTACGCATACCTGTTCTGCGGTCGCATAATGCACCGCAGAACTGCCGCTTACAAAAATTCCAAGGGGATTATGTGATGACTATGCGGCCCGCATATTGGTTATGCGATCGCATAGTTGACCTCAAATTAACCATCACATTGTCTGACTCTGCGGTGACTATGCGGTTCGCATTGCTATTATGCGATCGCATAATGGACCGCAAAAATGCACTTTTCTGAAAAATATTATTTCTTAACTTTTTAATGCACAGATCGATCAAAAGGGGTCCGAACCGCATATTCCTAATTTGGTACTACAAGTTTTTGAGTTTTTGAGTAATTTCACGAGGCCTTACAAGTAAAATGTAACTAAGTAACATTTTTTAATAACATTAATTATTCATAAAATAACAATTTCTCTATTTTACTAATTTTTAGCACACTAATAATATAATCCCGATAAAAAATAAAAAATTAATTAAATTGTAAAACAATCATGAAATAACATAGAACACAGTAAAAAACAACTAATATGCATTTTTTATACGTGAGTTTTAACAAAAAATAAGTTGGAATACCTTGATTTTAATTTTTTGGAAAGTTGAAGATCTGATGATTTGGAGCTGAAACGAGCAACCCACTACGGGATAACGTCTTAGATACGATGTTAGCTTGCTACAATATCGAGAATCTACACTTTTTGTGGGACCAGTGGGCTCCCACCGAGCTTTTTTCGTTATAAGAGGGGGGGGGGACGCTGTGCTAGGGAATACAAAATTGAAGGGGAGTTACTTGTTCGCGTCTGATGGGGAAGGAGAACTGCACGCTTTTTTATATAGGTATAACGCCAATATATACACGTGCTATAGTATAGCGCGGTATATATGGGTGTTATACCTTCTCGTCCATTTTAAGTTCAAATAATAGCACGGTTATTCACCGCGCTATACCTTAATGGACAAACGTGTTGTTAAGGTATAGCAGGGGTAAATAACCGCGCATATATATATATATATATATATATATATATATATATATATATATATATATATATATATATATATATTGGTGCTCAGTCCTTTTTTTATCCTATTATGGTCGCTTGAGCCCTAATAAACCACACTTTGATTCCAGACTCGAAGGAGCCTCTAGTGGAAGTCTGAGTACAAAGTCTAGGGACGCAGTCTATAATTGAAATAAAATATTCCCTCCGTTTCAATTTATGTGAATCTGTTTGACTGGACACAAAGTTTAAGAAAAAATAAGACTTTTGGAATTTTTGGTCATAAAGAAGTCAAAAAGAGGTTAAGAGTATTTGTATGGTTATAAAAGTTTCTCATTAATGGTGGAATTGTAAGTTTAAGCTAAATTATTTTCAAATTTAAAAATGGGCCATTCTTTTTAGAATGGACCAAAAAAAAAATATGTTCAGATAAAATGGAACAGAGGGAGTAATAAAGTAGAGACGTCTACCGTATCAGTAGTAGTAGGATCTGCACAAGGCAGGAAAGTAACTTTAATGAGACACCAGGTCCAGTAAGATAATCGACTTGCTCCTCCGGCTTACCCCGTGGATCAAAACTTTACAACATAGTGAATAAAATCACATATGCACGCTATGTCTTCGTGTGTGCAACCATTAGACCAAGGCACATGTCCTATGTAGATAAGACTACAGGGCCGCACTCATAGGTCTTTCACAGATAGGACTACTAGGCTGCTCACATAGGCCCTCGTCAAATAGAATGACTAGACCAAGTCCATAGGCCATCGGCGAATAGAATAGCTAGACCAATATCATGATAAGTATCAATCAACCCAACAAAGCAAGTACAATACATGGTACAAGCAAAATAACATCAATTGATGAACTACACCGGATACAAGTCTTTTTGAACATATAGCAACCTCATATAATCCCTAGCAAGCTTCATGTTAATGAATATTAGGATGTCATTCTCAGTTTATTAAAAAACCGGTTTAAATCATGCTTCTAAACCTCAATAGTATTGTATACGGCGAAATCAGAGGAACCAATTTCTCGTTGTTAAGGCATTTCGAAAGCTCACCCCGGAGGCTCGAGACCACGGACCGAGTACTCTCACTCGATGGTCGTCGATACTCGACCTTAGGATAATGACGACCTCGGTAATGGTAGAAATGGGAAGCTCCCTAGGCGCACGACTAGGACTGACAGAGCCTAGTGGACTACTCTAAGATCCAAATCAGGGTTTATCTAGTTGTCACATCTCTGTATCTTTGTAACAAATAATTGTTGTACTATGATGTGATTCCCCTCCTATATAAAGGAGATCCTTGCCACTTTGTAAGGGGTTGTTGCTTTAGTCACTCCACACAAAATATATAAGAACATTCTATTTGTTCTCTAACCTATTCTCTTGATATTATTGCTTTCATTTGTTATCTCCATATTTGTTCATCATTTATTTCTTATCATTGGCCATAAAGAGCATCCGTTAATTTTATTATAGTTGTTAGTCACATTTCGACTGCCTTCGATAGCTCGTAGTCGAACTCCGAAATCGACCTCGAGGCCCTGAATCCACAAGCCCCGAGGCCCCGATAATTGGCCCAACAGTTTGATTATCGCCCTATCCTTAACCCTTATTTCGTTTCTAAGTCTCACATACATAGCATCAACTGCTTAACAAACTAGCATAAAAATAGATCATGTATTTTTAGAGTCCCATCAACAAATTTAACAGTTATTACCATTTTTGCGATAAACAGTTTGGCGCCCACTGTGGGGCTAAAAATAATAGTGATTATTATTTTGCTGGTTTAGCTACATGACGCAAGTTATCTTTCACGCTTTTTCTTGTCTATGATCTTCGATTTCAGGTCAAAATGTCCAACTTGGTGAATGGAGGTGAAAACAACAATCTTGAGGACCACAGAGAAAACGGTGTGGATATTCTAGGTATTGGTGTGCCACCACAAAACCTTGGGAACGCGCCAGAATCAACCCCCATGGACGCGGTCTCACGCGACGCCCAACGGGACAATGTGAGCTCGCATACCGATAGGAGCGTGAGTCAGGAAGATCCACAAGAAGCTCAGAAAACCCCGACCAGGGAAGAGCGTGAGGTTAGCCTTCATGTTATTTTTGAAATGTTGTAGGAACAACAGATAGCTATTGCTCAGCTGCAAAGTCACCAGAAAACTCCCAGCGCGATAGTACCGGGGACAGCTCCCCCAACCGAACAGGTACCGAAGAGATCGAGCAATAACGGGTCGATGGTCGATCCCGTCATTGTGAAAATGCTCGAGGACCTCACTAGAAGAATTGAATCGGGTGACAAAATGATAGAAGGCAACGACAAAAAGGTCGAAACATACAACTTCAGGGTCGACCAAATTCCGGGCGCACCCCCAGTCCTGAAAGGTGTGGATTTGAAGAAGTTCATACAAAGGCCGTTCCCCGAGGAAGCGGCCCTTAAACATATTCTAAAGAAATTCAGAATGCCAAAACTCCCAAAATACAACGGGACCTCAGACCCAAATGAGCACGTTACCGCTTACACCTGTGCAGTAAAGGGCAACGACATTAGAGATGATGAGATCGAGTCCATCTTGTTAAAGAAGTTCGGGGAAACACTCTTGAAGAGGGCCATAATATGGTATCACAAACTAGCTCCTAACTCCATAGACTCATTTGCCATGCTAGCATACTCCTTTGTAAAAGCACATGCCGGTGCCATCAAAGTAGCTACGAGGAAATACGACGTCTTCAAGATCAAGCAAAGCGAGAACGAGATGCTGTGAGAATTCGTATCTCGCTTTCAAACGGAACGAATGGAACTACCACCGGTCTCTAGTGACTGGGCACTGCAAGCCTTCACTCAAGGTCTGAATGAACGAAGCTTAGTGGCTTCAAAGCAGTTGAAACGGAATTTGGTCGAGTATCCCGTCGGGACCTGGTCGGACGACAACACCCAATACCAGTCAAAGATCAGGGTCGAGGATGACCAGCTGGGAAGCCCCCGGGCTCAGTATACCCGAGCAGGCTCTTGGCGAAGGAGCCAAATCCAAATAAAGAAAGGTATCAACCATACACCGAAGACAGGAGGAACGCCCCGAGGTGCAACCCACCTCGCAATGATCGAAGGATAGACTGAGGACAGGATCCTCGGGGGCTCAACAACAGAGCCAGGTTTGATAGGAACGTAGGGCAAATGAGGGAACCTTACTTATCATAATACAACTTCAACGTCAATGTATCAAACATCGTATTCACCATCAGTAAAATCAGAGATGCCAGGTGGCCCAGGCCTGTACAATCAGATCCTTCACAAAGGAATCATAACTTAGTGTGCAAGTTTCACAACACGCACGGTCACAGGACCGAGGATTGCTACCAACTCCGATAAGAGGTAGCTCCACTACTTAACAAAGGTCACCTCTAGGAATTCCTGATCGACCGAGCCAAAAATCAGTTCCAAGAAAGAGAGGCGGTCAAGAAGAACGAAACAAATGAGCCACAACATGTCATCCACATGATCTTAGGAGGTGTCGATGCCCTGCAGGAACCCGTGATGAGAAGGACAAAAATATCCATCACCAGTGAAAAGCGAACTCGGGGGTATATACCCGAGGATTCCCTCACATTCAGTGAAGGACACCGATACCTTGTCTCAACCTCATAATGACGCACTGGTAATCGCTTTTCTTGTAAATTCCTTTCAAATAAAATGTGTACTCGTGGATCCAGGTAGCTCGGCCAATATTATTAGGTCGAGGGTGATAGAGCAGCTTGGACTGCTTGACCAAATCATGCCCGCCACTCGAGTCCTCAACGGATTCAATCTGGAAAGTGAAACAATGAAAGGAGAAATCACCCTCCCAGTCAACGTGACAGACACAACCCAAAATGCTAAATTCTATGTCATCGAAGGAGACATGAGGTACAACGCCTTGTTTGGACGGCCGTAGATACATTGTATGAGAGAAGTACCATCCACTCTACACCAAATGATGAAATTACCGACAAAGGATGGGATTAAAATCATCTAAGGGGAACAACATGCAGCAAGGGAAATGTTCGCGGTGCACGATGTAGCACCGGCACCAATACCTCCGCTTGTAAAAGAACCAAAGGGTAATCAAATCACATCTTCAATTAATCTCGATTAAACAAAGTAAAGGACCATACCACATTCTCATCTCGAGTAACTAGGACATATTGGTCCTCGAAACATCACCGACATATCCCACACTAAGGTATAACCATCCCCCTTTTCATTTCATATTTCTTACTAACCCTTATGCATGCGCCTAACCGAAGTAGTCAGAGCACTAACCCAGCTCGAAGACCTTAAGGTTTTAAAGCATCCGTTTCACTCTTTTCCTTCGGTAGAGTTTTTATCCCGAAAAGGGTTTTACCGGCAAGGTTTTTAACGGGGCAACATCTGCATGCTACCTAAGGGAGACTCAACAAGTATTGGAGGCTTCTTTTGCAATCAACCTCGAACACTGGGGGGCATCCCCCTCGGAAAGACATCCGCTCAAAAAAGCCAAGAAATGCCAAATGGGGTCCCATTAGGAAAATGATATGCCGGGCCAAATGGTCGAACAAACCGTGTCTGTATAGCTAGACCCCTGACGACGAAAACATGTACACTCATACCAAATAATTGAAGAATATCTTTTATCAAAGCATCTCACACTCTAAAAGAAGCTCAGCACCTTCGCAAAAATGACTCCTCTGCTGAGAACGTCCCGAACACTCGGGGACTAGCGTCAATAATTCAACACCTGAATGACCTCCGGGTCGGGACTCCAATCTCATAAGCCCTCAATGAGGAAACATGGATCATGAAATGTCTCCAAGACTGAAAGTGCCCCCAAATACTCGGGGACTGGCGTCAAAATCTCAAAAATGCACGACCTCAAGGTCGAGATCTCCAAAATTATAAGTCCTCAATGAGGCAATACAAAATTTACAAGTAACGGTTTTTGAGCCAAGGTACCCTTGATAACTTGGGGACTGTCGCCAATCGCCATTCATTAAAAAACCCGAGGCTGTAAGACCCTGAGCGGGAAGACTCTCTCTCGTAAGACCTATGCAAGGCAACGATAATATCTGTAAGACCTCAAGCAAGGCATGAACCACACTTATACCAAGTGACAATATCTGTAAGACCTCAAGCAAGGCATGAACAATACTTGTACCAAGTATCCAAAATTGTAAGACCTCAAAGGCATGTAAAACTTGTAAGACCTTACTAAAGGTATAAACCTGATCTAAAAGTTTCGGCTATATATCGAACTTGTAAGTCCCCCAAAAACGCATACCCTCGATATAGATGCCAAAACTATCTCATTTGGGACTCAAAGGCTCCGTCGAACACAAGTGACTCCGGTCACACAGCTATACCAACTGAACTAACACAACTCGGGGACGCCCGACCGTCGCTACAAAATCACAGCCCTTCAATTACTTCGAATCTACTTCGGAAAGAACCGGTTAAATAGGCTACCCTTGATATAGACAAAAGAGCTTCGACCATGTCAGCTCCTAAACATCAGCTTCGAGATACTCAGCCTCCGAGCCAAAACCTCCCGAGGTGCTCGATCATCGCCATATAACGACTTACAATCGAGGTTTTTTATTAAGTTGTCAAAGAGGCAGGCAAACACTATTTATCCTTATCAAGGGAAAAATAAAGCCAATAAAAGGTCACATCGACCAAGAGTGTAAGATCCATTGTCACCAGCCTAATGAGCCCTAGGTCCATACACATAAAAGGCCACATTGTCCCATGGCAAAAGAGCCATGGTCGCCAGCCAACAAAACACAAAACTTGATGGTCAAATGAGCTCGAGTCGTAACCCGATTCGGAGACTGAAAAAAAAATAGTTAACTAAATATGCCTAAGAGCAAGGCGTAAGAGCCATTATCGCTAGCCCACATACACTAAAAGGTCGCATCGACCAAAGACGTAAGAGCCACTATCGCCAGCCCACACTAATAGGTCGCATCGATCAAAAGCGTAAGAGCCATTGTCTCCAGCCCACATATACTAAAAGATCGCATTGATCAAAAGTGTAAGAGCCACTGTCGCCAACCTAAATTTTTGCCACTCAAAGGTCAAATAAGCTCGAGTCGATGCCTGACTCGGGGACTGAACCTAAAATGGGTGGCCTAAATATACCTAATAGAAAAAGTATGTAAGAGCCTACGAGAGAATCTAATGAGCCCCGAGGCCACATCACGATTCTAAGGATTCCTACCAATGCAAAAGCCAGTTTGCCTGGCCAAATTCAATGCAGAAAAAGATACGAAAGAAATAAAGCTGCAAGGTTTTCTTTCATACACATATGCAAAAAAAAATGCAATCTCCATCTACAAACATGCTACGAAATGCTACATACAGATGACAAAATCTATGCCCCCCGGGGGCTATGGACTTCCGGCCTCATCTTTGCTTTCTTTGGCATCGGGCAAAAGCAACCGAGCATCACGCTCATCTGCCCTTTCTAGCGCCAATTTTTCCGAGAGGGTGAAGCCCCTAGCACGAATCTCCTTGAGGGTCTCTCTTCGAGACTTGCACCGAGCATATTCTTCAATCCTCCCTTCGAGGTCGAGCATCCTTTTCAGCTTAGCTTGAGCATCAACAACATCCTTTGAATAGATTACAATCTCCTAGTCAGCCTTAGTACGGCTTATTACAGCTTTTTCCCGGGTATCGATGATCCCAACCCTGACTTTTGAAAGCTCGGACTCGAGCTTCGCAACCATATCTGCTTGAATCGAAGCGTTATCGAGCACTAAGTGAAGTTGAGCCTCAAAGGCAGGAACTTTAATCAGAGCATCCTTCCCCTCTAAAGCCTGAGCCTCCGCCCGAGTTTTTAGCTCATCATGCTCACACCTTGCCCAGCCAACGTCATCTCGAAGGAGCTCCAAGGTCTCAATTTTTCTGCAACTGAAATAAACGAAGCATTAGCCTCAGAAACTAGAAGGCGGAATGCACACTCACTCGGAACAGAAAATTACCTGCTCCTTCAAGTAGCTCTCATAATTCAAGCTCCGGCCTACATCATACTGCAAGTACACCGACTCAACCTACTTTTCATCGCAAAGGAGACTAAGAGATCTCTCCTCATCAAGAGCTTTCTGCAGCCTGACTTCATGACGAAGTATCCTGGACTTAAGCTTGTCAAAGGCCTGCAAAAGAAAACCCAATAAGGAAGGGAAGGCACAAAGCTCGAAAGGCCTGTGATAAAACTCACCACAAAGTGAAGCCGTCGGGCTTCCTCGAAGGCCGAGCGCACACATGCCAATCCAGTTCCTTAAGCCCTAAAATAATCGACTTCGGTTGAAGCACGGTCACTCGGTGTGTGCGACCCTGAGTTTTTAGTATCTCCAGAAGTACTGTCGATGGAAAAAGAAGGAGACAACAACGGAGAAACCCTCTTTCCAGAAACAGGAACCGCGGACATGGCAAGCTCGGATGATGCTTCCCCTATGAAGCTCCGATACCGTTTTGCCTTGCTTTGAGCGCCATCACACTAAAAAAACATCTCTCGCTTATTATTGTCGTTCTTTAGACCAGGGGCTGGCAACCCTTTTCCCTCTTCAGAGGAGCGCGACATAGACTCAAAAGGCTCTCCGATGCCTACAACAGCAAGCTTAATACGCATAAAGGGAAAATCCCTCTCCAAATGAAGGAAGGGAGGGGAAAGTATGACGCAACACTCACCGTGATGTTTCGCTTCCCATCTGCCCTGGGACATAGCTTGCCACTTGCGCTCATTACAGGTCGAATGGGTCGCCAATTTTCAGAGCCAATCCGGCAAATCTGGAACTTCGCTCGACGCCCATGAAACAGCTATAGAAAAAGAAAGGAGGGCACGGTTATGAAACCAGTTCTCGCCAAAGGCAAAACTGAGAAGGCACAAAATGCACCACTTACATGTATAATTCTATTCCTCAAGGAATGACATAAGCTCCACAGGGATAATGTCAGCAGTCCACACTCGGGCGAAGCGACTCATCCACCCCGGTCTCCATCTTTCTCATCATCAACAACGAAGGGCGTGGTCGATCAGCATCATAAGGTTAGCAAACCTTGATGGTGAAAGGGCCGGTATAGCCTAATAAGATGACTGAACGTAAATTCAAGCCCTGTCCTCTTCGCAAAAAACCTCACCATCAATACTGTTTGCCAAAACGAAGAATGAATCTACGCTAAGCTAACCCGATACTCTAATCAGAAGTCGAGCACAACCCTATCAAGGGGGCCCATTGTGAAAGGATACGTGTACACATTCAAGAATCCATCTGCACGATCCGTGACGCCCTCACCCGGGCAAAATGCCTGTAACACCACTTTATCCTCCACCCGCAGTCTTTTCTCACTAACTCAAGATGATCTTCTCCTATCAAAGAAGTAATCTTCAAAGTAAACCCTCGCTGATGCTGAGTGTCGGGGGTGGAACTCTCCCCTCTCTGCCGAACAGAACCCGATGTAGTAGTTATGGCTATGGCAAGATTAGAGAACTAAAGCAGGAATCTGTGCAAATACGTTGGTACAGAAGTAATGGAAGACCTGACGCAAAAAAAGAAGGGTAACTACTTAAAATGGAGGAATCTCCGAAAGAGCAGAAACAACCCTAATTATACATGGAAGAAACGGCGACGATCCGCCTACCTCAAAGCCGATTAGAAACATTAACCGATGTCATCATCGCCAGTCCCGAGGTGGTACCCGACCTCGAGGACCTCCATAAAAAAAAAGTTAGGCTCTGCAAGCCCAACAATATCATCGCCAATCCCGAGGTAGTACCCAACCTTAAGGACCTCCATCAGAACAAGGTTAAGCTCCAGGAAGCCAATAACGCCTTCGCCAGTCCGAGGTGGTACCCGACCTCGAGGATCTTCATCAAACAAAAATTAGGCTTTAAAAGGCCAACATCATCATCACCAATCATGAGGTCGTACCCGACCTCGAGGATCTCCATCAATCAGAAGTTAGGCTTTAAGAAGCCAACGACATCATCGCCAACCCCGAGGTGGTATCCGACCTCGAGGATCTCCATCTAAAAGAAGTTAGACCCCAGGGAGCCATTGGCGTCATTACAAATCCCGAGATGGTACCCGATCTTGAGGACCTCCTTTAAAAAATAAGTTAGGCTCCAGGAAGCCTTTAACAACATTGCAAATATCATCTAAAACCAGGCAGTCCATCATCCTAGACCTATCTACAACGCCTTAAGGTTACATACATTAAGTTCAAGACAAGTCTCCAAATGCCCCGAGTCAACCTTCACTCGGGGATTTCTCTCGAAGGTGTAAAGTCTAAGTCTCAGTTTAGGGGTTTAAAGCCCTACTTCCATTCGACTCAAAGTAAGGATCCCGACGACTTGAGTTTATTGGATCAATCCAGGATTGGCCCGAGGAACGACAAAGGATTCTGTGGGAAGCCATTTTTATCAAGCAAAAGTCAGAAAGAATACTATCTTCTAGGTTCGATATGGGCACTAACCGACAGAGTCGTGCATTCAGAATCTCTGTAAACATAAATGAAAGGGAGTATAGCAAGCATCAAAGACAAAATTGTAGAAATATCTTTTTATTCATAAACATTCAATTACAAAAGCCCACGAGAGGTCTTTACACGTGATTACAAAAGCCCACGATGGGTCCTTACACAAAAACAAAGAGCGAAAGGGTACACATGCAGTAAAAGCCTAGAACCTAGTCTACTCTCGAAGCTTCATCTCCCGTAGCAGCATCTCCGAGCACTACCTCCTCGAACATGCATCCTTGATGGTGATACCTTCGATCGCCACCTCCTCTAGGTTCCCATCTCAATCCTATAGAGCAATATTTCCGAGGGAGAATATGAATAAAAGGAAAGTGGGAAGGAAAAGAAGAGGAAAGTGACGCAGAAGAGGCAAAAAAAGAGACTTAGCCCGCCGAAGCCAAAGGTTGAAGATTCGGTAGGCCTCAACCCTACTCGCACGGCCGCTCTGCGTCCACCTTCCGAGACATCGTGCCATGCGAGCTTAATGGAAGGTTGTGCCATTTTACCCCTTGGGAAAAAACCCAAGGGATAAAGTGCCATACCAGGCTTGGGTAGGAGAGTGAGCAGCGGTATATAGTCCGATCACTCTCCCGAGCAGCGGTGTAGAGTTCGAATGTTTTCTTAAGTTGAAATAGGCCAACCTCCTTATCTCATCACGTCGATCCAACGACAACAACAGTGATAGCCATAACAATAACAACAACAAAGAGACAGAAGAATCTCGCTCGGTACAGGAAAGTCCAAGTAAAAGTTCATAGCATGGATGATAAGAATGCCGCCATAAGACCTTAAGTCCAGAGACCCCAAACATGCGGGTAGTAGTGGAGACGGATAATGATAATGATAAGAAGGGGATGGAAAGATGTTGAAAAGCACTTGGATAAAAAGATAGTATCGAAAGTCCCCCATTTATAGGGGATGATAATATGGCCAACAATGCTATCAATGCCTTTGAAAGATGGATCGATAGGGAGCAATCAATGCATTACTGAAAACCGAGTTGACGACAGTACTGTTGCTCTGAAGAACGGGAATCGGCAGCGCATTGAATGACGCTGAAAAGACAAGTCCATGAGATGCCACGGTTATCGCAAAGGTTTAGGTCACAAGTTGATACCAACAGTATGATGCCAATATTGGGAGCTTGAAGAGTCGGATGTCAAAATCATTTCTTGTTGCTCCTCTATAAGAAACCTGGGGACTATCTGCATACGGCAAAATCGTAGGAACCAATTTCTCGTTATTAAGGCATTTCAGAAGCTCACCTCGGAGGCTCGAGACCACGGACCGAGTACTCTCCCTCAAGGGTCGTTGATACTCGACCTTAGGATAACGACAACTTCGGTAATGGTAGAAATGAGAAACTCCCTAGGCGCATGGCTAGAACTGACAGAGCCTAGTGGACTACTCTAAGACCCGAATCAGGGTGTCATCTAGTTGACACATCTCCATATCTTTGTAATTAATGCTTGTTGTACTATGATGGGATTTTCCTCCTGTATAAAGGGGATCCTTGCCACTTTGTAAGGGGTTGTTGCTTCAGTAACTCCACACAAAATATACAAGAATATTCTATTTGCTCTCTAACATATTCTTTTGATATTATTGCTTTCATTTATTATCTTTATATTTGTTCATCATTTATTACTTATCATTGGCCATAAAGAGCCTCTGTTAATTTTATTATAGCTGTTAGTCACATTTCTACTGCCTTCGATAGCTCGTAGTCGATCTCCGAAATCGACCTCAAGGCCTGGAATCCACAATCCCGAGGCCCCAATAATTGGCCCAATAGTTTGATTATCGCCCTATCCTTAACCCTTATTTCGTTTCTAAGTCTCACATACATAGCATCAATTGCTTAACAAACTAGCATAAAAATAGATCACGTATTTTTAGAGTCCCATCAATAAATTTAATTATTATTACCATTTTTGCGGTAAACAAGTATTATGTCATAGTCATAAGAGAGATTAACATAGAGTAGTAGCTGAAAATAGCGTAAATGCGCTAGTACGCTCTCGCCCTCAACATACTATGTAGTTTAAAAAATACTTATGCATGTTTTAGATCATATTTTTGGAAAATCAAGCAATCTGAAGTTAAAGTCTCACAATTGCCTTTTGAAATCAGTAGGTCCCCAAGAATGAAATAGCCAAAATACCCCTCAAATAATCTAACTCTATGCAAAATATTGGATAACACATTCAATTAGGCTAAGATGGATCAATTCCATAATTTTCCAAAAAGTCAAGGTCAAAGATAACCGCCGGTCAACCCGGTCATCCCCCAAAATATATTTTAGATTCGGGTGACGCATTAGCTCATGAGTCTAAATCTATATTTAGATTCTCATTTGAAGTCCATTTACCTAGTTAAACCTTAATTTATTCAATTAGAAAACTAGGTCTCAAAAACCCAATTTAGGCTCTTAAATCTCATGATTCTATGGTTCAAGTTCGACCAAAATTGAATAAATTCGTCTAAAGGTATGAAGGATTATTTGCCTCAATAATGAAATCAATCCAAGAAGAAGCCACCCACGAGCTTCTCTTTTCCAAAAATGGTAAAAACCTAGATCCAATTTTGCCATTGGTACATACCTAGATCGATCCTTTATCGGTATTGTTTACCGTGAAAATGATAATAATAAATAAATTTGATTATGGAATTCTAAAAATATGTGATCTATTTTTATACTAGTTGTTAAGCAGTTGATGTTATGTATGAGACTTAGAAACGAGGTAAGAGTTACAAATAAGATGATAACCAAACCGATAGGTTAACAATCGGGGCCTCGAGCTTGTCGATTTGGGGGCCTCGAGGTCGGTTCTGGGGCTTGACTGGGAGCTATCGTAGGCAGTCGAAGTATGGCTAACAGTTATAAGAAAATCAACGAAAGCTCTTTATGGCCAATGATAAACATTAAATGAAGAACAATAATGAAGATAATAAATGGAAGCAATAATATCAAAAAATGTATTAGAGAACAGAGAGAATGTTCTTGTATATTTCGTGTGGAGCAACTGAAGCAACAACTGACTTCACAAAATAATAAGGATCCCCTTTATATAGGAGAGGAATCCCAACATAGTACAAAATGCATTAATTACAAAGATAAGGGGATGGGACAGCCAGATGATACCCTGATTCAGGGTAGGGTAGTCCACTATGCTTTATCAGTCCTAGCCATGTGCCTTGAGAACTCCCCATTTCTACCGTAACCGCGGTCAACATTGTCCTAAGGTCGGGTGTTGACAAACCTCTAGGGAGGCAACTTCGACCACAACCTTGTAGCCTCGAGACTTCGATATGGTCTTCTGAAGTGCCTCAATGATTTGAAATTGGACCCTCTGATTTCACCATATATACATAGTCCTGGTGCTTTCTTGAATGAAGCGATAGAAAACGATTTGGAGCTTCCATTTCAAAAGCACATCGCTGTGACGTCAGCCTATTAAAGCATTAAATTCTATGCCCAAAAAACCGCGCAAGGGTCGCTGTCAAATGCGACTATCGAGAAGCCCACGAACCGCTATTAGTTTGTCCCTTCCGCTGCCCATTCGAATCCTATAAATACACCAATCGTTTGATAATTCTTACTTTTTCAACATCTTCAAATTTGCAAAGCCAGATACATCCCCTTTCGCATGCATTCCTCGAAAAAAAACGAGACTGCCTCTTCATCTTGAACATCTAGAGGGAAACCCAAAGTGATACCCACCTTGGGACAATGTACTCCCACCGAGCTTGACATGTCGAATGACTTTACAAACGATAAAACTTCATCTGCACTGGGTCGATGCAAACACGTGTCCCGATACATTAGTGTTGTGACCAACATAAGGACGGTGAAGAAAGACTGCTGATGGAGGGAGGCAGTGAAGGTGGAGTTCTCTGCCCTGATGAGAATATAACAGATTACAAGGATGGCTTTTTCATGTATATACTTACCCTTTCCCTTTGGGTCCTGCCTATCCTTCTAAATCCCCTTCCCTAGAGATAGATCTGGATATCCTCGATTTTTGTGACAAATATCAAGTGATGCTTGATAAAATCTATCCTTCTTTCTGGAGGATAGTCTTGATGCTCTACCATTTCTCTGAAGGGGTTGAGGGTGAGATATTTACCCTCTACCATTTGATCAGGCCGTACAGCCCTCGATTTTATCGAGGTTTGATTAGGCTCCACCACCGATACAAAAAATTATTTTTCTCGAGCACCGACGAGG
Source organism: Nicotiana tabacum (assembly GCF_000715075.1). Lineage (NCBI taxonomy): Eukaryota > Viridiplantae > Streptophyta > Magnoliopsida > Solanales > Solanaceae > Nicotiana > Nicotiana tabacum. The sequence goes on from NC_134084.1 coordinate 45,497,925, forward strand.
ATAAGGATCGAGGGTGCATGAGTAGGTTCATCCGGGTGAAGACCTCAAACATTATTCCGGTAGGGAGGATGCCTTTCCTGGAAGGTGGAACACACAGTGTAAGCATTTTTTCCCTCGAACATGTTTTGTGATTTTATTTCCTTTCTTCCGAATAAATGACCTCGTTTTGGTTTCTGCGACTACCGCTTGGTACCCCGAAGCGGTCTCGGATCTGTCGGGAAGGATCGAGCGGTTGGACACTATGTTCCCATATCTTATCCGGTCTGGGCATGACCTGGCTAAGAAGCTGTGGGTGGCCAAGAATCATGTTAAAGCTTCCTTGCCACATGTGTCTTAGATTTATGTTTCTCCCCGTATCCTTTGTGCTGATAAGATACGGTCACTACGCTCGTGCAGACCTTGGTGACAATATGCGGATGAGGCCGCCCCCTAATGGTGAGATGGAAACTTCGCAGCCCGCCAAGGGCAAGAAAAGGAAAGGTAAGGTGGCTGCCGATCCTCCCGTGGCAAAGAAACCTAAGTCACGCGAGCCTCGAGCCATTACTAGGACCTCGACTTCAACTTTCAAAGCAAGCCCCAGTGCTGAGGATGAGGATGATTATGAGGATTAGGGCGAGTGCTGGTTGGCACGGAAGACGAGGTTGGGTGCGGGAGCCTCGCAGATGCCTCGACCGGAGGTTGCTGAATCGAGAATGGCCGACTCAGATTGGTCTCGTGAATCAAAGACTGTCGAAGAGGGTGTCAATGTGATCCTGGATCCCATCACCGGATTTGGTGCAGTTTCCGCTGGGGGGACCGTTGCCTCTAGTCTTGAAGGGTCGGGACCCGGAGATTTCATGGACTGGAGTTGCCCATCGAAGACATCGATGATATATGCGATTTCAGTTTGGGCTCTCAGTTCTCGTCGAGGGAGCTGAGGGATGCTCAGGATGCGAATACCCTCAAAATTGGGGGCCCTCTTGAGGGGGGGAGGCGCGCTTGGCAACATTCTTTATGACGTTAGAGAGAACATCGATCTCGATGCTCCCGGTGCCGTCAAGGCAGCGGAGAGGTTCTAGCAGTAGGTGATAGCTGTTTTATGCGTATTTCCTTTAGGCTTCGAGCATTTTTCCTCATTCTTCTAACTATTTTGTTTTGCTGTAGTGTAAGAAGATGTATGATCATGCTCTCTTCGGCTTCATGAGGAGCTTTCATGTTGTGAAAAGGATCTTAAGAGGCTGACCTCGGGACTGTGAGAGTTGGAGGCTTACTCTGCTCGAAAAGAGAAAGAGTCAGGCGAGCTCAGGGCTTCTTTGGAGGGAGCAGGTATTTGCCATGCGTGAATCTGCCCTTTGTTCCCATAATCTGATACTAACTGGCTGACCTTTCCCCTCGTAGGTCAGGCAAAGGGATTCACTGATCGGGCAAAAGAATGAGAAGATCCTCGAGTTGAGGGAGCGGAACAGGGTGGCGGCCTCGGAGTTGGCATCAACCCATGATCTTTTTCAAAATGCTCGAAAGGAGGTTGTTACGCTGATTGTGGCCAAGTCTGAGATCGAAGGAACGACTGCTACTTATCTGTAGGACGTAGCCACGACGAATCAAATAGCCCATAATATATCGATAGGGGCCGAGCTAAAACTAGCTCAGGATATCGAGCATGCTAGTGCGAAGGCGAGGAGGGAAGCCTTGTAGGGGGTTGGAACTAGAGGTGTCGATCTTTTAGTCGAGATCAAGGAGGCCCGAGAGTTGGAGAGAATGTCGGAGCTCTTGATCGCTCCAGATGAGGATTCTGGAGATGGTTCGGAGGACAGTGGCAACGAAGAGTAGACCTTGTGTCGCTTTGCCCCCCCCCCCCCTTTTTTTTTCTTTCGGTGCATGTACCCCCGGGGGACTAAGTCTTGTAAAGACATCCCTTGTAAATATATTTTTTTGCAATGCAAGAGAATTTTTCTGCTCCAAGTCTTTCCATTCTTTGTATCTCTTTGCTCTCGCGGAGTTATTCTTCATATTTTAATATTAACTCCTTAGAGCCCATTGTTGGAGTAATCAGGACCCCTGAAATCGGGTCCTATATTGAAGTTAGGCCGATAGCTTCTTTGGGGATGATGCTTTTGACATCAAGAAGCCCCCAAGGTCTCGATACCTCTCGACTTTCGTGGGGTAGCATTATTCATGCGATTTGATAAAGGGAGCTCCGGGGTGATCCCAGATGGTCCCGCCAGTGCATTTCCCAAGGAAAAAATGCTATTACCATGGCCAAAATTAATTGGCCCTCTAGTAGGTGATCAGCCGCTGCTTTGCCCCAATATATTGATTCACTTGTTTCTCAAGTGGAGATTCTGCTACTCTGAGTAACTATTAATTCCATAGGACTTGGCGCTTTGTGCTAGTTCTCCCGTCGTTTCAACTAAAAATCTTTGCCCAAATCTATATAACTCTCCTCTTATTTTACCGTAGCCATGACTGCTACGTCGACATCCGCCCATCAAAGAGAGGGGAGTTCTGCCTCTATTCCACGTCCGGTCGGTGGTACACCACTTGTGCCCAATGAGAGGGCCTCGAGGTGATTTGTCTCGAGGAGAGACTTTATGTTGAAGAGACCTCCCAATGTTTAAGGACATCGGGATCATGCTTTGAGGTTCATCTCATCAGTAGGGGAAGAACACCTCGAAATGATCAGAAAAGACTGTGGATGGGGAGAAGGAGTGGTGCTACAAGTACCTTCCTCTGAGGAGAGCATCATGACCTACATCGAGGGGTTTTTGAGCGTAAATACGCACACTTTTTCATTGGGTCCCCCCGACCGGGTCGTGCTTGAGTTCTGTCGGAGATATCAAGTTACCTTGCGCAGGCTCACCCATCCCTTTAGAAGATAGTGCAGACGATAAGATACTTTGCAGATAAGGAAGGGCTCAAATTTACTCTCAGTCATCTCGTGAGGTTATATCGGCTGCTGCGTTAACGGGGTTTGATTACTATGCGACATCTATCCATACGGTCTCTTGCCGTTGATGGTGAAGAGGATGAGGACCAAGGATAGATGAGTCTATTCGTTCAAGTATGGACGATCAATATAGTTCCTGGAGAGTTTCTTCCCTTTCCTTATAAATGGAATTTTACTCGTACATGTCATACCTATATTTTTATCACTTTGTCTGGGGGCGAGCTCCATAACGACATTTTTCTATTCCATTTTTTGTAGCAACTCCTTGGTTGCCGACCGAGGTCTTTTATTTGGCCGAGTGGTCTCGTAAGCTGGTAGCATGTTCGACCCATGATAAGCGCAGGTGGCAAGACCTGTCCAACGGGAGATGGGAGGCAAAGCATCATGGTGGGCTCTTGGTGGCTTATTTCCCTAGAATGGTACTTTTCTTTTTAGCATACTAACTTAGCCACTGCAGGTATTGGAGATTTTTCTGATAAGAGGCTGTGCCCACTCGGTGAGAAGGAGAGACTGTCGACCTCGGGGTCGAGGGTCGATTATAAATGAAAAGGATCTTCGGGGCGTGAGGAGGCTCACAACGAGGCGAGTCTTTCTCAGCGGCTCAAAAGAGGCGATTTGACTGATTGTCCAGTTTCGGAGGCCTCCGTTCTCGAACGAGCATTCCCCGTTTCTGCTGAGGGTACTTTAAATTGTGAGGAGCACGTGGTGCCTTCTTCTTTTCCTACCAAAGGCATTTCGGGGGACACTAAGCCATTGGATATTGGCTCGGCCTTTGGTGAGGCTTAGCGGCTCGGCTTTATGGTAAGCTTTGGTAGCTGGCATAGGATATTCCAGTTTCACACTCTTCCTTTCTCATTGAATTTACTTTCATAGGCCTTTGACAGGCTTAAATCTGAGCTACTTCACTATGAGGCTAGGTTGCGGAAAGCTTTGGATAGGGAGAAATCCCTTAAGCTTCTTTGTGTGAGAAAGGAAAGCGACCTGGTATCCTTGCAGTGTGAGGCGGATCGAAGCCGGAGCCATGAGAGTTGCCTCATGAGACAGGTATCTTGTATTTCATGTTGACATATGCTCCTCCTTTCATTTTTGGAGATTAATGTTTCGATATTTCAGTTGGAGAGCAAAATGGAGAAGCTGGAATGAGTTTGGGGTGAAGTTGGCCAGGCCAAACATGAGTTCAATGATCTGTAGGCCCATGTATATGCCCAAGTTGTGGCCAAGGAGTGTGATTTGGCTAAGGCTTCCACCCTGGAGATGCAAATCCGAACCGTTCGTGTGAATGATTCTGCGCGAGCGAACATGATCACAAGGATAGAGTCTGAGCTTTCGAAGGCGAAGGTCGAGGTGGTAAATGACTGGCCCGAGGCTGTGATGAGCAACACTAGGGCGGATAAGAAAGCGGAGGCCTATTTGAAGAACGTTTACACTGCTAGAGCTGAGCTAAGGAGAACTCTTGGTCGTGTGAGTAGTAGTAAAGAGCACGCGGAGTGCAAATCTCGGAGGGATACTCTCGCTGAAATTCATGCCAAGGGTTTTGATATTTCGGAAGAGATCGAGCAGGCCAAGGTGGAGGAATATGAAGCCAAGTTCTTTCTGTCCGATGCTGAAGATGGCAAGGACAGGGCCGTCGGGCCATAGCCCCTAAGGGGGACATTTATTTTCTCTCTCTTTGTATATAGTGTTTTCACAGTATGCCGTGAATAGAGCTTGTATTTTATTACATGTATATATAAGGGGGGAACTTCGCGATTTTGTATCTTCTGGGTTTCTGTTTTGCCGAGATTTTAGCCAGATCAATTGGCCTTTGAGTTGTCAGAATCCTTAGACTCGTGATATGGCCCTAGGGCTTATTAGGCTGTTTCGTAGGTTCTTACATGTTTGGTCGATGCGACCTTTTTAGTTAACTATTTTAGATTCAGTCTCTGAATCAGGTTTTGACTTGAGCTCATTCGAACCTCAAGTTTTGTATTTGTGCGGGCTAGAAAAAGTGGCTATTATGCCTTGGGTCGAAGCGACCTTTTATGCGTGTGGCCTTGAGTCTCATCAAGCTGGTCATGATGGCTCTTACTCTTTGCTCTTAGGCATATTTTAGTTAACTATTTTGGGTTCAGTCTCCGAATCCGGTTACGACTAGAGCTCATTTGACCCTCAAGTTTTCGGATTTGTGCGGGCTGGTGACAGTGGCTCTTATGCCTTAGGCCGGTGCGGTCTTTTAGTGTGGGCTGGCGATAATGGTTCTTATGCCTTGGGTCAAAGTGACCTTTTATTGGCTTTATTTTTCTCTCGTTAAGGACTTTTTGAAATAACGTTTTCCTGACTCTTTGACGACTTAATAAAAATCCTTGATTGTGAGTCGCTATATGGCGATGATCGAGCACCTAGGGAGGTTTGGCTCATAGGCAGAGTATCTCGAAGCCAATGTTTAGGAGCTGACATGGTCGAAGCCATTTTGCCTATATCGAGGGTAGCCTGTTTAAACGCTTCTTTTCGAAGTAGATTTGAAGTAATTTATTAAAGGCATGTGATATTGTAGCGACGGTCGGGCGTCCCCGAGTCGCATTAGTTCAGTTAGTACAGCCTTGTAACCAGAGTCATTTGTGTTTGGCCGGAGCCTTTAAGTCCCGAATAAAGTAGTTTTAGCATTACATCGAGGCTATGACTTTTTAGGGGTCTTATAAGTTCGATATATAACCAAAAATTTGAGATCAGGTTTATGCCTTTAGTAAGGTCTTACAAGTTTTACATGCCTTTGAGGTCTTACAGTTTTGGATACTTGGTACAAGTATAGTTCATGCCTTACTTGAGGTCATACAGATATTGTTGTTGCCTTATGTAGGTCTTACGAGACTGAGTCTGCCCGCTCGGGGTCTTATGGCCTCAGGATTTCTAACGAATGACGATCGACGGTAGTCCCTGAGTCATCGATGGATTAGTGACTCGGAAGCCATTACTTGTAAACTTTGCATTCCCTCATTAAGGGCTTACGATTTTGGAGATCCCGACCTTGAGATTGTGTGTTCTTTAAGATTTTGACGCCAGTCCCCGAGTATTCAGGGCACTTTCAGTCTTGGTGATGTTTCGTGATTTTCATGTTGCCTCGTTGAGAGTTTATGAGCTTGGAGTCCCGACCCGAAGATCGTTTAGGTGTTGAATTGTTTACGCCAGTTCCTGAGTGTTCGGGATGTTTACGGCGGAGGAGTCATTTTTGCAAAGGTGCGGAGCTTCTTTTAGAGTGTGAGATGCTTCGATAAAAGATATTCTTCAATTATTTGGTACAAGTATACATGATTTTGCCATCAGGGGCCCATCTATACGGACACTATTCATTCGACCGTTTGGCCCGGTACAACATTTTCCTATTGGTACCCCATTTATTATTTCTTGGTTTTTTCGTGCGGATGGCCTTCCTGGGGTGGGGGGGATGCCCCCAGTGTTTGAGGTTGATTGCAAAAGAAGCCTTGAATGCTTGTCGAGTCGTCCTTAGGTAGCATGTGAAGGTTGCCTCATTAAAAACCTTGCCGATAAAACCCTTTTCGGGATAAAAACTCGGTCGAAGGAAAAGAGTGCAACAAATGCTTTAAAACCTTAATGGGCTAGCATTTTGACTGCTTTGGTTGGGCGCCTGCACAAAGGTTAGAATTAAATATAAAATAAAAGGGAGATGGTTATACCTTAGTGTGGGATGTGTCGACGATGTCTCAAGGTCCGATAGGTCCCAGTCACTTGTGACGAGGATGCAATACGGTCCTCTTCTTTGTTTAATCGGGCTTAACCGAAGATGTAATTTGATTACCCTTTGGCTTTTTTTGGGTGGAGGTATTGTTGTCAGTGCCACATTGTGTACCGCGGATATTTCTCTCGCTACATGTTGCTCCCCGTAGATGGTTTTAATCCCATCCTTTGTCTGGAACTTAATCATTTAGTGGAGGGTGGATGGTACTACTCTCATGCAGTGTATCTACGGCCGTCCGAATAAGGTGTTGTACCTCATGTCTCCTTCGATGACATGGAATTTGACGTTTTGGGTTGTGCCAGCCACGTTGATTGGGAGGGTGATTTATTATTTCGTTGTTTCGCTCGCCATATTGAATCCGTTGAGGACTCGAGTGGTGGGCACGATTTGGTCAAGCAGTCCGAGCTGCTCTATTACCCTCGACCTGATAATGTTGGCCAAGCTACCTAGATCCACGAGTACACATTTTATTTGAAATGTATTTACTATGAAAGAGATTACCAGTGCGTTGTTGTGAGGTTGAGACAAGGTCTCGGTGTCCTCTTCGCTGAATGTGAGGGAATCCTTGGGTATATACCCTTGAATTTGCTTTTCTCTTGTGATGGATATTTTTGTCCTTCTCATCATGGGTTCCTGCGGGGCATCAACGCCTCCCAACATCATGTGAATGAAATATTGTGGATTATTTATTTCGTTCTTCTTGGCCGCCTCTCTTTCATGGAACTGATTTTTGGTTCGGTCGCTGAAGAATTCCCGGAGGTGCCCTTTGTTAATTAGTCGGGCTTCCTCTTCTTGGAGTTGGTGGCAATCCTCGGTCTTGTGGCCGTACGTGTTGTGAATTTCACACACTAAGTTATGATTCCTTTGTGAAGGATCTGATTGTACAGGCCTGGGCCACCTGGCTTCTCTGATTTTGCTGATGGCGAACACGATGTCTGACACATCGACGTTAAAGTTGTACTCTGACAAGTAAGGTGCCTTTGTTGGCCCCCCGTTTCTTTCGAATCTGACTCTGCTGATGAGTCCCCGGGGATTCTGTCCTTGATTTATCCTTCGACATTGCGAGGCGGGTTACGCCTCAGGGCGTTCTTTATCTTTGGTGTATGGATGATATCTTTCTTTGTTTGACCTTGGCTCCTTCGCCAGAAGCCTTCTTGGGTATATTGATCTCCATGGGGCTCCTAGCTGGTCATCTTTGACCCTGATCTTTGACTGGTATCGGTTGTAGACGTCTGACCAAGTAACGGCAGAATATTCGACTAGATTCTGCTTCAGTTGCTTCGAAGCCACTGAGCTTCGTTCATTCAGACCCTGAGGGAACGCTTGCACTGCCGAGTCATCGGAGACTGGCGGTAGTTCCATTCATTCCGTTCGAAATCAAGATACAAACTCTCGCAGCATTTTGCTCTCCCTCTGCTTGATCTTGAACACGTCAGATTTCCTTGTTGCTACTTTGATGGCTCCGGCATGTGACCTTATGAAAGAGTTTTCCAGCATGGCAAATGAGTCTATGGAGTTAGGATCTAGGTTGTGATACCACATCATGGCCTTATTCTAGAGTGTTTCCCCAAACTTCTTTAACAAGATAGACTCGATCTTGTCGTCCTTTATGTCATTGCCCTTTACTGCACAGGTGTAGGCGGTGACATGCTCATTGGGATCTGAGGTCCCATTGTATTTTGGGAGGTCTGGCATTCTGAACTTCTTTTGAATGGGTTACGGGGCCGCTTCTTCTGGGAATGGCCTTTGTATGAACTTCTTCGAAACCACACCTTTCAGGATCGGGGGCACTCTTGGAATTTGGTCGACCCTGGAGGTGTAAGTCTCGACCTTCTTATTATTAGCTTCTATCATTTTCTCTCCCGATTCAATCCTTCTGGTGAGGTATTCGAGAATCTTTACGATGGCGGGATCGATCATCGACCCGTTATTGTTCAATCTCTCCGGTACCTGTTCGGCTGGGGGAGCTATCCCCGGTGCTACCGTGTTATGAGTTTTCTGGTGACTTTGTAGCTGAGCAATAGCTAGCTGTTGTGCCTGCAACATTTCAAAAATACCATGAAGGCTAACCTCCCGTTCTTCCTTAGTTGGGGTTTTATGAGGCTCTTGTTGATCCCCTTGGTGCACACTCCTGTTGGTGTGTGAGCTTATATCGACCTGTTGGGCGTCGCGCGAGATTGTGTCCATTGGAATTGGTCTTGGTGCGTTCTCAAGGTTTTGTGGGGGCACACCAGCACCTAGAGCAGCCACACCGTTTTCTCCGTGGTCCTTAAGATTGTTGTTTTCACTTCCATTCACTTTGTTAGACATTTCGACCTGAAATCGAAGATCTTGGACAAGAGAATGCGTAAAAGATAACTTGCGTCGTGTAGTAAAACTAGCAAGAAAATAATCACTATTATTTTTAGCCCCACTATGGACACCAAATTGTTTACCATGAAAATGATAATAACAATTAAATTTGATTATGAGACTCTAAAAATACGTGATCTATTTTTATGCTAGTTGTTAAGCAGTTGATGTTATGTATGAGACTTAGAAATGAGATAAGAGTTAGGAATAAAATGTTAACCAAACCGATAGGTTAACAATCGGGGCCTTGAGCTTGTCGATTTGGGGGCCTCGAGGTCGATTCCGGGGCTCGACTGGGAGCTATCGTAGGCAGTCGAAGTATGGCTAGCAGTTATAATAAAATCAATGAAAGATCTTTATGGATAATGATAAGAAATAAATGAAGAACAATAATGAAGATAATAAATGGAAGTAATAATATCAAAGAATGTATTAGAGAGTAGAGAGAATGTTCTTGTATATTTCGTGTGGAGCAACTGAAGAAACAACCAGCTTTACAAAATAATAAGGATCCCCTTTATATAGGAGGGGAATCCAAACATATTACAAAATGCATTAATTACAAAGATAAGGGGACGGGACAGCTAGATGACACCCTGATTCAGGGTAGGGTAGTCCACTAGGCTTTATCAGTCCTAGCCATGTGCCTCGAGAACTCCCCATTTCTACCATAGCCGGGGTCAACATTGTCCTAAGGTTGGGTGTTGACGAATCACGAGGGAGGAAATTTCGACCATAGCCTTTTAGCCTCGAGACTTCGAGATGGTCTTCTGAAGTGCCTCGATGACAAGAAATTGGACCCTCCAATTTCATCGTATACAGGGATCTCAAAAGGTACCTTACAATCGCGGTCCAAGCCCTGATCAGATACTTCACACTTGGTCGCTGAGAGTCCTGAACTTGGTCAACTCTCACTTAAGCTTACGTGAACGTGGTCTAAATGACACGTCTGCTAATATCTTTGTCGTGGTTGCCACGCCCCAGCTATTAACAAAAATATGCAACTTTAATTTTGGTTCAATATGTGTTGAAACACCTTTGAGATCTCAAGTTTCAACCCGACCATACCAACAAGTACAAATAGATATACTAACACAACTGTACAAAAGAGTTGGATTATTATATTTCCGACTTAAACTTTCGTTCTTCCTTGAATGGAGTAAGAAAGTATACCTGAGCTATCAAATAGGTCTAGGTGTCTGCTCTGCATGTCCGTCTCAATTCTTAAGTCGAGTCCTCATGCGGAAGATTTTCCGCAATTACCAAGGAAGCTCTTTTAACCTCAACTTGTGAACTTGCCTATCTAAAATAACCATAGGGGCTTCTTATATGACAGATATTTGTCTAATTAGACTTTCATCTTGAACATACTTCCTAAGCATCGATATATAGAAACTAGATGTACTGCTAACTCAGGTGGTAAAACAAGTATGTAAGCGACCACACCAACATGCTTTAAGATCTCATAAGGTTCAACATAACTTGGACTCTACGTTAATTTCTTCCTGAACCTCGTCTAGCAAAAATGTGAGTAACATATTATCTCCTGCATGAACACAAGGTCATGCCTCTACACATTGGTATAAGACATTTTCCTACTCTACATTATCCAAAGACGATCCTGAACCACCTTGACCATCTTTAACATCTGATGTACCAACCCTGGATCCAATAGGTTCACCTTACTAGGCTCAAACCAATCAAATAAAGAACGACATTGTTTACTGTGAAAATGGTAACAATAATTAAATTTGTAAATGGGATTCTAAAAATACGTGATCTATTTTTATGCTAGTTGTTAGAGCAGATGATGATAAGAATATGAAGTTTAACGATGAAATCCGAGCTAAAACGAAGCAATAATTAAACCGAAAAGGCTTACTGTCCGGGCTTCGGACCGGTCGATGGAGGACATCGGGATTGATATCTGGCTCGATCTCGAGCTATCAGGGGTAGTCGAGAATGGGATAACAGTTAAGATATGATTAATCAAGGCTCCTTATGGCCAATACCAAGCAATAAAGGAAAAAAAACGGGAGAGTAGTAAGTGCTAAAGTGGCCTCGGGCCAATAAGAACAAGCGAGTTAGAGAGAAAAGAGAGAGATATTATTGCACTTGAGTAGAAATAGTTGGAGCAACATCAACCCTTAACAAGGTGGTGTGGGTTCCCTTTATATAGGAGGTGAACCCGGCTATAGTACATGGGCATTAATTGTAATGTATGGTGATGTGATGGCTAGACGCCATGCTTTGGCGTAGGCTCTGGATAGGCTGGCCCTGTCAGACTTAGCTATGTGCCTAGGGAACTTCCCCTTCTGTTCTAGCCTCGTCCTCTGTCTTCTTTAAGTCGGGCCTCGACAAGCCCCGGGGGAGGGAACTCGGTCGTGGCTTCACGTCCTCGGGGTCTCGAGGCATTCTTCCAAAGTGGCCTGATAGCGGGAAATCAAGTCCTTCGATTTCGCCACATACAGATAGTCTCCTCGTTTTCCATAACGAAGCGATAGGAAATGATTCTGACACCTGACTTCTCAAGCTTCTTATGGTGACGTCACACCAATGGTGCAACCTGTGGCTCGAACGTTTGTGCCAACTAGGGTGCCCCACGGGCTTGTGCATTTATCATCATTTAATGTGATGCCGATTCCCGTTATCTAAGGTGAGTATACCGCCGTCAACTCAGTTCCTTAAGAGCGCAGTAATTACGTTCGCTGGTCAGTCTCCTAAAGCCTCGATGATCGTGTCATTACCTCTTATAAATGGGGGTGCCTTGGCACTTATATTTCTATCCCAGTACCCCTGTTGGCTTATTTGCCCATTTCTTCATATCGCCTTCCTCCATCCTTGAATATCATGTTTTGGTCTCATGGCCTCAAGGCCATTCGGCAGAGCTCCCGCAGGCCATGTTGTGGTATGCTGCCGGGGCTTCCCTTCGTCGAGCATGATCATGCTGCCCTGTTGCTGCTGTGGTCGTTGTTATGTTTGTTGTTTTTGCCGTTGTCCCGAGACGATGTCAGATGGGTAGTCGATCTTCCCCTTTCGTAGGCAGTCATTTGGACTATGCACCGCTACTCACTCTCCTACTTTAGCCTGGTGCGACACTTCATCCCTTAGGTTTTTCCTTTCCCAAGGGATAAAGTGGCACAATCGATCATTGAGGCCGGGCCCACCGAATTTTCAACCTTTGGATTTGGAAGGTCATGTCTCTTTTCTCTGCCTCCTCTGCATCCCCTCCTTTTCCTCTTCTTCATCTTTCCCCCCGACGGGTACCCCTCGGGGGATTGAGCTGGGAACCTAGAGGAAGCAGGCGGTCAAAGGAATCACCCTCGAGGGGGCGGCGCCTGAGGATGCTGATACCGAAGATGGATTTTCAAGGATGGACCGAGCTCTCGGGTTTCATCACATGTACATCCTTCTGTTCCTCCATTTTTGGGGTAGAGATCCTATGTAGGCTTTTGTAGTTGTACGTAAGGACCCTTCGAGGGCCGTTGTATATGGATTTTTATGAATATGAATATACTTCCTTCACTTCTGTTTTTGATTCTTGCCTTATTATTGCATGCTCTTGTGCCCTTCGAGGTCTTCGAATGTTTTCCTTTGTTGTTGACCGCTAATATCTAATTCGGATGCGAGCGTTATTTTCGATCCTTTGCTGATTGACATGACTCTTTTCTGAGCCCCTAATCGTACCTCGAACCTAGCCTGAATTGATCCGATAGGTTCGGGCTGTCGGGCCCTCCAAGTTGCATGGAGATAGTACGCTATGTTTTGGAGCATTCGAGAGCGGTAACATGAGCGAAGGTCAGGTTTGGGTACCTAGGGCTCTTTTTTGAACTTGATGCAGATATCTTTTTAAATCCTAGGGGATAGACTTCTGTTGAGGGGTTACCTGTACTCAGGCGTTACCTCGAGCCTTCCTGGAGCCTTCATGATTGGAGCTTCACGTGCTTATTTTCGTTTTAGAAAAGGAAAACATGAGATCGGGTACTGTCTTGAGTCGAGTGATGGCATTGAATGCTTCCCGAAGCCTGACTTCTTTTTTGGTGGAGATCCTCGAGGTCGGATTCTGCCTTGAAACTGAGATAACACAGTTGAAAGCTTCCCGAATCCCGAATTCTTTTTTGGCAGAGATCCTCGAGGTCGGATGCTGCCTAGAAACTGGAGACAACACAATTTAGTCTTTGAGGCATGGCTTCTCGTCGACGGACGCCTCTGGGGTCGGGTATCACCCCATTGATCTGTATCGAGGCCATTGGCTTCGTGGGGATCACTCCAGATAGGTGAATCGTCGCTATTTCCCACATATATGTGGGGCGATTTCGGCTTCTTCAAAAGGCCTCACTATTTTAGATAGCTACCTCCGCCTTGGCGTAGGGTTCTTCATTTCATCAGGCGCAAAAAAGCATTGGCTCACGTTATTGCTTTAGTTTGTCAATTCTACCATAGCCATGTCAACTACTTCGGGGCCGACCCGACAAGGAGTAGGGAGTATCACTACCGACGCTCAAGATCCGCGGGAGTTCGCTTCTGAAGACCGTGTCTTTGATAAAAGTGGAACATCTGGAGATGGTGAAGAGATGATGCAGAGGGAGTGAGGGGGTTAACGCTTCAGGTGCTTTCCCCGAATGAGAGTATTACAGATTCTGCTGATGGATTTTTGAGCGTATACCTATATCCTTTCGCATTTGGCCCCCTTGATAGGGTCGTGCTTGATTTTTCCTTGAAGTATAGGGTTACTTTGGCTCAGATAGCAAGTGGTGATGATGATGAGGTCCTTTGCGGAAAAGGCTGGGCTCGAATTCACACTCAGTCACCTTATCAAGCTATACTGGCCCTTCCATTACCGAGGTCTGCTAACCGTGCGGTGCCATCGTCCACGCCATTCATCGTCAATGATGAAGAAGATGGGGATCAGGAGTGGTCCAGTCGATTTTTCCGGGCCCAGACGACTGACATTATCCCCGTGGAGCTTATGCCATTCCCCGAGGGATGGAATTATGCACGTGAGTGGACTGTCTGGCGCTTTCTCAGATTTTGCTTATAGCAAAAAATCAGTTGAGTAATTGTGCTTCTCTCTTTTTGTAGCAACTTCATGGACGCCGAGCAAAGTTCTCGATCTGCCTAACTAGGTCTGGGGGTTTGTGGCCCATTCGACCTGCGACGAGCATAGGTGGAGAGCTGTATTCTGTATCGGACAGGGAGCGAGATACCAAGGTATGCATGCACGCTGCCCTTGCCTTGGCCATCGTATATTTGAGATGACATTTTCCCCTTTTTTTTGTACCGGCTTTGCCGTTGTAGGTACCGGGCACTTCTTTGGGATGAGGCAGTGCTCTTCCAAAGAGGGGAAGGATTCGTCGGCCTACGAGCTGAGGGATGGTGGCGATAAATAGGATTTGCACCCACAGTGTGGTGGAGCTTTTAATGGGGCTCAACAAGCCCGTATCTTCGAGGAGAGGGCATTGCCCGAGTCTACTATTCCTGAAGTGTTTGATTCCAGGATGGTGGTTCCTCCGAGTGGATATGCTTTGCCCGATGTTGATTCTTCCGGTGCCGAAGAGGCAGGACCGATAGGAGTGTGCTCCGCCTTTGAGGAAGTCTACCGGCTTCACTTCATTGTGTGTTTCGGCACAGTCATCCCGCTATTTCATGACTTCCATTCTTTATCGAGTTTTTCTTTTGTAGGACTTTGATAGGATCAGATCTGAACTGGCTTCGGGAAGCTCTGGACGATGATGAGTCCTTTAAGCTCCTTAGCGAGAAGAAGGAGGTTGAGTTGGTGCATTGGCGATATGAGGCGTACCGGAGCTCGAATTACGAGAGCTACTTGATGGAGCAGGTAACCTTTCGTAGTATGCGCTTCACTCCTTTTGACCCTTAAGGTTAACCCTTTTTCCCGTCTCAGATGAAAAAAAGACGGAGGCTTTAGAATACCTTAAGGGCGAAACCAACCACATTAGCAATGCTTGCGGTGAACTAAGGTCTCAGGTGCAAGCTTAAGCTTTAGAGGAGAAAAGTGCCTCGGCCAAGGTTCCCGCCTTCGAGATCCAACTTCGTTTTGCTCGTGATAGTGCTTCAGTTCAAGAAGATATGATCACGAAGCTCTAGACTGATCTCTCAAAGGTCAGGGCTGAGATAACTGATGCTCGAGCTGAAGCATCGTTGAGTCGAACCAGGAGATGGCGATTCATGTGAAAGATGGTGTTGATGCCTTGGCTGAGTTGAAGCGGGCCCTCGATCATGAGAAGAGAATCGAAGAATATGTTCGTTGTAGATCCCTCAAATACCTACTCGAGGAGGTAGGCGCTAGGGGCTTCGTTTTCTCGGAGGAATTGTCTCGTGCAAGGGTGGACGAGCACGATGCTCGATTACTTCTTGCTGACGTCTCGGAGAGCGAATCTGGGGCTGGCAGGCTGTAGCCTTTTGAAACGGAACGTAGATTCCGTCGTTTTTCAATTTTATATTTGATATCTGCAGGACATGTATTTGCGTATATAAAATAAGGGAAAACTTGAAGCTTTATCTCTTCCGTATCTCTTTCTGTATTGCTTTTGACCAGGCGGGCTGGTTTCGGTGTTTGACAGGAACCTTGTGGATCCAGAGCTAATTAGGCAAGCCCGGAGGCTTTTAAGTGCGACTTTTGTCGTAAGTAGGCATTGGGGGCCTCTGTGCTTTGCCCAGCTGTTTAGGCTCAATTTTCGAGCCCGGCCTTGACTCGAGCTTACCAGACCTCCAGTCTCCTATGCTTGCATGAGTATATGCTAATCGTTTTTATTTCCCACCCTTGGGCATTTGTTATTTCAACTATTTTGGGTTAAGTCTCTGAGTTGCGTTATGACTTGAGCTTTTTACCCTCAAGTTTTTCGATTTTTAAGCTGGCGACAGTGGCTCTTACGCTGTTTGGTCGTTGAGACCTTTTGATATGTGACCTGGAGGCTTGCATAGTTAACTATTTTGGATCCGGTTTCCGAATCGGGTTACGACTCGAGCTCATTTTAATCCTCAAGTTGTCAATTTTTAAGCCGATGATAATGACTCTTATGTTGTTTGGTTGTTGAGACCTTTTAGTGTGTGGCCCGGAGGCTTTTTTGGCTAGCAACAATGGCTCTTACACTTTTTGCCCGTGTGCATTTTGTAGGCTTTGTTTTCCTCTCGTTAAGGTCTTTTTGAAATGATTTTGCCTGACCCGTCGTCAGTTCTGGAAGAACCTCGATTTCAAGTCGTTATCGGCGATGTCTGAGCACCATGGAAGGTTCTTAGCTCGTAGGCTGAGTAGGTCGAAGCCTTGAGATTTGGAGTTGATGTGGTCGAAGCTCGTTTTCCTGTTGAGGGAAGCCTGTTTTAACCGGTTCTTTCTGAAGTATATTCAAAGTAATGGCCTGCGATTTTGTTTAGCGACAGTCGCCCATCCCCGAATCGCATTATTTTGGCTAGATCAGTCGTTTTAACCATAGTCATATGTGTTTGGCCGAAGCCATTTTTGATCCCGAGTGATAGTTTAGGTGTCTGCACCGAGGGTATGGCCTTTCGGGATTCTTACAAATGCGACGTGTAGTCTAAACTTTGGGATTTTAAGTTTTATGCCTGTAGTAAGGTCTTACAAAATTGTTCATGCTTGTTGAGGTCTTATAGTTTGTCATGCCTTTTGAGGTCTTACATTTTGCGTTTCTATGTAGAATATATCTGGCTATGCCGAGTCTGCCCGCTTGGGATCTTACGGCCTCGGGTTTCCCAGTGTAAGGCGATTGGCGACAGTCTTCGAGTCATCGAGTTTGCTTAGGCTCGAATGCAGTTATTCGTGAGCTCGGAGTTACCTTGCTGGGGCTTTATGAGCCCGGATCTCCGACCTTCGGTGTCACGCCCCAAAATTTGAGGAGCACGACCGACGATCAATCGAGTAAACACGACTGAGCAAGCCTGTTAGGTTTCATACTACCCAAATCCGTCTTTGAATAAAGAGGAAATCTACACCATTAATCAAATTCTATAAACATGTCATTAACAATTTCATTTCACTTCCATTAACAACTTATTTCACAATTTTGAAGATATTACAAGTTTTACACATCATTGCCAAATATCAATATTTCCACTTTAATTCCAATACCCGACACTAACCACAAACTGTCTATAGAGCCTCAAAATACAACTGAAGAGTTAATATGGAAATGCCGGAAACAAGGCTCCGGCTACACCTTAAATATAATGTACATGATAAACAGATGAAAGAGGACCCCGAAACAAAGTGGGGCTCACCAAGTCAGCTGAAAGGATGATGCGGCACGAGCTGCGACCAACACTGCCTACTATAGAAACACCTACATCCATTTAAAGATATAGCGCCCCAGGCAAAAGGGACGTTAGTGCCTTCGAATATCACTAGTATGTATAAATAAACACCATCTAGTTAGAAAGAACTTTCATACAAGAATAAAGAGGAAATCATAAAGACAACAAAGTTTCAAATAAGTACCATGTCAACAATATAAGGAAGTTCACATGAATTTCACATAATTTCTGAATTTTTAGATTGGAGCATCCCATACTGTTGCATCATTATTCACTTTGCCACCACTTCTTTGAGCGGAGTCCGATCACGACCCTATCGGCCAAGCCGTCTCCCGGAGACGTTACCATTATTTCATTCACACTTTCCATTTTAAATCATCAATACTTTACCACTATGTGTATATATCATAGCGTCCGATCACGGCCCAATCGGCTAAGCCGCCTCCCCGAGATGTTACCATTTTCCATTATTCCCCTCACTCCAATCTTTGGTTATTCATGTATTAGTTTACCGGCACTTAGGGCCACAATCTCCACATCATACTTGGCACTAGGCCACATTTCATAGTTCAAACTCTTTTCCTCCACATTTCACATCAATATCAATTTCAACATCAAGCCATTTAACCCAAGATGTCAAGTCACATGAGAGGAATCATGAATCATGGGCATATACAATATTTCGGAAATCATACACCTCAAATTTATTAGCAATGGACCTTTAAACACAACGGATTCTTCCAAAAGGGAGGGGACACACCAAACCACAATAGAAACACACATCAAAGGCATAAACAAGCAATTACACCCATTATTCTTGAATTATTCTTTTCCAATTATGACAATATATAATTTCAATATCGAAGTATGTAACAACTTGGATCATATTGAATGTACTTATAAGGCAAAACATTATCTCGAACAGCCGCTTATGGGCATAAATTGTGTACAAAGCCTTTAGGGCATTTTATCTTTGAAGTCATTTATGGAAATCAGAGTCAAGACTCATTTCACATCATTCCCTATTTCAATGTTAGATTTGCCATTTAGGACAGTAGGTGCACACAAACGAAATTTATATTGTGAGCATAGATAAGACTTCACATAGATGGCACATTATATGCAGTTTCAATCTCAATTTAAGGTCTAAGCATTTCAATAAATAATTCATATCTTTTGCCCCTTTAAGTTATCAAGATAGCACGTTGATCATGTTGAGACACACCGTTCACACATATAAGGTTACAAAACCAATTCATGTAAAATAACAATCGATGCAATAATTAAACTTTAACCTTACCATATTCACACAAACATAGATGAAGCTCGATTTCTAAAAGACGGGGTTTTAGCCATACATATATGAAATTTGCCCCTTAATGATACTACAATGATCCAATACACTTAAGCAACTTCAATCTACAATATAACATTCAATAGGACCAATATTAGTAACAAATTCCATAACTTAAGCCATTTAGGCATATTATCAAACACCATGTAGATATAGATCTTTACACCTCATAACTATAGTATTGGTTCATCCAACTATCACCATTAACCAACAACTCATCCCACCATTATTCTTTAATAATTTATACTTCTAACATCATATGTGTGATCAACCATTCACACCTTACCAACAAAATTCCACCAAAAATCACCTTTAAGTCCCTACCATGATCATATATTTAAATTGGGAATTTATTGCTTCCAATCACCATACCATAAGTTCTAACGTATATATCATACGTAAATAATCACCATAGAGTAGTTAGAGATGATAGACATACCTCTTGTAGTAAGAATCTTGAGAATCCCCACTTGTAGTGTTCTTGACCAATTTAGGGATTTGAATGGGAATCTATGGATTTTCAAGATCAATCCTTGTTAATATAAGTTTTTAGGAGTAGTAATCAACTCAAAATACTCCAAAAACCTTACCTTGGATCATATGAGGGAAGTATGGGACTGATTCCCCTTGATAGAGCAAGCCTTTGCTCAAAAAATGACTTAGAGAATCTCCATACCCGGTCTTGGGGTATTTAGAGATCTGATACTAGTGCGCTCGCGCTAATGGCCGTGTTAAGGCCGCGCTCAGAGGCAGAATACTTCCCAATATGCACGGCCGTGCTTCCGCCGTGCACCTGGGCGCGCATATGACACATTCCTAGTAAAATGCTTGTAACTGTCTGTATACACCTCCAAATGATGAACGGTGTGATGCGTCGGAAACTAGACTCAAAGAGCTTTAATTTTATAAGTTGTGCATCACACAACTTCTTATATAACTGGAGATATGATTGTCCAAAGTGAAGTCTTGTGCATACTCATTCACAACTTTAGTCCATTATGAAATTTTCCAACTTAGCTTAGACTTAGGCCTCTCCTTAGACCTCAAATCACATATAATATGACTTATACGCTTATTAACATATCCAATTGATATCCAGTATATCATGAATCAGCACTTGCACACAAAATAAAATAATTAGCCTACCTTGGCTCCACGAAATCTTAAATTACTTAGCAAAATTTTCTGGGGCTTTAAATTCTCCCCCGCTTAGGATCATTCGTCCTCGAATGATAATTGGAGTCAATCCGCAATTACTTAGAATAACTTATCTCCTTTCTGACACATCTTTAACTCCCAAAATTTGACTAACTCCCAAATGTTTCAGAAATTTCGGTACAGTTTCCCTTCTAACTAGGAATATCCATCTATCAGAGGGCCCTAGATACATATCCTAACAACATATGCATGTTCCATAGACATAACATAACTTGTAAAACACCAACCATAGGCAACATATATAACCAAAATGGAATAGTTTAACAGATCAAATCAAAAGATAAGAGTTCATAGGAACCAAAAGCATAAAAGCTATTACATAACTATTCAAACAAATGTGGGTACTTCTTTCTCATTTCTTCCTCGGCTTCCCAAGTGGCTTCCTCAACCTACTGGTTCCGCCATAACACCTTTATGGAGGCAATTTCCTTATTTACAATTTTCGTACTTACCTATCAAGAATGGCAACTAGAATTTCTTCATAAGATAGTTCTTCGTTAACCTCAATAGCTTTAATTGGCATAATAGAGGACGGGTCTCCCACTACCTTCTTCAACATAGACATATGGAAGACCTAATGTACCAACAACATCTTGGGTGGCAGCTCGAGCTTGTATGCTACTTGACCAATCCTCTAAATGATTATGTATGGTCCGACATACCTCGGACTTAATTTCCCTTTCTTCCCGAATCGCATGATGCCCTTCATGGGGGAAGCCTTCAAAAATACCCAATCATCTTCTTTGAACTCCAAATCTCTGCGACGAATGTCCGAATAAGACTTTTGGCGACTCTGAGCAGTTTTCAACCTCTCCTTAATAATCTTGACTTTCTCCATGGCCTGATGCATGAGGTCCGGCCCTATCAATTCTGTTTCTCCAATTCTGCTTAACCACCCAATGGGAGACCTACATCTCCTACCATATAGTGCCTCGAATGGTACCATCTGGATACTAGCATGAAAGCTGTTGTTGTAAGCAAATTCAATGAGTGGAAAATGGTCATCTCAACTACCTTTGAAATCAAGAGTACAAGCACGCAACATGTCCTCAAACGTCTGAATAGTCCGCTCTGCTTGCCCGTCGGTTTGAGGATGGAAAGATGTGCTAAGATTTACCTGCGTACCCAAACCTTGCTGAAATTTCTTCCAAAGTGGCAGTGAACTGAGCCCCTCGATCTAAAATGATTGAGACTGGAGTGCTAGACAACCTGGCTATTTCTTGGATATAAAGTTGATCATATTGTTCCGTTGTGTCAGTAGATTTGATTGGCAAGAAGCATGCTGATTTAGTGAGTCGATCCACGGTTGACCAAATTGAGTCAAACTTGTGTGTAATGCGTGGTAATCCTACCACAAAATCCATATTGATCATTTCCTATTTCCACATTGGAATTTCTATGATTTTTAACATTCCTCCAGGCCTTTGATGTTTAGCCTTCACTTGCTGACAGTTTGGACATTTTGTCACAAAGTCCGCCACATACCGTTTCATGTTATTCCACCAATAAACTTTTTTGAGATCATGATACATTTTTGTAGAACCTGGGTGTACGGAAAACCTAGAAGTGTGAGCTTCTGCCAAAATCCTTTCCGGAAGACCGTCAATATCCGAACACATAGGCGGCCTTGGTACCGTGGGGTACCATCATCCATGCCAAGGGAAAAAGTTGTGGTCTTGTGTTTATGAATCCCCTCTTTCAGTTGTGCTAACAATGAATCGTTGAATTGCTTCTCTTTCACTTCCGTCACAAGTGATGATTCAGCCCTATTCTGCACAATCACTCCTCCTTCATTAGAGTCCGCCAGGCGAACTCCCAAACTAGCCAACTGGTGAACCTCCCTGGCCAATGGCCTCTGATATGCCTCCAAATAAGCCAAGCTCCACATAGATTTTTGACTAAGAGCATCCACTACAACATTAGCCTTTCCCGGGTGATAGAGAATCTCAATATCATAGTCCTTGAGTAACCCGAGCCATCCTCTCTGTCTCAGATTCAACTCCTTTTGTTTAAAAAAAATATATTTAAGGCTCTTGTGGTTCATAAATACATCAACGTGGACCCCATACACATAATGTCGCCAAATCTTTATAAAAAAACTACCGCCGCAAGTTCTAAGTCATGTGTCGAATAATTCCTTTCATGATTCTTGGGTTGCCTAAAGGTATAAACTATCACCTTAACATGTTGCATCATTAGTGGAACATCTTTATCACATTTCTCTTACATAAGAACTCCCACGAATCGAGTTCTACAATAATTTCCCTGATATGGTTACAATCTCCTTTGAATACTTGCAACTAACTCTTCCAAATTCTCAATAAAAGACATTACTGAATGAGTTTACTTATAGAACCTTCTATTTCAAAGTAATAACATCTTCTAGCCTGTGCACACACCTTAATATCATCAACATGCACGACATTGCATCAAATCTAATGTAACATTGTGCTCAGACCTTTCCTGGTCAACCTCTTTCCTCCTTTTGTGCCTTATAGGATTTAAGAAACCACTCCACTTTCCCTTGTGAACATTCTCACGATCTCTTTTTACTGTTCAACACTTACCAAAACACATATCAACACTCTTCATACATATTTAATTCAGAAAGCACCACGGGCCCAAACAATATGCTGGTACCATCTTTTCTTTCTAACTAGAATATTCATTCCCATTCTATTTTACTCATAGTGCATAATTGATGGCTTTATTTTGCCACACACTTGTCTACCTCCCGTGAACTTGTAATATCATTGTGCCTGGTTTAATGAGTTGATCATACCACAACTTCACCACCAGCAGTCTCACTTTCCATTATATGTAAACATGAACAATCTCTAGCTCCTTTAGTTACCATTCAGTGTCACCCAAGTTGGTAACATTACGATTAGTCCTTTATACCTTCTATTAACACTTGTGCTCCAGGCGAGTCCACCATTCTGATATGAACTATTTTGAGATAATCATGGACATCTCAATTTATAGATTTTCTTCCCATTTCTTCTCGCCTCATTATTCCTAGCTAGTGAATAGCCACACACTCTTCCACATGTTACGTGGTCTTTTTCCTTAATTGTTTTTCATCCAGCTCACCTCTTAACTCTTGTTAGGATATCCGTGGGAAAGTATGTTCATCGTCATATCACTTAACACTTCTTTGCTTGTAAAATTCTCTAGAGGCTCTCCATCAAGACCAAATACCCTCTTGGGTTATTATAGCATCATATATATTTCTCCCACTCGTTCCACATTTCTTAACGCCTTGGTACTTTGGTTAAATCACATATCTATAATTACACATTCTAAAAACTCGCAACCTTCCACATTTGACCTATAGTACTTACTTAGGTTCCATTGTTCCTGACCCTCTAACAAGTATAAAATCCCTTTACAAACATACACTTAGTTTCTAGGATCGTTGACCTTATCATTCACATTGTCCTGTATGAAGAATTTACCTTCTTTAACCTTCCACCCTTTTTTTTTTGGGGGGGATACTAGTGGTCTATCATTAGCATATCCTTTCAGATAATCACGTTATCCATTATCACTTTTCTAGACTACGCATGGCTTCAACAAAATATTCAAACACCATAGCTACATGGTCTTACTCTTGTTTCGTTGTATTTAAGTGGCCTTACTATGGCCCTTCCTCCCCCACTTAGGGTGAATGTCCCGGAGTTTTACACAAGTCTTGAATTTAGCAAATTCATGGACATATGTTTCATTTCTCTATCCCTCACATATATGTTCGACTATTAGGGAGATTGAAGTCACAATGCTATTAACCTCATCAGTTCTCTGCTCTTATTCAGCCACACGAGCTTGGGATTTCAATTCCTCATATCAATATCCTTTAGGAGTGTAATATCAGTTCGTACACTTCTGGATTTTTATAAAGTTCGGTGTACATGGGTCTTCTCATCGGGGGTTCAATTGACTCTCCGTTCATAACTTCTTGTCTCCTGTAAGAGACCTACATGTTTTTCATTACTCTCTTAGTCATGCCTTAGATATATCACATGCTTATACAACAAATTTTCTTTTACACCTTAAGATCATTTACATACTTCTCACACTATCCACATGTGCTATTCAAGCTTATATAGCACTTATCAATTCAATGTTTCTTTAGAGGTGGTAATCATTTTTAACACTTTTCTCGAATAAATTATAATTCTGTTATGATGTACGTATCTCATATATTCGTACCATTCGTTCAACACGATACATGTGCCATCTCCTTAATATTCAGGCCTTTGCCCATTTGTCATTCCATATGACAACATTACTTGAAATAGACGAAAGAACGTTTAAACTTATCTTGAATCTTAATGCACGAGTTAGAAGACAATCTCATAGTCAAGCTCTATCGCACGATCTGGAGTGTTGAAGAAGGGTAACATTCCTAAATGTCCGTGTAGCCTCCAACTGATAGATGTGGTCAACAACACACCGATAAGAAGGACTCTACTAGACACGGCTCCGAGACATCCTAAGACACTTTAAAACCTTAGGCTCTGATACCAAGTTTGTCACGCCCCAAAATCGAGGAGCGCGACCGGCGCTCAACCGAGTAAACCCGACTGAGCAAGCCTGTTAGATTTCATTCTACCCAAAGTCATCCTTGAATAAAGAGGAGATATAATCCATTATTCAAACTATGAAAATATTTCATTACCAACTTTCACTTTGGTTCGATTAGCAGTTTCAACCATAGTATCCAAAATAATACAATTTTTATAGATATCAAGGAAGACATATTTACCAAATACCAATATTTCCAATTTAATTCCCGTTACCAAACACCACCCACAACCTGTCTACGAAGCCTCTAAGTAAAACTGAAGATTTAATATGGAAATGCTGGCAACAACGCTCCGGCTACACCTCAAATACAATGTATATGATAAACAGATGAAACAGGACCCCGAAACGAAGTGGGGCTCACCAAGTCAGCTGAAAGGATGATGCGACACTAGCTGCGACCAACACTGCCTGCTATAGAAACACCTACATCCATTTAAAGACATAGAGCCCCCGGCAAAAGGGACGTTAGTGCTATCGAATAACACTAGTATGTATAACTAAACACCATCTAGTTAGAAAGAAATTTCATACAAGAATAAAGAGGAAATCATAAAGACAACAAAGTTTCAAATAAGCACCATGTCAACAATATAAGGAGATTCACATGATTTTCACATAGTTTCTGAATTTTTAGATTGGAGCATCCTACATTGTTGCATCATTATTCACTTTGCCACAACTTCTTTGAGCGGAGTCCGATCACGGCAAGATCGGTAAGCTATTTTCCGGAGACGTTACCATTATTTCATTCACACTTTCCAGTTTCAATCATCAATACATTACCACCATGTGTATATATCATGGCGTCCAATCAAGGCCCGATCGGCTGAGCCGCCTCCCCGAGACGTTACCATTTTCCATTATTCCTCTCACTCCAATCTTTGGTTACACATGTATTAGTTTACCGGCACTTAAGGCCACAATTTCTACATCATAGTTGGCACTAGGCCACATTTCATAGTTCAAAATCTTTTCTTCCACGTTTCACATCAATATCAATTTCAACATCAAGCCATTCAACCCAAGATGTCAAGTACACATGAGAGGAATCATGAATCATGGGCATATACAATATTTACGAAATCATACACCTCAAGTTTATCAGCAATGGAACTTTAAACACAACGGATTCTTCCAAAAGGGAGGGGACACACCAAACCATAATAGAAACACACATCAAAGGCATAAACAAGCAATTACACCAATTATTCTTGAATTAATCTTTTCCAATCATGACAATATATAATTTCAACATCGAAGTATGTAACAACTTGGATCATATTGAATGTACTTATAAGGAAAAACATTATCTTGAACAGCCGTTTATGGGCATAAATTGTGTACAAAGCCTTTAGGGCACTTTATCATTGAAGTCATTTATGGAAATCAGAGTCAAGGCTCATTTCACATCATTCCCAATTTCAGTGTTAGATTTGCCATTTAGGACAGTAGGTGCACACAAGAGCAATTTATATTGTGAGCATAGATACGACTTCACATAGATGGCACATTATATGCAATTTCAATCTCAATTTAAGGTCTAAGCATTTCAATACATAATTCATATCTTTTGCTCCTTTCATATTATCAAGATAGCACGTTGATCATGTTGAGACACATCGTTCACACATATAAGGTTACAAAACCAATTCATGTAAAATAAAAATCGATGCAACAATCCAACTTTAATCTTACCATATTCACACAAACATCAATGAAGCTCGATTTCTAAAAGACGGGGTTTTAGCCATACATACCTGAAATTTGCTCCTTAATGATACTACAATGATCCAATACACTTAAGCAAGTTCAACCTACAATATAACATTCAATAGGACCAATATTAGCAACAAATTCCATAACTTAAGCCATTTAGGCATATTATCAAACATCTTGTAGGTATAGATCTTTACACCTCATAACTATAGTATTGGTTCATCCAACTATCACCATTAACCAACAATTCATCCCACCATTATTATTTAACAATTTATACTCCTAACATCACATGTGTGATCAACCATTCACACCCAACCAACAAAATTCCATCAAATAATCACCTTTAAATTCCTACCATGATCGGGTATTTAAATTGGGAATTTATTGCTTCCAATCACCATACCATAAGTTCTAACGTATATATCATACGTAAATAATCACCATAGAGTAGTTATAGATGATAGACATACCTCTTGTAGTAAGAATATGGAGAATCCCCACTTGTAGTGTTCTTGACAAATTTAGGGATTTGAATGGGAATCTATGGATTTTCAAGATCATTCCTTGTTAATCTAAGTGTTTAGGAGTAGTAATCAACTCAAAATACTCCAAAAACCTTACCTTGGATCATAGGAGGGAAGTATGGGACGGATTCCCCTTGATAGAGCAAGCCTTAGCTCAAAAAATGACTTAGAGACTCTCCATACCCGGTCTTGGGATATTTAGAGATCTGCTACTAGTGCGCCCCCGCTAATGGCTGCGCTAAGGCTACGCTCAGAGGCAGAATACTTACCAATATGCACGGCCGTGCTTCCGCCGCGCACCTGGGCGCACATATGACATATTCCCAGTAAAATGGTCGTAACTTTCTGTATACACCCCCAAATGATGAACGATGTCATGTGCATTCTGTGAGGTGAGATCTTTAATTGTAGTCTATGCCATCTTTGCTAGTCTAGAATTGCCATATGTGTTAGTCAAAGAAAAATAATTAAGTCTTGTAAGTCTAGAAGATGACATATGCGTTTCTTTGATTGACCTTTGGGATACGTGCCTATCATTAACAAAGTTATCCTTAGCTTATTTGAGTCTATAAACCTTTTTTTGACACCCGCATTACAAACCGAATCTCTTTTGTTCTTAATCAAATCTTGTTGAACATTTAACTTCGAAAATCCTTAGTCGCTAGAAGAGTAAAGAACGAGATGGGGTAACCTTTGAGTGGATCCATGGAAAGGCCAAAAGGTACACATATGTATTGGACAAGCCACTAGCCGAAAATATCAACTTGTGGAGGGCAGGGAAAAAATACAAAAATACCAAAAATAAGAAAATACACCTCCACTTCATTGATCTAGGCTAGTGATTATGTGCTTAAAGACAATGGACCAAGTTATGCATGGTTTCATAGCAATAAGTTCGTCATAAAGAATATGTGCTTAAAAGTTAAACTATAGTATAGTAAATTGTTTAGGAGAGTGAATCACTATTTTTATGGTACGAAGTTAGGTGGCATATGGGTTTCTTTATGAGTGTGAGCAAATTATTTTGATATGTCAATCCTTAAAGAATACTCGATTTTATTTTTTAGAGTGTGTGGACTAGTTATTCTCTGTGATTGTTGGTGAGGTTACGTGATTTGCAATGGATTAGTAAAGTCTTCAAATCTTGGGTTGACACTAGAAGCGAGTCATAGAGAGGAATGTGTTTGGAGCTATCTTTTGAGGTTATGATGTTAGAAAAAGCCGGATAAATATTGTAAATAATCTTGCCATGGGTCTAATTTTGAAGAAAGATGCCAATAGTTCTTATGTTGGGTTCTAATTGTTGGTATGAACTATTATCATTGGTGTGATACTTGAGTAATTTTTAAAAAAATGTGTTTCTTGTCGATGGGCTTAATTTTGAAAGTTGCTCGAGGACTAGTAAGAGTTTAAGTGTGAAGTACTGATAAACGATAAAAATTACTTCCTCCGTTTCAGTTTATATGAACCTATTTTCTTTTTGGTACATTCCAAAAACAATGACTTCTTTCAAAATTTTGGAATAATTTAGTTTAAACTCCCAATTCTACACTTAGTGAGAAGATTTTATGACCACACAAATACTCTGCAACCCTTTTTGAGTTGTTTAGGACCACAAATTTCAAAAGTTTTAATTTTTTCTTAAACTCCGTACAAAGTCAAATAGATTCACATAAATTGGAACAGAGGAAAAATATATTTTTAGGTGTACTTTCATCTTATAACTTGTATGATTGCCAGAGATTACATGAGTTTTTATATTAAATTATGTTTACTACATATGTTCTCATGCGTAGGAGTAAGTTGGATGTACGCGAAGAGAAATGAAGTAAAAAAGAAAGAAATTTATAGCTTGTGCAAGTTTGTGAAAACATAAACGCTAACGAGCTAAGGGAGGAACTCTTGTATAAAAAAAAAAGTAAAGTGAAGGAAGAAAGCACGGTGAGTGCACGAAGCAAAGAAAAGAAAAAAAAGAGAAGCTGGGGAGCTCGTGCACAACGTGAGAGAGTGCACAAGCAAGCATGAAAAAGCTGTTCCGAATTTGGTTTGGCAAAGGAGATCACGAGCGAACCCTAAACCATATAAATACATTCTCAAATGGTTTTTGAGGGCTACACAATACTTTTGGAGGCTAAGAACACACACGAAGCAATGCAGATAATTTTTCTACGAGTTTTTTTTTACCCTTTTCTTCCTTTTCTCATTGTTTGTTATGAATTCTAGTTTATTTTACATATACTAGCATGAGTAGCTAAACTTATTATCTAGAGCTTGATTGAACCTTTCGGAGGATGAATTTTCGTTACCTTTATATAATTGAGCCTTTGAATTTCTCTACTTGTTCAACTATGTATTTACTTTTGTTAATTGAGTGGCCATCAATTAGCTGTGTCTATTTATTATTTATTGCTTGAAAAAGAGTGCATATTTAGGTAGTTGTTGAACAATGCCACTCCTAACGTATATCATGGATCAATATATCGGGTTTTAAGGTGAATTTAGAAATAACAAAATCTTGATGTGTTTATAGCGAGTGGTAAAATAGTGTCAGCTAGAGTAGTTCGGGAGAATACGTCTAGTAAATTATCGTCGTTGTTTGAAAGAGAATTACGATAACTAACGTACTCACGATCAGTAGAGAATAATTAGGTGAAATTATAGAAGACATAGCGTGAAGGATTCAGGCAATTGGAGAAATTATAATTCTAGCCTTCTTCAATACTATTTACTGCACTTTGCTCTTTTAGTGATAGTTTTCTGCATTCTTATACTTGCTTCTTAGTTATTGAAACAACCAAAAACTCATTACTCATTACGCTTGAAAGTTGCTTTCTGGTATTCTTGCAAACGATTAGTTGTAATTACTAGGTTAATTCCTTACGGGGTTCGACTCCAAACTCTTAAATCAGATTATATTTGCAATAGCTTCTATACCTTTTAGAATGCATACTTGGGCACGATCACTATGTTTTGTGCTTGGTGATTTATTTAATGTTAAGAGTGAAGAGGTTCCTATTCCAAAAAGAGAAAGAAGTAAGCCACAAACTCTTCCATGGCTCAATATTTCCAGTGAAATAAATGCAAAATTGATATATTGGATGCATCTATACCAGTTTAATGTCACAAAGTAAAGACATATATCCCAAAGTAAACTTATACCAGACCCAAAGAAGGCTTTGAATCTGTATACCCAACCCTTAATAGCAAATGCTATACCTTGCGTTTATTCTGGTTTGCCTTAATCTCAACCTTACATTAATTTATGTGAATAAGATGTTCTTCTTTTTATTGGTACACCTTTCAGAGGTTGGACTTTTCTCACTGTTATTCCTATTTTCTCAGTCGTATCCATTGAATTAGGAGTAATAGTTTCAGGGAGCTCCCATGCAAATTCTTGGAGCAATGTGAAAGTACGCGGGAAAGTAGGGGGGAGGGGGTGAATTGTTTATTTTTAAACTTAATAGCTATCAGTTAACTAGTTTTACGATTAGTCGACTAGATATAAGAACTTGATACAGGTAAAGACAGAAGTTAAGATGCAGAAATTAAATGCAGGAATTAAAGGCACTAGAGTTTTTATACTGGTTCGGATTCAATGTGAATCCTAGTCCAGTCCTCTTGGGTTGCAAGGGACCTCCTTTTCGGTGAATGAGTTTCTTCGAGAATACAGAGAATGGTGTGATCTACACCGATCGCTTGGTTCCTACTTCACTCGTTTCTTTTGATACAATGCCTCACTAGTGTTGTTCTCTCTTTCTTCTCTAACTTATTACACAATAGATTTAGTAGAGCTACAATGTTTGTTTGTAGTAGAATAAAGAGGGGGTATTTGAGAGAGGCTTGGTTACTGGAGAGATTTTTCAACCCAAGAGATTTGATCCTTGGAGAGAAATTGATTCTTTCCAAGAATAAGTTCATACAACAATGGCTATGATTATGAGATCCTTGATTGATTTTCCATATATGCTTCCCAAGATCTTGCACCTTCCGGATTTGGATACGCTCGATTTGTTTGATTCCTTAAGTTTAGACTTGATTGATTCCGTCTTGACTTTGATTGATTTCTCTAATCCAGGAATACATTCCTTGATTCCTCTCATCTCGTAGTTGTCCATTGATTTCTTCATCTTTGCTAATCTCAAATTGCTTTCCTTAAATTCCCTGATTGATTGCTTCCATTTCGTAGCTACCCATTGATTCCTTGTTCTTCTCTTATTGATTCCTTCAATCTTTCAATGTTGTCCATGAGTTCCTGCACATAGAACAGATATATTATTTGCATCATTAAAATCAGATCTAACAATCTCCCCCTTTTTGATAATGACAAAATAATATATATGTATAAACAACAGTTAACTTCCCTGTGTTTTACTCCCCCTCAATGTATGTAGTTGACTAGTCCATGGTTATGGTTGTTGATGTTTTTGTAGTCGACTCCTACTGTAGAGGATCTATGACTTTTCGTCAGCCAAGATGCTAACGTGCACTTACCTTTCTGTCGACTAAACTTTGTGTACCTGTATAGATACATACATATATCCTTCTCCCCCTTTTTGGCATCAGCAAAGAGGGAATACGTAGAGTAAAACACGAACTAAAACAAGGTTTATAGCATTATATGTAGCAGATTTATAGTCCAAAAAGCAATCAGAACAAAACAAGAAGCAAAAACCAAAAAAAAAATGCCCAATGACTGATTTAACAGTCCAAATCATCACAACAAAAATTTGTCTTAAACAACCACATTAGCGATGCAGAAAGTAAGTGAGAGTATTGCAGATGGGCTCCTTCAGTTGGTCAAAGATGGCATTGGCTGAGATGCTCATTCCATCAAACCTGTCATGAATCTCCTTGAATGTCTTGACATCATTCTCCCTTGATCTGAGAACAGCAACTCTTATCTTGGACACATCAGACCCTGTTTCTTTGGAGATGGCATGAATGTCACCAACAGTTGACTAAGTGGTTGTGAGGAGATCTTTAATTTCAGAGAGTTTATTGTCAATGGCATGAAGCTTCTCAGCAAGGTCAGGATCACTAGGGCTAGGATGAGAGGCAGAAGGTTTGGGTTTAGGATCTATTGGAATATGCTTGACTTTGACTTCCTGCTTCTTAACCCTTTAGCCTTTCACACTCACATACCCCATACTTGCAAAGGCTCTGGAATTGTAAGATTTTGAAATAGTGATAAAGGGATAAGCAGGCAGAGAAATTTGGTGAGCTTCCAGGATGTGAGTGATGGCCATACCATAGGGTAGACTACTGGGATCTTCTGCACTTTCAATCATAAAGTTAATGACCCGGGAGGATAACTTGATTTTGAGTTTGGTCACAAGACAATACACTAAGAAGGTGTCTCTTTGAGAGAAGGTGGAGAAGGAACCAGTGCGAGGAAGCAGAGTAGTTGCTACGATATGAGCCAGGACTCGAATTTTGAAACTGACATCACTGAGGACTAACTGGTTGGGGAGGGATGCAGAAGAACACTCAACAATACACCGTTTACCTTGTTCAAAGGAGATTTCAAAATCATCGAGCCAGGTATTTTTGAAAGCATGGGGAAACAAGAATATTAACACTGAAAGAGTAAATCAAACATGGCACAATCAAGAACAATGCGCTTACCTAACACTAAGGATTCCAACTTATCAAGTTTACTAGAGCGAAGATTAGCATAAAACATCTTTACTAGGGGTTCATAGACTTTAGGCAGAGGAATAGAGAGGAACTTTGACCACCCTTGATGAACGAAAAGATTTTTTACCTTACAATTTAGGGCTTGCATGTCATAAAGGTTGACTACCCTTCCATGAGCAATGGGCTTATCTTTCAAAACGATGAAAAGATCCTTGTTTAGAGAATCCCATAAATTCAAGTCAGATTATAGAGAGCTAGAAAAATCTATCTTGGATTTTTTTGGAGTGGAGGAAACATGGGGATCTTCCATAGGTCATTTTCCTAAAGCTTTTTCTCCTAAGATTCGAGAATGATCAGACAAATAACCTTGTGAAGAAGTGAAACCCTCAGAATGGTCGAACCATAGGTCTACTTGTTCTTGGGGCATAGAAGGGGGTTTTTCTTTGGAGCGGGTACTTTTTCTGGTGGAGGCAGATGAGTTTTTGGAGTGTTTAGTCATGGAAGGATTTTGGTTTGAGCAGAGCTTCGGAGAAGGGTATTCTAGATGATAGAGATGAAAGTGATTGAAAAGAGATCTCCGCATTAAAAAGAGGAATTTTGAAACATCTGACGGTTGAGTACAGAAAAGGAAAATATATAGAGTTGATACCCAATTTTTCCCTATGCATTTTATATATGCAAACTACTTTCAAAATAGCATATATATATATATATATATATATATATATATATATATATATATATATATACATATATAAGTATGCCCAAGTGTTTTGGTATTTTTTCCTAATTTTTAAAAGATTTTTTAAATTAATTTATTGCCTATTTTAGTCGTACAAAAACTAATAATTATTGCCAAAATAATCATTTTGGTTTATAATTTATTTTATTCTCATATTTATACCAAAATATAGCTAAGCTAATTTTTTGCACATTTTTCATAAATTTATTTAGCATTTTAAAACTAGATTGCATATAATTGCAATTTTAGCCTACTTTAAGATTTAATTGCGTTTATAATTACAAAAATTGATTCCAATGTTTTTAGTTTAATATCTATATATTATTAATTAATTTAGTACCTTTAATGTATTTCATAAATCATTTTACTTATTTTTATAAAATAAAAGGGGAAAAGCGACTATTTAAGCACTAGCCCTATTTCATTTCAATTATAGCCCAAATCAACCCCCCAATTAACCCAATTTCAATTCCCCAATTGACCGGCCGAATTTCAATTTAACCCACCCCTGACCCAACTAATTTAACCCGCCCGACCTTTCCTTGTGATCCAGGCGGTTGATCATTTTGATCAACGACCACGATTTCCCCTTTCCTTTTTAATTCACAAACACCCTCCAACCCTACTTCATTTCCCAACAACCGCCGCCTCTGAACTCTCAAAATATCTCAAACACTCTCGAACTTTCCCTAACCCTAGCCCTCTCTCACCGTCTTCCACCTTAAACTCACCGGAATCCATGGCTTCTTAGGCCGTGGGAGTCTTAAACTCACCTCCCTTTGCTCTTGTACACTTGGTACTAGAAGATTCGGGGTCTGACCTCGAAGGTTCTCACTCAAATCTTTGCCAGCTCGAGGTTTCACGGCCATCTCCGGCTTTGCTCCGGCGTATCCTGGTCTTCTGAGCCTATTTCTGACTTCTGTGACTCAGATCGAAGACCTTTTCAAAGCCTTTCTCATTCTAGGGTTCTTCTAAAACCCAAATCCTTCGAGGTTTTCTCCGATTTTTCTTAGATCTATTATATATCTATGCTCTACTTGAGTTTTCAAACCATTTCCCCAATTTCTTCTTTCAAATTTTTTTTATGGTCTTTCTTTTTCGTTCTAGGGTTTTCTAAAATGTTTAAGTGATTTCTGACTTTCCTTTTCCTTTACGTGTACTTTCTCCTACTGTTTTCTTGTACTCTTCCTTTTACCATGCTCTTGTATGACTATCTTATTGTGTTCTTCTATATGTGCTTTTCTGCTAAAGTTTTCTGATGTTTTTGTGTTCTTCTAATGTATTTTCCTACTAAGTTCTTAAAGTTCTTTTGTTTGCCTTCTACTGAGCCCTGTTTTAGTTCCTTTTAGAAAAATCCTTAAGCATGTTTCTTCTACTATTCCTACCAGTATTTCAATTATGTTCTGTGAATTTTTTTACTGTATTTTTCTACCGCGTTCTTAAGTATGCTTACTACTTTTCTTCTACTGAACTTTGTTGAGTTCTGCTAAAAGAGCCTCTTAAGCGTGTTTCCTCTGCTATTCTTATCAGTATTTTCCATTCTTTCCTCTGAATCCTGCTATTGTTTGCATGTTACTTTGCTATCATGTTCTCTCATGAGTTATGAAAGAAACATTTTAGAAGCTTCAATTCTCTTCTGAAACCTCTACAGATGTCTCGACTTAACTTGCTTGCCCTCTCCTTTATGTTTTCTGGTTTGTTCGAATTAGGGCTTTATTTCAAAGACCCCTTAGCTCTTTCTGACTGGTTTTAAACCTTTAAATGAGTTTGGATATCTTTGTTTTCATACAATGTTGAACCTTTTCTTTCTACTGATTTTACAAAGGCATGACAAGTTTCTTTCATGTTTAACGTGTCTGTATACTTTTAAATGTGATGAATCTTTCATCAAAAAGGTTTTCAAACTTCAAGACCCTATCCTTAAATATACCTTTATGTATTTACCCCTTTTATGCTGGTTTAAAAGGTTTGATGAATCCATTTCTTTAATTAGTTTTGCCCGTTTGAAATCAGAATCCCTTAATTAGAGGGAAACCTTGTGTAATTGATTTTCAAACTATTTTCTTACCTATTTCTGCTTGCTTTCTACACTATAAAAAGAGCACGACCCTTCTGTACTTTAACACACTCTCAATTTAACACTTTTATACAACTCAAGTATCATAGTTCTCTAATCATAGCATTCTGACTATTTGCTTGCACTTTGGCTTCACAAGACTACTGCTTTCTTTTCTTGTTTCCCTAAAACTGGTATGTTCTAGTTTGATTTTAAACCTCATCCCAACGTGTTTATTTTACAGCTTCTACACCCCTGTTTGCTTTACTGCCTATGTTTAATGTTAATTAGCATATATTTCTATTGTGGATCCCTGCACCCCTGTCCCCTTCTATGAGTTTGAGTTGAAGTTCAAAATATGGAAACATCCAAGTTGTTGCTTATGACTGGACTTGATCCCTTAGGGGATCCTAACTCCCAAACAATGTGGCTAACAGGTTGGTTGGGGTGTGCCGACACTCCAATTGCTAGGTATGACCACTAGCTTGTCTTGGATTTCCCCAAAATCCCCTCTCTGCACTCGCACTCTTTCTTAGCTTCTAAGTTCTTCCCCCTCTTGTGAGCCTTGCTTTGGGACCTTGAGTTCCCTCTGAACTTGGACATTTGAGGGCTGGCCCTTCCACACTGCACTATGACTCATATTCTGCAATATACTTGGGTGTGAGCACTGCCCGGAGTCCATTTGAGACTCTTAAGGAGCTCTGACACATCCCAAGTAAGAGAAAGGCTTTGTCTATTTGATCTTTGGAGTTGGTTCATTTCATATTTCACACCTGGTGTCTGAATAAGGCTCCCATTGGTTGTACTTTAATTTCTGATGTAATTTGCTTTTCTTATTCATTATGGGTTGTAATAATTTGTAATAACTTATGAGGTTTTAGTGAAAAGGGGAGGGTAAATCATGCATTCAAAGGGGTAGATATCATGTTCATAGGTATTTATTATACTTCTGCAATCATGTCCTACTTTCAATTCTGCGTTTTCATGTAGAAATCCTGTTTATAGGTTTTGCATTTTCATATAGAAATCCTGTTTATAGGTTTTGCATTTTCATATAGAAATCCTGTTTATAGGTTCTGCATTTTCATATAGAAATCATGTTTATAAATTTCTGCATTTCTGTAATATCTAGAAAACATGTCTATAGGTTCTACATTTTCATATCACTAGGCAAACATATTCACAAGTTTTAATAACAAACAGCATTTTAGATACCATGCCTATAGGACTCCTGTATTTTTATTTCGACTATAAACATTTTTTAAATCAATAATGCTTAGAAAGCATGCAAATAGGAGTAATCAACCGAATCTGAATCGTCTATCTCGCTTATAAGTCTAAAAAACAGTAGTAACGTTGCTTAATATTTGCAGAACTTATGTTCCTGCAATTAATAAGTCATTTTCTTTAAAATCAGTATATTTTTGTTATGCATAGATATCATGCCTATAGGTTTCACCTAGGCAAGATTTAGGGTAAAGGTTATAACCGCACTAGTCTTTGATAATTACAACCAGCGGGCAAGCCTAATTCGGACTTCTTATCTAAAAATATGGGATAAATCATCCTGCTTTAATGTTTATTTAAGTTTAATTCAGACCATAACCAGTACATGCAAGACATGCTAAACAATCTGTCTTTAAGTTGAGGAGGCATGTTTGAGCCTTTGAATGTTATGTGTTTTCCCATATCTGCTCTATGTGTTTTATTTGTCGCCCTAGATTTTGTCCTTTAAACCATAAAAGCCCAATCTCCCTTCCCTTTAGGACTAGTAGTCCCAAATGCCTCCGGGACTGATAGGATTGGGATGGGTAAGAGCATGCAATAAGTAACGAAACTATTTCGCGTTTTAATACCTTAACGGGGTAGGAAAGGGTAGATATGGATATGATGACCGGTGCGCTAATACCACGTGTAACCCCTCTTCTGAGGAGTGATTACCGGGTATTGCATTGATATGATTCATATTATTTGTAAACCTAGGACTCCCTTCCCTTTACTTGTGTATTTTATTACTTTTTCATATTTTTCAAACTATTTCCTCAAAATTTCAGCTTTCTTTGTTTCTTCAAACTTTAATTTATTTAAAGCCATAATGTGACAATCCCTCATATTTGAAACCTTTATTTTATTACTTGTTACTTGTACTTAAAGTCACAATTGTAGCATGGCCAGTAACCGCACTGGTGGATCCTTAGGGGTGCCTAACACCTTCCCCTCGGGATAATTTCTAGCCCTTACCCAATCTCTGGTTTTCTAGATCAATTCCTTCCCAGTGTCCTAATGCTCTTTAATCATTAGGTGGCGACTCTTCAATTCAAACCCAATTTTCCAAAAGTGAACGAGTTGTCCTCCCAAATGTGATAAACCCGATTTCACGAGAAAAAGGGGGCGCGACAGCATGACGACTTTGCTGGGGAAATACGTTTAGGCTTTTACCATTTCAAACTATTACTGTGGCTTTACCTTTCTTCTGCGCTTTATTTGTTTAATACCTTTAAGCATTTAATTCCCTCTTCTACTTCAAAAACTAACTTGTCTCTTATTTCTTTCCCTTGTTTCTTTTACTGCTTTCCTTTACTGCACTCCTTTATTACTATTTTAAATTATTGTAATTATCACTTTATGAACGTGCAAATACGTGACAACTTATTTTAATTATTGCATAAGCATGCTTTCAACATCATATTCCACTCATGCCAAACAAATACCATAGCAACGCTTATAATGAGTGGTTGCGCTCTTCCGATATTATCACCCTTTAAATTTGGCAAAGACGTATTTGCGGTAAAACCAGTCGATCAATGGTGTAGTCGACGGTTCCGTACCTTTCCCTCTTGAGTTGTCTGCTCAAGGGTACTATCTAAAACCCTCATAGAAACCTTACTCTGTTTAATTGTGCATGCATCATGGTCAAACCTAGCCGAGTAAGTTATGTTTTCCGCACAATGACTCTTTAAGATAGCCTTATCAAAAATCCACTGGATTTCCCAAAAACCTAAATGGACATTATCACATTTTGTGCATTCATTTGGAGAACTAAATGCTTTTATGCCAATTATTTGTATTTAATAGTCGAGTCTGGTGGTGGTAAGGGCCTAACCCTTTTGTCTTGCAGAAACATAAGGCACGAAGTCCCCAGATTTGGCATGGTCACAAATATCCACCCAAGGTTGCTAAGCTGGTGGGGGGATCTTCATTCCAGTGATCAGACTCTTGTCCGGAAATACCTAGGAAATCTACCTTCCCTCTTGGAGGTCCAACCCAACAACAAAATCATAGAACCTGCTACTTTGTTCTGGGATTGTGATAGATATGTGTTTCGCTTCGGAGAGATTGAGATGACACCCTTGCTAGAGGAAATAAGAGGATTGACTGGTATACCATGGGATACCCCGGGTTTGTTAATGCCGGAAAATCGCAAGGGTAGAGGTTTTCTCAAAATGATGGGCCTAAAAAAGAATCCAGACTTGACATGTTTGAAGGAGTCCTACATTCCCTTTGATTATTAGTACGAGAGGTACGGTCACAGCAAATCCTACCGTACATATCCGGATGAGTTCGCCCTTACATCGTTGGGGCATATTCACCGAAGGGTCTTTGTCTTCATGTTCTGCTTCTTAGGGATGATAGTGTTTCTAATGAAGAAAGCAAGGATCCACAGCAGGCTAGCCATGGTCACCAAAACTTTGATAGAGGGAATTGGTGGACAACCATTTAGCATAGTGCCCATGATCATCGCAGAGATATACCGAGCCTTGGAAAAGTGTCAACAAGGAGCCCCACACTTCGAGGGCTGCAACTTGCTACTCCAACTCTGGCTCATGGAGCATCTCCAAAGGGGTGAATATTAGCAAGACATTCAGCGTAGAGACTGGGATGATCATATAGCCTTCCATCAACCAAGGAGAATGAACTACATGCCCAACATGTTTGCTCAGCCAGAAGATGCCAAGGGATGGGTGGAGCTGTTTGAAAATCTGACCGAGGATCAAGTACAATGGATGTTCGAGTGGTTCCCTACTGAAGAGTTCATCGCCCTATCCAAGGACACACCATTTCTGATACTGATTGGTTTGAGAGGAACCTACCGTTATGTCCCTCTTCGGGTTATGAAACAGGCTGGTAAGAAACAAGTTATACAAAGGGTCGACAAGATGAGTCATTTCCGGGCCGACTTCCAAGCTGATGACAATCCTTATAAGTGCCAAGCTCAGCATATGTGGCATTGCAAGATCATCATGGGGAGAGATACTATTGAGCCAGACAGATACCATGCTAGCTGCACCCCATACTATTCAGGATGGCTGGAGAACAATCACAATGGTCTGGGCCAACCTGGGTTTGTTCGAGGTCAAAGAATCATCGATGAAAGGGCTGAAGCATAGGTCAAGTACAACCAACTACACAAGAGGATTCGGGAATGTGAAAGCGAGTACAGTGAGATTCAAGAAGCCCACCAAAAACTGATTGAAGAGTGGAAAGACATGGTTGTCAGTGCCAACAAGCTATTAAGATACCTGGAACGAGGTTTAGTGGAGCTGGAAAGGAAGTTCCTCAAGAGGACCGAGGAGTGCCAGAATGCTGAAGGAAACGAGGGTGGACACCTGGCTAGAGCCTACATGTTGCTGGGACTTCGCGAGCTGGTGAAGCTGTTCGATGGAGCCAAAGATGTCGAGTCTGGGGAAGGTCCTTCTGGGACCAAATAGATAGGAATTTACCTTTTCCTTTTATGAATGTAATAAGGCCAATGGCCATTAGTGACATTTTTATCTTCTGTTATTTAGTGTCGTTTTTGGATTCGTCTTATTTTTATCAATAAAATTAGGAATTTAGCATTATAAGTTCTCCAAATCAACTTGTCTCTAGGCCTACCTCGGGCCAAACGAGGCTCCTAAATTAGGGCACGACTTACATTTTTGCATAATGTGTTTAAATATCGCAACGTTTCTTTTCATAATCCTCACTGACTTGTTGCCTTTTTGTTTTTATTTTATATTTATTCCCCTCCCAAAGGTTAGTTCGTGCACTCTCTAGCATCATCATATTCCACAAGATCCAAGGGCCCTCCACCCACTCCTCCTCCTAGCCCCGTCAAAAATAGGAACAAAGGAAAGATGGAAGATTTGAACAACACCAGAAAGGAAAACTCAACTGAACGGGTAGAGGTCACTCACGGTACTCTGGTTCCTAAGGAAAGTGCATCCCAGCTTGAACAAAAGCTGCTGAAATTCCAAGAAGAACTTGATCAAGTCCGAAACTTGGCGAGCTTATCATTTTCCCTCACCACCCCAGATGTCAATTTTCTTAACGCTCAGAACCCTACACCTCCACAAAACATACCAAAACTACAAAACCATCCCACTCCTCACCACCACTGCAAAACCTGTCATGCTTCCAACAATACTCCACTACTCATCCCAAAACTGGTGAACTTCACAAATGACAATTTCCACACTCACAACACCCTCATCTACGTGGAAACCATGCCGCACTCCACCCAACCCATTTCAAGCACACCCGAGTCTGATGATAAAGTCTCTCTCATCATGAGTCTGGCTGAAGAGCTTAAGAAGTTGACTAGCCAAATTTAGGGCGTCGAAGGAATCAAAGGAATTGAGGGGCTAAACTATGAAGATCTCTGCATACAACCCGATATTGAACTGCCCGAGGGGTACAAACCTCTGAAGTTCGAGATGTTTGATGGTACAGGAGATCCGAGAGTTCATTTGAGAACATACTGCAACAAGCTGGTCGGAGTAGGAAAGGACAAAAGGATCCGCATGAAACTCTTCATGAGGAGTCCGAAGGGAGATGCTCAATCTTGGTACATTAGCCAAGATCCGAAGAAGTGGTCGAACTGGGTAAGCATGGCATCTGATTTCATGTACAGGTTTAGGTTCAACACAAAAAATGCGCCAGATGTCTTCTACATTAAGAACCTAAAGAAGAAACCCACGGAAACATTCTGCGAGTATGCCACTCGCTGGAGGTCAGAAGCTGCCAAAGTCCTGCCTGCTCTAGAGGAATAACAAATGAACAGGTTTTTTGTTCGACCTCAAGACCCTTAGTACTATAAAAGGTTGATGCTGATTGAAAGCCAGAAAGTTTCCGACATCATCAAACTAGGTGAGCGGATCCAGGAAGGCATCAAAAGTGGTATGGTCACAAACTTTGAGGCTTTGCAAGCTACCAAAAAGGATCTGTAGTCTGGTGGCACGACTAAGAAAAGGGACGTGAGCACCGTGATGGTTGCATAGAGAACCAAGTCCCCTATTAAATACCAAACCTACCTGATGCCTCCACTCTCATATCAACCTACCCCAAATTACCAAGCACGCTCGCCCTCTTACCAAACTCCACCACCTACTTACCAATCACCTCAACCTCCCACATATCAACCTACTTCACCCAGATATTCCCAACTCGCACATGTTTACCAAGCCTACAATACTCAAGCCTCTCACTATCAATCACCTCCCACTTGCCAAAACTTTCCTAGACCCTGACCAAATTTTGACCACAGACCTCCCAAATAATATACCGCCATTGTCGAACCAATTGACCAGCTGTATGAAAGGCTCAAAGCTGCTGGTTATGTCACCCTCATCCCCGCTATAACTCCTGAAAACCTTTCCTAATGGGTCAATCCTAATAAATCCTGTGAATACCATTTCGGCATGAAAGGGCATACCATTGATGAATGCCTCTCTCTAAAAGATAAAATCCAGGCACTAATTGATAACAAGATTATTGTGGCAAAGGAGCCCACTCCGAATGTCCGCAATAACCCTCTACCAGACCACACGGGAGGAGGTGTTCACATGATTGAAATAGAGGATGACATGGACCCCAATGGGTCAATAGGTTTGATCACAATAGGCAACGATCCAAAGAAACCAACAGTCACCCTTAATCCAATTGTAGTACAGATTCCGCCTTCTGGGGACGCTAAGGTGAACCTGTCCATACCACTTGAGTTTGAAACGCCATCCTCTGCAAAGATGCCAACACCGATCGAGGTCGAGTTTGGGTCCCCAACAAATGTACCTGAACAATTTGAAGTTGCGGTCTTGCCTTCCAAAATACAGGCTCCATTTGGAGTAAAGGTGCCCATTCTAGTAGCAATGTCGGCTATAATGCCATTCCATACAAATGCCATACCTTGGGACTACACAGCCGAGGCAAGAAGGAAAGGAAAAGCCAAATCTGGAGAAGCAGTCGCGACACATGGTATGAAAAAAACTGGTAGAGTATACACCCCGGAACATTTGGCTGAATCAAGCAAGCAGGCCTCTGGATGTCCAACCATAACTGAAGTTGGGCCCGATCATCTCTTGAGAAAAATACAAGCAAAGGAGTGCTCAGACATCGATCAGTTGAACAAAACACCGACACAGATCTCTATCCTAGCTTTGCTGCAAAGCTTCGATGCACACAAGAACGCCTTGTTGAAGGTACTGAGTGAGGCATATGTACCGAGAAACATCACTGGAGGAGAAATGGCAAACATGGTAGGGAAGGTATTGGAGAGTCACAAGAACACTTTTTATGAAGATGAGTTGCCACCAGAAGAGTTGAGTCACAACAAGGCGCTGCACATCACTGTGCAGTGCGAGGATTATTTCATCACCAGAATCTTGATTGACAGTGGGTCCAACCTTAATATTTGTCCGTTGGTAACACTCAGAACATTGGGAAAGAGTCTGCATGAGATCAAGGACGGGGCCATCAACGTCAAAGCTTTCGACAGTTCCCAAAGGTCCACTATTGGGGAAATTAGCTTGTGTTTGCAGATGGGGCCTACTTGGTTTGATGTTGAATTTCAGGTAATAGATGTGTCGGCATCTTACAACTTGCTATTGGGACGGTTGTGGATTCATCCCGCTGGGGCCGTAGCGACAACACTGCATCAGGCGGTGAAATTTGTATGGAACCACCAAGAGGTGATCGTTCACGGCGACGGTAGCAATCCCATATACAGTCGCCAAACCATCCCAGCGATTGGAGGAAGGAGAAAGATAGGTGGGGAAACCTATCACCACATCGAGCGAGTCAACGCCGTTGACAAAGAGAAATGGTGGGACAACAAAATTGAAAGCATATTGAACTGGAGAGGATATGAGCCTGGCAAGGGACTTGGCAAGAACCTCCAAGGAATCGCCAAGTCGATCAAACTGAAGAAACATGGCACCACTTTCGGTCTGGAATACGAGTATACTTGGAATGAATTCAACAACTGGTCGCCACCATGGCGCGACCCTTACTACCCACTGGAGCAGCCGATACCCCATTTAGAACAGACTTTCCAGCGAGCCGATGTTATATATGGGTCG
Source organism: Nicotiana tabacum (assembly GCF_000715075.1). NCBI lineage: Eukaryota > Viridiplantae > Streptophyta > Magnoliopsida > Solanales > Solanaceae > Nicotiana > Nicotiana tabacum. Next base: position 45,541,398 of record NC_134084.1, read on the forward strand.
GAAGAAGAGGAAGCACTGGAAGTAATGAGGGATTTATTCGTGGAATATGATGACATGGATTGCTGTGTCATTTTCAAAGAGGAGGGGGGAAGGCCCTTCTATACAAGCCATAAGCCGAGGAGCATGCCTTAACAATTGGACCATCAGAACCACCAGAGCCTGGAAAGTCTCGGGGTAGCAAGACTAAACAAAGCAACTATCTTTTACTTTTACTAGTTGATTTTCCTTTCGCATTTTTGAATTTTCCCAATAAGATCTTCCAATATTCAAAACAGTTATGAAATTTATCAAAGCATTTCGGTTTCCTTACAAATCTTACTCTTATTATTTTCTCTCATTACTTTACTTATACAGCATTATCATTACCTATCTTGATGAACCAATGGTTGTGACATGCAACGAGACAACACAACAAATGGATACAGATTCAGAGGAAGATGACATACCGGAAGAGATTGTTAAAGAAGTCGAGAATTTTGAGAATAGACCTAATTCCAACCTAGACGAGACCGAGATTGTTAACCTGGGAGATGCAGAAAATATCAAAGAATCTCGGGTCAGCGTTCTTTTATCACCGTCAGAAAAGAAGTAATACACGAACTTTCTAAGGGAATATGAAGACATATTCGCTTGGTCATATGATGACATGACTGGTCTAAGTACATCTTTTATGGCTCACAAACTACCAACTGATCCGACATGTCCACCAGTAAAGCAGAAGCTCAGAAAGTTCAAGCCTGACAGGAGTTTGAAAATCAAGGAAGAAGTCACTAAGCAAGTCAAAGCTAAGGTTCTCAGGGTAGTAGAATATCCGACATGGTTAGCCAACATCGTGCCAGTGCTGAAGAAGGATGGGAAGGTCAGAGTCTGTGTCGACTACTGGGATCTCAACCGGGCTAGTCCAAAAGACGACTTCCCCTTGCCAAACATACACATCCTGATTGATAATTGAGCTAAACATGAGTTGCAGTCATTCATGGATTATTTTGCTGGGTATCATCAGATCTGGATGGATGAAGAAGACGTTGAGAAAACGGCTTTCATTACGCCATGGGGAATATACTGTTACAAGATGATGTCGTTCGGGTTAAAAAATGTTGGGGCCACCTACATGAGGGCCATGACTACCATTTTTCATGATATGATACATAAAGAGATCGGAATGTATGCAGATGATGTCATCATCAAATCCAAGAAAGCTACTGATCACATGGAAGATTTGAGGAGGTTCTTCAATAGACTGAGAAGGTACAACTAGAAGCTGAATCCCGCAAAATGTGCATTTGGGGTTCCTGTCGGAAACTACTTGGGTTCATTGTGAGTTGCCGAGGAATAGAACTGGATCCATAAAAGGTCAAAGCTATTCAAGAATTGCCACCGCCAAAGAACAATAAATAAGTAATGAATTTTTTGGGGAGACTCAACTACATCAGCCGGTTCATAGCTCAATCTACTATCATCTGTGAGCCAATCTTTAAGATTTTGAAGAAGGACACCGCTACCAAATGGACTGATGACTGTCAGAGGGCCTTCGATAGAATCAAGAAGTACCTGTCAACACCACCAGTTTTGGTCTCGCCCGAGCCGGGTAAACCTCTATTACTCTACCTTGCAGTGCTAGATGGAGCGTTTGGTTGTGTTCTTGGGCAATATGATGAAACGGGGAGGAAGGAGCACACCATCTACTATCTTAGCAAGAAGTTCACCCCTTACGAGGCCCAGTATTCTTTGTTAGAACGCATCTATTGTGCTCTGACTTGGGTAGCTCAGAAGTTGAGGTATTATTTCTGTGCCTATACCACGTATCTCATATCAAGGATGAATCCATTGAAGTACATCTTTCAGAAGCCCATACCCACTGGCAAGCTAGCCAAGTGGCAAGTCCTGCTAAGCAAATTCGACATCGTCTACGTAACTTAGAAAGCAATCAAGGGACAGTCTTTGGCAGATCATCTTGCCGAGAATCCCGTGGACAGAGAATACGAATCCTTAAAGATGTATTTTCCAGATGAAAAGATATCATTCATAGGAGAAGACATTCCAGAATCCTATGATGGTTAGAGAATATTTTTGATGGAGCAGTAAATTTCAAAGGAGCTGGCATATGGGCAGTCCTAGTGTTAGAAATCGGTCAGCATTATCTAGTGTCTGCCAAACTCAGATTCCCTTGCACCAACAACATTGCTGAGTACGAGGCCTGTATCTTGGGACTCAATATGGCCATCGACATGAACATTCAAGAGTTGCTAGTGATCGGGGATTCAGACTTGCTTATACATTAGGTCCGAGAAGAATGGATAACCAAGAACCCCAAGATACTCCCTTATCTGCATCACGTACAGGAGTTGAGAAAGAGGTTCACAAAGACAGAGTTCCAGCATGTTCCCAGAGTCCAAAATGAGTTTGCCGATGCATTGGCTACCCTATCATCCAGATAAGAATTTTATTGACCCTATTCCCTGTAAAGATCTACGATCATCCAGCTTACTGTGCTCACGTCGAGGAGGAAGTGGATGGAAAACCTTGGTTTCATGATATCAAGGAATACTTGGCGAAAGGAGAATACCCAGAGTTTGCAAACCCTATTCAAAAGCATACACTTCGAAGATTATCCAACAATTTCTTCCATAGCGGAGGAATCCTGTATAGGAGGGCTCCTGATTTGGGATTACTAAGGTGTGTCGACGCAAAGGAAGCATCTAAATTACTAGAAGAAATCCATGCTGGGACCTGCGGGCCACATATGAATGGCTTTGTCTTAGCCAAGAATATACTCCGAGCTGGTTATTTTTGGATGACTATGGAAACGGACTGCATCCAGTATGTCCGGAAGTGCCACCGCTGTCAGATACATGTAGATATGGTAAAGGTGCATCCAAGCGATCTTAATGCAACAAGCTTATCATGGTCGTTCGCCGCTTGGGAAATGGATGTTATCGGGCCAATCGAACCTGCCGCATCAAATGGGCATAGGTTCATCCTAGTGGCAATTGATTATTTCACCAAATGGGTTGAAGCAGCATCATACAAGGCAGTGACTAAGAAAGTCGTAGCAGAATTTGTCCGCAACGGTATCGTTTGTCGATTCGGAATTCCAGAATCAATCATTACTGATAATGGTCCCAATCTTAACAGTGGCTTGATGAAATCCATGTGTGAAACCTTCAGGATCAAACATAAGAATTCTATAGCCTACAGACCTCAGATGAACGGAGCTGTAGAGGCCGCCAATAAGAATATTAAGAAGATACTAAGGAAAATGATAGAGAAGCATAAGTAGTGGCACTAGAAGTTATCACTTGCTTTATTGGGGTATCGCACCACAATCCGCACATCAACCGGGGCAACCCCCTATATGCTGGTTTATGGTACAGAGGTAGTCATTCCCGCCGAGGTAGAAATTCCCTCATTAAGAATCATACAAAAAGCAAAGCTAGACAATGCATAATGGGTAAAGAATCGTTACGATCAGCTAGCTCTTATAGATGGAAAGAGAATGGATGCAGTTTGCCATGGTCAACTTTACCAGAACAGGATGTCCAGAGCCTTCAACAAAAGAGTCAAGCCGAGACAGTTCTCACCGAGGCAGCTGGTGTTAAAGAAAATCTTTCCACATCAAGATGAAGCCAAAGGAAAATTCTCTCCCAACTGGCAGGGTCTGTACATGGTCCACCGGGTTCTAACAAGAGGAGCCCTCATACTTACAGAAATGGACGGAGAAGTTTGACCGAAGCCGATCAACTCAGACGCAATAAAGAGATACTATATTTGATTGTATGCTTTCTTTATGATGTAATTTGAACTACACCTGACCTGATTCCCATTTAAGAGAGGATATGTAGGCAGCCCTATGGGTTCGGTCACAATTCAATAAAATTTTCATTTCACCCGCAAATGGAAACTGGGCAGAATTTTGAGGAGGAACCTCAAAATTCCGAAGTGATTCAGCTATTTGCCGCAAGCAGCTGTCAGAAGCAGCAGCCCAGTAAACTAGGGCAGAATTTTGAGGAGGACCCTCAAAATTCCGGAGCAAGAGAAGTTGCAATGTCTTGAACCACGTCGCAATCATAGATTCATCTAACGAAAACTATTCTCGATTATGTATTTATGTTATATTTTTACTAAATCATGCATTTCTGTTACCAAAGTTGCTTTATTTTGCAACGCTAGCCCAATGATATGCACAATATCACTGGAACAGAGCCGAGCAGGTCAAGCCGAGCCAGCGGGAATACGAACTAACCTCCCCCTTTACAAAACTCACGATTTTCTTTGGATGTAGGCACTTGAGTTGCAAAATCATCAAATATACTATACACTCACAAGACTCACATTATTCGGAAATACTACTCTCAGAACCGTTGCACTTGCTCACAGCTACTATCCGCGCGTAGTGTCCCTAGCAGTAATATCGCAATTCGCTATCAGCTAAGAAAATTCTATTATTATTTGCCTTTTTATGTCATGCATAAGGCTACCATTCTGCCTTCCGAGGTTAAGCTCTACCTCCATCTGCATTCTCTACATTGCATAAGGCTACCATTCTACCTTCCGAGACTAAACTCTGTCTCCATCTGCATTCTCTGCATTGCATAAGGGTACCATTCTGCCTTCCGAGGTTAAGCACTCCTCCATCTGCATTCTCTACATTGCATAAGGCTACCATTCTGCCTTCCGAGACTAAGCTCTATCTCCATCTGCATTCTCTATCTCCATCTGCATTCTGTGCATTGTATAAGGCTACCATTCTGCCTTTCGAGGTTGAGCTCTACCTCCATCTGCATTCTCTGCATTGCATAAGGCTACAATTCTGCCTTCCGAGGTTAAGCTCTACCTCCATATGCATTCTCTGCATTGCATAAGGCTACCATTCTGCCTTCTGAGGTTAAGCACTACCTCCATCTGCATTCTCTGTGTTGCATAAGGCTACCATTCTGCCTTCCGAGGTTAAGCTCTACCTCCATCTGCATTCTCTGTGTTGTATAAGGCTACCATTCTGCCTTCCGAGACTAAGCTCTGTCTCCATCTGCATCCTCTACATTTCATAAGGCTACCATTATGCATTCCGAGGTTAAGCTCTACCTCTATCTGCATTCTCTGCATTGCATAAGGCTACCATTCTGCCTTCTGAGACTAAGCTCTGTCTCCATCTACATTTCCTGCATTGCATAAGGCTACTATTCTGCCTTTCGAGGTTAAGCTTTACCTCCATCTCGCATGGCTAAAAGATCGCCACCTTCATTTACTCCTTGTATGGCCGAAAGATCGCCACATTCATTTACTTCTTGCATGGTTGAAAGATCGCCACCCTCATTTACTTCTTGCATGGCTGAAAGATCGCCACCTTATTTACATTTGCATGGCTGAAAGATCGCCACCCTACTGCATCTCATGGGCTGAAAGATCACCAAATTATCCGAGGGTATCATCGTTCAGAGGCACTATTTACATAGCCTGAGAACACCATGCCATGGGCCGAGGATCCCTTTTAATCTTTTGCATATCATTATTCAAAGGCATCATGTTTCGGAGGCATCATCCTTATAGCCCGAGTGCATCATTTCATGGCCCGCGAATCCTTTATTATACGCTTCATGGCCCAGGACATCATGGTCCAAGGACGTCACCCTAACCGTCTAAAGACAGCATTCATGGTCCAACGGGAACTTGCATAATGTTTAAATTTTCGCACAATATACACTTATATTGCTTACTTGCAGGTAAACCGACAAGCAACAGCCGTCTCAGCCGGAGCAACCCCGCTCCAGTTCCCACAGCTCTACTAGACTTTAACCATCCATCCCAACCCGAACATCTCGTCCGTTCTTCAAAACCTCCATTGGCATATTCCGCCGACGAATCCTGAACTACATATGGCCTGATTCCTGTAAGACTAGGGATATGTGGGCATATCAGGAACCAGAGCACGGTCAACCTCTTCAAACCATTTCGTTCGGTCAAATTGGCCATCACATCTTTACCCGACAACTCTTTCATCTTTCCCGGGTAAAGAGGGGCAGCTGTTGATACCCAATTCTTCCCTATGCATTTTATATATGCAAAATACTTTCAAAATAGCATATATATGCATATATAATTATGTCCAAGTGTTTTGGTATTTTTTCTTAATTTTTAAAAGATTTTTTAAATCAATTTATTGCCCATTTTAGTAGTACAAAAACTAATAATTATTCCCAAAATTATTATTTTGGTGAATAATTTATTTTATTCTCACACTTATACCAAAATATAGCTAATATAATTTTTTGCACATTTTTCATAAATTTATTCAGCATTTTAAAACTAAATTGCATATAATTGCAATTTTAGCCTACTTTAAGATTTCATTGCGTTTATAATTACAAAAATTGATTCCAATATTTTTAATTTAATATTTATATATTATTAATTAATTTAGTACGTTTAATTTGTTTCAAAAGTCATTTTACTTATTTTTTATAAAATAAAAGGGGAAAAGCGGCTATTTAAACACTAGCTCTATTTCATTTCAATTATAGCCCAAATCAACCCCCAATTAACCCAATTTTAAATCCCCAATTTACCGGCCCAATTTCAATTTAACCCTCCCTTGACCCAACTAATTTAACCCGCTCGGCCTTCCTTTTTGATTTAGGCCATTGATCATTTTGATCAACGACCGCGATTTCCCCTTTCCTTTTAAATTCACAAACACCCCCCAACCCTACTTCATTTCTCACCAAATGCCGCCTCTGAACTCTCAAACTCTCTCAAACACTCTCGAACCTTCCCTAACCCTAGCCCCCTCTCACCATCTTCCACTTTAAACTCACCGGAATCCATGGCTTCTCCTGCCATGTGAGTCTTAAACTTACCTCCCTTTGCTTTTGTACACGTGGTACTTGAAGATTCGGGGTCTGACCTCGAAGGTTCCCACTCAGATCTTTGCCGGCTCGAGGTTTCACGGCCATCTCCGGCTTTGCTCCGGCGTATCCTGGTCTTATGAGACTGTTTCTGACTTCTCCGACTCAGATCGGAGACCTTTTCAAAGCCTTTCTCATTCTATGGTTCTTCTGAAACTGTAACCTTTCGAGGTTTTCTCCGATTTTTCTTAGATCTGTTATATATCTATGCTCTACTTGAGTTTTCAAACCATTTCCCCAATTTCTTCTTTCAAAAATTATTTTTTAAGGTCTTTCTTTTCTGATCTAGGGTTTTCTAAAATGTTTAAGTGGTTTCTGACTTTCCTTTTCCTTTACGTGTACTTGCTCCTATTGTGTTCTTGTATTCTTCCTTTTACCATGCTCTTGTAGGACTATCCTACTGTGTTCTTCTATATGTGCTTTTCTGCTATAATTTTCTGTTGTTTTTGTGTTCTTCTACTGTATTTTCCTACTAAGTTTTTAAAGTTCTTTGTTTGCCTTCTACTGAGCCCTGTTTAAGTTCCTTTTAGAAAACTCCTTAAGCATGTTTCTTCTACTATTCCTACCAGTATTTCCATTATGTTCTGTGAATCTCTCTATAGTATTTTTCTACTACGTTCTTAAGTGTGCTTACTACTTTTCTTCGACTGAACTTTGTTTGAGTTCTGCTAAAAGAGCCTGTTAAGCATGTTTCCTCTACTATTTCTTATCAGTATTTTTCATTCTATCCTCTGAATCCTGCTACTGTTTGCATGTTACTTTGATATCATGTTCTCTCATGAGTTTTGAAAGAAGCATGTTAGAAGCTTCAATTCTCTTCTGAAACCTCTACACATGTCTCGACTTAACTTGCTTGCTTCTCCTTTATGTTTTCTGGTTTGTTTGAACTAGGACTTTATTTCAAAGACCCCTTAGCTCTTTCAAACTGGTTTTAAACCTCAGAATGAGTTTGGATATCTTTGTTTTCATACAATGTTGAACCTTTTCTTTCTACTGATTTTACAAAGGCATGACAAGTTTCTTTCATGTTTAACGTGTCTGTATGCTTTTATATGTGATGAATCTTTCTTCAAAAAGGTTTTCAAACTTATGATTGATTCAGAATTCCTTTTTAATAGGTCTAATTGATTGTTTGCTGATTTTCCTTAAGTTAAAATCTTTCCCATCCTTCTGACTTGGTTCATTCATACCAAATCTCGGACCTTGTGATTTACCCCTTTTATGCTGGTTTGAAAAAGGTTTGATGAATCCATTTCCTTAATTAGTTTTTCCCGTTTGAAATCAGAATCCCTTAATTAGAGGGAAACCTTGTGTAATTGATTTTCAAACTATTTTCTTACCTATTTCTGCTTGCTTTCTACACTATAAAAGGGCACGACCCTTCTGTACTTTAACATACTCTCAATTTAACACTTTTATACTACTCAAGTATCATAGTTCTGTAATCATAGTGTTCTGACAATTTGCTTGCACTTTGGCTTCACAAGACTACTGCTTTCTTTTCTTGTTTCCCTGAAACTGGTATGTTCTAGTTTGATTTTCAGCCTCATCCCAATGTGTTTATTTTACAGCTTCTACACCCCTATCTTCTTTACTGCCTATGTTTAATGTTAATTAGCATATGTTTCTACTGTGGATCCCTGCACCCCTATCCCCTTCTATGTGTTTGAGTTGAAGTTCAGAATATGGCAACATACAAGTTGTTGCTCATGACTGGACTTGATCCCTTAGGGGATCCTAACTCCCAAACAATGTGGCTAACAGGCTGGTTGGGGTGTGTCGGCACTCCAATTGCTAGGTATGACCACTAGCTTGTCTTGGCTTTCCCCAAAATCCCCTCTCTGCACTTACACTCTCTCTTAGATTCTAAGTTCTGCCCCCATCCTATGAGCCTTTCTTTGGGACCTTGAGTTCCTTCTGAACTTGGACATTTGAGGGTTGGCCCTTCCACACTGCACTATGACTCATATTCTGCAATATACTTGGGTGTGAGCACTGCTTGGAGTCCATTTGAGACTCTTAGGGAGCTCTGACACATCCCAAGTAAGATAAAGGCTTTGGATATTTGATATTTGGAGTTGGTTCATTTCATATTTCAGACCTGGAGTCTGAATTAGGCTCCTCTTTGTTGTACTTTAATTTCTGATGTAATTTGCTTTTTTTATTCATTCTGGGCTGTAATAATTTGTAATAACTTATGGGGTTTAAGTGAAAAGGGGAGGGTAAATCATGCATGCAAAAGGGGTAGATGTCATGTTAATAGGTATTTATTATACTTCTGCAATCATGTCGTGCTTTCAATTTTGCGTTTTCATGTAGAAATCATGTTTATAGGTTTTGTATTTTCATATAGAAATCATGTTTATAGGTTTTGCATTTTCATATAGAAATCCTGTTTATATGTTCTGCATTTTCATATAGAAATCATGTTTATAAATTTCTGCATTTCTGTATTATCTAGAAAACATGTCTATAGGTTCTACATTTCATAACGCTGCATATCATATAGATAACATGTCTATAGGACTTCTTGAATTCTGCATATGCATCTATCACTAGGCAAACGTGTTCACAGGTTTTAATAACAAACAACATTTTAGATACCATGCCTATAGGACTCCTGCATTTTTCTTTCAACTATAAACGTTTTTAAAATCAATAACACTTAGAAAGCATGCCTATAGGAGTAATCAACTGAATCTGAATCGTCTATCTCGCTTATAAGTATAAAACAAATAGTAGTAACGTTGCTTAATATTTGCAGAACTTATGTTCCTGCAATTAATATGTCCTTTTCTTTAAAATCAGTATATTTCTGTTATGCATAGATATCATGCCTATAGGTTTCACCTAGGCAAGCTTTAGGGTAAAGGTTATAACTGCACAAATTTTTGATAATTACAACCAGCGGGCAGGCCTAATTCGGACATCTTATCTGAAAATATGTGATAAATCAGCCTGCTTTAAAGTTTTTTTTAAGTTTAATTCAGACCATAACCAGTACATGCAAGACATGCTAAACAATCTATCTTTAAGTTGAGGAGGCCTGTTTGAGCCTTTAAATGTTATGTGTTTTCCCATATCTGCTCTATGTGTTTTGTTTGTCGCCCTAGATTTTGTCCTTTAAACCATAAAAGCCCAATCTCCCTTCCTTTAGGACTAGTAGTCCCAAATGCCTCCAGGACTGATAGGATTGGACGGGTAAGAGCATGCAATAAGTAACGAAACTATTCCACATTTTAATACCTTAACGTGGTAGGAAAGGGTAGATATGGATATGATGACCGGTGCGCTAATACCACGTGTAACCCCTCTTCTGAGGAGTGATTACCAGGTATTGCATTGATGTGATCCATATTATTTGTAAACCTAGGACTCCCTTCCCTTTACTTGTGTATTTTATTACTTTTTCAGAATTTTCAAACTATTTCCTCAAAATTTCAGCTTTCTTTGTTTCTTCAAACTTTAATTTATTTGCAGCCATAATGTGACAATACCTCATATTTGAAACCTTTATTTGCTTACTTGTTACTTGTACTTAAAGTCACAATTGTAGTATGGCCGGGAACCAGATTAGTGGATTCTGAGGGGTGCCTAACACCTTCCCCTCGGGATAATTTCTAGCCCTTACCCAATCTCTGGTTTTCTAGATCAATTCCTTCCCAGTATTCTAATGCACTTTAATCATTAGGTGGCGACTCTTCAATTCAAACCCAATTTCCAAAAAGGGAACGAGTTGTCCTCTCAAATGTCATAAACCAGATTTCGCGAGAAAAAGGGGGCGCGACAATGTTAGTTGAACAGACATGATGATTGGCTTTCCATCTTTGAATGTCGCAACAGATGTGAAAGAAGAGGAAAAGAGAGGAAAAACGGAGGCGTAATTAATGAAAAAGTAAGAAACAAATATTAGACCTACAAAATTAACTTGACTACACATAGGTCCTAAAAATTATTATTAATGCAATTAACGCCAAGTAATTTTCTCAAACCACAAAACCTATCCTCTAATAAAGGCTTAGTAAAAATATCTGCTAATTGATCAGTTGTTCCAACAAAGGATATTTCTATGTTTCTTTTAAGAACATGATCTCTAATAAAATGATGTTTGATATCTATATGCTTTGCTCTAGATTGATGCACATGATTCTTTGAAAGACATATAGCACTAGAATTATCACAAAAGATTTGAATAGGCTTAAAAAATAGTTCATAATCACCAAGTTGATGAGACATCCACGGTAGTTGTGCACAATATTGTCCAATAGCAATGTATTCAGCTTCGGTCATGGATAGTGCAACTGATCAATATTTTTTACTATTCCAACATATCAAAGCTTTGACAAGCAATTGACATGCCACACTTGTACTTTTTCTGTCTTCTTTATCACCTGTAAGATCAACATCTGAAAAATCTTCTAATTTAAAAGTATTAGAAGGAGGATACCATAATCCATGAGAGACAGTTCCAATGAGATATCGAATAATTCTTTTCATTGCAGTCATGTGAGACTCCTTAGGAGCTGACTGAAACCTGGCACATTTACAAATGCTAAACATAATATCTGGTCGACTAGCAGTTAGATAAAGAAGATAACAAATCATTCCACGATACTTAGTTTCATCAACAGATTTTCCCTGTTCATCTTTGTCGAGACTTGTTGAGGGACTCATTGGTGTTTCAATAGCTTTGGCACTGCTCATACCAAATTTTTGGATCAGTTCCTTTGTTTATTTAGTGTGACATATGAATGTTCATTCTTTAAATTGTTGATTGTGGAGTCCAAGAAAGAACGTCAGTCCTCCTATCATGCTCATTTCGAACTCACTTTGCATAATATTTGAAAATTCCTTGCACATAAGAGGATTAGTACTACCAAATATAATATCATCAACATAAATTTGAATAATGATATTACCTTCTGATGATATTTTAATAAATTGAGTAGTATCTACTGTACCTCTTGTAAACCTATGATCAATGAGAAAAAAGCTTAATCTTTCGTACCATACTCGTGGAGCTTGCTTCAACCTGTACAGTGCTTTATTTAGCTTATACACATGATATGGAAACTTTGAGTCTACAAATTCAGTTGGTTGCTTCACATATACTTCCTCTTCAATGAAACCATTTAAAAAGGCACTTTTATGATCCATCTAAAATGACTTGAATCCTTTAAAGGATGCATATGCCAAAAGAATTTGTATAGATTCCAGTCGAGCTACTAAGGCAAAGGTTTCGTCATAGTCGACTCCTTCTTGTTGTGAATATCCTTGAAAAACTAATCTGGATTTGTTTTTTTACAACTTTTCCATCCTCATTAAGCTTATTTTTGAAGACCCACTTTGTTCCTATCACAGGAACGTTTTCAGGTTTGGGTATCAATTTTCATACTTGATTTTTGTCGAATTGATCTAACTCTTCCTGCATTGCTTGCATCCAGCTTGAGTCTTTAAGAGCTTCCTCTATTTTCTTTGGCTCAATCTGTGAGATCATTGTTATGTTTGCTTTCTTCTTGAGAGCTCCCCAGTTTTCATTCCTTCATTTGGATCTCCTATGATGAATTTTGAGGATATTTAGGTTCACTTCTCCATTTATTTGGGCGAGCTGTATGAGTAGTCGACTCCTTCGGTGGTTCTGGTGGATTGTTGTTGGTTTCATTAGTTGACTCTATCACAGCTTCATATGTATCAACCGACTTTTGCAATTTGCTTGTCTCCCTCCCCAATTCCCCTTTAGGATGGACTCTAATCAATTAACAACTACTGTTATTCTCTCACTTTCACCTTTTATATTATTTCTGATCTCTCTTGATTGTGGCCGGCGGAAATCTAAGGTCACTAGAATCTTCTCTATTAACCTCGCTAGTGCAAGCACTGCTCGGAGCTCACTGAAGCTCCTATGAACTCTGACGCACTAGGATTTGGGGTTCTCACTATTGTCTTTCTTTTGCCGTCACTATTGAGATTTTGAGTTACGCACTCTTTTGCTCGTTTATCTTGGCAACTGGTTAGCATTCTAGACCCTTACAGCCTTAATTATTACTCTTGTACTTGTTCATCTATGTGTATTCTTTGTGCCAACAATGTTTGAACTTTTACACAAGCGCGCCTTAAGCTTCTTTGTTATTTGTGAACTCCCAGAATTGTATTGTTGTATGCTTTATGTAATTCTATTGTCTCAATGATGTTTTGTAGTTCCATTTCTCTACTATCAAACTTGATAGGTTTCAACATGTGTAGTATACCTTCATTCTATGTAACTGATTCAAATGGTTTCTGGCCTTCTTAAGTTCTATTTGATTGGGCATGCTTATGTTATCTTTGATATCATGTCTTTTGCCTGTTATGAGTTCATATTCATGCCTTGGTTTATGGGACTCTTTGTAGAAACTGCTTGCCCATAGTTTTCTTTAATCTTTCATGTGTAAGCTGTTGTTCCATGTAGACTAATCCTTGACTCTCCCATGTTATAGCATTGTCTTTTGCGATTTGTAACTCTAATAATTGTGTTCCTTGACCTGTCAATCCTGCACTCTTAGAATTTGCTTCTAGGATAAACACCAATGTGTAGATTTTAGGTCATGTGGGGTTGACTGACATGAATCCTAATGTCTGCTTGTCCTATTAAACTGTAATTGACATGTGAGTTCTTTAAAATCTTTGTGCTACAATTAACGTCCATCAGGTTAAGTTTCGTGATCAACTAAGTCATATGTTTGCTAATTTATGCCCACTAGAATGTTGTTATGCTGTTTGCAACCACATTCTCATAAGGTTCTCATGTTAAAATCTTCCTATAGTGTTACGACCCAAACCGATGGGCCGCGACGGGTGCCTGAGTCCTACCTGTCAAACACCCCTAATCATGCGTCTAAGATATAAAGCTGAATAACATCTGTTGAATTACGAGAATAATATACATGAAGGAAATCTTCCCAAAAAGGCATACATACATATACGTGCAACATAGGTAGGGCGAGCCGACAAGGCTGCTATAGACAACTATACATCTCAAAACTAGAAGACGGCAAAGCCACATACTATCCAACTAGAAATACTATTTACAAACCTCTAATAGAAATATAACTGTACAAATATAAGACTGAGCCACACGTCATACCCATATATATATATATATATACAAACATATCGTACTAAATTAAAAGCAACTCCGGATCAAGTGGAGCACGCCAACTCTCGCTGATCAAGGATCCTAAGAAGGGGGACCGTTAACCTTCGTACCTGCACCTACGGGCATGAAGCGCAAGCCCCGTGAAAAAGGGCGTCAGTAGGAATAATGTACTGAGTATGTAAGGCATGAAAATCTGTACGTAAAAGGCATAAATGAAACATGGAATAAAGAAATCCATCTGTAAATCTGAATAACTTTGTAAATTCTGAAACATTTATAATGTTATGCACGTGTATATAAATGTCATTTCATGCATGGGTATAGGTGTACATAACATCATCAGGCCTCTGAGGGCATCCCATCATATCGTCTCGGCCACTGTGGGCAACATCATCAATATATACCAATTGATCAGGTGGTGGTGCGTATATAACACCATAACCTTTTTTTCATATCCCATATACATGTATATAAATACATATAAATACGTGTATATAACGCATATGGTCATGGGTCAATGCACATGTATAAATGAATGAAATTCATGAAAAATATGTAATAATTTAAATATTCCTTTAGGATAAACTTTTTTAACTGCGTATTATTCTGAGACCCATGAACAGAAGATATAATAATATGTCACATAGGGAATAAAGAACATAGAGACCCCTAGTATTTCTATGAATAAAGTTATTTATGAAAACTGTGCATTTGCTCGTTTCTTTTGTATAATTTGGATCATACCAAAAAGAAAGAAGGGATGACCTTAACATACCTGGAATAGGGAAAACCCCGTATAATAATCTTGGAGAAGATTGCATGTACTTCTTTAGAATCGCAAACTTTACGTTGCTACGATTCTAAAAAATTCTCTTTGAAATTGTGTAGTTGCATGTTGGATTTAATTTAGAATTGCAAGAACTGGGTTGAATTAACTCTTGTTCTTGGCATATTCAAAGTAGGAAGAATGAAAATGATATGTGATTCTTGTTTGGGCTAATATGATGTTCTGACCTCTTCCAAATAAAAATGGAGACAAGATAATGAGTCTCACTTTGTTGATATTTCCATCAACCTTAGGTAGAAACCTACTCATAAATGACTACGAGTCATTTTCTTGATGGGTGGCCTTGTGCCACGTTTTTGGAAGGGAAGAAAGGGTTAATCTTATCCACTTATTTTATTAATTAACTAGGTAATTTTCGTTACCCAGTAATTAACTAATTACCCGTATAATTAAGAATTATCTCAAATTACTTAAAATTCTGTTTGTTTTTAATATACTTTATACATCGTACGTCCGTGGTCATATGGTACCTTGCATGGTACTAGTCCATAATTATCGGGTATTATCGCTCGAACTCGTATTTTATCCCAAATCGACCACCTTCAACGAAACTCATTTTCTTTAAATTGTGTGCCCTTTATCCTTAATGGCACTTACTTATCATTTGTTATAGGTAGCATAAATATGTTAACCTCAAGATAGTCTCATCCCCGAGTCCACGTCGGTTAACTGAAAATGAAACTTTAACGTACAAAAACGCAAAATGTAACATCCTCTCCCTAGAAACATTCGTCCTCGAATGTTTAACTCTTTGGGAACTATATAACCTTATCAAAGTCGACTTTGTAATGATACTACTACCAACTCGTCCTGTAGAAACTTAATAATTCAATGCCACATAGGATCACAATCATCAACAATGACAATGGCCTCACATGACCAACGACAATAATTGACACCAGAATCCATACACGTACCTTAAGGTTATGATGTCTCAGTCGGACCCTTATCTGGAAGAGGAAATAAGTAGGTATATCTAGACTTCATGTCTTCCTCGGCCTCCCAAGTCATTTCTTCCACATTGCTATTCCTCCAAAGTACTTTCACGGAGGCTACCTCCTTATTTTGTAGCTTACGGAATTGTCGGTCTAGGATGGCAACCCAAATTTCCTCATAAGACAACTCCTTTGTAATCTATACATCATCCGTGGGCACCACTCGAGTAGGATCGCTAATGCACTTCCGTAACATAGATACGTGAAAAACCGAATGGACAGACTCCAACTCCGAGGGACATTCTAACTCATAAGCTACTTGGACCACTCTCTGAATGATCTTATAAGGCCCAATATATCATGGGCTAAGTTTGCCTTTCTTGCCAAACCTCATCACACCCTTCATAGGTGACACCTTTAAGAATACCTAGTCATCAACCTTGAACTCTAAATCTCGTCACCACACAACAGAATATGATTTCTAACGACTCTAAGCTGTCAATAGTCAATCCCGGATCAACTTTACTTTTTCTATGGCTTGCTGAATCAGGTCTGGCCCATGTAACCCAGATTCTCTAACATCAAACCACCCTATAGGCGACCTACACTTCCGTCCGTAAAGAGCTTCATATGGAGCCATATGAATACCGAAATGGTAGCTATTATTATATGAAAACTCAATAAACGGCAGATGATCATCCTAGCTACCTTTGAAGTCTATTACAAAAGCTCGTAACATATCCTCTAGTGTCTGAATAGTACGCTCAGCCTGTCCATCTGTCTGGGTATAACAGGTTGTAATAAGACTTACTTGAGTCCCCAATCCTTTTTGGAAGGACCTCCAGAAGTTAGCTATAAATTGAGCTCCTCTATCCGAGATAATAGATATAGGGACACCATGCAGTCGTACTATCTCCTTAATATAAAGCCTTGCATAATCCTCTGCGGAATATATAGTCCTAACGGGCAGAAAATAGGTTGACTTTATAAGCCTATCAACAATCATCCATATCGAATCGAACTTACACCGGGTATGAGGTAATCCTACGATGAAATCCATATTGATTATTTCCCATTTCCAAGTTGGAATCTCCATATCCTGCAATATTCCATCGGGTTTCTGATGCTCTATCTTGACTTGCTGACTGTTAGGACACTGAGCAAAAAACTCCGCTAATATCCTTTTTTCATTTTGTCCCACCAATATACTTCCCTGAAATCATGATACATCTTTGCCGCTTCGGGATGGATAGGATAACGAGAATAATGAGTTTCTCCCATAACCTGCCGACGCAGCCCTGCAACATTAGGTACACATAATCGCCCTCGATATTTGAGGACCCCATCTTTTGTAATTTCAAACAGTGTCTTCTCCTTTTGAGGGGTGGTATCCCTATAATGAACAACCACAGGATCCTCGTACTGGCATTCCTTTACTTCAGTTACTAAAGAGGACGTTGCCGTATCCTGAATAGTAATTCAAATATTACCTGAGTCTAGTAACCAAACTCCAAGACTAACTAGCTGATGAACCTCATAGGCTATTCCCCTCTTTTCTAGCTGTAGATATGATAGGCTACCCATAGATCTACGGCTTAGGGCATCAGCTACTATGTTTGCCTTCCCCGGATGGTATACAATATCAACGTCATAGTCTTTAAGTAGCTCCAACCATCTCCTTTGACGTAGATTCAATTCCTTTTGCTTGAATATGTAATGGAGGCTCTTATGATCCATATAGATATCAACATGAATTCCATACAAGTAGTGCCTCCACATCTTTAGTGCATGAATCACTGCGACTAACTCTAAATTGTGGGCCAGGTAGTTTTTCCCGTGCTTTCTTAGTTGTCTAGAAGCATAAGCCACAACCTTACCATGTTGCATCAACACACAACCCAACCCTACACCAGAAGCATCACAATAGATAACATAACCATCGGTCCCTTCTAGAAGCATTAGAACCAGTGCTGACATTAATCTGTCCTTTAATGCCTGGAAACTCTGTTCGCAAGCATCAGTCCATTGAAACTTTGCTCCCTTCTGAGTTAACTTTTTCAAAGGTGCTAAAAGGAACTAAAATCCCTCTACAAATCTCCAATAATAACCTGCCAAACCAAGAAAGCTATAAACCTCCGTCGGTGTTATGGGTCTAGGCCAAGTTTTTACTCCCTCAATCTTTTGTGTATCAACCTGGATGCCTTCACCCGAAATGACATGCCCAAGGAAAGGTACAGAGTTCAACCAGAATTCATATTTAGAAAATTTTGCATACAACCTCTCTTCTTGTAGAACTGTGAGCACAGTACGCAAATGATCAGCATGCTTAGCCACTGAACGAGAATACACCAATATATTATCAATAAATAAAATTATGAATAGATCTAAAAAGGGCTTGAACACACAGTTCATCAAGTCCATGAATACTGCTGGGGCATTGGTCAAACCGAACGACATAACACGAAACTCGAAGTGCCTGTATCTGGTTCTAAATGCTGTCTTCGGAATATCTTCCTCCTTAACTCTTAACCAATGGTACCCAGACCTCGAGTCTATTTTAAAAAAACACTTGGCACCTTGAAACTGATCAAATAAATCATCAATCCTCGGGAGCGGGTACTTATTCTTGATCATCACCTTATTCAACTGTCTATAATCAATACACATCTGTAAGGAACCATCTTTTTTCCTCACAAATAACACATGTGCTCCCCATGGTGATGTGCTAGGTCTGATAAAGCCTTTTTCAAGAATGTCCTTTAGTTGTTCTTTCAACTCTTTCAGCTCTACAAGGGTCATTCTATAGGGAGGAATATATATTGGATGAGTATCTGGTAGTAGGTCAATAGCAAACTTAATTTCTCGCTTTGGCGGAAGACTTGGAAGCTCATCGGGAAAAACATCGGGAAACTGATTTACCACACGGATGGACTGAATGGTTGGTGACTCCACTTCCACATATTTAACCAGAACTAAGTGATAAATACAACCCTTTCTGATCATCTTCATTGCCTTGAGATAAAAAATAAATCTTCCTCTTGGCGATGCCGTATTACCTTTCCACTCCAAAACAGGCTCCCCTGGAAATTGAAATCGGACTATCTTTGATCTACAATCAATGTTGGCATGACAAGAAGCCAACCAATCCATACCTATTATAACATCAAATTCTACTATATCTAACTCGATTAAGTATGGTATGGTATATCGACCATGAACTACTATTATAGAACCCCTATATACTTGCTTAGCTATCACTGAGTCCCCAACATGTGTAGACACCTCAAAAGGTTTAACCATATCAGGTTTTAGTTCAAACTTACTAGCAACCAATGGGGTAACGTATGATAAGATGGAACCTGGGTCAATCAGTGCATATACATCATATGAGGAGACTGATAATATACCTATAACAACATCAGGCGATGACTCCTGGTCTTGTCATCCTGCCAACACATAAATGTGGTTCTGAGGACTGCTCGAGCTAGATGCTCCACCTATGCCTCTACCATGACTCATTGGTGCTTGTAGACCTTTCCCATGGGGGTGTACTGATGATAACGAACCAACTACAGATCCCGCTGGCTGAGCTATGCTTGCATCACCTCTCATCGGATAATCCCTCATAACATGGCCCGGATAACCACAAGTATAACAAACACCCAATCCCATACGGCACTGCCCGGTTTGCTACTTACCATATTGAGCACATCATGGCAAGGGATGCCTCATCTAACTTCACTCACCCCTATACTTAGAACCTGAGGCCCTGAAATTCTGACCAGACCTTGAATACGTGGAACGATCAAATCTCTTACCACCAAATTGAGAGGGCATGCTAGCCGATGGATGGGCTGGATACCTCGGGTACTACTGCCTCTAACCACTTTGAAACTCACTAGAATTACCCGAAGACCTCGTTCTCTTATTCTGGGCCCTATCATGCTCACGATCGGCCCTCTGTTTCTGTTTATGCTCCTGTACCCCTAAGTGTATGACTGAATACGAGAAATATTCATGTCTGGCTGAAGTGAGACCGTCATACAATCGTTAAGCAAGTGAGGCTCTAATCCCATCACGAACCGGTGAACCCGATCATCCATCTTAGATACAATAGTGGGAGCATTCCTAGCCAACAAATCAAACTGAAGGTTGTACTCCCAAACACTCATGTTACCCTGTCAAAGGGTCAAGAACCTATCAACTCTGGCCCGTCTAAGCTCGGGTGGAAGATAATGACAAAGAAAGCCTCTGTAAACTCCGGCCATACTGCTGGAGCGGCATCCTCACCTCTGGACAATTCCTAAGACTCGTACTAATTAACTGCAACATCTCGGAGTCTGAAGGTAGCTCAACTGACTCAGTCACAATGGCCTTCATTACCAATAACGTCCATTGCACTCTATCAATAAATATCTGAGGGTCCTCGTTTGAATCTACCCTAGTGAATACGGGAGGGTCTAAATTAATGAAGTTATGAACCCTCGCACTGACGGACCTATTTGCATGACCAATACATATTTCCTTATGTCGAGTCTGTGCGGCTACTAATCGTGTTAATAACTAAATAACATCTCTCATCTCGTGACCTGGTTTATCTAGTTGAGGTGCTGAATGTACAGGGGCGGGCGCTGGGGCTAGTGCTCTCCGGAGCTCTTCTGGAAAGGGAGGGATATGTGAAGTTTGAGATGGAACCACACCATGAGACTCTCCCCGAGCCCTGGTAACTCGTGGCGCTCGACTAGTAGTCTCACCAGCCATGGATTTCCCTTCTAGGCAGTCGTACTCTTTGGAGGCATCACTAAAATATAACATATCGTTAGGAACATGAATCCTTGTATCACACGATCTGAGATAAAAAGAGAGGATAACATCCTATATGTCCTGTAGCCTCCTGTCTATAAGTATGGTGCACAAAACACCCATAAGCAAGACTCTACTAGACACAGTCTCTAGACAATCCTAGGACACATCTGCTATGATACCAATTTTGTCACGACCCAAATCGATGGGTCACGGCGGGTGCCCAAGTCCTACTTGTCAAACATCCCTAATCATGTGTCTAAGATATAAAGCTGAATAACATATACTGAATTACGAGAATAATATACATGAAGGAAATCTGCCCAAAAAGGCATACATACATATACGTGCAACATACGTAGGGCAAGCAGACAAGGCTGCTCTAGACAATTATACAGCTCAAAACTGGAAGCCGGCAAGGCCACATACTATCCAACTAGACATACTATCTCCAGATCTCTAATAGAAATATAACTGCACAAAGACAGGATTGAGCCACGCCATACCCATATATATATATATACAAACATATCATATCAAAATTAAAAGCATCTCTGGATCAAGTAGAGCATGCCAACTCTCGCTGATCAAGGATCCTAAGAAAGGGGACCGTCAGCTTGACTAACTGTACTTATAGGTATGAAATACATGCCCCGTGAAATAAGGCATTAGTACGAATAATATACTGAGTATGTAAGGTATGAAAATCTGTATGTAAAAGGCATAAATGAAACATGGAATAAAGAAATCCATCTGTAAATCTGAATAACTTTGTAAATTTCGATACATTTATAATGTTATGCACGTGTATATAAATGTCGTGTCATGCATGGGTATAGATGTACATAACATCATCAAGCCACAGGGGGCATCCCATCATATCATCTCAGCCACTGTGGGCAACATCATCAACATATACCAACTGCTCAGGTGGTGGTGCGTATATAACGCCGTAACCTTTTTCCCATATCCCATATATATATATATATATATATATATATATATATATATATATATATATATATATATATATATATATATATATATATATATAAATACGTGTATATAATGCCATGTACATATATAAATGAATGAAATGCATGAAAAATATGTAATAATCTCAAAATTCCTTTCGTATAAACTTTTTCAACTGCATATTATTTTGAGACCCATGAACAGAAGATATAATAATATGTCACATGGGGAATCAAGAACATAGAGACCCATAGTATTTCCATGAATAAAGTCATTTATGAAAACTTTGCGTTTGCTCATTTTTTTGTATAATTTGGATCATGCCAAAAAGAAAGAAGAGATAGCCTTAACATACCTGGAATAGGGAAAACCCCGTATAATACTCTTGGAGAAGATCGCACGTACTTCTTTAGAACCGCAAAAATTTACGTTGCTACGATTCTAACAAATTCTCTTTGGAATTATGTTGTTGCACGTTAGATTGAATTTAGAATTACAAGAATTGGGTTGAATTAACTCCTGTTCTTGACATCTTCAAAATAGGAAGAATGGAAATGATATGTGATTCTTGTTTGGACTAATAGACGTTCTAACTTCTTCCAAATGAAAATGGTGACAAGATAATGAGTCTTACTTTGTTGATATTTCCATTAACCTTAGGTAGACACCTACTCATAAATGACTAAGTCATTTTCTTGATTGGTGGCCTTGTGCCACGTTATTGGAAGGGAAGAAGTGGTTAATCTTATCCACATATTTTATTAATTAACTAGTTAATGTCTTGTTACCCGGTAGTTAACCAATTACCCGATAATTAAGAATGATCTCAAATTGCTTAAAATTTTATTTATTTTTAATATACTTTGTACATCGTACTTCCGTGGTCATATGGTACCTTGCATGGTACTAGTCCATAATTATCGGGTATTATCACTCGACCCATATTTTTTCCCAAATCGGCCACCTTCAATGAAACTCATTTTCTTTAATTCGTGTACCCTTTATCCTTCATGGTACTTACTTATCGCTTGTTATAAATAGCATAAATGCGTTAACCTCAAGATGGTCTCATCCCCGAGTCCACATCGGTTAACTGAAAATGAAACTTTAACGTACGAAAACACGAAATGTAACATATAGACACTGCAATCTACCTGCTTCTTGTTCATGATTCTGTTAAGCTATCATTTAAAGGTCTTTGGGTTGTTTCTGTTTCCTGCTTTTACTTTGAAACTCTTTGAAATGGTTTACTATCCTATGATGGTCAATCTTATCACTATCAAACTCTGTATCTGGAATTACAATATAAACTTGCCTCATATGTGTCTTGTGTGCCTTTCTATTTAGCATGATCCTATTAATATGTCTTGGCTAGAACGGTTGATGGTTGTAGTTATAAGAACTAAGTGTTTAAGTTGTTCTATGAGTATTGTGCCACATGCATATGTAGATTTAGCATGCATTTGGGTAAAAAGTGTGTTGTTGGACCTGGGCATTGGATTCAGGCGCACTCTAGTTGTCTTGTACGCCTGTGGTTTGGGCTTGCTATTTGTATGGAGAGTAAGACTTCTTAAATTTTTGAAATATCCCTAGGTTACTTTTGTTTTGGGCCTATAATTGCTTTAGTGGGCTTGTTTCTGCCTGTATTTTGTCATTTTTCAAATATGTATTATTTCATTCTTAGGCCTGTAATAATTTGTAAACAAATAGTTGGGGTGTTAGTGAAATTGGGGGAAACGGGTACATTCTAATGCTTGCATAAAAGGGTAGAAAACGTTCCTATAGGGTCTACGTGGTCTATTTGCTATATTATTCAACATGCCTTATATGCTATTTAGTTTCATGTGTTAAAAGCATGCCTATAGGAATCACACACACACTTCACTTCATTTGTCAAATATGCTATACTTGTTTCCATGTCTACTATTCAACACTCTTAGATAACATGTTTATCGGGTGCAACAATGCAATACTTTTACTTCCCTAGATACCATGACAACAGAATCTTAACTAATTAATCAACTATTTCATGCTATTTTTGTACTGTTTCATTTAGACAACATGCTTATAGGATGTATTACGTATGGTTTGTTGACCTAGATACCATGCCTATAGGACTTCAAACAATCAATTTGTCGATTGCTTCTATTACTTTTAGTGTATTGCCCATCTAGATATCATGAATATAGGATTCCAATCTACTAATTGACTATTCCTGTTGTTTTCATTACACCGTCACCTGCCTAAGACGCATGTCTATAAAAATCAGCATTAGTAATTCAGAACTATAATTGTTTTCACTACCTAATTACACAAACGATTATATATCATGCCTATAGGGCTGGCAACACTCTAATTTGCCTATACGTTAGACAAGAAATTATAGCACTACCTACATAATACTGGAATCTAGAGTCACATAGAAATCATGCCTATAGGACTTAATGATTCTAACACGTCTTAATGTCAGAAATCTGTCTGTGTGTTTTACTGCTTATGTGTGGAGGTTACTTGAGCCCTTTTATTGCAATTATGTGCAGTCCTATCTGTTTTGATTGTCACCTAGTTTTATCATTTTGAACAACTGAGTTGAGTCTAGAACTACCAAATAGTAGGCAAGCCTCCTAGACCCTAGGCATGGGATGGGTAGCGCACGCATAGGGCATGACTTAGAATTGAATTAGAACGCTTTTAAGTAAACAACTTCAACATAGTAATCGGGTAGCAGAAGATGATAGTCTATGCCCGCTGAATAATATGAGCAACTCTTAGCTAAAGGAAGTTGTGAAGTATTATGTATGTTGCACAGGTTGATCCTTTAGGCTAAAAAACTTAGGACCCACCCCCTTTACCTTTATGCTTGCTAAAGGATTTAGCCATTAAACATAGACCGACACAGTTGTAATCCTTATAATTCTTAAAACTTGTATAAATTATTCATATAGTTTAATGATATTTTCCTTACTGGTTTATGTTATAATTGGACTTTCAACTTTCATATCTTTCTATATACGCTCACCTAGTTTAATCATATAGTCCGCATAGTATAAAATTTGATCGAGAACCATAGTTGTGGACCTCAAAGAGTGCCTAACACCTTCTTTTTGATGTAATCTGAGCCCTTACCCAATCTTTGGTAGAGCTGACGAGTCAAATAGAGTTATTTGCAAATAGGTGCCCTAACGCACCTTAAAAATCATTAGGTGGTGGCTCTTTTCTTTTAATATCCATTTAAAAGAGTTGCCACACGTCGAAACCCGCTTTTGAGAGAAAAAGGGGCGCGACAGCATGGCGACTCTGCTGGGGATTTACACTTAGGCTCTTAACATAACAAACTTGACTTATGTGGATTACTTTCTTTGTTAGATGCACATCCCTTATTAACCTTTATTTGTTTAAATTTGATATGACATGCACATCCCTTCCCATATTCACCTTTATTTGTTTAAATTTGCTATGACATGCATATCCTTTCCTATTCTCCTTTGTTTGCTATGACATGTATGACTGCTCTCTATTTCTTTTCATCTTGACCGCTATATTATACCAATTTCCTTACCTGCTTCATTACGTTCTCGCACATTTTCATGAGCCAAACTGACTTTTTTCTTTTGTTTTTCTTTTCTTTTCTTTTCATGTTCACTTTTGATATTTTATTTAATGCTTCTTACATGCAAATCTTGGAAATGTGTTATTATTTCTACTGAAAGCTTGCTCCACATCATAATCCACTCGTGCTAATTATCAAAAATTATCAACATGAGTGTCTGAGCTTTTCTAAAAATTACCCCTTTTAAATCGGAATGGTTTATTTGCGGTAGACTAGTCGATCAGCGGTGCAATCGACAGTTCTGTGCCTTTCCCTCTCAAGTTGTCCACTTGGGAGTACCAGTCTAAACCATTCTAGAAACCCTACTCCAACTTGAAATGTACATGCATTATGCTGAACCTAGTACGAGTTGGAGAATTATTAACGTAACAACCCGCTAAGATAAGCCTTGTCCAAAGTCTGACGGGATTTCCACAATCCCAATGGACACTGTCATATTACGTGCATTATTTGGAGAAAATGTGCCAACATGTTAATCATTATTGCATAAGTAGTCAAATCTGGAGGGGGGAAGGCTAACCGTTGTTTGTTTATAGAAAACGAAGCATGAAATCCCCAGGTTTGGCATGGTCCAAAACATCCCACCTTTGCTACTTGATTAGTGGAAACACCTTCCACCTTGCGACAAAAATCATGTGAGAAGAGTAGTTGGTGACTTGCCATCCTTGCTAAACATTCGACCAAGTAGGGAATCGATTGAGGCCGCTACCATGTTCTGGGATGAGAAAAGAGCTATTTTCTGATTTGGCAATATAGAAATGACTCCTCTCCTAGAAGAAGTCGGAGTCTTTGCCAAGTTTCCATGGGATAGTCCGGGATTACTGGTATCAGAGAATCGCACTCCCCATGATTATTTGAAAATGATGGGTTTTAAGAAGAATGATGAGCTACTCTGTCTAAAGAAATCATACATCCATTTTGAATTTCTTTACGAGCATTATGGGCATAACAAGTCATATCGTCTTCACCATAATGAACTCACCCTTACTTCCATGGGATGGGTGTACCGCCCGGGTTTATGTGTTCGTGGCCTGCTTCTTGGGGTTGTTGATATTTCCAATGAAAGGGGGGAGGATCCATACTCGCTTGGCCATGGTCGCCAGAACCTTGATGGAGGGAATCGAGGGAAAAACTTATACCATCATCCCTATTATCTTAGATGAGATGTATCGTGCTCTATATCGGTGTAAGTAGGGATTTGGACACTTTGAGCGCTGTAATTTGTTACTGCAAGTTTGGCTGCTGGAACACTTTCAGAGGGGAGAGTATGGTCAAGATCTTCTGCGGAGGCCATTGAATGACTACATAGCCAATCATCACCCAAATAAAACGACATTTATCCTAGACAGGTTTGCACAGTCTGGAAATGCTATAAGTTGGGCGCATTTCTTTAGCAATCCGACAGATGAGTAGGTACATTGAATGTTTGAATGATTCCTATTAGTGAGTTTATCATCAGGTCAAGGGGGGCTACTCATTTGGTATTGATCGGGTTGTGAGGCATATATCCTTATGATATCATAAGGGTAATGGGGCAAGCGGGAAGAAAATAGGTCATACCTCGGGTTTCCAACATGGTTCAGTATAAGGTAGATTTCAAAGGAGATGTCATTCCATTTAAATTCGGAGTGCAACATATGTGGAACCAAAAGAGAATTGTGGAAAGAGAAACCATTGAGCCAGACAGGTATCACGCCGGTCATATGTACTACTATCTATCATGGCTGGAAGACGATGTAGAAGGAGACATAAAGTCAGGAGTCAATCTGAAGGATAGGATCATAGATGAAGTAGCTGAGGCACAGGTTAAGTATTGAAGGCTACACAAAAGGTATTCGAGTTTGAAGCTAAACATATAGAACAACACAAAGTGAATATGGAGGCGATAAAGGAATAGAAGGAGATTGCCACAAAGTCAACAGAAAGATTGGAATACTTGGTACAAGGATTGATGGAGCTAGAGGGGAAGATGAGAAAGAGACTCTCAGATTGCTAAGGCATGGATGACGGTAAAGGCAGACATATGACAAAAGCTTACTTACTATTGGATATGCGCAATCTGGGGAACCTGATTGATTGGGGCAAGAGAGCCAAGTATGGAGAGGGTCCTTCAGGGACCAAGTAGACTAGGAAATGGTGTTCTTTACTTCTTTCTAGCTTAGCTTTAGACTTCGATTGTAATAAGGATAAATGCTATTAGTAAATTTATTATTATTGTCAATTTAGTAAAGGTTTGACTCATTTTTCGCATTAGTGAAATAAAGCAAATGCTAACATCAATTTTCTCCAAGTCTATGTGTCGCCTAGGCCTACCTCAGGCACAATGAGGTCCACAAATTAGGACACGAATTATTGAATGACTTTGTGAAACATGTTTAAATATTGCAAACACTCTTTTATTTCACCTTACTAACTTGATTAGCTTTTGCCTTTTCTATTCTTTTTGATTATTCCCATTACCAAATGTTGGTTCGCGCATACTAGCATCATCAAAATACCACACCAGATCCAGAGGTCCTCCTCCACCAAGAGATCCCAAAGGCAAAGGAAAAGGAAAAAGGAAAATGGATGATTTAACTGGTATCAGGAAAGACAACGCTACTATGGGGGAAAACATTGAAACTTTAGAAGTCCGAAGTACTCCGGGACAGAATGAGTTGGTTTTACGCTTGGAGCAGAAAATCCTGAAACTACAGGGCGAGCTGGAGCCAGTCCGGAATTTGGCAAACCTCTCCATTACTCTCAATGTTCCCGACCTCAACCAGAAAAACTCAACTACCCAAAACCAAACACCACCACAAAACACACAAAACCAGAACCTACCACCAAATCCGACTGTACCATACTAGTATCCTGCACCTCTCCAGAACCTTAACCCGACACCAGTATCAACCCCTTAACAACACCACCATCATCCAACTCCATACCCGCAAACCATTATCACACTCCCCAAAATGCACCACAACCTACTTCCAATTCCAAAAAATCAACCAACAACCACCCGTATACCCAAGTTCTAGGAACCCATCAAAGCAATCCGATATATGTGGAAACCTTACCTCATACCCCTCATCAAACCCTATAAATACCTGAATTGACTGAGAAGGACTTGCTCATTAAAAACATGGCAGAGGAACTCAATAAGCTCATTGGTAGACTCTAGAGTGTTGAAGGTGGTAAAGGCGTTGAACGTCTAAACTATGAGGACCTATGTATTTTGATAGATGTGGAACTGCCGGAGGGTTACAAACCACCCAAGTTTTAAATGTTTGATGGTACTGGTGATCCGAAGGTGCATCTGAGAAAATATTGTGACAAGCTTGAAAGAGTAGGGAAGAATGAACAAATCCGCATGAAACTATTCATGAGAAGCCTTACAGGCGATGCCTTGTCTTGGTATATCAGTCAAAACCCAAAGAAGTGGGTTAGTTAGGTGAGTATGGCATCAGATTTCATGGATAGACTCGGGTTCAACACAGAAAATACACCAGAGATTTTGTACATTCAAAACCTCAAGAAGAAGCCGACAGAAACCTTCTGTGAGTATGCTACTCGTTGGAGATCAAAAACCGCAAAGATAAGGCCAGCACTTGGAGAAGAACAAATGAACAAGTTCTTTGTTAGAGCTCAAGATCCACAGTATTATGAAAGGTTAATGGTCATTGAAAATCACGAGTTCTCCGACATCATCAACATAGAAGAAAGAATAGAAGATGGAATTAAGAATGGGATGGTGACCAGTTTTGAGGCACTACAGGCCATGAATAATACATTGTAAGCAGGAGGCATTTCAAAGAAGAAATAAGTGGGTACCGTTATGGTAGCCCAGGGCCATAAGTCACCCCTCACATACCAAGCACATCCACCCAGATATCAACCATCACCCCCAAGATACCAACACTCTGCTGCCACCTACTATACATATAATACTCAACCTGGATATTACAATTCACCTCCACCCGCCTGCCAAAAACTACCCGTAGTCAAGTCCAAATTTTGACCGCAGACCTCCTAGACAATACACCCCAATTGTTGAACCCATAGACCAACTGTATGAGAGACTGAAGGCTGCTAGTTATGTCACTCATATTCCTACTGTTGTTGTGGAAAATCCTTCCCAATGGATCAAACCCAACAAAATATGTGCTTATCATTCAGACATGAAGGTACTACTATTGAGGAGTGTCGTACGTTGAAAGACAAGATTCAGACGCTAATCAACACTAAGGTCATACAGGCAAAGGAAGCTGCACCAAATATTCGTAACAACCCTCTCCCATAT
The DNA here is from genome assembly GCF_000715075.1 of Nicotiana tabacum. Classification (NCBI taxonomy): domain Eukaryota; kingdom Viridiplantae; phylum Streptophyta; class Magnoliopsida; order Solanales; family Solanaceae; genus Nicotiana; species Nicotiana tabacum. The sequence continues at coordinate 45,570,887 of NC_134084.1, forward strand.
CACAGAGGTAAGTGAGTGAATGTGATAGAAACTGATGAAGAATGGGATCAAGAAGGGTCCATTGGACTCATTCAAGAGGGAGACGCTCCTAAAACATCTTCGGTCACCCTCACGCCAGTTGTGGCACAAACACAGGTGCCATTTGAAGTTGAGGTAACTACACCATTCACTGTGATGGTAGCTCCCACACCATCTATTAAGTCTGATGCCGTCCTGTGGGATTATGTTACGGAGGTAAGAAGAAAGTGAAAAGAAAAAATGGAGGAAACAGGTGCCGCGCAAGGTATGAATAGAACTAGCCGAGTTTACACACATGAGGATCTAGGATGAACAAGCGAGGAAGCTGCACCTAAGCTGCATATTGTTGAGAATGGCACTGACGATCTTTGGAGGAAGATACAAGCAAAGGAGTACTCTATTGTTGACCACTTGAACAAAACTCCTGCTCATATATCTATCTTATCACTGTTGCAAAACTCAGACGCGCACAGGAATGCTTTGATGAAGGTATTAAGTGAAGCTTTTGTACCCACCGGCATCACTAGTGGAAATATGGCTAACTCGGTTGGACAGGTATTAGAGAGCCACAAAATCTCTTTTCACGAAGATGAATTACCACTAGAAGGACTGAGTCACAACAAGGCATTGCGCATCACTGTGCAATTTGAAAATAAGTTCATTACCAGGGTATTGATAGATGGAGGTTCAAGTCTCAACATATGTCCATTGACCACTATAACGAGATTAGGTAAAGGCCAACATGAGATACGAATGGGAAGCATGAATGTGAAGGCGTTCGATGGATCTCAGAGAACCACCATCGGAGAAATCAACCTCAATCTACAGATGGGTACGACCTAGTTTGATGTCGGGTTCTAAGTGCTAGATATATATACTACTTACAATCTATTATTTGGACAACCATGGATACATGGAGCCGGGGCAGTGGCTTCAACTCTGCACCAGGCTGTGAAGTTTGAGTGGAATCATCAGGAGGTGATCATTCATGGAGATGGATGCAACCCCATCTACACCAACCTGACCGTTTTGGTCATAAAAAATAGAAAAAAGTTGGGTGGAGAAACATACCATCACATTGAATGATTCAACACAATTGAAAAGGACCGATGGTGGAGTAACAAGATAGAAAACATACTGTTGTGGATGGGGTATGAACCCGGCAAGGGTATCGGCAAAAAGCTTTAGGGGATCACCAAACCCGTACAACCGTTGTACCATGGCACGACCTTTTGACTAGGATATGAATACACATGGAAAGAAGCTCACAAACTACCCACCAATCCTATGTGTCCACCAGTAAGCAGAAGCTCAGAAAGTTCAAGCCAGATATGAGTTTGAAGATAAAAGAGGAGGTCACCAAGCAAATCAAAGTCAAGGTTCTCCAAGTAGTCAAATGCCCAACTTGGTTGGCCAACATTGTGCCAGTTCCAAAGAAAGATGGGAAAGTTAGAGTATGTGTTGATTATTGAGATCTGAACAGAGCAAGTCCTAAGGATGATTTCCTGCTGCCCAACATACACATACTAATTGAGAATTGCGCCAAGCATGAACTTCGATCCTTTGTGGATTGTTTTGCAGGATACCATCAGATCTGGATGGATGAAGAGGATGACGAAAAGACAACCTTTATCACACCATGAGGAATATACTGTTACAAAATGATGTCGTTTGCTTTGAAGAATGCTGGAGCCACCTACATGAGAGCCATGACAACCATCTTCCACGACATGATACACAAGGAAATAGAGGTATACGTGGATAACATTATCATCAAATATAAAAGAAGTTTTGATCACATAGCAGACCTGAAGATATTCTTCGATCGACTTCGAAAATATAATTTGTAGTACAATCCTGCAAAATGTGCCTTCGAAGTCCTTGCTGAAAAGTTGTTAGGATTCATCATCAGTCGCCAAGGTATTGAGTTAGACCCATCAAAAGTCAAAGTTATCCAGGACTTTCCGCATCCAAATAATAAAAAGATGTGATGAGTTTTTTAGGGTGCCTCAATTACATCAGCCGCTTTATAGCACAATCAAACATGATATGTGAGCCAGTCTTCAGAATGCTGAGGAAAGAAGTTGCCACAAGCTGGACTGAAGAATGCCAGAAGGGATTCGATAAAATTAATGAGTATTTATCTAAACTGCCTGTGTTGGTCCCACCAGAACTAGGAATACCTCTTCTGTTTTATTTGTCCGTGTTAGATGGGGCTTTAGGTTGCGTTCTGGGACAACATGATAAAACTAGAAGAAAGGATTAGGTGATATATTATCTGAGCAAGAAGTTTACGCCTTATGAAGCCCGGTACTCTTTGTTAGAATGCACCTATTGTGCTTTGACATGGATAGCTCAGAATTTCAGACATTATTTTTGTGCATACACTACATATCTTATATCGATGATGGATACGCTAAAATACATCTTTCAAGAACCCATGCCTATGGGTAAGTTATTGAAGTGGAAAATACTACTGAGTGAGTTTGACATCGTCTATGTAACTCAAAATGCAATTAAAGGGCAAGAATTGGCAGATCACTTGGCAGAAAATCATGTAGATGGACAATACGAACCATTTAAAACATATTTTCCCGATGAGGAGGTATCATTTGTAAGAGAAGATATTACCGAGGCATACGATGGTTGGAGGATGTTCTTTGATGGAGCAGCAAAATTCAAAGGAGTAGGCATCATAGCTGTCTTAGTATTAGAAACCGGTTAACACTATCCTGTATCCGCAAAACTTAGGTTTCCATGCACCAATAATATGGCAGAATATGAGGCTTACATCCTGGGACTCAAATTACCCATTGACATGAACATTCAGAAGCTACTAGTAATTGGAGATTCAGATCTTTTGGTGCACCAGGTTCTAGGGGAATGGGCTACGAAGAACACCAAAATATTTCCATATTTGCCCTATGTACAAGAGCTGATCAAGAGGTTCACAACGATAGAATTCAAAAATGTTCCAAGATTCAGAATGTGTTTGCAGATGCATTAGCCACTTTGTCTTCCATAAAACAACACCCAGATAAGAATTTCAGCGATTCTATCCCAATAGGAATTCATAGCAGCTAGCTTATTGTGCTCATGTTGAAGAAGAGATTGACGGAAATCCGTGGTTCTAGAACATCAAGAAGTTCTCGGAAAAGGGAGAATACCCAGAGAGCGCTACCCACACTCAGAAGCATACGCTTCATAGATTAGCTAACTAGTTCTTTCGAAGTGGAGAAATTCTGTATAAAAGGATTCCTAACCTGGGATTACTACGGTGTGTCGATGCCAAGGAGGCATCCAAATTGCTCAAGGAAATACATGCTGGAACCTGCAGACCCTACATGAATGGTTTCATTTTGTCCAAGAAGATATTAAGAGTAGGGTATTTTTGGATGACAATGGAAACGGAATGCATCAAGTATGATAAAAGTGTCATCGATGCCAGATACATGCTGACATAATACGGGTACCACCCAACGAACTTAATGCAACAAGTTTGCCCTGTCCCTTCTCCGCTTCGGGTATGGATGTCATCGGACCAATCGCACCCACTACTTCAAATAGACATAGGTTCATTCTGGTGGCCATAGACTACTTCACAAAATGGGTTGATGCCGCATCATAAAAAGCTGTAACTAAGAAGGTTGTAGTAGATTTTGTTCGGGATAACATTGTTTGTAGATTTGGGGTACCAGAGTCAATCATTACTGATAGTGCAGCCACTCTCAACAGCGATTTGATGAAAGACATGGGTGAAACATTCAAGATCAAGCGGCGAATCTCTATAACTTAAAGGCTACTGACGAGCTCAAAACACATACTTAGATATGCTCGCTAGTAGAATATAGTAAATTATTCTATTGTATCCATAGGTGTCACACCCCAAAAACCGAGGGGCGCGACCGGCGCTCGACCGGGTAGCCCCAGCCAAGCGGACCTGGGTGCCTTTCCTATTCCACGTGATACTCTGTGTTTCCATTACCCATTAACCAAGTGAAATAGCCATTTATAAATTTAAACATATTCTTACGAGATTTACATAACATACATAGTTACTTAGCGTGGTTTACAAGTTATGCTTCCTAAAATACATAAGTATATAACCCACATTTCCTGTCTACGGAGCCTTTAGAGATATAGAAGAGTGTTACAATACTTGTCGGTAACAAGGCTCTGGCTATACCTTGCGCAAATACCAAAATAAAATTTTCGGGAGGATAAGCGGCATGAGCCATGCAGGGCCCCGAGAGGAAAGGGGCTCACCAATTCAGCTGACGGGAAGTTGAGGAGTGCTACTGTCGGTGGGCTGGAGTACCTGTTGTAGAACCACCTACAATCATAACACGAATGTAGCGCCCCCGACAAAAAGGACGTCAGTACATTTGAATTGTACTGGTATGTATGAACAAACTTTACCCCAAGTAAAATCAAGGAAGACACAGATAACAAATATTAATAGAATCAACAATCAAATGCACATGAAAGAAACAACCAAAGCCAAACAAGTTCCACAATCTCTCATTTTCCCCTTTCAACATTATTTCATCACATCAATGATTTCACAACTTTCACATATTTTCATTTCAATAGTGATTTCGATCACTTTTCCACCCTTATTACCTCGGCCACCCTTATTACCACAACCCACACCTTATAACTTCGTGTTGTGGCATGCAACCCGATCCCACCGGACAATCACATTTCACACGACAACAACAACAATTCACAAAGAATTTTCATAAACGTCAATACCATTTCCATCATATGCAATAGCCCATATACAACTTAAGTCACAACGATAATTGCCCGCGACAAGTCACGTATGATATTACCACAGTTGTTTCAATTGCATCAATTACGTTTTCTTTCCATCATTTGTTACACAGCTCTTACCACATAAACACATTCACACACCCACTTGGCTTGTTGCCATTTACTTACACCATTATATTGGGAGACTTAACCAACAACATTCAAGGCATATTAATCGCAAGAATTCACAAATAGTCCACATAAGTAACACATACCAATTACTCGTACACCAAACAAGGTGACTTTACAAAGGTTAAAGTTAGCCTTATATACCTGGAGTCGAATTCCCCCTTTTTCTCTTTTTCTTTTTCTTCTATTTCCATTTCACCAACAACCTAGTACCGTCAATCTAGTTCACAAGTTAACACACATAACTTAGAATTGAAGTTCACAAACTCAGCCCGAACTTACTTAGGTTATCAACCCCTCTTTTGCAAATCTTTAGTTCTACCCAATTCCTCTTACTAGATTCTAGGTTTTAAAGGACATGCATGTGTATCTCAACTTCCATTTTCAAGAATTAACGCATGAGAATCCCCCTTTTTTGATTAAATTTGAAAATAATGAAAAAGGCTTGGGGGATTTTACCTGCAAGAACGGAGATGAAGACAATTACTTGAAATTCCCTGGTCCGAGTGACTTTGAAGAATCAAATTGATGAAGGTAGGACTTTATTTCTCAAGAATTCTCTCTTCCCTCTCTCTAGTTTTGTTCAGAAAATATGTTAAAATAAGGGGTTGGGGTGTTTTATTGAAGAAGGGGTCGAGTTTAAAATTTAGAAAAATAGGAGCCCGAGTTAGGTATGCGATCGCACTTTGCGATCACAGAGTGGAAATGCGGTCCGCAGAATGGACCGCAAAAGTGCTCCAAAAATCTGAACACACTGCCTGGGTATGTGGCAGAAATGCGGTCTGCATACACATTATGTGGTCGCATAGTGCACCGCAAAACTGCCCCTCACAAAATCCCAAGGGAAATATGCAACGACTATGCGATCCACATATCCGTTATGCAATCGCATATTGGACCGCATATTTAACCTCCAATTCGACCAACACACTGACTCACTTTGCGGCGATTATGCGGTCTACATATCTATTATGTGACCACACTCTAGACCGCAGAATTGCATTTCCTGGAAAACAGTATTTCTTGACTTTTTATAACATAGATCAGTATCAAAAGGGTCCGAACCGCGGCTCGCTTAATTTTACACATTCCTAACATATATTCAGGACTTGGCACCATGAGCTACCCGGTTTTGAGTACAAGATTTCACGGGGCCTTACATCCTCCCCCATTTAAAATCATTCGTCCTCGAATAAGGATTTTGGAAATCAGTTGGTTTTGAAAACATGACATGCAAACTCCCAATTTTTTGAAATTTTTTTTGCCAGAGTTCCATTTGTAATTAGACTTATCTACCTATCAGAGAGCCCCCAAAACATTATTTCCAAACACCATTACGCTATCCCTATTATCCCTACAACTGATATACAATTCATTACCTCAACACCTGCACATAATTTGGCCACTTAAATGAGTTCCATACAGTTCAACCACTCCAATACACTATACGTATTCCAATTAATCATTACCAATCTACACTACCTTTAATCATTCACTTATCACATGAGTTCTTACAAAACATTCATTTACCAAAAAGGGGCTTGCGCATGACTCAATTAATCATAATACATACAATTCTTGCACAACTTGAGGGGTTACAATAGTAAAGCATTTAGGGGAAAATATGGGGTGTCTTTGCACCAGATTGGACACAACATCAGTTTACTTAGAGACAAGAGTTCACACGATCACTACTAGACCTGTTCAAACAGATAAGGATATTTTTCTTTCATTTCACTTTCCGCTTCCCACATGGCTTCCTCGACTTGTTGACTTTGCCATAGCACTTTAACTGAAGCAACTTCCTTGTTTCTCAATTTGCGGACTTGCCTATCAAGAATAGCGATCGAAATTTCTTCATATGACAACTCTTCACTGACCTCGATTGGCACGATGGTGGATTGGTCTCCAACCACTTTCTTTAACATAGGCACATGGAACACCGGGTGCACTAATGACATTTCAGGGGGCAATTCCAGTCTATAGGCCACCTGTCCTATCCTTTGAGTGACCCGATACGGCCCGACATATCTGGGACTCAACTTCCCTTTCTTCCCAAATAGCATGACTCCCTTCATAGGATATACCCTCAAGAACACCCAATCATCTACTTGGAATTCCAATTTTCTTCGATGAATGTCTGCATTAAGATTTCTGGCGACTCTGAGTAGCTTTCAGCCTTTCCTGAATGATTTTAACTTTTTCCATAGCCTGGTGCACGAGATCTGGTCCTAACAATTCTGCTTCACCCACTTCGAACCATCCAATCGGAGACCTACATCTCCTCCCATACAATGCCTCAAATGGGGCCATCTGAATGCTAACATGAAAGCTATTATTGTAAGCAAATTCTATAAGTGGCAATTGATCATCCCAATTACCTTTGAAATCCAAGACACAAACCTGTAACATATCTTCAAGCGTCTAAATAGTCCGCTCCGCTTGACCATCAGTCTGCGGATGGAAAGTCATGTTGAAATTCACCTGAGTACCCAAACCTTGCTAAAATTTCTTCCAAACATTAGCTGTGAACTGGGACCCTCGATCTAAGATAATATAAAGTGGAGTGCCATGAAGCTTTACTATTTCCTTGATATACAATTGAGCATATTGTTCCGCAGTATTCGTGGACTTGACTGGCAAGAAGTGAGCTGATTTGGTGAGTTGATCCACTATTACCCAAATTAAGTCGAACTTGCATTGAGTACGAGGTAACCCTACCACGAAATCCATGTTGATCATCTCCCATTTCCACATTGGTATTTCCATAAGCTAAGTTAACCCACCGGGCCACTGGTGCTTAAATTTTACTTGCTGACAATTCGGACATTTAGATACAAACTCCGCCACACCCCTCTTCATACCGTTCCACCAATAAATTTCCTTGAGATCACGGTACATTTTCGTAGAACCTGGGTGCACAGAATACCTGGAATTATGAGCCTCCGCCATTACCCTCCCCCGAAGATTATCCACATCTGGATCACATAGCCTACCTTGATATCGTAATACACCATCCTCACCACCGAGTGAAAATGTCGAAGTCTTGTTATTAAAAATTGCCTCCTTCATCTGTGTTAATGCTGGATCAATGAGCTGTTTTTCCTTGACTTCTGCTACCAGTGACGATTCTGCTCCATTATGCACCATAACCTTCCCCTCGTCTGAGGTCAAAATATGAACCCCCATACTGGCCAATTGATAAACCTCCCGAGCCAAAGGCCTCTGATCCGCTCCCAAATGAGCCAAACTACCCATGGACTTCCGACTGAGAGCGTCGGCCACCACATTCGCCTTCCCTAGATGGTATAAAATATCCATATCATAATCCTTGATCAATTCTAACCACCTCCACTGCCTTAAATTCAACTCCTTCTGCTTGAACAAATATTGGAGACTCTTGTTGTTCGAGAACACATCCACATAGACCCCATAAAGATAATGCCGCCATATTTTCAAGGCAAATACAATTGCCGCAAGCTCCAAATCATGCGTCAGATAATTCTTCTCGTGATTCTTGATTGTCTTGAAGCATATGCTATAACATTCCCATGTTGCATCAACACACACCCCAAACCGACCCCAGAGGAATTGCAATAAACCACAAATCCTTCTGTGCCTTCCGGCAAGGTCAATATCGGCGTCGAGGTCAATCTCGACTTCAATTCCTGAAAACTTTTCTCACAAGCGTCGGACCATTGGAACTTAACTGCTTTCTGTGTCAACTTAGTCAAACGGGAGGCGAGGGTAGAGAATCCCTCCACAAACCTCCGATAATACCCCGCTAAACCCAAGAAGCTACGGATCTCCGTCGGGGTCGTGGGTCTAGGCCAATCTTTTACTACTGCAATCTTCTGGGGATCCACTTGAATCTCTTCACTGGAAACAACATGGCCTAGAAAGGTAACGGACTCCAACAAAAATTCACACTTTGAAAATTTAGCATACAACTGGTGCTGATAAAGGGTCTGCAGAACTGCCCTGAGGTGATCGACATGATCCTCCCGGCTCCGCGAATAAACAAGGATGTCATCAATGAAAACAATCACAAAGGAGTCTAGAAATGGCTTGAAGACCCAATTCATAAGATCCATGAAAGCTGTCGGGGCGTTGGTTAGCCCAAAACACATTACAAAGAATTCAAAGTGACCATAGCGAGTTCTGAAAGCGGTCTTAGGAATATCCTGTTCTCTGATCTTCAATTGGTGATACCCGGACCGTAGATCAATTTTTGAAAAGAACCTCGCACCTTGCAATTGGTCGAACAAATCATCTATCTGAGGCAAAGGATATTTATTCTTGATGGTGACCTTGTTAAGCTGCCGATAATCAATACACATCTGGAGCAACCCATCCTTCTTTCTGACAAAAAGAACCGGGGCACCCCACGGTGACACACTTGGCCGTATGAACCCCTTTTCTAATAAATCCTTCAGTTGTTCCTTTAACTCCCTTAACTCCGCTGGCGCCATTCTGTATAGTGGAATAGATATCGTCCGCGTATCTGGCAATACATCAATCCCGAAATAATCTCCCTATCTGGCAGGATCCCTGGAAGCTCGTCCGGAAACACTTTAAGAAACTCATTCATGACTGGCACGGACTCGGGGACAAACACTTCTGAAGTGGTGTCCACCACCCGAACCAAATGGTAGATACACCCCTTCCTAATCATCTTCGAAGCCTTGAGGTAGGAAATAAACCTACCTTTCGGTACCACACCATTTCCCTTCCACTCAATAACCAGCTCATTAGGGAACTCAAGCCTCATGACTCTCGTTCGGTAGTCAAGTTTAGCAAAGCACGAATAATGCCAGTCCATTCCCCTAATCACATCAAAATCCACCATTTCAAGCTCAATAAGATCAGCCGTGGTAGCACGACCACATACCATGACAACACAATTCCTATAAACTCACGTGGCTGCAATAGAATCACCAACCGGAGTTCATGAAGCTGTTCGGGTTCTACCCCAAACCTTGAAGCAATGAATGGGGTGACATAAGACAAAGAGGACCCCGGATCAATCAGAGCATAACAATCAATGTCCTGAATAGACAAGATACCTGTAACAACATCTGGGGAGGCCTCTACACTCTTGCGACCACTCAAGGCATAAAACTGGCTGGGTACACCTCTACCACGAGCTCCACCCCTTACATTGCGCCCTGCTGGGGCTGGAGGATGCACAGATGATGTGGCAGCTGAAGAACCGAATGACTGAGCAAATACCCTACCCATACCCTGACTGGGTGCACGACAGTCCCGCTGGATATGACCTCTCACCCCGCATCTATAACACACCGGAATATCCAAATAACAAGTATCAGAATGGAACCTCCCACACTTAGGGCATGAAGCCCTCCCTTGCCGCTGTGATCTCCCTCCTAGACGACCGGATTGATGGGGTCTCCTACTGTCTGAACCGGATCTCAAGTGATTGCTCTGCTGATAACTGTGCATAGATGGTGGTGCGCTTGATGAGGACTGGGCATATGACTGGGATGGCCCTGATGGCCCTCTCCCCGAAACTGGTCTCCCTTAGTGACCCATTGATCAGGCCCTGCTGCTACTCTCCCTTTCTACATGTATTTTCAACTTCCAAGCCTCTGTGGCCTGAGCGAACCCCACAATCTTCCCATAATTTATATCTGAGTGTAAGGCCGCTGTAGCAGCCTCATTCACCACCAAAGGACTAAGACCCTGAACGAATCGCCAAACTCGAGAATCCATGGTCGACACTAACTGAGGAGCATACTTGGGCAACCTCACAAACTCTTTGTGGTACTCCCAAACACTCATACTGCCCTGCTTGAGGACCTCAAATTCTGTGGAATGGGCCGCCATTGTCTCGGCAGGCAAGAAGTGGTCCACGAATGCATCTACAAACTCATCCCATCTAGACGGAGGTCTTCCCTCCCCACGGGAATCCTCCCACATCTCGAACCACGAATACGCTGCTCCCCTCAACCTGTATGAAGACAACTCAACCCCTTCCGTCTTTGTAGCCTTCATCACTCGAAGGGTCTTATACATTTCATCAAGGAAATCCTGCGGATCAGCCTCTGGGTCTGTGCCCGTGAAATTTGGAGGGGCCAACCGCAGAAACTGGTTGACTCTGGAGCTAGCGGAATCTCCCTGTCCACTGGGGGTTGCAGGGGCATCATGAGATCTCTGGGCCTGAGCGGCCACTAACTGGGTCAACATATGGATGGCTCCTCTAGGTCCCCATCAGAAACCCCGGGACCGGAAGCTGGAATTGCATCATGATCAGAAATATCAGCGGGAGGGATGGTAGCACCCTCTGCCGCAGCTGGAACAGGAATACTTGGATCTGGAATAGATGGGCCAGGCAAATTCAAGACCGGGGAGTCACTCTCACCCAAGGAATCAGGTACATGATTCACAGCCACACTTGGGGTGGAATTGGCCCCGAGGCCGAGTCTAGCTCTCTTCTTAGGTGCCATTAATGAAAATTTGGAACAGAGCATGAGTTAGATGTATATACTTCCACTTTTCACTTCACTGCACGATATAAAGTAATAAAGAAGAAGGTAATTTCCTAAATGCCCATGTAGCCTCCAACTTATAGATGTGGTCGACAACACACCGATAAGGAGGACCCTACTAGACACGGCTCCGAGACATCCTAGGACACTTTAAAACCTTAGGCTCTGATACCAAGTTTGTCATGCCCCAAAAACCAAGGGGCGCGACCGGCGCTTGACCGGGTAGCCCCCAGCTAAGCGGACTTGGGTGCCTTTCCTATTCCACATGATACCCTGTGTTTCCATTACCCATTAACCAAGTGAAATAGCCATTTATAAATTTAAACACATTCTTACGAGATTTACATAACATACATAGTTACTTAGCGTGGTTTACAAGTTATGCTGCCCAAAATAAATAAGTACATAACCCACATTTCCCGTCTACGGAGCCTCTAGAGATACAGAAGAGTGTTACAATACTTGCCGGTAACAAGACTCCGGCTATACCTTACGCAAATACCAAAATAAAATTTTCGGAAGGATAAGCGGCATGAGCCACGCAGGGCCCCGAGAGGAAAGGGGCTCAACAATTCAGCTGATGGGAAGTGGCGGAGTGCTACTGTTGGTGGGCTGGAGTACCTGCTATAGAACCACCTCCAATCATAACATGAATGTAGCGCCCCCGGTAAAAGGGATGTCAGTACATTTGAATTGTACTGGTATGTATGAACAAACTTTGCCTCAAGTAAAATCAAGGAACACACAGATAACAAACAGTAATAGAATCAACAATCAAATGCACATTAAAGGAACAACCAAAGTCAAACAAGTTCCACAATCTCTCCTTTTCCCCTTTCAACATTATTTCATCACATCAATGATTTCACAACTTTCACATATTTTCATTTCAATTGTGATTTCGATCACTTTTCCACCCTTATTACCTCGGCCACCCTTATCACCACAACCCACACCTTATAACTTCATGTTGCGGCGCGCAACCCGATCCCACCGGACAATCACATTTCACACGACAACAACAACAATTTACAAAGAATTTTCATAAATGTCAATACCATTTCCATCATATGCAACAGCCCGTATACAACTTAAGTCACAACGATAATTGCCCGCGACAAGTCATGTATGATATTACCACAGTTGTTTCCATTTTCAAGAATTAACGCATGAGAATCCCCCTTTTTGTTTAAATCTGAAAACAATGAAAAAGGGTTGGGGATTTTACCTGCAAGAACGGAGATGAAGACAATTACTTGAAATTCCCCGGCCCGAGTGACTTTGAAGAATCAAATTGATGAAGGTAGGACTTTATCTCTCAAGAATTCTCTCTTCCCTCTCTCTAGTTTTGTTCAGAAAATATGTTAAAATAAGGGGTTGGGGTGTTTTATTGAAGAACGGGTCAGGTTTAAAATTTAGAAAAATAGGAGCCCGAGTTAGGTATGCGATCGCACTTTGCGATCATAGAGTGGAAATGCGGTCCGAAAAATGGACCGCAAAAGTGCTCCCAAAATCTGAACTCACTGCCTGGGTATGTGGAAGAAATACGGTCTGCATACCCATTATGTGGTCGCATAGTGCACCGCAGAACTGCCCCTCAAAAAATTCCAAGGGAAATATGTGACGACTATGCGGTCCGCATATCTGTTATGCGATCGCATATTTAACCTCCAATTCAACCAACACACTGACTCACTTTGCGGCGATTATGCGGTTCGCATATCTATTATGCGACCGCATTCTAGACCGCAGAATTGCATTTCCTAGAAAACAGTATTTCTTGACTTTTTATAACATAGATCAGTACCAAAAGGGTCTGAACTGCGGCTCGCTTAATTTTACACATTCCTAATATATATTCGGGACTTGGCACCACGAGTTACCCGGTTTTGAGTACAAGTTTTCACGGGGCCTTACAACAGGGATTGGAGTTAAATAATATTATCGTAGTTTGTAGCTAGATTGCTATTAAAGTTGATCAACAATTTGGAGTTGTGTGAACTAAAACTAAAATTAACTAATAGTCTAACTATTGGCTAATGACAATTTCAACAAGTGTAAGCAAGAAGATATCAATTGGAGGAAATAAGGGTTGATTGGATAGGGGAATTAACTCTAGTTACTTCACTCTATGGTTCAAGTGAGTCTCTCGAATTCACTCTATTATTAGTTCGAACGTTCAGTAGAAACTCATCTCTCGATTAAGTCTCAATCTCAGAATATAAACAAAGTTAAGCTCAGTGAAGATATGCAAGTATTCGTAGAGGTTTAATCTTTAGGAGAACCTCATTCGATTATCCTCCTAACTAGGTCTAAGCATTAATTCAACCAGCCTCTTCCGATTACTAATAAGAATCAATGAATTCAACAAACTAGATAATGCAAAACATCACAAGTTATGTCTCTTTTGATTACATAAACATGTGAATATGTATGCAATACCCAAACCAATTCAATACACAAACACTAGAGTTAATATCCGCAAACAATTCTCAAACACCAAATCCATCAATCCCTAAAGAAGAGTTACTCCATGGATATGGAGAAATTCATCACAATTAAGTTTAAAGTTAATAAAAAACATAAAACAATCCAAACCCTTGTCTTGAGTTGGGATTGAATGATGGATTCCTTGTGCTCTTGCTTTTCCAACATCTCCTTAGCCTCATTTGGTCATAGATATGTCAAAAGTCCTGAAAATACCGTTTTTCCATGTATATATACCAAGTAGGATCGGCCCCAAACACATACACCTTCTCTTACATAAAAAGGACACTTTTCCAGGATAGGACGTGCGCGGCCGCACACTTTTCACACTATTCTGCCGCCATATGCGTGGCCGTGCACTTGCCGCACACTTTTCACCTTGTTGTGTTGGGAAGTTGAATAAACGTAAAATATTAAAGTTGTAGACCTTTGAATTTTATTTCCAACAACATATTGTGGAGCCCAAAAGGAGTTCTGAGCAAAAATATGTGTGCATTTTACTGGATACTACGCAGTATGCCTGCTCGATTCTTCGTTCATTCTTAACTATCATCTGTTGATCCCCAAACGCGATCCGACTTAATTACTTGGGCTTTTACTCATAATTCAAAGCTCCAATTTACTTGAATTCGTTCCATAACATCTACATAGCTCGGAATCACTCCTACAAGGCATAAAACATACAATTAGTGCAAAACACTAACGATTAAAGCTCAAACTCAACTAAAGTGCAGTAAATTAAAATGTAATAATAGACTAAAACATGTGATTATAGCCTACCATCAACACCACTCACTAAAACAATTGCTAGTCCTCGAGCAATCAAACCACACTTTATATAGACACAACCTTACTAAGCAACTCTCCTAACTTATCACACTAAGAATATTTAAAATAGACTAAACACAATAGTGTAGCATCTTCACCTCAAGAATTGACTCACAAGCACCATGCATTATTCACAAATTACTCACTTACTCTAACATAGAGATTAAGAATTATCTTTCCTTCAAGAATCAAGTGCACTCACACAATAAAAGAAAGTAGTTCCACAAACAATAAAATTCAAGAACAATTAGGAACTCAAGATAGAAAGAATTCACTCACTCTCAAAAACGACATTCATGTGCCACAAAAGATGCACCATAGGCTTGCCCGTTGTGTACTACTCTACTAATTGAGCTCATTCAGTCATGGATCAAGCAGGACGTTAATTGGTTGTAACGTAGGCTGCAGGACATGTAGGATACATTTATATATAAGAGTAACTACACCTCGCTAAGAACTTTAATAGATACACTTTAACATTCAAAATCCCACACTTGTGGCAAACCATAACTCCACCTCCACATCAATATACAATTAACTCCCTTCTTCTTTAAGCACAAGTACAACAAGAGTCACCACTATCAAAGAATATTTTTCACATCAATATAACTATTATTTTTTTTCTTTTTCAATTCAAGCGGCTCTTACTTTTTTAAGACAATGTACCTTTATCCTTATTTCAATAGTTCCACTCAAAAGCCAAACCAACCACCTCACACTTCAACTTTTACACAGTTCATAATAAATTCAAGCTCTCAAGAGATGTACAATGTTCAAATAGATGGTCAATTCAAATAAATGGGTAAGGCTTATAATGTGATTGCCAAAGGAACAGAATTACATGCTCAAAAAATGGGTTAACTAAGATACATAATAATTAGGTGGGTAAAATATATATCTGGCTCAACAAAAAAATGTCTATATCACTTCCAAGACTGAACAAAACTACTATTTCGCTTTGCAAACACAAGGGGTAAGTTCTAAAAATCAAATGCAATGCACAAAATAACCAAAAATCTCACGCACTCATGGCACATGACTCACTCAGGATTGGCCTCTTCAAGACACTCTAGTTAAAGCAATTAAGCAAAGTTAAAATCATACAAATTAAGGCACTTATCCAAGAGTCAAAAACTAAGTCTAAGCATCACAACCAAAGCACTTACTATTCTCAAGGCATAACAAAGTCAAGAGATATTTCTTCCCATTCAAATCATAGAACAAGGTTGCCTACTCCTATCAAAAATAAAAACTAACTACACCCGGTTAAAATAAAACCCTTGGAAAAGAACCGCGGCACAAAGAAAAACCAAGGAGGAATTGATACACTACCTACAAAAGAAGATCTTTTTTTGTCTTTTTTCCTTCGACTTTAATCCCTCAAGAATCCTGTAGAATGGTATCCATCATCGGGAAAAATCTAAAGTTTTAAAACTTTTATGTTTTTTTTTTCTACTACTCAAATTAACAAAAGTAAAAATAATCAAGCTACTTAAAGCAAAAACTAAGACTAATCTACATACACCATACAAATATACACCTCCCCCACACTTTAAGTTGTGGCATGTCCCCATGACACACAATTAAAAATCATAAGGTAGAGGAAACTTTCCTGAATCTCTAGTCAGGGTCTGAATCAATGTCGGGCTCCATTGCAGGCGCCCGCACTAGTGCACACATCCATGTAGACAACTTCTTCTCAACGTTCTTGGGGTATACTTATCTCTCTCAATAATAGCATCCTTCTCTTTTACGCCCTTCACCTTCCACTCAACACTTGCAGCTGGCTTCTCCTTTTTGCACTACAGTTGCTACCTTCATCTCAAAAGTCACCGTCTCCTCACCCACTCTAAGCATGAGTTTTCTATAATGTATGTCTAATATAGCTCTACCTATTGCTAAAAAATAGTCTTCCTAGGATGAGGGGGGCCTCCTTGTTCTCCTACATATTCACCTCTATGAAATCTACAAGAAAAAACAAACTTATCCACTCGCACCAACACATCTTCTACTATCCCCTCGGGTGTTATAGTTGTTTGATTTGCCAGCTGCAAAGATATAGGCACCGGCCTTATCTCTCCAATCTCCTTCTCCAATTTCCTGTAAATAGACAATGGCATTAGATTAACTGAGGCACTAAAATCACATAAAGATTTATCAAAATTAAGAATGCCTAAAGAGCAAGGTATAGTAAAACTCCCTGGATCTCCACACTTTTTGGGGAGTTTATTTTGCAATATTGCACTGCAATGCTCTGTGAGTTTGACCACTGAGGTCTCTTCTATATTTTTCTTCTTTGTGAGGATCTCCTTCATGAACTTTTCATAAGCTGGCATTTGTGAGAGAATTTCAGTGAATGTCAAATTTACATTGACCTGTCTCAACATGCCTAAAAATCTCTCGAACTACTTGTCTAGTTTTTCTCTATAGAGCTTTTGGGGAAAAGGTAGAGCATGCATGTTCTTGGTCACATCATCAGATTCCTCCCTTCTTGGAGCTTCCTCCTACTTATTTATCTTAGCTCCCTTCTTGCCTTTCTTCTTCTCAATCTTTTTATCATCTTCAATTTTCAGCTCATTCCCACTTTCCTTTTCAGGCGAAACTTGTTTTTGACTTGGAGTGGGATATTTCAATAATTGTCTGCTTCTCAAGGTCACAACATTTACTATTTCTTTGGGATTCTTTTCAGTATCAGCTGGTAGAGTACCTGAGATTCTCTCAGATAATATATTTACAATTTGTCCCACTTGTCTCTTCAAATTACGTAGAACTGTCCCAAGTTCTTTGAAAGATGCACCATGAGCATCTAATCTCTCATATGTCTTGACAATGAATGATTTTATCATATCTTCTAACCCAGACTGAATTAGTTGTTGAGGCTAAAATTGTGGTCTCTGTTGAATTTGGATTTTTTGAGATCCCTATCCCTAAACTCTGGGGTTGCTTTGTTGCCATGAATTTGCAGTACCCCCAGGTAAATTCCATAAAAAATTGGGGTGCTTCTGACCTATTATATTGAAATTATAATTACCCACATCATTCACTTCCTCCATGATAGCTTGACACTCATGAGTAGGGTGTCCTCTTCCACATCAAGTTGTACCTGCACAAATGTGTTAGTATCAACTTGGTGAACACCAGTTGATCTTCTTCTTTCAGCAATCTCTCAGGGCCAATGATTTGTATCTTCAGATAACTTATCTAGAATAGTGACTATCTGTTACAACCCATATTCACGTACGTTAGTTCATACCTTAAGTTAGTCAACGTAAATCCGAGAAGCAATTATCTTTGAGATGATAAGAAGTTAATCCTATTGGTATTAAATGATACAAGGGTGTATAAGGGATTTAACAAATATTAGAAGTTAAACGAATCAAGGATGTTGTAACCTATATTTTCGGGTAAACCTAGAGGTACTTAATATACTGAAAAGATCATGTTTTAAGGTATTTGAATCATTTGATATCTATATCATAAGTGTTGAAGTCAAATGAGTTATGAAACAAAAAGTCGACAAAAGTTGTCGCAACTTACGTTCATAATTTTACTTAAACTTTTGGTCAAATGTTACTAAGCTTTTCTCTCAATTTGCTAGGAATTACAGGGTGATGTACCCACCAAATTGAAGGTCTGTGAGTCTAGTTTCCAATTTATTAAACTATTCCTCCATATGATCTCAAAGTAGAGAAATATTCACGTTTTCGTGAGACAGCGCCAAGCAGCTCTCTATGGGGCCCACATAGGCGGTTTAAGACATATGGATATATATATATGATACCTCAACCCCGTTTTAAGTCATTGTTTTTCAGTATATTCAGACCTTAGAACCCTAAAAACAGTCTCTCAAGGTTCTCTCATGATCCATGACCCAAACAAAGGGCAAACAACCCAAATCAAATGTCAGGAATCCCGTGGCGCTAGTAAGTTTCTTGTTCTTCTAGTTGTTGCTGATTTTTGTGTTGTTCCAGCTCGTGTGAGAGGTTGTTTTAAGTGTTTTATGTTCTGTAAATACTCCATCAAGTTGTTAGTATCAACCCTAGGTGATTTCGAAACCTCTAATTGATTGCTAGTTTCGCTTCCTTGTTCTTGTGCCAGCATTGGAGGGATATTTCATGGAAAATTAAGGTCAAATTGCAGTTATTCTTTCTATTTAGAGGTAAGTAACCTCTTACTATACATGTATTTAAGATTATCCAAGTTGCGGCTAAGTCGTTGAAGCTAGAACTGGTGAAATATATATTGAATGGTTTGGTAGTAGTGTTGTTGGTTGGTGGACTATTTTGGGAGGCTCAATATGATTATTGTTGATGTTGTTTGGGCTTTTTGGGGATTTTTTTGAATTGTGAGAATTCATATAAATACGGTATGTGTTGTCCGTTTTCTCGTAAAATAGGTTGTGGTTGATACATAATAGTTACGATGCCTAAACGATAACTGTGAGCACGTGATTTTTGCCTCACAAGAATTACTCCAAAAGAAATCACAAATAATTTTTCTTTGTATGCAATTTTGAATTTTTCATGGCATTTTATTTGTGCATGATTATTTTATTTTTAATAGGGAAAATATAGAAAAATAGTAATATAGGTACATGTGCATTTAGGAATTAATGTTGCATTTTTATAATTAATTAATCCTAGGTTTTTATAAAAGGATAAAATAAAATAAAAAATAATATATTTAGGAATTAAATAAACCATAGTTGGTTTTAAAAGAAGAAAAAATCACAAAAAATATGCATATGTGTTTCTTGCCATTGTGTTAATTTTATTTAATTTTTTTAATTTGAGCATTAATTATTATGGGTGTTAAATAATATGTGTTTAATTTTACTTTATTTTATTATTTTTTTAAAAAAGAAAAATAGGAAATGAGTCCTAAATCAGACCTGGACCGAAATCCAGGCCCAAACCAAATTAACCCCCTCACAGCCCAATCCAAAAGACCCCAGGTCCGGTCCGTCTCAAAGATCCCCCAAACGATGTTGTTTTGGGAAACTTTGATAAGGGCCGTTGATTTCGAATTGATCAACGGACCAAAAACATTACCTTTTACCCGACCCGTTCCCGTCATAGACCGTTCCGGTCTTAAAGAAAATGAAACGATGTCGTTTCACTTAAGTAAGTGATCCCAGCCGTAAATCTCATTTGATCTAACGGCCAGGATCCATTGGTTACCCCAGTATATAAGCCTAAAAGTTTCACCCCACACCCCCAGGCCAGACCCCCCCTCTCCTCTATTCTTCCCCGAGTTTTCAGAGACCAGACCTCAAGCCACCGCCCTCACGGCGGCGAACGGTGGCCATACCTCTCCATTTTCATAACTTAAACTCACTTCAACTTCCCGATCCTAAATCCCTGAACCTTATCCTCCAAATATCAGCCAACGTCTTCGAATCTTCGATCGAAGATGCAATCCGAAACCCTAGTTCATCTGACGACCACCAAACTCACACCTTTTAACCTATGGACCTCTCTCACCACTAGAGCCTCATGGGTTTCCTTCGAATCGACCTGGAACCCCTCGAATATATAATCAAAGCCAAGAACCCTAGCGCCGCCATGAGATTCCCTGGTGGCGGCGCCATTCCAATCAGTTCCAAACTAACACCATTTGACCACCCGAACCACCCCATTCCCAATATCCTAACAGTTTGCCTCGAATCAGTACCAAAGGGGTTGGACTTTCGATCAGAAAAATCGACTAAGAAACCCTAATTCGGGGGTTAAGGAAAAATTAGAAGAAATTAAGGTCGTAATCGACCTTAGTCGAAATTTCTCAGCCGAGAACATTCTATTAAGGTTCATTTCGATCTTAAAAGCCAAAATGGGAGTTTTAATACAAGTTAAGGACACCAGGTTTTGAGTTTTCGTTCATCCGGTGAGTTTTGTTTTATTATTTTTTGTCTATTTAAGTTTGCGTATTCAGTGTTGTTTCGATTATTGCTTTCCTTTGTTATTGTCTTTTATTTTGTTCAAAATGATCATTTTTTTATATATCAAGGTTGCTCTACATTATGTGTTAGTTTTACATATGCAAATTCAATGTCACACCTCTTTCATTTTGAATTTATTGAAGTTTAAGGCGTTCCCTGTGTAGTTAGCTTTTTATTTCAAGCTAGTTCCCCGTGTACTATCTCACTTCAGCCATTTATCTTGGTTTCAATGACTGTTCGATATGGTTTAGGATGTGAGTACGCACTGTCATTGAAGTTTGATGTGCAGTATTAATGTGATTGTTGGTTCAACTTTAGCTTCACTATTTTGTCAAGTTCTGTGTGGTGTTAATGTGATGTTTTGGTTTAAATTCAGTTTGGTTTCGTTCAGTGTATTGAAATTGTTCCTTTATTTTGCTTTAGTCAGTCTGTTCCCTGAATTCTTCATCTATATTGTAATGTTGCTTGATCCAATGTAAGGTCAGAGTTATCTGATAGGATTAATGGTTTGAATCATAATGTTTCTTATTGAATACTAGGGCCTGATGTGGATATGGCACTGGTTTAAATTCAGTTTTACAAGTGTTAATTGATATTATTGGGTTAGAAGGTTGCATTTTAGTTAAAATTCAGTCCAGAACTTAAGAGAATTGGTTATAGCTGCAGTTTAAGGGTTTTTCAGGGGCAATTTGGGAATGAAACAGTTGGGATAATACTTTAGTGTTAGTGCTTTGTTAAATAGGGTATTAATTAATGCAATAATGGGAAACCAAATGAAGTGGAGGGGCTGAAATTAAAGGAAAGTGATGATTAACTGGAAAAAGCAGTTTTAGTGGCAGATTTTAAGGGAAAAATGTTCCTTAGATAACAAAGGGGGTCCGGGCAGCATTAGAAGAGGGAAACTTGTATAAAGAGGGGGTGTTGGGACTGATTTTAAGGGAGAGATATACACAGAGAGAGATAGAGAGAGAGATATACATATAATAAGGATCTAAAAAGAGCTGAAATTAGTAGAGAGGGCAGAACATATAGAGAACAGATAGAGAGCTGAAAGAACAGAAAAAAAAAAGAGGGAAGGGAAGAGATATGAAAAAGAACAGATAGAGAGAGAGAGAACTGAAAAATCAGTAGAGAAAACAAGAAAAGATAGACAGAGAAAAGAAACAGAAAAAAAATAGAAAAAGAGAGCACACACACACACACAAAATCTGAAACAGATAGAGAAGAAAGAAAGAAAATCAGAAACATAGTTTTCCTTGAATCTGTCCGGGTTTGTTTGTTGATATTGTTTGGCTTAAGTCTGAAATTTCCTAAGATTCCTGCTACTGTGCGTCTGGTCTTCACAGGTCTTGCTGTTTGTTGCTCAAATCTGTTGAATCATTGGTATATTCTGCTGGTTTTGTTGCTGCTACTACTGCTGAACTTTACCTCTTTTACCCTCATTTCCAGGTACATATCTGTAGACTCATATCATGAAAAGCTTCAACATTGCAAGTAAATGAAGTTTGAAATTACAATTATGTCTTCTACTCACTTAAATCTATTAGTTTAAGTTTCAGTTTTGTTTTAGTTGGTTAATATAGTATTATACTTGACATGATAAACTATTAGCCAATTGACCTTTTGAAGTAGTAAATTCTACGATAAACTTATTTATTTTGAAGTTTAGTGATGACATTTATTGTTTGAATTGTCGAGATAGGGAACATGGCAGAAAGCTGGCCATTAATTAAATCTTGTGATATTGTTGGCTAAGTATAGAATAGTATGGAAATATCAAGAAACTACATTACTAGCCTATCTTGTCAAATATCCGATTTTTGTTTAAAGCTAGATGATGTTAGTTGCATTTTGTTCGTATATGGCGTAATAACGGTTATGTGTATAACCATAGGTGAAAGGTGAATTGATATAATCCGTTACGTTTACGATGTTGGAATATTACGAATGGTTCAGATGTACAACTACATTACATATAATGTCATTTTATTAAATCGATTTGTAGATTAGTTTTTTTTAATAACAAATGGCCCATTTACTTTAGGTATGCGATCAATTCATTTCTTAAAAATAGTATATAAAATAATGTCAAAAATTTAAATGTAGATTTAGTATTAGTAAATAGCTTGTATAAGACGAGATAAAGAAAACGGGTTTAATTTTATCTATCCCAAATTCAATCATTGTAAGCAAATTAACCAAATAATTTGACCTTTGGACTAAAAACTAGTTGTGTAAAAGGTCGGATTTATAAATACTAAAATGCAACATTTAAGTCAAAGATATACAAAAATAGAGTTCGCTCTAAATATAACAATGAAAATTCTTCGAAAACTGTTAGTTTGTTTATCAAATTAATTCTTTTCCTAGGTTTGCACGCAATTCGCTTCTTGGGTATACAAATATTGTATTCACGATAAAAATGGTAGTTTTAGTTATACGTTGTTTGTTTTTTTTCATATCATTAATTCTTTAAATTTGAGTAGTTTTGAGGTATATAATTCATACGTGTAAAATATAACTTGCGGTCACAACCTAATAAATTTTGAATTCTTTTCAAGAAATTTGGAGGCGTCCAAATCAGTGATTTCCCATGAATTTCATATTTAAAAATAGAGGGATATAATAAACATTTGTAGAAAT
Organism: Nicotiana tabacum; assembly: GCF_000715075.1. NCBI lineage: Eukaryota > Viridiplantae > Streptophyta > Magnoliopsida > Solanales > Solanaceae > Nicotiana > Nicotiana tabacum. Next base: position 45,594,254 of record NC_134084.1, read on the forward strand.
TTTATATTACCATCAAGAATATTTTGTGAAATTAGGGATACGTTCGCATGACCTAATTACATTTTCTAAAGGCAGTTCGGATTATGCGTTCGCGCAACTTTGAGCCAAATTTTTAATAAAAGGAGATTCGTCGGAGAATATTAAATTAATTTCGTATAACCCGAGATGTGCAGTTCACTATTTAATCATACAAGAGTGACGAATGTTCTTAATTTTATTTTAAGCACAATTTCGAACATCAAATTTTTATAATAAAAAATATAAAAATATTATCAATCTTATTGTGTACACGTATGCGTGACACGATTCTTTACATTTATAAAAAATATATAATACGAATATACGTACGCGTGATTCGTTTCAAGAAAGATCTATAATTATAAATAATCTAAACAAAAGCGGTAACAAAATCATGCAATAAGAAAAAAAAATTTATTTAGTAAGTCGAGATAATCAAGCCAAGTATAAAAATGGTTAAGCGACCGTGCTAGAACCACGGAATTCGAGAATGCCTAACACCTTCTCCCGAATTAATAGAATTCCTTACTCGGATTTCTGGTTCGCAGAATGACAAACAGGGTCATATTCTCCTCGATTCGGGATTAAAACTAGTGACTTGGGACGCCATAAAATTCCCAGGTGGCGACTCTGAAATAAATAAACAAATCCCGTTTCGACTGTCCTTTAATTGGAGAAAACTCCTTGCACCCTCGCGGGGGCGGAAGAAGGAGGTGTGACAGCTCTGGCGACTCTGTTGGGGAGGAACCCAGAATCTCTGGTTCATGGTTTAAGAATTCGAGCTTAAAATAACTGTTATAGTTGGCTTTATTTATTATCTGATTATTACATGATATACGCCTAATGTGCTAAATGATGCTTTTACCGCTTTAATATTATCTGAATTGTGTATATAAAACTGCTACGAAACCCTCCTTCTTTCTGAGTCTTCTGAATTTATGGTACACACGTGCGCGTGGCCCATCTTTCTGTTAAAAGTCATACCAAATAAGACGAAGTTGGGACAAGTAACTAGGCCGGGTAGACTTTCGTGCTCCCGGTCCGTTGCCCCCACTTCGGCTCAAACTATCCATTTGGGTAAGCCAGGTCTAGAACAATCTGCCTCAGGTTTTTCACTTAGAACAACTCAGCCTCGTACCGGATCCCTAGTAGGAAAGTCTATTTGCATCATATACATTTGACCTTGGAGACTCAACACAAGGGTTGGGTCTGTCTAGGACAGGTGAACCCAAAATGAAAAGACCATCCTGATGCATCCTACTTGCTACCTGTGCATTCATTTGCCTCGGATTTGCTTGTTGACCAGCGTAATTGAAAAAAAAATCATTGTGAGAGTTGAGAAATAAAATGGGTCGTTTTAGAAAATTCCCAAAATAGTTTCAAATTTTGAAAAAGAAAAAGTGTTAAATAAAAAAAATGATTTTTTTTATGAGTGTCTGTTTTCAAAATGAGTCTTGATTTGGTTAAAATTAATCGCAGATACAAAATGAGCACCACCCAAAACCCACCATTCGCAGATGTAGATGAGTTTCTATTTCGGCTTCAGGTGTGGTGGCATGAGTTAGGAGAAGATGGTCAGAAATGGGTCGTTAAGCATTTGGGAACTCTTACAGATATTATGAAAGTTAAACCACGTGATGATTTGATTGCGGCGTTAGTAACTTTTTGGGACCCTGTTCACAATGTCTTTCGTTTCTCCGATTTCGAGCTTACTCCTACATTAGAAGAGATAGCTGGATATGCTGGTTTTGACGGAGATCTAAGAAATCAAAATCTGATATTCCCAGAGGCTCCCTCAGTACATCGATTCTTTGGTCTTCTGAACATCAGTAATCAAATCAGAAAAAGCAATGTTGTCAACGGGTGTTGTTCTTTCAACTTCCTATATTCAAGGTTCGGAAAGCCGGACGGATTTGAAATCCATGAGAAGGGCCTTACTAACAAACAGAACAAAGACACCTGGCAGATTCACCGTCGCTTCACTTTCATGGTGGCTTTTCTGGGAATCATGGTCTTCCCAAACAAAGAACGAACAATTGATATTTGCACAGCGAAAGTCGTACATGTCCTCACTACTAAGGAAAATCACACCCTTGCCCCGATCATTCTCTCAGACATTTATCGGGCGTTGACCTTATGTAAATCAGGGGCAAATGTCTTCGAAGGGTGCAAAATTTTATTACAAATGTGGATGATTGAACATCTCCAACATCACCCCAAGTTCATGCAGTATGGTCCAAGCAATGATATTACATCGAGAGTTATGAAGAAAGAATAAAAGATTATAAGTCTCCAGAAGGGGTGGAAGCCTGGGTATCTCATCTAAGATCTTTATCGGCAAATCAAATTGAGTGGACTTTGGGATGGCTCCCGGTAAGGGAAGTGATACACATGTCAACCTTGAATAGTTATTTGCTGCTATTGGGATCGAGAAGCGTCCAGCCATATGCACCACAGCGAGTTCTAAGACAACTAGGGAGATACCAAGTGCTGCCTGATGATGAGGATTTGAGTATGCAAGTAATCGAGTTACATCCCGAAGCCACTCTTCCCGAGGCTTTAATTCATCAGATGTGGAATGGATGTCAATACTTGAAAGATGATACTCAAGTTCCAGACACAACAAAAGGCGAGATAAATCCAGGATATGCAAGATGGTTTGAGAAACGATCCCGCGTGGATGATGCACCAGAACCCGATCTAAGAAGGCCAATAAAAAGACCCCATGTTCAAACCTTTAACGATAAAATCCAAGAGCGATTGATTTGGGGAGAAAAGGAAAAGGGATACAAAGCGACTATCCATGTCTTAAAGGAAAATCTGAGGAACCTCAATTTGGAGAAAGACTTACAAGCACAAGAAGCAGAAGGTGAAAAGAAGAGTCTGGCTTGTGAAAATAAAAATCTTCACGCTCAATTTCAAAAAATGAAGAAAGCTTCTGAAACACCAATGAGAAGTTGGAAAGATCAAAAAATCATCGCCAGCCTTTTGGAAAAAATGCAAGATTATGATTCCATTTTGGCAAAAACCGAAAAGGCGTTGTGCAAAGCTAAAGAAAAAATCCAACAATTAAACGAGGAGGCCAGATCTAATAAGGAACGTCAAATAAGGCAATCCGAAGAAGATAGGGAACAATTCAAGAAAGAGAAAGACCGTTGGATGCATTCAGAAACTCAACTCCATGCACAATTGGAAGAAGCGAGAAGATACAATAGAGAACATCAGCACGTAGACATCGATAGAGAAAGAGCACAGGCATGACTCGATCAGGCCAGACTCTGAGCTCAATTAGAGTCAGCTTTAGATCGTGAAGACCGTATCAGAGATATAGCCACCACTCGCCAACAGCAGCTGCAAAACCAAGACCAACGTCTCCAAGATTTCAGGGTCCAAATCCATGATTTAGCAGTTTACACCTCTCAAAGTTATGTAAACTGCCAAGGGATGGATTATGAAAGGTTTATAGAGCATGCACCTATTTTTGCCCGTCATCTGGCAATGGAGTTAGAAAGAATATATCGTACGCTGGGAGGTCAGTCGGGTCAAGCCCCACCATGAGCAGATGATCCAATGATTGAAAACAAAAGTGGGGAGTGGAGCATGTCCACAACTATTGAGAGTTATGTCTTTTGTTTGATTTGGATTTGTGTCGAGTTTTAAACCATTTTTATAATGTTTTCCAAATGTAATGTTTGTTCCATCTTTGTATTATTTCAAAAATAAATAAAAGTGTTGACAACTGCTTTACGCCCGAACTACGCACGGTCTGATTCATGCGGGGACTTGATACGTAGGCAATCTCTATAAGATTCGACCACAATCATAAAAAAGGAATAAAATAAAGAGTGAATGACAATAAAAAAAAGGTCAAGAAAAGCTGGGATGACACAAGCAACCGAGCAAATGCATAATAGAAAAGGGTTATTTATCTAGGAACATTGTATCTCAACGTGTAATTATATATGTATTAAACTCTCAAAACTAACAAGTTTATTCATTTCCAGAATTCAAGCAGTTAGTTTTTCTAAGAGTATACTGGCATATTATCATTATCACACCAGATCAAAAGGACCGATACCCGAAAGCATGTCTATCCCGGATGTCGACACATGTATTGAGATAGAGGAGATGGACGTCGGTAGAATGAAAGAAGAGATGCTTAAACTTAAGCAACAAATGGATGAGATGTATTGGGCCTGGTCTATAGGGAAATCACCCCCATCTTACCCAGCTAACCCCGCCTCCACCTCATCACTAGCCCAAACTCAGGATAATCCTACCACTGAACTATCCCCGAGTTTCCCCATCTACCAGCATTACCGAGGCACCACCTCTCATACACCGCAGTCTCCACCTCCTAAACTAGTTCCATACCCTCCTCCACCAGTAACTCCTGTCTTCGTGGCACCTCCCACAGCTACATTCCACAAATCTCCTAGTGAGCCTATATTCCAGGCCCAGGACAACCAATACTACCCCCCGGAGCCCACTTTCAAAGCCTCCGAAATCCATTCATTTACTCCCCGTTTTGACCTCCCAACCGAAATTGACAAGCCAGTCAAAAATGCTGAACAAGAAGAGATGTTCAGGAAGGTCAAAAGCTTAGAACAATCGTTGCGAGACATGCAAGGATTAGGAGGGCAGGTCAGTGTGGCCTACAAGGATTTGTGTTTGTTCCCAAATGTACAATTACCAGTTGGTTTCACGATGCCCAAGTTTGACCTATACAACGGGCACGGCGATCCAGTAGCCCACTTGAGGGGTTTCTGCAGCAAGATGCGAGGAGCTAGGGGAAGAGATGAATTATTAATGGCTTACTTCAGCCAAAGTTTGAGCGGATCAGCTCTAGAGTGGTATACCCGCCAGGACCATGGGAGATGGTATACCTGGGATGACCTGGCACAAGCATTTGCTTGTCACTTCCAATATAATCTGGAAATCATCCCAGATCGACTATCCCTGACAAAATTTGAGAAAAAGCACAATGAAAGCTTTAGAGAGTATGGTTTACGGTGGAGGGAACAGGCAGCAAGGGTAGATCCTCCTATGAAGGAAAGTGAAATGGTAGACTACTTCCTACAAGCCTTGGATCCAACTTACTATGCCCATTTGGTTTCAGCGATAGGAAAATCATTCAACGAAGTAGTGAAGATGGGAGGTATGGTGGAAGAAGGCTTCAATACGAATAAAATCATGAGTTATTCGGCTATTAAGGCAACTACTCAAGCTATTCAAGGCGGAGTAGGAGGGATTGGAAAGAAGAAAAGGGAGGAGGCGGCACTGGTTGATTCAGGAACTTGGTCGGGATCCAGAGGTTCCCCTCATTACTACAATCAACATTGATCCCACCAATCAACTTACCACCACAATTCACCCCAACACTACTATCACCCGTCGGAACCTCATTTTTCCGTTAACCATGCACAAGCATACAATCAGCCACCTACCCACTCTAATTGGCGTGCTCCTGTCATACCAAGTACCTATCTTTATCCGCGAACCTACCCCGGACCAGGTTTCAGACCTAATCAAGTATTCAGGGGTGAAAGGGGGCAGAAAAAGAAAACTCCATTGGGGAATCCTACACTAGTCTGTTCCATAGGTTGAGACAGCTAGATATGCTAAGGCCAATACAATCCAAGCTACCCAATCCTCCTCCAAAGAATCTGGACTACACCGTTAGCTGTGAGTATTGTTCTGGTACACCAGGCCATGATACAGAAAAGTGCTGGCATTTAAAGAATGCAATACAAGAGCTGATTGATACTGATAAAATTGAAGTTCAAACCCCCGAAGCTCCCAATATCAACAGAAATCCAATGCCAGCCCATCAGGAGTCCAATATGATAGAAATAGTATGGGCTGATAGGGAAACAAAGAAGCCGTCACAAACCGTCATGATGATTAGGTCTCATGAAGCCAATCCAGATGAGCAGTAAACATAGGAGAAGTCGGTACTTAAGTAGAACAAAAATGGTGATGAACCATCTGTGGTAGTTGAGAAGGGATCTTCGAGCAAAGTTGCCACGAAGCAAGAAGGATCAAAAGTGATTGTACCAGGGGTTTCCAGCAAACCCATTGTAGTCATGGAAGGAGCTCGTGTAGATCGGGTTATTATCAAGCCTGTAACCCAGTTACTAGTGATCAATAACAAGGCCATTCCATGGAACTATGAACAGGTGACGGTAATGTATAAAGGAAAAGAAGTCAAGGAAGAAGTCTGTGAGGTGCAAGGCTTAACTCGCTCGGGAAGATGTTTTACTCCTGAGGAATTAAAAAAACTAAAAATAATCCAACACCAATAAAGAAAGCTGTGACAGAAGAAGAAGCGGAAGAATTCTTGAGAAAGATGAAGCTCCATGACTATTCTGTTGTGGAACAATTGAAAAAGACGCCTGCTCAAATTTCATTATTGCCATTACTGATTCATTCGGACGAGCACCGTCAAGCTTTAATGAAGATCATGAATGAGGCACACGTTCCTGATAAGATCTCCGTGAATCACTTGGAAAAAATAGCCAACAAAATCTTTGAGGCAAACAGAATCACATTTTCTGATGATGAATTGCCTGTGCAAGGTACTGAGCACAACAGAGCTCTTTACCTCACCCTGAAATGTGAAAGCTCCGTAGTGACCGGGGTGTTGGTTGACAACGGGTCAAGCGCGAACATCTGCCCTCTCTCCACTCTAAGCAAGTTGAAAATCAAATAGGAGAGGATCCAGAAGAATAGTATTTGCGTACGGGGGTTTGACGGTGGAAGCAGAGTTTCATTTGGCGACATAGTGCTGGAGCTGACAATAGGGCCAGTTGAATTCACGATGGAGTTTCAAGTGTTGGATATAGCTGTTTCCTATAATTTGTTGTTGGGTCGACCATGGATCCATGCTGCTAAAGCAGTCCCGTCAACACTACACCAGGTGGTCAAGTTTGAATGGGATAAACAGGAAATAGTTGTGCATGGGGAAGACAGTTTAAATGCTCACAGCGGAGCCATTGTACCGGTCGAGGGAATAGAAAATGACCAGGGACCATGGGTTTACCAGGTTTCCGACACAATGTTGGTAGAGAAAATTCCAGAGGGGAAATACATTCCGAATCCAAAGATAACCTCTGCATCAGTCATGGTAGCCTATGAAATGTTAAAGAATGGTTTTTTAACCGGCAAAGGTTTGGGCTCATCTTTGCAAGGCATTACATAACCAGTATCTCTCCCCGAGAACTGGGGAACTTTTGGTTTGGGATTCATACCCACTGTCACCGACGTGAGAAAAGCCAAGAAGCCAAAACAGAAGGCATGGGTCCTTCCAAAGCCAGTCCCACATCTATCAAAATCTTTTGTCAAGTCCGGTACCAGAAATCACCCAATAACAACAATTCCTAAATCCATGATTAATCCTGAGGAGGAATTAATTGAAAGATTCGAAAAGCTGTTTGACGATGTAAATATGGTGGAAAGCGGTGAAGGTTCTAGCAACACAAAAGTTCAATTCGTTGGGCCAGAGACAAAGCTTAATAATTGGAAAGCCACTCCTCTCCCCATTCGAAAGGAGTCTTGGTAGTTTATTTTGATTTTTCTTCAGTTTGTTTGGGTTACCTCAGGGTTGTAATCCCAATGTTTATCTTACAGTTTGTTTGAAGTGTGCAAACCTTGTTATCTTTCATCATCCAATGAAATACAGTTTCCTTTTCATTATCATTCCTGATAGTTTTCTTTTCTTTTTCTTATTTTTCTGTACAGTTCTTTTTACGCTAGCTCTAGTGATATGGCATGCATAAGGAATCCTCAGCCCAGTCTTAAAAATCAATCTGGTTCCGAAATAATAATTCAAGAAGTATATTGTGATTATGAATCAGAATATGATGAGGATGAGGCTTTCGAAGAGATTAGTAAAGAGTTAATTCATTTTGAAGAAAAACCCAAACCTAATCTGAGTGATACCGAAGACACCAATCTAGGAGACACAAATAATATCCGAGAAACTAAAATAAGTGTCCACCTCGAACCAAAGATCCGAGAAGAGTTAATTAAAGCACTCATAGAATTCAAAGATGTTTTTGCATGGTCGTATGACGACATGCCAGGCTTGAGCACTGATTTAGTGGTTCACAAATTTCCCACTGATCCAATGGTGCCTCCTGTCAAGCAAAAGCTGAGGAAGTTCAAGACTGATATGAGTGTGAAAATTAAAGAAGAAATCACCAATCAGTTGGACGCAAAAGTCATTCGGGCCACTCGATATCCTGTTTGGTTGGCTAATGTCGTTCCTATGCCAAAGAAAGACGGCAAGATTAGAGTATGCGTCGATTACCGCAATCTCAACAAAGCAAGTCCGAAGGATAACTTCCCATTACCCAATATCCATATTTTGATCGATAATTGTGCCAAGCATGAGATAGGATCTTTTGTGGATTGTTATGTCGGGTATCATCAAATTCTGATGGATGAAGAAGATGCAGAAAAGACGGCACTCATAACCCCATGGGGAACTTATTGCTACCGGGTAATGCCATTTGGTTTGAAGAACGCCGGGGCAACTTACATGAGAGAAATGACCACGGTGTTTCATGATATGATACATAAGGAGATTGAGGTATACGTGGATGATGTGATCATAAAATCAAAGCATCAGGCCGACCACGTTGGGGATTTGAGGAAATTCCTCTTGAGACTTCGCAGGTACAACCTCAAGCTTAACCCTGCCAAGTGCGCATTTGGTGTTCCATCTGGAAAGCTGTTGGGATTCATAGTCAGTCGGCGAGGCATCGAGCTAGATCCATCCAAGAATTGCCACCTCCAAGGAACAAAACTGAAGTAATGAGTTTGTTAGGGAGGTTGAATTACATCAGCAGGTTTATTGCTCAGCTCACGACAACCTGTGAGCCTATTTTCAAATTGTTGAAGAAGGATGTTGCGGTCAAATGGACCGATGAGTGTCAAGAAGCATTTGATAAGGTAAAAGGATACTTGTCAAACCCACCCGTGCTTGTTCTGCAAGAGCCAGGAAGACCTTTGATTCTTTACTTGACAGTCTTGGAAAATTCATTTGGTTGTGTATTGGGGCAACATGACCTCACCGGCAGAAAAGAACATGCCATCTACTACCTTAGCAAGAAGTTCACAGCTTATGAGGTTAAGTACACTCATCTGGAAAGGACATGTTGCGCCCTAACTTGGGTAGCTCAGAAATTGAAACACTATTTGTCATCCTACACTACTTACCTCATTTCGCGGCTGGATCCGTTGAAATATATTTTTCAAAAGCCTATGCCAACGGGAAGACTTGCAAAGTGGCAGATATTTCTCACAGAATTTGACATCATCTATGTGACTCGGACTGCAATGAAAGCCCAAGCATTGGCCGATCATTTAGCCGAAAACCCGGTCGATGAGGAGTACGAGCCATTGAGAACCTATTTTCCCGATGAAGAAATAATGCATATCGGTGAGATGGAGCAAATTGAAAAACCTGGCTGGAAGCTTTTCTTTGATGGGGCTGCTAACATGAAAGGAGTCGGGATAGGAGCTGTAATTATTTCTGAAACCGGGCATCACTATCCTGTTACGGCTCAACTTCAATTTTATTGCACCAATAATATGGCTGAGTATGAAGCCTGTATTTTGGGGTTAAGACTAGCCGCAGACATGGGCATCCAGGAAATCTTGGTCTTGGGAGATTCGGATCTTCTGGTACATCAAATTCAAGGAGAATGGGAAACACGAGACTTGAAGCTCATACCATACCGACAATGTTTACATGATCTTTGTTAGCGATTTTGATCAGTGGAGTTCCGGCATATTCCAAGGATCCATAATGAGGTTGCCGATGCATTGGCTACCCTGGCATCAATGTTGCACATCCGGACAAAGCTTATGTGGATCCACTACATATTCAAATCCACGATCAGCACGCTTACTGCAATATGGTTGAAGAAGAATTTGATGGTGAACCATGGTTCCACGACATCAAGGAGTATATCAGAATGGGGATATATCCAGCACAAGCCACAGGGGATCAAAAGAGAACCATTAGGCGATTGGCAAATGGATTTTTCTTAAGTGGAGGAGTTTTGTATAAAAGAACACCAAACCTTGGATTATTAAGATGCATAGATGCTAGACAAGCTACGGCTGTCATGTCTGAAGTACATTCGGGAGTTTGCAGACCCCACATGAGCGGATATGTGTTGGCAAAGAAAAATCTCCGAGCTGGTTACTATTGTTTTACCATGGAGCGAGATTGTATTAGTTTTGTGCGCAAATGTCATCAATGCCAGATACACGGGGATTTGATTCATTCTCCGCCATCCGAGTTGCACACAATGTCAGCACCATGGCCCTTCGTCGCTTGGGGCATGGATGTTATTGGACCAATTGAGCCGGCAGAATCCAATGGGCACAGGTTCATTCTGGTAGCCATTGATTATTTCACCAAATTGGTTGAGGCCAAAACATTCAAATCAGTGACCAAGAAAGCTGTGGTCGATATTGTTCACTCAAATATCATATGTCGATTGGGAATCCCAAATATGATCATCACAGATAACGGTGCTAATCTTAACAGTAACTTAATGAGGGAAGTATGTCAACAATTTAAGATTATACATCGCAATTCTACCCCATATCGGCCCAAGGCGAATGGAGCAGTCGAAGCAGCCAACAAAAACATAAAGAATATACTTCGGAAAATGGTAGAAGGTTCAAGACAATGGCACAAAAAATTACCATTTGCGTTGTTGGGGTATCGCACTACTATTCGCACTTCGGTAGGAGCAACTCCTTATTTGTTGGTGTACGGCACTGAGGCAGTAATTCCTGCAGAAGTTGAAATTCCTTCCCTTCGGATCGTCGCCGAAGCTAAGATTGATGATGATGAATGGGTCAAAACCCGTTTGGAACAGTTAAACTTGATTGATGAAAAACAATTGGCAGCAGTATGTCATGGCCAATTGTATCAAAGAAGAATAGCAAGAGCATACAACAAAAAGGTGTGTCCCCGAAAGTTTGAAGTGGTTCAACATGTGCTAAACTGTATTCTTCCACATCAGGTTGAAGCAAAGGGCAAGTTTGCCACAAATTGGCAAGGACCGTTCATTGTGACCAGAGTATTGTCCAATGGTGCATTATGTTTAATAGATATTGAAGGAAAATGCATAGACATGGCTATCAATTCTGATGTGGTAAAGAGATATTATGCATGATTTTTCTCTGGTGTAATTATTGAATGTTTGTATTTGGCATTATTTCGAAGATTGGAATGACAAAGGCAATTCATTCTGCTATCTAAACACTGTACCCTTTGTTCCCCCTTTGAGCCACATTCCTACCCTCGTTTGGAATCAATGAAAAAAAAATTTATCATTATTATTGGAGTGAACTACGTTTGACCTGATTCCTCAAAGAGGATACGTAGGCGCCTCACGGCTCGGTCATAGGGTGCATAATATGCATAATGTGCATAAAAGGAAACATCAAGAGACCCCAAATCAAGAAACTGGGGCAGGAATTGTATTGGCAATAAGAAAAATGATTCCAAGAGTTGTAATTTTTAAACCCATATCAAAATTATTTAACTTTTGATACCCTTTCATTCCAACCACATACCAAAAGACCTTTCGATCAATCTTAGAAAAATGCCGAGTCAAGCAAATGGAGATGGTTCACAACACTCTGGTCCAAACAAGAAAAAGCGATGAAAATGAGAGAGTCTTATAGGTGAAAACCCGCACGGGCACCATGAGACGACAGAAAGCTGAGAGAAAGTAAAATGAGAGAGTCTTATTGGTGAAAACCTTCGCAGGCACCATAAGGCGAAAAGGAATTAAGAAATAAATAAATGAGGAAGGTTTGTCGGTGAAAACTCTTTAAGATACTGCAAGTCGGACAAGGTCTGTAAATTGGCAAGAAGTAAAATTGGGTTGTGGAAATTTTGGGAAAGCAAAGTGAAACAATTGAAAAGGAGATTGGTTAAAAAGACTGGGCTGATTAATCCAAAATGCATACCCTGATCATTGGTGCCAGTAACTCCCATCAGATAAGTTCCTTATTCCTTCTTCAACAGTCATCCAAATTTGGATTCTCCTTTTCATTCTTAATTGTCAAAATCGTCATGTTTCGTCACTAATAATCTTACTCTTCTAAAGCTTTTGAGGTAAGTTTCATTCTAAACAAATAAAAAGGAATATAAAGGTATACTACCAAGATTCAAGATTGCATAATGCAAAATACGGCCACGATAGGCGGGAAGTAATATGATGAAAATAAGATATGGATGTGAGAAAAGTTGAATAAGAAAAGTGGTTCAGTAATGTCAGGAGAGACATATGATTACAATTGAAAGGGTTTGAAGTGAAAACAACAGTTGGGGATCCTACGGTTAAGGATCAATTACAAGGATAAAACAGTCTTTTCAGCCACTCCAAGGCAGTAAAACAGGACAAATAAAAACCCCACCCTCAGCAAGAATGCCACAACTAACCACAATGCCTTAAACTAACAAAATTTTATTTAAGTTGAAACAGGGACAAAAACAATATTTGTTTCAGAAAACACCCGGTGAGGGGAGAAGTCAGGCGTCCACCTGGAGAACAAGGAAGAGAAATGGAAGTATTAGCAGTCAGGCGTCCACCTGGAGAACAAGGAAGAGCAACGGAAGTGTTAGAAGTCAGGCGTCCACCTGGAGAACAAGGAAGAGCAATGGAAGTATTAGCAGTCAGGCGTCCACCTGGAGAACAAGGAAGAGCAATGGAAGTATTAGCAGTCAGGCGTCCACCTGGAGAACAAGGAAGAGCAACGGAAGTGTTAGAAGTCAGGCATCCACCTGGAGAACAAGGAAGAGCAATAGAAGTATTAGCAGTCAGGCGTCCACCTGGAGAACAAGGAAGAGCAATGGAAGTATTAGCAGTCAGGCGTCCACCTGGAGAACAAGGAAGAGCAATGGAAGTATTAGCGGTCAGGCGTCCACCTGGAGAACAAGGAAGAGCAATGGAAGTGTTAGAAGTCAGGCGTCCACCTGGAGAACAAGGAAGAGCAATGGAAGTATTAGAAATCAGGCGTCCACCTGGAGAACAAGGAAGAGCAATGGAAGTATTAGCAGTTAGGCGTCCACCTAGAGAACAAGGAAGAACAGTTGAAGTATTAACAGTCAGGCGTCCACCTGGAGAACAAGGAAGAACAATGGAAGTATTAGCAATCAGGCGTCCACCTGGAGAACAAGGAAGAACAGTTGAAATATTGGCAATCAGGCGTCCACCTGGAGAACAAGGAAGAACAGTTGAAGTAATCGAGGTCAGGAGCCCCCCTAAAGAACAGAATGGCAATTTATTTTTGACATTGCTGGTTGAAGTCAAGAGCCCGCCCATATAATAGAGGAGTACACTTAGAGTCAATAAAGCAGAGGAATCCAACCGAATCCCCAGCAGGAAACAACAAGAATCCCAAACAGAGAAAGGAAGTACAAGACACAATGAAAAAACAATGCGAAAAGAAAAAAAAACAGTTCGAGATCGGTGGTCAAAGGAGAATACGAGACAAATCAGAAGCAAAGGATACCAAAGAGTCACCAAGACATCAAAGCAACAAGAAACGCAAGGGCATGATCTAGATAAGATTTTGTAATTCATATATCATGGTCTAGTCTAGCTTTTTGTTTTCTTTAGGCAGGGTGTAATAAGGAGGTCAGCAGGCAGTAGCAACAACAAGCAATAGCAGTAACAGCAAAAAAGCAATCCCATGGTATTCCCAGATACCAAAACTTCCCAAACTACATTGACCTGATTCCCTTTTAGCCAGGGATATGTAGGAAACCTTTGAAGCAAGGTTCGGTCAAATCTTTCAAAAACGCTTCCCACGGAGTATTCAAACAGGCAAAAATCGCTCGTATCCGCTCACTTTATCTTTGCACGAAAACTCTTCGAATTTTCGGACAAAGAGGGGCAGCTGTGAGCACGTGATTTTTGCCTCACAAGAATTACTCCAAAAGAAATCACAAATAATTTTTCTTTGTATGCAATTTTGAATTTTTCGTGGCATTTTATTTGTGCATGATTATTTTATTTTTAATAGGGAAAATATAGAAAAATAGTAATATAGGTACATGTGCAGTTAGGAATTAATGTTGCATTTTTATAATTAATTAATCCTAGGTTTTTATAAAAGGATAGGATAGAATAAAAAATAATATATTTAGGAATTAAATAAACCATAGTTGGTTTTAAAAGAAGGAAAAATCACAAAAAATATGCATATGTGTTTCTTGCCATTGTGTTAATTTTATTTAATTTTTTTAATTTGAGCATTAATTATTATGGGTGTTAAATAATATGTGTTTAATTTTACTTTATTTTATTTATTTTTTAAAAAAAAGAAAAATAGGAAATGAGTCATAAATCAGACCTGGACCGAAATCCAGGCCCAAACCAAATTAACCCCCTCACAGCCCAATCCAAAAGACCCCAGGTCCGGTCCGTCTCAAAGATCCCCCAAACGATGTCGTTTTGGGAAACTTTGATAAGGGCCGTTGATTTCGAATTGATCAACGGACCAAAAACATTACCTTTTACCCGACCCGTTCCCGTCAGAGACCGATCCGGTCATAAAGAAAATGAAACGATGTCGTTTCACTTAAGTAAGCGATCCCAGCCGTAAATCTCATTTGATCTAACGGCCAGGATCCATTGGTTACCCCAGTATATAAGCCTAAAAGTTTCACCCCACACCCCCAGGCCAGACCCCCCCTCTCCTCTATTCTTCCCCGAGTTTTCAGAGACCAGACCTCAAGCCACCTCCCTCACGGCGGCGAACGGTGGCCATACTTCTCCATTTTCACACCTTAAACTCACTTCGACTTCCCGATCCTAAATCCATGAACCTTATCCTCCAAATATCAGCCAACGTCTTCGAATCTTCGATCGAAGATGCAGTCCGAAACCCTAGTTCATCTGACGACCACCAAACTCACACCTTTTAACCTATGGACCTCTCTCACCACTAGAGCCTCATGGGTTTCCTTCGAATCGACCTGGAACCCCTCGAATATCGAATCAAAGCCAAGAACCCTAGCACCGCCATGAGATTCCCTGGTGGCTGCGCCATTCCAATCAGTTCCAAACTAACACCATTTGACCACCTGAACCACCCCATTCCCACTATCCTAACAGTTTGCCTCGAATCAGTACCAAAGGGTTGGACTTTCGATCAGAAAAATCGACTAAGAAACCCTAATTCGGGGGTTATGGAAAAATTAGAAGAAATTAAGGTCGTAATCGACCTTAGTCGAAAGTTCTCAGATGAGAACATTCGATTAAGGTTCATTTCGATCTTAAAAGCGAAAATGGGAGTTTGAATACAAGTTAAGGACACCAGGTTTTGAGTTTTCGTTCATCCGGTGAGTTTTGTTTTATTATTTTTTGTCTATTTAAGTTTGCGTATTCAGTGTTGTTTCGATTATTGCTTTCCTTTGTTATTGTCTTTTATTTTGTTCAAAATGATCATTTTTTTATATATCAAGGTTGCTCTACATTATGTGTTAGTTTTACATCTGCAAATTCAATACCACACCTCTTTCATTTTCAATTTATTGAAGTTTAAGGCGTTCCCTGTGTAGTTATCTTTTCATTTCAAGCTAGTTCCCCGTGTACTATCTCACTTCAGCCATTTTTCTTGGTTTCAATGACTGTTCGATTTAGTTTAGGATGTGAGTATGCACTGTCATTGAAGTTTGATGTGCAGTATTAATGTGATTGTTGGTTCAACTTTAGCTTCACTATTTTGTCAAGTTCTGTGTGGTGTTAATGTGATGTTTTGGTTTAAATTCAGTTTGGTTTCGTTTAGTGTATTGAAATTGTTCCTTTATTTTGCTTTAGTCAGTCTGTTCCCTGAATTCTTCATCTATATTGTAATACTGTTTGATCCAATGTAAGGTCAGAGTTATCTGATAGGATTAATGGTTTGAATCATAATGTTTCTTGTTGAATACTAGGGCCTGATGTGGATATGACATTGGTTTAAATTCAGTTTTACAAGTGTTAATTGATATTATTGGGTTAGAAGGTTGCATTTTAGTTAAAATTCAGTCCAGAACTTAAGAGAATTGGTTATAGCTGCAGTTTAAGGGTTTTTCAGGGGCAATTTGGGAATGAAACAGTTGGGATAATACTTTAGTGTTAGTGCTTTGTTAAATAGGGTATTAATTAATGCAATAATGGGAAACCAAAGGAAGTGGAGGGGATGAAATTAAACGAAAGTGCTGATTAACTGGAAAAAGCAGTTTTAGTGGCAGATTTTAAGGGAAAAATCTGTCTTAGATAACAAAGGGGGTCCGGGCAGCATTAGAAGAGGGTAACTTGTATAAAGAGGGGGTGTTGGGACTGATTTTACGGGAGAGAGATACACAGAGGGAAACAGAGAGAGAGATATACATACAAAAAGGATCTAAAAAGAGCTGAAATCAGTAGAGAGGGCAGAACATATAGAGAACAGATAGAGAGCTGAAAGAACAGAGAAAAAAAAAGAGAGGGAAGGGAAGAGATCTGAAAAAGAACAGATAGAGAGAGAGAGAGAGAGCTGAAAAATCAGTAGAGAAAACAAGAAAAGATAGACAGAGAAAAGAAACAGAAAAAAAAAACAGAAAAGGAGAGCACACACACACACACAAAATCTGAAACAGATAGAGAAGAAAGAAAGAAAATCAGAAACATAGTTTTCCTTGAATCTGTCCGGGTTTGTTTGTTGATATTGTTTGGCTTAAGTCTGAAATTTCCTAAGATTCCTGCTACTGTGCGTCTGGTCTTCACGGGTCTTGCTGTTTGTTGCTCAAATCTGTTGAATCATTGGTATATTCTGCTGGTTTTGTTGTTGCTGCTACTGCTGAACTTTACCTCTTTTACCCTCATTTCCAGGTACATATCTGTAGACTCATATCATGAAAAGCTTCAACATTGCAAGTAAATGAAGTTTGAAATTACAATTATGTCTTCTACTCACTTAAATCTATTAGTTTAAGTTTCAGTTTTGTTTTAGTTGGTTAATATAGTATTATACTTGACATGATAAACTATTAGCCAATTGACCTTTTGAAGTAGTAAATTCTACGATAATCTTATTTATTTTGAAGTTTAGTGATGACATTTATTGTTTGAATTGTCGAGATAGGGAACATGGCAGAAAGCTGGCCATTAATTAAATCTTGTGATATTGTTGGCTAAGTATAGAATAGTATGGAAATATCAAGAAACTACATTACTAGCCTATCTTGTCAAATATCCAATTTTTGTTTAAAGCTAGATGATGTTAGTTGTATTTTGTTCGTATATGGCGTAATAACGGTTATGTGTATAACCATAGGTGAAAGGTGAATTGATATAATCCGTTACGTTTACGATGATGGAATATTACGAATGGTTCAGATGTACAACTACGTTACATATAATGTCATTTTATTAAATCGATTTGTAGATTAGTTTTTTTTAATAACAAATGGCCCATTTACTTTAGGAATGCGATCAATTCATTTCTTAAAAATAGTATATAAAATAATGTCAAAAATTTTATAAAGTGTAGATTTAGTATTAGTAAATAGCTTGTATAAGACGAGATAAAGAAAACGGGTTTAATTTTATCTATCCCAAATTCAATCATTGTAAGCAAATTAACCAAATAATTTGACCTTTGAACTAAAAACTAGTTGTGTAAAAGGTCGGATTTATAAATACTAAAATGCAACATTTAAGTCAAAGATATACAAAAATAGAGTTCTCTCTAAATATAACAATGAAAATTCTTCGAAAACTGTTAGTTTGTTTATCAAATTAATTCTTTTCCTAGTTTTGCACGCAATTTGCTTTTTGGGTATACGAATATTGTATTCACGATAAAAATGGTAGTTTTAGTTATACGTTGTTTGTTTTTTTCATATCATTAATTCTTTAAATTTGAGTAATTTTGAGGTATATAATTCATACGTGTAAAATATAACTTGCGGTCAACACCTAATAAATTTTGAATTCTTTTCAAGAAATTTGGAGGCGTCCAAATCAGTGATTTCCCATGACTTTCATATTTAAAAATAGAGGGATATAATAAACATTTGTAAAAAATTTATATTACCATCAAGAATATTTTGTGAAATTAGGGATACGTTCGCGTGACCTAATTACATTTTCTAAAGGCAGTTCGGATTATGCGTTCGCGCAACTTTGAGCCAAATTTTTAATAAAAGGAGATTCGTCGGAGGATATTAAATTAATTTTGTATAACCCGAGATGTGCAGTTCACTATTTAATCATACAAGAGTGACGAATGTTCTTAATTTTATTTTAAGCACAATTTCGAACATCAAATTTTTATAATAAAAAATATAAAAATATTATCAATCTTATTGTGTACACGTATGCGTGACACGATTCTTTACATTTGTAAAAAATATATAATACGAATATACGTACGCGTGATTCGTTTCAAGAAAGATCTTTAATTATAAATAATCTAAACAAAAGTGGTAACAAAATCATGCAATAAGAAAAAAAATGAATTTAGTAAGTCAAGATAATCAAGCCAAGTATAAAAATGGTTAAGCGACCGTGCTAGAACCACGGAATTCGAGAATGCCTAACACCTTCTCCCGAATTAATAGAATTCCTTACTCAGATTTCTGGTTCGCAGAATGACAAACAGAGTCATATTCTCCTCGATTCAGGATTAAAACTGGTGACTTGGGACGCCATAAAATTCCCAGGTGGCGACTCTGAAATAAATAAACAAATCCCGTTTCGACTGTCCTTTAATTGGAGAAAACTCCTTTCACCCTCGCGGGGGCGGAAGAAGGAGGTGTGACAATAACGATAGTGTCATTTCTCTTATTGTAGACTAAGAAGTGATGAAATTTGCATAGATTGAGGTTGGGAAGTATATACAAGGTATGTGATGCTATCCCAATTTATTGGGAATTACGTGGTGATATACCCACCAAATTGAAGATCTATCAGTCTAGTTTCAAACTCATTAAACCGTTCCTCCATACAATCTCGGAGTAGAGAGATATTCGTGTTTTCGCGAGACTACACCAAGCACCTGTCTATGGGGCCCACATAGGCGGTTTAAGACATGGATATATATAAAAGAGGCCTCAACCCCGTTTTAATTCATTGTTTTTAGTGTATTCAGACCTTAGAACCCTAAAAATATCGTCTCAAGTTTCTCTCATGATCAAAGACCCAAACAAAGGGCAAACAACACAAATCAAGTGTCGGGAATCCCGTGGCGCTAGTAAGTTTCTTGTTCTTCTTGTTGTTGATCATTTTTGTGTTTTTCCAGCTGGTGTGGGAGGTTGTTTTAAGTGTTTTATGTTCTTTAAATACTCCCTCAAGTTTTAATATCAACCCTAGGTGATTTCAAGTCTTCTAAAGTGATTCTAGTACCAAAAACCCCTAATTGATTGCTAGTTTCACTTCCTTGTTCTTGTGGCAGCATTGGAGGGATATTTCGAGGAAAATTAAGGTAAAATTGGAGTTGTTATTTCTTTTAGAGGTAAGTAACCTCTTACTCTATATGTATTTAGGATTATCCAAGTTGTGGCTAAGTCGTTGAAGCTAGAACTTGTGAAATATATATCGAAAGGCTTTGTAGTAGTGTTGTTGGTTGGTGGACTATTTTGGGAGGCTCAATATGATTATTATTGATCTTGTTTGGGATGTTTGGTGATTGTTTTGACTTGTGGAAATTCATATAAATAGGGGAGGTGCTGTCAATTTCCTCGTAAAATAGGTTGTGGTCGATACATAATAGTTACGATGCCTAATTGATAACAATAATGTAATTTCTCTTATTGTAGACTAAGGAGTCATGAAATTTGCATAGCTTGAGGTTGGGCAGTTTATACAAGGTATGTGAGGCTATCCCTTTCCCTCTTTTGCACGACACTAATTGTACATAATGTAATGAAATGAGCTTCCAAGTATACTCTACTCTTAGAAGCTAGCAGTACTTATATTGTTTCCCTTATTATGGAGCGATTGATGTTGATGTTGCTTCTCTTATTCTTATGTATCAATGTTGTTGGTACTTCCTGATTCTTATAAGATTCATGATGAAGAGTTATTCCTAATAACGTGTATAGAGGATATCGACCTTACGTCACTCTGAAAGGTTTATAATGTGATTCCATGAGTCGAGCATGCATTATATATATGTATCTATTTTACTCTACTGAGTTGTGCTATATTCGGCCGGGTACGGCACATATTGTGCAACCACTGATCAGTTGGGTTTTACCGAGCTTCACGTGGCCGGGTACGATTCTACCGAGCCTTGTGATGGCCGGGTACATTTTTACTGAGCCTATTATGGTCGGGTACGATATGATGATAATGATGCCCACAGAGGTGTATGTTTTAAAAGTTTATGTATATATATTTTTGTATCATGCATTTCATGTCAGTAGCCCTCAGAGGTACCAAGATGTTATAGGTTGTACATTCTCTATCCCTTCTTACATTATTGTTCGTACTTATGGTTCCCAGCCTTACATACTCAGTACTTTATTCGTACTACATCCTTTTTATTTGTGGATGCTGCATGTCGTGCAGCAGGTCCTGATGGATGGGTAGATGCATCCCCCTACCATAGTAGGCTTCCCAGTTCAGCGGTTATTGGCGAAATCCCTTCCCCGCACTTGCCGTGGTCTTGGTATGCATTTTTGTTATAGACATCATGGGTATGTCGGGGCCCTATTTCGGCAATGTTGTAGCACTTATGTTCCTTTAGAGGCTCATAGATAGATGTCAACTCATGTATAGTTTGGTATGCCTTGTCGGCTGATTTTTGTTGTATAGTCTTTCACGGCATCGTGGTAGCTTGTACCTTATATATAGTTTCTTAACTTCCTGGTCATCCCATGTTATGTATGTTCATGTCATTATCTTTCATTGTTGGTTGTTTATGATCCATGTCTACCATTTATATTGATCTTGTCGGCCCTTAAATATAATAAGGAAGGTTAGATAAAATGTACGTTGGTGCTCGGCAAATATGGCCCGGGTGCTAGTCATGACCCTCCACTTTGGGTCATGAAAAACTTGGTATTAGAGCAAGTCTGTCCTGGGGGTTTTTTATGAGCCGTGTCTAGTAGAGTCTTGATTATGGATGTGTAGCGCGCCACATTTATAATCATGAGGCTACATGATATCTAGGGTTGTTACCTTATTCTTGAATCTAGATCGTGTGTAGAGTTGAGTCGTAAGTGTTGGTCTCTAATATTCAACTTGTTTTCTTTCAGTGATGCCTTCGACTTTGAAGCAAATGATTAGTAGACAGCTTGATACAACTGCGGGAGAGGGTACCAGTCAGGTGCCCCAAGCCAGAGCAAGCCAAAGTGAGGCTCAGAGTGGGATGCTATCCCATACCTCATCTACTCCGTCTCCTCTAGAGGATATTAGGAGACACCCAGCACTACCAGTTCCTCAATCTGGAACTACAAACCAGGATATGTGGAGTGCGGTGCAGTTGTTGACTAGCTTGGTAGCTTCTCATGCTCAGAGGCAGAATACCTGTGTTGTTGATAAACCGGTTAGTATGAGAGTTCGTGATTTTATTAATCTATTCCCTTTAGTATTTACCGGATCAGACCCCAGGAGGACCCGCAGACTTCTATTGATTAGGTTCATTGTACATTGCGTGTTATGCATGCTAGTGATACAGAGGAAGTAGAGTTGGCTTCTTATTGGTTACGAGATTTAGCAGTTTTCTGGTACGATAGTTAGGAGAGATCTAGGGGTCTGAATGCTCCTCCAATTGTGTGGAAGGAATTTTTTGAGGCCTTTCTTCGTCACTACTTTCCAGTTGAGATACGACGAGCTAGAGCTGATAAGTTCTTAAACCTTTGATAGGGGACTATGAGTGTGCGAGAGTATAGTATGCAGTTTGATTATTTAGCAAGGTATGATCTGTATATGTTGGCCGAGATGAGCAATAGAGTGCATCTGTTCGTGAACAGGTTGGGACAACATCTGATAAATGAGTGAACGACAACCTTCTTGGTGGAGGGCATGAATATTTCCCGTATTCAGGCTTATGCCCAGACCCTAGAGGATCGTAAGCACCTGTAAAGGGTAGATAGGGAGAAGGATAGGGGCTAGCATAAGAGGGATATATTTGCAGGGTATTTTAATGACTTTAGAGGCAGTGTTAGGCCCCAGTCTTCGAGGAGTTCGGCGCTACCTATAGCTAGCGCTTCTCCATAGTTTTAGAGTCCTCGATATGATCGATTTACCTATTCTGGTCCATGTAAGAGTTCGAGAGCATCGTGCTTGCAATATCACAGGGAAACTAGTCAGACGAGACCCCCAACACCACATTGTGATCAGTGCAGCAAGGCCCATTTTGGACTATGTCGTTGAGGTTTTGATGCGTGCTATTCTTGCAGATAAACTAGACATATGATGCTGGATTGTCCTAGTAGAGGAGGTGGTGGTCTGGATTAGCCGACTGGATCTATGTCTAGTTCTTCCTCATAATTTCAATCTCCAACACAAGGTTTTCAGCAGTCGGCAGGTCGTGGTAGAGGTAGAGGTGCAGTGCCGAGTTCAAATGGTGCTCAAAATTGAACCTATGCTCTAGTAGGCTGACAGGATCTCGAGTCGTCTCCGAATGTTGTTATAGGTATATTGTTTGTGTTTTATTACGATGTATATACGTTGATTTATCCATTATCTACATTATCATATATTACACCCTTTATGGCTAATAAGTTTGGCATTGAACCTGAATTGATAATTAAACCACTTGCGGTATCTACTCCGATAGGAGATTCTGTAATTGCTAGAAGGGTATATAGAGGTTGCACAGTGATGATTTGTAGTCGTCAAACCTCGGCAAATTTATTTGAGTTAGAAATGGTTGATTTCGATGTGATAATAGGAATGGACTGGTTGGCCTCATGCTATGCAAATATTGACTATCGTACGAAGATGGTTAGGTTTCAATTTCTTGGTGAACCCAT
This sequence comes from Nicotiana tabacum, assembly GCF_000715075.1. Taxonomy (NCBI): domain Eukaryota; kingdom Viridiplantae; phylum Streptophyta; class Magnoliopsida; order Solanales; family Solanaceae; genus Nicotiana; species Nicotiana tabacum. Next base: position 45,617,265 of record NC_134084.1, read on the forward strand.
CATTGAATGGAAGGGGAACATTACTACACCGAAAGGTAGGTTTATTTCCTATATTAAGGCAAGGAAGATAATTCAAAAGGTTATAATTATCATCTCGTTCGCCTTAGGGGTGCGGAGGCGAAGCAGCCTACTCTACAATCAATCCTTGTGGTCAATGAATTTCTAGATGAACTCTCAGGCCTTCCTTCTGAAAGGGAGATTGACTTTAGCATTGATGTGTTGCCTGACACTCAACCCATATCTATTTCTCCACACAGAATGGCCTCGTCAGAGTTGCGAGAGTTGAAGGCGTAGTTGAAAGACTTGCTGGATAAGGGCTTTATTAGGCCTAGCATTTCACCTTGGGGTGCGCCAGTTCTGTTCGTGCGGAAGAAAAACGGGTAGTTAAGGATGTGTATCGATTATCGACAGTTGAATATGTTTACTATAAAGAACAAGTATCCACTTCCAAGGATTGACGACCTGTTTGACCAACTCCAGGGTGCCAAGTATTTCTCCAAGATTGACTTACGTTCAGGGTATCATCAGGTGAGGGTTAAGGAGAAGGATATTCCAAAGATGACCTTTCAGACAAGATATGGGCACTTTGAGTTCTTGGTGATGTCGTTCGAGCTAACAAATGCCCCATCAACTTTTATGTATCTTATGAATACTGTATTCAGGCCCTATCTTGATGTGTTCATGATCGTATTCATTGATGACATTCTGGTGTATTCTCGTTCAGAGGTAGAACATGCGAGCCACTTGCGGATAGTATTATAGATGCTTTAGAATCGTAAGATATATGCTAATCTCTCCAAATGTGAATTTTGGCTGAACTCAGTAGCATTCCTTGGCCATGTGATATCTAAAGAGGGTATTAGTGTCAACACTCAGAAGATCGATGTAGTAAACAATTGGCCAAGACCTACAATACTATCAGAAGTCAGCAGCTTCCTGGGGCTAGCAGGATATTATAGGCAATTTGTAGAAGGGTTTTCCTCTATATCAGCACCATTGACTAAGTTAACATAGAAAGCTACTAAGTTCTAGTGGTATGACACTTGTGAACGAAGTTTTCAGGAGCTAAAGAATCGATTGACATCCGTGCCAGTGCTCACTCTCCTGAAAGGAACAGAAGGTTATGTGGTATATTGTGATGTCTCAGGTATAGGTTTAGGGTGCGTATTGATGCAATGTCGGAAGGTGATTGCTTATGCATCAAGACAATTGAAAAAGCATGAAAAGAATTACCCGACCCATGATTTGGAATTGGCTCTAGTAATATATGCTTTGATGATATGGTGGCACTACTTATACGGCATCTATGTTTACATCTACACAGATCACAAGAGTTTACAATACATCTTCAAGCAGAAGGAGTTGAATTTGAGGCAACTTAGATGACTTCAATTACTGAAAGATTACAATGTCAAGATATTGTACCATCCCAGTAAAGCCAATGTTGTGGCAGACGCTCTCAGTCATAAGTCAATGGGAAGCTTAGTACGGATTAAGGCAGGTAGACAGGGGTTGACTAAACAACTTCATCAGCTAGCCAATATGAGAATCAGATTGTTAGACTCTGATGACGGAGGTGTTACTGTACAAAATACATCTGAATCATCTTTGGTAACCGAGGTAAAATCACGGGAATATGAAGATCCTATCTTAGTATGATTGAGAGAGAGCATTCAATAGTGTAAAATTATGACTTTTGAGATCGGTGGAGATGGGGCCCTGAGATACCAGGACCGATTATGTGTGCCTAATGTGGTAGGGTTGCGAGAGAAGATTATGAATGAGATTCATCAATCCTGATATTCCATCCATCCCGGCTCGACAAAGATATATCATCATTTCAAGGAGCAGTATTGGTGGGATAACATGAGGAAGTCTATTGCAGAATTTGTAGTCCAGGGTCCTAATTGTCAACAAGTAAAGATCGAATATCAAAAACCCAAGGGATTGCTTCAAAATATAGAGATTCCGACTTGGAAATGGGAGGTGATTAATATGAACTTCATTATTGGATTAACTCGCTCTTATCATAAGTTTGACTCCATCTGGGTGATAGTTGATAGACTTACAAAAATGTGCCCATTTTATGACAGTTAAGACAACTTACACGGCTGAAGGTTATGTGATGTTGTATATCAAGGAGATTTTTAGGCTCCATGGTGTGCCGGTATCTATTATACCAGACAGAGGAGCTCAATTTGTGGCTAACCTTTAGAGGTCTTTTCAGAAGGGTTTAGGCACACAAGTGAATCTCAGCACTGCATTCCATTTGTAAATTGAAAAATGGGCTGAACGTACCATTCAGACACTTGAAGATATGCTACGAGCATGTGTTCTAGATTTCAAGGGGAGTTGGGATGATCATCCACCTCTCATAGAATTTTCCTACAATAATAGCTACCATTCTAGTATTAAAATGGCTCTGTACGAGGCACTGTACACAAGAAGATGCAGATCACTAGTTGGATGGTTTGAAGTTGGTGAAACAGAATTATATAGCCCAGATTTGATTCACCAAGCCATTGAGAAGGTGAAAGTGATACACAAATGACTGAGGACGCCGCAAAGCAGGCAAAAGTTTTATTCTGGTATACGACGTTGTGATATGGAGTTTGAGGTTGGTGATTGGGTTTTCCTGAGGATCTTGCTGATGAAGGGTGTTATGCGTTTTTGGAAGAAGGGTAAGCTGAGTCTGCGGTATATCGGTCCATATAAAATTCTTCAACGAATTGGACAGGTTGCGTATGAGTTAGAATTGCTATCCGAATTGGAACTTGTCCACCCAGTATCCCATGTATCTATGTTTAGGAAATGTATAGGAGACCCTTCTCGATTTGTCCCTATCAAAGATGTACAAGTTACAGAGGATCTATCATATGAATAAGTGACAGTGGCTATATTAGATCGACAAGTTCGCAAGTTAAGAATAATAGATGTAGCTTTCGTCAAAGTATTGTGGAGGAAAAAAAATATGGAAGAAATGACATGGGAAGCAGAAGAGGAGATACTGTCTGAATACCCTTACCTATTCCAGAATGAAGATAACGAGGATTCTATTGAATGAAGGACGCATTAGAAGGTGAAACAACTCTATGAGGTAAGCAATAGCTTGAGAATACTCTTATTTAATACAAAATTGTGATATGAAGATAATGTACATATCCATAATGCTTTGTGTAGACTTGTGAGAAAATACGTTGGGTTTAACTGCTTGCGAGTTTGGCTAGTGTCCATTTCATAGGAGAAACTTGGCCAGAAATTTCCGTTGAAATCCACGATGAGTTAGACTCCCCATAAACCCTTACATTTAAGGACGAATGTTCCTAAGGGGGGGACGGTGTTACAACCCATATTCACGAATGTTAGTTCATATCATAAGTTAGTCAACATAAATCCGAGAAGAGATTATCTTTAAAGTGATAAGAAGTTAATCCTATTGGTCTTAAAAGATACAAAGGTGTACAACGGGGGTTAACAAGTATTAGAAGTTAAACCAATCAAGGATGTTGTAACCCGTATTTTTGGGTAAACCAACAAGTGCTTAATATACTCAAGAGGTCATGTTTTAAGGTATTTGAATCATATAATATCCGTATCATAAGTCTTGAAGTCAAACGAGCTATGAAACAAAAGTCGACAAAAGTTGTCGCAACTTACGTTCATAATTTTACTTAAACTTTAGGTCAAATGTTACTACTCTTTTATCCCAATTTACTGGGAATTACATGGTGATATACCCACCAAATTGAAGATCTATGAGTCTAGTTTCAAAATCATTAAACCATTCCTCCATACAATCTCGTAGTAGGGAGTTATTCGCGTTTTCGCGACACTACGCCAAGCACCTGTCTATGGGGCCCACATAGGCGGTTTAAGACATATGGATATATATAAAAGAGGCCTCAACCCCGTTTTAATTCATTGTTTTTAGTGTATTCAGACCTTATAACCCTAAAAATATCCTCTCAAGTTTCTCTCATGATCAAAGACCCAAACAAAGGGCAAACAACACAAATCAAGTGTCGGGAATCCCGTGGCGCTAGTAAGTTTCTTGTTCTTCTTGTTGTTGATCATTTTTGTGTTTTTCCAGCTAGTGTGGGAGGTTGTTTTAAGTGTTTTATGTTCTTTAAATACTCCCTCAAGTTTTAATATCAACCCTAGGTGATTTCAAGTCTTCTAAAGTGATTCCAGTACCGAAAACCCCTAATTGATTGCTAGTTTCACTTCCTTGTTCTTGTGGCAGCATTGGAGGGATATTTCGAGGAAAATTAAGGTATAATTGGAGTTGTTATTTATTTTTAGAGGTAAGTAACCTCTTACTCTATATGTATTTAGGATTATACAAGTTGTGGCTAAGTCGTTGAAGCTAGAACTTGTGAAATATATATATCGAAAGGCTTTGTAGTAGTGTTGTTGGTTGGTGGACTATTTTGGGAGGCTCAATATGATTATTATTGATCTTGTTTGGGATGTTTGGTGATTGTTTTGACTTGAGGGAATTCATATAAATAGGGGAGGTGCTGTCAATTTCCTCGTAAAATAGGTTGTGGTCGATACATAATAGTTACGATGCCTAAATGATAACAATAATGTAATTTCTCTTATTGTAGACTAAGGAGTCATGAAATTTGCATAGCTTGAGGTTGGGCAGTATATACAAGGTATGTGAGGCTATCCCTTTCCCTCTTTTGCACGACACTAATTGTACATAATGTAATGAAATGAGCTTCCAAGATACTCTACTCTTAGAAGCTAGTAGTACTTACATTGTTTTCCCTCTTATGGAACGATTGATGTTAATGTTGCTTCTCTTATTCTTATGTTATCAATGTTGTTGGTACTTCCTGATTCTTATAAGGTTCATAGTGAAGAGTTAGTCCTAATAACGTGTACAGAGGATACCGACCTTACGTCACTCCAAAAGGTTTAGAATGTGATTCCATGAGTCGAGCATGCATTATATATATGTATCTATTTTACTCTACCGAGCCACGCTATAGTTGGCCGGGTACGACACCTATTGTGCAACCACTGATTAGTTGGGTTTTACTGAGCTCCACGTGGCCGGGTACGATTCTACCGAGCCTTATGATGGTCGGGTAGAATTTTATGATGATGATGATGCCTACAGAGGTGTATGTTTTAAAAGTCTATGTATACTTATTTCTGTATCATGCATTGCATGTCAGTAGCCCTCAGAGGTACCTAGACGTTACAGGTTGTACATTCTCTATCCCTGCTTACATTACTATTCGTACTTATGGTTCCCTGCCTTACATACTCGATACTTTATTCATACTGACATCTCTTTTATTTTTGGACACTGCATGTCGTGCTGTAGGTCTTGATAGATGGGTAGACGCAGCTCCCCCGCCACAGTAGGCTGCCTAGTTCAGCGGTTATTAGCGAGATCCTTCTCTGGACTTACCGTGGTCTTGGTATGCATTTTTGTTATAGACATCATGGGTATGTCGGGGCCCTATTTCGGCAATGTTGCAGCACTTATGTTCCTTTAGAGGTTCATAGACAGATGTCGACTGGAGGTGGACTCACACTTGATAAACCTTGGTTGTGGACCAGTCTAGCATAATCACTAATGCTCTCCGTTGGACGAGAGCTACGTTTCCGAACTGGTCTGCACCAAAGGGCTGATTCTGAGCCATTTTTCGAGCCATCTCCTCCTCGTAAGCAATTTGTTCATCTCTAAGTGTTGCTTCTTCAACATCTCTTGCAGCTTTCTCTCCGAGTTGGGCTGCCTCTATCGCATCCAAATCAACATTATCATCATCTCCCTCCATCTTTTCTTTGGTTGAGGATTGCCCAACCGTTTATGTATTCTCGGGAAGATTTTTTTCCTTCCTCTCCTTAGCTTCCTTAGGTCTAACTTTAGTCGATACTTCTAAGGTTCAAGTGAATCTATTCACTCTATTATTAGTTCAAACATTCACTAGAAACTTTTCTCTCAATTATGATTCAACCTCACAATATAAACTAAGTTAATGCTTAGTGAAGATATGTAAGAATTCGTAGTGTATTATTCTTTAGGTGAACCTCTTTCGATTATCCTCCTAACTAGGTCTAAACAATAATTCAACTAACCTCTTTCGATTACTCGGAAGAATCAATGAATTCAACCAACAAAATAATGCAACAACATCACAAGTTATGCCTCTTTGATTACATAAATATGTGAATATCTATGCAACAATTAAAACACACAAAACGATTCAATACATAAAAATTAAAGTTAATATTCACAAACAATTCTCAAAATACCAAATCCATCATCCCTAATGACGAATTACTCAATGTATATAGAGAAATTCATCACAATTAAGTTTAAGTCAAAGGAAAACATAAAACATCCAAACCCTTGTCTTTATTGAGGATGAATGATGAAATCCTTGTGCTCTTGCTTCTCCCAACTCTCCTTAGCTTACTTAGGTCTAAACTATGTCAAAAATCCTCAAAATACTGTTTTTCTATGTACATATACCATGTAGGGTTGGGCCCAAACATATACACCTTCTCCTACGTAAAAATGGACGCTTTTTCCAGACAGGACATGCGTGTCCGCGCATCTGGAAGTGTGCTCCCGCACTTGGCCACACACGTTTCACATTGTTCTGCCCTATATGCACGGCTAGTGCACGAACGCTCACTTGCCAAGCACTTTTAACTATTTTTTATTGGGAATTTGAAAAACATTAAAACATCAAAATTGTATCCCTTTGAAAAATCATTCCAACAATGTATTGTAGAGGCCAAACGGAGTTCTTAGGTAACTGTTATGTGCATTTTACTGGACACAGTGTAGTATGCCTGCTCGATTCTTCATTCGTTCTTAACTATCATCCGTTGATCCTCGAACATGATCCCGGCTTAATTCCCTGGGATTTTGCTCAAACTTAAAAGATTTAAATCACTTGAATTTATTTCATAACATCTACATAGCTCGAAATCACTTATACAAGGCATAAAACACACAATTAGTGAAAAACACTAGCGTTTAAAGCTCAAACTCAACTAAAGTGCAGTAAATTGGAATGTAATAATCGACTAAAACATGAGATTATAGCCTACCATCAGCTACAAATGAATGGAGCCGTAGAATCCACTAACAAGAACATCAAGATGATATTGAGGGAAATGGTAGACAATTACAAACAATGACACGAGAAGCTACCATTTGCTTTACTCGGGTATCGTACCATAGTTCGTACATCAACTGCGGAAACTCCCTATATACTGGTCTACGGTACTAAAGTTATTATCCCCGTAGAAGTGGAAATCACTTCCTTAAGAATCGTATAGGAAGCCGAGCTTAGGGACGCATAATGGCTACGGAGCCGGTATGAACAACTAGCTCTCATTGATGGAAAAAGAATGAATGCAGTATGTCACGGTCAACTCTACTGGAATAGAATGGCATGAGATTTCAATAAAAAGGTCAGGTCGAGGCAATGCACACCGGGGAAATTGGTGCTGAAGCGGATCTTCCCATATCAGGATGAAGCAAAGAGGAAATTCTCATCCAACTAGCAAGGCCCTTACATGGTTCACCGGGTATTAATTTGAGGAGCTTATACTTGCAGAGATGGATGGAGAGATTTGGACAAAACCCATCAATTCGGACGCACTCAAGAGATACTATGTTTAAGATTATGTTTACACTTTTTATTTGATGCAACTGAACTATTCTTTCCCTGATTCCCATTTAAGAGGGGATACGTAGGCAGCCTTGTGGGTTTGGTCACATCATAATAAAATCTTCATTTTTCCTATGGTCAGAAATTGGGGAAAGGTCTCGAGTTTGCCCGATCTCATCACGTTTGGAATTGCCAAGGAATGTGTTTCCAGATGTATGCATTTGAACTAGAGCAGAATTTTGAGGAGGATCCTCAATATTCCGAGGCAAGGAGGTTGCAATGTCTTGAAATGTGTCACAGTTACAAGTTCTTCAAAATTATTTGATCTCATGCACTGTCACATATTTCAAATAACTACATTTCTACAAATTTTATATCAAATGCATGCATGTTTTTTGAAAATTTTGTTTCTATGGCAGCCAGATGTTACCTAGGGTGACTCAAGTAGGGCCTTAAGACAAGAGTAAAGGCAAATCAAGGAATCGAGAGAACGAACCCACCTTTCCCCCACAAGACTCACGATTTTTCTTTGGATGCAGGTACAATGAACATAATAGGAACATCCACAAATACATACACACAACAGGATCACTATCTGCATAATGACAAAAGTCGCCAAACCCAAGCACATCAAGCTAAGAAATGCTTTATCCTCTTGCATTTAGTCATTGCTTTTCCTACATAGGGCTAAGCACTACCCTCATCATTGCATAAGGCTAAGCATTTCCTTCCTTCGCAAGAGACTATACATTGTCTCTATTCCTTGCATAAGGCTAAGCATTGTCTTCCTTTGCATGAGACTAAGCATTGTCTCTATTCCTTGCATAGGGATAAACACTGCCCTCACCTTGCATAGGGCTAAGCAATGCCTCTATTATTGCATAAGGCTAACAGTGCCTTTCCTTGCATGTGGCTAAGCACTACCTCCATTATTACATAAGGCTAAGCATTGCCTTTCCTGCATGAGACAAAACAATGTCTTCACTCCTTGCATAGGGCTAAACACTACCCTCACCATTGCATAAGGCTAAGCATTGTCTTTCCTCGCATAAGGATAAGAACTAACTCCATTATTGCACTACCTCCATTATTGCATGAGGCTAAGTATTACCTTCCCTTGCATGAGACTAAACACTGTCTCTGCTACAATGCATAAGACTAAGCACTGTCTCCCTTCTTCGCATAGCTCTAAACACGCCTTCATTTCATACAAGACTAATCTTTGTCTTGTCTCATCCTCGCATATGACTAAGCACCACAAGTTTCCTTCATCAAATGATCGATATCGCAACATCTTTGCATTTCATGGGCTGAAACATCACCACATTTTTGAAGGCGTCATAGTCTGAAGGCACAATCCTCATAGCCTGAAAACACCATTCCATGGCCTGAGGATCTCTTGAAACTGCACATCATTATTCAAAGGCGTCATGGTCTAGAGGCGTCATCCCCATATCCCAAGGAAACCATTTCATGGCCTGCGAATCCCTTATCATGCGCTTCATGGCCTAGGACGTCATGATCTAAGGACATCATCCCCATCATCTGAAGACAACCTTCATGGTCCGAATGGAATTTACCTCATGTTTAAATTTTCACAATAACCCATGTATATTCATGTGCATCGTGTTTTAAGTTTTGCAGGTAAATCGGTAGGTAACCGTTTTACAAGCAGAAGCAATTTTTGCTCCGATTTCCGTTCACAACGTTCTCATCCCTGACTATCTCAAACGTAATTGATCGCCCTTTTGTCCCATAAATATTCCTTATATATCCATAACACTCAAAAAATGCATCTGTAGCTCCACTTATAATTATCCGTTACCCACGACAATATCGCATCCAGAAGATCCTTTTTGAAACATACGACCACTCTTTTAACAACTCCATCGATTTCATTCGCTGTTGGATCTAGAACTAGACACGGCCTGATTTCCGTAACACCAGGGATATGTAGCCAACTCAAGAACTAGGGTTCGGCCCCCATTTTTTCAAACCACATCATTCCTCACTCAATTCGGAAAAATTTTGTCATCATTTTCTTTACCCAACAACTCTTTCATCATTCCCAAGTATAAAGGGGCAGTTGTTGATACCTAATTTTGCCTTCAGATTTTTCAAGTTAGTATATATACTTTTAAAATATCATTTTTGCATCATTACTTAATTCACAAGAATTATACAAGTATTTTCTATAATTTTTCATAATCTTTAGAGGTTTAAAATTAATTTCTCTGCATTTAAATTACTTGATTATTTATTAATTACCCTTTCAAATTATGTTTTGATGACTTACTCATTTGTTATTTAAACCTACATACATGTTCTACTTCATTTCACATAATTATATTTGTATTTTTAAGCTATTTACCTAATTTTGTAATAATAGCCTATATTCTACAAATAATTGTATTTAGTATATTATTGATGCCAAAGTGGCATTTTATATTTTTATAAAGTTGAGTTATTATTTTCAAATATTTTGTACAGCATAAATATTCTTTTTACCATTTATTAGATGTTTTAATAAGTTATTTTTAATTAATTTTAAAGAGTTTCAAGAACTGGCTCAAAACAGGCAATTTTTTCGGACAAATTCAAGGCACAAAACATTAAGCCCACCTCATCTAACCTCTCAGCATCACAAACCAAACTCCCCTTCACATTGCCCGGTCACGACCCATCAAATAACTCGCCCCGTTTCCCCTTCGATTTTGGCAGTTGATTTTCAATGATCAACAGCCCATAATAAACCCTTCCTTTCTCCTTATATCCCCATAACCCAAACCTTAACCCTATTTTCAATTATTTGTCGCCTCAAAACATCTCAACCCCTTTACTCTTGTGAGAAACCCTAATGGTCGCCTCTTGATTTCTCTCCGATTGCAAACCAAAAATGGAATCAATCCATGATTCACTTATGAACAATCGTCCTCAATCTTCGAGACATAGACGATATTTCGTCTATGTACAGTCGCCACTGGGTTATATGGGTCCGATTTACCAAGATCATCAGCCAATCTATGTTTTTTCGTCGAACTAAGGTTTGAAATTCAATTTTTTTCTTTACAGGTTCTATTATCGATTGCATATGATTTTCTTTCCTTATTTTTTGTTGATGAATTGTTTTCCATGTTTCCTTGCCTAATTCTACCACTTTATAAACCCCTCCCCAATTTACCCTTTAGGAAGGACTCTAATCACTGAACAACTGCTGTTAATATCTCACTTTCACCTTCTATATTATTTTTGCTCTCTCTTGATTGTGGCCGGTTGAAAGCCAAAGCCAGTGGAATTTTCTCTATTAACCTCCCTAGTACGAGCACTGCTCGAGGCTCACTGAAGCTCCTGTGAACTTTGATGCACTAGGATTTAGGGTTCTCACTGTTGTCTTTCTTTTGCCATCACTACTGAGATTCTGTGTTACTCACTCTTTTGCTTGTTTATCTTCGCAATTGGTTAGCATTCTTGACTCTTACAACCTTAATTATTACTCCTCTACTTGTTCAAGTAAGTGTATTCTGTGTAAAAACACTTTTTGAACTTTTCGACAAGCGCGCCTTAAGCTTCTTTATTATTGGCAAACTCCCAATATTGTATTTTTATATACTTTCTGTAATTTTATTGTCTCAATGATGTTCTACAGTTTTATGTTCTCTAGTATCGAAATTGATAGGTTTAAACATGTGTAGTATATCTTCACTCTATGTAATTGATTCAAATGGTTTCTTTCCTTCTTAAGTTCTATCTCATTGGGCATGCTCATGTTAGCCCTGATGTCGTGTCTTTTGCCTATTCATATTTATGCCTTGGATTTCTGGGACTCTTTGTAGAAATTGCTTGCCCATACTTTGATTTAATCCTTTATGTGTAACATGTTGTTTCATGCAGACTGATCCTTGACTGTCCCATGTTATAGCATTGTCTTTTGCGATTTGTAACTGTAATAATTGTGTTCCTTGACTTTTCAATCCTGCACTCTAAGCATTTGCTTCTAGGATAAACACCATTTTGTAGATTTTATCTCATGTTGGGTTGGCTGACATGAATCCTAATCTCTGCTTGTCCTGCTAGCCTGTAATTTAAATGTGAATTCTTTTGAATCTTTGTGCTATAATTCACATCCATCAGGTTAAGTTTCGTGATCAACTAAGTCATAGGTTTGCCAAATTGTTCCTACTAGCATGTTGTTATGCTGTTTGCAACCAAATTCTCCCAAGGTTCTCATGTTAAAATCTTCTTATAGAGAGTGCACTCTACCTTCTTCTTGTTTATGATTCCGTTAAACTATCATCTAAAGGTCTTTGGGTTGTTTTTAGTTCCTGCTTTTACTTTGAAACTCTTTGAAATGGTTTATTGTCCTATGATGGTCAATCTTATCACTATCAAACTCTGTTCCCGAAATTACAATATAGGCTTGCCTTATATGTGTCTTGTGTGCCTTTTTATTTAGCATGATCTTATTTATATGTCTTGGCTAGAACTGTTGATGGTTACAGCTATAAAAACCAAGTGTTTAACTTGTTCTATGAGTATTGTGCCACCTGCCTAGCTAGGTTTAGCATCCATTTGGGTAAAAATGTGTTGTTGGACCTTGGCATCGGATTCAGGCGCACTCTATTTGCCCTGTGAGCCTGTGGTTTAGGCTTGGTGTTTGCTTGGAGAGTAAGACTTTTTGAAAGCCTGGAATATACCTGGGTTACTTTTGTTTTGGGCCTGTAATTGCTTTAGTGGGCTTGTTTCAGCCCGTATTTTATCATTTTTCAAGTTTGTATTATTTTATTCTTGGGCTTGTAATAAACAAACAGTTGGGGTAATAGTGAAATTAGGGGAAACGAGTACATATAGGGTCTACGTTGTCTATTTGATATATTGTCCAACATACATTATATGTTATTTAGTTTCATGTGTAGAAAGCATGCCTATAGGAATCATGCACACACTTCACTTCATTTGTCAAATATGTTACACTTGTTTCCATGTCTACCATTCAATACTCTTAGATAACATATTTATAGGGTGCAACAATGCAATACTTTTACTTATCTAAATACCATACTACAGGATCTTAACTTATTACTCAACTACTTCATGTTGTTTTTGTACTGATTCATTTAGACATCATGCCTATAGGATGTATTATATATGCTTTGTTAACCTATATACTGTCACGACCAAACCGATGAGCTGCGACGGGCACCCGGTACCTTACTCAACCGAGTACCAACATAACATATATTTTCGTGTCATACTATCATAGATATCTGAGTCGGAAGGCTGTCGTGATATAAGTAGGGTACAACATATAATACCAACTTATACGTAAGACATAAGGGCCTATAAGACCAAAATAACCACTCGTATACTGAACATAGGCCGACAAGGCCATATAATCTTTTACGTACACGTCATCTGTCTACAAGCCTCTAAGAATATGTAATTTTCATAAAGGCCGGGATAGAGGCCCGCTATACCAAACAATACACGTCTAAATCATACTAACCAAACAAGCAACTCCGAAGCAAATGGAGGGCACCAACATCTTCCACCGAGCTAATAGCCTACTTGGAGGGCTCTCGACCTGTGTATCCGGACCTGCGGGCATGAAACACAGCGTCCCCAGGGAAAAAAGACGTCAGTACGAATAATGTACCGAGTATGTAAAGAACATAAATAAGTACATAAAAGACATGGAAGAAATATAGAGTACATGACTCAACCTGTAAGTTTGGACAACTCTGTAAATCATGAAATATTTATAGTGTCTGCTATCATGTCGTGCATGTGTTATAATATCATCATGCATCTGAGGTCATCCCATCATATCATCTAAGCTACTGTGGGCAAAATCATCAACATATACCAGCTGATCAGGTGGTGGTGCGTATATAACGCCGTAACCTTTTCCCATATCCCATATAAATATAATATACATATATATGCCTATATAACGCCATCTGGTCATGGGTCAATGTACATGTATAAATGCATGAAATGTAAGAAATACGTTAATAAGATTTTCTCAGAATGCCATAAAAATCCATATGCCTTTCGGATAAACTTTATCAAATACGTATTTTTCTGAGACCCATAAACAGAAGATGTAATACCAATCCACATGGGGGAATCAAGAATATAGACACCCCTAGTATTTCTATGAATAGTGTCATTTATGAAAATTGCATATTTTGCTCGTTTCATTTGTATCATTTGGATCATGCTAAAAAGAAATAAGGATAGCCTTAACATATCTTAATTGCTCACAAGAACTCGAGAAGGTCGTAGATGAATATTCAAACTTGGATCATATTGAAATAATTATCCTCAAAGTGTTGGCATGAATTCCTAAAGAATTATCCTCAACGAAGCTTGAACGTTGGTTAATTCTTTCTCCGTGCCAAATGAAGGGTGTTGTATGTTATAATAGATTTTCCAAGAATGAGAGCACACCGAAATGAAGCAAAAATGGTCAAAAAGGTACTGTCCAAAAGACAAACGGTTCATTGAAATATTAAACATATCTGTTCACGTTACTGTATCTCTTCTTTCCTTTATCCCTTTTTTCTCCATCCCACAACTACTTCTTATCTTTAAAATTAACTTATTAAAGAGATATTGACAATTTATGATTGGTAAAGCTGAAGCTTGTCACGTATCTATAATGCATATATTTGAATGGGTGTGGCTTACTTTGGTGGTGACTTAGCCACATAATGTTAGTTGCCACCTTTCAATTTTATTAATGAGTCACTTTGTTTGGTTTATGTTGCTGCCGCGTTGATTTTTACCTATTCCCAACCAATTAACTAGTAACACCTTAATTAACTGTTAATCTCCCATTAAAATTAATAATTACTCGATTATCCACATAATTAAAAATTATCTCATATTACTTAAAAGACTACTCACCTTTAACACACCTTTTGTACATCTTACTATCATGGTTATGTGGTATCTTGTATAGTAATAGTCCATAAATACTAGATATTTTAGCTCGGGACGTATTTTATCCCAAAATGTCAAACTTCGTTAAAATTCATTTTCTTCGATTTGCATACCCTCTCACCTTCACGAATTTACTCATCACTTATTTGAAATAGCACAATACTTATAATCTCACAATAATCTCATTACCGAATTTACGTCGATTAACTTACAATGAAACTTTATCGTACAAAAATGCAGGATGTAATATCCTATTTCCGAGCTTCCATTAATTTATTTATGGCGTACTTTCACGTATGAAAACATGAGGTGTAACAGATACCATGCCTATAGGACTTCAAATAATCAATTGGTCAATTGCTTATATTACTTTTAGTATACTCCCATCAAGATATCATGATTATAGGATTCCAATAATCTAATTGACTATTCTTATTGTTTTCATTATACTGTTACCTGCCAAAGACGCATGTCTATTAAAACCAGCATTAGAGGTTTAGAACTATGATTGTTTTCACTACCTATTTACACAAACGATTAGATATCATGTCTAAAGAGTTTGCAACACTCTAATTTGCCTATATGTTAGTCGAGAAATAATAGCATTGCCTACATAATACTGGAATCCAGAATCACATAAAAATCATGCCTATAGGACTCAATGATTCCAACATGTCTTAATGTCATATACTGTCTAACAAGAAATCTGTCTGCGTGTTTTTCCTACTTATATGTGGAGGTTACTTGAGTCGTTTTATTGCAATTATGTGCAGTCCTATCTGTTTTGATTGTCACCTAATTGTTGTCATTTTGTGCAACTTAGTTTAGTCTAGAACTACCAAATAGTAGGTCCAAAGCCTCCTGGACCCTAGGCATGGGATGGGTAGCACACACATAGGGCATGACTTAGAATTGAATTAGAGCGCTTTTAAGTAAATAACATCAACATAGTAATCGGGTAGCAGGAGATGATATCCCGTGCTCGCTGAATAATTTAAGCAACTCCTACCTAAAAGAAGTTGTAAAGTATTATTTATGTTGCACGGGTTATCCTTTAGGCTAAAAAACTTAGGACCCCCTTTTTCCCTTTATGCTTGCTAATGGATTTAGTCATTAAATATAGACCGACGCAGTTGTAACCCTTGTGATCTTTAAAACTTGTATCAATTATTCATATAGTTTAATGATATTTTCCTTACACTGGTTAATGTTATAATAGGACTTTTACTTTTATATCATTATTTATACGCTCGCCTAGTTTAATCATATAATCCATATAGTATAAAATTCGGCTGGGAACCACAGTTGTGGACCTCGAAAAGTCCCTAACACCTTCTCTTTGAGGTAATCTAAGCCTTTACCCGATCTTTGGTGGCGTTGACTAGTTTAACAGAGTTATTTGCAGATAGGTGTCCTAACGCACCTTAAAAATCATTAGGTGGTGACTCATCTCCTTTAATACCCATTTAAAATAGTTGTCACACGTCGAAAACCGCTTTGGAGAGAAAAAGGGGTGCAACAATACATATTGGACAGATAGGTCATAGCTGGATTCGATCTCTAGACCTCACACTCTTTGCGAACCCGCTTGAGCCAATGCAACATACATCACTATTTGTCAGATGGGTTTAATATTTATTACTTTATGGCATTTTTCTGCAAGCTAAATAATTTGTACATAAAAATAGTATAATTTTTTGACAAAGCGGGTTCAGCTAAACCCGCTTGAACCAATGTAGGCCCGCCCCTATTTCTTAACGTACAATTGCTACCGTCTTCACTGGAATAAAAACACTATTATATTGTTATGTAACTTAAAGTAAATTATGATTCTAACAGATCTTGTTGGTTTCAAAGTGCATTCAACTATACATTATTCACAAGTAGTAAAGTGACTAGAAGTCAGATGTCGAACCCACCAGGACTAATCCTTAATTATTTCCGAAGCAAACTAGAATCAGTTATCTGTCCATGGTTATCAAAGAGTGATGGGTATTACTATACTAGTGGGCTTTAAACTAGTAATTTAACTAAAGAGACAAGGACACTGATATTTATGATTATGATTTAACCAATTGAGAAGATGATTCCAGGGTTGTGGTCAGTTTATCAATCCTGCTGAGTCCGAAATTACACATGTTAATTCGAATAACTATGATTGCCAGTTGATAGAATCTTTTATATGAATAGAATGCTCCTCCAGTACTACCCGCCTATTCAAAATATATCAACCTAATATCTCTATGGCATTGAATCTATCAAGAATGAATATAATACAAGATGCAACTGAGCGAGATAGATAAGTATATCTCATCCTAACCGTGAAATCATTCTCCGAGATACAGGTTCAGAAATAAGATTTTTTTAGTTTCACACTAACCTAAACACAATTTTCCAAGCACAAAATAAATAATAGGTAAATTGGTGGCCACACATTCACATATTTAGCCTGGAATTAAAGAAGCAACCAAAGACGACAATTCATACTAACAAGTTAGTAATCAACAAACATTAATATTCATGTTCAATCATAATCTCATAAATAAAATTAACCATTCATAGTATGGTTTTCAAAATAGCAATTAACAATCATAAACAAACAAGAAAGAATGGAAGAAAAAATAAACTTGTAACCGAATTTCATTATCTTCTACTCCTCGTGCATTTCTTGCCTCCAAAGATTCATAACCCCGTCAAAAGAGGTTTTATGGGTTATTTATATGACCTAGGTGTGCATATGGTCGCTCAATACAACCCTAACATGGGATGGGACAACTGAGGAGCTCGTCTACGTCGCTCGCCATACAAGGACCAGCGGACAAGCGTCATTCAAGATCTTTTTCTACATGGCTCACAATGGCTGTCACCTTCCCTTCAATTCACTAGTTTGCATGAGTGATGGGACTCTTAGCTCGTCTAAATGGGATGCAATGCAAGCCTTTAAGAACATCCAATCCAGCTTCAAATTTCTTGAGTTATTTAGCTCCAATTTGCCTTAAATTATCTCATTTAGATTCGCTTTAATCCAATAAGCCCCTACACATAAAAAACACATAATGATCAAAAATTACTCCAATAACTATGCAATCCATATAAAATCGCATAAGATAAGAGGCATAAATATATTAAAAAGCATGTACCTTTAGCCGATTATCATCACCCCACACTTAGTGTAATGATCCGGCTTGTCATTTTGTGTATTTGGGCTACGTTTTCCTATTTCATATTTTCCCTATGTATGTTTTTTGCTTGATGATTTACGGGGTTGGTCAGCTTGATTTCGAGAAGTTTTGTGGGTGATTGGAGGCACTTGTCTTATTTTGGAATCTTAAATTGTAAGAGTTGATCAAGGATTAAATTTTACATAGAACGGATTGGTGAGTTGATTAGGTTTGTATGGTGATTTTGGACATAGATGTATGTTTGGAGGTTCCTAGGATGTTTTCACTATATTTGTCGAAAGTTGACAATTTGAATGTTTGAAGAGTTTATAGGTTTGATCGGGGGTTGACTTTGATAATATCCCATTTGGGTTGTTGTCCCGGAACATGGAATAGGTTTGTTTTGTCATTTGGAAGTTGTGTCCAAAATTTGGATGTAATCCAGATTGGTTAGGCTTGAATCGGACTCTTAGTTTACAGTTACGAAGTTCTTGAACTTAGACTTATGTAACTTGAGTTTTGATCTATGATTCCCGATTTTGAATGTTATTGTGATATTTTGAGCATTTGAATAAGTTTACTTTAGGTATTCAGACTTGTTGGTATTATTAGATGGGGTTCCGGAGGGCTCGAGTGTGTTTCAGATTAGTTTCGGACCAATTTAAAAATTGTTAGCAGTTCTGGTTCTGGTGCATTGCTCCTGCGGAGGTTTAATTGTAGGTGCGAAAGTGTAGGTGAGAGGGATTGGTCGTTTTTGTGAAGTTGGGTGGTCCTATGGAGGGGCGCTTCTGCGGATAAGGGTTGCAGAAGCAAAGTCGAACATGTAGAGCTTCTATAAGCGCATGCGAGGATGGGCAGGCTAAGGAGTTGCGCTGATGAAGATTTTTGTGTTGCACCTGTGATTCCGCAGATGCGGAAGATGTGGTCGCAGGTGCGAAGGCAGACTACTTAAGTGACTTTCGCAAATACAATAATGGCTCGCAGAAGAGGCATCACAAATGCGATGGATTTGTCCCAAGATGTGGTAATCTATGGACATACTTATTTTTGAGGTTTGGTCCATTTTTCATTATTTGGAGTTTTGAAGCTCGGCTTGAGACGAATTTTGGAGTGTTTTTCATCACCACTTTGAGGATAAATATTTTCTGTTTGGATTTGATTATGTATCTCAATTCCCCATATATTTGTGCACTTGGAACATGGGTTTGAAAGAGAAAAAATTGGGGTTTTTGCCTACAACTTAAGAGGATAATTTTTTTAGATTTGAGGTCTTTTAAGACTTGGTTATGGAATTTAATTACATATATGGACTTGTGGGGTTAAGAGTAGTCGGGATCTACCCCTAAACTCAGGTTTAACCCTGTGGGCACGGGTTGACTTTTGTTTACTTTTTGGGAATTGAATACAGATTGAAGCGTTATTATTTGGAATTGAATCCTATAGCTTCATTTGATGTTATTGAGTTATTTTTGGCAAGATTTGAGTTGTTTGGAGGTCGATTCACAAGGGAAGGTATTTTTAAAGTATTGATTTTGCTTGTTTGAGCTAAGTGTCATGCCTACGCTTGGTTTGAGGCACTAGTTGCTTGAATTATTAATGATGACTACGTGCCAAGGGTGACACACATGGAGTGAATGAGCATGTGCATGTATCGAGTTTTTATCCATGCTCGAGTTAGTGCTTAGGATTTTTTCTATCATGCTTCATATATTTGTACTTCCTTGTGAGCTACTTGAAGCATGCTAGAGATTATGTGTAGGTTTACCACCTGTTCAAAAATGATAATTATTATTTTGGGATGTATTCACCTAATTGGAACTATGGTACTATACTTAGCATAGGCATACACCTTAACATGTCACTTATATCTGTCCAGGAGTATGTAATTTGATATTCATTATTCGTATACATGTATTCTTATATATGCTTTCTATGTGATATGGATTGGTAAACAACACGTGAGTGTTCTGTGCGATTTGTGTTATGATAGCATGTGAGTGGTCCGCGAGATTGTTATATTATGGCACATAAGTTGTCCGTGCAGCATATGGATAATGATCTATCCTCCTAGGGTCTGTCTCTTATGTTTTTGTTTTGATGACGTACATGCGATATGAAATATACTGATCAATGTATGGTTTTCGCATCTCTTATCTATTTGCAAATACCTTTGGTGTACATATTTCTATCGCATATCTTCTCTATATGCTAGCTTTAAAATGTATAAATTCCTGTTTATTCATATCTTCTCTTTATGTTGTTTTTACTAGAAATTGTATGCATAGGACAAATCTTCTCTATATGTTAACCAGTGCACATTGGCGTAATTCCTAATGCTTATCTTCTCTATATGATATTGTTGATGATATTTTGGTGTTAAATGCATATCTTTACTATATATTAAGATGTTAAATTGTTATAAGACTGCGGCACATCTCCTCTATGTGTATTGATTTAGTTATATCGGCATTTCATGCTTAGTTTGGTACCATTACTGTGTAGTTTATATTTTCGGACTGAGCAGGTTGTCAAGTGAGTATCACTGGTAATTCTTGCTACTACTCCTTGGCCAATGTTAGTCACGATACTTACCGACTACATTATATTTGTTGTACTCATACTACATTCTCTGCTTAAATATGCAGATCCAGGAGTTGGATCAAGTTGAGCTTTGTGAGCGATGCTGTTTACTGTGATTTGGAGACTGAGGTAGAGTTGCTTCTTAAACACAATCCCTAGTGTCTCTTTCTGTGTTAATTTACTATTGTTGTTGTTCAGTCTGTATTTTTATATTTCAGACTTGTATTCGTATTGCAGACCTCATGACTCAATTTTACCAGTTCTTGGGAGTTGTATTATGATTTGGCATTACATGTGATTACTTGTCTTTCATATTTATCTATTCTATAATATGTTACCATGTTTTGTTATTATTTTATGGCTGACCTTCCTAGCAAAGAGGTTAGGCGCCATCACGATCGGTGGCGATTTTGAGCCGTGGCAAGTTGGTATCAAAGTCCTAGGTTGCATAGGTATCACGACTGATGAGAAAGTCTGGTAGAGTCTTGCGAATCGATACAGAGACATCTGTATTTATCTTCGAGAGACTACAGGACTATTAAGAAAATCTCTCTTCTTGCATTATGTATCGTGGGAATTTTTTATCCGAAAGTTTGAACATTTTCTCTTCTATTCTCTCACAAATGGTGACGAAACGATCTTCTGGTATGGCGGAGTAGGCACCAGTACCACAGGTTAGGGCCACGAGAGTACGGGGTCGAGGCAGAGGTAGGGGTGGAGACGCACCGTAGTTAGAGCCCTTGCTAGAGCCATCACTGTGGAGGCACCTATAGCTCATCGAGGAGCAGAACTTGGTTATTATTGAGCCGGTGAGACCAGATCAAGCTTAGGAGGGATCTATTGGTATACCCAAACTTCATGAGACTTTGGGTCAGATTTTAAGTGTATGTATGAGTTAGGCTCAGGCTCAAGCGAGCATCATCCTTGTTGACCCTCCCCAAGATATTTTATATTTTAGCATGTAAATATTTAATTTAGGCCTAATATAGCTATTTTAATTAATTTGACTCTTTTACTTTATTTTATTACAAGAATATAAAAATTACAAAAATATTTGATTTTATGTACCTTTCATAAAGTAAAAAAAATAATACAAAAATAGTACCTTATTTTTATCTTTATATAATCTTGAAAAATACAAAAAATATATAATAGTTTCATATTTTAATATAGTTTAGTTTAATTAATTAGAATTTGTTTTTGCATCATATAGTATAGTTATCTTATATTAAAAGAATTTAGCTATGGTTTTGAATAATAATTTTTGGAGTCTTTTTAGCCCAAAATTGAGATACAAAAAGACATGGTCCAATCCAATTACCCTTAGCCCATTCTTCCCAACCCATTAGCTCATTTAAGTGCAAGATTTAATCCTAGCCATTTATTTCCTTCTAATCCAATGGCTATCATCGTTTCACTTCCATATAAAATACTCAATTATAGAAACTCTATCCTTAAGTTTTCAATTCCTAGACCAAGACCTAAACCTAGCTAAAAAAACACATGCACCTCTAAGAGCCCGCCGCATCTCCAACATATCGACTACAATACTACGATACAGAAGCATTTTCTTAAAGATTCTGAACAAATGAACTTAGAAAAGAATTTGAACACAAAGCACAAAGAAGAGAACTTTGATAGAAAATCACGCCACTTTATCAAAGTCATTATTAATTCCTAGGATATTTATGGGATTCAAGTCCTCTTATGGTTGATTTGTCACTATCCAGACCCATTGATATCTCCAATACCAATTACAAAAACCAGACCTTTTTGAATCCAACAACTTCCACTCGAATTCCCACTAAACGCGTCGATTATTAGATCGGGAAAAGCAGTTGTTCATTTATCAGCTTTTTTTGGTGCGTTCTTTTCCAACAATTTCTAAATTTCGAATTTTGAGGTGCTGTCCGAGGTTTGTCGAGTTCCGGCAAGCTTCGAAGTCTGAGGTTCCGATTTGTAATTTTTGTGTTTCGATCCAAGGATTGTTGCTTCGTTTAATCCAATTGATTTGCGATTTCAACTTTGTTCATCAATAAAAGGTTCATTTCTCAATTTTATTTCTTATTTCATTGTGTTATGATAACTTGGTGCGGGTGTTGGTTGATTGGTGATTTTATGTTTGTTTGAGTAGTATGTCTTAGTTTTCATTTAAATTATTTTAATTAATTTTATTTCGATTGTGATATATGTAGTCTTGGTTCTTGAATAAATGCTTTTAATTGGGCAGATGGAAATTTGGAGTTGTTTCTTTCTTGGCAAAGAATAATAATGGGCCATAAGGTGGGTCTTGAACCATAAGGAATCTGACCAAGTAATAGATCATGTTAGCTAGCCTATTTGCTCTCCAATAATATCCCGTCTATAAATCTGGCATCACAACAATCTTAAGGATTAGGAAAATAATTCAAATGCGTAGCTTGCTTTAGGCGCGCTAGTTAATAATTTACCTTCCGAAACTCGGGTGTGCATTTCATGTGACCCAAATCTAACTCTCAACAACGTTAAATAAAATGTGTCGTGGACCACGGGTACATTTCATGTGGCGTGGTTCAAGATGTGTTTTAGATAACGTTGAATGTTCCTAAAATTAATTAAAAGCGGCTAATAAGTTAAAAATGTACCATAGGCTAAAACATGTATTAAAATCAGATAATAGGCCAATTATAACAGTTGAGCGACCGTGCTAGAACCACGGAACTCCGGAATGCCTAACACCTTCTCCCGGGTTAACAGAATTCCTTACCCGGATTTCTGTGTTCGCGAACTGTAAAACAGAGTCAATCTTTTCCTCGATTCGGGATTCTATACCGGTGACTTGGGACACGATAAATTATCCCACGTGGCGACTCTGAATTTTTAATAAAATGATCCCGTTTCGATGGTCACTTTAAGTTGGAAAAAACTCCCTTATATACTCCCTTCCAGGGTGTAGTGAAAAAGGAGGTGTGACAGCTCTAGCGACTCTGCTGGGGATCCGAACCCAAAACTCCGGTTCAGGGTTCAAGAATTGGAGCTTAGGATAGCTGTTATGATTGGCTTTATTTAATTTTTGTACATGTTTGTGCCTAATATGCTAGATGCCGCTTTTACCGCTTTGATATTCTGTGAAATGTATATAAACTGCTATGAAACCTTTCTTCTCTCTGAGTCTTCTAAATCATCTGGGGAATGTGCACTTCGTGTGACTTCTCTTCTGTCTAGAGTCTTATCCAATTTTAGAACGAGGTTCGGACAAGTTGCAAAGCCGGTGAAGCTTCTGTATTCCCGGGACGATGCCCCTCTTCGGCCCCAGTTGTCCGCTCGAGTACCCAAGTCTAGACCAAAATCCCAGGATTTAAACCTAGAAAAATAGAGCTTCATGCCGGATCCCTAGTAGGAACGTTTGTTTGCATCATGTGCATTTGACTTAGGGGACTCAACACATGGGTTGGGTCCGTCTAGGACAAGTGTGCCCAAAATAACAGACCATCCTGATGCATTCTATGTGCTATGTGAACATTTATTTGTTTCGTCTTACATGCTGACCGGCTAAGGAAAGAAAAACAACAGAAAAAAATCAAGAGTGAGGTAGGATAGAGAATTCACCTGGTTCTGAAAATTCTGTATTCGGAAATGCCTCGAAACTCTGCCCAAATTATTTGAAAAAAAAAGAAAAGGAAAATGTATTTCAATATCATGTTTTTCCAATTATGTCAAAACGGGCAGAACTACGCGGGTCTGATTCTCACCGGAAGTGAGATACGTAGGCAAACCTTATCGGTTCCGGACCCCAATTTTCAAAAATCCAAAAAAAAAATTCTTTTACTTCTTTCTTTAGAAATTTTTTTCTTTGAGACCCCAACTTTTAAAAATACAAAAAATATTTTCTTTTAGTTCCTTCTCAAAATTAAAAAATACAAAAATATTTTCATTCTTCTTTCGAAAATTGAAAAGAAAAATCTAGATTCAAAAATACTTTCTCTTTCTTTAGAAGTACTTCTTTCCTAACTTCAGAATAAAAATCCATAAATGCAAAAATATTTTTCTTTCTTCTTTAGAAGTTTTTCTATCGATATTCCAAAAAACAAAAACAAGAAAGTCCAAATTCAAAAAAAAAAGGAAAAAAAATCTTTCTTCTTTAGAAGTCTTTCTTTGCAAAAATACTGAAGAAAAATCAAAATCCAAAAAATATTTTCTTTCTTCTTTATATGTCTTTCTTTCGAAAAGTTAAAAATCCAAAAAAAAGTTGGTTTATTTACTTTGCTCCTGATCTTCCCGAACTACGCAAGATCTGATTCATGTTCCCACATGATACGTAGGCAACCCACATCAGGTTCGATCAACCATTGAAAAGAAAGATGAGAAAAAAAATGAAAAAAATAAAAATGAAAAAATATTGCTAATAATAAGGACTGACTGAGTTCATTCTAACATGTTTTGTTTTGAATTGTGAAGAAAGTTGAGGTGGTCGGTTTGTGGTAAGCTGGAAACACAAGATCCAAGGAAAAATGATAACTGACATCGAAGCTATTACAAGTGCTCAAGAGACTCAGGGTTAGAGGGTTCAACAAGAGGCTACTGTGTTTGAGAAAAATAGAATACTGAAATAGCAAATGACCGAAATGTGTCAAGCATGGGCCAGTGGTCAAGGACAGCCTCGCCATGAGTCACAATTTGCTACACAGCAAGAGCAGTACCACTCGTACTCGTTTGATCTTCCTGCAAACATTGAGAAGCCTGCCCGAAAGAGGTACATGAATAAATGACCCAAAGAGTGAAAAGCTTAGAACGACAGTTGAAAAACATGCAAGGGTTAGCAGATCAAAAGAGTGTTGCCTTCAAAGATCTATGTATGTTCCCCGATGTCCACTTGCCGCCTGGTTTCAAGACTCCCGAATTTGAAAAGTATGATGGACATGGAGATCTCATAGCCCACCTGAAATGGTATTGCAATCAACTGAGAGGTGCGGGAAGAAATGAAGAATTGTTGATGGCTTATTTTGGGGAAAGCCTTACGGGAGTAGCCTCTGAATGGTTTATGGATCAAGACACATCTCGCTGGTATGTCTGGGATGACATGGCACAGGCCTTTGTCAAACAGTTCCAATACAACATTGACATTGCCCCAGACCGCAATTCCCTTTCAAACTTGAAGAAGAAACCAACTGAAAGTTTCAGGGAATATGCCATTAAATGGAGAGAGCAAGCAGCTAGAGTTAAGCCACCCATAGACGACCACGAGCTAATCACTGTCTTCTTTCACGCTCAAGAGCCAGATTATTTTCAAAACATGATGTCCGCAGTGGGCAAATCCTTCTCGGAAGCAATCAAAATGGGAGAAATGGTAGAGAATGGTCTTAAGACAGGCAAAATTATAAGTCAAGAAGTTTTTAAAGCCGCAACTCAGGCTGTCCGGGTTGAGACTGATAATTTTAGCGACACAAATGAGAAGGTTGAAGAAATCATGATGACATCAGGGTCGAGAAGAAGTCACAGGAGAACATCTCGAAGGCATGAGCAGCCTCCTCAAGTTTTCCATGACTCCCCTGAGCAGTATTATCCACCTCAGAACCCTCAATATTCTATCGCTCCACCTCAGTATATTGTCCAGCCACCAAAACACCCCAGAAGGCGAGCACGAGCATCACGAAATCTCCAACAACCTCCACAAAATTTGCAGGTGCCCTATAACCCACATCCAAGCTAGAGGTATAAAAGGGAACAAATGTTGAAAGATAATTTTATACCAATAGGAGAGTCCTATGCAAGCTTATTTGAGAAGTTAAAGCATTATGACATGATTGCACATATTCCTCCAAATCATGTGGACCCACGTGCAAGAAGCTTTAACCCTTCTAAAAGCTGTGAATACCATTCTAATGCCCAGGGGCACAATGTTGAATGCTGTCGGGATTTGAAAAGAGAAATAGAAATGATGATCCAGGAAAACCTGATTGTAATCCAAGACAGTGACACCCAGAATAACACGCAGAATCCTTTACATGCACATGATGATGCACACTTTGTGGGGATGATGCGTGGTGACAGGGAGTATGAGAATCCTCTGGGGAATTTGCTAACTGAAGTTAATGATTTTGAAATTGGAGAAGGCTATGTTGATTTTGATGAGCAAATTTGTGGCTAAATATCAAGTCTAGCAATTGAAAAGTCATTCCCTCATCACTAGGAATGAATATTGGTAGCTTGTTTTGATATTTTTTCTATTATCTGGGTTATTTCACGGTTGTGATCCAGATTTTATTTGTTTTATTGAGTCAAACCCTTCTATCCCTCCGTTCTGTTTGTGTGAGTCTTGTCTTTCTCTTCTGTTGCTCTTTTCATTAGCCGGGTTATTTAGTGTTGTGACTCGGATTTTAGGTTGTTTGTCTTGTTGTTTACTCAATAAAATATAATTTGTCCTTTTGTGTCATTCCATGCTTAGTTCTTTTCCCGCTAGTTTTAATGACATGGCATGCAAGCTGAATTTTTGCCAGATCTTAGAAAATTCATTTAAGTTTGAATTGGACAACTGAGGGAAAGACATTTTTGAGGATGAATAAAGAGTTAAAATACTTTGGAACTAAGGTCGAGTAAAATTCACCTTCAAATCATTGTGAAGATCGGGCTTGAGGATGTTTCATCAATTGAAGTTTGTTGGAAAGTTTGTCACTAAGAGATGAAAAATGTCTCGTGACCAAGACACACTAAGAAGTCAGACATGTTCGTCAATGCTGTGATCGCGAAAAGATACCATGTTTGACGTTCTTGAGGTTGGGAGGCCCTTTTTCTGCTATCCAAACACTTTATATCCTTTGTCACCCCTTTGAGCCTGTGTTATTTTTCTTTGACTACCCTCTTTTGGAATCAAGTTTAGAGTCAAAAAAAAGGAAGAAGAAAAAGAAAAAAAATCCATGTCCCAAGAGTACAAACTGGGGTAATTCTTAGAAAGTTCAGAAAAAAAAAGAATTGTCAAAGGTCCATGCCCTCAAAAATAGAAGTTGGGGCAAACAAAAAAAAAGAAAAAAAGGAGAATAAAAGAGAATAAAAGAAAAAAGGAAAAGAGAAACAGAAAGAAAGATGAAAAATAGTTTACGCCAGATGTTTGAACTACGTTAGACCTGATTCCTTTAAAATAAGGATACGTAGGCAGCCTCATGGTTCGGTCCAACCAAATAAGAATTTATAAGAAAAAGAAAAAAAATAGAAAAGATAGAAAAATCTAAAAATCCGTAGCATCTGAAACTGGGGCAAAGATTTTATTTCATTTTTGAAAGAGTCGATTCCAAGAGTTGTAAGTCCACAACCCTTCATTTTGAGTTTACTTTGAGTCTTCATGCCGACCTTTCTTTCCAATCCTATCCAAAAACCATTCAAATAAAGACCTCCCAATATGCCTTCAAGAATGCCAAGAGACGCATGCAATGAGCAACAGTTGTCACACGACATAGAACATCGTCAAGTTACTCACAAAAAAGAGGGAAAGAAAATGAAAAAGAAAAATGAGAGAGTCTTATTAGTGAAAACCCTCACGGGCACAGTAAGGCAACGGTAAGCAGAGATGAATAAATGAGAGAGACTTGTTGGTGAAAACTCCTTGAGGCACTACTAGTCGAAAGTGAGTCATGAAGCTGATGCAAAGAATTGGCAGCCCGATTTCAAAAGTCATAAGAACGGTAAAATGGAAGATTGGATTAGTTTGATAGATCAGGCCGTTGAGTCCAAAATGCATGTCATGATCATTAAGGCTAGTTATTTAAAAAAAAAAAGAAGAAAAAAAACCCTTCCTTCTATCCTTCCCGACATGGACATTTCTTGTTAATATTATGTCTTTGCATCATTTGTGTCCTTCTCTCTGAGTCAGTCCTTGTCAAAACAAGCAAGAAAAGATTTTAAAATCTGCTACCAGCTTTTCAATTGCATAAAGCAAATTTGGCCAGCGCTAAGTTGTTTCTGTCAATATACCTTGAAGATTCATACAAAGACTTCCCCAAAAAGACTCCTGTCAGCCTAATTGGTGCAAGCAAAGATAACTGGTGATTTTCTCTAATAGACAAGTTGCTCAAAAGCAGGAAGTCATTCAAGATATCGGAAAAGACCACCTAAGCAAAGATCTCCAATTGGGATAAGGCTGTTTGAGCTGCAAATACAAATGGTACTGGTGTGAAACAATCAGAGTTGATGTAGAACAAAAGTCTTTTGAGACGGATTCAAGCTAATTGAGCAAAAGCCAAGCTGCCCAAGACTCAAGGCCACAAACCGACCACCATTTTCAAAACTGACCAATTTTTCTTTGTGTGAAACAGGAACAAAGCAGTGCAAGGAAAGTGGTTCAAAAGAAAAACAAAAAAAGAAGTAAAAAAAAAAAGAAAAAAAATAAAAAAAGAGAAGGAAAAGAAAAGAAGAGAAGAGCCGACAAAGTGAAGTTTCTCAACTCTTTGTCTTTATTTGTCTTGCTAATTTTGCATAAAATCTTGCCATTGATCTTTGCATTTTTCCTCATAGGATAAAAGTCTTAATCTGATTAACTTTCTCCTAGGATAAACATCTTAGTCTGATGAATCTTTCTCCTAAGATACAAAAAAATCTTAGTTTGATGAATTTTTCTCCTAAGATAGAAGACCTAGTCTGATGAACTTTCTCCTATGATTAAAATCGTAGTCTGATGAATCTTTCTCCTAAGATAGGAAACCTAGTCTGATGAACTTTTTCCTAGGATCAAAATCTTAGTCTGATGAATTTTTCTCCTAAGATAGAAGACCTAGTCTGATGAACTTTCTCCTAGGATAAACGTCTTAGTCTGATGGATCTTTCTCCTAAGATACAAAAAAATCGTAGTCTCATGAATTTTTCTCCTAAGATAGAAGACCTAGTCTGATGAACTTTTTCTTAGGATTAAATCTTAGTCTGATGAATCTTTCTCCTAAGATAGGAAACCTAGTGTGATGAACTTTCTCCTAGGATCAAAATCTTAGTCTGATGAATTTTTCTCCTAAGATAGAAGACCTAGTCTGATGAACTTTCTCCTAGGGTAAACGTCTTAGTCGGATGAATCTTTCTCCTAAGATAACAAAAAAAAAAAAAGAAAACGACCTAGTCTAATGAATTTTCTCCTATAATTAACGTCTTAGTCTGGTGAATCTTTCTCCTAAGATAGAAAACTTAGTCTAACAAATTTTCTCCTAGGATATTTCTTAAAAAAAGGGGAAGTCTGAATTTGAAAAAAAAAGAAGAAGAAGGGAGTTATTTTTTTAGTTTTCTTAAGATTATCAATGTTTAGTTTTCTTGAAATCAGGGGGCCCCGCCTGGAGAATAGGGTCAGTTTTTACTTTGGTCAAGCTTAGTTTATAATTTTTCGCGAGCTCAATCACTTTTAGGAGACATACATCTTAGTCTAGTCTTTAGATTACTCATCATTGCATCAATAGTATAAGTGGTTTACAATATTGCTATCAACTCACAAATCTTCCTAGTGCAAACTGGGGTAGAAAATTTTCGTTTGTTTTGTTGGTTTTGATTGCAGGCACCCACATGGGAAACAAGGGAACACAGAAAGTTTCAGGAATCAGGCGCCCACCTGGAGAACAAGGAAAAATAGGTCAAGTTTCGAGTAAAAACAGTTGTAGGTTTCAAAGGAAGACAGTTCAAGTTTTAGCAATCAGGCGCCCACCTGGAGAATAAGGAAAAACAATTTGAGTTTCACGAGAAAGCAGTTCAAGTCTCAAAGGAAAACAGTTCAAGTTAGAAGTAACAGAAGCTCGCAGCAAGAAGGCGAGTCAACAGACGAGATGATCAATGGAAGTAATCTCAGTCTAGAATTTAAAAAAAATAAGAAAAGAAAAAAAAGGGGAAAAGGGAGTGAATCCAAATGCAGAAGTAGATGAAAAGTTGTGGAATGCTCAAGATGTGATTGAGGTCACAGGCTCTGCATGTCCCGTCTTGATTTGAAAAGCTGAAGAAGATTGAACCAACACCTGCAGCTAACAAGCATCAAGATTCAGATCAGGGTCTCAAGATCAAGATTTAGAAGACTCATAGATAGGAATCTTATAACTCGTAGCTGATTGGCTTAGTTAGTCTTTTTCATTTTTGATTTTGATGTAATAACGGGACTGCGAATCGGAACCTCAACGGCACCTTGGCCGACCCTCCACCTCGGTACTGCATCACCTCATTCACCTCTGAACTACACGTGGCCTGATTCCTTTATAGCCAAGGATGTGTAGGCAGCTCAGATACCAGGGCTCGGTCACATTCCCCTTTTCTCTTAGTTTTGGTCTCCTTAAATAAGAGTCGGGTCAAAAAACCTGTCTAGTTGTTCTTTGTCTGAAAACTCTTCGTGTTTCCAGTCAAAGAGGGGCAGCTGTAGACATGTGATTTTTGACCCTCCCCAAGAGTTTTTATATTTTAGCATGTAAATATTAAATTTAGGCCTAATATAACTATTTTAATTAATTTGACTCTTTTACTTTATTTTATTACAAGAAAATGAAAATTACAAAAATATTTTATTTTATGTACCTTTCATAAAGTAAAAAAAATAATACAAAAATAGTACCTTATTTTTATCTTTATATAATCTTGAAAAATATAAAAAATATATAATAGTTTCATGTTTTAATATAGTTTAGTTTAATTAATTAGAATTTGTTTTTGCATCATGTAGTATAGTTATCTTATATTAAAGAAATTTAGCTATGGTTTTGAATAATAATTTTTGGAATCTTTTTAGCCCAAAATTGAGACACAAAAAGACATGGTCCAACCCAATTACCCTTTGTCCATTCTTCCCAACCCATTAGCCCATTAAGTGCAAGATTTAATCCTTGTCATCTATTTCCTTCTAATCCAATGGCCATCATCTTTTTTCCACTTCCATATAAAATACTCAATTATAAAAAACCTACCCTTAAGTTTTTAATTCCTAAACCAAGATCTAGAGCTCGCTAAAAAAACACCTACACCTCTAAGAACCCGCCGCATCTCCAACATATCGACTACAATACTACGATACAGAAGCATTTTCTTAAAGATTCTGAACAAATGAACTTAGAAAAGAATTTAAACACAAGGCACAAAGAAGAGAACTTTGATAGAAAATTACGCCACTTTATCAAAGTCATTATTAATTCCTAGGAAATTTATGGGATTCAAGTCCTCTTCTGGTTGATTTGTCACTATCCAGACCCATTGATATCTCCAATACCAATTACAGAAACCAGACCTTTTTGAATCCAAAAACTTCCACTCGAATTCCCATTAAACGCGTCGATTATTGGGTCTGGAAAAGCAGTTGTTCATTTATCAGCTTTTTTTGGTGCGTTCTTTTCCAACAATTTCTGAATTTCGAATTTTGAGGTGCTCTCCGAGTTTCATCGAGTTCCGGCAAGCTTCGAAGTCGAGGTTCCGATTTGTAATTTTGGTGTTTTGATCCAAGGATTGTTGCTTCGTTTAGCACGATTGACTTGCGATTTTCAGATTTATTCATCAATAAAAGGTTCATTTCTCAATTTTCATTCTTATTTTATTGTGTTATGATAGCTTGGTGCCGGTGTTTGTTGATTGGTGATTTTACGTTTGTTTGAGTAGTATGCCTTAGTTTTCATTTAAATTATTTTAATTAGTTTTATTTCGACTGTGATGTATGTAGTCTTGGTTCTTGAATAAATGCTTTTAATTGGATAGATGGAAATGTGGAGTTGTTTATTTCTTGGCAAAGAATAATAATGGGCCATAAGGGGTCTTGAACCATAAGGAATCTCACCAAGTAATAGATCATATTAGCTAGCCTATTTGCTCTCCAATAAGATCCCATCTATAAATTTGGCATCACAACAATCTCAAAGATTAGGAAAATAATTCAAATGCGTGGCTTGTTTTAGGCGAGCTAGTTAATAGTTTACCTTCCTAAACTCGGGTGTGCATTTCATGTGACCCAAATCCAAATCTCAACAACGTTAATTAAAATGTGTCATGGACCGCGGGTGCATTTCATGTGGCGTGGTTCAAGATGTGTTTTATATAACGTTGAATCTTCCTAAAATTAATTAAAAGCGGCTAATAAGTTAAAAATGTACCATAGACTAAAACATGTATTAAAATCAGATAATAGGCCAATTATAATAGTTGAGCGACCGTGCTAGAACCACGGAACTCGAAATGCCTAACACCTTCTCTCGGGTTAACAGAATTCCTTACCCGAATTTCTGTGTTCGCGGATTGTAAAACAAAGTCAATCTTTTCCTCGATTCGGGATTCTAAACCGGTGACTTGGGACACCATAAATTATCCCAAGTGACGACTCTAAATTTTTAATAAAATAATCCCGTTTTGATTGTCACTTTAAGTTGGAAAAAACTCCCTTTTATACTCCCTTCCAGGGTGTAGTGAAAAAGGAGGTGTGACATCCATCTATATCTCAAGATGGGGAAGGAACCCAGACTCCCGCCGCACATAGAGTAGAGTAGATGGTTGGTGGTTGTCAGACACTAGGGGTTTTGCCTTTGCAATCAATTGTTGCGGTTTAGCATGATGTTAGACCATCCTTCACTGCTGAGGAGTAGAAGAGACTAGAGAGATTTTAGAAACTTCATCCTCTTCATTTTAGTGGAGACCCTATGGGGATGCACATGGTTTTCTTGATCAGTATTATCAGATTCTTTGCACATTGGGTCTACTGGACTCCAATTGGGTTGATATTACTACTTTCTAGTTGGCAGGACCAGCATACAGGTGGTGGCCGACTTATGAGTTGAGTAGGCAAGCTGGTGTAGCACCACTTACTTGGTCTCAGTTTTCACTTCTCTTCTTGGAGAAGTTCATACCTCAAACTTGCATAGATAGTTGCACAGTGAGTTTGAACATCTGCGCTAGGAGGGCTTGACTGCGACCTAGTACGAGATAAAGTTCATGGAGTTAACTCGTCATGCAGTGTTTTTGGTCCCTACTAAGGGGTAGAGAGTTAGGAGGTTCATTTGGGGCCTCAACTACGGTATCCGATATAACATGGCCCGATTGGCCGAGATTGATACTTGATTTCACCAGGCGGTTGAGATTGCAATGCGCTTAGAGCGTGTTCGCATGCAGGATCGAGAGGAGTGGGAGGACAAGAGGCCCCATGGTTTGGGTTGATTTGGTGTATCATCTAGAGGCCAGGAACGTCATAGTAGAGGCCATCCTTTCAGGCATACTGAGGCAGCTCGTCAGGTTTCTCGTGGTTCTTCAGTCAACCACAGTTCATATAGTGCTTGCCAAGATCAGTCATCTTTCGGTGCATTGCTAGAATAGAGTTGATACCGTTCTCTATCTACTCAAGGTGCTACAGGCGGATATCCAGGTTCTCAAGGTCAGTCATAGATTAATCAGCCTCGTCAGAGGCGGGGATTGCTTTGAGTTTGGGGACTTGGGTTATCTCAAGAACGATTGCCCCAAGCTTTTGAGTAGTGTACCACATCAGGGCACGTAGTCCATGGTTCTAGTGCAAGCAGATACACCACACGCATAGCCAGATATAGGTGGCACTCAGTCTGTTTGAGGCGCCTAGAGGGGGAGGTTTGTTATGTGGATGACATGCCCGTTGCTATACATTCCGACCAGATGATAGCAATATCTTTAGATGCCTTGATCACAGGTATTGTTTCAGTGTGCCAAATGGATGCTTCAATGTTATTTGACCCTAGTTCCACTTATTCTTATGTGTCATCATATTTTGCTCATTATTTAGATATGCTTCGTTGTTCTCTTGATATTCCTGTTGATGTATCTACACCTATTGTTGATTCTACTGTTGTACAATATGTGTATTGATCTTATGTGATTACTATTGGGGGTCATGAGAGGGGTTGATCTACTATTTCTTAATATGCTTGAGTTCGAGGTGATCTTGTGTATGGATTAGTTATCTCCGTACATGCTTTTTTTAATTATCATGCTAAAACTGTGACGTTGGCGATGCTGGGGTTGCCAAGGTTAGAATGGAAGGGTTCAATTGGTCACACTCGTAGTAGGGTGATTTCTTTACAGAAGGCTCAACTGATGGTTAAGAATGGTAGTTTAACATATCTGGCCTTCGTAAGAGTTGTTAGTGCTCATACTCCTACTATCCAATTAGATCCAATAGTGAGAGAGTTTCTAGATATATTTCATGTAGACCTATCGGGCATGCCACTCGACAGGGATATTGACTTTAGCATTGATTTGGTGTCGGGAACTCATTCTATCTCAGTTCCACCATATCGTATGGCACCAATAAAGTTGAAGGAATTGGAGGAACATGTGCTGGAGCAATTGGATAAGGGTTTCATCAGACCTAGTGTTTCACCTTGGGGTGCACCAATATTATTTATGAAGAAGAATGACAGTTATATAAGAGTGTGTATTGACTATAGGCAGTTGAACAAGGTTACCATCAATAACAAGTATCCACTGCCTTAAATTGATGATTTATTTGATCAGCTTTAGGGTGCTCGAGTGTTATCAAAGATTGACTTGAGATCGGGTTATCATCAGCTAAAGATTAGGGCTTCGGACATTCCTAAAACGGCCTTCAAGGCTCGTTATGGGCATTATGAGTTATTGGTGATGTCTTTTGGCTTGGCTAACGCCGTAACAACTTTCATGCATTTGCTGAACATTGTGTTCCATTCTTATTTGTATTCCTTTCCTATTGTGTTCATTGATTATATCTTGGTATATTCCCGTAGTAGGGAGGAGCACAAGGAGAATTTGAGGATTGTGCTTCAGATTTTGAGGGAGAAGAAGTTATATGCTATGTTCTCCAATTGTGAGTTTTGGTTGGATTTGGTGGCATTATTGGGCTTTCTGGTATCTAGTAATAAGATCAAGGTGGATCCAAAGAAGATTGAGGCAGTTCAAAGTTGGGCCAAACCTTCTACTGCTATTGAGATCAGGAGTTTCCTAGGTTTGTCTTGGTACTATCGTTGGTTTATGGAAGGGTTTTCTTTTGTAGGGGATCCATTGACTAAATTGACCTACAAAGGTGCTTTATTCATATGGTCGGATGAGTGTGAGTAGAGATTTCAGAAGCTCAAGATTATTTTGGTTATGACTTTAGTTTTGGTATCGCCCTTAAGACCGAGGATGTATATAGTTTATTGTGATGCTTCACGCATTGGTCTTGGGTGTGTGTTGATGCAGGACGATAGGGTGATTGCCTATGTATCGCACAAGTTGATTCCATATGAGAAGAACTATCCAGTCCATGACTTGGAGTTGGTAGCTAGCATGCACACGCTGAAGATTAGGAGGCATTACTTACCTGTCATGTCTCGTGAGTATATATGGATCATTGGAGTCTCCAACATCTATTTAAATAGAAAGATTTGAATTTGAGGTAGTAGAGATGGTTGGAGCTGTTGAAGGATTACAATATCACCATTCTTTGTCACCTAGGGAAGGCTAATATGGTAGCAAATGCCTTGAGCCTAAAGGCGGAGAGTATGGGGAGCTTGCCATTTATTCCCGTTGTGGAGAGGCCTTTTTCTATGGATGTTTAGGCGTTGGCCAATAGATTTGTGAGATTGGATATATCAGAGCTGAGCAGGGTCATTGCTTGTGTTGTTTAACGCTCATCTTTGTTTAAGAGCATCAATGTGTGTCAATATGATGATCCCTATTTGCTTGTCCTTAAGGACATGGTGCAACGCGATGGTACTAATTAGGTAACTATTGGTGATGATGGTGTATTGCAACTTAAGGTTGAGTTTGTGTTCCTAATGTTGATAGCTTGAGAGAGTTGATTCTTGATGAGGCTCATAGTTCGCAGTATTCTATTTACCCAGGTGCTACGAAAATGTATCGTGATTTGATGCATCATTATTGGTGGAGGAGGATGAAGAATGACACTATTGGTCAGGTTGCACGGTGTTTGAATTGTCAACAGACCAAGTATGAACATCACAAACTGGGTGTTTTGCTTCAGAAGATTGATATACTGGAGTTGAAGTGGGAGCGTATCACTACGGACTTCTTGGTAGGGTTGCCTTGGATCTTGAGGAAGTTTGATACTGTTTTGGTCATTGTGGATTGGCTGACCAAGTCGGTGCATTTCATTCTGGTTATGACTACCTACACTTCGGAGCAGTTGGCTAAGTTATACATTTAAGAGATTATTTGCTTGTATGGTGTATATGTTTTTCTATCATCTAGGATCGCAATACTTAATTTACATCGCACTTCTTGAGTGTTGTTCAGTGTGAAATGGCATGCATGTCAAGTTCAGTACTGTATTTCACCCTTAAACGGATGGGCTGTCTGAGTGGACCATTCAGATCTTGGAGGATATGTTGAGGAACTATACTATTGATGTTAGAGGCTAGTGGGATTAGTTTATACCTTTAGAGTAGTTCGCTTAAAAAAACAACTACGATCTAGTATCGAGATGGCCTTTAGGAGGCCTTATATCAGTGTCATTCTCCCATCAGTTGGTTTGAGTTTTGGTAGGCTATATTGTTGGTCATTGACTTGGTTCGTGATGCATTGGCGAAAGTGAAGTTGATTCAGGAGAGGTTTCACACAGCTCAGTCCTGATAGAAGAGTTATGCTAATAGAAAGGTTCGTGATATGGCTTGGTGCACGAGAAGGTTCTTCTTAGGGTTTCATCTATGAAGGGCGTGATGATATTCGGGAAGAATGACAAGTCGAGTCCTCGGTAGATTGGTCCATTTGAGGTTTTGTAGAGAGTTGGTGAGGTGGCTTACAAGCTTTCTTTTCCACCCAGCTTATCGAGAGTTCATCTGGTTTTTCATGTTTCCATGGTTTAGAAGTATCATGAAGATCAGTCTCGTGTGTTGGATTCAGCTCGGTGCAATAGGACAAGAATTTGGCTTATGAGGAGGAGTGGTTGACTATTTTGGATAGGCATGTACTAAAGATAATGTCAAAAGATATTGCATTAGGGAAGGTTCATTGGAGAGTTCAACTGGTCAAAGAGGTGACTTGGGAGACCAAGCATGATATGCGGAGCAAATATCCTCATTTTTTTGGAACTTCAGGTATGATCCAAAACGCGTTTAAGGAAAAACTATTGTTTAAGAGGAAGAGAGTGTAACGACCCGTCCAGTCGTTTTGTGTATTTGAGCCCCATTCTCCTATTTGATGTTTCCCCTATGTATTATTATTGTTTGATGATTTGCAGGGTCGTTTGGCTTGGTTTCGAGAATGTTTGAGGGTGTCTGGAGACATTTAGTCTCATTTCGGAATCTTAAGTTGTAAGAGTTGGCCAAACTTTGACTTTTTGTAGATGACCTTGGATTGGTTATTTGATGGTTCCAATAGGTTCGTATGGTGATTTCGGATTTAGGTGCATATTGGGATTGGATTTGGAGGTTCCTAGAATGTTTTGGCTCTATTTGTTAAAAGTTGGCAATTTGAAGGTTTGGAGAGCTCATGGTTTGACAGGGATTTGACTTTGATGATATCGGATTCAGATTGCTGCCTCGAAACTTGAAATACGATTGTTTCATCATTTGGAACTTGTCTACAAAGTTTGGATGTAATCCAAATTGGTTAGGCTTGAATCGGACTCTTGATTTAAAGTTAGGATGTTCTTGAATTTTGATGTGTGATTCATGATTTTAGATGTTTTTGTGATGTTTTGGGTATTGGAATAAGTTTATTTGGATACTCGGACTTGTTGGTATGATTGGAAGAGGTTCGAAAGGGCTCGCGTGTGTTTCATATTGATTTCAAACCATTTTAAGTTGGTTGGCAGTTCTTTTTTGGTGCATCGCAAATGCAGAGGATTGATCGTAGATGCGAAGGCACATATGCGAGCGGTTGGTTGCTTTTGTGAAGCTGGCTGGTTCTGTGGAGGGGCGCTACTGCGGAGAAGGGTTGCAGGTGCGAATTCGCAATTGCATAGTTTCTGTGCACGCTTACGAGGATGGGCAGGCTGAGGAGCTGCACAAATGCAAATTTTTGTGTCGCACCAACGTCCACATATGTGGAAGATATGGTCGAAGATGAGAAGGCTGGCTACTTAAGTGACTTTTGCAGATGCGAGAATGTGCTTGCAAAAGCGGCATCACGATGCGATGGACTTGTTCGTAGATAAGGTAATACATATATTTCGAGGGTTTGATCCATTTTTCATTATTTGGAGTTTCAAAGCTCAGCTAGAGGTGATTTTTGGAGATTTTTTCATAACCACTTTGAGGGTAAGTATTTTGTACTTGGAGATTCTCCATAGATTTGTGCACATGGAATATGTTTTTGAAAGAGGAAAAATTAAGGTTTTTGCCTACAACTTAAAAGGATGAATTTTTAGGATTTGAGGGTCGATTTGGACTTAGTTTTGGAATCTAATAATATATTTGGACTCGTATGTTATGAGTAGCCAGGATCTACCCCTTTACTCGGGTATTGACTTTCTTGGGGTGACATTTATTGACTTTTTCAAAATTGAATAAAGTATGAAGCTGTATTATTATGAATTGAATCCTATAACTTTATTTGACGTTATTGAGTTGTTTTTGGCTATATTTGAGCCGTTCTATTGTCGATTTGCGGGGGAAAGTATTTTTGAAGTATTGATTTGGATTGTTTGATTTAAGTATCTTGCCTAGCCTTGGTTTGAGGCACTAGTTTCTTGAGTTGTTAATGATGTCTATGTGTCGAGGGTGAAGCACATGCGAGGGGTGAGCATGTGTGCGTGCATCTGGTTTTTATCCATGCTCTAAGTAGTGCTGAAGTTGTGTTATGAATTCTATTTCATACTATGCTTCTTGGTATCATGCTCATATATTTGTACTACTTGAATCATGCAAGAGATCATGTGGTGGTTAATCTTCTATTTAAATACGATAATTATTATTTTGTGACGTATTCACCTAATCTACACTATAGTAGTACATTTCACACATGCATACACATTAAATGTCACTTTTTTCAGTCCATGAGTATGTGATTTGATATCCATTGTTCTTATATATGTATTCTTTTATATTCTTTCTCTGTGATATGGAATGGGCTGAAAACACATGAGCGGTCCGTGCGGTTTCAGTTATGATAGCATGTGAGTGGTCAATGCAGTTGTTATATTATTGCAAGTGAGTTATCTATGCGGCGTGTGGATAAAGGATCCATCCCCTAGGGTCGTCCTCTCATGTTTCTCTCTTGATAACATACCCACATGTTGTGAGAAATAGATCAGTGTTTGATTTTTGCATCTCTTCTCTATTTTCGAATACCTTGGGTGTATATATATTTTTATAGCATATCTTCTCTATATGCTAGCTTTGAAATGTATACATGCCTCTTTATTCATATCTTCTCTATATGCCATTTTGACTGAAAAGTGTAAGCATGGTACATATCTTCTCTATATGTTAACCACTTCACATTGACATGATTCTTCATTCATCTCTTCTCTATATGCTATATTGATGATCCTTTGATGTTAAATACATATCTTCTCTATATGCTGAGCTGTTAAACTGTTATAAGACAAACACATATCTTCTTTATATGCACTGATTTGGTTATACCGATACTTCATGCTTAGTCTGGTACCATTGATGTGTACTTGTATATTTATAAGCTGAGCAAGTTATTAAGTGACTATCATTGGTTATTCTTGCCTAGTCACGATACTTACAGAGTACATGAGTTAGTTTTAATCATACTATACTCTACACTTAATTGTGTATATTCAGGAGTTGGATCTAGTCGAGCTTTGTGAGTTGAGTTGTTCGCTGTGTTTTGGAGATAGAGGTAGAGCTAATTCTTGATCGTAGTCTCTAGTGTCTTTTCTTATATTTATTTACTGTTATTGTTGTTTAGATAATATTTTTGTGTTTCCGACTTGTATTCATATTGTAGAGCTCATGACTTGGTGTTACCAGTCTTGGGGAGTTGTATTATGATTTTGCATTATCTATGGTTATTTGTCATTCAAATTTATCTATTCAGTAATTCATTACCATGTGTCATTATTATTTTATGACTGGCTTGCCTAGCAAGTAGGTTAGGCCCCATCACGAGTGGTGGCAGTCTTAGGTCGTGACACTTTGACTCTTGCTTGTCCTCAGGCAACTTTAAAATTTAGCGCATAGCGAGAAACACTTTTGAAGCATATTCATGCATCAAACTAATGACAATGGCTTATATTAGATATTAGAACTAAACATATGCACTATTGACCATTTTCCTCAAGTTTTAACATATCAAAACTGTTTAAAATATTTAAGTGATCTCTTCTAACTTCCTAGTCTCAACAATTGACAACAATATGTTTCTTTCTTTGACTTGCTTCCTTTTTCAAACCCAAGAACCAAAGACCTCACAAATCCTCGCATTCTATGAGTACTCACCAACAATCCAAGAAGGAGATGACTCCACACATTCAAATATGAATTCAAATGTAATTTAATAACTTAAGTATAGAAAGAATTTATTCTCTCTCTGTCCCACAAAGAAATCATAGGCCACCTGGAGTCGTACCATAGACTTGTCCGTAGTGTAAGACTCGACTAATCTAAGCTCACAGAATTTAGAATCAAATAGGTATTTAAAGGTTGTAATGTAGCCTATTGGACAAGTATGATGTATCTCATAAAATAGTGATTAATAACCCCAAGCAATTTGAATACAATACTAGGTGCATGTAAGCGTAGACTTATCATAACCAACTCCAATTCCTTTCCAAAAACCATGACACAAGTAGGCCCTTTTTCTTTAAACATTTCATACATTGACAACTCACTAGCACAGACAAGGTGGGGGAGTTGTATTGTTGTTTTTGTATTTTATATCTTTCTTTTTCTTTGTTTTCTTTCACACTATGTATTTTATATTTGTGGCTAGTAGTTCTTTTACAATACAAGTGCACTTTCTGCCTTTTTACAATTTCATTCAAAAACTAGCCAATTTCTTTCCTTATCCTTTTCAACAACTTATATTATTTTGGAGGTAAAAGTTCAACAAGCTTTGATTAAGAACAAAAGGGGCATCCGCATATACTGTGTGTGCCGATGAAAAAGTTTACATGCTCAAATAGAATGACTAGAGAAATATAAGTAGTGGTGGTCAAAAAGGCTCAATGTTTAATAAAAAATTCATATATCATCTCTTAGACTCACAAGACTTAATAATTTAGCTTCGACTCACACATGAGGTAAATTCTAGACTAGAAAGGGATGACACAAAAGGTAATCTAAACCTCACCTCACTTAATGCACAAGATCTTTCAAGACGGTTCACACTTAAAAATCAAGTTAACGAAAACAAGCACAATCAATTCAAAAGATTTAAGAACATAGGAAGTACTAACATGATTCAAGAGATGAGACCACGTGTTAAAAGAAAGTCACAAATATTCTCCAGGCATATAGTCACAAATTTCATGAAGAATGCAGTTAGTATACATGCTCCACATCTAAGCTCCAATATAAAACAAGTCAAGTATCATAGATCCTGAAGTACTTCCATTTCTAAAAGATTATTTTTGTGTATTTTTCTTTAGACCTTAATCCTAAAGAAAGAAGACCTCAAACTTGAGAGCTCTTGAATAGGAGATAGGGAGGAGATTCTCTTATGCCTCACTCCATGGCTTCTCTGGCCACTAGCCAGCCACCTTGGGTGATTGGTTAGTCGTCTAACCCTCCAACAACAACACAAACCCTCACCCCAAACCCAAATCTAATCCCAAACTATTTGCATTTATTGAAGCCAGCTTCATTAAATGCCGCCATGCAGAATTGCATCCAAAAATGATTGACAAAGGGAAGAGAAATCAATTGGCTAACTTTTAGAACAATGGTAAGGGAAGACAAAGAAATATGGGAAATAGGCAGAAAAATAGGAACTTCCTAGCTAGAATTATATCTGGTCAAAATGTTGTAATATAACAAAGTGAAATTAAGTGAAGGATTATAGAGTGAAGGCTAAAGGCAATGGTGATAAACAAGAAAAGGTAACTGGGAAAGAAATTGTTATGGATTAAAATGCCAAAGCTATGGGTGTGCAGATTGCTAATAAGTTTACGTCCCTTGAAAAAGGTGAAAAGGTCGAAGATGTTGGTAATGTGGTGAAGAAGCAGCTGGCTTTGGTCGAAGACGGAAATTAAAACCGAGTTTCCAACCCAAATCCTCCATATAATAGGATTACCAGAATAAATGAGGATTTCAGAAAGGTATATCCCAATCCAGCTGGGATTGCAAGTAGGGAGCTAGAGGAGATCACAAACTCTATTAGGAATGGGAAAGAAATAGAAGTTATTAGTGATTGCACTGTTGATTTAGTTAAGAAGTCGTTCATCCAACCAACTAAAAGAATTTTGTTAGAACTACCCAATCATGCCATGTAGTACCAACCCAATCTCTAGCCACTAGTCTTATAATGGGTAAATCCATGTTGTGCAGTAAGGAAATAGAGGAAGAGAGGTGTTAATTACCGTCTGTTAATCCTCAAGAAATCGAGGTAACAAAAGGTGATGATCTAGTGTTGAATGAGCTGGCAGATTGATCATAATCTTCTCCTTGAATATGCTGGCAAATTTGATTATAAATTGCATCTGTAAATATGGCACAATAGATATTTGGAAAAATTTGTTAGAATTTATTCTAGGAAACTAGTTTAGATGTAATCCCTTGATTGAAGGATCTCCTAAGAATTATGGATTGATTAGCCGCTTTGATTGTACATGTTGTACTATAAATATTGTACAATTCTTGAATAACTATGCCTAAAGTTTCATGATATGCGATCAGGACTTTCCTCCTAATACCTTATGGCCAAAATAGCCTTTCATGGAGAGTGCAACTCTGCAACATCAACAAAAGCCGAAAGTTTTTCTCTTGAAGCTCCGGTAGAAAAAATGGTGACACAAGGAGGCAATTACTCTCACATGTCCTTCCAGCTAACTTCTCATCGATTAAACGGGAAGAACTATCTGGAATGGGCGCATTTCGTAAAGATTGCAATCGATGGTCGTGAAAAATTGGGACATCTGACTGGAGAGACGAAAAAGCCGAAAGTCGGAGACCCAAACATAAATGCTGGAGATTTGAGAACTCACTCGTGATTGTCTGGCTAATAAATTTCATGTATACGGGTTAAATCGGGAGGCCAGATTTCACGATCACTGCGTCTCTCCCTTAGCCTCAAAAAGTCCCTGAGGATCCTAGGACG
The DNA here is from genome assembly GCF_000715075.1 of Nicotiana tabacum. NCBI lineage: Eukaryota > Viridiplantae > Streptophyta > Magnoliopsida > Solanales > Solanaceae > Nicotiana > Nicotiana tabacum. The sequence goes on from NC_134084.1 coordinate 45,660,727, forward strand.
CAGTTCGAGTCTTCGACCTCGAAGTCTCTTCACACTCGACCTCAACACAGCATGAGTCGGTGGTTATCGTGTGTAAGCGAGAAGTTCCCTACGCATATGGTCTGAACTGGAGTGACCTGCAAGAATAGTACCGATCTACACTATATTACTAGGTAGTTGTGCCAGCTATCTTACTTCCATTGGTTAAGAAAAAACAGAGGTTTCGAGGTAAGAATCAACTAAATTGATGGGTAAAAAATTACCTTATATATATCCATATTAAATCTTGAACACCATTGTTAAAATTATTGGTTAAAGCACTGGTTGGATATTGTTTGTGTCAGCATGTATGCTAAACAATTATGATCAGTTTGAACTATGAAATGTTTCCCAATGACATCGAGCGCGCATTGTTGAATTGCAAATACAATAACCAAGAGCTCCCTCATGTGAACCGAGAGTGATTATAGCATGCAAATATTTGCGGAGTAAATCAAGGGCCTCGTATTTGAAAATGTGCTTCTTGAACTTAGCTTGTGAGGCATAGCAGGAGTAAGCACTTGCAACTCGATTACTTGGTTGTTTCTTGCTATCTTTATCTCGTTCAACCTTCCAGGCAGTTTTTTTATCGATACTCACTGATTCGACTAATTTATTATTCTCTTCGAATAGATCCTAAAAACGCTCTTTATAAAAAAAATTCTTATTTTATCAAGCTCGAATCCTAGTTCTTTAGTCCCAACCATTCTAACACACCCTATGATGGTGCAACCTACCGCATAATTCATTTATGTATAGATTAAATAACTGGTGTCATTTTAGATTTTATACAGTATATTGCTTGTTGTTAGCCCAAGTGAAGTTTGTTTTGATGATTGACAAAGGAACTCAAGTATAAATCAGGTCCATACACAGTGTACACAGACACGGGCAGATTCAAGCACAAGGCATGCACATGAAGGAGATAAGTTTAAGTGGTTATATCTGATATCTCCTGAACGAAAATATTGCATAATTGATAAGGAGAAGGGCTCCTTGCTCAAGAGAACTCTATCCTAAATAAGGGAGGAGTTAGACGTTGAAGATAACTAGAACTCTTCCACCATGGAAGAGTATAGCATTAGAACTCTAGTTATTTCCTATTCTACTAACGCTATATATTGCAAGATGTTCTTATTTTACAGGTACACACAAACACTGAAGTTAAATGCAAGCAATTCTTGTGTGATTCAAGTGTGCGAACTTGAAGCTACTTGAACCATATAGAAGATCCAGTTCCAAGTGTGTTTCTTTTACACTAGTTTCATTGTAGTAGGTGTTTCAAATTGTACCTTTCAGCTTTATCTTGAAGCAATTGTACTAGGTACTCTAAGTGTTGTATTCAAGTTAGAGTTAACTTGAAATTATCGCAACAACTAGAGGCTGGTTGCCATAAAGGGATTAGAGGTAATCCTTAGGTTTACAAAGAGTTTTATAAATGTTATTCTGGCTCAGTTATTTAGTAAAGTGCATGGGGAAAATCCTACTCAGTAGTAGGTCGTGATTTTTGAGCCAGGTGTTTTTTACGTAAAAATACTTGTGTTCTTTACTTTCCACATTTATTATTCCGCAACAGTAGTATAAGGAACACATAGAAGAATCAGGTCCTTCTACAATCTGTGCACACGAAAAATTGGATACCACACAAACCCTCCCCCCCTCCCGCATCGTATGGTATTGAAGTATAAAACATCAATTGGTATCAGAGTAGGTTATCCTTGAAGAGGCTAACACCTTAGGAGATGATCAAGATGAGTGCACTACCTAGAAACTGGGAAGGGCAATCCACTACTAGGCCACCACTCTTTAATGACTAGTACTGCTCTTGACGAAAAAACAGGATGAGAGATCACATTATATGAGATGACTATTAGCTGTGGGTCATTGTCACCGATGGTCCACTGGCTACCTTGAAGAAAAATGGTGAAGGAGTAGATATGACAAAGACAAGAGCGGATTGCACTGCTTAGGACTTGAAGAAGTGGGAGAAGAATGCTAAATCCAAGAAATGGCTTGTTTGTCGACTTGGTCTAGATGAGTACAACAGAATCCAAGGTTGTGCTACTGCTAAGTAAATTTGGGACACATTACAAGTGGCTCACAAAGGAACACCTCGGGTGAAGAGATCCAGAGGAACTTTACTGTACTCCTAGTATGAGAGCTTTACTCTGAAGGAAGGAGAAACCATCAAGAAATGTACACAAGGTTCACTACACTGACAAATGAGCTAAAATCTCTTGGAAGGATTATTCCTGGAGAAGAAAGAGTCGAGAACTAACTAGAGTTTTGCCTATCACTTGGGAGAGTAAAATCACTGTCATCCAGGGATCAAAGACAAGATTAATTTTTTTTCTAAAGAAAGGTTATCTGAGTTGCTACGAGAGCTAATTGATGAATCTGATGATGTAAATAATGAAAAGAAACAATTGTCAAAAGAAAGTGTGGTTTTAAAAGATAAGTTAAAAAACATGGAACTTAGGGCTAGTGAAACTGAAAGTGCAAATGTTGTGTTAAAGTAACAGGTTCATTAACTTGACACAACTGTCCTAGAATTTAGATCAAAAAATATAAAATTGAAATTAGGAATAGGTAAAAGATAGTTTATCACACATAACTCACTCTAGATGAAAATGTAGGAAAAATAAAGGATGAGTTGTAAAAAAGAGATGAATAGGTAAGAATCCTAAAGGATGATCTAAGCAAGGTCAAGCATGAACTAGACAGAACATGTAAATGGAACATATCCTCCGATGAACTTTCATGGCTACAGGAACACCATAATAGCAACAGAAGAGAACTTGGCCTTGGGCAGCCTGCACCTAAGTGGGATCCCAAAAGTAAGTACCTCACACTTCCTAAGAATATGATATGCACAAACTGTGGTAAAACTAGTCACTATAAAAGTGAATGTACTGCAAAAGAAAAGGCAAGTCAAAAGAACAAAGAATTTGTTTAAGGGAAGAATAGGCTACAAAGTTGGGCTAAAAAGAATTTGATTCATTCTTTTACCTATAGAAAGGGACCCAGAATAGTTTGGGTTCCTAAGACTAACCCCTGATTTCCTTTTGCAGGTCCAAGTGAAGGGGAGCAGCCAAATATGGTACATGGATAGTGGCTGCTCAAAGAATATGACAGGAAGCACGAACCAGTTCCTTTCACTTGAGGAACTTAAAGGAGGTAATGTCTCCTTTGGAAATGGGAAGAAAGATGAGATCATTGGGGTTGGAAAGGTAGGTAAGATTGATTCTCACTCTGTTGAGAATGTCTACTTGATAGATGGACTGAAGTACAGTCTAATAAGTGTATCACAACTGCGTGATAGAGGTAACATGGTAGCATTCACCTCTACAAAATGCTTTGTGATTAATTTTACCACTGACAAGATAGTTTGCAGGGAAAAAAAGTGAACAACATATATGTTATGGATCTGTCAACACTTTCAGATAATGAACTCACTTGCTTAAATGTGTTGGATAATGATCCCCTTCTTTGGCACAAAAGACTTGGACATGCTAGTCTAAGTCAACTCAACAAACTAGTCTCCAAGGACTTGGTGATAGGGCTATCTAACGTTAAGTTCAACGAAGATAAAGTTTGTGAGGCTTGCGCAAGGGGGAAGCTGGTAAGATCCTCTTTCAAAAGCAAGAAAGTGGTAAGCACCACTAGGACGATGGAACTGGTCCATATGGATCTTTATGGACCAATGAGAACATTGAGCAGAAGTGGTAAGAGATATGTTATGGTGCTTGTTGATGACTACTCTAGGTTTACTTAGACATTGTTTTTAATATCTAAAGATGAAGCATTTGACATGTTCACTTCTTTTATTAGAAAAACTCAGAAACAACTAGGTAATCAACTTGCATCAATTAGGTCTGATCATGGTACTGAATTTGAGAATGCTAAATTTGCTGAATTTTGTGATGAGCATGGCATAAATCATAATTTTTCTGCTCCAAGGATTCCACAATTAAATAGAGTAATTAAAAGAAAGAATAGGACATTGTAAGAAATCGCTAGGACTATGTTTCTTTCTAGTAGACTGCCCCATAGTTTCTGGGCAGAAGTTGTGAACACTGCATGCTACATCATAAATAGGTGCATGACTAGACCTCTTGTTGAGAAGACTCCCTATGAGTTACTTAAAGGGAGAAAGCCAAATATATCACATCTTAGGGCATTTGGATGCAAGTGCTTTGTGCACAATAATGGTAAAGACTCCTTAGGTAAGTTTGATCCCAGAAGTGATGAGGGAGTATTCTTGGGATATTCTTTACATAGTAAAGCTTATAAGATTTATAACAAAAGAACTATGTGTGTAGAAGAAAGTGTACATGTGGTTTTTGACGAAGCTAACATTCTTTCTGAGAGGCAGGAATAGGATGATGAAGCATTTAGGCTGGTAAGAAACTCAAGTGAAACCACATCCCAGACTGCAGCTGCACCAGAGGAAGGAACAGGTGATGGAACAGGTCCTTCCACCCAGGGCTACATAACAGGGGGAACTGAACAAAGAGGAACTGATCCTCAAACCTCAAGGGAGCTTGTCCATGAACTTGTTCCTCAGCAACAAAACTTTGAAGGAATATCTAGGGGAAACCAGTCTATTGTGAAACCTTACAAGTACCAAAGTTCTTATCCTATTGAGAACATAATTACTAATCCAACTTTAGAATCAAAACTAGATCTTCTTTGAAGAATCTTTGTGCTTTTGATGCCTTTTTATCTCTTATTAAACCTAAAAATGTTGCTGAGGCCTTGTAGGATGCAGACTGGGCGAATGCAATGCAAGATGAACTCAACCAATTTGAAAGAAGTCAAGTTTGGCGTCTAGTACCAAGACCCAAGGACATATTAGTAATTGGCACAAAATGGGTCTTCAGAAATAAACTTGACGAAGATAGAACAGTTACAAGGAACAAGGCAAGATTGGTGGTTCAAGGATATAGTCAAGAGGATGGCATAGACTATGATGAGACCTTTGCTCAAGTTGCAAGATTGGAAGCAATAAGACTCTTTATAGCCTTTGCTACCTACATGGAATTCACTTTCTATCAGATGGATGTCAAGAGTATCTTCCTCAATGACTATCTAAAAGAAGAAGTATTTGTCAAGCAACCTCCGGGCTTTGAAAGCAAGGAATGTCTTGACCATGTGTACAAGCTTGAAAAGGCACTTTATAGGCTCAAGCATGCTCCAAAAGCCATGGTATGAAATATTATCTAAATTTTTTCTTGAGCATGGCTACAAGATATGACAATACTTTATTCATGAAAGAAAAAAGGTAAAGATCTCTTGGTAGTTCATATATATGTTGATAATTAAGTAAAGAATTTGCTAAACTAATGGGGAGTGAATTTAAAATGAGTATGATGGGTGAGCTTAATTTATTTTTAGGATTACAAATTAAACAAAATTCAAATGGAACTATGATCCATCAGCAGAAGTATGTGAAAGAGTTGCTTAAAAGGTTTAAAATAGAAGATTCCAAAGAAATTGATACACCTATAACAACAGACACAAAATTGGATATAGATGAACCAGGTTCATCTGCTGATTAGAAGTTGTATAGGGGAATGATTGGCTATTTGTTATATCTCACTGCTAGTAGACCTTACATTATTTTCATTGTAGGTCTTTCTGTTAGATTTCAAGAAAATCCAAAGGAATCTCACTTGACTGTTGTAAAGAGGATTTTGAGATACCTAAAAGGCACCACTAACCTTTGTTTATGGTATCCAAAAGGTAGCAATTTCAACTTAATATGATATGTTGATGCTAATTATGTAGATTTTCTTATGGATAGAAAGAGCACCTGGGGTATGACACACTTTCTTGGCTCATGTCTTGTGTCTTGGGCCACCAAAAAGCAAAATTTTGTGGCCTTATCTACTGTTGAAGCTGATTATGTGGATGCTGCCTCATGTTGTGCTCAATTGTCGTGGATCAAACATCAATTAATGGACTTTGGAATTGATGTAGGTTGTATCCCCATCTTTTGTGATAACACTAGTGCAATTAGTATGACCAAGAACTCGGTTCATCACAAAAGAAATAAGCACATTAATGTTAGGCATCACTTTTTGAGGGACAACTATGAAAAGGGGTTGATCACTATAGAATTTTATGCTACTGACAAGCAAATAGCTGACATCTTCACAAAAGCTCTAAGTAGAGATCACTTTGAAAGGAACAGGTTAGAATTAGGGATGATTAAGATATCTTAAAAAGAACTAGTTCAACCTCAAAAAAATTGGTTAGAAAATTTGTGAATTTTGTACATAATTAGATTAGATATTGCTCAGTCTCATACTTTCACCAGTATACTCTTGTGCCATGTGCTAAAATATCTCGTTAATCTCTAATGATATTATTTTTATTTTCTTGTAAAATTAGAACTTGGACAAGAGATCTCTCAGTGAAGAACCTGGTTCAACAAGATTTCAAGGTACGTACTCTCCACTCTACATATTTTGAAATAATTATATTTGGATTATGATTAAAAGGAGAGTCCCGTTTAATCCTAACCTTCTTGAGTTTATCCATTATGAAATGAACCAGTTTCACCTAAAGAGACTCCCAAAACGCAAAAAGTGCCTAGAATTTAGGGAGAGTCATCAACGTTTTTTCAAACTGATTCCCAGTTTGATTAAACTTTTAGCTTCTGAAAAAGCTATCGTTACCCAATCAAATTCTTCCTCTTTAAATTGATTTGGCCTTAGTCATTTCTTCACTTTTAGTTTACAACCGGCAAACACCTCTCTCAATCTTCTCCCATCCTCTAAACTCACAAACATTCCTTCTAACATCATCAATGGCTAACCTCTCTGAAAAACCCTCTTCACCACTTAAAGAATCCACACCTACACCTTCAATCACCACCACACCCAGAAAAGGACGAGTAAAGGTTACTGCTTGTAATATAGTGGTAGGGAGTGAATTATCCAAGAAATTAGATGAACAATTAAAAGCAAGCTAGACACAAGGACCCCAAAAATCTAACGACTCATTTAAGTCTGCTACTGAGGGGGAAGAAATTGTTTCTTCGTAAACAGAACAAGTAACATCTGGTCCTAAAATTACTGCTGAATTAATTTCTGAGGTTGCTGCAAATCTTGAAAATAGGTTTGTTCTAGTAGGAACTGTGGTTGGGTTGAGACCACTGATTCTGGAAAAATTAGTGGTAAAAAAAAAAGAAAAAAAAAGAAAGTGAGGGTGTTCAAGGTGATATGAGCGGAATAGGAAAAGGAGTGGTTGAATCTTCACCTACTCTTGTTGGTTTGACTGAAGAAACAAGAGCTATGGCAGTGTGGAGTGAAGAATCTACTGGAGAAGAAGAAAGTTTGATAGAAAAAGGGGGAAGTGGGTCTGGAGAAGCTACTGAGGGATTTGTGAGGTTGAGGAAGAGGTTCCAAGAACATGTTCCATCTGTACCGGAACCCCTCGAAGACCTATTGAAATGAGTGTCTAACAGTTACAATCCAAAAAGGAAAAAGAGTTCAGTTCCTGGTACTGCTAGGGCAAACAAGAAGAGAAATACTACCTCTTCTCTCCATGTGGTGACTCCTCCTACAAGAGGGAGAGCTAAAAGGAGTCAGAAGAAACTGTCACGGCCCTAAACCCATACCCGGTCGTGATGGCACCTCTCGTGAAGACAAGGCCAGCCGACACAATATCCAATTCATTTTAAGCAATTGAGGTAACATAGTTTAAGTCATTAACATAATTAAATCCCAAAGAAACAGTAAAACAGTACAATTTGCGGAATAAACACAGCCCGACATCGGGGTATCACCAGTCATGAGCATCTACCATAAGTTTACAAGTCTAAGAAAGTTTATACAGTCTATTATTGAACTAAGAATAGAAAGTAAGATAGGAGGGAGAAACACTAGGCTGCGAACGCCGAGCAGCTACCTAGTGGACTCCGAATAGCCTTCTGGGAGCAATCAACCCTCATTGTCGGGACCTGAAGCTCCTGAATCTGCACACAAGGGGCAGAGAGTAAAGTGAATACTCCAACTCAGTGAGGAATAATAATAAATAAAGACTGAGCGACAAGAAATCACATAAAAATACAACAACATGCTATATAGAGGCAGTGTAAAACAAATAAAATGCAATAAAACAGTGAAATCTTATAAAACATCTTGGTTCAGAATAAGCTTCTTTTAAAAACTTTTCCAATAGTTAAGCAAGTAAATGAAAAGCAGCTAGAAAAGATAAACACATAAAATCCGCCCCTGGGCACAATGTCAACAAAATCAGCCCATCGGGCAATAACCTGGAACAATACCAGCCCCTCGGGCTATATCTCATATCACAACTGGTACGTGTGCTCACTTGGAATGTACAAACTCAAGGATGGGCCCCTTACGGCCCAAACGCAATATCAATCCATCTCGTGGCATAATCACTAGGCTCTCAGCCTCATATCAAGCCACCTTGTGGCGTACAACTCAGGCCCTTGGCCTAATAATCATAATCAGTACAACACTGCTGCGACGTACAGCCCGTTCCCATATTAACCTCACAACACAGGCCCTCGGCCCTACTCAGTCAGAAATCTCTAAAAGCCACTCGGGCACAGTAAAATATGATGCTCAGCTCAAAATATCATTTAAAAGTGTTTAAAATAGAGTAAACATAGTTGATTTATGAAAACAGTAGAATATAGCATGACTGAGTACAGATATAAAATCAAAACAGTGAGGAAATAGCAGCAAAAATCCCCTAAGGGTCTAAATAGTTGGCACGAGGGCCAAATATGGCATTCAGCCCAAAACATGATGATAGCAAACAATTTTCAATCAAATACACAGTAGAACAGTCATTCGGGGTGGACTATGTCACAATCCCCAATGGTGCCCGACCACACGCTCGTCATCTAGCGTGTGCGTCACCACAATATAGCACAATGATATGAAATCCGGGGTTTCATACCCTCATGACAACATTTACAATCATTACTCACCTCAATCCGGTCCAAATTCTTGCCCGCGATGCCTTTGCCAGTCGAATCGGCCTCAACTCGTATCGAATCTATCCAAAATCAGAATCACGACGTCAAAATATGCTAAGGGAACGAAGCCCATGCAAAAATAACTAATTTACAACATAGATCCCGAAATTAACCAAAACCCGACCACCGGGTTCACGTGTCAAAATTTGATAAAATTTACATCAATAGATTCCTTATCTCCCCACGAGTTCATACAAATCAAAAGTCCCAAAATCCGACCACAAATGGCCCCTCGAATCCTCAAGTCAAGGTCTCCAATACCAAGCCCTAATCCCCAATTTTTAACCCTTAATTTCCATTAATTTCAAGCCAAGTTAGTGAAATAATGCCATAGGATCTATTATTAGGTCTAAAAATCTTACGTCCAGACATTATCCCTTGAATCCCTCTACAAAATGGCTTCCCCAAGCTCAAACACGAATAAAAATGGTGAAGAACAACTCAAAATTCGCAAAGGGGAGTTTATATACTTTCTAGCCCAGCAAAATTGCACCTGCGGCCAAAATCCTGCTCCTGCGGTACCGCTTCTGCAGTTTTTACATAAGTCCCTCAGGGCCGCATCTGCGCCAAGGAACCGCACCTACGGTCCCGCAGATGCCCCCTCTTCACCGCATCTGCGGCTAAGCTCCAAATGGCCAAGCTTCGCTTCTACGGCCTCCTCTTTGCATCTGCAGCGTCGCACTTGTGGTCCCTAATCCGCAGGTGCGGAAATATCAGAAGCAGAAAATTTCTGCAACTCCTCCAAATCTCCAAACTCTCCGTCAACCATCCGAATCCATTCCGAGGCCCCCTGGACCTCAACAAAACATGAAAACCTATCCCATAACCTTATTCAAACTTGTTCCAACCTTCGGAACGCTCAAGACAACATCAAAACACCAAAATCACATCAAATTCAAGCCTAAGAATTCAAAAATCTTCTAAATTCCGCTTTCGACCAAAAGGTCTAACAAACCACGTCCGAATGACCTTATATTTTGTACACACATCCCAAATGACATAAGAGACCTACTGAAACTTCCGGAATCCCATTCCGACCCTATATCAAAATCTCACCTATCGACTGGAAAACGCCAAAATTCCAATTTCGCCAATTCAAGCCTAAATCTACTCCGAACCTCCAAAACACATTCCGTTCATGATCCTAAGTCCCAAATCACCTCCCAAAGCTATCCAAACCATCGGAACTTACATCCGGTCCCTTTAACACATAGGTCAACATCCGGTTGACTTTTCCAACTTAAGCTCACTCAAAAGAGACTACGTGTCTCAAACCTTACCAAAAACTTCTCCGAACATGAGCCAACCAACCTGATAGCACATAATATAGCTGAACAAGGCAATAATAAGCAGAAATTGGGGAAATAGAGTGGTAAATCATGAAATGATTGGTCAGGTCCTTACTTCCTCCCCCTCTTAAACAAATGTTCGTCCTAGAACGGGTTAAGAAACATACCTGAAGCCTCAAACAGGTGAGGATATCTGCTCCGCATCTCCCGCTCATTCTCCCAGGTAGCCTCCTCCACAGGCCGACCTCTCCAGTACACCTTTACTGAAGATATATCCTTATACATCAATTTTCAAACCTGACGCTCCAAAATAACAACTGTCTCCACAGCATAAGTCAAATCATCCTCCAACTGAACAGTCTGAAATCCAGAACATGTACGGATCCCCAATATACTTTTGGAGCATAGAAACATGAAATACCGGGTACACACTCGACAAACTGGGTGGCAAAGCAAGCTCATAAGCCACCTCCCCAATCCTCCGAAGCACCTCAAAAGGTCCAATGAACCGAGGCTCAATTTACCCTTCTTCCCAAATCTCATAACGCCATTCATGGGTGAAAACTTCAACAAAAACTTCTCACCAACCATGTAAGACACATCGCGAACCTTCTTGTCAGCATAACTCTTTTGTCTCGACTGCGCTGTACGAAGCCACTCCTGAATTACCTTTACCTTTTCTAAAGCATCCTGCACCAAGTCTATCCCAAATAACCTAGCCTCACTCGGCTCAAACCAACCAACTGGAGATCTACACTGCCTCTCATACAAAGCCTCATATGGAGCCATCTGAATACTCGACTGGTAGCTGTTGTTATAGGCAAACTCCGCAAGAGGTAGAAACTGATCCCATGACCCTCAAAAATCAATGACACAAGCACGCAACATGTCCTCCAATATCTGAATAGTGTGCTCGGACTGCCCATCCATCTGAGGGTGAAAAGTTGTGCTTAACTCAACCTGAGTACCCAACTTTCGCTGCACAAACCTCTAAAATTGCAAAGTAAATTGAGTGCCTCTATCTGAAATGATGGAAACTGGGACACCATGCAAACAAGCAATCTCCCGGATATAGATCTCTGCTAACCGCTTTGAAAAATAAGTAGTACACACAGGAATGAAGTGCGCGGATTTGGTCAGCTGATCCACAATCACCCAAATAGCATCGAACTTCTTCAAAGTCCGTGGGATCCCAACTAAAAAGTCCATGGTGATCCGCTCCCACTTCCACTCTGGAATATCCATCTGCTTAAGTGCCACCCGGTCTATAAAGCTCATATTTCACCTGCTGACAATTGAGACACTGAGCTACATATCCCACAATGTCCTTCTTCATTCTCCTCCACCAATAATGTTGTCTCAAATCCTGATACATCTTCGCGGCACCCAGATGAATGGAATACCATGAGCTATGGGCCTCCTCTAGAATCAACTCCCGAAGCCCATCTACATTGGGCACACATATCCGGCCCTGTATCCCCAACACCCCATCATCACCAATAGTCACATCTCTAGCATCATCGTGCTGAACTCTGTTATTAAGGACAAGCAAATGAGGATCATCATATTGGTGCTCTCCGATGCGATCATATAAGGAAGACCGAGAAATCACACAAGCCAATACCCGACTGGGGTCCGAAATATCCAACCTCACGAACCGATTGGCCAAGGCCCAAACATCAACTGTAAGAGGTCTCTCCCCAACTAGAACATATGCCAAACTCCCCATTCTCACCTCCTTTCGGCTCAAAGCATCGGCCACCACATTGGCCTTCCCCGGATGGTACAAAATAGTAATATCATAGTCTTTTAGCAACTTCAACCATCTTCGCTGCCTTAAATTGATATCCTTCTTCTTGAACAAGTGCTGGAGGCTATGATGATCAGTAAACACCTCATAAGACACACCATACAAGTAATGCCTCCAAATCTTCAATGCGTGAACAATGGCAGCCAACTCCAAATCATGAACATGGTAGTTCTTCTCCTGGGCTTCAACTAGCGATAAGCAAAGCAATAACTCTACCCTTCTGCATCAACACACACCCAATACCAACTCTTGAAGCATCACAATACACAGTATATGAACCTGAAGCTGATGGCAAAACTAGCACTGGAGCTATGGTCAAGGCAGTCTTAAGCTTCGGAAAGCTCTCCTCACACTCGTCCGACCACCTGAATAGAGCACCATTTTGAGTCAACTTGGTCAAGGGCGATGCGATAGATGAGAATCCCTGAACAAACCAACGATAATAACCAGTCAAACCAAGAAAGTTGCGAATCTCTATGGCTGAGGACGGTCTAGGCCAACTCTGAACCACCTCTATCTTCTTCGGATCAACCTGTATACCCTCACTGGATACCACGTGCCCCAAGAAGCCACTTAGCTAAGCCAAAACTCACACTTGGAGAACTTTGCATAAAGTTTCTGTTCCCTTAATCACTGCAACACAACTCTCAAATGCTCCGCGTGCTCCTCCTGACTACACGAGTACACCAGAATATAATCAATGAAAACTATGACAAATGAGTCGAGATACGGCCGGAACACGCTGTTCATCAAATGCATGAACGCTGTTGGGGCATTGGTCAGCCCAAAAGACAACACCAAGAACTCATAATGACCATATCGAGTCCTACAAATTGTCGTAAAAATATCTGAGTCCCTGATCTTCAACTGGTGATAACCTGACAGAGATCAATCTTAGAGAACACTCTCGCTCCCTAAAGTTGGTTAAACAAATCATCAATGCAAGGCCGAGGATACTTGTTCTTAATTGTTACTTTGTTCAACTGCCTATAATCAATGTACATCCTCCTAGTGCTATCCTTCTTCTTCACAAATAGAACTGGCACACCCCTAGGCGACATACTTGGCCGAATGAACCCCTTATCAAGGATTTCCTGAACTGCTCCTTTAACTCCTTCAACTCCGTTGGTGCCATACGATAGGTGCAATTGAGATGGGCTGAGTGCCTAGCACCAGATCAATACCAAAATCAATATCCCTATCCGGTGGCATGCCCGGCAGGTCTGCAGGAAACACATCGGGAAAATCCCTCACAATAGGGACATAATCAATAATAGGAGTCTCTACACCGACATCCCTCACAAAGGCTAGATATGAAAGACAACCCTTCCCAACCATACGCTGGGCTTTCAAGAACGAAATTACCCTGCTGGGAACAATATCAGTCGATGATACTTGTTCTTAATGAGGGATGTCGGTGCAGAGACTCCTATTATTGATTATGTCCCTATTGTGAGGGATTTTCCCGATGTGTTTCCTGCAGACCTGCCGGGCATGCCACCGGATAGGGATATTGATTTTGGTATTGATCTGGTGCTAGGCACTCAGCCCATCTCAATTGCACCATATAGTATGGCACCAACGGAGTTGAAGGAGTTAAAGGAGCAGTTCAAGAACGAAATTACCCTTCCCGGCCTTGCTTTCAAGAACGAAATTACCCTACTGGGAACAAAATCAGACGAAATTGCCCTACTGGGAGCAAGGCCGAGGATACTTGTTCTTAATTGTTACTTTGTTCAACTGCCTATAATCAATGTACATCCTCCTAGTGCTATCCTTCTTCTTCACAAATAGAACTGGCACACCCCTAGGCGACATACTTGGCCGAATGAACCCCTTATCAAGGATTTCCTGAACTGCTCCTTTAACTCCTTCAACTCCGTTGGTGCCATACGATATGGTGCAATTGAGATGGGCTGAGTGCCTAGCACCAGATCAATACCAAAATCAATATCCCTATCCGGTGTCATGCCCGGCAGGTCTGCAGGAAACACATCGGGAAAATCCCTCACAATAGGGACATAATCAATAATAGGAGTCTCTGCACCGACATCCCTCACAAAGGCTAGATATGAAAGACAACCCTTCCCAACCATACACTGGGCTTTCAAGAACGAAATTACCCTACTGGGAACAAAATCAGTCGAACCTCGCCTCTCAATCCTTGGCACACCCGACATAGCCAATGTCACTTTCTTAGCGTGACAGTCTAATATAGCACGACGCGAAGATAGCCAATCCATGCCCAATATACATCGAAATCCACCATACATAACAATAAAAGATCCATTCGGGTCTTCAGACCCCCAATAGTCACCATACACGACCGGTACACACGGCCTACAACAACAGTAGAGCCCACAAGAGTAGATACACGAACAAAAGAAACAAGAGACTCGCAGGGCATATCCAAATAATGAGCAAAGTATGATGACACATAAGAATAAGTGGAACCGGGATCAACTAATATAGAAGCATCTCTGTGGCAGACTGAGACAATACCTATGATCACGACGTCTGAAGCAATAGCATCGAGCCTGGTTGGAAGTGCATAAAAATGGTCCTGACCGCTACCTGATCGACCTCCCCCTCTAGGGCGAGCTCTAGCTGACTGACCTCCACCCCTAGCTAGCTGGGTGGGTGGTGGTGAAGTAAATGGTACTGAAGCTGATGGCTGGCTCCTCTATTGAGATGAACCCACAAGACGACGAGGACACTGCCTCCACATATGAACCATCTCTTTACACTCATAAAAAATCCCGAGTGCTGGAGACGGGAACTGAAGGGATCCCCTAGCACTGGATTGACTAGCAGATGCACCTAGCATAGAAGAGCCCTGAACTGATGGAGCACGGGACAAACTTTGAGCTGGAAGGCACTAAGTGATGAATGGCCTTGATGAAAGCTATGAGAACCATAACCCGATGATGCCCCACGATAACCTGGGCGAGCTGGCTGAGCATGCCTAAATGGACGGCCTCTGTTATACTGAAATAGAACTCTCGAAGGAGCACTGCCATAACTACCACATCCTCGAGGCCTCTTGGCTTCCCTCTCATCCCGCTCCTAGCGACGAATTGACTCAATCTCACGAGCAATGTCTACATCCTCCTCAAAAGTAGCACCACACACCCTCTCCCTGGTCATGAGATTATGAAGCTGATATATAAGGCCATCAACAGACCTCCTAATCCTCTCTCTATCTGTCGGAACCAACCAAATATCATGACGAGCTAACTCTAAGAACCTCATCTCATATTGCATCACAGTCATCTCTCCCTGACGCAACCACTCAAACTGCCTAAGCAGCTCCTCTATGCGAGATTGCGGCACATACTTCTCCAAAAAGAGAACGGAGAACTACTGTCAGGTAAGGGGTGCTGCACCAACAGGCCTAAGCCTCTCATAAGCCTCCCACCAAGTGAAGGCGACTCCAGAAAAATGAAAAGTAGTGAAAGCGACCCCGCTGGTCTCCAGAATATCCGCTGTGCGCAGAATCCTCTGACACTTGTCCAAGAAACCCTGGGCATCCTCTCCCTCTACACCACTGAAAGTCCGATGCTAAAGTCTACCAAACCTCTCCAATCTGCACTGCTCGTCCTCTAGTATGGCAGGAGCTATACAGTCCTGAGCAGCTACAACCGGCTGGGCTGGATATGCCCCAATGTTTGGAGTTCCTACACGACCTGCTCAGGTATGCAAGCGGCGGGTGTCTGAGTGCCTCCCCCAGCCTGAGAACTAGCTGCGGCTATAGTAACTGAGACCGCCTGAGTTAGGCCAGTACATACTGATAGAATCTGAGCCAAGGCCTCCTGAAGACTCGAAATAACAATGGCACAATTGGTGCTTGAGCTGGTGCTGCTGGAGCGTCCACAACTAGGACCTGATCCTGAACTGGGGCAGCTGGTGGATCTGCAGGTGCTGCCCTAGCTGTTGTGCGGGCCACACCCCTGCCCCTACCACGACCACGACTGCATCCTCGGCCTCTAATGGCCACAGCTGACACAGGTGGTCGTCCACCCTGACTAATAGCGCGTGTCCTCGCCATCTGTGAGAGAATAAAATAACAGAAGTTTAGTACTCGGATAAATAGATCCGCACGACAAGAATTTCAAGAATATGAAGTTTTTCCTAAAGGTTCTGCAGCCTCTCGAAGATAAATACATACGTCTCCGTACCGATCCGTGAGACTCTACGAAACCTGCTCATGACTCGTGAGACCTATGTAACCTAGGCTCTAATACTAACTTGTCACAATCCTAAACCTAGACCCGGTCGTGATGGCGCCTCTCGTGAAGACAAGGCCAGCTGACCCATAACCAATTCATTTTAAGCAATTGAGGTAACACAATTTATTTCATTAACATGATTAAATCCCAAAGAAACAGTGAAACAGCACGATTTGCGGAATAAACACAGCCCGACATCGGGGGTGTCATCAGTCATGAGCATCTATCATAAGTTTACAAGTCTGAAAGAGTTTATACAGTCTATTACAGAACTAAGAATAGAAAGTAAGATAGGAGGGAGAAACACTGGGTTGCAAAAACCGAGAAGCTACCTAGTGGACTCCGAATGGCCTGCTAGGAGCAATCAACCCTCACTAGAGGGACCTAAAGCTCCTGAATCAGCACACAAGGTGCAGGGAGTAAAGTGAGTACTCCAACTCAGTGAGTAATAACAATAAATGAAAACTGAGCGATAAGAAATCACGTAAAAACACAACAACATGCTATAAAGAGGTAGTGTAAAACCAATAAAATGCAATAAAACAGTGAAATCTTATAAAACATTTTGGTCCAAAATAAGCTTCTTTAAAACACATTTTCAACAGTTAAGCAAGTAAATGAAAAGCAGCTAGAAAAGATAAACACATAAACTCCGTTCCTCGGCACAATGTCAACAAAATCAGCCCATCGGGCAATAACCTGGAACAACACCAGCCTCTCGGGCTATATCTCATATCATAATGGGTACGCGTGCTCACTAGGGATGTACAGACTCCGGGAGGGTCCCCTTATGGCCCAATCGCAATATCAAGCCATCTCGTGGCATAATCACTAGGATCTCGGCATCATATCAAGCCACCTTGTGGCGTACAACTCAGCCTCGGCCTCATAATCATAATCAGTACAACACTGTTGCGGCGTACAACCCGTTCCCATATTAACCTCACAACACAGGCCCTCGGCCCTACTCAGTCAGAAATCTCTAAAAGCCACTCAGGCACAGTAAAATATGATGCTCAGCCCAAAATATCATTTAAAGTGTTTAAAATAGAGTAAACATGGCTGAGTTATGAAAACAGTAGAATACAGCATGACTGAGTAAAGATATAAAATCAAAATAATGAGGAAATAACAGTAAAAATCCCCTAAGTGTCCAAATAGTTGGCACGAGGCCCAAATATGGCATTCAACCCAAAACATGATAATAGCAAATAGTTATCAATCAATTACGCAATAAAACAGTCATTCGGGGTGGACCAAGTCACAATCTTCAATAGTTCCCGATGACACACTCGTCATCTAGCGTGTGTGTCACCTCAATATAGCACAACGATGTGAAATCGGGGTTTCAGACCCTCAGGACAACATTTACAATTATTACACCTCAATCCAGTCCAAACTCAAGCCCACGATGCTTTTGACCCTCGAATCGGCCTCAACTCGCGTCGAATCTATCCAAAATTAGAATCACGACGTCAAAATATGCTAAGGGAACAAAGCCCATGCGAAAATAATCAATTTACAACATAAATCCCGAAATTAACCAAAACCCTACCCCTGGGCCCACGTCTCGGAATTTGATAAAATTTACATCAATAGATTCCTTATCTTCCCACGAGTTCATACAAATCAAAAGTCCCAAAATCTGACCACAAAGGGCCCCTCTAATCCTCAAGTCAAGGTCTCCAATACCAAGCCCTAATCCCCAATTTTTAACCCTTAATTTCCATTAATTTCAAGCCAAGTTAGTGAAATAATGCTATAGGATCTATTATTAGGTCTAAAAATCTTACGTCCATACATTATCCCTTGAATCCCTCTACAAAATGGCTTCCCCAAGCTCAAACACGAATAAAAATGGTGAATAACAACTCAAAATTTGCGAATGGGAGTTTATATACTTTCTGGCCCAGCAAAATCACACCTCCGGCCAAAATCCTGCTCTTGCGGTACCACTTCTGCGGTCCATGAACCGCTTCTGTGGTTTTTACTTAAGTCCCTCAGGGCGGCATCTTCGGCTAAGATCCAAATGGCCAACCTTCACTTTTGCGGCCTCCTCTTCACATCTACAATGTCACAACTACGGTCCCCAATCCGCAGGTGCGGAAATATCAGAAGTAGAAAGTTTTTGCAGCTCCTCCAAAACACCAAACTCTCTGTCAACCATCCGAATCCATCCTGAGGCCCCCAGGACCTCAACCAAACATGCCAACCTATCCCATAACCTTATTCAAACTTGTTCCAACCTTTGTAACCCTTAAGACAACATCAAAACACCAAAATCACATCGAATTCAAGCCTAAGAATTCCAAAATCTTCTAAATTATGCTTTCGATCAAAAAGTCTATCCAACCACATCCGAATTACCTGAAATTTTGTACACACATCCAAAATAACACAACAGACCTACTGCAACTTCCAGAATCCCATTCCGACCCCTATATCAAAATCTCACCTATCAACCGAAAAAGGCCAAAATTCCAATTTCACCAATTCAAGCCTAAATCTACTCTGAACCTCCAAACACATTCTGATCACGCCCCTAAGTCCTAAATCACCTCCCAAAGCTATCCAAACCATCAGAACTCACATCCGAGCCCTTTACCATATAGGTCAACATCTGGTTGACTTTTCCAACTTAAGCTCACTCAAAAGAGACTAAGTGTCTCAAACCTTACCAAAACTTCTCTGAACCCAAGCCAACCAACCCGATAGCACATAATATAGCTGAACAAGGTAATAATAAGTAGAAATGGGGGAAACGAAGCGGTAACTCATGAAACGACCGATCGGGTCGTTACAAAAACAAAATGAGGCTAAACTTGAAAAAGTGCTAGAAGAGAGTAAAAAAGAAGCCGATGCAAAGGGGAAGAAGACAGTAATTAATAATATTGAGGCAGTTGAATTTGAGGAGATGGACTTGGTCCTTTATGATGAAGAGGAGGCAGAAAAGGTGGACGTTGTGACTCCAAAGGAAAAGAAAATAAAGACTTCCAAAAAAGAAATATCCCTTGAAGACAAAGTCTACATAGCCTTCTATCTTGGCTAAAAGGACTAGGTCTGCCATAAAATCTATGAAAGTGAAAATAGTGGAGGAAGAAGAAAGTGAAGATGGAGAAGAAACTAGTCAAAAACAGGACAAGCTGGTTAAGTTTGGGAAAAGAACCATCTTGAAGGATAGACTCCTCAGGGATGTGGATGCGAAAGGCATAGTGATGCTGCTGGAAAAACTACAACTGCAAGGGTGAAAGGACATAGTTCTTCAGATGCATGGAAAGCTTGCCAAAACTGATATTGTGGAGTTCATGGCAAATTGTGAGATCAAAAATGACAGAGTCACTAGTGTGGTGAAGGGGGTGACTGTGAGCTTTGATGACAAGAAATTGGGAGAGATTCTAGGAGTACCTGATAAAGGGTACAATGATTACAAGAAGCTCAAATGGCCAAGTTTAGAGAACCTCCCTACCTCCCTTGCCATTACAAGGAAGTTTGCTGACAATGAAGAAGAGCTTCAGCCCAAGGCTGTATACAAAAGTGAGATAAAACCACCCTAGAAAGTGTTGTTTGAATTTGTTAACAAGGTTGTGTTGCCCAGGAAGGAAAGAAGGCACTTCATGGACCTGGTCCTTATGGAAAGTTTGGATAGTGGGAGGCAAATCAATTGGTCTGGGTTTATCATCTAGCTTCTTGATAGGGTTCTAAGTGGCACCAAAACTCATGTCATACCCTATGGTTTCATTCTCACGGTTGTACTTGCTCACTTCAAGGTACCCCTCAAGAAATGAGAAGTTAGTACAAGAAAGGATCACTTTGGGGAAAACACTTTGACTGTATGTGACTATGAAGTCCACACCACTCCTAAAGAACCTAATTCATCCAAAAAGGTACATGTGAAGAGCAAAGTGCGATCTTTGGTGCAAGAGAGTGGGGCTAAGGATGCTAAGATTGAGAGGCTGAAGAAGAGGTTGGCTGAAGTAGAAACTGAGAGGGTTGCTCTTAGGGATGAGATTGCAAAGGAGAACGAGAAGAATTATGTCATTCTTCATGATATGCTGAAGCTACTTCAGTCTAGAAACCAAGAACCCGGTCCTTCCAAGCCTTGAAACTTTTGTAGCCTAGTTAGACAACCTAGTGACCCGTATGGAATTTCTTTTTGTTCTTTTTGCTCATGATCCAGTAATTTTATTTCTCTTTATGATTTGTGGATGACTAGTATCAATGATAATCAACTGTTTTTGTGCTCTACCTATTTGTTGATGCTTCTTAAATGGCTAATATCATTAGATTGATAAATGATGGTTGAATCCATGATTGTATTTGAAGTAGCCCCAGTGGCCATGAGTGATATCTATTAAAATCTGGTTATCTAATATAATTATGCACCTTTTCGATGATGCCAAAAGGGGAAATATAGGTTGTGCTTTTTACTTTGGACTGTAATGTTTATAATCTACTGAACCTGGTCCCTAATGATTAGTGACATTAAAATTGAAAGTGTTCTAATATTGTGTTGATGTTGAGCTGAGTTGAAACAGGGCTTATGCTTATGAAAAGCACAGAGTTTGTCATCATAAAAAAGGGGGAATTTGTTGGCCCAAGTGAAGTTTGTTTTGATGATTGACAAAGGAACTCAAGCATGAACCAGGTCCATACACAGTATACACAAATACGGGCAGATTCAAGCACAAGGCATGCACGTGAAGGAGATAAGTTTAAGTGGTTATATCTGATATCTTCTAAACGAAAAGGTTGCATAATTGATAAGGAGAAGGACTCCTTACTCAAGAGACTTTATCCAAGATAAGGGAGGAGTTAGAAGTTAAATATAACTATAACTCTTCTACTACGGAAGAGTATAGCATTAAAACTCTAGTTATTTCCTATTTTACTAACTCTATATATTGTAGGATTTTCTCATTTATAGGTATGCACAAACTCTGAAGTTAAACGTGAGTTACGAGCAAAATAGTAAGGCATTTTGCAAGCAATTCTTGTGTGATTCAAGTGTACAAACCTGAAGCTACATGAACCAGATAGAAGATCTAGTTCTAAGTGTGTGTCTTTTACTCTAGTTTCATTGTAGTAGGTGTTTCAAATTGTACCTTTCAGCTTTATCTAGATGCAATTGTACTAGGTACTCTGAGTGTTGTATTCAAGTTAGAGTTAACTTGAAGTTGTCGCAACAGCTAGAGGCTGGTTGCCACAAATGGATTATGGGTAATCCTTAGGTTTACAAAGAGTTTTGTAATTGCTGTTTTGGCTCAGTGATTTAGTGAAGTGTTGGGGAAAATCTTACTGAGTAGTAAGTCGTGATTTTTTCACCTTTTGAGCCAGGTGTTTTTCACGTAAAAATACTTGTGTTCTTTACTTTCTGCATTTATTATTCCGCAACAGTAGTATAAGGAACACATAGAAGAACCATGTCCTTGTATAATCCGTGCAAACAAAAAATTGAACACCACACAGATCACCCTCTCTTGTGTGGTATTGAAGTATAAAACATCACTCACTCTTGCTAGTGTCATGTTTTCTCCACTTTCTAGTCTAAAATTGTGAAGATGAGCTACATTCGTGCTAATTCTAAAATTTATATAAGACTTATAATTACTTATAGTTACAAAATACTCTGAAAGAGGAAAATAAAAAATTATTAATCTAAATACTTTAATACCAATTCTGATAAATATGAACTTCATTATACACTACTATAAAACTGGCTAAAACCGTTTAGAAATATCGATCAAAATCGATCGGAAAACTAGAAAAACTAACCGATTTCCGACCGACTTTAATTCATTGAAATTAAGTTGGTCGGTAAAATATAGCGATTGAAGCGGGTCGATATTTCTGACCAATTTCGGTCGGTAAATTAATTTTCACAAACGACCAAAAAAGAAAAAAAATTATCGAAAAATCCGAGCGAAGTCGGTCGGTATTTTTAATTATGCAATTAAAATATTCACCGTCTGGGACTCGAACTAGGGTCTGTACTATGGTAGGATACTATTCTACTACTAGACTATTGGTACATTTTTGTTTAAGATTTTTTTAAAATATTTTCATACTCTTTAATTGCATTTTCGCGCGAAAATAACTGACTGATTTCGATCGGTTTTATTAAAAATATAAATTACCGACCCAAGTCGATCGGTTTTTAAAATGACTGACTGAAATAACCGACGGATTTCGGTCGGTTTTTGAATATTAATTTTAATTTATTTAATGTGAAAAACTGACTGAAATCGGTTGATTTCTTAAAAGATAAATTTTTCGGGATGCTAAAATAGTTTCCCGCACTTTTGCGCCAATAAGTCGATCGAAGTCGGTCGGTTGGCCGCAGTCGATTTTGGCCGAATTTCTAGTAGTGATATAATATTCCCTCTATCCTAATTCCTGCGACATGGTTCGAAATTTCGAGAGTCAAATTTATTAATTTTGACTATATATTTTGATATAAAATCTTTATGTATTTTAAAATAAAATCTACATATTAAAAACCAAATAAAAAGTACTACTCCCTTCGATCCACAATAAGTGATCAATTTGCTTTTTTATTTTGGTCCAAAATAAGTGTCCATTTATATAATCAAGAAGGAATTCAATTTATTTTTACAAAATTACCCTTATGTATATATCCCTAAAAAGTTTCTCCTCACATTAAATATTTAATTAAGGGTAGTTTAGCCATACTAGGTATTTTTGTATAGAATTTAGTATTTTCTTAATGGGCGCGCTAAAAGCAAATTGGTCACTTATTGTGGACTGAAGGGAGTATAAGTTAAAATAATTAATAATTCAAAATATTTAAAAGGCATATGAAAAAGTTGTGGTAAAAAAATAATTTCTCGGAATCCGAACGATGCCACATAAATTGGGACGAGCTGAATACTACTCCATCCGTTCACTTTTACTTGGCATGTTTTTACTTTTCACGCCCCTTAATAAATAATAAATAAAATGCATAATTTACCATGATACCCATATTAATTGATGCATATTTTATTAGATTTGAGAAAATGATTTGAAATGAGTAATAAATACTGTGGGTATAACATGAAATTTTTTTTTTGCCTTCTCTTGATATGCATAAATTGACAAGTAAAATGAAAATCTATTTTAATATACATGTCAAGTAAAAGTGAACGGAGGAAGTAGTTAATTTGTAAAGTACCCTATATTTAGTCAAATAGTCAACTCTCTTTTTCGATGTTCACATTTAAAATTATGTTTTTCTCATACCCTGAAAACCACATCTTTGACCATCTTTATGACGTGAGGATGAACCGTGAATAATGGTTAATGAAAGAAAAATAGGAGAGAGGAAAGGATAATATTAGGCAGAATTGAATCATAATGATACAGGGTAGAGTTGCAACTATCGTGTTACAACTCTAATCCCATAAAAGTATCTCAGCTTTTGTCCTTTTCGTTCTTTTTGTAATTAATTTCTTTCCCACAAACGCAGAAAATTTATTTTTGCTTTCCTCGACAATCAAACAATTATTTTACGATTTTGTTGATTGATTTTACATTAGGAAGATAATCTCAGTGAATTCATTCACAACATGAAAACATCAGATGGTAATAATGACAATTTTCCATCTCCCCCTGGTCAATTATCACCATTACAAATTCCAAAACTTGAATCTTCTTCAATTCAAGGACAACTTAATTCTCCACCACGACCACCGGCTCCGCCAATTGATGGACTTCCTTCACCATTATTATCGCCATCATCGTCACGAAATTCCATGCATAAGTCACATTTATTGTCACCAACAACAATAACAACGACAACAACTACGCTCCATTCAGTGCCATCATCACCAAATATTCCCGTTCATGGACCTCACTCGCCAGCGCAATTATCATCGTCGTCACGGATGCCAATGCCTGGATCTCCATCATTACCACCATGTAAAACACCGTTATGTCACCAATCTTCCATGATGCAACCACCTCCATATGGTTACCCACCCCAACGGATGCCACCACCATTTCCATATTTTTCTTCCCCCTTTCCTCATGACCAATTTCATCCATTTTATTTGCCAACGTCCCCCGGAAATAATAATGTCTTTAATGGTCAAGTTTACAGTCAGCCCTGGTCCACAGGCCTTTTTGATTGTTTTCAAGACCTCAAGAACTGTACGTTCCTCTAATTATTTTTCTTGATTTTTCTTACCAATTCTCTCAAATTTTTATTATTAGAACTTTAAAGCATTGCACTAATTTTGTAACAATTTGACTTGGAAGATAACCATGGTTTTACGACATTTTGTTGTAGGTTTTATTACATGTTTATGTCCCTGCGTTACTTTTGGGCAAGTGGATGAGATTGTATCTGAAGGGCAAATGGGTAATTCTCGAATGAGATATTATATGATGACATTCATTTTAGTTAATGTAAATAAACTGGGGAAAAAAAACATGCATGTATTACTATATATTTTGGTCAAATTTTGGAAATTTTATTTTGATGAATATTATGTGTGATGCAGCTTGGTGGGAAAGTGCACTGATGTTTGGAATACTGGAATCGGTTTGCTTCAGTCAAGCATCATGCGTTATTGCATGGTATCATCGTGCGCAATTCAGGAAAAAATACAATTTGATTGGTAATCTCCTTAGTGAATTTTTAATTACTCTCTGTTGCACGAGATTGGTCCTCTGTCAGAATTACCGACAGCTTAACAAACTCGGCTATGATGTAGCCCTAGGTAATTCCTCATTTTATTTCCTCTTTCTCTTAGGTTTCTCTTTTTGGATAATTCTCATATATTTATTGGAGATAACTTAGTACTTATGAGAAAATTATAAAACGTAAATATTGTCTTCCTTTTTTGTTTCCCACCTATTGTCCGATATTTATTTTGGGGTTTCAGCTAATTTAGATTTCTGCCGTATAAAACCATTAAAAAAAGAACATTCGGCTCGAACCCAAGACTCTTTTTAAGGGGTAAATAATTATATAAGAAAAGTTATGTAGAGATTATTTATAACATCAAAGTCTATGTTTGTCTTCTAAATACTTTATCTTCGTAGTGTTAATACATGTATTATTATTTCATATTCTATTTGTTGGGGACGGATTTATAGCTCAGATTATGGGATAGGTGAACCCATGATCTCTCTACGTCAAATTAACTAATTTATGTATGAATCTATAATTGATCTAATATTATATGCTAGCCCCATCCAAAAGGTTGAGAGGTGAACTTGGTTGAATATTAAATCATTTACCCAAAGGAATAAGGATCCATTTCGGCTCTGGCATAAAATTATACATAGTTTCATGCATAACTTAATATGGGTATTATTTAATAATTCCAACCAATTACTGCATTTATTATGTTGGATTATTTTTTCTTATATGACCAAGTTGCATTAGTTGTGCAGGAATTATATTTCTTTGTCCCTCCAATTAAACATTGAATTGCTGTTTGCAAGAACTTTATGTTTTAATTATTTTTCCTAATCTTTCCAAACAAATGACTCCTTATTATTTTCAGGATGGAAAGCAAATAAGAAGAAACAAAGAAGAATAGCAAGCCAAACGGCAGCACGATTTGTTCCACCAGTGGTTAATCCAGGGATGTTTAGATGAGTAGCAGATTATTGGTGGATAATTGCTATACCAGAAATGATTATCGCATATCCTAATAGTGGAGTAATTTTTTATATATATTTTAATTCTTTTGACAACATTGTAAGGTGAAAAAAAAGGAGGAATCCAAGTCGAAAACTAGTATATAGCGCAGTAGTAATTATATATTATATATATATAATAAAGCCAACATATATATGCATTGTTTAATTCTTAACGAAGAATCTATGCTATGTACCCTATTTTTGAGAATTAAAATGGAAACATCATGCTCTTTTTCTAGAATAGTGATACTATTATGAAGTTAGTTTCAAGGAAAGAACAGTATATTCGGTGTTTATATCAATTCTAAAAAAATATAACTGTTTACCCTTTAAACGGATAACAATTAAATTTATACGCGTTCTCAGTTTCTCACTTCGATTTATATCATATGATCAGGGTCACTTGTGTTCTTAGCCCTCAACGTAACTTCCTATCGTCTGCTTTACGAGAAATTTTCTGCTAGTCTTCTCTCCACAGCGAAGGATAGGGGCCTTAACACCCCAACACACTTATTTAGTAAAACAAAGTTTCTGACTATATCCAGTGTTCATTCAATTCAAATCTGAAGTAGTTCGAACGTAGTATATATATTCATAATAGTTGTCTAGCTTCCTTCTCGATATTGTATATACCTTGCTTATCGATAGTAAACTTTAAACTATCAACTATCAACTAATGAAGCATAACGAACGAAGGAATATAAAGAACGCCTAGTGCAAACTTAACAAGAGAGTATTCAAATGAGTAAGAGCATAGGGTGGTGATTTGAGTATTTGACCTTGAATTTGAGTTTCGATGGTTCCCATAGGCTCGAGTGGTGATTTTCGACTTAGGCATGCGTTCGAATTTGGATTTGGAGTCCCGTGGAGGTAATTTGAAGTATTTTGGCGAAAATTGAAAAGTTGAAGTTTTGGAAGGTTGAAAGGTTTGACCAATAGTTGACTTTGGTGTTATCGGGGTCGAAATGTGATTCTGAGAGTTGGAACAGATCTGTTATGTCATTTGGGACAATGATTGAGCACGGGCCATTTCCTCCTATTTTTGAACTGCTGTTTTCTGATATCTGGTTTCCTTAATCGCGTTTACATCCATCCCTCCGCGATCGCGTAGTGTAAGTTTGGAGCAGATGATATTTACTCTACACGTTCGCATTCTTCTGTCCGCGAATGCGTAAGTGTACCTTTCCCTCCTTCGCGTTCGCATGTTGATTAACGAGTTCGCGTAGCTTAAATTTTGGGCCATCAACCTTTTCCCCTTCGGGATCGCACCCTACTGTATGCGATCACATAGTACATTTTTTGGCAAAGTTCTCCTTCTTCGTGATCGCAGCTCCTTTTCCGCGATCGCGATGTACAAACACCTGGGAAGAATATAAGTACTCTATTTCGAGGGTTAGCCATTTTTCACAATTTTGGAGTTCTAGAGCTTGGTTTTAAGCGATTCTTAGTAGATTTTTCAAGCAAAATATTGGGCAAGTGTTCTTCACCTAGAATTTATTATGTTCCATGAATCTATCTTTATTTTTATCATTTAATTAGTGTTTTGGGTTAAGGAAAAATGGGAATTTTTAAGAAAACTTTCAAAATGTAAAATGATGATTTGAAAGATCAAATGGTATCAGAATTTAATAATTCTAGAGTGGTTGAACTCGTATCGGAATGGATGTTTGGGTTTTATAGATTTTATCGGGTTCCGAGGTGCGGGACCGGAGAGTTTACTTTTGTTGACTTTTTGTAAATTGTATAAGAATCATAGCTTTGTTAATTGAAATTATTTTCTCTTACATTGTTTGATGTATCCAAGTCATCTTTGAGTAGATTGAGCCGAGCAGTGGTGAATTGGTAAAGGAAAAGCTAAATTGAGTATTGAGTTGGCCGAATTGAGGTAACTGTCTTGTCTAACTTTGTGGGGAAAAAACCACCCCTTAGGAACTGAGTCGATTGTGCTATCTTGTTATGTGGAAGCCGTGTACACAAGGTGACAAGTGGGTACACGGTCTATAAATGGTATTGACCGGTTTAGATTGTTTAGTCTCTTCCCTTTCCTTTGATTAAATTGTCATAATAACATGTGGTATCTCGTTGTTAGGCTACTCTACATGCTCTATACGATGTTGTTAGCATTTATATACCTCTTACTCGTTATTTGGCCCTTATATGCCTTGGTTGAAGTTATTGCCTTCCTTATTTTCTTGTTACCTCTTAATCGCTGAGTTCCTTTATGACTCGGTGCATATTTGTTGTCACGCCCCAAACCTGGGAAGGCGTGGCTGGCACCCGGTGTCGTGCTGGCCTGAGCGAACCAATCTGTAACTCATTATCATTCGACCAAAACTAGAACATACATAGGTCGAGTTAGCTGAACTCATTCCTTTTATAACTATCATAGGCCCACATGACCATTACTCATAATGTACAATTGTAAGTGGGCAAACACTAACTCAATGAACCATCTTTCTTAAATCATGAGTATATATGGGTTGTCAAGGCCTCTGCATACTGTACAAAATGAACCTCTGTCTACAAAGGCTCTAAGATTATTCGACATCAAATTGGACAGCGTACCGACCTACCCATAAGTCTGTAGCAAAATTCTGACACAATGACTCATAGACTCGGCTGCACTCCGAATGAGGTGGAGTCTTACTGATCCTTCGCTGAATGCCAATCTCGTCTACTATGAGTGCTCGTCAAACTGATTACATATACTTGCAGGCATGAATGCAGTGTCCCCAACAAAAGGACGTCAGTACGAATAATGTACTGAGCATGTAAGGCATGTAAATCAGTATATAAAGGACATGAAAGAAACATAGAGTAAAGGACTCAACCTGAAAATCTGGATAGGTCTGTAAATCATGAAATATTTATAATGTCATGCATATGTGTATAAATGTCATATAATGCATAGGTCTGTACGTACATAACATCATCAAGCCTCTGAGGGTATCTCATCATATCATTTCAGTCACTGTGACCAATATCATCAACATATACCAGCTGATCAAGTAGTGGTGCATATATAACGCCGTTACCTTTTTCCATATCTCATATATTTCTTATATGAAATCACAATTACAAGAAAGAAAAGGACTAGGAAATGGGGAATGAAATAATCAAGTAGTAGTTGTTGCAAGTAGTGCAACGTCTATTGAGCCAAAAACAGAACAAGTGGAAGTAGTGGGGTTTCTCTTTTCTATCACTTTAGTTTAACTTTGTGGAATTGGAGAAGAAGAGTAGGTGTGGAATATCCGTTGCCTAAATGCTACTTTGATAACCTTTTTCTTGAATTGGAAAGGTGTTAGGCTTAACGTAATGACTAGGCCACATATTAATTAAATGTGCTACATTTTCACTCAAATGCAAGAGTCATCATTTGGACAAGGCCTTGCTGCCACGTTTGGGGGTAAAATCTTTATCAAACTTATTCACAATTATCTTAATCAAAGTGGGTGATGACTTGCCACAAAAATCCCTTAAATTTTAACACTAATTCCATGAAATAAGAGTCACACTTTGGCTTTGATGAAGACTCATTGTGTTGCCACGTTTTGGCTCATTACCCTTATCCAAAGACTTTAATTACTCAACCACTAATTATTAGGTAATTAATTCCCCCATTATCAATAATACACATAATTAAGGATTATCTCAAATTACTTAGAATACTACTCACTTTTAATATATTTAATGTACCCTACTATTATGCTCATGTGGTACCATATAAGATCAATACCTACACTATTATTTCATTAATCAACTATGTAAATATATATATATTTTCTCAACTCCTAATTTTTCTAATCTCATGTAAAGAGTACAAATTTTTGTATGCTTAATTCTTAAAATGGTAAGAAGATAACCTTTTTTTCTTGTGAAAAAAAAATAATTTCTATCTTTACAATAAAGAAAATTTCATTTATAAACTTTCTCGTATTATGTATATAATTTAAAGCATATCGGAAAGTAGTAAAATATATTTTACAAAGGGACCTTTAACTAATTACACATGTCATTAAGTGAATACCCATTTGATTAGTCATCAAAACCCCGCATTTACTTGTGTAAACAATGCACTTTAAGTGCTATGACTCATATATGCACATTTTGTGCCACCTTTACTTCTAGTAGTGCTTAGTCACCAAATATTGTCTCCCACAACTACACATGGGATCCTCCTCCCTCCATTCTTTCCTTAGATGATGACACATATGTATATACTGGCACTAATCGCCTACTAAAATTAGACACTCATTCCATAACCTCACCTAATTTGCACATGTACCCACCCCTTTATTATACCTAATAAAGCACTTTAACTCCTAAGAGGCCACCTACTACCTTATTATGCTTAGTCATTCTGGATACTACACATGGATTTAATGTCCACAACAATAATTACCTACTAATTAATCTGTTAATATTCCACTAAAATTTAATATTTAATCAATAAGCCACATAATAATTTCTAAGTCTCATTTCACTTAAATACTAGTATACTTCATATACCTTACTATCATGGTCACGTGGTATAGCACTAGTCCATAAATATGGGGTATTATAGCTTGGCACTAGTTCGCAACATGTTATATTTATTGTTATGATATTGATATTGTACAGTGGGATTGGGTTGCACACCGCAACAAGTGAAATAAGGGTGAATCGATATGGTTGAATAAGGGTGGATACGATATTGATATTATATGGTGGGATCGGGTTGCACGCCATAACATATTTGTGTATTTTGTATCCCCTGTTTTATTGTATTGGCTTCAATTCCTTCGTACGAGATTCTGAGAATTTGTATTTTCTGATTTCACCGTCTTCTGAGGATTTATTTATCATCATTGACATTACTGCCTTGCCGTCATTTCCTGAGTTGTTTTCCTAGTACTATTATTCTAGTAAATTGATTTTCATGGTGAATTTACTACGTTGAGTCATTATCTCCTGCCCTACTGAGTTGTTAGTTATATAGTGATTTAAAATAAAGAAATTAATATCATGCTACCTTGTATGACTTTTAAGTTAGAATTCGTCGTATATTTCAGTATTACCAATTCTAATAATTGTTATATTTTATTTCAATTGATTTCTCTAGTTAATTTCCTTAACTTGTTTGGGGTTTGTATTTTACTTAAAAAGAAATTGTTATTAGGTTTTAATTTAATAAATCCTATATTAAATACAATAGCTTATTCGATGTTGTATCTTTATTTGAAATATTATTTTTTTTACTCAAATGATTTCTAAAATAAATTCATCTTTCTCGCTGATTTCCGATTTGGTCTAGAAACTATAAATTTACTTTATGATATGTAAATGGAACTTCTTGAACATATTAGTTAGCATTTGACACGGATACTACGTACCGAGAAGCACGTGGATTCTTGTTGTGCAAAGTGAGATGGAAAGATGTTGGCGCAAGGTACCATGTGTGTTAAAGGTTGGAAGTTGTGATTTATGGTATGAGATTGTCGAGAATTGGGATTATGAGAATCGTGTATTAGAAACGATTGGATTGGTTAAGTTGACATCACTTTCCCTACTCGAGCACTTTTATACTTGTTTGTATCTCAATTATGTTGTTGTTTAATTACTTGGCTATTTGTTGCTGTCATTCGTGTTCTCCTTGTCGATACTACTGTTTGTAATCCGATTTCTTTCTACTATTGGTATTGCTTTGATATTCCTTCCTTGTTAGCTTTATGTTATATCCTGCACATGTTTATATGCTCGGTAGGTGTATTGACCTGACCTCGTCACTACTCTACCGAGGTTAGGCTTGATACTTACTGGGTATCACCGTAGTGTGCTCATACTACACTTCTGCACATTTTTTTTTGTGCAGAACCAGGTGTAAGCACGTGATTTTTGCTTCACGGACAATCGCTCCAAAAGAAAATAAAAATAGTGACAAATGACTTCGCTGTACAATCTTTCGAGTTTTCCGTGACATGTGTTGTTAGTCATTTGTGGGTCTGTCCATTTTGCATTTAATCATTAATCAAACAAAATACAAAAAATATGTATGCATTTCTAGGTTGTAATTTAACCATTTTAAATTTTTCTTATATAGGTGTGTGAATAATTGTGTTAAGTATTGATTAATGGGTATTTCAAATTCATTTTTAATTTAGTTGTATTTCAAAAATTAGAAAACAAAATAAAAAGTGCAAGAAATCGGATTGGGCCCATGATATTTAAAATTCTGAAGGCCCAAAACCAGCCCAAGTCAGCCAACCCAAGACCCATCCACCGGTCGTCAAAACGACGTAGTTCGATACCAAGACTATGTCGTTTCAAGGGCGGCTCATCTCAGCCGTTCCAATCAATCCAATCCAACGGTCCAGGATCACTATCAGTAACCCGTTTCAAAACCCGACCCAGGAACCAATCCGAACCAACCTCCCCAACCTAGGCCAAACGGTGTCGTTCCGTTCTAAGTAAAAGATCCTGGCCATCAATCTCGATGCATCCAACGGCCAGGATCTAATTACACTTTACGTATATAAACATAATTCATTACCCAGCCCCCTATACGAGCACCCCCATCCCGTCGTCCCCAAGCTCAAACCCAGACCTCCCATTAGAAACCCTAGCCACCCCATCTCCCTCGCCATTAAAGCCGGCGGCATGGACGCCGGTGGCCACCTCCTGAACACCCTAGGACCACCTCACTGTCCTAAACATGGATCTGCTATCCATTTGCCTCGAATCACCTTCCTTCGTCTCGAATCTTCATTTGAAGATTTGAGTCGAACTCTGATCTATACCAAACCACCCCATCTTCATACCAGACACTCCCCTGACCCTCCTCGTGACCAAACCAAACTTGGTTTGGTCCGAATCTACCCACAACTCCTAAAAAACCAGATCTGAAAATCCAAAACCTAGAACACGGATAGCCTTGGAATCCAGCCGACCTTAACAAGGGTTCGAGGTCTAATAAACCTTAATCAAGGCGTTCTCATGTAAGAACACCCTGATTAAAGTTTGTTTGGCCTCAAATGGTCAAAGCTAAGTCGGACTTGGGTCATTTCGGTTTAAACTTTTCCAGTAAGTGTTCTCTTTTCTTTGTTTTGATTGAGTTGTCAGCATGATTTGTTGTGATTGTTTGTTATTATCTGTTATTTTTCCCTGATTTCTTCCATCTCTATCAAAAGACCTTTTTATTTGGTCAATTGTTTTCAGTTTGTGTTCTGAATGTACTCTGTGATATACATGCTCGTCAATTAGATTAATCGTCAAATTAATTAACTCATATAGGTTCCCAGTAGTTGAACAAAAGATGTTTGAAGTCATTCGGGACCCTGTACGTATTGTTTATATGAGCGACTGATTATTACCTGTTATATTTAGTATAGTCGACTCGACAAACGTCGTCGATTAGTTTTCTATAACTAATGGATCAAATAAGCTAATAATTTCACATGACTAAATGAACCATGTCACTGACTGAATGCTCGACATTGCCTGAGATTAGCCTATAAACTGCATTACAAAACAGCTAAAAGATTCAGTCTAGGGCAGCTTCGATTTTAAATTTTTCAGAAGTCCAAAATAACCCATTATTGCAGAGGGTCAAGACAGTGATAACCAGGGTTTAACAGGGGTAGTCTGGGGTTTGAAAAGAACAAAAATGATTAGTTTAAATGAGCTGACAAGTAGGGTACTAATTTGGGATTAAACTAATACCAATGGGGAACAAGACACAAGAGTATGGGGTTTAAAATGAATACTAAAATGAGCCCATAACTCTTGATTAAAGAATAAGCCAGGCGTGGGGAACAAATGGCTGGCATTAAAAGATGCTTAGGCATGGGTTTAAAGGGTATGGGCAGTCTGCAAAATGGAGAATCCAGGCAGCTTGACTGCACTGGTCGTTTGGCTTATAAATAGGCCATTTCAGAACTTAAAAAGAGCTGGACTTTTAGTCTTCAGAAAGGAGAAAACAAAGTGAAAATTTCCAGAACACTTTAACTAAACATTGCCCAAAACTGCACAAGGAACTAAGTTGTTTGAGCTGTTCTGGCCAAGTCAGTTATTCTAACTAGGGTCATTACTGTTCCATTAAGAGAAGGCTGTGTGTTTTCTGCTGTGATTGTTACTGCATTGAGTTTTCTGCGTGCTGTGGATTGATTTTTAGTCTTCCTGATTGTTGGAACTGTACTGGATATTTGCTGAACTTTGTGGTTGTTGGGTCTTCTGTTGCTGTTACATTCGGTATCTTGGGTTTTCTGCTGGTTTATTACTCTGTGTCTGGGAGTGTTTGTTTGGTGCTCGACCACCTATTGGGTTTTCCTTGTTCTGGAAATTGTTGCTGGTTGTCTGTGGACTGTGGAAAACACTTGTGATTGTTGGTTTGTTGCTGTTTGTTGTTGTTGCTTACCTGCTGTTGCTGTTCTAGTTGTATACCGCTCAGCTGATCACCTTTCTTCTTCTTTTCCTCCTCTATACCAGGTACACAACTAATACTGTCCATGTAACTTGAAAGTTGAGCACAAATACAAAAGGGGAGATTTGAAGACATCTATGTCCACATGTAGTTGTTATATAGATTATCATTTAGTGTGTAATGGTTTACAATCTTGTTTGGGTATTGGGGTTGGTCCTTTCATATAGTGAATACAAAAATGTAGTATGGTTTAATATCATATGTTGGTTAAGTTGACAGACAAAAGGATTGGCAGTATACTAGGCTATGTCTTGGAAATTAGTTGTGTTTTGGAATTAGCATTCTCTTTTAATGCATGTCAAAGAATAAAACTATCCGCCTCAGCTAGTTTCATTCTCTTTTGATAAACTACCTCGTTATAATTATCAAGCCACACCCTTATAACAATTAGCACAAGTCCGCGCCCCTCAACCTTATGAAGGTCGAGCCCAGGTCAAAACGGACCAAACAGACCCGCCTCGGATAAATAGCGGCCCAGGTCTTGCCCATTCCGCATAAGCTGGATTTGGGCCCATAATGTTCGATCAGCTGTCCGCATGCATGGTCACGTTTCCTTATTCTGTAAAAGCATTTCGGATCCTGCTATAAATAATCTGCAAGCATGTAATTAACTAGGACTATTTCTGTTTTTCAATTAGTAGAGACAAACGCGACAAGAAACGTAGTTGCTATAGGATATCCTTTTAAAATAAGGACGAGATGAGCCTCGACAAAAATAAAAAAAATGCACAAATTGCGGGGCCCTCGTTAGATGTATATATTGAAGCATTCAGTCCCTGAGGTGGGTCGTTTAGCAAATCTCACGACCTCCCGAAATAATAACGTGATAGCCTCTTTAAGCGCGTATTTAATAATTTTACCTTCTTAAATTCGGGTGCGCATTTATGTGACCCAAATCCAAATCTCGACGGATTCGAAATGTGTTTCTAATCACGGGTACATTGATTGTGACGTGGTTCGAGATGCATGGCCATGACGTCGCAAATCCCTAGATGTACAAAGCTGTGGGGCCCTCTAGATTTATGTATATATTAAAGTATTTAGAATTCGGGATATGTCGTTTAACGAATTTTTACGACTTTCCCCAAAATAACAAGACGCTAGTTGCTTTAGGCGCGCCTTTAACAATTTATTTTCCTTAATTCGGGTGCACATTGATGTGACCCAAATCCAAATCTCAACG
This sequence comes from Nicotiana tabacum, assembly GCF_000715075.1. NCBI lineage: Eukaryota > Viridiplantae > Streptophyta > Magnoliopsida > Solanales > Solanaceae > Nicotiana > Nicotiana tabacum. The sequence continues at coordinate 45,696,387 of NC_134084.1, forward strand.
GAGTCAAAGTGTGTCGACGACCACGGGTATATTGATTGTAACGCGGTTCGAGATTCATTTTCACAACATTGCAATTCTTGATAAAAACAGTAAATGATAAAAGCGGTTAAAAGTTAAATTTTGCACATAAGTCCACACTTGTATAAAATCAGATAATAAAGTCGAATATAACAGTTGAGCGACCGTGCTAGAACCACGGAACTCGGGAATGCCTAACACCTTCTCTCGGGTTAACAAAATTCCTTATCCGGATTTCTGGTGCGCAGACTGTAATATGGAGTCATTCTTTTCCTCGATTCGGGATTAAAATTGGTGACTTGGGACACCCTAAATCTCCCAAGTGGCTGCTCTGAAATAATTAAACCAATCCCGTTTCGATTGTCCTTTAATTGGAAAAAACTCCCTTGCCCCCCGCGGGTACGTAAAAAGGAGGTGCGACAGCTCTGGCGACTCCACTGGGGATTCCAACCCAGAACCACTGGTTCAGGGTTAAGAATTCGAGCTTAAAATAATTGTTATTATTTGGCTTTATTTATTATCTGATTTTTGCGTGTTCGCGCCTAATGTGCCAAATGCTGCTTTAATTGCTTTGATATTATTTGAACTGTACATATAAACTGTGCCGAAACCCTTCTCTTCTCTCTTGAGGAGCGCACGCTAGTCGTGGCTTCTTTCTATTAGTGTCATATGCCAAAATAGAACGAGGATTCGGAGGAGTTGCAAAATCGGATGGCCTTTTGGTTACCGGTACACAGCTCCCATCCTTGGCTCGAGTTGTCCGCTCGGGTAAGCCAGGTCTAGAACAAACACCTAGGTTTTACAGCTTAGTATAACTTAACTTCATGCCGGATCCCTAGTAGGAACGCTTATTTGCATCATATGCATTTGACTTAGGGGACTCGGCACAGGGGCTGGGTCCGTCTAGGACAAGCAACCTGAGAATAAAGACCATCCTGCTACATCCTGTTTGATTTATGCATTTACTTGTTTCAAGGCTTGCATGCTGACCGGCTTCTGAATATCGGGAATGTTTGAAAAAAGAAAAAGAGAGAGAAAAAAAAAAGAATAACGGTTAAGGGGTTAATTATTTATTCTTGAAAAATAAAAAAAAACGGTTAAAGCTCTGCCAGAATTTTGAAAAAAAGAGGAAACAAAAAATGTGTGTCTTATTAATTTGTTTAGAAAGTAAGAGTTTTTGATTTATTTCTAAGAGAAAAATAGTGTGCCTCCAAAATACGGCTTATGCCTGAACTACGTCAGTTTGATTCCCGCAGGGTGCGAGATACGTAGGCAACCCCCATCGGGCTCAACTTGTTCTTCAAAATATATGTACAATCCAAAGAACGAAAGTTTTTAAGGTGACATCATACTTTTCAGAAACAACCAAATTTCGTTTTTCTAGAAAAAAAGGGTGTGTCAATTTGGTATTTGAGTCCAATGAGTCTGGATCTTTGCTTAATCACCCCAATAAACATGCAGAATGAGCATAAGTCCAAGTTTGCCGGTAACAGTTAGAAGCAAAATCCCTCTGGAAGTGCGATTATGGTGGGAGGATTTGGAAAAGTCAGAGCAAGACAAGATCAAACTGCACCTGGGAGGTTTGGTTAATTTGTTGAACGTCAGGCCTCGGTGCGACATCATAAAGGCTTTGGTTACATTTTGGGATCCGGCCCACAACGTGTTCCGTTTCTCGGATTTTGAACTCACCCCAACCTTAGAAGAAATGGCGGGTTACATGGACGTCACTGGAGGTTTGAGACACAAATACCTGATTACTCCAAGAGCTGTGAATTCACACAAATTCATGGATCTGTTGAAGATAAGCAAGAGAGTCCCTTACGCTGAACTGGATAGAGGTTTTTCTACCCTACAATTCATATACCAGAGGTACGGGAGCATAGGAGGATTTAATGATCCAGAAAGTGGTGTTTGCAGCAGGGGAAATCTGGTAAAATGGAATGAGCATAGGCGGTTCGCTTTTATGGTGGCATTTTTGGGCCTTGTGGTGTTTCCCCGAAAAGATAGAAATATCGACCTGAAAGTGGCTGGAATCGTCAAAGTCCTGATTACCAACGATAAAAGCATCCTTGCTCCTATGATAGTGTCAGAAATGTACCGAGCCCTCACGGCTTGTAAGGCCGGAACAGACTTCTTCGAGGGGTGCAACTTGTTATTACAGATGTGGATGATCGAACACTTGTGTCACCATCCTCAGTATATGCGCTACATGTCTACAAATGGGGGCTGCATCGAGGGTTATAACCTAAGGGTTTCAGGTTTCCGATCACCGGGAGGGTTTGAAGAATGGATATCCTATCTCCGGGTCATCACCGCAGATCAAATAAACTGGACTTTGGGTTGGCTTTCTGTGGAAGAAATCATATACATGCCCGCCACTGGTCCTCACTTCCTCTTGATGGGACTCAGAGGTATTCAACCTTATGCCCCTTACAGGGTGATGAGACAGTTAGGAAGATGTCAAGTACCACACCCGGACGAAGATCTCAGCATTTATGCAGTCGAGGTCAGCAGTGACGGCCAATTTCCTGAAAAGACAGTTCGTTGCATATGGAGTGAATGCTAGTACCTGACGGCAAATACTCGGGTAGGTGATGTGTCTAAGGGTGAAGTCTCGCCGGCCTATCTCGCTTGGCATAACAAGAAGAACATTGTGAAACGGCCAACCAAACGGCCTCACCTCCAAGATTTTGTTGAGTCATCACAAGAACAATGGGTCTGGCTCGCAAAAGAGGAAGGTTACCTGGTTGAAATCAGGAAGCTGAAGCAACAAGTTGAAAGGATTGTATTCGAAAACAACGTGCAGGTCGCCCAAGAGCAGGCTAAAAAAGACAAGCTAGCCCAAGAGAACCAAACCCTGAAGGCCCGCCTTTGCCAAGCCAGTAAGAATAACATCGACCGACAGAAGCGTTGCTCCGACGAAAGATTGATAGCTAGTTTGAGAAATCAGGTCATCCAAAGCCAAGAAAAATTAGACCAATCAGAGGCTTGCATAGCAAGGATGAAGGTCAAATGGGCAAAAGGTACAATGGCCCGGAGGAAGCGCCTACAGCAAGTCATGAGGGATTGTGAACTGAGCGTCAAAGCAGTAAAGGAAACGAATTCCGCTCTGCAAGAGCGGATCTTCAAGCAAACACAAGATGCCCAAGCCGACAGGAGACGCTATTACAATGCAATGACCAGGATGGAAAGGCAAATAGAGATGTTCCAGGATCAGCTCGCCACCAATGCACAAACGCTAGGATTAAAGAGCCGACAGATAAGGCAGTTGTTCGCAGAAAGGGACAACATTCGAGCAAGAATTGACGAAATAGGGCATTACATCTACCTGAAATGCTTGGCATGCGAGCAAACACCTCGGGAAACCCTCATTGTCTCCATCATGGGCTGCGTCCACCGGATTATGAAGAGTTGAAGAGCTTGCAAAGAGACCTTACACCTAGGGCCGCGAAAGGGCCGAAAGATGCCTCGTGGGTCCCTAAGTTGGAAAATTAGTCATTGATCGAGTCCTGTTCGTTTTGTTTGTTATTTCCCCATATGTTGTTTTCTTTTCTTCAAACCAAGTTTAAAACCGTGGAGTCTGTACTGTTGCTATTTTGTTTGAAGCAATGTGTAATAGCAAATTTTGATAATGAAATTAAGTGACTCCGGAAGAATTTCTATGTGTCTTTACTTTAAGGCAGAACTACGCCTGGTCTGATTCACGCGGGGACATGATACGTAGGCAATCCCCATAAGATTCGATCGCTTTTAATAAATAAAGAAAATAAAATACAAATAAAATAAAACACAGGGTTTCCCAAAATACTTTAAAGGGACGAATGAGCAAACCGGGATGACGCATGTTGTTTGAAGCAAAGCATGTAGAAACGGTTAACTGCCTAGGTGCATTGCATCCTCTATGTGTTATGATCAAATCTGTTAAACTCTAACGCTAACAAAGTTTGTTGTTGTCTGATCCAGTCAAGTTAGTTGTTAAAGAACTCTGGCAACACACTCATACCAAACCAGATCCAAAGGACCGGTAGCAACAAGCATGACTACTTCAGAGAATAGTAATGAGGAAGAGAGGCCGATGAGCCAGTTGCTAAAAGAAGCGATGGAAAAGATTGAAAGGATGGGACTAGAGATGAATGCAATGCAGCTAGCCATAGCCAAAACACAAAAGAGCCCTGAAACACTGGGACACATGCCAGAATACCCTCACTCCGGCCCTTCCACAAGCCGCCCAAATCCCCTTTATCATCAAGAAAGAAGCCCTCATGATTCCCAGGCTCCACCACCCCATCAACCTCTCCCAACACCCAATATTCCCATTTTTGTGGGACCAACATCAGCCCCTTTGCAAAGGACGACCAGTGAGCCATTGTTTCAGGCTCACGATACACAATACTATCCCCCCGAGCCTACGTTTCATGCCCCCGAACCATAGGCTTACAATCCACATTTGGAAGTGCCAGCAGAGGTTGAGAAGCCGGCTAAGGCCCCTGAACAGGATGAAGTATTGAGAAAGTTCAAAAGCCTGGAGCAGTCCTTCAGGAACTTGCACGGATTGGGCAATCAAGTCAGCGTAGCATACAAAGATCTGTGCTCTTTCCCAAACGTCCAACTCCCGGCTGGGTTCAAGATGCCTAAGTTTGATTTATATGAAGGGAACGGTGATCCCATGGCACATTTGCGGGGATTCTGTAGCAAAATGAGAGGGGCAGGCGGCAAGGATGAGCTGTTGATAGCTTATTTCGGCCAAAGTCTGAGCGGATCTGCACTAGAATGGTATACCAGGCAGGATTCTAGTAGGTGGTACACGTGGGATGATCTGGCGCAGGCTTTTGCAGGTCATTTCCAGTACAATCTCGAGATAGTCCCTGACCGTCTCACATTATTGAGAACTGGGAAGAAACCCGGGGAAAGTTTTCGCGAGTTCGGGTTCCGCTGGAGAGAACAAGCAGCTAGAGTCGATCCTCCCATGAGAGAGGGAGAGATGGTGGACTATTTCTTGCAGACACTGGATCCAACCTACTTTGGTCACTTGGTGACAACAGTTGGAAAATCTTTCAACGAGGTGGTCAAGATAGGGGTCATGATAGAAGAGGTTCTGTGGTCTGACAAAATCTTGAACTATTCGGCACTCAAAGCCACAACCCAGGCTATTCAAAGCGGCACGGGAGGTGCGCTGAGAAGAAAGAAAGAAGAGGTTGCCACGGTCGAGGCAGGCAGTTGGTCTAGGGCTGGCAGGCCGCACTACAACCCACCCAGACCTCACAGGTCAGAAAACCCATACAACCCACCACAAAATTTCTATCCACCTCGAGAACCACATTGTTCCGTACACCAAGCCCAGGCATACACTCAGCCTCCGGTTCGCCCACAATGGCGCGCGCCGGCTCCCCAGAACATATATGCACCACCACAAAACACCTACCCTCCACCAAGGGTGTATAGAAACCCTTCAGGGGCAGGCTTTTGGGGAAATCCAGATGCTAGGAATGACAGGTTGCGGAAGCAGAGAACTTTCACGGAGCTGGGAGAAACCTACACCGCTTTGTTCCACAAGCTGAGGCAATTGGGTTTGGTTAGTCCTGTCCAGACTCGAGAACCAAATCCCCCACCTCAGAATTTGGATCGATCAATCAGTTGTGAATACTATTCAGGGATGCTCGGGCATGATACTGAGAAGTGCTGGAAATTAAGGCATGCCATACAGGATCTTATTGACACCAATAAGATCGAGGTCCAGACACCGGAGGCTCCTAACATCAACCAAAACCCACTGCCAGCGTACCACGAAACTCACATGATTGAGTTGGTGTGTGAGGGAGGAGAATTGAGAAAACCCTCACAAACAGTGATGATGATCCAAGTCACCCTGAAAGAAGTCTCAACCAGTGGAGGAACGAGTGTACAGTCGCAGGGAGAAGGCGTCAAGCCGGTAGTGATATTGGGAAAGAGCCCGTCCGCCATAAAAAGCAAACCCGAGCCAAGCAAGTTGGTAATATCAAGGATCCCGCCCACACCTGCAGTCGTGTTAAAAGGGGTATATAGAGAACTGGTGACCATAAAGCCTGTGGTCCAGCTGCCGATGATTGAGAGCAGGGCTGTGCCTTGGAAATATGAAAAGGCGGTGGTGATGTACAAAGGAAAACAGGTGGAAGAAGTCAGTTGTGAAGCGCAAGGGTTGACTCGATCAGGTCGATGTTTTGCCCCGGTAGAGCTAAGAAGAACCAACCCAGTTGCAACCAAGAAACCTGTGTCCGAAGAAGAGGCTGAAGAGTTCCTGAGGAAGATGAAAGTACAAGACTATTCTGTGGTCGAGCAGCTGAGAAAAACACCGGCCCAGATCTCACTGTTGTCATTACTGATCCATTCTGAGGAGCATCGTCGGGCCCTGTTGAAGATATTGAACAAAGCTCATGTACCCAGTGAGATTTCTGTAAACTACCTGGAAACCATTGCCAGCAAGATTTTCGAGGTGAACAGGGTAACATTCTCAGATGATGACCTGCCGGTGGAGGGTACGGAGCATAATAAAGCTCTATACCTAGCTGTCAAATGTGAAGACTCGGTGGTAACTCGAGTATTGGTGGATAACGGCTCAAGCGCCAATATTTGCCCACTATCTACCTTGAACCAGTTAAAGATCGACCACGGAAGGATCCACAAGAATAGTATCTGTGTCCGAGGGTTTGACGGAAACGGAACAGCCACTGTGGGGGATGTTGTACTTGAACTGACCATCGGTCCAGTCCTGTTTACCATGGAATTCCAGGTATTAGACGCCACAGTATCTTATAACCTGCTGTTGGGACGACCCTGGATTCATGCAGCCAAGGCGGTGCCCTCCACCCTACATCAGATGGTGAAGTTCGAGTGGGAAAGACAAGAGGTCGTGTTACACGGCGAGGATACAACGTGCACCATGGGCGGAGCCATTGTACCTTTCATAGAGACCGCTGATGACAAAGGTCCTTGGGTCTACCAGATTTTCGATACAGGGTCGGCCAACAAAATTTCTGAAGGAGAAATCATCCCGCACCCTAGGGTAGCTGCCGCAACAGTCATGATGGTCTCAGAAATGCTGGGTAATGGATTTGTGCCGGGAAAAGGCCTGGGAGTCGAGCTTCAAGGGATTATCCAACCTGTCTCCCTTCCTAAAAATCTGGAAACTTTCGGATTAGGGTTCAAACCAACCGCAGCAGATAGGAAGCAAGCGCGAAAAATGAAGAAGAGGGTCTGGTTTCTGCCTAAACCAGTGCCACGTCTCTCACGGTCTTTTGTTAAAGCAAGTGCCAAGGGGTCACCGGTCCCAAAGATTCTAGGACCTTTGATCGGTATAAATGAAGACCTGAATCAGAGTTTTGAGAGGCTATTCGCGGATGTCAGTATGGTGGAAGCTGGAGAAGGTTCCAGCAGAGCAGAGATACAGTTTGTGGGGCCTGAGGCCAAGACCAACAATTGGACAGTTACTCCTCTTCCTGTCCGAGGGGAGTCTTGGTAGTAGGCTTTGATTTATATTTTGTGTGTTTTGTTTTGTCCGGATTATTCAAGGGTGTAATCCAAATTTTACTTTCGTTTTTGTAAAAGTGTGAATCCTTTTATCCCGCAAGTTTAATAAAGTTCTTTTCTTTTGTCCCATTTTAATTTTTGTTTTGTTCTTTTTCTTTCTGAACAGTTCTCTTTTTACTGGTTCTAATGACATGGCATGCACAGCGGATCTTCGACCTAGTCTAATAAATCAATCTGAATCCGACTCAATGATGCAAGAGGTCGTTCGTGATGATGAATCTGAATGTGACGAAGGTGAAGCCTTCGAAGAGATAAACCGAGAACTGTGCCAATTTGAAGAGAAACCCAAGCCTAACCTAAATAACATTGAGGCTGTGAATCTAGGAGACGCTGATAACGTCCAAGAGACCAAAATTAGCATCCACATTGAGCCGAATGTCAGAGAAGAATTGATCAAAACCCTCATGGAATTCAAAGATGTTTTTGCATGGTCATATGACGATATGCCTGGATTAAACACCAATTTAGTGGTTCACAAATTGCCCACTGACCCGGCATACCCTCCCGTCAAGCAAAAATTAAGGAAATTTAAAACAAAGATGAGTGTAAAGATCAAGGAAGAAGTGATTAAGCAGTTGCAAGCGAAGGTCATTCGGGTCACTCGATATCCCGAGTGGTTGGCCAATGTGGTACCAGTCCCAAAGAAGGATGGAAAAATCAGGGTGTGCGTCGACTACTGCAACCTCAACAAAGCAAGTCCCAAGGACAATTTTCCGTTACCCAACATTCATATCCTGATCGATAATTGCGCTGGGCGCGAGATCGGATCCTTTGTGGATTGCTATGCGGGTTATCATCAGATCCTAATGGACGAGGAAGATGCGGAAAAAATAGCGTTTATTACGCCATGGGGAACATACTGCTATCGGGTAATGCCATTCGGACTGAAGAATGCCGGGGCAACATACATGCGAGCAATGACTGCTGTGTTTCACGACATGATACACAAAGAAATCGAGGTGTACGTCGATGATGTGATCATCAAATCTTGGCGTCAGGAAGACCATGTAGCAGACCTAAGGAGATTTTTCCAAAGACTCCGAAGGTATGATATCAAGCTCAACCCGGCCAAATGCGCATTCCGGGTTCCATCAGGAAAGCTGCTAGGATTCATCGTCAGTCGACGGGGGATTGAGTTAGACCCATCCAAAATTGAATCCATCCGAGATTTGCCACCGCCAAGGAACAAAACAGAGGTAATGAGTTTGCTGGGTAGACTCAATTACATCAGCAGGTTCATCGCCCAACTCACAGCAACTTGTGAGCCCATATTTCGGTTGCTGAGAAAGGATGCTGCGGTAGATTGGACGGCGGAGTGTCAGGAGGCCTTCGACCGAATCAAAGGGTATCTATCTAATCCACCCGTATTGGTCCCGCCGAAGCCTGGGAAGCCCTTAATTCTTTACCTAACGGTCTTGGAAAGTTCATTTGGTTGTGTGTTGGGGCAACATGATGACACAGGAAGGAAGGAGCAGGCCATCTGCTATCTTAGCAAGAAATTAACAATACATGAGGTCAAGTACACTCAACTCGAGAAAACATGTTGTGCCCTAACTTGGGTAGCTCAGAAGTTGAAGCACTACCTGCCTTCGTATACTACTTATCTCATATCCCGTTTGGACCCATTAAAGTATATCTTTCAGAAACCTATGCCCACGGGAAGGTTGGCAAAGTGGCAAATTCTGCTCACAGAGTTTGATATCATCTATGTGACGAGGACGGCCATGAAAGCCCAGGCGCTGGCAGACCATTTGGCGGAGAATCCCGTTGATGAAAAATACGAGCCCTTAAGAACGTATTTTCCTGACGAAGAGGTAATGCATACAAATGAGTTGGAATTACCTGAGGAACCGGGTTGGAAGCTTTTCTTCGATGGAGCTGCAAACGCAAAAGGGGTTGGAATAGGAGCAGTGCTCATTTCTGAAACAGGACGCCATTATCCTGTTACGGCTCAACTACGCTTCTATTGCACCAACAATATGGCCGAGTATGAGGCTTGCATTCTGGGTCTGCGCTTGGATGCCGACATGGATGTCCAAGACGTCTTGGTCTTGGGAGACTCGGACCTCTTGGTACACCAGATTCAGGGTGAATGGGAAACGCGAGATCTAAAACTCATACCATACCAACAATGCTTGCATGATCTGAGCAAGCAATTTCGATCGGTGGAATTCAAACACATCCCGAGAGTTCACAATGAGGTTGCGGATGCCTTGGCCACCTTAGCATCAATGCTGCACCACCCTGACAAAATGTATGTTGACCCTCTGCACATCCAGGTCCGTGATCTGCACGCCTACTGCAATGCCGTAGAAGAAGAAGCAGATGGCGAACCCTGGTTTCATGATATCAAGGAATACCTCAGAATGGGGATATATCCAGAACATGCCTCTGGAGACCAAAAAAGAGCCCTTCGGCGTTTGTCGAATGGTTTCTTCCTCAGCGGAGGAGTATTGTACAAAAGAACCCCGGATTTGGGATTGTTGAGATGCATAGATGCCAGTCAAGCAACGACGGTTATGGCAGAGGTACATGCTGGAGTTTGTGGGCCACACATGAGCGGATATGTATTGGCAAGAAAGATCCTTCGAACAGGGTGTAATTGGCTCACCATGGAACACGACTGTATCACCTTCATAAGGAAATGCCATCAGTGCCAGATACATGGAGATTTGATTCATTCTCCGCCAACGGAGTTACATACGATGTCAGCACCCTGGCCGTTTGTGGCATGGGGCATGGATGTCATTGGGCCCATCGAGCCGGCAGCATCCAACGGTCATAGGTTCATTCTAGTGACCATTGATTACTTCACCAAATGGGTTGAGGCTAAAACCTTCAAATCAGTAACCAAAAAGGCAGTGGTGGACTTTGTCCATTCCCATATCATCTGCAGATTTGGGATCCCAAAAGTTATCATCACGGATAACGGTGCGAATCTTAATAGCAGCCTGATGAGAGAGGTATGCCAACAATTCAAGATTACACACCGCAATTCCACCCCATATCGTCCCAAGGCGAATGGAGCAGTCGAAGCAGCCAATAAGAATATCAAGAAGATACTGCGAAAGATGGTGGAAGGATCCAGACAATGGCACGAGAAATTACCCTTTGCTTTGTTGGGTTACCGCACTACTGTCCGGACTTCCATAGGCACAACTCCTTATTTGTTGGTATACGGAACTGAGGCCGTAATACCAGCGGAAGTCGAAATTCCGTCCCTCCGAATTGTCGCTGAGGCCGGGATTAATGATGATGAATGGGTCAAAGCTCGATTGGAACAGTTGAGCCTGATAGATGAGAAAAGATTGGCAGCAGTGTGCCATGGTCAGCTGTACCAGAAGAGAATGGCAAGAACATATAATAAGAAGGTGCGCCCCAGGAAGTTTGAAGTAGGGCAGCAGGTATTGAAGAAGATCCTCCCACATCAGGTCGAGGCAAAAGGCAAATTCGCCCCAAATTGGCAAGGGCCTTATATCGTGACCAGAGTATTGTCCAACGGTGCTTTGTGTTTGACAGATGTCGAAGGTAGATGTGTCGACATGGCTATCAATTCAGATGCAGTCAAGAGATATTATGCGTAATTTCTTTAATTATGGCAATTTTTGGTTTATTTGTTTGTATTTGGCATTTATTGGATAATGAGATGACGGAGGCAATTTTTTCTTCTATCCAAACACTTTTTAACCCTTGCTTCCCCCTTCGAGCCTTAAGTTATTCTTTCATACCCCTCTTTTGGAATCATTAATGGAAAAGACATGGAAAAAAAAGAAAAAGAAAATGAAAAGAAGGAAAAGTAAAAGAAGATAAAATCATAAGAAAGACAAAACCGTGGGAACTACGTTTGACCTGATTCCTCAGAGAGGATACATAGGCGCCTCACGACTCGGTCATAGTATGCATCGTAGTGAATATAGGATGCATAATGTACATAGTGTGCATAATAGGCACAGTGTGCGTAACGCACATAGCGCAACATAAGTATAAAAAATAAATTCCCCAAGCAAGAAAACTGGGGCAGAGGTTATGTTTTAAGTTCCAACAAAGGTTTGATTCCGAAAGTTGTAGCACATCACCCATCAAATTATTTTCATTTTTATAGCCTTTCTTTAACCCCACACCAAAACCAACATCAACGTCCAAAAGACCTCCCGATCAATGTTCAAGAGATGCCAAGTCAGGCAAATTAGACCGAGATTAATACACCGATCCCCAGCAAAGAAGAGGATCGTAAGATTGGGAATGAATCGATGATCAAAGGAATCTCCAGAAGAGAGGGTCGTATCTACAACACCCCGATTCCTCGAAAGAAATAAAAGGAGAGAGTCTTATCGGTGAAAACCTTCACAGGCACCGAGAGGCGATGTAAGATGAGGAATATGAAATGAGAGAGTCTTATTGGTGAAAAACCTTCACAGGCACCATAAGGCACCGGGAGATGAGAGAAAAGAGAGAGTCTCATCAGTGAAAACCCCTCGAAGGGCACGATGAGGCGACAAGACAAATCAACAAAAGCTACCACATTCACAACGAAATGGACACTCATTTATCATCCCCAGCAAGTAAGACCATCAGGCAAATCGATTGATACAAATAGACTGGGTCGGGAATCTATGGTGCACGACATGATCACGAGGACCAGTCATGTCCTCCAGATAAGTTCTTCTGAGTTTCTTCTCCCACCGAATATTGGTTCAGAAAGATTATCTCCTTTTCTATCTTTTATTTCAATTCCTAAAAATTTGTCTTGAAAAGGATTTTTCAAAGCTTACTACCGGAGACCGAAGGGGAATTCATCCAATGCAGGATAACACAAACAGTCTTAAAAGCCAGCCCTAGGCAATACAATAATCGTGCCTCGCAGTTTTGGAGGAAGTAAGCTCCAAAGGGAATGGTTTCGGGAGTAAAGCAGATTCCCACAGCATGTGCTTAAAGAAAAAGCAGAAAAGGGAACAAATTGAAAACCAGCCCTAGCAGGCTAGAGACCCACAACAGACAATTTTGTCCACTAACCAATTATGGGGACATAGAGCAAGAAAAGGGGAAGAAAGGAAAAATCATCCGCCGGAAAGGCACCCTATACCACCACGATTAAAACTAATTAAATCCTTTTGTCTGCTGCAGGAAAACAAAGGATTGATGATGGCAGCGAGATGCAACGCCAGGGAAGTCACCGAAAACAGGGGCAGAAAATTTTCTGCCAATTGTCAAAAATTTTCTTGGAAGAACGGGGAAACAATTTCAAATACATTTAAGTTCTAGGTCGCCCACCAGTATAATGCGGGAATACATTTAAGTTCTAGGTCGCCCACCAGTATAATGCGGGAATACATTTAAGTTCTAGGTCGCCCACCAGTATAATGCGGGAATACATTTAAGTTCTAGGTCGCCCACCAGTATAATGCGGGAATACATTTATGTTCTAGGTCGCCCACCAGTATAATGCGGGAATACTTTTAAGTTCTAGGTCGCCCACCAGTATAATGCGGGAATACATTTAAGTTCTAGGTCGCCCACCAGTATAATGCGGGAATACTTTTAAGTTCTAGGTCGCCCACCAGTATAATGCGGGAATACTTTTAAGTTCTAGGTCGCCCACCAGTATAATGCGGGAATACATTTGAGTTCTAGGTCGCCCACCAGTATAATGCGGGAATACATTTAAGTTCTAGGTCGCCCACCAGTATAATGCAGGAATACATTTAAGTTCTAGGTCGCCCACCAGTATAATGCGGGAATACATTTAAGTTCTAGGTCGCCCACCAGTATAATGCGGGAATACATTTAAGTTCTAGGTCGCCCACCAGTATAATGCGGGAATACATTTAAGTTCTAGGTCGCCCACCAGTATAATGCGGGAATACATTTAAGTTCTAGGTCTCCCACCAGTATAATGCGGGAATACATTTAAGTTCTAGGTCGCCCACCAGTATAATGCGGGAATACTTTTAAGTTCTAGGTCGCCCACCAGTATAATGCGGGAATACATTTAAGTTCTAGGTCGCCCACCAGTATAATACGGGAATACATTTAAGTTCTAGGTCGCCCACCAGTATAATGCGGGAATACATTTAAGTTCTAGGTCGCCCACCAGTATAATGCGGGAATACATTTAAGTTCTAGGTCGCCCACCAGTATAATGCGGGAATACTTTTAAGTTCTAGGTCGCCCACCAGTATAATGCGGGAATACATTTAAGTTCTAGGTCACCCACCAGTATAATGCGGGAATACATTTAAGTTCTAGGTTGCCCACCAGTATAATGCGGGAATACATTTAAGTTCTAGGTCGCCCACCAGTATAATGCGGGAATACATTTAAGTTCTAGGTCGCCCACCTGTATAATGCGGGAATACATTTAAGTTCTAGGTCGCCCACCAGTATAATGCGGGAATACATTTATGTTCTAGGTCGCCCACCAGTAAAATTCGGGAATACTTTTAGCTCTAGATTTTGGAATCAGTAACCCCACCTGAAGGCGGAAGGGTACAACAGAGATCCCCAAGCAGGAAATAATAAAATCCCCAGCACCAGAAGCAGAAGGCTGCAAAGGCAAGCGCGCGATTCGAAAGGAAGAAGGAACGCGTCTCAAAAGAAGCAGTTTGGGAACGCTATAGCATGCCCAACATAACAATTTTGATGAAGAAAGCCATACCACTGAAGAAACCATTGAAAGGCTTAAAGAAGAGGGCCATGTTCCCAGCAGATCAAGCGAAGTGGTGAAAACTGACATTCAGAAAAGGCGAAGGACCAGTATCATCTCCCAAGTTCACAAAATAAGGGCATCAGAGGAAAGCGTTAGCCGACAAGAAAGCAAGGCAACAAGAACAAGTTGAAGATAGATGAGATCTCATACTCTAACTTAGCTTCTTGTTTTTCCTTTCAAGAACAATGTAACAAGGAGATCGGTTGAGCGTTAGCATCCTACAGCGGCAGGCAACAGCGCACAACAACGGCAAGCACTACAGTACACGGTAGTCCCAGCTACCAAAGTTTCCCGAACTACATTGACCTGATTCCTGTTTAGCCCAGGATATGTAGGAAACCTTTGAAGCAAAGGTTCGGTCAAACCTTTTTCAAAAAAATGCTTCACGCGGAGTACTCGGACGAGCAAAAATCGCCCGCTTTATCTTTGCGCGAAAACCCTTCGTGTCTTCGGGCAAAGAGAGGCAGCTGTAAGCACGTGATTTTTGCTTCACGGACAATCGCTCCAAAAGAAAATAAAAATAGTGACAAATGACTTCGCTGTACAATCTTTCGAGTTTTCCGTGACATGTGTTGTTAGTCATTTGTGGGTCTGTCCATTTTGCATTTAATCATTAACCAAACAAAATACAAAAAATATGTATGCATTTCTAGGTTGTAATTTAACCATTTTAAATTTTTCTTATATAGGTGTGTGAATAATTGTGTTAAGTATTGATTAATGGGTATTTCAAATTCATTTTTAATTTAGTTGTATTTCAAAAATTAGAAAACAAAATAAAAAGTGCAAGAAATCGGATTATGCCCATGATATTTCAAATTCTGAAGGCCCAAAACCAGCCCAAGTCAGCCAACCCAAGACCCATCCACCGGTCGTCAAAACGACGTAGTTCGATACCAAGACTACGTCGTTTCAAGGGCGGCTCATCTCAGCCGTTCCAATCAATCCAATCCAACGGTCCAGGATCACTATCAGTAACCCGTTTCAAAACCCGACCCAGGAACCAATCCGAACCAACCCCCCAACCTAGACCAAACGGTGTCGTTCCGTTCTAAGTAAAGGATCCTGGCCATCAATCTCGATGCATCCAACGGCCAGGATCTAATTACACTTTACGTATATAAACATAATTCATTACCCAGCCCCCTATACGAGCACCCCCATCCCGTCGTCCCCAAGCTCAAACCCAGACCTCCCATTAGAAACCCTAGCCGCCCCATCTCCCTCGCCATTAAAGCCGGCGGCATGGACGCCGGTGGCCACCTCCTGAACACCCTAGGACCACCTCACTGTCCTAAACATGGATCTGCTATCCATTTGCCTCGAATCACCTTCCTTCGTCTCGAATCTTCATTTGAAGATTTGAGTCGAACTCTGATCTATACCAAACCACCCCATCTTCATACCAGACACTCCCCTGACCCTCCTCGTGACCAAACCAAACTTGGTTTGGTCCGAATCTACCCACAACTCCTAAAAAACCAGATCTGAAAATCCAAAACCTAGAACACGGATAGCCTTGGAATCCAGCCGACCTTAACAAGGGTTCGAGGTCTAATAGACCTTAATCAAGGTGTTCTCATGTGAGAACACCCTGATTAAAGTTTGTTTGGCCTCAAATGGTCAAAGCTAAGTCGGACTTGGGTCATTTCGGTTTAAACTTTTCCAGTAAGTGTTCTCTTTTCTTTGTTTTGATTGAGTTGTCAGCATGATTTGTTGTGATTGTTTGTTATTATCTGTTATTTTTCCCTGATTTCTTCCATCTCTGTCAAAAGACCTTTTTATTTGGTCAATTGTTTTCAGTTTGTGTTCTGAATGTACTCTGTGATATACATGCTCGTCAATTAGATTAATCGTCAAATTAATTAACTCATATAGGTTCCCAGTAGTTGAACAAAAGATGTTTGAAGTCATTCGGGACCCTGTACGTATTGTTTATATGAGCGACTGATTATTACCTGTTATATTTAGTATAGTCGACTCGACAAACGTCGTCGATTAGTTTTCTATAACTAATGGATCAAATAAGCTAATAATTTCACATGACTAAATTAACCATGTCACTAACTGAATGCTCGGCATTGCCTAAGATTAGCCTATAAACTGCATTACAAAACAGCTAAAAGATTCAGTCTAGGGCAGCTTCGATTTTAAATTTTTCAGAAGTCCAAAATAACCCATTATTGCAGAGGGTCAAGACAGTGATAACCAGGGTTTAACAGGGGTAGTCTGGGGTTTGAAAAGAACAAAAATGATTAGTTTAAATGAGCTGACAAGTAGGGTACTAATTTGGGATTAAACTAATACCAATGGGGAACAAGACACAAGAGTATGGGGTTTAAAATGAATACTAAAATGAGCCCATAACTCTTGATTAAAGAATAAGCCAGGCGTGGGGAACAAATGGCTGGCATCAAAAGATGCTTAGGCATGGGTTTAAAGGGTATGGGCAGTCTGCAAAATGGAGAATCCAGGCAGCTTGACTGCACTGGTCGTTTGGCTTATAAATAGGCCATTTCAGAACTTAAAAAGAGCTGGACTTTTAGTCTTCAGAAAGGAGAAAACAAAGTGAAAATTTCCAGAACACTTTAACTAAACATTGCCCAAAACTGCACAAGGAACTAAGTTGTTTGAGCTGTTCTGGCCAAGTCAGTTATTCTAACTAGGGTCATTACTGTTCCATTAAGAGAAGGCTGTGTGTTTTCTGCTGTGATTGTTACTGCATTGAGTTTTCTGCGTGCTGTGGATTGATTTTTAGTCTTCCTGATTGTTGGAACTGTACTGGATATTTGCTGAACTTTGTGGTTGTTGGGTCTTCTGTTGCTGTTACATTCGGTATCTTGGGTTTTCTGCTGGTTTATTACTCTGTGTCTGGGAGTGTTTGTTTGGTGCTCGACCACCTATTGGGTTTTCCTTATTGTGGAAATGGTTGTTGCTGTCTGTGGACTGTTGGTGACATGCGTTGCTGATTGTTGTTGCTGTTGATTGTTGATTGCTGCTTACCTGCTGTTGCTGTGCTTGTTGTATACCGCTCAGCTAATCACCTTTCTTCTTCTTTTCCTCCTCTATACCAGGTACACAACTAATACTGTCCATGTAACTTGAAAGTTGAGCACAAATACAAAAGGGGAGATTTGAAGACATCTATGTCCACATGTAGTTGTTATATAGATTATCATTTAGTGTGTAATGGTTTACAATCTTGTTTGGGTATTGGGGTTGGTCCTTTCATATAGTGAATACAAAAATGTAGTATGGTTTAATATCATATGTTGGTTAGGTTGACAGACAAAAGGATTGGCAGTATACTAGGCTATGTCTTGGAAATTAGTTGTGTTTTGTAATTAGCATTCTCTTTTAATGCATGTCAAAGAATAAAACTATCCGCCTCAGCTAGTTTCATTCTCTTTTGATAAACTACCTCGTTATAATTATCAAGCCACACCCTTATAACAATTAGCACAAGTCCGCGCCCCTCAACCTTATGAAGGTCGAGCCCAGGTCAAAACGGACCAAACAGACCCGCCTCGGATAAATAGCGGCCCAGGTCTGGCCCATTCCGCATAAGCTGGATTTGGGCCCATAATGTTTGATCAGCTGTCCGCATGCATGGTCACGTTTCCTTATTCTGTAAAAGCATTTCGGATCCTGCTATAAATAATCTGCAAGCATGTAATTAACTAGGACTATTTCTGTTTTTCAATTGGTAGAGACAAACGCGACAAGAAACGTAGTTGCTATAGGATATCCTTTTAAAATAAAGACGAGATGAGCCTCGACAAAAATAAAGAAAAACGCACAAATTGCGGGTCCCTCGTTAGATGTATATATTGAAGCATTCAGTCCCTGAGGTGGGTCTTTTAGCAAATCTCACGACCTCCCGAAATAATAACGCGATAGCCTCTTTACGCACGTATTTAATAATTTTACCTTCTTAAATTCGGGTGCGCATTTATGTGACCCAAATCCAAATCTCGACGGATTCGAAATGTGTTTCTAATCACGGGTACATTGATTGTGACGTGGTTCGAGATGCATGGCCATGACGTCACAAATCCCTTTTTAAAAATAGAACGAGACGAGCCTCGACAAACAAAATGTACAAAGCTGCGGGGCCCTCTAGATGTATGTATATATTAAAGTATTTAGAATTCGGGATATGCCGTTTAACGAATTTTTACGACTTTCCCCAAAATAACAAGACGCTAGTTGCTTTAGGCGCGCCTTTAACAATTTATTTTCCTTAATTCGGGTGCACATTGATGTGACCCAAATCCAAATCTCAACGGAGTCAAAGTGTGTCGACGACCACGGGTATATTGATTGTAACGCGGTTCGAGATTCATTTTCACAACATTGCAATTCTTGATAAAAACAGTAAATGATAAAAGCGGTTAAAAGTTAAATTTTGCACATAAGTCCACACTTGTATAAAATCAGATAATAAAGCCGAATATAACAGTTGAGCGACCGTGCTAGAACCACGGAACTCGGGAATGCCTAACACCTTCTCCCGGGTTAACAGAATTCCTTATCCGGATTTCTGGTTCGCAGACTATAATACAGAGTCATTCTTTTCCTCGATTCGGGATTAAATTGGTGACTTGGGACACCCTAAATCTCCCAAGTGGCGGCTCTGAAATAATTAAACCAATCCCATTTCGATTGTCCTTTAATTGGAAAAAACTCCCTTGCCCCCCGCGGGTACGTAAAAAGGAGGTGCGACACCAGGTACTTTGGATCGAGTGGGTTTTGTGACTTATGATTGGTGAGGCTGGAGACTTCAAAGTACATCTGCTAGCGTTCGCAGGGTCTGAAGTCACCTTCTACTGCATTTATATCCATTGTTTCCTTTTGTTCCGGAACAGTGGTGTATTCATTATGTATAACTACTCCTAGAAAGGCTTATGACTTGTACTACCGGTTTTGGGATTGTAGATTGTATAGAGATTTCTATTCCGAAATTGTTCGATGTTAGTAAATATTGTCGTTATTTCAGTTAATTTTAGGCATACCTAGTTTTAGAGATTAGGTGCCATCATGACACTTTTGGAGGAATTTCTGGTCGTGACATAAACAAAGAATTTTCTATCTATTTTTTTTATTTTTTTTATTAGAAACAAAGAATTTTCTACCTAACCCTACCAAAGGCTTTAGCGTGAAGGTGATGGCTTCAAATATAAAAAAAACACAATTTGAGCCAAGCAAAATGCAAATACCAATTATGGAGCGCCTAATAATGGCACATCCAGCCTAGTCGGCATTAGAGAAGCCCACCAAATTAAGAGATGACTAGGATGTAATGTGCAGACCTAAATGAGCAGTGGAAGCAAAATAGCAAAGTACTCTTTTGACCCCAGAACAATGAACCTCTATTGGGATGTTCCAAAAACTAACATGAGAGATTCACAGCATGCGAGATTTCTGGGCGAGTTAAGGTCAACCACAAGGCTCCAACCAAACTTCTATATATATTCAGAGGCATCAACAAGAGGACCAGTAGAGTCATGAAGGTTATGCTTTTGAGAAAGATAGCGTCAGAGGAGCTCTAGCAGACAACATAGTTGTATGCTGAAGGATAACACTAGCATATTTGTGCTAGCTAATAAACAGACCATCATTGTCCCGAGGGACCTCTATTTCAGGAATGTAGTTGTATTGGGAAAAAATTGAATTTACATTGAAGGTGACGTGGCATGACACGAGGACTGGTCAAATGGTCAAAACATGATGATCAGTTAAGAGGCACGAGTGACAGCAGATACGGGGAAAGGAAAGCTAAATAGGCACGAGAGACAATTCGAATAATACATGTTTCGTACCTATTTAGGTCATTTAAAGCCAAGAGGTCAGAAGACATTGAAGACATGGATATGATGACAAAAAGGAGTCCAAATTCAATATTAAATACCCAATACGTTAGAGAATTGATATTAAATAGGAATGATTGTGTAACGTCTTATTTAATGTCATTTATTGCTCATAATTGTCTCATTAAGGCTAAGGTATTACTCCTTTATTTAGGATCAACTATAAAAGGAGGAGGTCAGGTCATTTGTAAGGACAGAGGATACCATCAACATTACATTAAAATACAAACTTATCTACTGCTTATTTGTCATTCTCAAAAAATCTATTATTTCTTTTTCGTCTCCTGATTATCAATAGCCCGAATTTCTATTTGTCTTTAACTTTGACCAAAGAATCATATTTTTGGTTAAACAAATTGGTTCCGTTACCGGAAAACTGATAATCTTTTCTTTGAAGCTACGTTTTATTCGTCTTTTATCAACATGTCAAACAATAACGACAATAACAGTAATAACACATTGGGAAACCATGAAAATCAAATCCATCAAAATCAAGGTGACGTGGTTCCCTCCCCTACAGATTCACCACGTCAATCTCGTGAAGGCACTCCAGCCACTGAATCCCGTGCTGATCAACAAGAACAATCTGAACACTTTGAAGGAGGTACAAATGAAGCTTTACAAAAGCTAATTGATGCATAGGTCGGCAAAGCTCTCCAGGCTCTAGTTAGTCGATTGCCTGCTGCACCACCCACACCAACTCCTAATAATAATACATTGGAGAATCCCCGTTCTGGTCTTGTTAATTCTGGGAATGGAGGAACCACTAGTGAACCACAGGAAGGGGGACCAGGTAATTCAAATAATTCCTATTTGCAAAATTTAGTACTAACCTTGCAGAAACAGATTAAGGAACAAAATGAGCGTATTGAGCAAATCCCTGGAGTTCCGCCTGTAATAAAAGGAGTTGACATGGACAAATACTCACAACAACCTTGGAAGCCAAGTGCTGCTCCCTTTCCAATTCCGAAAAAGTTCAAAATGCCTGACATCCTGAAATATGATGAGACCCACTTGACCACGTGACTGCATTTACAACAGGCGTGAAAGGCAACGACTTGACAAAACAAGAAATTGAATCAGTACTGGTCAAGAAATTTAGAGAAACACTCACCAAGGGTGCATTAACCTGGTATTCTTTTTTATCTGAAAATTCTATAAATTCTTTTGCTGAGCTTGCAGATTCTTTTATTAAAGCACATTCGGGAGCTCAAAAGGTTGAGAAAAGAATGGAAGATATTTTCAAAATCGAACAAGGGGATTCATAGTTGCTCAGAGACTTTGTTGATAGATTCCAGCGTGAAAGAATGACTCTACCCCGTGTGCCTGACAACTGGGCTGCAATAGCTTTTGCAAGTAATTTAAATGACAAAAGTTCTAAAGCCACGAGAAGACTCAAAGAAAGCCTTCGAGAATTCCCTACAACCACGTGGAATGATGTTTACAACAGGTATAGTACGAAGTTGCAAATTGAAGAAGATACCGTACCTAAGTTTCATCATGAAGAAAGAGGCGGTTCCAGAAGATCAGAAACCGAAAAAAGATTAGGTAAAAACAGGTACGATCCATATATGGGACCTGCAGGAAAAGACTCACTATCAAAACAAGATAGCCAGCAATATGATCAAAAATCGAGGAACAGGGACTCTGGTTCTTCATCGAAATTCAGAAATGATCGGAACAGACAAGAGTCACGAGATAATGACAGAAGTTTAAAGGCACAATTCGGCGGATATAACTTTAATGTCACTACCTCCGAGCTCGTGGCTTTTGAGAAGCATGGGAGATAAGGTATGATGGCCAAAAGAGTTGCGGTCAAATCCAAATAGACGCAATCCAGATCATCGGTGCGAATTCCACAATGATCACGGGCACAAAACTTCAGAATGTAGATTCTTGCAGAGTGAAGTGGATCATCTATTGAAGCAAGGGTACCTCACTAAGTTATTTAGTGAAAAAGGTAAACAAGCCTATATGAAAAATAGGCAAGATCCACCAAAGCCTCCTTCACCCAAGAAAACAGTGAATGTGATAAGTGGGGGAGAAGATATTCACGGCATAACCTACACAGCTTCCAACAAGGTTTCTAAAGTAACAATTACACACGGGAAACAGGTACGACAGGTTTTAGAAAATGAAAGTATTTCATTCGATGATGCAGATGCCGAAGGAGTGATAACTCCACATAATGACGCACTAGTAATATCTTTACTTGTACATGATACTAATGTAAAACGAGTTTTGATTGATCCAGGGGGTTTCGTAAATATTATACTACTAAGAGTATTACGTGAAATGCAAGCTGAAGACAAAATAATACCCAAGGCGCATACCTTGTCAGGCTTCGACAATTCAAGTGCAACTTTTGCTGCAGGTGTTGTTAGAGAAACTAAATTTCAGGTAGTTAATATGGAAATGGCCTATAATATGATCATGGGGAGGCCTTGGATCCATGATATGGATGTTGTTCCATCAACTCTACATCAGGTTGTTAAATTTCCATTACTGTGGGGGATTTGTCAAATTCGAGGGGATCAACAAACAGCCAGGAGTATCAATGCTGTAACAAATACGAGTACCGTAAACAAAGAAAAATAGCAATTACAGGAAACAGTTGAAGGTGCCAACAATCAAACCTCAACTGAGCAAAAGAAAACAGATTTAGACTCGAGACCTGATACAATTCAAGAACCTGAGGAGAATTAAAATATCAAAACAACCATCGAATAACTCGAGGCTGTGATATTATTCGAGCATTGGCCTGAACGGAAAGTTTATGTTGGAGATAATTTAAACTCAAACATGTGAGGTATGTTAATTGAATTTCTAAAATCTAACGTGGACTGCTTTTCTTGGTCCCATGCTGACATGACAGGAATACCACCGGATGTGATGACTCACAAGTTAAACGAAGACCCATCCTTTACACCAATAAAGCAAAAGAAAAGAAAGCAAGGGGCTTTCAAAAACCAGGTGATTCAAGATGAGGTCCAAAAGCTATAAAAAATTGGGTCAATCCACGAGGTAAAGTACCCTAATTGGTTAGCCAACACAGTTGTTGTACCTAAGAAAAATGGTAAGTGGCGAGTCTGCGTAGATTATACAGATCTTAATAAAGCTTGTCCAAAAGATTCTTTTCCTTTACCACATATAGATCAATTAATTGATGCAACTACAGGACATGAACTTTTAAGTTTTTTAGATACATATTCAGGGTACAACCAAATTAAAATGGACCCTAGTGATGAAGAAAAAACTTCTTTCATCACAGACAGGGGGACTTACTGTTATAAAGTAATGCCCTTTGGTCTCAAAAATGCTGGGACAACCTATCAAAGGTTGGTCACCAAAATGTTCCAGGAACATTTAGGAAAGACAATGGAGGTATATATAGACGATATGCTTGTCAAAACCCAGTAGTCTCATGATCATATTTCTCATCTATCTGTAACATTTGAAATTTTGCGAAAATTTAATATGAAACTCAACCCAGAAAAATGTGGATTTGGAGTTTCATCAGGTAAATTTTTGGGTTTTCTTGTTTCTAACCGTGGTATTGAGGTAAATCCTTCTCAGATCAAAGCAATAGAAGAAATCCCTGATATCCTTACTAATAAAAAGGAAGTTCAAAGATTAACGGGAAGAATTGCAGCTTTGGGGAGATTTATTTCCAAATCTTCAGAAAAATGTTTTAAGTTTTTCTCTGCACTCAAAAAGCAAGATTTTTTTGAATGGAATGATGGTTGTCAACAAGCCCTTAGAAATTTGATAGCTTATTTGTAAAAACCACCGTTATTGGCAAAACCAAAGGTGGGAGAAAATCTTCCCATCTATCTGGCTGTGTCTGAAGTTGCGGTAAGTGCTGTTTTAGTCCGTGAGGACCGAGGTAAACAATCTCCTATTTATTATGTAAGTAAGTCCTTACTAGATGCTGAAACACGATACCCACAGCTAGAAAAGTTAGCATTAGCTTTGATCATGGCATCTAGAAAATTAAGACCTTATTTTCAATGTCATTCCATTGTTGTAGTGACTGCTTTTCCGCTTCGAAATATTTTTCATAAACACGAACTGTCAGGAAGATTAGCAAAATGGGCTATAGAACTAAGTGAATACGAAATCATTTATCAACCCAAGACCGCTATAAAATCTAAAGTACTAGCTGATTTCGTGGCTGATTTTAGTCAGGGGATGCATTTAGAAGCAGAAAAAGAATTACAAGTTTTTAATGGTGCAAACCCGGGGACTTGGGTTTTATTCACTGATGGTTCATCTAATGTAAAAGGAGTAGGTCTGGGTATAGTTCTCATACCACCTACGGGTGAAACTATTAGGCAAGCTATAAAATGTCATTCTATAACTAACAATGCAGCAGAATATGAAGCTATAATTGCAGGTTTGGAATTGGCAAGAGAACTCGGCATAACACAAATTATAATCAAGAGTGATTCTCAACTCGTGGTTAATCAAGTGTTGGGGACTTATACAGCCCGGGAAACTCGAATGCAAGAATATCTCGAAAAGGTACGAGAACTAATTAAGCAATTCCAAACTTGGAAGGTAATGCAGATCCTAAGAGATGAGAATGTGGAGGCAGATGCTTTAGCTAATCTCGCATCTGCAGCTGACGTAGCAAACGACGCAAATGCTTCAGTCATACATTTATTTCATTCCGTTCTTGAACCTGATAAGAATGAGGTGAATTTTAATCATTTAACATGGGATTGGAGAAACGAAATTATTGCTTTTTTACAGTACGGAACCGTGCCTATTAACAAAGGGAAGGCTCACGCGCTTCGCAAAAAAGCCGCTCGATATTGTTTATATCAAGGAAATCTTTATCGAAAGATGTTCGGTGGACCACTAACACGGTGTCTCGGACCCTCTCAAACAGAATATGTGATGAGGGAAGTGCACGAAGGACATTGTGGAAATCACGCAAGGGGAAGGTCGCTGGTAAGAACATTGATTCGAGCAGGATATTATTGGCCTAAGATGGAAGAAGAGGCAAACAGTTTCGTGTCCAAATGTGATAAATTTCAAAGATACGACAATAATATGCACAAACCAGCTGAGTTACTACACCCTGTTATAGCCCCGTGGCCCTTTATGAAATGGGGAATGAATATCGTAGGTCCACTACCACAAGCAAAAGGTCAGGTAAAGTTTCTACTTGTACTCACAGATTATTTCACTAAATGGGTAGAAGCAGGAGCATTTAAACAGGTACGAGAGAAGGAAGTTAAAGACTTCATATGGCGAAATGTAATATGCCGCTTTGGAGCACCAAAGGAGATCGTGTGTGACAATGGACCACAATTCATAGGAGCTCAAATCACAGAATTTCTTCAAAGTTGGCAGATTAAAAGGATAACATCTACGCCATACCATCCAGTGGGTAATGGACAAGCGGAATCCACAAACAAAGTCATTATCAACAACTTGAAGAAGAGGTTACAGGATTCAAAAGGTAATTGGCCTGAGATATTACCTGGAGTATTATGGGCTTATCGTACAACAACAAAAACAAGCACTGGAGAAACACCATTTTCAATGATTTATGGTGCGGAAGCCTTAATTCCAGTTGAAATAGGTGAACCAAGCACACGGTACGTTCAGGCAACGGAGGAATCTAATGATGAAGAGATGCGGGTCAACCTTGATTTGCTTGAAGGAAGAAGAGAAGCTGCATTGATAAGAATGGCAGCGCAAAAGCAAGTAATTGAACGATATTACAATAGGAAAGCACGCCTCAGATTTTTCAAAATTGGGGACTTCGTGCTTAAAAAGGTGTCCCAATCTGCAAAGGCTGCTAATTCAGGAAAGCTAAGTCCAACATGGGAAGGACCATACAAAGTTCGTGACATTGCGGGAAAATGAGCATACGAGTTGGAGTCAATGGACGACAAAGTTTTACCCTCAAATTGGAATGCCGTCCATTTAATGAGATATTACTTCTGAGAAAGTACCCATGGTCAGGTATCGTCATGTTAAAAATTTTCTTTTGAATTATTAACGTTTTACTAACGATTTTAGATGTTAGGAAAAAACCCTAACTCGTGCCAAATGATGAGTCACGACCTCCAAGGCAAAATGGAGTATTCTAAAATTCCTAGCCCAAGGTTACAATTAATCTGATGGAAGTACACACGAGTTAGGCAGTCTTCATCTATAATCGCACCTTCGAGTCCCGTATATTTTTCTGTTTCAGAAAAAGGACCAAATTGAAAGAAATAAACAAGTGCTCGAGGCTTCATACTTCACCGCTCCAACAATTGTGGGACTACATATCATATACAGATATGTGCAGAAAAACAGATACGAATATCAAACAAAGGTCGGCCACAAAGAGACGAGTGTTGAGAAAAAGTTACAAAGTCTTCAACATTCATCATCGTGTTCAACAAACACAAGACATTCATCATAGTGTTTTTCCAGAGGGAACAACAAAGTCATCTCTCAAACTCATAAACGAAGTCACCTCTCAAACTCTTCCTAATATATAAAGATAGGGTCATGACTATGTACTAAAACAGGTTATGAAGAAAAATCTTGTTTATTTTATATTATGTAAAAATCTGTTGCAAGAAAAACAACTACGAGAAAGTTATAGATGTATTTTAATACATGTAATAGTCAAAAAAAAACTTGTTAAAGTTCATGAATAAAAACTTGTCAAAGTTGTTTCATACAAAACATGTGTATTCCTATTTCTTTCATCGTATTATAACACCATTATGAAGTTGAGACGTCTTCTTCATTAAGTGTCGATAAAATAAAAGGGCCCTCTTTTATAAGTCTCATGTTGATAATCCATGAGAAGAATCATAAAGCATTTTCAAAGGATAAAAATGCTAAGTTATTCTATAAGTCCTAGATAAATAGGCAAGAATAGAATATACAGAAGTACCGATAAAACTTCTTAATATAAAAGACTAAGTACAAACTTAGTCAGCAAAATATTTGTTTTATACAAATGCCCCATTACGATAACTGGGGACTTCATCAAAAGATCCCTTAAAGTTACCAAGGGATAACACCACCAGTTAATAAAAAAAAATAGTAAAGTTTGAAATACATTCAACTAGTCACTGAAGGGGTTGGAACATCAGAAGTTGCAATCTCATTTTCAGGGGCAGTCACAGGCACGGTAACAACTTCTGAAAGAGCAGCAATAGGAGCGGTTTCAACTGGGCCTGGAATGTTAAAATCACCGAGGGAAGCAAGAGTCACGGGAACTTCAGCTTCCATGGACTGTGTTATAGAAGTTTCACCCTCAGGAGCTGGAATTGCAACTCCAATTGCCGCTGTAGCTACTTCTTCATTTAAAAGCTCTTCTGCCCCAGGAGTTCCAAGTGCAGGAGAAGGAGTATCAACTGGTTGTTGGTTTTTTTCAATAGTGTCTAAAACTTTGGCTAATTCAGATTGCAAATCAAAGTTTTCTTGAGTAGTTTCCATCAAAGCATCACGGCGAGATTTTAGAAAAGCCCAACTTACCTTTATGTTGAAGTTCTCCTCAAGAAGTCCATATTCCCTCTCCCACATAGCAAGATCGTTCTTCAATATCTGGTGTTCAGCTAAGTGGGAGTCAAGGGAAGTTCAAGGGAGGCATGAGAACTCTTCAAAGCACGTATTTCGTCAGAGGAGATCCTTAAGTCAGCCTGAGCTTGAGTCAAGCTTTGCACCAACTCCCCTGCATATTCTTCTTTCTTCTCCACAAGTGCCTTAAGCTCCCTAATTTCTTCATTAGCCTTTGATAGTTGTTTTGAAAATGAGTCCTCCAAAAGCTCCTTATCTTTTTCAAGTTGGCTTGAAGAAGCCTTGGCAATTGCTAGCTCAGAAGTCAAACCACGCTTTTGCTGCTCCAGAAAATTTCTACTTTCTTGCAACTCCTCTATGGTCCCCTGAGCATTCTCAAACTGCTCCTTCCAGTTTGCTGCCTCAAGCTGGATATCCTTGGCTATTCTCCTAGCCTCAGAGATAGCCTTCGCAGACTCTCTATCCTTCTTCTCTAGAGTGGAGACTCTTCCCATTAACTCAGTACCAATAAGATTAGCCTACAAGGGAA
This sequence comes from Nicotiana tabacum, assembly GCF_000715075.1. NCBI lineage: Eukaryota > Viridiplantae > Streptophyta > Magnoliopsida > Solanales > Solanaceae > Nicotiana > Nicotiana tabacum. The sequence goes on from NC_134084.1 coordinate 45,724,612, forward strand.
AGGCATCAAATGTGAGAATATAGAGAGATATATATAAAAAAAACTTGTAAAGTACCTTCAAGGTAGAATGAACTATGTTATTCATCAGAGTCAAGCAACTGTGGCTCTCCATCTTCTTCTTCTCAATATCTCCGATTAAAGGCTCGAGCCAAACATCAGCTCCACCAGTCTTTCTCAAAAGGCTATGATTGGCAGGAACTTCAAAAGTAACACTTCTCATAGCCATGCCTCTGCAGCTAGAACCCGTCTCTGTATGCTGAACAGAGGGAGGGGGAACAATGGAAGGAGGAGTAGTAGAAGTGGTAAAAACAATGGGAGCTGTGGGTGTCAAAGCAGGGATGGTAGGAGTAGATATGGGAACCAAAACAGGTAAAGAAACAGTAGTCGACAAAATAGGCAAAGAAATACTCGTGGTTGTCAAAGGAATAGAAGGAATAGAAGAAATGGGAATAGAAGAAGAAAGGGGAGTTTCATCAAGAACTGGTCCAAACTCTCCACTCTCAAAACCACTAGCAAAGAGACATCGAATTGATTCATTAGAGCCTCTTGGAGTGGTATCCTCATCAAAAAGGATTTGAACAGGCTCGGAGATAGAGGCTCGAGCAGGAGTATCTTCAACTTCATCTCCATCAATGACGCATCTCCTGGTTCTTGGCCTAGCTATCAAAGAGGTATTCTCTTCTTCCTCATTCTCAGAACTTTCTTCTACAACTTTTCTTTTTGGTAGTGTGGCCTGAGTCTTTTCCAAATCAAGTGAAGCAGTTGAAGACGCTCGAATGCCAACGGCTACCTCAGCTATCATACCCCTAATACCAAATCCTGATAAAAAGAGGGATAAGGAATTGAAATAAGAAAGAATTCAATATACGTAAAGTATAAGGAAATACATACCATGGGTCTTCACTTTACAACCATTCAAAAGAGAAATTGATTTCCAAGTTCTCGCCTCCATAGGTGCAATCTTCAAAATTGAATCTACCCAACCATGGAAGTTAGGAACGTGTTCCACATCTCCCATGGTTGCTACAAAAAGCCAAAAGGAGATGAGATTAGAAAAGAAACCAAAATTCTTAAAAACTAAGATATGGTAGGAAAAAGAAAAACTTACGTGCAAAATTCCACTTCTAAGGGAAGGGAATGTTTGTTTCACCCAACAAATCCACCGTACGTACAGCAACGTAACGACAATACCACCCTCGATCCTTGTCATCTTCGGGGTTTACTAAAACCTTCTTGCTTCTTGCAGTTAAGGTAAAAACTCCATGGCGGAACAATTTGGGGTGGTATAGGTGAATAAGATGGGAAAAGGTAAAATTAACATTGGCTTTAGTAGACAAATACCTTAAGCAAGCCACAGCTCTCCAAACAAGAGGCCCTACTTGAGCTAAGCAAATTTTGAAAAAGCGACAAAATTCAAGAATAACTGGGTCAATGGCAGGATTAAATCCCAAAGTAAAGGGATAAGTATAAACGAAAGAGAATCCAATTCTGAAAGAAGAAATTCTTTGGTTTGGGGCAGGAATCATCATACGAAGATTATCTCTCCAATTACAATCTTTCCTAACAGTAGGAATCACAAGTTCAGTTATTAAAGAAGGATAGGTGTCAACTTTTTCTAAATTTTTAAATTGTTCTTGGAGAGATCTTCTATCATTCCCAAAAGATAAATCATTGGGTACGATTTCTTCAACTAAAGGCTCCTGAATAGATTCAGAGAGTTCTTTATCTTTAGAAAAGGGGGTCTTTGGGATAGAACTCCTAATACCAGAAGAAGAAGAAGCAGAACCAGATGAACCACCATGAGTGGATCCTAGGCTCAAGCTCTGAAGCCTACCTCCTCTGCCTCTCCTATGTCTTACGGGGGCATTGGGGAAGTGATCTAGAATTGGAACTTTTCTAGGGTTAGGGTTTGGAGATGACATTGTTGAAGAAGGATGAACTAAAGGGAAGAAAAAGCAGAAGTGAATAATAAATTGCTTGTTGAAGATCTACGAAGAAGAAAACAAAAGAAAGAGGGTTAAATATGTTTATAATGACAATCGTCAAAATTAGAAGTGTAAAGATGGAAAGCCTATAATAAAGGCAACTAATACTTCGTGAATAGTGGGAATGAAGAAGCCTTGAAAAAAGGGCACAGAATTGCAGAACCAATCAAAAGGTGACATGTATGCAAAGCATTAATTAGAAGGGACAATTGAAGCGTCAGTACTGTCATAGTATTAATTACAGCAAAATTCCCTTTTTATGAAGATCCACTTCCCAGATATTTAATTGATAAATAAATGGAAAGTAGGGGGACTATCTGTATTGGGAAAAAATTGAATTTACATTGAAGGTTACGTGACATGACACGAGGACTGGTCAAATGGTGAAAACATGATGATCAGTTAAGAGGCACGAGTGACAGCAGATACGGGGAAAGGAAAGCTAAATAGGCACGAGAGAAAATTCGAATAATACAAGCTTCGTACCTATTTAGGTCATTTAAAGCCAAGAGATCAGAAGGCATTGAAAACATGGATATGATGACAAAAAGGAGTCCAAATTCAATATTAAATACCCAATACGTTAGAGAATTGGTATTAAATAGGAATGATTGTGTAACGTCTTATTTAATGTCATTTATTGCTCATAATTGTCTCATTAAGGCTAAGGTATTACTCCTTTATTTAGGATCAACTATAAAAGGAGGAGGTCAGGTCATTTGTAAGGACAGATGATACCATCAACATTACATTAAAATACAAACTTATCTACTGCTTATTTGTCATTCTCAAAAAGTCTATTATTTCTTTTTCGTCTCCTGATTATCAGTAGCCCGAATTTTTATTTGTCTTTAACTTTGACCAAAGAATCATATTTTTGGTTAAACAGTATTGAAGGGACCACAAATCTTTCATGGCAAATTGATATTACAGCTTGTGTATGAGCTTGGACACAGTAGAATATTGACTCCAAGTTAGGACTATATCATCAACATAGAGGGGGAGTAATATTATAATTTCCGAAGGACATTTTTAAGTAGACACATGTGATTTGGGAAGATAGGATCTTGAAATCAGGTGGTTGCTCTAAGAAAATTGCCTTTTTGAGATTTTCATGCAAATACGCATTCTTGATATCTAATTCTTTGATCTTCCTATTTAAAGTGATGACACTAGATAGAACAGCCCGAATTGTAATAGCGTAGATAACTAGACAAAATGTGTCCTCAAAGTAGATACCCTCAATTTGGTTATAGCCGCCTTTAGCGACAAAGTGAGCATTGAATCAGTCCACACACCTATCTGCTTTGTATTTGGTCTTGAATACCTAGTGAGATCCAACCACATTCATCTCAAGTTTTGGAAGAAAAAATATTCGGGTCTTATTCAATTTTAGAGATTGCAGTATGCATTACAGATAACTATTGTCACTTAGATAGGCCGGTTTTGATAGTTTTGGGCTCAACCTTGTTAGTTGGGTACAAGTAGCAAGAGACATGGACAGAAAAATGGGTGTTAGCCTATGGTTCATATTATGAGATAGCTGAGTGGATGTAGGGGAGGGTTAACTGGAAGACGTGGTATTTAAACAAATAAATAAATACCTAGCATATTGGATATATCATGGCTAGAAGAACTAGTTGAGGAAGGTGATGTTTCATGGCTTGACGAAGAACTAATGGGAGTGGATTACAGTGCACTTGGTGTGGTTGTGTCAAAGAATTCAAATAGCTCATCATAAGGACCAAGAGTCGGGGGATTTGGAGAATTATTCACCACTGTCTATGCAGGTTAACAAACAGCTAGAAGGTTTCCAAGAATTCCTTAGAAGAAGTATCATCAACTGGTGTAGTCACTTTATCATCAACTGGTGTAGTCACTTTCTTGGGATATTGAGTGTCAATAGCAGAGGATGTGGCTTGAGTTGCTTAAGGATTGTGATATCATTATCTTGTATCATCCGGGTAAGGCGAATGTGGTAGCAAATTTGCGTCCTTATTGTTCTCACGAGCTTGACTCTCCTTCTTCTCCTTGCGTGTTTTTAGGGTACAATTCTAGTCACAGGAGATATTGATTTGTGCGTCTTGATACTAACCGTGTCTATATTAGTCGCTCTGTTTGCTTTACTAAGCATCATTTTCCCTGTGCTAATTTATCTGCTTTCCTACCTCCTCGTCTTTCTATGCCTCGTGTCTTAATTCCTGCAGCTACTGTGTTACCTAGTCCTCCACTTGCTGCACCTGAGTCTACTATAGTTCTACCACTACCTCCGTGTCCACCTCTTCTTCTGTTGAATCTCCTAATTTGTCTTCCATTTCTTCTAGCTCGTTAGACTCCTCGTCCTTGCTGCTATCTTGTACAGTTTCAAATCTTATATCCACCTCCATTATTGAGCCATCAACTTCCACTTCCGATTCCACTCATCCCATACCTAAGTATGGTGTGGTTAAACTAAATCCTAAGTATGATCTTGATTCAATATCCTTCACTATTTGCCTATTGAGCTTACTTGTTTCAGCTCTGCAGTTAAGGATGCTAGATAGCGGAGTGAAATGCAAAAGAGATCAATGCCTTACTTGAAAATCAGACGTGGTCTCTTATTCCTTGTCCATCTGGTGTTAATGTTGTTGATGAAAATAGGTCTATCGAGTGAAGCAAAAGTCCGATGGCTCCCTTGATCATTGTAAGGCGAGATTGGTTTCCATGGGCTATACTCAGGCACTCGGTGTGGATTATGGTGAGACTTTTAGTCTTGTTTTTAGCCCCACTACTATACGTATGGTACTCTCTATAGCTTTTTCTCGTGGTTGGTCTATTCGTCAGTTTGATCTAAAAAATGTATTTCTCAATAGTTATTTGCATGAGTCTGTGTACATGGAGCAAACACAGGGGTTCATTGATTCTCTCTGACCAAACTATGTTTGCAAACTACATAAGGCATTATATGGTGTCAAGCAGACACCTTGTGCATGGTTTATTCGGTTTGATTCTTTTCTACTATCACATGGGTTTCAGAATAGTCGTGCAGATTCATCGATGTTTATCTATTCATCTGGTGGTCAATATTTTTTTTATTATTATATATGAATGACCTTGTACTTACTTGTCATGCCCCAAAATCGAGGAGCGCGACCGGCGCTCAACCGAGTAAACTAGACCGAGCAAGCATATTAGATTTTATTCTACCCAAATTCATCCCCAAATAAAGAGGAGATGTACTCCATTAATCAAACACTGAAAATATTTTTGTCAGGACCCCGGTTCGCCCTCCGTGAACCATCATAATGGCACCTAGTCCTCTACGACTAGGTAAGCCCAAATTGCGGAAGATAACCAAAGTGCGGAATAAAGACAAATTAAAATAGAATGAAGAGTGATAAAACAGTGTTTAAAAGTGCCGCTCGTCATACACAATATTTAACTCTCAGAAACCAGTACATATCTTCAAGACCCGAAAACCCATGAATAACAAGCTAAGGATCACCACACAATACTCTAACTCCAGAATATATAATAAGGAAAACAAATACAAAAGGGCAAATGTTTAAAAGCTAGAATAGAAAGAGACTCCTCGGTCTGCGGGCGCGGAAGATATACCTTGAAGTCGCTGGAGCAGTCGCCTCGCCTCAAGGGTGATAGGACTGAGTCGCAGCACCTGGATCTGCACATGAAAAACATGCGCAGACGGGGCATGAGTACACCACAGTGGTACTCAGTAAGTGCCAAGCCTAACCTCGGTCGGATAGTGAAGAGAAAGGTCAGGGCCCTACTGAGATAAAATAATGAATATAAGACATGACAGTATAAAATTAGCAGTACAGTTGAAAACTAACGATAAGAATTTAATACAGGAAAACAAGGAATTCAATAACTGAAATAGAGGCAAAAACAATCACAAGGAAATAACCGGGGATCTCTTAGTATCCCGAGGATCTCTTAGTACCCTCAAAATATGTCAGGGATCTCTTGGTATCCCGATGATCTCTCGGTATCTTCAATATGTCCTAGGGATCTCTTGGTATCCTCAATATATGTGTCAGGGATCTCTTGGTATCCCGCACCTCAGGTCAAATCATAAGTACGTACAGAGAATCTCCCGGGATGCCATTCTGTAGTCCCAAAGTAAAATACACAGCAACAACACAAGAATGCTCAATTAAGCTCAATTTCGTATCAAGTAAACAGGTAATTCTAATCTAACATGCTTCACATAATTCAATTAAGGCAGTTTAAGCAAATAAACAGTTAAGTCAATTAGACATGCTTTTTCTAAGCTAACAACAATTTTAAATTGCAAGAAAAATGAAACAGGAAAAGGAACACAATTGAAATTACTTATAGAAAATCGGATTTTCAACAATTAGCTCAAGTACGCACTCGTCACCTCACATACAAGGCATTTCAAATATCAAATATACCGAATCCTAAGGGGAAGGTCTCCCACACAAGGTTAGACATGCCACTTACCTCGAACAGGCTCAAAATCAACCCGAAACCACGCTCTTGCCACGAGTACTCGACTCCAAATGTCCCAAATCTATTCAAGTTAATTGCATAATATAAATAACACTTTAGGTAACTGATTCTGCAAAGAAATTCTAAGCTAATCTGCGAAATTAGGTAAAATGACCAAAACGCCCTTCGGTCCCACGTCTCGGAATCGGATAAAATTTATATTTTTAGAATCCTCACACTCTCCTGAGTTCATGCATACCAAAATTATCCAAATCTAAGGTCAAATTCTCAATCAAAAGTCGAATTCTAGGTCTAAGAACTTTATTCTAACTTTTCCCCAATTTTCATTTCCAATCTGAGATTAAATGATGAATTCATATTTGGATTAATGGGGTACAAGCAAAAAGGAGATAAGAATTGTTACCCAATTGATATCTCTGAAAATCCCTCAAAACCTCGCTCAAATCCGAGCTCCCAAGCTTTAGTTTTCACAAAATGGCTAACCCTCGACTTTGAAATTTTATATTCTGCCCAGACGCGTTCTTCTTCGAGAACGTGAGACTACTATCATGAACGCGATGCACAAAAATTTTTTTTGGACAACTTCCTATTTCGCGAACGCGAGGTCCACTCGTGAACGCGTAGCTCACACTTGCAGACCCTATGCGAATGCGAGGACCATGTCGCTAACGCGAAGACCAACGGGTCCATACCTTAGCAAACACGGGACCTCATCGCGAACGCAAAGCATGATTCTACTGCTTCATCCATATGCTCACCTATATCCTGCTCAGTCTCCCAGGTCGCCTCATCGACCGGCTGACCCTGCCACTGAACCTTCACGGATGCAATGTTCTTTGACCTCAGCTTTCTAACCTGCCTGTCCAATATTGCCATTGACTCCTCAACATAGGATAGATCCTTGTACTACTAGACTGAACAGAAATCCAACACGTTTGACGGATTATCGTGATACCTCCGGAGCATCGAAACATGAAATACCAGATGAACTCCTGCCAAGCTGGGAGGTAAAGCAAGCTCATAAGAAATCTCCCCAACACGCCTAAATATCTCAAAAGGCCCAATAAACCTCGGACTCAACTTCCCTTTCTTCCCAAATCTCATAACACTCTTCATAGGTGAAACCCCGAAGCAGAACCTGCTCTCCAACCATATAGGAAACATCATGAACCTTCCAGTTCGCGTAACTCTTCTGTCTGGACTGGGCTGTATGGATTCTATCCTGAATCACCTTAACCTTCTCTAAAGCATTCTGAACCAAGTCTGTGCCTAATAGTCTAGCCTCACCTGTCTCAAACAAACCCACCGGGGATCTACATCGCCTACAATATAAAGCCTCATACGGTGCCATCTGAATGCTGGACTGATAGTTGTTGTTGTAATCAAACTCCACTAATAGCAAGAACTGATCCCAAGACCCTCAAAACTCAATCACACATGCACAGAGCATATCCTATAAAATGTAAACAGTGCGCTCAGACTGTCCGTCCGTCTGAGGGTGAAATGTTGTACTCAACTCTACCCGAGTACCCAACTTATGCTGAACAGCCCTCCAGAACCGTGATGTGAGCAGAGTATCTCTATATGAAATGATGGAAACTGGAATACCATGCAGATGAACAATCTCCCAGATATAGATCTCCGCCAACCACTCTGAGGAATACGTAGTACACACAGGAATAAAGTGAGCGAACTTGGTCAGCCGATCCACAATCACCCAAATAACATCGAACTTTCTTAAAGTCCGTAGGAGCCCAACTACAAAGTACATGGTAATCCGATCCCGCTTCCACTCCAGAATCTCTATCTGCTGAAGTAACCCACCCGGTCTCTGGTGCTCATACTTCACCTGCTGACAGTTGAGGCACCGAGCTACAAATCCAACTATATCTTTCTTCATTCGTCTCCACCAGTAGTGCTGTCTCAAATCCTGATACATCTTCGCGGCACCCGGATGAATGGAATACCGCGATCTATGGGCCTCCTCTAGAATCAACTCTCGAAGCCCATCAACATTGGGTACACAAACCCGACCCTGCATCCTCAATACCCCATCATTACCAATAGTCACATCTCTGGCATCACCGTCCTGGACCTTGTCCTTGAGGACAAGCAATTAAATGTCATCATACTGCCGCTCCCTGATACGATCAAATAAGGAAGACCGACAAACCATGCAAGCTAGAACTCGACTGGGCTCCGAAAGATCCAATCTCACAAACTGGCTGGCTAAGGATTGAACATCTATCGCCATAGGCCTCTCCGATATTGGTAAATAAGCCAAACTCCCCAAACTCTCTGCCCGACGACTCAAAGCATCGGCCACCACATTAGCCTTGCCCACATGATACAAAATAGTGACGTCATAGTCCTTCAGTAACTCTAACCACCTCCTCTGGCGCAAATTTAGATCCTTTTGCTTGAACAAGTGTTGCAAGCTCTGATGGTCAGTATAAATCTCACAAGGCACACCGTATAAATAATGGCGCCAGATCTTCAAGGTGTGAACAATTGTAGCTAACTCAAGGTCGTGGACCGGATAGTTTTCTCATGTACCTTCAACTGTCTGGACGCGTCGGCAATCACCCTACCATCCTACATCAACACCGCTCTGAGGACAATCCTTGAGGCATCACAATAAACCGTATAAGACCCCGAAACTGTAGGCAGTATCAAAATTGGGGTTGTGGTCAAAGCTGTCTTGAGCTTATGAAAGCTCGCCTTACACTCCTCCGTCCACTGGAATGGAGCACCCTTCTGGGTTAACCTGGTCATAGGGGCTGCAATCGATGAAAACCCCTCCATAAAACGATGGTAGTAGCCTGCCAAGCCAAGGAAACTAAGGATCTCGGTAGCTGAGGATGGTCTGGCCAACTTTACATGGCCTCTATCTTCTTCGGATCCACCTGAATACCCTCACTCTATACCACGTGGTATAAGAATGCCACTGAATCCAACCAAAACTCACATTTTGAGAACTTAGCATATAACTTCTTCTCTCTCAGAGTCTGAAGCACAGTCCTCAGGTGTTGCTCATGATCTTCCCAACTAAGGGAATACTCCAGAATAACATCAATAAAGACAATGATGAACGAGTCAAGATACGACTGGAACACACTGTGCATCAAATGAATAAAGGTTGCTGGGACATTGGTCAGCCCAAATGACATAACAAGGAACTCGTAATGACTATACTGAGTCCTGAAAGCAGTCTTTGGGATATCTGGCTACCGAATCTTCAACTGATGGTAACCTGAGCGCAAATCAATCTTAGAAAACACATGTGTGCCCTGAAGCTGGTCAAACAGATCATCAATACGAGGCAAAGGATAATGGTTCTTCACTATAACCTTGTTTAACTAGCGATAATCAATACACATACGCATAGAACCATCCTTTTTCTTCAAAACAAGACAGGAGCACTCCAAGGTGTTACATTGGGCTGAATAAAACCCTTGTCAAACAATTCCTATAACTGATCCTTCAACTCAGGAGGAGCCATACGATATGGAGGAATAGAAATGGACTGAGTGCATGGCAACAGATCAATGCCAAAATCAATATCTCTGTCAGGCGGCATGCCTTGAAGATCAACTAGAAACACATCGGGAAAATCTTGTACTAATGGGACTGAATCAACTAAAGGGGTATCAATACTGACATCTCTCACATAAGCTAAATACGTGTCACACCCCTTCTCAACCATACACTAAGCTTTAAGAAAAGAACTCTACTGGGAGTGTGATCTAAAGTACTCCTCCACTCAACATATGGTATACCTAGCACAGCCAGCGTCATGGTTTTGGCATGACAATCCAGAATATCATAATAGGCCAACAAGTCCATGCCCAAGATAATGTCAAAATCTACCATGCTGAGCAACAATAAATTGGCTCTGGTCTCAAAACCACTAAGAGCAAAAAAACACGACCGATAAACGCAGTCCACAATAAGATAATCTCCCACATGAGTAGAAACATAAATAGGGGAACTAAAAGAATCTCGAGATACACCCAAATGGGGAGCAAAATAAGAAGACACATAAGAATAAATGGAGCCTAGATCGAATAGAACTTATGCATCTCTGTGACAAACTAGTATAATACTTGTGATGAAAGAATCGGAGGCAACAACCTCGGTACGGGCAGGAATGGCATAGTATCGGCATGGCCTCCCCTTCTAAGGTGACCTCTACCTCCCCGACCTCTACCTCTGGCTGGCTGAGCAGGTGGGGTAGCAACTGGAGTTGTAACCATAGCCTGAGAACTATGCGGGGCACGCTGTGGCTGAGAAGTCTATGGAGGTACACTCTTTCCAAGTCTAGGGAAATCCCTCACCACATGGCATGTGCCACCACACTCAAAACTCAGGGAGGATGTGGTGGCTGTGACTGGCTAGGGCCAGGTTTGCTGACCTCTGAAAATACCCCACGCCGGAGGCGTGCTAGAAACCGGTGCGCTAGAAACCGGATGTGCATAATAAGGTTTTTGAGGCCTAGGAGGAGCTGGAATACCACTGGCTGCTGGAAGAGCTGATGAACAGGGCGACTCATATAACCCCTACCATGACGACCTGCTGCTGGGGCACAGGCACTAGAGAAATGGCCTGACTCTCGAGACCTCTTGGCCTCCCTCTCCTCTCTCTCCCTAGCATGCATACCCTCAATCCTCCTAGCAATGCTCACCACCTGCTAATAAGAAATATCCATCTCCAACTCACAAGCCATACTAGACGTGATGATGGGAATAAGGCCCTTAATAAACTAGCGAACTCTCCCGCGAACAGTAGAAACTAAGGCCGGTGCATGCCTAGCCAAACTAGTGTAACGGACAGCATACTGTGAGACAGTCATAGCACCCTGGCACAAATGCTCAAACTCTGCATGCCATGCATCCCTGAGGCTCTGATGAACTAACTCTCTCAGGAATAGATATAAAAACTAAGTCCAAGTTAGTAAAGCAGCCTCATCCGGACTGTCTAACTCATAGGTGCGCCACCACTCATAGGCGGCTCCTCGAAGCTGGAAGATAGTAAGGAAACCCCGCTCGATCCTGATATACCCATGGTACAAAGAATGCGGTAACTCTCATCTAGAAATCCTAGAGCATCCTCCGATGCTAGACCGGTGAATACAGGAGGTTTGTACCTCTTAAACCTCTCAAGCCTCAGCTGCTCCTCCTCGGAAGTCGCTGCCTTGCCATCGGGCAGAACTGGCACTGCAGGCGGTATAGGAATAATCTCAGGGACATGCTCAACATGCACTCGCTGCTCAGGAGTATGGGTGGCAGGAGTTTGTGCTCCTCCCCCGGCTTGAGATGTAGTTGCACCAAGGGGAAGAAACCCTGCCTAAGCCTGAGTGGTATACATGCTCATGAACTGTGCTAGAGTCTCTTGAAGAGCTGGAGTATTAGTAGCGGTAGGCGTGTCAGGTAACTGGACTCCAGCTGGAACTGCTGGTGGTACCTCGGTGGCAGCTCGCGTAGGTGCTCTGGCTTCACCACGTGTGCATCCTCGGCCTCTACCCTGGCCCTGGCCTCTGATGGCTGCAGTAGGGGGCGCGGGTGCCTGATCATCTCGGGTAGCATGTGTCCTCACCATTTGTGAGAGAATAAAAGACAGAAGTTTAGAATTGTGATGTCAAAAATATCGCACGACAAGGAAATCAAAAAAAGTGGAATTTTCCTAACAGTTACATAGCATCTCATAGATAAGTACAGACGTCTCCGTACCGATCAATGAGACTCTGATAAACTGGCTTGTGATCTATGACTCCTATGAACCTAGAGCTCTGATACCAACTTGTCACTACCCCGGTTTGCCCTCCGTGAACCATCGTGACGGCACCTAGTCCTCTATGACTAGGTAAGCCTAAATTGTGGAAGATAACCAAAGTGTGGAATAAAGACAAATTAAAACAGAATGAAGAGTGATAAAATGGTGTTTAAAAGTGTCGCTCGACATACACAATATTTAACTTTCAGAAACCAATACATATCTCCAAGACCCGGAAACCCATGAATCACAAGCTGAGGATCACTACACGGTACTCTAACTCCAAAATATCTAACAAGGAAAAGAAATACAGAAGGGCAAATGTTTAAAAGCTAGAATAGAAAGGGACTCCTCGGTCTGCGTACGCGGAAGATATACCTTGAAGTTGTTGGAGAAGTCGCCTCACCTCAAGGGTGATAGGACTGAGTCGCAGTACCTGGATCTGCAGATGAAAACATGCGCAGAAGGGGCATAAGTACCCCACAACGGTACTCAGTAAGTAGCAAGCCTAACCTCGGTTGGGTAGTGACGAGGAAGGTCAGGGCCCTACTGAGATAAAATAAAGAATATAACACATGACAATATAAAATAAGCAGTATAGTTGAAAACTAACGATTAGAATTTAATATAGGAAAACAAGGAATTCAATAACTGAAACAGAGGCAAAAACAATCACAAGGAAATAATCGGGGATCTCTCAGTATCCCGAGGATCTCTTAGTACCCTCAATATATGCCAGGGATCTCTTTGTATCCCGAGGTTCTCTCGGTATCCTCAATATATGCTAGGGATCTCTTGATATCCCGAGGATCTCTCGATATCCTCAATATGTGGTAGGGATCTCTTGGTATCCTGAGGATCTCTTGGTATCCTCAATATACATGTTGGGGTTCTCTCAGTATCCTGCACCTCAGTTCAAATCATAAATACGTACATGGGATCTCCCCGGATGCCATTCCGTAGTCCCAAAGTAAAACACACAGCAGCAACACAAGAATGCTCAATTAAGCGCAATTTCGTATCAAGTAAACAGGTAATTCTAATCTAACATGCTTCACATAATTCAATTAAGGCAGTTTAAGCAAATAAACAGTTAAGTCAATTAGACATGCTTTTTTAAGCTAACAGCAGGTTTAAATTGCAAGTAAAATGAAACACGAAAAGGAACACACTTGAAATTACATAAAAAAACTGAATTTTCAATAATTAGCTCAAGTACGCACTCGTCACCTCACGTACAAGGAATTTCAAATATCAAATATACTGAATCCTAAGGGGAAGGTCACCCACACAAGGTTAAACAAGCCACTTACCTCGAACCGGCTCCAAATCAACCTGAAACCACGCTCTTGCCACGAGTACTCGACTCCAAATGACCCAAATCTATTCAATTCAATTGCATAATGTAAATAACACTTCAAGTAACTGATTTTGCAAAACAATTCTAAACTAATACGCGAAATTAGGTAAAATGACCAAAATGCCCCTCGGGCCCACGTCTCAAAATCGCGTAAAATTTATATTTTTAGAATCCTCACACTCTCCCGAGTTCATGCATTCCAAAATTATCCAAATCTAAGGTCAAATTCTCAATCAAAAGTCGAATTCTAGGTCTAAGAACTTTCTTCCAACTTTTCCCCAATTTTCATCTCCAATTCGAAATTAAATGATGAATTCATGTTTGGATTAATGGGTTAGCAAAAAGGAGTTAAGAATCATTACCCAATTGATATCTCTGAAAATCCCTCAAAAGCTCGCTTAAATCCGAGCTCCCAAGCTTTAGTTTTCACAGAAATGGCTAACCCTCGACTTTGAAAATTTATATTCTGCCTAGACGCGTTCTTCTTCGCGAACGCGATGCACAAAAAAATCTACTGGACAACTTCCTCTATCACGAATGCGCGGTCGACTCGCAAACGCATAGCTCACACTGGCAGACCCTACGCGAACGCGAGGACCATGTCGCGAACTTGAAGACCAACAGGTCCATACCTTAGCGAACATGGGACCTCATCGCGAATGCGAAGCATGATTATGCTGCTTCACCCATATGCTCTACGTGAACGCGAGAACCTCTCGCGAACACGATGAATGTTTCCTCTGCAACACAACAGCAGAAAATCTGCAATCTTTCCTAGTCCAAAAATGGCCCGTAGAGCATCCGAAACACACTCGAGGCCCCCGGGACCTCAACCAACCCTGCAAACGAATCCTAAAACATCATTCAAATTTGTTCCAAACTTTGGAACGCTCAAAACAACATCAAAACACCTATATTTCATCGGATTCAAGCCTAAGAATTTCAAAACTCTAATAATACGCTTTCGATCAAAAAATCTATCAAACCTCGTCCGAATGACCAGAAATTTTGCACACACGTCACATTAAACACTACAGAGCTACTCCAACTTTCAGAATTCCATTCCGACCCTTGGATCAAAATCTCACTATCGAATCGAAAATTTCAAAAATTTAACTTTCGGCATTTCGAGCCTAAATTAGCTACGGACCTCCAAAACACAATCCGAACACGCCCTTATGCCCGAAATCACCCAACGGAGCTAACGGAACCATAAAATTTCCATTCTGAGGTCGTCTTTACACTGTTCCAACTACAGTCAACTTTCCAACACTTAAGCTCTCATTTAGGGACTAAGAGTCCCAAAACTCTCTGATACTCAAAACCGAAGATCTCGGCAAATCAAAATAGCAGAAATAAACTTGGGGAAAGCAGTTAATAGGGGATCGGTGCGTAAAGTCTTAAGACAATCGGCCGTGTCGTCACAATTTTATTAACCACTTCCATTTCATTCCCATTAATAGCATCATTCAACATTTCTAAAATAGTTCGAGTTTATAGATTTAATGAAAAACATGTTTGCCAAATACCAGCTTTTCTAGTTCAATTCCTAATATCAAACACTACCCACAACCTATCTACGGAGCCTCTAAATACAACTGAAGAGCAATATGGAAATGTCGGCAACAAGGCCCCGGCTATACTTCAAAATGTGGTAAAAGTATGAATAAAAGATACAGTACATGATATGACCCCGAGATGGAATGGGGCTCACCGATTCTGCTGGGAAGAGGATGCGCCTCTAGCTACGATCAACCATGTCTACTATGGAACATTAGTACATCCATTTAAAGATGTAGCGCCCCTCGGCAAAAGGGGACATTAGTACTGTCGAATAGTACTAGTATGTAAAGCTAAAACACCATCTTAATAGAATAAACAATAATATAAGGAGGAAATTATCATCAGATCAATATGAGCTTCAAACAATAGTAAAACATCATATAAGGGTCACGTAAGTTTTCAAGTCAATTTCCATATTATTAGGTTGAAGAAAGTTTAGTACCGATATGCCACAATCCACAATACCACCATGTTCTTACACGGAGTCCGATCTCGACCCGATCGGCTAGGTCATCTCATTTGAGATATCAACCATATCCATAATTTCGGTTATCATTGCCAGCACAATTGCCACCATGTGTTTGGCATGGCATCCGATCACGGCCCGATCGGCTAGGCCATCTCACTTGAGACATCAACCACAATAACGATTTTAATTATAGTTTTCCAATAAAGTCACCACCATGTGTACGACATGGCATCCGATCTGACCCGATCAGCTAGGCCATCTCATAAGAGACATCAACCATAGTTACAATTTCAATTCCAATTTCCAATAGAGTTACCACCATGTGTACGGCATGGCGTCCGATCACGGTCCGATCGGCTAGGCCATCTCATACGAGACATCAACCACCATTATATTATTTCACTTGGCACGTTGACCGTGTTTCATGTTCCACACTTTCACCTCTTTTGTTTTCAATGATCATTATCAAATATCAACATATAGAATATTTCGAAAATCATAATCCTCAAATTCATTAGTAATGGAAAGTTTAAGCATAAAAGGCTTCTTCCCAAAGAATAGGGCATACCAACCAGCAACAGAAACACACATCAAGATCATAAACAATCAATACACATTTATCTTTACAATTTTCTTTCCTTGAAATGACAACATACGATTTTATTACCTGAGTGTAAAATGACCCGAATCAAACTGGATATATTTATTAAGTGAGGCATTATATAAAATAGCCTCTTATGGGCATAAATTAAGTACAAAATGTTTTAGGCAATTCTATTTTTGAGTCATTCATGATCAGTCATATCGAGGCTCATTTCATAATATGTCTCACATCTTCTCATTTCATTGGAAGCACTAGTCACACATATAACTCAAGTTCTTGGCTCGTTAGCCACACTCTGTTTCCCCAATTAACTTATTTCATATTCAAACATCCTAGAATCAATAACAAGACATTTTCAATCAATGTTTTAGATACACATGAGCAATTAAGAGTCTCAAGCATATTGAGTTTTTCTTTCACAATTGTAGTTAGTTTTCATTTGAAGCACAACTTCACGTCAAGGCATTTGGACATGAAACCCATACTTTGAGCTCATTCATCCAATAAGAGCACAACATCACAAGAGCATTTAAATTACTTAATGAACATGGATATCTTTTGAAACAAGCTTATTCAGAATATTCAATTCACAATGAGCAACTTGGGACTTACATGGATATTGTGGGGTTCAATTCTAAGAGAAGAGTTTAGCTATATATACCTTGTCCGAGCTCTCCTTAATAATACTATGACGTCTATTACACTAAACAACTTCAATCTATAACAATGCAACACACTTGTAATAATATTAGTAAGATTTCTATACTTTAAGTCATTTAGACTTTTTATCAAACATCTAATGTGAATATCTTTCTACACCCACCTTCAATGGAATTTCTTCACCTAAGAATCGCCTTCCATACCAATGATTCGCCTTACGATCATCTCTAGACCATTAACAACTTCCGTTAGCACATGCATGCCTAATAATTCACACCCAAACCATCAATCTCCTTAATTAACCCATTTCACAATCCTTACAACACCAACACAACCTAGGTTAGGCACTTATGACTTCCAATCACCATCCCATAAGTCCTAACATATGTTTTATACATAAATAATCACCATAAAGTAGTTAGAGATGGTAGACATACCTCTTGCGGTAAGAATCTTAAGAATTTTCACTTGTAGTGTTGTTGACCGATTTGGGGATTTGAATGGAAATCTATGGATCTTCAATTTAATCCTTGTTAATATAAGTGTTTAGGAGTAGAAATCAACTCAAAATATTCCAAAAACATTATCTTGGTTCATGGGACGGAAGTATGGAACAGATTCCCCTTAATGGAGCAAGCCCTAGCTCAAAAAAATGACTTAGAGACTCTCCATACCCGGTCTTGGAGGTATTTATAGGGCTGTTATGTGCGCGGCCGCACTTGGGCTGCACTCGGGCCACGTACACAAGGCAAAAACTTTCAAATATGCGCGGTAGCGCACCGGACGCGCATATGATACACGTCCAGTAAAATGGTCATAACTTTCTGTATACATATTCCAATGCGGAATGCTTTGATGCGTTGGAAACTAGACTCAAAGGGTTTGATTTGATAGATTGTGCATCACATAACTCTTTATATATATGTATATATGCTCATCCAAAGTTTAGTCTTGTGCGCACTCATTTGGAATTTTAGTCTAACATGTAATTTTCCAACTTGGCTTAGATTTAGGCCTCTTCTTAGACCCTAAATCACTTATAATATGACTTGTACACTTATTATGATATTCAATTGATATCCATCATATTAATAATCCTTGTTTGAACACAAAATAAAATAATTAGCCTACCTTGGAACCACGAAATCTTAAATTACTTAGCAAAATTTTTCGGGGCCTTACATTCTCCCCCGCTTAGGATCATTCGTCCTCGAATGAGAAAGCCTGCCCCAAACACTTAACATAACTTATTTCTTTTCTCACATACCTCAAATCTCCAAATTTTGACTAATTCCCAAATTTTTCAGAAATTTCGGCAGAGTTTCCTTTGTTATTGGGCTTATCCACCTATCAGAGAATCACTAAAACCATCCTAATAACACATTCACAACTTAATAATGCATTACCACAAACCAATAATACAATTCTCAGCATTACCTACAATACATTAACAAAACTGACACCTCGGCATGAATTGTAAATATTTGAATCATAGCACACAGAAATTACCTTTCGATCCACAACCATATGTTATACATTCAAGTGAAAACATTTTCTTCCCACAACACTTTTGGACTTTAAGGTGACCTTCTCGACTTATATATTTTGTCATATCACGTTATTGGAGGCAATCCCAACTTTCGAACTTATCTAACAAGGATGACAATTAAGTACTTCTCATAAGCTAACTATCAATTTACTTCTCCTTCAATAATTTCCACCGGAATGATACACAAAGAATTTCCAATTACCTCCTTTGACTTAGACACATGAAACGCTGGAACACAGAGGCAATAATAGGGAAAACATCATACTCATAGTTTGGCCTATTTCTTTCAAGATTTCCACAAATTTCAAAGTGCACTACACCTACTTTACCTTTAATAATGATTCACATAGTATCTTCATGGAGAAAATCTTGAGTACAACTTGCTCACTTTCGTTAACTCTAAATCTCTATGTCAGACAACCGAATTAAATCCTTGGCGACCTTTAACCATTATTCTATGATGGCTAGAATGAATATGACTATAGAGTTCAGTTCCTACCCAATATGATTTATCATGGAATGACACTTCCTTTTTGACATGCTTGAACCCACACCCTCGATAGATCTACCATAAAAAGGAACAACGAGGCTCGAGACTGGGTTGGAATTATTCAAAAATCCATCAATGCGCTGAGCAGAGTATTTAATGAGGTTATATACCCTAGGAACATGAAACTTACTACCGATTACGCCGACATGATTAATCATTGTGATGACATCATTGACTTGATAGATGAGGCATAGAGTTAGCTAGCATATCGGCAATAGAAATCATTACAGAGGAATATTCAAGTACGTGTCACCAGTCCTCTCCTAGAGTGTAGGGAAGATAAATTCATCAAAAATAAGAATACTCTTGGAATTTTGAATGAGATAGGGTTTTCAAAATATGAAGTGGAATTACACTCCTAACATTAATTGCCACAAGAAATCTGCGCCACAATCCCATGAGAATGAAATAGAAGTTAAATACTCGTAAGATTACTATAATTCAACCGCTTAACCCTTCCTGATAGTTGATCGTATGAGAGTACCAAAGATACGTCAACTTGTCTTCTAATAAAAATGTTCATGATATGTACCAAACATAAAATCTGAACCTTTTCAAGAGTGAGACCACATAGCCAAGGCATCTCAATATTTGGAACGAAATCAGATGCTGGTTAGAGGGAATGAACACTTTTCTATGAAATAGACATATTTCTACTTACAACAATTCTGAAGATGCAATACCAGACCACTTCACGGGCAACTACGATACTAGGAACAAAGTGAGCTACCTATTGCGAAACGATTTAAGTGAGCATGAAAGTCATACTACAATGGGCAAAGAAAATATCTTCTTGTGGCGAATTTGTGAAAACCTCAAATTTCTAAGAAGCTTATACGGACAACGATTTATTTCAACTGATATGCACACATATGATAGGAGCTGAGATAGGCTCTCACATTACTAGATAGTGAAAATACTTCATGATAATATTGACGAAGGAGCAAACTGATTATTTGAACCATAGAAGCCATCCACACTATGGAGAAAAGAGTGACTCAAGAAGGATCACAACATCGGGCTGCTTTACATTGATTTGGCACCACATAGGCAAATTTTATGACAGTTTATGCATAAGAACAAGTGAGCAGATGTTATCCGTTTGAACAAAAACGACCTGTAAGAAATTTATCTGGTATAGTTCCTTGGTGAGAGTCTAGGAAAGCAAGTGTAAATAATTACCCTCGGATTCTGACTCAATTCAGGAAATCATCATAGAACTCAATCCCTCAAGAGGTTGCAAGTAAGATAATTGTAATAAAGAGGCTTCATGAATAATACATATCGTTCAAAGACTACATACAGAGAATGGATCATAAGGTTGTCCTGACTCTATTCCAAATCCCATGGCACTATAAGGGTTAACATAGCGGAACCGGAGTCAATAAGAGCATACTCACCGCGAGATTGAAAAGTCAAAATACCTGTAACCACACCTGGAAAAACTTCATACCTTTAATGCCCTCTCATAGCATAGAACCTGTTGGGCCCTCCCGAGCTCTAAATACACCCCCTTCTTGGCTGCTCCACGTCCTAAAGGCGCTATAGTGACCCGAGCTGGGGGAGGCATTGTAGAGAAGTAGCTGTAAAACTAGCTGGCTGAACCATACCCCTGCCCATGACTTGGCATGACAAATAACAGTCTCTTTGAAGATGACCTACCATACCACACTTGTAGCATACCTTGGTACCACAATGACATACTCCCTGATGACATCTCCCACACTTTGCACAACGGGGATGAGGTCCACTAAACTGACTTGATCCACTGACCTGATATGCGGGCCTCTTACATATATTACAAATATCCCTTTTATCTTTCATCCAAGCTTCCCATGCGGGAGTAACCATTCCACTACCTCATTGTTGTGCAGGCCTTTGGAATTGCCCACACCTATCACCCCAAACATGTTGCTGAGCATACTCACAACATGACGTCGAATGTGCCTTCCCACGTACCGAATAGGCCGGGATAGGAGTATCCAACCTAGGACATTGATTCTTCTTGTGCCCCATTTTTCCACAACCATAACATATCTCAAGAGTCATCCAGTATCTCCCCAAGTGACGCTTCCCGCAGACTGAACAATCCACCAACAAGGACACTTCCCTTGGCAACCAGCTCTTCCAACCCCTCCACGGCTTGCCGCATTCTCCCTACGAACTCTTGTACAATTTCCCCCAGATTCAATGGCGGGGTTATTCCTTCCTTGCTGCTTTGAACTCATGGATTACTCATCTGGACAATTAGACATAACGAGGAAATTAGTTCCCTATCTTGAGCTCTACCGCGCGATATATAATATCAAAGAAGGGTATTATTCCTAAATGTCCAAGTAGCCTCCAACTTATAGATGTGGTCGACAACACACTGATAAGAAGGAATCTACTAGACACTGCTACGAGATATCCTAGGACACTTTAAAACCTTAGGCTCGGATACCAAGTTATTCATTCCCCAAAATCGGGAGCGCGATCGGCGCTCAACCGAGTAAACCCGACTGTGCAAGCCTGTTAGATTTCATTCTACCCAAATTCATCCCTGAATAAAGAGGAGATGTACTCCATTAATCAAACACTGAATTTTTTTTTGTAACACTCCTCAAACTTATAAAAGTTTCGAGACACGCTAACTATAGAACTAAATTATTACTATCTTTATTATTTTTATCTTGCCTATAGTGAAATATATATATACAATTATAAAAATATTAATAGTTTAAATATTTTTAATTGTTAAAAGTGGGTATCATTAATTATTAATTAAGTCAAAAAAAAATAACCTAAGCCCATAAAGGGCTGTTGAAATAAAAGGCTTAAGTCTTTAAATCCTTGCCTTGACGTCAAAACTCAAAAAGGTCCAAAGAAAAAGCAACAGAATATTATAGAACAAAAAAGCAGAACGTTGCTCTGTTTATGCAGCGAACACATGCAAGGGGAAAAAAGAAGAAGAAAAACCTAGGGTTCTTTACAAATGACTAATTCTTAAACTCAGGTATATGACATTCCCTATTGTCAATTACCCCACAGTAGTAATAGGTAAGAATTGGATAGTTAATTTCTTTCTTTCTTTGCATCAATATCAAATTCCATTTTTAGGTATGAAACTTTAAAATCAATTAAAACGCATTGGTTGTTGTAGAATCAATGTTTGACAGACATAAATTGGATTGGGGTCTATGTATTGGCTCAAGAAGTTTTGAGGTGAGTTGATATAACCCTTTACTAAAGTGGTTTAACTCACAAAAGCATGCCTATAAGGTGTTTGATGAATTGCTTAAAGAGTTTATATTTACTTAACTGGAGTGAGTGAGTACCTATTAACTTATAATTGTTCTAGCAAAGGTTTAGATGATTTATTATGATATATGTGCATAAATTTTCAAATTTTTGTGTTATTCTTATATGCTATTTTCATGTTGAAAATTTATGAAGAAGCAATAATCTTTAGAAATACTTTTAGATGTTTATTTCATTCTTATGTCATGCTTTACATTTAAGGATACCAGCATGAGCATGTACATGATTTTCCAAAAAGAAAAGATTTAGACTTGAAAAGTCACAAGAAGAAGTAGAAAGAAAAGATTTTTGGGAGTATCCTTTATTCTTAGAAGGGGTCATCGTCCAGGATGAGGAATCCTGACCAAGGCATTGACTTCCTGAAACTACTTGTGCTAAAGTAGGGAGCACACGAGCCGAGGGTCTCGTTGCTGAGAAATTACTTAGCCATGCTAAGGTATGATACATGAGCGCTGGGAACCATGAAGCGAGTAGCGCCTCGTGGATTGGGCCTATTCGATCAGGTTGGGATCGAACCCGTGCCGATCATACGACGACTGAGACAGAATTAAGTCAGGATAGTTGGAACTCTCAAAGTATAAAGTGAATTATTTTTTTTATAAGAAAGAAAAAGAAAATAATTTCTTTTAGAATATTCATAAACTGCTATTATGCAATTATTTTAGAATTGTTCTTATAAGCTTTATGTTTTACATGCATTTAGAACATTTGCTCGTAATGTATATGTTATTAAAGTTTCGCCGCCTGTTTTGAGACTCACTGAGTACAATGGAGGGTACTGACATTCTCTTTTGGGAACCTACATTGGTCTGCGGTACAACGTAGGAACCAATTTTGCAGGCCAGCAGGCTACGGGTTAGGACTTCCTTCCCTTCCAGTGCTATTGGTGAGATCCGCTTTTGTTTGTGGAGTATTCCTTAGAGTCATCTTTATTTAGTTATTTCTTTGTTTACATAGAGAATGGTCCAGGAAATCTCATGTCCTGAGCAGTGCATTAGTTTATCAGTAGAGGCTTCATAGACACAATCGGTGGGTTAAGATTCAGAAGTTTTTTTTTTATAATAACTTAGTAGTATTTCATTGGTTACTACAAATAAAGTTTTGAAGTTGATTTATTTAAATATTTAAATTAATCAAAAGTATTTGGTTAGAGTATTTCCTTGTTGCTTATAAAGTTTAAAGTTATAGTAGATTTCATAAGCAGAGTTAATTTGCTCGGTCATGTTTAGTGATCGAGTGCTGGTCCCGGGTTGTTCAGAAAATAGGTCGTGACAATTTTATTAACCACTTTCATTTCATTCCCATTAATAGCATCATTCAACATTTCCAAAATAGTTTTGAGTTTATAAATTTAATGAAAAACATGTTTGCCAAATACCAACATTTCTAGTTCAATTTCCAATATCAAACACTACTCATAACCTATCTACGGAGCCTCTAAATACAACAAAGAGTAATATGGAAATGCCGGAAACAACGCCCCATCTATACTTCAAAACGTGGTAAAAGTATGAACAAAAGATATAGTACATGACATGACCCCGGGATGGAATGGGGCTCACTGATTCTGCTGGGAAGAGGATGCGCCACTAGCTACGATCAACCATGTTTGCTATGGAACCACCTATATCTATTTAAATATGTAACACCCCTGGTAAAAGGGGACGTTAGTACTATCGAATAGTACTAGTATGTAAAGCTAAAGCACCATCTTAATGGAATAAACAATAATACAAAGAGGAAATAATCATCAGTTCAATAAGAGCTTCAAACAATAGTAAAACATCAAATAAGGGTCATGTATGTTTTCAAGTGAATTTCGATATTATTAGGTTGAAGAACGTTTAGTACATTGGAGACATCAACCATATCCACAATTTCGGTTATCATTTCCAGTACAATTGCCACCATGTGTTCGGCATGGCGTCCGGTCATGACCCGATCTGCTAGGCCATCTCACTTGAGACATCAACCACAATCACGATTTTAATTACAGTTTTCTAATAAAGTCACCATCATGTGTATGATATGGTGTCTGATCACGGCCTGATCAGCTAGGTCATCTCATAAGAGACATCAACCACAGTTACAATTTCAATTCCAATTTCCAATAGAGTCACCACCATGTGTACGGTATGGCGTCCGATCACGTCCCGATCGTCTAGGCCATCTCATACGAGACATTAACCACCATTATATTATTTCACTTGGCACGTTGGTCGTGTTTCATGTTCCACACTTTCACCTCTTTTGTTTTCAAGGATCATTATCAAATATCAACATATAAAATATTTCAAAAATCATAATCCTCAAATTCATTAGTAATGAAAAGTTTAAGCACAAAATGCTTCTTCCCAAAGAATGGGCATACCAACCAGCAACAGAAACACATATCAAGATCATAAACAATCAATACACATCTATCTTTACAATTTCTTTCCTAGAATTGACAACATACAATTTCAATACCTAAGTGTAAAATGACCCTAATCAAACTAGATATATTTATAAAGTGATGCATTATTTAAAACAGCCTTTTGTGGGCATAAATTGAGTACAAAAGCTTTTAGGAAATTCTATTTTTGAGTCATTCATGTCCAGTCATGTCGAGGTTCATTTCATAATCTATCCCACATCTACTCATTTCATTGGAAGCACTAGTCACAAATATAACTTAAGTTCTTGGCTCGTTGGCCACACTCCGTTTCCCAATTCACTTATTTAGTATTGAAGCATCCTAGCAGATTATCAACAACAAGACATTTTCAATCAAGGCTTTAGACACACACCTAAGCAATTAAGTGTCTAAAGCATATTGAGTTATTCTTGCACAATTGTAATTAGTTTTCATTTGAAGCACTACTTCACATCAAGGCATTTGGACATGAAACCCATACTTTGATCTCATTCATCCAATAAGAGCACAACATCACAAGAGCATTTAAATTACTTAATGAACATGGATATCTTTTGAAACAAGCTTATTCAGAATATTCAATTCACAATGAGCAACTTGGGACTTATATGGATATTGTGGGGTTCAATTCTAAGAGAAGAGTTTAGCCATAAATACCTTGTTCGAGCTCTCCTTAATAATACTACAATGTCTACTACACTAAAAAACTTCAATCTATAATAATGCAATACATTTGTACCAATATTAGTAAGATTTGTATACTTTAAGTCATTTAGACTTCTTATCAAACATCTAATGTGCATATCTTTCTACACCCACCTTCAATGGAATTTCTTCACTTAAGAAACACCTTCCATACTAATGATTCACCTTACCATCATCTCTAGGCCATCAACAACTTCCGTTAGCACATGTATGCCCAATAATTCACACCCAAACCATCAATCTCCTTAATTAACCCATTTAACAATCTTTACAACACAACCTAGGTTAGGAACTTATGACTTCCAATTACCATCCCATAAGTCCTAACATATGTTTTCATACATAAATAATCACCATAGAGTAGTTAGAGATGGTAGATATACCTCTTGCAGTAAGAATCTTGAGAATCCCCACTTGTAGTGTTGTTGACCAATTTGGGGATTTGAATGGAAATCTATGGATCTTTGATAGTAGGCTATATAGTTGATATTTACACCTTAATATGACCATACTTTGTTGTTATTTTATAGATATACTGCCAACAAAATACTCTAAATAGTGTTCTTTTGTTTAGCAGGGAATATTATATGAGAGGAAGCAACATGGATTGTTTTGGGGGCGATAATGTGAAGAAAAACGCCCACTCGAGAAGTATCCGAACATCAAGAAGCATAAATGGTCCGGGCAAGAAGGCCATCGCGGTGAACCACGGTAGATTAATTCAAGGATGCAGAAAGCTCAGCGTTCACCACGGTCTACCGCGACCGCGGTGAACTGTTCTATCGCTGGAAGTTATGGACCAAAGTGTAATTTCGGGGAAACTTTCGTAAAACCCTTATAAGCTGTAGACATTCGCCCAACTGAAAAAAGAGGCTAATTTTAGACTACTTTTGGAGGAAGAACAAGTGTGAGAAGATCAACCAAACATTAGAGTTCTTCTATCTCATTTTGATTCTTGCAATTTTACAATTATGAACAATTTAGTAGTTCTTCCTTATTTTGTTATGAGTAGCTAAACAATTATCTAGGGTTGATGGAACCAATTGTTGGTTGAAGTTTTGACTCAAGTTGTTATAATCGAGCCGGATTTATGATATGATTGTTCAACTATGTTTTGTATGGTGATTAATTGAATGGGCCCTTGATTAATCTTGTCTAATCACCTTATATTGCTTGAGAAAGAATATTGGGTTAGATAGTTGTTGAACAACACCACTTTTGGGTAATTGAAGAGATTCATTACTTGAATTTAAAAGTGGGTTTAGAGATAACAAAACTTTGGTGGGATAATCTAGAGTTGTATACCTATAGTCAGCTAGGGTAGTTCGAGAGAATGCTCTAGTAAATTATCGTAGTTGATCGAGAGATAATTACAATAGCCCATAACTCTTAATCCTCATAGAGTATTACGGTGAGATTATAGCGGAAGAGTCAAGACCTAAACTAGCAATTGGGGAAATCACTGCCCTAGATCTATTTACCATTGAATTATCCTTGTTTTAGCTTATTGTTGTTTTTTTATAAGTAGTTGAAGTCGTTGAACAAAAGCCCAATCTTTATTGATAAAAAATCTTGCATATAGAGATTGGTTGAGTTGATAATAACATTGCTGAAAAGTGTAATAGATAGGTTAGTTCCCTGAGGATTCGATTCCGGACTTAAAACCGAATTATATTTGCAGCGACCGCTTTGTCTTTTAAAAGGCATAGTTAGGCATTATCAAATTTTGGTGTCGTTGTCAGGGAACTAACGGTGTTATTTATTACAACTTAGAAGTAGTGTTAAATTTTTTAGTTCAAATCAAATTTCAAAGGTGCTAAACAAATCTTCATTGAAATTCTAACGTTTGAACTCTTGTGGAATTCAGGTGTACGCCTAGAAATTCTTTGAGGACTGGAGAACTGCTTGAAGGACTTTCAGACCCCGAGAAAACATTCAGGGCATTAAACCGTGCCAATAGGAGGATCCAACAATCACAACAACCACCTCAGCTTGACCTTGACATGGGTGACGTAGAGAACGTCAACGGAAACATCAGGGACGAGCAAGCTGACCCAAATGTCAGAGTGGTGGAACCTCTTATGCCCTAAGCTGCACTTTATGACTGGGCTCAACCCACAACTGACAACCTGGCAACTGCCATAGCTGTACCTGCAATACAAGCGGAGACATTCCAGATCACCAACAACATGCTACATCTACTGCAGAATAAGGGATTGTTCTCCGGGTCACACATTGAAGACTCTCAGCAACATTTGAAAAATTTTCTGTCAATTTGTGTGACTTAAAGGCAGCCAAATGTGACCCCAGAAGCTATCAAGCTATTACTGTTCCCATTCTCTGTGGCTGGGGAAGCTCAGACTTGGCTGAATTCGGTCCCAATCAATTTCATTGTCACTTGGGAGGAATTAGTAAAGCAGTTTTTGAATAAATTCTACCCACCCAACAAGACTGCAAGGCAGATTAATGAAATATTGTAGTGCAAGCAGCAGTCGACGGAGACACTGCAAGAAACTTGGGAAAGATTTAAAGGGATGCTGGTGAAGTGTCCTCAATATGGCATTCCAGACCAGATGCTTGGCCAGAGATTCTACATGGGATTAGTTGACAATCTAAAGGCCAATGTGGATGTTTCAGCTGGAGGTGCATTTTTGAGTAAGACATTCACTGAGTGCAAGGTCCTTCTGGACAAGATGTCCCAGAACTCAAGGTGGATGACTAGAGGTACAACACTGGCACCCATAGTGCATTCAGTGCCTCTTGACCCAATAATTTGCAGGCAGAGAACATGGCCACACTTCTAACGCAGATGAGTATTTTGACAAAGAAGATAGATGAGATGGGTACCAAACAGGTGCATATTGTTGATACGACAAATGAAGGACTGTGTGCACCCTGTGTTAATCAGTCCTACGTGTGTTCATGGAGCGGAGAAGGCGAAAATCAAGGGGCAAGGGAAGATATGAATTATGTTAACAACTTTGGGGGTCAGAGACAACGAGGACAACAGTGGAGACCTGCACCAAATCAGCAATACAGACCCAACAGTTGGTACCATACCACCAGAGACAACCAAGCTACCATAGCAGAACTAGCAACAGTTGACATATCAGCCACCTCCTCAACAGCAAGATAACAACATGGTAGAGATCAGGGGGATGCTCCAGCAACTCATTGGGACAAACGGTAAGATGCAAGAAAAGTTGGCAGTACATGATTCAGCTATAAAGAACATTGAAACTCAGTTGGGGCAGTTATCTATGGCTTTGAACAATCAGCCCTAGGGAACATTACCAGTGGATACAAACATTAACCCCAAGGAGCAAAACCCAAATTAGCTAATGGTAGTAAGTCTTCGGAATGGGAGAGATTTAGACAAGGAGCAGGAGGTTGCACAAGCCAGCAAGGAGACTACACCAGCCACTCCAACTCCACTAAAGGTAGATGAACCAACAAATCTGACTGAAGTGGTAGTTGAACAGGGTCAAGATGAAAAGGGTAAGGCTAAGGTAAACGAACAAGTTGCAGAACAGGTGGTGCCTCTTGTGCCACAGAACCCCAACAGAGAGAAGCCAGCAAGCAGTGCACAAAGGGTGATACCTGCACCATTCCCTGAAAGATTGGTTAAACAAAAGAAGGAAGATCAATACAAGAAATTCATGGAGATGTTGCGCCAAATTTAGTTGAATATTCCTTTGATGGATACCTTGAGGGAGATGCCAGGTTATGCAAAGATGATGAAAGACCTAATGTCACGGAAGTTTGATTTTCCAGATCTATCCACAGTGACTCTAACGCATACTTGCAGCGCAGTAGTACCAGACCAATGGCTCAAAATATGTCCGACCCAGGTAGCTTCATTATTCCTTGCACAATTGGGAGTTACGCCTTTGCAAAGGCATTATGTGATTTGGAAGCCATCATAAATTTGATGTCATTGGCTGTATACACCAAACTGGGCATTGGTAGAGCTAGACTGACTTCGATGCTACTGCAGTTGGCCGACCGCACGGTAAAAAGACCTACTGGGATTCTTGATGATGTATTGGTGCAAGTGGGGAAGTTTGTGTTCCCCGCAGACTTTGTTATTCTGGATTGTGAGGTAGATGAGGAGATACCTATCACTTTAGGTAGGCCATTTTTGGCCACTGGGAGAGCCCTGATTGATTGTGAGACTGGGGAATTAAAAATGAGACCGAACGATGAAGAAGTCATATTCAATGTTCAGCATTCCATGAGGAGACCGAGTGAGTATGTGAATTGCTCTATAGTGGAGGCAGTGGATGTGATACTGCAAGAAGATGATGTGACCCTGACTGCTAAGGATCCATTGGAGGCATGTCTAATAAATTTAGAAGAAATGGATGGTGAAGGGTTGGTTGAGTGGGTTATGGCACTGGAAGGACAAGGATTTTGGAAAAGAGAACCTCAGTTCGAGTCCCTTGAGTTAGAGAAAAGAGCTACACCCCCAGCAAAGCCATCGGTAGAGGAACCACCCAA
Organism: Nicotiana tabacum; assembly: GCF_000715075.1. Lineage (NCBI taxonomy): Eukaryota > Viridiplantae > Streptophyta > Magnoliopsida > Solanales > Solanaceae > Nicotiana > Nicotiana tabacum. Next base: position 45,754,521 of record NC_134084.1, read on the forward strand.
GTTGGAGCTGAAGTTACTCCCAACTCACCTCAGGTATGTTTTCTTAGGTCCCGATTCTACATTGCCTGTGATTATATCACCCGGTTTGTTAGATGTGCAGGTAGAACAGCTCTTATAGGTACTACAGGAAAGCAAGACTGCCATTGGCTGGACTATGGCAGATATAAAGGGTATCAACCCAGCCTTCTGTATGCACAAGATTCTCTTGGAAGAAGGGCACAAACCTTCTAGAGAACATCAACGAAGGCTGAACCCCAACATGAAGGAGGTAGTAAAGAAGGAAGTGATCAAATGGTTAGATGCGGGAATCATCTTCCCCATCTCAGATAGTAATTAGGTCAGCCCTGTCCAATGTGTACCGAAAAAGGGGGGAATGAATCTTGTGCAAAACGAGAACAATGAGTTGATCTCAACTCGTACAGTCACGGGATGGTGAATTTGCATGGATTACCGAAAATTGAACACAGCCACCCGGAAGGACCACTTTCCCTTACCTTTCATTGACCAAATGTTGGACAGGCTAGCCGGGCGCTCACACTTCTGTTTCTTGGATGGTTATTCGGGGTACAATTAGATATCCATAGCCCCCGAAGATTGAGAGAAAACATCATTCACTTGTCCATATGGCATCTTCTCCTTTCGGAGAATGCCTTTTGGGCTTTGTAATGCACCGACGACATTTCAGTAGTGCATGTTAGCCATTTTCACAGACATGGTGGAGGATATTATGGAGGTCTTTATGGATGATTTCTTCGTGGTGGGAGATTCATTTGAGGACTGTCTTTACAACTTAAGAAGAGTGCTCAAAAGATGTGTGGAGACAAATTTAGTGTTGAATTGGGAAAAGTGCCATTTTATGGTACAAGAAGGGATAGTCCTGGGACACCGAGTGTCCAGTAAGGGAATTGAGGTCGACCATGCCAAGGTGGACGTGATTGAAAAACTACCACCGCCCACTTCGGTCAAGGCGGTGAGAAGTTTCCTTGGACACGCCGGGTTATACAGGCGATTCATCAAAGATTTCTCCAAAATTGCTAACCCATTGTGCAAACTCCTTGAAAAGGATCACCCTTTTGTGTTTTCTAATGAATGTAGGTTGGCATTTGAGGAGTTGAATAAGAGATTGGTGACTACACCCATCATTGTTGCACCCAACTCGGAGCAACCGTTCGAGCACATGTGCGACGCCAGTGGCTACGCCATAGGAGCAGTTTTGGGGCAGCGATAGGGTAAACTGATGCACCCGATTTATTATGCAAGTAGAACACTGAGCGGTGCACAACTCAATTACACTGTGACGGAAAAGGAGATGCTGGCTGTTGTTTTTGCATTCGACAAATTCTGGCCATACTTGATTGGCTCGAATGTTATTGTTTACACTGACCATGCAGCAATTAGTTACTTGATAGAAAAGAAGGAGTCAAAACCACGCTTGATTCGCTGGGTTCTTCTGTTACAAGAATTTGATCTGGAAATACGTTACCGAAAAGGGATAGAGAACCAAGTAGCTGACCACCTCTCAAGGTTGGAAGGAGATGAAAAGAAGGTAGAGGTTGAGGATATAACAGAGACATTCCCGGATGAACAATTAATGGCAATGACAATGGAGGAGGCACCTTGGTATGTTGATATTGCTAATTATTTAGCTAGTGGTATTGTACCTTATGAACTCTCCTCAATTCAAAGGAAAACGTTCTTCCGTGATTGTCGATATTATTATTGGGATGAACCTCTATTGTTCAAAATATGTGTAGATAACATGATCCGGCGGTGTATCCCCGAGAAATATCAACATTCTGTTTTGCAGGCTTGCCATGCTTCACCATATGGTGGGCACTTTGGAGGAATTCATACAGCAGCGAAGGTGTTGGAGTCAGGCTTATACTGGCCTACTCTATTCAAGGATGCTCATGCCTGGGTCAAAAGCTGCGATGAATGCCAAAGAACTGGCAACATATCTTGTAGACACGAGATGTCAATGACCACAATTCAAGAGGTGGAGATTTTTGACATGTGGGGGATTGACTTCATGGGGCCATTCGTCAGCTCGTATGGTAATAAGTACATATTTGTAGCAGTTGACTATGTCTCCAAGTGGGTCGAAGCGGTGGCTCTCCCGACCAGTGAGGCTAAGGGGGTACTAGGCTTTCTTAAGAAGAACATTTTCACGCATTTTGATACCCCAAGAGCTATACTCAGTGATGGCGGAACCCATTTTTGCAATAGAGCATTCCCACGGCTGCTGGAAAAATATGGAGTTCACCATAAGGTGACCACCCCGTACCACCCACAATCGAGCGGACAAGTTGAAGTATCCAACAGGGATATTAAAAGTGTCCTCACAAAAATAGTGAATGCAACAAGGACTGACTGGGCAAAGAAATTGGATAATGCATTGTAGGCATACCGCACAGCCTTCAAAACCCCTATTGGGATGTCACCGTACAAGTTGGTGTTTGGTAAGGTATGCCACCTCCCAGTTGAGCTAGAGCATAAAGCGCTATGGGCATTGCAACAGTTGAACTTAGACATGGAGAGAGCAGGCACTAACAGAGTCACGGGACTACATGAGCTCGAGGAATTCAGGTTCCAGGCCTTTGAGAGTGCTAGATTATACAAAGAAAGGATGAAGTTAATGCATGATAAGCACATTTTGGATCGAAACTTCAAACCCGGAGATCAAGTGTTGTGATACAACTCAAGATTGAGATTGTTCCCAGGTAAGTTAAAATCCTGATGGTCAGGACCCTTCAGAGTGGTGCAATTGTTCTTAAGTGGAGCTGTAGAGATTGGATCAGAAAATGGGACAAACAAGTTCACGGTAAATGGGCAAAGGTTGAAACATTACTTTGGCATGTCTGATGAAAAAGGGGATAGAGTGGTAATCACTTTGGGAGAGTCCCAGTACACGGATGAGGAGTGATGGACAAATGATGGCATCGTGCCGCGATGTTAAATCAGGCGCTACGTGGGAGGTAACCCACGGGTTTGTTAATTAGGCGATTAAAAAAAAAATTGCACCTAGCACCGCGACCGCGGCAAACCGCGGTGGGTGCAAACATTCTGCCTCGGATTTTCAATCCCACCGCGACCGCGGTGCACCACGGTAAACCACAGTGGGAGGCAAACATTCTGCCTCGGATTTTTAATCCCACCACGACTGCGGTGGATCGCGGTGAGGCGTAAACTTTCTACATCAGATTTTCCAACTCACCGCGGTCGGTCCAGGTAAGTCCTGGAGCACTCGGTTTGTCTTCAGCGCAGCGGAGAAAAGGTACAACCAGAAAGCAGCTAAGAAGTTACAACTAGAGGTACACATTGATCGGATGGATTTGGAGGTGGAATGCCCCAATATGTTGAATGAGCTGCAGAGGTGTCAGCTGGACATTTTCTTTGAAGTACCGGAAGAAGCTAATATTCAATTAGTAAGAGAGTTCTATGCAAACCTGCCAGAACATGAGAATGGGGTTGTGATGGTTCACAATACCCCGGTAAATGCATCCTTTGACGCCATACGCAGGGTATATAGGTTGCTTGTGTTTCGGGGTGACTTTGATCCTTATCGTACTTTTAGCGGAACAAGGGCCTTGTGGGACACTCTTCCGGATACTATCTGTGGGCCGGACGGAGAGCACCTATGGATCAAGCACAGGATTACTCTCAACTCCCACTATCTGAATTGGGAGGCCAAATGTTGGCTCACCATTGTCAACAATCATTTGTTGCCATCCAGCAACACGACATATGTTAATCTACAATGGGCGTGCAATCCACTGTTTCATGTCCCATAATGATTTTGATGTGGCCCGGCTGATTCATGAAGAGATGTTCATTCGATCACCTGTGCTTATCAAGGGTCACTACTTCCCTTCGCTAATCACCCGGATGTGTTGTATTGCTCGAGTCCCTGAAGACCCTCGGGTTGATTGGAAATTGCCACTAAAAGCCCCATTCCGAGTGAGAAAAATTGGAATTGGACGAGAACCGGTGGTGAATGTTGATGACTCTGATGCTGATTTGGCTGAGAATGATGATGATGATACTGAGGTAGTTGAGGTTCCCCCTCCTCCGAGAGTTGATGTGGCAGGCCCGTCCCAGCTACGCCGGAGCACCCGTATGACAGCTTTAGAGCATGATATGGCTGGGTTGCGTACCTCAATCACTGATTTGGGTGCCCGTGTTGATGTGGTGGCCGAGAGGCAAGTGAAATCGGAGAAGAAATTCTTGGGCTAGTTGAGAGTGCTGGGACGTGCATGCAACGTGAACCCAAACACTGTCTCTGATCAGGAGTGAGCTTTCAGGGAATTTCCTTAACCTCACTGTTCTTAAAATTTTGAGCCATGGGGACATGTCTTCATTTTAAGTGTGGGGTGGGGATACTTCATTGTATGTTGTAATTGTAATAATTGACTGTTGATTTTGCTCGTTCTGTCTTGATTTGAGTGTTTTGATGAAGAGTAATATTTCATTAGGAAAGCTTAAATAGTAAATGACTTGTCCTAACGACGGATATCTTTCGGCGGGGTTCTTGAGGGACTAAGTTGAAAGAAAAAAAATTGGAATACGGAGACTCTTCGTGCTGATGGATCTGTTAGACAATTTTGTTGAGGGAAGTAGTCTAGAGAAAAGACCAAAAAGATTTTTTATTTTATTTTTAGGTAGTGTAGTAACTTCCCCTTGGTTTTTCTTTTGGCCACGGTTCTTTTCCAAGGGTTTAGCTTGGACCGGGTATAGGTAGTTTTTATCTTTGATCCTTTTTAGTTTAGGTTAGGATTAATGGACCACGAGCGAAAAACGTTTTTGCTACACCTGAACAAAATAGACACTAGAGTTCAACACCTAGCTTCATTAGTTAAATCCTATTAGAGTGCCTTAAATTTGTAACTTTGCATCTAACTTGAACACTCAAAAGAGAATGTCTTGATAACCCAATCCAGAGTGAGTCATGTGCCATGTGTATGTGAGTTTTACTATGTTCCATGTTTCATATTTGATGCCTAGAACTTGCCCTGTGTATTTCCAAAGCGAAATGGTAGTCTCTTTCAGTTTTAGAAGTGATATAGGCATTTGTTGTTGAGCCAGATATATAAAGTGACCCACCTGAATGCAATACATCACAGTTAACCCCGTTGAGCCTATAAGCCTACTTCTTTGGCAACCACATTGCGAACCTTACCCAATTATTTGAATAGCTGACTATTTGAACCCCTTTACCCCCAATAAGCACTTGAACGGTAATGGAAATATGCAAAAGTAAAAGTGTAGGGTGGTGGTTTGGTTTTTGAATGGAAATATGCTAAAGTAAAAGTGTGGGGTGGTAGTTTGATTTTTGAGTGGAACCATTGAAAGAGAGAAAAGAGGTAGAATTGGATGCATAAAAGAAAAAACACCACGAAAAATAAAATAAAATAATAATAATATTCTGAATGAGGGAGAAGTGGTGGCTTGTAAAAATTGTACTTATTGGAAGGGGATGTGTTAAACAAATGAGGTGGAGTGCTGGTTGGCACAATTATGATCTTTAAGTTAATGTGATTGTATTAAAAAGTGCTTAGGGAGGTTAGTCACTATACCCAAATATATCCCACCCGTCCCTTAGCCTACATTACAACCAAGTCAAGTCCTATTGATCTTATACTGAATGAGTTCAATTAGCAAAGTAGTACACTATGGGCAAGCCTATGGTGCATCTTTGTGGCATGTGAACTTTCTTTCTGAGAGTGAGCGAATTCTGTCTATCTCAGTTCCTACTTGTTTTAATTATATTTATATGTAGAACTACTCTCTTGTGTGATGTGAGGGCATGTGATTCGTAAAGGAGAGGTAAGTCTTGACTCTTGTATAAAGTAGTTTGAGTAAGTGCGGATGTGCATGGTACAAAAGATTTGACTCTTGGAGCAAAGGTTGTTCACTACTAGGTGCAAATGTTTATAAAATGTTCATGGTGTTAGTTGTTAAAGGAGAAGCTTAGGGAAGAAATCTTGATGCAGTGTGGTGGATTGCTCCAGGACTAGCAATTATTTAAGTGTGGGGTGTTGATAGTAGGCTATATAGTTGATATTTACACCTTAATATGACCATACTTTGTTGTTGTTTTATAGATAAATTACCAATAAAATGCTCTAAATAGTGTTCTTTTGTTTAGCAGGGAATATTATATGAGAGGAAGCAACATGGAGTATTTTGGGGGCGATAATGTGAAGAAAAACGCCCACTCGAGAAGTGCCCGAACATCAAGAAGCATAAATGGTCCGGGCAAGAAGGCCACCGCGACCGCGGTGAACCGCCGTAGATTAATTCAAGGAGGTAGAAAGCTCAGCATTCACCACAGTCGACCGCAGTTGGCCGCGACCGCGGTGAGCTGTTCAATCGCTGGAAGTTGTGGACCAAAATGTCATTTTGGGGAAACTTTTGTAAAACCCTTATAAGCTTTAGACATTCGCCCAACTGAAAAAAGAGGCAAATTTTAGACGTCTTTTGGAGGAAGAACAAGTGTGAGAAGATCAACCAAACATTATATTTCTTCTATCTCTTTTTGATTCTTGCAATTTTACAATTATGAACAATTTAGTAGTTCTTCCTTATTTTGTTATGAGTAGCTAAACAATTATCTAGGGTTGATGGAGCCAATTGTTGGTTGAAGTTTTGACTCAAGTTGTTATAATCGAGTTGGATTTATGATATGATTGTTCAACTATGTTTTGTATGGTGATTAATTGAATGGGCCCTTGATTAATCGTGTCGAATCACCTTATATTGCTTGAGAAAGAATATTGGGTTAGATAGCTGTTGAACAACACCACTTTTGGGTAATTGAAGAGATTCATTACTTGATTTTAAAAGTGGGTTTAGAGATAACAAAACTTTGGTGGGATAATCTAGAGTTGTATACCTATAGTCAGCTAGAGTAGTTCGAGAGAATGCTCTAGTAAATTATCGTAGTTGATCGAGAGATAATTACGATAGCCCATAACTCTTAATCCTCATAGAGTATTACGGCGAGATTATAGCGGAAGAGTCAAGACCTAAACTAGCAATTGGGGAAATCACTGCCCTAGACCTTTTTACCATTGAATTATCCTTGTTTTAGCTTATTGTTGTTTTTTTATAAGTAGTTGAAGTCGTTGAACAAAAGCCCAATCTTTATTGATCAAAAATCTTGCATCTAGAGATTGATTGAGTTGATAATAACATTGCTGAAAAGTGTAATAGATAGGTTAGTTCCCTGAGGATTCGATTCCGGACTTAAAATCGGATTATATTTGTAGCGACCGCTTTGTCTTTTAAAAGGCATAGTTGGGCGTTATCAATCTTCAAGATTAATCCTTGTTAATATAAGTGTTTAGGAGTAGAAATCGACTCAAAATACTCCAAAAGCATTACCTTGGTTCATGGGAGGGAAGTATGGAACGGATTCCCCTTGATGGAGCAAGCCCTAGCTCAAAACAATGACTTAGAGACTCTCCATACCCGGTCTTGGAGGTATTTATAGGGCTGCTAGGTGCGCGGCCGCGCTCGGGTCACTAACACAAGGCAGAAACTTTCAAATATGTGCGGCCGCGCACCAGCCGCGTATTTGGCCGCGCATATGATATAGGTCCAGTAAAATGGTCATAACTTTTTGTATACATATCCAAATGAGGAACGGTTTGATGAGTTGGAAAATAGACTCAAATAGCTTTAATTTTATAGGTTGTGCATCATATAAACCTTTATATATATGTATATATGCTCGTCCAAAATTTGGTTTTGTGCGCACTCATTTGGAATTTTAGTTTATCATGTAATTTTCCAACTTGGCTTAGATTTAGGCCTCTCCTTAGACCCCAAATCACTTATAATATGACTTATACACTTATGACCCTATTCAATTGATATCCATCATATTAATAATCTTCGTTTGCACACAAAATAAAATAATTAGCCTACCTTGGCACCACGAAATCTTAAATTATTTAGCGAAATTTTTCGGAGCCTTACATTACTGCTCCAATCCTCGCTTATTATCCTTGTTTTCAAAATTACTTAATTCTGAGTTTTCTATTACTGATCTTGGTGATCTTCATTTTTTTGGTTATTCATGTCACTCGGTTGGTAATTGGTTTGTATCCCCCTCGGAGTAAGTATTCTAGAGATATTCTTGATCGTGTTGGTTTGTTACAGCCTAAGCCTGTCTCCATTCCATCTTCTTCTGATATGGCACTATTGAGGGCTCTACTGTTGTTGATTGTACTTTATACTGTAGTCTAGTGAGTGCTTTACAGTATTTAACTCTGACTCGGCCTGATATTGTTTTTGTAGTAAACACAGCTAGTCAACACTTACATAATCCTACTTCTACTAACTTTGTTGCTTTTAAATACATTTTGTATTATATTGCTGGTACTCTTAATTTTGGATTTTTGTTGACACCAATTACTACTTGTTCTCTTACTACATATTCTAATTCTGATTGGGCTGGTTATTCTGATACTCATCAGTCTAGCACTGGATCCCTGCTTTTCTTGGGTCCAAATCTTATATCTTGATCTTCTAAGAAACAACATATTGTCTCTCGCTCTAGTACCGAGACTGAGTATCGTGCCATGGCTCATACTGTAGCTGAGGTATTAGGGTTCCAACAGTTGCTACGAGATTTGCATACTTATCTCTGTCACGACCCCAGTTCGCCCTCTATGAACTGTCGTGACGGCATCTAGTCTCTACGACTAGGTAAGCCTAACAAATGCGGAACATAAATGAAACTTGCGGAAGAAATAATCAATAGCCAAAATAACTAAATGGAAAAATAATTAGAATATTGCTCGACATATACAACACAACGTTCTCAAAACTAGTACACTATCCCAAAACCCGAAAACTCACAGAAACACAAGCCTTTGCAATATCTAACAGTCTAACCCCAGAATATTTAACAAGAAAGAAAATACAGAAGGGCAATGTTTAACAACTAGAATAGAAAGGGACTTCTCGGTCTACGGACGCGACAGATGTACCTCGAAGTCTCTAGAGCAGTCGCCTCCCTCAAGGATGGTAGGCCAGAGTAGCGGTACCAGGATCTGCACATGAAAAACATGCGAAGAAAGGGCTTGAGTACACCACACGGTACGCAGTAAGTGCCAAGCCTAACCTCGGTCGGGTAGTGACGAGGAATGTCAGGGCCCTACTGAGATTAAACAAAAATATAAAGTTCGACAGTATAGAATAGAACAGTATAATGAAATACGGCAATGAAAGTAACATATGATATACATGACAACAACAACTATACAAAAGCGAGGTAAACACGGAAAGAAAGTACAGCTTAGCACCAATAATACCGATCGGGGATCTCCCAGGATACCGTCCTGTAGTCCCAAATACACATATCCGATAAGTCTCCCGGGATACCGTCCCGTAGTCCAACTCATAGTGAGCGGGGATCTACCAGAATCCCGTTTAGTAGTCCCAAATGTTAATACCTAGTACTGGGGGAATCTACCAGGTACATTTCCGTAGTTCCATATAACTATGCAGGGGGATCAACTTGAATCCCACATCTGTAGTCCCAAAATAAACAGACAAAGGGAGCTACCGAAATCCCACATCCGTAGTCCCAAAATAAATACACAACTACAGCAAGAAAATATTCAGAAATGGAAATTTCATATTAAGGCAACAATTAATTCTAGCCTAGCATGCTGCATAGAGTTCAGGTAAACAGGTTGGACAATTAAAGCAAATAAATCACTTAGACATGCTTTCCTAGCTAACAACAGGCTTTATAGTACAAGTAATGAAAGCTGGAAAAGAAACATACTAATCAATACTTAAAGAAAATCGGATTTCCAACAATTTGCACAAGTACGCACTCGTCACCTCACGTACAAGGCATTTTAATTACCAAATATATAAATCCTAAGGGGAAGGTCCCCCACACAAGGTTAGACAAGCCACTTACCTCGAACCGGCTCAAAAATCAACCCGAGACCACGTTCTTGCCATGAGTACTCGACTCCAAATCCCCAATCTATTAAATTCAATTGCATAATGTAAATAGCACTTCAAGTAACTGATTCTAAAATTAAAGTCTAAGCTAATACGTGAAATTATGTAAAATGACCAAAATACCCCTCGGGCTCACGTCTCGGAATTAGATGAAATTTATATTTTCAGAAACCTCATACTCTCACGAATCTATACATAACAAGAACACTGAAATCGGAGTCCAAATAGCCCCTCAAATCCTTATTTAAAGGTCTCATAAACTCAATCCCAAATTACCCTTTTTCCCCAAAAAGTTTCACCACTAATTAGGCTTTTAATCACATAAAAATGAGTTATGAAGTCAAGGATGTTACCTCCAAGTGATTCCCCTTTGTTTTCCTCAAAAATCTCTCTCAAAAGCTTCAAACCCGGATGAAAATAGTGAAAGAATTTCTCAAATTCGCAATGGCAACTATTTATATGTTCTGGCCCAGGCATTTTCGCATCTGCGGCCTAATTTCCACTTCTGTTGTACAACATTTGCGGTCCTTGAACTGCATCTGCGGTTTATCACTTAAGTCCCAATTTTCGCTTCTGCGATCCCTTTTTTCGCATTTGCGGCATCGTAGATGCGGCCCCTAAGCCTCTTCTACGGTTCCAGCCTTCCCAGGCTCTTTCCGCTTCTGCGCTCCTTTTCCCTGCATCTGCGGCATCGCACCTGAGGTCCCCAATCTGCAGGTGCGGATAAAACAGAAGCAGAAAATCTCAAGCTTTCTCAAAAATTCCAAACTCTCTATTAACTATCCAAAATCACACCGAGACCCCCGGGACCTCAACCAAAAGCCCAAACATCACCTAATACCTTATTCAAACTTGTACCAATCTTCAAAACACTTCAAACAATATCAAATCAACCAAAACACATCAGATTCAAGCCTAAGTTTCTAAAATCTTCCGAATTCCGCTTTTGATAAAAAACCCAACCAACCCATGTCTGAATGACCTGAAATTTTGCACACACATCCCAAATGACACAACGGAACTACTACAACTCTCAAAATTCCATTCTGACCCTCGTATCAACATCTCGCAATTGAACCGGAAACTTCAAAAATTCAACCTTCGGCATTTCAAGCCTAAATTAGCTACGGACCTCCAAAACACAATCCGAATATGCTCCTAACCCCGAAATCATTAAATGGAGCTAAGGGAACCATCAGATTTCCATTTCGAGGCCGTCTTCACACTATTCGGACTACAGCCAACCTTCCAACACTTAAGATCTCATTTAAGGACTAAGTGTCCCAAAACTCTCCGAAACTTAAAACCGAACATCCCGGCAAATCAAAATAGCATAAATAAACTCAGGGAAAGTAGTTAATAAGGGATCGGGGCATTAATTTATAAGACGACCGGCCGGGTTGTCACATCCTCCTACACTTAAACATTCGTTCATCCTCGAACGAGCATAGAGACATACCTAAATTAGTGAAAAGTTGAGGGTAACGGCTGCGCATATCCTGCTCGGTCTCCTATGTTGCCTCCTCGACCAGCTGACCCCGCCACTGAACCTTCACTGATGCAATGTTCTTTGATCTCAGCTTTCTGACCTGCCTGTCCAATATTGCCACTGGCTCCTCAACATAAGATAGATCCTTGTCGAACTCGACTGAACTGAAATCCAACATGTGTGACGGGTTACCATGATACCCCCGGAGTATCGAAACATAAAATACTGGATGAACCCCTGCCAAGCTGGGAGGTAAGGTAAGCTCATAAGCAACCCCCCCCCCCAATACGCCTCAATATCTCAAAAGGGCCAATAAACCTTGGGCGCAACTTCCCTTTCTTCCCAAACCTCATAACGCCCTTCATAGGCGAAACCCAAAGCAGAACCCGCTCTCCAACCATATAGGAAATATCGCGAACCTTCCAGTACGCGTAACTCTTCTGTCTGGACTGGGTTGTACGGAGTCTATCCTAAATCACCTTAACCTTCTCCAAAGCATCCTGAACCAAGCCTATGCCCAATAGTCTAGCCTCACCTGGCTCAAACCACCCCACCGGAGATCTACACCGCCTACCATATAAAGCCTTATACGGTGTATATGAATGCTGGATTGATAGCTGTTGTTGTAAGCAAACTCCGCCAATGGCAAGAACTGATCCCAAGACCCTCCAAACTCAATCACACACGCACGGAGCATATCCTCAAGAATCTAAATAGTGCACTCGGACTGTCCGTCCATCTGAGGGTGAAATGTTGTACTCAACTCCACCCGAATAACCAACTCATGCTGTCTGGCCCTCCAGAATCGTGATGTGAACTGAGTACGTCTATCTAAAATGATGGACACCGGAATACCATGTAGGAGAATAATCTCTCGGATATAAATCTCCGCCAACTGCTCTGAAGAATAAGTAGTACACACAGGAATGAAATGAGCAGACTTGGTCAGCCGATCCACAATCGCCCAAATAGCATCAAACTTCCTCAAAGTCCGTGGGAGTCCAACTATAAAGTCCATGGTGATCTGCTCCCACTTCCACTCCAGAATCTCTATCTGCTGAAGCAACCCACCTGGTCTTTGGTGCTTATACTTCACCTACTGACAGTTGAGACACCGAGTTACGAATCCAACTATATTTTTATTCATCCGCCTCCACTAATAGTGTTGCCTCAAATCCTGATACATCTTTGCGGCACCCGGATGGATGGAATACCGCGAACTATGGGCCTCCTCTAGAACCAACTCTCGCAGCCCATCAACATTGGGTACACAAATCCGACCCTGCATCCCCAATACCCCATCATCACCAATAGTCACATCTTTGGCATCACCGTGTTGAACTTTGTCCTTGAGGATAAGCAAATTAGGGTCATCATATTGCCGCTCCCTGATACGATCAAATAAGAAAGACTGAGAAACCACGTAAGCTAAAACCCGACTGGGCTCCGAAAGATCCAATCTCACAAACTGGCTGGCTAAGGCCTAAACATCCATCGCCATAAGCCTCTCTGATGCTGGTAAATATGCCAAACTCCCCAAACTCTCTGCCCGGCGACTCAAGGCATCAGCCACTACATTGGCCTTGCCCGGGTGATACAAAAAAGTGATATCATAGTCCTTCAGCAACTCTAACCATCTCCTCTGGCACAAATTTAGATCCTTTTGCTTGAACAGGTGATGCAAGCTCTGATGGTCAGTATAAATCTCATAAGGAACCCCATATAAATAATGGCGCTAAATCTTCAGGGCATGAACAATGGAAGCTAACTTAAGGTCGTGAATAGGGTAGTTTTTCTCATGTATCTTCAATTGTCTGGACGCGTAGGTAATCACCCTACCATCCTGCATCAACACCGCTCCGAGGCCAACCCTCGAGGCATCACAATAGACCGTATAAGACCCCGAACTTATGGGCAACATCAAAAGTGGGGCTGTGGTCAAAGCCGTCTTGAGCTTCTAAATGCTCGCCTCACACTCCTCTGTCTACTGGAATGAGCACCCTTCTAGGTCAGCCTGGTCATAGGGGTTGTAATCGATGAAAATCCCTCAAAAAGACGACGGTAGTAACCCGCCAAGCCAAGGAAACTGCGGATCTCTGTAGCTGAGGATGGTCTGGGCCAACTCTGCACGGTCTCTATCTTCTTCGGATCCACCTGAATACCCTCACTTGATACCACGTGGCCTAGACATGCCACTGAATCCAACAAAAACTCACATTTCGAGAACTTAGCATATAACTTTCTCGAACCTACAATATCACCGTTATGAGAGGTACGTTTCAACCAATTAAATTATAAGCCCATACGGATCTCTACACGCAATTCGCTCACTTTGGGAAGAGCGGACGGAAAGAGAAGGCCTTTGTCCTATCTGCTTCTTCCTCTTCCCAGGAATGAAGAGTTTTATAAAAAATGATTTTCTTTATTTTTGTTTTTTATTTTTGTTTATAGATAGATATGTAATATAATATTATCTATCTATTATTATTATATATCTAAATAATATTAAGCAAGTGGCCCTTTCGCGACTCAAACAGCCGGTACGCTTTCCGGCTCAAAGGGGCGGGGGCTTTATATTTGCTTGCAATGCCGGTTGTTTCTCTCTCAAAGTCTGAAGCACAGTCCTTAGGTGCTACTCATGATCTTCCCGACTCCGGGAATACATCAGAATGTCATCAATAAAGACAATGACGAATGAGTCAAGATATGGTCGGAACACACTGTGCATCAAATGCATAAAGGCTGATGGGGCATTGGTCCGCCCAAATGACATGACAAGGAACTCGTAATGACTATACTGAGTCCTGAAAGCAGTCTTCGGGATATCTGGCTCCCGAATCTTCAACTGATGGTAACCTAAGCGCAAATCAATCTTAGAAAACAACTGTGCGCCCTAAAGCTGGTCAAATAGATCATCAATACGAGGCAAAGGATAGCGGTTCTTCATTGTAACCTTGTTCAACTGGCGATAATCGATACACATACACATAGAACCATCCTTCTTCTTCACAAACAAGACAGAAGCACCCCAAGGTGATACACTGGGCCGAATAAAACCCTTATCAAGCAATTCCTGTAATTGATCCTTCACATCCTTCAACTCAGGAGGAGCCATACGATATGTAGGGATAGAAATGGGATGAGTGCCCGGCAATAGATCAATGCCAAAATCAATATCTCTATCAGATGGCATGCCCGGAATGTCAGCTCGAAACACATCCGAAAATCCCGTACTACTGGGACTGAATCAACTGAAGGGGTATCAATACTGACATCTCTTACAGAAGCTAAATACGCGTCACATCCCTTCTCAACCATACGCTGAGCTTTAAGAAAAGAAATAACTCTACTGGGAGTGTGATCTAAAGCACCCCTCCACTCAAACACGGTATACCTGGCATAGCCATCGTCACGGTTTTGGCGTGACAATCAAGAATAGCATAATGGGGCGACAACCAGTCTGTGCCCAAGATAATATCAAATCAACCATGCTGAGTAACAATAAATCGGTTGTGGTCTCAAAACCACTAAGAGCAACCAAACACGACCGATAAACGTGGTCCACAACAAGAGAATCTCCCACCGGGGTAGAAACATAAATAGGGGAACTCAAAAAATCCCGAGGTACACCCAGATGCGGAGCAAAATAAGAAGACGCATAAGAGTAAGTGGATCCTAGATCGAATAGAACTGTTGCATCTCTGTGACAAACCAGTATAATACCTATGATGACAGAATCGGAGGCAACAACCTCGGTACGGGCAGGAAGGGCATAGTATCTGGCCTGGCCTCCCCCTCTAGGGCGACCTCTACCTCCCTGACCTCCACCTCTAGCTGGCTAAGCAGGTGGGGCAGCAACTGGAGCTATAATTATAGCCTGAGAACTCTGCGGGGCACGTTGTGGCTGAGAAGTCTGTGGAGGTGCACCCCTCCCAAGTCTGGGGAAATCCGTCACCATATGGCGTGTGTCACCACAGTCAAAACAAGCTCTGGGAGGACGTGATGGCTGTGACTGGCTAGAGCGGGGTCTGCTGGACTGACCTCGGAAAGCACCCCGCACAGGAGGCACGCTAGAAACCGGAGGTGCATAATAAAGCTCCTAAGGCCTAGGAGGAGATGGAGCACTACTGGCTGCTGGAAGAGCTGAATGAACAGGGCGACTCATATAACCCCTACCATGATGTCCTGCAGCTGGGGCACGGGCACCAGAGAAGTGGCCCGACTCTCGAGACCTCTTGGCCTCCCTGTCCTCTCTATCCCTAGCATGCATACCCTCAATCCTCCTAGCAATGCTCACCACCTGCTGATAAGAAATATCCATCTCCAACTCACGAGCCATGCTAGATCTGATGCTGGGAATAAGGCCCTCAATAAACCGGTGAACCCTCTCGCGGACAGTAGAAACCCAGGCTGGGACATGTCTAGCCAAGCTAGTGTAACAGATAGCATACTCTAAGATAGTCATAGTACCCGGGCGCAAATGCTCAAACTCTGCGCGCCATGCGTCCCTGAGTCTCTGAGGAACATACTCTCTCAGGAACAAATCTGAAAACTGAGCCCAAGTCAGTAAAGCAACCTCATCTGGACTATCTAACTCATAGGTGCGCCACCACTCGTAGGCGGCCCCTCGAAGCTAGAAAGTAGTGAAGGAAACCCCACTCTATCCATATATACCAATGGTACGGAGAATGCGGTAACACTCATCTAGAAATCCCAAAGAATCATCCGATGCTAGACCATTAAATACAGGAAGCTTGTACTTCTTGAACATCTCAAGCCTCAGCTACTCATCCTCGGAAGCCGTTGCCCTGTCCTCGGGCTGAACCGGCACTGCAGGTGGCACAAGAATAATCTCAGGGACTTGCTCAACATGAATTCGCTGCTCAGGAGTACGGGCGGCGGGACTCTATGCTCCTCCCCCAGTCTAGGATATGGCTGCAGCAATGAGGAGTAACCATGCCTGAGCCAAGGTGATGTACATGCTCATGAACTGCGCCAAAGTCTCCTGAAGAGCTGGAGTAGTAGTAGTAGCAGTAGGCATGTCAGGTGCCTGGACTTCAGCTGGAATTGCTGGTGGTACATTGGCGGTAGCTCGCGTAGGGGCTCTGGCTGCACCATATGCGCGTCCTCGGCCTCTACCCAGGCCCTGGCCTCTAATGGCTGCAGTAGGGGGCACGGGTGCCTGATCATCTCGAGTAGCACGTGTCCTCCCCATCTGTGAGAGAATAGAAGACAGAAGTTTAGAATTGTGATGTCAAAATATCGCTCGACAAGGCAATCAAATGAAGTGGAAATTTTCCTAACAGTTGCGTAGCCTCTCGTAGATAAGTACAGACGTTTCTGTACCGATCAACGAGACTCTAATAAACCGGTTTGTGATCTATGACTCCTATGAACCTGAAGCTCTGATACCAACTTGTCACGACCCCCGTTCACCCTCCGTGAACTGCCGTGACGGCACCTAGTCTCTACGACTAGGTAAGCCTAACAAATGCGGAACATAAACGAAACTTGCGGAAGAAATAATCAAAAGCCACAATAACTGAATGGAAAAATAGTTAGAATGTCACTCGGTATATATAACACAACATTCTCAAAAGCAGTACACTATCCCAAAACCCGGAAACTCACGGAAACACAAGCCTTTGGAATATCTAGCAGTCTAACTCCAAAATATCTAACAAGAAAGAAAAATACATAAGGGCAATGTTTAACAGCTAGAATAGAAAGGGACTTCTCGGTCTGTGGACACGGCAGATGTACCTCGAAGTCTCTAGAGCAGTTTCCTCCCTGAACGATGGTAGGCTTGAGTAGCGGTACCTGGATCTGCACATGAAAAACATGCGCAGAAAGGGCATAAGTACACCACAGCGGTACTCAGTAAGTGTCAAGCCTAACCTCGGTCGAGTAGTGACAAGGAAGGTCAGAGCCCTATAGAGATTAAACAAAAACATAAAGTTCGACAGTATAGAATAGAACAGTATAATGAAATACGGCAGTGAAAGTAACATGATATACAGGATAGCAGCAACTATATAGAAGCGAGGTAAACACAGAAAGAAAGTACAGCTCAGCACCAATAATATCGATCCGGGATCTCCCAGGATATCGTCCTGTAGCCCCAAATACACATATCCATTAAGTCTTCCGGGATACCGTCCCATAGTCCAATTCATAGTGCGCGGGGATGTACCGAAATCTCGTTCCGTAGTCCCAAATGAAAATACCCTGTACTGGGGGAATCTATCGGGTGCATTACTGTAGTTCCATATAACTATGCAGGGGGATCTACCGGAATCCCACATCCGTAGTCCCAAAATAAATACACAACAGCAACAAGAAAATTTTCAGAAATGGAAATTTCATATTAAGGAAACAATTAATTCTAGCCTAGCATGCTGCACAGAGTTCTGGTAAACATGTTGGACAATTAAAGCAAATAAATCACTTAAACATGCTTTCCTAAGCTAACAACAGGCTTAATAGTACAAGTAATGAAAGTCGGAAAAGAAACATAATAATCAATACTTAAAGAAAACCGGATTTCCAACAATTTGCACAAGTACGCACTCGTCACCTCACGTACAAGGCATTTTAATTACCAAATATATAAATCCAAAGGGGAAGGTCCCCCACACAAGGTTAGACAAGCCACTTACCTCGAACCGGCTCAAAAATCAACCCGAGACCACGTTCTTGCCACGAGTACTAGACTCCAAATGGCCAATCTATTCAATTCAATTGCATAATATAAATAACACTTCAAGTAACTGATTCTAAAATTAAAGTCTAAGCTAATACGTGAAATTATGTAAAATGACCAAAACACCCCTCGGGCTCGCGTCTCGAAATCAGATGAAATTTACATTTTCAGAATTCTCAAACTCTCACGAAACTTTACATAACAAGAACACTGAAATCGTAGTCTAAATGGCCCCTTAAATCCTCATTTAAAGGTCTCTTAAACACAAGCCCTAATTACCCTTTTTCCCAAAAAATTTTGCCACTAATTAGACCTTTAATCACATAAAAACGAGTTATGAAGTCAAGGATGTTACCTCCAAGTGATTCCCCTTTGTTTTCCTCAAAAATCTCTCTCAAAAGCTTCAAACCCGGATGAAAATGGTGAAAGAATTGCTCAAATTCGCGAAGGCAACTATTTATATGTTCTGGCCTAGGCATTTTCGCATCTGCGGCCCAATTTCCACTTCTACGGTACCGCAATTACGGTCCTTGAACTGCATCTGTGGTTTTTCACTTAAGTCCCAATTTTCGCTTCTGCGTTCCCTTTTTCGCATCTGCGGCATCGCAGATGCAGCCCCTAAGCCGCTTCTGCGGTTCCAGCCTTCCCAGGCTCTTTCCGCTTCTGCGCTCCTTTTCCCCGCATCCGCGGCATCGCAGCTACGGTCCCCAATCCGCAGGTGCGGAAAAAACAGCAGCAGAAAATCTGAAGCTTTCTCAAAAATTCCAAACTCTCTGTTAACTATCCGAAATCACCCCGAGACCCCCGGGACCTCAACCAAAAGTACAACATCACCTAATACCTTATTCAAACTTGTACCAATCTTCAAAACACTTCAAACAACATCAAATCAACCAAAACACAGCGGATTCAAGTCTAAGTTTCTAAAACCTTCCGAATTCCGCTTTTGATCAAAAACATAACCAACCCACGTCCGAATGACCTAAAATTTTGCACACACATCCCAAATGACACAACGGAACTACTGCAACTTTCGGAATTCCATTTCGACCCTCAGATCAAAATCTCGCTATCGAACCGGAAACTTCAAAAATTCAACTTTCGGCATTTCAAGCCTAAATTAGCTACGAACCTCCAAAACACAATACGAACACGCTCCTAACCCCGAAATCACCCAACGGAGCTAACGAAACCATCAGACTTCCATTCCGAGGCCGTCTTCACATTGTTCCGACTACGGCCAACCTTTCAACACTTAAGCTCTCATTTAGGGACTAAGTGTCCCAAAACTCTCCGAAACTCAAAACCGAACATCCCGGCAAATTAAAATAGCAGAAATAAACTCGGGAAAAATAGTTAATAGGGGATCGGGGCATTAATTCTTAAGACGACTGGCCGGGTCGTCACAATCTCTTTGATGCGCCCACTCATCTAATTTTGTGATAGTGTAAGTGCCTATATCTTACGATGAATCCTATATAGCAATCTCGTACAAAGCATCGTGTAGTTGATTATCACTTTATACAAGAATGTGTAGCCTCTGGATCTATTCTTGTTCATTATCTACCAACGGAGCGCCAACTAGCTTACATTCTTATGAAGGGCCTCTCCTATCATCGATTTAAGACTCTCCGAGACAATCTTGGTATGTCCTCATACTCGATTGAGGGGGCGTGTTGATATACATATATATTTTACCATATTTGCCTATGAATTGTTATATGTTACCCTTCTAAATAAGGGTATTCTTGCATTTTATAATTATGTACTGATTTATAAATACAATGACATCCCCAAACATTATTATGGGGAATTATTATATGGTAGTGGAGTGGCTTCATATCCATTTATAAACGGAAATTTGGAAAAAAAAATTAAAATTCAAATATGCTTGCTTGGATGGTTCAAACCACCTAAGCATTGTGACATGATCCTAATTTCGGTAGTAAAGTTAAGTTCGTCACTCTTTCTCATATACATTATGAGAAGAGATTACGATAGCAAGCCCCAGAGATCTTTCTTTGGTTTCTTTTATGAACTCCACTGTTCGTCCATGAATTATATGAGCTTTCCATTATAAAGATATGAACTTTTGTATCCTACTTTGCAAATCATATTTCCCTTAGGCATATAGATATTCAACTCGGTTTATGCATGTCCTTTAACATAAGACCAGTTTATTCGGAGAGAGGGTGTGTATCTTGTGTGTGTAAATTATAATGTATGTGAGTTGGACATCGAAGGAACGCTGAAATCCAAGAACTGAGTTTTACAACCTATATACATACAAAGGCAAAACATGTTGTAGATCTCTTCCTCTTTATGCAAATGCTAGATTGAAATCGATCTCTATCTACTTGGAGTGGGCAATAAATGAAAAATCCAAAATTGTTTTTCCTATTTCAAGAAGTTAATCAAGTGGATAGTTCTGGTGATCACAAGCTATTTGAGAATCCATCTATATTGAGGGAAAAAAATAAAATGATAAAAGTAATTATAAAATAGCTCTTTATTAAAATAGCTTTTTATTAATGACCAACAATGTAAAAATCTCTAAGATATAACAGCAGCAGTAACAATAAGAATAGTCACGCATATGAGTTGGTTTAAACCCAACATTAAATTAAACATTACTCTTGTCCCTTTCTTCATTTGTCTGTCTAATAAAGAATGATGTATTTTTACGTTTGAAATATAATTTAACTTTAAACTTTCCGTCATATCATTAATAATATGATTACATAATATTTGTGGCTTATTTTAAATCATAAATTTCAATAATTGTTCATTCTTTCTTAAATTATGTGTCTAATCAAATTACATCACGTTAAATGAGACGGGGGGGGGGGGTATTAATTTTATGCATTTCATCAAGTTTACATTTCCCTTATGGATCAAAGAATGATATGACTCGGTCTGGTCAAATTTCAAACATTACTTTTAATTTTATAAACAATACTTATCTATTTACAATTAACAGAAAGCAAGAAATTTAGAGCATTAAAAATGTATTATTAAAAAGCTCATTTCCCAAAAAAGGTCATTATATTTGGTAAGTAATATATATAACAAGCTATATATTTTGCATAGAGGGATTACACATTACTGTTTAATACTAGTCAGTATAATAAATTTAGGCATCCAGAACTAGGAAACTACTGGTTTGACTTGTCTATTAAGAAAGTACATTTAATATTATAAGGGATTTAATTAATATTATAAGGGATTTAATTAATATTATAACTGAGCTTCTATTACTGGTTAAGATATCCCCAATGTGTATTTTTAACTTGCTTATTGTAAAAGAATTAAAGAAGAAGAAATTACCATTAACAATGAGAGCTTCAAACATATTAGAGTGTGATTGTGATTGGATCGTCTATCTATTGTTTAATATCTTATTTATTTATGTAATTTTTATTGTCAATTTGATTTAGCCGATAAATAACCGCTCGATATCTGCTTGATTATCGCTAATCCGATACCAATCCGCCTAATATCTTATTGGGTAGCTAGCGGATTAGTACATTTACAAACCGGTAACCGATAAGCCGAACCGTTAAACATAAATATCTACCCAATCCGCCCGATAAAAAACCCTAGTTTAAACATCAAAAAAGTAATTTTTCTTTTTGTTTTTCAGGCATGTAGAATTAGGAAATTACTGGTTTGTCTAGTCTATTAAGAAGATAGATTTAATTATTAAGGGATAAAACACTCCTTACCCAGAAACAAGATAGTCCATATTTTTAGAAGAAAACTTCATAATTCTTACCTTGACAATTAACTGGTCGAAAAATATTCGAGATCTTATCTATCTTTTCATTGCTTCTTGAACTTGAGGTGGCGTGATAGTGAAAACAGCAACAGCATGGCTTTGCCTCTCAATATTTTCTGCCCATCCTGAACATATCAATTTACAAAATATTAGGATAACACTCATTTTTGGTTACGTTTACGCTAATATTTTAATTTTTCCCTGTTACTATAATTGTGAATATGAGAAAATTACCAAGACTAGGGTCAAATCCTTGACGATGAAGCTCACGATACTCTTGACACAATGCACAATAACAGCAAAGTGTATGAGTAATGCAATCAAGAACGCCGTTCCCTTCCAACTTGAACTTTTTTCTCAATTTAACCCTGTTGTAAAATGTGTAAAGGGGTGCAGCCAAACAACAACATAGCAACAAGTTTACTATCACTCCTTCCATGCATGCTGTCCCAAAAAGGAAAAAAAAAATTAGAGAATAAACATAAACGAAAACAAATTTTCAAAAGCTCGACAAATATATCATAGGATTAATTGTTTGTCTTACACGTTCGTCCTTCACTGACAATTTCTGTAACATGCCCGGATGTTATACATGGACAAAAACATGTTGTAAGACCTATACACAAAGGAAAAATATCATTAGGCATATTCATAAAATTATAAGAAAATGATTTATACATCAAGAAGAAAAACAATAATTATGCTTCAATTTATAAAATTATAGGAAACTAAGCCTATCTAAGCTTGCTTATATTGTCGATTCCAACACCGGATAAACAAAGAAGGTTACAATAGGTTGGCCGTACACATAAAATTGGTCAATTTATAATGAATCCCGACCAGAATACAGAACGCAAAATGATGTATGAAGGAAAAAACAACGGCGGGACATACAATTTTTGGGGTCTCTACAACATGCAAAAATGTTGGTTGACCAAGTTGTCTCTTGCATTGGTTTGGTTATTCCAATAGGGGCTCTTTGGACATATACATTAGACCCAGAAGATCTATATGGTGGATGAAGTTGTTGTGTTGGGGGCATACCATACCCATAAGGTAATAAATGAGGGTAAAAATATGGTTGAGAAGATTTTTCTAATGATTTAGAAGCGAATTGGTCATACCCATTCGAGTTTATATGGGGATACATTGTTAATTATTAGCAGAAACAGAGATCAGGACAAAACAGACATGGAAGAGAGGGATAGCAAGAAGAAAAAAGGAAGGAGGAGGGGAGAGAAGTAAGGGCTTTAGTTCTTGATTTTTGATCGAGGGAGTTGAATTATTTTTCCCCAAGAATTTGTTTAAACAATTTTCTTGGTAGCTAGGCAGGGCCACATTGGCTCCTAATTTTTTACCAAAAGAAAAAATGGCTAAATTGATTACACTTTTAGGAGTGGAAGACTAATGGATGGTTATTAAGTATGCAGATTCTTGGAGTTTTGTGACCCGCGCACTTGTCATTTGCTTATTTGATTTATCTTTTAACTCAAGGAGTGTATAAATTCAGTAAGGACAATAAAGGATTAAATCATTAAATGTTGTGAAAATACGCCTCTTAAGAATCGTTTCAGAATTTTAAAAGGGTACAACATTCTCCCCCCCCCCTCCCCCCCCCTCCCAAATAAAAATTTGTTAAGAGTATGTTTGAAAAGCCACCTTGAAATTGGATTTGGATGTAATCACGCAGTTTGGTATGTTTGTATGGCCGATTAATTACTTGGTCAGCATGAAATTAGGTGTAATTATGTAACCACACAAACGATCGTTTTGTGTATTTGAACCCTGTTTCCCTATTTGATGTTTGTTGTATGCTTGCTTGTTTGTTTTGTGACTTGCGGGGATGGTTCGTTTGGTTTCGGAAAGGTTTTGGAATGAATTGGAACACTTAGTTCCTTGGTTGGAAGATTAAGTTATAAGAGTTACCAATGTTTGACCTTTTGGGTAAACAACCCCGGATCACTATTTTGATGGTTCCAATTGGTTCGTATGGTAATTTTGGACTTGGGCGTATATCCATAATTGAATTTGAAGGTTCCTATGAAATTTTAACATTTTTTGGCCGAAAGTTGGAAATTTGGAGGTTTGGAGAGTTCACAAGTTTGATTGGGGTTGACTTTGATGATATCAGATTTGGATTTTAATTTCGGAAGATGGAATCGGTTCGCATTTTCATTTGGGACTTGTGTGCGTTTGGACACAATCCAGATTGGTTAGGCTTGAATCAGACGTTTGATTCAAAGTTTGGAAGTTAGTGAACTTAAGAGAATCTTAACATGTGATTTGGCCGTCGATTATTAGGTTTGATGTTAGTTGTGGTATTTTGAGTACTGGGACAAGTTGGGCTAAGGTATTGGAATTGGTTGGTATGATTGAATGGGTCCCGAAGGGCTCGGGTATATTTTGGATAGGTTTTGGATCATTTTGATGTTTCTAGGCAGGTCTGGTGCTGGTGCATCTGCAAAGTGTGGTACACAGATGCTATGTCGCACCTACGAGTAAGAAGTCTGCACCTGCGATGGAAGGTCTGGGACTAAAAGTCTGGAGTTGCGCAAGGGAGGTTGCTCCTGCAGAGGGCGTGGTTTGGTTGCAATTGTGGAGCTGCAGATGCACGAGCTGCGTGGGCAGGTGCAGAAGGTCGGCATTTTAAGTGAAGCTCGCAGAAGCGAGACTTGGGCCGCAGGTTCGACTTCGTAGAAGCGAAAGTTGGACTGCAGGTGCGAAATCACTGGGTAGAATATTATAATCGAGGAATTGGATTCATTTTGTCATATTTTTTTAGATGGGAGCTTGGATTGGGGCGATTTTTTAGGTAATTTTTACCCACTTGAATTGGGTAAGTGTTATTAACTCGGATTTGATTATTATTCGTGATTCTATTATTGATTTGGCTTTTGGTTGATGAAATCTAGTGGAAAAAATTGGAGTTTTTGTAAAAACAAATTTGATAATGAATATTTAAGATTTGAACTCCGATTTAGAGTCGGACTTGAATAAAACTTGTGCTGAGATGATTAATTATGTCATCAGTGGTTGTATACTTGTAAAGTAGCTAGTTAGTTAATTTGTCAAGAGGCTAGTTTAGCTATTCATTTTTAGTTAGGGAATTTTGTAGATATTGCTAACATAGATATCAAATAAAGTCGGTTGGCTCATTCCATATATTTTCTTTCTCTCTGTTCGTTATGCACTCTCTCTATCTCTCTCTGACCTCAATTGTTGCTCATCTCAAGCTTGAGCTAGGTGAGGGCGTGTGTAATTAACATGGTATCAGAGCCCGACTATTCCATCACGATCATCTCTTCTATTTCGTTATTTCTCTTCCGTTCATCGTTTCTTTGATTTTGCCCTAATTTGTTCGATTCCCAAGGTCAGTTTCATTTGCCCTAAACAAGAGCTTCTTCTTCCAATAGAATAATACTACCAAACTAGTTTTAATTACTCATTGTTGTGGACGATTTCAGCGATTAGATAGTACAGTAGTGAATGTTGGAGTTTAAGGAAATTCCGGAATCGATCCAAGTGATCCTTTATATTTGCACCCGTCAGATAATCCTGGTGATATGCTTGTGTCAACTTCTTTCAGTGGAGTTGGTTATCGATCATAGAGGTGCAGTGTATTGCGAGGACTATCAGTCAAAAATAAACTAGGGTTTATAAATTGTGAGTTCAAGCGCCCAGACCCTCACTCGCCCACATTCTGTCAATGGGAGTAATGTGATGATATGGTGACCTCCTGGATCCTCAATTCTCTCTCGAAGGACATTGCTGAAAGTGTTGAATATGCAAATGATGTTGTGAAGTTATGGATTGAGTTAGAAGATCGATATGAGCAAACAAATGAAGCTAGATTGTATCAAATTCAAAAGAAAATAAATTATACATCTCAGGGAACCCTTGATATCACTAGCTACTACACTAAATTAAAAAAAACTTTGGGAAGAATTGAGCACTCTGAGTAAAAGGTCCCAATGCAGCTGTAATTGTACTTGTGGTGCCAAGGAAAACTTCTACAAAGCTGATCAGGATAGGCGGCTAATACAATTCCTCATGGGTTTGAATGAGACATATACTGTAATTCGAGGAAGCATTCTCATGATGAATCCATTGCCAACATTGGCTCAAGCCTTTTCCTTGCTAATACAAGACCAGAAATAGAGGAAAATCAAACCAAACACTCAATTGTTCATTGAATCCACATCATTGAATGCCACCAACTCTAGGTCTAATACCTACATGACCAATTACTCACCCAACAATGGCAAGCACAGTGGTTATGGAAGAGGAAGGCCTATGTGTGACTACTGCAAGAAGCCAGAGCATACTAAAGACAAGTGCTACAAACTACACGGCGATCCTGATAATTCTGAATATTCACGCAATCAAAATCATAATCATAATCAAAGCTTCCATCAAAATAAAAATTTTAATCGAAATCAGAGTTTTAACAAAGGAAAAAGGGTGGTGGCTAATGTTCACCCCGACACATCTTGCAACAAGGTAGAGGAAGCTAATGACTTGAATAAAGATCAAAACATCAACTTATCAAAAGAGCATTATGGACAAATCATGAGTCTGGTGCAACACTTTCAAGCTAGGAATGGAGGAGTACATATAAATGTTGGTAATTCAAGCAATAGAGCTGTGAACATTGTAGGCATAGTAGTTTGCACTTCCTCTATAGATTTTGGTAAATTGTC
Organism: Nicotiana tabacum; assembly: GCF_000715075.1. Classification (NCBI taxonomy): domain Eukaryota; kingdom Viridiplantae; phylum Streptophyta; class Magnoliopsida; order Solanales; family Solanaceae; genus Nicotiana; species Nicotiana tabacum. The sequence continues at coordinate 45,781,178 of NC_134084.1, forward strand.
ATGTAAGTGTTTCAAAAACAACACTGATTCTTAGATATTAGACTCAGGGGCTTCAAATCACATGACCTTTAATAAATCCCAACTTACCAATATTGTGACATTACCTTATCCACTCCTAGTTGTCCTCCCAAATGGCTATAAAGTAAAAGTAACAGAAATTGGTAGTGCAATATTTGTGCCTGACATCACCTTACATAAAGTAATGTTTATACCCTCATTCAAATACAATCTAATTTCCATTAATTGTCTAGCCAGTTTTAACCCCAAGAATATAGTAGCTTTCATTGATCATCTTTAAATTCTGCAGACCCCTTTAATGAAGAGGCCTCTGGAGATTGGTAAGGCCTGTGATGGTCTGTACTTTCTTTGCCCAAAGTGTCTGAGGAATAGGTACTCAGGTTCTGTAGTCAGCAATTCAGTTTCTTGCCCTAATGATAGGTCTCACTACACACAGTTTACCATGTCATGATCATTCATTTGTACATAGCTCAATTTCCACAAATAAGTGTGTATTTTTCCCCTTTGTAAATATTTCAAGTTCAAGTAATAAAAATCAGAGTTCCAATCTGAATCCTTGTGCATCTAGTGGTTATGATATGAATATTTTGTGGCATAATAGGCTAGGGCATGTACTCTTTATCAAAATAAGAGGGATTTCCTCTATCTCTGTCCCTTTCCCATCCAAACAACCTTTCCTATGTTCCATCTTCCCAATGGCCAGACAAGGGAGACTGCCATTTCCCCAGAAAACCACCTTCACAACTGAAAATTTTCAATTACTCCACATAGACATATGGGGACCTTATCATGTGACAACACATGATAATTACAAATATTTTATTATAATGGTAGATGAATACAGTAGGTGCACTTGGACCAACCTTCTAACTTGCAAAAGCAATACCCTACAAGTTATAAAAACCTTTGTTTCCATGGTTGAAACCCAATTCAACACCAAAATCAAGACTATCAGATCTGACAATGGTTCAGAATTTACTAGTATAGAAGCAAACTTATTTTTCCAATCCAAAGGCATCATCCATCAAAGGAGTTTCCCCTACACACCACAACAAATGGCATAGTATAAAGAAAACATAAATATCTCCTAGAAACTGCTAGAGCACTATTGTTTGAATCAAAATTGCCTTTAAAGTACTGGGGTGAATTCCTTCTGTGTGCATACATCATAAATAGACAACCTTCTTCCCACAGTCACCCCAAATCCCCATTTGAATTACTTTACAAAAGAAAACCAACATACTCTCACATGAAGAGCTTTGGATGCCTGTATTATCCCTCTGTACCAAAGGTGCATAGGGAAAATTTTGAATGTAGAATATGACCACACATATTCATTGGTCATCCCTATGGAGTCAAGGGGTACAAGGTGCTAAGTCTTGCCACTAAAAAGATATATGTCTCCACGGATATTGTTTTTATTGAAAATATGTTTCCATTCACTCTATCATCTGAAACCACATCCTTTTATTCTGTTTTTAATCATGCCCCTTTCATTGATCACACTCCTAAGATTGATAAACATATTTGTAATAGTGATGATGGCACAAGTGTTACACATAATCAACATTTAGAGCATGATACTCCTTTAATACCTGTGAGATCCTCCGGATTAACTTAATCTTCCACCTCATCACCACAATCTAACACACCATAGTCTTCAAGCCAAAGCACATCACCTGTTAGGGATCAACCAGTCCCCACATCTATTACCTTAAGAAAATCACAAAGACCTCTCAGAATGCTGCTATACTTACAAGACTATCTACACTCACTTCCAAAATTGAAATCATCATCACATGTTGCTCACAGTAACTTAATTATACTATTTTCTCTCAATGCTTCATTTTTAAAAGTCATCATATCTCCCTTAATGCTCTAAATCCTGAGAGCCAAAGTCTTGTAAGAGACATTTGTATTGACAATGAGTCTTCATCATATGAGGAGGTAGCTATGAATCCTACCTAGCAAACAGCTATCAAGAGTTTGAAGCATTACATGCAAACCACATCTGGGACCTAGTCCCCTTACCTATTGGGAAGAAAACTATAGAGTGTAAATGGCCGTATAAGATAAAACATAAAGCAGATGGGAGTGTAGAAAGACACAAAGCTAGGCTGCGGTGAAAGGATATACCTAACAAGCAGGCATTGACTATACAGAGACATTTTCCCCTGTAGCCAAGATGACAATTGTGAGGTCTCTGATAGTTGTTGTTTTGAAGAAGGGGCGGCATATGTCCCAATTGGATCTAAATAATGTATTCCTACATGGAGACCTGAATGAGGAAGTCTACATGGAGATTCCTCAGGGCCTGGCTGTAGATAGCTCAGAGTTGGTTTGCAAGCTCAACAGATCCCTTTATGGGCTGAAATAAGCCAATAGACAATTGTATGCTAAGCTCACTGAAGACTTATGTTCAAGGGGTTATGCACGCTCTATGTATGAGTACTCTTTCTTTTACAAGAGAACTGAAAACTCAATTGTTTATATAACAGTGTATGTAGATGATATTGTGGTGATAGGCACTGACATAATAGAGATTGAAGACTTGAAGGTTTTTCTGAATAACAACTTCAAGATAAAAGATATTGGCAGACTCCACTACTTTCTGGGTTTAGAGGTTCTTTATAAAGATGATGATGTGATAATATCTTAGAGTAAGTTCACCGTTGACTTGCTCAAAGAATATCAGTGCATGGATCACAGTAGCTTTACTTCACCACTAGATCTAACTATCAAACTCAAGGCAACAGAAGGAAAGGCTCTGACTAATCCTACTTACTATAGGAAATTAGTAGGGAAGCTCAACTTCCTCACAAATACCAGACTAGACATAGCCTACAGTGTACAAAATCTGAGTCAATTCATGGATGACCCCAGACAACCTCACTTGAAAGCAGCCTTTCATCTACTTAGATATTTGAAAGGAGATCCAACCCCGGGGATATTCATATCTAGAGATACAGATTATACTATCAGGGCCTACTATGATTTTGACTAGGCAGCATAACCAGATTCCCGAAAATCTTTAAGTGGCTACCTTGTACTATTAGGGAGCAGTCATGTTAGCTGGAAATACAAGAAGCAGGAAACCATTTCATTGTCTTCTGCAGAAGCTGAGTATAGAGCTCTAAGAAAAGGTAGTGGGGAAATTTGTGTGGCTTAGTAGACTGTTTGAAGAACTTACAGTTTCTTTCCCCAAGCCCATTACAATGTTTTGTGATAGCCAGTCTGCCATGCACATAGAAAGGCACCCAGTGTTCTATGAAATAACCAAACACATAGAGATGGATTGTCACTTTGTGAGAAGCAAGCTACAGGAGGGGCTAATTTTACTGCATCATGTAGGAACTACAGATCATCTTGCAGATGTTCTGACTAAGGCACTAACATGAATTAAACATTCAGTAGTTTTACACAAGTTGGCAGTGTTTTCCACACCACCAACTTGAGGGAGGTGTTGAGATGGTTAATTATGTAATCAGTAGCTATATACTTGTAGAGTGGCTAGTTAGTTAATTTGTCAAGAGTCTATTTTAAGTTCAAGTAATGAATCTCTTCAATTACCCAAAAGTGGTGTTGTTCAACAGTTATCTAACCTAATATTCTCTCTCAAGCAATATAAGGTAATTAGACACGATTAATCAAGGGCTCATTCAATTAATCACCATACAAAACATAGTTGAACAATCATATCATAAATCCGGCTCGATTATAATAACTTGAGTCAAAACTTCAACCAACAATTGGTTCCATCAACCCTAGATAAGTATTTAGCTACTCATAACAAAATAAGAGAAAACTACTAAATTGTTCATAATGTAAAATTGCAAGAATTAAAAGGAGATAGAAAAACTTTGATGTTTAGTTGATCTTCTCACGCTTGTTCTTGCCTCCAAAAGTAGTCTAAAATTAGCTTAGCACAATCTTGGGCGAGTTTCTAAAGCATATAAGGGTTTTACAAAAGTTTCCCCGATTTTATACTTTGGTCCTCAAACTTTCCAGTAGCGTGAACAGTGCACTGCGGTTGACCGCGATGAATGCTGACCTTTCTGCCTTACATTGTTAATCTACCGCGGTTCACCGCGGTCGCGGTGGACTTCTTGCCCAGGTCATTTATGCTTCTTTGTGTTCGGGTACTTCTCGAGTGGGCATTTTTCTTCACATTATCGCCTCCAAAACACTCCATGTTGCTTCCTCTCATATAATATTCCCTGCTAAACAAAAGAACACTATTTAGAGAATTTTGTTGGCAATTTATCTATAAAACAATAACAAAGTATGGTCATATTAAGGTGTAAATATCAACTATATAGCCTACTATCAACACCCCACACTTAAATCATTGCTAGTCCTCGAGCAATCCACCACACTCCGTCAAAATTCTTTTCGTAAGCTTTTCCCTTATGACTCACACCATGAACATTTTACAAAAGTTGTACCTAGTAGTGAACAACCTTTACCTCAAGAGTCAAACCTTTTATGCCATACAACATCAGCACTTACTCAAACCACTCTATACAAGAGTCAAGACTTACCTTTCCTTCGTGAATCACATGCCCTCACATCACACAAGAGAGTAGTTCCACATATGGTGATAATTAGAACAAGTAGGAACTAAGATAGACAAAATTCGCTCACTCTCAGAAAGAACGTTCACATGCCACAAAGATGCACCATAGGCTTGCCCGTAGTGTAATACTTTACTAATTGAGCCCATTCAGTCTAAGATCAATAGGACTTTACTTGGTTGTAATGTAGGCTAAGGGACGGGTAGGATATATTTAGATATAGTGACTAACCTCCCTAAGCACTTTTAATACAATTACATTAAACTTAAAGATCATAGTTGTGCCAACCAAACACTCCACCTCATTTGTTTAAAACATCCTCATCCATTAGGTGCAATTTGTATAAGCCACCACTTATCAACCATTATAATTATTTATAAACCATATTTTTTTTTCGTGGTGCTTTTTCTTTTATGCTTCAAAATTCCACACCTTTTCTCTATCTCAATGGTTCCACTCAAAAACCAAACCACCACCCCACACTTTTGCTTTTGCATATTTCCACTACCATTCAAGTGCTTATTGGGAGGTAAAAAGGTTCAAACGGCAAGCTATTTATACAATTGGGTAAGGTTCGCAATGTGATTGCCAAAGAAATAGGCTTATAGGCTCAACGAGGTTAACTAAGATGTATTGCATTCAGGTGGATTTACTTTATATGTCTGGCTCAACAAAGAAATGCCTATATCACTTCTAAAACTGAAAGAAACTACTATTTCGCTTTGCAAACACACAGGGCAAGTTCTAGGCATCAAATATGAAACATGGAACACAATAAAACTCACACACACATGGCACATGACTCACTCCGGATTGGTTTATCAAGACATTCTCTTTTGAGTGTTCAAGTTAGATACAAACGTACAATTTTAAGTCACTCTAATAGGATTCAACCAATGAAGCTAGGCGTTATACTCTAGTGTCTATTGTGCTTAGGTATATCAATGCTAAGGGTTTTCATTCGAATTTAGCTCATAGCCCATTAGTCCTACTCTAAAAACTAAAAAGAACAAAAATAAATAAAAACTACCTATACCCGGTTCAAGCTAAACCCTTGGAAAAGAACCGTGGCCCAAAGAAAACCAAGGGGGAGTTACTACACTACCTAAAAATAAAATAAAAAAATCTTTTTGGTCTTTTCTCTAGGCTAACTTCCCTCAAGAAAATTGTCTAAAGGATCCGTCATCAGGAAGAGTCTCCATATTCCAAAATTTTTTTCTCGACTTAGTCCCTCAAGAACCCCGCCGAAAGATATCCGTCGTCGGGACAAGTCACTTACTATTTTAACTTTCCTAATGAACTATTACTCTAACATCAAAACAATCAATTGTTACAATTACAAACATACAATGAAGTATCCGCCACCTCCATACTTAAAATGAAGACATGTCCCCATGGCTTAAAAATTTAAAGAACAGTGAGGTTAAGGAACTTCCCTGAAGGCTCACTCCTGATCGGAGACAGTGTCTGGGTTCACGTTGCACGCACGTCCCAGCGCTCTCAACCAGCCCAAGAATTTCTTCTCCGACTTCACTTGCCTCTCAGCCACTGCATCAACACTGGCACCCAAATCAATCTGAGGTACGCAACCCAGCCATATCCTGCTCCAAAACTGTCATACGGGTGCTCCGGCGTGGCTGTGATGGGCCTGCCACATCAACTCTCAGAGGAGGAGGAACCGCAACTACCTCAACATCATCATCATCATCATCAGCTAAATCATCAATAGAGTCATCAACATTCACCATAGGCTCTCATCCAATTCCAATTTTTTTTCGCCCGAAATTGGGCTTTTAGTGACCATCTCCCATCAACCCGAGGGTCTTCAGGGACTCTAATAATACGGCACAGCCGGGTGATCAGCGAAGGGAAGTAGTGGACCTTGGTTAGCTCAGGTGATCTAATAAACATCTCTTCATGGATGAGCGGGGCCACATCAAAATCACTGTGGGACATGAAACAGTGGATTGCGGACGCCCGTGGTAGATTAACATCTGTCGTGTTGCAAGATGGAAACAATCGACTGTTGACAATGGTGAGCCAACACTTATCCTCCCAATTCAGATAGTGGGAATTGAGAGTAATCATGTGCTTGATCATAGGTGTTCTCCATTCGGCACACAGATAGTATCAAGAAGAGTTCCCCACAAGGCCCGTGTACCGCTAAAAGTGCGATAAGGATCAAATTCACCCCGAAACACTAGCAGCCTGTATACCCTGCGGATGGTGTCGAGGGATGCGTTTACCGGGGTATTGCGCACCGTCACAATCCCATTCTCATGTTCTGGCAAGTTCGCATAGAACTCCCTTACTAGTTGAACATTAGCCTCCTCCGGTATCTCGAAGAAGATGTCCAGCTGACACCGCCTCAGCTCATTAAACATATTGGGGCATTCCACCTCCAAAGCCATGCGATCAATGTGCACCTCATGTTGTAACTTCTTAGCTGCTTTCTGGTTGTACCTATCCTCCGCTGCTCTAGATACAAACCGAGTGCTATCGAACTGAGGTGGACTGGCTTGGCTCCTAGCTCGTGAGGAGCCTCCCGGTCCACTAGTGGAGGGCCCTGGTGTTGCATCTCTTTCTAGCTGAACTCATTGCACCTGTCAAATAACGAAACGCCTATTAGTGAGTGCGCAAAATATATGACTATGGATAGTTACTCAGACTTCACCATAACCATGTCACAATAGCTCTTTATATCTCCATTGGGGCAATTATCCCAAACATCTTGTGGGCGGGGCATTATCCAAACAAATTTAGCCCTCATGAGTCTATCAAAACTCCTCCCAAATCAAGTATACAACTACACCAACACACTCCGCACTTGTGTCATTCAATCACCCACCAACAAACACTATTCCAAACATTAATTACATAGCCCATTCACCAAACATTCTCATAAACGAAATTAAAATAGAAAAAACAAGGAGAAGAAACTACAAAACAAATCTACTACAATTACAACACCATATCAACATAAAACTTCATAAGTTACAACACAATACAACACAAAACCAGAAAAAAAAAAAAGAGGAGAGGTAAGTACATACCTTAGTTGAAGAATGGGTGAGAGGAATGGGGTAGGGGATGTTGATATGAGTGAAGAAGAAGGATTTGGGGCTTATGGTTGTGAAGAGAGGGAGATGAAGAATTAGAATGAGGAGGGGGTGTCGGTTGTTTTGATATTTGAGGGAGGTGGGTTTTGTTATAATAGGGGGTTATTAAATTAAAAGAAGAGGAAAAGAACAAGTAAAACAGAAAAAAAATGAAAAATACCTGGTACCCCCGCGGTCGACCGCGGCCGCGGTGGGTTTAAAATCGTGAGGCCGAAAATTTACGCCTCACCGCGGTTTACCGCGGTCCACCGTGGTCGCGGTGTGATGTAAAATTTGAGGTAGAGAGTTTTCCTTCCACCGCGGTTTACCGCGATCGCGGTGCTAGTGTTGTTTTTTTTATGAACACACTAACAACAACACTCGTGGTTTTCCTCCCACGCAGTGCCTGATTTAACGTCGCGGCACGATGCAAGCATTTGATCATCACTCCTCATTCACGTACTGGGGCTCTTCCAAAATGATTACTACTCTATCCCCTTTTTCTTCAGCCATTCCAAGGTAATGTTTCAACCTTTGCCCATTTACTGTGAACTTATTTGTCCAATCTTCTGATTCAATCTCGACAGCTCCACTTAAGAATACTTGCACCACTCTGAAGGGTCCTGACCATTGGGACTTTAACTTACCCGAAAACAATCTCAATCTCGAGTTGTATAATAACACTAAATCTCCGGGTTTGAAGTTTCTATCCAAGATGTGCTTATCATGCATTAATTTCATCCTTTCATTGTATAATCTAGCACTCTCAAAGGCCTGCAACCTGAATTCCTCGAGCTCATGTAACCCAGTGATTCTGTTAGTACTTGTTTTCTCCATGTCTAAGTTTAACTGCCGTAATGCCCAAAGTGCTTTATGCTCTAGCTCAACTGGGAGGTGGCATGCCTTGCCAAACACCAACGTGTACCGTGACATACCAATTGGCGTTTTAAAGGCTATGTGGTATGCCCACAATGCATCATCTAATTTCTTTGCCCAGTCAGTCCTTGTTGCATTCACTGTTTTTGTGAGGACACTTTTAATCTCCTTGTTGGACACTTCAACTTGCCCACTTGATTGTGGATGGTATGGGGTGGTCACTTTATGACGAACTCCATATTTTTCTAATAGTTGTGCGAATGCTCTATTGCAGAAATGGGTTCCGCCATCACTGAGTATAGCACTTGGGGTACCAAAACGTGTGAAAATGTTCTTCTTTAGAAAGCCTAGTACCCCTTTAGCATCATTGGTCGGAAGAGCCACTGCTTCGACCCACTTGGAGACATAGTCAACTGCTACAAGATGCCAATGGCCCCCTGAAGTCAATCCCCCACATGTCAAAAATCTCCACCTCTTGAATTGTGGTCATTGGCATCTTGTGTCTACGAGATATGTTGCCAGTTCTTTGACATTCATCGCAGCTTTTAACCCAAGCATGGGTATCCTTGAACAGAGTAGGCCAGTACAAGCCTGACTCCAACACCTTAGCTGCTGTCCGAATTCCTCCAAAGTGTCCACCATATGGTGAAGCATAGCAAGCCTACAAAACAGAATGTTGATCTTTCTCGGGATACACCGCCGGATCATGTTATCTACACATATTTTAAACAACAGAGGTTCATCCCAATAATAATACCGACAATCACAAAAGAACTTTTTCTTTTGTATTGAGGAGAGTTCATAAGGTACAATACCACTTGCTAAATAATTAGCAATATCAGCATACCATGGTGACTCCTCCATTGTCATTGCCATTAATTGTTCATTCGGGAATGTCTCTGTTATATCCTCAACCTCTACCTTCTTTTCAGCTCCTTCCAACCGTGAGAGATGGTCAGCTACTTGGTTCTCTATCCCTTTTCTGTCACATATCTCTAGATCGAATTCTTGCAACAGAAGAACCCAACGAATCAAGCGTGGCTTTGACTCCTTTTCTACCAGGTACCTAATTGTTGCATGGTTAGTGTAAACATAACCTTCGAGCCAATCAAGTATGCCCTGAATTTGTCGAATGCAAAAACGACAGCCAACATTTCCTTTTCCATCACGGTGTAATTGAGTTGTGCACCGCTTAGCGTTCTGCTTGCATAGTAAATCGGGTGCTTCCGTTTATTCTTTCGCTACCCCAAAACTGCTCTTATGGCATAGTCACTTGCGTCGCACATGAGCTCAAATGGCTGCTCCCAGTTGGGTGCAACAATTATGGGTGCAGTCACCAATCGCTTCTTCAGCTCCTCAAATGCCAACCTGCAATCATTAGAAAACACAAAGGGGTGATCCTTTTCAAGGAGTTTGCATAATGGGTTAGCAATTTTGGAGAAATCTTCTATGAATCACCTGTAGAACCTGGTGTGCCCAAGGAAACATCTCACCTCCTTGACTGAAGTGGGCGGTGGTAGTTTTTCAATCATGTCAACCTTAGCATGGTCGACCTTAATTCCTTTACTGGACACTCGATGCCCTAGGACTATCCTATCCTGTACCAGAAAATGGCACTTCTCCTAGTTCAACACTAAATTTGTCTCCACACATCCTTTGAGCACTCTTCTTAAGTTGTGAAGACAGTCCTCGAATGAATCTCCCACCATGGAGAAATCATCCATAAAGACCTCCATAATATCCTCCACCATGTCTGTGAAAATGGCTAACAAGCACCATTGAAATATCGCCGGTGCATTGCAAAGCCCAAAGTACATTCTCCAAAAGGCGAAGATGCCATATGGACAAGTGAAGGATGTTTTCTCTCTATCTTCGGGGGCTATTGATATCTGATTGTACCCCGAATATCCATTCAAGAAACAGAAGTGCGATCACCCGGCCAGCCTGTCCAATATTTGGTCGATGAAAGGCAAGGGGAAGTGGTCATTTCGGGTGGCTGTGTTCAAGTTTTGGTAATCCATGCAAATCCGCCATCCCGTGACTGTACGAGTTGAGATCAACTTATTGTTCTCATTTTGCACAACAGTCATTTCCCCCTTTTTCGGTACACATTGGACAGGGCTGACCCAATTGCTATCAAAGATGGGGAAGATGATTCTCGCATCTAACCATTTGATCACTTCCTTCTTTACTACCTCTTTCATGTTCGGGTTCAGCCTTCGTTGATGTTCTCTGGAAGGTTTGTGCCCTTCTTCCAAAAGAATCTTATGCATACAGAAGGTTGGGCTGATACCCTTTATGTTTGCCATGGTCCAGCCAATGACAGTTTTACTTTCCTGCAGTACCTGTAAGAGCTGTTCTACCTGCATATATAGCAAATCAGATGATATAATAACAGGCAAAGTAGAATCAGGGCCTAAGAAAACGTACCTGAGGTAAGCTGGGAGCGGCTTTAGCTCCAGCTTGGGTGGTTCCTCTACTGATGGCTTTGCTGGAGGTGTAGCCCTTTTTTCCAACTCAAGGGACTCCAATTGAGGTTCCCTTTTCCAGAATACTTGGCCTTCAAGTGCCATGACCCACTCAGCTAACCCTTCACCATCCATCTCTTCTAAATTTGTCAGACATGCCTCCAATGGATCTTTAGCAATCAAGGTCACATCATCTTCTTGCAGGATCACATCCACTGCCTCCACTAGAGAGCAATTAGCATATTCATTGGGTCTCCTCATAAATTGCTGAACATTGAATATGACTTCTTCATCGTTCAGTCTCATTTTTAATTCCCCAATCTCACAATCGATCAGTGCTCTCCCAGTGCCAAAAATGGCCTACCTAAAATGATAGGTATCTCCCCATCTACCTGACAGTCTAGCATAACAAAGTCTATAGGGAACACGAACTTCCCCACTTGCACCAACACATCATCAAGAATATTAGTTGGCCTTTTTACCGTACGGTCTGCCAGCTGCAGCATCATCGAAGTCGGTCTAGCTCTGCCAAGGCCCAGTTTGGTGTATACAGCCATAGGCATCAAATTTATACTGGCTCCCAAATCACATAATGCCTTTGCAAAGGCATAACTTCCAATCGTGCATGGAATAGTGAAGCTACCTGAGTCAGACATCTTTTGAGTCATCGGTCTAGTCACTACTGCGCTGGAGGACTGCGTTATAGTCACTGTGGATAGGTCCTGAAAATCAAACTTCCGTGACATTAGGTCTTTCATCATCTTCGCATAACCTGGCATCTCCCTCAAGGCATCCATCAAAGGAATATTCAACTGAATTTGATGCATCATCTCCATGAATTTCTTGTATTGATCTTCCTTCCTTTGTTTTACCAGTCTCTGAGGGAATGGTGTAGGTATCACCCTTTTTGCACTGCTTGCTGGCTTCTCTCTGTTGGGGTTCTGTGGCACAAGAGGCACCACCTGTTCTGTAGCTTGTTTATTTACCTTAGCCTTACCCTTTTCATCTTGACCCTGTTCAACCACCACTTCAGTCAGATTTGATGGTTCATCTACCTCTAGTGGAGTTGGAGTGACTGGCATAGTCTCTTTGCTGGCTTGTTCAACCTCCTGCTCTTTGTCTAAATCTCTCCCATTCCAGAGACTTACTGCCATCAGTTGATTCGGGTTTTGCTCCTTAGGGTTAATATTTTTGTCCACTGGCAATGTTCCCTGGGGGCGGTTGTTTAAAACCATAGACAACTGCCCCAACTGAGTTTCAATGTTCTTTATAGCTGAATCATGTACTGCCAACTTTTCTTGCATCTTACCATTTGTCCCAATGAGTTGCTGGAGCATCCCCCTGATCTCTACCATGTTGTTATCTTGCTGCTGAGGAGGTGGCTGATATGTTAACTATTGCTGGTTCTGTTATGGGTAGCCCTATTGTCTCTGGTGGTATGGCACCATTTGGCCTTGAACTTGCATGCCCCCAGGCTGAGGCATGTTGGGTTTGTATTGCTTATTTGGTGCCGGTCTCCACTGTTGTCCTCCTTGTCTCTAACCCCCAAAGTTGTTAACATAATTCATATCTTCCCTTGCCCCTTGATTTTCACCTTCTCCGCTCCATGAACACAGATAAGACTGATTAACACAGGGTGTACACAGTCCTTCATTTCTCGTGTCAACAATATGCACCTGTTTGGTACCAATATCATCTATCTTCTTTGTCAAAATACTCATCTGAGTCATGAGTATGGCCATGTTCTCTGCATGAGAATTATTTGGGTCAAGAGGAGCTGAATGCACTATGGGTGCTAATGTTGTATCTCTAGTCATCCACCCCGAATTCTGGGACATCTTGTCAAGAAGGACTTTGCACTCGGTGAATGTCTTACTCAAAAATGCACCTCTAGCTGAAGTATCCACATTGGCCTTTAGATTGTCAGCTAACCCCATGTAGAATCTCTGGCCAAGCATCTGGTCTGGAATGCCATGGTGAGGACACTTCACCTGTATCCCTTTAGTCGACTGCTTCTTGTACTGCAATATTTCATCAATCTGCCTTGCAGTCTTGTTGGGTGAGTAGAACTTATTCAGGAACTGCTTTACTAATTCCTCCCAGGAGACAATGGAATTGATTGGGAGCGAATTCAGCCAAGTCTGAGCTTCCCCAGACACAGAGAACGGGAACAGTAATAGCTTGACAGCTTCTGGGGTCACATTTGGCTGCCTTTGAGTCACACAAATTGACAGAAAGTTTTTCAAATGTTGCTGAGAGTCTTCAATGTGTGACCCAGAGAACAATACTTTATTCTATAGCAGATGCAGCATGTTGTTGGTGATCTGGAATGTCTCCGCTTGAATTGCGGGCACAGCTATGGCAATTGCTAGGTTGTCAACTGTGGATTGAGCCCAATCATAAAGTGTAGCTTCTGGCACAAGAGGTGCCACCACTCTGACGTTTGGGTCAGCTGGCTCATCCCTGATGTTTCCGTTGACGTTCTCTACGCCACCCATGTCAATTTCAAGCTGGTGTGGTTGTTGTGATTGTTGGATCCTCTTGTTGGCACGGTTCAATGCCCTGAATGTTTTCTCGGGGTCTAAAAGTCCTTCAAGCAGTTCTCCAGTCCTCGAAGAATTTCTAGGCATACACCTGAATTTCACAAGAGTTCAAACGTTAGAATTTCAATGAAAATTGTTTAACACCTTTGGAAATTGATTTGAACTAATAATTTTAACACTACTTCTAAGTTGTAATAAATAACACCGTTAGTTCTCCTACAACGGCGCCAAAATTTGATAACTCCAAATTATGCCTTTTAAAGGAAAAAGCGGTCGCTGCAAATATAATTCGATTTAAGTCCGGAATCGAATCCTTAGGGAACTAACCTATCTATTACACTCTACGGCAATATTATTATCAACTCAATCAATCTCTAGATGCAAGATTTTTGATCAACAAATATTGGGTTTTTTGCTTAACTACTTCAACTACTATTAAAAATAACAGTAAGCTAAAACAAAGATAATTCAATGGTAAAAAGGTCTAGGGCACTGATTTCCCCAATTGCTAGTTTAGGTCTTGACTCTTCCGCTATAATCTCGTCGTAATACTCTATAAGGATTAAAAGTTATGGGTTATTGTAATTATCTCTCGGTCAAGTATAATAATTTACTAGAGCATTCTCTCGAACTACTCTAGCTGACAATAGTTATGCAACTCTAAATTATCCCACCAAAGTTTTGTTATCTCTAAACCCACTTTTAAGTTCAAGTAATGAATCTCTTCAATTACCCAAAAGTGGTGTTGTTCAACAGCTATCTAACCTAATATTCTCTCTCGAGCAATATAAGGTAATTAGACACGATTAATCTAGGGTCCATTCAATTAATCACCATACAAAACGTAGTTGAACAATCATATCATAAATCTGGCTCGATTATAACAACTTGAGTCAAAACTTCAACCAACAATTGGTTGCATCAACCCTAGATAAGTATTTAGCTACTCATAACAAAATAAGAGAAAACTACTAAATTGTTCATAATGTAAAATTGCAAGAACTAAAAGGAGATAGAAAAACTTTGATGTTTGGTTGATCTTCTCACTCTTGTTCTTGCCTCCAAAAGTAGTCTAAAATCAGCTTAGCACAATCTTGGGCAAATTTCTAAAGCATATAAGGGTTTTACAAAAGTTTCCCCGATTTTACACTTTGGTCCTCAAACTTTCCAGCAGCGTGAACAGTGCACTGCGGTCGACCGCGGTGAATGCTAACCTTTCTGCCTTACGTTGTTAATCTACCGCGGTGCCACAGCGGTCGCGGTGGCCTTCTTGCCCAGGCCGTTTATGCTTCTTTGTGTTTGGGTACTTCTCGAGTGGACGTTTTTCTTCACATTATCGCCTCCAAAACACTCCATATTGCTTCCTCTCATATAATATTCCTTGCTAAGCAAAAGAACACTATTTAGAGCATTTTATTGGTAATTTATCTATAAAACAACAACAATGTATGATCTTATTATGATGTAAATATCAACTATATAGCCTACTATCAACCATATAACAATGTGAGCAGTAAGAGGGAGTCGAATCATATTTCACTTTTTCAGTGAACATCTCCATATTCTCGGTATAGCATTTCTGATTTGAACATTGACTACATTGAGATGTGGTCTTGTAAGATCAATTTTCACACGAACTATAGCAGTAGTGGGTCTTAATTTAGATGTGGTGGCTTTATCCATGGTGAGAGAAATACCAATAGACTCAACAGTATGACATATGGCATCCCATTCATAATAGTTCCAAGGAAGGTCGGGTAAGGTGATCCTACCAGGTGTATGTGAAGATTCACCATCGGGTTTGAATTTAGTTGTCCATTTATCTAGACTCATCACTGTTTCTGAACCAATTATTATTAAATTTCTCGAAATGACATTCAAATGATCATCCAAATTGTCGAAGTCGATAAATACATGTTTCAAGTCATAAGCTCCAATCTTAATGGTTCCTTTTCTTGGGAAACATTTCGCAAATTCACCACGAAAAATATCAATAGAAGGCCGATTTCTGAGGAACTTACCAATAATTTTCCATTTACATGTTTGGGCAAGGATATCGTTCTCCTCTTTGGTGAAAATGACAAAGGGTTTATCATTGACAACCCCATACGACCTGTGATGAAGCTTGACGTGATTTCTATCAGAGATTGAAGGTCGATTTTCCAAAGCCCCTTTGTATGAAGTTTGCACAGAATCTTCAGGCAGTACATTTTTGTGCATGCCCCTATTTAAAGTTGGAGCACTCAAAGGGGGGAAATCAGTAAGAGGTTTTGAGGAAGTTATTGAATTGTAATTAATATCTCCTCTTCAGATTGGAGACTTGGTTGCTGGAGTGAAGTTAAATGTTGTTGAGGGAGTAATAACTGGTGAAGGAAGGTAATTGAATAATCTATTTGGAAGATTTGGTGATGGTGGCGGGTCGGGGAGGCCGGTGATTCCACCAGTTGGGACTGTATATGGTGAAATCGGGAAGTCTAATTTTTCGATATCGAGGCACCTCAGAAAACCATCTCGAAGTCTCGAGGCCACAAGGTTATGGTTGAATCTCCTCCCTCGGGGTTCGTCGAGACCTGATCTTGGGACAACGTTGACCTCGACCACGATAGAAATGGGGAATTCCCAAGGCACGTGGCTAGGACTAACAGTACTACCCTAGCCCTTAGTCAAGATGTCTTCTAGCTGTCCCATCTCCGTTTCTTTATCATTAATCTATTTTGTACTATGTTGGGATTCCCCTCCTATATAAAGGAGATCCTTATCATTTTATAAGGCTGTGATTCTCCCATTGCTCTACACGAAATATACAAGAACTTTCTATTTGCTCTCTAACATATTCTCTCGATATTATTGCTTTCATTTATTATCTTCATATTTATTCATCATTTATTGCTTATCATTGGCCATAAAGAGTCTCCGTTGATTTATCTTTAACTGTTAGTCATATTTCGACCTCTTTCGATAGCTCACAGTTGAGCTCGGGAATCGACCTCTAGGCCCCAAATCAGCAAGCTCGAGGCCTCGATAATTGACTCATCGGTTTGGTTATCGCTTCGCTCCTTGCTCTTATCTCGTTTCTAAACTTCACATGTAGCATCAACTTCTTAACAAACAAGCATAAAAATAGATCACGTATTTTTAGAATCCCATTAACAAATTTAATTGTTATTAGCATTTTCACGGTAAACAGTTTGGTGCCCACCGTGGGGCTAAAAATAATAGTGATTATTTTCTTGTTGTTTTCGTCCTATAATGCAAGTCATCTTTCACGCTTTTTCTTGTCCAAGATCTTCGACTTCAGGTCAAAATGTCTAACTCAGTAAATAAAGGCGAAAAAAACAATCTTGAGGACTACGGAGAAAATGGTGTGGATGTTCCAGTTGTTGGTGTGCCACCACAAAATACTGGGAATGCGCCAGAACCAATCCCCGTAGACGCGGTCTCACGCGACGCCCAACGGGTCGATATAAGCTCGCATATCGATAGGAGCGTGCCTCAGGGAGATCCACAAGAATCTCAGAAAACCCTGACCAGGGAAGAGCGCGAGGTTAACCTTCATGTTATTTTTAAAATGTTGCATGCACAAACAGCTAGCTATTGCTCAGCTGCAAAGTCACCAGAAAACTCCCAGCACGATAGCACTGGGGACAGCTTCCTCAGCCGAACAAGTACCAGAGAGATCAAGCAATAACGGGTTGGTGATCGATCCCGCCATTGTAAAAATTCTCGAGACCTTACCAAAAGGATCGAATCGGGCGAGAAAATGATAAAACCCAACGACAAGAAGGTCGAGACCTACAACCCCAGGGTCGACCAAATTCCGGGCGCACCCCCGGTCCTGAAAGGTGTGGATTCTAAAAAAATTCATATAAAGGCCGTTCCCAGAGGAAGCGACTCCGAAACCCATTCTGAAGAAGTTCAGAATGCCAGAACTCCCAAAATACAACGGGACCTCAGACCCCAATGAGCACGTTACTGCTTACACCTGCGCAGTGAAGGGCAACGACATAAAAGACGACGAGATCGAGTCCGTCTTACTGAAGAAGTTCGGGGAAACACTCTCGAAGGGGGCCATGATGTGGTATCACAACCTAACTCCTAACTCCATAGACTCGTTTGCCATACTGGCAAACTCCTTCATAAAAGAACATGTTGGTGCCATCAAAGTAGCAATGAGAAAATCCGACGTCTTCAAGATCAAGCAAAGGGAGAACGAGATGCAGCGAGAATTCGTATCTCGCTTTCAAACGAAATGAATGGAACTACCACCGGTCTCGACGACTGGGCGGTGCAGGTCTTTATTATGGGTCTGGTCGAATATCCCGCCGTGACTTGATCGGACGTCCACAACCGATACCAGTCAAAAATCAGGGTCGAGGACAACCATCTAGGAGCCTCCTCGGGCTCAGTATACCCAAGAAAGCTCTTGGCGAAGGAGCCAAAGCCAAACAAAGAAAGATATCAACCATACACCGAAGACAGACCGAACGCCCCGAGGCACAACCTACCTCACAACGATCATAGGATAGACCGAGGACAAAATCCTTGGGGACTCATCAACAGAGTCGGGTTTGATAGGAACGCATATCCAACGGAGGCGCCTCGCTTATTAGATACAACTTCAACGTCGATGTGTCAGACATCGTGTTTGCCATCAGCAAAATTAGAGATGCTAGATGGCCCAGACCTGTACAATCGGATCCTTCACAAAGGAACTATAATCTAGTATGCGAGTTTCATAACACGTATGGACACAGGACCGAAGATTGCTGGCAACTCCGGGAGGAAGTGGCCCGGTTACTCAACAATGTCCATCTTCGAGAATTCCTCAGCGACCGAGCCAAAAACTAGTTTCGAGAAAGGGAAACAACCAAAAAGAACAAGGCAAACGAGCCGCAAAATGTCATCCACATGTTCTTTTGAGACGGCCGCCACTAGCCGAAACACCAAAGTCCCCTCCAGTAGAGGGACTAAGAGATAAATCAACAAAATATAGCAGCCGCGAAACCATCTCCAATGTTCGAAAGCGCCATCACCACTAAGGTATAACCATCTCATTTTTATTTTATATTATATTTCATGCTGACCCTTGTGCAGGCGCCCGACCGAAGTAGTCAAAGTGCTAACCCAGCTCGAAGACCTTAAGGTTTTGAAGCATCTATTGCACTTCTTTCCTTCGACCGGGTTCTTATCCCGAAAAGGGTTTTAAAGGCAAGGTTTTTAACGAGGCAACATCCGCATGCTACTTAAGGGAGATTCAACAAGTATTCGAGGCTTGTTTTGCAATCGAACCTGAACACTGAGGGACACCCCCCGGAAGGTCATACACTCAAAAAAGATAAGAAATGCCAAATTGGGTCCCAATAAGAAAATGATGTACTGGGCCAAATGGTCAAACGAGCCTTGTCTGTATAGCCGGACCCCCGACGGCAAAAACATATACACTTATAATTGAAGAATATCTTTTTTCAAAGAATCTCGCACTCCAAAAGAAGCTCGGCACCTCCACAAAAATGACTTCTCCGCCAAAAACGTCCCGAATAATCGGGGACTGGCGTCAACAATTCAACATCTAAATGACCTCCAGGTCGAGACTCCAAAATCATAAGCCCTCAGATGAGGCAACATGAAAATCGCGAAACATCTCCAATGCCGAAAGTACCCTGAATACTCGGGGACTGGCGTCAAAATCTTAAAAAACGTACGACCTCAGGGTCGGAAACTCCAAAATCGTAAGCCCTCGATGAGGCAATAAAAAGTTTGCAAATAATGGCTCCCAAGTCAAGAAACCCTCGATGACTCGGGGACTGCCGTCAAGCACCACCTCCATCAACTTGTCAAAACCCGAGGCCATAAGAACCCTGAGCGGACAGACTCGGTCTCATAAGACCTACATAAGGCAGCAACTATATCTGTAAGACCTCAAGCAAGGCATGAACCACAGTTGTACCAAGTGATAATATCTGTAAGACCTCAAGCAAGGCATTAACAATACTTGTACCAAGTATCCAAACTATAAGACCTCAAAGGAATGAAAAACATATAAGACCATACTAAAGGCATAAATCCGATCTCAAAGTTTCGACTATATATTGAACTTGTAAGACCCCTAAAAAGGCATAACCTCGATATAGATGCCGAAACTATCTCACTCGGGACTCAAAGGCTCTGGCCGAACACAAGTGACTCCGGTCACACAGTTGTACCAGCCGAACTAATGCGACTCGGCGACGCCTGACTGTCGCTACAAAATCACAGGCCTTGAATTACTCTGAATCTACTTCGGAAAGAACCAGTTAAATAGGATACCCTCGATACAGGCAAAAGAGCTTCGACCACGTCATCTCATAAACATCGTCTTTGAGATACTCAGCTTACGAGCCAAACCTCCCGAGGTGCTCGATCATCGCCATATAACGACTCACAATCGAGGTTTTTTATTAAGCCGTCGAAGAGTCAGTCAAACACTATCTATCCTTATTGAGGGAAAAATAAAACCCACATAAAAGGTCGCATCGACCAAGCACGTAAAAGCCATTGTCGCCAACCAAATGAGCCTCAGGGCTACCCACATAAAAGGTCGTATCGACCAAGCGCGTAAGAGCCATTGTCGCCTGCCTAATGAGCCTCAGGGCCACACACATAAAAGGTCGCTTCGACCCAAGGCGTAAGAGCTACTGTCGCCAGCCCACACAAATACAAAACTTTAGTGTCGGATGAGCTCGAGTCATAACCTAATTCGGAGACTGAACCTAAAATAGTTGACTAAATATGCCTAAGAGAAAGGTGTAAGAGCCATTGTTGCCAATCCACACTAAAAAGGCCGCATCGGCCCAAGGCGTAAGAGTTGTCGTCGCCATCCCACATAAAAGGTCACCTCGACCAAGCGCATAAGAGAATACGGGCCAGCCTAACGAGCCTCAGTGCCATATCACGAATCTAAGGATTCCTACCAACTCAAAGGTCGATTGATCTAGCCTAAATCTCGTCAAAGAGGAACCCGGAAGGTACAAAAACCGCGAGGTTTCCCCCTTATACATACATTTAATAAAATACAAGCTCCATTTATAGTGTACTGTGAAAACACTATATACAAAGACAAAGAAAGAAAATAGACACCCCCTTGGGACTACGGCCCGACGGCCCCATCCTCGTCATCTTCGGCATCGGACAGAAGGAACTTGGAATCATACTCCTCCACCTTGGCTTGATCGATCTCCTCCGAAAGATCGAAACCCCTGGCATGAACTTCCTCAAGAGTTTCCCTCCGAGATTTGCACGTCGCGTACTCTTTACTGCTGCTCGCACGACCAAGAGTTCTCCTTAGCTCAGCCCTAGCAGTGGTAGCACTCTTTAAATAGGTTGTCACCCTCTGATCCCCCCTAGTGCAGCTCATCACACCCTTGGCCCGGACATTTACCACCTCGGCCTTCTCCTTCGAAAGCTCAGACTCGAGCCTTGTGATCATGTTCGCCTGCACAGAATCATTCGCAGGAGCATCCAAATTTGCATCTCCAGGCTAGAAACTTTAGCCAAAGCACTCTCCTTTGCCGTAATTTGGGAATCTACATGGGCTTGCATCTCGTCGAACTCACGTTTGACCCTGCCAACTTCGCCCCAGAGATGCTCTAGCTCCTCCATTTTGCTCCCCAACTAAAATATCGATATGTTAACCTCCGGAGATGAAAGAAGGAGCATAAGTCAACATGAAACACAAGATACTTGTCTCTCGAGGCAGCTCTCGCGGCTCCGACTTCGATCCGCCTCACACCGCAGGGATACCAGCTCGCTTTCTTATTTCACACAAAGAATCTTAAGGGATTTCTCCCTTCCAAAGTTCTCCGCAACCGAGCCTCATAGAGAAGTAGCTCAGATTTGAGCCTGTCAAAGGCCTACGAAAGAAAATTCAATGAGAAAGGAAGAATGTGAAACCGGAATAGTCCTATGCCTGCTACCAAACTTACCATAAAACCGAGCTGTTGATCCTCACAAAAAGCCGATCCAATGTCTGATGGCTTAGTATCCCCCAAAGCGCCTTTGTCAGGAGAAGAAGAAGGCATCACGTGCTCCTCACTCTTTGAAGCGCCATCAGCAGAAACGGGGAATGTTCTTTCGAGAACGGAAGCCTCTGAAACCGAATGATCAGTCGAATCACCTCTCTTGATCCACTGAAAAGGACTCGCCACACTGCGAGCCTCCTCACACCCCGGAGATTGTTTTCGTTTATCATCGACCCTCAATCCCAAGGTCGGCAGTCTCTCCTCCTCCCTCAGAGGACATGGCCTCATCTAGGAAAAATCTCCAATACTTGCGGCAGCTAAGTTAATACACTAAAAATAAAAGTACCATTCTAGGGAAATAAGCTACCATGCGCTTACCATGATGTTTTTCCTCCCATCTCCCCTTGGATAGGTCTCGCCACCTGCGCTTATTATAGGTCGAACAAACGGCCAGCTTACGAGATCACTCGGCCAAATCCACGACATCGTTCGGCAACCAAGGAGTCGCTGCAAAAAATATATATGCAGAAAAATGTCGTAATGGAGCCCCCCTCCAGACAATGTGATAAAAATAGAGGTATAACACTTATATGTGAAATTCCATTTCTCAGCAAAGGGTAGAAACTCTCCAAGAATGATATCAATCATCCGAGCTCAAATGAATCGGCTCATCCATCCTCGGTCTTCGTTCTCTTCATTGTCAACGGCAGGAGATCAGGTAGATCGACACTGTAGAGTAATCAAACCTCGATAAAGCAGTGGCCAATACAACCTCACAAGATGATTGAGGGTAAAATCGAGTCCGGCCTTCTCTGCAAAGTATCTTATCATCTGCACTATCTTCCAAAGAGATGGTGAGCTTGCGCGAAGGTAACCTGATATCTCCGACAGAACTCAAGCAAGACCAGGTCGGGGGAACCCGATGTAAAATTGTGCATATACACGCTCAAAAACTCCTCGACATAGGTCATGATGCTCTCCTCAGAGGAAGGTACTTGTAGCACCATCCCTTCTCCCCATCCGCGGTCTTTTTTGATCATTTCGAGGTGCTCCTCCCCTACTGATGAGATGAACCTCGACGCGTGCTCCCAATGTCCTTGGATGTTGGGAGGTCTCTCCAATGTAAAGTCTTTCCTCGAAACAAAGCACCTCAAGGCCCACTCACCGGGCACCGGTAGTGTACCACCGACCGGACGCGGAACAGAGGCAAAACTCCCTTCTCCTTGATGGGCAGATATCGACGTAGCAGTCATGACTATGATAGAATAAGAGGAGGAGGATATAGATCTCGACAAAAAATTTGAGTTAAAACAATGAGAGAACTAGCGCAAAACACCAAGTTCTATGGGAGAAATGGTTACTCGAAGTAGCAGAATCTCCACTGAGGAAGTAAGTGAATGAATATATAGGGGCAAAGCAGCGACTGCTCGCCTACCCAGAGGGCCAATTAATCCTGACCATGGTAACATCACTTTTTCCTTAGGAAATGTACTTGCAGGATCACCCCAGGGCCCCCTTTATCAAATCGCATGAATGCTACTACCCCAAGAGAGTCGAGAGGTATCGAGACCTCGGGGACTTCTTGCCATCACAAGAATCGGCCCCAAAAAACGTTATCAACTTAACTTCGATATAAGACCCAATTACTCCAACAATGGGCTCTAAGGGATTAGTATCACAGTTCAAAGATTAGCTCTACTAGAGCAGAAAGATACAAAGAATGGAAAGACTTGGGGCAGAAAATGCCTTTTTTCATTGCCAAAAATATATTTACAAGAGACGTCTTTACTAGACTCACTCCCCCGGGAGTACATGCACAAAAAGAAAAAAGGAAAAAGCGACCTACTCTTCATCACCGCTACCCTCCGAACCATCTCCAGGATCCTCGTCTAGTATTATCAAAAGCGTCAACTTTGTCTCCAGCTCCCGGGCCTCCTCAATTCCGACTGACAGATCGACGCCTTCGACCTCGATCTCCTGCAAGGTTTTCCTCCTCGCCTCCGCCCTTGCATGTTCGATGGCCCGAGCCAGTTTCTGCTCCGCCTTTATCGATACGTCATGAGCTATTTGATTCATCATCGCAGCATCCTTCAGGTAAGTAGCAACATTTCCTTTGATCTCAGACTTGGCCACAACCAGCGCACCAATCTCTTTTCGAGCATCCTTGAGAAGATCATGGGTCAACGCTAACTCCGAGGTCACTACCTCACTTTGTTTCCTCAGCCCGAGGATCTCCACATTCAGTCGCCTAATCTCGGAGTCATTTTGCTCGACCTACAAAAAGAAAAGTAAACCATTCAGTATAGAATTATGGGAGCGAAGGAAAGACTCATGCATAACAAAATACCTACTCGACAAGGGCAGCTTTTTCTCGGAGTGCTCCCTCCAAAGTAGCTCGGAGCTCGCTTGACTCTTTCTCCTTCTGGGTAGAACGAGTGTCCGACTCTCGCAGCCTCATGGACAACTTCTCAAGCTCCTTCTCACGGCATGAAAGCTCCTCGTTAATCCTAGAGAGGGCATGGTCGTACATCTCCTTAAACTACAGCAAAACAGAAGAGTTAGAATAATGAAGAAAGGTGCTCAAGACTAAAGGAAATAAAATTAAAGCAGCAATCACCTGCTGCATAAATCTTTCTGCCACCTTGACAGATCCGAATTTCAAGATCGACGTTCTCGCTAACATCGTTAAGAATATTTCCAAACGTGCCTCCCTCTTTAAAAGAACCCCAGTTTTGGCAGCGTTCGCATCTTGAGCATCCCATAGCTTCCCTGACAAGAACTGAGAGCCAGAAATGAAATCATTTATGTCACCGATTTCCTCGATGGGCAACTCCTACTCCTGAAAAGCTCCGGGTCTCAGCCCTTCAAGGTCAGAAACAATGGTCCCCCCAGCAGAAATTGCACCAAACCCGGTCATGGGATCCGAGGCCACTTTGATACCCTCCTCAAGGGTTTTTGACCTACGGGACCAACCTGAGTCGGCCATTCCCGATTCAGCGGCCTCCGGTCGAGGCACCTGCGAGGCTCCCGCACTCGACCTTGTCCTTCATGACAACCAACACTCGTCATCATCGTCATTTTCATCATCATCCTCATCCTCAGCATCGGGACTTGCTCTGGAAGATGAAGTCGAGGTCCTATTAACAGCACGAGTTTCGCGTGACTTAGGTCTCTTTGCCACAGAAGGATCGGCAGTCGCCTTACCTTTCCTTTTCTTGCCCTTGACGGGCTCCGACATGTCCATTTCGCTACCAGGGGGCGGCCTCATCAGCATATTCTCACCAAGTCCTGCACGAGCGCAGTAACCATAATTTATCGGCACAAAAAATATGGGGAGAAACATAAATCTAAGGCATAGGTGGTGAGGAAACTTTACCATGATTCTTGGTCACCCATAGCTTCTTATCAAGGTCGGTCCAAGATCGAACAAGATATGGGAATGTAGTGTCCAACCGTTCGATCAACCCTGGCAAATCTAAGATCGCTTTGGGGTACCAAGCACTGGCTGCAGGAAATACAAAGAGGTAATTATTCTGGAAGAAAGGAAAGAATATCATAAAACATAACTAAGGAAAAAATGCTTACGTTGTGTGTTCCACTTCTCCAAGAAGGGCATCCTCTCGGCCGGAATTATGTCCGAGGTTCTCACCCGGATGAACCTATTCATCCACCCTCGTTCATTCCCCTTGTCGATGCTCGAGAAAAATAATTTTTTGGGTCGGTGGTGAAGCCTGATCAAAACTCGATAAAATCGAGTGCTGTATAACCTAATCAAATGTTTGAGGGTAAAGGTCTCGCCCACAACCCCTTCGGTGAAATGGCGGAGCATCAAGACTATCCTTCAGAAAGAAGGATAGATTTGGCCGAGCGTCACTCGATATTTGTCACAAAAATTGAGGATAACCGGATTTATCTCCAGGGGAGAGGATTCAGAGGAATTGACAGGACCCAAAGTAAAGGGGTAAGTATACATATAAAAGAAGCCAGCCTTGTGGTACGTTATATTTTCATCAAGGCTAGGAATATCCACCTCCCCTGCCTCGTCCCATCGATAGTCTTTCTTCATCGTCTCTATGTTGGTCACGACACTAATGTATCGGGACACGTGTTCACATCAGCCCGGTGTAGATGAAGTGGTATCGATGGTAAAGTTTTTCAATATATCAAGTTTGGAGGGAGTACACTGTTCCAAGGTAGGTATCACTTTGGGTTTCCCTTTAGATTTCCGTGATGAAGAGGCAGCCTCGTCCTTCCGAGGAATCGTCTTGGAGGTTCTAGCCATGATTATGGTGAAATTTCTCTAATAAAGCAAGAAGAAAGGATGCAAGTAGGGATGGGTATGGCTTTGCAAATCTGAAATAGTTGGGAAAGTGAAAGTTATCCAACAATTGGTGCCTTTATAGGAGCTGTGTGGGAAGCGAAAGGGACGAACTGGTAGCGGTTTGTGGGCTTCTCGATAGTCGCGTCTGATGGCGATCCTTGTGTGGTTTTTTGGGCATGGCATTTAATGCTCTAATAGGCTGACGTCACAATGATGATACCCTCAGGTCAAAATCTCACAATTGTTTCTCATCGCTCCTCTCTAAGAAACGCAGGGACTATCTATATACGGTGAAATTGGAAAGTCCAATTTCTCGACATCGAGGCACCTCAGAAAACCATCTTGAAGTCTCGAGGCCACAAGGTTATGGTCGAATCTCCTCCCTCGGGGTTCGTCGAGGCCCAATCTTGGGACAACGTTGACCTCAGCTACGGTAGAAATGGGGAGTTCCCAAGGCACGTGGCTAGGACTGATATGACTACCCTAGCCCTTAGTGAGGATGTCTTCTAGCTCCCATCTCTGTTTCTTAATCATTAATGTATTTTGTACTATGTTGGGATTCCCTCCTATATAAAGGGGATCCTTATCATTTTATAAGGATCTATTGCTCCCATTGCTCTACACAAAATATACAAGAACTTTCTATTTTTGCTCTCTAACATATTCTCTCGATATTATTGCTTTCATTTATTATTCATATTTGTTCATCATTTATTGCTTATCATTGTCCATAAAGAGCCTCCGTTGATTTATCTTTAACTGTTAGTCATATTTTGATCCCCCTCGATAGCTCACAGTTGAGCTCCGGAATTGACCTCGAGGCCCCAAATCAGCAAGCTCGAGGCCCCAATAGTTGACTCATCGATTTGGTTATCGCTTCGCTCCTTGCTCTTATCTCGTTTCTAAACTTCAAACATAGCATCAACTACTTAACAAACTAGCGTAAAAAAAGATCACGTATTTTTAGAATCTCATCAACAAATTTAATTGTTATTACCATTTTCACAGTAAATAGGGACATTCGAGGGGTCAGAATTGTATGGGTCGAAATCTGACCGCACTTGGATCGGCATTAAAAGGAATGGTGAGGGGTCAACTTAGCTGTGGTCATATTCACGAGACATCATAACAACGAGTATCTCGGTCGCTGCTGGGATTCAACTATCAGAAAGCTTGTACGGCAAAGAATATGTCGTGAGATTTAAGGGGAATGACCCAACGTTTAATCAATAGATTAAGGTATTCTGGCTAAGAACCGTTGGATAAAAGGAAATACTTACTATATATATAGAGGGAAGATAACAACAAAAGGGGGCTTCTCTCTTCAGAAAAAAGAGGCAGAAGAACCGGAAACTGCTACATGAGAAAAACAAGAGAAGTTTCGGATCTAGGCGGCTAATCTTCGTATTCATCTTTCTTGAACCAACAAAGATAGATCACGCAGCTGTTAATGGCATTCCTTCTTTTCCTTCTTTATTCTTACATTATTGAACAGTACATCAAGAATGTAAGCATGTCATTTATATTCGATATCTTTTATAAGCCTTAAAGTTCATGAGCTTGATTATATTTTATTCTTCTATTCAATGCGCTTTGATCTAGAGTTAATTATCCTTGGTTAGGATTTATCCTCTATCTTTCTTACTTTTTGTTCAAACAGAAATAGTAGAATTTGGAAGGTAACGGTAATATTTTATACTTAGAGAGAAGGAAGACACTTTATATCTACGTTTTTGCTAACTTTTTGAGAAGGAGATTTGAAGGGGCACATAAGACCTTAGTAGTATGCAACTACGCATTAAAGCTTGTGGTAAGTGTGCATTTAATCCTAAGGATGGCAACAACGTGAGGCGGGTTTGCCACTATATGGGTACGGGACAGGCAGATTGAACAAATTATTTGGAAAAGGCAAAATACATAAGTAGCCACCTGAACTTTACACCAAATCCCTGTTGCACACTTTCTGAGGACGAATATTATATTACACACGAAACCTTTCAAAATTGTGTATAGTACACACTACTTTTTTCTTGACCAATTTCTCAGAATATGTGTAGTGTCACGCACCAATAACATCATGCCACGTATTAATAATTTTTTTAAATAAAAAATGCTTAAATTTCTGTTGACCAATTTCTCTTTCATAGTCTATTTCTCTTCCAGAAAGAACCAGAGGCACCACACCATACTTCAATTCTTCTCTTTATATGAAGACCCACTTTCTTCATCATCTTTGTTCTTATTTACCACTATTTCTCCTTACTCTAAAAATTTATTACCGTTTTTGGGTTTCTAGGTTTTGTTTGCTATAGAAATACCATTTTTACCAATGGGTATTTCCACTGTAACAATGACCGGAAAATAGAGGTCGCCATCGTTTGCAATTTTAACAAAACGAGACCAGATCTGAACGAAGAACCACCAATTTGTCGGAAAGATCTGAGAGCTTTACCCCGTCGGAGAAAATCTGACCTCGTCGGCCATGAACTGACAGTGAAAGTAACAACCTGGCAACAGAGGTCTCGGCGTTGCTTGAGGTCGCCGCCAGCATTATGAGTTATGATCGAGATCTACTTAAAAGAGATGAAAAGGAGAGGAGATGGGAGGCGTGGGAGAGAAAATGGTGTTGTGGTTGTCGCCGAATGCCCAAGACGGTAGGGGGGCTCCAAATGGGGAAGAAGACCTGGACATCTTTATCTTTTCTTTTAACTAATAATTTAAGAAAAATAAGGAGAACAAATAAGATTTGGACACGTGTGCATATATAAGGATTTGGACAGATAATGCATAGGTTTTACGCGCTCAGTGTCTTTTGTTAAACACACACGTGCCATCTGGCAAAAGTAGTGTGTAGTCGACACAATTTTGAAAGGTTGCGTGTGTAAATTGATATTCGTCCTGAGAAAGTGTGTAACAGGGATTTGGTGTATAGTTCAGGTGGCTACTTATGTATTTTGCCTTTGGAAAATTTAATGTGGGGGGAGGCGGTTGTGGGTTTTGCAAATTAAGCTACTGGGTTGCGGGTTTTGTGCCTTCTCCAATTTTCATCTTTGCATGTAAATGAATCGATTATGAGTTGTATGCGGTGAATCTGGGGGCCCAAATTCCCCATCGCAAGGCCATCTCGTGGTCATATCCCTCGAAGCTCGGAGCCAAGGTCGAGACTCATCCCCAAGGTTCGTCTAGAGCTGATCCGAAGGGTATAGCATTCTGACTAATGCAGCGGGCCGCAGCGAAAAAGGGGTAAGTTCCCAAGTCACACGACTTGACCTGACAAGGCCGGCCTATCTAAGGCCTATTTTTGAGGCGTCATATCGA
This sequence comes from Nicotiana tabacum, assembly GCF_000715075.1. NCBI lineage: Eukaryota > Viridiplantae > Streptophyta > Magnoliopsida > Solanales > Solanaceae > Nicotiana > Nicotiana tabacum. Next base: position 45,810,391 of record NC_134084.1, read on the forward strand.
GCCATCCTATCTCTGTACTTTCACAGCTAACATGTTTTGTATTACAAGAAATTTCCCTCCTATATAAAGGGGATCCCCAACTCTTTGTGGGGGCACGGCAAGAGCTCCATTCATCCTACTCAAGTGCAATAATATCTTCTCTCTCTCTTCTCTAATTTGCTTATTTCCCTTGGTTCAAAGTCATTTATCTTCGGTCATTCTCCTTACCACTTGGTACTGGCCCGAGGCCGCCCCCATATTCATTGCTTCTTAACTTGTTCTTCATTCTATAGCTTAATGTTGGTAGAAAGAGCCCTATTTAATTATACCTTTAATTGTTATCCCATCCCCGATTATCCCCGGTAGTTCGAGATCGATATCAACGCTGACCCCGAGGTCCTATCGACCATCACTGCACTCGAATAACAGGCCTCTTTGGTTTGATTACTGCTTCATCTTAGCTCGCATTTTATCATTATACTTCATGTTCTTAGCATTAACTTCTTTAATAACTAGCTCGGGAATAGATCACGTATTTTTAGAATCCCATTTACAAATTTAATTATTGTTACCATTTTCACGGTAAACAGTTTGGCACCCACCGTGGGGCTAAAAATAATAGTGATTATTTTCTTGCTGGTTTCTTTACAAAAATGCAAGTTATCTTTCACACTTCTTCTTGCCCAAGATCTTCGCTTTTAGGGCAGGACGCCCGGCTCAGCTAGTGAGATGGGAAACCGAGATCTCAAAAGCGACAAGGAAGTGGACACGACCAACCCAGAGTCCGGTGCGCCCTCGGGTTTAAACCGAGCGAAATGGAGGGGCCCCTAGCATAGTGTCCACATGATTATCGGAGGAACTAATGATCGATAAGGACCCATATCCAAATGAACAAAAACATCCGCTACAGAAAAGGGACCAGCCTAAAAACGCTTATCCAAAAAAACCCTCATATTCGCCGAAGAAGACCTTGAGGCCATTGGGGAACCGCACAACGATGCGCCGGTGATCTCGTTTCTCTTAAACAACACAAGGATAAAGCGCATGCTTGTGAACCCGGGCAGTTCGGCTAACATAATCAGGTCAGAAGTAGTAGAACAGCTGGGGTTGCACAATCAAGTTGTCCCCATCCCTCTAGTCCTCCATGTTTTCAACATGGTCGGAGAAGAGATGAAAGAAGAAATCACCCTCCCGATCAACACGTCTAGAACAACCCAGAGCACTGAGTTTCAGGTCATCGACGGCAACATGAGGTATAACGCCTTACTTAGCAGGCCTTGGATACACAATATAAGGGCAGTGCCCTCGACCTTGCACCAGGTAATAAGGTTCCCCACAAGGAATGGAATCACAATAATACATGGAGAACAGCGGGCAGCAAGGGAAATGTTTGCGGTCCACCAGGAGACGTCAACCCCCATACACTCGGCCTCAAATGAGGAGAGAAGCATGCAGGCTCTGGGAGACGACGAGGAATATTTCTTCACCCCCTCCCCCCCCCCCCGAACTTTCGTCGCCCCCGAAGAATCGAATGCGACCAAGTCGACGGTAGAAGAGCTAGAACAGACTGTTCTGATCGAGAACCTCTCGGATCGCAAGGTATACCTGGGAACGGGGCTGACCCCCGAATTCCGGACAGGGTTTATTCAATTTCTTAGTAACAATATCGATTGTTTTGCCTGGTCCCACCTAGATATGACATGTATCCCACCGGAAATAACCTCCCATCGGCTGAGCGTCAATCCCAAATTAAAACCCGTAAATCAGAAGAGGAGACCGCAGTCCGAGGTAAAGCACGCCTTCATCAAAGAGGAGGTAGTGAAACTTCTTAAAATCGGATCTATTAGGGAGGTAAAGTATCCCAAATAACGTAGTGGTAGTACCAAAAAAGGGGAATAAGCTAAGAATGTGCGTAGATTATAAAGACTTAAATAAAGCATGCCCCAACGATTCCTTCCCGCTGCCTAATATCGATCGTCTGATCGATGCCACGACTGGCCACAAGACCCTAACATTCCTCGATACCTACTCGGGGTATAATCAGATCCAGATGAACCCCGAGGATAGGGAAAAGACCTCGTTCATCATGAAATATGGTACATATTGCTATAACGTGATGCCCTTTGGGCTAAAAAACGCAGGAGTGACATACCAACGCTTAGTTAATAAAATGTTCGAGCATCAAATAGGTAAATCGATGGAGGTATACATTGATGATATGCTAGTTAAATCCCTACGCTCAGAGGACCATCTGACCCATTTACAGGAAACTTTCAACATCCTCAGAAGCTACAACATGAAGCTCAATCCCGAAAAGTGTGCCTTCGGAGTAGGCTCGGGCAAATTCCTGGGCTTCATGGTCTCAAACAGGGGGATCGAGATCAACCGCGACAAAATAAGGGCCATCGAAGAAATCACAGTGGTGAACAACGTGAAAGCCATCCAACGGCTGACTGGAGGATTGCGGCCCTGGGCAGATTCATATTAAGGTTGTCAGACAAAAGCCACCACATATTCGCCCTACTTAAAAGAAAGAGCAACTTCGAATGAACTTCGAAATGCCAACATGCCTTGGAAGAACTGAAACGGTACCTGTCTAGCCCGCCTTTGCTGCACACACACAAGGAGGATGGAACGATATACTTGTACCTGGTCGTGTCCAAAATAGCGGTGAGCAGTGAATTAGCCCTAGAAGAGCAAGGTATGCAATTTCCTATATATTACGTAAATCAAACCTTGGGGGATGCTGAAACCCGATACCCCCACCTAAAAAAATTGGCACTCGCACTATAGTACATCACGCAAGCTGAAGCCTTACTTTCAATTCCACCGCATTTGCATCCTATCGACTTGTCCTCTCCGGAGCGTACTGCACAAACCTGAGTTGTCGGGTCAACTAGCTAAATGGGCCATTGAACTTGGAGGCTATGATATCGAGTATCAACCTCGGACGGCCATTAAATCCCAAATCCTGGCGAACTTCGTGGCCAATTTTTCGCCATCCCTCCACCCCGAGGTAGAGAAGGAACTTTTACTAAAATCAGGCACGTCCTTCGGGGTATGGACCCTGTTCACGGATGGTGCCACAAACGTTAGAGGATCCGGACTCGGTATAGTCGTAAAGCCGCCCATCAGCGGCATAATCCGACAGTCCATAAAAACTGCAAACCTAAGTAACAACGAAGCCGAGTATGAGTCTATGATTGCAGGTTTGGAGTTGGCCAAGGGCTTGGGGGCCCAGGTCATCGAGGCGAAATGTGATTCGCTCCTCATGGTAAGTGAGGTAAATGGGAGCTACGAAGCCCGGGAAGACAGGATGCAGAGGTATTTGGATAAGATCCAAGTCACATTCCACCGCTTCAAGTAATGGACCTTAGTCCATGTACCCCGAGAGTAGAACAGTGAGGCCGATGCCCTGGCAAACCTGGGATCGTCTGCTGAGGAGGAAGACCTGCTCCCCGGGGCTATTTTCCAATTAATCAGGTCCGTGGTCGAGGAAGGTCACTCGGAAATCAACTCCACCAGCCTGACATGGGGTTGGAGAAATAAATACATTGTTTATCTGAAGGACGGGAAACCTCCCGCCGATTCGAAAGAATCAAGGGCCTTGCGAACCAGAGCGGCCCGGTTCTCTCTTGACGAAAACGGGCCCCTGTATAGGAGAACGTTTGATGGCCCCCTAGCAGTATGCCTAGGACCAGGCAACACAGATTATGTGCTCCGAGAGATCCACAAGGGCACCTGCGGATCTGGGGCAGACGCCCTAGTCCGAAAGGAAATCAGAGCAGGCTACTACTGGAATAGCATGGAAAGTGACGCCAAGGAGTTCATCCGAAGATGACAAGTGTCAAAGATTCTCCCCCAAGATTTACCAACCCGGCGAACAGCTACATTCCTTTTTATCACCATGGCCATTTATGAAATGAGGAATGGACATCGTTGGCCCTTTGCCAACGGCACTAGGTAAAGCTAGATTCATTCTATTTATGACTGATTACTTTTCGAAATGGGTGGAAACTCATGCCTTCAAAAAAATAAGAGAAAAGGAAGTCATCAACTTTATATGGGAACATGTCATGTGCCGGTTCGGGATCCCATCCGAAATAACATGCGACAACGGGAGGCAATTCATTGGGAGCAAGGTAACACAGTTCCTTAAGGACAACAAAATCAAAAGGATCCTTCCAACGCCATACCATCCGTGTGAGAATGGCCAGGCCGAATACACAAATAAAACCATCATTCAAAACCTGAAGAAGAAATTAGAAAGTGCCAAGGGAAAATGGCGAGAAACGCTGCCTGAGGTACTGTGGGCATATTGGACGACTCCAAAATCAAGCACAGAGAAGACACCTTTCTTTCTAGTATATGGTGCTGAAGCACTAATACCAGTAGAGGTCGGGGAACCAAGCTCCAGATTCTGGCACGCCAGTGAAGAGTCAAATCACGAGGCCATGGCAATGGCCCTTGAGCTGCTCGATGAAAGACTGGAGGCCTCACTGGTTCGGATGGCCGCCCAAAAGCAGAAAATCGAAAGATACTACAACATGAGAACGAACCTCCGATATTTTGAAATCGGAGATTTGGTCCTAAGAAAGGTTACTCTCAACACCCGAAACCTCAATGAAGGGAAACTAGGCCAGAATTGGGAAGGGTCGTACGATGTCCTCGGGATAGTTAGCAAAGGCTCCTATAAGCTTGGCACCATGGAAGGCGAGCAGCTCCCGAGCAACTGGAATGTGTCGATGCTCAAGCGGTATTACTATTAGGGCATCCGATCATGAAACCCCACGGGAGCCCTCGAGCAAGCATTGCACTCTTTTTCCCGCAATCGGGCTTTTATCCTGAAACAGGTTCCTTGCCGATAGGATTTTTTAACAAGGCAACACCCGCACACTCCTTAAAAAATAATTCAAAGGGGGCCTACATGATTTCCTTTGCAACCATCCCAGCTTTGGAAAAATGACGAACGAGACTCCCAGGAGGCAACACACCGGGCCAAGCAACCCGAGGGGGTGTACCCATGCGGGCCGAGCTCGCAGCAACAAGACAATATGTATTCACGGCCTATATCTACGCCAAGCAATAAAGAATATCTTTTCGGCATTTCATACTTCGAAAAAAACTATTTCGGCATATTCACGGTGAAGGCCTCTCTGCCAAATACGTCCCGAGATACTCGGAGACTTAAACGATTCAGCGCCCATATGATCCCAGGGTCGGAACTCCGGGCTCACAAAGCCCTCACAATGCAACTCCAAGTTCACGAGAAGTGGTATTCAAGCTTAAACAAACTCGATGACTCGCAAACTGTCGCCAATCGCCATACACTGGAAAATCTGAAACTGTAAGACCCTAGTGGGCAGACTAGTCATAACCAGATCTATTCTACGAGTTGTAAGACCTCAATAGGCATGACAAACTATAAGACCTCAATAGGTATGACAAACTGTAAGACCTCAACATGCATGAAAAATTCCGAAGTTTAGGTTATACATCGCATTTCTAAGAATCCCTAAAGGGCATACCCTCGATGTAGACGCCTAAACTATCACTAGGGATCAAAAATGGCTACGGCCAAACGCATATGACTACGGTCAAAATGGCTGATACAGCCAAAAATAACACGACTCGGGGATGACCGACTGTCGCTAAAATCACTGGCCACTACTCTGAATATACTTTGGAAGGAACCGGTTAAAACAGGTTTCCCTCAACAGGCAAAAACGAGCTCCGACCATGTCGGCTCCAAATCGTAAGAGCTTCAATCTACTTGACCTACGAGCTACGAACCTTACGAGGTGCTCAATACATCGCCGACAACAACTTAAAATCGAGGTTCCTCTGGAACAGACGACGGGTCAGGCAAAAATACTATAAAAAGACCTTAACGAGCGGAAACAAAGCCTACAAAAAGCCAATGGGCAAAAGAAGCGTAAGAGTCATTATCACCAACTAAGAAAGCCTAGGGGCCTCATATTGAAAGGTCTCTACGACCAAACAGCGTAAGCGCCATTGTCGCCAGCTTGAAAATTGACAACTTGAGGATTAAAATGAGCTCGAATCGTAACCCTATTCGGAGACCGGATCCAAAATAGTTAACTATGTAAGCCTCTGGGCCACATACTAAAAGGTCTCAACGACTAGAAGGCATAAGTGCCACTGGCGCCAACCAGAAACTTATGGAAATATAAGGGTCGATTACAGCTCGAATTGCAACGCGACTCGGGGACTGGACCCAAAAATTGTAATATGCCTAAGGGCACGGTATAAATGCCACTATCGCCGGCCAGAGAATCATGAAAATTTAAGGGTCGATTACAGCTTGAATAGCAACGCGACTCAGAGACTGGACCCAGAGTAGTTAAACTGCAAAATGCCTAAGGGCATGACAGAGATGCCATATCAACCAGCCTAAATGGGCCACAAAGCTACACTGCGAGTTCAAAGTTCTTTCCTAATAAGGGGAACAAAGCCACTGGATTTCTCCTTACACATATGCCAAAACAAAAGCACCACATACAGACAAGGATATCAACGGGAAAACCAACATAGCCTAAACCTATTGTCAAATCGGCTGCCTCAAAGGTTGTATCTAGGCATTTAGGAATCCCCTGACAGTCCCTTCTCGACGGCATCCCCTCTCTCTGGAGATCCACCCTCATTTTTAACATCACTTGAGTTGCCTTCCAATGTGCCATTGATGGTTAACCTTCGAAGGTATGGCCGAACGTGGTCCACAGCTTGAGGTAAAGCTAGGTCTGCCCCCTCAAAGGTCCTCTCAACACAAGAATCTTCAGCGACCACTCCTTCCCCGAGTAAGGATACAAGCACCTCGGCTCTGATTCAAAGCAGTGCGGCCACTAGCCTGGAACGAAGACTCTTGTACTTGCCACTATCCTCCATCGCATCCTTAAGCTGACGCTCAATCGAGGTGACTCTCCTCCTAAGGCTATCCCTTTCAGAAACCACCTCATCCACATGGCGACCAAGCTCAAAGATTTCAGCATCCTTGGCCCGAAGCTCCCCTCTCAGTGAAAGTTTCTCCTTCTCAAACTGCATGAATCAGGGCCAAAGGGGTTAAAAACAATAGAATCCCACCGAAGCTCAAACAATAATGAGAACAGGGGATGAATAACCTGTTCGGTTAAAAGAGCTTTCTCATGTTTGTGACGGCTCACCTCATCCTGATACTGGGTGAGGGCTTGATTATAAAGCATTTCGTCCTGAAATCACATAAAAAAGTTAAGGGAATGAATATCGGAGTAGCCCGAAGCAACAAATGAGGATGGATGAAGTTACCCGCTCACAAATCTTGCCCAACTCGCCTAAAATAGAGGAAGCGTTGATCTCGAAGCTACCCTTAAGAGTGATCGTCGGCCTCCTGAGTGCATCTCCACCTTCGATTAGTGCTCCCGCATTGGAAATATCCTTACAAAGCTCGTCTCGCCTTACAAAAGATGGAAGTGTTCCCCCTTTTGAGGAATCAACAATAACCAAAGGGACAACAGGGTCGGCCAGAATGTCCACCCCTCGTTCATCTCAGGCCCCCGATAGAGGCTCCTTTAGATCGCCTGCTAAGGGTGTCCCGGTTCGAGAAGGGCTCCGGCCACCTGCCGAGTCAAAACCTGTACTCGATATCCCATCCGTTGCCTCGCCACCATAAAGACAGGTTGTGCCAGTGTCGGAATCCTGTCCGGAAGCATTTATTCCCTCAGCCCAAGGAGCAATCAATCCCAAACGATCTTCGGAGGGTGCCAAAAAACTGCTTTCTTCCTCACCTTCAGCACAAGGATTTCCTGCTACGCCAGAAGTCGGAACTGATGAATTAACCTTGGACTCCTCCACCTTGGTCCTTTTGAGCTTCGGTGGCTCAATCGATGCGCCCCTTTGCCTTTTCTTCTCCTCGTCAAGCACCGGGATATCCCCTCCAATGGGTCGCACCTCCCTCGTCAGTAGGACTCCTCCCAGACCTACATAGATGCGGGGATCAAATGCACAGAAAGGAAAGAGTCGCTGGAAGCAAGCTGCGCTAAAATGCGTGATACGTCAAAACTCAAAACTTACCATGATCTTTTGCTTCCCACCGGGTTCGGGATAAATCCCACCACGCACGATCATTATACGGACAGATCGAGTATAAAAGGCCAACCCAACCCTGCAAATCCTGCACCGCTCCAGGGTAGACCGATGCGGCTGAAAAGACAAAGAAGAAACAACAGAGTCAGGGATGTAAGGAGAAATCATCAAAGAGAAGCGAAGGCTCCGCATTCACTTACGCGCGGCGTTCCACTTTTCAGGGAACGGCATCCCTTCCATTGGGATCAGATCAGGCATCCTCACTCGGACAAACTGACTCAGCCACCCATCGTCCCCAAATTCCTCGGTACAGGCGAAAATGGATCTCGGGGCTTGACAACAAAGCTTGATTAAGCCCCCGAGAAGGAGACGAGGGCTATACATCTGGATCAAATGATTCAGAGTAAAGGGCATTCCATCTATCATGCTCGAATAATGCCTGATCATATAAACCACATGCCAGAACGAAGGATGGATCTAACCTAGATTCACCTTATAACTCCGGTAGTAATCGAGAACCGTAGGGTCTATCAGGGGCGAAGACGGTCTTGCCGGTCCTAAAGTAAATAGGTAGGTATACACGCTTAGAAAGCCGGCTCTATGAGCCGTAATGTCTTCATCCTAAGCAGGAATCTCCACAAGCACGACATCCCCTCCAGCAACATTCGGCCCTCACTCTCCCGATATCCGTTATAGAACTAATATATCGAGTTACTGGTTCACGGTGTCCTGACTTCGAAGAGGGTCTCTCGGCCCTAAAATCTAAAGTCATCGCAAAAGGACCGGGGATACACTCCTCGACACGGGGTGGAGCTGCTACTTCGCCTTGGGACAAAACCGAAGAAGACAAGCCCGCGACCTCTTGAGAAGCAGCGGTGGAAATATTCGCGATCCTTGAGAAAGTCCAAGAGTAGAAGAAAATAGGGGAGGGTCACGCTCCTAAAAGTAAAGCAAGAAGCAAAGGGAAAACAGACTTCACTAAAAGGTTCTGAATAGGATCCGAAAGGGAAGAAGCAAATATTTGCAAGAGCATCGTGGGTACATTAAAGGAAGCCAACCACAGCAGTCAATGCTCGAATCCACAGTAACTGCGCACATAGCACGCCTTGACAGCTGCAACCATTATCAGGAACGCCAAAGGAAACAGGAGATCAGAATCGTTTTTCATCGCTTCTCGTCACCTTCACTCTAAGAAACACACAGACTATCTATATGCGGCGAACCCGGGGGCCCGAATTCCCCATCGCAAGGCCATCTTGCGGTCATGCCTCTCAAAGCTCGGAGCCAAGGTCGAGACTCATCCCCAAGGTTCGTCTAGAGCTGATCTGAAGGGTATAGCATTCCGAATAATGCAGCGGGCCGCAGCGAGCAAGGGGGAAGTTCCCAAGTCACGCGACTCGACCTGACAAGGCCGACCTCTCTGAGGCCTATTTTCGAGGCGTCATATCTAGCCATCCCATCTCTGTACTTTCACGGCTAACATGTTTTGTATTATAAGAAATTTTCCTCCTATATAAACGGGATCTTTAACTCTTTGTGGGGGCACAGCGAGAGCTCCATTGATCCTACTCAAGTGCAATAATATCTTCTCTTTCTCTTTCTCTAATTTGTTTATTCCCCTTGGTTCAAAGTCATTTATATTCGGTCATTCTCCTTATCACTTGGTACTGGCCCGAGGCCGCCCCCATATTCATTGCTTCTTAACTTGTTCTTCATTTTATAGCTTAATGTTGGTAGAAAGAGCCCTATTTAATTATACCTTTAATTGTTATCCCATCCCCGATTATCCCCGGTAGTTCGAGATCGATATCAACGCTGACCCCGAGGTCCTATCGACCATCACTGCACTCTAATAACAGGCCTCTTTGGTTTGATTACTGCCTCGTCTTAGCTCGCATTTTATCATTATACTTCATTTTCTTAGCATTAACTGCTTTAACAACTAGCTCGGGAATAGATCACGTATTTTTAGAATTCCATTTACAAATTTAATTGTTGTTACTATTTTCACGGTAAACATGAGTAAATATTGAAAAATAAAATCTTTCTATTTTAGTGAATTACAAACATATATACTCTTAGTTTTATGATAACTAAGAACTTTTATAATGGAATTTATTTATGCGGAAAATACAACAGATATAAGTTTTTTAGTTGACTTTTGGAGACAATTTTGTTCATAATAGACATGGTTACAAATTATCTGTATTATTTTAAAAGTAGGAAGCTCAATATTAAAAAGTTAAAAGACCAAAATACCCTTTTAGTAATATATATATATATAACACAATTCAAAAGAACAAATTTATGAAAAGTCATGATATAAAGTCATGATTCAATCAGAAAAGATGCAAAAGAAAGATGTGTCTGGTTGCAAAAGGCAAGAGCCGTTTGGAGAAGGCTTGACATTTACCAGAGCTACCCATTGAGAACTTCCAATGAATTTGGGAACAGAAAAAAAAATATTTGAAGTCAAATGGCTTGCTCCCTTCACATAAAAATAAATAGAGGCAGTGATGATTCTGACGGAATTTGAAGCAATTTTTGCAAGAGTGTGTTTCCTTTGACTGAATACAATTTATGAACTTTCATCAGCAAATTGCCGATAAAAAATTTCCATCAATCACTATTTGAGATTCTTAAGTACTATGATTTTAAAGATCAGACTGTAATAAAAGCGGTGAATGAAAAGAAGGGATTAACCGATAAAAGCAATCCCCTCATTACTTCTTCCACACTATTTGGCAAGAAACCTATTTTTACACAATAATTGATGGAAAGATTCTCTTTTCTTACTCAAGTTTTTAGTTACTTATTGGATTTAATTTGAGAGATATGCCATATTTACCTTCTCTTCAATTTAAATATAGTTATAATGGATGTCTATTTTTATTTTGTGATAATCCAAAAGGTCATCACTTGATTTACAAGTAAATTCAGTATTTTGAAGCCTTAAAAACCTCTTTTGTCTCACCTCAATTTGCTTGGCAGTCTGGGCGCATTTCTGGAAAGCCTTTATGTGGAAACTAGAAAAATATGAAAATTGGCTTTTAAAATAGAATAAAGTTGAATTTGGTCAACATTCTTGGTAAACGGACCCAGACCCGTGATCTGATGGTCACGTAGGGTCCGTAGTAAAATTTGGGACTTAGGCACATACCCGGAATCGAATTCATAGGTCCCAAGCCCGAGAAATAAATTTTTAAAGAAAATTATTTTCTGGAATATATAAGAGTTTTTGGAAATAAAAAGATGTGTGAAATTGATGGTATCGGACCCGTATTGTGGTTCCGGAGCCCGGTACAAGTTTGAAATAATAACTAGGTTGAATCTGTAAAATTTAGTAAAGATCGGAATTGGTTTGGTATAAAATGGACCTACAGTTCAGAAATTGAAAATCTTGGTTTTCTTGAATGATTTCATAAATTTGGGGTTTAATTCATAGTTGTTGATGTTATTTTGATGATTTGATGCACGAACAAGTTCGTATGATGTTTTTAGGTTAGTGTACATGTTTGGTTTGGAGCTCTGAGGGCTCAGGTAAGTTTTGGATAGGCTACAGAGTGAAATTTGACTTAAGAAAACTATTGGTATGTTGCATGTCTGCATTTGCGATAACTGGGCTGGGGTATGACCTTCGCATTTGCGAAGCTCCAGTCACATTTGCGACTCCAACAGTGTTCGCATTTGCGAATGGTCGTTTACATTTGCAAGGTTAACAGGGCAGGCCTTCCTTCGCAATTGCGAAGCCTTGGCCGCAAAGTTCGCATTTGCGAACATATCATCGCAAATGCGATTTCTGCACCTGTGTAAATCATAACTTACCCGAAAATTCATCATTTTTCAAACTTTCTCAAAACCTAAACTCTCTTGGGCGATTTTCTAAAGAAAAGTTCTTCTCCAAATCGATTGTAAGTCATTTCTAACTCATTTTCTTTAATCTATAACATCTTTTCACATGATTTCAACTCAAAATCAAGGGTTTTTATGGGGAAATTGGGTGTTTTGGGTAGAACTTAGGATTTTCAAATTTTTGGGATTTGGACCTCGATTTGAGGTTTGATTTCAAAACAAATTATATATTTGGGTTCGTGGGTGAATGGATAATCGGGTTTTGGTTCGAACCTCGGGTTTTGACCATGTGGGCCCGGGGTCGATTTTTAACCTTTTGGGGAAATCTTTATAAAACCTATTTTCATGCATTAGAATTGATTCATTTAGCATTTATTGATATTGTTAAGTAAATTGTGACTATATACAAGCGAATTGGTGGTGGAAACAAGAGGTAAAGCGGTAGTTGAGGCTTGAACTGTGTTCGTGGCACCGAGGTAAGTGTTTGGTCTAACCTTAGCTTGAGGGATTAGGAGTCGTGTCGTATTTGCTATGTGTTTTAATTGTGGAGTACGACGTATAGGCATGGTCACGAGTATCTATACGTTGGTGCCAAGCATGCCCGTAAGTTTTATACTATGATTAATGTGACTCCGTGTTGTATTGTTCATGCTTTATATAATGATTTCTATTGTTGAACAAGGCCCGTCGAAGTGTTATTGGTAATTGAACATTATAGAGCGTTGGCTCAAGTTGAGAATTGAGTTGTAAAGTAAATGTGGAAAAAAGAAGAGGTTTATGATATTGTCTCCCTTGCCGGGATGTTATTGCTTTTGATATTATCTCTCTTGCCGGGATGTTATTATTCATGATACTATTTCCCTTGCCAGGATATTGTTGTTATGCTATTGTTCCCTTGTCAGGATTTTATTGAAATATTATTGATTCCCATGCCCAAATTGCTTTGTAATTGTTGCTTGGATGAGGAAGAGTGTAAAGCACGAAGGGTGATGTCGTGTATGATTTTTGAGAGTGTTAATGCACGAAGGGTGATGTCGTGCCGATATTGTGAGGTAAAAGCACGAAGGGTGATGCCGTGTCGCACGACGTACAATTCCATACCATGATATGAGTGATAATGCACAACGGATCATTCCGTGCCATGATTATGTGAGGTAAAAGCACGAAGGGTGATGTCGTGCCGAATTTATTGATTTTTATGGTGAGGATGAGAGTAAAAGCACGAAGGGTGATGCCATGCACTTGTCTTTTATTTCTGATTCTTTTTTATAATGGAACTTTGGTGTTCTTTACATTTATCTGTTGTTTTTCTGCTAATATTTGTTGTTCCCCGCAGCATGTTTCCCCCTCCTATCCTTAGCTGTAAATACCTGCTTTTATTTTTCCGTTATATATGATTTAACTGCAGAGGTTTATTTGGTAGTCTGGTCCTAGCCTCGTCACTACTTCGCCGAGGTTAGGCTAGGCATTTACCAGCAGATGGGGTCGGTTGTGCTAATACTATACTTTGCACTGTGTGCAGATCTCGGTGCTGCAATTTTTCAACCGCTATGAGGTGGATGCCTTCAGTCCATCAAGCGACCCGAGGTAGTCCTGCAGGCGTCCGCAGGCCTTGGTGTATCCTTCTATCTTTTCATTATGTTTCTTTCATGTATTTCAGAGACAACGTTGTATTTATCTTTCGACCCTTGTGTATAGTATTTCTAGATAGTGTGTGAAATTGTCACACCAGTTCTGGGTAGTTTATGTTTAAGGATTTGTATCGGTAATATTTAAATTGTTACATTTTGTTCTTCTGCTTATTTAATTCCGATGTTTATATAATGTTAATTCATAACTGTTAAAGGATTAAAAATGGGAAAAATGTAAATACTTGGAATGATTGGCTTGCTTAGCTTTCACTAGTAGGCGCCATCACGACTCTCGAGCATGGGAAATCCGGGCCGTGGCATTATTATAGTGATTGTTATTTATATCTAAGTATTTGTGTTAAGTAAAAAATGTCTAATTGACATTTTACTTGGAATGTCTCCTAAATTTTTTTTAACGAAATGTAGTGAAAAAGGAAATACAAACAAACACAAATGAAATACATTAGTATTGTAGTATAATTCAATTCAATAATTTTTGTTTTACTCAATTGTCCGTCAAAATTAAAATTGCTTATAGGGGTAGTTCCTACTTTTGAATTTGCCGATCCAAGATTATCTCTTCACTCGAAGAAAAATCTTAATCTTTCTGATGTCTACTTACTAATTAAGTTTTTCTTAATTTCCTTTACTGTTGAATGTTTTTTCCTCCAAATACTTGGTTTGACTCTTTTATATAGAATTATTTATCGTTTTATTTGTATTTTTTATTTGGGGAGCATCATAAGAAGATAATAATTCAAATGATTTCATATGAGAAACGAAGTTACTATATTGACCTTAATATTTTGTAGATATACTCTCACTCTATATTATTTTTCTTTACACTATCTACGTTTTTTGTAACAAACTATTTATTTTCAACAATTTAAAAAATATTGATCAGAAAATGAGTTCATAAATTGCTCTAAATGAACAATTTCCAAATTTTTACCCCCAAAAGAAGACAATTCCAATATTTAAAATACAAAATTGTGGGCATTCATAGTAATGGAGTTAACTTCAAACTTCTAAGTATTATAAAATATTATATAGAAAGTATTATAGTTATATTACATAATTTTTGTATATCACTGACATCACCATAATGCAAGTTGATGGCATCTCATCATCTCATGTCTCTAAAATGCTTAGGGAAATATTCAGTATACAAATTTTATAGTACTATTAATTAATGAGATACAATGTGCCACGCACGTTTAGAAATACTAGTATTTAGAGAACTATGTTTATGTCATAAAAATTGCACACTTCATATATTTTTCTTTAGAATAGTGAAAAAAGATAGTGATTTCAAAAAGTGTAATTACCTAGCTACTGAGAAACAAAAAAAAAAAAAAAAAAGATTTTGTTCTGTCTAAGAACACATTTTCTTTTTCTTTATTTTTTTATTTGTATTATTTAAGTGGCTTTTTATAAGCAGATAGCTTGGAAAAGAGTTTTCACCGTGGAGGAACATTTTAAGATAGAATCATTACGGTTATGTGCTTTTGCCGTAAGTTATTGTATATACGTAGTATTCAATGTATACAGTCGATATAAGGTAGTGTATGAGGTGTATATAAATTATATACGCATGTTTACGGGATGCACATACACTACATTAGCATATATGTCAGCACCCAAATTTCTCATTATCGGGAGTCGTGATAACATCTACTAGTAAAAGCTAGGCAAGCCAACCATTCCAATTATTTACCTTTTTCATTTTTAAATCCTTTAGCAGTTATGAATTAATATTTGCAAAATCAACGGAAATAATAAAGCGGAGGAATGAAATGTAACAATTTAATATAAAACCGATACAAATCCATAAAATAAAAGCTACCTAGAACTGGTGTCACAACTTTACAGACTGTCTAGGAATACTACAAATAGGGGTCGAAAGATAAATACAAGCTGTTTCGAAATACATAAAAGAAACAGTATGGAAGAATAGAAGGAGATGTCAAGGCCTGCGGACGCATGCAGGACTATCTCGGGTCGCCTGATGGACTGAAGGCAACAACCTCAATGTGGTCCAAAAGCTGCAGCTTCGGGATCTGCACATAGTGCAGAGTGTAGTATCAGCACAACCGACCCCATGTGCTGGTAAGTGCCTAGCCTAACCTCAGCGAAGTAGTGACGAGGCTAGGACAAGACTACCAAATAAACATGTGCAGTTAAATCATATACAACGGGAAATAAAGGCAGAAAATTTATAGTTAAGGATAGGAGAGGGAAACATGCTGCGGGAACAACAAGTAACAACAGAAAGACAGCAGATAAATGTAAAGAACACCATAATTCGACTATCAACAAGAATCAATAATCAAAGACAAGTGCATGGCATCACCATTCGTGCTTTTACTCTCGTCCACACCATAAAAATCAATATAATCGGTACGGCATCACACTTCGTGCTTTTATCTCACATAAGCATGGCACAAAATTATCCTTCGTGCATTATCACTCATATCATGGCACGGCATTGTACATCGTGCGGTACGGCATCACCCTTCGTGCTTTTACCTCACAATATTGGCATGGTATCACCCTTCGTGCATTAACACTCTCAAAATCATACACGACATCACCCTTCGTGCTTTACACTCTTCCTCACCTAAGCAACAATCACAAAGCATTTTGGGCAAAGAAATCAATAATATCACAATAAAATCCCGACAAGGGAACAATAGTATAACAACAATATCCCGGCAAGGGAAAACAATATCATGAGTAATGACAACCTGGCAAGGGAGATAATATAAAAGCAATAACATCCCGGCAAGGGAGATAATATCATAAACCTCTTCTCTTTTCCACATTTACTTCACAACCCAATTCTCAACTTGAGCCAACGCTCTACAATGTTCAATTACCAATAATACTTCCACAAGTCTTGTTCATCAATATAAATCATCATATAATGCATGAACAATATAAAACGGAGTCACATTAATCATAGTATAAGGCTCACGGGCATGCTTGACACCAACGTATAAATACTCGTCCCCATGCCTATACATCGTACTCAACAATTAAGACATAGCAAATAAGACTCAACTCCTAATCCCTCAAGCTAAGGTTAGACCAAACACTTACCTCAAAGCCACGAACACAATCAAGCCTCAACTACCACTTTACCTCTTGGTTCCACTTCCAATTCGCTTATATCTAGTCACAATTTACTTAATAATGTTAATAAATGCTAAATAGGTCAATTCTAATACATGAAAATATGTTTTCCAATAATTTTTCCAAAAAGTCAAAAATCGACCCCGGACCCGCTTGGTCCAAACCCGAAATTCGGACCAAAACCCGATTACCCATTTACCCCCGAGCCCGGATATATAATTGGTTTTGGAATCCGACCTCAATTTGAGGTCTAAATCCCCAAATTTCAATATTCTTAGGTTTTACCCAGAATTCCTAATTCCACCATGACAACCCTAGATTCTAGGATGAAATCTCGTAAAAAGAAGTTAAGGAGTGAAAGAAATAAGTTAAAAATCACTTACTAGTGTTTTGGGTAAGAAAAAGTGTTTTAAAAATCGCCTCTTATGTTTCAGGGTTTTAAAAATTGAAAATAGTTGAAGAGTTCTGTTTATATACTCCTCTGAGACCCTCACCGCGGACTGCATAAAAAGGACCGCGGCCGTGGAGCTCCACCGTGGACCGCGAAACATCGAGCGCGGCCGCGAAGACTCAGCCTTGCTCATCGCTGACTGTATAAATCCCACCGTGGACGCGAAGACCCCACCGCGGTCGCGAAGATTACACCGCGGACCGCAAAACCTGGCTTCAGAGACCTGCAATTTTCTCTGAACCTGCAACTGTCATGTTCTAAATCTAAATGCACTCCGAAGCCTATCCAAAACTCACCCGATTCCTCGAGGCTCCAAATTAATCATGCTCGCAAGTCTAAAAACATCATACGGACTTGCTCGTGCGATCAAATTATTAAAATAACATCAACAACTACGGACTCAACCTTAAATTCATAAAATTACTCAAACACATTGAAATTTCCTTTTTCTCTCAACTTCAGGTCCGTTTTAAACCAAACCACTTCCGATTCTTACCAAATTCCACAGAAGCAACTTAATTATTATTTCAAACTTGTACCGGACTCCGGAACCAAAATACGGGCCCGATAACATCAAGAATTACATCAATTCACTTCTAAAAACCTTTATATTCTCCAAAAAATAATTTTCTTTAAAAATTCATTTCTAGGGCTTGGGACCTCGGAATTCGATTCCGGACATACGCCCAAGTCCCAAATTTTACTACAGACCCTACGAGACCGTCGGTTCACGGGTCTTGGTCTGTTTACTAAGAATGTTGACCAAAGCCAACTTTATTCAATTTTAAAAGCTAATTTCCTTATTTCACTTAGTTTTCACATAAAAGCTTTCCAAAAATGCGTCCGGACTGCGCACACAAATCGAAGGGAGATAAAAAGAGGGCTTTAAGGCCCCCGGGACACTGAATTTACTTGCAACACTAGTGATGACCTTTTGGGTCATCACAGTATACAAGGTATATAGTACAATTATTTGACTTTCACTCAAAGAGTCTTTTATATACTTCCTCTGTTTATGTGATATTTTTTACTTCTCGAGAATTAAATTCTTATTAATTAATTAACCATACATTTGAATGTAGAATCTTTCATTTTTTGAAACAAAATTTACATATTTGAAAATTATGTAAAAAGTACTATAAGTCATAATAATTAATAGTTTAAAATATTTAAAATGTATATGAAAAAATTACTATCCAAGAAATAATTCGCTTGACATTTGAAATCCAAACAATGTCATATAAATTGGGACTTTCACTCTTTTCCTTCTTTGTTCCCTCTCCTTAATTTCCTAGTTTATTTTTAAATCACGACCGGAAACTAAAACTTATATTTGGCAAGAAAATTTTTCGGTGTTTTCAATATGGATTTGTCTTTACTTGAACTATTTTACGTTAACAGTAAAAACAAATCTGACTTGATTGAGGGATAGAGTTGGGTAGATTGCCGAATGAAGATTTTGTGAGAGCAAACTAATACTCCGTCCGTTTCAATTTATGTTAACCTATTTGATTGAGCACAAAATTTAAGAAAAAATGAAGACTTTTGTAATTTGTGGTCCTAAACAAATCAAAAGGGGGTCTAGAGTATTTGTATGGTTATAAAAGATTCTCATTAAGCATAGAATTGGAAGTTTAAGCTAAATTGTTTCCAAATTTAGAATGGGGTCATTCTTTATGGAACAGACCAAAAAGAAAATATGTTCACATAAACTGAAACGGAAGGAGGATCAAATTTTGAATTATTTTTTTCATGTTTTTTTCTAAGCAAAAATATGCGAGGTGGGGTGAGTTGATGCAGGGCTGGTTGAGAAAAATAAATAATGCTATGAGGTCGGGACGGGTTAATATTTTGTGGGTTAAGTTCCAACACAACTGTGAAAACATTGATTTCCATGGATTGAACAAAATCTATGCTAAGCTTTGAAAGAATAACGAGAGAGAAAAAGGAGAAGGAGATATTTTCATTTTATAATCTGAAAGAGGAAAATGTTTTCCACATCCTTCCAGAAGAGTCCAAAGTGTTTTCTATATACAATTGGGCTTATCCACTGATTACAGAAGAGTGACTAAAAAATGGGTCTCACTAAATAAGTGGGTTGATACCAATAAATACAACCAAATGGGCTTCTTCTTATGTAGGGTGTGCCCCAGCATCAACAACATTATTGTGGCCCAGCTTCTTAACTCCAACACCTCCCTTCTAGGGGGAGGGTGACTGAACCCCTAACTTGAGCAGTAAGGAATGATGAACAAGGCCAGTCAAAGGCTTAGTAAAGACATCAGCAAGTTGAGAGGCAGTAGGAACATGGTGCAAAGCAATTAAACCCTCATGAAGCTCTGTCCTCATGAAATGGCAGTCCACCTCAATGTGCTTGGTCCTCTCATGAAAGACAGGATTCTTGGCAATGTGGATGGCTGCTTGATTATCACAGAAAACAGGTATAGCAGCAGGAACAGGAACACCAAAATTAGAAAGCAGCCTAACCAGCCAAGTGAGCTCACCTACAACCTTACTAATGGCTCTATATTCAGCCTCAGCAGAAGAAATAGATACAACAGGCTACTTCTTAAACTTCCAACCAATAAGAGAACCTCCTAACAGAATGCAGAACCCAGTAATTGATCTCTTGGTATCTGGGCATGCAGCCCAGTCACTATCACAATAAGGAAAAAGAGAAAGATCAGGGGAGCTGTTGATGAATACCCCAACTTCAGAAGAACCTTGAAGATATCTGAGTATATGTAAAGTTGTATGCATGTGAAAGGAGGTAGGCTTCTGAAGATATTGACTGAGATGTTGTATAGCAAAAGCCAGGTCTGGTCTGGTGTGGGTGAGAAAGTTGAGCTTACCCACCAGACTCCTATAGGTTTCACGAGAAGGAAGAGGATCTCCCATATCTGCCTTGATCTTGACAGTCAGGTCTAGAAGACAAGTAACATGTGTAACATCCTCACAATGATACTCTTTGAGAAGGTCTCTAATAAATTTTCTCTGATGAAGGAGCAGCCCATCAGAGTGGTAAGCAACTTCAATCCCAAGAAAGTAATTGAGAACCCCCAAGTCTTTGATCTTAAACTCATTATCCAGAAAACTCTTTAAAGCATTAATTTCTTTCAAATCATTAACAGTGAGAATAATATCATCAATATATGCAGCCAACAAGATAGTAGAAGAACCGGACTTTTAGAGAAGAGAGAGTAATATTCAGAGAATAAGAGTATCCCATGGAACATAAGGCTTGAGACAGCTTGGCATACCATTGTCTAGAAGCCTGTCTCAAACCGTATAATGACTTTTGAAGAAGGCTAACCAATGGAGAAGAAGATGAAGCAGACCCAGATAAAGGGGTGGATGACAACCAAGGCGGCAACCTCATATAGACCTCTTCATCCAAATCACCATGCAAAAAAGCATTGTTGACATCCAGTTGAAAAAGATGCCAATTTTGTTTGACAACTACAGCAACAAGGCACTTAACACTTGAAAACTTGAAAACAGGGGAGAAGGTTTCAGTGAAGTCCACACCCTCAACTTGGGTGTCACCCTTAACAATCAACCAAGCCTTATATCTTTCTACAGTCCCATCAGCCTTATACTTGATCTTATAAACCCATTTACAATCAATAGGTTTCTTACCAGGTGGTAGTTGGACTATGGACCAAGTATGATTAGCTTCTAAAGCCTCAAACTCCTTCCTCATGGCTTCCTACTATGCAGGAATAGAGGCAGACTCAACCTCAGCAGTGTTAACTAAACTATGAAGACAAGTAGAAGAAGAATTGGGGCCAGACAGAGATGGAGGAAGGTTACAAACATATTGTTGTAGATGAGCATGAGGAACATGAGTCCTACTGGACCTCCTGGGAGCATGTGGTGTGGGTAAAGAAGGAGGTTGGTGTTGTGGAGAAGGAGGAGATGGTGAAGAAGGAGACTGTTGATGTGAAAAAGCGGGAGACGGTGAAAGGGAAGTAGAAGGTGAAGGTACAGTTGGACGAGTATCATGCAAGGAATTATCTCCAATTAGTAGAGGGGTTGAGAGGAGGAGATGGAGCATTGGGAATAGACACAGAAGAAGCAAAGGGAAAGACATTTTCATGGAAGAATACATCCCTGAATATTAGGGTAAGATTAGTTTTCAAATTGTATAATTTGTAGCCTTTTTTAGCCAATGAATATCCCAGAAAAATACAAGGGTCAGCTCTAGGTTAAAACTTATCTCTATGGCATTTAGGGACTGTGGCAAAACAGAGACAGCCAAATGTTTTAATATGGTCATTAGAAGGAGTTTGTCCAAAAAGTGTTTCAAAGGATTTTTGTTGTTAAGAAGTTTAGAAGGAAATCTGTTTATAAGATAGGTAGCTGTAAGCTCACAATCACCCCAGAATCTAATAGGTAAGTGAGAATGAAAGAGTAGGGCTCTTGAGGTTTCTAAAAGATATCTATGCTTTCTTTCAACCACACCATTTTATTGTGGTGTGTGAGAGCAAGAAGTTTGGTGAATTATTCCATTTTCAGCAAAGAAATTGCTGCCACAATTACTAGACCCGAGCTCAAATGCATTATCACTTCTAATGGTTTGTACAATGGATTTGAATTGTGTTTTGATCATGGCAATGAAAGCTTTGATAAGAGGAAAAACATTGCTCTTGGACCCCATAAGGTGAGTCCAAGTAGCTCTAGTGAAGTCATCAACTATTGTTAGGAAATATTTACGCCCATTATGAGTAGGACTTCCATAAGAACCCCAGGTATCTACATGTATAAGTTGAAAAACATGTGTAGTTTTAATAGAACTATCAGGAAAAGGTAGCCTAGGTTGCATTGCTATTGGACAAACAGTACAAATGAAAGGCTGTTTAGTGGAGAATTTACAAGGTATATGAGAAATTTCTTTCATCCTAACAAAAGGTATATGCCCAGTCTATTATTCCATAACATCTCCATTTTATTCAATTCAGAATGGTATGTACAATGAGAACAAGAAATAGAATCAGCAGTTAATAGAGAATGGTATTTACAAGGAACATTTTCATCAAGTAAAGGGGCACTTATAGAACCAGACTGACATGTTGTTGCATGAGATTGAACAGAAGGAGAAGATTGCATAAGCCTGTAAAGACCATCATCCAATTTACCAATTTCCAGTGCGAAGAGGCCTGTATCAAACAGGAAAACTTAGTAAATAGGACAATAGAATCCAACTGGCAAACAAGTTTAGATACAGAGATAAGGTTGTAATGAAAACTAGGAATATAGAGGACATGATGCATTGTAAAACAAAGGAATTGAATGAAACCAATACATGTTACCTTAACCTTATAACCATTTGGCAAGGTGACTAAGTATGGTATGATTAAAGGTTTAATGTCAAAGAGAAGGTCTTTATTGGAGGTCATGTGGACAGTGGCCCCAGAATCTATAATCCAAATGCATTCATCTATTTTAATTATATGCAAGCACCATAAGATACATTTTTCAGACAACTGGGTGGAGGGAAAGTACCAGCAAAGTTGGCAGATGCCATGAGGTTGTGACTCTGAAATTTGTGTCTGTTAAAGCAGCATCATAAGTTGTGAATATTGATCCTTGGTTAACCCAGGAATCAAGAACTCTGACTTGGAAGACCCTTCAGCTGGAGAGTGAGAACTCTCAATAGTATTCTGAAAACCAACAGAATTTGGATAACCCTGCACCTCAACATTTGCAGTAGTCCTTTTACCCTTAGTAAATTTGAAACCTGGTGGGAACCTATGGAGCTTATAACATTTGTCAAACAAATATCCAGGCTTCTTGCAATACCTACACACTATATTTGACTTGTTGAGATCAAAATTAACTCTTTGATCGAACTGTTTAGGAGGGCAGGTGTCCCTGAGAACTTATTATTGAGATGGGCATTGAAAGAGTCAGAATCAGTATGGAATTGGGATGGTGAGGACACTTGTCTTTGTCTCTCATCCTGAAGCAAGATTTTGTGGGTAGTGTCTAGAGATGGAGGAGGCTGCATCATGAGCAGATTACTCTTAACCCCAATATAGGTGTCATTATGCCATATGAGAAACTGATGCAACTTGTTCTCGTCATCTTCTCTTTGGAGCTCAGATTTGGCAGCACATGTGCAAGAACTACCACGAGATGCACGCATAAAACCCAATTCATCCCACAATTTCTTTAGCTTGTTGAAATAAGATGTTGTATCTAAAAACCTTTTGACTAGTGGATGCTAATTTTTGCTTTATCTCAAAAACCTTGGTACCATTGACAGTACCAAAACTTTTGTTAAGCTGAGTCCAAATACTTTGGGCAATGTCAGAGTACTGGACACTTTCAGCTATGTCTGGTGTAAGGGAGTTGGTCAGCCAAGATATGACCATATTGTTACACCTATCCCACTGCCTAAATTGAGGGGAATTTTCAGGAGGTTGGAGAACTGTTCCATCAATGAACCCTATCTTATTCCTAGCAGATAGGGAGACAATCATATTTCGTCTTCATCCCCCAAATCTAGTCCCAGAAAAAAGAGTACTAACCAAGGAAACTCCCGGAACATCAGAAGACAGGAGAAACAGGGGACTCGACGGGTCAGGGACGAAATTAGCAAAGGAACTAGCAGGTACAGAATCATCAACAACATTAACCATTTTGGATTTCAACTACTCAGTCAGAAAATTCATAGAATTCAACCACAGCACATGCAGTCATATATCTTCACCACAATTAGCAGCTAATAGATTCAAACAACAAAAAATGAGCTAGACAAGAGATACCATTCGTCTTTGTGATCGAAAGACGGTAACGACCTTGAAATTGAAAGGAACCATAACAGTTGGAAAATGAAAAAAAATCAGAGGAATCGACTGATTTCCACGTCAATCCGATGAATCTCAGGTATGACGAACCTCTCAAAGCAACGATTGCAGAAGAAGACTCAGTGACACCAGAAAACCCCAAATTTCTCATCGAACAAGAAAACTCTGATGAAAATAAACGAGGGTAACATCGCAAGGAAGATGGTGAGGAGTAGGAACGGAATCTCCGCTCTAATACCATGTGAAAACATTGATTTCCATGGATTGAACGAAATCTATGCTAAGCTTTGAAAGAATAACGAGAGAGAAAAAGGAGAAGGAGATATTTTCATTTTACAATCTGAAAAAGTAAAATGTTTTCTACATCCTTCCAGAAGAGTCCAAAGTGTTTTCTATATACAAGTGGGATTATCCGCTGATTGCAAAAGAGTGACTAAAAAATGGGCCTTACCAAATAAGTGGGTTGATACCAACAAATACAACCAAATAGGCTTCTTCTTATGTGGGGTGTGCCTCAACATCAGCAACATTATTGTAGTCCAGCTTCTTAACTCCAACACCCCCCCCCCCCTTCTAATCAATTCCCTTGGCTGGTTTTTATCAAGACACGAAGTAATTGTATATTTGTATAATTGAATGAATCTATGTGCATGGAATTGTCTGAAAGGCTTCATAGCAAGGGGAGAACAATGAATTCAGGTTTGTTAAACTGTTAAACAAGTATTTGGGAAGTGGAATGTAAAATTGACTGAACCTTAATTTGCTAAAATCTGGTCTTCTTCAAAGCAAGTTGGACAACAAGTTGTTCATTAAGAGGGGATACAGTAGGTTGGTAATCATCCTCGTCTATGTAGATGACTTATTGATAAAAAATTAAAATTCTATCTTGTCATTGAGTTCATCATATCAAAGCAAAGAATTCTAATGAACCAGAGGAAGTATGTTTTCGAGTTGATTTCGGAGTTGCGGAATATAGGATCAAAATAACTCCATTCAATTTTATGATTTTACTTCTTAGAAAATATCTAGCAAAATATCTTGAGAATAACTGGAAATTTCTGAGACATGTTATGATCATACTTGATGCAATTTAACACTCAAAAGAGATTTTCCACATCTCTATTATTCAACTTATGTCATCGATTATTACAATATACTGTCCTTAATGTTTGAAATGACAAAATGGATATCTGCTTATCAGCAGTATAAGAAATTACATATATTCCGTATTATTAGTTATGCACTGAAGACCCTTGTTACTAGAGATTGGGATTGTTCTTATTTGTAAACTTGCAATCTCTGCGAATTTCGCCATTTTTACCGGTCAACACTTTGAGACCTCCCATCCTGTTGATTGACAATGTAAATGCCTTTCTGAATTGCTCTAAACTGTGTGCAAATTCATTGACTAGTTCATTTGTGTCAGCTCCATATGATAGTTGCTGATCAACTCTAAGAACAGATTCGTGAGCTACAACTTTTCCATAGAATGTATTGGAGAATGTGTAGTTAGAACCATATCCTGGTGAGAAATAGACAGCTGAATCGGTTTTGCTATTTTTTGGGCACTGTGATCGTAGGGTTACTAAGGTAGATCTCTTCATGGTGGGGTCTGGTTTTCCAGTACCCTTGAAATTGTAAAGGCGGTCATAGAAGAATCGGCAATGTGCTTGCCCCATTGAATGTGCTCCTGAAAGATAAATGAATATGGTTTTTAGAAGAAAATAAGTTGTACATGGTAGGACCGAAAAAGCAGGTGTCATGCGGAAGTTAGCCAATCAAACCTTGAACAACGATAAATTAGACAATAAAAGAGAAATATACCAAAAGAGACACAAACATTTAACGTGGTTCAGTCGATTGCGCTACATCCACGGTGGAGATGAGCAATCCACTATGTAAAAAAGAGTACAAAAATATTGAGAGAACAAGCTCACGAAGAGGCAAACACAAGTAATACACTAACACTTGTCTCGAAAGCTTCTCCCTCCTAAATAAGACTCTCAAACCTCATATGGCTACATTGTGGATGCTACTAAATGAAAAGGAATGATCCTTAATTTATAGAAGTCCAAATATTTTCCTACAAGAAATAAAATAGCCAAATATGGAAGAATTATATTTTTCCTTTTCGTATGGTAAATATGTTGTCCTTCAAAAAATAACAAAATCAAATATGATAAAAAAATTAGGACAAATACCTCACAATATACACTAACAGTGCAAAGACCAATCTGGTCAGTTACCGTTTTTACCACATTACCAACTAATAGCGTATTATAAAGTAAGTTTTAAGTGATCTACCTAAACACTAATTAGGATCATAATTAAGTTGTGTCAAAAGGCTATTGTAACATACTGTTAAAATAAGTAAAGAAGATGATAAACTCATACCTAAAAGAGTGACAAAGTCCTGAACATCAAGGTTTTTGGATTCAAAGTAAGCAAGGCCTTCCTCCCAAGACATGGAAGGTGAAGGGTAATCTATCCATGCAGCATTTGACTCAAATCCATCCCTTCTTCCCAAAAACACTGGATAAGATGGCCCACCTGCCTATAATATGCCACAATTAAAGCCAAAAACGGTTTTCAATTAGGCAATTTAAAAAAAAAAAAATGGATTAGGGGGTTTTTAATTAGTTAATGTATCGCGCACATGATTAATCCTAATAAAAAAATGATTTTCACCATATCAAAACAATAGATGTATTGCAAGTATTTTGTATAAAGTTTAAATTATGTGTACTGATGTGCAAGTTAAATCGATAGTATAAATTCTCTATATTATCAAACTTAATTAAATCCATTCATATAAACAAGTATTTAAGAAATGTCGATTAAAATAATCTGAAGGAAAGAGAGAGAAGTTACAAAGTGAACAGCATCCCTGGTAGCAAGACTGAGGATATCAGTACAAGAAACGGCTCTGGGACATCGAATTTCAAGAACTTTTTTTATTCTGTCTATCAATTCATATGCTCCCCCTCCCATCCCTGCATTTTTTGATGAATTTCTCTCTGTGTTTGGTCCCACTAGCAGATTTGATGCATCGCAACCCTGGACAATAATAAAGAAACACATTTTAAAAAAAATTAGTAACCTGATAAAAAATTTTAATAATCAATTATTGTTAGTTAAATTACACCCGACCATAAAAAGATCATATTTACAATATCACTGCAAATAACTTAAATCATATATACTACTACTTTTTTTTTATTCCCATCCCCTTTGATCCCCTTTGTTTGAGTTATTGCTCCTTTGGTGACTCGAACCCACAATCCTGGAGTTATAGGCGGAGCTGTAAATCATACTACTAGTTTATTAAAAGATGTAGCTTGGTCAAACTTAATGCAGAGAAATTTTAAAACACTATCAGTAGTTACAAGTTACAACCATTGTGTTGCCAAAACAAAAGTTAAGTAAGCAAATTCTTTATTTTCTAATCCTCCACCTTTTTTTCTTATACATTTTCTTTTATTAAAGAGGAGACACGCCATTTTTATAGGCTTAGATTTTGCATCATAGTCAAATATGTCCTCTATATTAACGGCATGCATTAAAGTTAGTTGCTTATGGTAAAAGGTATCTATCTGCCTTTACTACGCTACCCAAGCGTCTTTCCTAAGGGAAGGGCTGGATAAGATAAGATATTAGTAATATAAATATTCCGGGAGTACGTACATAATATTATTTACTCATATTCTTCGCACCAAAATCAATGGAGATTAATACTACTGCCCTTATTTGAATTATAAGATTGATATTTTTAGCAAAAGCCACTAGCAAAAGCATGAGTCGGTTTGTTAAAATCTCAGGATAAAGTTAATAGAAATTATAGTTATTAGGTAATATTGAATTTTCTGGCGGTTGCACCATGTTTTAAGTGGTAACGATTGAAAAAAGTAAAATTCTTGGTATAGCAAAGACGAGAAGACATGGGGAATGAATATACTAATTAAGTTAAAGAAGATTAGAAGAAGAAAGAAAGAAAAGCAATTAAACTTTTAGCAACTACTTTGTAAAGAAAGGCATGAATTCGATCGTTATAATTTCTGATCGTCAATAAAATAGTCGGTCTATAAAAATCACAAGATCTGGTTATTACTTCAATTTAGATGACACATTTTCCTTATTAGTCTGTTCCAAAAATACTGACACATTTTTAAATTTTTATTTTATCTATTTTAGAAGCTTTTATACTCACACAAGTGTCATGATCCCACAAAGCTTTTACCCGCTTTTAAGACCACAAGTTTCAAAAGTCTTTTTTTTCTTCTTAAACTTCATATCGAGTCAACCTACCTCATCTAAATTGAAACGGATAGAGTAATACTAAAAATCGAGTGAAGAGAGAGAGAGAGGCGTACATTGAGCATGCAATCAGCATAGAGCAGCTTGAGCAATTTGGCAGTGACAGTTTTATCTTTGTCCCAAAACAGCTTCACTTGGTGTCTCACAAATGGCTCCACATTTGCACATGTATTCAGCTTCTTATAGTAATGCCTCTCCAGTGGCTTATCCTCTGGTGGCAAAAACGTGGCAGCATTCACGTAACCTGAATTCAAGCTCAGTGCAAGAATCATCAATGGACGAAGAATCACCAAAAACCCTAAATATTTCTCCATTGCTTTTAATACTTTTTTGATCTTCTTCTTCTTCTTTTCTTTTTCTCTTTGTCTTGCACTAGTGTCGAATGAGCTTGAATATGATACAGGTTAGTGTGTAATCTTGTCTTGACAAAGCCTTATATAGACATAGATTTGGTGATGAGAGATTAATTACCTGGCACGTATGATTAATGAAATGCCAAGTTGGAAGTTCGAAGAAAATAATATTTTTCGTGGATCGATGCACTTTTTCATAATATACGATCCTTAGTTTTTTCCATTGGCACTTTTGTGAGTTTTTAAGAAACGTATGTGATGGAATTTCACGTGAATCTACGCGTTGAGGGCTTAGACTTTCTTTTTAAGTTAATTGGTGTTATATTTTTAGCAGTAAACTCATGCATGCAAACGTTTGGTTCAAGCTTACGTGTAGATTTAATTTTACTCATGTGAACTTATACGTTTCTGAATGCCATGCACATTCAAACATAAGAATTTTCTTGGCAACAATATAGAACCGTATTTTTATTTGCATTGCATGCATGGGGTATAACGGCATTCAAGCCAAGATATTCGTTATACTAAGCTGAAATATTTGTTTCCTCTTTTTCATAACATATATAAAGACTTCTCTAATGATGTTTACTTGAAAAATAAAAGGTTACCAAAAAACTGGAGAAAAAAAATCAACATTTTCACCTCCAACCAAAGAAGAAAACAAAGTGGAATATCATCTAGGAAATTGTTTTTTGCCTGTAAATGTATTAATAAAATTAAAATAACAAAGAATGGGGATACTTAATTTCCTTCTCGAGCTTTTGACTTTTTTTAAAAAAATTATTTTTGAAAGTTACTCCTTTTAGAAGCTTTTGCACTCTGGGTGGTCTAACTTATTTTTCCTCCTCTTCTCGTCGCCAAGCTGTATTTGACTAGATGATGTCAAAGTTGAGTTTTCCCTTTGCTTATCTTTTGTTGAACTTTACTTAAGGATTCATGATTTAGGCTGTGTTTCGTACAACACGGAAACTGTATTCCAAGAAAATATTTTCTTGGAAAATAAGTAGTAATTTTATTTATTTTTTGGTATTTGGTATGCAAATTAAGGAAAATTATTTTTCAAGAGTATTCATAAATAATTTAGATATAATAAACATGAAGCCATAAACTTTCAAACCAACAACCTTCTGAACCCACATTTTTCATAAACTTTCGAAACCGCGGAGTTCGAACACGTAAACTTTATAATTTCTAAACCTGTAAACTTCCAAACACATAAACCTCTTAACTCATAACTTTGAAACTTGTAAAATTTTGAACCTTTAAACCGATAAATAAAAAAACTAAAACTGAAAAAATATATTAAAAAAATATTTTTTCGGGGTTGGGGGGAGGGGCAGGGGCGGGGAGTGGGGGCATAAAAACAGAAAAAACAGAAATTTGAAATTACAAAAAAAAGTAAAAAATAAAAAATGAACTCATAATTTTGGAACTTGTAAAATTTTGAACCTTTAAACCGATAAATAAAAAAATTAAAACTAAATAATATATTTAAAAAATATTTTGGGGGGAGGGCAGGTGAGGGGTAGTAGGGTGAGTGGTAACGGAAAAACTGAAATTAAAAAAAAAAGCATTGTTTGGAGAGGGGGTGGGTTGGATTGGTGAAGGTTGAGAACGAGTTTTGAAAAATATTTTCCCTTCTCTTGATAAGGAAAATATTTTCCTCCAATTGGAGGAAAATGAGTTCATAAGGAAAATATTTTCCAAAACATTTAAGCCAACCAAACATGAAAAAATTGAAAAATATTTTCCTTCATACCAAACGCACCCCTAATCTTTTTCTTTTTTCCTTTTAAAATTTGAGAAACACTATGCTTGTATTCACCTATTGGGCTGATTGACTCAGAGCCCAATTGACTAACTAATAGCACAAAGGTTGATTTATGCAAATGCCCTTTTTCAGATCACTATTCAGATTTTATTCTTATTCTAAAATGTTGCGTAAATATAATCCTTTGTTCCAATTTATGTGATATTGTTTTATTATTTTTAATTTGTTCCAAAATATTACCTCTTATTACATATGAAAATAGTTTAACCTTAAACCATCCTTATAACCACACAAATGGCAAGACAAATTTAAAACGACAAGTTCCAAAAGTTAAATATTCACACAAATACCATGATATGCGGCTTTGTTTGGTCTTCCTCTCTCTTTCGATCCATGTTTCAAAGCTAACAAAAAGTTCAAGCCTTTAGGATCTCTCTTAAACAACAATCGATTGGTCAGTTCATTTCTTTTGTTGATGCTGAGACTGATGCTTTGACTATCTCCCATATCATTTGATAATAAAGATCGCCGGCCAATGGAGGGTTTTCTGCACAGTCAATTTACGAAGAGTGAATTCATCTTGGTCGATCCAATTATGATATTGAATGAGGGAAATTTCCTAGCATTGAACCTTACATGATTAATTAGCCAAGATTTTATTCGGATGCATTGCTTCCTCTTCTTCGAGCTCACTAAGGCAAGCGGCGCAAGCCTCCTTGGGATAATTATCAATATCTCTTAATTACTGTAAGCACGTGATTTTTGCCCTATGAAAGAATTACTCCCAAAAAATTCAAAATAAAATGATTTTTTATTGGTGTGCAATTTTGAGAATTCTGTGACATTTTTGGATAATTATTTGTATTTGTTTGTGCATGTTTATTTGTTAAATTAATAAAAAATACAAACAAAAAAAAATATGTCGCATTTTTGCATTTAGGATTTAATCCTACAATTGTTAGTAATTAAGTTTGTTTTACAAAAATTAAAACTTACAAAAATAGGCATCTTGTGCATTTTTAGCATTTAATGTCCAAATATATAATTTTATGCTTAATTATTACTTAATTATGCGTTAATTGTTATTGGGAGTTAATTTTCACTTTTATAACTTAATTTAGTCTTAATAATAATTTAAGGGGTTTTAGAATTTAGTTTTAGAAAAATAAAAGAAGAAAAGAGAGCAAAAATATAAAGAAAGTCGGAATTGGGCCTCTTCTTCAATTTCAAGCCACGAGCCCAAAGAATGCCCAATCTTCCCAAACAACACAGTCCATTTCGAATTGGGTCGACCCAGTCCATAACCCAAAGAGACCCAAACCCTCTTTTCTTTCATTTTTCATAAAACAAAACAAAACACAAAAAAAAACCCAAGAAAACCCTAAAACTAAACTATCTGCCACCCCCCTCATTTCCTTTCTTCTTCTCTAAGCTCCAAAGCTCCCCCAACAATGGCTGCCCTCCCATGGTTGTTGCGTTGCTTCTTCTTCTTTGTCTAGCAGTCATGAACGACCTCGACAATCAACCACCCATCGCTGCGTCTTCTTCTTCCTCGACCCACCTCAAACGACCTCCGAACTCCCCAAACCAGCAGCCCCATAACCAACAGCCCTCGTCGTCATCGTCAACTGCATCTCCTCCTCTCGACGCAACTGCTCCTTCTGCTACGTCTAGCCATGGATGAGCTTCATCGAGCTCGAATTCGAGCTCCCATGGCTGCTCGCGTCGCCACTGCTGTTGTTGCCTACTGCTGCACCGCTGCTGCTGCTGCTGTTCCGCCGCTGCTGCTGCTGCGTGCGCCGCTGCTGCTCGACGATGTTGCTGCTCGACGATCTTCGTTGCTGCTCCTCGACGTTGTTGCTGCTCCATCAAGTTTAATCCGTCGAGGTCGTTGTGTGATGTTTTGAGTTCGTCAAGTTTAAAAGGAAGGTGAGTTTATCATTGAAGGCAAGATCCGTTAGGGCATTGGTAGTCTTGGTACGATAATCGTTTTCGGACAGATTTGTTTTCATTCAAGATCATCGTCGTTTCGATCCGGTTAGTGGATTTGAGTCTCATTTATTGTCCGTAATTTGTTTGATATTTTTTCGGATCTAAAATCATTAAATGTTTGATTCTTGTTCTTGATTTTTATTTAGTTGTTTTATTTTTCTTGTTTATTTTTAGGTAGAAATTTTTAGTAATTATAACGTTTTTAGTTTTAAGTTTAAGTTCAATGAATTTTGTCTTTAGTTTGTTTTATTAATTTAAAAGGATTTAATGTTAATATAAAAGAATGTTAGTTTAAATCGTTTGAATCTGTTGTTTGTTGTAGATTAAATTCGTGTTCATTTTGTTTAAAGTTCGTTTTAATTCAGTAATTTAATGTGAAGTTATGTTTTGGTTTTTAATTTTTTTTGAATCATGTATCTTTGTTATAATTTTGTTGGATTTAATTTAAAAAGATTAATTGATTATTTGAAGATTAGTGATTTGAATATGTTTATTTGTTTTGTTTAAGTTTAATTCGAAGTTAGAATAAAGCTTGTTTGTTATTGTTGTTGAATCTTTTCATTTATGTTCATACTTTGTTTGATTGATCTTGAATACGAAATTAGTATAGTTTGATCTTCTTGTTTGTTGATTATCATTTTTGATTATTTCTTCAGTTTGCTTCATGATTTTGTTTAGTTTTAATATAGGAATTGTTGGTTGTAAAGTTGTTAGATTTTAAGTTCAAATGATTATTGAATTTAGAAATCTGAATATATTTGTTTGTTGTTGTTGTTGTTGTTGAATCTGAAAGTAGGTTTGTTTGTTGTTAAAGATGTTGTTCAATCAAGATAATTTTAGTTGTTTCTTTGTTGTTCATCATTTAGTTTGAACTTGTTGTTGAACATTGTTAGAAATTGATCATAGTGGCTATATTTTGGTTAAGATTGATTAGGTGAATTGGTTATAGCTGATGGGGGTAGTTTGGTAATTTGCAGTACGTTCAGGGTTAAAATGGTAATTGCAATAAGGTCGGAGGGGTAGTTTGGGAATTGAACATTTTGAATAATTCTTTATGTTAAGCATGGGGGACAAAATGTAATGGGGTGTGGGTGATATAATTGTTTAATATAAATGGGGGACAAGACATAATGTAGTGGAGGGGAATATGGTAATTGTTTATGTTAGACATGGGGGACAAAATGTAATGGGTTGGATTGATATATTTGTTTAATGTAGTGAGGGATGAGTGGGAATATAGTGGGTTTGGTAGGAGAAAGTGATGGTTTTATTAATGGATTAAAGGGTTTGGGATGAGATATAAATGGGGAACTTGATCAGATTTTGAAGGGGAGAAGAAAATTTTAAGAGAGAGGAAATTCCGAAAAATACTAAGACTTTAGAAAATAAAAAGAAAAACATTCTGGAAATTCAAAAGAAGAATAGTATACACCTGATATACAATCCAAATATTCTGATATACGGATTCAGAAATTAAGGGTTAAACACTAACTAGTCTTATCTGAAAAGATTCCCTTTGCTTCTGTCCGTTGATTGTTGTTGGTGTTTCTGGATTTTTGTCTTGATTTTAAAATCTGCCACTAAGTTTCTCGTTGCTGGTTGTTACTGGTTGTTGGGGTTGCTGTTGTTGTATGCTACTGAGTTTTTGCTGATCTCACTTTTCTTTTGCTTCCAATATCAGGTACACAACTGACATGCTGATTATTGTAAACTGAAACAGGAAGCATGAATACGAAAAATGAAGAATTGAAGTTCTAAATTTATTTTAAATTATATTCTGAATTTTATTTGTATATATAAATTATTTAGCTTACAAAAATCAGAATCATGTAGCTATTTAATATATATATATATAGTGGAACATCTGACGATAGCTTAACGGATGAACTATCTATATATATTGCCTAAAAATAAATAAATGGTGTAGTAACTCCGTCTAAGTTAAAAATCAAATGAATAGACCATTTCGGAACTTGTAAGAATATTGTTTAGTTAAATAATATTGGTTAATTCCAGCATGTAATTGGTTTAGGATTAAAATTAGATTGCTAAGTTTTTTTTTAATTTGACAAACTGAGAACATACCTAGTATAATGTAACTAGTTAGTAATACGTGAATAAGACGACCCAGGTTTAGTTTTATGCCATACACGTTGGGACTGGGCCCGCATTGGCAACGGACCGCCCTGCTTACATTATTTTCAGAATTTATGAATCATATCCGAAACTCAACTATAACAACTCAAGCATGTAAATAAATTAAGACCTTTTCTCTTTCATTTTGTAGAGACAATTTTAATAGAAAAATGTAGGCACTTTAGGATTATCCTGTTAAAATAAATGAGATGAGTCTCGCCCAATAAAATGCACAAATTGTGGGGCCCTCGATAAATTTTTAATTAAAATTACTTAGACTTCGGGATGAGCCGTTTAGCAAAATTTCACGGCCTTACCCAGAAATAATAATACGATAATTGCTTCAGGTGCGCATTTTAATAATCTTACCTTCTTAAATTCGGGTGCGCATTTATGTGACCCAAATCCAAATCTCAACGGAGTCGGAATGTATTAACAACCACGGGCGCATTGATTGTGACGTGGTTCGAAATGCATTTTCACGACGTTGTAATTCCATAAAAAATAAATAATAATAAAAGCGGTTTAAATCTAATAAAAGCACACAAGTTATAACATGTATTTAAAATCAGATATTTAGCCATTATAACAATTTAAGCGACCATGCTAGAACCACGGGATCCGGGGGTGCCTAACACCTTCCTTCGGGTCAACAGAATTCCTTACTTAGAATTTCTGGTTCGCAGACTTCATTTGGAAAGTCGAACATTTTCCTCGAATTGGGATTCAAGATAAACCGGTGACTTGGGACACCAAAAGCCAAACCTTTCCCAAGTGGCGACTCTGAATTAAATAAATAATCCCATTTCGAATATTGTCACTTAAATTGGAAAAAACTCCCTCACGCATTCAACCCTTCGGGGCGGGCACGCAAAAAGGAGGTGTGACAGCTCTGGCGACTCTGCTGGGGAACGAACCCAGAACCACTGGTTCAGGGTTCAAGAATTCGAGCTTATAATAATTGTTATATTTGGCTTTATTATCTGATCTTTATTACATGTTTTGGCATAACGTGCTAAATGTTTTCTTTTACCGCTTTGATATTATCTGAACTGTATATAAACTGTGCCGAAACCCTTCTCTTCTTACCTCCGGGGAGAAGCTCGCTGGTCGAGACTCCCCATTCTGTTAGTGTCAATACCTGAAATAAGAAAGAGGCCGGACAAGTTACAAAGTCGGACGATCTTGTGGGTCCCCGGTACGTAGCCCCCTCCTCGACTCGAGTTGTCCGCTCGGGTACACAGTCTAGAACATATACCCAGGTTATAAACCTAGTATAACGAAACCTCATGCCGGATCCCTAGTAAGAACGCTTATTTGCATCATGTTGCATTTGACGTAGGTGTTACAACCCATATCCACATGTGTTAGTTCATGCCATATATTATTTAACATAAATCCAAGAAGTAATTATCTTTGAGATGATAAGAAGTCAATCCTATTGGTCTTAAGTGATACAAGAGTGTATAAGGGTGATTAACCAGTATTAGAAGTTAAACGAATCAAGGATGTTGTAACTCATATTTTCAGGTAATCTAGCGGTGCTTGATACACTCAAGAGGTCATTTATTAAGGTATTTTAATTATATAATATCCGTATCATAAGTCTTGAAGTCAAACGAGTTATGAAACAAAAGTCGACAAAAGTTGTCGCAACTTAGGTTCATAATTTTACTTAAACATTAGGTCAAATGTTTCTAATCTTTTCTCATAATTTACAAAGAATTACGGGGTGATCTGCCAACCAAATTAAAGATATATGAGTCTAGTTTCTAACGCATTAAACTTCTCATCGATACGATCTCGGAGTAGAGAGATATTCACGTTTTCGCAAGACTGCGCCAAACACCTCTCTATGGGGCCCACTAAGGCGGTTTAAGATATTTGGACCTATATAGGATGCCTCCAACTCGTTTTAAGTCATTTATTCTCACTATTTTCAGACCTTAGAACCCTAGGAACATCCTCTCAAGGTTCTCTCAAGATTCAAGACCCAAAAAAGGGCAAACAACACAAATCAAGTGTCGGGAATTCCGTGGCGCTAGTAAGTCTCTTGTTCTTCTTGTTGTTGCTCATTTTTGTGTCGTTTAAGCTCGTGTGGGAGGTTGTTTTAAAGGGTTTATGTTCTGTAAATACTCCCTCATGTTATTAATATCAATCCTAGGTGATTTCAAGCCTTCTAAAGTGATTCTAGTGCCGAAAAACACTAATTGATCGCTAGTTTCGCTTTTTTGTTGTTGTGGCAGCATTGGAGGGATATTTCATGGAAATTTAAGGTCAAATTGGAGTTGTTCTTTCTGTATAAAGGTAAGGAACCTCTTACTCTATATGTATTTAAGATTATCCAAGTTGCGGCTAAGACATTGAAGCTAGAACTTGTGAGATATATATCGAAAGGCTTGGTAGTAATGTTATTGTTTTGTGGACTGTTTTGCGTTGTTGTTGGGCTGCGTATTTTACTACTATCTTGTGGAGTTTTGGAGGAGGAAGGGTGTGGAGAAACACCATATATATGTAGGGTTATGGGCTGATAGTTATTCGTAACATTTCCAGGTTGTTTGACACGACTACGGTGGTCGTCGTATGTATGGAGTGATTAGGCTATGTGTGGACTATTTTGGGAGGCTCAATATGTTTATTATTGATGTTGTTTGGGCTGTTTGGTTACTGTTTTGAATGGTGTGAGGTCATATAAATAGGGGAGGTGCTGTCCGTTTCATCGTAAAATAGGTTGTGGTCGATACATAATAGTTATGACGCTTAAATGATAACGATAGTATCGTTTCTCTTATTGTAGACTAAGGAGTTTTGACAATTGCATAGCTTGAGATTGGGGCATTATATACAAGGTATGTGAGGCTATCCCTTTCCTTCTTTTGCACGACTCCGATTGTACATAATGTAATGAACGATCTTCCAAGATACTCTACTCTTAGAAGCTAGCAGTACTTACATTGTTTTCCCTCTTATGGAACGATTGATGTTAATGTTACTTCTCTTATTCTTATGTTATCAATGTTGTTCGTACTTCCTAAATCTTATAAGGTTCATAGTGAAGAGTTAGTCCTAATAACGTGTATAGAGGATACCGACCTTACGTCACTCTGAAAGGTTTAGAATGTGATTACATGAGTCGAGCATGCATTATATATATGTATCTATTTTACTCTACCGAGCCACGCTATAGTTGGCCGGGTACGGCACCTATTGTGCAACCACTGATCAGTTGGGTTTTACCGAGCTCCACGTGGCCGGGTACGATTCTACCGAGCCTATTATGGCCGGGTACGATATGATGATGATGATGCCCACAGAGGCGAATGCTTTAAAGGTTTATGTATTTATACATATGTATCATGCATTTCATGTAAGTAGCCCTCAAAGGTACTAAGATGTTACAGGTTGTATATTCTCTATCCTTGCTTACATTACTGATCGTATTTATGGTTCCTTGCCTTACATACTCAGTACTTTATTCGTACTGACGTCCTTTTATTTGTGGACGCTGCATGTCGTGCTGCAGGTCCTGATAGACAGGCAGGTGCAGCTCCCCCACCACAGTAGACTGTCCAGTTCAGCGGTGATTGACGAGATCCCTTCTCCGGACTTGCCTTGGTCTTGGTATGCAATTTTTGTTATAGACATTATGGGTATGTCGGGGCCCTGTTCCGGCTATGTTGCAACACTTATGTTCTTTTAGAGGCTCATAGACAAGTGTCGGCTCATGTATAGTTTGGTATGCCTTGTCGGCTAGTTTTTGTTGTATAGTCTTTCATAGTAGCGTGGTAGCTCATATCTTATATGTAGTTTCTTGATTGTCTGGTCATCCCCTGCTATGTATGTTCATGCCGTCATATTTTATTGCTGGTTGTCCATGATCTAGGTCTACCATTTATATTTATCTCGTCAGCCCAAAAAGATAATAATGAAGGTTAGATGAAATGTACGTTGGTGCTCGGCAAGTGTGGTCGGGTGCTAGTCATGACCCTTCAGTTTGGGTCGTGACAAACTTGGGATCAAAGCAAGTCTGTCCTAGGGGTTGTCTATGAGCCGTGTCTAGTAGAGTCTTGATTATGGATGTGTAGCGCCACATTTATAATCAGGAGGCTACATGACATCTAGGGTTGTTACCTTCTTCCTGAATCTAGATCGTGCGTAGAGTTGAGTCGTAAGTGTTCGTCTCTAATATTAACCTTGTTTTTTTCAGTGATGCCTTCGACTCGGAAGCAAACGATTAGTAGACGGCTTGATACAACAGCGGGAGAGGGTACCAGTCAGGTGCCCCAAGTCAGAGCAGGACAAAGTGAGGCTCAAAGTGAGATGCCCTCTCATACCTCATCTATTCCATCTCCTCCAGAGGATATTAGAAGGCACCCAGCGCCTCCAGTTCCTCCGTCTGGCACTCCAGACCAGGATATGCGGAGTGCTTTGCAGTTATTGACTAGCTTGGTAGTTTCTCAGGATCAGAGGCAGAATACAGGTGCTGCTGAGAAACCAGTTAGTACAAGAGTTCCTGATTTTATTAATTTAGACCCTCCAGTGTTTACCGGATCAGACCCCAAGGAGGACCCACAGACTTTTATTGACCAAGTTCATCGTACACTTCGGGATATGCATGTTAGTGATACAGAGGCAGTAGAGTTGGCTTCTTATCGGTTATGGGATTTAGCGGTTCTCTGGTATGATAGTTGGGAGAGATCCAGCGGTCCGAACCCTCCTCCAGCTGTGTGGAAGGAATTTTCTGAGGCCTTTCTTCGTCACTACTTTCCAGTTGAGATACGACGAGCTAGAGCTGATAAGTTCTTGAACCTTAGACAAGGTAATATGAGTGTGCGAGAGTACGGTATGCAGTTTGATTCTTTGGCAAGGTATGCTCCCCATATGGTGGCCGAGATGAGTGATAGGGTGCATATGTTCGTGAATGGGTTGGGACCACATCTAATAAATGAGTGTACGACAGCCTCCTTGGTGGAGGGCATGGATATTTCCCGTATTCAAGCTTATGCCCAGACCCTAGAGGATCGTAAGCGCCAGCAGAGGGCAGTTAGGGAGCAGGATAGAGGCCAGCATAAGAGGGCGAGATTTGCAGGGTATTCTGATGACTTCAGAGGCCGTATCAGGCCACAGTTTTCGAGGAGTTCGGCTCCACCTGTAGCTAGTGCTCCTCCACAGTTTCAGAGGCCTCAATATGATCGATCGTATTCTGGTCCAGGTCAGAGTTCGCGGGCATCTGGCTCGTAACATCACAGGGATACTAGTCAGATGAGACCCCCAACACC
Source organism: Nicotiana tabacum (assembly GCF_000715075.1). Lineage (NCBI taxonomy): Eukaryota > Viridiplantae > Streptophyta > Magnoliopsida > Solanales > Solanaceae > Nicotiana > Nicotiana tabacum. The sequence continues at coordinate 45,850,175 of NC_134084.1, forward strand.
ACATTGTGATCAGTGCGGCAAGGCCCACTTTGGACTGTGTCGTCGAGGTTCTGATGCATGCTATTCGTGCGGACAGCCTGGCCATATGATGCGGGATTGTCCTAATAGAGGAGGTGATGGTATGGCTCAGCCGACTGGATCTGTGTCTGGTTCTTCCTCATCAGTTCGACCTCCAGCACGGGGTTTTCAGCAGTCGATAGGTTGTGGTAGGGGTAGAGGTGCAGTGCCGAGTTCGAGTGGTGCTCAAAATCGAACCTATGCTCTAGTAGGTCGACAGGATCTCGAGTCGTCTCCAAATGTTGTTACAGGTATTATATCTGTGTTTTCTTATGATGTATATGCGTTGATTGATCCGGGATCTACATTATCCTATGTTACACCCTTTGTGGCTAATAAGTTTGGCATTGAACCTGAATTGATAAGTAAACCCCTCGCGGTATCTACTCCGATAGGAGATTCTGTGATTGCTAGAAGGGTATATAGAGGTTGCACTGTGATGATTTGTAGTCGTCAAACCTCGGCAAATTTATTTGAGTTAGAAATGGTTGATTTTGATGTGATAATGGGAATGGACTGGTTGGCCTCATGCTATGCAAATGTTGACTGTCGTACGAAGATGGTTAGGTTCCAATTTCCGGGTGAACCCGTCATTGAATGGAAAGGGAACATTGCTACACCGAAAGGTAGGTTTATTTCCTATCTTAAGGCAAGGAAAATGATCTCAAAAGGTTACATTTATCATCTCGTTCGCGTTAGGGATGCGGAGGCGAAACCGCCTACTTTACAATCAATCCCTGTGGTCAACGAATTCCCAGATGTTTTCCTAGATGAACTCCCAGGCCTTCCTCCTGAAAGGGAGATTGAGTTTAGCATTGATCTGTTGCCTGACACTCAACCGATCTCTATTCCTCCATACAGAATGGCCCCGGTAGAGTTGCGAGAGTTGAAGGTGCAGTTGAAGGACTTGCTAGATAAGGGCTTTATTAGGCCTAGCACTTCACCTTGGGGTGCACCAGTCCTATTCGTGCGGAAGAAAGACGGGTCGTTACGGATGTGTATCGACTATCGACAGTTGAATAAGTCTACTATAAAGAACAAGTATCCACTTCCAAGAATTGATGACCTGTTTGACCAACTCAAGGGTGCCAAGTATTTCTCTAAGATTGATTTACGTTCAGGGTATCATCAGGTGAGGGTTAGGGAGAAGGATATTCCAAAGACGGCCTTCCGGACAAGATATGGGCACTTTGAGTTCTTGGTGATGTCGTTCGGGCTAACAAATGCCCCAGCAGCTTTTATGGATCTCATGAATACTATATTTAGGCCCTATCTTGATGTGTTCGTGATTGTATTCATTGATGATATTCTAGTATATTCTCGTTCGGAGGCGGAACATGCGGTCTACTTGCGGATAGTATTACAGACGCTTCAGGATCGTAAGTTATATGCTAAGCACTCCAAATGTGAATTCTGGCTGAACTCAGTAGCATTCCTTGGCCATGTGATATTTGATGAGGGTATTAGTGTCGAAACTCAGAAGATCGATGCAGTAAAGAATTGGCCGAGACCTACAACACCATCAGAAGTCCGCAACTTCCTAGGGCTAGCAGGATATTATAGGCGGTTTGTAGAAGGATTTTCCTCTATATCATCACCATTGACTAAGTTAACACAAAAAGCTACCAAATTCCAGTGGTTTGACACTTGTGAACGTAGTTTTCAGGAGTTGAAGAATCGATTGACATCTGCACCAGTGCTCACTCTTCCTGAAGGAACAGAAGGCTATGTGGTATATTGTGATGCCTCAGGTATAGGTTTGGGGTGCGTATTGATGCAGCGTGGGAATGTGATTGCTTATGCATCAAGACAATTGAAGAAGCATGAAAAGAATTATCCAACCCATGATTTGGAATTGGCTGCAGTAATATATGCTTTGAAGATATGGCGGCACTACTTATACGGTGTCCATGTTGACATCTACACAGATCACAAGAGTTTACAATACATCTTCAAGCAGAAAGAGTTGAATTTGAGGCAGCGTAGGTGGCTTGAATTATTGAAAGACTACGACGTCGAGATATTGTATCATCCCGGTAAAGCCAATGTTGTGGCAGACGCTCTCAGCCGTAAATCAATGGGAAGCTTAGTACATATTGAGGCAGGTAGATTGGGGTTGATTAAAGAGCTTCATCAGCTAGCCAATATGAGAATCAGATTGTTAGACTCTGATGACGGAGGTGTTACTGTACAGAATACATTAGAATCATCTTTGGTAGCCAAGGTAAAAGCACGACAATATGAAGATCCTATCTTAGTACGATTAAGAGAAAGCATTCAACAGTGTAAAAGTATGGCTTTTGGGATCGGAAAAGATGGGGCACTAAGATACCAGAGCCGATTATGTGTGCCTAATGTGGCAGGGTTGCGAGAGAAGATTATGAATGAGATTCATCAATCCCGATATTCCATCCATCCCGGCTCGACAAAGATGTATCATGATGTCAAGGAGCAATATTGGTGGAATAATATGAAGAAGTCTATTGCAGAATTTGTAGCCCAGTGTCCCAATTGTCAACAAGTAAAGATAGAACATCAGAAACCCAGTGGATTGCTTCAAAATATAGAGATTCCGACCTGGAAGTGGGAGGTGATTAATATGGACTTCATTATTGGATTACCTCGCTCTTATCATAAGTTTGACTCCATCTGGGTGATAATTGATCGACTTACAAAATGTGCCCATTTTCTGCCAGTGAAGACAACTTACACGGCTGAAGATTATGCAAAGTTGTATATCAAGGAGATTGTTAGGCTTCATGGTGTGCCCATATCTATTATATCAGATCGAGGAGCTCAATTTACGGCTAACTTTTGGAGGTCTTTCCAGAAGGGTTTAGGCACACAGGTAAATCTCAGCACTGCATTTCATCCGCAGACTGATGGACAGGCTGAACGTACCATTCAGACACTGGAAGATATGCTACGAGCATGTGTTCTAGATTTTAAGGGGAATTGGGATGATCATCTTCCACTCATAGAATTCGCCTATAACAATAGCTACCATTCCAGTATTAAAATGGCCCCATATGAGGCACTATACGGGAGGAGATGTAGATCACCAGTTGGATGGTTCGAAGTCGGTGAAACAGAATTATATGGGCCAGATTTGATTCACCAAGCTATTGAGAAGGTGAAAGTGATACAGGAGCGATTGAAGGACGGCACAAAGCAGGCAAAAATCTTATTCTGATGTCCGACGTCATGATCTGGAGTTTGAGGTTGGTGATTGGGTTTTCCTGAGGATCTCACCAATGAAGGGTATTATGCGTTTTGGGAAGAAAGGTAAGCTGAGTCCAAGGTATATCGGGCCGTATAAAATTCTTCGACGGATTGGACAGGTTGCTTATGAGTTAGAATTGCCATCCGAATTGGAATTTGTCCACCCGGTATTCCATGTATCTATGTTGAGAAAATGTATTGGAGACCCTTCTCGAGTCATCCCTATCAAAGATGTACAAGTTAAAGAGGACCTATCATATGAAGAAGTGCCAGTGCCGATATTAGATCGGCAAGTCCGCAAGCTGAGAACAAAAGATGTAGCTTCCGTCAAAGTATTGTGGAGGAACAAAAATATGGAAGAAATGACATGGGAAGCAGAAGAGGAGATGAAGTCTAAATACCCTTACTTATTCCAGAATGAAGATAACAAGGATGCTGGTGGAAGACAGGATACATTGGAAGAACAAACGGCTCTATGAGGTAAGCAATAATTTGAGAATACTCCTCCTTAATACAAAATGGTGATATGTAGATAATGTAAATACGCATAATGCTTTGTGTAGCCTTGTGAAGCCATATGTTGGGCTTAATTACTTTCAAGTTTTGCTAGTGACCATTTTATAGGGGAAAATTGATCGGAAATTTCCATTGGAATCCACGATGATTTAAACTCCCCATAAACCCTTACATTCGAGGACGAATGTTCCTAAGGGGGAGGGTGTTACAACCCATATCCACATGTGTTAGTTCATGCCATATATTAGTTAACATAAATCCAAGAAGGAATTATCTTTGAGATGATAAGAAGTCAATCCTATTGGTCTTAAGTGATACAAGAGTGTATAAGGGTGATTAACCAGTATTAGAAGTTAAACGAATCAAGGATGTTGTAACTCGTATTTTCAGGTAATCTAGCGGTGCTTGATACACTAAAGAGGTCATTTATTAAGGTATTTTAATCATATAATATCCGTATCATAAGTCTTGAAGTCAAACGAGTTATGAAACAAAAGTCGACAAAAGTTGTCGCAACTTAGGTTCATAATTTTACTTAAACATTAGGTCAAATGTTTCTAATCTTTTCTCATAATTTCAAAGAATTACGGGGTGATCTGCCAACCAAATTAAAGATCTATGAGTCTAGTTTCTAACGCATTAAACTTCTCATCGATACGATCTCGGAGTAGAGAGATATTCACGTTTTCGCAAGACTGCGCCAAACACCTCTCTATGGGGCCCACTAAGGCGGTTTAAGATATTTGGACCTATATAGGATGCCTCCAACTCGTTTTAAGTCATTTCTTCTCACTATTTTCAGACCTTAGAACCCTAGGAACATCCTCTCAAGGTTCTCTCAAGATTCAAGACCCAAAAAAGGGCAAACAACACAAATCAAGTGTCGGGAATTCCGTGGCGCTAGTAAGTCTCTTGTTCTTCTTGTTGTTGCTCATTTTTGTGTCGTTTAAGCTCGTGTGGGAGGTTGTTTTAAAGGGTTTATGTTTTGTAAATACTCCCTCATGTTCTTAATATCAATCCTAGGTGATTTCAAGCCTTCTAAAGTGATTCTAGTGCCGAAAAACACTAATTGATCGCTAGTTTCGCTTTTTTGTTGTTGTGGCAGCATTGGAGGGATATTTCATGGAAATTTAAGGTCAAATTGGAGTTGTTATTTCTGTATAAAGGTAAGGAACCTCTTACTCTATATGTATTTAAGATTATCCAAGTTGCGGCTAAGACATTGAAGCTAGAACTTGTGAGATATATATCGAAAGGCTTGGTAGTAATGTTATTGTTTTGTGGACTGTTTTGCGTTGTTGTTGGGCTGCGTATTTTACTACTATCTTGTGGAGTTTTGGAGGAGGAAGGGTGTGGAGAAACACCATATATATGTAGGGTTATGGGCTGATAGTTATTCGTAACATTTCCAGGTTGTTTGACACGACTACGGTGGTCGTCGTATGTATGGAGTGATTAGGCTATGTGTGGACTATTTTGGGAGGCTCAATATGTTTATTATTGATGTTGTTTGGGCTGTTTGGTTACTGTTTTGAATGGTGTGAGGTCATATAAATAGGGGAGGTGTTGTCCGTTTCATCGTAAAATAGGTTGTGGTCGATACATAATAGTTATGACGCTTAAATGATAACGATAGTATCGTTTCTCTTATTGTAGACTAAGGAGTTTTGACAATTGCATAGCTTGAGATTGGGGCATTATATACAAGGTATGTGAGGCTATCCCTTTCCTTCTTTTGCACGACTCCGATTGTACATAATGTAATGAACGATCTTCCAAGATACTCTACTCTTAGAAGCTAGCAGTACTTACATTGTTTTCCCTCTTATGGAACGATTGATGTTAATGTTACTTCTCTTATTCTTATGTTATCAATGTTGTTCGTACTTCCTAAATCTTATAAGGTTCATAGTGAAGAGTTAGTCCTAATAACGTGTATAGAGGATACCGACCTTACGTCACTCTGAAAGGTTTAGAATGTGATTCCATGAGTCGAGCATGCATTATATATATGTATCTATTTTACTCTACCGAGCCACGCTATAGTTGGCCGGGTACGGCACCTATTGTGCAACCACTGATCAGTTGGGTTTTACCGAGCTCCACGTGGCCGGGTACGATTCTACCGAGCCTATTATGGCCGGGTACGATATGATGATGATGATGCCCACAGAGGCGAATGCTTTAAAGGTTTATGTATTTATACATATGTATCATGCATTTCATGTAAGTAGCCCTCAGAGGTACTAAGATGTTACAGGTTGTATATTCTCTATCCTTGTTTACATTACTGATCGTATTTATGGTTCCTTGCCTTACATACTCAGTACTTTATTCGTACTGACGTCCTTTTATTTGTGGACGCTGCATGTCGTGCTGCAGGTCCTGATAGATAGGCAGGTGCAGCTCCCCCACCACAGTAGACTGTCCAGTTCAGCGGTGATTGGCGAGATCCCTTCTCCGGACTTGCCTTGGTCTTGGTATGCAATTTTTGTTATAGACATTATGGGTATGTCGGGGCCCTGTTCCGGCTATGTTGCAACACTTATGTTCTTTTAGAGGCTCATAGACAAGTGTCGGCTCATGTATAGTTTGGTATGCCTTGTCGGCTAGTTTTTGTTGTATAGTCTTTCATAGTAGCGTGGTAGCTCATATCTTATATGTAGTTTCTTGATTGTCTGGTCATCCCCTGCTATGTATGTTCATGCCGTCATATTTTATTTCTGGTTGTCCATGATCTAGGTTTACCATTTATATTTATCTCGTCAGCCCAAAAAGATAATAATGAAGGTTAGATGAAATGTACGTTGGTGCTCGGCAAGTGTGGTCGGGTGCTAGTCATGGCCCTTCAGTTTGGGTCGTGACAGTAGGGCACTCAACACAGGGGTTGGGTCCGTCTAGGACAGACAACCTGAAATGAAAAGACCATCCTGCTGCATCCCGTTTGTTGGCGCATTTATTTGCTTCAGATCTGCGTGCTGACCGGTTTCTAAAAAAATTCATAAAAGGGAAAGAGAAAAATAGCAGCATAAGGAGATAATTACTTATTTTGGAAAAGATAAAACCAATGTCCAAGTAGTGTCAAAACCTCACCGGAATTTTCTGAAAAAAAAAATGAAAAGAAAATTTGTCTTTTAGTTTGATTTATATATAAAAAAAATATAAAAAAAATTCCTTTTAATCACTTTCAAAATACAAAAACGGGTATTTATTTAAAAGTAAAAAAAGGGGAAAAAATTCAAAACTCAAAAAAAATATATATTGTTCCATTTGTAGTATCTCTTTAAAAGATTTTCGAAATTTCAAAAAAAAAAGGTGAAAAGAAGTTTAAAATTCATAAATATTTCCTTAAAAAATAAAACAAAATAAAAAATAAAATAAAAAAAAACAAAATATAAAAAAAATCCAGAAAAATACTTTTTCTCCTTTCCTTTAAAAGATTGTAGTCAGAAGGGGTTTAGTTTATTTTTACTCTACGCCTGATCGGCCCGAACTACGCCGGTTTGATTTTCGCAGGGTGCGAGATACGTAGGCAACCCTCATCGGGTCCAACCTCCTCTTTTCAAAATAGCCAAAATGTTAGAATTTTAATTTCGTCATGAATGAGTCGGGTGATGCCGTTTCGTCAAGGATAGCCGAATGTTCCCCAAAGGGACGCCGGAAGGCTGACTTTGCACAAACGGCCATTATTGGTCATTTTTATTTTTTTTGACCAAATTGCCCAACGGCCTCAGAATCCTCGTCCCTGAGGCTCTGTGAGGCCATGTTCCCCATGTTGTTCTCATTACTACTAAAGAGTCATAAATAAATCAAGTGATTGTTTTGTCAAAAATAGCCAAATGTTCCCGCAAGGGACGGCGGAAGGTTGATTTTGCATAAAACGGCCACTTTCGGTCGTCTTTTAGAGTTTTTGATCGGTTGACCCTCACAGCCTTAAGATCTTCATCCCCGAAGTGCTGAAAGGCCGTGTTCGAAAATTTGATCTTTTTTTTTAGAAAGAATATAGTCAAAATATTTTTGAGTCAAGTCATTTTTGCTTAAAGTCACCTTAATAAATGTGCAGGATGAGCACAATACAAAATGAGCGCTTTTCGATAATGACTAAAATCTCTGTCAAGTTACGGCTATGGTGGAATGATCTAGGTGCTGAAGGACAAGATGAGGTCAAGAAATATCTGAAAGGTCTCACGGGTTTACTGGAAATCCAGCCTCGGGGAGATATCATAAGAGCTTTGGTCACTTACTGGGACCCAGCGCACAATGTTTTCCACTTCTCCGATTTTGAACTCACCCCAACTCTGGAGGAAATGGCTGGGTACATCGGAAATACTGAACTTCCATTAAGGCAAAGATACCTGGTCGCCCCAAGAGCTGTCACGGTGCATCGATTTCTAGACTCACTAAAAATACCCAGGACGGTCCACAACCCAGATTTGGCCGCCAGTTTTTGTAATCCATGCTTCATATACGATAGGTATGGTCATGTAGGAGGATTCAACAATCCGATTAACAAGCTATGCAGCAAAGGTAGTCGTCAGAAGTGGGATAAGCACAGACGGGTGGCTTTCATGATAACATTTTTGGGCCTTCTGGTATTTCCGAGGAAAGATGGGAATATTGATCTGAAAATATCTGGGGTCGTCAGTACTTTACTCACTCAAAATGACAGTACTCCCGCGCCTATGGTGGTATCCGATATCTTTCGAGCTCTCACAGCCTGGAAAGTCAGGGGGAATTTCTTCGAAGGTTGTAACTTGCTGCTACAAATATGGATGACTGAACATCTCTGCCATCGTTCCGAACTTTTGAGCCATGGTTCCTCGGAGAAGACTTGCATAGAAGAGTTTTACACGAGAACCAAAGAGAACAGTCTACCCAAAGGAGTTATGGCATGGACTTTATTCTTTCAAGCTCTTACTGCCAGCCAAATATAGTGGACACTGGGATGGTTGCCTGTTGATGAGGTCATGTATATGCCAGCAACTAGAACTCATTTCCTACTGATGGGACTTAAGATCATTCAACCTTACGCGCCCTGCCGAGTCTTGAGACAACTCGGAAGATACCAGATAGTACCACACGAGGAAGATCTTAGTGCTCAAACAATTGAGATAAGCCCTGACGGACAATTTCCTGAAGCAAAAATCCGCCAGATCTGGAATGAATGTCAATATTTGAAAGCAGATACTTATGTGCAGGATCGGACCAAAAGTGAAATGGCGCCAGGTTACCTTGCATGGTATAGAAGAGAACTCGAACACGAAAGGCCGGCTAAAAGACCCCACATCCTGAATTTCGCCGAGTCATCGCAAAAGCAGTGGGATTGGTTGGCAAAAGAAAGAGGCTATCGTACCGAAATCAGCAAGTTGAAGCAACAAGTGGAAGGTCTGAAATATGAGCACAACGTGCAAGTTGCTACCGATCTGGGAGAAAAGAACAGGTTGGCTCAGGAAAACGAGATGCTCAGGGCCCAGATCAAACAGATGAGGACAGATGCTGATAACCAACAAAGGAGTCGGTCGGATGAACGATTGATAAAAGCTTTAAGGACGGAAATGGGGGAGTGTCGGAGTGAGTCAGAAAATACCATAGCGGGGCTCGAGGCACACTGGGCAAGAAGGACAGAAAAACATAACCGGCACCTACAGCAGTTGGAAAGGGATCACGAGCGAACCATTGCCAATCTGAAGGAAAATGTGGACAGAGCGTTTGAGCAAACCCGAACCCTAGGAGTTGAAAATAGACATTGCCGCAAGCTTTTAGCCCATATGGAAGTAGAAATTCAGCAGTGGAAAAATCAATGCCTCCAGGATTCTTGGGTTATGATAGCCCGTAATGACCAAATAGAGCACTTACTCAAAGAAAAGAGGCAAACCAGGGATAAGATCAGGACCATTGCCCATGCCATCATCAGAAGATGTCTACGGTCTGAAAACATGACCACCATTACCATTCTCTCGGCAGTGATTATGTCAAGCAAACCATGCATGAGCTGGAACAACTTGAAAGGGACCTCACACCTAAGACCGCGGCAAGGCCGAACGATGCCCCGCAGGCGCCAATTCGCGAAACCTTAATGTATTCATAGGTCGAGTCTGTCCGTCTTTTGCATCGAGGTGTATTAGTCTATTGAGTCTGTACCTTTTTCAAGGCTTGTTATTTTCCTTTTTTCAAGAATGTTAGTTTGTAAAAGATTGTTCAGTAATAAAATGTGTGTTTCTTTTACACTCATTTGTTTTCGAACTACGTAATGATATGATTCACACGGCATCGTGATACGTAGGCAATCCTCATCGTATCCCGTCACATTTTTAACTGCAAATAATAATAATAATAATAATAATAAAACCAAGAAAGAAAAATGGTGATAAATAAAAGAAAAGCCTAAAGAGAAGCCGGAATGACGCATGTCTTTGTTGCAAGCATGTAGAAACTCACCTAACTGTATAGGTGCATCACACCCCAATATGAGATTACCTGTCTGTTATTTGTTTCAAACTAACCGTTTGTTTGCTGATAAGTTCAGGTTCCTAGAAAAGTGGTTTGGTTTTGTGGTAATCTGGCCTCACATTCATACTTCACGAGATCAAAAGGAAGTGTTCAGCCACCCGTCGCTAAATCAAGAGGAAGTGTTCATACATACTTCACAAGGTCGAAAGGAAGTGTCGAAATGTATTCAGAAGTTCCTCTGCCAACGATTCCTATTTCGGAAGAAAGTTCAATCTCAGCCATCCCAACTTCTGAGTCAGCAACGGTCGAGGAAAATAGAATTCTACGTCTCCGCATGATGGAAATGTGGGACGCCTGGGCCAATGGAAAAGAGTCACCAAGTGTGATCCCTGGATTCCCTGAGCTTTTTCCTAGGGCAAGTGGGACCTCCAACATCCCCATAAGTTATCCAAATACCCCACTGGGATTTCCTACCATCTCAGCCTACTTTACTGGAACACCTTCTGAGTCTCGCCCCCAGGTGTTAGCTTCCGGTGCGGCTTCAAACATATTCACTGCTCCGCCTTGTTCATCCACGGCACAACCTGTTTTACCCAGGCCTAACTTCGATTCATCATCCTTCACATTTCAAGCACCCCCTCTTCCATTGGAACCTAGCCAGTTCACTACCAACGCTTACCCTCAGCCGTCTCGGTACGAGTTTATCGCAGGGCAGGAGAAAGCCGAAAAAACACCTGAACAAGAGGAAATGACCAGAAAAATGAGAAGCATGGAGCAAACTCTCAAAAATATACAGGGTCTGAGCGGGCAAAAAAGCGTATCTTACGCTGACCTGTGCATGTTCCCGCACGTACATCTGCCCTTGGATTTCAAAACCCCAAAGTTTGAGAAATATGACGGGCATGGGGACCCCATAGCCCACCTCAAAAGGTACTGCAACCAGTTGCGCGGAGCGGGCGGAAAAGAAGAACTTCTTATGGCTTACTTTGGAGAAACTTTGATCGGCATTGCTTCTGAATGGTATACGGATCAGGAAGTATCTTGTTGGCACATTTGGGACGACTTGGCTAGGGATTTTGTCAGGCAGTTTCAATATAACATCGACATTGCCCCCGATAGGAATTCATTGTCGAATCTAAAGAAGAAGCCTTCGGAGAGCTTCCGAGAATATGCTGTCAAATGGCGTGAACAAGCGGCCAGAGTCAAACCTCCGATGGATGAAACATAAATGGTCAGTGTTTTCCTTCAAGCCCAAGAGGCTAATTATTATCAAAACATGATGTCTGCATTGGGAAAGCCGTTTGCTGAAGCCATCAAAATCGGTGAAATGGTGGAGAATGGGTTAAAAATAGGGCGAATCTTGAGTCGGTCTGCTATAAGGGCCACCTCCCAAGCAATCCAAGGCGGGTCTGGAGGAGGAGCAAACCAAAAGAAGAAGGAAGAAGCAACAATGGCAACTTCGAGTGTAAGAAAACCCCATCCATCCAGATTTCATTTCTCTGAAAGAGCCCCGCAACACTACTACCCCCATCAAGATGCGGCCTATGCTATGAACCTTCAGCCCTACACAGTAATGAATGCACAACCATATATTAGGCCACAACAACAATTTCACCAAAAGCGAGCTCAATTTCCAAGAAATCAACCTCCCCACCAAGCTCAGTATAATCCCCGACCTCCATAAAATAATCTCCCCTACAACGCCCGCACTCGAGAGCCGCCCAGGAAAACGGACTTCACACCTATTGGTGAGTCATATTCCAACATTTTCCCTAAATTGGTCAAATGGGTTTGTTACAACCCGTACCCCCAAATAGGCAAAACCCAGAGTCACCCTCTTACCAACCTGGTGCCCGATGTGCCTATCATTCTGGAGTGGAAGGGCATGACACTGAGAGCTGTTGGACTTTGAAAAGGGTTGTTGAAAACCTCATAGAACAAAAGCGGATAGTGTTAAAGGACGAAGACATTCCTAATGTGACCAACAACCCGTTACCGGCTCACAACAATGGACCGATTATTGGGATGATCTGCGAAGATAAAGAGTTTGATCCTGTCTTGAAAGCCATCATTGCAATCGCCGACATTGAGAAAAAGCCCAAGATGTATGCAAAGCAAGAAAAGCGGGACAAGAAGAGTAAAACCCCCCCTCAAAACACAGAAAAAGCAGTGGAAACCAAAACTGAGGTAGCACCCTCGAAAGATGTCGTCATTTATGTCCCCCGAGGTTCGAAGAAAGGACAAGTGACATTGAGCCCTCCAAGAAGGTTTGAGCTGAACAAAGGATCTAAAATGTATGTGCCCAAAGGGACCTATGCGGAACGAGGGCCAATAATTTCACCAAGGCTGAATGAGCCCGTGATTATTGGACGCCCGCCGCAGAGGCCCATGACAGATCCTACTACCGTCCCGTGGAATTATAACAAGGCTGTAGTAACCTACAAAGGAAAAGAAATCCTGGGAGAAGTAAATGAAACTAACCCAACTGAGAAATACCTCAACCTGGAGGAGTTGAATGATTCTACAAAGAAGTGTTTCCCACTCAAGAAACCAGTTAGCGCCGAGGAAGCGGAAGAGTTTTTCAGGAAAATGAAAACTGCAGACTACGAGATAATTGACCAACTCCGAAAGTCTCTCGCTCAGGTCTCGTTGTTGTCTCTATTAATGAATTCAACTGAGCATCAGAAAGTGTTGATCAAGACCCTCAACGAAGCTTACGTCCCAATTGAAACTACTATGGAATAGCTAGAGAGGATGGCAGAAAGATTCTTCATGATCAATCAGATTTCCTTCAGCAAAAATGATCTGCCCCCGGAAGGGGCCGCTCACAACAAGGCCCTCCACCTAACAGTTAAATGTGAAGGGTACTATGTGAAGAGGGTCATGCTGGATGGCGGGTCCAGAGTAGATATCTGTCCCCTTTCGACTCTACAAAGAATGGAGATCGAGACAGGGAGAATCGGGCCTAACAGCGTATGTGTTCATGCCTTTGACGGCATCAAAAGGGACACCATAGGTGAGATCGATTTGATTTTGACTATTGGACCTATGGATTTTGAGGTGACCTTTCAAGTCCTAGATATGGATACTTCTTACAATTTCCTTCTAGGAAGGCCTTGGATTCATGCGACGGAAGCCATACCTTCTACTCTCCACCAGATGGTAAAATTTGTATATGAAAATCAAGAGATTATAGTCCACGTAGAGGATGAGCATTCAATTTATCGAGACCCGTCGGTTCCATGCCTCGAAGCTAAAGAGGGTAGTGAACACATAGTCTATCAAGTTTTCGAGGTTGCGGTCGCAGACCAATGCGAAGAAGGAAGCCCTTACCCTCAACCTTTTCTCTCAAAAGCGTCAGTTATGGTTGCCAAGGAAATGATCAGGCATGGTTATAAACCGGAGAACGGACTCGGGGCATCATTCCAAGGTATCACCGAACCTATCACCTTACCTGCCGCCGAAAAGTTCTTCGGTGTTGGTTTTTACGCCAAAGAAGCTGACGTAATGTGGGCAAACCAACGGAAGAGCAATGGTTGGGTTTTATCTCAGCCAATTCCGCATCTTTACAGAACATTCGTCAGACCCAAGTACATTGAAGAAAGAGAGGATGAGACCTTCACGACCGAGGAAATTGAAGAAATCTGTGGGGTTATGAGGCAAATGTTGTATGAAACCCATATAATTCAGCTGGGAGAAGGCTCGAGCACCGCTGAGGTGCTTTACATGGGGCTTGGTGCCAAATTGCAAAGCTGGAAGGCTACTCCGTTTCCGATCAAGCGGGAATCCTGGTAGACCAGTCTTGCCACCTTTTCTGCATCACGAGTTATTTTGGGGTGTAACTCGAATGATTTCCTTTTAGTTTCCTGTCCTTAAATTCTGATGTAAACCCTATTATATTCAAAATTCAATGAAATGAAATTAATATTTCATCTTTCATCTTATTTATTCTCTCTGATTTTTTTTATTTTTTTGTTTTATTTCTTTCAGTTCTAATAATGCGGTTTTAAATAACATGACATGCTTGCGAACTTCATGCCCGGATCCAAACATGCAGTCTAGCTGTGAAATAATGAACCAAGAAATGGAATACGATGAAGAAGAGGCTTTTAAGGAAATAAATCGAGAATTGGAACACTTTGAGAACAAACCTAAGCCGAATCTGAATGACACCGAACCGGTTAATTTGGGAACTCCTGAGGAAGTCCGAGAGACCAAAATAAGCATTCACACGGACGAGAGAACGCGAGACGCGATAGTTCAACTCCTTTTTGAATTTAAAGATGTGTTTGCTTGGTCATACGATGACATGCCAGGATTAGGCGTTGATCTAGTGGTGCATAAATTGCCAATTCACCCTGATTATCCTCCAGTTCAACAAAAGCAAAGAAAGTTCAAAACTGATGTTAGTGACAAGATTAAAGAAGAAATCACCAAGCAGCTGAAAACGGGAGTAATTCGGGTAGTCCAGTACACCACGTGGTTGGCGAATGTAGTTCCAGTGCCGAAAAAAGATGGGAAGACTCGGGTATGTGTGGATTAACGAGATTTGAACAGAGCGAGTCCCAAAGACAATTTCCTATTGCCCCACATCCACATCCTTGTTGATAATTGCGCCAAACATGAGATCCAGTCTTTCATAGATTGTTATGCTGGATATCATCAGGTGTTGATGGATGAAGAAGACGCTGAGAAGACTGCCTTCACTACACCATGGGGCACTTACTGTTACCGGGTTATGCCATTCGATCTGAAGAATGCTGGGGCAACTTACATGAGAGCCATGACTGCCATATTTCATGACATGATGCATCAAGAAATAGAGGTGTATGTGGACGACGTGATAGTCAAGTCCAGGACTCGGGACAATCATATCCAAGACTTGAGGAAATTCTTCGAGAGACTGAGAAAGTACGACTTGAAGCTGAACCCTGCCAAATGCGCCTTCGGAGTCCCATCAAGCAAGCTTTTGGTTTTCATAGTAAGCAGGAGAGGTATAGAGTTAGATCCAACAAAGATAAAATCTATCAGAGATCTACCTCCCCCAAGAACGAAGAAAGAAGTGATGAGTCTGTTGTGCAGGTTAAACTATATCAGTCGATTCATTGCCCAGCTGACTAGCACGTGTGAACCCATATTTAAGCTATTAAGGAAAGATGCAACGATCAAATGGACGGCTGAGTGTCAAGAAGCCTTTGACAAGATCAAAGAATATGTTTTAAATCCCCCAGTTTTGGTCCCGCCAGAGCCAGAGAGACCCCTGTTCTTGTATCTGAAAGTCTTGGAAAATTCTTTCGGTTGCGTCCTCGGGCAACATGACATAACTGGAAAGAAGGAGCAGGCGATCTACTACTTGAGCAAGAAATTCACCGGCTACGAGGCCAAGTACACTCTGCTGGAAAGAACGTGTTGTGCTTTGACGTGGGTTGCTCAAAAATTGAGACATTATCTCCAAGCTCACACTACTTACCTCATAAGCAGGCTGGATCCTTTGAAGTATATATTTCAGAAACCAATGCCTACTGGAAGACTGGCCAAGTGGCAAATCTTGCTTACTGAATTTGACATAGTCTATGTCACCCGCACGACAATGAAAGCCCAGGCATTAGCAGATCATTTGGCCGAAAATCCGGTTGATGAGGAATACCAGCCATTGAGTACTTATTTTCCAGATGAAGAAATAAATACCATAGAAGTGGTCTCGGAAAACACTCACGTTTGGAAGATGTTCTTTGATGGGGCCGTAAACGCCAAAGGTGTGGGAATAGGGGCAATCTTGATCTCACATGCTGGTCAACATTATCCAGCTACAGCTAGACTTCATTTCTTTTGCATGAACAATACATCTGAATATGAAGCCTGCATTATGGTCATGAATATGGCTATCGATCAAGATGTTGGGGATTTGTTGATTATGGGGGATTCTGATTTGATTATCCGGCAAGCCCAGGGTGAATGGGAAACTCGAGATGTCAAGCTTATTCCTTACCGGCAGCACGAAGAGGATCTCAGCAAGTGGTTCAGATCAGTAGAGTTCAGGTATATCCCGCGATGTCACAATGAATTAGCCGATGCACTTGCCACTTTAGCTTCAATGTTACCTTATCCAGGCAACGCCCACATCGATCCCTTGGAAATCCAAATCAGGGAAAGGCATGGTTACTGCAATGCCATCGAGGCAGGACCAAGTATCCAGCCATGGTACTAGGATGTTAAGAGGTTCTTGAAAACACAAGAATACCCCGAACATGCTACTGGAGATCAGAAGAGAACTATTAGGCGGCAGGCAAGTGGATACTTTTTGAGCGGTGAGATATTGTATAAAAGAACCCCTGATCTCAACTTATTAAGATGTGTTGACGCCGAAGAAGCAGGCAGAATCATGCATGAAGTACACACAGGAGTGTGTGGACCTCATATGAACGGGTACGTTTTGGCAAAGAAAATCCTGCGGGCTGGGTATTACTGGATGACCATGGAAAAGGATTGTTTCAGCTTCGTTCGAAAGTGTCATCAGTGTCAGGTGCATGGAGATCTAATTCACGCACCTCCCACAGAACTGCATCCCATGTCTGCACCTTGGCCATTTGTTGCCTGGGGTATGGATGTCATTGGTCCGATTGAGCCCAAAGCTTCAAATGGGCACAGATTCATATTGGTCGCTATCGACTACTTCACAAAATGGGTCGAGGCTGTCACTCTCAAATCAGTCACTAAGAAAGCCGTGGTGGATTTCATACATTCAAATCTTATATGTCGTTTCGGTATTCCTACAACTATAATCACAGATAATGCAGCAAACCTGAATAGTCATTTGATGGAGGATGTGTGCGAACAGTTCAAAATAACGCATAGGAATTCCACTCCTTATCGGCCCAAGGCCAACGGCGCTGTTGAAGCGGCGAACAAAAACATCAAGAAGATTGTGAGGAAGACAACCCAGAGTTCCAGACAATGGCATGAGCAGTTACCTTTCGCCCTGCTGGGATATCGCACTACAGTACGCACATCAGTAGGGGCAACCCCATACTTGTTAGTTTACGGGACCGAGGCTGTAATACCGGTAGAGGTAGAAATCCCTTCTCTCCGGATCATTGTTGAAGCTAAAATTGAAGACAGTGAGTGGGTCAAAACCCGTTTGGAATAGTTAACGCTGATCGATGAAAAGCGAATGGCTGCAGTCTGTCACGGGCAGTTGTACCAACAAAGAATGGCCCGTGCTTACAACAAGAAAGTGCAACCCAGGAATTTTGAAGTAGGTCAACAGGTGTTAAGGCGCATTCTTCCACATCACCAGGAAGCGAAAGGAAAATTTGCTCCTAATTGGAAAGGTCCATACATCATCAGGAAGATATTGCCTCGGGGAGCATTATATCTAGGTGATATTGAAGGAAAAGATCTCGAGACAGCCGTGAATGCGGATGCAGTAAAAAGATATTATGTCTGAACTTGCTCTGACGATGTTTTTTGCGCAATTGAGAGGACGAAGGCTTTCATTCCCGCTACCCAAACACTCAAATCCTTTGCTAACCCTTTGAGCCGTTTACCTTTCTTTCATTACCCTCTTTGGAACCCGGAAGTGCTAGTAAAAAAAATAAAAAAAATAAATAAATAAAAAAGTTTCCTGAACTACGTTTGACTTGATTCCAAAAGGATACGTAGGCAGCCTCTCTATGGGGTTCAGTCACACCAAAACAAAAATCCAGTTTTCCCCAAAAGTTAAACTGGGGCAGACGTTATAATAATTCGGCGATAATCCCGCCTGGACGGTTCCAAAGTTGTAATTCGATCCAAGTTCTTTTGACCCCAAACCTGTTGCAAGTCCTTCCGATCAATCGGCAAAAGTTTCTTCAAAATCAAAGGACGCAGTTGCTCGGATCCGACGCAGTCAGGATGAGAGAAATAAAATGAGAGAGTTTTATTGGTGAAAACCTACAAGCACCATAAGGCGATGGCGAGCAGAGAAATCAAAATGAGAGAGTCTTGTTAGTGAAAACTCATGACGAGCACTGTAAGGCGCCGGTAAGAAGAGAAATGAGAGAGGTCGGCTAGCGAAAACTCGCAAAGGGCGCTGTCGGCCGAAAAGAGGATTTCACCACAAAAGGTTCTGGCAAGGTTCTCTGGTTTGGAAACATAGATCCATTTGGTTTGTGGGAAAATGTAGGTTCGTGAGAGTCGGGCATCCAGTCCAAAAAAAAAGGTTATGTCAATTTAAAGCCAGCATGCACCTCAGATAAGTCTTTCTTTTCCCCGAAAAGGACGCTTCTCTTTTTAAATTCATTTCCTCGCTCTTTGTTTACCTTTCTTTGGATTCCT
Source organism: Nicotiana tabacum (assembly GCF_000715075.1). Lineage (NCBI taxonomy): Eukaryota > Viridiplantae > Streptophyta > Magnoliopsida > Solanales > Solanaceae > Nicotiana > Nicotiana tabacum. The sequence goes on from NC_134084.1 coordinate 45,868,736, forward strand.
TTTCGGTTTAACCCTAAGCCCCAAAACATGCTAGAAAGAAAAAGTGGCAGGACCGGTTTCATAGGGCTCTGTCTGGCAGGAGGTGCAGAACATACCCGGCCTCAGTGATGCGTCAGTCCAATCCCAACTGATCGTGACGTTTGATTACCTCAAAATCCCCAAGCAGAGTGAGACGGAAGAAACAGAGCCGTACACGCGCAAATCATCGTGAAATCCTGAAATATTGAGTTTTATCAGTTTTGAAAGGAGGTCTCCTTGGAAGCCAATCAATGGCGAATTTTCTCAACAGAAATGAGGCTTGGGACCAAGAAAAACAATGAAGGCCACAAAACCGACCACAATTTCAAACTAACAATTTTCCTTTGTTTGAAGTTGAAGCAGTTGCGATACAAAACGAACTAAGTAGGAAGCAGGTACAACCCTGCGAGAGGCAGGTGCAGCCAAAAGGAAATGCGCAAGGATTAGAAATGGCTATGCTGCAGTAATCAACCCAAAAGGGAAGTCTCCTCCCGATTCTTTCCTACATTTTTTTCCTAACCCGATGACTTCCCCGGCATAACCCGAGGACTCTCTCCCTTTTCCGGCATAACCCGATGACTTCACCGGCATAACTCGAGGACTCTCTCCCTTTTCCGGCATAACCCGATGACTTCCCTGGCATAACCCGAGGACTCTCTCCCTTTTCCGGCATAACCCGATGATTTCCCCGGCATAACCCGAGGACTCTCTCCCTTTTCCGGCATAACCCGATGACTTCCCCGGCATAACCCGAGGACTCTCTCCCTTTTCCGGCATAACCCGATGACCTCCCTAGCATAACCCAGGGACCTCTTTCCCTTTTCCGGCATAACCCGATGACTTCCCCGGCATAACTCGAGGACTTTTTCCCTTTTCCGGCATAACCCGATAACTTCCCCGGCATAACCCGAGGACTCTCTCCCTTTTCTGGCATAACCCGATGACATCCCCGGCATAACCCGAGGACTCTTTCCCTATTCCGGCATAACCCGATGACTTCCCCGGCATAACCCGAGGACTCTTTCCCCTTTCCGGCATAACCCGATGACTTCCCCGGCATAACCCGAGGACTTTTTTCCTTTTCCGGCATAACCCGATGACTTCCCCGGCATAACCCGAGGACTTTTTCCTTTTTCCGGCATAACCCGAGGACTTTTTCCCTTTTCCGGCATAACCCGATAACTTTCCCGGCATAACCCGAGGACTCTCTCCCTTTTCCGGCATAACCCGATGATTTCCCCGGCATAACCCGAGGACTCTCTCCCTTTTCCGGCATAACCCGATGACTTCCCCGGCATAACCCGAGGACTCTCTCCCTTTTCCGGCATAACCCGATGACCTCCCTGGCATAACCCAGGGACCTCTTTCCCTTTTCCGGCATAACTCGATGACTTCCCCGGCATAACCCGGGGACCTCTTTCCCTCTCTGGCATAACCCAGGAACCTCTTTCCCTGACATAACCCAAGGACCTCTTTCCTTCCGGCATAACCCGATGACTTCTCCGGCATAACCCGATGAATCTTCCCAGCATAACCCGATGACTTCCCCGGCATAACCCGAGGACTCTTTCCCTTTCCCGGCATAACCCGTGGACCTCCCTGGCATAACCCAGGGACCTCTTTCCCTTTTCCGGCATAACCCGATGACTTCTCCGGCATAACCCGGTGAATTTTTCTGGCATAACCCGATGACTTTCCCGGCATAACCCGTGGACCCGTTCCAGCATAACTTGGCAATCCTCCCAATTTAGGGCTCCGATCCCTAAGTTGAGCAAGTTTCCATTTAGCCAGCATTAGAGCTCCACTCCCTTAACTGAGCGTTCTTTTGTTTAGCCAGCCTTAGGGCTCCAATCCCTGAACTGAGTGTTTTTCTGTTAAGCCGACATTAGGGCTCCAATCCCTAAGTTGTGCATTTTTACCTTTTGCGACATTAGGGCTCCAATCCCTGAGTTGCGCTTCGTAGACTAGGGTTTTTCCAATCCCCGCATCAGTGCTGTAGATTATTATGGCAATTAACTCACGAAATTTTCCTAGTGAAACTGGGGCAGAAAAATTTCGTTCGTTTGTTTTGTTTGTCTCAGCAGGTTTGACCTCGAGGCGCATTGATCAAGATGACCTACGGGATGAGTCTCAATCTTGAATAAAGAAAAGAAGAAAAGGACAAAAGGAGAAGATGTCCCCAAATACTGGAACAAACAAACGGCGGGTCGCTCCAAAATTTGATCAAAGTCCCGAGTTCCGCCAATCCCGTCTCACTCAATACCGCAGAAATAAACAGGCGCCTACAACTTGCGAGCATCAAGATTCGGATCGAAGTCTACAAGCAGAATCAGCTAAGACCCAAGATCAAGTTGCAAAGGAATTATAGATAGGGATCTTGTAACTAGCAATTGACACGCATAAGTAGTTAGTTCAATTTCAATTTTCCTTTGGTTATAATAAGGCGATTAGTAAAGCAACAGTGGCAACAACGACAGCAGTAACAGCAAGCATCGCAATCCCAGGGTAGTCCCAGCTACCAAAGTTTCCCGAACTACATTGACCTGATTCCTGTTTAGCCCAGGATATGTAGGAAACCTCTGAAGCAAAGGTTCGGTCAAATCTTTTTCAAAAAAAAAATGCTTCATACGGAGTACTCGGATGGGCAAAAATCGCTCACTTTATCTTTGCACGAAAACCCTTCGTATCTTTGGGCAAAGAGGGGCAGCTGTAAGCACGTGATTTTTGACCTATGAAAGAATTACTCCCAAAAAATTCAAAATAAAATGATTTTTTCTTGGTGTGCAATTTTGAGAATTCTGTGACATTTTTGGATAATTATTTGTATTTGTTTGTGCATGTTCATTTATTAAATTAATAAAAAATACAAAAAAAAATATGTTGCATTTTTGCATTTAGGATTTAATCCTACAATTGTTAGAAATTAAGTTTGTTTTACAAAAATTAAAAATTACAAAATAGGCATCTTGTGCATTTTTAGCATTTAATGTCCAAATATACAATTTTATGCTTAATTATTACTTAATTATGTGTTAATTGTTATTGGGAGTTAATTTGCGCTTTTATAACTTAATTTAGTCTTAATAATAATTTAAGGAGTTTTAGAATTTAGTTTTAGAAAAATAAAAGAAGAAAAGAGAGCAAAAATATAAAGAAAGTCGGAATTGAGCCTCTTCTTTAATTTCAAGCCACGAGCCCAAAGAATGCCCAATCTTCCCAAACGACCAGTCCATTTCGAACTGGGTCGACCCAGTCCATAACCCAAAGAGACCCAAACCCCCTTTTCTTTCATTTTTCATAAAACAAAACAAAACACAAAAAAAAAACCCAAGAAAACCCTAAAACTAAACTATCTGCCACCCCCCTCATTTCCTTTCTTCTTCTCTAAGCTCCAAAGCTCCCCCAACAATGGCTGCCCTCCCATGGTTGTTGCGTTGCTTTTTCTTCTTTGTCTAGCAGCCATGAACGACCTCGACAAACAACCACCCATCGCTGCGTCTTCTTCTTCCTCGACCCACCTCAAACGACCTCCGAACTCCCCAAACCAGCAGCCCCATAACCAACAGCCCTCGTCGTCGTCGTCAACTGCATCTCCTCCTCTCGACGCAGCTGCTCCTTCTGCTACGTCTAGCCATGGATGAGCTTCATCGAGCTCGAATTCGAGTTCCCATGGCTGCCCGCGTCGCCACTGCTGCTGCTGCCTACTGCTGCGCCGCTGCTGCTCGTTGCTGCTGCTCGACGATGTTGCTGCTTGACGATCTTCGTTGCTGCTGCTCGACGTTGTTGCTGCTCCATCAAGTTTAATCCGCCGAGGTCGTTGTGTGATGTTTTGAGTTCGTCAAGTTTAAAAGGAATGTGAGTTTATCGTTGAAGGCAAGATCCGTTAGGGCGTTGGTAGTCTTGGTACGATAATCGTTTTCAGACAGATTTGTTTTCATTCAAGATCATCGTCGTTTCGATCTGGTTAGTAGATTTGAGTCTCATTTATTGTCCGTAATTTGTTTGATATTTTTTCGGATCTAAAATCATTAAATGTTTGATTCTTGTTCTTGATTTTTATTTAGTTGTTTTATTTTTCTTGTTTATTTTTAGGTAGAAATTTTTAGTAATTATAACGTTTTTAGTTTTAAGTTGAAGTTCAATGAATTTTGTCTTTAGTTTGTTTTATTAATTTAAAAGGATTTAATGTTAATATAAAAGAATGTTAGTTTAAATCGTTTGAATCTGTTGTTTGTTGTAGATTAAATTCGTGTTCATTTTGTTTAAAGTTCGTTTTAATTCAGTAATTTAATGTGAAGTTATGTTTTGGTTTTTAATTTTTTTTGAATCATGTATCTTTGTTATAATTTTGTTGGATTTAATTTAAAAAGATTAATTGATTATTTGAAGATTAGTGATTTGAATATGTTTATTTGTTTTGTTTAAGTTTAATTCGAAGTTAGAATAAAGCTTGTTTGTTATTGTTGTTGAATCTTTTCATTTATGTTCATACTTTGTTTGATTGATCTTGAATCCGAAATTAGTATAGTTTGATCTTCTTGTTTGTTGATTATCATTTTTGATTATTTCTTCAGTTTGCTTCATGATTTTGTTTAGTTTTAATATAGGAATTGTTGGTTGTAAAGTTGTTAGATTTTAAGTTCAAATGATTATTGAATTTAGAAATCTGAATATATTTGTTTGTTGTTGTTGTTGTTGAATCTGAAAGTAGGTTTGTTTGTTGTTAAAGATGTTGTTCAATCAAGATAATTTTAGTTGTTTCTTTGTTGTTCATCATTTAGTTTGAACTTGTTGTTGAACATTGTTAGAAATTGATCATAGTGGCTATATTTTGGTTAAGATTGATTAGGTGAATTGGTTATAGCTGATGGGGGTAGTTTGGTAATTTGCAGTACGTTCAGGGTTAAAATGGTAATTGCAATAAGGTCGGAGGGGTAGTTTGGGAATTGAACATTTTGAATAATTCTTTATGTTAAGCATGAGGGACAAAATGTAATGGGGTGTGGGTGATATAATTGTTTAATATAAATGGGGGACAAGACATAATGTAGTGGAGGGGAATATGGTAATTGTTTATGTTAGACATGGGGGACAAAATGTAATGGGTTGGATTGATATATTTGTTTAATGTAGTGGGGGATGAGTGGGAAGATAGTGGGTTTGGTAGGAGAAAGTGATGGTTTTATTAATGGATTAAAGGGTTTGGGATGGAATATAAATGGGGAACTTGATCAGATTTTGAAGGGGAGAAGAAAATTTTAAGAGAGAGGAAATTCCGAAAAATACTAAGACTTTAGAAAATAAAAAGAAAAACATTCTGGAAATTCAAAAGAAGAATAGTATACACCTGATATACAATCCAAATATTCTGATATACGGATTCAGAAATTAAGGGTTAAACACTAACTAGTCTTATCTGAAAAGATTCCCTTTGCTTATGTCCGTTGATTGTTGTTGGTGTTTCTGGATTTTTGTCTTGATTTTAAAATCTGCCACTAAGTTTCTCGTTGCTGGTTGTTACTGGTTGTTGGGGTTGCTGTTGTTGTATGCTACTGAGTTTTTGCTGATCTCACTTTTCTTTTGCTTCCAATATCAGGTACACAACTGACATGTTGATTATTGTAAACTGAAACAGGAAGCATGAATACGAAAAATGAAGAATTGAAGTTCTAAATTTATTTTAAATTATATTCTGAATTTTATTTGTATATATAAATTATTTAGCTTACAAAAATCAGAATCATGTAGCTATTTAATATATATATATATATATATAGTGGAACATCTGACGATAGCTTAACGGATGAACTATCTATATATATTGCCTAAAAATAAATAAATGGTGTAGTAACTCCGTCTAAGTTAAAAATCAAACGAATAGACCATGTCGGAACTTGTAAGAATATTGTTTAGTTAAATAATATTGGTTAATTCCAGCATGTAATTGATTTAGGATTAAAATTAGATTGCTAAGTTTTTTTTTTAATTTGACAAACTGAGAACATGTCTAGTATAATGTAACTAGTTAGTAATACGTGAATAAGACGGGCCAGGTTTAGTTTTATGCCATACACGTTGGGCCTGGGCCCGCATTGGCAACGGACCGCCCTGCTTACATCATTTTCAGAATTTATGAATCATATCTGTCACACCTCCTTTTTGTGTGCCCTGCCCCGAAGGGTTAGATGCGCGGGTGGAGTTTTTCCAATTTAAGTGACAATATTCGAAATGGGATTATTTATTTAATTCAGAGTCGCCACTTGGGAAAGGTTTGGTTTTTGGTGTCCCAAGTCACCGGTTTATCTTGAATCCCAAATCGAGGAAATTTTCGACTTTTCCAAGTGAAGTCTGCGAACCAGAAATTCTAAGTAAGGAATTCTGTTGACCCGAGGGAAGGTGTTAGGCATCCTCGAATCCCGTGGTTCTAGCACGGTCGCTTGAATTGTTATAATGGCTAAGTATCTGATTTAAATACAGGTTGTGACTTATGTGCTTTTATTAAGTTTAAACCGCTTTTATTATTATCATTTGTTTTATAGAATTGCAACGTCGTGAAAATGCACCTCAAACCACGTCACAGTCAATGCGCCCGTAGTTGTTAACACATTTCGACTCCATCGAGATTTGGATTCGGGTCACATCAATGTGCACCCAAGTTTAACAGTGTAATTTATTAAGGGCGCCTAAGGGGGTCTAGTGCGTTATTATTTGTGGAAGGCCATGAAATTTATTAAATGGCCTATCCTGAATTCTAGATAATTATCAAGGTTATTTATTGAGGACCCCGCGATTTCATCTCATTTGGCGAGGCTCGTCTCATTTTTTTAGAAGGAACATCCTAAAGCGATTACATTTCTAATGTGTTTATCTCTTAAAAAAATAGAAGAAAAGATGCGTGCTATTTTTACTATGTGTTTGGCCCAAATCCAGATTTTTAGCTAATCATCCAATTAATTATTTACGGGATGAAGAAACATTGTACCTCATGTAAACATGCTTTGAACTTGATAAAAGAAACGTATATGGGATTGATGAAATGCTATGACTGTTACAAGAGCTCCTTAACTTTAACTTATTCAAACAAGATTAATTAAGATTGCTTGTTAAGAAATGCGACTAATGGTATTTTACTCATCCTATAAACTGCTTCACGCAAACTGAAACTCAAGAGTTTGAAACTGTATTGTCTTTAGCTAAATCTTAAACAATCATTTGCCCCTACATATTCAAAACATGCTGAAATGGCGATTTTGAGTTAGCAATTGTATTAAAATGGCTGCACATTTCATGGATTGTATTTACATCTTATGTACTACCAAACGAATAAAATGTCACAGCTCCAGATGGGCATAAACTTTAATTAAGTACAACCTTACTAATGTGTCTCTATTAGGCTAACAGACCAAGAAACTGCATATCTTAACAACATTAAAAAAAGCAATTCGTAAGCAATACAACAGGTGATTATAACTCCTTCAAATCTTTTGATTCATGCTTTCATTGTTACATCAAATGCGAGTCTTAGTATGTACCTGGATATTGGATACAACAGGAGAAGCAAGGGGTCAGTAGGGCAATAGAAGCGATACCAAACAACAGCAGTAACAGCAGGTGCCAAATAGAACAGAAATCCCAGTGCAAGAGGCCAATAAAGCCAATGGAGGAGAGGCAGAATGAGACAAATTCCCAGTAGTAATGGAGTCAGAGAATCAAGCAATCCAATTCCAGGGGAAGCCAACAAACAAATCCAAACAATAGACTTAACTGACACTTGAAGGAAAACAGGACTAACTTGGACAGTTTGAACAAAATGAGAATCGACAAACAGTAGGGAGAAGACAATTCCTGATTTTTGTGATATCTCTTTCCCTATCTCCTTTCTTTTCAAGTTCTAATATCAGTCCTCAATTTGAAATCTATTTGGTTTATCAAAGAGAAAACTTTTCCAGTTTCTGTTTTCAGAATTTGAAACTTTCAGATGTTCCCTCTCATTGCCTCTCTCTATCTCTGTATGCTTTTTCTGTGTATCTCTATCAACTCTCTCTTTCAAAACTCCTCACAGTGTGTGTGTGTTTCTTCTCTAATCCCCCTGTCCTAATCTCAGATCCTCCCCTTTTATAAGCCTCCACATCAAAACTTTTACAGCCTGTTAGATTAATCAGATACCCCTCCCATGTGCCCATTACTTTTCAGTTTCCACTCAACTATTTAAGTATTAATCCCATGACATTCCCTTAGCAGGCTTTAACTTTTTTACTTTATTATCTAAAAGCAAGTATGGGCAGTAAAATATATCTGACAGCATATACTGTCAGATTGTTTAAAACTTAAAAGCTTCTTAATGCAGAAAAACAGGCTGTGCACAAGGCACATGAGGTGCACCAATGCACATGCTGTGCACGAGTGCACATGCCTTCCAATTCAGGATTTAAACATAAACAATCCCTTTTTACATTGACTGGTCCAAATCAACAGCTATAGGTAAACGAAACTGATTCTGAATTGATTTCAACAAATGTTCAACAGAAGCAAATCGATTTACTATGCTCAGACAGTTGAAATTAATTGACGACACATGTCGACTCGACTATATTAGCATTATCGTACACAATCGTAGCCGAAAATCAAACATTCAGAAGTATAGGATACATGACTCGACTTATACTGATTAAAATAGAATGGTGCATCCGAGGAATCAGTTAGTTAGTACAAATTGGAATACAACCAATACGCATGCCGTATCAGAATAGGAGGAGAAGGATTCAGACAAACACAGATGTTCAAACAGAGTGGACGAACAAAAGTTGATAAAAATTCAAAACACAAATTGACACAAAACATGAACAGACATCTAATCCCTCACATGGACCAAACAAATAAGGGAAGAAGGCAGACTCACCTCAAATCTTGAAAAATCGGAAACCTTGAACCGGACTTGGACAGACTTTCTTAAGGCTGAACGGACTTTAATCGAAGTGTTTCTCAGATGAGAAACACTTCGATTAAGGTCCCTTGGACCTTAATTTCTTTGGCTCGAACGGGTATGAACTAGTGACGAGGAACTACAAAGTTCCAAAACTCAGATCCGGGATTCATGTTTCCCTGGTTAGATTCGGACCAAACCAAGTATGGTTCGGTCACGAGGGGGGTCTGGGGAGTATCTGGTACAAAACTGGGGTTGGTTGGGTCAGATCGAGTTTTGACTCGAATCTTCGAATGAAGATTCGAGGACCTGGGGGTGATTCGAAACATGGGGTTGGTAGATTTGGGTTCAGGATGGCCTGGGGGTCCTATGGTGTTCAAGGGAAGGTCACCGGCATCCATGCCGCCGGCTTTCATGGCGGAAGTATGCAGAGGCGGCTAGGGTTTTAGGTGTTGTGGTGAAGACGACGAAGGCTGGGGTTTGGATAGGGGGGGCAGGGTAGTGTTATGCGCTTATATAGTTAGTGGGCAAGTGGATCCTGGCCGTTGGATGAGACGAGATGAAGGGCCAGGATCCTTCGGCTAACAGGGAACGACGTCGTTTCAAGGGTAAGGGGTTGGGGTCGGTCCGGGTGTAAATGGGTCGGGTTTGTTGATGGGTTATGGGGATTGATCTTGGCCGTTGATCACTCTGAGATCAACGGCCCAGATCAGGCACGACTCAAACGACGTCGTTTGGACGTCCTGGGCATCAGGTGACCTGGGCTGGGCAGGCCTGGGTCTTGGGCTGTTTGTTTGGGCCAATTTTGTTAAAATTGGCCCAAGTCCGGAAGGGGTCTTTTTTTTTTTTTTTTTTTTTTTTCTTATTTATTTTAAAACAAAGCTAAGCCAAAAAAAATCAAATTAAAATTAAATACACACTCAAATACAATTATTTGCACACATACTAAAATATTTCAAAACCGGTAAAGTCAAACCAAATAAAATCACGGACGAAAATGCCTATTCACGATTTTCTATTTAACGACCGAATTACGGTTTGAATTACGCAGGACACATATATATTTTTTGAATTTTATTTTAATAAAGTAAATAAATAAGAATGGGCCAAAATCACAAATAAATCCACAAGGTGCCGTACAAAAATCCGAAATTGTACAGCAGGGCCAATTATATTTGTTTTTTTATTTCTTTTTGGAGTGATTGTCGTGTGAAACAAAAATCACGTGCTCACAGCTGCCCCTCTTTGTTCGGAAACACGAAGGGTTTTCGTGCAAAGATCAAGTGAGCGTGTATGAGCGATTTTTGCCTATAGACCACTCCGTATGAAGCATTTTTTGAAAGATCTGACCGAATCTTGCTTCAAAGATTTCCTACATATCCTGGGCTAAACAGGAATCAGGTCAATGTAGTTCGAGAAGTTTTGGTAGCTGGGACTACCATGGGACTGCAATGCTTGCCGCTACTGCTGCTGCTGTTGTCACTGCTACGTCACTGACCGCCTTATTACAACCAAGCGAAAATTGGAAACTGAACTTAACTACTTTTATGCATGTCAACTGCTAGTTACAAGATTCCTATCTATGATTCTTTTACGACTTGATCTTGGGTCTTAGCTGATTCTGCTTGTAGACTCTGATCTGAATCTTGATGCTTGCGAGCTGTGGCGACTTGTTTTTTAATCTCCGGGATACCGAATAAAATGTGACCGGCAGAGGTCAGGACGTTAGTCAAATGTTGGAGTCGATTTGCTTTCCCTTTACTCTGATATCTCGGGATATCTCTTTTTTGTCTTTTTCTTCTTTGATTCCGAACTGGGATTCATCTCGTGGGTCATTTCGATTCATGTGGCTCGAGGTCAGACCTGCGGGAGAAAACAAACGAACGAAATTTTCTGCCCCAGTTTCACTAGGAAAATTTCGTTAATTATTCACTAGGTAGTTCATAAAATTGATGAAAGAGGATATGCATGCTCAGTGCAGGGTTGGAGCCCTAATATCGACTAGCTGGGGAAAAGTTCAGTGTAGGTTTTAAAACCCTAGCGCCGAACAAAGGGAGAATTCAGTTTAGGGTTTAAAACCCTAATGCTGCCTGAAAGGAAAAAAGTTCAGTTTAGGGTTTAAAACCCTAATGCTGACTAAAAGGAAAATTCAGTTTAGGGTTTAAAACCCTAATGCTGATTGCATGGAAAAGCTCAGTTTAGAGTTTAAAACTCTAATGCTGGCTAAAAGGAAAAAGTTCAGTTTAGGGTTTAAAACCCTAATGCTGACTAAAGGAAAATTCAGTTTAGGGTTTAAAACCCTAATGCTGATTGCATGGAAAAGCTCAGTTTAGAGTTTAAAACTCTAATGCTGGCTAAAAGGAAAAAGTTCAGTTTAGGGTTTAAAACCCTGATGCTGACTAAAAGAGAATTCAGTTTAGGGTTTAAAACCCAAATGCTGATTGCATGGAAAAGCTCAGTTTAGAGTTTAAAACTCTAATGCTGGCTAAAAGGAAAAAGTTCAGTTTAGGGTTTAAAACCCTAATGCTGACTAAAGGAAAATTCAGTTTAGGGTTTAAAACCCTAATGCTGATTGCATGGGAAAAAGCTCAGTTTAGAGTTTAAAACTCTAATGCTGGCTAAAAGGAAAAAGTTCAGTTTAGGGTTTAAAACCCTAATGCTGACTAAAGAGAATTCAGTTTAGAGTTTAAAACCCTAATGCTGACTAAAGGAAAATTCAGTTTAGGGTTTAAAACCCTAATGCTGATTGCATGGAAAAGCTCAGTTTAGAGTTTAAAACTCTAATGCTGGCTAAAAGGAAAAAGTTCAGTTTAGGGTTTAAAACCCTAATGCTGACTAAAGGAAAATTCAGTTTAGGGTTTAAAACCCTAATGCTGATTGCATGGAAAAGCTCAGTTTAGAGTTTAAAACTCTAATGCTGGCTAAAAGGAAAAAGTTCAGTTTAGGGTTTAAAACCCTGATGCTGACTAAAAGAGAATTCAGTTTAGGGTTTAAAACCCAAATGCTGATTGCATGGGAAAGCTCAGTTTAGAGCTTAAAACTCTAATGCTGGCTAAAAGGAAAAAGTTCAGTTTAGGGTTTAAAACCCTAATGCTGACTAAAGAGAATTCAGTTTAGAGTTTAAAACCCTAATGCTGACTAAAGGAAAATTCAGTTTAGGGTTTAAAACCCTAATGCTGATTGCATGGAAAAGCTCAGTTTAGAGTTTAAAACTCTAATGCTGGCTAAAAGGAAAAAGTTCAGTTTAGGGTTTAAAACCCTAATGCTGACTAAAGGAAAATTCAGTTTAGGGTTTAAAACCCTAATGCTGATTGCATGGAAAAGCTCAGTTTAGAGTTTAAAACTCTAATGCTGGCTAAAAGGAAAAAGTTCAGTTTAGGGTTTAAAACCCTAATGCTGACTAAAGAGAATTCAGTTTAGAGTTTAAAACCCTAATGCTGACTAAAGGAAAATTCAGTTTAGGGTTTAAAACCCTAATGCTGACTAAAGGAAAATTCAGTTTAGGGTTTAAAACCCTAATGCTGATTGCATGGAAAAGCTCAGTTTAGAGTTTAAAACTCTAATGCTGGCTAAAAGGAAAAAGTTCAGTTTAGGGTTTAAAACCCTAATGCTGACTAAAGGAAAATTCAGTTTAGGGTTTAAAACCCTAATGCTGACTAAAGAGAATTCAGTTTAGAGTTTAAAACCCTAATGCTGACTAAAGGAAAATTCAGTTTAGGGTTTAAAACCCTAATGCTGATTGCATGGAAAAGCTCAGTTTAGAGTTTAAAACTCTAATGCTGGCTAAAAGGAAAAAGTTCAGTTTAGGGTTTAAAACCCTAATGCTGACTAAAGGAAAATTCAGTTTAGGGTTTAAAACCCTAATGCTGATCGCATGGAAGAGCTCAGTTTAGAGTTTAAAACTCTAATGCTGGCTAAAAGGAAAAAGTTCAGTTTAGGTTTTAAAACCCTAATGCTGACTGGCTGGGGATAAAGCTCGAGAATACTACACGATCTATTTTTGAGTTTTCTTGTTTTAGATAAAAAGGAGTTTCGTGGAAGCTTACCTTTCGAGTGAATTCCTTATTGTCAAAATGTTTCTTGTACCTTCCTCTTTGGGCGACACCTGCTTCTTGCACGGTTGTCTTGGATTATACCTGTTTCAACTTTTCAGATAAAGAACAATTGTTAGTTCGGAAATGACGGTCGGTTCGGTGACCTCGATCGTTCCCAGTTGCTTTGTTGCGTCTTCATTTCTGTTGTGAAGTCCCGCCATTGATTTGATTCATATGCCGAAACCCTTTGGACCGCTCAGGCTTGTATTTCCAGATTCTGTGATGGTTTGCCTCGTAAGGCTCTCTTTTTTTTGTGTCCCGTTTTGCTTGGAGGTTCTCAACGGGGGTTTTATTGGAGGTATTTTGTGGGGATTTGTACAAAAGGGAAGCTTTGTGGGGAATATTTACAAAGTGGATTCTTTGTGTGGATTTTGTACAATGGGCATGCTGGGGGATTTATTTCAAAGTGGGATTTCTAGAATTTGTTGGGGTAAGCTTGTTGGGGATGTCTACCAAAGGACCCGCTGGGATGTGCTGGGGAGATTCCATTTTTTCTTTCTTTTTTTTCTTATAATTTTATAATTTGGGGAGATTCTGTGGGAGATTGTACAAGACTCTGTTGGGATTTGTACAGGGGGAGACTCTGTGGGGATTTGTCCGAAGGTGGACTTGCTGGGGAAGATTTCAAGATTTCTCTCTTTTCCTTTTCTCCGGAACACCATCAAACGTCATGATTCATCATGCTTGGGTAATCATATCAACGAGATGAGGTGCTTTCCTTCATGAGACGGGATTCCGTGTAAACAAACCATGCCACCTACCCTTTCCGGTGTGTCCTGAACTCGGGGTTAAAATGCGAAAGGGATTCGAAAAGAAACAAAAGGGGAAAACAAATCAGAAAAGAAATACCCTTTTCGGGGAGAGAAAGACTTATCTGAGGAAGATAATGCTGGCTTTAAATGACATGACATGCCTTTTGGACTGGACGTCTGACCTTCCATGAACTTGCGTTTTCCTAGACCAGAACAGATCTGTGGTTCCAAAACTGGTGGAACTTTGCCGCGACCTTCTTGGGGTGGCGTCATTCCTTTTCGGCCAACAGCGCCCTTTGCGGGTTTTCACTGGCTGACCTCTCTCATTTCTCTTCCTGTCGTCGCTTGATAGCACTCTTTGCGAGTTTCTACTAAACAAACTCTCTCATTTTGGTTTCTCTTCTCCCGTCGCCTCGTGGTGCCCGAAGGTTTTCACCGCCGAGACTCTCTCATTTTATTTCTCTCAACTCAGGGTGTGCTGGTTTCCTTTTGTGATGCTTATTGGTTTCCCACCATCTTTGGTAATTGATTTGAAGGCTTGTACCTGGTGAAGAGAGGTAGCTGATACTAAACTTCTCAAGTGTCTGACATGCCCCGGTTTTCCATTTCAGGGTGAATGGGATTTTGTTGTTGGTGTGACTGAACCTCAGGGAGAGGCTGCCTACGTATCCTTTCGGAATCAAGTCAAACGTAGTTCAGGCCTCAATCAATGTTTTTTTTTTTTTTTTTTTTTTTTTTTTTTATAATGGCTCAAAAGGTGGTAGCGAGAATTGGGCAGTGTTTGGGGAGTAGTGGGGAATAAACACCTTTGCCCTTTTCAATGTGTCAGGACCACTTGGAGTAGGATCTAGACGTAGTACCTCTTGACTGCATCTGCATTCACCGCTGTGTCAGGGTCATTTCCTTCGATATCACCTAAATACAATGCTCCTCTTGGCAATATTTTCCTTACGATGTATGGGCCTTTCCAATTTGGGGCAAACTTTCCTTTTGCTTCTTCATGATGCGGCAGAATACGCCTCAGTACCAATTGTCCCACTTCGAAATTCCGAGGTCGGACTTTCTTGTTGTAAGCACGGGCCATCCTTCGTTGGTATAACTGTCCGTGACAAACTGCAGCCATCCGCTTTTCGTCAATCAACGTCAATTGCTCCAGTCGAGTCTTAACCCACTCGCTGTCCTCGATTTCTGCTTCGACAATGATTCGAAGTGAAGGAATCTCTACCTCTGCCGGTATTACGGCCTCGGTTCCATAAACCAAAAGATAAGGAGTCGCTCCCACCGATGTGCGCACCGTAGTGCGATACCCCAATAACGCAAAAGGTAACTGCTCATGCCACTGTCGGGAACTTTGTATTGTTTTCCTCAAAATCTTCTTGATGTTTTTATTCGCAGCTTCTACAGCACCATTGGCTTTTGGCCGATAAGGAGTGGAATTCCTGTGTGTTATCTTGAATTGCTCGCACACATCTCCCATCAAGTGACTATTCAAGTTTGCTGCATTATCTGTAATGATAGTCGCAGGAATACCGAAGCGACAGATAAGATTTGAGTGTACAAAATCCACTACAGCTTTCTTGGTGACCGACTTGAGAGTGACAGCCTCTACCCACTTTGTGAAGTAATCGATGGCAACCAGTATAAACCTGTGTCCATTCGAAGCCTTTGGTTCAATTGGTCCAATGACGTCCATGCCCCAAGCGACAAATGGCCAAGGTGCGGACATGGGATGCAGTTCTGTGGGAGGTGCATGAATCAAATTACCGTGCACCTGACACTGATGACACTTCCGGACAAAGCTAAAGCAATCCTTTTCCATGGTCATCCAGTAATAACCTGCTCTAAGGATCTTCTTCGCTAAGACATACCCGTTCATGTGAGGTCCACATACACCTGCGTGTACTTCGTGCATGATCTTTCTTGCTTCCTCGATATCGACACATCTTAAGAGATTGAGGTCCGGAGTCCTCTTATATAACAATTCACTGCTCAAAAAGAAACCACTTGCATGTCGCCTAATGGTCCTCTTTTGATCTCCAGTTGCATGCTCGGGGTATTCTTGTGTCTTCAAGAATTTCTTGATGTCATGGTACCAAGGCTGCGTATTTGATCCCGCCTCGATTACACTGCAGTAACCGTGTCTTTCCTTGATTTGGATTTCCAAAGGATCGACGTGGGCGTTGCCCGGGTAGGGTAGCATAGAAGCCAAAGTAGCAAGTGCATCTGCCAGTTCATTGTGAAACCTCGGAATATACCTGAATTCTATTGAGTTAAAGCGCTTGCTGAGGTCCTCCACATGTTGTCGGTATGGGATAAGTTTGACATCCCGAGTTTCCCATTCGCCTTGAACTTGTCGGATGATCAGGTCAGAGTCTCCCATAATCAGTAAGTCTTTGACATCCTGATCGATTGCCATATGTATGCCCATAATGCAGGCTTCATATTCAGCTGTATTATTTGTGCAGAAGAAACGAAGTCTAGCCGTGGCGGGATAATGCTGACCGGCAGGTGAGATCAAAATTGCCCCGATCCCTATACCCTTGGTATTCACGGCTCCGTCAAAGAACATCTTCCAAACATGAGCTTCCTCCGAGATCGCTTCTACGGTGTTTACCTCTTCATCTGGAAAATAGGTATCCAATGGCTGGTATTCCTCATCGACCGGGTTTTCGGCCAAATGATCTGCTAACGCCTGGGCTTTCATTGCCGTGCGAGTGATATAAACTATGTCGAACTCCGTAAGCAAGATTTGCCATTTAGCCAGTCTCCCAGTAGGCATTGGTTTCTGAAATATATATTTCAAGGGATCCAACCTGCTTATGAGGAATGTAGTGTGGGCTTGGAGATAATGCCTCAGCTTTTGAGCAACCCATGTGAGAGCGCAGCATGTCTTCTCCAACAGAGTGTATTTGGCCTCGTAGCTGGTGAATTTCTTGCTCAGGTAGTAGATCGCCTGTTCCCTTTTCCCGGTCACATCGTGTTGCCCCAGGACGCAGCCAAAGGAGTTCTCCAAGACTGTCAGATACAAGAAAAGTGGCCTCCCTGGTTCGGGAGGGACCAAGACTGGGGGATTCGAAAGGTACTCTTTGACTTTATCAAAGGCTTCTTGACACTCCGTTGTCCACTTAATCGCCGCATCCTTTCTTAACAACTTGAATATGGGCTCACACGTGCTTGTCAGCTGGGCAATAAACCGACTGATGTAGTTCAGCCTGCCCAAAAGACTCATCACGTCTTTCTTCGTTCTTGGGGGAGGTAGATCTTTGATAGATTTTATCTTAGTCGGATCTAGCTCGATACCTCTCCTGCTTACGATGAAACCCAAAAGTTTACCTGACGGAACTCCGAAAGCGCATTTTGCTGGATTTAGCTTCAAGTCATACTTCCTTAGTCTCTCGAAGAATTTCCTCAAGTCTTGGATGTGATTATCCTGTGTCCTGGACTTGACTATTACATCGTCCACGTACACCTCTATTTCCTGATGCATCATGTCATGGAAAATGGCGGTCATGGCCCTCATGTAAGTAGCCCCAGCATTCTTTAAACCAAACGGCATGACCCGATAACAGTAGGTGCCCCAAGGCGTGGTGAAGGCAGTTTTCTCGGCATCCTCTTCATCCATCAATACCTGATGATACCCAGCGTAACAATCTACGAAAGACTGTATCTCGTGCTTGGCGCAATTATCAACGAGGATGTGGATGTTGGGCAGCGGGAAATTATCTTTAGGACTTGCTCTGTTCAGATCTCGGTAATCTACACATACTCGAGTTTTCCCGTCCTTTTTCGGTACTGGAACCACATTCGCCAACCATGTTGTATATTGGACTACCCGGATCACTCCTGTTTTCAGTTGCTTGGTGATCTCCTCTTTAATTTTGTCACTGACCTCGGTTTTGAACTTTCGTTGCTTTTGTTGAACCGGAGGACAATCAGGATGAATCGGCAATTTGTGAACCACTAGATCGACACCTAGTCCCGGCATGTCATCATATGACCAAGCAAACACGTCTTTAAATTCAAGAAGAAGTTGAACTATCGCCTCTCGCGTTTTCTTGTCCGTGTGAATGCTTATCTTGGTCTCCCGGATTTCTTCCGGGGTTCCTAAATTTACCGGTTCAGTGTCATTCAGATTTGGCTTAGGTTTATTCTCGAAATATTCCAACTCTCGGTTTATCTCCCTAAAAGCCTCTTCCGCATCATATTCTGGTTCTGGATCCATTAATTCGCAGTTAAATAGCTCATTGTGATCCGGGCGTGAAGTCCGCAAGCATGTCATATTTAAAGCCGCATTATTAGGACTGAAAAGGAAGATAAGAGGAAAAGTAATAAAATCAGAACGAAAGAAAGAAAGGAAAGCAATGAAGATTTTTTTTCATTTTCTTTGGAAAATTGGAAGACAACAACGTTTACAACTAGGAATTCGGAATAACAAATGAAAAGAAGAAAACGTTCAAGTTATGTCCCGGGGATAACTTGTGATACAGGAAAGGTGGCAGGACAAGTCTACCCGGACTTCCGTCTAGTTGGGAATGGCGTGATCTCCCAGTTTTGGAGCTTGGCGTTTGGCCCCATGTATATCATCTCAGCAGTGCTCGTGCCTTCGCCTGGTTGAACCATGTGGACCTCGTAGAGCATTTCCCTCATTGCCCCACATATTCCCTCGATTTCCTCAACTGTGAAGACCTCATCTTCTTCTTCTTCAGTGTACCCTGGCCTGACAAAAGTCACATGTAAATCCGGCAGTGGTTGAGGCAACTTCCAGCCCTCATTTCTCCTTTTCTTTGCCCATTTTTCGTCTGCTGGAGTAGGTTTGAAACCTAGTCCAAAAGGTTTCTTGATGACTGGTAAAGTAATGGGTTCCGTCATTCCCTGAAGGGTTCGTCCAAGCCCCTTCCCTGGCCTAAATCCGTGTCGGATCATCTCTTTGGCCACCATAACCGAAGCGTTAGACAAGAAAGGCTGGGGGCAAGGTACTCCCTCTTCGTGCTGCTCTGCCAATACCACCTCGAAAGCTTGATAGACCGTATGCTCACTCCCTTCTCTTGGTTCAAGATACGGGATAGATGGGTCCCGATAAATGGCATGTTCATCTTCTCCATGGACCACGATCTCTTGGTCTTCATACTCGAACTTCACCATCTGGTGAAGAGTAGAAGGCACGGCTCCTGCCGCATGGATCCAAGGCCTGCCAAGGAGGAAATTGTAAGATGTGTCCATGTCGATCACTTGGAAAGTGACTCGAGATTCGACTGGTCCTATGACCAGCAACAGGTCTATTTCTCCCATGGTGTCTCTCTTGATACCATCGAAAGCTCTCACGCAGACGTTGTTGGGTCGAATTCTTCCGGTCTCAATTTCCATTCTTTGCAGCGTGGAGAGCGGGCAGATGTCAACACCTGATCCCCCATCCAGCATCACCCGCTTGACATAGTAGTCCTCACATTTGACTGTTAAATGCAATGCCTTGTTGTGTGCTGCTCCTTCCGGGGGTAGATCGTTCTTGCCGAAGGAGATTTGGTTGACGGCGAAGAATCTTTCGGTCATCCGCTCTAGTTGCTCCACCGAGGTTTCGACCGGTACGTATGCTTCATTCAGGGTTTTCAGCAGGATCTTTTGATGCTCGGTTGACCTCATTAATAGTGACAGCATGGACACCTGCTCAGGGTGCTTGCGCAGCTGGTCTATCACTTCATAATCCGGCATCTTCATCTGCTTGAAGAACACTTCCGCTTCTTCAACACTCACAGGCTCCTTTGGAGGGAAGCGCCTTTGTGTGGCGTTGTTCAGTTCTTGGGTATTTGAGTACCCTCCAACGAAAGTATTTTCTGGAAGTTCTTCCATGACCTCCTTACCTTTGTATGTTACCAAAGTCTTTTGATAATTCCACGGTACTGTGGATGGTTTGGTCATTGGCTTTTGTGGCACGCGTCCGATAACCACTGGCTCATTCAGCCGAGGTGGTTGAATCGTCCCCCGGACCACATAGGCCCCTTTTGGCACGTACATAGGTTTTGCTTTTTTGATCCCGAAGTTCTGCGTCTTCTTGGCTTGACCTCGCGGTATGTAAAGAACTCCACCCTTTGCCGGTACCACTTTCTTTTCCACCTTCTTTTCAGGCTTGCTTTCTGCAGCCTTGGCCTCCTCCCCC
Organism: Nicotiana tabacum; assembly: GCF_000715075.1. Lineage (NCBI taxonomy): Eukaryota > Viridiplantae > Streptophyta > Magnoliopsida > Solanales > Solanaceae > Nicotiana > Nicotiana tabacum. The sequence goes on from NC_134084.1 coordinate 45,888,674, forward strand.
CTTTCTGATTTCTGGTCTGTTTCAGGCCTCCTCGCTGTGTCGACAATGGCAATTATGGCTTTCAAGGCAGGGTCGAACTCTTTGTCTTCACAAATCATGCCGATCAGCGGCCCATTATTGTGAGCGGGCAATGGATTGTTAGTTACATTTGGGATCTCTTCGTCCCTTAGCACTATCTTCCCCTGCTCTATCAAATTTTCGACCACTCTTTTCAATGACCAGCAGTCGTTTGTATCATGACCCTCGGCCCCTGAATGATAGGCGCATCTGACTCCGGCTTTGTAAGAAGGAGATGTCGGGTTTTGCCTTGTTTGAGGGATGGGTTGTAGGAAACCCAACTGAACCAACTTTGGGAACAAAGTCGAGTATGGCTCACCGATGGGCGTGAAAGTCCGCCGTCGAGGTGGCTCTTGGGGGCGGTAGTTATTTTGCGGGGGTTGTGGGTTATAGTGGTTGCGGTAAGGAGGCTGATTTCTGGGAGGTGGAGCTGGGCCTCGGTTGGCTTGTTGTGGTGAATGGTTATAAGGTTGGGCATTCATGACCATATAAGGTTGATGAGCATATGCCGCATTTGAGTGGGGGTAGTAGTGTTGTGAGGCCCTTTCCGGAAAATGGGGCCTGTGATGACGATACTCCCTTGCTTCAGAGGCTGCCATAGCCGTTTCTTCCTTCTTCTTCCCCCTTGTCGTTCCTCCAGACCCACTTTGGATGGCCTGAGAGGTTGCCCTTAGGGCTGCTTGACTCAGAATCCGACCCGTTTTCAGCCCATTCTCTACCATTTCTCCTATCTTGATTGCTTCCGCGAATGGCTTACCCATGGCCGACATCATGTTTTGGAAATAGTCAGACTCTTGAGCCTGGAGAAAGGTAGTGACCATTTCCACTTCATCCATGGGAGGCTTCACTCTCGACGCTTGTTCACGCCACTTAATAGCATACTCTCTAAAACTTTCCGACGGCTTCTTCTTCAAATTCGACAGAGAGTTTCGGTCTGGCGCAATATCGATGTTATACTGGAATTGCTTTACAAAATCTCTGGCGAGATCATCCCATATATGCCATCGGGACATTTCCTGATCCATATACCATTCCGAAGCTATCCCTACTAAGCTTTCCCCAAAATATGCCATGAGCAGTTCTTCTTTTCCGCCGGCTCCCCGCAATTGGTTGCAGTATTTCTTAAGATGTGCAATGGGGTCACCGTGCCCATCATATTTCTCGAATTTGGGGGTCTTGAAACCCGTTGGCAGGTGCACGTGAGGGAACATGCACAGATCGGCGTAAGAGACGCTCTTTTGTCCACTCAACCCTTGCATACTCTTCAAACTTTGTTCAAGGCTTCTCATTCTCTTAGCAATCTCATTTTGTTCTGCAATCCTGGGGTTCTGATCCTGTCCCGGTGCGAGTTCGCACTGAGGCGGTAGAGGATTATTGTTGGTAGCGAACCTGGTTGGTTCCATTGAGAACGATGGTGCTTGGAATGTAAAAGAGGATGCGTCAAAGCTTGGCTTGTATGTGGCAGGCTGTGCCGTAGCTGGGCAAGGTGATGCAGTAAAGATGTTCATGCTTGCATCAGTGGCCGACATTCGGGGATGAGGCTCAGAAGGTGATCCTGTGGAGAAAACGGAGTTGGCTGGATACCCGAATGGGGTAGCAGGGTAATTTATGGGGACATTAGAAGTCCCACCTGACCTGGAGAATAATTCAGGGAATCCGGGGACGACACTTGGCGGCTCTTTCCCGTTGTTCCAATCATCCAGCATTTCCAACATGCGGAGCCGTAGGATTCTATTTTCTTCTGCAGTTGCGGATTCAGGCGTGAGGACGGCTGAGATCGAGCTCTCCTCAGAGACGGGGACTGTTTGCAATGGAATTTCCGAAGACATTTCCACACTTCCTTTTGACCTGGTGAAGTAGGTGTGAGTACTGTTTCTGGTCCTAACAATAGGTAGTTGAACACCTCTCTTTGACCTCGTGAAGTATGAGTGCGAGGCCAGACTTTCACCAAACCAACCGTCTTTTCAAAAACCCTGGATATGCTCAATGACAAACGCACGGTTAATTTGCAGCAAATAACAGATAGTTAGTCTCACGTAGGGCATGATGCACCTATACAATTAAGTGGATTACTATATGTCTGCTACGAGAGCATGCGTCATTCCGGTATTTTTCCTTTTATTTCCCCCCCCCCCCCTTTTTTTCATTTATTTTTCTTTTATATATTTTTTTTGTAGCAAAATAAAATGCGATCGGATCCGATGAGGATTGCCTACGTATCACGATACTCATGTGAATCAGATCATTACGTAGTTCGAACACACGAATGAGCGTGAAAGAAGCAAACTCTTTATTATTGAAGCAGTCTGTTACAAACTACATTTTGCAAAAGAAAAAGCAAACTTTGAAAATAAACCTAGACTCAAAAATAGACTAAAAATCACCCTGATGAAGGACAGGCAGAAGATGCTAAGATACAGATTTGACCTATGAATGCATTATGGTTTTAAAAATTGGTTTCCGCGGGGCGTCGTTCGGCCTCGCCGCGGTCCTAGGCGTGAGATCCCTCTCAAGTTGATCTAGCTCGTGCATAGTCTGCTTGACATAACCCATTACTGCCGAGAGGACGGTAGCGCTGGACATGTTCTCACATCGTAGGCATCGTCTGGTGATGGCGTGGGCAACGGCTTTGATCCTATCTCTGGTTTGCTTCTTCTCTACAAGCAGGTGCTTTATCTGATCGCTGCATATCTTGAAGACTTGAACATCTTGCACGTGTTGATGCTTCAATCGCCGTACTTCCAATTTCATATGGGCTATTGTGTCATACCAGTATCTGCTTTCCATTTGGAAATCCTTGGCCTGACTAGCTGCTTTGATTTCAAGTGCTGCCATCTCTCTCTTTATTTTAGCAATAGTCTTCTCGTGGTCGCCTTCCAATTGATTCAGGTGTCTGCGATGTTTATCTGCTCTTGTATCCCACTGTGCCTTGAGCTCTGCTATGATGTTTTCAGATTTTTCCAAACCATCTCGCCATTCCCTGATTTCACCTTTTAGCCCTTTTATCAGCTGCTCGTCCGATCGACGCCTTGGTTGTCTATCTGCATCCAACCTTATCTGTTTGATCTGGGCTCTGAGCATTTCATTTTCTTGAATCAACCTGTTCCGTTCTCCCAGATCGGTAGCAACCTGCACGTTGTGTTCATATTTCAATTTTTCCACTTGTTGCTTTAACCCGCTGATTTCGGTGCAATAGCCTCTTTCAGTATTCCCGATGTATCCGGCCATTTCTTCTAAAGTTGGGGTGAGCTCAAAATCAGGGAAATGGAAAACATTGTGCGCCGGGTCCCAATAGGTAACCAAAGCTCTTATGATATCTCCCCGAGGCTGGATTTCCAACAGACCCACAAGACCTTTCAGATTTTTCTTAACCTCATTTTGCCCTTCAACACCTAGATCATTCCACCATAGCCGTAACTTGATAGGGATTTTGGTCATTATTGAAAAATGTTCATTTTGCATCGTGCTCATCCTGCACATTTATTAAGGTGATTTTAACAAAAATGACTGACTCAAAATATTTTACAGAGGGGACCAAGCTTTGAACACGGCCTTTAAGCACTTCGGGGACGAAGATTTTAAGGCTGTGTGGGTCTAAAAATGCTAAGCAAAACCCAAAAGTGGCTATTTATGCAAAGTCAGCCTTCCGGCGTCCCCTTTCGGGACCATTCGGCTATTCATGTCAAAACAGCATCACCTGACTTATTTATGACTCTTTAAAAATTTGAAACATATATTTTTTGATTTTGGCTATTTTAGCAAAATGGGGGTTGAACCCGACGAGGGTTGCCTACGTATCTCACATCCGGTGAGAATCAAACCGGCGTAGTTCGGGGATATCGTAAAATAGGGAAAAAATCGAATAAACCTAGAAATCAAGAATGCGTATTTTTTACATTTTTGAAAAGAGATAAAGATTATATTGTATTTCTTTTTAGGAAAAATTTGGACTTTTAGTCTGAATTCATAAAAAGGGGCACTACGAAAGAAACAACACATTTTTTGAATTATGAATTTGATTTTTTTTTTTTTTTTTTTACTTTTTTTTTTTTACTTTAAAAATAAATACCCCTTTTTTTTGATTTTAATAATTCAAACTAAGAAGACAAATTTTGTTTTTATTCTTTCTTTTTCTTTTTTTTTAGAACAATTCCGGTGAGGTTTTGACAATACTTGAACATTGGTTTTATTTTTCCAAAATAAGTAATTATCCTTCCACGTTGCTATTTTCCTCTTTTTTTTAGAAACCGGTCAGCATGCGGAACCGAAGCAAATAAATGCACAAAACAAATAGGATGCAGCAGGGTGGTCTTTTCAATTCAGGTTGCCTGTCCTAGACGGACCCAACCCCTGTGTTGAGCCCCCTAAGTCAAATGCAACATAATGCAAATAAACGTTCCTACTAGGGATCCGGCATGAAGTTTCGTTATACTAGGTTTAAACCTTGGTATTTGTTCTAGACTGTGTACCCGAGCGGACCAACTCGAGTCGAGGAGGGGCTACGTACCGGGGACCCGCGAGATCGTCCGGCTTTGTAACTTGTCCGTCCTCTTTCTTATTTTAGGTATTGACATTAACAGAATAGGGAGTCTCGACCAGCGAGCTTCTCCCCGGAGGTAAGAAGAGAAGGGTTTCGGCACAGTTTATATACAGTTCAGATAATATCAAAGCGGTAAAAGACAGCATTTAGCACATTATGCAAAAACATGTAATAAAGATCAGATAATAAAGCCAAATATAACAATTATTCTAAGCTCGAATTCTTGAACCCTGAACCAGTGGTTCTGGGTCCACTATCCCCAGCAGAGTCGCCAGAGCTGTCACACCTCCTTTTTGCGTGCCCTGCCCCGAAGGGTTAGATGCGCGGGTGGAGTTTTTCCAATTTAAGTGACAATATTCGAAATGGGATTATTTATTTAATTCAGAGTCGCCACTTGGGAAAGGTTTGGTTTTTGGTGTCCCAAGTCACCGGTTTATCTTGAATCCCAAATCGAGGAAATTTTCGACTTTTCCAAGTGAAGTCTGCGAACCAGAAATTCTAAGTAAGGAATTCTGTTGACCCGAGGGAAGGTGTTAGGCATCCTCGAATCCCGTGGTTCTAGCACGGTCGCTTGAATTGTTATAATGGCTAAGTATCTGATTTAAATACAGGTTGTGACTTATGTGCTTTTATTAAGTTTAAACCGCTTTTATTATTATCATTTGTTTTATAGAATTGCAACGTCGTGAAAATGCACCTCAAACCACGTCACAGTCAATGCGCCCGTAGTTGTTAACACATTTCGACTCCATCGAGATTTGGATTCGGGTCACATCAATGTGCACCCAAGTTTAACAGTGTAATTTATTAAGGGCGCCTAAGGGGGTCTAGTGCGTTATTATTTGTGGAAGGCCATGAAATTTATTAAATGGCCTATCCTGAATTCTAGATAATTATCAAGGTTATTTATTGAGGACCCCGCGATTTCATCTCATTTGGCGAGGCTCGTCTCATTTTTTTAGAAGGAACATCCTAAAGCGATTACATTTCTAATGTGTTTATCTCTTAAAAAAATAGAAGAAAAGATGCGTGCTATTTTTACTATGTGTTTGGCCCAAATCCAGATTTTTAGCTAATCATCCAATTAATTATTTACGGGATGAAGAAACATTGTACCTCATGTAAACATGCTTTGAACTTGATAAAAGAAACGTATATGGGATTGATGAAATGCTATGACTGTTACAAGAGCTCCTTAACTTTAACTTATTCAAACAAGATTAATTAAGATTGCTTGTTAAGAAATGCGACTAATGGTATTTTACTCATCCTATAAACTGCTTCACGCAAACTGAAACTCAAGAGTTTGAAACTGTATTGTCTTTAGCTAAATCTTAAACAATCATTTGCCCCTACATATTCAAAACATGCTGAAATGGCGATTTTGAGTTAGCAATTGTATTAAAATGGCTGCACATTTCATGGATTGTATTTACATCTTATGTACTACCAAACGAATAAAATGTCACAGCTCCAGATGGGCATAAACTTTAATTAAGTACAACCTTACTAATGTGTCTCTATTAGGCTAACAGACCAAGAAACTGCATATCTTAACAACATTAAAAAAAGCAATTCGTAAGCAATACAACAGGTGATTATAACTCCTTCAAATCTTTTGATTCATGCTTTCATTGTTACATCAAATGCGAGTCTTAGTATGTACCTGGATATTGGATACAACAGGAGAAGCAAGGGGTCAGTAGGGCAATAGAAGCGATACCAAACAACAGCAGTAACAGCAGGTGCCAAATAGAACAGAAATCCCAGTGCAAGAGGCCAATAAAGCCAATGGAGGAGAGGCAGAATGAGACAAATTCCCAGTAGTAATGGAGTCAGAGAATCAAGCAATCCAATTCCAGGGGAAGCCAACAAACAAATCCAAACAATAGACTTAACTGACACTTGAAGGAAAACAGGACTAACTTGGACAGTTTGAACAAAATGAGAATCGACAAACAGTAGGGAGAAGACAATTCCTGATTTTTGTGATATCTCTTTCCCTATCTCCTTTCTTTTCAAGTTCTAATATCAGTCCTCAATTTGAAATCTATTTGGTTTATCAAAGAGAAAACTTTTCCAGTTTCTGTTTTCAGAATTTGAAACTTTCAGATGTTCCCTCTCATTGCCTCTCTCTATCTCTGTATGCTTTTTCTGTGTATCTCTATCAACTCTCTCTTTCAAAACTCCTCACAGTGTGTGTGTGTTTCTTCTCTAATCCCCCTGTCCTAATCTCAGATCCTCCCCTTTTATAAGCCTCCACATCAAAACTTTTACAGCCTGTTAGATTAATCAGATACCCCTCCCATGTGCCCATTACTTTTCAGTTTCCACTCAACTATTTAAGTATTAATCCCATGACATTCCCTTAGCAGGCTTTAACTTTTTTACTTTATTATCTAAAAGCAAGTATGGGCAGTAAAATATATCTGACAGCATATACTGTCAGATTGTTTAAAACTTAAAAGCTTCTTAATGCAGAAAAACAGGCTGTGCACAAGGCACATGAGGTGCACCAATGCACATGCTGTGCACGAGTGCACATGCCTTCCAATTCAGGATTTAAACATAAACAATCCCTTTTTACATTGACTGGTCCAAATCAACAGCTATAGGTAAACGAAACTGATTCTGAATTGATTTCAACAAATGTTCAACAGAAGCAAATCGATTTACTATGCTCAGACAGTTGAAATTAATTGACGACACATGTCGACTCGACTATATTAGCATTATCGTACACAATCGTAGCCGAAAATCAAACATTCAGAAGTATAGGATACATGACTCGACTTATACTGATTAAAATAGAATGGTGCATCCGAGGAATCAGTTAGTTAGTACAAATTGGAATACAACCAATACGCATGCCGTATCAGAATAGGAGGAGAAGGATTCAGACAAACACAGATGTTCAAACAGAGTGGACGAACAAAAGTTGATAAAAATTCAAAACACAAATTGACACAAAACATGAACAGACATCTAATCCCTCACATGGACCAAACAAATAAGGGAAGAAGGCAGACTCACCTCAAATCTTGAAAAATCGGAAACCTTGAACCGGACTTGGACAGACTTTCTTAAGGCTGAACGGACTTTAATCGAAGTGTTTCTCAGATGAGAAACACTTCGATTAAGGTCCCTTGGACCTTAATTTCTTTGGCTCGAACGGGTATGAACTAGTGACGAGGAACTACAAAGTTCCAAAACTCAGATCCGGGATTCATGTTTCCCTGGTTAGATTCGGACCAAACCAAGTATGGTTCGGTCACGAGGGGGGTCTGGGGAGTATCTGGTACAAAACTGGGGTTGGTTGGGTCAGATCGAGTTTTGACTCGAATCTTCGAATGAAGATTCGAGGACCTGGGGGTGATTCGAAACATGGGGTTGGTAGATTTGGGTTCAGGATGGCCTGGGGGTCCTATGGTGTTCAAGGGAAGGTCACCGGCATCCATGCCGCCGGCTTTCATGGCGGAAGTATGCAGAGGCGGCTAGGGTTTTAGGTGTTGTGGTGAAGACGACGAAGGCTGGGGTTTGGATAGGGGGGGCAGGGTAGTGTTATGCGCTTATATAGTTAGTGGGCAAGTGGATCCTGGCCGTTGGATGAGACGAGATGAAGGGCCAGGATCCTTCGGCTAACAGGGAACGACGTCGTTTCAAGGGTAAGGGGTTGGGGTCGGTCCGGGTGTAAATGGGTCGGGTTTGTTGATGGGTTATGGGGATTGATCTTGGCCGTTGATCACTCTGAGATCAACGGCCCAGATCAGGCACGACTCAAACGACGTCGTTTGGACGTCCTGGGCATCAGGTGACCTGGGCTGGGCAGGCCTGGGTCTTGGGCTGTTTGTTTGGGCCAATTTTGTTAAAATTGGCCCAAGTCCGGAAGGGGTCTTTTCTTTTTTTTTTTTTTTTATTTATTTTAAAACAAAGCTAAGCCAAAAAAATCAAATTAAAATTAAATACACACTCAAATACAATTATTTGCACACATACTAAAATATTTCAAAACCGGTAAAGTCAAACCAAATAAAATCACGGACGAAAATGCCTATTCACGATTTTCTATTTAACGACCGAATTACGGTTTGAATTACGCAGGACACATATATATTTTTTGAATTTTATTTTAATAAAGTAAATAAATAAGAATGGGCCAAAATCACAAATAAATCCACAAGGTGCCGTACAGAAATCCGAAATTGTACAGCAGGGCCAATTATATTTGTTTTTTTATTTCTTTTTGGAGTGATTGTCGTGTGAAACAAAAATCACGTGCTCACAATATCCGAAACTCAACTATAACAACTCAAGCATGTAAATAAATTAAGACCTTTTCTCTTTCATTTTGTAGAGACAATTTTAATAGAAAAATGTAGGCACTTTAGGATTATTCTGTTAAAATAAATGAGATGAGCCTCGCCCAATAAAATGCACAAATTGTGGGGCCCTCGATAAATGTTTAATTAAAATTACTTAGACTTCGGGATGAGCCGTTTAGCAAAATTCCACAGCCTTACCCAGAAATAATAATACGATAATTGCTTCAGGTGCGCATTTTAATAATCTTACCTTCTTAAATTCGGGTGCGTATTTATGTGACCTAAATCCAAATCTCAACGGAGTCTAAATGTATTAACAACCACGGGCGCATTGATTGTGACGTGGTTCGAAATGCATTTTCACGACGTTGTAATTCCATAAAAAATAAATAATAATAAAAGCGGTTTAAATCTAATAAAAGTACACAAGTTATAACATGTATTTAAAATCAGATATTTAGCCATTATAACAATTTAAGCGACCGTGCTAGAACCACGGGATCCGGGGGTGCCTAACATCTTCCCTCGGGTCAACAGAATTCCTTACTTAGAATTTCTGGTTCGCAGACTTCATTTGGAAAGTCGAACATTTTCCTCGAATTGGGATTCAAGATAAACCGGTGACTTGGGACACCAAAAGCCAAATCTTTCCCAAGTGGCGACTCTGAATTAAATAAATAATCTCATTTCGAATATTGTCACTTAAATTGGAAAAAACTCTCTCACGCATTCAACCCTTCAGGGCGGGCACGCAAAAAGGAGGTGTGACAATTACAACATCGTGTTATCACTTAATAGAGTCATGTGTTTTTAATAAACAGCAGATCAGAAGGCTTTAGAATTTGCTAGAGAAAATTTGGTCATGGAGATCTTCTATTTCATTAGAAAATCTATATTATATTAAAAGAAGAGTAGTGAAGCATGACATTAAGCCAAGTGGCAAGCTAAAAAAAAGTCACTTGGCAATTTTAAGACAACTTTAAAAATTTGAATTATAAATGGAAACATAATTAATGAAAATAGTAGTTCAATAAGAATTATTTTTTAATTATGATACAAATCTCTATTAGTAGTATAATTTAGTTAATATTTTTTTTGTATAATTATTTTAGGGACGAATTTTAATTAATTGATCAAGCTTTGTAACTGACCTTATTTTGGTACAATATACATTACTGTAGGTATCTTTAATTAAAATTTTATACAATAAATATTTTATACATAGATAAATATTTCTTAAAATAATAGTGAAAATATTGTTGCAACAATTAGAGTTTTTACGATTAATATTTGAATTGAGTATTGTTAGGTTTTGAAAGTATAAGATGATTTTTGGAAATGTGGTCCAATGGAGAAAATAGAAGAATAAGATATATTTGAATTTGAGATGAGACTTTTTTTTTTTTAATATGATAAGAAAATTCATATTTAAGAATATGAAAAATAGAGTCAAAGTTACTATTGAAATAATTTTTATTTATTATTTGTATTATATTAAAATGAATGTGATAAAAGTGGATATTAAATTCAAGTAAACTAAAAAAAAGCATATGACAACGTTAATAATATTAAGTATTGAATATACAATAGCAAAATGAGAAACAAACAGAGAAAAAAATGAAAATTTCTATCATAAAGAACAAAAAAGGATAAAACTTATTTAAATTTGATATAAAAAAGTTTTTTTTAAGTATGATAAAAAATGGTCATGATGTGGATAAGGCCACATAACTGAAGTTTAATAGATTAATAAAAAATTTAAAAATCAAAATATTAATACTAAGAAATAGAAGGGAAATAAAATAGTTTAAAAAATAAAGTAAATATATAATGCTTAAAATATTATTAATAAATTTAAAAAATTTGATAATTTTGGATATTAATTTTAAATAAAATAAATATTTATTTCAAGATTAAAAAATCATACATCGATTTATATAATAATATTAAAGGATATAAACAGATTATGATATTAAATAAAAAGGCATGTTAATGAAAGCCACATAAGAAAATAAAATACGATATATTAGGTAACTTAATAGCAATAATCAAAAATTTAAAAATATTTAATATTAGAAATAGAAGGGAAAGACGATTGAACTTGAGATTTAGATTAAAATTATAATGAAATGCTCAAACTATGGATAGGACTATAAAATTAAAGTTTTACTAGATAAAAAACTAAAATTGGATAACAAATTAAAACTAAGGAAATACAAAATAAATATCTCGTGTGGGTAATTTTATGAACGAAAATTAAAGTCTATTTGTATCCTAACATTAAAAGAGAAAGAAAATTTAATTACACGTGATACAAAAAATAATTATAAGAAAATTCAATAGATTTAAAATATAATAATAAAAAAATTATCTATTAATATTTTAAACTAATTCAAAGTTATAACTTAGAATAAAATGTGATATTATATATTTTGTTTATTGGTAAAATATTAATGTAAAAAACTAATTAAAAATTCATAGTAGGGAAGAGGATGTATAAAGAGGAAAATAGAGATAGTGTGAGAATATTTATACTTTGAATTAATTAAGTATAAGCATATTAAATAATTAAATAATACTCAAAAAATATTATTGAAAGATTTAAATGAAAATAAAGTTCTAGTAAGAGGATAAAAGTACAAAAATAGATTAAATTCTAGGAATACAAAAATTTATATTTATATATGTTTGTAATAAGCAAGATATCAAGTCAATTGCTAAGCTAATAAAAGATCACATGAATATAACATTATTAAGTAATAGATAATGCAATAACTATAAGCAAAGATTAAAGAGAGAGTTGTTTTGGTGAAAATGTAGAAGGATAAGACTTATTCGAATTTGCAATGAAACATAAAGTGATAGTAAGAATTTTATTAAATAATATGCTCAAATAAGACATATCACAAACGTGATATGTTTAGTATTATTTAATATTGACCACAAAATAAAATACAAATACTAAATCAAGGAGTTGGATTGTTACATATATAAAATAAAAATATAAATAAAAAGAAACATGTTATCTGGAAGTTTTAAATTTTAAGGTAATTCCAATAATTCAAATTATAATTTGATATTTGTGTCCGCGCATCGTGCGAGTACTAATACCAGTAATTGCAAACAAGAATTTGGTGAAAGTCCTATGGAGTTTTTTTTTTTTTTTTTTTTGGTTTTTTCTCACGCGTCCCTCTTTCCCAAAAAAAGAACCCAATGAGCCCTTACTTTTTCATAGGATTGGCGAGATCTTTTTCCGAAAAAATAAGGGACATTTAAGTCATACTACTAGTAAACGGTCTCACACAAATTATTTTGTTCATTCAATGGAAAAACAGCTTACTATCAAAGCTTTGTCGGGTTTTTCCTGTTAGACCATCTACGACGAAAAGGTAAACGATTAAACAGAATTTTTTTTAAAGAAAAAACGGAAAGAGTAATATAACTTTTTATTTGATGAAATTTCAATACTTGATCTTCTCGTTTTTTTTTTTCATCCGATGCATCTGTCTTCTTTGAGCGAAATTTCCAATCAGATATTCTATGTTCTTCTACATTCTTAAAACTACTTCGGTATGGAAGATTTTTTCCTTGAAGAAATTAATTCTGTAAAGAAAACATAAAGTTACACGCAAGGAAAAAAGAATTATAGTTGAAGTGGTATAAGTAGGGGTGTCAATAGATATTTAAAAACCGATTAAGTCAACCGAATCGTATCTTACCGAATCGATTTCTAGGGTTCTTTTAATAAAACCATAGGTTTTTATATAAATGTATAACAGTATCGATAATTAGGGTAGATTTTTTATTTTATAAAAATAAATCGAAAAATTACCAAACCATACTAAATAAATTTACATGTGAAAAATATATTTATATATTAAGTTTAAGAATAATAGTGGGGAGAAATTCAAAAATAATCAGATTTACAAGTGGTCATTCAAAAATAGCCATGGTTTCAAAAGTCATCGAAATTTAGTCACTTTTCATGTAAAGATAAATTTGAACGAAAATACTGTTCAAAATCCGAAAAAATATTATACTGGAGTTCCAGCAAAGTGGAACTCCAGCAGCAAAGTGGAACTCCAGTATATTATACTGGAGTCAGTAAAATATTTGGGTCCAGCATAATATGCTGGAAGTTCATATTAATAACTTGGCAAACGCTGGTTATTTTTGAATGATCAATCAGAAAACTAACTAGTCCGTGCTATTTTGACATAATAATGTATTAAAAATTTTCTTGGGCCTTGGAATTGTGAAAACGGTTACAAGTAATTAAACTCAAAATCTTAATTCCCAGACCTATAATGCTACTCCTATTGAAACTAAATTATTTTCAATATATTCACTAGCAAGACACAAGTCTAGCGATTAGTAGCAAACTACAATGTATTGAATATGTTGTCTTTCATATGATTTAAATTTATCTTTTTGAATATTTAATCTTCTATAGACTTTAATATTGAGTTCCAACTTGGTTAATATTTTTTCACTCGGTTAATATCTTTGTTTAGTTTCTTTTACGCTGCTATAGAATAGTTGATGGATCTATACTCTGGCTATCTTTAATATTTTCTTAATGCATCACCCTTTAAAGAGTAAAAAATATCTAGAGAGTTTGCTAAGTCATATAAAAGTATGTATGTTATTCATTCTACTTCTACTATTAATTTTTACATGACATTTAAAAAAATACCGAAACTTAACCGAATCGTACCGATACCGAAGAGAAACTGACATGATTGGGGGGTTTCGAAAGTTCTAATTTTAATTATGCATAATAAAATAACCAAAAAGTTGGTATAATACAAATTTTAAAAAATAATCATCCGAACCGAACCATTGACACCCCTACAAATTTTAAAAAATAACTGTCCGAACCGAACCATAATACAAAGTTAAAGTTAAGAGCTAATTTTTTTCACCCGGGAGCGGATTCGCTAACTTTTGTCCGGTACATAATATGATGCTTGATAATGTATAGGTAGTAAAAAGCTGTGAGAGGTGGCACGCATTTCGAAAGACGTTATAGTCACCCCGGCCGACGGGTCAATTGTTCTGATTATAATGTTTGGAGCCTTTAGTTTCGGATATCACCTCCGAGACAGCACAAGTTTATTCCGGGTAGAAGTGGAAAATTTTATTTTATGTCTCGTACAACTGACACTAGTTGCATGAGGCTCATTTTTGTTTTACAGTTTTGTAGACCCAGAAGTGTAAGATTGGGGTTCACAAATTTGTAAGATAAAAATGAGCCTCATACAATTAGTGTCAATTGTGTGAGACACAAAATAAAACGTTCTCACATTCTCAAAATCAATTACCGGGTGCCTGAAGGGCTCGAACAGGTACCAACTCCAGAAACACTGAATTCCGAGATACACAGCATCTCCTAATAATTGTGCTGATTATTAAGCCACGTAACCTAACTGGCGAGATATGCACCTGACACATAACGGCTAGCTATTATATTAGGAGGACGATTACACTTGAATAGTAGTATAAATACCCCTATCCCCACACTTGTAAAGCTCTTAAATTGTTTTAGGCAAAATACTTTATCACCCTCCTAACTTGTTACGGATTATTAGCTACAGCCTTAAATTATTTATGGTCTTAATTGTTAGAATATACTATAAGCCATGCGTATTGTTATAGTATTCTTTATGAACAATTATTTATTTACTTGTTTAAATTCAATAAAGTTTCATTTTAAATAGATCATGTGTTGGTTTGTGCGTCCATTGCTTACATAGTAGATGATTTAGTGTATAGAGTTTAGCTTATGCACGGAAGATTAAATCATCGGTTCTTGTAAGACATAAAAGTTAATGTTCACAATCTAATGATGGAATTGGACAAATCATCGGAATGATTGTAGCACAAGATTAAATATAATTTATCTTGATTATGGGAATGGTTTAATTTCAACTTCTTGTGCTAGTACATTTTGTATGTATTGAACAGGTCAAGTAGAGATGAGTATTTTATACTGACTTTATAAAATAATTTCTCTAGTCCATTTAATGTACTTATACTCTTAATCCTGATATAATTATTATTAGCTGTGTATGTCACTTGTTGTTTTGATTTATTAAAAGGCGAGATTCTTTCGCGAGTCAATAAACCTGGTAAATTGGATAACAATGATATACATTGGCGAAGTAATAATTAGTTGATGGAATCCATGTCTCAATTTTGAGATTGATGATACTCCTTTATGAAAGCTTATAAGTTTTCATGTGTAAACCCGGCCGGTGGATTTTGTATCCGACACATGAAATAAGTTAAGTGTAAGTCTAAAGGAAGTAATCAATAAATTAAATAGTCAGTAATTTAATTTGATTGATTAGTATCTGAATCTTAACATGGGGAGTTAAATAAAGTTTTATGGAAGAATTTCGAAATTGAACTAAGGAGTGCAATTACGAATTTTTAGTGGAATAATTCGTAATTTATTATGATGGAAATTAGTTTCAGAATTTCGAAATTAATATCATAATAGGAAGCCTTGTTAATTAAATTCTGTGGTCCCTACTGTGCCTAAATAATAGAAAATAGTGGAAACTGTTACTTAGTGGGAAAGAAAACGTGGAAACCGTCCCTTAGTGGGAGAAGGAAACCTAACAGGTTTTAAAAACGATTTTGACCTAAAAAACGCAGCTATATATATGGATATAAGGGCTGGACGTTTTTTACATGATTCTGACTGCGGTTTCTACTAGAATTTTGCCCACCCAAAATTCTCTTTTTTCGGTTATTGTTTGGGTAACACAGTAGAAGACTGTGGAAATCTGCTAGTGTGTTTTCAACTGAGGAACTGGAGAACGACCTAGATTTGTTGTGTTTACGCTTCAAGAGGTAATCCTAAAATCTCCATACGTGCTAGTTGTTTAGATTACACGTGAATAAGATTCTGTTATTGCTTCCGATGTGGTATATATTCCATCAATTGGTATTAGAGCTTACTCACGTCTAATTAAATAATTAGGATAAACCATAAGGATTAATATCATGTTCTATATGCAAGTTTTGAATTACATGCAAAGTTTGTTTTTCTGAAAACCTGCACTATATTTTTGGTGTGATTATCTGTTATGGGTTGTGTTGATTATTCTGAAAACTTGATGTATCCTTTTAATATTGGTGATGTTGAGTTAGAATAATCTGAAAATTGAATTTTATCATGTAAAACGGAAAAACACGTTTTGCTGAATTAGGGCAGAAAATCGGAGGTCAAAAAGTTGACGGACTCCGATTGACCTGAAACTTGGCAGGTCCATGCGAAACGGCCCAGTGAGCAATACTCATGGATTTCATGCATGACTGAAGTCGTTTTTTGGGCGTTCGGGGTCGTTTAGATGGTGTTTTTGCTGTTTTTCTAAAATTCTGAAATTTTTTTTAGTTGTTTTTAATTCCAGAAATTGTGGGGATCAATTCCCTTTGGTCCCCGGGCTTAAAAAATCAGTGATATAATATTTTTACACGTTGACGTAGGTCTTCTTCCATATCGGATAAAAATATTATGAATAATCACTATGTTATACTAGTCATTGATTATTTGTATTTACTCTCCATCTGAGTATGCATGTTGGTTCAATGGGACTAATATATGTTGAATGTTGATATTCACTTGGCTTAAATTAACAGTTTACTCTCCATCTGAGTATGACATGTTTAAGTTTATGGAGTGAAAATCTGTCATTATATATGTATATTGCAAGAATAGCTTCTTTCCCATCGAAATTTGTTGTTCAAGGTGCATAGATTGTATATATATAATGTGTTTTGAATTTTAATGTTCATAATACAAACTGATTTGATCTATTTAAATATTTAATGTCTCCCAGATTAATAATGACTGCTTTTAATCCCCTTACTGCCATTCTTACCCAAAACAAACTTGAGGGTCCAAATTATGTTGATTGGAAACGAAATTTGGATATTGTTCTAATTGCTGAAGAGTACAAATTTGTGCTCGATGAGGTGTGTCCAGAAAAACCTAGAGATGATGCCACAGATGATGAACAGAAGGCTTACCAGAAATGGATTAAGGCTGATGAGATGGCGCGGTGTTACATTTTGGCATCCATGTCGAATGTTCTGCAACATCAGCATCAGTCGATGGAGTCTGCTTATGACATTCTGGAAAATCTCAAAGAAATGTTCGGAGATCAGAATCGTGTGGCTAAGCAGACTGCCATGAAAGCCCTTCTGAATACCAAAATGGTTGAAGGTTCATCGGTCAGGGACCATGTTCTGAAGATGATGAGTCTTCTGAATGAACTGGAGGTCCTTGGAGCTAACATTGATAAGGACACGCAGGTTGAAATGATCCTGCGGACTTTGCCTGACAGTTTTCAGCAATTTCGCCTGAATTATAACATGAACAAAATGGATTTGTCCCTTGCGAAATTGTTGAATGAGCTGCAGTCGGCAGAGACTATTATCAAGTCCCAAGCTCCTCCCGTGGCATTGAATTTTGAGGCAGGTTCTTCTTCTAAGCCGAGAGGCGGGCAGAAAAAGAAAAAGGCTCAAAAACCCTCTGTTGGTGGCGCGACTGCTGGTGTGAAAAAGGCTAAGGGCAAGTGTTATCACTGCAAGCAGCCCGGGCATCATAAGAAGCAGTGTCCAACTTATCTGGCCAAGCTGAAAAATAAACCAGGTGATTTACATCTACTTGTCGTTGAAACATTTTTAGCGGCTGTTTCTACCATGTCATGGTGTGTAGATTCGGGAGCCACTAATCATATCTGCACTTATTTGCAGGGGTTTCAGGTAACGCGGCGGCTAAGTAAAGGAGAAATCAATGTTTATCAAGCAGACGGTTCAGCAGCCCCAGCTTTAGCATTAGGAAATATTAGTATTTCGTTTGGTAGTGGTAGAGTTTTAGCTTTAAAAGACACATTATATGTACCTTCCGTTAGAAGGAATTTAATTTTGGTTTCTAGCTCTATGAGAGATGGTTATGATTTTAATTGTCATGACGTTGATAAATGTGTTATTACTCATAATAAGCGTTATCTCTCTTCGGCTACATTGATTAATGGTCTTTTTGTTGTTGACTCTATTCCTAAACCGTTACCACCTAAAGAACTGAATAATGTTGATTTACCAAGCAAGAGAAAACGTTCTTCTGAATTGAGTGAAACATATTTATGGCACTTGCGTTTGGGTCATATAAATCTGAACAGAATTTCCAGGTTGGTCAAGGATGGACCTTTAAGTTCATTGAAAGTGGAGGCACTACCAACTTGTGAATCTTGTTTAGAAGGGAAAATGACAAAACAAAATTTCCCCTCAAAAGGAAATCGGGCAAGTGATAAATTAGAATTAATTCATTCTGATTTGTGTGGTCCAATGAATGTCCAAGCAAGAGGTGGTTTTGAGTATTTTGTGACTTTCACAGATGATTACTCAAAATATGGATATATTTATTTGTTGCGTCGAAAGTCTGAATGTTTTGAAAAGTTCAAAGAATTCAAGACTGAGACTAAAAAGCGACATAATAAACATATCAAGACACTACGATCTGATCGTGGTGGGGAGTACCTCTCTACAGACTTTATTGGTTATTTATCAGAATGTGGAATTATATCTCAATTATCTGCACCTGGAACTCCACAACAAAATGGTGTAGCTGAAAGAAGAAATAGGACTCTTATGGAAATGGTTAGATCAATGATGAGTTATTCCGATTTGCCTTCGTCTTTTTGGGGACATGCCTTAGAAACGGCGAATTATGTTCTGAACTTAGTTCCTTCAAAGTCAGTACCCTTGACCCCTACAGAATTGTGGACTGGGCGCAAGCCTAGTCTGCGGCATATTCGAGTTTGGGGTTGTCCGGCACATGTGCTAAAGGGGAAAACGGATAAATTGGAGGCAAGAACGGATGTATGCGTGTTTATAGGTTATCCAAAAGGGACGAAAGGTGGTTTATTCTATTGTCCTAAAGAGAAAAAGGTAATTGTTAGCACAAATGCCAAGTTTCTAGAAGAGGACTATTTGATGAACCATGTTCCTAGAAGTAAACTCGTTTTACAGGAACTCAGCAAAGGAATGGAAACTCAGTCATCTGAAAATCAAAACGACCATATCCAAACCCCGGAAGTCGATTTTGACATACCATTGCACTTTAGTAGTGGGAGAAATGTCAATAGACTTAATGTACCACAAGAACAAGTGCCCGCAGTCATACTACCACAAAGTAGTGGGAGTCATGTTGAGCAGACTGCACAACAGGAAGAAGTCGTTGATATCCCTGTGGATAGCATGGAGACTCAGGTTCCTGATGATGTTGTGGTTCAACCACAAAATCAACGTGATGTAGTTGCAACTGATGTAGTGCGTAGTCGTAGTGGGAGAGAAATAAGACAGCCAGTTCGTTACACGCTCTTGGGAGAATCATATGATAGGATCCCTGAGGAGCCTACCTCCGAACCTGTCAATTACGACCAAGCACTACATGATAAGGATGCCGATAAGTGGGTTGCTGCTATGAAATCAGAGATGGAGTCTATGTACTCTAATCAGGTTTGGGATCTTGTAGAACCAACTGATGGGGTTAAACCCATTGGATGCAAATGGATCTATAAGAAAAAGAGAGGTGTAGACGGAAAAGTACAAACTTTTAAAGCAAGGCTTGTAGCGAAAGGGTTTACTCAGAAAGAAGGGATTGACTATGAGGAAACCTTCTCGCCGGTAGCCATGCTTAAGTCTATAAGGATTCTCTTATCCATTGCTGCTCATTATGATTATGAGATTTGGCAAATGGATGTCAAGACAGCTTTCCTTAATGGAAGTCTTGATGAGTGCATCTATATGATGCAACCAGACGGTTTTATGGAAAGTGGCAAAGAGCACATGTTGTGTAAGCTTAAAAGGTCCATTTATGGACTAAAACAGGCATCTAGGGCATGGAACACTTGTTTTGATAAGGCGATTAAAACTTTTGGTTTTGATCAGTGTCTTAACGAATCTTGTGTATACAAAAAGTGGGATGGGGACAAAGTGACATTTTTGATCTTATATGTAGATGACATACTGCTCATAGGAAATAATGTGGGCATGTTGAATTCAGTTAAGCAGTGGTTGTCCACACATTTTGATATGAAAGATTTGGGAGAAACGGCTCATATCCTTGGGATCAAACTCTTGCGAGATCGCAAGAAAAGGATATTAGGCTTGTCCCAAGGTCTTTATATTAATACAATACTCTCCAGGTTTAGCATTCATGATTCCAAGAAAGGATTCCTTCCTTTCAGACATGGAATTTCTCTATCTAAAGATCAGTCTCCTAAGACTGATGAAGAGATAGAAAAGATGAAGGCGGTCCCTTATGCATCAGCTGCGGGGAGCCTCATGTATGCTATGTTATGCACTAGGCCTGATATCTGCTTTGCCGTTGGCGTTGTTAGCAGATTTCTGTCTAATCCTGGGAAAGAGCATTGGACGGCGGTTAAACATATAATCAAGTACCTGAAAAGGACTAGGGATTACATGTTGATCTACCAATCGGATGACCTGGTACCTATTGGGTATACTGATTCGGATTTCCAATCAGACACAGATTCTAGAAAGTCTACCTCAGGTAATGTGTTTATTCTTAGAGGTGGAGCCATAAGTTGGAGGAGTATCAAGCAAACTTGTGTTGCTGATTCCACCATGGAAGCCGAATATGTGGCAGCCTCTGAGGCAGCCAAAGAGGCAGTTTGGCTCGGTAACTTCCTGAGAAAGTTGGGTGTGGTTCCTTCGATTCAAGCACCAATTACGCTTTACTGTGATAATAGTGGTGCGGTTGCAAATTCAAAGGAGCCACGAAGCCATAAGAGGGCAAAGCACATTGAGCGTAAATATCATTTAATTCGTGATATAGTGCAGAGAGGGGATGTAGTGGTCACCAAGATTGCGTCAGAGAACAACTTGGCAGATCCGTTTACTAAGAGCTTACCACAGAAGACTTTTGATAAGCATGTAGAAGGAATGTGTGTCAAAATTGTAGACGCATGGTTATTAGTCTAAGTGGGAGATTGTTAGAATATACTATAAGCCATGCGTATTGTTATAGTATACTTTATGAACAATTATTTATTTACTTGTTTAAATTCAATAAAGTTTCATTTTAAATAGATCATGTGTTGGTTTGTGCGTCCATTGCTTACATAGTAGATGATTTAGTGTATAGAGTTTAGCTACACGGAAGATTAAATCATCGGTTCTTGTAAGACATAAAAGTTAATGTTCACAATCTAATGATGGAATTGGACAAATCATCGGAATGGTTGTAGCACAAGATTAAATATAATTTATCTTGATTATGGGAATGGTTTAATCTCAACTTCTTGTGCTAGTACATTTTGTATGTATTGAACAGGTCAAGTAGAGATGAGTATTTTATACTGACTTTATAAAATAATTTCTCTAGTCCATTTAATGTACTTATACTCTTAATCCTGATATAATTATTATTAGATGTGTATGTCACTTGTTGTTTTGATTTATTAAAAGGCGAGATTCTTTCGCGAGTCAATAAGCTTGGTAAATTGGATAACAATGATATACATTGGCGAAGTAATAATTAATTGATGGAATACATGTCTCAATTTTGAGATTGATGATACTCCTTTATGAAAGCTTATAAGTTCTCATGTGTAAACCCGGCCGGTGGATTTTGTATCCGACACATGAAATAAGTTAAGTGTAAGTCTAAAGGAAGTAATCAATAAATTAAATAGTCAGTAATTTAATTTGATTGATTAGTATCTGAATCTTAACATGGGGAGTTAAATAAGGTTTTATGGAAGAATTTCGAAATTGAACTAAGGAGTGCAATTACGAATTTTTAGTGGAATAATTCGTAATTTATTATGATGGAAATTAGTTTCAGAATTTCGAAATTAATATCATAATAGGAAGCCTTGTTAATTAAATTCTGTGGTCCCTACTGTGCCTAAATAATAGAAAATAGTGGAAACTGTTACTTAGTGGGAAAGAAAACGTGGAAACCGTCCCTTAGTGGGAGAAGGTAACCTAACAGGTTTTGAAAACAATTTTGACCTAAAAAACGCAGCTATATATATGGATATAAGGGCTGGACGTTTTTTACATGATTCTGACTGCGGTATCTACTAGAATTTTGCCCACCCAAAATTCTCTTTTTTTTCGGTTATTGTTTGGGTAACACAGTAGAAGACTGTGGAAATCTGCTAGTGTGTTTTCAACTGAGGAACTGGAGAACGACCTAGATTTATTGTGTTTACGCTTCAAGAGGTAATCCTAAAATCTCCATACGTGCTAGTTGTTTAGATTACACGTGAATAAGATTCTGTTATTGCTTCCGCTGTGGTATATATTCCATCATTAATTACTCTCCTCAACTAGGCCTTTTGATAGCCATTACCCTCCTGAACGCTGATATGACAAATTGTGTGGGTGCATTCGCCTGCCACATGGATTTTTTAGTATATGTGGTATTTTTTTGAAAAATAAAATATATTTTTACCTTTTTAAGTATGTTGCTTTTTTAGATAATTTTTTTCGAATACAATTTATAATAAAACTTGGATATAACTACATTATTTAGGTTAAATTTTTTTATTTGGCTAAAAATAATAAAGTTTTAGTTAATCTTTTTTTGAATTTGACCAGAAAATAAGATTTATACAATTGAAATAAATAGTCAAGACATCTAAAATGTTATAAAATACATAGTTTGAAATTAATTATTTTGTCTATAATTTTTTATATAGCTCTAAAAATAAACTTTTTACATATATTACCTAAAAAAGTAAAAATACACTGTTGAAATAAATAGTCATTGCATCAAAAGAAGAAATAAAAAGGGTGAACAATTGCAAGAAATAACTTATTATTTCTAACATACTTATTACTCTAAAAAATACTTATTGAGAAATGCATGATAAGGCTGTGTAAGATATACCCTTGTGGTCCAGCCCCTCCCGGACCCCGCGCATAGCGGGAGCTTAGTGCACTGGGCTGCCCTTTTTCTTATTGCTCTAAAATGTATCCATAGAGTAAGTTATTTTTTGTAATTGTACACTCTTTTTATATCTTCTTTTGATACAATGATTATTTATTTCAACTGTGCATTTTTACTTTTTCAGGTAAAATCTGTAAAAAAAAAAATATATACTCCCCCTGTTTCAGTTTATGTGAACCTGACCCCTTTCTAAATTTGGTAACAATTTAGCTTAAACTTATAATTCTACATTTAATGAGAAGCTTTTATAGCCACACAAATAATTTGAGTCCCCTTTTTGACTTATTTAGGACCACAAATTTCAAAAGTCTTCATTTTTTCTTAAACTCTGTGCCCAGTCAAACAGGTTCACATAAATTAAAACGGAGGGAATATATTTTTAGAGCACCATAATTTAGAGCTATATAAAAAATTATAGCCAAAATAATTAATTTCAAACCATGTATTTTTATAATTTTTAGATGCCTTGACTATTTATTTCAATCGTATAAATCTTTATTTTTAGGTCAAATTCAAAAAAAGATTAACTAAAACTTACTCCCTCCGTTTCAATTTATGTGAACCTATTTCCTTTTTAGTCCGCGCCAAAAAGAATGACCTCTTTCCTTATTTGGAAACAATTTACCTTTACACAATGATTTATAGCCACACAAAATATATGTGCCTCATTTTACACCACAAGATTAAAAGTCTTCTCTCTTTTCTTAAACTCCGTGCCGAGTCAAATATGTTCACATAAATTGAAATGGAGGGAGTATTATTTTTAGCCAAATAAAAATATTTAACCCAAATAATGTAGTTATATCCAAGGTTTATTATAAATTGTATTCGAAAAAAATTATCTAAAAAAGTAACATACATAAAAAGGAAAAATATGTTTTATTTTTCAAAAAAAATGTCACATATACAGAAAAATCCATGTGGCAGGCGAGTGCACCCATACAATTTGCCACATCAGCGTCCATGGGTAATGACTCTCAAAAGACCTAATTGAGGGGATAATTAAGACGACGAATAATTTAATACTGTAACTAATAATACGTGACAAGTTTAAGGGGGTGATAAGGTATTTTGCCATTATTTTACGCATAATCGTTGAGAATATACTATAGTTGTTGCACTAAGCTTATGACAATTTATGTTCAACCTTGTGGATAATACAATAAAGAGATTCGGACTATTCTCACTTTTATTTTAATTTAAATTATGTACCTCTTTCATTTATTTGATGTTATCATCACCTTTTTCTTATTTCTTATTAACAAAGATCAATTTGATCAAACTAAAATAATTCGTTGGGGCCGTAATTTACAAATATATATATAACAGATTTTCTTTCAATTGAATTTTAGGGTAAATAATTTGGTGCCCGCCCAAGCGACTGTGCATTCAATTCAAAGCATAGTTGGGTTTTTTCAGATTTTTGAATTCTCTTTTAATCCTCACTTGCTTCTTGTTGATTGAAGGAATAACATGTCTGAAACTAACAACACTTTGCCAATCAACCCACCCAGACAACTGTATCAAACATTGCCATTAGGAGGCATTTATATATTCCAGATGACCAGTGTGTGGGAACTTCATCGCACCCATCTAGGGAGGCTTTTCATGAAAAATCTACTAGAAGAGGCAGAGACCAACTCGAATTGGAAGAAACCATGAAGAATTTCATAACATAACAACACTTGGAACAGTCAAATCCGGAGGTGCAGCTGTCCCTAAATAGAGATGCTAATACTGGAAACCCTCCACCAAGGTTAGAGTCGGTTGCAGTAACCCCGAACTATGTCCCTTGGAACTCAGGAATTGGAAGACTTCTCGTAGATCTGGGAGCAGAAGGTTCGAGGAATTTACATATTTCTATCTTACGTCTACAGAAAACTCTATTGAAATAGATTAAGGAGCAGAACAAGTGAATCGATCAAATCCTGGGGCTCCCCTCCGTTATCAAAGAGATTAATATGGATAATTACTCCAAACAACCGTGGAAATCAAGTGCATCGCCGCTACCTATACCAAAGATGTTTAAAATGCCAAATATCTCGAAATATGATAGAATAACAGATCCGAGAAATCATGTCATAGTCTTCACCATCGGAGCCAAAGAAAATGATTTTAACAAGCCTGAGATCGAGTTAGTGCTCATAAAGAAGTTTGAGGAGACACTCCTATAAAGCGCATTGACCTAGTATTCTTTTTTACCCGAAGATTCTATTGACTCATTTGCGCAGCTTGCAAGTGCTTTTGTTAAAGCACTCTCTGGAGCTTAGAACGTGGAGAAGCGAATAGAAGATATTTTTAATATGCAACAAGGAAGCACGAAATTGCTTAGAGAGATTGTGAAATGGTTCCAGAGGGAAAGTATGTTTTTTTACCCCCGTACCAAATAATTGGGCCATGGCGGCCTTTGCCAAAAATTTAAATGAGAAACCTTCAGAAGCCACGAGACGACTAAAGTAAAGTCTCCGAGAATTTTCACCGATGACTTGGAACCATGTGTATAACAAGTACAACACCAAGCACCGGATTGAGGAAGACATCGTGGTCTAGGCAAATACTAGATACAATATAGAAAGCATGTATGTGGAGCACTCGTAAAGCACATCCAGGCTAGTAGAGGCCAATTATAGAGGCCTGAGGAACCGTTATGATACCTAATCCAAACCCGCACAATGAGAACCCAACCAAGATGGCAAGGGGACTGGAACAACGTTGGGCCTTCACGGACAGGCAAGGAGCCGGATATGTCAAAGCCCAGTGACTACCACTTTCGACGAAAGCTTGCAGATTACAACTTCAGCAATAATATTTCTGAATTAGTCGCTATACTGAAGGTTATGGGAGACAAAGTGAGACGGCCTAAAGAAATGAGGGTAGAACCTAGTAAGAGAAGCTAGGAATTTTAGTATGAATTTCACAACGAGGCATAGGACTGCAGATGCATACTTCTACTGGGTGAGGTAGAACACCTTCCGAAGAAAGGATATCTCATAGAGTTGTTTAGCAAGAAACAAAAGAAATATACATGAATAACAGGAGAAAAGATGGGCCTCCCCGAGCCCATTCACCTAAGTGATAGTCAATGTTTTTGGAGGTGAAAAAGTCAACAGAGTCATGTTCACAGCAGCAAGAAAATTCTCCGGTTTTTTTATTAGACATGAGAAGCGTAGCCGAGACACACTGGTAGGGGAAAACATCATTTTCCATGATGAGAATGTAGATAGACTAATGATGACACATGAATATGCACTAAAAATTATACTACAAGTATCTGATACTAATATTATACGAGTTTTAATTAATCTAGAAAGCTCGGAAAATTCCATCTAGTTAGGGGTCATTAAAGAGATACAAGTGGCGGATCAGATTCTTCCAAAGTTATGCTTGCTCTCGAATTCATCAATTCCAACAAGACCACCCGAAGTGAGATAATTCTATGACTTTTGTAGAAGGTTTGTTCAAGGAAACTCCATTCCAGGTCGCATGGATTTAATTATGACATGGATGTTGTATCATCCACTTTACACCAAGTCATCAAATTCCCGGCCAAGTGGGAAATCAGGAAAATTTCAGGAAACTAGTGAGAAACCAAAGAATATAATTGAATTTCCATTTTAAGCTGACACACCAAAGATGAGTCCAAATGTTAATCAGAGCAATAAGGACCGCACGTAGCCGAAAATCCCATAATTGAAGGAAGAACAAGCACCCCTGAACAACCGAACATTGATATTCCAGATACAATCATAGAACAGGAGGATTGGATCCTGTCAAATCTACAACATAGGAGTTAGAAGAGATCATTCTCTTCATTGATTTCCCAGAGATAAAGGCTTACATTGGTTCAAACCTCGACCCTAGATTCAAAAGTAAGTTGATTAAATTCTTATGGGCTAATGTATTTTTTTGTCCCATGTTCATATGAAAAGTATTCTACCCTAGGTGATAACTCACAAGATTAACATACACCCGCGATATCCTCCAGTCAAGCATAAAAAGAGGAATTCGAACCGCTTGAAATCAAGTCATTAAAGAGGAGGTCTCCAAGATTCTAAAAATAGGTTGATTTAGAAAGTTAAGTATCTTGATCAATTATCCAATGTGGTCTTAGTCACAAAGAAGAATAAAAAAAATTGAGGTATTAATTACTCTGACTTGAATAAAGCATACTAGATAAACTCTTTTCCCTGGCCACACATTGATTAACTAATAGACTCGTCAGCTTGCTATGAATTCTTGAGCTTTCTGGATGCGTATTCCAGATATAACCAAATTAGAATGAATCCGGACAATCAAGAGAAAACTTCCTTTATCACGAACAAGGAGACTTACTGTTACAATGTGATGTTGTTCGAAGTGAAGAATGCATGGGTTACATATCAGCATTTGGTGACTCAAATGTTCAAGGGAAACATTAAAAACCATAAAAAAAATATTGATGATATGTTGGTAAAAAAGGTACTGAAAACAGACCACTTAAGCCACCTAAGAAAAACATTTACAACTCTCCAGAAGTATAATATGAATTTAAACCCAAAAAAATGCCCATCCAGAGTGGTCCCCGAGAAAATCTTGGGGTTCCTTGTTTCTAACACAAGAGTTAAAGTTAATCTGCATCAAATCAAAGTCATAGTGGGAATACCAGACATCTTACGAACAAAAAATTGCAATAGCTAATAGGTCGTATAAAAGCTCTCCGAATATTTGTTTCAAGGTCATCAGAACAGATTTACAAGAAATTTTCAATGTTAAAAAGCAAAATAATTTTGTGTGGACTCTAGAGAGTCAATAGGCGTTTAAAGACTTATTAGGTTACCTAGAAAGGTCCCCTTTACTCGCAAATCCCTAAGAAGGGGAAGCCTCTTTGTCTACCTAGTAGTTTCGGAGGTCTCAATAAGTACAGCTGGTTCGCATAATAAATGTCAGTACTTCGCGTGATAAATATCAGCACTTCATACATCAACTACACAAACAAGCTGAGCTGTTACATTCCATCCTATCTCCTAATTGGATTTTTTATGAAACAAGGAATGGACATAATAGGACCACTTTCTCAAGCTCTGGGTCAGGTTAATTTTGTACTGATTTTACCCGATTATTTCACATCGTGGGTTGAAGTAGGAGCATTTGCAAAAGTTCGAGAAAAGAAAGTAAAATACTTTATATGGAAAAACATAATATCCCGGTTTGGGGTACCTAAAGAGATAGTTTGTGAGAATTGGCCAAAATATGTCGGGGATAAAGTGACCGTGTTCCTAGATGGATGGAAATTAAGAGGATAATTTTACCCCATACCATCTTCGACATAACGTCCAAGAAAAATACTAAAACAAAGTCATGCTAAATAACTTGAAAAATGGCTAGAAAACACTAGAGGAAGATGACTGGGGCATATTGAACGACATCTAAAATAAGTAAGGGAGAAACTCCCTTCTCACTCGTGTATGGTTTGGAACCTTTAATATCAGGTTGAAATAGGAAACTAAGCCTAAAGTTTGGACACGTCACGGAGGAACCCAATGAAAAAGCATTAACGTTAATCCTAGATTTGGCGGAGGGATGCTAGGAGATGGATTTAATATGAAGGATACACAAAGCCGGTAAAGGAGTTTATGAATTGGAGATCATGGATGAAAAGCATCTCCTGGTTAACTCACTTTTGAAGTGCTACTACTTTGAAGGACCAGTCATGGTTTCGTAATCCTTCTTGGTAATTCTTTTAATTATTCACATATTTATACTGATATTTTTAGATATTAGGCACAGCCAGCTCAAACCAAATGATGACTACGATGATCCTTGGTAACTATTCAGAACCGCGAATGTTCCCGGCCAAGATCACAAAATGTCTTACCAAAAAGGGCTAAGGCTCCATCTACGTCTAGAATACTTTCTATCCCGTTTTATTTGTTTTTCAGGAATAGGCCTAGTGGAAGATCAAAATACTTGAAACTTGAGAATTCACCAAACCAGGTTAGGACAATGCAAGGCAAGACTATTACCTATGTTTTCAAATTTCAAACTAAAACACTGGGGGACTACACATTTATATGGATAAAGGACACAATGATGAACAAGGAATAGCCAAAGAGTGCTCCGACAACTAATTTTTTTTTTGGAAAAATATAACCGGAGCAAATTCATCCCGAGTAATTATTCATGTATTGTATTTAGTCCAATAGCGACCATCTTAGTTGTAATATTAAGTCTACTCCTAATACATCATTGTACCTTTTTTGCGGATCTAGTATCCCTCAATTAGTTTAAGTGTCTTGAAATGGCCTATAAATTAACAATATATCTGGACCAGTAATTCTGTTTGAGTTAATGAAAATGTCAAAGATTATTTTTTTAATCGGCGTGTTTCTCATTCAAGATGTAGCTCGAGATCTTTATACCTAAATGAAAAAGAGACGTCCTTTCCGTAGCCTCGAATAACATAAAATGACCCTCTTGTATCCCGGCTAAATACTTAATTGCTTTGAGAAATCATTCCAAATGTAATAAACTGCAAAGAAAGTATGAGAACGTACAACTAGGGATAATAGAAATACTTCTAAGTATGAAATATTCCAAATCAAAACAAAAAGGGCACAAGAGATGCTAACAAAAACTCATCGAAAGTTTATTCATATTATGACCAACAATGAAATGTACAAATCCAATATTTAAAAGGTATCATGCCTACTAGCTGATTTATATTTCTCTAAAAAAAGGTATTTTCTTCAAACTGACGAGGTAGGGGGTCGACATCATGATGAATCTCTTGAACCATCTCAAGTCGTGGTTGTCATTGAAATCGATGATTAGAGACATATTTCCCTGGTGATTCATGGTGAAAATGCCACCCTAATAGATCTTTGGGGGGGGGGGAGGTGAATAAGATGGCAGAAGGTGAAGGCACGTCGGCCGTAGTAGATAGATGGCAGAGACAGGCAACCAACCTCTAGATTATCGGACCTATTTGGGCCAGACAATCCGATATCGCCAGCATATTTCTTTGATGACCTTATGTACTAGAAGCGTGAACCCGATGGTATAGGTATAAGTGTATACGACTGAGTATCCGACCGCAGTGGAACTAGATATTATCATTTATCCAACTGCAGCCATTCATGACAATAGGGAGGAGATGTTTGGGTGATCTTGAATGCGAATTCTACCACGTATATATTTCGATCACTAGACTGCTTATCAATCTTGTCCCCGACTAAAAAGTCAAATGTTAGATCTAAATCTTTACCGACTATGTTGGCAACAGTTCTTTCCAAGATTGGCTTGGACCCTGCACCTTTGTAAGAAGAACTGTTGACGATCGCCTTACCCGATTTTCCCTTCTTAGAAAGCGTGGAGGGGGGGGGGTGTTGAATTATATGTCAAATTTTCATCCCACATCGGTGAGTTAAGGAGTTGGTGGGAAACGTTTTCCTATAAAAGGAGGCTTAATGTTTCGGATTTAAACACACCTCTCATTTGCCTTCTCATCTGTTTAAGGCATTTGTATCTTCTCTCTTTAGTATTATTTCACTTAATTTTTGGAGTGGAATAAAATATTGGTTGTGTTCGAGGAGTAGGCAAAATTAGCCGAACCTCGTAAATTCTGGTGTTCCCTTTATTGTTGCTTTATTGTCTTATTTATTATTTGGTGGCTATCATAATTTTTGGTATAGTAGTTGTGACTTATTCACACTATATACATTTGGCTTCCGCAACAATTGGTATCAGAGCCAGGGTACTGTCTAAGTATGCTCTGTGGTTGCAGCATAGTCTGATCTTCCACATCAGAAAAGATTTATCTTGGTAACTGAGTCAAGGTTCTGTCTGAGTATGCTCTGTAGTTGCAGCTTAGTCTGATCTTCTACATCAGAAAGGAAATAATCTTGATTTGTGTCGTCAGTTATTAAGTAATATTTGTATCAAATATGGGAGATAATAAACAAGAAGAATCTACATCAAGTGTCAACAATACGTCATTATTGGCATCTTCGCTTATGACAAGAATTGTGTCAAATGCGAAATTTGCAGTAGAAATTTTTTACGGGTCCGGACATTTTGGGATGTGGCAAGGCGAGGTTCTAGATGTCCTTTTTCAACAAGGGCTGGATCTGGCCATTGAAGAAAAGAAACCAGATGTTATTGGAGAAGAAGATTGGAGAATTATCAACCGTGTTGCTTGCGGTACCATTCGATCCTACCTTGCTAGAGAGCAGAAATATCCATACACAAAGGAAACTTCTGCAAGTAAATTATGGAAAGCACTAGAGGATAAATTTTTGAAAAACAATAGTCAAAATAAATTGTACATGAAGAAGAGATTGTTTCACTTCACCTATGTTCCTGGTACCACGATGAATGAACATATCATCAGTTTCAATAAGTTGGTCACAGATTTGCAAAATATGGATATAACTTATGATGATGGTGACTTGGCCTTGATGTTGTTGGCGTCACTTCCTGATGAGTACGAGCACCTTGAAACTACTCTACTCCATGGAAATGACGAAGTTTCTCTCAAAGAAGTTTGTTCGGCTTTGTACAGCTATGAACAAAGAAAGCGAGAAAAACAGAAGGGCGGAGAAGGAGAAACACTGTTTGTGAGGGGTCGTCCTCAAAATCAAATGAGGACAAAGAAGGGAAGATCCAAGTCAAGATCCAGACCCAGCAAAGATGAATGTGCCTTTTGTCGAGAAAAAAGGCACTGGAAGAAAGACTGTCCAAAGTTGAAGAATAAGGCCAAATATAATAATGGAAAGGCCATTATGGATTCAAATGTAGCTGATTGTGATAATTCAGACTTCTCATTAGTTACAACAGAGTCATCAACATCATCAGACATATGGTTGATGGACTCAGCTTGTAGCTATCATATGTGTCCCAACAGGGACTGGTTCGTGGATTTTCAAGAAGGAGAATATGGAATCATTCACACAGTGGATAACAACCCTCTTACCTCATATGGGATTGGTTCAATACGATTAAGGAACCACGATGGAATGATCAGAACATTAACAAATGTTTGATATGTACCAGACTTGAAGAAGAATCTCATCTCTGTGGGAGCCCTTGAATCAAAAGGGTTCAAAATCATTGCAGAAAATGGAGTTATGAGAGTATGCTCAGGTGCACTAGTGGTAATGAAGGCTAATCTGAAGAACAATAATATGTACCGCTATCGTAGTAGTACAGTTATTGGGACAACGACAGTGACATCCAGTGACGACAAAGAGGTAGAAGCAACCAAGCTATGGCACATGCACTTGGGACATGCTGGAGGAAAATCCTTGAAAACTCTATCAGATCAAGGATTGTTAAAAGGAGTCAACGCTTGCAACTTGGAGTTTTGTGAGCATTGTGTTAAAGGAAAACAGACAAGGGTTAAATTTGGTACAGCGATCCATAATACTAAAGGCATTTTGGATTATGTACACTCTGATATTTGGGGTCCTTCCAAAACACCTTCATTGGGTGGGAAGCAGTATTTTGTAACCTTTGTTGATGATTTTTCCCGAAGAGTATGGGCGTATACAATGAAGAGCAAAGATGAAGTGTTGGGAATTTTTCTCAAATGGAAGACGATGGTGGAGAATCAAATAGTCAAGAGGATCAAGTGTATTCGCACAGACAATGGAGGTGAATACAAAAATGATCATTTTAATAAGGTCTGTCAAAATGATGGCATCGTCCGACACTTCACTGTCAGACATACACCACAACAGAATGGAGTGGCAGAACGTATGAACCGGACCTTGCTGGAGAAGGTACGGTGTATGTTGTCCAATGCTGGCTTGGGCAAAGAATTTTGGGCTGAGGCAGTTACATATGCATGCCACCTCATTAATCACTTACCATCTGCTGCTATTGATGGAAAGACACCATTTGAAAAATGGTATGGAAAGCCTGCTGTAGATTATGACTCTTTGCACGTGTTTGGCTCAATTGCATATTATCATGTGACAGAGTCAAAATTTGATCCAAGGGCAAAAAAGGTTATTTTTATGGGAATTACTTCTGGAGTCAAAGGATATCGCTTATGGTGTCCTATGACAAAGAAAGTAATATTCAGCAGGGATGTTACCTTTGATGAATCTGCTATGGTAAATAAGGTAACAGAAGATACCAAACAAAATAAAGGTGCTTCTAAGCAGGTGGAGTTTGAGGGAAAATTTATTTTTCCTACACAAGAAGCAAAAGAGGAAACAAATGAAGATTACCCTCTGGAAGGAGAGCCAGTAGAGGAGATTCCAACTCAGGAACCTCAACAACAACTTGAATCAATAGCAACCAGCAGGCCAAAAAGAACAATAACGAAACCTATTCGTCTCATAGAGACGGTTGCTTGTGCAACCTCAATTGTAGCTGATGATGTTCCTACCACTTATAAAGACGCTATCCAAAGTTTAGAAGAAGATAAGTGGAGGATTGCCATAAATGATGAAATATAGTCCCTTCATCAGAATCATACATGGAGATTGGCCAATCTCCCGAAGGGAAAGAAAGCAATTGGGTGCAAATGAGTATTTGCAAAGAAAGAAGGATTTCCTAACCAATTAGATGTTCGCTACAAAGCAAGATTGGTGGCCAAAGGATATGCTCAAAAGGAGGGAATTGATTACAATGAAGTGTTTTCTCCAGTTGTAAAACATTCCTCCATTAGAATTATGTTGGCTTTGGTAGCACAATTGGATTTGGAACTAGTTCAGATGGATGTAAAAACTGCGTTTTTACATG
This sequence comes from Nicotiana tabacum, assembly GCF_000715075.1. Classification (NCBI taxonomy): domain Eukaryota; kingdom Viridiplantae; phylum Streptophyta; class Magnoliopsida; order Solanales; family Solanaceae; genus Nicotiana; species Nicotiana tabacum. The sequence continues at coordinate 45,922,320 of NC_134084.1, forward strand.
GAAACTTGGAGGAGGAAATCTATATGACTCAGCCAGAAGGATTCAAAGTTGCTGGAAATGAAAATATGGTGTGCAAACTTGAAAAATCGTTGTACGGATTGAAACAATCTTCTAGACAATGGTACAAGCGATTTGACGAGTTTATGTTGCGGCAAGGGTACAAGAGAAGCAAATACGATCATTGTGTGTATTTGCACAAGCTTAAAGATGGTTATTTTGTATATCTTCTCCTATATATTGATGATATGTTGATAGCTTTCAAGAATTCGGAAGAAATTGATAAGTTGAAGATTCAACTGAAGAAGGAGTTTGAGATGAAGGATTTGGGTGAGGCAAAGAAAATTCTTGGCATGGAGATAATTAGAGATAGACGTTCAAAGAAACTCTATTTATCTCAAAAGGAATATTTGAAGAGAGTACTTCAACGTTTTGGCATAGATGACAAGACTAAGCCAGTTAGTACTCCACTTTCTTCCCATTTTAAGCTAAGTACTACTATGTCACCAATGGATGAAGCTGAACGAGAGTATATGTCAAAGGTACCATACGCAAATGTTGTTGGTAGCTTGATGTATGCAATGGTTTGCACAAGGCCTGACATTTCACAAGCTGTTGGAGTTATTAGCAGATATATGCACAATCCAGGGAAGGAACATTGGCAAGCTGTGAAGTGGATTCTACGGTATATTCATAATACTGTAGATGTCGGGTTAGTTTTTGAGCAGGAAGACAATCAGTCTGTAGTTGGATATTGTGACTCAGATTTTGCGGGTGATCTGGTAACGAAGATCAACTACTGGTTATGTTTTTACTTTTGCAAAGGCACCAGTTAGTTGGAAGTCTACTTTGCAGTCAACAGTTGCTTTGTCTACAACAGAGGCAGAGTACATGGCTATTACAGAGGCTGTGAATGAGGCAATTTGGCTTCAAGGATTGCTAAAGGAGCTTGGTGTTGAACAAAAAGGTATCACAATTTTTTGTGATAGTCAAAGTGCTATTCAATTAGCGAAGAACCAAGTTTATCATGCAAGGACGAAGCACATTGATGTTCGGTATCATTTTGTACGAGAAATCATAGAAGAAGGTGGAGTCACAGTGAAGAAAATTCATACTACAGAGAATCCTGCTGATATGCTGACAAAGGTGGTGACTGCGATCAAGTTTCAACATTGTTTGGATTTGATCAACATTGCTGAACACTGAATATTGAAGATGAAGACACAACCAAAATTTGTTACCGAGAGAAAATTGAAGATGTGGAATTTTGCCAAGGTGGAGATTTGTTGAATTATATGTCAAATTTCCATCCCACATTGGTGGGTTAAGGAGTTGGTGGGAAACTTTTTCCTATAAAAGGAGGCTTAATGTTTAGGATTTAAACACACCTCTCATTTGCCTTCTCATCTGTTTAAGGGATTTGTATATTCTCTCTTTAGTATTATTTCACTTGATTTTTGGAGTGGAATAAAATATTGGTTGTGTTCGAGGAGTAGGCAAAATTAGACGAACCTCGTAAATTCTGGTGTTCCCTTTATTGTTGCTTTATTGTCTTATTTATTATTTGGTGGCTGTCATAATTTTTGGTATAGTAGTTGTGACTTATTCACACTATATACATTTGGCTTCCGCAACAGGGGGGAGGGGGGATGTTTTTAATTTTCGTCCTTGGCACTCACTGACATGATTTTCTCACACCGCCTCGAGCCTAGGGCAAATGATGGCCATCCAATTTGAGCACTAGAGTTCTGAGAGTACATTGATGTTAATTCTTATGTTTGAAGATTAGAAGGAGTTTTCTGAAAGACGAGAGAGAAGATAACAACAAAAGCAATAAGAAGAGATCTTATAAAGGATTTCTGGGGAAGGATTATATATATATATATAAACATGGAGATGTCATTCTTATTCCACTATTATCACCACCAGTTAGGGACTGCCATGTATATGAAGCATTAAATGGAGAGAATGCATGTCTCCTCAAATTCAAAAGAAATTATGGCGGTTTAATGAGATTCCCCACCTAAAACCTTCTACTTCCTGAATATTCTCCGGGACACTATCTGAAAAATGGAGGGACTATTTATATTGGTAGTAACAACTGCGACATGTGGCATGTGTTTTTGGGGAACTATCGAGAAAGTCAACTGCTTCGTTATTCTAATTATATGGTATATGGTCTCTAGTTATGAATATCACCTCTGAGAGAGTGCAAGTTCATTCTAGTAAAGGATATCTCAAGATCAATTCCTAGAAATCCGCAAGGGCTTGAAGAGTGCTGACTCTGGAGATACTGAATTTTGAGATATGTGACGTGTCCCTATAACTGCGGATGATTATTACACCCCATGTACCCATCACCCACGAGATATGTGTCTGAAACTAACAAACTATACTTGCAAGCTCAGATCTACAAAGCTGCCATGGAGTCTTCTGGAAGGTTCTGACAGAGGAAGAGAAAAGAGAACATGAGAGAGGGATAGAGAGAAACAGATAAACGAAAGTACTTTTTGTAAAATGAGAACCCTCGATTCATTTCATTAACTGGACAGGTGTATATATACATGTTGACTACTTGACCAAGCTAATTACTAACTAAGCTAGCTAAATCACTAACTAAGCTAGCTAAGTGTAAGCTAAGTATGTTAAGTATACAATACAATAATGAATGTATGAATAATAACTATACTCAATACCCCCCATCTCCCTCCCCCCAAGTTAGAGGTGAGGCATTCATAGCCAAATTGCCTAGAACAGTTGAATGTTTGACCCCTGTGAGGGCTTTGGTGAGAATGTCAGCCAACTGATTATGAGTATTCACATGATGAAGAGAGATGAGACCTTCTTGTAACTTGTTCCTCACAAAATGGCAGTCGACTCCAATGTGCTCGGTCCTTTTATGCAAATACAGGATTGTGGGCAATGTGTATGGCAGACTGGGTATTACAGAACACCTTAATAGGACTGGATTGAGCAACAGTAAGCTCTGCAAATAGCCTGCTTAATCAAAACAACTCTTAAAGTACCTTTCTTGAGGGATTTGTACTCTGCTTCAGCTGAGGACAAGGAAATAGTCTCCTACTTCTTAGACTTCCAGCTAATAGGACTGTCTCCTATTAGAATAATATGCCCAGTAACAGACCTCCTAGAGTCTGGGCAAGCTGCCCAGTCTGAGTCACAATAGGCCTTGAGTGAATACTTAGGACTGTTGGAGAAGAATACACCCAAGTTAGGATCCTTTTTGAGATACTTAAGGAGATAAAATGTTGCAGTCAAATGAGTGTCCCTTGGAGCTTGCATAAACTAGCTTAAGAGCTGCACACTATATGCTATATCCATCTTGGTATTGGTGAGAAAATTGAGCTTTCCCACTAGCATTCTATAGTATGTGGGATCTGGTAGGACATTACCCTCTTGTGCTTTTAGCTTGATAGTAGGATCAAGAGGTGAAGAGACATTTCTGTAGTCAAAACACTGCTATTCCTTCAGAAAATCCAAAGCAAACTTCCTTTGAGAGATAAGGATACCATCAGGTTTGTATAGCACCTCTAGACCCAAGAAATAGTGAAGTCTGCCCAAATCCTTTATCCTAAACTTTTGATCAAGGAAGGCCTTTGTTGATACCCAATTTTTTCTCATATATTTCTTAATACATATATATACTTTCAAAATAGCACATATGCAGTTATAAGCATGCATAAGCATTTTTATAATTTTTCTATAATTTTAAAAGCTCTAAATCAATTTATTTCTTCTCTTTTTTATTTATAAAATATCCAATAATTATCCTTCATATCCTTTTGTGGTGATTTAGCCATTTAAATTCATTATTTATGCCAACATAGTGTTTAAATATTTTTAGTGCATTTTTATAATTGCATTTAGTTTTAGGCTAAATTGCACATATTTGCAATAATAGCCCATATTAATGCATAATTACATTATTGATGCATAAAATGGTCTTTTATATTTTTAAAATGTTAAATAAATATTTTTAAATTATTTTACTACACGAAATATTTTTGGAACTCATTTGTTATTTCTTATAAATTATGTAGTTATTAAAGGTGGCTATTTAAAATCTGACCAATTTTTATTTCAATTTTGGTCCTAATTCAACCCAACACTAGCCCAATTTCAATTTAAATTTACCCATCCCAAACCCTAAAACCCGATCCGGCCCCAAACCCTTTTAATCTCGGCCATAATCAGCCCCTTCTATTTTTAGTTCCAAACGACCCCCCAAACCCTTTCATTTCCCACCGTCCACCGCCTTGAAATCCCTCCCCTCTCTCAAATTCTCTCAAACCTAACCCTAATCGGACCTCATCGTCACTCATTTATGGCTATCTATGGTGGTTCCTCACCACCCCAAGCCTCGAGTAGCCTCTCTTGTACTGGTATCACCATCTTCAGGGTCCTCAAGGGACCAGGGTTTGTTTGCTTGCATCTATGGCCACTTCTCGCCTGCTTCAGGCTGTCTTGGTTTGATTCCGAGTGAGATATTCCTATATCTATGGGTTTCTAGGTTTGATTCTTCATCTCTATGATTGTTCTTCTCAAAACCCTAATTTCTCTCTTCTGAACTTCTTAGATCTGTATAGATCTGAGATGGTTTAGACATATTTCATATGAGTTTTACAAGAGCCTTTTGGTTTTTACAAGAAAACCTGTGATTTTTGAATGATTTTTCATTTTTTTTCTAAACTAGGGTCCGGAAATTTCTTTTCCAAAATGTTTGATGACTTTTGAGTGTTTGATCTTCTGCTTCTTATGTGTTTTGACTAATTTCGTAAGTTTGCTACAACCTTAACTCGTTTATACTAAAAGCCCTAATTTTTGACATCCTATGTTTGGTTTCTGAGTACTAGTGTATTGACTGTGTTCTTGCCTTGGTTCTTGTGAATTCTCTTTAGCCATTTGAATGTATCGTGGTTTTCTTATTCTAATATGCCTCTACTGAGTTTCTTAGTTCAACTCTTTTACTGATTCTATATGTTTGTGTTCATTCTGACTATTCATGTTTAGACCTATATCTTTCTCCTTAAATCAATGTCGTTTTCTTGATTTACCAATTTGTTTTGTGTCGAATCTTGACTATTCATTTCCTACCTTATTTTGTCTACGAAACTTGATGACTCTTTATGTGAATTTCTCTTTGATTGAACCCTTGATTATTCTGAAGTTCTTATTTTCTGGTTTGATTTGAACTCTTTTCCTTAACAGAACTTTTGATTCTTACCTCTCTACTCGGTTTGATTGAACTTCTTACCTTAATTAGTTTTCCCTTGCCTTATTTATTATTTTGCTGATTCTTACTGATTGTTTCCTTAACTGAAACTCTTGTTCATTCATCCCTAATTACCTACTCTGTACTTAAGCCGTACTCGATTTCCTTCCTTAAGTATCTGTCCTGCTTTTACCATTGATTGATTATCCCTTGATTAAAGGGAAGACTTATTGATTTTACATGTGATTGATTCCATGAATTTCTCTAATTGCTACTTAATTGATCCCTTACGTTATTTTGTTAAGCTTTTGATTACTATATAAACTCCCTCTTATTTTAACTTCTAGACAACGAACATAGTTCAAAACTACTACTTTTTACACCCTAAAAAGGCTCTCTTTCTACTATCTTTGCTACTTGTGATCCCTGCTATTCTAGCCAGCTGCAAGCCAAAGCTAGAAACCGCACAATATCTTGCTCACAATCTTGTGTTTTCTTTCTTTAACTAGGTATACCTCTGATTAATTTTTAAGAATCAAAACCTATGTGTTTACTTACTGCTTTAGTTCATATGGCCTGAGTTTATTCTTGCTCATATTTACTGCTTACCCAGTATGCCTAATACTGCCTATTCAAATCTATGACCAGCATGTTTCCACTCTACTTGTTTGTTTGTTATTTTGTTTGACATGTCTACATATATAACTGGCATGTTTGACTGACTTATGTTTATATAGCATGCTTAGACTCTGCCTTTGTGTAATTAGCATGCACTCACCTGTCTTTTCCTGTTCTGCCTCACTCCTGCTAAGTTAATTACTCTCCTTAGAATGGCTTCAACATGTTTCTGTTATGATCTTTGCTGCATGACCTGCATTCTACCTACTAGTTCTATAGAACCCCCTCAAAACTCTATGTATCCTATTGTCTGTATGCTTTATTAAGGTGTACTCTCTATGTTCCCAATCCCTCTTCCCTTTGTTTGAAAGCTGCTTGCCAAAGTTACTTTCTAAAGCTTGTTTGGTCTCTGTCTTGTGTTCTGATTGCAAAATTGCTTCTTTATACTTTCCCTCAAACTATTTTATCACTAATGATTTTCAGAAGTTCTTTTCAGTCCTAAAACCTTTCTATTAAATTCTTTCAAACCACTATGCACGTCCACTTACTCTTAGAATACTAGGTCCGTCCCCTCTGATATGTGTATTGCCTTGAGATCTCTTTGAACTCTAGCATGTCAGGGATTGACTTTCCATACTGCACCTAAATCAATTATTATTTGAGAAAGGTGGTGTGAGCGCTGCCTGGGATCCTTGATGCCCTTAGGGAACTCTGACACACCTAGACATGAAATTGGCTATGAACTTTGGCATTTGAAACTACTGGAGGCTTGGCAGTCATTTGGGGCCTACTTCAGGCTCCCTATAGATTAAGTTTTGTTATATTTATATAATTTTTTCTTCAATTCATTGGTCTGTAATAATTTTTGTAAACAAATAGTGGGGTGATTAGTGAAAAAGGAGGGTGGTTATATATTATGGGTAAAATTGGGTAGATACCATGCCTATAGGGTCCATGTTGATTTAAATATGTTTGTTATGTCTGCTTTAGCTCCACACAGTTAGAAACCATGCCTATAGGGACTAAACTGGCTTTAATAATAGAGATCATGCCTATAGAGTGAAAATTATCTCTATAGAAATTATGTCTATAGGGGTTTCACTTTGGTTAAATGAATGTTGTTTGTTTTACCATGCTTAATTAGAAATCGTGCCCATAAGAATTAAAACAGTTCAGTTAGAAAAGTCGGTGTCATTCATGTTTATATATTCTGAATTGGTTTAGTTAACTAGTCTGTCCGTTTCTTTAACAAGTCTTCAACACTACTTTAAGTAACATTTCTAGAAATCATGCCTATAGGATCCAAATTGCCGTTTAATATTGTTTTACTGTTTTACTGCATTCCTAATCAATATAGATATCATGCTTATAGGATATCCTTATTGTACGCCTAGGCAAGCCTGTAGGGTGATTAAAATTCTTCAAACTATAAATATGCACTTTGTTATTTGAGACTGCTCACACTCAACAGATTTAAAAGAATCAGTAGGCAAGTAGGATTCATCTCTTTGACACTTTGGTCCTAATTCAATACTGCATAATCTTCGCTCACCTAGATATCATGTTCTAAGGTTTTCTCTTAAATACTTGAAACTGTTGTTTGAGACGTGCACTTACTTGTTATGTTTGTGGAGGTGAATGTGAGCCTTTAATTGTTCTCCTTAAATGCAACCATCATTGTTTTGATTGACGCCTAGACTTTTATCCTTTAAAAAACCTTAGGATGGTCTAGAACTATCTAAATTAGAGGCCTTAAATACCTCCAGGGCCACGAGGAAGGGACGGGTAGTGCACGCATAGGATATATTTCAAGGTTGCTAGAACACTTTATGCTATGACCAAGGGGAGGGAATTGGGTAGTAAGGAATATGATGACTACGCGCTAATACCACGTGTAGACCCTCGTTGAGGAGTTTTTACCGGGCATCGTGTGGGTATGATCCTATAGGCTAACCAACCTAGGACCCCTCTTTTCCAACTCCCATTGTTTAAATAAATTTACTTTTCTTTATATATGTGCAACTTGTTCAAACCTTTTCCCTTGCTCCATTACTTGAATCATATATGTGCTTAGAATGCCTTTACTTGTAAATACGTGTTAAAACTGTTTATCTGTTTAAATGACTAATTCACATAGTTTAAGTTCGGCCGGACCTACCATTGTGGACTACGAGGGGTGCCTAACACCTTCCCCTCAAGGTTATTTCGAGCCCTTACCCTAATCTTTGGTAATGCAAACTAGTCTAAGAGTTAATCGCTCTAGGTGCCCTAACGCACCATAATCCGTTAGGTGGTGACTCTTCAAATACCCAATTCCCAAAAAGAAACTAGTTATTTCCCCCATGAATGTCGAAACCCATACTTCCCCATCAAAAAGAGAAAAAAGGGGGTGCGACAGCCTTCAAACTACAATCTCCTCTGAGTCAGTTCCAGTAATGATAACATCAACAACATATACAGCTACAAAGATAATGAATGTGAAAGTTTTCTTGCAGAAAAGGGATTGATCATTTTCAGAATGTTGATTCCCCTTTGAAGACAATGCTTCAGTTAACTTTGCATACCATTGTCTACTGTCTTGCTTCAGTCCATATAGTGACTTATTTAGCTTGCATACCACTCTACTTGGATTGCATTAATCAACTACAAGTCCAGGTGGAGCCTCCATGTACACCTCCTCATTTAGGTCTCCATGGAGAAAGGCATTGTTCACATCCAATTGGATATATCCTAGCCCTTCTTAAAAGCCACTGCAACTAGGACTTTAATAGTTGTCATTTTCACAACAAGGGAGAAGGTTTCTGTATAATCAATCCCAGCCTGCTGAGAATAACCATTTACTACCAACCTAGCTTTGAATCTTTCAATACTTCCATCTGCTTTATGTTTGATCTTGTATACCCACCTACAGCCTATTGCTTGCTTTCTAGATGGTAAAGGGGCCAAGTCCCAAGTATGGTTGGCATGGAGTGCCTCAAATTACTATGTCATGGCTGCTTGCTAAGCAGGATTGAGAGATGCCTCTTCATATGAAGATGGCTCACTATCATGACAAACACTTAACATCAAGTGTTGACATTCAGAAATAGAGCATCAGGAGTGATGTGATGATGATTAGAAAATAGGGCATTTAGTGAAGGGGTGCAGTGAGGTGTAGTGGACAGTTGAGTGGTACTACTAGGTAATTGGTAAATGTATTCTTTTAAGTAGATAGGAGCCTGATGAGTTCTATTGCACTTCCTTAGAACTGGTGCATCTGACTGTTCATGTGTAGATGAATTCTGTGAATTGTTATCATTTGAAGATGGAGAATTAGAGGTATCTGAAGAGGGTGTATCATTGGTGAATGATTCAGAGTGGTGTTCTGTGTCTGGAGATGTGACACTATTAGGACTTTGTCCAATGTCTTTGTATGTCCTGGTCTTTTACAGTAATCACAGAATGGGTGACCTTTATTATTGTTGTTGGTTGTATAGTGTGTCTTGAAGTTCCTGGCTCCAAATGGATTTGGAAGTTGTGGACTTGCATTCACATGTAGTGTAGTAGAATATAGATTCAGCTAACTATTAGGCTTGAATTCCCTTTGTTTTTCTTCTTATATTAACAGAGAGAAGGCATGTGCCATAGAAGACAGAGGCTTCATCATAAGAATGCTTCCTCGCACTATTGTGTAGATCTCATTTAGTCCCATCAAAAATTGGATAAGTCGTCGATCCTGTTCTACCTTATACATAGTTTCCTTTGCTCCACATGTGTAATTGCAACTGCCTTAAGACTTGACACTCAAGGTGTTCAGTTCCTCCCATAATCTGTTCATTCGTGTATAGTATGTAGTAATGTCTAAGGAACTCTGTGCAAGGTCATTAATCTCCTTCTGAATCTGATACAATTTCGCCCTATTTGTTTGGTTATAATAATCTTCTAATTCCCTCCACAACTCAACTGAGTCATTTACATATTCCACACTATCAGAAATCTCTTTGGCGAGGGAATTGAGGATCCATAAGGTCACCATATCATCACACCTCTCCCATTGGCGGAATTGAGGTGAATCATGTCTAGGTCTTCTAGATTCCCCATTTATAAACCATAATTTGTTCTTAACTGACAAAGCTCACAATACGCTTCTTCTCCATGATCGATATCCAATTCCATCGAATGGAACTGGTACTAAGGTCATTCCAGGACTATCAGAAGGATGGATGTAAAGAGGATTACCAGTATCGATGACCTATTGGTCATTTCTGCTCGTACTAGGGCTCGTTTCTTCAGCTTGGTTGATAGCATGTGCGAGGTTTCAACTTGATGAGGTTGAGAAGTATGAAGTCTTCAATCAAATTTGAGGCCTTCAATTTTGAGACGATTTTCAAAATTGGGCGGCAATGACCAAAACTCTAGAAATTGATGAAATTCAAGTGAGATTCAAAAACTAAACTTTGAGATGCTGAAGGAATCCGAGCTGATACCCATGCTCTAATACCACAACAAACTACACTTGCAAGCTCAGATCTACAGAGCTTCCATGGAGTCTTCTGGAAGGTTCTGAGTGAGGAAGAAAAAAGAGAACAGGAGAGAGGGATAGATAGAAACAAATAAATGGAAGTATTTTCTATAAAATGAGAACCCTCGATTCATTTCATTAACTGTGTAGACATTAAAATTTAATTAGAATTAAATTATTAAATAATTCAGACTATATTTTAAATTCAAAATATATTGGCTAAATAAATATTATGGGCTAATATAATTAAATTAATTATATAAGTTCAACATATATGGGTTAAATAAATAAGTCTTAATCCATTGGGCTAGCCCATTTAATTGGGCTAAAGTGATGAGCCCACTTCATTAAGCCCAAGATGACATCTTCCTAGAGGCCCAGTTTGGTGCCACACGTGAAATGACGTAGCACGCCAAGTCAAACAAAAGAGCCAATAGGATCATGCCACGTGTCAAAATGACAAGGCATGCCAAGTCACACTAAAAGGCCAATGAAATCGCGCCATGTGTGCAAGTGACATGTTCTGGCCAATCAAATGCGGCCATGTCACACTTCAATTTGAGTGGTTGAAAAAAGTTTGTTCTTATCATGACTCCTCCCTTCCACAACTATAAATAGGGGTCTTCATAACCCATAAAAGACACCAGAAGTTATAACAAGAAGCAAGAGAGAGCTCGTGGATCAAATGCCGCAAATTTCTCTACAAGTTTCAAGCATCAAGCAATCAAGTTCAATTTAAAGAAATCAAATTCAAGCAAAAGAATGAAGAACAAATCAAGGTCAAATTCAAGAAATCAAGCCAAGCTCAAGAACAAAATCATCGTTCATTTCAATAAACATAGATTCAAGATCAAGCTCAAAGGCCCTTGAATTGATTTAATGTTACCTTTGGAAGCTTCGGACCAGTTATGAGGAGCAAAGCGAGCTCTTTAGGACAATAATCACCCCAAGTGTCATCCGCATCAACCCTTATTTTCGGATTTTCATCCTCAAAAGGAGCAAGATCTTCCACAAATGCACCTGAAGGAGGAAGCGTTGTTGCTGAAAAGATCAAGAAAACTCTTACTCTGCTTGACCTCTCCGGATCCAAGCACTCTACTGTGAAGGAAGATGATTATGCTTCAAGTGATGGATCCTCCCCACTTACACCATATAGTGTGAGCCAATCAAGGATCCATCTGTGTGAAAATTCATGCTACTCTCTGTTGTCCACGACAATCATGCAAGCCATGGTGACAAATAGTTCATCTGTGGATGAGCAGTTGGAAAAATTGATGGAAGCAATCGCTGGATTGACCAAATGCATGCAAAATCAAGAGGCTAGAATTGACAGGCTAACAGAGAGGCTGGGAATATTGATGGAAGAAGAATCCACCCATGCACCCGGCAAGCTCCCAAAAGTGCTAGAGAATGACTCTCCCCCAAGACAAGTAGCATCCACTAAGGCTATCCCTGTCTCATCTAAAGGGATGATTCCAATCGATCAAATAATTGAGTTCATTGAAGGAACCATTAAGAACAAATATGAGGTTGCTGTCAAATCCTCCATTACATATGCAAAGTCGTACACTACAAAGGTCGATATGTTGAAGATGCCTACTGGCTATCAACCTCCAAAGTTTCAACAGTTTGATGGTAAATGTAACCTAAAGCAACATGTGGCACACTTTGTGGAGACGTGCAATAATGTTGGGACTTATGGAGATTACCTCATCAAGCAGTTTGTCCGCTAGCTAATAGGAAATACTTTTGACTGGTACACAAGACCTCGAGGCTGGATCTATCGATAACTGAGATCAACTAGATCAAGAGTTCCTCAATCGCTTTTATAGTACGAGATGTACTGTGAATATGATAGAACTTACAAATATTCGTCAATGAAAGGGTGAACCAGTTATTGACTTTATTATTCGTTGGAGGAATGCAAGACTCAACTGCAAAGATAGTCTTAGTGAAGCTTTGGGCATAGAGATGTGCATCCAAGGCATGCAGTAGGGACTATGCTACATCTTGCAAGGTAGCAAGCCTGACACATTTGAAAAACTTGCAACTCGGGCCCATGACATGGAATTGAGCATGGCCTCTACTGGAAATGAAAGGCTGCCCATCTATGAACCTCGCAAAGGGAATGACAAGCAAAAAGTCAGGAAGTGGGGCAAGTTCATACCCAATTCTGAAAGAAAAGAAGCTATGAATGTCAACACGTCACCTGTGAAGTTCACGACGAAGGTGAGCAAGAAGAAAAGTATGAAATCCACTTCTTTTCAAGATAAGACAAGTGGAAAGTTGACTCTAAAAGAAATGCAAGAGAAAGAGTACTCATTTCTGGATTCTGATGTGCTAGCCATTTTCGAAGAACTCCTCGAGTTAAATCTCATTGAGCTTCCGGAGATGAAGCGACCAAATGAAGGGCTGGGAAAACGAATGACCCAAATTACTACAAATATCACCAACTTGCAAGCCACCCTCTGGAAAAGTGCTTTGTCTTCAAAGACAAAGTTATGGACTTGGCCCGTGAAAAGAAGATCGTACTTGAAGATGAAAAAGCAAGCGTGAACCAAGTCTCTATCACCTTTGGCTCATTCAGTCTAGATGAGCTATGCAGTTTAAAAGGAATAAAAAATGATGAATTACTGGAGAACAACAAAGTTAAAGATGATCAACCTGATAATGATGAAGGTCGGACAGGGGTGACTCATCGTAGGCGCCACAAAGGAGCCCACAAAAAGAATCAATAGAACAACCAACAAAGAAGATGATGGTAAAAAGACCAATGAAAAATAATACAGTTAGGCATTTGAAGAAAGCAAAAGTGGAGATGCACCATCCTCAAAAGGCAAGACATACAATGACCTTGGAGGATTTCTTGCCATCTTGGTTTCGCATGAAGATTTCCCGTGATAGTATTAAAGCCTCTTGTTGCAATGCTGATAAAGGGAAAGAAAAGAGTGATGACCTACCATTGGCACCATCTTCGGAAAATCTCATCGCGTCCACTCCTCATGAAATTAATGCTTGTGAGGAAAAGGCCATGTTCACAAATGACGATCTTCTGCTAGGTGACACTCTTTATAACCACCCATTGTACCGGGTTGGCTATTTGCGTGATGAAAGGTTACATCGAATTTTCGTTGATGGAGGATCCTCAACGAACATTTTGCCAATTTGCACTATAAAAGAACTTGGTATTCCTATGAACGAACTCTCAGAAAGTCGTGTGATGATCCAAGGATTCAACCAAGGGGAGAAAAGAGCCATCGGTGTGATCAGGCTAGAAATCACCATTGAATATATGCAATCAAGTGCATGGCTACATGTGATAGATGCAAAGACTTCATACAACGTCTTGCTTGGAAGGCCTTGGATACATGAGAATAAAGTAGTTTCATCTACCTACCATCAATGTCTAAAATACTATGAGGGTAAATTCGAGAAGAAGATAGCTGCTGATGATAAGCTATTTACCGAGGCTGAGTCACACTTCGGCGATGCAAAGTTCTACTTGAAGAATCGCATTGTGAAGGAGATAAAATTTGATAATGGCATGAAAAGCAAGAATGACGAGCCCACAACTAAAAGAGCAGAGGTGACTACTAGTAAAGCCAAAGCTGTTACTGAAGAGGTACAACCCAATGCGAATAAATCTTGTAAAGGGAATATTGCGTCTTATGGCCAGAAAGTAAGTCATGCGCACCAATATGTCCCTAAAAGGAAGAAATATGAAGGTGAATAATCTAATCTTCAAACTAACATGCTAAAAGAGTTAACTCTTCCGGTAGAACAAATCGAGGCAGTAAAGTTGTCCACAAAGCCACTTGCAGGGTTTGTGGCCCAAAGTCATTTGTAAAATGTGGCACTCCCTATAAAGCGAACAGATGAAGATTTTGATCCTAACGCTTACAAGCTATTTGCAAAAGCTGGATACAATCTCAATGAGCCGTCAAAGTTAGGGAAGCTCCCATCAGAAGTTGCAATAAGGAAACCACGTGAAGGTTTGAGATACAAGCAACCGTCACCAGTCGCATCTCAATAAGAAGGGCGAGCAGCAATTATATCACTGTAGAAGATGAATCGGCCGCTTCTAACAAGCCTTCTATCTTTGATCGACTTGGAAAATTGCTTGCGAATGATCGGTGCCTACTCCACACTACTAAAAAGTAGGAAGAGAGGGTCGTAATAGATTTTACCCGATAAGAGAGTCGGGATCGATTTCCACAGGGAGCTAGGAATGGAGTCGAGTATCTATCTAGACTAGAGTCGTGTAATTGTTCCAAATGTCACTTCCAAACATCATTTTATTTTTCTTTAACAAACTAATATTATCAACTACTAATTAGAACTAAATTATGCTAATTAGAAAATTGATAGAGTTGTATCCAATGGGTAGAAAGGCACTAGGGTAATGACTTTTACCTAGGTGGCTAATTGACGGGTAAATGCTTCTAAGGTTCGATTGACATGATTGGGGAAATATGCTATAACCGTTGCATAATTTTACCCACTCTCACACCTCTCGGTAGAGAGAGTGATTTTGCCCAATATACTCTCTCGAGACCAAATGGGTAGACAAATTAGCTCAAGCAACTAGGGTTCAATTTGGGTAATTACTCTCTCGAGGTTTAACCCTTTATTTAGGACTATTAATTCTATTGAGTCCATCCCAATTCCTTGTTGGGTCAATTTTGAAGACTTAGGCACTCTTTCTCAAGAAACGCCAAGTCAACTTAACACAAACCAGTATTTGCAACCACCAATTCATAGATTAAACCATAAAATTGACCCTAATAGCAAACACCCATAGTCAATCTAACCCTAGATGGCAACACCCATCAATTAATCACACTAGGGTTGAGCCACAACCCTAGCTAATAGGTTTAGATACTCATGCTTGAAGAAGAAAATAGAGAAATAGATGAAGAACAAGGCATAATAATTAATTGCTAAAGTAAATACAAAGATTCAATGATAAAAACTAAGTAAAAGTGCCCAAAATGGCTACAGATGGTCTTCTCACGAGCGCAGCTAATGTCTGATAATATCTGATACCCTAAAAAATGGAAAAATATTTTATTTATACTAAGCTAGAAAAATTGGACAAAAATGCCCCTGCGGGGTCAGTGCGGACCGCACAAAAGGGACCACGGTCGCACTAGGCTCTTGGACTTGAAGTCCTGACTCTCTGAATGCAGGCTCCGTGGACCGCGGAGAATGACCGCGACCGCGGAGGCAACTAGCGCGGTCCGCACAAACATGACCGCGAACTGCATGGGTTTGAAGTTGGCACTGGACATCTCTCTGATCTTCTCCTCCGCGGACCGCACAAAATGGTTGTGCGGCCGTGGAGCCTTCAGTGCGGACCGTGCAAGATCGAATGCGGCTGCACTGCCTTGAAGCTTGATTTGCCAGTTCTTTGAATCCCCTAGTGCGGACCGCACAAAGTGTAGTGCGGCCACACTAGGCCTTTTTGTCCTGAGTTTACCTTGTCTTTACTTGAGCAGGTTTCACTCCTTTTGAGTTGATCTTTGACATTTCGTCACTTTGTCGATCAAACCTGCAATCAAGCACAACTTATGAGCCTTTTGGGACTATTTTGTAAGAATTTATAATCAAAGCGTATGCAGGAAGGAGCATAAAACATGTCAAAATTCCTAATTATCAACTCCCCCAAACTTAATCTTTTGCTTGTCCTCAAGCAAACAAAATAAGACCCACCCCTTAAGGGAAAATCCAAGTATTTTCAGCTATCCTAAAGTAACCTCAACAAGCATCAATTGGGACTAACAATTGCCTTCAATGCGAATGAATCATTAACAACATTTAACCTTTGATAAACCATGAATCAAGTGTGATACAAGAACATCAAGATTTGACTCATTACATCAAAGAAATCTCTCAATTACTTCGGTCATTGTGGAACCCAAACTCACATATCCTCAACTCTCCCTAAGCAAACCTCACCTTTTAGAGTATTAGCACATAAATCGAGGTCAATGGGAATTCACTCATCTCTCTCAAGGAAAGGTCACAAGTCCGGCTCTAAGTACCATATGCTTGCCCCTCATGTAAGTATCCATTAATGTAAGCTTCATTCAACTCAAGATCAAATAGGGCTTTTGTGGAGTCATTGTGAAGGCTTTTGGTTCAGGGTAGGACATGTTTAGATCTAAGTGGGTTCCATCTTCTCTTAAGCACTTCTTTTGATTCATTTGGCACAATTCTCTTGACTCTTTGAGTCATCTTACTTCTTTCTAAGGTGTTAGAGAGACACACTGTCACTCTTTCTCCTGCAATTCAAAACGTTTCTCCTTTATCAACTTTCCACACCTTTTTTTCTTTTGCTTTTCTTGAATCCCTTTTTATTCTTTTTCACATTTGGCTTTCTTTTTGTCTTTTTCTTTTCTTTCTTTTTCATTGCCTTTCCTTTTCTTCGCTTTTGTACCTTTTACCACTTTGTTCCCTTCCTCGTCTCTCCCCCCAAACTTATACTTTTGCCATGTGCTCAAGAAAAGATCGAGGGCCAAGAGAGGGTATCTTTTAGAACGGGTATAGGCTTGTATCATGGTTTCTGAAAGAAAAAGGTTTAAGGCTCAAAAGGGTTTACTAGGGATTATATCATTGGTAGGCTATGGAATTGTTCAACTATCATTTGGATCAAGGAGAGCTTATAATCACTTCTCAAGTCAAATTTCACCTATGATTTCGCCTCAACAAACATTCAGGGCAAGTTCTAGACCAATGGCTTGGGACTTGGACTCGCAATTCGATTTCTCACCACACGAGCTAAAGGATTGCTAAAGACATATAGTCGGGGGCCTACAACAACCTTAGATACAATTTGAGAACACAATGGTCCCGAAAGACCACTTGATGATTGTTGGTCAACACAAGAGTCCTAAGGTCACGACTTTCACCATCCTAAACACAACATTTTATCTTTGACCATGGGATCAAAGGCAAATGTGCTAGGCCCAAGTGAAGCTTTGCTTGAGGTACCCTTAACTATAAACTACCAAAAACAAAAAACAAAAAGGGACTCAAATCCTTAAGAAGGTTGTCACGCCATCCATCATCGGGAAGAGTCATCCAGTTCACACAATACTCCACCTTTGGAAAGAACCGTGGCATTAAGAAACCCAAAGGTTTATTGAAAGTGCCAAAAACGAAACAAAACGAAAAATGTTGCGAAAATAGAAAGAATATATACAATAGGGGATTTGAATATACAACGGGGAATGAATATATAAAATGATGTAACTTTATATACAGACCAAATGAAAGATAAAAAGTGCGATAAAATTAACTAAGTGTAAGATTATATACAGACGAAATGAAAATCAAGAAAGCATAAACTAAATCAGTATATATATATAGTCATCCAAAGATAAAGGGCGCACCCCCTCAAATAAAAGCTGGCATTATTCCCAATGCCAACTAAATCAAATAAGCACCAAAAATAAAATAGAGGAATGATATGAAGACTCCCTAAGCCGTGTTCGTCTGCATCGGATCATGGGCGGTCCCTGGGTCCTCTATATGCTCGGGAACCTCAGAATAGTTCCCGGTATCCTGTTGCTCAGCTACTGGGACCTAGGCCTGGACCTGGACAGGCTGTGTATCAGATACATCCTATAGCTGACTGGAGGAAGCCTCTGGTGGGTCCGCTAACTGGATGATGGCATCATCTGCGCTCGGGATCATCCTCCTCCTCTTTAGAGGTCGTTGTGACTGCTCTTGCTGTGGCTCTGCTGCTGGCACTGCTGCTGGAGCTGGGTCCTCAAATAATAAGTCTAAAGGCAGCTGGTCTACCTTCAGTCTATACACATTCGCCCTCAGCTCTTTCACGGACTCCTTGGAAGCCCGTGTCTTGAGCAGCTTCTTATGCTCCTTAGCAAGCTCCTTTAGAGCCTTGCCATGTGAATCCACTGACTTTGCCAAATCAGCCTGGGTACTGAGGATCTTCTCCTGGTCTTCAATTATCTTCTTCAAGGCATCCTCTATAGACTGTGGGACCTGTGCTGGCTGAGGGACCGACTGAGTTGCAATGGTGGAGGCCAAGGTAGACAACTTAGATGACGTGATATACATTCAGTTGTTTAAACTCTGAAGCGTCTAGCTCAGTCGGTGGGCAATGATAAGATGGGCCCGAGTAGATGGAATCTCTGGCCCCACTGATATGGAAGGGCCTGGTGGAATATCTGAAGTGGAGGGTCCGGGAGACATCTTAGTAGAGGTGGAGGCAGGCTCAATGGGGGCCTCTACCACAACTGGCTCTTCAGACTAGCCAGTTGGGGCAGAAGCGGGTGCCTTGTAGCTCTTGTCTTTGGGGTTGTCTGGTCCCCTCAGGCTATACCATGAGAATGGGGTTGTAGCCTTTACCTTGATGTCAAACCGCCTCTTTTCTACCTTCAAATCTCTGAAGTACATGGTCAGGGTGTTGGGAAAGGGTAGTTCCTGTCAGTCTCAGTACCCACAAGAGAGATGATGCGGGAAATCACATTCCCCATATTGATGGGGTACCCTGCCATGATGGAAGCAACTAGGACAGCCCGGTGGAGAGGTAGAGTCTGATCATGGGTAGTGGGGTCTAATCGGCTGCATACAAACGTCTCCCAACCCCTCACCTCAAAGTTAAGAGTCCTCCGTAGTATCTTTACCCCAACAAACAACCACTTCGGAACGGTACCTGGGATTGCTAGGTACTGAGCTAACCATGGATGGACCTCCTTGGCCATCTCCAGCTTTGCCATATAGAGGGTCTCATCCTCTTCATTGAACCTCAAATACTCATTTAGCGACTTCCCGTCAAACAACACCTTTTTGTTTTGAACCTTAGTCAATTTGGAGCCCTTGACGATGTGGGCCACATTACAGTAAAACTCCTTGACCAAGTGTTCATTTGCCTCCCCGCATTCATCTATAAAGTTCTCCTACCCCACTCTTGTTCTAAACTGTCTATGCACATCGGGGTTTAGGGGTAGAAGATCTCTATCTACAAAACTTCTCTCCAAAATCAGTTTTCGCACCGGCCACCACTCCCTGAATTTGTGGTATGCTACTTGGATTACAAACCTGTCTTCCCACACTTCGGGTTTCCTAGTACAGGCAATCCCCCCCAACCTAAGGCTCACCCCCCTCAAGTACCTCCTCATCTCCCTCATCACCTCCGCCTGCACTCTCCCCGAATAATAAAGCTGTGGGGGAGGTGGAGTACTCGCCACTGCCGGCTGCTGAGCCCTCAGACGACTCAGTGGAGACATGATCTGCTGCTTGGGCAATGGGTGAGGGTGGATGAGTATCATCAGTTAATCTCATTCTCCCGGGCCAGTCAGGGACATATTCGGGCACAAAATCAAAGGAAATATCCTAGGAAGGTATGTACTCACTCCCCGACTGGTCACAAGCTCTATCAGTAGCTTTAATTGCTTTCCACAACTTTTTAATACTTTCTCTCACTTGGAGAGTGCGTCGGATCATCTTCTGGCCCTTGCCTCTCCGGGAGGATTCACCTCTCCCGGGTTGTTTTGAGCCTTTTCCTCTTTGAGTAACCATTGTCTGCAAGCACAAACATCTAACTTTGTTAACATCAGTAGAGATAGTGAGACATTAGTGTAGTAAGAATTGCAGAATAGAATAACACAATTGCAGAAATAGTTGCAGAACATGGCCTGTGTGGACCGTACAAAAAGGAGTGCGGCCGCACTGAGACCACTGCGGACCGCATAGAAACAACCGTGGTCTGCACAGGGGTGGGACTCAGAATACCCCCTTCTGAATCTGACCACTACGGACCGCGTAAAGTTGTACCGCGGCCGCGGTGGGCCAGTGCGGACCGCATAAAATGCAGTGCGGACGCACTAGGCTTAAGGTCACCTTGCATAAGTTCATCACCGCGGTCCTCACAAAGTGGTACTGCGAACAACACAAGGGCATCGTGGACCGCACAAACATGATCGCGGTCCACGGAGGGTGCCCAAATATGGCACTGAGTTAGGGTTCGAAATTTTTGCTTTTAACCCTAAATTTGTCCCTAATTGATGTTTCCATATGTTTACCCAGTCCATTTTGTACTACCTAAGCCTAATTAAATTAACAATTAACTAATCTAGTGAAGAGAATACGAGAGATAGAAGAAAGACATGCTAAGAAAAGAAAAAAAATTGAAAGATTAACTGTAATGAACAAAATTAACAAGCAAAGGGGAAAATTAATGTACCAGGTTGTAAGAAGAATGTAAACAAGGCAATGAAAACAAGCAATCACGGTCAAGGCTCAAGATGAACAGTGTTTAGTCTCTATGAGTGTAAAATTTGGGAAAAGTGTAAACAGGGGTCCCTGGGGTCTATTTATAAAAACTATTGGGACCCATACTCACCTACCAGCGCGGTCGCACAAACCGGACCGCGGTCCGTTCTCGGTTTGTTTAGAAGATGTTTGAGAAAGCAACCTCTACGGTTCGCACAAAACAGACCGCGGCCGCAGAGGTCCACTGTGGTCCGCACAAAATGCAATGCGGCCGCGGTGGCAGACTTCAGAGAGTCCTCACATTGGTCACACCAGTGCGGACCACACAAAGTATGGTGCGACTGCACTGACAACTTCAGAGACTTGTTCAATTTTTTCATCATATTTTGCACTGCATCAATACAATCCCTGCACATCTCACAACCAATTAGCACAAAAATCAATCCTACACTACAAAGAAAATCAAAGAAAACAAGAAGAAAAAGACATGGGTTACTCCCAAGAAGTGCCTGATTTAACATCGCAGCACGACGCATGTTACCATCACATCATTTGAAATGAAGGAGCGCCACCACGTGGCTGTCATCAAACTTTCCAAGATAATGCTTGACCCGGTGAACATTAACTCTGAAGTCTTCACCATTTTTGTTTTTCAAATCAAGAGCATTAAAAGGGGTCACAAACACAACTTCAAACGGTCCACTCCATTTGGATTTGAGCTTTCCCGGAAACAGACGTAATCGAGAGTTGAACAAGAAAACCAAATCACCTACATTGAACTCCTTTCCACGAGCATATTTGTCATGAAGGTACTTCATCTTTTCCTTATACAAGGACGAACTAGAGTAGGCATGGAATCTAAATTCATCGAGTTCATTGAGTTGTTCAATACGAAGATTAGCTGCAACATCCCATTCAAGATTCAACTTTCTCAAAGTCCACATGGCCTTGTGCTCTAACTCAACCGGAAGATGGCATGCTTTCCAAATACCAACCGATACAGAGACATCCCAATTGGAGTTTTTTAAGCCGTCCGATAAGCCCATAGAGCATCATCCAACTTCTTCGACCAATCGGTCCTATTTGCATTAACCGTCTTTGACAATATACTTTTGATTTCTCTGTTGGAGACTTCCACTTGACCACCACCTTGAGGATGATAAGGGGTCGAAACCTTATAATTGATACCATACTTGGAAAGCAATGTGTTAAAAGCTTTATTGCAAAAGTGAGACCCCCATCACTAATAATCGCACGAGGAGTGCCAAACCTTGTGAAGATGCTCTTTTTAAGAAATGCAACAACACTCCGGGCTTCATTGTTAGGCAAAGCCATGGCTTCAACCCATTTTGAGACATAGTCAACCGCCACGAGAATGTAAATATTCCCACAAGAGCTAACAAATGGACCCATGAAATCGATGCCCCAAACATCAAAGATATCCACTTCAAGAATGGTGTTGAGAGGCATCTCATTCCTTTTTGAAATTCCGCCCGCTCTTTGGCAATCTTCACACCTCTTCACAAAATCGCCCGCATCTTTGAACAAGGTGGGCTAATAGAATCCACAACTAAGGACTTTCGAGGCATTCCTCACCCCACCATGATGGCCACCATAGGGTGAAGCATGGCAAGCCTCTAAGATACTCAATTGTTCTTCCTCCGAGACACATCTACGAATCACACCATCCGTGCAAATTTTGAACAAGCATGCCTCATCCCAATAAAAATTCAAGCTATCCCGCTTGAGCTTCTTCCTTTGGTTAGAAGAGAGATCATACAGGATTATTCCGGTCACAAGGTAATTGGCAACATCGGCAAACCATGACATATCATTTATTAACACCGCAAGGAGTTGTTTGTCGGGAAATGAATCATTTATCTCAAGGCCATCACAAGGTCTCCCCTCCTCCTACAAACGGGACAAGTGGTCCGCCACTTGATTCTCACTACCTTTCCGGTCCACAATTTCTAGAACAAACTCTTGGAGTAGTAACACCCATCTCATCAATCTTGCCTTGGAGTCTTTCTTTGTCATCAAGTACCTAAGGGCGGCATGATCGTTATGCACTATAACTTTGGCCTCCATAAGATATGGTCAAAACTTTTCCATTGCAAACACTATAGCCAACAACTCTTTCTCGGTGACTGTATAGTTCCTTTGAGCCTCATTCATGGTCTTGCTTGCATAGTACACCGGATGAAACATCTTGTTAAACCTTTGACCCAAAACAGCCCCAACCGCAACGTCACTTGTGTCACACATGAGCTCGAAAGGCAAGCTCCAATTTGGTGCGGTAATGATAGGGGTAGTGGTCAACTTAATCTTGAGAAGCTCGAATGCTTGCATACATCCCTCATTGAACACAAACTTTGCATCCTTTTCTAGAAACTTGCACAAGGGGTGTACCACTTTTGAAAAATCTTTTATAAACCTCCGGTAAAAACCCGCGTGCCCAAGAAAACTCCTCACCCCTTTGACAAAAATAGGGGGAGGAAGCCTTGAAATAACCTCTATCTTGGCTTTGTCAACTTCAATTCCATGCTTTGAGATTTTGTGACCCAACACTATACCCTCTTCAACCATGAAATGGCATTTTTTTCCAATTGAGTATGAGGTTTGTGTCTTCACACCGGGCCAACACTCTATCCAAATTACCCAAACACTCTTCAAAGGAATCACCAGCCACGCTAAAATCATCCATGAAGATATCCAATATATCTTCCACCATGTCAGTGAAAATAGCCATCATGCATCTTTGGAATGTCGCCGGAGCATTACACAATCCCAATGGCATCCCAGAGAAAGCGAAGGTTCCATATGGACACATAAAGGTGGTCTTCTCTTGGTCCTCCGGGGCAATTAAGATTTGATTATACCCTAAGTACCCATCCCAAAAGCAATAAAAAGCACGCCCCGCGAGACGATCAAGCATTTGGTCAAGGAATGGCAATGGGAAATGGTCCTTTCGGGTCACCTTGTTTAGCTTCCGGTAGTCCATGCAAACCCTCCAACATGTGACTGTTCGAGTAGGAATAAGTTCATTGTTGTCATTGGTCACCACAATCATACCACCCTTCTTCGGTACACATTGCACCGGAGAAGTCCACAAGCTATCAGAAATGGGGTACATAACCTCATCATCCAACCATTTGATCACTTCTTTCTTCACCACTTCTTGCATCGCCTCGTTCAATCTTCTTTGATGCTCTAAGGAAGGATTTGCATCATCCTCCAAGATAATTTTGTGCATATGAAATGTGGGGCTTATTCCCCGAATGTCGGCTAGAGTCCATCCAATTGCCCTTTCCCACTTTTGAAGCACCGCCAAAGTGGCCTCAACCTGCATGTTAGTAAGGCAAGAATAAAGAATAACTGGTTGAGTAGAATTTGAGCCTAAGAATTCATACCTGAGGTTTGGAGGAAGTAGTTTCAACTCCAACACCGGTGGCTCCTCAATTGATGGCTTTGTTGGTGGAGTTTTCCGATTTTTAAGATACAAAGATAATTTCCTCGGCTCATAAGAATAAGAGCCCATCCCATGTAGGGCATTCACGCACTCCACTCTACTAGCATCATCATTGACATCCATGTTTAAGAGCACTGCTTCAAGAGGATCCTCCACGTTGATCATAACACTGGTATCATCCACAATCACAGCTGTGACAAGGTCTACAAATGAGCACACCTCGGTGCTATTGGGTTGCTTCATAGATTTGCAAACTTGGAAAATGACCTTTTCATCTCCCACTCAGAAAGTGCGCTCACCCACTTCAACATCAACCAATGCCTTCCCCGTTTCAAGGAAAGGTATGCCCAAGATAATAGGATCCTCATAGTCCACTTCACAATCCAAAATCACAAAGTCGGCCGACAATATGAATTTGTCCACCCGGACAGCGCATCATCAATAATGCCCAAAGGTCGCTTCATCGATCGATCCGCCATTTGAAGTCTCATTGAGGTTGGCCTAGGTTGCCCGATAACCAAAGTTTTGAAAATCGAGTAGGGCATCAAATTGATACTAGCTCCCAAGTCACAAAGAGCCTTGGCAAAATCTGCACTCCCAATGGTGCAAGGAATGGTGAAAGCACCGGGATCTTCAAGCTTCGAGGCCATTGAATGCACTATAGCACTAACTTGGTGAGTCATCTTTATAGTTTCACAATCCATAGAACGCTTCTTTGTGACCAAGTCTTTCATGAATTTTGCATAGCCCAACAATTGTTCAAGTGCCTCCACCAATGGCACATTAATATATAAGCTCTTCATCATATCAATGAACTTTTTAAACTAATTATCATTCTTCTGCTTTGTGAGCCTTTGAGGATAAGGTGGAGGTGGCCTTGACAAAGGAGCCTTGGCTTTTGGCACAACCGACTCCAGCATGTCAATTATGTGTTCCCTAGACGGGTTCACATCATTTTGGGTTTCCACCTCGACTTCTTGAATATCAATCCTCACTTCATTGTTCACATTTTCATCAACCACATCTTCAACTACCAAAGGGACTTCGTCATCTGGCAACTCAACATCATCATCCACAACTTGCTTTTTCTTAGAGGCATTCACATCATCGCCTCTCCCACTTCTTGTTATGACCGTCATAATATGATTGTTTCCACCCTTTGGGTTCACTACCGTATCACTTGGTAGAGCACCCTTTGGGCGAGTATTCAATGACTGAGAGATTTGGCCTAATTGCACCTCCAAGTTTCGGATAGTGGTGTTGTGAGAAGCTAACTGTGCATCCAAATCCGCATTCCTCTTCATCATCTGCTCGAACATCATTTCAATTCTACCCATATTATTACCAGAAGAACTAGGACCTTGAGAAGGGAAAGGGGTGGATTGTTCGGTTGTTGGTACATTGGGGGCCTTTGAAAGCCTTGCCCCCGGTTACCTTGTCTTCCATTGTTGTTCCACCCACCTTGATTGTTGTTGTTGCCCCAGTTGTTGTTATTTCCAATACAATTGCTTTGGTTGTTGCTTTGATTACCCCAATTGTTGTTTTGGTTGTTGTTATTCCAATTGCCACCACTTTGTTGTTGATTGCCCCAATTTCCTTGGGGTCGCCATTGTTGGTTTGAAGAGTTGCCTCTATTGCCTTGATAGTTGTTGACATATTGTACCTCTTCACTTTGGTCATCCTAACCATCATTTTGACACCCATCATATTTATCAACAAATTGCTCAGAATTTCCTTGATTTTGTTGCCTCATTTTCCTTCTCTTGTTGATATGCATACTAACACCCTCCATGGAATTCACTTGGCGAGGATTCTGAACTTGTTGCAACTGTGCCTTAGCCAATTGATTCATCGTAGTAGTAAGCTCAGCTATCGCTTGTCTGTGATCGTGTAATTCCTTGTGCAAATGGATAACCGTAGGGTCACTTTGAGGCACATTTGCTCTATTCTACCATGCTGAAGAAGTGTCCGCCATTTCATCAAGTACATCACATGACTCATCTTAAGAAAGCTTCATAAAATTGCCCCCGCCAATTGGTTAACAATGCATTGATTTGTAGTATTTATGCCCCGGTAAAAGGTTTGTTGGATCATGGCCTCGGTCATATCATTATTTGGGCACTCCTTCACCATCGTTCTGTACCGCTCCCAAATCTCATGCAAAGGTTCCGTTGGCTCTTGCTTAAAGGCTAATATTTCATCTCGAAGTGCCTCCATATGACTATGAGAGAAGAATTTGGCAATAAACTTCTCCTCCAACTCATCCCAAGTTGTGATGGAATAGTTGGGGAGTCTCTCGAGCCAGTCTAATGCCTTCCCCCGAAGTGAGAATGGGAAAAGTCTCAATCTCAGCGCATCCTTGGATACATTCGTCTGCTTGCTCCCCCAGCATGTATCTACGAACCCCTTGAGATGTTTGTAGGCATTTTGATTTGCAGCGCCCGTGAAGTACCCACGCTGCTCAAGTAAGGCCAACATCATATTGGTTATCTGAAAGTTGCCCGCCCGGATTCGGGGTGGGACAATAGCACTTGCGTATCCCTGGTTCGGTAATACTCTGGGAGCCACTCTTAGTGGAACCGGGGGAAGGTCTGGAATATTATCATTTGGATTAGCATTGTCATTCCGACCTCTCCGTTGACCTTCAGGTGCAAGAGGCACCTCATCTTGCTCAAGATCATCTACCTCCTCCCCCGCAATCACATTTCCAAGAAGGTCATTAGCATTGTTTAAAGCCATGTTGGTACCTGAGTAATGACACAAACAAGTAAGTAACAAAGAAGGAAAGAAGAACAATACACAAAACTAACTAAATAGATAGCCAAAAACGCTCGATCCCCGGCAATGGCGCCAAAAAGTGATCACTGCCTACTCCACACTACTAAAAAGTAGGAAGAGAGGGTCACAATAGCTTTTACCTGATATGAAGGTCGGGATCGATTTCCACAGGGAGCTAAGAATGGAGTCGAGTATCTATCTAGACTAGAGTCGTGTAATTGTTCCAAATGTCACTTCCAAACATCTTTTGATTTTTCTTTAACAAACTAATATTATCAACTACTAATTAGAACTAAATTATGCTAATGAGAAAATTGCTAGAGTTGTATCTAATAGGTAGAAAGGCACTAGGGTAATGACTTTCACCTAGGTGGCTAATTGACGGGTAAATGCTTCTAAGGTTCAATTGACATGATTAGGGAAATATGTTATAACCGTTGCACAATTTTACCCACTCTCACATCTCTCAGTAGAGAGAGTAATTTTGCCCAATTTACTCTCTCGAGACCAAATGGGTAGGCAAATCAGCTCAAGCAACTAGGATTCAAGTTGGGTAATTACTCTCTCGAGGTTTAACCCTTTAATTGGGACTATCAATTCTCTTGAATCCAACTCAATTCCTTGTTGGGTCAATTTTGGAGACTTAGGCTCTCGTTCTCACGAAAAGCCAAGTTAACTTAAAATAAACCAGTGTTTGCAACCACCAATTCATAGATTAAACCATAAAATTGACCCAAATAGCAAACACTCATAGTCAATCTAACCCTAGATGGCAACACCCATCAATTACCCACACTAGGGTTGAGTCACAACCCTAGCTAATGGGTTTAGCTGCTCATGCTTAAAGAAGAAAATAGAAAAATAGATGAAGAACAAGGTATAATAATTAATTGCTAAAGTAAATACAAAGATTCAATGATAAAAACTAAGTAAAAATGCCCAAAATGGCTACAGATAGTCTTCTCATGAGCGCAACTAATGTCTGATAATATCTGATACCCTAAAAATGGAAAAATGTTCTATTTATACTAAGCTGGAAAAGCTGGACAAAAATGCCCCTGTGGGGTCAATGCGGACCGCACAAAATAGAACGCAGCCGCACTAGGCTAGACTTGAAGTCCTGGCTCTCTGAACTCAGGCTCTGCGGACCGTGCAAAATGGACCGCGGCCACAGAGGCAACTAACACGGTCCGCACAAACATGACCGCGGACCGTATGGGTTTGAAGTTGGCACTGAACATCTCTCTGATCTTCTCCTCCGCGGACCACACAAAATGGTTGTGCGGCCGCGGAGCCTTCAGTGCGGACCGCGCAAGATCGAATGCGGTCGCATTGCCTTGAAGCTTGATTTGCCAGTTCTTTGAATCCCCTAGTGCGGACCGCACAAAGTGTAGTGCGGCCGCACTAGGCCTGTTTGTCCTTAGTTTACTTTGTCTTTGATACTTGAGCAGGTTTCACTCCTTTTGAGCTGATCTTTGACATTTCGTCACTTTGTCGATCAAACCTGCAATCAAGCACAACTTATGAGCCTTTTGGGACTATTTTGTATGAATTTACAATCAAAGCGTAAGCAATAAGGAGCATGAAACACGTCAAAATCCCTCATTATCAACTCCCCCAAACTTAAGCTTTTACTTGTCCTCAAGAAAACAAACAAATTTCGGAGAAATTTTCAAAGCATAAAAACACCCGCTTCACCCATAATCCAGTAGATCTCTAAGGATTTCTAAAGTTTGGTTCCTTCTAGAATGAGGCGACAAACAAAACTTGTGGTTTCATGTAAATAAGTACTGAAGGTAAAGCCATATACTGTGGTCTACACTAAGGAACGTGATGAAGATGAAGAAAGTGTGGGTTCTTTGTATCATGTTACTGTACAAGGCGAGAATGGTGTTCCATCTTCAATGGAGGATAATGAGGAATTGGAGGATGTTTCACCGTGATATCATATATCTTTCAATGATGGTGTTTACCGTGAAAATGGTAACAACAATTAAATTTGTAAATGGGATTCTAAAAATACGTGATCTATTCCCGAGATAGTTGTTAGAGAAGTTGATGCTAATAATATAGAGTTTAGAGATTAAATACGAGCTAAAATGAGATAATAATCGAACCGAAGGGCCTACTGCCCGAATATAGGTCCGGTCGATGAAAGACCTCGAGGTCGATGTCAGGATCGAGCTCGAGCTATCGGGGATGGCCTAATAGTTGAAGATATAATCAAACAAGGATCTTTATGGCCAATACTAAGGTATATGATAAAGAACGAGTAAGAATGCGATGAATATCTAGGTGGCCTCAGACTAGTGAGAACGGACAAGCTTAGAAAGAAAAGAGAGAGAGAGAGATATTATTGCGCTTGTGGAGAAAATAGAGCAACACCAGTCCGTTACAAGGTAGTGTGAGTCCCCTTTATATAGGAGGGGAACTCGGCTACAAGTACGTGGAAATTAATTACAAAGTATGGAGATGGGATGGCTTGACGCAATGCCTCAGCATAGGCTTTGTATAGGCCAGCCCTATCAGGCCTGACTGTGTGCCTTGGGAGCTCCCCACTTCGTCTTGGCTTCGATCTCCGTTTTCTCTAAGTCGTGCCTCAACGAGCCCCGAGGTCGGGAACTCGATCATGGCCTCCCGTCCTTGGGGTCTCAAGGCGTTCTTCTGAAGTGACTTGACAGCAAGAAATCAAGTCCTTTGACTTTGCCGCGTACAGATAGTCTCCGCATTTCCCATAATAAAGCGATGGGAAATGATTCTGACTCCTTGAGCTCCTTATGGTGACGTCATTCCGATGATGCGACTTCTGGCGCGAGCTTTGTCGTAACTAGGGCATCCACGAGCTGATGCATTTTTGACTTCATTCAATGCACTCCTGATCCCTGCTCTCCAAGGTGAAGGTACTGGCGTTGGTTCATTTTTCCAAGGATATTTTAACTGCATCCTTCGGTCAATCTTTAGAAGCCTCGACGACCGTGTCATAACCCCTTATAAATGGGGGTGTTTTGGTGTTGTCTTTCCTATCCCAGTGCCTTTGTTGGCTTGCTTGCCTATTCCCTCTTACCATCTTCTTCTATCTTTGAACATTATGCTAGGGGCTCATGGCCTCAAGGCTTCCGTGCTTATTCCTCTTTTTTAGAAAAAAGGAGGGCCACGAGACCTGGTATTTGCCTTGCATCGAGTGATGGTGTTGAAAGCTTCCTGAAGTCTGACTTATTTTGGTCGAGGATCCTCGGGGTAGAATGCCATTTCGATCTTGGAGATAATACGTACGACTCCTCGAGTCTTGGCTCCTCGTCGAAGGATGCTTTCGGGATCGAGTACCACCCCATCAATTTGCATTGGGACTGTAGGTTTCTCGGGGCACATTCCGGGTAGGCAAGTTGTCGCTGCTTCTCGCATATATGTAGGGCGACTTCGGCTTCTTCGCAAGACCTCACTATTTTTAGATAGCTGCTTTTCCGCTTTGGCATAGGGTTCATCATTTCTTCAGGTGCAAAAAGTGTTGGTGCTTGCCCTTGCTTCGATCTATTAGTTTTACCATAGTTATGGCAACCACTTCAGGGCCGGGCCGGCAGGGAACAGGGAGTGCTGCTCTCGGTGCTCAGGAACCGGGGGAGTTCGCCCTAAAGAAGGTGTCTTTGATAAGAGGGAAGCATCTATAGATGGTGAGAAAATACTACAGATGGAGCGAGGGGGTAGCGCTACGGGCGCTTCCCTCGGATGAGAGTATCATGGACTCTGTTGGTGGATTCTTGAGCGTGTATTTATATTCTTTCACGTTTGGTCCCCTTGATAGGGTTGTGCTTGATTTTTTCTCGAAGTATCGGGTTACTTTGGCACAATACATTCGCCGTTTTGGCGGGTGGTGCTGATGATGAGTTTCTTTGCGGAGAAGGCTAGGCTCGCACTTATGCTTAACCATCTCGTCAGGCTATACCGGCCCTTTCATCACTAGGGCCTGCTAACCCTGAGGTGTCATTCGTCAACACCTTTTGTAGTTGATGACGAAGAGGATGGGGGTCGAGAGTGGGCTGGTTGCTTTATCCAGGTCCGAACAGTTGACATTATTCCTTTGGAGCTTTTCCCATTTCCTGAAGGGTGGAATTATGCACGTGAGTGGAACGTCTGGTGCCTTTTTAGATTTTGTGTATAGCAAAAATCTTGAGTAATAACATTGTCTCCCTTGTTGCAGCAACTTCCTGGATGCCGGGCGAAGTCCTTGACCTGCCCGGCTAGGTCCAGTGGCAGGTGACCCATTCGTCTTACGATGAGTGTCGGTGGCGAACTGTGTTCTGTGCTAGATGGGGAGCGAAATACCAAGGTATGTGTGCATGCTGCCTTTGCCTTGGCCTTCGTATATTAGAGGTAATGTTTTTCCCCTTTCATTTGTATTGGATTCGCCTCTTGCAAATATCGGGAGGTTCCTTGGGATGAGGCAGGGCTCTCCCGAAGAGGGGAAGGAGTCGTCGGCCTCCAAGCCGAGGGATGATGGAAATAAGAGGGACCGGCACCCGTGGTGTGTGGAGCTTTTAATGGTGCTGATTGGGCCTGTGTTTCCGAGGAGAGGGCATCGTCCAAGTCTGCTGCTCCTGGAGTACCTGTTTTCCGATCGACGGTTCCTTTGAGTGAATATGTTGTGCCCGAGGTTGGGTCTCCTGGGGCCGAAGAGGCAGGATCAACAGGAGTATGTTCCGACTTTGAAGAAGTCCGTCAGCTTCACTTTGTGGTGCGTTTAGGCACAGTTCCCTTGTATTTCGTGTCCTCCTCCCTCTATTGAACTTTCCTTGTGCAGGCCTGTGATAGGCTTATGTCTGAGTTGCTCCTTTAAGGGGCCAGGCTTCAAAAAATTCTGGATGAGAGTGAGTCCCTTAGGCTCTTTGGCGAGGAGAAGGAGGCTGAGTTGCAACATTGGCGATATGAGTCGTACCGGAGCTTGAATTGCAAGAGCTATTTGACGGAGCAGGTAACTTTTTGTGACTCGTGCTTTGCTCCCTTTAGACCTTAAGACCCTCTTTCTTTATATTAGCTGCAAAAAAGGACGGAGGCCTTGAAGTACCTCAAAGGCGATGCCGACCGCGTAAGAACCGCCTGTGGTGAGCTAAGGGCTCAGGTGTAAGCTCAAGCTTTAGAGGAGGCAGGCGCCTCGGCCAAGGTCCCAGCCTTCGAAGCCCAACTCCACTTGGCTCATGATAATGCCAAAGTTCAAGCGGATATGATCGGGAAACCTGAATCTGATCTCTCGAAGATCAGGGCTGAGATAATTGATGCCCGGGCTAAAGCGGCGCTAAGCCAAACCAAGGCTGATCAGGAGATGGCGATTCATATGAAAGACGCTGCGGACGCCCAAGCCGAGCTGAATTGATTCCTCGATCGGGAGAAGAAGATCAAAGAATATGTTCATTGCAGATCCCGGAGAGAAGTACCCGAGGAGATTGGTGCAAGGGGTTTCGTTCTCTCAAAGGAATTGGCTCAAGCAAGGGCGGACTAGCGTGACGCGCGATCACTTCTTGCTGATGAGGCGGAGAGTGAACCCGGCAAGCTGTAGCCCTTTGGAGCGGAGTGTAGATTTTGTCGTTTTGTCGTTTTTTCGTTTTGATTCTGATATATGTAGAGCATGTTTGTAGATGGAGAGTGCGCCTTTGTATATGCAATATAAGAGGAAACTGAAGCTTTCTTTCTTCTGCGTCTCTTTTCTGTTATTGCCCTTGACCAGGTAGGCTGGTTTCAGTGTTTTAGCGGGATCCTTGTAGGTCCGGAACTGATCGGACAGGACCGGGGCCTTTTAAGTGCGATCCTTGTCGTGAGCGGGTGCTGGGGACTCCGTGCTTTGCGCGACTATTTTAGGCTTAGTCTCTGAGTCGGGCTTCGACTTGAGCCTTTCTACCCTTAAATCATCTATGCCTATGCGGGCAGGTAGTAATTGTTTCCGTTTCTTGCCCTTGGGCATTTGCCGATTAGACTAATTTGGGTCCAGTCTCCGAGTCGCGTTGTGATTCGAGATTTAATTGACCCTCAAGTTCTTTTCTGACTGCATGGGTGGACGGCGATGGCTTTTTGTGCTTCGGGTCGAATCGACCTTACTGGTGGGTGGCCCGGAGGCTCACTCGACTAGCGATAGTGGAATTTATGCCGTGCCCTTAGGTATATTATAGTTTATCCATTTCGGGTCCAGTCTCCGAGTCGCGTTGCGATTCGAGCTTCAATTGACCCTCAAGTTCTTTCCTGCCTGCATGGGCGGATGGCAATGGCCTTATTATGCTTCGAGTCGAATCGACCTTACTGGTGGGTGGCCCGGAGGCTCACTCGGCTGGCGATAGTGGCATTTATGTCGTGCCCTTAGGCATATTAAAGTTTAGACATTTCGGGTCCAGTCTCCGAGTTGCGTTGCGATTCGAGCTTCAATTGACCCTCAAGTTCTTTCCTGCCTGCATGAGCAGATGGCGATGGCCTTTTGTGCTTCGGGTCGAAGTGACCTTATAGGTGTGTGGCTCGGAGGCTCACTCGACTGGTTGACAGTGGCATTTATGTCGTGCCCTTAGGCATGTTGTAGTTTAACTATTTCGGGTCTAGTCTCCGAGTCGCGTTGCGATTCAAGCTTTAATTGACCCTTAAGTTATCAATTTTTAGCTAGCGATAATGGCTCTTACGTTGTTTTGGCCATTGAGGGCTTTTAGTATGTGGCCCAGAGGCTTGCTTAGTTAACTATTTTGGATCCGGTCTTCGAATCGGGTTACAATTCGAGCTCATTTTAATCCTTAAGTTGTCAAATATTTGCTGGCGACAATGGCTCTTATGTTGTTTGGTCGTAGAGACCTTTTAATATGTGGCTCAGAGGCTTACTTAGCTGGCGACAATGCCTCTTACGCTGTTTTTGCTCGTGGGCTTTTTGTAGGCTTTGTTTTCCGCTCGTTAAGGTCTTTTGAAAGATTTTTGCCTGACCCGTCATCGGTTCTAGAAGAACCTCAATTTCAAGTCGTTGTCGGCGATGTTTCGAGCACCTCGGAAGGTTCATAGCTCGTGAGTAGGTCGAAGCCTTGTGATTTGGAGCTGACATGGTTGAAGCTCATTTTTTTCCTGTTGAGGGAAGCTTGTTTTAACCGGTTCTTTCCGAAGTATATTTGAAGTAGTGGCCTGCGATTTTTGTTTAGCGATGGTCGAGCGTCCTTGAGTCTCATTAGTATGGTTGTATCAACCGTTTTGACCGAAGACATATGTGTTTGGCCGTAGCCATTTTTTATCCCGAGTGACAGTTTAGGTGTCTACACCGAGGGTATGCCCTTTCGGGATTCTTACAAATGCGACGTATAGCCTAAACTTCGGGATTTTCATACCTGTTGAGGTCTTACAGTTTTTGTAGAATAGATCTGGTTACGCCGAGTCTGCCCACTAGGGGTCTTACAATTTCGGATTTTTTAGCGCATGGTGATTGGCGAACATAGACAGTCTCCAAGTCATCGAATTTGTTTAAGCGTGAAGACCGCTTTTCATGAGCCCGGAGTTGCCTTGTAGGGGCTTCATGAGCCCGAGATTCCGGCCCTAGGGTCGTGAAAGTGTTGAATTGCTTACGCTAAGTCTCCGAGTATCTCGGGATGTATTTGGCCCCTGTCAGGGATATACTTGAGATTTCCTTGCTTGGAGAATAAGATGTTGAAAAGATATCCTTCTATTGCTTGGTGTAGACATACATTGTTTCATCGTCGTGAGTTCGGCCCGTACGGGCGCGACTTCTCGGACCATTCGATCTGGTACATATTTCCCAATTGGGGTTTAGTCTGTCGTTTCCCGGTCTTCCCAAGGGGACGGTGCCCTTAGAAGTAGATCATCGCTCGTCGTTGGACTATAGAAGAAGTCCTGCAATCTCATCGAATCCTCTTCTAGGGTACGTTGCTCCGCTAATAATCTTGCTGACAAGGCCCTCTTTGGGGCGGAAGCCCGACTGAGGTCTAGGAGTCTCCGGGTAGAGTTAGAAACTCCAAAAATCCTGGCCAGCTGTCTGCATACAGGTTATTGAAAAACTAACAAGGGAATAAAGCAGTTCTTCCTCACCACGGGACGTGTAGGCGACGTTTTGAGATTCAGTACATTCCTACCCTTCCGAGGTGTGAGCCTCGATACAACCATCCGATATGCCTTATCAGGTTCGGCCGAGGATGTGGTTTGCTTACCCTTTGATCCTTCCGAGGGTGGGGGCATTGGTGTTGGCGATGCGTCATATGGTGAAGAACTTCCTCTCGTTGCGTATTGCTTTCTGTCGACCTATTTTAGTTCTGCCCTTTGTGAGGGGTTCCATGATTTTGGTGACACGGGGGTCTCCGGGTGGTGTGGTAGTGGTCATCTGAATAAGATGTCCCGGCTTTGCACCTTATCTGATGATACAGAGCTCGACGTCTTGGCCCAAGCTCATACAGTCTGTATCAAGAGGATGGTCTTTGTGGCGATTCGGCATTAGGAATTCGCCAGGCATCCGGGATGCGGGAGTGATTTGGTCCGTTATCCCGGACCGCCCTATTGACTTTGGTTCGACATCGTTGTTGTACATGATTGAACCACCTGAATTCACAAACACATGTTTTATTCAAAATAGATCAAATGAGGGAGAGGGTTACCAATGCGTCAGTATGATGCCGAGGCGAGGCATCGATGCCTTTTTCCCTAGATGTAAGGGTTTCTTCTGGAGTACTTCCCTAAACCCGTATTTTAGTGACGGCGAACATTTTCTTTTTCCATTTTATGAGTCCGCGGAGG
Source organism: Nicotiana tabacum (assembly GCF_000715075.1). NCBI lineage: Eukaryota > Viridiplantae > Streptophyta > Magnoliopsida > Solanales > Solanaceae > Nicotiana > Nicotiana tabacum. The sequence continues at coordinate 45,957,903 of NC_134084.1, forward strand.
GTGTTGCCACTCCTCCACTGTCGTGGTAATAAGTCGCGGTTTGTTCACTTCATCCTTACCGGTTGCCTTCCTTCCTTGGGGCTGGACTCGAACCCGACCGCTCGATGGTACTCGGCGGAAATTTTCATTGAGTAGCACAACTATCATCTTTCCGAGATGGGGGTCATTTTTGACCCCGTGGCCACGCGCGCCCTGCAGTTCCTGCGTCGGGTTGTGGTTCTTTTGAAAGAGTCTTGGTCGAACAGGCCTGAGTCGCTCAGGGTCCCTGGTTTCACTTATGGTGATCATGATGTTTGGTATAGCAATGTTGAAATCGTACTCTGCTGGGTGGGGCTCTTCTGTCGGCTGTGCCTCGTCAGATCCGGTTCCACTGAAGGTTCCTCGAGGATGTGGCCATCAAAATATTTCCCTACCATTGCGAGTTAGGTTGCATCATACGGCGTTCCTCCCGTTTGTGGTACATGGATGGTACCTCCATCTATTTGGCATCAGTTACTTTGCTGGAGCCTGCTTGGGTATACCAAGACCGTAGAGGTTCCCGGGGAGTTATCCGTGGCCCTGATTCGTGGTCGATGCCGGGTACGGGCATACGGCCTGGTCTCGGCTGGGTGTCTAACTAAGCGTCGTTTGAAAAGACCAGGAGTCATCAGGCATGCTTTGTTTAAACTTCGGGCGAAGACCTGTGTTGCCCAGTTATCCGAAACCGGGGACAATATCACTCGTCCTATTGGTGAATGAGGCATGACTTCCTGTGTTCTTTCATTCTCTCTTCGTTTGGCCTCTGATGTGTCGGGCTCTTCCGTTACTGCTTCGTTGGCATCGGGGTGTGCTTCTGTGGAGGAATCTACTGGGTTAAGCGAGTATGTGAGGTCGGGCACTAAGTTGCAGCGCCATATCATGGTTTCTTTCGAGAGTGTTTCTCCAAACTTCTTCAATGAGACGGGCTCGAACTTATTATCCTGAAAGTCGCTGCCTTTCTCCGCGCATGTGTAAGTGGTGGTGCGCTCGTCGGGGTCCGAGGTCCTGTCGCGCCTAGGGAGTTCTGGCATTCCGGATTTTTGTAAAGTTGGTTCTGGGACCACTTCCCCGGGGGAAAACTATTTCATGAACCTCCACGAACCTAACTCGATCCTTTTAGATAGGTTCTCGAGCAACTTCACTATGGCGGGGTCAGCTACTGACCCATTATTGCTTGATCTTTCGGGTACTTGCTCGGAGCTGTCTCTAGTGCCGCTGCGCTGGGAGACTTCGGATGGCTCTGTAGCTGGGCGATAGCCAACTGCTATGCCTGCAACATTTCAAAAATATCGTGAAGGATAACTTCCTGTGTTTCCCGAGCCGGGATTTGTTAGGGTTCATGTTGGTCGATATGCTGAACGCTCCTATCTGTGTGAGAAGTTTCGTCGACATGTTGTGCATCCTATGAGTCCGCGTCCACTAGAATCGGTCTGGGCGTGGTATCGGGATTCAGTGGTGGTGCTTCGGCGACCAAGACAGCCACGCCATTTTCCCCGTGATTCTCGAGGTTGTCGTTCTCGACTCCGTTTACCGAGCCGGACATTTTGACCTGAAATCAAAGGATATTGGACAAGAAAAAGTATGAAAGATAATGTGCGTTTGTGCAATGAAACTAGCAAGAAAATAATCACTACTATTTTTAGCACCACGGTGGGCGCCAAACTGTTTACCGTGAAAATGGTAACAACAATTAAATTTGTAAATGGGATTCTAAAAATACGTGATCTATTCCTGAGATAGTTGTTAGAGCAGTTGATGCTAATAATATAGAGTTTAGAGATTAAATACGAGCTAAAACGAGATAATAATCGAACCGAGGAATACAGGTTCGGTTGATGAAGGACCTCGAGGTCGATGTTAGGATCGAGCTCGAGCTATCGGGGATAGTCGGGGATGGGATAACAGTTGAAGATATAATCAAACAAAGCTCTTTATGGCCTACACTAAGGTATATAATGAAGAACGAGTAAGAACGCGATGAATATCGAGATGGACCAGTGAGAACGAACAAGCTTAGAAAGAAAAGAGAGAGAGAGAGAGAGAGATATTATTGCACTTGTGGAGAAAATGGAGCAACATCAGTCCATTACAAGGTCGTGTGAGTCCCCTTTATATAGGAGGGAACTCGGCTACAAGTACGTGGAAATTAATTACAAAGTATGGATATGGGATGGCTTTACGCGATGCCTCAGCATAGGCTCTGTATAGGACGACCCTGTCATGCCTAGCCGTGTGCCTTGGGAGCTCCCCCTTCGTCCTGGCTTCGATCTCCATTTTCTCTAAGTCGGGCCTTGACGAGACCCGAGGTCGGGAACTCGGTCATGGCCTCCCGTCCTCGGGCTCTCGAGGTGTTCTTCCGAAGTGACTTGACAGTAAGAAATCAAGTCCTCTGATTTTGCCGCGTACAGATGGGGACCCTCAAGAAGATGAATATGCGAAGGATGCTCCACCTGAACTTGAAAAAGGAGTGAAGACGATGGTTGACGCCTTAAAAGAAGTTATCCTTGGCAGAGTTGGAGGCTCTTGATGAGAAGAGGTTGGAAGCTCAGCAGAGTTTTCAATGTTATCAAGCTCGATTGTCTCGCGCCTTCAGTAAAAGAGTTCGCCCGAGATCCTTTCTAGTAGGAGATCAAGTCCTTGCCGTACGAAAACCCATAATTAATTCCCATAAACCTGTAGGGAAGTTCACTTCAAAATGGGATGGGTCATATGTCGTATAAGAAGCTTACTCAAGTGGAGCTTACAAGCTGGTTGATGCGGATGGCATGAGAATCAGCCCTATCAATGGTAAGTTTTTGAAGAAGTATTATCCTTAAAGTTTCAATGCTCCTTGATGCATGTGCCTAAACTGCATGTTGCTACACTCCTAGCCCGCATGATTCTAAACTGTGTACGGCCCCACACACAAAACAAAAGTCCGCTAGGTCGAAAACTTCGAAAGAGGTGGCCTAGGCAAAATTTAGGATATAAAAAAATAAAAAATAATAATAAAAAATTTAAAAAAATCACCCAGTCTGAACTACGGCATGCCTTGATCCTCTTCACCGAGCTACGTAGGTAGCTTAAAGTTTCATTCTAAGTTCTGTCGCATAAGTTCAAAAGATACATATTGCCCCAATTATTTTTCAAATGAAGTATGAAGGAATGTAAGATTAAGCTGAAATACCATCCTCCTGTTGAACTTTGATCTCATTTGATTTAAAGGGGGCAATCCTCCATGGTAAATTGATATTTTCAATGGGCCGATTTTAGGAAGATGTCAAGTGTTTGCATTGAAGTCCAGGAATTCTCTATGTCTTCAGGTTCGCCAAACCTTTAAGTTTGTTGGCCTCCAAGTCCGCCCTCTGCCTTAAAAAAAGGGGGAAGAGAAGAGAGGCGTCAAAAGGAAACACAAGTATAAGGAAAAGATTGCTTGGCACAACGTTTCAAATTCAGTAAGACTTGAACCCAAGATATTTGTGAGAATATAGCTCTTAAATTTCGATTGATGGCAAGTAAGACATCTTCCGATCTCGAGGCTTCCATACCAAGATACAAAAGTTTTGGTTAAGTCGCGCAATCTGAAATCGTCAGCGTATCAGAATTTTACATTGACTTTGGAATATTATCTAAAATTATCCTTAAGGTATTAAATTTTTCATTTTGGATATGATTTAAATTTCGAAGTTTGGTTTCCGAAAAATCAAACGGTTCATAATTTCAACATTCCTACATCGAGATATAAATTTTTTGGTGAGACTGTGCAAATCTGAAATTGATAGTGTGGTGCAATATAAAGTTGATTTCAAAATATTATCTGGTATGGTTCTAAAGTTGTTTGATTAAATTTTTGGATATGTTCTATATCTTAAAGTCTAGTTTTCAATAAATTAAATGGTTCGTAATTTCGATGTTCCTACACCAAGATAGGAATTGTTTTGGTGAGATTGCACAAATATGGAATTAATTGTGTGGTGCAATATAATGTTGATTTTAAAATATTATCTGGGACGATTTTGAAGTTGTTTGATTGAGAATTTTGGATATATTCTAGATTTTGAAGTCTAGTTTTCAAGAAATCAAATGGTTTGCAATTTCAATATTACTACACCAAGATATGATTTTTTTAGTGAGACGGTGCAAATCTGAAATTTTCAACATGGTGAATCTAAAGTTGGTTTCAAAATATCATCTAGGGCGATTCTGAAGGTGTTTGATTCTAAATTTTGGATATATTTTAGATATTGAAGTCTAATTTTTGAGAAATCAAATGGTTCATTATTTGGACTCTCTCACGACAAAATATGAATCTTTTCTTTCAAGCGTTTAAAGCTTAAAATTATGCGACTTAGATAAAAGTCGGACAATGTAAGGTAAAAGAGAAGCTAAAACATTTACGCACTCGAAGTCTTCAATTTTGTCGGTCTTCAAGTTGAAGTCTACACGTTTTCCACCCTTCAAGTTGAGATATCTAAGCCCTCTAGGTCTCCAAGTTGAAGTCTTCAAGTTGAGGTCCTCAAACTCGTCGGTCTTCAAGTGGAAGTATTTGAGCCCTCAAAATTTTTAGATTGAAATGTCAAAGTCCGCCGAATCTTCAAGTTTGCCGGTCTTCAAGTTGAAGTCTGCAAAGTCCGCCAAATCTTCAAAGTTTTCCAAATGTTCAAGTCGACGCCATCAAGTTCATGAAGTCTTCGAGTTGAAACTTTATAACTTTCCAATCTTAAGGTGGACATATGAGTCCCTTGGCACCTTAAGTTGACCTCTCCGATAGTCGGGTCATTTTGAGAGTAATCTCTCAGGTAGTCGGGCTATTTTGAGAGTAATCTCTTTGGTAGTCGGGCCATTTTGAGAGTAATCTCTTAGGTAGCCGGGCCATTTTGAGAGTAATCTCTCCGGTAGTCCGGCCATATTGAGAGTAATCTCTCCGGTAGTCGGGCCACATTTAAAGTAATCGCTCCGGTAGTCGGGCCACATTGAGAGTAATCTCTCCGGTAGTCGGGCCATGAGAGTAATCTCTCCGATATTCGGGCAGGGATGAGTACTCATCCCCTCACATCTTAAGAATGTCTTCTTCATGCATGGATCATCTCGTTAAACAAGAATACATCCTTCTTGTTTGACCTACATAAAAAAACAAAAAGAATAATGAAGGAAGAAAAGCATAAGAAAAGAAGATGAAATTACCTTCGCGTTAATGCCCCCAAGTCGTAAAAGTAGACTCAAAACAATTTACAAACGCTAGAATTGATACTAATACGATGAAAGGTGGATGGTATTTATAGATGTCAAAAGGCGGCTACGAGAGGACAAATACCGATGTGGGATAGTTGACATGATATGTCTTTTGGTCGGATTTGATTAGTAGTGGCGGTGGCACAATTCTTTGGAATCCCAAGCCGATAAAACTCTTGTGAAATCACAATTCTAATAGAAGACAAAGTAGAATGGGATGTCCTACAAGAATTTGGTGTCCTATGTGGTGTGAATGCTTTGGCCGTGACCACTTAAAAGTGATTCGTTCCTTTCCTTAATCAAATCCTTGTATTAAAATTAATTGCATACGGTTTGTTCGAGGATTAATAGAGCGTGAAAACATATTATTCAAGTACATGAGGAAATGGTACCAATTGCTCCTTTCAACCTCGGAACATATATTGCTAGTTGAAATGAAACTGGTTGTTAATTGAAGCCCGTGAAATGAGAATAAATACATGGCCAAAAGCAGTTGTCTTCTGAACCTGACTGTAAACATACCATATCTTGGCTTGTCCAAGTAAAAAAAATAAAATCTCGCGGGTACTTCAAAACTTGTCTTTTAAAGTTTGACAAGTTTACATTTCAACAAGCCTTGAAGCAGGGGTATTCGTAGATATTTAAATTTAATTAGAATTAAATTATTAAATAATTCGGACTATATTTTAAATTCAAGATATATTAGTTCAAATAAATATTATGGACTAATAGAATTAAATTAATTATATAAGTCCAACATATATGGGTTAAATAAATAAGTCTTAATTCATTGGGCTAGCCCATTTAATTGGGCTAAAGTGATGAGCCCCACTTTATTAAGCCCAAGATGACATCTTCCTAGAGGCCCAGTTTGGTGCCACGCGTGAAATGATGTGGCATGCCAAGTCAACAAAAGAGCCAATAGGATCATGCCAAGTGTCAAAATGACGTGGCACGCTAAGTCAAACAAAAGAGACAATAGGATCATGCCATGTGTCAAAATGACAAGACATGCCAAGTCACACTAAAAGGCCAATGAAACCGTGTCATGTGTGCAAGTGACATGTTCTGGCCAATCAAATGCGGTCACGTCATACTTCAATTTGAGTGGTCGGAAAGAGTTTGTTCTTATCATGACTCCTCCCTTCCACAACTATAAATAGGGGTCTTCATAACCCAGAAAAGACACCAGAAGTTATAACAAGAAGCAAGAGAGAGCTCGTGGATCAAACGCCACAAATTTCTCTATAAGTTTCAGGCAATAAAGTCCAAGTTAAAGCTCAAGAACGAAGAATAAATCAAGGTCAAGTTCAAGCAATTAAGCAAGCTCAAGAACAAAATCATCGTTTGTGGCAACAAACATAGATTCAAGATCAAGCTCAAAGACACTTGAATTTATTTACTATTGAAGAGAAGAATCAGAGAATTCATAGAAATTGGACACTCAAATATTCAAAATAAAATACTACGATTGTTGCGATATTTTTCGGTCTTGATTTTATTTTCTCGACGCAATTTATTGTCTACAAACTGTACAAGTATATATATACATGTTGACTACTTGACCAAGCTAATTACTAACTAAGCTAGCTAAATCACTAACTAAGCAAACTATGTGTAAGCTAAGTACGCTAAGTATACAATAAAATAATGAATGTATGAATAATAACTATACTCAATAGACACACTGTTTAACCAAAAAAATAGAATTTCAGTCAAAGCTAGAATTTAGAAGAATACGGGTTACTGATAATCAAAAGAATATGCAAAGGAAAGTAATTTGGGGTAACTAGAGTGTAATCAGGAGAAAAAACAAGTAAATCAAAGTATATTCCGATAATATCTCTTGTCCCTACAATTGATCAGATACCTCCCTTTTATAGGTATCTTGAAGATATGTGTTTTCCCCAAATCATAATGAGGCTATTATGAATAATTAAAGACATTGAATGCTACGTAAAATAATCATTATAATCAATACAAATTCTCTAACGTATCCAGTATTTAATGCCTGTCAAATTCTGTATCTGCGCTCTTTACTATGGTCAGATCCATTCCTTTTGATTCTTGGAAATAAATGACTTAAACAGGTATGGCCACTCGTGCCTCTTCCTTTGTCCTTGCTCGTTTCTATTGCTGCTCGTGCCTCGTGACTAATTATAATTCTTTGACTATTTGACCAGTCCACGTGTCTCGACACATCATCTTTATATAAATGTAATTTTTTCCAATACAGATAGTCCCCCCACTTTCCATTTATTCATCAGTTGAATATTTTGGAAGTGGATTTCATTAAAACGAGAATTGTTGTCACCATTAATGCTATGACAAAATTGACGCTTTAATTGTCACTTCCATTTAATACTCCGTACACGTATCAATTTTCCATTGGTTCTGCAGTTTTTGCAGCCTTTTTCAAGGTTTTTATGGTTTCACTATTTACGAAGTGCTAGTTATCATAATTGTGATCGTTCCTTCACTGTACTTTTACCTTTGGTGGTCGATTATCAATATAAGTATAACTTCTTCCCTTGTCTTTTACCTCATAAAGTTTTACTGAATACTTAATTTCTCAATTCTCTGTTTACTTCTTCTTTACATCATTCCTCTTCGCTATGTCTTCACCAAACCCTCACTCTCGAGAAGTCTCCATTGTTGATTCTTTCCCCAATGCCCCTGTTAGGCATAGAAGGGGAGGTAGGCTTCGTAGCTTAGGATCTACTCGAGGTGGTTCGTCTATGCCTTCTTCTAGTTCTGGTCCTTCTTCCAGAACCAGAGGTTCCCTTTCTCACAAATCTTCTTCTAGGAGTAAAGAACTTTCTGAACCATTACACGAGCCTTTAGTAGAAGAGATAGTCCCTACAGAATTATCTTTTTACCACGATAGGGAATCTCTTAGAAACCAGATTTCCGCTTTAGATCGTGTCGATACTTACCCCACTTAAATTACAGAAGTTTTGAATCATGTGGTTCGTAAGGACTGTCATTAGAATAACGATTTTCTCATTATTATCCCTAATCCGAATCAAATAATAACTTCTTATTTAACTGGGGTTTTTTTTTGTTTACACATACCCTTTTACTTTAGGGTTCAGACCAGCGATTGACCCAGTCATTCTCGAATTTTGCCGTTTCTTCAATGTCTGTTTGGGCCAAATTGGTCCGATCATATGGAGGGTTGTTGCCTGTTTAAGGCATTTAGCCACTAAAGCCGAAGTTCCTTTTACTTTCCCCCACTTGATTCATCTTTACTCACCTAGGCTTTTTCGCAATGGTGTTTTTACACTAGTAGCCAGGAGTAAGAGGGTTTTGGTGAGTCCTGAAGATGACAAAGACCGCGGCTGGTATGCCCGATTTGTTGCTGCCCCCACTGTTGGTTTAGTGGTGAGGATAATGTTCCCTTCCCTGAAAAGTAGAATTTTGCACGTAAGTCTTTTAACCTTCTCGTACCTTATTCCTTCAAGTTTGCCAACTTCTCTAATTTTACTTTTGTTGTTTTTTAGCTACCATGGGAGTTGTGGGGGATGTTCCCAACTTCCATGGTTGGGTAGATAAATTGTTGAAGATCGCACCGATGGACGGTAGGTCTTGGAAAACACTTTCTAACCGTTTTGGTTGGAAGGTAAAAACTTATGGTAGGAATTTATATTTTGTGCCTTTCGTGTCTATATTCTCTTTTATTGCTCTATTTTCTATCCTTTTTTTCGTCAGGATTTGCTATTTGAGGAGTTACTGTTGAAGCAGTTGCGGCTTCTCGTGTTTCTTCAAAAACCTGTACTCCTTCAGGAACCCGTATCTCTCTAGAAAGAGCCCGAAAAATAGTTTTGGGTTCTTCTTCTGTAAAAAGGAAAGCTGCAGAAGAGGAAGACTCTGAAGAAGAGGGAAATGAGGGCTCCCTGGTGACAAGGCCTCGAGTTAGGAGATGCATCGTCTCTGATGACGAAGATGAAGTGTCGGTTTCTCTTACCGAACCTGTTGAAACTCCAATAACAATTCCTGACGATGACGTCACTCCCCACGATACTCGTGAGTCTATTGACCAACGTTTCATCAGCGGATTTGGCCGTGAAGATGTAGGACATGTTTTAGACGAAGTACCCTTATCTTCTTTTCCAACTCCCGTGCTTGTGGTTCCTTCCTTACTGGCCCCACCTATTTTCGTTCCTTCTTCTACTGCTTTCACCTCTTCTCCAGCTCCTCTTTTGACTATTCCTGCTCCTATCGTTCATCATACAGAAGTGGGCTCTTCAAGTAGAAGTGCCGCTATGAGGTGGGTAACTATTGAAGTTCCTACCGAGAGCAGCTTTTTGAGAAAGTCAGGTCAGGCAGATGTATGGTTGGAGCCTTTAATCGGCCCAATTGAAAAAGCCAAACTGGAAAATCATAGTTCCCTAACTTTAATGAATGATATCATACATGCTACTTTGAAGGTACTTTCCTTCTCTTCCTTTTTTTCTTTATAATTCGACTATCTTTGAGGTTTCTTACTTCCTTTTCCCCTTTTCAGGCCAACCTTATTGGCATAGAAATGACGAAAAGAATCACCCCCTTGGATAAGATAGCACGTGACTCTCAGTCGGAAGCAATCAATTGGAAGGAGCAATTTGAGAGTGAACAGATTGATATAGAAGACTTACAAGAGTGCAAGAGTACCTCAGAGCAGCGAGTGCGGGCTTTAACTTCAGAATTAGCGGTTGCAAAAGGGTCTTCAACCCAAGCAGAAAAAGATAAAGAACGTCTCGAGTCCTCCTTCTCAGAGCAACTATCTAAAGCTAGTGAAGAGATCAGAGAGTTAAAAGCTCCTTTGGACCAAAAGGAAGTTTACGTTGGGGAGCTCGTGCAAAACTTGACTCAAGCACAAGAGGATCTCAGAATCTCTGCTGATAAAGTGCGTGTTTTAGAATGCTCCCATGCCTTTCTTCAAGCTTCCCACAACTCCGACGTGGCTGAAAATGAAGAGCTAAAGAATGAGATCGCTGCTTGGGAAAAGGATTATGAGATCCTTGAAGAAAAATCTGGTGTCGAGACAAGTTGGGCATTTTTGAATTCTCGTCGTGATACCCTACTTGAAGCTGGTCAAGAAAATTTCAACCTGTAGTTGGAGTTAGCTAAGATCAACGAAACCATTAAAAAGGCTCAACAAACTCAGGACTTCCCTTCTCCCGTGGCTGAAGCTCCCGTGAATGTTAAAGCTGATATGGCTATCCCAATTCTTTCAAGCCCAATCGAATATGTTGCTACAAGCCAAATTGAAACCGCATCTGTTGATGTAGCTGCCCAAATTGAACCCACTGTTGTTGATGCTTCTGCTTTGGTTCCTCAAACTTCTCACTGACCGGTTTTTAACATTCTAGTGATTTTGCTTTTGTTTTGGAAAACTATAATCAGACCCTTAACTTTATGTTAGGGTTGATTTGAAGTCGTAAGTCCCTAAGTCTTTTTTTGGGGGCAATCTATATAAACAATCTCGTAGTTTTATGACTAAGTTTGTCCTTAGTCTTAGATTTTTACATATTAAGAAGTTCTTCGTGTTATTATTATAAACTTCTGTTTTCTTTATTCTTGCCTTAATTTTTAAGGACTTACAGAATAATTTGCATTTTTATTCTTCGAAAATGCTTCTGTTATCCTCATGACTAATTAATTTGAACATGAGTTTTATAAAAGAGGGCTCTTTTATATTTTGATACTTAATAAAGTAGGCATCTCAACTTCATAATGGTGTTAACATACAATAAAAGAAATAGGAACACACATGTTTCTTTGAAATAAATTTGACAAGTTGTTATTGGAACTTATAATACTTTACATGTATTTGAAGTACATCTATAACTTTCTCGTAACTATTTTTCTTGTAACAGATTTTTACAAAAGAGGAGTAATAGGTACGGGGTTTTCCTTATAACCCGTTTTAGTATATGGCCTCTACCCTAATACCCTAACTATAATGAGGTTTTTTTTAGCCTCAGCTCGTGGCTCCATCTCGTAACTTTTACTCTGCACTTGACTCTTTTAGGCTTGATTTTCCCTCAATCTTCTTTGCCTTCTTTATACACATGTCTATGTATATTATGTAGTCCCCCAAGTGTTTGAGTGTTGAAGTATGAAGCCTCGAGCACTTGATAGTTCCTCTTATTTGGTCCTTTTCCTGAAAAGGAAAAACATACGGGACTCGGATGGGCGATTATAGATGAAGACTGCATACCCCATATTTATTTCTATCAGAATAGTTGTAACCCTAGGCCAGGAATTTTAGGTTATTTTGTGTGCCTTATAGGTCGTGACTCATCATTTAGTACGGGATAGCTTTTTGCCTATCATCTAAAATTGTTAGTAAAATTTTAACAATTCAAAAATGAAATATAAAATGGTTATACCTGACTGTGGGTTTCCCTTAGAAATAGTATCTCTTCTAATGAACAGCATCCCAATGTGAAGGTAGTACCCTGCCATCCATTGTTTCCAGTTCATATGCTCTTTTCCTGCAACATCACGAACTCTGTAGGGTCCTTCCCATGTTGGACTTAATTTTCCTGTGTTAGCTGTTTTTGTAGTTTGAAAAACCTTTTTAAGCACGAAGTCCCCAATTTTGAAGAACCTGAGGCATGCTTTTCTATTGTAGTATTGTTCTATGACCTGCTTTTGTGCTGCTATTCTTATTAGTGCAGCTTCTCTCCTTGCTTCGAGTAAATCTAGATTGACCCGCATCTCCTCGTCATTAGATTCTTGTGTCGCCTGCGTGAATCGGGTACTCGGTTCTCCTATATCGACTAGAATTAAAGCTTCAGTTCCATAAACCAATGAAAATGGTGTTTCTCCCGTACTAGTTTTCGTCGTTGTACGATATGCTCATAAAACACCAGGTAGAACTTATGGACAATTCCTTTTTGACTCTTCTAATCATTTCTTTAAATTGTTGATAATGACTTTATATGTTGATTCTACTTGCCCATTACCCACTGGATGATAAGGCGTAGACGTTATCCTATTAATTTGCCAACTTTGAAGGAATTCCGTGATCTGAGCTCCTATAAATTGAGGGCTATTATCACATACGATCTCCTTTGGTACGCCGAATCGACATATGATATTCCGCCAAATAAAATCTCTGACTTCCTTTTCTCACACCTGTTTGAATGCACCTACCTCCACCCATTTAGTAAAATAATCAGTGAGAACAAGCAAAATCTTTACATGTCCTTTTGCTTGTGGTAATGGACCCACGATATCCATTCCCGATTTCATAAATGGCCATGGCACAATGATCGGATGTAATAATTCCGCAGGTCTATGCATATTGTTACCGTACCTTTGGCATTTATCATATTTGGCCACGAAACTTTCCGCTTCTTCTTCCATTTTAGGCCAGTAATAATCTGCCCTAATTAAGGTTCTTACCAGTGATCTTCCACCTGCGTGATTCCCGCAATGTCCCTCGTGTATTTCTCTCATTACATACTTTGTTTGCGAAGGTCCAAGGCATCTTGCTAAGGGCCCACCGAACATTTTACGATATAGATTGTCTTGTTTTAAGCAGTACCTAGTAGCCTTTCTTTGAAGCGCATAAGCCTTTTTCTTGTTATCAGGGATGGTTTCATACTGCAAAAAAGCAATAATTTCGTTCCTCCAATCCCAGGTTAAGTTATTAAAATTTACCTCATTCACATCAGGATCAAGAACTGAATGAAATAAATGTATCACTGAGGCATTTGCATCATTTGCCACGTCGGCTGCAGATGCGAGATTAGCTAGGGCGTCTGCTTTAAGATTTTCATCCCTGGGTTTTGCTCTAACTTTCCAATTTTGAAATTATTTTATCAATTCTCGTACCTTTTCTAAGTACTGTTGCATCCTTGCTTCCCTGGCTGTATAAGTCCCCAGTATTTGATTGACTACGAGTTGTGAATTTGATTATAATCTGATTTATACCAAGTTCCCGTGCCAGTTCTAAACCTGCAATCATAGCCTCATATTCTGCATCATTGTTAGTTATGGAATGACATTTGATAGTTTGCCGAATGGTTTCACCCGTAGGTGGTACCAATACGACCCCTAAACCTGCTCCTTTTATGTTAGATGAGCTATCAGTGAATAAAGTCCAAGTTCCTGGGTTAGCTCCATTGAACACCTGTAATTCTTTTTCTGCTTCTAACTGTATTCCCTGGCTAAAATCAGCCACGAAATCAGCTAATACTTGTGATTTTATAGCAGTTCTAGGTTGGTATGCAATTTCGTATTCACTTAACTCTATTGCCCACTTAGCTAACCTACCTGATAACTCATGCTTATGTAATATGTTATGTAAAGGGAAGGCGGTTACTACAATGATACGATGACACTGAAAGTAAGGTCTTAGCTTTCTAGGTGTCATGATTAACGCAAGTGCAAGTTTTTCTAACTGAGGATACCTCGTCTCCGCATCTAACAAAGATTTACTTACGTAATAGATAGGGGATTGTTTACCTTGTTCTTCTCGGACCAAAACAGCGCTTACTGCCACTTTCGAAATAGCAAGGTAAATGAGTAGGTTTTCCCTAGCCTTTGGTTTTGCCAACAAAGGTGGATTTGATAAGTACGTTTTCAAATTCCTAAGTGCCTGTTGACATTCCTCATTCCATTCAAAATGATCCTGCTTCTTAAGGGCTGAGAAGAATTTAAAACACTTCTCTGATGATCTTGAAATGAATCTTCCCAAGGTTGTAATTCTTCCTGTTAATCTTTGAACTTCTTTCTTGTTTGAAAGTATGTCAGGAATTTCCTCAATGGCTTTAATCTATGTAGGATTCACTTCAATACCACGGTTAGAAACAAGAAAACCCAAAAAATTACCTGAAGCAACGCCAAATGCACATTTTTCGGGATTTAGTTTCATATTAAATTTGCGCAAAATCGAAAATGTGTCAGATAAGTGTGATATGTGATCTTTTGAGTACTGAGTTTTAACAAGCATATCATCTATATATACCTCCATGGTCTTTCCTAAATGCTCTTGAAACATCTTGGTAACTAACCTCCGGTACGTTGCACCTGCATTCTTTAGACCAAAGGGAATTACTTTATAACAGTAAGTCCCCCTGTCTGTTATGAATGAAGTTTTTTCTTCATCCCCCGGATCCATTTTAATCTGATTATAACCTGAATATGCATCTAAAAAACTTAACAGCTCGTGACCTGCAGTTGCATCAATTAATTGATCTATATGTGGTAGTAGAAAAGAATCTTTAGGGCAGGCTTTATTAAGATCTGTGTAATCTACACAAACCCGCCACTTACCGTTCTTCTTTGGAACCACAACAGTGTTAGCTAACCAGTTAGGATACTTTACCTCTCGAATGGAACCAATTTTTAGCAATTTTGGGACTTCTTCTTGAATCACCTGATTCTTGAAAGCTCCTTGATTTCTTTTCTTTTGCTTCACAGGGGGGTATGATGGATCTTCATTTAGTTTATGAGTCATCACCTCTGGTGGTATTCCTATCATGTCAGAGTGGGACCAACCAAAGCAGTCCATGTTGGTTTTCAAAAAGTCAATTAACTTACCTTTCATTCCTTGGTCAAGATTGGCTCCTATATAGACTTTTTTATCAGGCCATTGAGCAAATAACACGAGAGGCTCTAATTCCTCTATCGTTGTTTTGATATTTTCCTTCTCTTCTGGTTCTTGAATGGTATCAAACCTTGAGTCTACATCTGTTTGCCCTTGTTCAGTCGAGGTTTGTTTGTGAAGTCCTCAACTGCCTTCTGTGATTGCTATTTACTTTCACTTCTCATGCTTGTATTTGCAACGGAGTTGATAGCCCTGGATATATGTTGATCTCCACGAATTTGACAGATTCCCCATGGCCGATGGAAATTTAATAACTTGATGCAAGGTCGAAGGAACAACATCTATTTCGTGGATCCAGGGTCTCCCAAGAATCATGTTGTAAGCAATCTCCATGTCTACTACCTGGAACTTTGTATCTTTGACGACCCCTTCAGCAAATGTGGTAAGTATTACCTCTCCTTTTGTGACAACACTGGAATTATCAAATCCAGATAGAGTATGCGCCTTTGTTATTACCCTATCTTCAGCTTGCATCTCACGTAATACTCTTAGCAAAATAATATTGACGGAACTACCTAGATCAATCAAAACTTGTTTCACATTAGTATCATGTACAATTAAAGATATTACCAGTGCATCGTTATGAGGGGTTAATACGCCATCTGCATCTGCATCATTGAATGTAATACTGTCTTCCTCTAAAACATGCCGCACCCGTTTTCCTTGGGTAATTGTTAATCTGGAAATTTTGTTAGCTGCAGTATATGATATACCATTGACGTCTTCACCCCCACTTATAACATTAACAGTTCTTTTGGGAGAAGGTGATTTTGGAGGCTCCTACATGTTCTTCATGTAAGCCTGCTTACCTTTCTCACTGAGCAACTCAGTAAGATATCCTTGTTTTAATAAATGATCAACTTCACTTTGTAAGAATCTGCAATCTACTGTTTTATGCCCGTGGTCATTATGAAACTCACACCAATGGTCAGGGTTGCTCCTGTTTGGATTCGATCTCATTTCCTTTGGCCACCGAACCTTATCTCCCATGCTTCTCAAAACAGCCACGAGCTCAGAGGTGCTGACATTGAAGTTATAACCACCGAATCTTGATTTTAAATTTCTATCATCATCTCGTGACTCTTTGTTGCTTCGCTCGTTCCTGAATTTTGATGAAGAACCTAATTCTCTGTTTCTTGATCTATGATCGTACCTTTGATTATTCTGCTTTGACCGTGAGTCTTTTCCCGAAGGTCCCATATAAGGCTCGTACCTATTTTTATCGGACCTTTTTTCGGTCTCCGCCCGTCTCGAACTTATCTTTCTTCTTTTTGGAATTGCGGAACAGTATCTTCCTCAATCCTCAACTTCGTGCTATACCTGTTATAAACATCATTCCACGTTGTAGCTGGGAATTCTCGAAGGCTTTCCTTAAGTCTCCTCGTAGCTTCCGAACTCTTTTCATTCAAATATTGTGAAAGCTATCGCTTCCCAGTTGTCAGATATGCGTGGCAATGTCATTCTTTCACGTTGAAATCTGTCCACGAATTCTCTAAGCAGTTCAGAGTCCCCTTGCTTGATTTTATAAATATCCTCCATTCTTTTCTCTACTTTTTGAGCTGCCGAGTGTGCTTTGATAAAAGAATCTGCAAGCTCAGCAAAAGAATTTATAGAATTTTCGAGTAAAAGAGAATACCATGTTAACGCTCCTTTGGTGAGTGTTTCACCAAATTTTTTGACTAAAACTGATTCAATCTCCTGCTTAGTCAAATCATTACCTTTTACACCCGTTGTGAACGCAGTCACATGATCTCGTGGGTTTGTTGTTCCATCATACTTTGAAATATGAGGCATTTTGAACTTTTTTGGTATTGGGAGTGGAGAAGCACTTGGCTTCCAAGTTGTTGCGAATATCTATCCATATCTACCCTTTTGATTATGGGCGGCACCCCGGGTATCTGCTCTATGCGCTCACTTTGCTCCTTGAGCTGTTTCTGCAAGGCTAGTACTAAATTTTGTAAATCAGAATTAATTACATTACCTGGTTCTCTCTCCTGTGATTTACTGGGAGTTCCACCGCTACCTGAATTAACAAGCCCAGAACGAGGGTTTTCCACAGTGTTATTATTTGGAGTAGGTGTGGGTGTTGCAACAGGTAACTGGTTAACGAGTGCCTCAACAGCTTTGTTGACCTGAGCAGCAATTAATTTCTGCAAAGCTTCATCAACAGCTTCAGCATTTTCAAATTGAGCATACTCGTTTATTTGAGACCCATCAGGAGTACCCCTCACGAGATTGTCGTGGAGAGTCTTGCAGAGTAGGAACTTGAATGTTAATATTCTGTGGACCTCCCTGACTTTGTTGGTTCTCTTGGTTTCCTGGGGTGTTGTCATTGTTATTCGACATAATTGATGCAACAAGGAAGGTTAAATGAAAAGAAAATAGATTATCAGATTCCCGGTAACAGAACCAATTTGTTTAACCAAAAAATAGAATTTCAGTCAAAGCTAGAATTTAGAAGAACATAGGTTACTAATAATCAAAAGAATATGCAAAGGAAAGTAATTTGGGGTAATTAGAGTGTAATCATGAGAAAAAATAAGTAAATCAAAGTATATTCCGATAATATCTCTTGTCCCTACAATTGATCAGATACCTCCCTTTTATAGGTATCTTGAAGATATGTGTTTTCTCCAAATCATAATGAAGCTATTATGAATAATTAAAGACATTGAATGCTACGTTACATAATCATTATAATCAATACAAATTCTCTAACGTATCCAGTATTTAATGCCTGTCAAATTTTGTATCTGCGCTCTTTACTATGGTCAGATCCATTCCTTTTGATTCTTGGATATAAATGACTTAAATAGGTATGGTCACTCGTGTCTCTTCCTTTGTCCTTGCTCGTTTCTATTGTTGCTCGTGTCTCTTGACTAATTATAATTCTTTGACTATTTGACCAGTCCACGTGTCGACACACCATCTTTATATAAATGTAATTTTTCCCAATGCACACATATTGCCCATAACGATTAGTCATTATAATGAGGACAGTTACACTTATATGGTAGTACAAATTCTGTTCCCACCCTTGTAAAGCTTTTAATTCTTTTTTACACATTATCGCTGAAAATATATTATAATTTCTACACTAAAATTCTGACCTCTGTTCAACCTTGTGAATTATTTAATAAGAGATCCGTGCTATTCTCGCTTCTATTTTATTTAAATTTTGTTCCTCTTGCATTTACTTGTTGTTATTATCACTTTTTTCCTTGTTTCTTATTAACAAAGACTAATTTAGTCGCTTAAACTAATTGCTTGAGGTTTTTATTTTATAAATTTAATTAGTTTACCCTTTCAACCGAATTTCAGGGTAAACATATTGAAGGGCCTGGATATGTCTTTATTAGTCTCGGTTAAACTATGACATAATATAATACCCGTTTGTCCCTCCAAAAGAGAACATCGCCACATAACTTAAGAATAATATTATGTGCTATAATTATTACATCTCACCGTACCAAAATCAAAATAATAGTCGACACATTTTAATATATTGCGCTGTAAAGTGACTTTCAAAAATTAGTTTCCCACATTCAAGCCAAAAGATTCTCATCTACTTGCCTATAAGGAGTAAACCCAAAACAGATTAGCTTATGAAGAGTGATGAAGTACTAGCTAAGCTTAATCAACAAAAGAAATTACGGAATAAGTAAATGAAGCAACAGAGATGACTTGACCGACCACGAATTAGCTATACCGGTCAGCCTATAAAAAAAAGTACTTATTTTATTGGGATAGAAAGAAAATATTTTTTCTACATCATAAAAAGATAATATTTTTATTAAAATAAAAAATATACTCTATCTACAATATTAAATAAAAATATTTTTTCTATAAAGGAAAAGAAAGTACTGATTTTGTGTAAAAAAAAATCTACATCATGAAAAGAAACTATTCTTTTTATTAAAACAAATGAAAATATTTTTTCTACAAACTGAAAAGAAAGTATTCGTTGAGAATATAGCAAAGATTTGGGTCAATTTGAGCGAGTTGGGTTACAATCCAATGTTTAGCCCATCTTGACGCAATACTATCTTAACTCAGATAAACTTTGGACAAGAATAGGTAATGGACCCATACAACCCAAACAGCCCATTTGTCACCCCTAAACCTATCATACAAATTTTGTTGTTAAGAAACTGGGGAAAGGAAAATAAAAGAAGGAAAAATGGGAGGGGAGAAAGAGGAAAAATGAAGAGAAATTATATTCACTCCGTTACATGGATTAAGTGAAGAGCAATGGAAGAAATAACAATTTGTGGACTTGGAATTGATATTCAAGGTTGACTAATAATTTGAGTTCCCACCAAAAAATTATTAGAAAACACAAGAATTTTCACCGATTGCCATTTATAAGGATTGGTATTTGATTTTTTCTGTAGTGCAAATATAAATATCCGCTAAAACTTCTCCTCCTCAAAGTCCTCCTTTTTCTCGTCTTTCTTCACCCTTCTTCTCCTTCTTCCTCGTTTTTTTTCTGCAAAACTTATGAGCACATAACTAAAATTAAGGAAAATGAGATATGTGTTGTAGAAAATAAAGACTCATTGTTTTATTTGTGGTTGGAATTGAGTGGATAAGCTCCATTGACCTTATATTTTCTATTCCTAATAATTTGAATTGGTTTAACTGAAAAACAATTGAAGAACATGAAATAACTTATTGAAAAGAGACAAAATGTGTACATTAATTTTTGAAGGTTTGGGTTGATCTAACCATTGATAATAATTGGGATTAGTATTATGAATATCAAATTTAGACGACGACGACAACAATAACAATTCAGTATAATCTTACTAGCGAGGTCTGGGGAAGATAGTGTAGACGCAAACCTTACCCCTACCCTGAGGTAGAAAGACTGTTTTCGACTCTCCCTCCAAGAACTTGACAACGAATAGTTCTTGGAGGGACTCGAACTCACATTCTCTTTGTTGGAAGTGGATGGTGGTCACCACTAGAGCAAATTTAGAGTTGATTTCAAATTACTTTTGAAGTATTCAACAAGTTATGACGAGCTGTTAAGATTATGGGTCAAATTCTAACTATTCGTTAGCATTAGCTGACAAATTTTGACGATCTATGAAGATTTGTAGCCAAACCTTGACGGTTCACCAAGATTTGTGACAAGGCAAATTTCGCAATCGATATTAAAAATCCTAACGCTTTGTCAGATTTTGCTGCCAAGTTCAGGCGCCAAAGTTATTCTTGCATAACCTTTTTAAATGACGTCAAAGTTTACATTGAAAGTTCAGATTTGTGCATGTCATCACCCTGAAGAAAGTAAAGTACACTCTTTTTTTTTTTTTTCGAAACAAATGATTAGTTTCTCTTCAAAAGGGGAGATTTTCGTAAATATGTGTATACGATCAAAATCAAGAAGCATGATTTTGAAGCCTTAAATTGGACTATGAGTTCGAATCCGGGCGACTTAAGGTAGAGGTCAGACCCGATTGGAGGACACCCATCTCGAGGAAGCAGATCGAAGACTTGGCGCGGCCTACATCAAGGGCAGTACAATCTCGAGGGCACTTAAGAAAGAGCGGGAATTTCTCAAGGACATGTGGGTCAGGGCATAAATTAAAGGATAAGATTTGTACGAAACGGTACAGGTTCGTGCTAGGTTGTTATACACATGTACCAGTAGAATTCTTACCTCAATTAGGAATGTACTATTTTAGGGGATTCTCCTCCTATATAAAGGGAACCCCAATTATTTTGTAAGGATCATCTCACATTATTCACTGCAATAGAATATTCTAACTCTGCTTTTCTTGTTTAACGTGCCAACAAGTGTTCTTCAGCTTTATTGCTTTTACTTTGTTATTCATACTTCATTGTTCTTAGCTAACCTCGAGGCCCCCAAGAAGATCAAGCTCGAGGTCCTTATTGTTATAGCAACACTGGTTTGGTTCATCAATTCTTCTTATTTAAACTTAATATTACTTGTATATTCACTAGTATTAGAATAAATCACATATCTTTAAAACCACAAATTATATTTAATTATTACCCGTATTTTTTGAGGTAAACAGTTTGGCGCCCACTGTGGGGATAAAGATATTAGTGATTGTTTTAGTGCCAGTTTTCTGATAACACACGTTATTCTTCACACTTTTTCTTTTCAAAGATTCTTTGATTTCAGGCTTAATCATGTCTAGCACACAGAATGCACCCATTCACCAGGACGAAGGTCTAGGAGAAAACAGCGGTATAGGGGTCGGTATTCCACTCATAAACCCTGGGGGAGTGCCTAACATGGAGCCAGTTGATATCAGTTCGTACAACGCTCTAAACACGGACGCAGGCACAGACCTCGTAAGGAATACACACAGGGAAGCCCAGGCTGGATGCCAGGAAACACGAGGAATGAAAGAAGGAGGAGTCAGCCTCCAGGTGATATTTGAAATGTTGCAAGCCTAGCAGGTCGTCATCGCTCAACTTCAGAGTCAAAATAGAACCCCCAACACAACCGAACCAGTGAACACTCGACGTACAGAACCAATGAGGCCCGATGAAATGGCTCGGGGACTGACCCCGCTATTATAAAAATGCTCGAGGAGCTCACCAAAAGGATAAAGACTGGAGAAAGAAAATTGAAGAAAATGACAAAAAGGTGGAAACATAAAACTTGAGGGTCGACCAGCTACCCGGAGAACCTCCGATTTTAAAAGGACTAGACTCGAAGAAGTTCGTGCAAAAACCATTCCCCCAGAGTGCGGCTCCAAAGCCCATCCTGAAGAAGTTTCAGATGCCAGATATCCCGAAATACAATGGAACCACTGATCGCAACGAGCACATTACCACATACACTTGTGGCATAAAAGGGAATGATTTAGAAGACGATGAGATTGAATCAGTTTTGCTAAAAAAATTTGGGGAAACTCTGTCTAAAGGTGCCATGATTTGGTACCATAACCTACCCCTAAACTCTATCGATTCGTTTGCCATGCTGGCAGACTCATTTGTGAAGGCACATGTTGGTGCCATAAAAGTTGTACAAGGAAATCCGACGTATTCAAGATAAAGCAAAGGGAGAACGACATGCTGAGGGAGTTTGTATCCCATTTTCAATCAGAATGAATGGAGTTACCGCTAGTCTCCAATGACTGGGCCATACAAGCTTGCACTCAGGGACTGAATGAATGAAGCTCAATAGCTTCGAAGCAGCTGAAGCAGAACTTGGTCGAGTATCCCGCTGTAACTTGGGCGGATGGGCGGATGTGCATAATAGGTACCAATCAAAGATTAGGGTCGAGGATGACCAGTAGGAAGCCCTCTCGGGCTCAGTTTATCCAAGTAGGGTACTAGCAAGGGAGTCAGGAAATGCAGACAGGGGGCCAAGATCGAATAAGGAAAGATATCAGTCATACATCGAGGATCGAAGGAATATGTCAAAGTGTAACATACCTCGGAATGATCGAAGAATAGATCGAGATCAAAGTTCCCGGGGACTCATGAGCAAAACCAGGCTTGATAGGCACTTGGGACAAGCAGAGGCGCCCAGATTATCGAAGTACAACTTCTGCGTCGATGCCTCGGGGATCGTCTCGACCATTGGAAAATTAGAGATACTAGATTTCCCAAGCCTATACAGACTAATCCTTCTCAAAGGAACCTCGACTTGATGTGCAAATATCATGGTACTCACAAGCACAGAACCGAAGATTGCAGGTAGTTAAGCGAAGAAGTGGCTAGGTTATTCAATGAGGGACACCTTCGAGAATTCCTAAGTGATCGGGCTAAAAATCACTTCAGGGAGAGAGATGTAGGCAGGAATAATGAACTTGAATAACCTCAACATGTCATTCACATGATCATCGGTGGAGTTGACGTACAACAGGGGCCTATATTCAAGCGTACCAAAGTATCCATCACAAGGGAGAAACGGACTCAGGATTACATGCCCGAGGACACTCTCACATTCAGCAAGGAAGAGGTCGAGGCCATATCTCAGCCTCACAACGATGCACTGGTAATTTCTATCCTTTTAAATAAAGTTCAAGTTAAACGTGTTCTCGTGGATCCAGGTAGTTCGGCAAATATAATCCGGTCAAGGGTCGTGGAGCAGCTAGGGCTGCTCGATCAAATCATATCGGCATCTCGAGTCTTGAATGGCTTTAACATGGCAAATGAAACAACAAAGGGAAAAATCATCCTCCCAGTCAACGTGGCCGAAACCATACAAGACACCAATTTTCATGTCATCGAAGGTGACACGAGGTATAATGCTTTGCTTTGAAGGTCGTGGATCCATAGCATGAGGGCGGTGCCATCGACCCTCCATCAAATGATGAAGTTCCCAATAAAGGGTGGCATGAAAATAGTATATGGAGAGCAGCATGCAGCTAAGGAAATGTTTGCAGAGCACGACTTGGAACCGGTATCAGCACCATCCATATCGGAAAAGTCGAAGGACGAGCAGGTGGCCAAATAGCAATCACAGCCCGTGCCCTCGGTTGAGCCTGAGGGATAGGTGTCCGACGAACAGGTTGATGAGGAGGAAGAAGAAGATTTTCTCACCCCTCGAGCCTTCATCGCTCCCAAAGAATCGGATGCAATGAAGTCCACTGTCGAGGAACTTGAACATGCCATATTGATCGAGCATTTCCAAAATGAAAGGTATACCTGGGAATGGGGTTAACCCCGAACTCAGGAAAAAACTCATTCAATTTCTTATTGATAACATTAATTGTTTTGCCTTATCCCACTTAGACATGATAGGAATCCCACCGGAGATAACTACCCATCAACTAAGTGTTGATCCCAGATTTAAACCGATGAAGTAGAAAAGGATACCTCAGGCTGAAGTAAAGCATGCATTCATCAAAGAAGAGGTATCCAAACTTCTCAAAATAGGATCCATTAGGGAAGTAAAATATCCTGAATGGCTAGCTAACGTAGTGGTAGCACCTAAAAAGGGGAATAAACTTAGAATGTGTGTAGACTACAAGGATTTGAACAAAGCATGTCCTAAAGATTCTTTCCCACTGCCCAACATCGATCGATTGATCGATGCTACGGCTGGCCACGAGATCCTTACCTTTCTCGATGCCTACTCCGGTACAATCAGATTCAAATGAACCCGGAGGACCAGGAAAAGACTTCATTCATCACGAAGTATGTTACATATTGCTATAATGTAATGCCCTTCGGGCTAAAGAACGCAGAAGCCACCTATCAGCGCCTAGTTAATAAAATGTTCAAACACCAGATAGGCAAATATATGGAAGTTTATATTGATGACATGCTAGTTAAGTCCCTGCGCGTAGAGGACCATTTGACTTACTTGCAGGTGGCGTTCGATATCCTAAGAAAGTAGAACATGAAGCTCAACCCTGAGAAGTGCGCTTTTGGAGTCGGCTCGGGCAAGTTCTTAGACTTCATGGTGTCGAATAGGGGGGGATAGAGATCAACCCGATAAAATCAAATCCATTAAGGAGATTACCGTGGTGAACAATGTGAAAGTTGTACAACGGCTGACCGGGAGGATAGCTGCCCTAGGCCGATTCATCTCGAGGTCATCAAATCGAAGCCATTATTTCTTTTCCCTACTCAAGACGAAGAACAACTTCGTATGGACCCTGGAATGCCAACGAGCCTTGGAAGAAATAAAATGGTATCTCTCAAGCCCACCTCTGCTCCACACTCCAAAGGAAGATGAAATGCTCTACTTGTATTTAGTCGTGTCCAAGATGGGCAAGTGGTGTGTTGGTTCGGGTAGAGCAAGGTATGCAATTCCCTATCTATTATGTGAGTTGGACCCTAGGAGATGTTGAAACCAGGTATCCCCATTTGGAAAAGTTAGCTCTTTCATTAATAAACGCATCTAGGAAACTAAAACCATATTTTCAATGCCATCGTATATGTGTGTTGACCACGTACCCACTTTGAAATGTCTTGCATAAACCCGAATTGTCTGGCAGGTTGGCCAAATGGGCCATCGAACTTGGAGGAAATGATATCGAATATCATCCTTGAACGGCTATCAAGTCCCAAATTTTGGCGGACTTCATGGCCGATTTTGCGTCTACCCTCATGCCCGAAGTAGAAAAGGAACGCTTGTTAAAAATGGGTATATCGTAGGGGGTATGGACCCTCTTCATAGACGGTGCCTCGAATGTAAAAGGGTCTGGGCTCGGCATCATTTTAAAATCGCCTACATGCAGTGTCATTAGGCAATCTATCAAAACTTCTAAGTTGACTAACAATGAGGCCGAGTATAAGGCCATGATTGCAGGTCTTGAACTAGCCAAGGGCCTTGGGGTAGAGGTTATCGAGACAAAATGAGACTCTCTTTTGGTAGTAAATCAAGTAAATGAGAGCTTCGAGGTTCGAGACGACCGAATGCAGAGGTACTTGGACAAGCTTCAAGTGACATTGCACTGTTTCAAGGAGTGGACGCTGGATCATGTACCTTGAGAGCAGAATAGCGAGGCCGATGCACTTGCAAACTTGGGGTCATCGATTGAAGAAGATGATATCATCCCTGGGACTGTCGTCCAACTATCGAAGTCGGTGGTAGAAGAAGGCCATGCAGAGATTAATTCAAGAAGTTTAACGTAGGATTGGAGGAATAAGTACATCGACTACCTGAATCATGGGAAACTCCTCGCAGACCCAAACGAGTCGAGAACACTTTGAACCAAAGCAGCTCGATGAAAATAGAACATTGTACAGAAGAACCTTGGATAGACCACTGGTAGTATGCTTGGGACCCAGGGATACCGATTACGTACTATAAGAAATCCACGAGGGTACTTGTGGGAATCATTCTGGTGCAGACTCTCTGATTTGTAAGGTGATTAGAGCGGGGTACTATTGGGATACCATGGAAAAGGATACCAAGGAGTTCGTTCGAAAGTGTGACAAATGCCAAAAATTTGCACCGATGATCCATCAACCCGGTGAATAACTCCATTCGGTCTTATCCCCGTGGCCATTCATGAAATGGGGGATGGACATCATCGGCCCCCTACCAATGACGTTAGGTAAAGCTAGATTTATTTTGCTTATGACTTACTACTTCTCAAAATGGGTAGAAGTGCATGCCTTCGAGAAAAGAAGAGAAAAAGAAGTCATCGACTTCATATGGGACCACATCATAGGTCGGTTCGGGATACCCGCCGAAATAGCATGTGACAATTGAAAGCAGTTCATCGGAAGCAAATTAACAAAATTCCTCGAGGACCATAAAATCAAAAGGATTCTATCAGAACCTTACCACCCAAGTGCAAAATGGTCAGGCTGAGTCCACAAATAAAACCATCATTCGAAATTTAAAGAAAAGGTTAGATGATGCTAAGGAGAAATAGAGAGAAGTGCTGCCCGAGGTGATATGGTCATATCGAACAACTTCGAAGTCGAGCACGGGGGAGACCCCATTTTCTTTGGTATACGGATCCGAAACATTGATCCCAATCGAAGTCGGGGAACCTAGCGTCAGGTTTAAGCATGCCATCGAGGCCTCAAATCACGAAGCTATGAATACTTCTCTCGAACTACTTGATGAAAAACGTGAGGCCACATTGATTCGAATGGAAGCGCAAAAATAAAGGATCGAAAGGTATTACAACAGAAGGACGAACCTTCGACATTTTGGAGTCGGGGACTTAGTCCTAAGGAAAGTCACTCTCAACACTCGGGACCCAAACGAAGGGAAGCTAGGTACCAATTGGGAAGGACTGTACCGTCTCCTCGGAGTCGTAAGGAAAGGATCCTACAAACTTAGCACAATGGAAGGCGAGCAACTACCAAACAATTGGAATGTATCGATGCTCAGGCGATACTACTGTTGAGGCATGACCTTCTCCTCTTTTCCATTTATATTTAAGACTAACTCCTTGCAGATGTTTGATGGAAGATATCGAGGCATCTTTCAGCTCGAAGACCTTGGGTTTGAAAGCATGCCTTGCACTCTTTTTCCCCTTAGATCGGATTTTATCTCAAATGGGTTTTACCGGCAAGGTTTTTAATGAAGCAACACCTATATGCTGCCTAAGGAACATTCAATAAGTAAGGTCTTGCAGCAGGATTTTACATACTTCTCTGGGAGGAAAGGATTATCAAATCTAGGCACAGATCTTGCATGAGGCACCAAAATTTTCCGTAATTGTTTCAAGGCCTTCTCCTCCTCCATCTAACCAAATTCAAGTAAAAATTAGTCTAAAGCACATCGTTATAGTAGCTCGAAATAACACCATGAAGATTCAATCAACCTCAAATACCGGGGGGCATCACCCTCGGAGGTTATATTTTTGAGAAAGATACTTCACGCCTAAGGGAGGCCCTCAATAGGAGAACTTTATAATGGTCCAAACGGTCAAATGAACCGTGTCCATATAGAATAGTCGAGCCCCAACGACATAACATGTACGCATGTATCAATTATTTAAAGAAGCATTCTGGTTATATCAAAAATACTTTGTATCTCATATGAGCTCTACATTTACAATCCTAAAGGAAGCGGCTCAAGGGCCAAAGTACCTCGAAATACTCGTGGACTGTCACTGATAGTCAATGCATCTGAGCCACTAAAAATTTGGATTCATACGACCTCAAAGAGGCTAAAAATTCGGATTCATAAGACCTCAAAGAGGCACCCCCTCGAAACAAAGGCCAAGGCCAATATACTCGGGGACTAGCTTTTCAAACAAGTTCGGAAAGTTATCGGGAAACAAGTTGAAGTGACAAACCTGAAGGCTACAGCCATACTAAAGACTACGCCAAATATAAGACGTCCGACTTCCGCTATAAAATTAAAGGCCTTCAAACATTGAAAAATCGGTTAAGTCAGGTTATCCCCGGATAAAGCAAAATCTAAGGGGCCTCGATAGATTCGGCCCCCGAAAAATCTAAGGGCTTTGATAAGTTAGCCCTCGAATAATCCAAAGGCTTCAATAATACCGGCCTTCGGAAAAACCCTAAGAGGTATTTGATTATGTCTACACTAAAGAAATGAATAATAAGGTTCCGATACGTCGAGCCTTCGAAAAACCCAAGGGGTACATAAACACATGTTGTGAGCAAGTGATTTTTGCCCTATATGAATTACTCCTACACAATCCAAGAAAGTATATTTTTCCAATTATTTTTTGCCATTTTATATGAATTTTGTAGAATTTTAATTAATTGTTTGCATTTTTATACACGTTTAATTTTATTAAAATCATGAAAATACAAGAATATACCTGCATTGCATTTAGGTTTAGTTTTTACATTTTTTAGGATTAATTTTTAATTATTTGTTTTATAAAAAAATAAAAATCACAAAAATAGCTCATTTTACATTTTTTTACCTTTTAATTTTTAGATTATTGATTTCTCTTTTAATTTAGGATTAAGTAACTTTTATAATTTTTGTAATTAGATAATTAGTCTAATTTTACATTTAGATAATTTAGGATTTTAATTTTAGGATTTCATTAATTAAAAAAAATAGAAAAACGAATTGAAAGGGTCTAATACATTTTGGGCTGAAAATTCAAATTGTCCCAATTTCCCCAGCCCAAAACCCGTCCAAAAGTTGCCCCTAACCCAAGCCCAATTTTGCCTGCCCGGTCAAACCCCTTCTCCCCAAAACGACGTAGTTGCATGGCAAAACTACGTCGTTTCATTTATTCCACCCCATTAAACGACTCAAACCCCCTGGTTTTTATTAATCTAAATCGGTTAAACCTAAAATACCTAGGTTTTCATCCTCTTTGAAATCGCCGCCCACCTTCGCCGCCTCTCCGCCGCCCGGAAATCGTCTCATTACGGCGGAGCACCTCCAAAAACCTCCAAATTTTAACCATCCAATCCCCATCACCTCCTCGTCCATATCCCACAGTTAGTTTCTCCAAAAGATCACTCAATTTCTCTGAATTGTAGATCCAAGAATAAAAATCCAAGTTTTTTTTTTGTCCAAATTTTCTAGATTAAATCCTCAATCCATGTTAAAACCTGCATGAATTCCCCATTTTTGCAACGAACAGAGTCGTTTAGTCTCGAGATTATCCCATCTCACAGATTAGTCGGATTTTAAGGAAAATAATTCGTTCATGACCCAAACCCTCTAAGCCTTTGCCTCGTCTGACCTTGGCCATATGATGGGGATTATTGCATAAAGCATTGTCCATGGACGAGAGTCCGACCAGTGTTCATGTTATAATTTTTGCCGTAGGCCGAGTTTGTCCGTCCGAATTCGAATCAAGACCTTGTTATTCTTCTCAGAAGGCATTGAAGATTGTTTGATTCCACCGGTATACCTCTCCTCCCGCTTTTCTTCTCAATTTCTATTGTGAGTCCATTTCTATCTAAAGAATTTTGATTATTTTTTTAGGGGGCAAAATTGACCAATTAGTGATTAATAGCTTATTAATTAGATTTATTTGTTGTCATTAATATAGATTTTTTTAGAAGCACCATGAGTTTCTGTTAATTAATTACTGTTTTATTCTCTGCATAAGCTTTTATTTGTTTTTGGGTTTGGCTTCTTTTGGATTTCTGCTAGTATGAGAAAAAGGGCCCAAGTAAGTATTGGGCTTAAGTCCTATACGCTACAGGTCCAATACTGCTGGTAAAAATTTCTAAAGCTGTAAAAAACAAAAAAAGGTGGGGTAAGTATAGGGTTGTTGGGTTTGGAATTGGATTGGATTTGAATAAACATATAGGAAGATTCTAGAAAAGAGCTAACAGGGATCATCCTGGGGCAAAGGGGTTTTAAGTTAATAAAATCAGAAACTTGAGGGTCCTTTTTGAATTACAAGAACTGATTTGGTTGCCCTAAAATCCCTTCTATAAAAGGACCATCTTGCCAATGATTAGGGCACAGAAAAAAGAGTGAAAAAAGAGGGAACGACTAAAAATACTCTCCAAAAGGTTTTCTGAAGAAATTTTTTGAGTTCTTTCTATGATGAGGTTCTTTCTTGGTTGGGTTTCAGAGATTGGGAAAGGATCCTGGGTTGATTCACTGCTGGTTTTGTTTGGTCTGAGCTAGAAATTGCAGCTTGTTTTGTTCCTTAGGCTATTTTCTTTGGCTAGGTATTCTTTTGAACCCTCTTGTATGTTTGACTGAGTTGCTTCAAATAAAACTGCTGATTTCTTAAGTTTTCTGAGCACAAATGAAGCTTGCTTGTTTGTTCTTACAATGTTCTTGGGATTTCCAGCCCTGTTTGAAATCTTAAATCTGTTTTGGTTCTTGTATTCTTTGCATTTGTGTTGTTAAGTTGTACAATGGCTTGAGTTTTTTTTTACAATGGAAATGGTTATTAGTATTCATGCAATTTGAATTTCATGCTATGTTCTCCTTCTTTCTCTCAGAGACATGACTATGCTTTTAGTAGCTTTGTCTTTGGTTTTAAAAGTAGTATAGCAGAGGTTTTACTATAAGTGGTTTATATATGAAACCATGTGGATTTTTTTTATTTGAAGAATAGGAAGGTTATTTGCTATTGATTAATTTGGCTGAAGTTTGCAGATCTGACCACTATTGGTTAGATGGGTAAGCCATGAAGCCAAAAGGAGGAATTTAAGGTTGCTAAAAGAGGTTTGAGAGCTGAAGAATCCAGTTATACCATGTTTTAGTTTAGTTATATCATTATTCAATAATTTTTGTACACATTATAAGGCCTGAGTACTATGATTTTTGATTGAAAAGGCAAAGATTGCAAATGTCACCTTCTAATAGCCCCTTTTGTCTTATCTGTATGCTTGGCATGCTGTTTCATAATCACTCATTTGGCCATTTGTATAAAGGGCTATTTTTGGAGCAATCTATTATATTGGGCTTGGCTGAAGTCAGTCATCAGCTCAATAAGAAATTCCAGTAGATTATTCAAGGGCCTAAAAATGGTATCGTATATCTGACCCATAGTCTTATAGTTAGAATTCATGATTTTCTATCCTAACTCAATTCACCCATTTTTGAGTTCCAATTTGATCGTATTTATGTTCTTGAGTTTTAGTTTATTAATTTGTTTATGACTAATTTAAGTATACAAACTACAAAGGCCCTTTTATTATCAAAGCTATTGGGCTCGAGGCTGGGCCCAACAAAAGAAGCGCATAGATTTGAAGTCACAAAGACTTCTAAAAATCTCAAACGTTTTTGTCTTGGACCCATTTCAGAGACTTCGCATATAGCGTGTTTTCAAATCGACTTTAGAGAGTAAAAACGGGCATCTATTAGTTTGCTGAAACGTTTTTTTTATTGAGGTGTGCCATTTGTAATCAAACCCCACAATTAATGGCCCTCACATAAATATAAAATTAGTAGAGAAAATGTCTTGAATTTTCGTAGTTTACTTTAGGCGCGTTAATTAATTAATTGTCATGTCTATGGGTACGGTTCCTGTGACGTAGTTGTGACGCTTAATTACTAAAATCCTGGGGTACATTTATGTTACCGGGCCACATTTTAATCTTTAATAATTTAAACATGTTGTAGATCGTGGGTACGGTTCCCGTGACATGATTCACAATATGTAATAATAAATAATTAAAAGCGGTTATAAAGTTTTAAAAATGCACAATAGTTTTAAAACACATAGTAAATCAGATAATAGGCCAATTATTAATAGTTTAAGCGACTGTGCTATAACTACGAAACCCGGGAATGCCTAACACCTTCTCCCAGGTTAACAGAAATCCTTATCTAGAATTTCTGGTTTGCAGACTTATAAAGTAAAGTCGAAATTTCCTCGATTTGGGATTGTAAAATAAACCGGTGACTTGGGACACCAAATAAACTATTCCAAATGGCGACTCTGATAAATAAATTAATCCCATGTCGATTAATGTCACTTTAATTGGAAAAACTCCTATATACCCTCGGGTGGTAAAAAGGTGGTGTGACAGCTCTAGCGACTCTGCTGGGGAATCATAATCCAGAACTTCCGGTTCAGGGTTCAAGAATTTGAACTTAGAATAATTGTTATAATTGGCTTTATTTATTATCTGATTTTTACATGTTTGAGCCTAATGTGCTAAATGCCGCTTTTTACCGCTTTGATATTATTTGAATTGTATATAAACTGTTACGAAACCCTTCTCTTCTCATCTTTGGGGATGTGCACGCTGGTGTGACTCCTCTTTCTGTTAGTATCATACCTTAAATTAGAAAGAGGCTCGGACAAGTTACAAAGCTAGATGGCCTTTTGGTTCCCGGTACGTATCCCCCTAGCTCGAGTTGTCCGCTCGGGGACACCAAGTCTAGAACAATATACCCAAGTTTTAAACCTAGAATAACTCAGCCTCATGCCGGATCCCTAGTAGGAACGTTTGTTTGCATCATGTACATTTGACTTTGGGGACTCAACACAGGGGTTGGGTCCGTCTAGGACAGGTGGACCCCAGAATCAAAAGACCATCCTGATATATTGTTTACGTGCTACTTGTACAATTATTTGCTTTGGTTTGCATGTTGACCGGTTGCTAGAATAGGGAGGAAATTGGGAAAAATAAAATTGAGGTATGAGAGAGATAATTACCGGCCTTTGAAAACCTGGTATCCAAAATATACCGAAACTTTGCCGAAATTTTGAAAGAAAAAGAGAGAATGGGAAAAAGGAAAGGAAAATGGTTTCAAAACATTTCATTATGTCAAAACTGACCGAACTACGCAGGTTTGATTCTCACCAGATGTGGGATACGTAGGCAACCTTCATCGGGTCCAGCCTCGCTTTTTGGAAAAAATAACCCAAAATTTTGAAAAATGTCTTCATTTGTTGTCAAAATGAATTGGGTAATGCCGTTTTTGCCTAAATAAGTCAAACGCTCCGACAGGGCGCCGGAAGGCTGTTTTTGCAAGAATAGCCACCGAAGGTTTCTTTGATTACCTAGCAAGCACAACCCTAAAATCTTCCTTTTAAAGTGCTGAAGGGCCGTATTTGCTAAACTAGCCATGTTATTTATTTTTTTTGCAAAATTGACCTCTTTTATAAAATTCGCTTTGTTTTAAACCAATCACCTTAATTTAAATGTGCAGAATGAGCACGAGTCAAAACTTTCCAATGAAAGTCATGACCAAGATTCCTTTGGAGCTACATATGTGGTGGGACGATTTGGGTAAATCAGGACAAGACATGGTCAACCATCATTTGGGGGGTCTCACCAGGTTGTTAAAGATCAAGCCTAGAGGAGACATAATAAAAGCACTGGTGACATTTTGGGATCCAGCTCATAACGTGTTGCATTTCTCTGACTTCGAGTTCACACCCTCTTTAGAAGTGATAACTGGTTATGTTGAGAGTACCGAAGCCTTACGACATAAATACCTAGTCGCCCCAAAGGCTGTTACCCCTCATAAGTTTTTGGATTTACTAATGATAAGCAGGGTGGTCCAATATGCAGATTTGGCGGCTGGGTTTTCCACTCCACAGTTCATATAGTAGCGGTACGGACACATAGGGGGATTTGAAAATCCGGAAAGCAAAATTTGTAGCAAAGGGAACCGACTAAAATGGGAAGAGCATAGATGCTTTACTTTCATGGTGGTATTTTTAGGTCTTCTAGTGTTTCCCAAGAAGGACGGGAATATCGATGTACGGATAGCCGGTTGTCAACACTTTGCTTACCAATGCCAAAAGCACCCTCGCACCCATGATAATGTCTGAAATATTCCGAGCTCTCACAGCCTGCAAAGCTGGAGTAGATTTTTTCGAGGGGTGAAACTTGTTGCTACAAATGTGAATGATTGAGAATCTATGTCATCGTCTTCGGCACATGAACTATGGGTTGACAGGGAAAAGCTGCATAGAGGAGTTTTATACAAGGGTCGATGGGTTCAAAATGCCAGAAGGGGTCGCATAATGGATATCTTTCCTCCGCTCCGTCACTGCAAATCAGATATAATGGACATTGGGTTGGCTTCCCGTTGATGAAATCATATACATGCCAGCCACCGGTACTCACTTCCTCCTGATGGGTCTCAGAAGTATCCAACCTTATGCCCCGTACCGGGTCTTGAGACAGCTAGGAAGATGTCAAATAGTTCCCAAGGATGAAGACCTTAGCCTTCATGTGGTCGAGATCCGTTCTGATGGCCAATTTCATGAAGTAGTGGTTCGCCAGATTTGGAGTGAGTGCCAGTATTTGATGGCAAATACTCGAGTATGTGATCTATCCAAAGGTGGAGTCTCACCTGATTACCTCGCTTGGTACAAAAGGAAAGTTGAATTTGGAAGGCTAGCTAAAAGACCCCACCTCCAAGAATTTGTTGAAGCATCGCAAGAACAGTGGGAGTGGTTGACAAAAGAAAATTAATACCGGGAAACCATAAGCAGGTTAGAAGGGCAGATCAGAGACCTTAAGTTTGATAGTGATGTGCAAGCCGCTGCGGATAAGGGTGAGAAGAAAACGTTAGCCCAAGAAAATGAAGTCCTCCGAGCCCAGATCCAAAGGATGAAGATAGCTGCTGAGAATCCGGAAAGAAGCTGAGCAGATGAAAGACTCATTAATGGTCTTAGGAAGAAAATATGTGAGTACGGGAATGATTTAGAAAACTCCAAAGGTAGTTTGGCAAGAGCCCGGGCATAGTTAGCGAAGAACGCAGAGGGATGGGCAGAGTTTGTTCGGCAATTAAAAAGGAAATATGATGGAGAAGTCACAAACCTGAAGAAAAAGCTAACTACCCTCGAGAATGAGATGGCTAAACGAGCCGAGAGAGAATATTGCTACGCTTTGATGGCACGGCTAGAGGGAGACCTACAGCATTTGCAAAAGCAAAATCACACGGCCACCCAGGTTTTGGAGGCTAGATCTCAGCAGATTGGGCGGTTGTTGCAAGAAAAGTACATCATCCTGGAAAGGGATAGAAGAATCGCCGACTACATTGTGATGAAGTGCAATGAATGCGAGGACATGAGCTAGGTCCATGTTCTTGGCCACAGTAATGATCTTTGTTCGCTAGATAATGGATGATCTCTATCGCCTCCAGGATGACATGGCGCGTAGGCCCGCAGCAAGACCAGCTGGTGTCCCTAGGGCAGGATTGGAAGCACTTATGTACTCCTGATAGTTTTCTCTTTTCGAGTCTGTATTTTTATTCCTAGAGTATGTTTTGAGTCTGTTTTAGTTTTCAATTCTCAAGTATGTAGGATCGAGTCTTTGTAATAGAGAAAAATTAGAAGTCTTGTTTTTTGAAAAACCCAAAACGTGTTTATTTATTTCGCATTTATCCTTGAACTACATGATGATCTGATTCATGCGGCGTCGTGATATGTAGGCAATCCCCATCGGATCCAGTCATGGTTTTTAAATAACTCAAATAAAAGAGAAAATGATGAAAAGAGAAAACCAAAAGAGAGGAAATAAGAAAAAGAGAGAAAACAAGAAAAAGAGAACGAAAACAAGAAAGAAAACAGTGAGAGAATGCAAAAGGGAGCAAGAGAAAGACCGGGGAGATAAACAAAAGCCGGGATGAGACATGCAATCGTTGCAAAACATGTAGAAACACATTTAACTGTATATGTGCATCACACGCCCAATGTGCGATTCCCTATGTGTTAATTGCTTCGAACTAACCAGGTTTGTTGTGTCTATTGTTGAGTATAGGTTCTGTTCTAAGGTGATTGGTTTTGTGGTAACCTGGCTTCGCACCCTTACTTTACAAGATTTAAGGGAAGTGTAGAAATGTTATCAGAAGGTCATCCACCAACAAGTCCCATCCCAGAGGATAGCCCGCTATCGGTTATCCTAACCTCAGAGTTAGCGGCTGCTGAAGTGAATAGGGTACTGCGCCTCCGCATGTTGGAAATGTGGGACGCTTGGTCCAATGGTAGAGATCCACCAAGTGCCATACCTGGTTTCCCTGAGCTACTTCCTAGAGCAAGTGGAACTTCCAACATCCCAATAAGTTACCCGAACACCCCACTCAGATACCCCACCATCTCAGCCCACTTCACCGGAACACCTTCTGAGGTTCGCCCCCAGGTGATTTTAGGAGTGGCCTCTCACATATTCACCGCACCACCAACCTCGGCTACGGCACAGCCAACTTTGCCCAGGCCAAGCTTTGATCCATCATCCTTTACCTTACAAGTACCATCTTTTCCACCAGACACTGCCCATTTTACCACCAATTCTTACCCTCAACAACCCCGGTATGAGTTTATCGTGGGGCAAGATAGAGCTACAAATAATCCAGAGCAAGAGGAAATCACTCGAAAAATGAAAAACATGGAACAAAGCCTTAAGAATATACAAGGTTTAAGTGGCCAAAAGAGCGTATCCTACGCTAATTTATGTATGTTCCCTCATGTGCATTTACCCATCGGTTTCAAGACCCCCAAGTTCAAAAAGTATGATGGGCACGGGGACCCCATAGCCTACCTCAAGAGGTATTGCAATCAATTGAGAGGGGCAGGCGGAAAAAAAAAGCTCCTAATGGCTTATTTCGGAGAGAGTCTAGTTGGCATTGCATCCGAGTGGTACATGGATCAAGACATATCTCGCTGGCACATATGGGATGATTTGGCTCGAGATTTCATCAGGCAAATCCAGTACAACATAGACATAGCTCTAGATAGAAATTCATTGTCTAATCTAAAAAAAGAAGTCTTCGGAGAGTTTCCGAGAATATGCTGTTAAATGGCACGAACAAGCGGCCAAGGTAAAGCCCCCGATGGACGAGACCAAGATGGTCAGTGTTTTTCTACAGGACCAAGAGGCTGACTATTTCTAGAATATGATGTCTATAATAGGAAAGCCG
Organism: Nicotiana tabacum; assembly: GCF_000715075.1. Classification (NCBI taxonomy): domain Eukaryota; kingdom Viridiplantae; phylum Streptophyta; class Magnoliopsida; order Solanales; family Solanaceae; genus Nicotiana; species Nicotiana tabacum. Next base: position 45,994,439 of record NC_134084.1, read on the forward strand.
TTTGCTGAGGTTATCAAAATTGGGGAGATGGTCGAAAATGGTTTGAAGACAGGCCACATATTGAGCCAGTCTGCTATAAGAGCTACGTCTCAAGAAATCCATAGTGGGTTAGGAGGTGTAGCAAACAAAAAGAAGAAGTGGCAATGGCGGCTTCAAGCTTGAGGAACCCCCGTCAACCCCGAGGTTACTTCCCGCCAAACTCCCCACAACATTATTATCCTTACCGGGATATGGCTTACGTTATGGCTCCTCATCCTTACGCGGTGATGAATTCCCAGCCATACGCTCGGCCATAACAATAGTTTAACCAAAACCGAGCTCCATTTCCTAGAAATAACACTCCTCACCAAGCTCCATATAATCCCCTTCCCCCACAAAATAATTTTCCATACAATGCCCGTACCTGGGAGCCACCCAGAAGAACAAACTTCACGCCTATTGGTGAATCATACTCTAGCCTTTTCCCTAAGCTAGTCCAAATGGGTTTGTTGCAAGCCGTACCCCAAACTAGGCAAAACCCAGAGTCGCCCTCCTACCGACATGGTACTCGATGTGCTTACTATTCAGGAGCGGAAGGGCATGACACTGAAGACTGTTGGACTCTCAAAAGAGCAATCGAAAACCTAATAGAGCAGAAAAGGGTAGTGCTGAAAGATGAAGACATCCCCAATGTGACCAACTCCCATTGCCGGCTCACAATAACGGGCCAGTTATTGGGATGATTTGCAAAGATAAAGAGTTTGACCCAGCTCTAAAAGCCATCATTGCTATCGCCGGTGTTGAAAAGAAGCGAAGGGAGGTTGCAAAGCAAGGCAAAGGGGAGAAGAAGAGTAACTCCACCCCTCAAAGTGCAGAAAAGACAGTGGAAACCAAAATAGGGGCAGCACCCCCTAAAGACGCCATTCTTTATGTTCTCCGGGCCTCCAGGAAAGAACAATTGGTACTATGTCCCCCAAGAGGTTCGAGCTTAACAAGGGACCTAAGATATACGTGCCGAGAGGGACTTATGTGGCGCGGGGGCCGGTAATTTCACCAAGGCTGAATGAGCCCGTGGTTATCAGCCGCGCACCACAGAAGCCCATGAAGGACCCCACTGCAGTGCCCTGGAACTACAATAGAGCAATTATGACATACAAGGGGAAAGAAATCATAGGGGAAGTAAATGAAACCAACCAATTTGGAAAGTACCTCAATCTGGAAGAAGTGAACAACGCCAAGCAGAAGCGCTTCCTGCTCAAAAAGCCAGTTAGTACCGAAGAAGCAGAGGAGTTCTTCCGAAAAATGAAAACTGTGGACTACGAGTTAATTGACCAACTCCAGAAGTCTCCCTCTTAGGTTTCGCTCTTGTCTCTACTGATAAGCTCGACTGAGCACCAGAAAGTATTGATAAAGACCCTAAATGAAGCATATGTTCCGATTGAAACCACTGTTGAGCAACTGGAAAGGATGGCGGAATGATTCTTTGAAGTCAACTGGATTTCATTTAGCAAAAATAACTTGCCCCCGGAAGGGGCCGCCCACAACAAAGCTCTTCATATGACAGTTAAGTGTGAAGGGTACTATGTGAAAAGAGTCATGGTGGATGGCGGATTAGGGGGCGACATATGCCCTCTCTCAACTTTGCAAAGAATAGAAATTGGGACTGAGAGAATTAGGCCTAACAATGTTGTGTGTGTGCTTTCGATGGAATTAAGAGAGACACAATAGGGGATATTGATTTGATCTTGACTATCGGTCCTCTGGATTTTGAAGTGACATTTCAGGTCTTGGACATGGATACCTCCTATAATTTTCTCTTAGGAAGGCCTTGGATCCATGCTGCAGGGGATGTGCCTTCTACTCTCTACCAAATGGTAAAATTTGAACACGAAGATCAGGAAATTGTGGTCCATGGAGAGGACGAGATTTACAGGGACCCGTCAGTCCTGTGTCTCGAGGCTAGGGAAGGTAGCGAGCACATAGTCTATCAAGCTTTTGAGGTTATGGTCGCAGATCAATGTGAGGAAGGGAGCCCGTGTCCTCAACCCTTTGTGTCAAATGCGTCATTCATGGTCGCTACTGAAATGATCAAGCACGGGTATAAGCTCGAGAAGGGGCTTGGGGTATCTTTGCAAGCTATCACAAAACAAATCACTTTAGCTGCCAGCGAGAAGTTCTTCGGTGTGGGTTTTCATGCTACAGAAGCTGATGTGACATGGGAAAATGAACGAAAGAGCAATGGTTGGGCGTTGCCTCAGCCGGTCCCGCATCTCTCCAAGACATTCGTTAAGCTAAAGTACACAGAAGAAGAAGAAGAAGAAGAAGAAAAAGAAGAAGAAGAAGAAGAAGAAGAAGAAGAAGATGATGAGGCCTTCACGGCCGAGGAAATTGAGGACATATGTGGAGCCATGAGGCAAATGTTATATGAAGCTCATATGGTCCATCGGGGTGAAGGCTCGAGCACTACTGAGGTGCAATTTATGGGGCCCGATGCCAAGCTGCAAAATTAGAAGGCTACTCCATTCCCAGTCAGGCGGGAATCCCGGTAGTCCAGTCTTGCCACCTTTTCTGCATTCCAAGTTATTCCAAGTGTAACTCAAATGTTTCTTTTAGTTTATTGTCTTTAAAATTCCAATGTTAAACCCTTCTATCTTCAAATTCAATGAAATGAAATCAATATTTCATCGTCTATGAATCTCTTTCTTTATTCTTTCTGATTTTTGTTACTTTTCTTATTTCTTCCTTTCAGTTCTAATAATGCAGACTTAAATAATATGACATGCTTGCGGACTTCATGCCCAGATCATAGCACACTGTTTAACTGTGAAATAATGAATCAAGAACCGGAATATGATGAAGATGAGGCATTTAGAGAAATAAACCGAGAATTGGAACAATTCGAGAATAAACCTAAGCCAAACCTAAATGAAACTGAGCCAGTTAATTTGAGTAGTTCAGAAGAGGTCCAAGAAACCATGATAAGCATTCACACTGATGAAAGAACTAGAGATGCGTTGATCCAACTTTTGTTCGAATTCAAAGATGTGTTTGCTTGGTCCTATGATGATATGCCAGGACTAAGTATTGATTTAGTGGTACACAAATTGCCAACTTACCCAGATCACCCCCCTGTCCAGCAAAAATAGAGGAAGTTCAAAACTGATATCAGTGACAAGATCAAAGAAGAGGTCACCAAACAATTAAAGGCAGGGGTGATCCGAGTGGTCCGATACACCACATGATTGGCTAATGTGGTTCCAATGCCAAAGAAATATGGGAAAATTCGAGTGTGTGTTGACTATCGAGATCTAAACAAAGCAAGTCCCAAAGACATTGCCAAACAGCCACATCCTTGTTAACAATGTGCCAAACATGAGATACAGTCTTTCGTGGATTGTTATGCTGGATATCATCAGGTTTTGATGGATGAAGAAGACATGGAAAAGACAGCCTTTACCACAACTTGGGGAACCTATTGTTACAGGGTCACGCCTTTTGGTTTGAAGAATACCGGGGCAAATTACATGAGAGTTATGACTACCATCTTTCATGACATGATGCACCAAGAAATTGAGGTGTATGTGGACGATATAATCATTAAATCAAGAATGCAGGATGACCATGTTCGGGATCTGAGAAAGTTCTTTGAGCATCTGCGTAAGTATGACTTGAAGTTAAACCCAGCTAAATGTGAATTTGGAGTTCCGTCTGGGAAACTCTTGGGATTTATAGTTAGTCGAAGGGGCATCGAGCTAGATCCAACAAAGATAAAGTCTATTCGGGATTTGCCTCCTTCGAGAACCAAGAAAGAGGTTATGAGTATGTTGGGAAGGTTGAATTACATCAGCCGGTTCATTGCTCAGTTGACTTCTACCTATGAGCCCATATTCAGGATATTGAAGAAATATGCAGCGATTAAATGGACAGATGAGTGTCAAGAAGCCTTCGACAAAATCAAAGAATATTTGTTGAATCTGCTAGTCTTGGTCCCACCCGAACCTGGGAGGCCTTTGTTTTTATATTTGACAGTCTTGGAGAATTCCTTCGAATGTGTCCTAGGGCAACATGATGTGATCGGGAAGAAAGAGCAGGCAATATACTATTTGAGCAAGAAGTTCACTAGCTACGAAGCCAAATACACTTTGTTAGAAAGGACTTGTTGTGCCCTAACTTGGGTCGCTCAGAAGCTTAGGCATTACCAATTGGCCTACACCACTTATCTCATCACCAGGTTGGATCCTTTGAAGTACATATTCCAAAAGCCGATGCCCACGGGGAGGTTAGCAAAATGGCAAATCCTGCTTACCGAGTTTGACATAGTCTATGTCCCCTGCACGGCAATGAAGGCTCAAGCTTTAGCAGATCACTTAGCGGAAAATCCTGTTGATGATGAGTATCAGCCTTTGAGCACTTACTTTCCGGACGAGGAAGTAAACTCAGTTGAGGTAACTTCAGAAGACGCCAATGCTTGGAAAATGTTCTTTGATGGAGCTGTGAACGCAAAAGGTATCGGGATTGGGGTAATCTTGATCTCACCCACTGGTCAGCACTATCCGGCCATAGCCCGGCTTCGGTTTTTCTACACCAACAACACTGCCGAGTATGAAGCCTGCATTATGGGTATGAACATGGCAATTGACCAAGATGTGGAAGAATTATTAACCATGGGAGATTCGGACTTGATTATCCGACAAGCTCAGGATGAATGGGAAACTCGGGATGTCAATCTTATTCCTTACAGGCAACATGTGGAAGATCTTAGCAAGCGGTTCAAGTCAGTCGAGTTCAGGTACATTCCTTGATTTCATAATGAGTTGGCCGATGCACTCGCTACTTTGGCCTCGATGTTGCCATATCCAGGTAATTTCCACATTGACCCATTGGAAATCCAAATCCGAGAAAGGCATGGTTATTGCAATACGATTGAGGTGGAACCAAATGTTCTTCCATGGTATCATGATATCAAGAGATTTTGAAAACAAAGGAATATCCTGAGCAAGCCAATGGAGACCAAAAGAGAACCATTAGAATGCTTGCCAGCAGTTTCTTCTTGAGCGGAGAGGTCTTGTACAAAAGGACTCCAGATCTCAACCTTTTAAGATGTGTGGATGACCAAGAGGCTAGAAGAATCATGAATAAAGTGCACGCAGGGGTGTGTGGTCCCCATATGAATGGATACGTACTTGCAAAGAAAATCCTTTGAGCAGGTTGTCGCGCCCCCTTTTCCCTCCTCGAAAATCAGGTTTATGCCATTTTGGTATGGGACAACTCTTTCCTTTTGGGAAACAGGTTTGCATTTTTTGAAAAGTCGCCACCTAATGATTTAAGGTGCGTTAGGACACCTATGGGGGTTCATTTATAACTACGTTTGATAACCAGAGACAAGGTAAGGGGTTGAAATTATCCTAAGGGGAAGGTGTTAGGCCCCCCTCAGGATCCACTAGTGTGGTTCCCGGCCAAATAGTTTTTGTGAATTTGTACAATTAGCAAATAGACAAGTAGGGCTCACATAATAGGGGATTTAAGTTTTGATACACAGGTGTTTGAGAAACAATTAATGAAAACAACACTTTTTGAAAAGAATTACAATCTAAGCATAAAAGGGGGAGGGGGGTCCTAGGTTTGTTTATAATATGGATCACATCAATGCAATACCCGGTATGATACTCCTCAAAGAGGGGCTACACATGGCATTAATGCATCGGTCATCATATCCATATCTACCCTTTCCCGCCCCGTGAAGATAATTAAAGCGAGGGTTGGTCTCGACCCCCTATTGCATGTTGTTACCCGTCCCTTTCTATCAGTCTCGGAGGAATTTAGGACTTCTATCCTATGAGGGAGGTTCTAGGAAGACCCTTAGGTTTAAAGGCAAAATGCTAGGCGACAAATAAGAACACATATGACTGCATTTAGAGGGGAAAACATAGAGAAGCAGATAGAAGGCTCAGGTATACCTCCACAAGTAATGCATATAGACATTGTAAGCACGTGATTTTTGACCCTCCCCGAGAATTTTCACATTTTTAGCGTGAATATGTGAAATTGGGTCCAATATAGTCATTTTAACTATTTTTACTTTATTTCGGCGCAAAAAAGAAAATTTCAAAAAAAATATACATAAGTTTTAGTTTATGTATCTCTCATAAACTTGAAAAATACAAAAATTGTACTTATTTTGGTACTTTATATAAATTCGAAAATTACAAAAAAATATAGTTCTATTAATGTTTGCAGTCATTATAATACAAAATATTACTTCATATTTTTGTCTTTATTAAAGAACGAAAATTACAAAAAAATAGTTTTATTAATATTCTATAATTATTTTAACTTTGAAAAATACAAAAAATATTATTTCATATTTTTATTACAAAAAAATAAGTTTTATTAATATTTTGTAGCTATTTTAAATCTTGAAAAATATTTAAAAAGATATAGTTTTGTTTAAATACTAGTATTATTTTGGTAGTTATTTTGCTTACATAGGACTAGTTAAGCAACGTGTTCCTATTTCTCGGGTCCGGGCAAAAGAATAATATTCGGGTTCAAACTACCCGGTTTTAGGCCTAATTTTCGGACCTAGTCCATAATAAACCGTGTCCAGGACACGTGGGGAACCCCACCACGCGTGGGGGACATATGCCTCGAACCCCACCACGCGTGGGCTCATTTTTCTGGGCAAAACCCAGTGCAAAACACGGACAAAAGCATAAAAGGACAGGGGGGGACCAACGAAAAGGGAAAATTGGAAAAAAAAGAGGGGACTTTGGAAATGAAAAAGAAAGAAAAACGGACAGGAGGAGACTTTGAAAAAATTTGAAAGGGGGGGACTACTGTTCATTTTCGTTCTTCTTCAGCAAAACCCTACCAAAAACCTACGGAAAAAAACCCTACAGCCCTCGCGGTCACCTCCAAGCCATAACCACCGGTCCGTCACCTTCCCCCAGCTCCTCTCACCTTCACGACCACCTGCTACCCTACCTCACGACCACCGGACTCCCCCCTTCTTTCACCGTGAATCCACCCTTCAACCCAACTCCTCCAACGCCACCTCCATCAGCGTCGCGACCCCACGACGCTAAACCACCGGCGACGATAACCCTCACCACCAAACGTCACGGCCCAAACAGCTCGACCACCGTCTGAACCAAACAACCCCGTCTACTACTAACTCCTTCCACCTCCGTCACTGTCGAAACACCACCACCACACGGACCCGCCTCCTCGCCACCATCCTCACCTTCACAGAAACCCTAAAACCAGTCGAAACCACCATCGTCAACCTCCAGAACCAGTCCGCCATTTTCAGTCCAACGTCGTCAACCTCCAAGCAGTCGTACCTGCGTTTCCGAGCAATGGTAGGTTGCTTCAATCCTGCTTGGCCGAGTTTTCTGTTTTTTGTAGAGGTCGACTTTGGTTCGTCGAGGTCCGGTACGTCGAGGTGCTGTCCGAGGTTCCGTCGTTGTTCTTCGGTCAGAGAGGTCCGGCTTGAGTTCCGTCGGAATCGTGTTTGTCGTTCTGAGTTTGTCGAGGTGCAAAGGTTAGTAAACCTCGATGTATTAGATAAATAAACTTTATGTTGAATGTTTGAGATGCAAATATAAAAATTGGTATGGAAATTTTTTGCCTATGTTTCATTGTATGCATTTTTGCTCATTTTGCGTTATGTGATTCTCGTTTGTTTGATGTCGTTTAATTAAGTTTGACTAGTTGTTCTATGACACAAGTTTGACGTTAATTTGTTCGTCCTTTACTTCGCTTAGTTCATTCAAAAAAAAAATTATTATAGTACATGTTATTACTAATCCCGAAATACTCATTCGCTAAAACTCTTTTATTAAACCTCTAACAAGTTATGAGATTTTAGTTGTAAAGAAGCTGTAAGGTTTAGTATGGTTAAAAGCGTAAAAATGGCATCCCTTTAAAAATATAAAAAAATAAAAATAAAATAAAAATAAAAATAAATAATAATAATAAAAAAAATAAAATGAGACGAGCCTCGCCAAATAAAAGGGACAAATTGCGGGGCCCTCACAAAGTATATGTATTAAATACTTAGATTCCGGGATGGGTCGTTTAGCAAATTTCACGGCCCTACCCCAAAATAATAATGCGCTAGTTGCTTTAGGCGCGCCTTTAATAATGTTATCTCCCTAAACTCGGGTGCACATTTATGTGACCCAAATCCAAATCTCAACGGAGTCGAAATATGTCTCTAGTCACGGGCGCATTGATTGTGGCGTGGCCCGAGATGCATTTCCATGACGTTGCAAATTCTTTAAAAAATAAGAATGAGATGAGCCTCGCCGAATAAAAATACAAATTGCGGGGCCCTCAGTAAATACGTGTTTAAAATTACTTAGAATTCAGGAGGGTCGTTTAGCGAATTTCGCGGCCTCCGCAAAATAATAACGCGATAGTCTCTTTAGGCGCGTGTTTAATAATTTACTTTCTTAAGCTCGGGTGTGCATTTCATGCAACCCAAATCCAAATCTCAAAACATCAAATAAAATGCGTTCCGGATTGTGGGTGCATTTCATGTGACGCAGTCCAAATACGTGTTTTAAGCGATGTTCCCATTCTCCTAAAAACAATAATAGTAAAGCGGTTAAAAGATAAATTTGCACATAAGTTCATATTATATTAAAAATCAGATAAATAAGCCAAATATAACAGTTGAGCGACCGTGCTAGAACCACGGAACTCGGGAATGCCTAACACCTTCTCCCGGGTTAACAGAATTCCTTATCTAGATTTCTGGTACGCAGACTGTAATATAGAGTCATTATTTTCCTCGATTCGGGATTAAAATTGGTGACTTGGGACACCCTAAATCTCCCAAGTGGCGACTCTGAAATAATTAAACGAATCCCGTTTCGATTGTCCTTTAATTGGAAAAAACTCCCCTGCGCCCCCCGGGTGCGGAAAAAGGAGGTGTGACAGCTCTGGCGACTCTGCTAGGGATTATAAAGACCCAGAACCACTGGTTCAGGGTTAAGAATTCGAGCTTAGAGTAATTGTTATTATTTGGCTTTATTTATTATCCGATTATTACATGTTTTGAGCCTAATGTGCTAAATGCTGCTTTTACCGCTTTGATATTATTTGAACTGTATATAAACTGTGCCGAAACCTTTCTCTTCTTACCTCCGGGGATGTGCTTACTGGTTGAGACTCCTTATTCTGTTAGTGTCATACCCTAAATAAACGAGGCTCGGAAAGTTTCTAAGCCGGCTGGCCTTTTGGTTCCCGGAAAGGAGCTCCTTCCTCAGCTCGAGTTGTCCGCTCGGGTACACTGTCTAGAACACCGACCCAGGTTTTTGAACCTAGTATAACAAAGCCACATGCCGGATCCCCAGTAGGAACGTTTATTTGCATCATGTGCATTTGACTTAGGGGACTCAACATAGGGGTTGGGTCCGTCTAGGACAAGCAACCTGAAAATAATAAACAATCTTTCGGCATCCTATGTGCTACATGTTGTATTTAGTCAAGGGCGTATGGGTCATTTGGTCATTTCCAGCATGATGTTATTTTAATCAAAGCATGGGGAACATTTGTGGAATCCAAGAAGCCTTGGAATTCCCTATGTCCCCCACGCTTGCTTTTTGGGAAAGCACATGGGGAACATTTGTGGAATCCAAGAAGTCTTGGAATTCCCATATGTCCCCCACGCTTCATATATTGGGAAAAGCGCATGGGGAGCATTTGCGGAGTCCAAGAAGTCTTGGAAATCATTATGTCTCCCATGCCACATTTTTGAAAGAAATAATAAATATAAAAAATAAAAATACAAATAAAAAACAAAGCATGAAAATTCAAAAAGATTTTGTATGTTGTCATCATTTTCCGCATATAAGAAAATCGTGAAAAAAGGAGAAAATAACAGCATAGAAGTCCGAGTAGAGTCGAAACTCTGCCGAAATTTTGAAAATGAAAAAATGTCTTGTTAGTTTGTTATATTTAAAGAAAAGGAAAAAAGACCATCATTGTTCTGTCTGGTTTTTGAAAATATTAAAGAAAATAGTTTGTTTTTCCATTAAATGAAAATGAAAAAGAGTTTGGTTCTTTTTTTTAAATGTTTTATTTTATTTTATTTTGCTTGTCTATGAAAATGCCAGAAATAAAAATGAAAAGAGTCCGGCGTTGAATGTGATTTTATTATTTGTTCCAAAAATAAGTATATATATAATCCAAAAAAAATTTCAAAAGAAAGTTCAAAATTCAAAAAGATAAAATAGATAAATATAAAATCCGAAAATATTTTGATTCTTCTTTAGAAAATTCAAAATTCAAAAAAAAAACATTTTAGAAGCATTTCTTATATTGAAGGTAAAATTCAAAAATATTTTCTTCTTTTCTTTAGAATAAAAAAAAACGAAAATTCAAAAAATATTAGTCTTTCTTTTAAAAAGAAAATCAATCAAAAATAATATTTCCTTGCTTCTTTTAAAGTAGTTCTTTTAAACGAAAATTCAAAAAAAAAGTTAGTTCATCTACTTATCCTTGATTGACCGAACTACGCGGGTTTGATTCTCACCGGGTGTGAGATACGTAGGCAACCCTCATCGGGTCCAACCCCCACCTTCTCAAAAAAAGAAGGAATGTTTTATGTTTTTCGTTAATTCGTTTGTTTGTTATAAATGAAAAATAATAGAATAATAGTCTATTTGATTGTTGTGAAAATAATAATAATAAAAAAAATATATATATAGAAAATGGAAAATATATATATATATAGAAAATGGAAAAGGGTCTTCTCAATAATAGTTTATTTGCCCGAACTACGCGGGTTTGATTCTCACCGGATGTGAGATACGTAGGCAACCCTCCTCGGGTCCAACCCCACCTTTGCTAAAATAGCTAAAAAACAAAAAATTTAATCTTGTCATAAATAAGTCGGGTGATGTCCAACCCACCTTTTGCTAAAAAAGCCAAAAAACAAATAATAATAATAATAAAAAAAATATACATTTCAAATTTTAATTTTATCATAAAGAAGTCGGGTGACGCTGTTTTATCAAGACATAGCCGAATGTTCCCGAAAGGGACGCCGGAAGGCTGACTTTGCATAAACAGCCACCTTTTGGGTCATGTTTTGGATTTGGTCCAATTGGCCCACACAGCCTTAAAAATCTTCGTCCCCGAGACGTTGAGAGGCCGTGCTTGCAATATTGAGTTTTCTAATTTGAAAAAATGATAAAAAGAGTTATAAATAAGTCAGGTGATGCTGTTTTGTCATAAATAGCCGAATGTTCCCGAAAGGGACGCCGGAAGGCTGACTTGGCATAAACAGCCACCTTTGGGTCATTTTGAGATATGGACCCACAGACCCACACAACCTTAAAAATTTTCGTCCCCAAGGCGCTGAAGGGCCGTGTTTGCAACACCAAGTTTTTATTATAATTTAAAAAGAAAAAAATACACAGAGTCGGCGGTCAGGTGAATACCGTTTGAATTTTGTCATAATAAGCCGAGCCAGCTTCGGCCGCGTCATAAACCGTTCTTGCCGAAATAGCCTTAGAGTATCTTTCAGTTGTCGAAAGGCTATTTTCGTAAAAGAACGGACAAGTTTGTAAAGTGTCATAAATAATCTTCCCCGGCCTCAAAATTCATGTGAAATTTGGAAGGGGCTACATTTGCAAAAATAACCGTTTGGTTGCATTTGTCGAACAGAGAAGAGGAGCTAGCCTTTTGTTTTTGAGTTTGTAAAGCTTTTGATTAGAATATGTGGGTTGTTTGATTTTCGAGTTTGTAGGTCATCTTCAAACCTTTGAAACCCAGTTTGTTCTAATATGAAAAAATGTTTAGTGTTGTTTATCTTTTAGTGGTCCGAACTACGCAAGGTCTGATTCATGCGGGGTCATGATACGTAGGCAATCTCCATAAGATTCGACCACAACAAAAAGAAAAACAAAAAAAAAGAAATGAAAAAAAAAAAAAAGCAAAATGAAAAAGCAAAAGGAGAATGAAAAAAAGAGAAAGGAAAAAGAAAAAAAAAGGAAAAATCGAAAAAAAGAGAAAGAGAAATGAAAAAAGAAAAGAAAAAAAACGTTGCTAATAATGTTGATAATAATAAGGACCGACTGAGTCCATTCTAACATATTTGGTGTTGAATTGTGAAGAAAGTTGAGGTGGTCGGTTTGTGCCTCAAAGAAAAATGACAACTAACGTCGAAGCTGTTACAAGTGCTCCAGAGACTCAGAGTCGGAGGGTTCCTCGTCATGAGTCACAATTTGCGACACAACAAGAGCAGTACCACTCTCCTGAGTACCACTCGTACTCGTTTGATCTTGCTGCAAAAACTGAGAAGCCTGCCCGAAAGATGGTACAGGAAGAAATGACCCAAAGAGTGAAAAGCTTAGAACAATGGTTGGAAAACATGCAAGGGTTGGCAGGCCAAAAGAGCGTTGCCTTCAAAGATCTATGTATGTTCCCCGATGTCCACTTGCCGCCTGGTTTCAAGACTCCAAAATTTGAAAAGTACGATGGACATGGAGATCCCATAGCCCACCTGAAAAGGTATTGCAATCAACTGAGAGGTGCGGGAAGAAATGAAGAATTGTTGATGGCTTATTTTGTGGAAAGCCTTACGGGAGTAGCCTCCGAATGGTTTATGGATCAAGACACGTCTCGCTGGTATGTCTGGGATGACATGGCACAGGCCTTTGTCAGACAGTTCCAATACAACATCGACATTCCCCCAGACCGCATTTCCCTTTCAAACCTGAAGAAGAAACCAAGTGAAAGTTTCAGGGAATATGCCATAAAATGGAGAGAGCAAGCAGCTCGAGTTAAGCCACCCATGGATGACCACGAGCTAATTATTGTCTTCCTTCAAGCGCAAGAGCCAGATTACTTTCAAAACATGGTGTCCGCAGTTGGCAAAACCTTCTCGGAAGCAATCAAAATTGGAGAAATGGTAGAGAATGGTCTTAAGACAGGCAAAATTATAAGTCAAGCTGTTCTTAAAGCCGCAACTCAGGCTGTCCGGGTTGATTCAGATAATCTTAGCGACACAAATGAGGAGATTGAAGAAATCATGATGACATCAGGGTCTAGAAGAGGTCCCAGGAGAACATCTCGAAGGTATGAGCAGCCTCCTCAAATTTTCTATGGCTCCCCTGAGCAGTATTATCCACCTCAGGACGCTCAATACTCTGTCGCTCCACCTCAGTATGTTGTCCAGCCACCAAAACACCCCAGGAGGCGAGCACGAGCATCACAAAATCTCCAGAAGTCTCCACAAAATTTTCAGGTGCCCTATAACCCACAGCCAAGCCAGTGGTATAAAGGGGAACAAAGGTTGAAAGATAATTTTACACCAATAGGAGAGTCCTATGAAAGCTTATTTGAGAAATTAAAGAATCATGACATGATTGCACCTATTCCTCCAAATCGTGTGGACCCACGTGCAAGAAGCTTTGACCCTTCTAAAAGGTGTGAATACCATTCCAATGCCCAGGGGCACAATGTTGAAAGCTGTCGGGATTTGAAAAGAGAAATAGAAAGAATGATCCAAGAAGGGCGGATTGTGATCAATAACAGTGACATGGAGCACTCGAACCCTATCGGGAACTTGTTGACAGAGGGTGATGATGTTGAAGCGGGTAATGGTCTTGGCAGTATTAATGCAAAGCTCAGTGGCTAAGATGCCAATTTTTTTGGAGGACGCTTCGTTCCTTGGTCAGCAAGAGAGAAGCTTGTGGTGGCTTATTTTGTGGTCATTTCTGTTGTTCGGATTATTAAGGTTGTAATTGGGATTTTGTCATGTGTCAAACCTTCTTATCTTTCCATTTTGTCATAGCAGTTTGTTTAAATTTTGTCCAGTTTGTGTTAGGATTTTATTCTGGTTGTTTTGTTTGTTTTATTATTCAAACCATTTCGCCGGTAGTCTAATACAAAGTCGGTCTTTTGTTAGTTCCAGTCGTCTTTTGTTTAGTCCTTTTATCATTTCGTTCAATGCCGATTCTAGGGACATGACATGCGCACACACTTTGGGTCTAGTCTTTAAAGTTAATCATAAAACCCTGGAAAGGCGATCAGACCATTTAAAGAAAATAAGGACGGTTTGAGATTATTCAGAGCTCGAGTCATGTGGAACTGGGGCAAGTTAAGCACAAAGAAAACCGTTAAAAGCAAGATTCGCCAAATTGGCATGAGGGTCGGTCATGATAATGAGAGTGTCGCCCAACGGTGCTTAGAAATGACAAAGGAAAAATAAAATGTTTAACATAATTGTCAAGTCCAGCACCATCAGAAGAGACTACAAATTTAATGTGTGTTGTTTGCACTTGGCATGTTTTGAAGACTGAAATGACAAAGGCATTTTGTTCTGCTACCTAAACACTTTATCCTTCGTTACCCCTTTTTGAGCCTTATTTATTTTTCTTTCATACCCCTCGTTCGGAATCAGTAACAAAAAAAAAGAGAAAGAAAGAAAACAACAACGAAAAAAAAGAGAAAAAAAAGAAAAGAAAAGAAAAGAAAATTGATAACAAAGAAAAAAAAATCAAATGAAAAAGAGGAATTGGGAACTACGTTTGACCTGATTCCTCAAAGAGGATACGTAGGCGCTTCACGGCTCGGTCATAGTTTTGAAAAATGAAAAAAAAACAAACAATTAAAATATCCCCAAGCAAGAAACTGGGGCAGATGTTGCGTTTGATGTAAATAAATCTAATTCCGAAGGTTGTAATTAATAACCCAAAATTAATGCATTTTTGAGCCTTTTATACCCTTTCTTTCTAGCCCTATCCAAAACCCACATTACGGTCCAAAGAAAGACCTTCCGATCAGTCTTCAAAAGATGCCAAGTCAGACAAATGAAGAGTCTTACCGGCGAACATAACATTCTGTTCCACAGCAGAAAGGACTCTAATCTCCAACAGAAAGAGTCATACCAGCAACACTTCAAATCCCCAGCTGGAGAGAGATATAAAACGAGAGAGTCTTATCGGTGAAAACCTTCACAGGCACCATAAGGCGATGAAAGCTGAGAGAAGAACCCAAAAATGAGAGAGACTTGATAGTGAAAACCCTTCGGGCACTACAAGTCGAATAAGATTGAGAATCAGAGGGGGAATCGCCAATTGAAGATCTTGAAAGATGATTGACGGTAGAGGATAGGCCACATACGCATGTCATGGCCATTAGAGTCGGTATCCGCGTTTGATAGGTTTTTATTTATAGTTTCTTTTGTAAAAGAGTCGTTGTTTCCGTTGTCTTTTATTTTGTTTCTGTTATCTTTCTCCTCTCATAAAAAATTTCCCCAATAGAGTCTGTCTGGTCAGAACAAGTATGAAATGACTTCAAATATGCCATCAGCTTTTCAAGAGGAGATCTGACTAGTACATCCAAATGGTATAGTCAGCAAGGAACAAGCGCGAGGCCAGTGTCAAAAAAGATATCCCCAGCAAAGGGAATCGACAAAAGGATTGACGAGCGTCAAGAGAGATATCCTTGCCAAAACCAAGGTTATAAACCTCAAAGGCCAAGGCCCATGAACAGAGGAAGGAGAGCAGCGAGCATGATTTGGCGAAATCCATACTAGACTGAAAGGTCGAGGAAAATGCCAGTTTCCAAGCTATGCCACAAAAGAAGAGGGATATCCCCCAGCAAGAAGGGATTATCCCCAGCACATAATATCATCCCCAACAAGTTGTTGAATGCAGAGCAAGGAAGGAGAAAGGGAAAGCCATCCCAGCAGGAGTATCACAACCAACCACCATGTTTTAAACTAACAAGTTTTGTTTGATTTGAAACAGGTAAAAGGAATGGCATTGATGCAGAACTGCATGCCACAAGGGATATTATCAAACTGGGGCAGAATATTTTCCTTCCATTTAGAAAATTTTCTGGAAGTCAGGTACCCCCAGCTGATAACATTTTACCCAACAGTGTTATCCCTAGCAGGTAAGTAAATAATTCCTCAACAGTGTTATCCCTAGCGGTTGCGAGGGGTCCAACACAAGGTTGGAAAGTCGGTATCCTCAGCAGTTAGATTTCAAAGGAGGAAGCTAATAATAATAATAATAATAAATAAATTATAAAAAAAAAGAATAAATAATAAAAAATGGGGAAGGTAGAAAATGAAAATTCATCCCAATCCCCAGCAAGTATTCGAGGTAAGACATCTTCAAGTCTTAAGGATATTTTGGGTTCATCCGCCCTCAAATAGGATATGTCGGGTTCATCCGCCCTCAAATAGGATCTGTTGGGTTCATCCGCCCTCGAATAGGATATGTCGGGTTAATCCGCCCTCAAATAGGATCTGTTGGGTTCATCCGCCCTCAAATAGGATCTGTTGGGTTAATCCGCCCTCAAATAGGATCTGTCGGGTTCATCCGCCCTCAAATAGGATATGTCGGGTTCATCCGCCCTCAAATAGGATCTGTTGGGTTCATCCGCCCTCAAATAGGATATGTTGGTTTCAGTCTTTTTATTTCAAGTTTTAAAACCAGGCGCCCACCTGTATAACGAGAGGAATACTTTTATGTCTTAGTTTAAACAGGCGCCCACCTGAATAACGGGAATATCATTTTTCATGTCTTTACCAGGCGCCCACCTGTATAACGAGAGGAATACTTTTATGTCTTAGTTTCACCAGGCGCCCACCTGAATAACGAGAGGAATACTTTTGTCTGTGCATTTCATATTTTAGGCGCCCACCTGTATAACAAGGGAATACATTTTCTGTCTTTACCATTAGGCGCCCACCTGTATAATAAGGGAATACATTCCACGTCTTTACCCATAGGAGATGCATTTCCTCCTAGGTTTGTTTAGTTTTACCCATAGGAGATGCATTTCCTCCTAGGTTTGTTTAGTTTCACCCATAGGAGACGCATTTCCTCCTAAGTTGGTTTTAGTTTCACCCGTAGGAGATGCATTTCCTCCTAAGTTGGTTTTAGTTTCACCCATAGGAGATGCATTTCCTCCTAAGTTTGTTTCAGTTCTACCCATAGGAGACGCACTTCCTAAGTTAATTTCATCAATAGGAGACGCACTTCCTAAGTTTATTTTACCCATAGGAGACGCATTTCCTCCTAAGTTTAAGTTTTACCCATAGGAGACGCAGTTCCTCCTAAGTTTAAGTTTTACCCATAGGAGACGCAGTTCCTCCTAAGTTTAAGTTTTACCCCCTAGGAGACGCATTTCCTCCTAAGTTCATTTTAGTTTCACCCGTAGGAGATGCATTTCCTCCTAAGTGGTTGTTAAATATAAAAACAGAAAAAAAAAAACAACCAAAAAGAAAAAACCCTAGTCTGACGAACCTTCTCCTAGGATCAAAATCTTAGTCTGATGAATCTTTCTCCTAAGATAACAAAAAAAATGACCTAGTCTGATGAACCTTCTCCTAGGATCAAAATCTTAGTCTGACGAATTTTTCTCCTAAGATAAAGACCTAGTCTGACGAACCTTCTCCTAGGATCAAAATCTTAGTCTGATGAATCTTTCTCCTAAGATACCAAAAACAAAAAATGACCTAGTCTGATGAACCTTCTCCTAGGATCAAAATCTTAGTCTGACGAATTTTTCTCCTAAGATAGAGACCTAGTCTGACGAACCTTCTCCTAGGATCAAAATCTTAGTCTGATGAATCTTTCTCCTAAGATACCAAAAACAAAAAATGACCTAGTCTGATGAACCTTCTCCTAGGATCAAAATCTTAGTCTGACGAATTTTTCCCCTAAGATAGAGACCTAGTCTGACGAACCTTCTCCTAGGATCCAAATCTTAGTCTGATGAATCTTTCTCCTAAGATAACCAAAAACAAAAAAAAATGATGACCTAGTCTGATGAACCTTCTCCTGGGATCAAAATCTTAGTCCGATGAATTTTTCTCCTAAGATAGAGACCTAGTCTGACGAACCTTCTCCTAGGATCCAAATCTTAGTCTGATGAATCTTTCTCCTAAGATAACCAAAAAAAAATGACCTAGTCTGATGAACCTTCTCCTAGGATCAAAATCTTAGTCCGACGAATTTTTCTCCTAAGATAGAGACCTAGTCTGACGAACCTTCTCCTAGGATCAAAATCTTAGTCTGATGAATCTTTCTCCTAAGATAACCAAAAATAAAAAATCTTAGTCCGATGAATCTTTCTCCTAAGATACTAAAAAAAAAACATTTTGAAAAAAAGTCATTTTCCTAAATCCAGGCGCCCACCTGTATAACGAGAGGCATACATTTCAGTCTTTTTCATTACAAGTGTTGAAGTTGGGAGCCCGCCCGTAGAACAGAGGAATACATTTCAGTCCTTACATTTCAAGCATTGAAGTTAGGCGCCCACCTGTATAACAAGGGAATACATCCTAATCTAGTGTTTAGTTCACTCTCAGCACTGCATCAGTAGTATCAATGAGTTACAATTTTTGCTAATGACTCACAAACTTTCCCAGTGCAAACTGGGTTAGGAAATTTCATTTGTGTTGTTTGTTTTGGTTGTCAGGAGCCTGCCTATAGAGCGGAGGTTGTTGTACGCCGAAGATTGAAGAAGTTAGGGGTCCGCCTGTAGAACGGCGGAACATCGTTCAAAGTCAAGCCGCAACCCATTGGAAGGCAGAAGGCTACGATAGAAGTCCCCAGCACTCAATCCAAGATAGAAGCAACAAGAAGCCCGCCCCAAGAATGCGAGTCAACAGTCTGAGAGGGTCAACAAAAGCCAGTCACAAAAACAAAAAAAAAAAAAAAGAAAAAGAAAAAGAGAAAAATGAATGAATCCGAAGCACGGATGTGGAGAACAAATGTGATCTGCTCAAGAACTGGCGCCTACAACTAGCAAGTATCAAGGTTCAGATCCAAAGTCTGTATGAAGCACCATTCAAGATTCAAGACCAAGTTTCAGAAGACTTAAGAGATAGGAATCCTTGTAACTAGTAGCTGATAGGCTTAGTTAGTCTTTTTCAGTTTTCATTTTTTGTTGTAATGACAGGACCGCGGACCGGAACCTCAACGGAACGGCACCTCGATCGGCTCTTCACCTCGGTACACTTCACTATCTCTCCCATTCCCGAACTACACGTGGCCTGATTCCTGTATAACCAAGGATATGTAGGCAGCTCAGATACCAGGGCTCGGTCACATTCCCTCCCTTTCCTTAAGTGTAGTCCGTCCAAGTAATGGTCGGGTCAAAAACACGTCTAGTCGTTCTTTGTCGGAAAACTCTTCGTGTTTCCAGTCAAAGAGGGGCAGCTGTAAGCACGTGATTTTTGACCCTCCCCGAGAATTTTCACATTTTTAGCGTGAATATGTGAAATTGGGTCCAATATAGTCATTTTAACTATTTTTACTTTATTTCGGCGCAAAAAGAAAATTTCAAAAAAAATATACATAAGTTTTAGTTTATGTATCTCTCATAAACTTGAAAAATACAAAAATTGTACTTTATTTTGGTACTTTATATAAATTCGAAAATTACAAAAAAATATAGTTCTATTAATGTTTGCAGTCATTATAATACAAAATATTACTTCATATTTTTGTCTTTATTAAAGAACGAAAATTACAAAAAAATAGTTTTATTAATATTCTATAATTATTTTAACTTTGAAAAATACAAAAAATATTATTTCATATTTTTATTACAAAAAAATAAGTTTTATTAATATTTTGTAGCTATTTTAAATCTTGAAAAATATTTAAAAAGATATAGTTTTGTTTAAATACTAGTATTATTTTGGTAGTTATTTTGCTTACATAGGACTAGTTAAGCAACGTGTTCCTATTTCTCGGGTCCGGGCAAAAGAATAATATTCGGGTTCAAACTACCCGGTTTTAGGCCTAATTTTCGGACCTAGTCCATAATAAACCGTGTCCAGGACACGTGGGGAACCCCACCACGCGTGGGGGACATATGCCTCGAACCCCACCACGCGTGGGCTCATTTTTCTGGGCAAAACCCAGTGCAAAACACGGACAAAAGCATAAAAGGACAGGGGGGACCAACGAAAAGGGAAAATTGGAAAAAAAAAAAAGGGGACTTTGGAAATGAAAAAGAAAGAAAAACGGACAGGAGGAGACTTTGAAAAAATTTGAAAGGGGGGGACTACTGTTCATTTTCGTTCTTCTTCAGCAAAACCCTACCAAAAACCCACGAAAAAAAACCCTACAGCCCTCGCGGTCACCTCCAAGCCATAACCACCGGTCCGTCACCTTCCCCCAGCTCCTCTCACCTTCACGACCACCTGCTACCCTGCCTCACGACCACCGGACTCCCCCCTTCTTTCACCGTGAAGCCACCCTTCAACCCAACTCCTCCAACGCCACCTCCATCAGCGTCGCGACCCCACGACGCTAAACCACCGGCGACGATAACCCTCACCACCAAACGTCACGGCCCAAACAGCTCGACCACCGTCTGAACCAAACAACCCCGTCTACTACTAACTCCTTCCACCTCCGTCACTGTCGAAACAACACCACCACACGGACCCGCCTCCTCGCCACCGTCCTCACCTTCCCAGAAACCCTAAAACCAGTCGAAACCACCGTCGTCAACCTCCAGAACCAGTCCGCCATTTTCAGTCCAACGTCGTCAACCTCCAAGCAGTCGTAGCTGCGTTTCCGAGCAACGGTAGGTTGCTTCAATCCTGCTTGGCCGAGTTTTCTGTTTTCCGTAGAGGTCGACTTTGGTTCGTCGAGGTCCGGTACGTCGAGGTGCTGTCCGAGGTTCCGTCGTTGTTCTTCGGTCAGAGAGGTCCGGCTTGAGTTCCGTCGGAATCGTGTTTGTCGTTCTGAGTTTGTCGAGGTGCAAAGGTTAGTAAACCTCGATGTATTAGATAAATAAACTTTATGTTGAATGTTTGAGATGCAAATATAAAAATTGGTATGGAAATTTTTTGCCTATGTTTCATTGTATGTATTTTTGCTCATTTTGCGTTATGTGATTCTCGTTTGTTTGATGTCGTTTAATTAAGTTTGACTAGTTGTTCTATGACACAAGTTTGACGTTAATTTGTTCGTCCTTTACTTCGCTTAGTTCATTCAAAAAAAAATTATTATTAGTACATGTTATTACTAATCCCGAAATACTCATTCGCTAAAACTCTTTTATTAAACCTCTAACAAGTTATGAGATTTTAGTTGTAAAGAAGCTGTAAAGTTTAGTATGGTTAAAAGCGTAAAAATGGCATCCCTTTAAAAATATATAAAAAAAAAAAATAAAATAAAAATAAAAATAAATAATAATAATAAAATAAAATGAGACGAGCCTCGCCAAATAAAAGGGACAAATTGCGGGGCCCTCACAAAGTATATGTATTAAATACTTAGATTCCGGGATGGGTCGTTTAGCAAATTTCACGGCCCTACCCCAAAATAATAATGCGCTAGTTGCTTTAGGCGCGCCTTTAATAATGTTATCTCCCTAAACTCGGGTGCACATTTATGTGACCCAAATCCAAATCTCAACGGAGTCGAAATATGTCTCTAGTCACGGGCGCATTGATTGTGGCGTGGCCCGAGATGCATTTCCATGACGTTGCAAATTCTTTAAAAAAGAAGAATGAGATGAGCCTCGCCGAATAAAAATACAAATTGCGGGGCCCTCAGTAAATACGTGTTTAAAATTACTTAGAATTCAGGAGGGTCGTTTAGCGAATTTCGCGGCCTCCGCAAAATAATAACGCGATAGTCTCTTTAGGCGCGTGTTTAATAATTTACTTTCTTAAGCTCGGGTGTGCATTTCATGCAACCCAAATCCAAATCTCAAAACATCAAATAAAATGCGTTCCGGATTGTGGGTGCATTTCATGTGACGCAGTCCAAAGACGTGTTTTAAGCGATGTTCCCATTCTCCTAAAAACAATAATAGTAAAGCGGTTAAAAGATAAATTTGCACATAAGTTCATATTGTATTAAAAATCAGATAAATAAGCCAAATATAACAGTTGAGCGACCGTGCTAGAACCACGGAACTCGGGAATGCCTAACACCTTCTCCCGGGTTAACAGAATTCCTTATCTAGATTTCTGGTACGCAGACTGTAATATAGAGTCATTATTTTCCTCGATTCGGGATTAAAATTGGTGACTTGGGACACCCTAAATCTCCCAAGTGGCGACTCTGAAATAATTAAACGAATCCCGTTTCGATTATCCTTTAATTGGAAAAAACTCCCCTGCGCCCCCCGGGTGCGGAAAAAGGAGGTGTGACAGACATCACAACTCATACACAGATAAGGTCCACATTTTAACTCAAAATCCTACAGCATGGTATCTAAGTGACAACAATAGAATTAGATTTATCATATGACTCAAATAAGAAGTCTGAATCAAGCTTGCCTACTGATTTTAATAGTTGATAGTTAAACACTAATCACGGAGACGGTTCTGGTTTTATTTAATTGATTACCTAAGTAATATGCAGCAGTTACTCAGAATTATTAAAAATAGTTTGGAGATTATTTTTTTACCTAAAAGGTGTTGTTCTAAATATTGCAAAGATATGCAGGGATTATTACCAGTTTGTTTAAAGCAGGATGAGACCGTTGATACTCTTTTTCATACATCAATAGTTTAGCTAAGCGTAGCTGAGTGAGTATGAACGAGAACCTAATCATGGTATCTAACGATTTATATGCAGGATTCCTAAAGTAGGATTTCCAAATGCACAACATGATTGCAGAATTTCCTAAGAGCAGGATTTCTAAATGATTGTGGAATTTCTTAAGAGCAGGATTTCTAATGCATGTATGAATCCTAAGCATGGTTTCTATTGCGCAAGTAGAAATATAAACCTAATAACATGTTTTCTACCCTTAATAACTACAACATGCATATTTACCCCATCCCTTTTCACTAGCCACACCAATACTTGTTTACAATAGATTATTACAAACCAATATTGAAATGAAATACATAAGTAGAAATGAAAAATAGGAAGTTACACCATAGGGAGCCTGATTAGGACTTCCTCCCTGAGTTATGTAATAATCACCTCAAGTGCCAAAATTGTTCCATAGCCTTCTCATATCTGGGTGTGTCAAAGTTCCCTAAGGACCTCAAGGGATCCCGGGCAGTGCTCACACTCAGATTTCATAGCCAAGGCAGAGTAAGTGTAGTATGGAAAGGCCAGCTTTTATGTGTCCAAGTTCAGAGGGAGCTCAAGGGTCCCAAGGCAAGACTCACACAAAAGGGACAAAACCTAGTGGTCTAAGAGTATAGTGAAAGTGCAGAACACATATTTGAAAGGAGTTTTGTTTAAAACTGGACTGAAAGGTCCATTTTGAAAGCAATTAGTAACAGAAATGGTTGAAAGAAGTTGTATCAGTAAGACAGGGTTCAAACACTTCAGGGTAAGACCACACACAGTAAGTGAATGAATTCAGTAATCACACATGGGGTAAAAAGGGGTTTGGGGATACATATATATTGACTACAGACACCTGACCCCAATAAGAGTATTAGGACTAGCAGGGACATGCTCAGAGATGGTTGGACATTGGCATAATCACAAACCAGTTATGAACACATAGAGGAAGGATAGGGGATTTGGGATTCACAAGATGGTAAAAGCACATAATACAATCGTCCAGGCATGCTTAAGTCACATGAATTTAAAGGGGAGGGGGATCATATCAACATGCTTGGATACAAACTTCACAACAAAAATCACAAGTAAAAGCAGGCCATTAATAAAAGAAACCGAAACAGGAATAGAAACATGTTGTCGTTGAGGCTTTAACTTAAACTAGGACATACCAGTTAAGGAAGCAAAGTACAGAAAGTAAAGCAAGTAGAGTTCCACAGTCTATCCTAGGCTTTCAGCAGGCTAGACAAGCAGTTAGCACAAGTAGTAGAGAGAGAGGAGAGAGTTTTTATGTGTGTGTGTTTTTTTTTTGAACTAATTATTCGTGTGTTAAGACTGTAGAAGAGAGTCGTTTATATAGTAGTTTGAAAACTGGTTAAAATAAGGCAAGAATCAATTCTTCAGTAATTATAGAACTTAGTATAAAGAATTTGTTCGAATCTCCCTTTGATTAAGAGAGTCGGTGGGAATGGTAAAGAGCAGGTGACAAATAAAGAAAGAAATCATACACGGCTGGAGTATAACAGATAAGGAAAGATTTCAAAAAATAGTACCAGTATAGAACATGTAATTAAAGCTAGGTTCAAAAAGTTTTCAAACAAAGGAGACAATCAGTAGCAATGCATACAAGGCAAGGAGAATTAATTAAGGTAAGCAACTAATCAAATTAAGTGGAAAGATAGGGGTCGAGATTCAGTAGCATCGAGTAGGGACAAATTCATAAAGCCCTGATTAAGGCCACAACTTAGCAGAAAAAATAAGTATCATAGCAAAATAGGGTAAGAAAATCAGTCAGCTTAATAGACGGGGCAAAGCTTTTAGGGTTTTTGAAAGAAAATTTTCAATCACCATCGATTAAGGAAACCAGAATTGATCAAGAGAGAGTCATGACTATATACTTTCAACATATAAATAGAGGAGGTCCATAGATGTAGCAAGAAAAACATATTTGAAGCATAGTCACAGAAAGAAGCAAAAGATGAACAAACAAAGTGAGCATAGTCATACAAAAGTGACATAAGTGGGCTAGGGATTCGGGAAAACATATCCGAAGCAGAGTAATCACAGGACTCAAGTAAGCAGGCTAACACACAGACACGAAGTAGAGAAAGCATGCTAACACTCAGAGAAGCAAAGTAAGGAAAATTATAGAAACAAAGTAAAGAAAATATTTAAAAAGGCTTTTTAACAGAGTCAAGTTAAAAGCAGTAAGAGCACAAAATCGGTCAAAACAAATAAGGAAAAGGGTTTAATCATAACAAAATCAGTCAGAACATGCGTAAAAGAACTCCGAGAAACCCTAGTTTTAGAAAAAGAATGATTAAAATCGAAATAGTTAGTTAAAATCAGAGATTTTTAGAGGAAAATGCTTAATAATACTTTAATCATCTCAGATCTATAAAGATCTGAGAAGAATCAAGCAGTGGCAAACTAGGGTTTCAAAAAAAATAGTAGAGATAAAGAGAATCGGTTAAAAACTCATGGATATACCTAGATCTAAGATAGATCTAAAGAAAAGTGAAAAATCTCAAGAGTTAGGGTTTCAAAGAAGCTAGAGAAGATGAGAAAACCTTAGAACGTTGCTGGTTTTAGCCGGAAAAGTCATGGATCTGACTCGAACAACCATGGATGGCCGGAAAATGGCATGAAAGACCATGGATAGGCTCTTGGAGGGTTTTGAACAAGATCTGGACTAGATCTCTTCAAGATCCCTCCATGAAATCACAAAAACAAGCAACCAGGAGACGTAGGAGACAAGTATATGTCTCGAACAGCCATGGGAATCCATAGATCGAGTGAGGATCGAAGGGATTAGGGCTAGTTTTGGATGGGCGGCTAGGGTTAGGACTAGGTCTCAGAGAAACGGAGAAGATTTGGGTATTCTATGGCGGCTGTTTGGTAAGAATGAATTAGGTTAGGGGGTCGTTCAGGTTAAAAATGGTAAGAAGTAACGTGGACCGTTGATTTGGGAGATCAATGGTCGAGATTAGAAAGGGTAGGTGGGGTTCCAGGTTTGGGTATGGGTTAAAAGGGTGTGGTTCGGGTTTTAATTGTAAAATTGGGCTGGTGATTGGGGTCCTGATTTGGCTATAATTGAAAGCCAATTTGGCTATGATTTAAATAGCCAGTTTTTCCCTATTTAATTTATAAAAATAGTAAATAATTTCTAAAAAAATATTTTAAAATGCTAATATAATTTAAAATACATAGTTGGTAATTTAAAAATACAGGATCCACTTTTTATGCATATAAAACACAATTAAACCTTAAAAGGGCTAATATTGTGATTATGTGCAATTTAGCTTTAAAAATACTAAATGTAATTATACAAATATGTAAAAATTACCTTAGCCATATTTTGGCATAAATATAGAAATCAAATAGATGAATCATCAAAATAATAATTTTAAAAATAATTATTGGGGATTTTATGTATAAAAAAGGAGAAAATAAATCAATTTTAAAATCTTAAAATTATGGAAAAAATAATAAATTCCTTGGACATGCTTATATATGTATGTATATATATATATATATATATGCTATTTTGAAGGTATTTTGCATATTAAAAATATATAGGGAAAAAGTTGGGTATCAACACAGGCTATTACTAGATGACTATGGAAAAAGATTGCTTCAGTTTTGTCCGAAAGTGTCATCAGTGTCAGGTACACAGTGATTTGATTCATGCACCACTTTCAGAACTGCATCCTATGTCAGCACCGTGGTCGTTCGTTGCTTGGGATATGGATGTCATTGGGCCAATCGAGCCAAAAGCTTCAAATGGGCACAGATTCATATTGGTTGTCATTGACTACTTCACAAAATGGGTTGAAGCAGTCACTCTCAAAGACGTCACTAAGAAAGCAGTGGTAGACTTCGTGCATGGCAACATCATCTGTCGTTTTGGTATTCCTAAAACTATCATTACGCACAATGCTGCAAATTTGAATAGTCATTTGACGAGGGAGATATGTGAACAATTCAAGATCACACATCGGAATTCTACCCCTTATCGACCCAAAGCTAATGGTGTCGTCGAAGCAGCAACAAGAACATCAAGAAGATTCTTAGGAAGATGATCCAAAGTTCTAGACAATGTCATGAAAAGTTGTCATTTGCATTGTTGGGATATCGCACAACTGTGCGCACATCAGTTGGAGCAACGCCCTATCTATTAGTTTATGGCACTGAAGCCGTAATACCCGCAAAAGTTGAAATTCCTTCTCTCTGAATCATCGTCAAAGCTGAGATTGAGGATAGTGAATGGGTCAAGACCCGTCTAGAACAGCTAACCCTGATTGATGAAAAGTGGATGGCCGCAGTTTGCCATGGGCAGTTGTATCAACAAAGAATGGCCGGTGCCTACAACAAGAAAGTGCGACCCAGGAACTTTGAAGTGGGGCAACTCGTTTAGAGACGTATTCTCCCGCATCACAAGGAAGAAAAAGGAAAGTTCACTCCTAACTGGAAGGGCCCATAAATTATAAGGACATTATTGCCGAAAGGGGCATTGTACTTAAGAGACATTGAAGGAAATGACCCTGAAACAGCTGTCAATGCAAACGCGGTCAAGAGGTATTATGTTTAATCCTTCTGCGATACCAATATTGCCCGATTAGGATGATGAAGGCTTTCATTCTCGCTACCCCCAAACACTCCAATCCTTTGCTAACCCTTTGAGACGGTTACCCTTCTTTGATTACCCTTTTTGGAACCTGAAAACGTTTGTAAAAAAATCAAAATCAAAAAAAAATTCCCTGAATATTCGACTTGATTCTGAAAGGATACGTAGGCAGCCTCTCTCTGGGGTTCAATCACAGTAAAACAAAAATCCAAATTCTCCCAAAGTGAAACTGGGGCAGATGTTATAATGGTCCGGCGATGATCCTGCCTGAATGGTTCCAAAGTTGTAATTCGATCCAAATTCTTTTTACCCCAAACCCTATTCAAGTCCTTCCGATCAATCGGTAAAAGATGGTCAAAATTGGAAGATACAGTTACTTGGATCTGATACAACAAAATAAGAGAAATAAAATGAGAGAGTCTTATTGGTGAAAACCCACATGGGTACCGCAAGGCGATGGTGAGCAGAGAAACTGAAAATGAGAGTCTTGTTAGTAAAAACTCGCAAAGAGCACTATAAGGCGACGGTAAGAGGAGAAATGAGAGAGGTCAATTGGATAAAACCCGCAAAGGGTGCCATTGATCGAAAAGAAGGAATTCCCTACAACCATCGGCACTGATAGAGTCTTGGAAAGGTTTCTCGGTTTTAAGACATGAGTTATGATGGGTTTATGAGAGATTAAATGGTTGCGCAAGATCGGATATCCAGTCCAAGAAGCATGTCATGTCTATTGAAGTCTGCATGCACTCCAGATAAGTCCTTCTTTCTTCCCCCCAAAAGGACATTTCTTGTTAAATTCATTATCATGTCCTTGGTTTACCTTTCTTTGAATCTCTTTAGGTTTAATCCTTTTCCGAATCTAATACAAAGAAAAGATGGCAAGATTGGTTTCACAGAGTTCTGCTTAACAAAAACCAAATTCAAGGAAAAGCACCCAGCCACAGAAGGTGCATCAAGTCGATCTCGACTGGCCATGATGGCTGATGCTCCAGATTCAAAATTATTGAAAAGGAAAGAAATCCAAAGTTAAGTGCCCATAAAGGCAGAATAAGATGAAAAGGCCAAAGCCCCACACGGGTTAACCATCATGTGAATTTTTGGAAGGTCAAGGTCCATGGGTTTAGAAGAGAGATTGATCTCTAGAAAGCCAACGAGCAACAGAGATTTTTATCGAAAGAGTTGGGCCAAGATCAAGTGATCAAAACAATCAAGGCCACAAAACCAGCCATCGTTTCAAACTAACAATTGTTCTTTGTTTGAAAACATGAAACATGTGAAATCCAAAGCAACCTTACAAGAAGCAGGTGCAACCAAAAAGAAACTGTGCAAGGGTTAGAAACAGCTTTGCAGCAACAATCCATAAAGGGAAGTCCCCTCCAA
The DNA here is from genome assembly GCF_000715075.1 of Nicotiana tabacum. Lineage (NCBI taxonomy): Eukaryota > Viridiplantae > Streptophyta > Magnoliopsida > Solanales > Solanaceae > Nicotiana > Nicotiana tabacum. The sequence goes on from NC_134084.1 coordinate 46,022,960, forward strand.
AATTCTTTCCCGTGTTTACTCATTCTATGAAATAAAAAAATCAAAAAAAAAACATGGTAGCCTAGGGTCCCCAATCTCTAGTTATGTTTTTCCAACATAGGGTATCCACTCCCTAGTTGATTTTATTTTAGGCATAGGGTCTCCACTCCCTAGTCTGTTTTTCTAACATAGGATCTCCACTCCCTAATTGATTTTATTTTAGACATAGGGTCTTCACTCCCTAGTCGCTTTTCCAACATAGGGTCTCTATTCTCTAGTTGATTTTATTTTAGACATAGGGTTTCCACTCCCTAGTCATTTTTCCAACATAGGGTCTCCACTACCTAGTTGAAGTTATTTTAGGCATAGGGTCTCCACTCCCTAGTCGTTTTTCCAATATAGGGTCCCCACTCTCTAGTTGAAGTTATTTTAGGCATATGGTCCCCACTCCCTAGTTGAAGTTATTTTAGACATAGGGTCTCCACTCCCTAGTTGAAGTTATTTTAGACATAGGGTCTCCACTCCCTAGTCGCTTTTCCAACATAGGGTCTCCACTTCCTAGTTGATTTTATTTTATACATAGGGTCTCCACCTTGTAGTCGCTTTTCCAACATAGGGTCTCCACTCCATAGTCACTTTTCCAACATAGGGTCTCCACTTCCTAGTTGATTTTGTTTTAGACGTAGGGTCTCTACTCCCTAGTTAATTCTATTTTAAGCATAGGGTTTCCACTCCCTAGTCTGCTTTTCCAATATAGGGTCTTCACTCCCTAGTTGATTTCATTATAAATATAGGGCTCCACTCCCTAATCTATTTTTTCCAAGGATACACAATCCTGATTTTATTGCTTTCAATAAAGAAATAGTTTAAATTTTTGTTACAATAACTCACGAAATGTTCCTAGTGAAAACTGGGGCAGAAAAGTTTGTTCGTTTGTTTGCTTTTGTACCTGAATAGGTTTTACCGTGAGGCACAAGGTTTGAGATGATCAAAAGAAGAAGTCTCAACCCAAATAAAAGAAAAGAAGAACAAGAAAAGAAGTTGAACTCTGAGTGTAGAAGCGGAGAAATATGCGGACTACTCAAAATTTGATTAAAATCACAAGCTTTGCATGTCCCGCCTTGATCCGAAAAGCTAAAGAAGATTGAACCAGCGGTTGCAGCTACGAGCATCAAGATTCAGATCAGAGTCTTCAAGAATAGCTGACCAAGACTTAAGATCATGCTTTAGAAGGTTTATAGATAGGAATCTTATAACTCGTAGTTGATAGGCTTAACTAGTTTAGCTTTTGATCTTTAGTTTTGGTGTAATAAGGAGCTCAGCAAGTAGAAACAGCAGCAACAACAGTGAAATCACAGTTTCTCGGTAGTCCCAGCTACCAAAACTTCCAGAACTACACTGACCTGATTCCTTTATAGCCAAGGATATGTAGGCAACCTCCGAAGCAAGATTCGGTGAGACTTTTTCAAAAGATGCTTCTCATGGAGTTTTAAATGGGCAAAAATCCCTCGTAATTGCTCATTTTATCTTTTCCCGAAAACCCTTCGTGTTTCCGAGCAAAAAGGGGCAACTGTGAGCATGTGATTTTTGCCCTATATGAATTACTCCTGCATAATCCAAGAAAGTATATTTTTCCAATTACTTTTTGCCATTTATATGAATTTTGTAGAATTTTTATTAATTGTTTGCATTTTTATGCACGTTTAATTTTATTAAAATCATGAAAATACAAAACTAATACCATGCATTGCATTTAGGTTTTGTTTTTACATTTTTTAGGATTAAATAGTAATTATTTGTTTTATAAAAAAATAAAATCAAAATAGCTCATTTTACATTTTTTTACCTTTTAATTTTTAGATTATTGATTTTTCTCTTTTAATCTAGGATTAAGTAACTTTTATAATTTTTGTAATTAGATAATTAGTCTAATTTTATAATTTAGATATTTTAGGATTTCATTAATTAAAAAAAAAGAAGAGAAAAACGAATTGAAAAGGTCTAATACATTTTGGGCTAAAAATTCAAATTGTCTCAATTTTCCAAGTCCAAAACCCGTCCAAAAGCTGCTCCTGACCCAAGCCCAATTTTGCCTACCCGGTCAGACCCCTTCTCCCCAAAACGACGTAGTTGCATGGCAAAACTATGTCGTTTCATTTATTTTACCCCATTAAACGACTCAAATCCCCCTAGTTTTCATTAATCTTAATCGATTAAACCTAAAAAACCTAGGTCTTCATCCTCTTTGAAATTGCCCACCTCCGCCGTCTCTTCGTCGCCCGAAAATCGTTTCACGGTGGTAGAGCACCTCCAAAAGCCTCCAAATTTTGACCATCCAATTCCCATCATCTCCTCGTCCATATCCCGCCGTTAGTTTTTCCAAAAGATCACTCAATCTCTCCAAATTGTAGATCCAAAAATAAAAATCCAAACTTTTTTCTTTTTGTCCAAATTTTCTGGATTAAATCCTCAATCCATGTTAAAACCTGCATGAATTCCCCATTTTTGCAATGAACAGGGTCATTTAGTCTCGAGATTATCCCATCTTACATATTAGCCAGATTTTAGGGCAAATAATTCGTTCATGACCCAAACCCTCTAAGCCTTTGCCGCGTCTGACCTTGGCCATAAGATGGAGATTATTGCATGAAGTATTGGACATGGACGAGTGTCCGGCTAGTGTTCATGTTATAATTTTTGTCGTTGGCTGAGTTTGTTCCGTCCGAATTCGAATCAAGACCTTGTTGTTCTTCTCAGAAGGCATTGAATATTGTTTGATTCCACCGGTATACCTCTCCTCCCACTTTTCTTCTCAATTTCTATTGTGAGTCCATTTCTGTCTAAAGAATTTTGATTATTTTTTTTAGGGGGAAAAATTGACCAATTAGTGATTAATAGCTTATTAATTAGATTTATTTGCTGTCACTAATATAAATTTTTTTTAGAAGCATCATGAGTTTTTGTTAATTAATTACTATTTTATTCTCTGCATAAGCTTTTATTTGTTTTTGGGTTTGGCTTATTTTTGGATTTTTACTAGTACGAGAAAAAGGGCCCAAGTAAGCATTGGGCTTAAGTCCTATACGCTGCAAGTCCAGTACTGCTAGTAAAAATTTCTAAAGCAATAAAAAAACAAAAAGGGGAGGTGGGGTAAGTACAGGGATGTTGTGTTGGGAATTGGATAGGATTTGAATAAACTTATAGGAAGATTCTAGAAAAGAGCTGACAGGGATCATCCTGGGGCAAAGGCGTTTTAAGTTAATAAAATCAGAAACTTGAGAGTCCTTTTTGAATTACAAGAACTAATTTGGTTGCCTTAAAATCCCCTTTATAAAAGGACCCTCTTGCTAATGATTAGGGCACAGAAAAAAGAGTGAAAAAAGAGGGAACAACTAAAAATACTCTCCAAAAGGTTTTCTGAAGAAATTTTTTGAGTTCTTTCTATTTTGAGGTCCTTTCTTTGTTGGGTTTGAGAGATTGGGAAAGGATCTTGGGTTGATTCATTGCTGGTTTTGTTTGAGCTGAGTTAGAAATTGCAGCTTGTTTTGTTCCTTAGGCTATTTTCTTTGGCTAGGTATTCTTCTGAACCCTCTTGTATGTTTGACTGAATTGCTTCTAATAAAAATGCTGATTTCTTAAGGTTTTTTTAGCACAAATGAAGTTGGCTTGTTTGTTCTTACAATGTTCTTGGGATTTCCAGCCCTGTTTGAAGTCTTAAATCTGTTTTGCTTCTTGTATTCTTTGCATTTGTGTTGTTAAGTTGTACAATGGCTTGAGTTTTTTTTACAATGAAAATGGTTATTAGCATTCATGCAATTTGAATTTTATGCTATGTTCTCCTTCTTTCTCTCAGAGACATGACTATACTTTTAGTAGCTTTGTCTTTGATTTTAAAAGTAGTATAGTAGAGGTTTTACTATAAGTGGTTTGTATATGAAAACATGTGAATTTTTTTATTTGAAGAATAGGAAGGTTATTTGCTATTGATTAATTTGGCTGAAGTTTGCAGATCTGATCACTATTGGTTAGATAGGTAAGCCATGAAGCCAAAAGGAGGAATTTAAGGTTGCTAAAAGGGGGTTTGAGAGCTCAAGAATCCAGTTATACCATGTTTTAGTTTAGTTCTGTCATTATTCAATAATTTTTGTACATATTATAAGGCCTGAGTACTAAGATTTTTGATTGAAAAGACAAAGATTGCAAATGTCAGCTTCTAATAGCCCCTTTTGTCTTATCCGTATGTTTGGCATGCTATTTCATTATCGCTCGTTTGGCCATTTGTATAAATGGCTTCTTTTTGGAGTAATCTATTATATTGGGCTTGGCTGAAGTTAGTCATCAGCCCAATAAAAAGTTCCAGTAGATTATTCTAGGGCCTAAAAATAGTATCATATATCTGGCTCATAGTCTTATAGTTAGAATTCATGATTTTCTATCCTAACTTGATTCACTCATTTTTGAGTTCAAACATGATCGTATTTATGTTCTTGAGTTTTAGTTTATTAATTTGTTTATGACTAATTGAAGTATACAAACTGCCAAGGCCCTTTTATTATCAAAGCTGTTGGGCTCAAGGCTGGGCCCAACAAAAGAAGCGGGCAGATTTGAAGTCACAAAGACTTCTGAAAATCTCAAATGTTTTTGTCTTGGACCCATTTCAGAGACTTCACATATAGTATGTTTTCAAATTGACTTTAGGGAGTAAAAACGGGCATCTATTAGTTTGCTGAAACGGTTTTTTTATTGAGGTGTGTCATTTGTAATCAAACCCCACAATTCATGGCCCTCACATAAATACAAAATTAGTATAGAAAATGCCTTGAATTTTCATAGTTTGCTTTAGGCGCGTTAATTAATTAATTATCATAGCTACGGGTACGGTTCCGGTAACGTAGTTGTGACTCTTAATTACTAAAATCCGGGGGTACATTTATGTGACCCGGCCACATTTTAATCTTTAATAATTTAAATATGTTGTAGATCGTGGGTACGGTTCCCGTGATATGATTCACAATATGTAACAATAAATAATTAAAATTGGTTATAAAGTTTTAAAAATGCACAATAGGTTTTAAAACGTAGTAAATCAGATAATAGGCCAATTATTAATAGTTTAAGTGACCGTGCTAGAACCACGGAACTCGAGAATACCTAACACCTTCTCCTGTGTTAATAAAATTCCTTATCTAGAATTTCTGGTTCGCAGACTTATAAAGTAAAGTAAAATTTTCCTCGATTTGGGATTTTAAAATAAACTGGTGACTTGGGACACCAAATAAACTATTCCAAATGGCGACTCTAACAAATAAATTAATCCTATGTTGATTTATGTCACTTTAATTGAATAAACTCCTATATACCCTCGGGTGGTAAAAAGGTGTTGTGACACATGTTAAGGCATAACTAAAATTTCACCAAGTATTTTAGCCGAAATGAGGGAAAAATTATATATCCATTTTAAAGTCCGAAACGGCCCAATTTAAAGAGCCTAAGGGCTAATTTTAAAAGAGCCTAAGGGCCGATTTACAAGAGCCTAAGGGCCAGCCTAAAAATGATATAGGGCCAAAAGCTTATTGGAGCTCGAGACTCTGTTCTCATTTATCTCGGACCCAAAGGCCCCATAATTCTGAGCTCGCATCAAAGTAATTTTAAGCTTAACTCGTGGATCATCTAAAACCTCAAAGGGTATGATATTGAGCAATAAAAACCTAAGGGTTTACTATGCGTCTAGACCGATACTCGAGCTTAGTATTTGAATCATCGGAATATTTCATAAACATGGACAAAATAAAAGTCAACACAAATCGAGGAGACAGCAAAAAGATACTTTATGATTCATTAAGGAAATTTACAAAACATATTACAACAAGGGGCCTTTGCACACAAAAAAGGAACCTAATTTATTTTCGGGGCCACATCCCCGGGAGTGTCATCTTCATCTTCAGCGGCTTTATCTTCAGGAGCCTTTTCCCCTTCGGGAACATCTTCTTAACCTTCCTCGTCCCCGGAGCAACTCACCACATCCTCGTCATCAGAGAAGACAAGAAACCTAGCATCGGTTTCCTGCGCCTTTGCTTCGGCTACCTCACCGGCGAGGTTGAACCCTCGGGCATGCACTTCTTCGAGAGTTTCCCTCCGGGCTTGGCACTTAGCCAATTCTTTACTCCGTCTCTCCCGGTCGGAGGCCTCCCTCAACTCAGCTTGGATGGAAGTGGCTTCCCTCATGTAAATAGCAATGGACTTATCGGCCGCAACCCTCATCTTCTCAGCTTCGGCCTTAGCTTGTACAGCTTCAGCCTTAGCCTGCCCAACTTCGGCCTAGGATTTAGCCAGCTCGACCTCCAACTCCTCGATTTTCCTGGCCTAAGCTAGACCCTTCGCTTTAACACCTCGGAGCTGGGCTTTAGCCGAGGCCAGTTGGGCTGCGATAGCTTCCTTGTCGGCAGCGAGTTGATCCATGTTCTTCTTCCACTGATGACAATTAGCTCGAACTTGATCTACCTCACCCAGGAGCTGCCCAATCATATTCAGCTTTTGTTGCAGCTGAGATACTGAAGTATTAGCCTCCAAAGTAGGGCCAAGAAGGCCGAATACTGTTAAAATCATAGTTACCTGCTTGTCTAGCTCGGACTCGCTTTCTTGAGCTCTGGCCAACCCGGCTCGGAGATCCTTAAGCTCCTCTTCCTTCTGGACAGAGAGGAGCCTCAAGGCCTTCTCTTTGCCTGAAACTTTCTTAAGCTCGGCCTCATATTGGCTCAGCTCGGCTCTAAACTTTGCAACGGCCTACACATGAAATGGATACATATTAGTTGAAAGAAAAGAAAGAAACAATTACGAAGCTAAAGGTAAGTACTTACCCGGGAAAGGAGATGTTGAGCCTCTTCAAAGGTAGCAGACGCATCAGTCAGGTTATCGGCATCCTCAATCCCAGCGTAGCAACCCTGGAAAGGATCATCCTTAATGACTTTGCTTGGATCGGGCTTAGGCAGGGCGTTGGCTTCTTCAATTTCCCCCTCGGAATAAGTCAGCAAAGAAAGGGAATGACTTGTTGTCCCGGCCCCGATCTCTTCACTCGGGGCGTTCTCATTAGCATTGGGGGACTCAACGTTTACCCCATCCGGTATAGTTGCTAAAGGCAGAGGGACAATCTTAACCTCCGAGGACGTAGGGGCCTTGCCCGTTTCTTCCCTCCGGGCATCCTCACCACGGGATAGGTTTTCTAGTTCGGAAGGCTCGGTGGCCTCGACTGGCTTCCTGGTCTGAGTTACCAGCGCCAACTCTTCATCATCATTTTCCTCACCATCCGGGGAGTCATGAGCCGAGTATGTGCTCGTTTGAGCAAACCTTTTCCGCAGCCTTCGAGTGGAGGTTTTCTTGTCTTGGGGGTCTTCAGGTTTCGAGACGATTTTCCTTTTATTGTCCTTTTCAGGCTTCAAATTTGAGGGCTTGGTTGTTTCCCCGAGCAAGGCCGGTCTCATTTTGGATGCATCTCCAAGGCCTGCATAAGCAAGCGTGAGTAAGTAAAAATACCGCCAAATGTATGGAAAGTGTTGAAACTATAGAAAGGCACTTATTGTGGTTCTTGGCCTCCCATTGGCCCTTTGCTAATTCGCGCCACTTGCGCTTGTCGTAGGAAGAAGTGGCAGCTAACTTTCTGACCCAATCCTCGAGGTCGGGTACCGCTAGGGGCGCCCAAGGTTTGGCTGCCAGAAGAAAGATAAGGGCATTATGGAACATGAAAGAATATGAATGTATACAAGAAATATGAACTTCACTTACGGTTAAAGTTCCATTTCTCCGGGAATGATATTTTTTCCTTGGGGATGATGTCCGAAGTTCTTACTCTAACGAACCGACTCATCCAACCCCGGTCTTTGGGTTCGTGGGTGCTGGCGAAGAAGGACTTCATTGTTCGATGTTGCAGCTTAATGAGCCCTCGAAATAACTAGGGACGATACAACTGAACCAGGTGGCTAAGGGTGAACTCCAAACCATTGGATTTTTCAGAAAAGTACTGCAACATGATCACGATACGCCAAAAGGAAGGGCGGATTTGACCAAGGGTGACTTCGTACGTCTTCCGGATCGAGGGGACTCAGTGTGAAGGGGTAAGTGTAAACACTCAAAAACCCATCCTTATGGGTAGTTATGCTTTCATCCGGCCTCGGGATCTGAACCTCGACCTCGTCTCCCCACCGACAATCCTTCTTTACTTCCTTGGTAAGCTGCTCCATTATCAGGCTGATGTATCGAGACACGTGCTTGCATCGGCCTTCAACATCGGGAGGATTCTCGATACCAAAGTCCTTCTTGATGATGCAATCACCAGGGGTGGTTTCCTTAAGTGTTGGCGGCACCACCGGTTTGGCCGGCCGGGAGGCAGAGGAAGATGATGCTTTATCCTTTTTGGGGACCGTCTTGGAAGTTTTGGCCATGGTTGTAAGTTAAAGAATATGGGTGCACAAGGATGTGGTATTTTCGGCAAGAGCTTGGTGTTTTTCGACGCTTAAAGAGACGAAGGAAGCGAGTGATTGAAGAAAGAGATGAAGATGGGAAAGGATTGAAGAAAGGGTAAAGTTCTTTACTTAGAGAAAACGCCTCATATTTATAGAGGGAAAGCGACGGTTCGGTGGCATTAGTGGCCGACCAAAGCTGGCGTGCATTCAATGTTTTTGGGAAAGTGGGCCGATGGGACGTTTCGGTCACTTCGAACTCTGCCATCACGAGGATGACATCATCACTAAGGGCTTCGGGAATCCAAATCGTTTCATATCATTTCATTCTAAGAAACGCAGGGACTATCTGTATACGGTCAAAATCAAGAAGCCCGATTTTGAAGCCTTAAATTAGGCTATGAGTCCAAGTTCGCGCGACTCGAGGTAGAGGTCAGACCCGGTTGGAGGACACCCACCTCGAGGAAGCAGATCGAAGACTTGGCGCGGCCTACATCGAGGGCAGTACAATCTCGAGGGCACTTAAGAAAGAGCGGGAATATCTCAAGGACACGTGGGTCAGGGCATAAATTAAAGGATAAGATTTGTACGAAATGGTACAGGTTCGTACTAGGTTGTTATATATTTGTACCAATAGAATTCTTACCTCAATTAGGAATGTACTATATTAGAATTTTCTCCTCCTATATAAAGGGGACCCCAATCATTTTGTAAAGATCACCTCATATTATTCACTGCAATAGAATATTCTAACTCTGCTTTTCTTGTTTAACGTGCTCAACAAGTGTTCTTCAACTTTATTGTTTTTACTTTATTATTCATAGTTCATTGTTCTTAGCTGACCTCGAGGCCCCAAGAAGGTCAAGCTCGAGGTCCTCATTGTTATAGCAACATTGGTTTGGTTCATCAATTCTTTTTATTTAAAGTTAATATTACTTGTATATTCACTAGTATTAGAATAAATCACATATCTTTAAAATCACAAATTATATTTAATTGTTACCCCATTTTTCGAGGTAAACAATATGCTATTTCGATGCCACTATTTAAGTTTTAATCTCATTTATATATGTCGTGAAAAAATAGCTTCGGGGTAAGAACTTGACGGCAAAGTGTGGCGGATCGCCAAGAGTATTTGATAGATGGGCTTGCCACAAGTCATGGTAATCACCACAAAATTAATATAAAATTGTTGCGGTAGATCACCAATAATTTCAAAGCTTCAAAAAATTAACAGACCAACTTTGTCTTCTTTAACAATTATGCTAAAAAAACTCAATAATGATATTCTTCAAGTTTTTTTCAACCAAACAATACAAACCAACCACAAATAAGCAATGAGTCTTTAAATTTAATAATACATATGAAGAAGATGGAGGAGGAAGAGCAGGAGTACAAGTTCTGGTGGATGTAGGTATTATTTGCACTATTTTTCTTATCGAGGCCAACAATTAAACATTGGTCCTTATGGAGGGCAGCCGATGAAATTTTTTGCTTCAAAGGTCTATAGCAGGAAGAAATTCAAAAATAATCAGATTTATAAGTGGTAATTGAAAAATAGTCACCATTTCAAAAAGTAATCGAATTTTAGCCATTTTTCATGTAAAAATAAATCTAAACGAAAACACTATTCAAAATCCGAAAAATACTCCAGCATAATATATTGAAATTCCAGTATAATATACTGGAATTCCAACATAAGTATATTGGAACTCTAGTATATTATACTGGAGTTTCAATATAATTTATCGGTCCAGTATAATATGCTAGAAGTTCATACACAGGTGCTCCAATTAGGGCTGGACATATATCGGGTAAAACCGATAACCCGAACCATTAATTGTTTATTGGGTTATTGGTATCGAGTTATTGGGTTAACGGTTCGGTAACGGTTTAGAATTTTTTTACTATTGGGTTATCGGTTCGTGCCTCGGTTTGCCAATTTTGTTAATGGGTTAACCGATAACCCAATAAGAATTAATAAAATTACGACTTTACCCATAAGTATATACAAATGCTAGCACTTCAGTTCATTCTCTCCTATTCTTTCTCAACCGCACTCTTCAATTGTTTCATCTTCATTCTTCATATACCTTACTAGTTACTCCTAGCATAAATCTTTAGTATACTATATATGAATTCTTCTCTTTTTGCTTAACTCCAGTGAATTGTCTTCTCTTTTTTGCTTAACTCTAGATTGAGTTATCTTATAGGGTAAACCGATAACCGAACCGATAATGATCAATAACCGATTAACCGATTAATCGATACCCGATAATCGATATCTTATCGATTCAGTTATCAGTTTATTAAATTTATAAACCAATAACCGATATGCTAAACCGATAATATTCATAACCGGACCGAACCGACCGATGCCCACCTCTAGCTCCAATCTCCAATATATTATGCTGGGACTTTCCGCGTGTTGGAGTTCTAGCATAATATGCTGGAAGTTCATACACAGGTGCACCAATCTCCAGTATATTATGCTGGAACTTTCCGTTGTTGCAGCAAAATAGTGACTATTTTTCAATGACTCTGCAAACACCGCTATTTTTCAATTACCGGTCCGAAAACTGGTTAGCCCGTGCTATTTTTGCTATCTTGGGCCATGACCCATTAGTCACGAAATAGGACTAGCATATTTTTTTGAGCTAATTTTCCGGTTATACATCCCATATATATAACTAGTTTACAATGCATGTAGCCCCATTCCAATTTTACACCTTGTGTAGCCACCACCTTCCGACACGTTTGTCTTTCCTTTTTCCAACCTTAGTTCTTTTCATCTTTATTTGGAAAATAATTTCCAACCAAAAAAATAAACTTGTTAATAGACACACAAGCAAATTAATGATGAAACAATACAACTTCCTTAGAATTTTCCCCACGCATATCGTATAACTTATGATGCATCTGTTTTTTATATTTGTATTTATATTTTGTACATATTTTATAAACTACTTCTTTAAATTATTTTCTTATAGGATATTTATTGTTACTATGTACTGGATATACATAGATATACAAGCATATATGTACAAATATACATAGTTAAACAATCTATATAATAATTAAAAAATCCATCCTTTTTGAGATTAATGTACAGTTGAATATACATTAATATATGCTGGGTATACATTCATCGATTACTTTTATACATAATATATACTCTGCTTATACAGTAAATATACACTACCTGAAGGCAAAAGAGTCAAACCATTCCCTTAGTTTTACACAGATATACATGATTATGTAAGGATATACAAAGCATATACATATTTATACATTGTTATATATATCATATAGACCCCCTTGCAGCCTTCAAAATCTATAAAAAGTAAAATCAATTCAGCCTGAACATCCATCAACATACATCGCTATGTTTCTTCAACAAACATATACCGGTGCAGCATATTTATTACTTTATTTATATATTTAAAAAAATCCGTCACGATCCAAAATTCTTTCTTAGGAGTCGTGATAGCACCTAGTCCCTAGGACTAGGTAAGCCTAACACATAGTGAGTTATTAACAGATTTAAACTAATTAATCATATAACATGAACCGACAATTCCCATACATAACCAACAACTATTCATAAATATACAATATCCCAAAATTGGTAGTACGTAATCATACACCTTTCTAAGCATAACGAAGAATATCAAATACATCATTATTTGGAATAGAAATAAACAGTAACAGAGTAAAACTCTAGAAGGTGATTCCAAGGCCTGCAAACGCAATGGCGGGTATACTTTGAAGTCTTTGCCGCAACTCACAATTAGCTAACTAATGACCGCACGCTCCGAGGTACCTGGATCTACACAAAAATGTGCAGCAAGAATACCATAAGTAAAACACAGCGGTATACAGTTATAAGTATTAAGACTAACCTCAGTGGAGTAGTGACGAGGTACAGTCAAGGCACCTATTAGACATAATAGCGTGTACAAGTATTGATATGCAATTAATAGAGGAACGAATGTCAATATAAAGCTAAACATGGAAAGAATAACAATATAACACAAGTAAATGGTAAGTAGAAGCAACAAATAGCGATAAGGAGTAAACAGGTACTAACACCGTAAAGTAATCAGAACAGAGTTAAAGTCTAACTGAAACCAAATAAGAAAAAATAGGTAACAACCAAATAATTAACCGTTCTTACACAAGGTTTACACAAGAATGTGATGACCCGATAGGTTATTTTGAGTATTAGCCCTTATTTCCGTATTCTCAGACCTCTGTTAGCTCTGTTTAATATTTCTTGATTTGCATGCGTGGTCTGTGTCACTTTTTGAAAAGCTTTTATGTGAAAATTTTGAAGAAAATATGATTTTCGCTTTAAAACTAACTTGAGTTGACCACGGTCAATATTTTATGGAAACTGCCTCGGGTCGGTATTTTGGCGATTTCGGTAGGTCCGTATCATAATTTTGAACTTAGGCGTATGCTCGGAATTGAAATTGGAGGTCCCTAGGTTGATTTAAATTATTTTGTCGAAAATTAGTATTTGAAAGTTTGGAAATTTTCTAAGTTTGACCGTAAGTTGACTTCATAGCTAATGAGTTTGGATTTCGATGTTGAAACTTGGAATAGGTCTGTATTGCTATTTGAAACTTGTCTGCAAAATTTGATGCAATTCGGAATTGATTTGGCATGATCCGGATGCGCAGATGTGATTCTAGTTGTTCTTGAGATTACTTTGAAATTTCATTCATTTTGAGGGTTGACTTATAGATTTAGATTTTATTTTGGTGATTTGATTGCGCGAATGAGTTTGTATGATGTTATTACACTTGTGTGCCTTTTGGTTTGGAACCCGAGGGACTCGGGTGAGCTTCGGACGTGTTTTAGATGACTTTGGTTAATGTGATGATTGCTGGTGCAATACCAGTTGTGGTGCCTGCTTCAGATTTCGCATTTTCTAGGTCTGGTAGCATTTGCGAGCCTCACTTTTGCGAAGAAGTGTTCGCATTTGCGAGCAGGGCCTGAGATTGAGTAACCTCGCATTTGCGAGGAAATGGTTCACAATTGCGATCACTTGGTCGCATTTGCAATACCTGGCAACAGTAGAGCATCTTCGCATTTGCGAAGATTTTGGCTGCAATTGCAGGGAGGGGGGATTCTTCGTATTTGTGATCTTTATATCGCAATAGCGACTTCTGGACTTCTGTGATAGGGTTCGCATTTGCGACATTTGTCTCGCATTTTCGATACTCGCAATTGCGAACAAGATATCACAATTGCGACATCTGCAACTGGGTGAAAGAGGGTAAAATCGGGACTTAACTTATTTTACACCGTTTCTCAATCCTTAATACTCTAGAGGCAATTTTCTAAGAGACCTTTCTGCCCAAATTCATTGATAAGTTACTGTAATCCATTTTGTTTCAATTACCCATTACTTTTCATGAGATTTCAATAAAAATTTTAGGATTTCCATGGTACAATTGAAATTTTTTGTAAAATTGAGATTTAGACCTCAAATTGAGGTCAGATTTCGAACAAATCACATAACTAGGCTCGAGGGTAAATGGGTAATCAGGTTTTGGTCCAAACCTCGGATTGTGACCAAGCGGGCTCAGGGTTGACTTTTGTTGACTTTTTCAAAAATGATCAAAATTGAACCACTTTCATTAATGGGTAGTTTCTAAAGCTTATTTTGAATTATTTTATCAATAATTTGCTAGATTTGGTGGCTTGTTCGAAAGTCAAGGCCGTGGTTTGTTGATTTATTTGATTCGCGGAGTAATGTAAGTGTTGGTCTAAATTGACTTGAGAGAATTAGGGATCCTTGAACTATATGCTATGTGAATTATGTGGGAAAACTGCGTATATACAAGATGACGAGTGTATTTACGCCGTCATGATATTGGTTTCCATATTTTTATTTATTTCATGATATATCTTGCTTCTTGCCCTTATTGTTACATGCTTTAATTGACATTTATGCCATAATTGTTACTTGTCATTTGATTATTCTTGTTTAGATTTTCTGTCTCTTCCATGACTCCATGCTTATTTTCTACTTGCTTTACTTGCATACCTAAATTGTCACATTCTTTACTTGCCTTATTGTTTTGTAATGTTTGTTGCATTTTATAAATGTGGTTTCCCTTGCATGAGTTATTTAGTTGATAGGTACCGATGGATTGGAAAAGTTGAGATTTCGAGTTGTTGAGATTCTTGATTTATTATGTGGTTCTTTATTACCTTGTACATTTACCCTCTTGATGTAGAAATTCTTGTAAATTTGGTTGTTAAATTATTTATGTTGATTGAAATTGTTTAGGGAGCGGGTTGCATGCTGCAACGAAAGCTAAAAGGTAATGAATTGAAATGGTGGAATAAGGAAGAATGATGATATTGACAGATGATGATATAGTGGGATCGGGAATAGATTGTGTATGTGGTACTTATTTATGATTTGTTGGATTTGCCTCGGTATTGTGAAATGAGACTATAAGACTTGTTATACTGAGCTCTTTGGTAGTTAGATTTCGAGTTCGTTTCCATGAGTTAACTACTTTACTTCCATTTCATGTTTTCTTATTATTATTATTATTACTACGTATAGGCTATTGTAAGTGGTTCACCTTAGCCTCGTCACTACTTTATCGAGATTAGGCTCGGTACTTACAGAGTACATGGGTCGATTGTACTCATACTACACTCTGCACTTCTTGTGCAGATACCGGAGCGGGTTTGATAACTAGGGATTCTAGTCTATTTTACACATCTTTTTGCTTGAGTTTTGGATTAAAATTGTGTACAAGTATTTCCAAAGCTAACTTATTGTGCTCACTTGCAGTGTTTGGTCAAAAAGAGACAAGAAAGTCAAAACCAGCTCAAAAGGGAGTGAAACCTGCATAAGTCAAAGCTGAGTCAACTAAGCGCTATAGCGAAAAATAAATCGCGGACGTGGAGGATCCACTGCCGAGGCAGTATTGATCTTGCGGTCCGCGGTGGCAAAGATTCAGAGAGATACAATTTGAGGCTTTTCAAGTCACCGCTGACCGCGGTGCTTTTATGCGGCAGCGGTGCCTCTACCGCGACAGCAGTCCTTTTATCGCGGTCAGCAGAGGGGAGATTCAGAGAGTTTGAAGTCGTGCTGAAGGTTGAAGACCGCGGTCCGCGCTTGATTTTATACGGCGGTAGCCTCACTGTTGCAGCGGTCCATTTTCCGCTATCAGCGGTACTTCCGTCAGGGGCATTTTTGTTCGGAAAATTTAGCTGTGTATAAATACTCCTTTTTCAGATTTTTAAGTCATCTTTTGTTTAGCTGAGCACGTGAACCGCCTTTTTGAGTAATTTTATAGCTTGTTTAGCAATTAATCTTAGATTCTTATCTTGTAATTACTTTTTATGGGTTATCATTTATCTCAATCTACGATTTCTTCTTTATTTATGAGTAGCTAAACCCATTAGTTAGGGTTGTGGCTCAATCCTAGTGTGGATATTTAATGGATCTCCTATTTTAGGACTTAGATGTTTATGGGTGATTAATATTTGGTCTGATTTGTGCTTTTTATGCTGTATTGGTGGTTGCAAACACTAATTTGTGCCTTTTTGACTTAGGCTCTTCTTGAGAAAGAGAGCTTAAGTCTAGGAAATTCAGGCCAAAAGGAATTGGGGTGTATTCAAGAGATTGATAGCCCCAATTAAAGGGTTAAACCTAGAGATAGTAATACCCGGCTTGAGCCAACTTTGCTTGCACAAATTGAACACCCAATTGGGCTTGAGAAAGCCAATTAGGGCAAGTCACTCAAACTACCGAGAGGTATAGAGTGAGTAGCTACGTGCATTGGCTATATCACGATCCCAACTATAACATTATTGCCTTAAGTTCTAGATCTCGTTAGATACTCACCTAGGAGTAAGTCACTTCCCTAGTGCCTATTTATCAAGTTAGAAAACCCTACAAAAATATCTACTTAGCTTAATTTTGTGCATCATTAGTATTAAATTAGAAGTAGCAAACAAACAAAGAATGGTTGGAAGTGCAATCAAGAACACTACACATTGCTAGATTAGATAGGAATCCAACTCCAAACATATCTTAGCTCCTTGTGGATTCGATCCCGACCTTCTCGGGTAAAAGCTGCAACGGCCGCTCTTGCCACTCTATAGTGGTATAGGGTAGGACCCGACCACTTTTTGGTGCCGTTGTCGGGGAGCTAAACGGTTTTGGCTATCTATCTAACTAGTTTTGTGTCTTGTTTTTCTTTTCTTCTGTGTTACTAACTAGTGTGTGTCATCAATTTAGGTACAAAATGGAAAACAATGATCCTCTTAGAAATGTTCTGCCGGGGGAGGAGGTAGATGATAATGGTGAGGATGAGGTGCCTATAGTACCTCAAGGTCAAAGACGAGGCCGCCAGGCCAATGATAATGTGCCAGACCCTCCCCCGCCACCTCCAAGAGTGGCTCCTCGGGTGCTTCCAAATGAAGGATACGCTAGTGCAATTGTCCTACCCCGAATCCGGGCGGGCAATTTTCAAATTACAAATGTGATGTTGACTTTATTGGAGCAGTGAAGGTATTTCACAAGTGCTCTCCATCAGAATGAATATAAACATCTTAAAGGCTTTGTGGATACATGTTGGGGAAGAAAGCAAACAAATGTGTCAGAGGATGCATTGCGGTTGAGATTATTCCCTTTCTCACGTAGAGGAAAAGCTTTGGACTGGCTTGAAAGGCTTCCTAACCATTCCATCACTACATGGGATGAGTTGGCGGCCAAGTTTTTCTTGCCAAGGCATATGGAGACTTTGAGATATGAGATTTTGGCCTTCAAACAAGAACCTAATGAACCACTTCATGAGATCTGGGAGAGATATCGGACAATGGTGAAAGAATGTCCAAACAATGACATGACCGAAGCAATGATTCAGCAGACATTCTACTATGGCATTAACACGACCAATTAGTGTGTAGTAAACCAGCTAGCAGGGGGAATTTTATGAACACACCTTATACTGAGGCGTGTGAGATATTGGATGAGATGGCAGATATTTTCTCAGCTTGGCAAAGTCGAGTCAATGTGCCACAGGGTGACCCCACTGTCATACACTTGCAGAAAGAGCTCCATGATCATGGCAGGTAATAACATAGCTAACTACAACAATGAACCAGTTGGCAAAAGCTCAATTGCAACAAGTTCAAGCTCCTAGACAAGTAAATGCTATGGAAGGTGTCAACATGTTGGTCAACAAGAGGCGACAAAGAGGTCAACAAAGTCAAGGTAGTCCGGATCAATATGAGCAAGGTAATGGTGGTTTCAATCAAGATGAGGGATATGATGAGCAAAGTGAAGAAGTGCAGTACGTGAATAGTTGTAGACATGTAATTTTTGACCCTCCCCAAGATTTTTCATATTTTAGCACGTAAATATTTAATTTAGGCCCAATATAGCTATTTCAACTATTTTTGACTTCTTTAATTTATTTTCATCATAAAAATGAAAAATTACAATAAAAAAAATACTTTAGTATGTACTCTTTCATAATTCTTAAAAAAATATATAAAATAATAAATAGCACCTTATTTTTATCTTTATATAATTTTGAAAATACAAAAAATATATAATAGTTTCATGTTAGCTTTTGCATTGTGTAGTATTTTTATCTTATTTTAAAATGAATCAATTAAGGTGTTGGATCCCAATTTTAAGAGTTTTGGAGCCCAATTCTTGGCCCAATTCAGATTAGTTCATTAAGCCTAGGGACCTTCTAGACTCTTCTTTGGAACAAAAACAAATAAAAAGGACCCTAAGGACTTAACACAAAAAGACCTAGGGACTAATGGGCAAAATACACAAAAATACACCTAAACCTAGACTCTACCTATAAAGTAATGCTTAAAAAATCTAAAGAAAAAGAGCATAAGCCAAAACAATAACTCCTCGCCTGAAAACCAGGAACCCACTGCCCTAGCCCCTTCGCATGAAAACCCGTCACGCCACACCATCTCTTTTTTTATCGAACCAACATCAGACTAGTCGCCAGACCTCCTCATTACCCTCATCGCCATCCCAGTACCCTTCCACGGAAAAACCTGGCTGGACTGGTTGGTTTTTCGGTCGAAGCCACGTCCTTCGCCGATGACCATACCACCTTTCTGGGAGTTTCGTGTTTTGCCACTGCTTTGCCATATTTTCCGGCGAGTTTAGAGTTCGTTGAGGTCCCTCTGAAGATCGTCTTCTTCGCAACCCCTTGAAACCAACGACCCCAATCTCCATAGCTGCATACCCAACCCCATCGGATCTCCGTCTCATCGACACCTCTAAAAACCCAGCAGCAGCCATAAACGGACCCCTCCTTGTCCTTCATCTTCTTCAACATCCGAAAACCAAGGAACCCATCTTCTTCATGATAAACCTGAAGCAACTAGACAGAGCTCGGCCAACCGATAACATTTAGTCCAAACGGAAAACAAGTCGAGAACAGTAAAGAAAACAAAATAAGTAAAAGCTGAAAACAATACGGGTTCAAAAGCTCATTTCGAGTTCTTTTCCGGCGAGATCTTCGGTCCGTCGAGGTTGCTGGTTCGAGGTCCATCCATGGGTGACCTTGTTTTCATCGTGAATGATTCGAAGTTATACGATCTGTTTAATCAGGTTGGTCTCAACTCATTTGAATTCTCAAAGCATTGAATTTGCATTTTCTCATAAGTTTTGTTATGTCGCTTCTAATTCGTTTGAATTTTCACTTTTTATAAGTGTTATTATGTCGTCTCTGTGCAGAAGCATCCTTATATATATATATATATATATATATATATATATATATATATATAAAACTTTTAGAAGTACAATCGCCTAATGATTCTTTCCTTGAGTTTTCCTTATTTAAATCATGTTGCCGAGTTGTTACTTGTATTTGAAGTTGGGATATTACAATAGATGGGTGTTTGGTTTTGGTTTGCGCTCAAAGGAAATTGACTGATTTCGAATAGCCATTTTGTGGCTTTATATTTAGAAAGTCGATTAGTTTTTATCAAAATTAGCCTCACGGGTGCAAAGTTTGAAAGGTCTTGCTGCATTTTGTTGATCTTTTGAAGGAGAAGTCCTATTCCATTGCTAAATCGTATATGGTAGTATTGAGTGTTGGTGATAATTGTGAAGATATGTTAAGAGATAGCACGTTAGTATTTGTGGAATTCGATTGTGCTCGATTGTTATAGTTGAATACCAATCCCTGCTTTACACAAATTGAGGCGCGTCGTGCCAAATAAAACCTTTAAATGCACGGCCCTCATTTAATTAATGTGTTTTCTCTTTAGAAATCGAGGTGCACCATTTAGAGAATTTTTCATGGCCCTCGCGAAGTTAAAGACACGTAATTGCTTTAGGCGCGTTATTTTAATAATTTACCTTTCTAAACTCGGGTGCGCATTTATGTGACCAAAATCCAAATTCAACAATGTTAGATAAACTATGTTGCGGACCGCGAGTGCATTTATGTGACGTGGTTCAAGACGTATTTTAAATAATGTTGAAATCTTCCTAAAAAAATAATTAATAAAAGCAGTTATAAAGTTAAAATTGCACCATAGGCTAAAACATGTACTAAAATCAGATAATTAAGCCGAATGTAACAGTTAAGCGACCGTGCTAGAACCACGGAACTCGGGAATGCCTAATACCTTCTCCCGGGTTAACAGAATTCCTTACTCGGATTTCTGGTTCGCGGACTGTTAAACAGAGTCAATCTTTTCCTCGATTCGGGATTTGAACTGGTGACTTGGGACACCATAAAATTATCCCAAGTGGCGACTCTGAATCTTTTAATAAAATAATCTCGTTTCGATTGTCACTTCAAGTGGAAAAAACTCCCTTATACATTCCTTACTAGGTTTAGGTAAAAAGGAGGTGTGACAGCTCTGGCGACTCTGCTAGGGATCGAACCCAGAATCTCTGGTTCGGGGTTCAAGAATTCGAGCTAAAATGAATTCTTATATTTGGTTTTATTTATTATCTGATTTTATCACATGTTTGGGCCTAATGTGCTAAATGTTGCTTTTACCGCTTTGATATTATCTGAACTGTATATATAAACTGCTAAGAAACCCCTCGCTTCTCTCTCCTGAGGAGTGCACATTGGTCGTGACTTCTTTCTGTTAGTGTCAAATCCCAAATAGAACGAGGTTCGGGCAAGTTTCAAAGCCGGATGATCTTTTGGTTACCGGTACGCAGCCCCCCCCCCCGGGCTCGAGTTGTCCGCTCGGATAAGCCAGGTCTAGAACAAATAAACCCAGGTTTTTAAACCTAGTATAACGATATCTCATGCCGGATCCCTAGTAGGAATGTTTTTTTGCATCATGTGCATTTTGACTTTGGAGACTCAACACATGAGTTGGGTCTGTCTAGGACAGGTGCACCCGAAATAACAGACCATCTTGATGCATCCTATGTGCTACATGTTGCATTTCTTCAAGGGTAAAAGGATCATCTGGCGGACCGATGATAGTTGAGGGCAAATGAAAAAAAGAAAAAAAAAAGAGGGTGAAGTGTGAAGATAAAGCAAGTAGGGCTCAGTTATGCTTTTTGTTATATTATTATTAAGAAAGGACAAAAAAAAGAGCATGAAAAATTCAAAAAGATTTGCATTTTTTTCATCATTTTTCGAAATTCAAAAAAAAGGAAAAAGAAAATCCAAAAAGATTTTGCATGTTTCATCATTTTTCAAAAAAAGACAAAAAAATATTTTCTCTAAAATTAGTTTTTTTTTTAATTCTTGCCCGTATCCAATTTTTCCGAACTACGCATACCTGATTCTCGTCTTTCGAGGTGTGATACGTAGGCCACCCACATAGGGTCCGGTCTTCCTAGTAAATCTTAGGTTCTTGGCTTTGCGGGGTCTTAGCCAAATTTTGCACTTCTAACCACCTTTTGGCCAAATAAGTCATTTTGCAAAAATAGCCTCAATCATGTCTTACATGTGTGATTATACTGGGATTACATCAGGTCTGCGTACATATTACCCTCCCCAGACCCCACTTGTGGGATTATACCGGGTCGTTGTTGTTGTTGCATGTCTTACATGTGTCTAGTAGGGAATATTATTATCTCACATAGTGTTGGTTTAAGTTTTCTCATACAGGTGTGGATCCACTTATTGGAGTTTGAGCATGACAGATACCCCAGGACCACCGCATTCAGGAGTTGCTTAAGGAGATTTTTTATATTTGTTATTTTTATTTTATTTTTATGTTTGGAGTATATTTTTTTTACGTCGTCTTTTACTTTCTAGTTTTGTACATCAATGTCGAGTTTTTGTTATTGTACTTTTATTTTGTATTTGAAAAGGTGTGGTGTAACTCAAAATAAAAAAAAAGAAGATATTTTGCGTTTTATATTTTCGTTAGAATTTTCTTTAGAAATACTACTCCTAGAAATCAAGAAGAAAAAAAAGAAAGTTTGAGGTGGTTTTATTTTAGGAAGTTAGTATCTAGAAATTTTTTTTTTAAAAAAAAATTGCTTTTATACTTCCCTTAGTATATTAGGACCAAAATTCAAAAAAAAAAAAGAAAAAATGAGAATTTTCTTTTAGTACCTCTTTAAAAGTTTTCTTTAAGACATTAATTCCAAAATCCAAAAAGATTTTCTTGTGAGTTGTTTCTGTGGGAAATTAATGAAAGATGAAAAAAATTCTTTTTATTTTCATTAGAACTTTAGGATATTGTATAATTTACCTTTTGTTTATCATTAGAATTTTTTCTTTAGGCAATCAAAATTGAAATCCAAAAATATTTTGTTTTATCTTTTTCATTGCTTGCTTCGAAATCTTGCGTCAGGAAATCAAATGAAAATTCAAAATATGTTTATGTGGTTTATCCTTTCGATCTTCTTCCTAAAAAAAATAAGAATCAAAAAGTATTTTTGTTTTCTCTTCTAGGGTTTTTCCTTAATAACTTCCCATAGAGTGTTTGTTTAAAAAAAAGCAAAAAATATATGCTCGTTAAGCTTGAGTTTGCAATAGGTTATAGAGCATTAAGTCTAGAAAATTCAAAAACAAAAAAGAGATTTGTTTCTTTTATTTCCCTTTTCTCGTCAGAGTCATTAAGGTAGAAAGAAGAGAATGTTAGTTTGTTTCATGCGGGGTCATGATACGTAGGCAACCTACATAGGGTTCGATCGAATCATTTTTTTATTATTATTAAAAGAAAAGAGAAAAAAAAAGAAGGGAAGAAAAGGGAAACGAAAAAAAAGTGAAATTGTGGGATGTGAGATATGAGAGAAAGAAAGAGTGATGATTAAAAAAAGGAGAAATGAAGGAAAATGGATAAGCCAGCAAGTACTAGAAAGGCAAAGAAAAGAGAGGTTGAAAGGAACAAATTGGGATGATGCCAATTGACCTTTGTACCCTCGAAGTCATTCTAGAACCATTAATTGTTGCTAGATGCATTACACGGCAATGCTATATTTTTGTTGTTAAATGCCCTAGCTAACGGGAGGACTTGTTCCTTTTGATATCTTTATATCAGAAAGGTGGTTGGTTTGTGGTTCTCGAAGTAGTAACTCCTCTCCACAACATAAAGTCAAAAGGCAATGGCAGACAACAACAAAATTGAGTTGGTTGATACAGGTGCCCAAAAGCAATTAGTCGAACAGGACAATGGGTTGGTTGAAGAGGTGAGGATGTTAAGACAATACATGATGGACATGTATCAGGCCTGGATGACTGGGAAGGCACCACCCCCACCACCACCTAGCTTTCTAAATGCTACCCTTACCCAAACACCGGTCATAGTGCCAGATGATCCCCCATACTCTCTAGATCCACCCGCTTATCATGGCTTTCCCAACCACCCTAGTAGCTCCATCACTCATCTTCCAATTACCTTTCCCAAAAATTGCCCTCATGTCTTATCCATCATCCCCAACAATGAACACCCACTCAAAGATCACGATGCCCAATATTACCCCTCAGAGGTTGCCCACAAGGTTCCTAACTCATACGAGCAGGGCCCGCAGGATGAGCCTCATGTTGGAAATGAAAAGTTCACAGGAAGAAAAGGACGGGATGAGATACCCAGGAGGCTGAAAGGCATAGAACAACCCTTAAAGAACAAGCAAGGAATGGGAAACCAGGGTAGCATGTCTTACAAAGAATTGTCTATATCCCTCGACGTTCGTCTGCCTGCGGGGTTTAAAGTGCCAAAGTTTAACTTGTATGATGAGTGTCGAGATCCGGTACCCCATTTGAGGGATTATTGTAGTGAAATGAGAAGTGTGGGCGAGAAAGATGATTTGTTGATGGCGTATTTTGGTGAGAGCTTGACTGGGGAAGCTTTGGAATGGCATAATCATCAAGATGTTGGTAAGTGGCCTACATTGGGTGACATGGCTCAAGATTTTGTTCGATACTTTCAATACGGATCAGGTGTTACCCCAGACCGCTCTTCCCTATCTAAAATGGAAAAGAAGCTGGAGGAAAGTTTTAGGGAGTTTGGGCTCAGATCGAGGGAGCAAGCTGCTCGAGTCAATACCCCAATTGGTGAAAAAGAAACGGTTGAGCTTTTCCTACAAGCCCAGGGGCCCACCTACTTCAATTATTTAATCTCGGCCTTGGGAAAGCCTTTCAAAGATGTGTTAAAATGGGGGAGCTAGTAGAAGAGGGAATCAAGTCAGGCAAAATCATGAGTTGTTCGAAAGACATTCAGAACACCCCAGTAAGCTTGGGTGGAAGAAAGAGAAACAGAAAAGATGACCCGATGGGATTTCCCGATCAACACTTCCAGCCTCGACGTCGTCCCCGTGGATATCCTTGTGCACCAGATGATCCTCCCCAATGCCACTTCTCTCCGTGGAACTCCCAAAATCGTACATCACTTTCCCAGTACCCAGCTCCACAAAATGCCTATCCACCCCCACGAGCCTACCGAAAACCTCCTGGATCAGGTTTCCGGCCCAATCAAGCATTTAAGAATGAGAGGTTTCTGGAAAAAAAAGGCTTTCACCCCTATTGGAGAATCATACACCAGTTTGTTCCAAAAGTTGAAGCAATTGGACATGTTGAAGCCGATTCATATAAAAATGCCAACCCCTCTGTCAAAGAAGTTTGATTTTTCTCAAAGGTGCGCATATTGCTCAGATGCCCCGGGGCATGACATAGAGAAGTGTTGGAATCTGAAGAAAGCAATTCAGAAGCTTATTGATGCAGGTGACATTGTCGTGCAAAATCCAGATGTAGCAAACACTAGCCAAAGTCCATCGCCTGTTCGTAATGAGATGCATATGGTAAGTATGATTTGTTTTGAAAAGGAATATGAGAATTCTTGTGAGATCCTCGAAGGTCCACGCGCTGCAAAGTTTTCAGTGCTATTAGAGGTTGATCTTAAGAACGAGCCAGCAAAGGGAACCCAAAAGCAATTTATTAAGAACAATGTGATAGAGGTTTGTGAAGGTCCTAGTAAGGTTTATGCGGAATTCAGTGGCTAAGATGCCGAGCTTGACAATTGGAAAGACGCTCATTTCTTGGCTAGTCAGGGAGGAGTTTTGGTGGTTTATTTTATTGTCATTTCTGTTGTCCGGGTTATTTCAGGGTTGTAATCCGGATATTGTCTTGTGACTCAAACCCTTCTATCCTTTTATTTTTCCAAGTTTGTTTAGTCATAGTAGCCTGTCTAGTGTTGTCTAGGTTTGTTCTAGGTTTGTGACCCCAGTTTAGTTTGTTTGTTTTGTTGTTTAAACCCTTTCACCATCTGTCTAATGCAATTTTTCATTTTTTGTAATTTCTAGTCATTTTCATTTAGTTCTCTTTTCCTTTTATAGTCCTTTTCCTGTTGACTCTAGTGACATGACATGTACGCGTAATTATCAGCCTGGACTTAAAAAGTTAGTTTAGTCATGAAGTAATGAAATAATTTTGAAGATGATAGGGACATTTGAGGAAAAAAAGTAAAGGCATTTTGAGATTACTTCAAGCCCGAATTGTGAAACTGGGGCAGGTAGAACAAAAAGAAATACTATTAAAATGCATCATGCCGCATCAGGTTGAAGCTAAAGGCAAGTTTGCCCCAAATTGGCAGGGGTCGTTCATCGTAATGAGAGTGTTGTCCAATGGTACTTCGTATTTAACAGATATAGAAGGCAAATGTGTGGATATGGTTATCAAGTCTGGCGCAATCAAAAGATGTTACAAATGTTTTCCTTGGTTTGTTTAATTGTGTTGTTTGTACTTGGCATGTTTTGAAGATTGGAATGATGAAGTCATTTTGTTCTGCTATCTAAACACCTTATCCTTCGTTACCCCTTTGATCCTTGTTTGTTTTCTTCCATACCCCTCTTTCGGAATCAGTAGCAAAGATTAGAAACACAAGCGTGAAAGATAAGTAAAGGAAAAGGAGAAAAGAAAATAATGAAAAGGGAGAGAAGAAAAAAAGAGTAAGAAGAAAAGAAAAAAAAAGAAGAAAAAGAGAAGAAGAAAAGAAAAAACAACAAAACAACAAAAAGAAAAAAAGAGGAAGAAGAGAAGAAAAAATAAGAAGAAAAAGAGAAGAAAAAGGAAAAAAAACAACAAAACAACAAAAAGAGGAAAGGAAGAAAGAAAAGAAAAGAAAAGAAGAGGAAGAGGAAGAAAAGAAGAGAAAAATCATAACAACAAAGTAATTTCTATGACATGAACTACGTTCAACTTGATTCCTTTTAAGGATACGTAGGCAGCCTCACGGTTCGGTCTCATTAAAATAAAAATCCAAAAGTCCCCAAGCAAGAAACTGGGGCAGAAGTTGTGGTTGTTGTAAAAAATCTGATTCCGAAGTTGTAATTTTGAACCCATGTGATTGTTTTGAGCCTTTGATATCCTTTCTTTTTAACCCTATCCAAAAACCCACGTTACGATCCAAAGAAAGACCTTCCGATCAGTCTTCGAGAGATGCCAAGTCAAGCAAGGAGAGGTAATTCATATCAAGGGCAACACTCTGATCCAAGCAGGAAAAGTTAAAAATGAGAGAGTCTTAGTGGTGAAAACCTTCACGGGCACCGTAAGGCGATGGAAAGCTGAGAGAAATAAAAAATGAGAGAAATAAAAATGAGAGAGTCTTATTGGTGAAAACCCTCGCGGGCACTGTAAGGCGACGGTAAGTTGAGAAAAAGAACAAAAGAGGCTTGATGGTGAAAACCCTTCGGGCACTACAAGTCGAATAAGGATTGTGAATCAGATTGGATAATCGGAGCATTGAAGCCCAGTTTCACGGTTTAAAGGTACAACAAGAGTTGAGCATTAGGCTTGCTCAACTGAATAGGCCACCTGTGTATGTCATGGTCATTAGAGTTGGTATCCACATCTCATAGGTTTCTACTTTGTAGTTTTCTTGTTAGGGATCATCTCTTTCCTTTGTCCTTTACTCTGTTCCTTTTGTCTTGTTTACTTCTTCTTCCTGAGTCCGTTTGGTCAGAATAAGTGAGAAATGACTTCAAAATTTGCCACCAGCTTTCCAATTGCACAAACGGGATCTGGCCAGCACATCAAAGTGGCATAAGTCCGAAAAGAACAACAAGCGCATTGAGCTGGTAATAATCAACATGCTTTGGGATACTTGTGAAATACAAAGGCTTGGTACATATCAATTCATGAATAATGTAACAAGATGGAGGGTGTTAGGTGAACGAATCAAAGGTATTTTCGGTGAAACACAAAGGTTTGGTACATATCAATTCATGGACAATGCAACAGATGGAGGGTGTTAGGTGAATAGATTAAGGGTATTTTCTGTGATAAGATTGACAGAGAAAGTGGTTAACCAATGACAAGCAAGGTCTTCCAAGTGAAAATCAAAGGTATCATGGCAAGTGAAGGAGCGATAGACCTCAAGGCCAATGCCAGTGGGTTAAGTCAGGAAAGAACAGCATGCACATTGAGTGGACGGTAATTGACGTGCTTTGGGATTCATGGGAGACACAAAGGTTGGTAAATGTTAGTTCATGAGTAATGCAACAGATCGAGGATATTGGGTCTGAACGGAGAAGAGGTATTTTCTGTGATAAGGATGACAGAGAAAGTGATTAGTCAAGGAACAAGCAAAGTCTTCGAGTGAAAATCGGTTATCATGAGAAGTGAAGGAGCAACCGCCCTCAAAGTCAAGGCCACAAACCAACAACCATATTTTTAAACTAACAAGATTTTTCTTTGATTTGAAACAGGGGCAGGAAATCTCGTTTGTTTCGGAGAAACCCACCGCAAGGAAAGGCAAGCACTAGACAGGTTACCCTCATGGAAAATGGGATTTAGTTTAAAATTCAAAACAATTATGAGTAGCAAGATCTAGCATAAGTGCGCCCAAAGGAACATAAGTAGGCTTCAAAGTTTACATGTTTGAGATAGGATTCAATTAGGAGTTTTCAGGACCCTCCTGAATAACGGGACCTAGCTTTAGGATTTCCATTGGATAACAAGGTTTAGAGTAAGTTTTGTTGTAGGGTAATATAATTTAGCCGTGAAATTGTCACTCTTAAGATAAAACTTGACTTTTGATTTTCAGGACCCTCCTGGATAATGGGACGTAGTTTAAAACTAGCTTGCATAACAAGATTTAACGGAAGTAACACCTTTAGAAGATATAACTTATATTTAAAATTGTCGTTTAGTTAAGAGTTGTCAGGACCCTCCTGGATAATGGGGAATAGTTTAAGACCTTCTTAGATAACAAGATTTAGCGGAAGTCATGCCTTTAAAAGATATAGCTAAGATTTAAAATTGTTGTTTAGTTAAAAGTTGTCAGTACCCCCCTGGATAATGGGACCTAGCTCTCAAATTCTTAGTAATATGATTCAGTTTAACACTCACATATGTGCCCAGTTACCAAACTGGGGTAGAAAATTTTCTTTGTTTTGTCTATTTTTTGTCAAAATCAGGTACCCACTTGGAGAATAGGGAGAAGCAGTTCAAGTCTAGTAGTCAGGAGCCTGCTTGGAGAGCAAGGAATACATTTCAAGTCAGCAATCAGGAGCCCACCTGGAGAACAAGGGAGTATAACTCAAGTTTTAGTTTTCAAGTTCTTATTGATATTTGGTAATGTGGTTCGTTTTACACTTGCATATGTGCACAGATACCCAAACTGGGGTAGAAAAATTTTCTTTGTTTTTGTCTATTTTGTTGAAGTCAGGAGCCCGCCTAGAGAGCAGTGAATACATTTCAAGTCAGTAGTCAGGAGCCCTCCTGGAGAGCAGGGAATACATTCAAGTTTAGCAGTCAGGAGCCCGCCTGGAGAGCAGGGAATGCATTTCAAGTCAGCAATCAGGAGCCCCCTGGAGAACAAGGGAGTACAATTCAAGTTTTAGCTTTCAAGTTCTTATCGATATTTGGTAATATGATCTGTTTTACACTTACATGTGTGCCCAGATACCCAAACGAGGGCAAAACATTTTCTATGTTTGTCTATTTTGTTTAAGTCAGGAGCCTGCCTGGAGAGCAGGGAATACATTTCAAGTTCAGCAGTCAGGAGCCCACCTGGAGAGCACGGAATACATTTCAAGTTCAGCAGTCAGGAGCCCGCCTGGAGAGCACGGAATACATTTCAAGTTCAGCAATCAAGAGCCTGCCGGGAGAGCAGGGAATACATTACAAGTCAGTAGTTAGGAGCCCACCTGAAGAGCAGGGAATACATTCAAGTTTAGCAATCAGGAGCCCGCTTGGAAAGCATGGGAATATAATTCAAGTTCAGCAGTTAGGTGCCCACTTGGAGAGCAAGGGAATACAGTTCGAGTTCAACAATCAGGCGTCCACCTGAAGAAAAGGAAAAGCATCTCAGATTGCAATTCAAGTCAGCAACCAAAGAATCTCACGGCAAGAATGCGAGTCAACAGTCCGAGGTGATCAACAGAAGTTAGTCACAATAAAGAAAAAAAGAGAGAAAGGCAAGAAGTGAATCCAAATGCAGAAGTTGATGGAAGATGTGAACTGCTTAAGACATGGTGGAAGTCACAAGCACTACATGTCCGGTCTTGATCCAAAAAGCTATAGAAGAACGAGATAGCACCTGCAACTAGCAAACGTCAAGGTTCAAATCTAAGGTCCGCATGAAGAACCATTCAAGACTCAAGATCAAGCTTCAGAAGACTTATAGATAGGAATTTTGTAACTCGTAGTTGACAGGATTAGCTAGTCTTTTTCATGTTTTGATTTTTGATGTAATAATAGGACTGCGGACCGGAACCTAGGCGGAACAGCACCTAGACTGGCTCGTCACCTCGGCATACTCCATCATCTTACCCACCTCTAAACTACACGTGGCCTGATTCCTTTATAGCCAAGGATATGTAGGCAGCTCAGATACCAGGGCTCGGTCACATTTCCCTTTTCTCTTAGCTTTAGTCTCTCTAAATAAGGGTCGGGTCAAAAAACATGTCTAGTCATTCTTTGTCTGAAAACTCTTTGCATTTCCAGTCAAAGAGGGGCAGCTGTAGACATGTAATTTTTGACCCTCCCCAAGATTTTTCATATTTTAGCACGTAAATATTTTATTTAGGCCCAATATAGCTATTTCAACTATTTTTGACTTCTTTACTTTATTTTCGTCATGAAAATGAAAAATTACAAAAAAAAATACTTTAGTATGTATCTTTCATAATTCTTAAAAAAAAAAAATAGTACGTTATTTTTATCTTTATATAATTTTGAAAATACAAAAATTATATAATAGTTTCATGTTAGCTTTTGCATTGTGTAGTATTTTTATCTTATTTTAAAATAAGTCAATTAAGGTGTTGGATCCCAATTTTAAGAGTTTTTGGAGCCCAATTCGGATTAGTCCATTAAGCCTAGGGACCCTTCTAAACTCTTCTTTGAAAAAAAAAACAAATAAAAAGGACTCTAAGGACTTAACACAAAAAGACCTAGGAACTAATGGGCAAAATACATAAAAATACACCAAAACCTAGACTCTACCGATAAAGTAATGCTTAAAAAATCTAAAGAAAAATAGGTCTGAAGGGCGCAACTTTTCAGCAAAAAAGAGAAACCCCACCCCCCGGCTCCGTCTTCTCCAAACGACCCCCCATGTTAGTCTCCTTCTTCAGTAGCATAAGCCAAAACAATAACTCCTCGCCGGAAAACCAGGAACCCACTGCCCTAGCCCCTTCGCATGAAAACCCGTCACGCCACACCATCTATTTATCGAACCAGCATCAGACTAGTCGCCGAACCTCCTCATTACCCTCATCGCCACCCCAGTACCCTTCCACGAAAAAACTTGGCTGGACTGGTTGGTTTTTTGGTCGAAGCCATGTCCTTCGCCGGTGACCATACCACCTTTCTGGGAGTTTCGTGCTTTGCCACTGCTTTGCCATATTTTCCGGCGAGTTTAGAGTTCGTCGAGGTCCCTCTGAAGATCGTCTTCTTCGCAGTCCCTTGAAACCAACGACCCCAATCTCCAAATCTCCATAGCTGCACACCCAACCCCATCGGATCTCCGTCTCATCGACACCTCTAAAAACCCAACAGCAGCCATAAACGGACCCCTCCCTATCCTTCATCTTCTTCAACATCGAAAAACCAAGGAACCCATCTTCTTCACGATAAACCTGAAGCAACTAGACATATCTCGACCAACCGACAACATTCAGTCCAAACGGAAAACAAGTCGAGAATAGTAAAGAAAACAAAATAAGTAAAAGCTGAAAACAGTACGGGTCCAAAAGCTCATTTCGAGCTATTTTCCGGCGAGGTCTTCTGTCCATCGAGGTTGTTGGTTTGAGGTCCATTCATGGGTGACCTTGTTTTCAACGTGAGTAATTCGAAGCTATACGATCTGTTTAGTCAGGTTGGTCGCTACTCATTTGAATTCTCAAAGCATTGAATTTGCATTTTCTCATAAGTTCTATTATGTCGCTTCTAATTTGTTTGAATTTTCACTTTTTATAAGTGCTATTATGTCGTTTCTGTGCACAACCATCTTTGTATATATGGGTAAAACTTTTAGAAGTACAATCGCCTAATGATTCTTTGCTTGAGTTTTCCTTATTTAAATTATGTTGCCGAGTTGTTACTTGTATTTGAAGTTGGGATATTACAATAGATGGGTGTTTGGTTTTGGTTTGCGCTCAAAGGAAATTGACTGATTTCGAATAGCCATTTTGTGGCTTTATATTTAGAAAGTCGATTAGTTTTTATGAAAATTAGCCTCACGGGTGCAAAGTTTGAAAGGTCTTGCTGCATTTTGTTGATCTTTTGAAGGAGAAGTCCTATTCTATTGCTAAATCGTATATGGTAGTATTGAGTGTTGGTGATAATTATGAAGATATGTTAAGAGATAGCACGTTAGTATTTGTTGAATTCGATTGTTATAATTGAATACCAATCCCCGCTTTAAAGAAATCGAGGCGCGCCGTGCCAAATAAAACCTTAAAATGCATGACCCTCATTTAATTAATGTGTTTTCTCTTTAGAAATCGAGGTGCACAATTTAGCGAATTTTCCATGGCCCTCGCGAAGTTAAAGACACGTAGTTTCTTTAGGCACGTTATTTTAATAATTTACCTTCCTAAACTCGGGTGCACATTTATGTGACCCAAATCCAAATCTCAACAATGTTAGATAAAATATGTTGCGGACCGCGGGTGCATTTATGTGACGTGGTTCAAGACGTATTTTAAATAATGTTGAAATCTTCCTAAAAATAATAATTAATAAAAGCGGTTA
This sequence comes from Nicotiana tabacum, assembly GCF_000715075.1. Taxonomy (NCBI): domain Eukaryota; kingdom Viridiplantae; phylum Streptophyta; class Magnoliopsida; order Solanales; family Solanaceae; genus Nicotiana; species Nicotiana tabacum. The sequence continues at coordinate 46,055,046 of NC_134084.1, forward strand.
TAGAGTTAAAATTGCACCATAGGCTAAAACATGTACTAAAATCAGATAATTAAGCCGAATGTAACAGCTAAGCGACCATGCTAGAACCACGTAACTCGGGAATGCCTAACACCTTCTCCCGGGTTAACAAAATTTCTTACTCGGTTTTCTAGTTCGCGGACTGTTAAACAGAGTCAATCTTTTCCTTGATTCGGGATTTGAACCGGTGACTTGGGACACCATAAATTTATCCCAAGTGACGACTCTAAATCTTTTAATAAAATAATTCCGTTTCGATTGTCACTTCAAGTGGAAAAAACTCCCTTATACATTCCTTACGGGGTGTAGGTAAAAAGGAGGTGTGACAATAGTTACCAAGGACAAAGGGGCAATGCTCCTAACCAACAACGACAGTAGAGATCCCAAGGAAATTGGGGGAATCAAAACCAACAAGGCAATAGAAACTGGGGGAACAACAATCAGAATTGGGGAAAGCAGGGCAACTGAAGTGGCAACAACAACAATTGGGGAGGAAACAACAACCAAGGGGTTTGGAACAATGGCAATCAAGGGAATCGGGGGCAAGGCTTTCAAAGGCCTCTGATGTATCAACAACCAAACAACCCACCTCCATTTCTGTCCCAAGGTCCTAGCTCGCAAACAATGAGATGGGAAGGATCGAGATGATGTTTGAACAAATGATGAAGAAGAACGCCGACTCTGATGCCCAGTTGGAATCCCGCAATATTCCAACCCAAAATTTAGAGGTTCAACTTGTCCAGATTTCGCAATCTTTGAATACTCACCCTAAGGGGGCTCTACCTAGTGATACGGTACTAAACCCGAAGGGTGGGAATAAGACGGGGCATGCAGTGTCGGTGATTACTAGAAACGGTCGAGGTGGTGATGTGAATACCTCCAAGCAAAAGGAAATTGTGAGTGATGAGGTTGAAGTACAAGATGATGATGTTCCCTATAGTTGATGAGCAAGTGAAATCTATATTATATTAAAATGATAGTAGTGAAGCATGAGGTTAAGCTAAGTGGCATATTCAAATAAAATACCAATAGGTACTTTTAAGACATACTCTAAATATATTTAGAGAAATCTAATAAGGATTAAGACAAATTAGATTTGATCAAATATAATTTATGGTGAAAATAAATTAAGATTGAACATGCTCTATTTTTTTTCATTTCATAATTTTTATATTCTTGACAATATTATGCAGAGAAATAAAATGATAGCGGAAATTTTATTAATATAATGTAATCAAACAAATAAGAAAATAACATTTTAAAAAGAATTTGAATGCGGATACCGCCCCGCATATTTATTTTTTGATTTTTTTTAATTTGGGAAAATTATCAAAAGATACCACATTCCAATGTATTATATTCTTATTTTTAGAGAAATTTTATGCAATTTTCTTCTTTTGTTGATGTTAACTCCACTTACTACATGTAGTTATCTTTTCCTCCTATCTTTTTAATATTAATACAAGAATGTAGACTCTATACTACTTGAAGTGTATGTCACTTTCATTATAAATATTGATTAATCAAATATCAATTGACTACTGCTCTGAGATGTGTAGGTATTTTCCTTTGGCAGCAAATAATATTACTACTACGTTCATAAATTTTATTGTAGCGTTAATGGTGGTCGAGTTACGTAGCAAAATTTCAGCCAACTACGATATCTACATGCAAATATATAACTTATATGTTAAATGTCTACTTCCAGTTACAAATAAGAAAAGGGGTATGACTACTTCAGATACAAATATATAACTATATAAGTCAAAGTGTTAAATCACATTAGGATGAGTAACTGCAAAAGATTTAGGATTTGGTAGGCTGGTAACGTTTAACGTTTTAGACTTTTAGTTCAAGATTTAGGTTTTAAAAAACCTGTGATCCGTGACTCGCCCCTCCCCGCATTAATTTTTTTTTTAAAAAATTAGGCTTCACCCCGCCCCGCAAACATTGTAACCTGCCCCGCCCCGCGAATGCTGAAAATCGCCCCGCCCCATTTGCCATCCCCAAATGCTGGGTTATGCCAAGTTCACGAAAGACTTGGTGACTAAAAAGAGATCCATGGATTGTGAGACCATCAAAATGACTCATCAAGTAAGTGCAATTGTGCACTCGATGGCTCCAAAGCTTGAAGATCCCGACGTTTTCACCATTTCATATACCATTGGGAGTGCGGATTTTGCAAAGGCATTGTGCGATCTGGGAGCAAGTATACATTTGATGCCTTACTTTGTGTTCAAAACTTTGGGTATTGGTCAACCGAGGGCTACTTCAATGAGGTTGCAAATGGCAGATAGAACAATGAAGAGTGCCGCTTGGTATTATCGATGATGTTCTTGTTCGAGTGGACAAGTTTATTTTGACTACTGACTTTGTGATTCTGGAATGCGAGGTCGATTATGAGGTTTCAATCATATTGGGAAGACCTTTCCTTGCAATTGGGAAGACATTGGTTGATGTGGAAGCAGGGGAGCTCACCTTCCGGGTGGGTGGTGAAAAAGTGGTCTTTCATGTATGCAAATCAATGAAGCAGCCGAATAGTACCAAAGTGTGCTCTTTTGTGGATCTTGTCACGGAAGTGATAGTTGATGATACTAGTGCAATAATCAATGTGGAGGATCCTCTAGAAGCGGTATTGTTGAACTTGGATGTGAATGAGGATGAAGGTCGGGTGGAGTGTGTCAATGTTTTGCATGGAACGGACTCTTACTCTTATGAGCCTCAAAAGCTCTCCTTGGATCTTGAGAATAGATAGACTCCACCAACAAAGCCCTCAATTGAGGAACCTCCCGTTTTGGAGTTGAAGCCTTTGCCCTCACATCTCAGGTATGAATTCTTAGGCCCTAGTTCAACTTTACCTGTTATTCTTTCGTCTTATATTACTAACGTGCAGGTAGATGCAAAACTAGAGGTGCTCCAAAGAAGTAAGAAGGCAATTGGATGAACTCTAGCTGATATTCGGGGAATAAGCCCTGCCTTTTGCATGCACAAGATTATACTGGAGGATGATGCCAAGACCTCAGTGGAACATCAAATGAGGTTGAATAAGGCTATGCAAGAGGTTGTCAAAAAGGAGGTGATCAAGTGGTTAGATGCAGGGGTTGTGTACCCCATCTCGGATAGTTCTTGGACTTCACCGGTGCAATATGTGCCGAAGAAGGGTGGTATGATTGTGGTTACCAATGAGAAAAATGAGTTGATTCCCACCAGGACTGTCACCAGATGGAGAGTGTGCATGGACTACCACAAGTTGAATAAAGTGACCCGCAAGGATCATTTTCTATTTTCCTTTCTTGACCAGATGCTAGAAAGACTTGTTGGGCGTGCCTTCTACTATTTTCTAGATGGGTACTCAGGTTACAACCAGATTTTGATTGCTCCGGAAGATCAGGAGAAAACCACCTTCACGTGTCCATATGGCACCTTTACCTTTTCTAGGATACTATTTGGTTTGTGTAATGCACCGGCTACATTCTAGCGGTGTATGATGGCTATATTTGCCGACATGGTGGAGGACTTCTTGGAAGTGTTTATCGATGACTTTAGTGTTGTGGGTGACTCTTTTGATGAATGTTTGAAGAATCTTGATAAGGTGTTGGCCCAGTGTGAAGAGACCAATCTTGTGCTTAACTGGGAAAAAAACCACTTTATGGTCGAGGAGGGCATTGTCCTCGGCCATAAGATCTCAAAGCACGGTATAGAGGTGGACAAGGCTAAAATTGAAGTGATCTCAAAGCTTCCTCCTCCTACTTCAGTTAAGGCGGTTAGGAGTTTTCTTGGCATGCGGGGTTCTACCGAAGATTCATCAAAGACTTTTCTAAGGTAGTGAATCCTTTGTGCAAGTTATTGGAAAAGGATGCCAAGTTCGTGTTTAATGAGGAATGTATGAAAGCTTTTTAACTTCTCAAGTACAAATTGACAACCACTCTCATTATTACCGCACCCAATTGGAGCTTACCTTTTGAGCTCATGTGTGACGCAAGCGATGTTTGCAGCAGGAGCGGTCTTGGGTCAAAGAGTAAACAAGATGTTTCACCTGGTGTATTATGCAATCAAAATAATGAATGATGCTCAAGTGAATTACACGGTGATGGAAAAAGAGTTGTTAGCAATTGTGTTCGCAATGGGGAAGTTCAAGACTTATCTCATGGGTGCCAAGGTGATAGTTCATACCGACCATGTAGCACTCCACTACTTGATGACAAAGAAGGATTCCAAAGCTCGGTTGATGAGATGGATTTTATTGATTCAAGAGTTTGACCTCAAGATTGTGGATCGAAAAGGGTGTGAAAACCAAGTGGCGGACCACTTGTCCCGCTTGGAGGAGGTGGGGATGCCCTGTGATGGACTCGAAATTAATGATTCTTTCCCTGATGAGCAACTCCTCTCTATATCTGTGAATAGCATGCCTTGGTTTGGGATGTTCCCAACTTTCTTGTGATTGGTATTGTTTCGTGTGAGCTCTCTTCTAACCAAAAGAAGAAGCTTAAACGGGATAGCTTCGATTACTACTGGGATGAGCCCTACTTGTTCAAAATCTATAATGATGGTGTGATCCGGAGATGTGTTCTGGAAGAGGAGCAAATGAGTATTCTGGATGCTTGTCATTCCTCTCCCTATGGTGGTCATCATGGTGGGGCGAGGATAGCTTCAAAGGTGCTTAGTTGTGGTTTTTATTGGCCTACATTGTACAAGTATGCCGGTGAGCTTGTGAAGAGATGTGATGAGTGTCAAAGAGCAGGTGGAATTTCAAAGAAGGATGAGATGCCTCTCACCACTATTCTTGAGGTCGACATATTTGATGTGTGGGGCATTGATTTTATGGGTCCATTTGTAAGTTCTTGTGGCCACATGTACATTCTAGTGGTCATTAATTATGTTTCCAAGTGGGTTGACGCCATGGTTTACCTAACAATGAGACCCAGAGTGTTGTGGCTTTTCTCAAAAAGAGTATCTTTACTCGGTTTGGCACTCCTAAAGCAATCATCAGTGATGGAGGGTCTCATTTCTGCAATAAGGCATTTGACACTGTGCTTGCAAAGTATGGTGTCAATCACAAGGTTTCTACCCCTTACCATCCTCAAGCTAGTGGGCAAGTGGAGTTCTCCAACAGGGAGATTAAGAGCATATTGTCAAAGCGGTTAATGCAAATAGGACTGACTGGTCAAAGAAACTGGATGATGCTTTGTGGGCTTAACGACTGCTTACAAGACTCTGATTGGTATGTATCCATACCGGTTGGTGTTTGGGAAAGCTTTTCATCTACCGGTTGAGTTAGAGCACAAGGCCATGTGGGCTTTGAGGAAGTTAAATCTTGATGCGATATTGCAGCAAATCTTCGGGTGGAGAAGCTTAATGAGCTTGATGAGTTCAGATTCCATACCTACTCCAGCTCATCCTTGTATAAGGACAAGATGAAGTACTTACATGACAAGTATGCTCGTGGCAAGGAGTTCAAAGTGTGTGATTTGGTTCTATTGTTCAACTCCTGGTTACGACTGTTTTTGGGAAAGCTTAAGTCAAAATGGAGTGGACCTTTTGAGGTGTTGCTTGTAACTCCATTTGGTGCTCTTGATTTGTAAAACAAAAATGGTGAAATCTTCAGAGTTAATGGGCACAGAGTGAAGCACTATCTTGTCAAGTTTGATGACAGCCATGTGTTGGCAATGATCCATCTCAAGTGATTAATGGTAACCTACGTCGTGCCGCGTCGTTAAATCAGGCGCTTCTTGGGAGGTAACCTATGTGTTTTTCTTCTTCTTTTTTTTATTTTCTTCTTAGTGTAGGATTTATTTTTGGACTAACTGGTTGTGAGATGTGACCATCTTTCTGAGCAGAAGGTCTATCGAAAACATCCTCTCTACCCTATCGGTGTAGAGGTAAGGTCTGTATACGCACTATCCTCCCCAGACCCCACTCAGTGGGACTTTACTAGGTCGTTGTTGTTGTTATTGTTGTTGGTTGTGAGATGTGTGTAGGGATGTTTGATGTAGTGCAGAACTAAGCTAGAAAATTTTGACACTCTCTGAAGATTGGACCGCTGCCACACTCCATTTTTTGCGGTCGCAGAGGCGGAATTCGATGGCGATCAGCGGTGCTAAACAGTCCAAAATAGGGGTTCTCTGAAGTTTCAACTGCTTCCGCGGTACATTTTTTGCGGTCAGCGGTGGCTTATCGCTATCGCAAAGCATTTTTCACTCTTAGCAGTGGTATCATAATTGCAGCCCTTCAGTTCTGCACCAGCACGGACCGCGGTGATTTACAGCGGCCGCGGTAGGTAAGATCGTGTGGGCCCCTTAAATAGGCGGTCATAAGGCCTTTTATCCTTTTCGCCCATTTCACTCTCAAGCTCAATTTCACTGTTCACTCCAGCCCTAAGCTGCACACACAAGATTTAGAGTCCATTTTCCTTGCACATTTCACATTTGGTAATTTCATTTCCCTCATTAGTCTTCAATTTTGTACTTGTTGTTATTTTACCTGTTAGTTTTTACTTCTTCTTCCTCTTTTCTTTTAATTTTAACCTAGGGTTGTTTAATGTTAATTAGGCTAGGCTTCATATAGTTAGGAGTTGTTAATGAACACCTAGTGGAGTTAAAAATGTAGAGGAGATTGCTAAAATGCAAGAACATCTGAAACCCTAGGTGTGCTAGGCCCAATTTTAACTTTCGCGCCCGCAGTTGATTTTCCACCATGGTCCGCGGTCATATGTTTTATCTGAGAATTTTAAGTCATGATAACAGCGGTCAGCGGTGGCAACTTCCATTGACAGCGGTACCTTTCCGCGGCCGCGATGCTTTTCTCGCGGTCCGTAGTGCTCAAGTTCAGAGAGGTCTAAACAAGGGTCAGCGCCCGCAGTCGATCTTCTGCAAACAGTGGTGCAACCACCGCGGCCGCCCTTATTTTTTTTATGATTCGGGGTAAAATAGAATCAGAGGGTGGGTAGTCTGATTCCCACACCTCCACGGCCGTAATGCATTTTTTGCGGTCCACAGTGCAGCCTTCGCGGCCGCGATCCCATTTTCCGTGGTCCGCGGTCTGTTGTTTTGTTCAAGCACTATCAACTGCTATACTGCTTTTCTGCACTGCTTCTTCTAATATTTGCACTAACAATTTTCAACTAATTATACATGCAGACAATGGCTAATCTAGAGGAGACAGTGAAAAACAAAAAGGAAAAGTTGAGTCCTCCTAGGGTAGGGGACGAGGATAGATTAAATTGACCCCAGCAATTCGGAAATCAATTGGGGAAATGAGGAAGAACATCAGAACTGCAGATAGAGTTGCTTCCCATTCTAAGGGAAGTGAGTATTTTCCCTCCTAGGAGGCCTTAAAGTCTGATTCAGTGCCTGCATATGTACCCGACTTCCCGGAGAGACATAGATTGAGAGATGAACCTACACCCCCAGCCTCTCCTACTTCTCCTGCTGCCTTTTCTGCTAAGTCGTCTGATGGCTCAGTAGAGGTTAGTGAATCTTCAGCTTTAACCTCACCTACAGCTTCGTCACCTGGACAGGATCCCATAGATGATGAGGTACCGAATGACGAGGGAGGGGGTGTGACCCAAACTGGGGGTGTGTAAAGGACTAGAAACCCTTAAGTGTGGCAAAAGTGGTTTGTCAGTGAGCTAGCATATCACAAGTTCCGAGAGTGGTGGCCTCTAAGGTCACTTATTCATGAGCGCCAGTTCATAGAGCGGGATCTTCTTCCTCACAACCCTAACATGAAGAAGTATTTCAATGAACTAGTGGGATGGGATTACTTCACTATTAACGTGTGAGATGCAAATGAGCACTTAGTCAAAGAATTCTACGCCAATGCCTCCCATATCAAGAAGGATACAAAAGTGACTAAGGTGCGGAACTTGAAAGTTAAGTTTGATGGGAAAATAATCAATGAATACCTGGTCTTCAATGATGAAGATGAGGCATTTTACTTGGAGAAGGTGGAAATGGATGAGGCATCCCGCCCGTGGTTGGCATCATACCTGGCTCTCCCGGATACCACTCCAGCATTGTTGACAACAAGGGTTCCTATCTTGAGGAACACCCTAAAGTTTGAGGTGAAGGGTTGGGAGAATTTTGTATGAAGCAGGCTAGACCCCACTACTCATGAAAACACCTTGCCGGTCTCCCGGGCGATTATAGTGGCGGCTATTATGGCGGGGTTCCCGATCAATGTCGGGAATATCATGTCTAGGGTGATCACCAGGGTGGTCAATGAGGGTGATAGATCGTACCCCTTCCCTAACTTCCTTACCATGTACTTAGAAGATCATGAGGTGGAGAAAAGAAACTTTGATGTGAAGGTAAAACCCAATATGCCCTTTTCATGGTACAACCTCAAGGGTCCGGACAACCCCAAATCCAAGGGATCCAAGGGAAAAGCTACTACTTCTACTAGCTAGTCTGAAGAGCTAGTAATGGTAGTCACTACTTCACAGCCTCCTACTGCCATACCAGATCCTGCCTCGGAACCATCTACTTTCATGCCTTCAGAAATTCCACCCTCCTCAGCATATCCAACAACTGGATGCATGCAACAACTTTTAAGCTGTCTGTGGTATCTAGTTCAGTGGCAGCCCAGTCAGTGCCCCCACAGCCACATGTGCCAGCTTCGGTAGAGGAGTCTCTCAAGGAGCTTCTGGACAACCAGAAGAAGCTCTTGGAGAACCAAAAGCTTATAATGGATGCTCTAGAAGTTCAAGGAAAATCACTTCAGGAGCTGAGCAAACAAACAAGGAAGCTGAAAAAGACTCGAGCCTCGAAAGAGTCTGTGATGGAATTGAGGGGGAATGTGGACAAGATGAAAGAAGTAGACCACTTACCATTGGATCTTCTATTACAGGACCAGCCTCCAGTAGATCAGACAGAGCAGGTCCAGGAGCAGGAGATTATGAGAGAACCCAAGAGGAGGAGAATAGTGTCCAGGGTTGATGATGTAGAGATCGAGTTGGCGGATACTAAGGGAGTTGCTTCTGGCCAGCCACAGGCCCCCAAGATAGGTGATCCGGCCCCCGAGACAGATGATCCAGGTGCACAGCCACAGGACCCCATGCTACCACAGGACCTGATGCAGACAGAGGACCCATAGGGAGTTTCCTTTACTCTCTACCTTTCTTTTTGAGCTTATTTTTGGTTAGTTAGCATTGAGGACAATGTTAGATTTTATATGAAGGGGTGGCCCTACTTTGATGAATTGGTAGTTGGTTTGTAATTATGATACTATTTTCTTTCTTTATGCTTATTTTTCATTTTTGGTATGTATATAACTTTACCAGTTATTTTTCGATCTTGGTATGTATATAAAGTTACTCTCTCATGTATATATTCATTCCCTATTATGTATATTCGTCTAAATCCCCTATTGTACATATTTAGTTTACTTTCCGCATTTTTCTTCATAGCTTCTTTTGCAATTTTTCTTAATAGTATAACTTCTTATTTCATTTAGTAGCTTCTTTTTCGGTTCGTAGCTTCTTATTTTACAATTTTGTGTGATCAATAAGCCTATGGTTTTCTTAATTCCACGGTTCTTTCCAAAGGCGGAGTTTGTGTGAACCGGGTGGCTCTTCCCGATGATGGATGACATGACAACCTTCTTAAGAGTTTGAGTCTGTTTTTCTTTTTATTTTTGTGTAAATAATAGTTAGTGAGCAATGGTGCCTCAGGCAAAGCTTCACTTGGGCCTAACACATTTACCTTTGACCTTATGGTTAAAAATAAATTATTGTGTATAGGATGGTAATAGTTATGACCTTGAGACTCTTGTGTTGACTAAACAATCATCGAGTGATTTTTTGGAACTATTTTGTTGCTCAAATCTTAGCTAAGATTGTTGTGGGCCCCTGACTCTGTTTCTTTAGCAATCTTATAGCTTGTGTGGTGAGGTATTGATTTGCAAGCCCAAGTCCCGTGCCAATGAGTCTAGAACTTGCCCTGAATGTTTGTCTAGGCGAAATCCTAAGTGAAGCTTGACTTGAGAAGTGATTATAGGCTCTCCTTGATCCTAATTGAGACTTGAAAACATCCATAGCCTACCAATGATGATATCCCTAGTCAACCCCATTGAGACATAGCCTTTATTCTTTCAATAACCATGATACAAGCCTTTATCCGTTCTAAAATTGCTCTCTTGGCACCATATTTTTCCTTAGCACAAGGCAAAAACATAAGTTTGGGGGGAGAGACGAGGAATACAAAAGTGTTAAAAGGTACAAAATAAAGAAAATTAAAGTCAAAAAGAAAAAGAAAGAAAAGCCAAAAATTCAAAAAGAAAGTGAATAATGTAGAAGAAATGAAGGGATTCAATAAAAGCAAAATAATAAAGGCATGGAAAGATTGGAAAGGAGAAAAAGGATTGAAATGAACAAGAAAGAGTGACAGTGTGTCTCTCTAGCCCCTAAAGAAGAAGTAAATGACTCAAAGAGTCAAGAAAATGTGTGCCAAAATGAAGTAAATGAAGAAGATGAAACCTTCTTAGACCAATATATCCTATCCTGAACCAAAAGCCTTCATTACATCACCACAAAAACCCTATATAATCTTGAGTTGGGTGAGCATACATTAGGGGTGACTCACATAAGGGGCAAGCTTATGGTACTTAGAGCCAAACTTACCCTATATAATCTTGAGTTGGGTGAGCATACATTAGGGGTGACTCACATAAGGGGCAAGCTTATGGTACTTAGAGCCAAACTTGTGACCTTCCTTTGAGAGAGATGAGTGTGTTTTCCACAATCCTCATTCTGAGTGCTACAATCTAAAAGTGAGGTTTGCTTGTGGAGAGTTGAGGAGTATGAGTTTGGGTTCCACAATGACCAATGTAACAGAAAGAGTTTCCTTGATAAGTTGAGTCAACTCTTGATGCTTTTGTGTCGCACTATAGCCATGGTGCTAAAAGGTTGTGTATTGTTGATAATGAATTTGAGTTGAGGGTAATTGTTAGTCCCAATTGATTCTTGATGAGGTTACTTTAGGACAGCTGAATTTTCCTTTCTTTTATCTTGAGGAGGTGGGAATTACTTTTTTTGCTTGAGGACAAGCAAAAGCTTAAATTTGGGGGAGTTTATAACTAGGGATTCTAGTCTATTTTACGCTTCTTTTTGCTTGAGTTTTGGATTAAAAGTGTGTACAAGTATTCCCAAAAGCTAACTTATTGTGCTTGCTTGCAGTGTTTGGTCAAAAAGAGACAATAAAGTCAAAACCAGCTCAAAAAGAAGTGAAACCTGCATAAGTCAAAGCTGAGTCAACTGAGCGCTACAACGGAAAATCAATCGCGGACGCGGAGGATCCACCATTGAGGCGGTCTTGATCTCGCGGTCTGCGGTGGCAAAGATTCATAGAGATGCAATTTGAGGCTTTTCAAGTCACCACTGACCGCGGTGCTTTTATGCGGCAGCGGTGCCTCTACCACGACAGCAGTCCTTTTATTTTGGTCAGCGGAGGATAGATTCAAAGAGTTTGAAGTTGAGCTGAAGGTTGAAGACTGCGGTCTGTGCTTGATTTTATGCGGCCGCGGTAGCCTCACCGCTGTAGCGGTCCATTTTCGTTTTCATCGGTACCTTCGTCAGGGGCATTTTTGTATGAAAAATTTAGCTGTGTATAAATACTCCTTTTTTAGATTTTTAGGTCTTCTTTTGTTTTGCTGAGCACGTAAACCGCCTCTTTTAGCCTTTTTGAGTAATTTGGTACCTTGTCTAGCAATTAATCTTAGATTCTTATCTTGTAATTACTTTTTATTGGTTATCATTCATCTCAATCTATGATTTCTTCTTTAATTATGAGTAGCTAAACCCATAAGTTAGGGTTGTGGCTCAACCCTACTGTGGGTATTTAATAGGTCTCCTATTTTAGGGCTTAGATGTTTGTGGGTGATTGATATTTGGCTTGATTTGTGCTTTTTATGTTGAATTGGTGGTTGCAAACACTAACTTGTGCCTTTTTGACTTAGGCTCTTCTTAAGAAAGAGAGCTTAAGTCTAGGAAATTCAGGACAACAAGGAATTGGGGTGTATTCAAGAGATTGATAGCCTCAATTAAAGGGTTAAACCTAGAGATAGTAATACCCGACTTGAGCCAAATTTGCTTGCACAAATTGAACACCCAATTAGGCTTGAGAAAGCCAATTAGGGCAAAGTCGCTCAAACTACCAAGAGGTATAAATTGAGTAGCTATGTGTATTGGCTATATCACGATCCCAACTATAACATTATTGCCCTAAGTTCTAGATCCCATTAGATACTCACCTAGGAGTAAGTCACTTCCCTAGTGCCTATTTATCAAGTTAGAAAACCTTGCAAAAACATCATACTTAGCTTATTTTCCTGCATCATTAGTCTTAAAGTAGAATAGTGAACAAACAAAGAATGGTTGGAAGTGCAATCAAGAACACTGCACATTGCTAGATTAGATAGGAATCCAACTCCAAACATATCTTAGCTCCATGTGGATTCGATCCCGACCTTCTCGGGTAAAAGTTGCATCGACCGCTCTTGCCACTCTGTGGTAGTGTAGGGTAGGACGCGATAAGGGTCCCAGGAATGTTGAGTGAGATTTGCCGAATCTAGCTACCTGTGGAGACTTGAGGTATAGTTGCAAGGGATCCGCATCCCTAAAGTCACCTTCTATATTATTATACAACTCTTCAGGTAGCCCGCGGTGCTTTGGACGGTCTTGGTTCTTATGGTCTGGTCCTGAGCAGCCGGCATTCAGTGCACCACTGCTTTAGAGTTACTATAGCGGTTATCCGGGCTATCAGCGTCAGTCTCAGCTTCAGTAGCCTCAACAACCAAGGGAGTGGTTTGAGTGTGGGGGCATATGTCACATTAGGAGGTATTGCCCTAGATTAACGAGCAACAGACCTCAGTAGGGTTCTCGTGCCATTATGCCTGCATCGGTTGCTCTGCCGCCTACACAGCCAGCTAGAGGAAGGGGTCAGGTTGCTAGAGGTGGAGGTTAGGATATTAGAGGTAGAGTCTAGCCAGCTAGGTGTTTCCCGAGGGGCGGAGGTCAAAGTGGTGAGGCCCAACCCCGTTTTTATGCATTTCCTACAAGACCTGAGGCAGATTCATCTGATGCCATCATCACATGTATTGTTTCAATTTGTCGTAGAGATGTTTCAGTTCTATTTGATTGGGGCTCTACTTATTCCTACGTGTCATCCTATTTTGCTTAATATCTGATTATGCCTCGTGATTCTTTGAGTGCTCCTATATATGTGTCCAAGACTGTGGGAGATTCTATTATTGTAGATCGTGTTTATTGCTCGTGTGTAGTTTCTATCAGGAACCTTGAGACTAGTGTAAGTCTCCTACTTCTTGATATTGTGGACTTTGATGTTATTTTGGGCATGGATTGGCAGTCACCTTATCATGCTATATTGGACTGTTACACTAAGACGGTGCCTTAGCCATGTTGGGGTTGCCCCTATTAGAGTGGAGGGGGACTTCTGGCCATTCTATCAGCAGGGTTATTTCTTATGTGAAGGCTTAGCGTATAGTCGAGAAGTGATGTCTAGAATATTTGGCCTATATCTGTGATCCTAGCGTAGAGGTTCCTCCATGGATTCAGTACCAGTTTTGCGTGAGTTTCTGAGGTGTTTCCTGCAGATCTGTCGGGTATGCCACCCGATAGAAATATTGACTTTTGTATTGATTTGGCTCCAGGCACTCATCCCATTTCTATTCCACCATTACCGTATGACCCCTCCTGATTTGAAGGAACTGAAGGAGCAAGTTGCAAGATTTGCTTGATAAAAGATTCATTAGACCTAGTGTCTCGCCATGGAGTGTGCCAGTGTTGTTTGTGAAGAAGAGGACGATTAGATGAGGATGTGTATAGATTATAGGCAGTTGAACAAAGTCACTATAAAAAACAAGCATCTGTTGCCGAGGAATGATGACTTATTTGATCAGCTTCACGGTGCCAAAGTGTTTTCAAATTTTGATTTGAGATGTGGCTACCATTTGTTAAATATTAGGGCATCGTATGTCCCTGAGACAGCTTTTCGGACTCGGTATGAGCATTAGGAGTTCCTAATGATGTCATTTGTCTTGACAAATGCCTCAACAACATTTATGGATTTGATGAATCGGGTATTTAAGCCCTATTGGGATTCTTTTGTGATTATCTTCATTGATGATATTTTTATCTACTCCCGCAGTTGAGAGGAGCATGATCAGCCTCTTCGGATTGTACTTCAGAACTTGAGAGTTAGTAATTATATGTCAAGTTTTCAAAGTGTGAGTTTTGGTTGGATTAGGTTGCCTTTTTGGGGCATGTGGAATCTTCAGAGGGCATTAAAATGGATCCTAAGAAAATTGAGGCAAATCAACTCGGAATGAGGACAAACTTTGCAGACAAGTTCCAAATAACAAAATGGACCTATTCAAATCCCGAAACAAAAATCCAAACACGATAGCTATGAAGTTAACTTACGTCAAACTTAGCAAAATTCTAAACCTTTAAATTGCCAACTTTCGACAAAACGACCCAAATCAACCTAAGGATCTCCGAATTCAATTCCGAGCATATGGCCAAGTATAAAACCATGATTCAAACCTACCGGAGTCATAAAAACACCATTCCGGGTTCATTTTAATAAAAGGCAAACCCCGATCAACATTTTCAACTTAAGCTTCTAAAATGAGAATCACTTATCCAAATAAATCCTGAAACATCCAAAAATCGAATCCGACCATGCACTCAAGTCACATTGCAGAATTTGAAGCCACTTAAGACCTCGAACCACTAAAGGGAATGATAAAGCTCAAAATGACCAATTGGGTCGTTACATTATCCCCCTCTTAAACAAATGTTCATCCTCGAACGTGCCAAGTGCCTTTCTCAAGCTATCAAATCACGGTATAAACTCACTATACACATACCCACGGGTGATCATACATCACCCCAATCCACATAAGCTCGAAAACATCATCTCAACCAAAGATTATTCCTTCCACTTATGTCGATAAGCCTTGGAACCAAATATCAACACCTATCAAGGACCTGAATCTCACATAAACACACTTTAAAATCCTCAAATAGCCGCAACAACTCATGCATACATCCACAAGATGTAATCACATGACATAACACACCACTCATATGCCCATAGCAACAACTCTGACCACAATAGCTGCCCGTTTCCTAACCCAGTAATAGTAAATAGCCTCACATCGACTAGAACCTTATTCCAAACTTTCACAATACCGACAATGATGAAAGAAACATGTGAAACTCATAACTACTCACCTTATAAACAAGCCACGTCAAACGCCACCTGGTACATACATCGCAACCAAACCCAACAAGCATAACTCAAATATGACTAAATATGGAAAGAGGAACATATGAGCGAACTATCAAACAATTCCAACAGGTACAACTTCCTATCGGCATCATGTTACAAATTCAATCCCTAAGGGAGAAGCAAGACAAACACTACAAACACAATGAATATTACCCTAGCATAACCTCACTATGGCACATAGCCCGGTACAAATACACCTATCCATAGAGAACACCAAGTTCCCATCATCTACTCGGAATCACAAGTAAGATAAATATCTCAACCACTAAAACATTCTGTCAACCCAATCTCGTAGAACCAAAACCACAACACGTAACAGACTTTCATACCTATAGAGCACCCAAATCACAAGTCGGACCAAACCATCCAAAGATCACATCAAAACCTACCATATTTAACTAGCAGAAAGTCCACCCAAGACTCATGACCCACAATAGCGACCAAATCAGAATGATAGACATGGGTTATCACAATAGAACCCCCCCCCCCAACTTGCGTGAACTCATGAAAAAAGTACAAGGATAACAAAAATAACCATATCTGAAGCAAGGTAGGATGAATCTTACCAATAAATGGGACCAGATCAGAATAATACTAATTCATCTCTATAACCAACCAAAGTCATACCTGTAATGACATCATTTGATGCATCCACCTCGGTCCAACCAGGAAAAGCATAACAATGGGCCTGGCCTTCCCCTCTAGAATGACCTCTACCCGCCTGACCTCCACCCCTAGCTGGTGGTGCAAGCATAGCGCAACAGCTGAGGGGGAACTCATAGCCTGAATACCCTATTGTGTCACACCCATCCGGAGTCTGAGACAATCTTTCACCATGTGTCTAGTATCCCCACACTCAAAGTAGCCTCTTCGCTGATGTGGTTGGTGCAGTAGAAATCTGATGGCATACTCCTCCTGTCTGTGAAGTAGTTGGTGCAACTGGAATCAATCCTGCCTGAGACAATGTACCAAACATGCTCAAGAACTATGCTAAAGTCTCCTGAAGTCCAGGGTAACAATAGGCGCCTCTGGTGCCTGTCCACCAACCGCATATGTGAATAAGGAACTCATCGTAAAAGCAACCTTAAGATAACAAATGCGACACTCCCCTTGCCTAGGCCCCATCGCAAATATGAACACTGAGTTCGCAAATACGAACTTGACAGTTCCCAGCATATCCCGCAAATGTGGTGTCCCACCTCGAAAATGCAAACAACATCTCGTATTTGCAAGACATGAAGCATCTATTCAAAAACCAGCAAAACTAAAACTCTTCCAAATGCGTCGAAACGCGTCTGAAACTCACGTGAGCCCTCGAGGCTTCAAACCAAACATCACCACAATTCTAAAAATATAATACGAACTCGCACAATCCAACCATCGAAATAATATCCGAAGCCACGAATCGGACCTCCAAAATACATGAAATTTACATGAAACTCAAGAACTTCTAAAAAATACAACCGCGCGTTTGATTCCTATCAAATCAACTCGGAATGATGCCAAACTTTGCAAAAAAGTTCCAAATAACAAAATGGACCTATTCCAAGTCCCAAAATAGAAATTCAAACACTATAGCTATTAAGTTAACTTACAATCAAACTTAGCAAAATTCTAAACTTTAAATTGCCAGCTTTCAGCAAAACAACCCAAATCAACGTAGGAACTTCCAAATTTAACTCCGGACATACGCACAAGTCCAAATTTATGATACGAATATACCGGTGTTATCAAAACACCATTACGGGGTCCTTTTTATAAAATTCAAATCTTGATTAATATTTTCAGCTTAAGCTTCTAAAATAAGAATCACTCATCCAAATAAATTCTAAAACATCCGAAAATCGAATCCGACCATGCATGCAAGTCACATTACACAATTTGAATCTACTCAAGAACTCGAACCACTAAACGGAACGCTAAAGCTCAACGATCGATTGGAAATACTTTCCTTTTATATTGTTTTAAAAAATTTTGGGGGCCTAAGGCACAAGCCTTACTGCTAATAAGATTAGAGTCGGCCTTGGGGTGGATAAGATATAAGAGGATGGTTAAGAAGAACAAGGAGTGAGAGTGTGCTTTGTGTAAAAGATAGGGTTTAATTAGGATATGTTGGGATACACAAGTAATAACTTAAGAGTTATGCCAATTAGGGGCAGGTCTATGTGGGAGGGTATGGGTTCTCATGAACCTATTCTTAAATAAGCATATGTGAACCTATGCTCAATGAGCACTTTGGCTCAATGGCCAATGAGTGCACCTTCGCCCCCAAGGTTAGGGGTTTGATCCCTGCTTGCTCCCTTAGACTTCTTAATTGAAAATATTTTTGTATCCTTATTGTTTTATCATCTTTCTTGGTAGTCGGCCTTAAGTTATTTTTTAAAAAGAAAACTTTTACCAATATATTTCATGAAATGCGATATTGTGATCTCATTTTTTTCTCTTGAAGATTATCACTGATAATAGTAGGTTGTAAGTGTTTTCTCAAAAAGAAAACTTCAAAATTGAAAGATTAATCTCTCAAAAAAGTTTATATTTTGTCAATAAATGAAGTACAAGAAAAAAAGATAATAAAATTAATCTTAAACTCCTACTTTAATAAAAAACTACTTTAATCAAAAACTAATAATGCAAATCATATATCTACAAAGATATTGGTAAAATCGTAATAGAGACAGTCTGAGCCAGGCCAATGCATACTGATAGAATCTAGGCTAGGGCCTCTTAAAGGCCTGGAATCACAATAGGCACAGCTGGTGCTGCTGGAGCGTCCACAACTGGGACCTGATCATGAACTGGGGCGGCTAGTGGATCAGCAGGTGCTGACCTAGCTGTTGTACCGGGCTACACCCATGCCCCTACCACGACCTCGACCACGTCCTTGGCCTCTAGTAGCCCCAACTGGTGGTCATCCATTCTGACTGGTAGCACGTGTCCTCACCATCTGTGAGAGAATAGAATAACAGAAGTTTAGTACCAGAATCAACGGATTCACACGACAGGAATTTCAAGAATAAGAAGTTTCCTAAAGGTTCCGTAGCTTTTCGAGGATAAGTACAGACGTCTCCGTATCGATTCGCGAGACTCTACTAAACCAGCTCATAACCAGTGAGACCTATATAACCTAGGCTTTGATACCAACTTGTCACGACCCCAATTACTCCAGTCGTGATGGCGCCTATCACAGTACTAGGCAAAGCCGAACCAACATATACCACATCGAATTCATTTTAATAATTTCATTTTTTAAAACATATTTAAGTCTCAAATTCTTCATATGTAATATATAACTCAACAGAAATACGCAAAAACCAGTACAAAATATACTAACACAGCCCGAATCTGGTGTAACTAGTCATGAGCCTCTAAGTAACACCAAAACACAGTCTGACTAATACAAAATGAGTCTGAAATGCACAATACTAAGATAGGAAGGAGGAAAGCAGGGCTACGAATGTCGTGCAACTACCTTGCAATTTGCGGATAAAACTCTGAGAGTGCTGAAAGCTCTCACTCTGATGTTCGGGCACCTGAATCTGCATACAAGGTGCAGGGAGTAACGTGAGTATGCCAACATAGTAAGTAACTAAAGTAAATAGAGTCTGAGTGCAGTGACGAGCATTTAAAATCATATAAGAAATCTCAACAAAAATATCAAGTCAAAATCTGCAGTTCAATAGCCAGTTATCTCGTAAAACTCCAATTTAAATTAAAAATCCTTTGAAAATATTTATTCAACATTTTTCAACAAAGACTCAGAATAAAAAGAAGAGTGAAATCAGCAAAGTATCATAAACAAGCCCCTCGGGCAAGGTATCACTCATAAGTATAGCCTCTCGGGTAAGCCTCTCATTCACTCGTGACTCAACTCTAGTCAATCAGTACTCACACTCAGCACTCCGGCTCAATAGTACATAGCAGAATAATAATAATAATAATAATAATAATAATAATAATAATAATAATAATAATAATAATAATAATAATAATAATAATAATAATAATAATAATAATAATAATAATAATAATAATAATAATAATCGTAACTATTTTATTTTGATAAGATAAAATATTAGTACAAGAAGTATGTACTACACCAAATTTTTCATACAGCCCAAGTGTCATATCGCTATGGCGCGCAGCCTGATCCATATAAATATCATTGCGGCATGAAGCCCGATCCATAATATATATATATATATATATATATATATATATATATATATATATATATATATATATATATATATATATATAATAACCATAATAATAATAATAATAATAATAATAATCATATAAGTATTGTTGCGGCGTGCAACTCGATTCATATATATATATATATAATCCTTACCATTAGGTCCTCAACCTCTCTCAGTCATTAACCTCACAAAAACTCGGGCGTATCAGTGAAAATCAGGGAAACTCAGCCCAAACACTTTTCATATATATATATATATAAAGTAGAGTACTGAAACCGGATCAACAATAAACAGGTAAAACATGACTGAGGATATGCTTTCAAATCAAATCAGTGTGAGGAAAGTAGTAAAAATGCCCCTAAGGGTCTAAACAGTTTGGCACAAGGCCCCAAACATGGCATTCAGCCCAAGTTAACAAACCAATTGCTAAAACACATGGATTTCATATATAACATATTGAAATACGCAACTATACAGTTGCCACGGGACAGACCAAGTCACAATGCCTACGGGTGCACGCCCACACGCTCGTCACCTAGCGTGTGCATCACCTCATTTATCAAAAAAGTACGAAATTTCGGGGTTTCATACCCTCAAGTCTAGATTTACAATGGTTACTTACCTCAAATCGGGTGAAATACTACTTTGTGATGCCCTTGCCTCTCAAATCGGCCTCAACTCCCCTCAAATCTATCCAAAAATAGAATCATAACATCAATATATGCTAAGGGAACGAAGCACATGCGAAAATAATCAAATTACATCAAGAATCCCAAAATTGGCCAAACCCGACCCCCGGGCCCATGTCTCGGATTCTGATAAAAATTATAATACTAGAATCCTTACACTCTCACAAGTTCATACATACCAAATACATCAAAATCCGACCACAAACGACCCCCAAATCCCCAAATCAAAGTCTCCAGTTTCAAGCCCTAACTCCTCAATTTTAGGCTTTAAATCCCGCTAATTTTATGTTTAATTGGGTAGAAATCATCATAGAATAGATTATTGAGTTCAAAAATCTTACCTCCAAGTGTTTCCCTTCGATTCCCTCTTCAATCCCTCTCAAAAAGCTCCAAAACCGCTCAACAATGGCGGAAATTGACCAAAAATCGTGAAGGCAACTATTTAAACATTCTGCCCATGCAAAAAATTCCTTCTTCGCGAACGCGGTCAAAACCTTGCGTTCGCGAAGCAAAAAAATTCCATTGACCAAAAATCCTCTTTCGCGAATGCGACATCACCTATGTGAATGCGAAGCCTCCGCCTTCTAAACCTTCGTGAACGCGACATCACCTACGCGAACACGATGAACAACTACCAAGGGACCCAGCTGCTCCACTTTACTCTTCGCGAATGCGTCCAACTTCTCGCGTTTGCATACCTTTGACTGGCCATGCCTTCACGAACGCGAGCCCCATCACGAACGCGAAGAACACTTATTCTGTAACAAAATACTAGAAATCTGCTACTTTCCAAAACAAGGATTTGGTCCGTTAACCTCTCGAAACTCACCCGAGGCCCTCGGGACCTCAACCAAACATGCCAACACATCCCATAACATCATTAAAACTTGTTCCAACCTTCGAAACGCTCAAAACAATATCAAAACATCAAATCATCATCGGATTCAAGCCTAAGAAATTCCAGAACTTCTAAATTCCGCTTTCGATAAAAAAGTCTATCAAACCTCATCCGAAAGACCTGAAATTTTGCACACACGTCCCAAATGACACAATGGACCTATTCCAATTTCCGGAATTCCATTCCGACCCCTATATTAAAATTTCTACTACCAACCGAAAAACGTCAAAATCCCAATTTCGCCAATTCAAGCCTAAATCTACTCCGGACCTCCAAAACACATTCCAATCAAGCTCCTAAGTCCCAAATCACCTAACAAAGCTATCCAAACCATCGGAATTCACATCCGAGACCTTGTTAACATAAGTCAACATCTAGTTGACTTTTTCCAACTCAAGCTTACTCAAAAGAGAGTAAGTGTCTCATTTCTCTACAAAACCACTCTGAACCCAAACTAACCAACATGATACTACATAATACGGATGAGCAAGACATAAAGAAGAATAAATGGGGGAAACGGAGCGGTAACTCATGAAACGACCGGCTGGATCATTACATCTTCCCCCTCTTAAATAATCATTCGTCCTCGAATGAGTCAAGAAACATACCTGAAGCCTCAAATAGGTGAGGATATCTGCTCCACATCCCCCACTCAGTCTCCCAGGTAGCCTTCTCCACGGGCCGACCTCTCCATTGCACTTTCACTGACGCTATATCCTTTGATCTCAACTTTCGGACCTGCCGATCCAAGGTAGCCACTGGCTCTACATCATAAGTCAAATCACCGTCTAACTAAACCGTGCTGAAATCCAAAACATGAAACGGATCGCCAATATACTTCAGGAGCATAGAAGCATGAAATATCGGATGCACGCTCAACAAGCTAGATGGCAAAGTAAGTCATAAGCCACCTCCCCAATCCTCTAAAGCACCTCAAAAGGCCTAATGAACCGAGGACTCAATTTAACCTCCCAAATCTCATAACACCCTTCATGGTGATACCTTCAGTAGAACCTTCTCCCCAACCATGTAAGACACATTGCGAACCTTCCTGTCAGTATAACTCTTTTGTCTCGATTGCGCTGTATGAAGCCGCTCCTGAATCACTTTCACTTTGCCCAAAGCATCCTGCACCAAGTCTATCCCCAAAAGCCTGGCCTCACCCGTATCAAACCATCCTCCTAGAGATCTACACCGTCTCCCATATAAAGCCTCATATGGAGTCATCTGAATACTCGACTGATAACTGTTGTTATATGCAAACTCCGTGAGCGGTAGAAACTGATCCCATGAATCCCCAAAGTTAGTGACACAAGCGCGCAACATGTCCTCCAATATCTGAATAGTGAGCTCAGACTGCCCGTTCGTATGAGGGTTAAAATCTGCGCTCAACTTAACTTGAGTACCCAACTCTTGCTGCACGGCTCTCCAATACTGCAAAGTGAATTGAGTACCTCTATCTGAAATGATGGAAACTGGGACACCATGCAAGCGAACAGTCTCTTGGATATAAATCTTTGCTAACCGCTCTGAAGAATAGGTAGTACATACCAGAATAAAGTGTGCAAACTTGGTCAGCGGATCCACAATCACCCAAATAGCATCGAACTTCTTCAAAGTCTATGGGAGTCCAACTACAAAACCCATGGTGATCCTCTCCCACTTCCACTCTGGAATATCTAACCGCTAAAGCAAGTCACCCGGTCTCTGATGCTCATATTTTACCTGTTGACAGTTGAGACACCAAGCTACAAATCCCACGATATCTTTCTTCATTCTCCTCCACCAATAATGTTGTCTCAAATATTGATACATCTTTGCGGCACCCGGTTGGATGGAATACCGTGAGCTATGGGCCTCCCCCAGAATCAACTCCCGAAGCCCGTCTACATTAGGTACACATATCCGGCCCTACATCCTCAATACCCCATCATCACCAATAGTCACAGCTCTGGCATCGTCGTGCTGAACTTTGTCCCTAAGGACAAGCAAATGAGGATCATCATACTGGTGCTCTCAGATGCGATCAAACAGTGAAGACTAGGAAACCATACAAGTTAATACCCGACTGGGCTCAAAAATATCCAACCTCACAAACCGATTGGCCAAGGCCTGAACATCTACTGCAAGAGGTCTCTCTCCCTAACAGGAATATATGTCATACTCCCCATACTCACCGCCTTCCTACTCAAGGCATCGACCACTACATTGGCCTTTCACAGATGGTACAAGATAGTGATATCATAATCCTTTAGCAGCTCCAACCATCTCCGCTACCTCAAATTGAGATCCTTCTGCTTAAACAAGTGCGGGAGGCTATGATGATCCGTAAACACCTCACAAGACACCATACAAATAATGCCTCTGAATCTTTAACGCATGAACAATGGCAGCCAACTCCAAATCATGAACAGAGTAGTTCTTCTCATGGGGCATCAACTGACGAGAAGCATAAGCAATAACTCTACCCTCCTGCATCAACACACACCTAATACCAACCCTCGAAGTATCACAATACACTACATATGAACTTGAAGCTGATGGCAAAACTAACACTGGAGTTATGGTCAAGGTAGTCTTGAGCTTCTGAAAGCTCGCCTCACACTTGTCCGACCACCTGAATAAAGCACCCTTTTAAGTCAATTTGGTCAAGGGTGATGCAATAGATGAAAATCCCTGAACGAACCGATGGTAATAACCCTCCAAACCAAGAAAGTTGCGAATCTATGTGGCTGAGGACGGTCTGGGCCAACTCTGAACCGCCTCTATCTTTTTTGGATCAACCTGAATACCCTCACTGGACACCACGTGCCCCAAGAAAGCCACAGAACTGTGCCAAAACTCACACTTGGAGAACTTTGCATAAAGCTTCTCCTCCCCCAATCTCTGCAACACATCTATCAAATGCTCTGCATGCTCCTCCTGACTACGCGAGTACACCAGAATATCATCAATGAACACAATCATGAACGAGTCAAGATAGGGATGAAAAACAATGTTCATCAAATGCGTGAACGCTGTTGGGACATTGGTCAGCACAAAAGACATCACAAGGAACTTATAATGACTGTATCGGGTCCTGAAAGTTGTCTTAAGAATATCCAAGTCCTTGATCTTCAACTGGTGATACCTTGAATAGAGATCAATCTTGGAGAACACTCTCGCTCCCTGAAGTTGATCAAATAAATCATCGATACGAGGTAAAGGGTACTTGTTCTTGATTGTAACTTTATTCAACTGCCTGTAATTAATACACATTCTCATCGTGCCATCCTTCTTCTTCACAAATAGAATAGGCGTAGGCGACATACTAGGCCAAATAAACCCTTTATCAAGAAGTTCCTGAAGCTGCTCCTTCAACTCTTTCAACTCCTCTGGTGCCATACAATACGGTGGAATAGATATAGGCTGAGTGCCCGGCACTAAATCAATACCAAAGTCAATATCCATGTTCGGTGGCATGCCCGAAAGGTCTGCAAGGAACACATCGGGAAAATCCCTCACTACAGGAACAAAATCATACTAGGAGTCTCTGCACTGACATCCCTCACAAAGGCTAAGTATAAAAGACAACCTTTCCCAGCCATCCGCTGGGCCTTTAAGAACGAAATTACCCTACTGGGAACAAAATTAGTCTAACCTCGCCACTCTATCCGTGGCACACCTGGCATAGCCAACGTCACTGTCTTAGCATGACAGTCCAGAATAGCACGACACGGGGATAGCCAATCCATGCCCAATATCACATCAAAGTCCACCATAAAAGAAATAAAAGGTCCACTCGGGTCTCCAGACCCCTAATAGTCACTACACACGACCGGTATACACGGTCCACAATAATAGTATCGCCCACCGGAGTAGATACACGAACATCTAAAACAAGAGACTCTCGGGACGTATCTAGATAATGAGCAAAATATGATGACACATATGAAAAAGTGGAACCAGGATCAAATAATACAGAGGCATCTTTGTGGCAGACTAAGTCAATACTTGTAATCACAACATCTGAAGCAATAGCATTTAGTCTAGCTGGGAGTGCATAGAAACTGTCCTAACCACTACCTGATCGACATCCCCCTCTAGGGCGACCCCTAGCTGTCTGACCCTCACCTCGAGCTGACTGACCCCCACCCCTAGCTGCCTGAGCAGGTGGTGAAGTAACTAGAGCTGAAGGCAAGGGCTGACTCCTCTGCTGAGATGGACCCTCAAGAAGATGAGGACACTGCCTCCTCATATGTCCAAACTCTCCACACTCGTAATAACTCCCTGGTGCGGGGAATAGGGACTGAAGGGAATCCCTAGCACCAGAATGACCAGTAGAAGGAATCGGCATGGAATGAACTCTGGGCTGGTAGGGCACTGAGTGATGAATGACCCTGATGTGAGTTGTCAGAACCATGGTCCGATAATGCCCCACGATGAACTGGGCGAGCTGACTGAGCATGTCTAAATGGAGGGCATCTGCCATGGTGAAACTGACCTCTCGAAGGAGTACCACCAAAACTACCAGATCCCTGAGGCCTCTTGGCCTCCCTCTCATCTCGCTCCTGGCGACGAACTGACTCAATCTCACGAGCAATGTCAATAACCTCCTCAAAAGTAGCACCTGACACCTTCTCCCTGGTTATGAGAATCTGAAGCTGATATGTGAGGCCATCAACGAACCTCCTGATCCTCTCTCTGTCCGTAGGAACCAACCAAACAGCATGACGAGCTAACTCCAAGAACCTTATCTCATACTGCATCACAATTATATCACCCTGATATAACTGCTCGAACTGCCTATGCAGCTCCTTCCTACAAGATTGTGGCACATACTTCTCCAAAAAGAGAACGGAGAACTGCTGCCAGGTAAGGGGTGCTACATCAACAGGCCTACACCTATCATAAGCCTCCCACCAAGTAAAGGCAGCTCCAGAAAACTGAAAGGTAGTAAATGCGACCCCACTAGTCTCCAGAATACCCGTTGTACGAAGAATCATCTAACACTTGTCTAAGAAACCCTGGGCATCCTCGCCCTCTGTACCATTGAAAGTCGGAGGCTGAAGTCTACCAAACCTTTCCAATCGACGCTTCTCGTCGTCAGGCATAACAAGTACCATATAATCTTGTGCTGGTACAACCGGCTGGGCTGGAGGTGCCCCCGGTGTCTGAAGTCCTTGCACAACCTGCTCAGGTGTGCGAGCAGCGGGAGTCTGAGTACCTCCCCCCGCCTGAGAAGTAGTAGCGGCCATCGTAACTGAGACTGCCTAAGCCAGGCCAGTGCATACTAATAGAATCTTGGCTAGGGCCTCCTGAAGGCCTGAAATCACAATAAGCACACACAGTGCTTGCGCTGGTGCTGCTGGAGCGTCCACAACTAGGACCTGATCATGAACTGGGGTGGCTAGTGGATCTGCAAGTGCTGCCCTTGCTGCTATGCGGGCTACACCCCTACCCCTACCATGGCCTTGACCCCGTCCTCGGCCTCTAGTATCCCCAACTGGTGGTACTGGTGGTTGTCCATTCTGACCGATAGCACGTGTCCTCACCATCTGTAAAAGAATATAATAACAGAAGTTTAGTACTAGAATCAACAGATTCGCACGACAGGAATTTCAAGAATGTGAAGTTTCCTAAAGGTTTTGCAGCCTCCCGAGGATAAGTACAAACGTCTCCGTACCAATCCACGAGACTCTACTAAACCGTCTCATGACCTGTGAGACCTATATAACCTAGACTCTAATACCAACTTGTCACGACCCCAATTACCCCGGTCGTGATGGCGCCTATCACAGTACTAGGCAAGGACAGCCAACATTTACCACATCGAATTCTTTTTAATAATTTCATTTTTTTAAAAACATATTTAAGTCTCAAATTCTTCATATGTAATATATAACTCAATAGAAATACGCAAAAACCAGTACAAAATATACTAACACAGCTCGAATCTGGTGTCACTAGTCATGGGCCTCTAAGTACAACCAAAACACTATCTGAATAATACAAAATGAGTCTGAAATACATAATACTAAGATAGCATGGAGGAAAGCAGGGATGCGAACATTGTGCAGCTACCTTGCGATCTCCGGATAAAACTCTAAGAGTGCTGGAAGCTCTCACTCTGATGCTCGGGCACCTGAATCAGCACACAAGGTGCAGAGAGTAACGTGAGTACGCCAACTCACTAAGTAACTAAAGTAAATAAAGTCTGAGTGCAATGACGAGCATTTAAAATCATACTCCCTCCATTTTAATTTACGTGAACCCATTTGACTAGGCACGGAGTTTAAGAAAAGAGAGAAGACTTTTGAACTTGTGGTGTAAAATGAAGCACATATATTTTGTGTGGCTATAAATCATTGCATAAAGGTAAATTATTTCCAAATAGGGAAAGAGATCATTCTTTTTGGCACAGACTAAAAAGGAAATAGGTTCACAGAAATTGAAACGGAGGGAGTATAAGAAATCTGAATAGAAACATCAAGTCAAAATCTGTAGTTCAATAGCCAGTTATCTCGTAAAACTCCAGTTTAAATTAAAATATTTTGAAAACATTTATACAACATTTTCAACAGAGACTCAGTATAAAAAGAAGAGTGAAATCAGCAAAGTGTCATAAACAAGCCCCTGGGGCATGGTATCACTCATAAGTATAGTCTCTCGGGAAAGCCTCTCATTCACTCGTAACTCAACTCTCATCAATCAGTACTCACACTAACCTGCAGTTAAATAGTACATAGCAGAATAATAATAATAATAATAATAATAATAATAATAATAATAATAATAATAATAATAATAATAATAATAATAATAACTGCTACGGCGTGCATCTCGATCCATAGTTTATAGTCGACTACGCTCACTAAGGGTGTACAGAATCTGGAGGGGCTCCTACAGCCCAAGCATCATATCGTTGCGGTGCGCAGCCCGATCCAATATATATATCGATGTAGCGTGCAACTCGATCCATATAAATATAGTTGCGGCGTGCAGTCCGATCCATAATATATATAATATCATTGCAGCGTGCAGCCCAATCCATAATGTATATATATAATCCTCACCATTAGGTCCTCAACCTCTCTCAGTCATTAACCTCACAGCCACTCGGGCGTATCAGTGAAAATTAGGGAAACTCAACCCAAACAGTTTTCATATATATAAAAAGTAGAGTACTGAAACCGGATCAACAATAAACAGGTAAACATGACTGAGGATATGCTTCCAAATCAAATCAGTGTGAGGAAAGTAGTAAAAATACTCGAAGGGTCTAAACAGTTCGGCACAAGGCCCCAAATATAGCATTCAGCCCGAGTTAACAAACCAATTGCTAAAACACATGGATTTCATATATAATATATCGTAATACACAACTATACAGTAGACACGGGATGGACCAAGTCACAATGCCTATGGGTGCATGCCCACACGTTCGTCACCTAGCATGTGTGTCACCTCATTTATCAAAACAATACGAAATTTCAGGGTTTCATGCCCTCAGGTCTAGATTTACAATGGTTACTTACCTCCAACCGGGTGAAATACTACTCTGTGATGCCCTTACCTCTCAACTCGGCCTCAACTCGCATCGAATCTATCCAAAAATAAAATCATAACATTAATATATGCTAAGGGAACAAAACCCATGCAAAAATAATCAAATTACATCAAGAATCCTGAAATTGGCCAAACCCGACCCCCGGAGCCACGTTTCAAATTTCGATAAAAATCACAAAACTGGAATCCTTACACTCTCATGAGTTCATACATACCAAATACATCAAAATCTAACTACAAACGACCCCTCAAATCCTCAAATCAAAGTCTCCAATTTCATGCCCTAACTCCCCAATTTTAGGCTTTAAATCTCACTAATTTCATGTTTAATTGGGTACAAATCATCATAGAATCGAGA
The DNA here is from genome assembly GCF_000715075.1 of Nicotiana tabacum. Lineage (NCBI taxonomy): Eukaryota > Viridiplantae > Streptophyta > Magnoliopsida > Solanales > Solanaceae > Nicotiana > Nicotiana tabacum. Next base: position 46,084,067 of record NC_134084.1, read on the forward strand.
ATTGAGTACAAAAATCTTAACTCCAAGTGCTTCCCTTTGATTCCCTCTTCAATCCCTCTCAAAAAGCTCCAAAACCACTCAACAATGGTGGAAATAGACCGTAAATCACGAAGGCAACTATTTAAATATTCTGCCCAGGCAAAAAAATTCCTTCTTCGCCAACGCGGTCAAAGCCTCGCGTTCGCGAAGCAAAAAAATTCCATTTACCAAAAATCCTCTTTTGCGAACACGATATCACCTACGCGAGCGCGAAGCCTCCGCCTTCTAAGCCTTTGTGAATGCGACATCACCTACGCGAACGCGATGAACAACTACCAGGGGACCCGGCTGCTCCACTTTACTCTTTGTAGACATGTCCAATTTCTCACGTTCGTGTACCTTTGACTACCATACCTTCGCGAACGCGAAGAACACTTTTTCTGCAACAAAATACTAGAAATCTGCTACTTTCCAAAACAAGGATTTGGTCCGTTAACCTCCTGAAACTCACCTGAGGCCCTCGGGACCTCAACCAAACATGCCAACACATCCCATAAAATCATTCAAACTTGTTCCAACCTTCGGATCGCTCAAAACAACATCAAAACATCAAATCATCATCGGATTCAAGCCTAAGAAATTCTAAAACTTCCAAATTCCGCTTTTCGATTAAAAAGTCTAGCAAACCTCGTCCAAATGACCTGAAATTTTGCACACATGTCCCAAATGACACAACAGACCTACTCCAATTTTCAGAATTCCATTCCGACCCCTATATCAAAATTTTCACTACTAACCGAAAAATGCCAAAATCCCAATTCCGCCAATTCAAGCCTAAATTTACTCCGGACCTCCAAAACATATTTTGATCACGCTCCTAAGTCCCAAATTATCTAACGAAGCTATTCGAACCATCGAAATTTATATCCGAGACATTTTTTACATAAGTCAACATCCGATTGACTTTTTCCAACTCAAGCTTACTCAAAAGAGACTAAGTGTCTCATTTCTCTACAAAATCACTCCGAACCCAAAATAACCAACACGATAACATATAATATGACTGAACAAGACATGAAGAAGCTGAAATGGGGGGAAATGGAGCGGTAACTCATGAAACGACCGGCCGGGTCGTTACATCAACGTAATATATTTAAAATGGTAACTAATGATGCTATTATTAATAGTTTTCAAAGTATGAAACTCGTCGAGGACATACATAATGCTAATAATATTAACTATAGTTTCCTCATTCTTTGGTCATTGTAATAAAAATTATATTGTCAAAAAATTTATCTAGATAAATATAGTAGTGCACTCATGCTCTTAAAATCCTGGATACACCTTTGTGCCAATATGAGTAAACTAGATGTCCGACCAAGCACTATATCGTAATAATCCCTCTATATTTTGCTGAAGTAAGCTAGCCCAACGTAGGAATGCACCCGATATTCAATTTCCACCCTACTATTTGCTTGATATAGAAGACCATGTGAAGGCTTTTAGAAAGTAATTTCATGTTTGTTCTGTTTCCTCCCTCCTTAGTTTTCTCTTTAGTGATTAATGTAACAATCCAACTGGTCGTTTTAAGAATTTGCATTTCGTTCAACTATTTAAAATCTTGAGTAGCTTCGTATGATGTATTATGACTTGTGTGAATCATCAATTTTGGTTTTTAGGTGATTCGAGATTGATTGGAAGAATGATTCTCAACTAGGAAGCTTTAAGTTGGAAGAGTTGACCAAGTTTGCAATTTATGTACTTGACCTCATATCGGAGTTTTGATGGGTTAACTAGGTCCATATAGCGATTTTGAACTTTGGCGTATGCCCGTATTTTTCATTTGGATGTTTCTAGAAGGTTTCGGCACTATTTGGTGAAAATTGGTAATTTGACGGTTTGGAATGTTCGTAGGTATGATCGGGAGTTGAATTTGATGATATCGTGTCCTAATTTTTGTTTATGGAGTTGTAATAGGGTTTTTTATGTCATTTAGAACTTGTGTGCAAAATTTGAATTCAATCCGAATTGATTTGATAAGGCTCGACACGAGTTTTGGAAGTTGAAAGTTCAAAAGTTTATTGAGTTTGATTTGATGTGTGATTCGTGGTTTTGATGCTATTATCTATTGTTTGAGGCCTCAAGTAGGTCCGTGTTATATTTTGATACTTATTGGTATGATCGGACAGGGTCCCGAGGGGGCCCGTGTGTGTTTCAGATTGATTCAGACCATTTTCGGACCATGTTGGCATTGCTGAGATGTTGATAACTAGTGTGACCGCACTTGCAAAACTTTGTGCATAGGTGTGGAGCGTAGAAGTGGCACATAGAGCGTAGAAGTGGAAGTGGAGGCCTAGGAGCAGAGTTCGCAATTGTAGAGGATTAGATGCTGAAGCGAGTCCCTGGATGCAGACATTATGATCACAGAAGCGAGAATTCTAAGTTGGGCAAGTTATCGTAGATGCAAAAGTTTTTGCATGTCTGCGGGAGCGCATGTGCGGGTGACGTTGCACAAGAGCGAGAAGGCAGGCTGGGTGAGAGCTTCATATAAGCGGAAAGTGCATCGCACCTGTGACGTCGCAAAAGTGGAGGAAAGTCCGCAGGTGCGAGTGGTCAGGGGCCTGAGTGCTTTCCGCAGAAGCGGGGATTATGTCGCAAAAGAGAAACCGCATAAACACCTATTGTTTCGCAAATGCAAAAATTCCTGGATAGTTCTTAATTATTCGAGGGTTGAGTATTTCATTCACATTTGGAGATTTGGTGTTCGATGTTGGGTGATTTTGGAGAGGATTTTCACCTTATGGATTGGGGTAAGTATTCTTGACTCGATTTTGATTATATTTCATGAATCTATCTTTGATTTGGGAATTTGGATTATGAATTTTAAAAAGAAATTGGGGGTTTTTGTCTAAACATTCCTAAAGTGAATTTTTGAGTTTTGAACATTGATTCAGAGTCAGATTTGAGTGAAATTAGTATGGTTGGACCCATATTCGAATGGGTTGTCGGAATGTATGAGTTTTGTCAAGTTTTGAGGTATGGGCCCAGGTTTGACTTTTATGTTGACTTTGATTAATTAATTAAAAATTCAATCTTTATCGTTTGTGTTTGTTTCCTAAGACATTGCTTGATATTTTGCGTTACTTTTGGCTAGTTTCAAGTCGTTCGGAGGTTAATACATGCGGGATGGCATTTTTAGAGTGTTGTTTGGCTTTCTTGGTATAACTCCGTCCATGATAAGAGCCCGTCAAACTAGATACATGAACCTATAGGCATGAATGCAGTTCCCCGTTGAGGGGACATTAGTACAAATAAATGTACTATGTATGTAAGGCAGAAACTGAACTGATGTGTATAAATGGTATAGTGAAAGAAATCTGGAGGATCAATAAGATCGGGGAATCATACTTACCTTATTCTTACTCGTAACATGTCTAAGTATTGAATTATCCAACTTAACTTACAAAGAATGTAGACTGTAAAGGTAGGCTCCGTTGGTCGAGAACATCTAATATCGTATATACATCTAATTCGTGTCACGATATACCTGAACTTGTTCCTATATGTTATCTGTACTGGAAATCATCATATTATTGAACTTCATCTATAACATTCTTCTAGCTATCATACCTTATATCTGAATACTTTGTTTTGGCTTGTTTGAGATAAGTATCTTATCTAAACTTGGTTGAGGCACTAGTTGCCTAAATTATTTGTGATGGCTACGTACTATGGGTGAGCATATGTATGGGTTTTGAGTCTATGTGCGAGTACTAGGGTATTTATCCATGCTCATGGTAGTGCTTAGGCTATGATAGGCCTAGAATTGACTGTTAAGCTTTAATCTATAATGTTTCTCATATTTGCAATATTGTTGTGAACTGTTTGAGTCATGTTTGAGGTTACAAAGAGGCTAATTCCCTGAATAAGCTTGGTAATTGCTATTTCTGTGATGAAATTGTCGATTTGAGCTATGATAGCACACCCTGCACATGCCTACACTTTAGCATGTTATTGTATCAGTCCAAGAGCATGAAATCGGATATTTATTCATCATATACATGTGTTCTTGTATATTTGTTTCTATGTGATATGATTTGGACTGAACGCTTGTGACAACGCCGGGTGGATTATGTTGTTATGCCTGTGAACACATTGGGGGAATTGTGATGTTATGTTTGTGACCATACCGGGCTGATTATGATATTGTTCATGTAACAACGTCGGGCGGATTGTGATATTTGCACGTGAGTTGTTTGTGCCGATTGATATTATTAGCATGTGAGTTGTTCGTACAGATTCGATATTAATATCATAGCACGTGAGTTGTCCATACAGCATGTGAGTTGTCCGTACAGTTGATATTATTAGCACGTGAGTTGTCCATGCAGCACGTGAGTTGTCCATGAAACGTAGGGATACAGAGCCATTCCCTTGGGTTACCCTATGATGTTTCTCTCTTAATGGTGTACACGTTGATTGTGAGAAACCGACAGGTTTCTGGTTTGATATGAGCTCCGGGAGAGTTGATTATTGTTATTTGGATTGGGTTGCATGTTGCAACAGTCCTTATTAGCTTATTGTTATTTGGATCGGGTTGCACCCCGCAACACATTGATATTTGGTTATTGCATTTCATCTTTACTTGCAATTTTCTTGACTATTTACCTTATTTTCTTGCATATCTTCTTTATATGTTGGACTGTTGATTGAGTAGAACACTTTAAAGTAAAGTATTGTGAGCACCAAAGCGGTTTTACTTGTGTTTTCTTGATTTGATCATATATATGTGTTCTATACTTGTTGGATTTAAGAACTTGTACAAGTGACTGGTGAGTATCATTGTCACGACCCAAAATCCACAAGTCGTGATGGCACCTAACTCAACCCTCTAGGTAAGCCAACAGTCACATGATTAACAATGACGATGAAATAACACAGTCTAATAACTCAACAACGGAAGAATACTATAAAATATCAGAGAACAAATTCAAAGTGTTATTACAACCAACCCCAAAATCTGGTGTCAACAAGTACATGAGCTACTGAATAACAAGGTACGAAATAAAAACTCTAATACAACTGTTTGAACATGAGAAATAGTAATGATAAAGATAACAGGAAGAGAACTTCAAGGACTGTGGACGGTATGGCAGCTACCTTGTAGTCTCTCAAATAGCTGGCACAACTCAAGCTTGAAAATCACCTCTGCTAGATGTACGTGGATTTGCACACGAAGTGTAGAGTGTAGTATGAGTACAACCTACACAATGTACTTAATAAGTAACAATATTAACCTTAGGTTGAAAGTAGTGACGAGCTCAGAACAACAGTCAAATGTCAGTACCAATAACAGTTCAGAGAATACAGGATAAACCGTAGAAACAGTAGAGCAATGATATCAATTACATCTTGTTATCATTTCAAAAATTTAGGCATGCTTTCAAGTTATAACAGTTTAAAACCCAACACGGATAAAGCGGGTAAATTACCAATTAGCATGAGGAAAGTACATCTCTATGCTTACATGTCAAGTATACACGTAAATCAACAGAATCACAGTAGATCCATCAATAGTTTTTACACTAGCACTACACGTGTGCTTGGCATAATTGCCCATCATCAAGCACATATATGAAACACTATGCCTGCACCCACTACTGGCATGTTAGACTCTGGAGGGGCAGATCCTACCCAAGTGCTAATTATAATCACTTAGCTAATAATGGGGTCTGGTGAGTGCATCGCCTTAAAACAATAACACTCATCCCAATACGGTCCTGGCGTATGCGTCACCTCAAAATCAATACCAAACCGGCTATAAGGCCCCAAACTCAGTCATTTACTGTTCAAGTCTCAGATGAAAATATCTCAAATATTCAATGGAACAATTTTACCCTTAAGCGATATTAGCAACATGTGAGGAATCAAATAAGAAGTACTGAGACAAAGATATCATACACGGATATAGTATCATGACTGAAAAGATGTGTGCAAATAAGGTATAAAACTCAGAGACAATAAGAATAGCCCTGTCAAGTCTCAAACTATTAGCACATAGCCTAGACGTGATGTCTAACATGATTCATAGTTCAAATAATCAAACAAGCAGAGGGGACGCGAGGGTAACATGGTATGATAGCAAAACAAGCTCGGTATTAGCCTAAAGGCCTCCCAAAACTATGAACAAATCGGTGCACGCACACACGCCTGTCACCAAGCGGGTATGACATCCCAATATTGTTCACATAACATAGACCATAGGGTTAAATAGCCGCAAATCCAAGTTTAGATGTATCACTTACCTCAAACCGCGCAAATCGCAACTTCAACAAAGCCACTTCCCACACGTATCAGCCTCCAAACGACTGGAATATAGTCACAAATAATTCAATATCAACAAATAATGACGTAGGAAACAACTTCAAACAATAAAGTTTTGATCTTTATCAAATCAAAAGAGTTAACCCAAAAAGCCAACCCCAAGCTCGCACCCGAAACTCGAAAAAATTTACAAATTCCGAATACCCATTCAGTAACGAATCTAACCACACCAAAATCATCCAATTGCGACCTCAAATCGACCTTCAAATCTCTATTTTTCATTTTTGAAAAGTTTTCACAATATCCCCCATTTTTTTTACTTTAACTCACTATTTAAATACTATAAACGAAATGGAATCATGAAAAATTAATAAATTCAAGTCAAGAATACTTACCACAATCCAATACGTGAAAATCCCTTTCAAAATCGCCCAAAATCGAGCTCTATAACTCAAAAGCTGAAATAATACTCTAACCCTCGATTTAGGATTTTAAACATTCTGATACCCGGTTGTTCCTCTTCGCGATCGCGGAAATTCCCTCGTGATAGCAAAGAACAAAAATGCGCCCTCAAAAATACACTTCGCGAATGCGGTGTTCACCAGTTCTAACTCTTCGTGATCGCGTGCCCAACTACGTGATTGCGTAGGCTTGAAGCCTTACACCTCCAACTGACCATTCCTCCTACGCGAACGTGTGATCCTTCTCGCATTTGTGTCACAACCCCAGTTCGCCCTCCGTGAACTGTCGTGATGGCACCTAGTCTCTACGACTAGGTAAGCCTAACAAATACGGAAAATAAACGAAACTTGTGGAAGAAATAATTAAAAGCCAAAATAACCAAATGAAACAGTATTTAAAATGTCGCTCGACATATACAATACAACTTCTGAAAAACTAATACACTTTCCCAAAATCCGGAATCTCATTAAACCACAAGCCTTTGAATATCAAACAGTGTCTAACTCCAGAATGTCTAACAAGAACAGAAATACAGAAGGGCTAATACTTAAAGTGAGAATAGAAAGGTACTCCTCGGTCTGCGAACGCGACAGATATACCTCGAAGTCGTTGGAGCAGTTGCCTCACCTCAAGGGTGATAGGACTGAGTCGCAGTACCTGGATCTGTACATGAAAAACATACGTAGAAAGGGCATAAGTACACCACAACGGTACTAAGTAAGTGCCAAGCCTAACCTCGGTCGGGTAGTGACGAGGAAGGTCAGGGCCCTACTGAGGTCAAATAAAATATAAAGTTCAACAGTGTAGAACAGAACAGTATAAATAAGTACGGTAATAAAAGTAACACAAGATAATAAGGACAACAACAACTATGACATAGATAAGGTAAACACAGGAAGAAAATACAGTTCAGCACCAAAATAACCATCAGGGATCTCCTAGGATATCGTCTTGTAGTCCCAAATATACCTATCCAATAGATATCCCGGGATCCCGTCCCGTAGTCCAACTCATAGTGCACGGGGATCTACCGGAATCCCGTTCCGTAGTCCCAAATGTAAATACCCAGTACTGGGGGAATCAACCGGGTGCATTCCCGAAGTTTCATATAATTGTGCAGGGGGATCCACCGGAATCTCACATCCGTAAACCCAAAATAAACAGACAAGAGGGAGCTACCGGAATCCCACATCCGTAGTCCCAATGTAAATATAGAGTAACAACAGAAAAATATTCAGAAATGGCAAATTTCATATTTAGGCAAACAAGTAACTCTAGCCTAGCATGCTGCACAGAATTCAGGTAAGGCAGTTTGAGCAAATACAACAATTAAATCACTTAGACATGCTTTCCTAAGCTAACAACAGGCTTAATAATGCAAGTAATAAAAACAAAAAAGGAAACATACTAGTAATAACTTAATGAAAAAACGGATTTCCAACAATTTGCACAAGTACGCACTCGTCACTTCACATACAAGGCATCTCAATTACCAAATATACCAAATCCTAAGGGGGAGGTCCCACACACAAGGTTAGGTAAGCCACTTACCTCGAACCGGCTCAAAATCAACCTGAAACTACGCTCTTGCTACGAATACTCGACTCCAAATGGACCAAATCGATTCAATTCAATTTCATAATGTAAATAACACTTCAAGTAACTGATTCTACAAAGAAATTCTAAGCTAATATACGAAATTAGGTAAAATGACCAAAATGCCCCTCGGGCCCACGTCTCGAAATCGGGTAAAATTTATATTTTCAGAATCCTCATACTCTCACGAGTTCATGCCTACCTAAATTATCCAAATCTAAGGTCAAATTCCTAGTCAAAAGTTGAATCTTAGGTCTAAGAACTTTCTTTCAACTTTTCCCCAATTTTTATCTCCAATCCAAAATTAAATGATGAAACTAACTATAGATTGATGGAATATAACTAGAAAGGGTTAAAGAATTGTTACCCAATGATCTCCTCTTTAATTTCCTCTCAAAATCGCCCTCTCCCGAGCTCCAAATCGAATTTCCAACTTTTGAAACTAAACCCTCGAAATTTCATATTTTAACCCAGTTGTTACCGCATCTGCTGTCCAACAATCGCATCTGCGATACTGCTTCTGTAGTCAGGGAACCGCTTCTACGGTTCTCACTTAAAACTCCATCTCGCACCTGCGACCCAAAATCCGCATCTGCGGTCACGCATGTGTGGTTCCTTATGCCGCTTCTGCGGTTCCTGGCCCCTTCCTCATTTCTGCTTCTGCGACCACTGAGACGTTTCTGCGATGCCGCACCTGCGGTCCCACACTCGCAGGTGCAGTTATGACAGAAAATCAGCAGCTGAAGTTGCAACTCCAAACTCCAAAATCTCTCAGTCAACCATCCGAAATCATCCCGAGGCCCCCAGGACCTCAACCAAAAGCACCAACAAGTAGAATACCACTGTCCAAACTTGTACCAATCCTTAAAATACCTAAAACAACATCGAAACGACGAATCAACCATGGATTCAAGCCTAATCACTCCAAAACTCTAGAAATACGCTTTCGCTCAAAAAGTCTATCAAACCTCGTTCGAATAACCTAAAATTTTGCACACACGTCACCTTCAACACTGCGGAGCTACTCCAACTTTCAGAATTCCGTTCCAACCCTCGGATCAAAATCTCACTATCGAACTGGAAACTTTAAAATTTGACCTTTCGGCATTTCAAGCCTAAATTAGCTACGAACCTCTAAAACACAATCCGAACACGCCCCTAAGCTCGAAATCACCCAACGGAGCTAACAAAACCATCGGATTTCCACTCCAAGGCCGTCTTCACATTGTTCCGCCTACGGTCAACTTTCCCATACTTAAGCTCTCATTTAGGGACTAAATGTCCCAAAACTCTTCGAAACTCAAAACCGAACATCCCGGCAATTCAAAATAGCAGAAATAAACACAGGGAAAGCAGATAACAAGGGATCAGGTCGTAAATTCTTAAGACAACCGGCCGGGTCATCACAGTTTGCGGTGACTTGAGACCACAAAGCTTTGCGAACACACTCCAAGCATTGCGAATATGATGCACAAAAATTCACCAATCATAAAGACCCTTTGTGATCTTGGACCTTCCCTCACGATCGCATATAAGGAAACCGATACATCAGTCGTCCAACAAGTCCAAAATAGGTCGAAGATGATCCGAATCACACCCGAGGCCCTCGGGATCCATCCAAACATACCAAAAAGTCCTAAAACATGATACAAATGTAGTCGAAGCCTCAAATCACATCAAACAATACCAAAATCATAAATCGCACCCCAATTCAAGCCTAATGAACTTATAAACTTCTAGCTTCTAAAACTAATGTTGAATCATATCAAACCAACTCTGATTGACCTTAAATTTTGCACACTAAGTTATAAATGACACAACGTACCTGTTCCAACTCTCGAAAACAAAATTCAAACCCGATATCAATAAATTCAATGCTCGGTCAAACTTCTTAACCTTCTAAACCTTCAACTTTCCAACTTTCGTCAATTCAAGCCAATATGACTTACGGACCTCCAAATGAATATTCGGACATACACCTACGTCTAAAATCACCATACAAAGCTATCGAAACCATCCAAACTCCATTCCAAAGTCATTTACACAAAAGTCAGATACATGTCGACTCTTTCAATTTAAGCCTTCAACCTTGGGACTAAATGTACTAGTTAATATACCCGGAACCAAACCAACCACCCCAACAAGTCACATAACCGTAATTAAATATAAAAGAAGTTATAAATGAGGAAACAAGGCTACAATACTCAAAACTACTGTTCGGGTTGTTACAATCATTTATAGCTCTTGCTTCTATTACTTCGCCGAGGTTAGTTAGGAGACTTATTAAGTATATGAGGCCGGTTGTACTCATACTACACTCCTGCACCTTGCATGCAGATCTTGGAGTTGATATTGCTGATTAAGGCAGGAGCCAATGTTGAAGACATGCCTGACTTCTGGACATAGCTACCACTTGTTTTTGGTAATTTTGATTTGGATTTTATTCATGTACATTCCAAACAGATGTTGTCTTTATTTCATTTCAGCTTTGTAAATCTAAGTCTTAGTAGCTCATAACTTGTACTAGTAGTACTTGTGTTATTGTATAAAAGTTCGATTATTTTATCATTTATTTCCTAATAATCTCATTTGAATTGTATTATTGTTAATTGACTTATCCAGCGGGTTGGGTTAGGTGTCATCATGACTAGTTGGATTTTGAGTCATGACAATTGAATTACATGTTATCCTTTAGTGTTTAAGCTCAAGTTAGTCTTGATTTTAACCTCAATCCTCCATGCTTCCTCTATTCCTTATGGATCTTTAATTTTCTTCCACTCCGGATATACACCAAGGTGAATCTCAATTATTAAGCATCTTTTATCATATCATGTCTTCTCTTTTGTGACTCGTGTCATTAAATAACACCACTTTCTACTTCTTGTTGACGTAGTAAAAATCACACAAAGGATCAAAATTCTAATAGTGGTCATGGAGTGGACGTCAAAATAATGAACTCCATGGAATTATTCTCACTTACATGTTTCTCTGCAGCCTCGCCTTGTTCTAGGACATGATCCTAACTCTCTTTCTCTCACTTATCTTTCCTTTTCTCTATTTTTGTTGAGTTGAAAACTCTTAAGAATGAGTGGAGATGATTTGAAACTCGATAAATAATTAATGGTTTGTCCATCTATCCTTTTTCCAATTAAATATTACTTTTTTTATAATTGGGTTCAAATCTGTGACGCGCACCTACACATTAGTATATTGTTGGAATAAAAAAATTAAGATGAAAATAATCTTCTTTACCCTAGATCTATCTTGTAAAATCCTCAAGACATAAAGCTAGATGCGGAAGCGTGCCTATATCTATGAGAACGAATGAAACTTGTCTCTTGCGGTGTAATAATCCAACCAGATTATTTGAGTATTAACACCTTGTTCCCTAATTTGAAACTTCCCGTAGGTTCGCATGATGATTTGCGACTTGCGAGTATGAGTGGTTCGACAACAGTTTATTACACTTGCATACTAATTGGTACTTTAAATTTCATAAGGTTGATTTAGGTCCTTGATTGGAGTAAATGAGTTTCATTTTGTGTTTCGCGATCTTGGATAGGTATATATAGTATTTTTGGATTTGTACTATGTTTGGATTTGGACCTAGGAGATTGGAGGTGGTTCGGGGCTCTTAGCACCCAAGTTGCAGTTGCTGAAATTTGCTGCTGCACAACGGTGCATCATGATCACAAAGCCAGTCTTGCGATTACATATGGTATTTGGGAGATGATGTTCGCGGTCGCGGTCGTGTAAGGGTTCCACCTGATTTCTCTTTGTAATCACATGATTCTATGTTGCTATCACTACCCAAAATTTCACCATGACCATTATGACAGCTGGCCAGCCCATTGGGTAAGACAACTATGATAATTAATCAAAATCGAACATAACAAGATATAATAATTGCCATGACATAAATAAAGCATAATTATGTCTCAATTCAATAATACCACAAGCAGAAAATATAATAACAACTCCAAAAATCCGTAGTAGGAAGTTATGTGTAACCAAGTAGAGTATAACTATGTCTCAAAACATAACAACACTGTTTGAAGTAGACAACATTAAATTAAGTAAGAAGGAGACTCCATAAGTTGTGAATCAAGAAAGACAAATCACCATGAAGTGTCTAAGTGAAGCTACAAAGCGTCCTCCTAGATAATGCTTTGATTAATACCAAAATCTACACAAAATATGCAGAAGTATAAGATGAGTACAAAAATAATATGTATTAGTTAAGTATGATCTCTGATAAAGAAGAAAGAGTGGCGAAATTTTGATAAAATTATGTTACTCGCCTATACAACCTGAACAATTTTTAATAGCATGAAATCACAGAATTTAAGCGAGAACGACAAGTATAACATCAATGTGTACAAACTAGAGATAATAAGATAAGCATGCTTCTCAAGCAATACAAAGCATAACTCAATTTCCATGTTTGCATCTAAGAATGGTATACACTAAGTAGCAACAATAACAATACTTCTATATGAGTTTAGGATGACATGCATGCTCAAGAGTCAATCTTAACCACTATCCAGCACATCTGATATGCTCCAACATGATCTACCATGTGCTCCAACATAATTTGCATATCATCTGTGCTTACAAGGCCCAATGTAACATGGGTGATTACTTGACTCCGGATGGACGGAGTCATATCCAAGTGTTGTATGAAAACTCATCGTGCCATAACATACCAATATCACAATAACCGTATGACATAAACCATTGTGCCATAACAATATCAATATCAATTCATTCATAATGTCTCAATATACAATAATCGTATCAGTATGTATCAACATCTCCACCTCTAATTATGTACGCATATGTTCAAGAAAATAACAATAGAATAATTTATATAATCATGTAATAAATATTTGTATATTTTGTGGATACAATATAGCAATTTATTTGAATTTCAAGCAAGTTTCAATGATACCATTGCCACTATTACATTATTTCAGAGATTTTCCTCCAAGTTTCGCTCTAATATCACACTAACCTTCGTCTAGTTTACGTTATTATGCTTACCTTCCTTATGTTGATTTTCTTATAACAATTCTTTTATCTTATTTTAGAACTTATGATATGACCGATTGTTCCTCTAATATAATCTTTTGTTTAATAATTTTGGAAATGCTTTTTTGTTGCAATTCTTTTAGAACAACTATGAAATCTGGGAATAGTAATAATATGCAATCTTCAAGTTGTGCTAATGAAGACCAGTAAAAAAGTTTTTGTTGAACCACATTTTGATGTAATAGATTTTGTGGAAAGTGATAGACTTGAATCCACTACCCATGAAAAACTACTATGTAATGAAGCTTTCCAACTGTCAGCAAGCTCAGGAAACCAATGCGTCCTCCGTGATGCATCTAATGTTGACTATGTACTAGATGTTCCTTAGTTATTAATATATCTATTTCCTGTTTGCTCAAAAAATAAATTGTGCTGACGAAGAGTATGATTCTGTGGGGAGTCGATGCATATTGCCTGCTTTAACCCTTCTGCCCATTTTGGCTCAATCTTATCAAATTAGCTTCCTCCATCTTTCTCTCGCCAACCCACTTTCTTTATTCAATCTATTTTGCAAAATTAATCTTTACTCTAATTTTCCTCAAATTCTTAGTACAAAAAAGATTTTATTTGGCCTCTAGATCTAAGATCTGACCCAAATATGAGCAACTTTGGTTGTCTAACTAGCTGAACAGTGGTTCCATCAGTAGATAGAACCCACAGTAAAAAAGGATTTTTCAGATTAAAGTTTTTTTTTTGCAAAAGTAATTTGATAAAAGAATGGCAAATTGATCATGTTATGATTTTTAAGATTAACAATAAATAGATTAAATGAATGCTTACTAGAAAATTAAAATACGGAAGGTAAGCGCAATATCATAAACGATGTGAGATATTAGTATGATGAAGCTAAATTTTAAGAAAGGTTAAAGATGAATTATTCATATTTACAACAAACAACAACAACATACCTAGTGATTTCTCACAAGTAGAGTCTGTGGAGGGTAAGATCTACGCAGCCTTACCCCTACCCTAGAAGGACAGAGGTTGTTTCTGATAGACCCTTTATTGGAAAAAGGATGAAAAAGACTAATGGCAACAAATAGGAACAATAATAAGATAAAAATAAGACCGAAGCCAAGAAAATAGTTAAAATCTAGGTAGTAATAGCAGTCTATGAATAAAAGGATATCATACTAACACTACTACTAGCAATGAGTAAGACAAAGGAACACGCTCGACTACCTACTAACTTTATATCCCAATCTTCATCTTCCATACCCTCCTATAAAAGGGCCATGCCCTCTGTCATCTCCAACTGCACCATATCCCGCCTAATCATCTCTCCCCAAGACTTCTTAGGCATACCTTTATCCTTCCTTATACCCACCAAGGCTAACCTCTTGTACCTTTTAACTGGGCTTTTATGATTCTCCTCTTAACATGCCCGGACTATCTCAACCTCACCTCCTGCATCTTATCCTCTACAGGGGCCACCCCCAACTTATCCCGAATAATTTCATTCCTAATCTTATCTAATCTGGTATGCCCACACATCCACCTTGACATCCTCATTTCAGCTACTTTCATCTTCTGGACATGAGAGTTCTTGATCGGCCAACACTTTACTGTATACAACATAGTCGGTCTAACTACTACCTTGTAGAAATTACCTTTTAGTTTTAGCGTCATATTCTTATCGCACAAGATACCGAAAATGAGCCTCCACTTCATCCATCTTGCTCCGTATGATGTGTGACATCCTCAACAATATCCCCATTACCTTGTATTATAGATTCAAGTTACTTGAAACTTTTTTTCCTAGGGATGACTTGTGTATTAAGCCTCACACTCGTGTCCGCTTCATGGGTAACTTCGTTAAACTTGCACTCTAAGTACTCTGTAATGGTCCTCCTCAAATTGAAATCTTTAGACTTAAAAGTATGTCTCCAAACCTCCAGCCTGTTGTCAGTACCTCCTCGAGTCTCGTCAACCAGAACTACATCATCCGAAAATAACATACACCATGGCACCTCCCCTTAAATGTGTCACATTGATGCATCTATCGCCAAAGAAAATAAAAATGGTCTGAGAGCTGATCCCTGATGCAACCCCATCACAATCAGGAAGTATTTGAGTCTCCTTCCGCTGTCCTCACCCGTGTCTTAGCTCCATCATACATGTCCTTAATCACTCAAATGTAGGCTACATGCACACCTTTTGCCTCTAAACACCTCCATATAACCTTTTTGGGATCTTATCGTATGCTTTCTCTAGGTCAATGAACACAATATGTAAATCCCTTTTCATTTTCCTATATTGCTCTACTAATTTCCTCACTAGATGGATGGCTTCCGCAATCGAATGACCCAGCATGAAACCGAACTAGTTCTCAAAAATAGACACACTCCTCTTTACCCTCCCTTCCACTACCCTCTCCCAAACTTTCATCATATGACTTAGCAGATTGATACTAGTTATTGTAATTCTGGATATCACCCTTGTTCTTGTACAGTTGAATCATCATGCTCCACCTCCATTCTTCGGTCATCCTTTTCGTCCTAAAAATGACATTGAACAACTTCTAGAGCCATTCCAAGCCCGCCTTACTCGCGCCCTTCCAGAATTCTACCGGAATTTCGTCTAGCTCAGTTGCTCTACCCCTGCTCATCTTAAGCATCACCCCCTCGACCTCTCCCACTCTTAAGCGCATACAATACCTAAAGTCCAAGACTCCTAGAATGCTCCAAATAACCCAACACAAATGCTAAAAAATAAACAATCGTAGTTATTTATTGTTCATATCTAAATGCATTAGTATTTAGATGTATATTCGGATTTCTTAATCTTAACAAGACAAATAAGCTATTAGGCCTCATTTGTTTTTGTTTTTTTTGTTTTGAAATTAAGATGTCTAAATTCGAATAAATATCTAAATATCAAGATGTGTATTAAGATGAAGACATCTGAATCTAAATACAATCTAAATATTAAGATGTGTTTTAAGATCTGAATACTAAATGATTAAAACTGTTTGTTTTTAAGCATCTGAATATATAGAATCATCTTTATTTAAAAATTAATATATATATATATATAGAGAGAGAGAGAGAGAGTTAGTCGTGGTGATGGATAACGAAGGTGCTTGTGAGTGCCTGCTAAAGGCGGTGGTTGGTGGTAATTTTGGTTGATGGTAGTGGTTCTAGGTAGTAGCTAGTGGTGATTGGTAGCGATATCGATTATGGTTGAGGATGGTGGTGGTGGGTGGTGATAGTTAATAATGGTAGGTGTATGCGATGAAATCAGAGACTTGATTTCTCGCTATCGGGACATTTCGGAAGCATGCCTTGGGACGCCGAGGGCAAAAGGCCGCAACCAAGTTCCCGACCTCGGGGCTCATCGGAGCCCGACTCGGAGGAAACGAAGACCAAAGCCAGGACGGAGGGGGAAGCCCCCCAAGGCACATGGCTACGTCTGGCAGGCCCCGCCTATCTAGAGCCTATGTTGAGGCATCACGTCAAGCCATCCCATCTCCGTACTTTATGTTTAATCTCCACATATTTGTACCATACCGTGTTCCCTCGCCTATATAAGGGGAACCCATACCACTTTGTAAAGGGCTGATGTTGCTCCATTTCTCCACTAAAGCAATAATATCTCTCTCTCTCTTTCTCCTATTTTGTTCATTCTCACTGGCTCGAGGCCGCTTTAACATCTATTGTTTTCTTACTTATTTCATGCTATATTGCGCAACTTTGGTCGTAAAGAGCCTTGCTTGATCGTATCCTTAATTGTTATCCTATTCCGATTGCCCCCGATAGCTCGAGCTCAATTCGAGTCCCGGCCCCAAGGTCCTTATCGACCGGCTTTGAAACCGGGCAACAGGTCCCTTTGGTTTGATTACTGTCTTGTTTTAGCTCGTATTTCATCGTTAAGCTTCATGTTCTTAGCATCAACTGCTTTAACAACTAGCTCGGGAATAGATCACATATTTTTAGAATCCCATTTACAAATTTAATTGTTGTTACCATTTTCACGATAAACAGTTTGGCGCCCATGTGGGGCTAAAAATAATAGTGATTATTTTCTTGCTAGTTTCGTCACACAAACGCACATTATCTTTCACACTTTTTCTTGCCCAAGATCTTTTGATTTCAGGTTAATGTCCGGTTCAGTAAGAAAAATCGAGAACGACTACCCCAAAAACCATGACGAAAATAGTATGGCCGCTCCAGAGGTTAGAGCGACACCGCAGGACCCCGATAACGCATTTAGGTCAATTCAAGCGGACGCGGGCTTGCAAGGCACGCAACAGGTCGACGAAGCCTCGCGCACCAATGATAGCATACAGCGCATTGACCAACAGGAAGCTCAAAAAACCCCGGCCTGGGTAGAATAGGAAGTCAGTCTTCATGTTATTTTTGAAGTGTTGTAGGCACGGCAATTGGCTATCGCTGAGGTCCAAAGTCGTCCGGAGACTCCCAAAGTAGTAGCGCCGAAAACACCTCCTTATGCTGAGCTAGTACCCGAGAGATCAAGTAACAATGGATCGGTAACCGACCCCGCCGCAGTGAGGATGCTTGGGAATCTCTTCGAAAGAATCGAATCAGGTTCGTAGAAGCTCTTACAGCAACCGTCTCCCGAGGAAACGGTCCCAGAACCCGCTTCATAAAAACCTGGAATGCCAAAACCCCCTAGGGGCGATAGGACCTCAGATCCCTATGGGTGCACCACTACTTACGCGAGCTCATTCAAAGGCAGCGACCTCTAAGATGAGTTCAAGCCCATCTCGTTGAGGAAGTTCGAAGAAACACTCTCGAAAGAAACCATGACGCAACGCCACTGCCTGGCACCTGACCTCACAAACTCGCTTACCATACCAGCGTGGTCCTCCGCAGAAGCACGCGCCGATGCCATCAAAGCAGTACCGAGAGGGCCCGATACACCTGAGGCCAAATGAAGAAGAAATGAAATACCGCAGGAAGTCACACCCCATTCCCTGATAGGACGAATGAGATTGCTCCTGGTTTCGGACGATCGGGAAACACATGACTTCACTAGAGGCCTGAACGAAGCATGCCGACGACTCCAGGACATTTCAAGTGAAGCCTGATCAGATACCCAGCCAAGGTCTAGTTGGATGCCCACACCCGGCACCAGCCACGAATCGGGGCTGTGGACAACCATTTGGGAACCTCCTCGGGTTCGGTATATCCAAGAAGACTCCCGCCAAATAAGCTAATGCCAAATGGATAGAGGTATCATCCATGCGTTGCGAATGGAAGGAACAACTCGAGAAGCAACCCACCTCACAACAATAGGGAAATAGCTCGAGGACAGTACCCTCTAGGAACCGCCAATAGAACCAGATTCAACAAGGCACAGGTGGCAGGGAAACCCCGCCCAGCCGAGTACGATTTCAGTGTTGCTATACCAAACATTGTGATTACCATAAGCGAAACCGGGAATTCTAGGTGGCTCAGACCTATTCGACCAAGACCCCTTCAAGAGAACCATGGCCCGGCGCAGGAATCGTAGGGCGCACGCGGTCACCGGCTCAAAAGAACGACAACTGTGATATTCAATAGATATCGCCACCAAGTATCATCGAGTGGTCAGGCTCGGATCCAGCTCCAAGGGAGGAAGGAGATCGGGAAAAATGAAGCTGACAAGCCACGCCGTATTGCCACGACAGTAAAGGGGCGGCGACACCCTTCAAAGATCCACAAAATGCAGAGTGAAAGTGCTCATCGCTAGGGAAAGACGGGTCCAGGGAATATACCCAAAGGACACCCTTGCATCCAAGGAAAGGGACCCTCATTTGACCTATTTCAAATAAAACATGTGTTCATGAGTGCAGATGGTTTGATCAATTATACCGACGATGTCAGGCCAAAGCTAATGGGGCAGTTCGGACTAACGAACCAAATCACTCCCACACCTCGAATCTTTGATGGATTACAAACGCTGATCACCACAACAATCAGGAAGGCCTCTCCCTCTATATAGCTCGCCTGAGCTCAGGCTGGAATGCCGAACCTGTGAAACATGGACGTTTCATTCAAATGACAACGGGCACACCGCCCGCAGGCGACTTCGACCACACTCCGCCAAAGGGATGAAACTCCACGATAGAGGTGGGACTAAAGTATTCGACAAGGAGATACACGCGACGAGAGGAAATCCCTCACCATATGACCCATCACCGGCATCAATGCCTCCGCCCTCGAAGGGATAAAAGGGTAAGCAGAACCACATCTTTAGCCAAGCTTGGTTGAATACAGCAGAAGGCAGTATTAAGGGATCACGCCTCTAAATGGCAGAAACATACCAGACCTCAAAACATCGCCTACACATCCCACAGTAGGGAAGAACTACTCCGCTCCCTTGTTGTTTCTTTTCTTTTGCTAACCTATATGCAGGCAGTCAGCTGAGGCATTCATAAGTTCTAACTCCACTCAGAGATCCGAGGCCTTTGCGAGGCCCGCCGTGCTCTCTTGCCTCGATTGGACTTCCAACCTAAAGAGGGTCCCGCCAGAAAGATTATTAGCAGAGCAACACACCCCCCAGAAGAGGATACGACGAAATCTCGGGCCTTTTTTCTACAGTCAGACGATGTGCGATGGCCTTCTCTTAAGGACAATATCCCCTCGGAAGGGCCAATAAATGGCAGGCTAAGTTTCAAAACGGAATCATGTAAACGGATCAGATGATCATAGGAGAGGCACCTACGCGGGCCAAGCTCACAGCAACGAGACGACATGTATTCACATCCTATATTTACGTCAAGCAATAAAGAATATCTTTCGGCATTTCATACTTCGAAAAAGGCTATTTTGGCATATTCGTAGCAAAGGTCTCTCCACTGAATACGTCCCGAGATACTCAGAGACTTAAACGGTTCAATGCCCACAAAGCCCTCACAATGCAACTCCGAGTTCACGAGAAGTGGTCTTCAAGCTTAAACAAATTCGATGACTCAGAGACTATCGCCAATCGCCGAGCACTGGAAAATCCAAAATTGTAAGACCCCTAGCGGGCAGACTCAGCATAACCAGATCTATTCTACATCATACAAACTGTAAGACCTTAATAGGCATGACAAACTATAAGATCTCAATAGGCATGACAAACTGTAAGACCCCTAGCGGGCAGACTCAGCATAACCAGATCTATTCTACATCATACAAACTGTAAGACCTTAATAGGCATGACAAACTATAAGACCTCAATAGGCATGACAAACTGTAAGACCTCAACAGGCATGAAAACCCCGAAGCTTAGGCTATACATCGCATTTGTAAGAATCCCTAAATGGCATACCCTCGGTGTAGACGCCTAAACTATCGCTTGGGATCAAAAATGGCTACGGCCAAACGCACATGACTACGGTCAAAACGGCTGATACAACCAAAATAACGCGACTCGGGGACGCCCGACTATCGCTAAAAATTGCAAGCCACTACTTCGAATATACTTCGAAAAGAACCGGTTAAAACAAGCTTCCCTCAACAGGCAAAAACGAGCTCCGACCACGTCGACTCCAAACTGCAAGAGCGTCGATCTACTCGACCTACGAGCTATGAACCTTATGAGGTGCTCGAAACATCACCGACAATGACTTGAAATCAAGGTTCCTTTGGAACCGATGACGGGTCAGGAAAAATAACTCTAAAAAGACCGTAACGAGCGAAAACAAAGCCTACAAAAAAACCCACGGGCAAAAACAACGTAAGAGCCATTGTCGCCAGCTAAGCAAGCCTACGGGCCTCATATTGAAAAGAAACTACGACCAAACAGCGTAAGAGCCATTGTCGCCAGCTAAAAAAATTTGACAACTTGAGGATTAAAATGAGCTCGAATCGTAACCCGATTCGGAGATCGGATCCAAAATAGTTAACTATGCAAGCCTCCGGGTCACATACTGAAAGGTCTCAACGACCAAATGGCATAAGCTCCACTATTGCCGGCCAAAAAATCAAGGAAATTTAAGGGTCGATTACAGCTCGAATCGCAACGCTACTCAGAGACTGGACCCGAAAACTGCAATACGCTTGTGAGCACGTGATTTTTGCTCTATATGAATTATTCCCATAGATTCAAGAAAAATAAATTTTTCCATTATTTGCAATTTCATAGCATTTTTTGTTATTGTTTGCATTTGTCTGTGCATGTTTCTTGAATTAATTAGTAATTTAGTGTTTTATAAAAATGGAAAAATCACAAAAAATAACTTATTTTTGCATTCTAAATTTTTAGTTTCGAATTTTGGTAGTTTTTCTTTCATTGGTATTTAATTAGTTGTGGTAATTATTATTGAGAGTTAGTTAATTTAATTTGATAGGATAATTTGATTAGGAATTAATTTAGGTTGTATTTTAATTTTAAATTAGAAGAAATTAGAAAAATTGAAAAATTGAAATGAAGAAAAGGAATTTGGGCCAAAATTAATTATCTCCAAGCCCAAACCCCTGCACCCCTGAAACCCATCCAAATTGCCCCAATACCCGGCCCAAACTCGCGTCCCAACCCGGTCCAAACCCCCTTCCCATCCAAACGACCCTGTTTTACCCTCTACTAATCACGACTGTTGGATCTCATCAATCCAACGGTCCGGAACTGGGCACCCCATAACATATAACTGTCCAAACGTTCCCCCTAACCCCATCTCTCATCTCCCTCAGACTCCTCTTTCAAAGACCAGACCTGAACCCTAGCAGCCGCCTTGAACGCCCACCGCCTGAGGGTGGCGGCACCGCCTCCAACCACCCTGAAATTAACACCCCACACTCTCCTCCACCTCCACATCCCAAATCCCCGAACAACTCCTCTCAAATCCTTCCAAAACTTCTCGAATTTTAGATCAAAAATCAAAACCCTAGCGCCACCCAACCTTCCCCGGTGGCGCCACCGCCTCTGTTTGACACCAAATCAAAACCCTGAGACCTCTTTCCCTCCCTCATTCTCAATCCTAACTCAGTTTCCTTCAAACACCTCCAGAGCGGTTCGAATATCAAATCAAAGGTTTAAGCCCTAAAAGCCTAAAATTGAAACTACGCATGCAAGGTCAAGGGTCCTGTCTCATGATGTTTTAGGGCCAATTTCATCGCGAAATGATGTCATTTGCCTGTTCTTGACAAAGAGCAGATGATTGACATTATCCTGCAGTGTAATTGAGAAGGTCAGTCCAGTCCAGTCCAGGGTTGAATCGGTAGGTTTCCATCACTCTTTCTGTTTATTGTTGTTGTTACACATCTGTTCCCTTGCTCTTTTTTCTATCCTTCTTCAACTGGCTTCTTCTGATTGAATTTAGAAAAAAATTCAATTTCTGAATTTAGGTTTTTCTTTTTCTTTCATTAGTTATTTGATATTCATGATGTGTCGTGCTAGTTTTCTCCTTTGATTGTGTTTGTTTTGCTCATTTTCCATGGTTGTTCTTTTTATTTAAGTCATTTTTGGTTTCAGATTTTTCATTCTCCTGATTAATTTTAAATCTCTTTTTTCCTTTATTCTGGTTTCACTTTAAATCTCAAATCATTTTTGGGTTTGAATTTTATTTGGGCTTCAATGGACTGGATTTGATTGTTGATTGAATCAAAGACCAGAGGAAATGGGGTTCATTCTAATGGGTCAGCCCAGGGTCAACTTTACCCATAACCCATCTGAGACTTAAGAGTAAATTTCAGGGGTAACTAAGGGTGTTTTGGGAATTGTACTTGGGGAATCTATCAAGTAACTGATAAGGAAGCTTCTTAGAAGCTGCAAAACAGACTTTCTTGGCAAGCAAGTCAGTAATTGAGGGACTAAGTAGCAAAAAGGAAAACTAAGAAAGGTCTAAAATGCAAAACATAGCTGATATTTGCTGCCCTAGTAACTTGCCTATAAAGGCATTGTTACTTGAGGCTCAAGGGGGGGGAAAGAAGAGAAAATTCCAGAAAGTAAAATCGCTGAGGTTTCTTGGATGAAATTCTGAACTTCTGCATTCCTTTGTTGAAAACTACCAAAAAATTTCTGCTTTGGTTTGGATTTCTGATTCTTCTGTTATTTAGAACTCTTAAAAATTCCATAATCATACTATTAGAGTAGAGAAATGGCTTGAATCTGGTTGGAGATTGGGTTTTGGTTGCTGAAATCACTGTTCCATTGCTTGAATCGAGCTGGTTTTGCTTGAGTTGTTTCCTGGTTCCTGCTTACTACTTACTGGGTTGTTGCTGTTACTGCTTCCTCACTTTTTTTCCTATCAATTTCCAGGTATCTCCCATTCCTTTGACATGTGAAATGGAAGAACAAGAGTTATTTGATTAAATGACAAGCTGTGTCATATTAGCTTGTAAATGTAGTTTCTTCTATTTATGGAAATCAATCAGATCTCACAATTAGCTTGGCTTTCTTGTTATATCTATTTCTTCCTATTTCATTTTTGAGTTTTGTTTGTAACTTTGGATGAATTATGAGCTTTAGCCAATTAGTGTAGATGAGTTCAAGTTTTATGTTTTGTGTGAATGGACTTTTAAGGCTATAGTAAAAGCTCATTTGATTCTCGTAGTTTTGGGATATTTGTTTAGTTTCTGCTAGGATTAGTACTGTTCTAGCATTGATTCATCTCTAAATGTGTTAAGAATGCCAAGTAATGATTTGCTTGCTCATAGCTAGAAAGATGATCCCATCATTCTATGATTTGGTAGTTAGCTTGCCTTTGTTTACATGCGAGCACTTGGGATTGAAATGGTTTTCGGTATTTGACTTTGTTTGCACTTGGATTTTCTCCTTAAGCCAAATAATTAGTCTGATTATTTTTGCTGCATCTTTATGGTAGGATTGACCCAAAAATGCATGAAAGTAGAATTAGAAATTTAGCTTTGCTAAGTTGTATTAACTGTTTTTTAAAATCAGAATTGGAATTTGTTTAATTCGATTCCGTGTTCAATATTAGTATTAGTTGATTTGCAGTATTGGATTTGGGTATTGATCATTTGGATTATAAGAACTGGGCCTAATGTTGGCCCAGTTGAAAAACCTTCGAACCTAGATTCAATTACACGTCTCCATGAGGTGTTCATTATTTCACCAACTTGGGCCCGTTCTTTCGTCATTTTCTTTCATTTAGTTCGAAACAATAGTATAAAAATGGAAGTCAAATCCCGCTAATGTTTAGTTAATTAGAACCTTTCAATTAGTTGAAGTGTGTCGCACCAAGTAAAATCTCAAATGTGTGGCCCTAGTTTAATTATTTCTTCTAAAATACCTAGAACTCGAGGTGCGCCATTTAGCAAATTTCCATGGCCCTCGTAAAGTTAAAACGCATAGTTACTTTAGGCGCGTAGTTTAATAATATTACCTTCCTAAAGTCGGGTGTGCATTTCATGTGACCCAACTCTAAATCTCACAACATTGAATAAGATGTGTTTCGGATTGCGGGTGCATTTCATGTGGCGCGATCCAAAGACATGTTTTATATGACGTTAGATCTTCTTTAAAAATAATTAAAAGCAGTTTAATAAGTCAAAATGTACCATAGGCTAAAACATGTATTAAAATCAGATAATAGGCCAATTATGATAGTTTAAGTGACCGTGCTAGAACCACGCACCGGGGGTGCCTAGCACCTTCCCTCGGGTTAATAGAATTCCTTACTCAGAATTTCTGGTTCGCAGACTTCAAAAGGAAAGTTGAAATCTTCCTCGATTTGGGATTTAAAGATAAACCGGTGACTTGGGACACCAGAAAACAAACCATCCCAAGTGGCGACTCTGAAAAAAATTAAATAAATAATCCCATTTCGATTAATGTCACTTAAAGTGGAAAAACTCCCTTGTACTACCTTCGGGTAGTGTAAAAAGGAGGTGTGACAGCTCTGGCAACTCTGCTGGGAAAATGAACCCAGAATCTCTGGTTCAGGGTTCAAGAATTCGAGCTTAGAATAATTGTTATAGTTGGCTTTATCCATTATCTGAATTTGTTACATGATTTGGGCCTAATGTGCTAATTGATTGCTTTTACCGCTTGATATTCCGTGAACTGTATATAAACTGTTGCGAAATCCCTTTTCTCCCTGAGTCTTCTAAATCATGAAGAAGTGTGCACTTCATGTGACTTCTTTTCTGTTAGAGTCATATCCCAAATTTAGAACGAGGTTCGGACAAGTTACAAAGCCGGTGAAGCTTCTGTATTCCTGGTACGCTGCCCCCCCTCGGCTCGAGCTGTCCGCTCGGGTAAGCCAGGTCTAGAACAATAAACCCAGGTTTTAAACCTAGTACAACAAGACCTCATGACGAATCCCTAGTAGGAACATTTACTTGCATCATGTGCATTTAACTTTGGAGACTCAACACAGGGGTTGGGTCTGTCTAGGACAGGTATACCAAAAATGAAAAAGACCATCCTGCTGCATCTTACTTGCTACTTGTGCATTTATTTGCTTCGGACTTGCATGTTGACCGGCTTATGAATATTGGGAAAAGTCGAGGAAAGATAAATAGCAGTGTCAAGAGAGTTAAATCACCTGTTTTGGAAAAACCAATGTCCAAATGGTACTGAAACTCTGCCGAATTTTTTGAGAAAAATGAAAAAAAGGGAAAAGGTTTCGTTTTGAAAAATAGTTGGTTTTATTTTATTTGCCCGAACTACGCCAGTTTGATTCTCACAGGGTGTGAGATACGTAGGCAACCCCCATCTGGTCCAACTACTCTTTTGTAAAAGCAGCCCAAAAGAATAAAATTTTATTTTCATTGCAAATAAAGTAAGATGATGTCATTCTTCTCGAAATAGCCGAATATCCCTCAAAAGGGCTCCGAAAGGCTGTTTTTGCAAGAACAACCACTTTTAGTCACTTTTAAAGGTTTTGGCTGGTTAGCCGACATAGCCTTAAAATCTTCGTTTTCGAAATGCTGAAAGGCCGTGTTGGCAAGGCTGGATATTTTTGTGAAAATTTTGAAAAAAAAATGGTCATTTTTCTTGAGTCAAGATGAGTCATAATTTTCTTTTAATTAAAATCACCTTAATAAATGTGCAGGATGAGCACAATTCAAAATGAACCTTTCTCAGTTCGTGAAGAGATCCCTTTGGAGTTACATATGTGGTGGCATGATTTGGGGGACGACAGCAGGAAAGTTGTGACAAAAGCGTTGGGCGGTCTTATCGGGCTCTTGAAGGTTAAGCCAAGGAAAGACGTGATTGAGGCCTTGATACCATTTTGGGACCCAGCATATAATGTATTCCACTTTGCTGATTTCGAGTTAACTCCTACACTGGAAGAGATAGCAGGCTATGCCGGCTTTGAAGGGAATCTTAGAAATTAATACCCGGTAGCACCGAGAACAGTAACCCCTCACAAATTTTTTAACTTTTTAAGCATCAGTCGGGACACCCGAGACGGAAATTTGGCCAAAGGATTCTGTACCTTCTACTTTTTGTATCGATGTTACGGGAATCCCTGTGGCTTCAAAACGCCAAATACCGATCTTACTCACGTGGGGAACCAAGACAAGTGGGAAGCTCGGAGAGGATTAGCTTTTATAATGGCGTTCCTGGGTATTTTGGTTTGCCCCAGAAAAGACGGGAACATAGAGTTGGGGCTTGTAAGGATAGCTGACTTCTTGATGAAAAAGGCAAATAGGACTATAGTGCCGCTGATCTTGGCGGAAATTTACCGAGCTCTGACCCTTTGTCGAGAAGGAGGGAAGTTCTTTGAAGGTTGCAATATGTTGTTACAACTATGGATGGAGGAACACCTTTGCCACTGTCCCGGATACTTGAACTGTGGTATGACTGGCCTTGAATGCATCAAAAAACATGAAAAGCAGGTAGAGGGTTATGAGTTCTCGGATGTTACGGAAGCATGGTATGCTCATTTGAGATCGTTGACTGCAAACAAGATCGAATGGACGATCGGGTGGCTCTCGGTCAGTGAAGTAATCTATATGTCGGATGAGGTGTGTTTTTTGCTATTGATGGGTCTTTGGAGTATCCAGCCTTATGCTCCGCACAGAGTCCTACGTCAGTTAGGCCGATACAGACCATCCCACACGATGAAGATTTGAGTCGGCAGGTCATTGAGTTAGAACCAAAAGCCGCCTTCCCAGAAGAAAAAGTGCATCGGATTTGGCATCAGTGCAGATTCTTAGGGCCTAATATGCAAGTACGAGATCTATCAAGAGGCGAGGTGGAGCCTAGTTACACCGCTTGGTATGGTAAAAGAACCCGAGTTCATCATGAGCCCAAAAGGCCCGCAAAGAGACCCCATGTCCAATAGTTCACCGACGGAGCACAAG
The DNA here is from genome assembly GCF_000715075.1 of Nicotiana tabacum. NCBI lineage: Eukaryota > Viridiplantae > Streptophyta > Magnoliopsida > Solanales > Solanaceae > Nicotiana > Nicotiana tabacum. Next base: position 46,111,726 of record NC_134084.1, read on the forward strand.
TGCAATGAGACTGGTTGACCAAAGAAAACGAGTACAGGGTTACCATAAGCAAATTGGAAAAACAAGTCAGAGAACTTCAATTCGAGAATAGTTTGCAAGCCACGGCAGACGAAGGAGAAAAGAAAAAGCTAGCCAAAGAAAATGAGGCCCTTCAAGCCCAAATTCAGAAAATGAAAATAGCGGCAGAAAACCCCGCCCGAATTTCCAAAGATGAAAAATTCATAGATAACCTCAGGCAGAAAGTGAGTGACTATAGTTTTGATTTTAACAAAGCAGAAAGTGAACTAGCCAGGGCTCGAAAGCAATTAGCTAAAAACGCAGATGAACGAGTACGTCTGGTTAAGCAGTTGAAAGAAAGTACGATAATGAGGTTGATGGATTAAAGAAAAGGGTCGTAGCCACGAAAAACAAAATGATCAAACAGGCGAAAGACTTCAAGGTTGAAAGGGAACATTGTTATACAGCATTGGCACAATTAGAAATAGATTTGCAACAACTTCAGGAGCAGAATTATGTGGCCGAGCAAACTTTGGAAGCTAGGGCCCAGCAGATCGGGCGTTTATTACAAGAAAAAGGTGTCATAAGAGAGAGAATTAGAAACATCACCGATTACATTGTTGTGAAGTGCCAAGCCTGTGAGGATATGACTCGCACCACCTTCTTCGCGGCAGTGATGACATTTGTTAAACAGATAATGAGTGACTTGGATCGACTTCAAAGGGATCTTGCGTATAGGCCCGCGGCGAGACCGAATGATGTCCCACGGGCACCAAGAGCATTAATGTATTCATGATTTTTCATTTGAGTCTGTATTTTCTTTCTGCTGGAGTCTGTCAGTTGTTTCCGAGTCTGTATTTTCTTTTGTTGGAGTATGATAGTTTATATTCAGAGTCTGTATCTCATCTTTGCATCAGAGTCTATTAGTTTCTTTTGGAGTTTGTTGGTTTTGAGTCTTTGTAATCAAAGCATTTGCTTTTTTTGAAAATTGAAAATCCCAAAATGTTTTATTATTTACTTTCACACCTATATCCCAGAACTACGCTCGGTCTGATTCATGTGGGGTCATGATACGTAGGCAATCTCCATAGGATTCGACCATAACCAAAAGAAAAAAGAGAGAAGAAAATGAAACAAGAGAGAGGAAAAACAAGAGAGAGAAAAGAAAAGAAAAGAGAGAAAAATAAGAAAACCAAGAGAAAGAAACAATGGCAAAACAAGAGGGAAATGAGAGGATAAAAACAAAGAAAAAGCAAAGGCCAGAATGAAAAGAGAGAGAAAGGGGGAAAGAGAAATTGCAAATGGAAATAAGGAAAAGTTAGGATGACGCAAGCAGCCGATCTAATGCATAATAGAAACGATTAAATGCTTAGGTGCATTCATTCCCCACAATGTGCGGTTACCAATTTGTTAAAGCCCTAATCACTAACAAGGTTGTTGTTGATATACTGAGTCCAGGCAGGTGGTTAGTTGATTGGCATTCTGGCAACTCACTCCTACAACATCCGATCAAAAGACAAGCTGAACATGGCCAACCAAGAACCGGAGACAAGTATTGTTGATCCGTCAAAAGAGGTGGAAGAATTGGATATTAATACGATAAAGGAAGATATGTATAAGTTAAAGCAGCAAATGGCTGAAATGTACCAGGCCTGGGCAAAGGGTCATCCCCCACCGGTTTATCCTGCCAACCCTGCTTATATCCTACCATCGGCCCAACCTCAGGAGCCTTCCACTATGAACTCATCTCCGACCTTTCCCCTCTACCAACAATGCTACAGTACCACTTCTCATACTTCTCAAGCTCTACCACCCAAACAAGTCACATACCCTCCTCCACCAGTCACTCTCGTCTTTGTGGCACCTCCACCTGCTGCATTACACCAATCTTCCAGTGAACCTCTGTTCCAGACTCACGACAACCAATATTATACCCTTGAACCCACCTTCAAAGTTCCAGAACCATATTCTTACACCCCTCATCTTGATCTCCCGGCAGAGACCGAGAAGCCACCCAAAAATCCCGAACATGAGGAGATGAACAGAAAGGTCAAAAGCTTGGAACAATCATTTAGAGATATGAGGGGGTTGGGAGGTCAAGTAAGTGTGGTCTATAAGGATTTATGTCTGTTCCTAGATGTTCAATTACTAGCAGGGTTCAAGATGCCTAAGTTTGATCTGTACGATGGGCATGGTGATCCAGTAGCACACTTAAGAGGATTTTGTAGCAAGATGAGAGGGGCAGGTGGAAGAGATAAGCTACGGATGGCCTATTTCAGCCAAAGTCTTAATGGATCGGCATTGGAATGGTATACCAGACAAGATCACAGCAGGAGGTACACATGGGACGATTTGGCCCAAGCCTTCGTCTGCCATTTTCAGTACAATCTTGAAATTATTCTGGACCGCCTGTCTTTGACAAAACTTGAGAAAAAGCACAATGAAAGTTTCAGGGAATACGGTTTTAGGTGGAGAGAGCTGGCAGCAAGGGTTGACCCTCCTATGAAAGAAAGTGAAATGATGGATTATTTTCTACAGGCCTTAGAACCTACTTATTACGGTCATCTGGTATCAGCGGTAGGCAAGTCTTTCAATGAAGTGGTAAAGATGGGTAGTATGGTAGAAGAAGGGCTCAAGACAAACAAAATCATGAGTTATTTGGCTATCAAGGCAACCACTCAGGCCATTCAAAGCTGAACTGGGGGAGTAATTAGAAAGAAGAAGAAAGAGGATATAGCAACGATTAATTTAGGAGCTTGGTTCGGACCCAGGGGTCCATCACATTACTATAGCCAACCTCAACCCCACCACCAAACCTATCCTCATACCCTATATAACCCACCACAACACTACTACCCACCACCAGTCCCTCATTTTTCTGTCCACCATGCCCAAACATATAGCCAACCTCCGGCCCATGCACAATAGCGTGCGCCAATCCCACATAATACATACCCAGCTCCACAAAATGCCTATCTACCCCCAATAGCCTACAGAAATCCTCTTGGAATAGGTTTCCGGCCCAATCAGACCACCAAGAATGAGAGGTTGTAGAAGAAGAAGACTTTTACTCAATTGGGAGAATCATATACCAGTTTGTTCCGCAAGTTGAGACAATTGGGTATGCTGAGTCCGATTGAACCAAAATTGCCAAATCCTCCCCCGAGGAATCTTGATCACTCTATGAGTTGTGAATATTGTTCTGGTGCCCTGGGGCACGACACAGAGAAGTGCTGGCAATTGAAAACAGCTATTCAAGAGCTCATTGATACTAATCGGATTGAGGTCCAAGATATGGAGGCACCTAATATCAACCAGAACCCATTGCCAACTCATCAAGAGACGAATATGATTGAGATAGTGCATAAGGAAGGGAGCCTAATAAGCCTTCACAAACTATCATGATGATTCGATCCAGTGATGCCAGGCCGTTCGAAAAGTCAACAAGTGAGAAGTCTGCGATCAAGTTGAATGGGGCAAATAGTGAACCATCTGTGGTGGTCAAGAAGGGGTCCTCAAGTTACGTCGTAGGGAAACATGAAAGAGCGAAAGTGGTTGTGCCGGGAGTGGCGAACAAGCCTGTTGTAATTGTGGAAGGTGCCCGCATAGACCCTGTTATCATCAAGCCTGTAACTCAATTACCAATAGTCAACAGTAGGGCGGTACCGTGGAATTATGAACGAGTGACAGTGACTTACAAGGGGAAAGAAGTTAAAGAAGAAGTATGTGAGACCCATGGTTTGACTCGATCGGGAAGATGCTTTGCCCCGAAGAGTTGAGAAAAGCTAAAAGTTCCAAAGACAACCCAGTATTGGCAAAGAAAGCTATGACTGAGGAAGAAGCAGAGGAGTTCTTGAGAAAGATGAAAGTGCAGGATTATTCCATTTTGGAGCAGTTGAGGAAGATACCGGCTCAGATCTCATTATTGTCATTATTGATCCATTCAGACGAGCACCGTCGGGCTTTGATGAAGATCCTGAATGAGGCCCACGTTCCTGACAAAATCTCAGTAAACCACTTGGAAAAGATAGCTAGCAAGATATTTGAGTTGAACAGAGTCACTTTTTCTGATGATGAGTTGCCCATGGAGGGTACCAAGCACAATAAAGCCCTCTATCTGACAGTGAAATGCGAAGACTCCGTGGTTACTCGGGTGCTGGTTGACAATGGTTCCAGCGCAAACATTTGTCCTCTCTCCACTCTGAACAAGTTAAAGGTGGATGATGAAATAATTCACAAGAACAATATCTGCGTTCAGGTATTCGACGGTAGAGGGAAAGATTCGGTCGGGGACATAGTGCTTGAGCTTACAATAGGGCCAGTTGAATTTACCATGGAGTTCCAGGTGCTCAATGTGGCTGTTTCTTACAATCTGCTGTTAGGTCGACCCTGGATTCATGCTGCCAAAGCAGTCCTGTCTACTCTGCATCAAATGGTCAAGTTTGAATGTGACAAACAGGAAATCGTTGTGCACAGCGAAGATAATTGGTATGTTGCCAGCGATGCCATTGTTCCGTTCATAGAGTTCGAGGACGACAAGGGGCCATGGGTTTATTAAGTTTTTGACGCGGTATCGGTAGAGAAAATTCCAGAAGGGAAGTGCGTTCCAACCTCGAGGGTAGTTGCCGCATCAGTCATGGTAGCACCGAAATGTTGAAAAATGGTTTTGTACCGGGCAAGGGTTTGGGTACATCTCTGCAAGGTATCGTACAGCCGGTGTCTCTCCCCAAAAACTTGGATACGTTTGGTTTGGAATTCAAGCCCATAGTTGCGGACATTAAAAGAGCTAGAAAGTTGAAACAAAGGGCCTAGGTCCTCCCAAAGACCATCCCACGGCTCTTCAGATCATTTGTTAGGCCTGGCACCAAGAAACGCCCAGTGGTAACAGTTCCCAGTTCAGTGGTTGATGTAGATAGAGATTTGATTGAAAAGTTCGAGAGGTTATTCGCCGATGTGAACATGTTGGAAGTTGGAGAGGGCTCGAGTAAAGTGGATGTGCAGTTTGTTGGGCCCAGTGCAAAGATTAACAATTGGGAAGCTACTCCTCTCCCCACCAGGAAGGAGTTTTGGTAGTTTTCTTTGATTTTCTTTCAGTTTATCTGGATTATACCAGGGTTGTAATTCAGATTCTAGGTTCCGTTCGTTTGGATGTATAAACCTTGTTATCTTTAATTTCAATGAAATGCAATTTCCCTTTTTCTTCCTTCCTGATAGTTTTATTTTTGTTTTTCTTTTCTTCCTTATACAGTTCTTTTTATGCTAGCTTCAATGATATCACATGCATGAGGAATCTCCGGCCCAGCCTTAAAAGCCAATCTAATTCTGAAATAGTAATTCAAGAAATAAAGTGTGATGGTGAATCGATATATGATGAAGATGAAGCCTTTGAAGATATTAGTAAAGAATTAAGACATTTTGAAGAAAAACTCAAGCCTAACCTGAGTGATACAGAAGAAATCAATTTAGGGGACCAAGCTAATGTCCGAGAAACTAAAAAAAGTGTCCATCTTGAACCACAACTCAAAGAGGAGATAATTAAAGCATTGTTCGAGTATAAAGATGCTTTTGTATGGTCCTATGACGACATGCCGGGTCTAAGCACTGACTTGATGGTTCATAAATTACCTACTGACCTGGCATTCCCCCCTGTCAAGCAGAAGCTGAGGAAATTTAAAACTGATATGAGTGTGAAGATTAAGAAAGAGGTCACCAAACAGTTTGAGGCCAAGGTCATTCGGGTCACCCGGTATCCCACCTGTTTAGCCAATGTTGTGCCTGTGCCGAAGAAGGATGGCAAGACTAGGGTGTGTGTTAATTATCGAGATCTCAACAAGGCAAGTCCCAAGGATAACTTCCCATTGCCGAATATCCATATATTGATCGATAATTGTGCCAAACATGAGATTGGTTCTTTTGTGGATTGTTATGCGGGCTACCACCAAATCTTAATGGATGAGGAGGATGTAGAAAAGACGGCATTCATCACGCCATGGGGAACGTACTACTATCGGGTCATGCCATTTAGTTTGAAAAATGCTGGGGTAACCTACATGAGGGCAATGACGACCATATTCCATGACATGATACACAGGGAGATCGAGGTTTATGTGGATGATGTGATTGTAAAGTCTAGAAAGCAGTCTGACCATGTCAGAAATCTGAGAAAGTTCTTCCAAAGGCTTCGCAGGTACAATCTCAAGCTCAATCCTGCAAAATGCGCGTTCGGTGTTCCGTCTGGAAAGTTGTTGGGATTCATAGTCAGCCGTCGAGGTATTGAATTAGACCCATCAAAGATCAAAGCTATCCAGGAATTGCCACCCCCAAAGAACAAGACTGAGGTGATGAGTCTGTTGGGGAGATTGAATTACATCAGCAGGTTTATTGCTCAGCCCACGACAACTTGTGAGCCTATCTTCAAATTGTTAAAGAAAGATGTTGCGGTCAGGTGGACAAATGAATGTCAGGAAGCATTTGATAAGATAAAAGGGTACTTGTCAAACCCACCTATGTTGGTCCCGCCAGAACCAGGGAGACCTTTGATTCTGTATTTGACGGTCTTGGACAATTCATTTGGTTGTGTGTTGGGTCAACATGACATTACCGGCAGGAAGGAGCATGCCATATTATCTCAGCAAGAAGTTCACATCTTACGAGGTTAAGTACACTCATCTTGAGAGGACGTGTTGCGCCCTCACTTGGGTGGCATAGAAGTTGAAGCATTATTTGTCATCTTACACTACTTACCTCATCTCTCATTTGGATCCGTTAAAGTATATCTTTCAGAAGCCTATACCTACAGGGAGGCTCACAAAGTGGCAGATTTTGCTCACAAAATTTGACGTTGTCTACGTGACTCAGACTGCGATGAAAGCACAAGCATTGGCCGACCATTTGGCTGAGAATCCTGTGGATGAAGAATACAAACCTTTGAAGACGTATTTCCCTGATAAAGAGGTAATGATCATTGATGAATTGGAACAGATTGCAAAACCAGGATGGAAACGTTTTTTTGATGGGGCTGCTAACATGAAAGGCATTGGGATAGGAGCGATACTTGTTTCTGAAACAGGGCATCACTACCCTGTTACGGCTCAGCTTCGGTTCTACTGTACTAACAACATGGCTGAGTACGAGGCATGCATTTTGGGTTTGAGGATGGCTGTGGATATGGGTGTCCATGAAGTCTTGGTCTTGGGTGACTCGGACCTTCTGGTGCACCAGATTCAGGGAGAATAGGAAACACGAGATTTAAAACTCATATCGTACCGACAGTGCTTGTAGGGTCTTTGTCAACGGTTCTAATCAATAGAGTTCAAGCATATTACAAGGATTCACAATGAGGTCGCCGATGTTTTGGCTACTTTGGCATCAATGTTGCACCATCCCGATAATGCTCATATGGATCCTTTGCAGATTCAGATCCACGATCAGCATGCTTACTGTAATGTGGTGGAAGAAGAGCTCGATGGGGAGCCTTGGTTTCACGATATCAAGGAATACATCAGGATGGGGGTGTATCCAGTACAAGCCACAGGTGATCAAAAGAGAACAATTAGGCGGTTGGCAAGCGGTTTTTTCTTCAGCGGAGGGGTTCTGTACAAAAGGACTCCAGACCTTGGGCTGCTAAGATGCATAGATGCTAGGTAGGCTACAACTATTATGACCGAAGTACATTTTGGAGTCTGTGGCTAGCATATAAGTGGGTATGTTCTGGAAAAGAAGATTCTCCAAGCAGGTTATTATTGGCTCACTATGGAGCGAGATTGTATTTCATGCGTAAATGTCATCAGTGCCAAGTGCATGGAAATCTGATTCATTCTCCCCCATCTGAATTACACACGATGTCTGCACCATGGCCTTTTGTTGCATGGGGAATAGATGTCATTGGGCCCATTGAGCCATCAGCATCAAATGGGCACAGGTTCATTCTGGTGGCCATCGACTATTTCACCAAGTGGGTAGAGGCTAAAACATTCAAGTCTATAACCAAGAAGGCGGTGGTTGATTTTGTGCACGCAAATATCATTTGCCGGTTTGGGATACCAAAGGTGATCATTACAAATAATGGGGCTAATCTCAATAGTCATCTGATGAAAGAGGTATGTCAGCAGTTCAAGATTACACATCGCAATTCTACCATGTACCGCCCTAAGGCAAACGGAGCAGTTGAGGCGGCCAACAAGAATATAAAGAAGATACTTCGAAAAATGGTAGAGGGTTCTCGGTAGTGGCATAAAAAGCTGTCGTTTGCATTGCTGGGTTATCGCACTACTGTTCGTACTTCAGTAGGGCCGACTCCTTATTTGTTGGTGTATGGCACCGAAGCAGTGATACCTGCAGAAGTGGAAATTCCATCCCTTTGAATTGTCGTGGAGGCTGAGATCGATGATGATTAGTGGGTCAAAACCCGCTTGGAACAATTGAGTCTGATTGATGAGAAAAGATTAGCAGCAGTGTGTCATGGACAGTTGTATCAACAGAGAATGGCCAGAGCATATAATAAGAAGGTGCATCCACGGAAGTTTGAAGTGGGTCAGTTAGTATTGAGACGTATCCTTCCACATCAGGCTGAGGCCAAAGGCAAGTTCGCCCCAAACTAGCAGGGGTCATTCATCGTAACTAGAGTGTTGTCAAATGACGCTTTGTATTTAACATATATAGAAGGCAAGTGTGTAGAAATGGCCATCAATTCCGATGTGGTCAAGAGATACTATGTATGATTTTCTCTGGTTAATTTATATTTGTTTGTACTTGGCATATTTTTGAAGATTTGGAATGAAGAAGACATTTTGTTCTGCTATCTAAACACTTTATCCTTTGTTACCCCCTTTAAGCCATATTTATTTTCTTTCATACCCCTTTTTAGGAATCAGTAGCAAATATCAGAAACACAAGCGTGAAAGATAAGTAAAGGAAGAAGAGAAAAAGAGAAAGAAAAAAAGAGAAAGAGAAAGAAAAGAATGAAAAAAGAAAGAAAAGAATGGAAAAAGAAAGAAAAAAGAAGAAGAAAAACAACAAAAAGAGAAAAGAAAGCAAAAAAAAAAGAAAGAAAGGAAAGAGAAAAGAGAAAATCACAACAACAAAGTAATTTCTATGACATGAACTACGTTTGGCCTGATTCCTTTTAAGGATACATAGGCAGCCTCACGGTTCGGTCCCATCAAAATAAAAATCCAAAAGTCCCCAAACAAGAAACTAGGGCAGAAGTTGTGGTTGTTGTCAAAAATCTGATTCCGAAAGTTGTAATTTTGAACCCATTCGAATTGTTTTGAGCCTTGGATATCCTTTCTTTCTAACCCTATCCAAAAGCCTGTGTTACGGTCCAAAGAAAGACCTTCCGATCAGTTTTCGAGAGATGCCAAGTCAAGCAAGTGGAGGTGATTCATATCAAGGGCAACACTCTGGTCCAAGCAGAAAATATTAAAAATGAGAGAGTCTTATTGGTGAAAACCCTCACGGGCACCGTAAGGCGACGAGAGCTGAGAGAAATAAAAAATAAGAGAGTCTTATTGGTGAAAACCCCCACGGGCACCGTAAGGCGAAAGTGAGTTGAGGGATGGACAAATGAGAGAGGCTTGTTGGTGAAAACCCTTCAGGGCACCGCAGGCCGAACAAGGTCAAGGTTTTGGTGAAGAAACCAGGTTATGGAAATTCCAAGACAACAAGTATGGCAACTGAAAGTTGATCGATTGGACAGATTGGGCCGATTAATCCGAAATGCATGTTATGATCATTGGTGCCAGCAGCTCCACTCAGATAAGTCCCTTTTTCTTTTTCCATTCAGATAGTCTTCCAGTTTTGGATTCTTCTCATCCTTAGCTCTGAAAGTCATTGCATTTCATTCCTTACGGGTATTTTTCTAAGATATTCCCAATGTCAGTTTTGTTTAAGCATATAAAAAAAGGAATTTCAAAGCTCACTACCAACTTCCAAAGTGGCACAAGGTGCAGGGTGGCCAAGGCATTGTTGAGGTAGTATGATGTGAAATGGGGTATAAAAGGTCAGTGAAAGTTCCATCAGTGAAACGGTTCAGTAATTTCGTACGAAATGCAGAGGTTCAAACAGATGGGTCAGAGATGTAACACAACGATTTGGGGTATCGAATACTTGGGTCATCCAAGGTCATGGGGTTTGAAAGATAATCATAAAGTCAAGAGGTTCAGAGCCAGTTCGGGGAAGCCAGTCAAAACAAAGCACGATAGCGGAGAGACCTTCAGCAAAGAATGCCATCAACTAACCACCGCATTTAAACTGACAAGATTTCTCTTTGATTGAAGCAGGAGTAGGAAATTTTGGTTGTTTCGGAGAAATCCTCCGCGGGGGAAAGCCCAGCACCAGACAAGTTTGACTTTTGATTTGCAGGGCCTGCCTGGATAATGGGATTTAGTTTTAGGTGTTCAGGACCCGCCTGGATAATGAGATTTAGTTTTAAGTTTTCAGGACCCTCCTGGATAAAGGGATTTAATTTTTTGTTGTCAGGACCCTCCTGGATAATGGGATGTAGTTTAAGACTTTCTTAGATAATAAGATGTAGCAGGAGTAACACCTTTAGAAGATATGATTTAGATTTTTAAAGCCGTCATTTAACTAGGAGTTTTCAGGCCCCTCCTGGATAATGGGATTTAGCTTTCAAATTTATAGAGATATTTGGTAACATGATTCAATTAACACTCACATATGCGCCCAGCACCAAACTGGGGCAGAAGTTTTCTTTGTTTGTTTTTGTCTATTTTGTGGAAATCAGGTGCCCACCTGGAGAACAAGGGAATACGTTTCAAGTTTTGGTAATCAGGCGCCCACTTGGAGACCACCTGGAGAGCAAGGGAATACATTTTAAGTTTTGGTAATCAGGCGCCCACCTGGAGAACAAGGGAATACATTTCAAGTTTCAACAATTAGGCGCCCACCTAGAGAACAAGGGAATACGTTTCAAGTTTTGGTAATCAGGCGCCCACCTGGAGAACAAGGGAATACATTTCAAGTTTTGGTAATCAAGCGCCCACCTGGAGAACAAGGGAATACATTTCAAGTTTCAGCAATCAGGCGCCCACCTGGAGAACAAGGGAATACGTTTCAAGTTTTGGTAATCAGGCTCCCACATGGAGAACAAGGGAATACATTTCAAGTTTCGGTAATCAGGCGCCCACCTGGAGAACAAGGGAATACATTTCAAGTTCAGCAATCAGGCGCCCACCTGGAGAACATGGGAATATAGTTCAAGTTTCAGTTTTCAAGTTCTTACTGATATTTGGTAACATGCCAAACTGGGGCAGAAGTTTTCTTTACTTTGTTTATTTTGTGGCAATCAGGCGCCCACCTGGAGAACAAGGGAGTACATTTTCATGTTCAGCAATCAGGCGCCCACCTGGAGAACAAGGGAATACATTTCAAGTTTCAGCAATCAGGCGTCCACCTGAAGAACAAGGAAATACATTCAAGTTTCAGCAATCAGGCGTCCACCTAGAGAAAGGGAAACATCTCAGAGTACAATTCAAGGCGGCAACAAGGGGATTCCACTGGGAGAATACCAGTCAACAAGGCAACAAGAACCACAAGAGCAAGTTTGAAGATATAGATAGGATTTTGTAATGCATAGATCATAGTCTAGTCTAGCTTCTTTTTATTTTTGTCATGGTGTAATAAGGGGGTTCAGTAAGCAGTAGCAGCAGCAACAACAGTGAAATCACAGCTTCATGGTACTCCCAGCTATCAAAACTTCCTGAACTACACTGACCTGATTTCTTTATAGCCAAGGATATGTAGGCAATCTCAGAAGCAGGGTGCAGTCAAATCTTGAAAAAATGCTTCTCGCGGAGTATTCAAACGGGCAAAAATCGCTCGTATTCGCTCACCTTATCTTTGCACGAAAACTCTTTGTGTTTCCGGACAAAGAGGGGCAGCTGTGAGCACGTAATTTTTGCCCTATATGAATTATTCCCATAGATTCAAGAAAAATAAAATTTTCCATTATTTGCAATTTCGTAGATTTTCGTAGCATTTTTTGTTATTATTTGCATTTGTCTGTGCATGTTTATTTTATTTAATTCATGAAAATACAAAAAATACACTGCATTTGCATTTAGGATCTAATTTTGCATTCTTGAATTAATTAGTAATTTAGTGTTTTATAAAAATGGAAAAATCACAAAAAATAACTTATTTTTGTATTCTAAATTTTTAGTTTTGAATTTTGGTAGTTTTTCTTTAATTTGGTATTTAATTAGTTTTGGTAATTATTATTGAGAGTTAGTTAATTTAATTTGATAGGATAATTTGATTAGGAATTAATTTAGGTTTTATTTAAATTTTAAATTAGAAGAAATTAGAAAAATTGAAAAATTGAAATGAAGAAAAGGAATTTGGGCCAAAATTAATTATCTCCAAGCCCAAACCCCTAAAACCCGTCCAAATTGCCCCAATACCCGGCCCAAACTCGCGTCCCAACCCGGTCCAAACCCCCTTCTCATCCAAACGACCCCGTTTTACCCTCTACTAATCACGACTGTTGGATCTCATCAATCCAATGGTCCGGAACTGGGCACCCCATAACATATAACTGTCCAAACATTCCCCCTTACCCCATCTCTCATCTCCCTCAGACTCCTCTCTCAAAGACCAGACCTGAACTCTAGCAGCCGCTCTTGAACGCCCACTGCTTGAGGGTGGCGGCACCGCCTCCAACCACCCTGAAATTAACACCCCACACTATCCTCCACCTCCACATCCCAAATCCCCGAACAACTCCTCTCAAATCCTTCCAGAACCGCTCGAATTTCAGATAAAAAATCGAAACCCTAGCGCCGCCCAACCTTCCCCGGTGGCGCCACCTCCTCTGTTCGACCCCAAATCAACACCCTGAGACCTCTTTCCCTCCCTCATTCTAAATCCTAACTCAGTTTCCTTCAAACACCTCCAGAGCGGTTCGAATATCAAATCAAAGGTTTAACCCCTAAAAGCCTAAAATTGAAACTACGCATGCAAGGTCAAAGGTCTTGTCTCATGATGTTTTAGGGCCAATTTCATCGTGAAATGATGTCATTTGCCTGTTCTTGACAAAGAATAGATGATTGACATTATCCTGTAGTGTAATTGAGAAGGTCAGTCCAGTCTAGGGTTGTATCAGTAGGTTTCCATCACCCTTTTTGTTTATTGTTGTTGTTACACATCTGTTCCCGTTCTTTTTTTTTCTATCCTTCTTCAATTGGCTTCTTCTGATTGAATTTAGAAAAAAATTTAATTTTTGAATTTAGGTTTTTCTTTTTCTTTCATTAATTATTTGATATTCATGATGTGTCGTGCTAGTTTTCTCCATTGATTGTGTTTGTTTTGCTCATTTGCCATGGTTGTTCTTTTTATTTAAGTCATTTTTGGTTTTAGATTTTTCGTTCTCCTGATTAATTTTAAATCTCTTTTTTCCTTTATTCTGGTTTCACTTTAAATCTCTAATCATTTTTGGGTTTGAATTTTATTTGGGCTTCAATGGACTGGATTTGATTGTTGATTGAATCAAAAGAGGAAATGGGGTTTATTCTAATGGGTCAACCCAGGGTCAACTTGACCCATAACCCATCTAAGACTTAAGAGTAAATTTCAGGGGTAACTAAGGGTATTTTGGGTAATGTACTTGGGGAATCTATCAAGTAACTGATAAGGAAGCTTCTTAGAAGCTGCAAAACAGACTTGTTTGGCAAGCAAGTCAGTAATTGAGGGACTAAGTAGCAAAAAGAAAAACTAAGAAAGGTCTAAAATGCAAAACATAGCTGATATTTGTTGCCCTAGTAACTTGCCTATAAAGGCATTGTTACTTGAGGCTCAGGGGGTCCGAGAAGAGAAAATTCCAGAAAGTAAAACGGTTGAGCTTTCTTGGATGAAATTCTAAACTTCTGTATTCCTTTGTTGAAAACTACCAAAAAATTTCTGCTTTGGTTTGGATTTTTGATTCTTCTGTTATTTAGAACTCTTAAAAATTCCATAATCATACTATTGGAGTAGAGAAATGGTTTGAATCTGGTTGGAGATTGGGTTTTGGTTGCTGAAATCACTGTTCCATTGCTTGAATCGAGCTGGTTTTGCTTGAATTGTTTCCTGCTTACTGGGTTGCTGCTGTTTACTGCTTCGTCACTTTTTTTTCCTTTCAATTTCCATGTATCTCCCATTCCTTTGACATGTGAAATGGAAGAACAAGAGTTATTTGATTAAATGACAAGTTGGGTCATATTAGCTTGTAAATGTAGTTTCTTCTATTTCTGGAAATCAATCAGATCTCACAATTAGCGTGGCTTTCTTGTTACATCTTCTTCCTGTTTCATTTTTGAGTTTTGTTTGTAACTTTGGATGAATTATGATCTTTAGCCAATTAGTGTAGATGAGTTCAAGTTCTATGTTTTGTGTGAATGGACTTTTAAGGCTATAGTAAAAGCTCATTTGATTCTCGTAGTTTTGGGATGTTTGTTTAGTTTCTGCTAGGATTAGTACTGTTCTAGCATTGATTCGTCTCTAAATGTGTTAAGAATGCCAAGTAATGATTTGCTTGCTCATAGCTAGAAACATGATCCCATCATTCTATGATTTGGTAGTTAGCTTGCCTTTGTTTACATGCGAGCACTTGGGATTGAAATGGTTTTCGGTATTTGCCTTTGTTTGCACTTGGATTTGCTCCTTAAGCCAAATAATTAGTCTGATTTTTTTTTCCTGCATTTTATGGCAGGATTGACCCAAAAATGCATGAAAGGTAGAATTAGAAATTTAGCTTTGCTAAGTTGTATTAACTGTTTTTTAAAATCAGAATTGGAATTTGTTTAATTCGATTCTGTGTTCAATATTAGTATCAGTTGATTTGCAGTATTGGATTTGGGTATTGATCATTTGGATTATAAGAACTGGGCCTAATGTTGGTCCAGCTGAAAAACCGTCGAACCTAGATTCAATTACACGTCTCCATGAGGTGTTCATTATTTCACCAACTTGGGCCCGTTCTTTTGTCATTTTCTTTCATTTAGTTCGGAACAATAATATAAAAATGGAAGTCAATTCCCACTAATATTTAGTTAATTAGAACCTTTCAATTAGTTGAAGTGTGTCGTGCCAAGTAAAATCTCAAATGTGTAGCCCTAGTTTAATTATTTCTTCTAAAATACCTAGAACTCGAGGCGCGCCATTTAGCAATTTTCCATGGCCCTCGTAAAGTTAAAACGTGTAGTTGCTTTAGGCGCGTAGTTTAATAATATTACCTTCCTAAACTCGGGTATGCATTTTATGTGACCCAACTCTAAATCTCACAACGTTGAATAAGATGTGTTTCGGATTGCGGGTGCATTTCATGTGGCGCGATCCAAAGACATGTCTTATACGACGTTAGATCTTCTTTAAAAATAATTAAAAGCGGTTTAATAAGTCAAAATGTACCATAGGCTAAAACATGTATTAAAATCAAATAATAGGCCAATTATGATAGTTTAAGCGACCGTGCTAGAACCACGGAATCCGGGGGTGCCTAACACCTTCCCTCGGGTTAACAGAATTCCTTACTTAGAATTTCTGGTTCGCAGACTTCAAAAGGAAAGTCGAAATCTTCCTCGATTTGGGATTTAAAGATAAACCGGTGACTTGGGACACCAGAAAACAAACCATCCCAAGTGGCGACTCTGAACAAAATTAAATAAATAATCCCATTTTGAATAATGTCACTTAAAGTGGAAAAACTCCCTTGTACTACCTTCGGGTAGTGTAAAAAGGAGGTGTGACAACGCCTAAGGGCACGACATAAGAACCACTATCGTCGGCCAGAAAATCAAGAAATTTAAGGCTCGATTACAGCTCGAATCGCAACGCGACTCGGTGACTAGACCCGAAAACTGCAATACGCCTAAGGGCACGGCATAAGAACCACTATCGCCGGCCGGGAAATCAAGGAAATTTAAGGGTCGATTACAGCTCGAATCGCAACGCGACTCAAAGACTGGACCCAAAAACTGCAATACGCCTAAGGGCATGGCATAAGTGCCACTATTATTGACCGAGCAAACCTCCGGGCCACGCGCCCGTAAGGTCACTTCGACCCAGAGCACAAAGGGCCATCATCATCCACCCATGCAGGCAGGAAAGAGCTTGAGGGTTAATTAAAGCTCGAGTCACAATGTGACTCGAAGACTGGACCCAAAGCAATTGGAACGGCAAATGCCCAAGGGCAAGAGATAAAAATGATTGCTACCTGCTCGCACGGGCACAAAAAATTTGAGGACAAGAAGGCTCGAGCCGGAGCCAGACTAGGAGACTAAGCTTAAACAGCCAGGCCAAGCACGAAGGCCCCAGCACCTGCTCGCGCCAAGGATGGCACTTAATAGCCTCCGGGTCTGTCCGATCCATTCCGGGCCTATGAGGACCTCGCCAAACACCAAAACTAGCCGGCCCAATCTAAAGTAACAATAGAAAAAAGGTACAGGAGAAATAAAGCTTCAAGTTTCTTCTTATATATTACATGCACAAAAAAAGCGCATTCTCCATCTACAAGCATGCCATACGTATATCAAAGACAAAGCGACAAAATGGCAAAGTCTAAAGCGACAAAATGGAAAAGTCTACACTCTGCGCTAAAGGACTACAGCTCGTCGAATTTGCCCTCCACAACGTCAACAAGAAATGACCGAACGCCATGCTCATCTGCCCTTGCTCGAGCCAATTCCTCCGAGAGGATGAAACCCCTTGTACCGACCTCTTTGAGTACCTCTTTTCGGGATCTATAGTGAACATATTCCTCGATCCTCTTCCCCGGGTCGAGGGCTCGCTTCAGCTCAGCTTAGGCATAAACAGCATCCTTCATACGAATCGCCATCTCATGATCGGCCTTGGTTCGGCTTAGTGCTGCTTCTGCCTGGGCATCAATTATCTCAACTCTGACCTTCAAGAGATCAGATTTGAGTTTTATCCGTTTGAACTTTGGCATTGTCATGAGTCAAGCGGAGTTGGACCTCGAAGGCAGGAACCTTAGCCGAGGCACTCATCTCTTCCAAAGTTCGAGCCTGCACTTGAGCTTTTAGCTCCCCACAAGCAACTCTGACACGGTTGACGTCGCCTTTGAGGTACTCCAAGGCCTTCGCCTTCCTCTGCAACTGATATGCAAAAGGGGTTAGCCTTAAGGTTAGAAAGGAGCGAAGCACGTACTATAGGAAGTTACCTGCTCCATCAAATAGCTCTCATAGTTTGAGCTCCGGTACGCCTCATATCGCCAATGATGCAGCTCAACTTCCTTCTCCTCGCTAAGGAACCTAAGGGATTCACCCTCATCTAGAATTTTCTGAAGCTTGGCCCCATGACAGAGCAGCTTAGACCTAAGCCTATCACAGGCCTACACAAGGAAGGTTCAATAGAGGGAGGATGACACGAGGCACAGGGAAACTGTACATAAACTCACCACAAAGTGAAGCCGATGGACTTCCTCGAAGTCAGAACACACTCATGTTGATCTTGCCTCTGCGGCCCCAGAAGAATAGACCTCGGGCACGGCGTATTCGCTCAAAGGAACCGCTGGCCGGGGATCAGGCACTCTGGGAGCACTGGACCCGGGCGACGCCCCTTCCTCGGAAATGTGAGCTCGACCAACACCACTAAAGGCTCTGTCACACCGCAGGTGCCTTATCCCAAGAAACCGCCCGATATCTGCAAACGGTGAATCCAGCATAAATGGAAGGGGAAAATATTACCTCAGGTATACGGAGGCAAGGCAAAGGCAGCATACATATATACCTTGGTACTGCGCTCCCCATCCGGTATGAAGTATAGCTCACCACCTGCGCTCGTCATAGGACGAATGGGTCACCAGCTTCCGGACCCATCCAGGCAGATCATGGACTTCACTCGGCGTCCACGAAGTTGTTGCAACAAGGGAGACAATATTATTACTCAGCTGATTTTCGCTATAGGCGAAACCTAAAAAAATGCCAAACGCCTTACTCACGTGCATAATTCTACCCTTCGGGAAACGGCAAAAACTTTACAAGGATAATATCGGTCATCCGGACCCGAATAAACCAACTGGATCACTCTCAATCCTCGCTTTCCTCATCATCAATAACAAAGGGCATGCACGATAGACACCTTAGAGTTAGTAGGCCTCGATGATGGAAGGGTTGATAGCCTGACAATGTGATCGAGCGTGAATTCAAGCCCGACCTTCTCCGCGAAGAACCTCACATCAATGTCGTTCGCCAAAACGACGGATGAACCTGTGCCAAGGTAACCCGATACTTCAAGCAAAATTCAAGCACAACCCTATCAGGGGGCCAAATGCGAAGGGGTATAGGTATACGCTCAAGAATCCATCGGTGGAGTCCGCAATGCCCTCATCTGGGGAAAGCACCTGCAGTGTTATCCCCTCGCTCCACCCGCAGTATCTCCTCACCATCGCCAGGTGTTCCTCTCTTATCAAGGACACCATCTCCAGAGCGAACTCCTTCGGTTCTTGAGCACCAAGAGCAGCACCCCCGTCCCCTGCCGAATCGGCCCCGAAATGGTTTTCATGACTATGGTGCAACTAATAGGTCAAATCAAGGGCGTGCACCAACACTTTTTGTGCCTAAAGAGATAAAGTACCCCATGCCAAAGCAGAAAGGCGGTTGTCTAAAAATATTGAAGTCTTGCAAAAAAGCCGAAGCCGCCCCACATATATGCGAGAAGCAGTGATGACTCGCCTGCCCGAGGCAAGCCCCGGGAAGCCAACAACCTCGATACAGATCGACGGGTCAATACCCGATCCAGAAAGCATCTTTCAACGAGAAGTCAAGACTCGAGGGGCCATTTGTATTATCTCCGAGCTCAAGATAGCACTCTACGTCAAGAAGCCCCGACCCAAAGAAATCGGACTTCAGGAAGCCTTAAGCGCCAACATTTGAAGCAAGGCAAGTACCTGGTCTCATGATTCCCTCTTTCTGAAAAGAGGAATAAACACAGGAAGCTCCGATCGCGAAAGCTCCACGAAGGTCCGAGGAAGTGCCCGAATACATGCAAACTCCTCAACAGAAGTCTATTCTATACATTCTAAATGGGCTATCTACATCAAGATCAATAGGGGCCCCTGGGTACCCGAAGATGACCTTCATCCAGGGTAACATTCCCGAAGGCCCTAGAATTCGATGTATGATCTCTATACAACTTGGAGGGCCTCGATAGCCCAGACCTATCAGATCAATCCAAGATTGGTCCAAAGTACGATGATGGGTTCGGATGAGAGCTATGCCGATCACGCCCAAGCCCGATATTAGCAGCCAGCAAACAAAAGAAAGTATTCAAAGGGCCCTGAAAGGAATGAGAGCATACAGAAACAAAGCAAAGTTCGAAAGCAAAAATCAACGGGGTATATTCTTATTCATAAAAGTTTATGTACAAGCAGCCCTTGAGGGGTCGTTACATATAACATGCAAAAGCCTACAAGAATCTTCGCCCAAAGCGGAGGAACGGAAGGATGTACATGCGATGAAACCCGGCGCCCGGTCCTCCCTCGAAAGTCCATCTCTGGTATCAGCATCCTCGGGCGCCGCACCCTCGAGCACGTATCCTCGAGGTTGACTCCTTCGATCTCCACCTCCTATAGGTTCCCAGCTCAATCCCCCGAGGGATCTTCACCGGAGAAGATTAAGAAGAGGAAAAGGAGGGGACGTAGAGGAGGCAGAGAAAAGAGACATGGCCCGCCGAAGCCAAAGGTTGAAGATTCAGCGGGCCCCAGCCTCAGCGGCCAGTAGTGCCACTTTATCCCTTGGAAAAGAAAAAGCCCTAGGGATGAAGTGCCACACCAGGCCCAGATAGGAGAGTGAGCAGCGGTGTATAATCCGAACATCTATCTACATAAGGGAGAAACTAACTCCCCGTCCATCATCACCTCGGCCTAGCAGCAACAGCAAGAGCCAACATACCGACAACCGCAACAACAGCGGAACAACACGTTTGTGTTCGATGAAGGGAAGCCCTAGTAGAAGGCCACAACACAGTCTAAGGAAACTCCTTCAAACGACCTTAAGGTCTAGAGCCCCTAGCAGGATGTTCAAGGGTGAAAGAAGATGATAAGAAGGGAAAGGCAAGCGAGCCAACAGAAGCACTGGGATAGGAAAAGCAAAGCCAATGCACCCCCGTTTATAGGAGATTACGACACAGTCATCTAGGCTTTGGAAGGCTGACCGACGGACGCAGATAATGCATCCATGGTAAGTCGAGCCGACGGTGGTACCTTCACCTTGAAAAATGAGAATCAGGAGTGCAATGAATAAAGTTGAAAAGCACGAGCCCATGGATGTCCAATCACCGCGAAGCTCAGGCCAAGAGTCGCATCATCGGTACGTCATCACCGAAAGAAGCTCAAGGAGTCAAGTGTCAGAATCATTTCCCATCTCTTTATTATGGGAAATGTGGAGACTATCTGTACGCGGCGAAATCAGAAGACTTGATTTCTCACTGTCGGGATATTTCGGAAGCATGCCTCGGGACCCCAAGGGCGGGAGGCCGCGACGAAGTTCCCGACCTTAGGGCTCGTCGGAGCCCGACTCGGAGGAAACGAAGACCGAAGTCAGGACGGAGGGGTAATCCTCTAAGGCACATGGCTACGTCTGACATGCCTGACCTATCTAGAGCCTCTATGCTGAGGCATCACGTCAAACCATCCCATCTCCGTACTTTGTGTTTAATCTCCACATATTTGTACCATACCATGTTCCCTCGCCTATATAAGGGGAACCCATACCACTTTGTAAAGGGCTGATGTTGCTCCATTTCTCCACTAAAGCAATAATATCTCTCTCTCTCTTTTTCCTATTTTATTCGTTCTCACTAGCTCAAGGCCACTTTAACATCTATTGTCTTCTTACTTATTTCATGCTATATTGCGCAACTTTGGCCGTAAAGAGCCTTGCTTGATCGTATCCTTAATTGTTATCCTATTCCCGGTTGCCCTCGATAGCTCGAGCTCGATTCGAGTCCCGACCCCGAGGTCCTTATCGACCGGCTTTGCATCCAGGTAACAACCCTCTTCGATTTGATTACTGTCTTGTTTTAGCTCGCATTTCATCGTTAAGCTTCACGTTATTAGCATCAACTGCTCTAGTAACTAGCTCGGGAATATATCACGTATTTTTAGAATCCCATTTATAAATTTAATTGTTGTTACCATTTTCACGATAAATAGTAGGTGCTGGTGGTTGTGATTGACAAAGGTGATGGTGGGTGGTGGTATTTTATAATGGTGGGCGGTACCGGCTATGGTTGAGGATGGTGGTGGTTGTGGCGGTGGTAGTTGATAATGGTCGATAGTGGCGGCAGTTAGTAATAAATGTGGTGGATAACATCTTAATGAAATTAAGTCTTTGTTATAGATCTTAATCATACAGATCTATTCAGACTCATTAAGTGGTTGTGATGTTAAAAAAATTAACACTTAATGATTAAGATTTGAACTTTAAAAACAACTGCACTTAGAGCCTGTTTGGCCAAGCTTCTGGGAGGCCAAAAGTACTTTTTTTTCTCCAAAAAAGTACTTTTTAAAAAATTTGAGCCGTTTGGCCAATACAGAGAAGTACTTTTGGTCAGCAGTAGAAGCAGTTTTTCTGCTTTTGGGAAGAAGAAGAAAATTCTAGCTTCTTCCAAGAAATAGAAGCAGAAGTAGAAAATTAATTTATTCATGACAAAACAATCCTCAGAATAAAATTCATATTTTCCAAATTATCCCTTATTAATTTAAGTTTTTTCTTTTCATTTTTGCTTCTATTTTTACCATTCTATTAAAATTAAAGATATTATATATATGAATCATATTGTAACTTTCCAAATTCTTTATTGACTTTTCTTATTTTTGATTTTTCCTTTGTGTAATGACTTGTAATTTTCCAAATTATCTTCTTCTTTTTTCACACTAAAGAAAATTATCTACATCCTTCTTTAGATTATCAATTCTCTTCCTGCAAATAAGCATTTATAATTTTTTTATTATATGCTATTAGTTCTCGAATCTTTAAAACAGTTATCAAAACTAATTTGTGAAAATAACCTACAAATTGGTAATAAATTTACAATTGCATTGCATAATCTATCTATACACTATTAAAAGAAGAAGAAAATGCATCCACATTAAGTCAAGTGAGAGCCTCACAATAGGCCACTTGGCAATTTAGGACAACGTTAGTAAGATTAGGTAATAATTAGTTTTTTTAAAAAAAAAATAAAATTTAAAAATAAATAAATTATACATTATGTGTTGTCAATAATTAGTTACTCTTTTTGAATTAGTTTAAACATACTTAACTATTTGGTTTATGATTTTTTTTATATATTTAATTTTAATTCTATATGCTCAATGCTATCTTTCAAGTTTGGCACTCACAATTATCTTAGTTACAACTACCATGCTATATATAATTTTATCCGACGACATTCTTGTACCGATAAAGAATTCAACTATTATGCTAATGAAGACATTACTGCAGAGATTGATGAAGGAGATGAGCCTTCCGATATTCCTTTATAAATGCGAAGCAAGTCTTCTACTAATATGAAGGCATTGTGTGATAGAAGTAGAGATGAAATTGTTGAGAAATATTATCATGTATGAGTGACTTTACTTATTATTTCATGATGGATTATGAATATATAGTAATATGTGTATAGACTTCTAATTTATACTGAATGATGTATTTTAATTATTCAAATCATCATATAACAACAAGTAATTATACTAGAGAATATCATATGCTTTGATAAAAATATATATCTAAAATTGATTTAAATATGTAATATATTTGTTTACTTTATGTTTTATATTTTAATTAAATAAAATAAAAAAAATAAAAGTCTCTTACGATAAGTATTTAAGTTCATTTTTCTATTTAAAAGAATTATAAGACCTTGGTACTGTCATTTTTGATAATTTGACACTCAAAAGTACTTTTAAAAAAGATTGGCCAAACACAATTTGTTTACCAAATGTTGCAAAAAATACTTCTTAAATGAATTGGTTGTAAAAGTACTTCTGAAGAAAAGTACTTTCTAAAATAAGTAAATTTTGGCAGCTTGGCCAAACGGGCTCTTAATGTCTAAGATATGAATGATTTAAGAGAAAATCTCACTTTATACCCATTAATTCCAAATTATTTACCCTTTAATGCCCATATTATTTACTATTCCTACCCATGCGTTCCAAACTATTTATCCGCTTATCACGCGTTTTAGCCACACCCATTTTTTCACAAGCTTTAAACAGCGCACTGTATCCAATAACATCAGTATTCTCCATACCTAATTTCCACTTCAGCTCCTCAACATTCACCAATCTCATCAGCCTTTTCACTTCCTCGTGCGTAATAAAATCCCCATTATTCATATTTGTCTTGTTTTCCCCATTCCTTGTTGAAACTGAACTGGTATAGTATCCAACCATCAATCGGGTCGACCCGTAAAAACAAGTTTCCAACACTAAAGTACATGGCACAATTCAAAAACTAGATCATAGGAAGAACAAATCAATTTTTGTTGTTAACTCATAAGTTCAAAATGCCAGATTTGTTTTTTATGGTGTTTTACTGTTGAAATTCGTTAGTTATTGTTCTTTGATGTATAGATTGTACCTTTGATGCTGGTTTTTGGGATTTATTGTACAAAAATTTAAATCCACCATTGAAGGACTTTAAAGCTTGAAACTCATAACTTGGTTTGTTTGAGTTTTTAATTGTTTTGATCCGATCCTGCATGTGTTTATTTGGATAGTTTGATTGGAGGTTGTAGCTAAAGTTTTAGTCAATTTGGTGGAGATTTTGTAGCATATTTTAGAAATTTGGGTTGAAATATAGTTGAACCAGAGAAGAAGACGAATTTGTATTGCATACCCAAATAGTATACAAATATACTATTTTGATATACTATTATAGTTTACAATATACTGCAACGGTATATTGTAATAATCGAAGAAGAACACAGTTACCTAACAATATACCGCTACATTATACAATATACTATATGAGTATATAGTTATACATCAATAGTATACTATTATAGTATACAATATATTATTATAGTATACTGTAATAATATGCAATATATTATAATAGTATGCTGTAATAGTATACGATATACTATAATAGTATACTTATTACACGTAAATTCACTTGCCTTTCCCTTTTAATTTGCTTTAAACTTTTACCCAGCGTGAGGGGCAAATTGAAAATTCAAAAAAATAATAATATTATAGTATGATATATAATATAACGATATACTCTTACAATTAGATCTTTTTAGAATTTTTTGAAATTTATTGACAACTGATATTATTTCAGTTTAATAATTGAATTAAATCTTTTTTAACTCTTTGCATACAATTGTAGACCCTGTTGGTATAACTATATACTCTACTGGTATCATATGTTAGTTAATATTTTTTTGGTCGTATTAGCTACATTTAATTGGTACACAATTTGATTTTTCTTTAGTAATAATATAAAAAAAGAATAATAAAAAATAGTGAAAACAGTAAATGAAATTAGATTATGAAGAAAAAAAGAATATAAAAAAAGAAGTTAAATGAAATTAGAAAAGGAAAAAAGAAAAAAATAAGAAGAAAACGAGAAAAAAGAAAAGGAGAAAAGGAAAAAAAAAGAAAAAAGAAAAGAAAAGACGCTTAGAAATAAAAAAAAATTGGAAAATAAAGAAAAAAATTCTCCACAAACCTACTATAGGTAGGAAATGTAATGAGTTTATGGGTAGTAAAATAAATAAATTGATAAGGATAAATAAGGTAGACAAGGGTAAATAATTTTATTTAACTATATCAAAATACATCCCCATTAAGTGCAAACAAACGAGGTCTTAGTCACTTCCAACAAATAAGACGACTTTTAATTTCTTTGAAAGAAAAGCGTTTTTAATGAAGAAACGCTCAAAAAGAGAAAAAGCCTCTTTTCAAATTAGCCGCGGCCTACTCTGCCAACGCATTTTTGAATTCAAAATAATTACGTAGAACTTATGCTACAGCGTTAGTCAAATAAACCGTTAGAAATTGTTCCCCTAGTTAAAAACAAAAGCGCAAAAAAAGAAAAAAAGAAAAAGAAAAGGGTCCTCATTGTTATGATGAATATCACATTATGGTGGATGTCTACTCTTCTTCCATGATCTTTAGCTAAAATGCTTAATGACATATTCAATGACATAATTTGTATGTTCAATGACATATTCCATGACATATTTTCTTCACTTTTTATGCCTATATAAAGGCCTTGTAATAGATAGGAAAAATACACAATTGAAGAAGAAATAAGAATCTCTCTTCCTCTCTTTCTCTCTATATCTCTTAGTTTGTTTTTGCTTGTTCTATATTGTTATTTTGGGTTATATTTCATAACACGTTATCAGCACGAAGCTCTAATTTTATTCTTAACTCCAGCTAAGTTGAGCCATATTTTATTGAGGTATGTATCATTATAATCATTTTATTTATGGCAGTACATATATCATATGCTTAATTCTTACAACCTAAATTTTTCTTTGCAATTTTTGATAATTTACATCATTCATGTTGTTGTTCCCTTTTTCATATTTTTGTTTATCATGTTGTTTTTCACACCTGACACAATACCATTAAAAAAAATGTATGCATATGTATGTAGTGTATACATTATCTAGTCACTGCAACTAATAAAACGTTAAATTCTATATATATATATATCAATAATATAAAGTGAAATGAAATAATATATAGTTTCTATTTTATGGCATGAATAAAATGAAATAGTAGATTGCTAGCATGATATAGCTTTATTTTCATTTGTTTTACCTTAATCGATTTGTTTCATTAATTGTTTATTATTATAATTATTTCTCTAACTTATTCATCTTTTATGATAGTTTTCACTATGTCAAATTTATCAAAACTTGAATTTGTGGCACTTGACATCACCGGGAAGAACTATTTATCATGGGTCCTTGATGCTGAAATTCACCTCGACGCTAAAGGTCTTGGAAATACGATTATACAAGGAAATGAAGCATCAAATCAGGATAAAGCGAAAGCCATGATTTTCCTTCGCCATCATTTACATGAAGGGTTAAAAAATGAATATTTAACAGTAAAAGATCCACTTGAATTATGGATTAATTTGAAGGATCGATATGACCACCTAAAACTTACGGTATTACCAAAAGCTCGGTATGAGTGGATACATTTAAGGTTGCAAGACTTTAAAACTGTAAGTGAGTATAATTCTGCTATCTTTAAAGTATGTTCTCTATTAAAATTATGTGGAGACACTATCACAGATGAGGACTTATTGGAAAAAACATTTTCTACTTTTCACGCTTCAAATGTGGTGCTACAACAACAATACCGTGAAAAAGGTTTTAAGAAATATTCTGAGTTAATCACATGCCTACTTGTGGCTGAGCAGAATAATACTCTATTAATGAAAAATCATGAAGCCCGTCCTACTGGGTCAGCTCCATTTCCGGAAGTGAATGCTATAGCAACATATGATAAGTTTGAAAGAAAACAAAATAATTACCGTGGTCGTGGACATGGTCATAAACGTGGACGTGGCAGGGGGCGAAACAATTATCGTCATTATGGTGGAAATAAATTGGAGAACAATAAGGGTTCTCAAATTAATCATTCAAAAGGTAAAGCTAGTATGTGTCACCGATGTGGTATGAGAGGTCATTGGGCGCGCATTTGTCGTACGCCAGAACATTTTGTCAAACTTTATCAAGCCTCCCTCAAGAAAAAAGAAAATAATGTGGAGGCACACTTGACCTTTCAAAATAATAATGATGAAGCAGGTCCCTCAAATAAATATGATTCTAAGGCACATCCTGCATATAAAGATGATTTTGAAGGCCTAACAAATATTACTCATTTAGAAGTTGGAGACTTCTTTGAGGATATTGACTGAAGAATGAATCATCTTACTGGGGAATGAAGTTATAAAAGTTGTTATGTTTATGTTTGCAACTAGTTTATTTTTTCTTGAGTGTATTTTCCTAATGCATCATGTATTGCTAGTTTCTATATTTCTAATGTATTTCTTAATGTTTTTTTTTTGCTTGTCTTTCATATTTCTTATGATGTATTATTTGTCTTTTTTATGAAGAATATGAAAATTCCACAGTCTTCAGTTGGACTCAAGATTAATAAAGATGATATATGTCTTTTGGATAGTGCTACAACACACACTATTTTAAAAGATAAGAGATATTTCTCTTATTTGGTAATGAAAGAAGCGAATGTTAATACAATATCCGGTAGTACAAGATTAATTGAAGGTTCTGGAAGAACCAATTTATTACTACCAGGAGGAACAAATTTGGCTATTGATGAAGCACTATATTGTAGTAAATCTCAAAGAAACTTATTAAGTTTCAAAGATATTCGCCAAAATGGCTATCATATTGAGACTACAAATGATGAAAAGATTGAATATCTTTATATTACTACAATAACGTCCGGTAAGAAATATGTGCTTGAAATGTTACCAGCTTTTCCTCCGGCTTATACTACACAAGTATTAGCAGGATTGAAACACATGCCGTAGTAAACAAGAAGTGTACTAATCAAGATAATTTTATTATTTGGCATGACCGGTTGGGCCATCCTGGTTCTAATATGATGCGTAAAATAATTGAGAATTCACATGGACATGCAATGAAGAATCAGAAAATTCTTCAATTTAAGGAATTCTCTTGTGCTGCATGTTCTCAAGGAAAATTAATTATTAGACCATCAACTATTAAAGTTAGGATGGAATCCCCTGCATTTCTGGAACGTATACAAGGTGATATATGTGGGCCCATTCACCCTCCATGTGGACCATTCAAATATTATATGGTTTTGATAGATGCATCTACAAGATGGTCACATGTGTGCTTACTATCAACTCGCAATATGGCATTTGCGAGATTGTTGGCTCAAATAATAAAGCTAAGAGCACAGTTTCCAGATTATGCAATTAAGACAATCCGTCTTGATAATGCTGGTGAGTTTACATCCCAAGCCTTTAATGATTATTGTATTTCAACTGGGATTACCATTGAGCATCCGGTTGCTCATGTTCATACACAAAATGGTCTAGCAGAATCATTGATCAAACGCCTCCAATTAATTGCTAGACCAATGCTTATGAGAACAAAACTTCCCATTTCAGTATGACGTCATGCTATTTTGCACGCAACATCACTTGTGCGGATAAGGCCCACAAGTTATCATAAAGTCTCCCCATTGCAATTGGCTTTTGGTCAGGAGCCAAATATTTCCCATCTTAGGATCTTTGGTTGTGCGATATATGTTCCAATTGCTCCACCACAACGCACAAAGATGGGTCCTCAAAGAAGGTTGGGGATATATGTTGGATATGAATCTCCTTCAATTATAAAATATCTAGAGCCGATGACTGGAGATTTATTTACGGCAAGATTTTCTGATTGTCATTTTGATGAATCAGTATATCCAACATTAGGGGGAGAAAATAAGCAGTTGAAAAAGAATATAGATTGGAATGCATTATCACTGTCTCATTTAGATACTCGAACAAATCAATGTGAACAAGAGGTTCAAAAGATTATTCATTTGCAAAATATTGCAAATCAATTGCCAGATGCATTCACTGACCTACCAAGGGTGACCAAGTCACATATTCCAGCTGCTAATGCACCAATTCGAGTTGATATCTCGGCAGGACAATTAATTAAAGCAAATGAGTCTAAGCCATGCTTGAAACGTGGTAGACCAATCGGTTCTAAAGATAAAAATCCTCGAAGAAGAAAAGGAGCAAATGATCAAAGTGAACATAACACAGAGGTAGTGGCTCAAGAAGAGCCCCAAGACGTAACAAATGATAAGACCTTAGGGGAGGTCCAGGTACCTGAAAATAATGAAAATGAAGAGATATCAATAAGTTACGTCTCAACCGGGAAAAGATGGAACCGAAATAATGTTGTTATCGATAACATTTTTGCTTATAATGTTGCTGTTGAAATAATGCAACAAGATGAGGATCTTGAACCAAAATCTGTCAATGAATGTAGACAGAGAAATGATTGGCCAAAATGGAAAGACGCTATCCAGGCAGAGTTAACTTCACTTGGAAAACGTGAAGTCTTCGGACCCATAGTTCGAACACCTGAAGGCATAAAGCCAGTAGGGTATAAATGGGTTTTTGTACGGAAACGAAATGATAAAAATGAAGTCGTTAGATATAAAGCACGACTTGTGGCACAAAGGTTTTCCCAAAGGCCTGGAATTGATTATATGGAGACATATTCTCCTGTAGTGGATGCTATCACCTTCAGGTATCTCATAAATATGGCAGTGCAAGAAAAACTTGATATGCATTTAATAGATGTTGTTACAGCCTTTTTGTATGGATCATTAGACAACGAAATTTTTATGAAAGTACCTGAGGGATTTAAAGTGCCAGAAGCATATAAAAGTTTTCGAGAAACTTGTTCAATAAAGCTTCAGAAATCTTTATACGGATTGAAACAATCAGGTCGTATGTGGTACAATCACCTGAGTGAATACCTGTTGAAAGAAGGGTACAAGAATGATCTAATTTGTCCTTGTGTCTTTATAAAAAGGTCTGGATCTGAATTTGTTATAATCGCTGTGTATGTTGATGATTTAAATATCATTGGAACTCCTGAGGAGCTTCCAAAAACAGTAGACTGTTTGAAGAAAGAATTTGAAATGAAATATCTTGGAAAGACAAAATTTTGTCTTGGTCTACAAATTGAGTATATGAAAGATGGAATATTTGTCCATCAATCAACATATACCGAAAAGATTTTAAAGCGATTCTATATGGATAAAGCACATCCATTGAGTACCCCAATGGTTGTGAGATCACTTGATATAAAGAAAGATCCATTCCGACCTCATGAAAATGATGAAGAGCTTCTTGGTGCCGAAGTACCATATCTTAGTGCAATTGGGGCATTAATGTATCTTGCCAATAATTCCCGACCAGATATAGCTTTCTCAGTAAGTTTATTGGCAAGATTTAGTACTTCGCCAACACAAAGACACTGGAATGGTATTAAACATATATTCAGATACCTCCAAGGGACCATTGATATGGGTTTATTTTATTCAAACGAATCCAAGCCATCATTGATTGGTTATGCAGATGCAGGATATTTGTCTGATCCACACAAAGGTCGATCTCAGACAGGCTATTTATTTACAAGTGGAGGTACAGCCATATCATGGCGTTCGACAAAACAAACTATGGTTGCTACTTCTTCAAATCATGCAGAGATAATAGCCATTCACGAAGCAAGTCGAGAATGCGTTTGGTTAAGATCTATAACTCAACACATTCAGCAAACATGTGGTTTTTCTTCGAAAGAGAATATTCCAACAATATTGTATGAAGACAATGCTGCATGCATAGCTCAATTGAAAGGAGGATATATCAAAGGAGATAGAACAAAACACATTTCACCAAAATTCTTTTTCACTCATGATCTTTAGAAGAATGGTGAAATAGATGTACAACAAGTTCGTTCAAGTGATAATTTGGCTGATCTGTTCACTAAGGCATTACCAACCTCAATATTTGAAAAGCTGATATATAAGATTGGAATGCGTCGTCTTCGAGACATTAAATGATTTTTCATCAGGGGGAGTAACTATACGCTGCACTCTTTTCCTTAGCCAAGGTTTTGTCCCACTGGGTTTTCCTGGTAAGGTTTTTAATGAGGCAGCAAGCAATGCATATCATAAATAATTATGTACATCCCAATATTTTTTTAGAGAGTTTTTAACAAGGCACATTATCTATGGACATCCAAGGGGGAGTGTTATGATGAATATCACATTATGGTGGATGTCTACTCTTCTTCCATGATCTTTAGCTAAAATGCTTAATGACATATTCAATGACATAATTTGTATGTTCAATGACATATTCCATGACATATTTTCTTCACTTTTTATGCCTATATAAAGGCCTTGTAATAGATAGGAAAAATACACAATTGAAGAAGAAATAAGAATCTCTCTTCCTCTCTTTCTCTCTATATCTCTTAGTTTGTTTTTGCTTGTTCTATATTGTTATTTTGGGTTATATTTCATAACACTCATATTGTTTTAGTGTTTACCCAATAATAACACGACAGAATATATATACCCTTTTTGTACAAAAAATATATATTTTTTTCCTCCAAATCGTGGTTTTCATTTCATTTTTTTGTTCAAAAACTCGAAACCTCCCGCCCACTCACACACACTCTCTCTCATCCACTTTCTTCAGTTCCTCACAAATCTCACCATTTTCAAATTTTCTGTAAATCCCTCTTGAACTTTTTTCATTAATTATCCAAATCACCTTTCTTCACTAAATCTTTCAATCTATCAGAGACAATAAACTGTACTGATACTTTCTATTTCAGATTCAAAAAATAGAAGAAACCCTAGCTGTAATTTTTCCGAGCAGGTGAAATTATGAATCAGTACCATATATACGAAGCTATTGGCCGTGGAAAGCACTCGGTAATCGTTTTTTTTTCTTTTTCTTTTTGTTTTCTGTAAATTTGTTAATCTAAATGATTGATGTTTTTTTCTTTTGCAGACTGTTTATAAAGGAAGAAAAAAGAAGACTATCGAGTATTTTGCAGTTAAGAGCGTGGATAAATCTCAGAAGAACAAAGTTCTTCATGAAGTAAGAAATCATCTAATTGTAATTTTGAGGCTTAATTCATGTGGAAGTTACATGGCAAACTAAAGTTTTATCATTTGAATTTTGGATCTGATTCACCTCTAATGATAAAGTTGTGTACATTTTTGGATTTATTTATTTATATTTTGATAATGGTGGTGTCTGGGCTAGCTTTTGTGTGCGTGCTATCTCCCACTAGCATAAGTACTGGAAACTATGTCCACCGAGGCTTCGGTAAATGAAAAGACCTCACTTAGCGTCTCTGCTAAATTTTGAAGCTTGGTTCCCAAGTTGTTCTCTTGAGCTATCCGACCACTAGACACCCTTTGAGGGTGAACGGTGGCGGAGCTAAGTGGAGGAAAGGGGCTCAATTGAATCCCCTTCATTGAAAATTATATTCCTACTGTGCAAATCGGGAAAAGACGAACTCTTTTTTTGTTACATATTAGCTGTTGAATCCCTTTGATATAAGGGAAAAGTCTAATAAGTGGCAAAAAGGTTTCAGAAATTGCTTTAGATCACATGTTCAAACCCAGTTAACATTCTGTTATTCTTTTTAAACCCCTTGTATAAATTCCTGGCTCCACTAATGGTGGATATTTTTTATCTAATTGGGAACTTAGCTGCAGAATTTATCTGCTACCCAGTAGCTCGCTTAGAAAACTAAAAAACTTGATAATGTTGATATTTATTTCTAGTCAACTTCTTTGAGAGGAATAGGCAAAAGGGAAAAATATTAGTATGGAGTATTAGGTATTCATAGAGTACTTATTAATTGAACCCTCCTCGCTATAGAATTTAGAAACTGCCTGCTGGCTGAGTACAGCAATGACACGATGTTGTGTAAGTTATGCATTGACTTGCTGTAAAATTCAATTGGTGCCTGCTAAGTTACTGTTGCTTGATCTACTCAGTTATTCTGACATTATCTCTAGTTCTGGCAAATCTTCAAAAGCATTTGAACTACTTTACAAGCTAAATGTCTATGCTTTTAGTAAGCTGGATCTTAGAAAAGCAACTTGCCTCATCATATTAAGGAATGTTAAGAATTGCTGATGCTTGTGACTATTTTAGTTGTGAGATTGTTGGAAATGATAAGGTAGAGTTGTAACAGTGTTTTTGTTCCGTGTCTTAAATTTGAAGTCTCATGACCAAATTATCAAGAAGCACAATTTTTTTTTTTAAAATCTATTTCCTAGCAGTATCTTTTATGCATGTATTAATTCTTCTGTTGGCTGCATTTGCTGCAGGTCAGAATTCTTCATTCTCTAGATCATGCAAATGTGTTGAAGTTCTACTCCTGGTAAGATTTATCTTTTCCCTGTCTTGCATAATCTTTTCTTTTTCTTCAATTTCATATGTGGGGTGGACAAGGTTCTTTTGGTGTTTAATAAGAAGATTTCTCTGACTTATTTTCTAATTCAAACGATCCATAGGTATGAAACGTCTGCGCACCTGTGGTTGGTTTTAGAATATTGTGTTGGAGGAAATCTCATGAACTTGCTAGAGCAGGTAAAGGACTGGCAGTTTTGTTATATTTTGTAAATAATTTCATTTTTCCAGTGATATAACTGCTTACCAAGTTAGGTCTGCGTTGCAAGTGTTGGCATATAGGATGCCTCATGCAGACATTAGACATGAACTTTAACACTCTGATTCTTCTTTGTCTTGTTTCCGATAGAGGCATGGGGGATTAGGTTTCTGGATAAGTTTGTTGCATGCCTACAGTTGGGACTTCCAAAACAGGCACTAAGGACATTGGAATCATGTGCAACGGAATACTTCAATTTAGATGATTGTTTGTAGTATCACAAATAAAGTTGGTCAGACTTCTGACTGACTTGTTTCT
Source organism: Nicotiana tabacum (assembly GCF_000715075.1). Classification (NCBI taxonomy): domain Eukaryota; kingdom Viridiplantae; phylum Streptophyta; class Magnoliopsida; order Solanales; family Solanaceae; genus Nicotiana; species Nicotiana tabacum. Next base: position 46,145,239 of record NC_134084.1, read on the forward strand.
TGTGCTCAACTAAGTGAGGTGAAAGAAGTAGGATGTTCTTTTTTTATTTTATTTAAAGAGTAGCCAAGATGACCTCAGGTGTACTTAAGTTGGTAATGATTCTTAATGTACCAAAAGACACTAGCATATGTCACATCTACTTCATCTAAACTGTATTGCAGTATTTGCCAAACCTGAGAGATTTTAACATCATATGATTTCTGAGTTGCAGGATGGTAAGCTTCCGGAAGATTCAATACATGATCTTGCTTGTGGCCTTGTTAGAGCTCTTCTGTAAGTAATCTTTTTGCCTTCATTTTTTCTTTTATCACGCTTACTGTTTTGGGCATGAATAACCTTTTTGGTGTTTTGTCTAATATACCAGATACTTACATTCAAAGGGAATAATTTACTGTGATTTGAAACCATCAAACATTCTATTGGATGAAAATGGAATCACGAAGGTGTGCTGATCTTTATGTTGTGACTTTTTCACATCTTGATTAGTGCTTTTGATCAACTGAATGACGTTGAAAAATAATTTGTTTCCTGGCAGCTGTGTGATTTTGGATTAGCAAGAAAATTGAGTGATATATCAAAGACACCTTCTTCACAGGTAGTTCCCCTCTCTGTTCCCTCCTTTTTGCCCAAAATGAAAAAAAAAACAGAAAAGCAAATTGGTGACATACTGTTCGGAAGTTCCTTAAAGGTAAATGCCTGAATGTGGGTACCCGCTATCTCCCACCAGCATAGGTAACTCTACCTATCAAGGCTTGGGCACATGAGAAGAGATCACCTAGTGTTTTTGTCTATGTTGGGATTTGAGCCATAATGTCCAAGGTTTGCGCCACTTCATTGACAACTAAGCCATATGCTTGAGTGTTGGTGCCATGTCAATTCTTAAAGCAGCTTTTACATTTGTACAAGTGGCGTATATGCATCTAGAGGAATTCCAAAGTTTTTGTGACATCTTTAGCAAAATTATTGGTTCTTACATTTGGAACTTTCTTATTCATCTTATTTATCTATTTGAGGGAGTAACTATCTGAGGCTGTTCTTTGAAGTTAGGGAGCTGAAACAGAAAACATAAAATGAAGCCAAAGAAAATAGATTTTTATTCTTCTGGTGCAGGAAGAAAGTGAGGGAGACTTAACGGAACATGATTTCTATTGTTTGGACTTCAAAAAGAAGCAAAACGAAACATTTTAGTATGAGCTAACTTCTTGTCATTTCTGTAGAAATTCTCTGAAAGTTTCTTTTTTGGTCTTTCTCGAGAAATTTTGAAGTCGAGAAGACACACAAGTTTTCTACAGAATCTTACCATTAGGCATTTAGCTAACTCCTTTCCTTTTATTTGATTTTACATTCTTCTTTCACAAGAATCATGGAAAATGTTTCTAATCTTTCCCTTTTTCCTTTTCCAATAACCAAATAGAAAAAAAATCTTTTGAAGTGGGGCTTATTGCTCTTGATTGTGATTTATGTCATGTATGTTTCAGTTGCCACAAATAAAGCGAGGAACCCCCTGTTACATGGCTCCAGAGCTCTTTCAGGATGGAGGGGTCCATTCCTATGCCTCTGATTTCTGGGCTCTTGGTTGTGTGTTGTTTGAATGCTATGCTGGGATACCTCCTTTTGTTGGCAAAGAGTTTACCCAGTTAGTGAGATCAATCATTTCTGATCCAACTCCAGAACTTCCTGGCACACCAAGCCGCCCCTTTGTCAATCTGATTAACTCTCTTCTAATAAAAGATCCTGCTGAAAGAATGCAGTGGCCCGAGCTTGCTGGACATGCTTTCTGGAAAACAAGATTTTCTGCAGTGCCTTTACCTCCTCAGCCTGCCTTTGATAATATGATAGAAGTTTCTTCTAGATTATGCCTTTCAGAACGGAACAGTGACAAACCAATTCAAAACAAGACACCACAAAAGACCTGTGAAAAAGATTCAAAGGCATCCCTCAGGCAGGATGAAAATTCAAATACTGGATCTAGAGGTCACGTGACACCAATCAAGGGCATATCCAGTGGCCGGAAAGCTCAAATGAAGGGTTCTGGCAGGACACTTGATGACAAGCAGAAAGACATCTCAAGCAATACTAAGGGCGTCAATCTATTACGTCTTTCAAGAATTGCAAAATCAAACTTAATGAGGGAAAATGAGAAGGAGAACTACCGCAGGCCATTGCCTAATAACTCTGAGAATGATGCTGAACTTAAGGTTGAAAATACTGACATGGAACTTGATTTTAATGAGAATAATGAGGATGATACACAAGATGAAGCTGATGAAACTGACAGCACTCAATGTCCCGAGTCAACTACTTCAACTCCAAATCAGGCCGAGGGTCATGTGGAAGAGATGGATATTGACAGCAGACATCCAGATCCATCAGCTATGGTTAATACACCTTTCTCAGATGATTCAAGGACATCTGACCATGAACCGACTTCTGAATACGAAGTGGCTGCTATGCTACCAAGTGATAGCCCTCAGCTAAAGACTCCTGCGATTAAAGGAAATCCCGGGAATGTCTCTGATATCTCAAAACCATCTAAGAACCTTTCAGATATTCTCTGGCATCCTTCTGATCTTTCAGTTAGACCTGTAATGCCTAGCAAAAAATCTGATAAAGGTTCAGATGCGATTCCTTCACTTTCATTCGATGCACCTCAGGTGTCTGATTTTGTCAAAATGTCAAAGGAGCAATTAGACACTTTTAGTAGTAGGATCATCAGTATTGTTAGTGGGAATACTGCCTCTGGGGAGAAGCAAAATCTGATCAGGTACCTTGAGCTTTTGACAAGCAATGCTGAGGCAGCCAACATCTTGACCAATGGACCTATTATGTTGGTTCTAGTCAAAATGCTTCGTCACTCCAAGGCTTCGCTGTTGCGTGCTCAACTTGCTTCACTTATTGGCTTGTTGATTCGTCACTCTACTTTTATTGGAGATGAGCTGGCAAATTCTGGAATTTTAGGTGCACTAACCGATGGTCTGAGAGACAGGCAAGAGAAAGTGAGAAGGTTTTCCATGGCTGCTTTGGGCGAATTGCTATTTTACATATCTACTCAAAATGAGCATGCGCGGGATAATAAACCAATGGAATCTCCATCTAAGGACAGCCGACCCTCATCCTGTTGGCAGGTATCATCTTTGGCATTGCTATAACTTTTATTCTAGTGCTGCTTGTCAAGTTAATAATTATATCTGTTAAATTTCTTTCCACAATAAATTACTAGGCTATACTGCAAGTGGGTATTAAGTATAAGCGTTCTATGACAAATCATATAAAAGCACTGACACTGTCACAAACATAATCCTAGCACCAGTGCAACCCTTATGGGGAATAATGCAAGTACTAGTATATAAAGGTATACTGATTAATGTGTTGGTCACCATATATTTTTTAATATAGTGATTATTCTACTGTCACATATATCCATAGACATGTAAGTGTAGATAATGATGGTCTTGTAGTAAATCATGTATATAAATCTGCACATGCACATATTTCAAATATGAAAATTCTAAAGCATAAGATGGATGTCAGTTGGAAACTTTGGTGTAGACTTCAATATTTTAACTGTTTGCTCTCTGTCCTACATCACAAAATATTGTTGAATCTTTATAAAATAAGATTCTACAAGTTTTTTTTCTGTATTTTTCCTGAAGATCTAATAAGCTTGCAATTCCCGTGTAATGGAAAACTGGATTTAGCAATAAAATGAACAAGAACGTGAAGAGATTTCTCTTGGAGTTACTGAAAAAATAAATTTAATCATCCAACCACAACTATCTTTACATATAGAAAAGTCTTGCATTCTGTCTTAACGTGCTTTTCTGAATATATTAATTTTTGTAGGTGACAAGTCCAATAATTTCATTGGTTTCATCAGTTTTACGGAATGGAGAGGATGATATTACTCAACTTTATGCTCTGAGGACAATTGAAAATATCTCCAGTCAAGGAGGGTACTGGTCAGCTCGTTTCGCCAGCCAAGATGTGATTACTAACCTCTGCTACATATTTAGGGCTCCTGGAAAGCAGGATAGCATGAGGCTGACAGCAGGGTCTTGCTTGGCTCGTCTTGTTCGTTTTAACCCTTCTAGCATACAACGAGTCATTGAAAAACTCTCATTCAAGGATATGGCTTCAAGCCTGGTTAAACGTAATCCACGAGAGCAGCAAATCTGCCTAAACATTCTGAACATGACCCTCCTTGAAAGTCATATGCTTCCAAATGTTGGAAGGTACCTTCTCGCCTTGGTGGAAGACAAGAATCTTGTTCCTAACCTTGTGACTCTAATTGAGCAGGGAAGTGAAGTCTTGAAGGGAAAGACACTAATTTTTGTGGCTCTACTTTGTATGAATGGGAAGAGGTGGCTGCCACTATTTTTTTGCAATGCAAAACTGCTCTCGACTGTTGATAGGTTGGTAAAGGAGAAGGACGATTTTGTGAAGCATTGTTTAGATGCACTTGGGATGGTTGTTGCATCAACTGTACCAAGTTTGCTAGAGTCTATATCTGGGGATATTCAGCAACTGAAGGGTGGTAAACGCCGGGGACAGATGATTAGCCTCACTAGTCGAAATTCTTCTAAGAATAGTATGCATTTGTTTCCTGTTGTTCTCCATCTTCTTGGGTGCGCTTCACTGAAAAGAAGGGTTGCTAGTCGTCAAGTTCTGCAACAGTTGGCAAATCTGCTTAAACTGGCGGAGTCTCCTTTCCAGGTAATCTGACGGTATCTTTATTACATTATCCAATTGAAAACTATATATAAGGTAAAGTTCTTATTTAGATGAAAAGCAAAAGCTTAGTGCTTCTAAAGCTCGTCCTAGTGTTTGTACCTAGAATTTAACATGGTTCATTTGCAAGACCTCCTAATAATCGTCACCTGGGCCAAATGTTAGCTACCAAGCTAGTACTAAGCTGGTATAACCTCCGAAGTCTGGTAAAGAAGGGGGGATGCATTTGCTTAACTTTCTCTGAAAATTAGGCTGACGGTCTCTCAATGTTGACTGTCTTTTTAAAACCACTTACTCGATACATGGCTCAGTGTTTTAGCTTAGTTTGCTCAAGATTTTGATTCAATATAAACTGAAGATGTGTGCAGAAGATTGGGTTTCTGGTTGGTCCAGGAAGCACTTAACACGATTCTTCCTTTTGGTTGCAGGGTAGAGATGAGTTTCAGATAACACTTTTACGGGTTCTTGAGTCAATAGCAGAGGAGATATCTGTGGTTCAAGAAAGTTCTAGCATTTTTGTTAGTCAGATCCTACCTAGTTTATCTGTTATATACAGAGGAAATAAAGATGGAGATGCCAGATTCTTGTGTCTGAAGATTTTCTTTGATGTGATGGTCATTTTACTGGATGAAGCGTCTGAAAATGACCAAAAGTTGGAGAATTTGAAGTCCATATCTAATTCTTACTTCCTTCCTCTCTACCCATCTTTGATTGAGGATGAGGACCCAATACCTGTGTATGCGCAGAAACTTCTTGTGATGCTCATCGAATATAACCATATAAAAATTGCAGACATTGTCCACATGAAGATTATCTCACAGTGCTTTGAATTTCTTCTTGGTGATTTCTCAACTGCAAATGTCAACAACCTACTGCTCTGCTTGGCTCTTACATCTGCACCAGAACTAGAAACCAAAATTCTCTCCCAACTAAAAGTTGTCAGAAAGCTTGGAAGCCTTTTGGAGTTTGTATGTGCAAAGGAGATGGAAGATTTCATTGAACCTACTCTTCGTTTGTGTAGGGCTTTCCTTTTACGCTCAGTAGGCAGTATGAGAGGGTCTATGTTTGCAAAGGAGCCTGGTCTTTTATATGAAAATTCCTCTGATGGAGCTAGTGCCTTTGATCAAAATGAATGCATCAGAGATATAATGGACTTTGGTGAAAATGTTGGGGTCTTACTAGAACTCACCCGTTTCAATGAGATTAATGTTGCAGATTTAGCTTCTGAATGCTTAATTTTATTGCTCAAGGCAGCTCCGAGGGAAGCTACCACTGGATTCTTGACAAACCTTCCCAAAGTCAGTCTTATCCTTGAGTCATGGAAACAAAGCATATCCCACTTGCTGTTGCAACGGATTCTGATTGCGCTTGGTTATTCTTGTCGACAGTACCTGTCACATGCAATGATATTGTCAATATCTTTGCCTGAGATATCAAAAATCGAAGGGATTGTTTCTCAGGTCAAAAGCTGCACTATACCAGCTCTTGCTGATGCTGCTTCTCGTGCAGCATTGGAGCTTCAGAGACTGCCTCGTTGCATTTGAGTTTCGGAAGGTTAGCGGTTTGCTTTGGTTGTATGCCACATCTTCATCTGCAGTCTTCCATCAGGAGTTACAGGATCATTACAAACCTTCTTCATGGCACGGATTATAACTTACTGAATCTTAAACCACTCCTTTGCACTGAGCGCAGCCAATTGCAGTGTTGAAGCATGTTTTATCTCCCATTTGGGACAGATACATAAACTGCAGCTTGGATCAAACGGAAATTGTGTGGAGAAAAGTGTAGTCATCGACCTTGTGTATAATCCAGTGTATGACAATATCATCCTTAATTTCTTCAATTGAGTGATATTCTTTGTAATATCTTCATGCTGCCTTGGGCACTTCTATATATATATTTCTCCTCACTGCTATTTTATTTCGAAATGCTACTTATTTGGTGGCCATAATAATTCAATTTATGCCCTTCTCCTGGTTCTGCATTTTCTTTTTGTTTCGAGGTTAGGACTTTACGTCCCCGTCCTCTCCCCACCAGCCTAAAAAATGACTTTAAATACTGCCTTGATGTGCAAACGGGAAAATGAAAAAAAACGTTATATCAGTTAGGAAAAATGTGTAATCCCCAAAGGCCAAAACACCTTAGTATTATCCAGAACGGAATAATTTAGAGGTATATAGGACGAGAATCTTTCAGGGAAATATATTCTCTTTGTAATAGTTATTATTAGAATTATTCGACACCACCACTCCACAAAAGATAGAGGGGAATTTAGGAGGAGAGTTGTAGGGAAATTAGAAAAGATACAGCTTTCTCATTACTCTAATCGTTCTTTTGTTTTCTTCTTTTGTATTGTAAACTTAAAAAAGAAAAACATAATAAGCTCCATGTACTTGTCTTGTTAATGAGTATCTAGAATAGTAGAATATATAACAGGCAAGAAGCCAAGAACTTAACAGAGCGACTAACATTTAAAAGTTTCCAGTCACTCTAGTTACTTCTCCAGAATTGCATTATGTTTCAAGTTTTGGCTAAATTTAGTCGTAATTGCATGTATCACCTACATTAACAAAAGAGCGCCAGAATAGCATACACTAATTAACAATTATTCATGTTGTTAAACTAATTCTTACAAGTACAAACTTGGCCTAAAGGTGGAATTATATTATTATACTTCACCCTCTTATTGCATGAAAAAGTGTATAAATAATCAACAAAAAGGTGACCATCAGATTAATCAGACAAACCATCTTACGATAAAGATCCTTCATATGTACTAGGGAGAAATTCAAAAATAACTAGATTTATAAGCAGTCATTCAAAAATAGCTACCGTTTCAAAAGTAATCAAAATTTAGCCACGTTTCATGTAAAAATAAATCTGAACGAAAATACTGTTCAAAATCCGGAAAAATACTCTAGTATAATATACTGGAGTTCCAGCATAATATACCGATCCAGCATAGTATACTGGAGATTGGAGCACCGATACTCCAATCTCCAGTATATTATGCTGGAACTTTCCGCGTGTTGGAGTTCCAGCATAATATGCTGGAAGTTCATATACAGGTGCACCGATCTCCACTATATTATGCTGGAACTTTCCGTGTTGCAGCAAAATAGTGGCTATTTTTCAATGACTTTGCAAACACTGGCTATTTTTGAATGACCAGTCCGAAAATGGCTATCCTGTGCTATTTTTATCTGATTTAAGGGAATTATTAGCACCAGTAGCCCAACTTGTCCAGAGATTAATGGGTTGGGCTACAAACATTTTAGCTCATGGGTCTACTTGGACTGAACCCAAGTTAACCCATTATTTTTTAGAGAAATTTTCAGAAACCACTATGTTTTAGTGATTATTAGTTTGTTATAGCTACCATTTACTAAATTACTTCTTATAGATATGTTTTCAGTTGTTATAGATTGTATTCGATGTATTTTTGCTACTGTATTCATGAATACAGTAGCAAAACTCGGCGGAAAACAGGGGAGTCCCTAAGCAGAGAATGTATTCTACTGTATTCGCGAGCTGTATTCGTGAATACAATAACGAAATCTGAAAAAAGGGTCTTCAGCTGTTTGAAAACGGTAAGTGAATCAACTAACGCGATAGACTCCTAATATAACCCAACAAACTTAATTATAACACACAAAATTTGTATTTCGAGTTATAGAAAGATTCTCAACCGAAAAACACCCTAAAAATAGAGAAATCTTTAGAGATTCAATCCATCCTTTCTTTTTTTAGTGGAATCTTTACTAAAATATTTTTTAATGGTATCTTTACAAATAGATTTTGTCACGACCCAAACCCCGATCCGATCGTGATGGCGCCTCTCATGAAGACAAGGCAAGCCAACTAACCCATTTCGCCTTTTCAGAAAAGTTAATATTAATAAACAGTTTTAGTATAATTAGATAACCACAAACTAAGCAAAAGATTTCTTTTTAAAGTGCGGAATACAGCCCAAACACAGTCCGATACCGGGGTGTCACAAGTCACGAGCATATATTAGAGTATAAATACAACTACAAGGTCTAAAATGTACAAAACAGGATTGATGAACGAAAAGGGAGAAAAGCGGTACTGCGAATGCTGGCAGCCACCTTGCTAAACTTCGATAACTCAGCCTCCGATTAGCACAAAACCCGCTGCTGGGGGAATAAATACCTACATCTGCACACGAGGTGCAAGGAGTAAAGTAAGTACTCCAACTCAGTGAGTAATAAAGGTAAATAACAACTGAGTAGTAAGAAATCACGTAAAGCAACCAACATGCTGTATAGAAGCAGTGTAAAACCCTTTGAGAAAAGTAGTGAAGCTGTGAAATCTTTAGAAATATCTTAGCTTAGTTTAAACCTCTTTTGAAAATGACTTTTTCAACAATTACGCAATGATTGCAAAATAGTTAGTGCCGATAAGCACAGAAAATCCGCCCCTTGGGCACAAATACCACAGTATAACAGGTAAAACGACAAGTAAATATGAAAGATGAACATATAAAAGTTCGCCCCTCGGGTAATATCTCAGAACAGTACCAGCCCCTCGGCTACCTCACAATCACTAGTATCAACCCCTCGGTCTCACTCTTAGAATAGTATCAGCCCCTCGGGCTCACTCTCAGAATAATGGGTACCCGCGCTCACTGTGGGTGTGTAGACTCCAGAGGGACCCCTTACGGCCCAAGCGCTATATCAAGCCACCTCGTGGCATCACCACTCGACACTCGGCCTCACATCGCTCAAGCCACCTCGTGGCGTAAACAAGTATCTCAGGCCCTCGGCCTCTTATCACTCAGTATATCCTCACATATGGACCTCGGCCTCACTCAGTCTGAAAATCATCACAAGCCCCTCGGGCATTAGTAAAACAGTAGTTCTCAGCCCAAAACATTATTTAAATTATCATTTAAGTCTCAAAACTGAGTAAAAATGGCTGAGTTTGTAAAACAGTAGATATCAACAGGACTGAGTTCAAGTAATGAGTCAAAACAGTGAGGAAATAGTGATAAAAATCCTCGAAGGGTTCAAATAATTGGCACGAAGCCCAAATATGGCAATTAGCCCAAATCAGGATGATAACAAATAAGTTTCAGTCAAATACGCGGTAAAATCATCAATCGGGACGGACCAAGTCACAATCCCTAGTAGTAAAAGACCCCACGCTCATAAGCCAGCGCGTGTCTCACCTCATTATAGCACTACGATGTGCAATTCGGGGTTTCAAACCCTCAGGACATCATTTACAATCATTACTCACCTCGAATGGCGAAATCTCTAGCTCGCGACGCCTTTGCCCCTCAAATCGGCCTCCACGCGCATTGAATCTATCCAAAATCAGAACGAATACATCACAATATGCTAAGGGAACAAAGCCCAAGCAAAAAAAAATCAATAACGGGCACAAATCCCGAAATTACCAAAACCCGAGCCCCGGGCCCACTTCTCGAAACTCAGAAATTTTCACATCATTAGATTCCTTATCACCCCACGAGTTCATACATTCTAAAAGTTCTTAATTCCGACCTCAAATGGTTCTTCAAATCCCAATTCAAAAGTTCAAAATCCCAAGCCCTAGTTCTTCCATTTTTAGCTTAGTTCCATGAATTTCTAGGTGGATTTCACAATAATAATCGAGTATTGAGTTCAAAAATCTTACCTCTAGGTGATTCCCCTCGAATCCCTCTTCAATTTCCTTCAACCAACTCTCAAAATGATCAACAATGGAGTAAATGAGCTTCAAAATTGCGGATGAAACGAATTAAAACATTCTGCCCAGGGATTTTCCTCATCTGCGAACAAAAGCCCGCTTCTGCGGTACCGCATTTGCGGTCACCCGTCCGCTTCTGCGGAACTCACTAAAGGGACCAGGTCCCGCATCTGCGAAACAACCTCCGCACTACGACTCCGCAGATGTGGCTAACCTGACCGCTTCTTCGATCCCAGACCATCTCCTCCTTTCCCGCTTCTGCGGCCAAAAACACGCATATGCGACGCTGCACCTGCGGTCCCCAAACCGCAGGTGCAAAAATACCAGAAGCAGCAAAATATGAAGCTGCAATTACACCTCAACTCTTCCGTTAACCACCCGAAATCATCCCGAGGCCCCCGAGACCTCAACCAAAAGCACAAACATAACCCAATACCTTATTCAAAGTTGCTCAAATCGTCAAAATACCTCAAACAACATCAAATCTACCAAATCACATCAGATTCAAGCCTAAGTTTCAAAAATCTTCCGAAATACGCTTTCGATCAAAAACCCAACCAAACCACGTCCGAATGACCTAATATTTTGCACACACATACCAAATGACATAACGAAGCTACTGCAACTCTCGGAATTCCATTCAGACTCCCGGATCAAAATCTCACCTATCAACCGAAAATCGCCAAAATCTCAACTTCACCAATTCAAGCCTAGTTCTACTCCGGTCCTCCAAAACCAATTCCGATCACGCTCCTAAGTCATCAATCACCCAATGAATCTAACCAAATCATAAGAATTTCATTCCAAGATCGTATACAAATAAGTCAACTCTTGGTCAAACCTTTCAAATTTAAAGCTTTCATCTGAGACTGTTCTTTCAAATCCATTCCGATTTTCCTAAAAACCAAAACCAACGATCTACATCAGTCATAATACATTACACGGGGCAAATCATGCCCGGGAACTGGTGATCAAGTGCAAAAGCTCAAAACGACCGGTCGGGTCGTTAAATCCTCCCCCACTTAAACACACGTTCGTCCTCGAACGTACCCAAAGTTGTTCTAAAAGCCAACCAATCGCTGAATAACCTTACCATGCATATACCCGGGGGTGATCCTACGTCACCCTATCTCATATAGGTCCGATAACACATTGCAACTGAAATTACATAATCCAGTCTGCCCCATAAGCTATAGAACCACATTTCTATTTCTGAAACCATCAATACGATCCAAACCTCACACCTATAATCTGAATAGACTCGAACCAGCTGTAATAACCCATGCCTGCAACCTCGGGAGCAATCCTATGATATACCACATAACTCAAACACTCGTAGCGATAACTTCTATTCACAGCAGCTGCCCACAACTACCGAATACTGGTAGAAAACCTCTTATCAACTTAAGTCTCATTCCAACACTTCCATATACTGCTAACGATAAATGAAAAACGCACTAAACCATGACCATTTCTCAGGTCAACCATTCATGAAGCTACTTCTCCCCTGACAAATACCATAGCAAATTTCTGAGCCGAACCTCGATCTTGTCCTTCCAACATGCTGAAATCGAATCCGTTCGTATTCATCAATGATCCCAATGATCTCCTCTAACCCAACACACCACTTTGGTGACATGACACATCAATAGAGGCCTAAGACATAACTGGCATAATACGCGCACCAATAAGCAACGGTCTGAACATACTCAAATCATGAAAATGACTCAAATGAAAGAGCTGTACCACAAGCTCACCCGTACCACCACAACACAAGGCTGAGGACCCATCTCACATCATAGAAATAGAACCCCCGAATCTAATCCTCAAGGTCATATCTCCACATAGCTTCGCTGCAAAATGCGCGATCCTATCCAAACACTGTTCCACATGAAACACCTCAAGTTACTATGCTCGTAATTGACAACCATGCACAATTTGACACCTGGAACCAAAGCAATTCACTACACCCACGGTAAAACAAGGAACATATACCACACAGACTTGATAGGACGTAACCGATACGCCATGCACCGAGCAACACCCAATTACTTTTCCCGCTCGACTTCCACTATGAACCCCAATAGAACCGCACCATATGTGCCCATAACCAACAATTCATAACGTCTCGTAACATAGAAAGGCAACTCATAGATCTCCCCGGGTCACTAGTAGACTCAACAACAGTCGAATCGACACATCACTCAACAATGCAATTCGGAGCCAACCAAGCCGACTCAAGTTAGAACACACATCCACATTGGCCTACCAACAAACTCTTTATCAAGGGAAAACCTGAAGCTGTTTCTTTCAACTCCTTAACTCTGCCGGCGCCATAGGATACGGTGCCTGGCACCAAATCAATACCGAAATTGACAACCCTGCCCGGCGACATGCCCGACCACAAGAAACACATCCGAAAAGTCCCTCACCACCAGAACTGGATCAATATAAGGAGCCTCAACATTGACACTCATCATAAGAGACCAAGTAAGAAAGAAAAATCCTTCCCAGCCGTCCACTGAGTCTTCGAAATGTAAAACCACTCTACCAGGGCATAATTCAACGCACCTCGCTATTCAACCCGTGGCATTCCCGGCATAGCCCATAGCGCAATAGTCCAGAATAACCCAACACGGAGACAACCAGCCTAAACCCTAATATCACATCCAAAATCTAACATACCAAGCAAAGAAAGATCCACTCGGGCCTCCAAATCCCGGCAGTTGCCAAACAATGCCGATACACGCGATCTACAACTACATCATAGCCTGAATATGAGAACTTCCGTCTCCACATCCACACGACACATGAATCACCATATTCGATCCCAATTTCGCTGCCCGAACACATGCCACACCTTTAATACCCAATCATCCCATGATAGATACTCTAAAATTTCCCTGTGCCAATAAGAAATCCCGAATATCACCAGTCGATCTAATAAGGAAATGCCGCAATACTACCGAAGTGCCATTAACTTAATCACATTGTCTTTTTTGAAACATATACCCTCGTCAAATCACCCCAAATTAGCACTACCACTTCCTTAATCATCTGAAACTGCTTGTGCTACCTAAGAATTCATGACTTTCCGTTCAGAACTGAACCGTAACCTTCCACACGCAATTGTCAATCCTCCACAACCTACCGCATATACCATACCATCTCAGGATAACATGAGAACTTCATCTTCCTTCCGAGCCACAAAAAACTACGTACTCAATTGGTCAAGAACTTTCCATTGGTCCCAATCTAGAAGGAAAATCACTATACATCCCATGCTCTGCATGCCCATAGAAAATATACATCTCCAAAACCGTGGTAAAAACCATCAAGAACTCTCCGAGTTCCCTTTGCACAAATTAGACATGTCAGGACTGAATCCTTCTAACTCGATCGAGCTAAGCAAAGCCATCAAAATCTAAGAGCATCGCCGCAAAATACCTGAAAGAACTTATTACCTCGAACACACACCAGGAATTAATCATATCCTTACTATACCGATTCGGTATACTATCAAGCTACTCCATCTATCTAACTTTCCTTCTAATTCATCTTCAACTTGATATTCTCTATTACTGTAGCACCAAAATTTCTCATACCAGGATTACCACACGAGACCCAAGCATAAAACCACACTGTCTAAGACTCATAAGCCGCTGAATACTCTCTTAAATATTCCCAAAAGCACCACATTCGAAATACTTTGCTCTGAAGAACTTCCTGCGAATCTAAATCCGTTACCTCCTGATACTAATACATAGAATCCCACAATTAATATAGAAAACACCACAAGTCTTGACATCTTCCAATGAAACTTAGTTTCTAACCGCATATGCGACTTTGGAATACTCAATTGATATAGGTAGACTCTTGAACACATTAGAACCATTCTCGCAAGTCTTCTACTAACAACTCAAGACATTCCGTGATTCTTACACACTTATGAAACATACTATGCACCTTGTTAAGAATTTTTTTCCCTTTACCCGAGCCATCCTCGGTCTCAATTCTTGTAGGCCATAACTGATTCACCCGAAGGACTCAAACTAGAACCGACATAGCACCTAGCCGTGTAATCAACATCAGACTCCCCCACTTGGCTCGAAGCCATAGATCAAAATACACTCAATAACTCATAACACTTATATTAGATTGATGCCACAATACTATAGTGAGATTAAACTCGAATCCTTTGTAAGCTTGTGAAAACACAGATCATCTAGTACTTAAATCTTCGGCAAACCTCACACTCATTCTCGCAACAGTTAAACTCACTCTCTCAAATGACCCAAATTAAATTCACACATATGTTTCACTTGCACATGAGATCTTCTAACAGTCACATAGGGGTCTCACCACCCAGAACACTTTGCGAAGATAATCCACCTGCTTTGCCTTCAATTAACATTTCCATATACCTTCCACCGTCATAAACTATACGCAGTCACTTAGTCTTCTTGAGTCTAAACTCATACCGCAACATGACATTTACTTCACTCTCAATTGGGAAACGTGAAAAGATCTTTCACACGCCCATAACTCGGGGCTATACCTCAAATCAAGATGGAATTCTAGCACCTAATAGTTCTTCTATCCCCCAGCAGGCCTTCCTCGTTACTTCCAAGTCATATAGATACATCTCGCAGTACTAACATACTCATCACATAGTTACCTAACCGTCACAACCACTAATAGGGACAATACAGAATATATAAGTTCAAAACACTTGCTCACACAATCAGCACCTCGGTGCTCAAGCCATAGGCAAAGATCCGGCCTCAAGTCCTCTAGACTGGCCCAATATCAACTCACAGAGATCATATCTCGCTTTTCGATTAGGGAATCACAAGCCATCAAGGCACATCTAATACTGAGCGCTCATGCGCGCATACGAACACGTGGAAGGAATTTCAAGAGTTACTTTTCAAGCTGAATCAAGGACGCACATAGGAATTCAAGAATGTGAAGTTATTTCCTAAAGGTTATGCAGCCTCTCGAGGATAAATACAGACGTCTCTGTACCGATCCGCGAGACTCTACTAAACCTGCTCAAGAGTCGTGAGACCTATGTAACCTAGGCACTGATACCAACTTGTCACAACCCAAACCCCGATCCGGTCGTGATAGCGCCTCTCGTGAAGACAAGGCAAGCCAACTAACCCATTTCGCCTTTTCAGAATAGTTAATATTAATAAATAGTTTTAGTATGATTAGATAACCACAAACTAAGCAAAAGATTTCTTTATAAAGTACGGAATACAACCCAAACACAGTCCAATACCGGGGTGTCACAAGTCACGAGCATCTATTAAAGTATAAATACAACTACAAGGTCTGAAATGTACAAAACAGGACTAATGAACGAAAAGGGAGAAAAGCGGTGTTGCGAATGCTGGCAGCCACCTTGCTAAACTCCGATAACTCAGCCTCCGATCAGCACAAAACCCGTTGTCGGGGGAATAAATACCTGCATCTGCACACGAGGTGCAGAGAGTAAAGTAAGTACTCCAACTCAGTGAGTAATAAAGGTAAATAACAACTGAGCAGTAAGAAATCACGTAAACCAACCAACATGCTATATAGAAGCAGTGTAAAACCCTTTGAGAAAAGTAGTGAAGCTGTGAAATCTTTAAAAATATCTTAGCTTAGTTTAAACCTCTTTTGAAAATGACATTTTCAACAATTACGCAATGATTACAAAACAGTTAGTGCCGATAAGCACAGAAAATCCGCCCCTCGGGCATAAATACCACAGTATAACAGGTAAAATGACAAGTAAATATGAAAGATGAACATATAAAAGTTCGCCCCTCGGGTAATATCTCAGAACAGTACCAGCCCCTCGGCTACCTCACAATCACTCGTATCAGCCCCTCGGGCTCACTCTTAGAATAGTAATAGCCCCTCGGGCTCACTCTCAGAATAATAGGTACCCGCGCTCACTGTGGATGTGTAGACTCCGGAGGGGCCCCTTACGGCCCAAGCGCTATATCAAGCCACCTCGTGGCATCATCACTCGGAACTCGGCCTCACATCTCTCAAGCCACCTTGTGGCATAAACAAGTATCTCAGGCCCTCGGCCTCATATCACTCAGTATATCCTCACATATGGCCCTCGGCCTCACTCAGTCCGAAAATCATCACAAGCCCCTCGGGCATTAGTAAAACAGTAGTTCTCAGCCCAAAACATCATTTAAAATATCATTTAAGTCTCAAAACTGAGTAAAAATGGCTGAGTTTGTAAAATAGTAGATATAGACAGGACTGATTCAAGTCATGAGTCAGAACAGTGAGGAAATAGTGATAAAAATCCCCGAAGGATTCAAATAATTGGCACGAAGCCCAAATATGACAATCAGCCCAAATCAGGATGATAACAAATAAGTTTCAGTCAAATACGCGGTAAAATCATCAATCGGGACGGACCAAATCACAATCCCCAGTAGTAAAAGACCCCACGCTCATCATCCAATGCGTGTCTCACCTTAATATAGCACTACGATGTGCAATCCAGGGTTTCAAACCCTCAGGACATCATTTACAATCATTACTCACCTCGAACCGGCGAAATCTCTAGCTTGCGACGCCTTTGCCCCTCAAATCGGCCTCCACGCACGTCGAATCTATCCAAAATCAGAACGAATACATCACAATATGCTAAGGGAACAAAGCCCAAGCGAAAAAAAATCAATAACGGGCACAAATCCCGAAATTACCAAAACCCGAGCCCCGGGCCCACTTCTCGAAACTCAGAAATTTTCACATTATTAGATTCCTTATCACCCCATGAGTTCATACATACAAAAATTTCTCAATTCCGACCTCAAATGTTTCTTCAAATCCCAATGCAAAAGTTCAAAATCCCAAGCCCTAGTTCTTCCATTTTTAGCTTAGTTCCATGAATTCCTAGGTGGATTTCACAATAATAATCGAGTATTGAGTTCAAAAATCTTACCTCTAGGTGATTCCCCTCGAATCCCTCTTCAATTTCCTTCTACTAGCTCTTAAAATGATCAACAATGGAGTAAATGAGCTTCAAAATTGCGGATGAAACGAATTAAAACATTCTGTCCTGAGATTTTTCGCATCTGCGAACAAAAGCCCACTTCTGCGATACCGCATTTGCGGTCACCCGTCCGCTTCTGCAGAACTCACTAAAGGGACCAGGCCCCGCATCTGCGAAACAACCTCCGCATCTGCGACTCCGCAGATGCGGCTAACCTGACCGCTTCTGCGATCCCAGACCATCTCCTCCTCTCCCGCTTCTGCGGCCAAAAACACGCATATGCGATGCCGCACCTGTGGTCCCCAAACTGCAGGTGCAAAAATACCAGAAGCAGCAAAATCTGAAGCTGCAATTACACCTCAACTCTTCCGTTAACCACTCGAAATCATCTCGAGGCCCCCGGGACCTCAACCAAAAGCACAAACATAACCCAATACCTTATTCAAACTTGTTCAAATCGTCTAAACACCTCAAACAACATCAAATCTACCAAATCACATCAGATTCAAGCCTAAGTTTCAAAAATCTTCAGAAATATGCTTTCGATCAAAAACCCAACCAAACCACGTCCGAATGACCTAAAATTTTGCACACACATCAAAAATGACATAACGAAGTGACTGCAACTCTCGAAATTCCATTCTGATGCCCGGATCAAAATCTCACCTACCAACCGGAAATCGCCAAAATCTCAACTTCGCTAATTCAAGCCTAGTTCTATTCCGATCCTCCAAAACCAATTCCGATCACGCTCCTAAGTCATAAATCACCCAATGAAGCTAACCAAATCATAAGAATTTCGTTCCGAGATCGTATACAAATAAGTCAACTCTTGGTCAAACCTTTCAAATTCAAAGCTTTCATCAGAGACTGTTCTTTCAAATCCATTTCGATTTTCCTAAAAATCAAAACCAACGATCTACATCAGTCTAATACATTACACGGGGCAAGTCATGCCTGAGAACTGGCGATCAAGTGCAAAATCTCAAAATGACCGGTCGGGTCGTTACAGATTTATATATTGAAATTATATAATTACAATGAATAGAGTTAAATACATAAAAATACATTGAATACATGAAGTATATCAGGTCATCTATAATGCAAAAACATATGAATACATATTGCAGATACATTTGAATACATATATACATCTGAATACATAAATTATATTAATTAAAAAATATATGAATACATTCATGGAATACAACGAGACAATGAATACAATGAAATACATGGAATATAACGAGATACATTGAAATACAGTAAAAAAAAGACAATGAATACAATGAAATACATGGAATACAACGAGATACATTGAAATACAATGGAAAAAAAGGTAACAGACTCTTCAAGTTCCTCAGCCCTAAACTCCGTCCCCAATCCACTGATATCCAGGCTGCCGCCGTGTGGAGAGTCGCCACCGATTAAATGAAGACAGTTGTTAAAGAAGCACCAATTTAAAGGATTAAATGGAAACTAGAGACAGAACTTCTTCAGATCTTACAAGGCAAACATGAACAATCAATGCAAAATCTAAGAAAAATTTAGAATGTGTAACACAACTGTGTGAAAGAAATTGCCGGCCGGAGGAAGGGGTTAGGGGTGACACAACAAAGAAGGGGGAAGTGGTCGCCATCCGAATTTGTCGTTGGCGGAACACAGCCCCTGCTAGGGTTTCTAAAAGCAGGGGAGGAGAAAA
The DNA here is from genome assembly GCF_000715075.1 of Nicotiana tabacum. Classification (NCBI taxonomy): domain Eukaryota; kingdom Viridiplantae; phylum Streptophyta; class Magnoliopsida; order Solanales; family Solanaceae; genus Nicotiana; species Nicotiana tabacum. The sequence continues at coordinate 46,164,393 of NC_134084.1, forward strand.
CCAGGAGAAAAAGAGAAGAAATAGGAAATAAAGGAGGAGAGAGGGAAGAGAGAGGGAGAGAGAAAAATAATACACAGCGTATTTAATGGCTTAAAGATAGGAAGTGGTCATAAATAGATATTTTGCTATAATAATTAAAAGGTACCTATAGGAGATAATTTTTTAAAAGGGTATTTATTTATAATAAATAAGGTATCAACCTTTGCTATAATAAGTAAAATTTCCTATTTTTTATAGCCCATTCTGACCCATGAAGTAACCCAAAACAACCCATGAAGCTAATAAAGGTAAAAATTTGCATGGGGCGCACTATTTGGTCTTAATTTATACCCGTTTTGTTTTTCCGTTTGCATCCGTACCCATTTTTTTGTTAAAAGCATTTTGAAAGGACGATTTTTCCCTTCTTTAATAAAATACTATTGACAAACTGCTGGAAAAAAACTTAAGCATGTTTAGGCTGATGTTTTAGCAAATGAACTAAAAAACTTTAGCTTGTTTAGACTGAAGTATCGGATAAAACTCAGGACAAAACTGTAGACTGCGTTACAAAAATTTAGCATGTTTTGGTATGAAGTTTTAACAAATGAACTAAATAACTTCAGCATGCATTAGCAAAAACACTTTAGAAAATTACATATTACAAGACAATAATTTAAGCATGTTTAGTCTGAAGTTTTAGCAAATGAACTAAAAAACTTAAGCATGTTTAGTCTAAAGTTTTAGCAAATGAACTAAATAACTTCAGCATGTTTTGTCTGAAGTCTTAACAAATGAACTAAATATCAGCATGCATTAGCAAAAACTCATTAGAAAATTACATACTGCAAGATAAAAACTTAAGCATGTTTAGTCTGAGTTTTACCAAATGAACTAAAAAACTTAAGCATGTTTATTCTGAAGTTTTAGCAAATAAACTAAATAACTTAAGCATGTTTAGTCTGAAGTTTTAGCAAATGAACTAAAAAACTTAAGCATATTTAGTCTGAAGTTTTAACAAATGAACTAAATAACTTCAGCATGTTTAGATTGAAGATTCAGATAAAACTCATGACAAAATTGTAGACTGCAGGATATATAACTTCAGCATGCATTAGCATGAACTTTTAGCTTCAATGTGAAACAACTTCATGCTATATTAGCATGAAGTTTTAGCTTCAACATGAAACAACTTCATGCTACATTAGCATGAAGTTTAAGCTTCAACGTGAAACAACTTCATGCAAGTGTGATTCTGAAGATGAATCTGGATAACTTTATAATTTTTTGATAAAGCTGCTGAGAGAAGAGGAGGAGATCTTTTTTCACAAATGAGGTTGCAGATCACGCGATTAATGCGTGATGCATGTTTTATATCTTTTATTAAGGGTGTAATTATCATATTATTATGGATTTTTTGTCAGTTGTCTACCAAATCAATAATTTTTAAAAATAGGGTACATGTTAAAAGGTGGCACAAATATAGGACACAGCTGCAAATCTCCTAAAATAAAGGGATCTCAACCCAACTTATCTAGAAATTTACGTAGTTGCCCCATCATTAGTTTTTGTATCTAAGTTCAATTTTCTGTTTTTTCGTTTTTCTGCACCACCCACCCCCAATCCCCCCCCTCACAATTTTTTTTACCTTTTTTTTTGTATTTTCTGTTTTCTATTTTTCATTTTTCTGCACCACCCACCCCCCCCCCAGGCATTTTTTGTCCCTTCTAATTTTTTTATTTTTTAGTTTACAGGTTCGAACTTTTACGAGTTCAAAAGTTATGAGTTCAGAGGTTTATGTGTTTGGAAGTTTGCGGAAGTAGAAATTATAGAGTTTACGGGTTCAAAAGTATAGCGGTTCAGAAATTTATGAAATTTGTGGGTTCAGAAGGTTGTTTGTTTGAAAGTTGATGGCTTCATGTTTATTGTATCTAAATTATTTGTGAATACTCGAATTTATTTTCCTTAATTTGCATACCAAATACCGAAAAATGAATGAGATTACTACTTGTTTTTCAAGAATACTTTTCACAAAAAATATTTTCCGTTATACCAAACACACCCTTAATGTAAATATGAATAATTTTGTAATTGAGTTGTAGTGAAATTTACTTATTTAGAAATAACATAAAAGATTTTTTTCAACTTACACATTTTAAATACTAATTGTTGTTTAAGAAAATATATTTTGATTCTCAAAATACTAATAGTATTTATTTACCTTTTATACATAGGTGTATAAAAGGTTTATGCAAGATGAACATGGTTCTAAAACATGAGTCAAGTTGGGCGGGTTGGGATATGACCCATTGTTTAGCCCATCTTGACCCAACCCATCTTAGTCCAAGTACATTTTGGACTGGGTTAGGAAATAACCCATTTATTGACCTAACCCATCTTGACCCGCCCAAATTCAGTCCAACCCGCCCATTTGCCACCCCTAAATTTTGCACACAAGATGGTTAATTTTTGGGCAAAGAGCGTTAAAGCGGCATAGCTTCGCCCCTCCGGTTACGGTGGGAGAGGAAGAAAAGGTAGCAACTAATCGTTAAAGGCAACAAAAGAAAGAACAATGAAGAAACAAGTAGCAACAAAAGGAAGAAAAAGAAGATGAAATAATTGAGAAAATTTGGGGGGGGGGGAATCGAGTTAGCTCAATATATAATCTTAGATACGATGCTTAAGGGTAAGGTAGCACCACTAGATAACCCTCTATCCCACCTACCCCATCTTTAGCCTAAACGTAAAAGCTGAATAATCCTAGCAACTCCTAAGTGATCCCAAGACGTGCATATGACCTACATTTAAGAGTGGCAAACGGGTGGATTGGGTCGAATATGAGACGGTGTTTACCTTGAAAAATGGTATTTACAATTATATTTGATTTATGATTCTAAAAATATGTGATTTATCTTGATACTAGTTGTTAGGCAAATAATGCTAAGTGTAAATGAGTAAGAAATGATAAGCAAACCAGCATGGTCACAAAGTTGAAGGCCTTGAGTTCGGCAATATGGGACCCTGAGGGTAGACTTTAAAGGCTGATGATGAGCAATAAATGAACGATGAATGAACAATGATAGAATAAGCAATAAATGTGTACAACAATTGTTTAAGCAAAGAGCAGAGAAATGTTGTATTGTATTCAATATGTTATGCGTCCTCTACAAGATGATAGGGGTCCCCTTTATATGGGGGCGGGGGTATGCTATTGGTACAGATGTATAATGGCTCAGTATTGATTTGTCCTATTCTTGCAGGCCCTGTTAGTTCCGATCACATGCCCTTGGGAATTTCCCGCTTTTCCATAATGGTCATCGATTCTCATGCTGCCTCGGGGTATGCTATGATGAGTCTCGGTATACTTTCTCGAGGTGGGTGCTTCAGGGATAATCCCTGGATCGTGCTCCGATCCTATCGAGGCTGGGCTCGAAGTACCATAAAAGCCTCAAAATTGGCCTTCATTGATTTTGACCGTATACAGATAGTCCCCGTGTTCCTTGGAATGAAATAACAAGGAACAATTTGAATTCTCCAACTCTCTAATACCTTTATCATTACGTCAATTATGCCATGTGAGCAGTTAATGTGACCAAAAAGGAATGTTCAAAAGTCACGTTCGTACGGCTTTTGAAAAGTCTCGAATTGATGTCAACGGTCGGGCGTACTTTGGCTTTCTCCAGCGCGCACTACTGGACCCTATAAATACTCCAATCCTTCTCTCTTTACTCTTCATCATATCTCCAAACTTCCAACATATCTTCTCACTTCTTTTTTGTGTTCGTCTCTCATCTAGTTTTTTTCTTTTCCTCTAAGATTTTGCACTAAAAATGGCGAAGACCTCTAGAACTATTTCCCAAGATGACAAAGCTTCTTCATCTTCACGATCGTCCAAGGATAAGACCAGAGTACCTCCTTGACTTGAAGAGTGCATACTTGGACCCTGTGAAACATCCTCCGATTTCACGATTGATAAGCCTTCTTCCAAACCGGGGCGATGCGAACCCATGTCCCGGTATATTAGCCTGATAACCGACTTGGGAAGGTGAAAACGGATTGCCGCTGGGGAGAGGCGGTGCAAGTGGAGATTCCTTATCGGGAGGAAGATGTAATGAAACACAAACTTGGTTTCCTTAGTGTATATACATATCCTTTTACCCTAGGTCCGGTAGAACCATCCTCGCCATCGATAGACCCCGTAATCCTTGATTTCTGTGGACAATACTAGGTGACGCTCGGTCAAATTCATCCATCATTCTGGTGCATTGTCTACATTATTAGGCACTTTGCAAACATGACTGAGGGGGATTCCTTTTACCCTTGACCATCTGATTAGGATGTACAACCCCCGACTTTATCGAGGCAGCCCGATTAAGCTTCAGTATCGGACTCTAAAGGCTTTCTTTTCCTGTACCGATGAAGGCAATGATAGGGGTGGATGATTCACTTTGTCCGAGTTAGGATTTCGGATCTAATTCCTGTTGAAAGGATGCCATTCCTCGAGGAATGGAACATAAATTGTAAGTGAATATGTCGATTAGATATTTTTTCTTTCATTTGGACCATTTTCCCTCTTGAACTAACTTCCTTTGTTGGTGCAGCTGTTAAGTGGTACCCTGGCGCAGTTAAGGATCTTTCAGGCTGGGTTCGCCAACTTGATTCGACTTACCCGTATGCTAAGCGTGTATGGCGAGATCTAACCAAGGCCCAATGGGAAGCTAAAAACCATGGTGAGGTTTCTCTTCCGCAGTAGTTGAGTTCATTACAGGAGGTACACCTTAACCGTATTCTAAACTTTCATAACTGTCTTTTGCGTTTGTGCAGGCTTGGGATATGCCTCTTTGATGAGGGAAGACTCCTCCGGGGAGGCAGATACCTCAAGTCTTGCCAAGGAGACGAAGAGAAAGAGAAAATCACCGACTAAATCCTCGAAGCCAAAGAAGGCGAAAGCTCAAAAGCCTAAGGTTGATTCAGCGGCCCTAACTTCAGAAGTAGCAGAGGGCCCCCGAGCGGGGGTGAAGAGAAGGATGACTCACTGCAGGCGCCCCGGGGAAGAGTAAGCGCGTCTACTTCAGATCTTGCTGAGCCGATGGCTGTTGAGCCGAAGGCTTCCAAATCGAAAGTCACTGATGTTGTCCCACCTCGGGCCGAAGAGGATCTTGTGGGTGATGTCCTTGAGCCGATCGATGGCCAGAACATTTCTCGAGCTGAGGGACGTTCAGTAGATGAGTTAGGGGCCCCCAGCTCTGAGGCTCCTTGGAGGCAAGAGAAGGACCCGAGCGATCCAGCCTGGGTTATTGATGTGGGTGACTCTCCACCAGGTTTGGCATCCCTTCCGAGGGTGATAAGCAATGCCTATAATAGAGAGACATCCGATGCGGGGGCATCCCTCGGGGGGAATGATGTATTTGAAGGGTTTTTCACTAGGGTCGAAGAAAACCCCAAGCTTAACGCCTTGCTCATTTTCGAGGAAGCCGAGAGGCTATGTAAACAGGTAATCCTTTGCCGACTTTGCTATGAGTTTCAATCCCCATCTTCCTGATTTTGTTTTTTTATACTTTTAGGATATAACGCTTTATAATCGGGCCTTAGCTAAGTCCCAAGCTGAGTCGACTCGCTATGACGAAGAGTGTGGGAGGCTTTTATTAGAGGCCGGTGAGCTCAGAGCTCTTTTTACCAAAAAGGAGGAAGAACTTAATGACCTTCGGGCTCGTTTTGAGACGGTGTCTCAAGAGATACCTATCTTGTTGAGCAGGTAATACAGTCTTTGCATGTTTTTATTTCCATGCTTGTTTGACCTTAGCATTTAACAAGTTTAGGTTGATCTTTGCAACTTGAGAAGAAAAATGTCCTGGTCAGGGAGGGGCTCAAAGCCAGGGAAATTGAGATTCTCGGACTTAAGCAGCGTATGGACGAGATAGCCTCCGAGAGAAATACCCTCCAGGGGAAGTTGACTTCAGTTGAGAGTTGTTTTCAGGATGTGAGAGCAGATATCGGTAAGTATAAGGATCTTTATGCTGAATCGGTTGCCGCAATTTCTCAGCCAAGTCCGAAGCTGATATGCTCATATCCTTGTACAGAAAAGATGCTACTGCTGCAAATGCTCGGGCCAGGAAGGTCTCTGAAGATGCCAAGTTTAAACTGACTTGAGCCCTGGAGCGTGCCTGATTAGGATCTTAGAGACAGGCTCTCGAGGATGTATATATAAGGGGCATTGATTTGTTTGCTGAGATCGAGAGGGTGAAGATCCTAGAGAAAGAATCAACAACTCTGCTTTCTTCTGATGATGGTTCAGCCAGTGGTTCGACCAGCGGGTCTGAGGAAGATGAAGGTGAAGGTGAAGTCCCCGAGGAGGAGGTCGTTGATGTGCCGAGGGTTGAGGACCAAGCCATTGAAGGCAGAACTTTTGAGGGGGCTCCATCCGGTCAAGTGACCCCTGCGATAGATTAGGCTTTTATTTGTCCCTCTCTAGGTGTGAGCCTTGTAAATACATATTTTATAAATATAAGAATTTCTTTATTTTGCCTTTGATTCGTGTTGAATCCAAGTGTTTGACTCTAACGATTAGTTCTGGTATCAGACTCGGAATATAATAAACCCTTAGGTTTTTAATTGATTGATATAGCATTTCTTAAAGTCCTTTGTTACCCTCGGACTAAGCTTCTGATGCGAACTTAGGTCACCGGGACTTTTGAGTCCAAGTTGGGTGAGAGACGGGTCTCGATTTTTGAAATAAAGCTAGACTTTTTAGGCTTCATTGATAATCCTCGAGTGAGAATTTTCTCGAACTCAGGTAGCCTTTGGACTCAGCAACTGGATGAGCGTCCGCTTGCTTATCTGAAAATAAAGATAGCTTTTAGGCTTTTACCAATAGTCCCCGAGTGAGGACTTACTAGAATCGGGCAGCCTTTGGGCTCAATAGTCGAGTCAGCGTTTGCTCGAACATGGAATAAATATAGCCCTAAGGCTTTATTAGTAGTCCCCGATTGAGAGCTTGCTCGAACTCGGGTAGTCCTTGGGCTCTTTAGACTGGCCCTTAAGCTTTTACGCATTGGCCCTTAGGCTCTTACGCATTGGCCCTTAGGCGCTTTAAGATGGCCCTTAGGCTCTTACGCATTGGCCCTTAGACTCTTTAGGCTGGCCCTTAGGCTCTTACGCATTTGCCCTTAGGCTCTTAAGGATGGCCCTTAGGCTCTTATGCATTGGCCCTTAGGCTCTTTTTAGATTGGGTCGATGAGACCTCTAATATGGCTATAATTTTCCCTCATTTTGGCCAAAGATTTTTTGAAGTTTTGATTATGCCTTGTCATGTTTTATGTTCGTCCGAGTCTTCGACGGCTCAAATGAGAACCTCGATTATGAGTCGATATGTGATGACAGCTGAGTACCTCGGGAGGTTTGCTGGAAGGATGATTGTTTTCGAAGCCTTTTATTTGTTCGGAGATGATATTATCGAAGCTCCTTTGATTATGCCGAGGGTAGCCTGATTAACCGGTTCTTTCGAAATATTTTCGAAGTATTTGGAGGCCTTTAGTTTTGTGGCGGCAGTCGGACGTCTCCAAGTCGCGTTAATTCGACCGTAGCCTTTCAGTTCGAGTGTAGTCTTTATGTTTGGCCGTAGCCTTTTGTCCACGTGTGTGGTGACCTTGCTGTCTATATCGAGGTTTTAGGGGTATTATAAGTTCGATATATAGCCTTGGCCTTAATATTGAGGTTATGCCTTTTTAAGGTCTTACAGATTTGGTGTTGCCATTGAGGGCTTACAAACTTGAAGTTGCCTGATTGAGGTCTTATGAATTTGATTTTTTGATGGCTCGATAAACTGACTGTTGATGATAGTCCCCGGGTGTTCGAGGGTTTGTGGCCTTTGAGCCGTCTTATAAGAAAGCAGTGAACTTCTTTGAGGCACAAAGTGTTTTTGCTAAGCAAAAGGGCTTCCTCAATCACTTGATATATGCGTACATTTTTTTTGCCTTTGGAGGATCAACTATTCTACATGGACACGGTTCATTTGACCGTTTGGCCCAATACAACATTCTCTTATCGAGGTCCTCCTAGGTGTAGTTCGGTTTTTTCCAAGAGGTGACCTCTTCCCGGGGTGATGTTCCCCAGTAATTGAGGTTGGTCGAAGAGAAGCCTTGAATATTTGATGAATTCTCCTTGGGAAGAATATGGATGTTTCCTCATTAAAAACCTCTCCGGTAAAGCCGTTCGGGATAAAATCCAATCTTAAGGGAAAAAGAGCGCAACACATGCTTTAAAACCCGAGGTTTTCGAGTTGAAGGGTACTTCGGTGCCTTTCGTCGAACACTTGTAAGAAAATAGTGCGAGTCATAAAGCGAAAAAGGGAGAAGGTTATACCTTAGCAATAATATCGTTTGAGCATCGATATGTTCCAATTTCTTGGAAGTTGCTCGCCTTCCATGGTGCCAAGTTTGTAGGACCCCTTGACTACTATTCTGAGGACGCGGTACAGTCCTTCCCAGCTTGGGCCTAGCTTCCCTTCATTTGGGTTTCGAGTGTTGAGGGTGACTTTCCGTAGGACTAAGTCACTGACTCCGAAGTATCGGAGGTTTCTTCTCCTGTTATAATATCTCTCGATCCTTTGTTTTTGGGCAGCCATTCGGACTAGTGCAGCCTCTTGCTTTTCATCTAGTAGCTCGAGGGCTATAGTCATGACCTCGCTGTTCGAGTCCTCAGTGGCATGCCAAAATCTGGTGCTTGGCTCTCCGGCCTCGATCAGTATCAGATCCTCGAACCCGTATACCAAAGAGAACGGTGTCTCTCCTATGCTTGACTTTGAAGTTGTTCGGTATGCCCATAGTACTTCGGGCAATACATCTTTCCATTTTCCCTTCGCATTTTCTAACCTCTTCTTCAAGTTTTGGATGATAGTCTTGTTTGTGGACTCAACCTGTCCATTCGCACATGGGTGATAGGGTGTTGACATGATTCTCTTGATCTTATGGTCTTTGAGGAATTTCATCACCTTGCTGCCTATGAACTGCTTCCCATTATCACATGCAATCTCGGAAGGGATCCCAAATCGGCATATGATATGATCCTGGATGAAGTCAATGACTTCCTTTTGTCTTATCTTCTCGAAGGCCTGTGCTTCCACCCATTTCGAGAAGTAGTCAGTCATAAATAGAATAAATCTGGCTTTACCTGGTTCCATTGGTAAGGGGCTGACGATGTCCATCCCCCATTTCATGAACGACCATGGTGATAAGACTGAATGCAGCTATTCACCAAGTTGGTGAATCCTTGGTGTCCTTTTCCATGTTGTCCCAATAGTAGCCTGCCCTGATCACCTTTCAAACTAAAGAATCGGCACCGAAATGATTTCCACAAGTGCCCTTATGGATTTCTCGAAGTACGTAATCGATGACTCCCGATCCCAAGCATACTGCTAGAGGTCCGTCGAAGGTCCTTCTATATAGTGTTCCATTCTCGACGAGTGAAAATCGAGCTGCTTTGGCTCAGAGGGCCCTCGATTCTTTTGGATCCGTGGGCAGCTTCCCATTTTTCAAATAGTCGATATATTTATTCCTCCAATCCCATGTTAGACTTGTCGAGTTGATCTCGGCATGGCCCTCTCCGATTACCAATTTGGACAACTGTACAATAGCCGTTGGGAGTATATCATCTTCTTTGACAACGACCCCAGGTTTGCGAGTGCATCGGCCTCACTGTTCTGATCTCGGGGAATGTGGACCAGAGTCCATTCTTTTAAACGATGCAACATGACCTGAAGTTTGTCTAAGTATCTTTGCATCCTGTCTTCTCGAACCTCGAAGCTCCCATTCGTTTGGTTAACTACAAGGAGGGAGTCACATTTTGCTTTGACGACTTCCGCTCCTAGGCTCTTGGACAACTCGAGACCTGTAATTATAGCCTCATACTTGGCCTTGTTGTTAGTGAATTTCGGAGTTTTTATAGATTGCCTAATCATTCCGCCCGTAGGTGGTTTCAGAATGATGCCGAGCCCATACCCTTTTACATTCGAGGCACCGTCGGTGAATAGGGTCCATACCCCCGATGACGTGCCCGTTTCTAGCAAGAGTTAGGCACGAGGGCGGGTGTAAAATCAGCCATGAAGTCCACCAAAATTTGGGACTTGATAGACATCCGAGGTTGATACTCGATATCATACCCTTCGAGCTCAATGGCCCATTTGGCCAATCTGCCAGATAATTCAGGCTTGTGCAAGATGTTTCGAAGAGGGTATATTGTTAAAACACATATACAATGGCATTGAAAATAAGGTTTTAATTCCCGAGATGCACTTACTAATGCAAGAGCTAATTTTTCTAAGTGGGGATACCTGGTTTCAACATCTCCTAGAGTCCGGCTTACGTAATAAATAGGGAATTGCGTACCTTGTTCTTCCTGAATCAACACACCACTTACTGCTACTTCGGATATAGACAGATATAATTACAACGTTTCATCTTCTTTCAGGGTGTGGAGCAAAGGTGGGCTCGAGAGATACCGTTTTAACTCCTCTAAAGCACGCTGGCATTTCGGAGTCCACTCAAAGCTATTTTTCTTTTTAGGCAAGGAGAAGAAATGATGACTCTGATTAGACGATCTCGAGATGAATCGGCCTAAGGCCGCTATCCACCCAGTCAACCACTGTACGACCTTCACATTGTTCACCACTGTGATTTCTTCAACGGCTTTGATTTTGTCGGGGTTAATCTCGATCCTCCTATTCGGCACCATGAAGCCTAAAAATTTGCCCGATCCTTCTCCGAAGGCACATTTCTTGAGGTTGAGCTTCATGTTGTAACTTCTACGGATATCGAATGTCTCCTGCAAATGAGTCAAATGGTCCTCTGCGTGCAGGGACTTAACTAGCATGTCATCAATGTAAACTTCCATAGATAGGCCTATTTGATGTTTGAACATCTCATTAACTAGGCGTTGGTACATAGCTCCTGTGTTTTTAGCCCAAAGGGCATTACATTATAACAGTATGTACCATACTTCGTGATGAACAAAGTTTTTTCCCTGTCCTTCGGGTTCATTTGAATTTGATTATACCCGGAATAGACATCGAGAAAAGTGAAAGTCTCGTGGCCGGCCGTGGCATCGATCAAGCGATCGATATTGGGCAATGTGAATGAGTCTTTGGGGCATGCTTTATTCAAGTCTTTATATTCTATGCATATTTTTAATTTATTTCCTTTTTTTGGGGATCACTACTACATTATCCAACCATTCGGGGTATTTTACCTCCCTAATTGATCCTATTTTGAGGAGTTTTGTTACCTCATCTTTGATGAACGCATGTTTTACCTCGGATTGAGGTGTCCCTTTTTGCTTCACCGGCTGAACCTGGGATCGACACTTAGTCGATGGGTGGTTATCTCTTGCAGGATCCCTGTTATGTCTAAGTGGGACCAAGCAAAGAAATAAATGTTGTCAAAAAGAAATTGGATAAGTTTTTTCCTGAGTTCGGGGGTTAACCCCGTTCCCAAGTATACCTTTTGATCTGGAAGATGCTTGATCAAGATGACCTGCTCGAGTTCTTTTACTGTTAATTTTGTTGCATCTGATTCCTCGAGGGCAATGAAGGTCTGAGGAGTGAGGAAGTCTTCTTCATCGTCTTCGTTCGAACGCTCACAGGCCACCTGATCCTCGGGGGTCAGCCTGTTTCCTAACTCATCCCAGATGGGGGGAGTCGATGTTGGTGCCATGTCGTTTACCGCGAATATCTCTTTTGTTGCACGTTGTTCTTCGTACACCATTTTTATACCATTTTTCGTTGGGAACTTCATCATCTAGTGAAGAGTTGATGGTACCTCCCCTATGTTGTGTATCCACGGTCTCCCAAGTAAGGCATTGTACGTTATGTCACCTTCAATGACATGAAACTTGGTGTCTTGGACTGTACCAGATATGTTGACCGGGAGGATGATTTATCCTCTCGTTGTCTCGCTTGCTAGGTTGAATCCATTAAGGATTCGAGAGGTGGGTATGATCTGATCGAGCAATCCGATCTGCTCCACCACCTTCGACATGATTACGTTGGCCGAGCTACCTGGATCCACGAGCATGCGTTTAATATGAACGTTATTCAAAAGAAAAGAAATTACCAGTGCATCATTATGTGGTTGGGACGATGCTATGATATCTTCTTCTTTAAATATAAGAGCATCCCCAAGTATATAGCTCCGAGTTTGCTTTCCCTTTGCGATGGACACTTTAGCCCGTTTGAACACCGGTCCCTGTGGGATGTCGGTTTCTCCGACGATCATGTGAATGATGTGCTGAGGTTCTTCTGGTTCGTTCTTTCCATGAAGCCCAATACTGTTGTTTTCGTGTGCATTTGTTGGGTTAGACATTTTTTGACCTGGAATCAAAGAATCTTGGACATGAAAAAGTGTGAAGAATAACTTATGTTTTAAGGAAACCAGCACCAAAACAATCACTATTATTCTTTGCCCCACGGTGGGCGCCACACAGTTTACCCTGAAAAAAAGTATTTACAATTATATTTGATTTGTGGTTCTAAACGTGATTTATCTTGATACTAGTTGTTAGGCGAATAATGCTAAGTGTAAATGAGCAAGAAATGATAAGAAAACCTGCATGGTCACAAGGTTGAGCAAGAAATTAGGCGACCTGACTACTCCTGAAGTGCTGGAGTAGTAGTAGCAGTACGCGTGTCAGGTGCCTAGACTCCAGCTGGAGCTGCTGGTGGTACCTCGGCGGAAGCTCGCGCAGGTGCTCTAGCTGCACCACGTGCGCGTCCTCGGCCTCTACCCCGGTCTTGGCCTTTGACGGCTACAATAGGGGGTGCGGGTGCCTGATCATCTCGAGTAGCACGGTCCTCACCACCTGTAAGAGAATAGAAGACAAAAGTTTATAATTGTGATGTCAAAATATCGCACGATAAGGAAATCAAATGAAGTGGAATTTTCCTAACAATTACTTAGCCTTTCGTAGATAAGTACAAGCATCTCCATACCGATCAGCGAAACTCTAATAAACCAGCTTGTGATCCGTGACTCCTATGAACCTAGAACTCTGATACCAACTTGTCACGACCCCGGTTCGCCCTCCGTGAAACATCATGACGGCACCTAGTCTCTACGACTAGGTAAGCCTAATTTGTGGAAGAAAAACCAAAATTTGCGGAAGTAAAACAATTTAAAACAGAAATACAGTAGTAACAGTGTTTACGTGTGCCACTCGGCATACACCATGTTTAACTCTCAATACCAATACGTAAATCCAAGACTCGAAAACCCACGAATCACAAGCTCAGATCAATACTACAGAGCTCTAACTCCGGAATGTCTCATAAGAACAGAAAAATACAGAAGGACTAAATACTAAAAGCAGGAATAGAAAGGGACTTCTCGGTCTGCGGACGCGGCAGATGTACCTCGAAGTCTCTAGAACAGTCTCCTCCTTAAGGATGATAGGCCTAAGTAGTGGTACCTGGATCTGCACATGAAAAACATGCATAAGAGAGGCATGAGTACACCACAATGATACTCAATAAGTGCCAAGCCTAACCTCGGTTGGGTAGTGACGAGGAAGGTCAGGGCCCTACTGAGGTTAAATAAAATAATAAGGTCAATAGTATAGAACAGAACAATATAAATAAGTACAACAGTGAAATAACACAGGATGTACAGGACATCAACGACCATACAAAAACAAGGTAAACACGGAAAGGAAATACAACTCAGCTCCAATGATAACGATCAGGGATCTCTTAGGATACCGTCCTGTAGTCCCATATGTACATATCTAATGGATCTCCCGGGATCTCGTCCCGTAGTCCAACTCATAGTGCGTGGGGATCTACCGGAATCCCATTCCGTAGTCCCAAATATAAATACCAGTACTGGGGGAATCTACTGGGTGCATTCCCGTAGTTCCATATAACTGTGCAGAGAGATCTACCGGAATCCCACATCCGTAGTCCCAAAATAAACAGGCAAGTGGGAGCTACCGGAATCCCACATCCGTAGTCCCAAAATAAACAGATAAGGGGAGCTACCGGAATCCCACATCCGTAGTCCCAAACTAAATACACAGCAGCAACAAGAAAATATATAGAAATGGCAATATTTCATATTAAGGCAACAAGTGATTCTAGCCTAGCTTGCTGCACAGAATTCAAGTAAGGCAGGTTGAACAAATAAATCAATTAAGTCACTAAGACATGCTTTCCTAAGCTAACAACAGGCTTAATAGTGCAAGTAATAGAAACAGGAAAGGAAACATGCTAGTAATTACTTAAAGAAAACCGGATTTTCAACAATTAGCATAAGTACGCACTCGTCACCTCACGTACAAGGCATTTTAATTACCAAATATACCAATCCTAAGGGGAAGGTCCC